>NC_090326.1:129582599-134382599 GCF_035084215.1 Heptranchias perlo
GGAGAGATTACACAAATCTCGAGTTTAGAATGTTAAGGGGTGATCTGATCAAAGTTTATAAGATATTAAGGGGAACAGACAGGGTGGATAGAGAGAAACTATTTCCGCTGGTTGGGGATTCTAGGAGTAGGGGGCACAGTCTAAAAATTGGAGCCAGACCTTTCAGGAGTGACATTGGAAAACATTTCTACACACAAAGGGTGGTAGAAGTTTGGAACTCTCTTCCACAAACGGCAACTGATGCAAGCTCAATTGCTAAATTTAAATCTGAGATAGATAGCTTTTTGGCAACCAAAAGGTATTAAGGGAAATGGGCCAAAGGCAGGTATATGGAGTTAGATCACAGATCAGCCATGATCTTATCAAATGGCGGAGCAGGCTCGAGGGGCTGAATGGCCTACTCCTGTTCCCATATTCCTATGTTCTTAATTGGTAATTTTATATCGTAGATTGATAGATTTTTGTTAACCAAAGGTATTAAGGGGTCTGGGGCTAAGGCGGGTATATGGAGTTAGGTCACAGATCAGCCATGATCTAATTGAATGGCAGAACAGGCTCGAGAGGCTAAATGGCCTACTCCTGTTCCTATATTCCTACGTATAGGCAAGGTATTAAGTAAAACTCTTATGACTCTTCCCTCCCACCCACCCCCAAAAAATATACCTTAACTTCAACCTTAGAACAGCATTCCCTACTGACTAGTGCAACAGTTTTGTTCCTCACTCCAGCCATCCTTAAGGCAAGGCTACCAATTTGGTGTCAAATTGGGTCAGTTTGTACTGTGGGACATTGCTCACTAGGAACTAGGTTGATACGTCCAAACTCATTTCACAGATATCCCTTACAGTCAGCAGACAAAGAGACTTTTATTCCATCAGGCTAGATTTCAACATTAGTCCCACCGATGAAAGGATAATGCGCAACACTCAATATTGAGTGTGATTTTTCCACCTGTCAGTAATTCTGACGTCAATTTATCACCATACAGAAAATTCAATTCTTGCCATAAAGTCTCAGTCAGGTGACACAAGTTTAAAATGGCAATAACAGCTTTCTGTCAGTCAGCCAATAGCAGAAAGCATTACCATTAAAGAGTAGCAGAATCAATCACTATAACTGCATTTCCCAAATAGTTATGTGACATACACACATGGAGACTGGAGTCACATTCACAGCATGACTAAATGGAATATATAAGATGAGACAATAGCATTACAGGATTTGCTCGTATTGTGCTAGTCTTTGTCTTTTTGGAAGAATGGGACAAATGGGAGATTCAGACACATAATAAGAGACTTTCGGGTGAAGACCATATCCGAAGGAAAGACTTCATAAAGTCCAGAATGGCCCATCAAGGTCAAACAGAGGAATAGGATACAAGGAGATTCAGGCTCTCCAAGGAGTCAGAGATTTGTGAAATGATAGCAGCTGACTGTGATTCATACAACTCTGCCTATTGTGTGGAAGTCAAAGTAAGCCTGATTTTTATGACTGCTGGGTCAGTTTGAGGAGATTTCTCTAGCATTAAGCATGACTCTCCTGTCCACCTGATGACTGATGCATTGTTCTGGAAAGTGATCACAAGATAATTACAGATGAGGAAGGGCACTTGGCACATCTTAGTTCATCCATCCCTTCCACCGTAGCATCCAGTTGTTCTTAAATGCTTCCAGGGTTTTCACCTATACTATTATCCGGGAGTCCATTTCATTTATTCTCTTTCTCATCTACACGCTGCCCTTCGGCGACATCATCCGAAAACACAATGTCAGGTTTCACATGTACGCTGACAACACCCAGCTCTACGACATCACCACCTCTCTCGACCCCTCCACTGCCTCTGCATTGTCAAACTGCTTGTCCGACATCCAATCTGGAATGAACCGAAATTTCCTCCAATTAAACATTCGGAAGCCTGAAGCCCTGCCACAAACTCCGTTCTTTAGACACTGATTCCATCGCCCTCCCTGGCCACTTTCTCAGGTTGAACCAGACTGTTCAGAACCTCGGCGTCCTATATTTCATAGGACAGAGATTTTAGGATCGCAACCTGTATTTCTCTGAAGGTAGGGAAGTGCCCTGAGCCTACAACCAACTTTTAACACTGCCACGTTACAGTAAATTATTCTGCCATGGCATTGTCAAACTCTAAACTAGATGAGAGTTGACAGAAACTTATACTTGAATTACAAGGATCACAATTTGCGTTGGACACGGTCGGACACAAAGACACATTTAAATGACTTAGAGCTCCCTCTGATAAGGGGTCTAAGATAAAAAAGGACCTGATGGTCAGTGGGTTTTTTATAACCTGCCAAGCCTTGTTACAGTGCTGAACACTGTAATAAATTCAATGAGGTGTGTAAACAGAGCTTGAAATGCGGGATGGTTTTTGGGTTGGAACCAGCAGGGAGAGATGCAGTAATATGGGACCGTCAACTGGTGTCCCGATGCCGCTATCCACCTGTATTCTGCGTCAGTACACCCCTCCCTTTATCCAAAGTTAGAATGGAAAGAGAGAGGTTAAAACCTCACAGCAAACAGCAAAAAGTAAAGTTGTTGTGAGGAAAAAATGGTACAAGCAAAAGACTGCAGGTTTCTTTTGCTTTCAGTGGACTGTTTCTTTAAAAAGCTTGTGTGCATAATGAATGGTTTTGGTGGGAAGCTCCGCTGCCCCTTTTCAGCCCGCAGTGTTAACCCCATTTGTGTAAGAAAGTTACAAAGATTTTTAGTTGTGGTGGCTAACATTTTCTTCAGTTATATTCAGTATTTTTTTTACAGTCATTTGGAAAGGCGTCTGAAGAAAGAACAAAAAGATGAGATAATTTACTGGATATTTGCTATTCTGTATTGTTGTAAGTTTAAAATATTGCTGAATTAAATTACAGTTATTGAGGTTAACTATCCAAATTGTGAAAACCAGACTTTTATTGTGGCCACGTGAAATTCTGATTATTGTAAATTATGTGAATAATCTCTAGTTCCGGACATGACGTTGTAACATAAAGAAAATTGACTGTTGAGTGTAATTTTTTTTTATTCGTTCATGGGATGTGGGCGTCGCTGGCGAGGCCAGCATTTAATGCCCATCCCTAATTGCTCGAGAAGGTGGTGAGCAGCCTTCTTGAACCACTGCAGTCTGTGTGGTGAAGGTTCTCCCACAGTGCTGTTAGGAAGGGAGTTGCAGGATTTTGACCCAGCGATGATGAAGGAGCGGCGATATATTTCCAAGTCGGGATGGTGTGTGACTTGGAGGGGAATTTGCAGGTGTTGTTGTTCCCATGTGCCTGCTGCTCTTGTCCTTCTACGTGGTAGAGGTCGCGGGTTTGGGAGGTGCTGTCGAAGAAGCCTTGGCGAGTTGCTGCAGTGCATTCTGTGGATGGTACACACTGCAGCCACTGTGCGCCGGTGGTGAAGGGAGTGAATGTTTAGGATGGTGGATGGGGTGCCAATCAAGCGGGCTGCTTTGTCCTGGATGGTGTCGAGCTTCTTGAGTGTTGTTGGAGCTGCACTCATCCAGGCAAGTGGAGAGTATTCCATCACACTCCTGACTTGTGCCTTGTAGATGGTGGAAAGGCTTTGGGGAGTCAGGAGGTGAGTCACTCACCACAGAATACCCAGCCTCTGACCTGCTCTTGAGCCACAGTATTTATATGGCTGGTCCAGTTGAGTTTCTGTTCAATGGTGACCCCCAGGATGTTGATGGTGGGGGATTCGGCGATGGTAATGCCACTGAATGTCACGGGGAGGTGGTTAAACACTCTCTTGTTGGAGATGGTCATTGCCTGGCACTTGTCTGGCGCAAATGTTACTTGCCACTTATCAGCCCAAGCCTGGATGTTGTCCAGGTCTTGCTGCACGCGGGCTTGGACGACTTCATTATTTGAGGGGTTGCGAATGGAGCTGAACACTGTGCAATCATCAGCAAACAACCCCATTTCTGACCTTATGATGGAAGGAAGGTCATTGATGAAGCAGCTGAAGATGGTTGGGTCTAGGATACTGCCCTGAGGAACTCCTGCAGCAATGTCCTGGGGCTGAGATGATTGCCCTCCAACAACCATTACCCTCTTCCTTTCTGCTAGGTATGACTCCAGCCACTGGAGAGTTTTCCCCCTGATTCCCATTGACTTCAATTTTACTAGGGCTCCTTGGTGCCACACTCTGTCAAATGCTGCCTTGATGTCAAGGGCAGTCACTCTCACCTCACCTCTGGAATTCAGCTCTTTTGTCCATGTTTGGACCAAGGCTGTAATGAGGTCTGGAGCCGAGTGGTCCTGGCGGAACCCAAACTGAGCATCCGTGAGCAGGTTATTGGTGAGTAAGTGCTGCTTGATAGCACTGTCGATGACACCTTCCATCACTTGGCTGATGATTGAGAGTAGACTGATGGGGCGGTAATTGGCTGGATTGGATTTGTCCTGCTTTTTGTGGACAGGACATACCTGGGCAACTTTTCACATTGTCGGGTAGATGCCAGTGTTGTAGCTCTACTGGAACAGCTTGGCTAGAGACGCAGCTAGTTCTGGAGCACAAGACTTCAGCACTACAGCTGGGATGTTGTCGAGGCCCATAGCCTTTGCTGTATCCAGTGCATTCAGCCGTTTCTTGATATCATGTGGAGTGAATCGAATTGGCTGAAGACTGGCTTCTGTGATGGTGGCGATATCGGGAGAAGGCCGAGATGGATCATCCACTCAGCACTTTTGGCTGAAGATGGTTGCAAACGGTTCAGCCTTGTCTTTTGCACTCACGTGCTGAGGTATCTGGAGGTGATGTGATCGTAGAATGAGATCTAAGAAGACTAATTCAGTACAAGACATCTTGGTTGTAATGGAATGTGATAGCTATCAGCAAGCTGACAGCACCCTTTAATCTTGTGATTGACTGGACAAAAAAAAGTGACTGGATTAAAAAAGGTATCCTCAGATCTCGCACCATCGCCATGGCAACAATCTGGAAACATCTAGTGGTTGGACTGCACTAACTCCCTCAGAGTTAATAAAATGAGGGGTTTTGGAGATCTCATAAATGAATGATAAATTATTTTAACAAAAATTGGGGTTTAATCTGAATTGTAGGTAAGGCCAGGAAAAACCTACACTTTTTAAAAATGAGATGAACAAACTAAAATGCTGTCTTCCCTTGACAGGAATGTGCTTAAAGTTAATAGTGATGTTATTAATGATTTCTGCTTTTTTTTAAAAAAAAACAGATTTTCAATTCCTAAGGATGCAAAAACAAATTGTTAAAATGTTTGTGCCTTCACAACTCATATTTGGAAAATTAGAAGTCAGGGGAGTTGAAATCTATTTGCCAGAATTTAATTGTATTAGGATCTTTGTGTCATTTTTTAAGTGTAATAAATCCACAGGATCACTGTTAAAGGCATAAAGGCTTTCAAAAAAAAAGTAAAAGCAGTTTGGTTCTTTTTCATTCTGCAAAGTTTCTTTATGTTTACTTGAAAGTTGCGTGACGCAGGCTGACGCTGTCTGGGTCCACCTTTTCACAGCAAACAAGTTAACCCCTTCCACAGGAGGCTGATATTATTTTTTCTAGTATCAGATAAACTCTGTTTAAATATTCACTAAGCAACAACTTTGGTATTGCTGAATGTAAACATAGATCAGGCATTATTACATTTTAATTTTCTTAATTTGAGTTGATATTTCCTCACAATGACAGAAGGAAATAAGAAATTGACAAATGCATGTTCTGCAATTAACCCACTGGGCTCTCAAGAACAGCCACAATGGATTTTCTGTTTTTTTTAAAAAACAGGTGACCATGGTTTTCTGGACCGCATCAGAGGTGACAGCGCAGGATTACTGAGAGTAGTTCTTTGACATAAAAGTAGCTCCACAGAGTTACGGAGCAGCCTTTGCTAGAAAGGTGTTGGTGCAAGGAATAGATCCAGTAATGTTAAAAATCATCAATGTTACAGCATGGTGACAAATCGGACTAAGACTTTGCCTTTCTAAGGCATGGCTTTAACCCATTCGGGATCATTTGTTATCTTCCGGGACAGAGTGTTCGGGGGTGGGGTGGGGGGTGGTGAAGATATGGGAGTCACCTCCAAAAGTAATGGCAAGCACTTCTGTCTCCACTGTAAAACCACCAAAGCTGGGCATCATTTGTTTCTGAAATTAAGTTGATAAGGTGCATCCATATGAGTTGCTGTTCAAACACTCGAGAAGGGAAAATTTACCTGAATGGTTTAATGGGATAATCAAATTTGTATTAAAAAAGACTCCAGTCCAGGTGGCGTCTTCCCAATGCTGTGTATCAAGGAAGAAAGTTTTATTTAAAATGGAAGTGAAATGAAACATTGACAAATCATGTCAGTCCAACAATACCAGTCGAGTTTGAACCTATTCTTAGTGTCAAGGTGGGGAGACTCATGTTAAAGGTAATTAACATCCCTCATTTTGGAGACTTGATTGCTGTCTGGAACTGGGATAATTTTGAAAAGATAAAATGGACTCTGGCACAATACAGCAGGATATTTTGGAAAAAAATAAAGAGGTCCAAAAAGAGTTTAAGCAAAATAAACAAAAATGTGTTGATAATTTGGACCAAGTTGGGAACTTTTAATCCATGTTTTAAGGGGTAATGATGACATTGTATTAGACAGTAAAGTTCCTCCAGGGCTCGTGAATGAGGTCAAATGGTAATAGAATGGAATGTGTAAAATTGGATGAGAGGAAATGATTGAGGCTATAAGGTAGAAACTGGAAAATTACACCATCAAATGGAGTCTAAGGTCATTGCCCTCGGTGATTATGGGTGAATTTCAGGAACCAGACCAAAGGGGTTAGGGAAAGATGTGTGAATGCACCCATGAGTAACATAAATCAACTGGGCATGATTCACCAAAGGTTATCAATCTGGTATCAATGTCAGGAAGATTAGTTTAGAATAGTTAATTGAAAGCTTTCTCTTGGAGATGGTTATGTCCTTGCCTATACCGGCCAATGAAAAAAAATGCACTTGATAACCTGGCCACTACCCAAGACATCAGGACTATGCAAGGGGAGCTAAGCAAAGATGCCAGACACTCCCCGATCTTTTGATAAGATAGCTCAAAAGCACAGGAATGACTTGCATCTAATGTCAAGCTATGCAAGATTGGCTATTGTGCAATGAGAAGGGGTTAATTAATAATCTTGTTGTGCGGGGTCCTTTAGGGAAGAGTGACCATAACATGATAGAATTCTTCGTTAAGATGGAAAGTGAAGTAATCCAATCCGAAACTAGGGTCCTAAATCTAAACAAAGGAAACTACGAAGATATGAGGAGTGAGTCTGCTATGATAGATTGGGAAGCTTCATTAAAAGGCATGATGGTGGATAGGCAATGGCTAACATTTAAGGATCAAATACATTCCTTTCTGGCACAAAAACAAGAAACGAAAAGCAGCCCGACCTTGGCTAACAAAAGAAATTAAGGATACTATTAGATCCAAAGAGGAGTCATATAAAGTTGCCAGAAAAAATAGCAAGCCTGAGGATTGGGAACAGTTTAGAATTCGGCAAAAAAGGACCAAGAGATTGATTAAGAGGGGGAAAATAGAGTATGAGAGTAAACTTGCAAGGAACATAAAAGTGGATTGTAAAAGCTTCTACAAGTACGTAAAAAGAAAAAGATTAGTGAAGACAAATGTATGTCCCTTACAGTCAGAAATGGGAGAATTTATAATGGGGAACAAGGAAATGGCAGATAAATTAAACAAATACTTTGGTTCTGTCTTCACGGAAGAGGACACAAATAACTTCCCAGAAATGCTAGGAAACCAAGGGACTAGTGAGAAGAAGGAATTAAAGGAAATTAGTATTAGTAAAAAAAATGCTGGAGAAATTAATAAGACTGAAAGCTGCTAAATCCCCAGGGCCTGATAATCTGCATCCCAGAGTACTAAAAGAGGTAGCCATGGAAATAGTGGATGCATTAGTTGTCATCTTCCGAAGTTCTATAGATTATGGAACAGTTCCTGCAGATTGGAGGGTGGCAAATGTAACCCCACTATTTAAAAAAGGAGGGAGAGAAAACAGGGAACTACAGAACAGTTAGCCTAACATCAGTAGTAGGGAAAATGCTAGAGTCCATTATAAAGGATGTGATAACAGGACACTTAGAAAATATCAACGTGATTAGACAAAGTGAACATGGATTTATGAAAGGGAAATCATGTTTGACAAACCTTGTGGTGTTTTTTGAGGATGTAACTGGTGAGAATAGATAAGGGAGAACCAGTGGATGTGGTTTATTTGGATTTTCAGAAGGCCTTTGAGAAAGTCCCACATAAGAGGTTAGTGTGCAAAATTAAAGCACATGGGATTGGTGGTAATATACTGGAATGGATTAAAAATTGGTTAACAGACAGGAAACAGAGAGTAGGAATAAATGGGTCTTTTTCGGGGTGGCAGGCGGTGACTAGTGGGATACCGCAGGGATCAGTGCTTGGGCCCCAGCTAGTCACAATATATATCAATGATTTGGATGAGGGAACCAAATGTAATATTTCCAAGTTTGCAGACGACAGAAAACTAGGTGAGATCGTGAGTTGTGAGGAGGATGCAAAGAGGCTTCAAGGTGATTTAGACAAGTTGAGTGAGTGGGCAAATACATGGCAAATGCAGCATAATGTGGATAAATGTGAAGTTATCCACTTCGGAAGCAAAAACAGAAAGGCAAAGTATTATCTAAATGGTGATAGATTGGGGAATGTTGATGTACAAAGGGACCTGGGTGTCCTTGTACACCAGTCACTGAAAGCAAGTATGCATGTGCAGCAAGCAGTTAGGAAGACAAATGGTATGTTGGCCTTCATTGCAAGAGGATTTGTGTATAGGAGTAAGGATGTCTTACTGCAGTTATTGAGATCCTTGGTGAGACCACACCTGGAGTATTGTGTGCAGTTTTGGGCTCCTGACCTAAGAAAGGATATACTTGCCATAGAGGGAGTGCAGCGAAGGTTCACCAGACTGATTCCTGGGATGGCAGGACTGTCGACTCGGTCTGTATTAATTCGAGTTTAGAAGAATCAGAGGGGATCTCATTGAAACATATAAAATTCTGACAGGGCTAGACAAACTGGATGCAGGGATGATGTTTCCCCTGGCTGGGGGGTCCAGAACGAGGAGTCACAGTCTCAGGATACGGGGTAGGACATTTAGGACTAAGATGAAGAGAAATTTCTTCACTCAGAGGATGGTGAACCTGTGGAATTCTCTACCACAGAAGGCTGTGGAGGCCAAGTCACTGAATATATTTAAGAAGGAGCTAGATAGATTTCTAGATACAAAAGGCATCAAGGGGTATGGGGAGAGAGTGGGAATATGGTATTGAGATACAGGATCAGCCATGATCATATTTACCTAAAGGCGGGAGGTTTAGAGGGGATTTGAGTAAGAACTTTTTAACCCAGAGGGTGGTTGGAGTCTGGAACTCACTGCCTGAAAGGGTTGTGGAGGCAGGAACCCTCACAACATTCAAGAAGCATTTGGATGAGCACTTGAAATGCCATAGCATACAAGGCTACGGACCAAATGCTGGAATATGGGATTAGAGTAGACAGGGCTGATGGCCGGCGCGGACACGATGGGCCGAAGGGCCTCTATCCGTGCTGTATAACTCTATGACTCTATGACTCTATATTGAATGGCGGAGCAGGCTCGAAGGGCCGAATGGCCTACTCCTGCTCCTATTTTCTCTGTTTCTATGTCACATGTGGCATGATCTTGGGGGGTGTGTGCAAATGTGACATGTTGATTTTGAGGCAACTAACATTCAGAATGCATGATGAAGATGCACTGAAGAATGGGTCTCAGACATGCTCAGTCATGCTGACAACGTGAAATGGTTAATGTGGCTCAGGAGAGTGAGAAAACCTTTTAATTAAGGCACTGACACATGGTCCATAGGAAGCATTTTAAGATTGTGTTACAGCTGTAATATCTACTGCTATGCTGAATGTGTGTCCCTTTAAGGTCACAAAACTAATTGCTGTTAAGGAAACACTGGCTAAGTACATGTAGAGTGTACCTGCTATACAGGCTGCAATTCAGCATCCTGGATGTTTTTTTTCTTTTTTATATATAAATTGTGATTGGTAAGGTCAATTAAGAAGGCTGCAGACATTTTGACTTCGACATTTTCCATTCCTGGACTGTTTCTCTACACTCTAAATGACTGCCTTTGTTTCTTTACATTTTAATTTTTTTTAAGCATGATACAAAGTGTAACAGACAGGAAATACACACTGAACATACAGGTTTTATTTCTAATATGCTTTTCTTGCTCATAAATTAAATTGTCAATGTTTATAAATTCAATCTTATAACTTGACTGTATATAAATTCCTCTTCAATGCACAGAGGTGAAAATATGTTAAGTGGTCAGAACAATGATGTAATATGGATACAAAGACAGATCTTCAGTGTGGTCCGATATATAAAAACTGTTTCATTTACTTCCTGCATAGTTGCTATACACAGCTTCGAATACTAAAAAACACTTTTTCTGAAATGCATTTTATTACATTCACCCCAAATTTCCACAAGTCTTTTAGTGCTAGCTGGATGGGAATGCAGCAGAAAACCCAGGAATTAGGACAGGACTCAGATATGCCTCAAGTTTCCTGGAGGAAGGCATGGTTCTTTGGGGTGGAACCTCGATTTACCTCAAACATGGGCTCCTGTGTCAGAGGGTACATGACTTGGGGGAAGTGAACCCCCCAAAAATGGTTGCAATTTCCAGGCCCTCATTGGCCCTCTGGCAGATGAACCCCATGAAAAATACCTCAAAGTGGGTGGTACTAAAACTGGGGAAAGCAGTTGGCCAACTCCCCTGACATGGCAGGTGCCTGAGCTGCCTCGATATTGGTGTGTGGTGCCTGCCAGAATCATTCAAATGAAGGAACTTCTCCCTGAGTCCACATACTCTGGGAGGGGTGCAGTGGTGGAGGTCTCTGGCTGGTGCATTCTGGCATTTGTGCCAGGATTGTGGATCCATAAATGTTCAAGCCCACGGTGTACCTACTATACAGACCCTGTTATTGCAAGGTAGAATGATTATGGACCTCCAATAGTTTTTCCAAGAACTCTCAGCCTAGTGGACCCCCACCATAATTTAACCTAGTATTCCTGCATTATTAAAAAACTAACAGATGCAAAATAGGACATAATGCATAAGAGACACATCAGTAAAGGCATCACAAATGATGGGGCGACATTAGGTTCTCCTACATACGATGTAGTTCAAATGTGGGACCTGGGATATGTAAAATTCTGGCGGATTTTTGTTTGATGGCTTAGCTATCTTTTGGCACAGAACTGATAATCTCACAATGGTAATAAAACTAAACTGTAGATTGGACTTCAAAGTGTATCTCATGAAAACACGTCTACCAAATGGTATCCTACAGAATCCTGATTGAAGAAGAATAAAGAATTTCACACTTATCTATGGTGAACCTTATATTGAAGATAGTTAGAAAATAGAAGTGTAACTAGTATGTTCTTATTTTAGGTAGATAAGCTACATCATAAAATAATTCAGCCCTTATTTATCATTAGCTAATAAAAGCAGTTCAAATAAATCATTTGAACTATCTCGATGAACTTCTACAAAAAACATAGCAGCAGTACTTGTTCTTGAAATTGATAATATATATAGATTAATCAAGACATGGCACAACCTAGTGCAAATAAAAAGTAAGCATGCAAACACGGTAACAAATGTTGAATTCTCATAATAGTCCATTGTTTATTGAAGTTCCATTTAATATAAAGGCAGGTTTTCATTTCCTCGAATTATATTAAGATATTCAATCTACTGCAACTATAGCATTTAACTAGGGTGTGGGGTGGGGGGGCTGGGGGGAGGTGGAGTACTGAGTGGGTTGGCACATGGCTCAGCGCTGGGACGATTACTGTTTCTAATTTCCATAAATAACCTGGATTCGGAAACTGAATGAGAATTGGTCAAATTAGCAAATTATACCAAACTAGGAGGAGCAGTGCAATTGGTAAAGGCAGCTCAGAAATTACAGAATAAGTTGAACATGATATGGGCAGGACATTGGCAGATGAAATTTAACGCAGACAAATGTAAAGTGCTGCACATAGGAAGAAAAAAAGACAGATGACACACTCCATGAATGATGTTAAAATAGCTAAGGATGAAGCTGAATGAAACCTGGAAGTCTTAGCAGACTTAACGCTAAACACGTCCAACCGATGCAGAGCAGCAATCAACAAAGCTAGTAGATTGTTGAACTATACAGCTAAAACAGTAGAATACAAGTCAAAGAAGGTAGTGATCAAACTTTATTGTGTTCCAGTCATACCATACCTTGAATACTGCATCCAGTTCTGGTTGCGAAGAAACAAGAGAGACATCCAAGCACTGGAAACATTGCAGAGAAGAGCCTCAAAGTTATTCCCCAATTTCAGGGGTAAGCATTATGAGAAAGGGAAAAGAAACTTGGGCTTTTTAGCATGGAAAGGATGTATCTGAGAGATTATCTTTGAGTTATACAAGATTGTAAAGAGTATCAAAAAAAGTTAACACAGAAAAATATTTTAAATTAAACTGCGGGAGTTGAACTAGAGGATACAGGTTCAAGCTAGAGAATGCTACTTTTAGGACAGATATCAGGAAATTGTTCTTCACACATAGAATGATCAACATGTGGAATAAATTTCCATATAGAGTAGTGGAGGCAAAAACCCTGGAATCATTTAAGAAACAAATGGATGCTACAATTTGAGGCGGGGTGGGGGGCGGGCGCCATAGGATCTCTCTGGGTGGATGAATCAAGTGAGCTGAGTGGCCTTCCTCGTCCACAATTATTTTGTAATCTTGTAATATCAACTGAGGTGTCAATGTCAATTCCATTGAGTACTGGGGTGGGGTGGGGGGGGATAGTGGGAGGCTAGGTGGGGGGGGGGCAGAAACCGTTTCATTTTATATTTTCACCCCATTCCCTTTTTCAGATCTTTGATCTTTCCATTCCATGCAAGAAACCAAGTAATACAAAAAGTTTGCTTTAGAGTGAAATTTACACGAGAACTATTTCAAATTTAATTTTTGTAGTGTTAGCATAATGACTGAGTTGCATTGAACGGAATATAATTTCTGTCGATCTTCTAGTCCAAAAACTATTGTCCCCCATACTCTAGAAATCATGTCAACAAAGCCTGTCGTGTTGTGCTGTCATGGATAGATATGTCACCAAAAAATATTCAGGAGTCTTGAGTGGAGGTATAGTTTAAAGCATGGATAAAGTGCAACACCAGTCTAAAATGTTTTCAATCTTTGTTTGTAGGAGTAAGTTTTCAGATCACCGTCATACAGGAATTTACATAAGACCTGGTTTATATCAAGAACTTTTCCACACTTGAATTCAATACCACTTTTGCACTGGCTCAAGGTGCAAGTATATGGATATAAATGCAATTATGAATGCAAATATTGCAAATAATATGAAATTGACAGCACTGTGGTAAACTACATTGCCATTATTGCAATAATCAAGGAAACTGATGTAGCTCAACAGTTTACTCACCATTTTTTGCCCTTTGAATTTCTCAACCTCCAATTGTTTTATCAAAATTTCTTCAGTTGCAAACATCTACAACCAGATAACAATGTAAGCAAATATTTTATCATCCAGCACAGAAGAGTGAAACAACTATTATTCTTATTTACTCCTTACATATTAATTCAGCAGGACAGCTATATTTTAATGGCATTGTATTAGTAAATGTGGTCCCTGTATAGACTTATTACTGTGTCATATTTTACTTTAAATAACATTAAAACCCAAAGACCCACAGTTACATTTAATTGTTTAAAATGACAAAGCATACCTTTCATGTCCATTTATAGTATCTACACTGGGAAGTTCATGGCTTATCATCATTGTTTCCAAATAGATAACTTAATTCCTTAAAGTGAATTGGAAAAGCAAGTTATTTTATATTTGTTAAAAGAAACAGTACCTTTCGCATTTTGCTCTCAGTATTTGCATTTTTCTCTTTTAGTGTTTTAAGTTCCTTGCCTGAAAACAAAGTAGGAGGGCATACCGTGAAAATCAGATCTTTAGATGCCTCTGTTCCTTCTCAGTACTGAAGGTCAGACTCCACAGCCTACTGGAATCCACATTGGATGGAGGACCTAGCAGGACTCTAACCCTGAACACTACCCTTGACCTTCATTGCTTTGCCCCTGCTGTTTAGCCGGCTGGTCTAATGGATATTAGGTAGTAGTTCAAGGGCCAAGTGTGGCTGTGGGCCCAGCCCATGAACGTCGTTCTCTGTTAGTCACAGCCAATACAAAGTGGTTTAGCAGGTGGTTCTTTATCTGCTCAAAGCACTTCTCTTCAAAAGCAAGACACACCATTAAATTAGCTCACAAACAGCAATAAGTAATATGGTATCTGTCAAATACAACTTAATATTTTCTTGCGCTGTATCTAATCAATTAAAGTACAAAGAACATTTTTGTGGTTCATTTTCAATTGAACGGAGTGAAGCACTATACTAACGTGTCCATTGAAAGCATGCAACACTTCGTTGCAAATAAAGAGGTGCTCACATCACACCTATGCAGTTCAAGTCCCCATAAAATGAGTTGTCCAAATTGCCTTCTGCATGAATGAAGAGTTTCATCAATTCTCAAGTTTTTGGTGTAACAGCTACCAGAAAGAGACTGTGTTGAATTTCTCATTGGTACCACTTTTGGATGGGGTCATGCCTCCTCATCCAACTCACTGAAATGAATTGAATTTCTTTGGGCTAGTCCATAATTCTACACTGCTGGGGGCAAAAGTGGTAAACTAATAGGATGAAAAGCAGAGGAGCATTCCAAACAGGAAAAGAATGTATGCGAAAAGTTATAATTGGCAAAAAACATACGTACATTTTTCTTAATTACGCTATGATAATAGTTACTAAAAATATTTTTAATATCAGCTTGTGTAATGACTATGCTTTAACAATTGATAGAAGAAACTGCAATCTAGGTTATGAAAGCACATAGATAAAAGAAAACAGTTACTATGTGTAAACTCTAGCACCTGCATCATTTGTTTGGCAAAAAAAACACCTGTTGAACATTTACTTCCTCAAACACACTCGTAAAAATACGCACCTTGCAATTACCTATATCAAGCCTAAACAGAAAACAGTCTCTCAGGTTCCTATGTGACAACCCATGAAATCCCACATCCTCAAAAAACTTTAATTCAAGTGAAAGATCTCTGAAGCAAAGAGATTGCATTTATTTTGCTGAAAACCAAAATTACCTAATTCTTTTATTTGAGCTTCTTTTAAAATAATGGTTCCTGACATCTTTTCAGTATTCTGCTGCAGAAAGTTAATTTGTTCCTTCAGTTCTTCATTTTCTTCTACAAGTTGTTCTTTCTCATCGTCCTCGTCTAATTCAAAATTGATCTGCAAAATCACAGAACTCTTTTGTCAGAACAGAAAACAAAAAGCAGAAATGGCAAGCTGTGTAGCCAATATGAAAATGATTCCACAACAGAGCTGTCATCCAACTTTCTGGCTTTTATGAATCATTTGGAATATGAATAGGAAACAAACACAAAAAAAGAGAAATGTGCAGAGGGGAAAAAAAGTAGACCCCTCCAAAACCGAATCTTGGTAAAAAGCCGCTAGTACATTACATACAAAGACAATAATTCATGGGGACATTTTATTGATGAGAATAATACATATCATACTGTTTGTGTGCCCTCATCATTCAGGTCCATGTATTGTGGAAGCTGTGTCCAGGCAGGCAGCTGTGGCCCATCCACCCACATCCCCCCGTGTGCTCAAGGACTGCTGTCCGTAACTAGGCAGGCAGGGGAGTGTGTAGCCGGACAACACCAGGGGTGGCAGAGCGCAGAGCTAAGGAGGGGGCTTGTTGCCATTGTTGCCATTCCTCACTGACAGTACTGCCACAGTCATAAAGAGCACGTCACATGTCAAAGTAGTGAAGTTTTCAGGCTTGAAGCCGCATGGAGTCCATCAGGTCTGCTGATATATACACAGTTGGTTTTCTACTTTGTGATGGAGCCACCCGGAGATAATTCATATTCTGAACATTAACATGGCTTTGCATGCCTGTCACGCATAGGCTGTGCAGGCGAGTTGATGCTATTGAACACTTCTCTTCAATTTACAGAAAGACCAGTTTTACTCTTCACTAGTGTAAATTTTTAGGAAACTTTTATTAGAGCAGTTATTTATGAGTAAACACTTGATCAGAGTAATTTAAATGTAATGTTTCTATTTTCATATATTCCAGCCTTCAGAAAAAGCAGAAATGGCAAGCTGTGTAGCCAATATGAAAATGATTCCACAACAGAGCTGTCATCCAACTTTCTGGCTTTTATGAATCATTTGGAATATGAATAGGAAACAAACACAAAAAAAGCTTGCATTCACGAGGATAGTTTGAGTCAAATATACATTCTCAGTAGTAAACATAACAAAAATATAAAAGTAACCTGTTTAAATTATTAAAGTAATAAAGTGATTCTTTAATGTGACATCAGGACAAGGTGTAATACTAGAAGCGTCCAACATTAGACAGTAATAGTTTATAGCAAAGATTTTCTCTATATATGCAGTACTTTACTATTGCAACAGTTCTGAGGGGTCTGGATTAAAAGTTAATGTGGCCAGAAAATATTTGAGTAGTTCTTGCTGAAATATACGAGATAAATACCAGGATGACTTTTAACCTTACAGTATATTCGAATTACTTCTATAATAAACTACAATGAAATAGTCATACTGGATAAGTAAGCGGTCCATTAGGAGGTAAAGGTATCCGTTTCTTTTGACATGGCCCGAAAACTGCAAATGCACAATTGTCTTTCAAATTTCGGCTTATGCTTTGAATGGTTAACCCTTACCTCTAGCTCCACCATCTGTTGCAGTTAAGAATTGCAGATCATTAACTATTCAAGTCTCCTGCCGCAATGAGGACACTCATTAGCAAGACAAACAAAGGGACGGTTTTCTGTAGCTACAGTCATCTGTCACACTTTGAGTGGCAGGTTTTGTGCTGGTGTTCTCTGCCATCTGCCCCCAGCAGCAGTCCTGAGCTTCAAAAAATCAAGGAACTTGCTATATACAACACTGAGGCAATAAGAGAGGAAAACAGGCTTGGGCAAGTGAGAACTATTTCACTCTGACTAATTACAATTTCTGAGCAAAGGCTGCTAACATTCAACTACATTCTAGTGTTTGCACTGAATTTGAACATAATTAAAAGATTTGCAATAGTTTATTAAGATGAGTGGTGAAGTTTAAGCACTGTAGGAACTGTAAATGCCTTTCTACTCAGTGATCACAATAACTACCTACACTCGCTGCTTTTGAGGGGTAACAGTGCACAATTGGCTCTAGGATTACTCAAGTAGCTGATGGTGATCTCTTATTGCACACTAGAGGTCCCTCTTGTAACTCAATTGCAAAAATAATTTAATGCAGCCAAGCTGTAGCCACTAGTTATCATAGGCTTTATAGCCTTCAGATTGATTTTCCTTTCTGAAAACTTAAAGAAATGTTTGGAAACAAGATTACAACACATTAATATGTAACATCCCTACACCTCTTTGGCTATTTATTTTGATGTTTCCTTAGTGTTTTCCCCAAAATGAGTGTACTTGACTGTTAGGAAAAGAACTTGCATTTATATATCTTTCACGTCCACAGGATATTCCAAAATGTTTTGCAGCCAATGCGTTACTTTTAAAGTAGTCACTGTTGTTGTGTAAGCAAATGTAGCAGCCAAATCTGTACACAGAAAGGTCCCACAAACAATAATGGAATAAATGACCAGTTAATCTGTTTAGTTGGTGTTGGCTGAGGATAAATATTGGCTAGGTCACTGGGAGAACTCCCATGTTGTTCTTCAAACAGTGTCATGGGATCTTTTGCATCCACCTGAACAGGCAGACAGATTTAATGTCTCATCCAAAAGATGGCACCTCTCAATAGTATACTGAAATGTCAGCCTTGATGTCCCTTCTGAATAAATTTAAGGGAGGGGGGGGCGGGAAGGAAGAACAGCAGGTGAAAGCTAGGAAAGCGCAAGTTAATACATTAAATAGACTGTAATTTCCTTTTTTAATAAAATTGTATAGGAGGTGAAAAGTGCTGGATGATGCACAAAGGTGATCTGTCAGCCAGTGAAAAGGCACTAGAAAGACTATTTTTAAAACTGGGCAAAAAAAATTGCTCTAAAATGAATTAATTGGAAAGCAGATGGACGAGATGGGGAAAACAACCAAGATTTGTTAAAGTCAATATTCAGACTACAAGGCTGCAGAGTGCCAAGAAGAAAGATGAGGTACTGTTCTGAAGTTTGTGTTGAGGTTGATTGGAATAGTGTACAGGCAAATAAAAAGAAAGGTCAGAGTTGGAATGGGAGGAAGAGTTAAAGTGGTGAGGCACAGTGCAATCAGGAGCACACCTGCGGACAGAATGGAGATGTTCAATAAAGCAGTCATCCAATCTGTGTTTAGTTCTCTACAATGTAGAGGAGACCATACCATGAGCAACAGATAGAGTACACTAGCTAGGGGTGAAGGCTCTGACATCATCAAATTGGTAGAGAACATCAGGAGATTCAGAGATATAGGAAGGGAGCAACTGAATAAGGGGAGAGAGAATGGAGTCAAGCGGAGATGAGTTTAGTGGACAGGAGCAAGCAGAAAGAAAGGGTTTGCCAGGGCAATCCTTTTTTCTGAATCTTAGGAAGGAGGTAGAAACAAGCAGAGTGGGAGTGGAAAACAATGAGATTAAGCAGTAGAGGGGTGTGGCAGAAAAGCTCAGTGACAGTCAGCAAAATTATGTTTCAGTATTTGGTAGTGGGGTCATGGTCAAGGAAGAAACAGGAAGATGAGTCAGATAGATATTGTTCAGTCTCGCCCAAATACAGTTCCTTGTGCCACACAGGAGCTTCATACTTGTTAGCAGCTTTGATGATGTTGAGGTTAGAACTAAAAGAATGAGAGCTAAAAGTTCATAAAGATAAAGATTAGAGTGAGTAAGCAAGTAGACAGCCAATATTGTGGTGCCAATTCTTAAATGGAAAGGAGAGGGATCGGGAAGGTTGGAAACATGTACAAAGATCTACTTTCACACCCTTGTAAGAAAATGGAAAGCTGGCAAGATGAAAACAGAAAAAGGCATTTCCAACTTAAGTAAATTTGTTTAGTCTTCTGGAAGACAAGCAAGAAAGCCTTTCAGGTATTTTGTCATTCCCCAACTGTCAATCAGCAGAATTCCAGGGTTTTAAATTTTAAAAACTTTTTGTTCCTTTCAGCATCATCATCAGAATTATCATGATCATCAGCAACTTGCATTTATACAGCATTGTTAATTTACAGAAATGTTCCAAGATGCTTCATAAATAGGCATAAAGAAAATGGATACCAATCCTGGAACAGAGATTAAAAGGTGTGACCGAACACTAGATCAAAGAGATGGATCTTGAGGGGGTTTATAAAGGTGGAAAGAGAGGTAGAAGGTATTAGGGAGGGTAGGCTGAAAGCTCTGGCACCAATAGAGGAGCAATAGAGTACTGCGTACAGTTCTGGTCACCCCATTACAGGAAAGATGTGATTGCACTAGAGAGGGTACAGAGGAGACTTATGAAGATGTTGCCAGGCCTGGAGAATTTTAGCTATGAGGAAAGATGGGATTGGTTGAGGTAGTTTTCTTTGCAACAGAGGAGGCTGAGAGGAGATTTAATTGAGGTATATAAAATTATGAGGGGTCTAGAGAGAATGGATAGGGAGGACCTATTTCCCTTAGCAGAGAGGTCAATAACCAGGGGGCATAGATTTAAAGTGATAGGTAGAAGGATTAGAGGGGCGTTGAGGAGAATTTTTTTCACCAAAGGGTAGTGGGGGTCTGGAACTCACTGCCTGAAAGGGTGGTAGAGGCAGAAACCCTCATTGCATTTAAAGAGTACTTGGATGTGCACTTGAAGTGCCGTAACCTACAAGGCTACGGACCAAGAACTAGGAAGTGGGATTAAGCTGGATTGCTCTTTTTCGGCCGGCAGCGACACGATGGGCCGAGTGGCCTCCTTCTGTGCCATAAATTTCTATGATTCTAAGGGGGGAGGGGAGGATTACACAGAAGTCTGGAGTCAGAGGAGCAGAACGTTTGGAACATGTGGAAGAAATCACAGATATAAGTTGGGGCAAGGCCATGGAAGGATTCTTAGACAAGGATTTTGAGATTTATACATTGGAGGACACCATCAAGGATATATAACAGATTGAGTTCCATAAAATAGGTGCTTTAGATGTGGCCATTAACTAGAATCATAGAAGTTTACAACATGGAAACAGGCCCTTCGGCCCAACATGTCCATGTCGCCCAGTTTATACCACTAAGCTAGTCCCAGTTGCCTGCACTTGAGAGATACTGATATCTTCTACCTGGTCTGAACTCAAAAACTGTGGTGTTCTATTATGCATCAAGGCAAAACTTAGTAACTTGGCAACTCATGCAACTTTTGAAGCTATCACTTGGCAAACATGAAAAACAAATATTGGGCCCAAACATTTCATACAAAGTTGGGGTTAATGTGATATGTAAAAAGACACAAGAATGAAGATGAATCAATTAACAATATTTAAAGAACAGTATAGAATTAGTCACATAGCTCTGAATTGTCTTTGTCCATGTTTTCTAAGCCTTAGAGAGGGTGCTAAGGAGATTTACTAGAATGGTACCAGGGATGCGGGACTTCAGTTACACAGAGAGACTAGAGATGCTGGGCTTGTTTTCCTTAAAGCAGAGAAGGTTAAGGGAAGATTTAACAGAGGTGTCCAAAATCATGAAGGGTTTTGATAGAGTAAATAAGGAGAAATTGTTTCCAGTGGCAAAAGGGTTGGTAACCAGAGGACACAGAATTATGGCAATTGGCAAAATAAACAGAGGTGAGATGGGGAGAGTTTGATTTACGCAGTGCGTTGTTATGATGTGGAATGCACTGCCTGAAAGGGTGATGGAAGCAGATTCAATAATAACTTTTAAAATGGAATTGGATAAATAATTGAAAGGAAAAAAATTGCAGGGCTATGGGGAAAGGGCAGGGGAGTAGGACTAATTGAATAGCTCTTTCAAAGAGCTGGCAAAGGCACGGTGATGGGCCAAATGTCCTCTTTCTTTGCTGTATCATTCTATGATTCTATGAAATAAAGCACCTGGACTGCATGAGATTCAGTTTAAGGTTCTTGGTGAACTCTAGGAAGTGCTAGTACAATCAGTGGCAAAAGTAGTAGGGATACAACAACTCGCATTTATATAGCACCTTTAACGTGGAAAACAGCCCAAGGCACTTTATGGAGAGGATGGGGAGGGGGGAGGATAGGAACAGATATGGGGACAGGCACTGACCTACGGAGGGAGAGATTAGCAGGAGTGATTAAAAGTTTGGTAGATGAGCTTTGTGGAGGTTTCTAAATGTGGAGAAAAAAAAGAGGCAATGCGGAGGGATTTAAGGAGGGAGTTCCGCAGACTAGGGCCAAGGCAGCTAAAGGCTCTGCCACAAGTGATAGGTCAAAGAGATGGGGGAAGATATACAGAAGACCAGAGTTGGAGGACTGAAGGGTGCAGGAGAGGATGTAAGCCTGGAGGAAATTAGACAGGGTGGGGTGAGGTCATGGATAGATTTGAAGATGAGGGTGAGGATTTTAAAATTAATATATTTAGGGGAGTGGGAGCCCATGTAGGTCAGGAAGGATGGGAGTGATGGGCGAGAGGGACTTTGTGTGGGAGAGGATGAGAGCTGTCTTTTGGGCTAATTAGAATTAATGGAGGGTGAAGGATGGGAAGCTGCATTTAATTCTAGACAGTAACATAGCAAACCTAACAAAATTGATCAATGTGGCAGTTTAAGGGAAGTGTTTACAGGAACAGATGTAGTTATTATGGGTGACTTCAATTTACCAGGTATAGATTGGGAAGTATATAAAGGGTGCAATAGGAAAGAAAACATGATCGTGAACACAATATTGGATTATTAAATGGAACAATTGATCAAGGAACCTAAAAAAGAAAGGGCATTATGGGGCCGATATTAAATAACAACTAGGAGATGGTAGTGCAAATTGGAGTCACATTAGCAACAATATAGTGGATTTTAAGGTTAGATTTATGAGGGGTGAGCTCAGGAAACTGGACTGGACAGCACTGTTAGAGGGGAAAAGCATGGAAGAAAATGGATTGTGTTTAGGACACATTGAGTACAGAACAAATACCTAACATTAAGGAAGAAGAGTAATAGAGGGGAAAAAACAATATAGATAATAATGAAAGTAATGGGGAATAAGAACAACAAAGAGAGATCATTCCTTTAATATATAACTGCAGGTAACATGGTGGAATAAGACAAAATATAAAATAAATACATAAAAACAAGGCAAAGGAAGTTAAGAAACTTGTGAAGAGAGCTAAATAGAATGTGAGGTTAGAATAACAGGGACTATAAAAAAGAATGTCAAACAAATATATTTCCGGTAAAAGGTAAAAAACATGAAACACTGAGGCCATTGAAAGATCCCAAAAGTGACATGATATCAAATGACCAAGAGATGTCAAATATACTAAATAAATTATTTTCTACATTAATGGAAGAACACAGGGTCATAGACTGTGCGTGCATAATCTCTGCAAAATAGCCAATATGCAAAAAGTTATTTAAAAAAGCTTCCATAACATAAAAATTCCCATACACTAATGACTAAAATAAATTGTGAAATGCTAAAACTAACAGGTCAAAGTAACAGACTTACCGTAAGTCAGAAGTACATACCTTACTGAACTGTTCCAATTCTTCATACTGTAGTAAGCTGGCTTTTAAGGATGAAATGATTAAATCTTTCTTCTCAAGTGTGCTCAAGGCTGTGCGACTATTTTCTAGAGATGTTTTATTCTGTGTAATAATTTCTGTACAATATTTCTGTGATCAAAATAATAAACTTTATAACAACCAGAAAATCAACAAAACAAACATATTATGCTGAAGCAAAGTTTACCAACATGAAATACCCTTCTTTTGTGACAGCTGTAATTCATTACATCAATTGTATTTATAGAAGCAGATGTAACAATAGTAATGGGCAAGACAAAAAGCATTACTGTTTTTGTAATTTCATATAATTTCATATAATCTCATAGGAACAGGAGTAGGCCATTCAGCCCCTTGAGCCTGTTACGCCATTCAATTAGATAATGGTTGATCTAACTCTATTTACCTGCCTTGGTTCCATATCCCATAATACCCATGCCTAACAAAAATCTATCAATCTCAGTTTTGAAATTTTCAATTGATATTTAAGATTTTTGAGGGAGAGTTCCAGATTTCCACTACCCTTTGTGTGAAGAAGTGCTCCCTGACATCACCCCAGAACAACCTAGCTCTAATTTTAAGGTTATGCCCTCTTGTTCTGGACTCCCCCCCCCCCCCCCCCCCACCAGAGGAAATAGTTTCTCTTCATCTATCCTACCAAATCCTTTAATCATCTTAAACACCTCAAGTAGATCAACCTTAATCTTCCATACTCGAGGGAATACGAGCCTAGTCTACGCAACGTTTACTCATAATTTTAAATTTTTAGCCCCGGTACCATTCTGGTGAACCGAAGCTGCACACCCTCCAAGGCCAATATATCCTTCCTGAGGTGCTGTGCCCAGAACTGAACGCAGTACTCCAAATGTGGCCTAAACAGAGCTTTATACAACTGCAGCATAACTTCCACCCCTTTGTATTCCAGCCCCCGTGAGATGAAGGCCAACATTCAATTAGCTTTTTAAATTATTTTTTGTAGCTATCCACTAGTTTTTAGTGATTTCTGTACATGGATCCCTAAATCTCTCTGCTCCTCCACAGTTCCTAGCTTCTCACCATTTAGAAAATACTCTGTTCTATCTTTCTTAGGTCCAAAGTGGATGACCTCGCACTTCCTCACGTTAAACTCCATCTGCCACAGTTTTTCCCACTCACTTAATCTATCAATAAACTGCTGCAACTTTCTGCTCCCATCCACACTACTTACTTGCAACCTAACTTAGTGTCATCAGCATACGTGGATATACGTTCTCTATTCCTTCATCTAAGTCATTTATAAATATAGTGAAATGCTGAGGCTCCAGTACAGATCCCTGTGAGATCTGTACTGGAGCCTCAGTAGTTACACCACTAGTTACATCCTGACAATTGGAATACATACCCATTATCCCTACCTCTTAACCAATTCCCTACTCATGTCAAAAGGTTGTCTCCAATTGCATGTGCTTCCATTTTTCCTAACATTTTTATCACCCGTAGAGTTGCTCATAGTCAGAGCCTTGGTAGCATTGAGATTGGTTTTAAGGTAGGAAATGTGGAAGCAGGGAATACAATTTTGAAAATAGGACCTGGCTGACAGCCAGACACAGCTTTAGTATAATGTGGACATTTTAAATTAGTCCTGGAAGGTAGTACCTGTATGTGATCAAATGCTGCATACTTTTCATTAGATTTAGTCTTTAAAATCAACTTACCTGAAAACAAAATATAAATGGACCTGGGTGATTCATTCCACAGCAGTGGAAGATTTGCACTAGATCGGAGCTTCACATTATATTAAAGTGTTGACACAACTTTAATAGCTCTCCCCCTCTCCATTATAAAATTTTTACTTTTTAAAAAGTTTGGTTCTGGTTGATTGAATTCATGGCCATCCTTAGTTGCTCTGAGAAGGTGGTGATGGGCCTTCTCCTAGAATTACTGCAGTCCTTGTGGTGATGGTGTTCCCACAATAGTGTTAGGTACAAAATTCCAAGATATTGACCAGGTGACAATGAGGAAACGGGTGATGTGTCCAAGTTAGGAGGGGTGTGACTTGGAGGGGACCTTGGAGGTGATGGTGCTCCCACAACCTTCCTGCTTTTGTTCTTCTTGGTTGTATAGGTCGCAAGGGAAAGAGGTGGTCCGGAAGTAACCATGGCGAGTTACTACAATGCGTCCTGAGATTGTACATATTGTAGCTACAGAGTGCCAGTGATGAGAGGCTGGATGTTACATCCAGTAGCAGGCTCATTAATTTATTTTCATTCATTCATGGGATGCAGGCACCACTGACAAGGCCAGCATTTATTACCCATCCCTAGTTGACCTCGAGAAGGTGGTGGTGAGCCGCCTTCTTGAACCGCTGCAGTCCGTGTGGTGAAGATTCTCCCACAGTGCTGTTAGGAAGGGAGTTCCAGGATTTTGACCAGCGATGATGAAGGAATGGCGATATATTTCCAAGTCAGGATGGTGTGTGATTTGGAGGGGAACGTGCGGGTGGTGTTGTTCCCTTGCACCTGCTGCCCTTGTCCTTCTAGGTGGAAGAGGTCGTGGGTTTGGGGGTGTTGTCGAAGAAGCCTTGGCGAGTTGCTGCACTGTATCTTGTAGATGGTACACACTGCAGCCACGGTGTGCCGGTGGTGGAGGGAGTGAATGTTTAAGGTGGTGGATGGGGTGCCAATCAAGCAGGCTGCTTTGTCCTGAATAGTATTGAGCTTCTTGAGTGTTGTTGGAGCTGCACTTATCCTGGTGTGTGGAGAGTATTCCATCACACTCCTGACTTGTTCCTTGTAGATGGTGCAAAAGCTGTGGGGAGTCAGGAGGTGAGTCACTCGCTGCAGAATACCCAGCCTCTGACCTGCTCTTGTAGCCACAGTATTTATGTGGCTGGTTCAGTTTAGTTTCTGGTCAATGGTGACCCCCAGGCTGTTGATGGTGGGGGATTTGGCGATGGTAATGCCATTGAATGTCAAGGGGAGGTGGTTAGACTCTCTCCTGTTGGAGATGGCCAGTGCCTGGCACTTGTCTGCCGCAAATATTACTTGCCACTTATCAGCCCAAGCCTGGATGTTGTCCAGGTCTTGCTGCAAGCGGGCACTGACTGCTTCATTATCTGAGGGTTTGCAAATGGAACTGAACACTGTGCAATCATCAGTGAACATCCCCACTTCTGACCTTATGATGGAGGGAAGGTCATTGATGAAGCAGCTGAAGATAGTTGGGTTTAGGACACTGCCCTGAGGAACTCCTGCAGCGATGTACTGGGGCTGAGGTGATTGGTCTCCAACGACCACTACCATCTTCCTTTGTGCTAGATATGACTCCAGCCACTGGAGAGTTTTCCCCGATTCCCATTTACTTCAATTTTACTAGGGCTCCTTGATGCCACAATTGGTCAAATGCTGCCTTGATGTCAAGTGAACTACAATTTCCTGGATGTCGTCAAGCTTCTTGACAGTTGATGCAGCTGCACCCATTTGGGAGAATGGCGAATATTCCATCACACACCTGACCTGAGCATTATAGATGGTGGAGAGGTTTTGAGGGGTCAGAAGGTGAGTCACAATCTGCAAACTCATAGCCCAGCACATCTCCCACTCCTTGATCATCATCAAAAAAAAGAAAGACTTGCATTTATATACAGTGCCTTTCATGACCTCAGGACATCCCAAAGTGCTTTACATTCAATGAAGTACTTTTGATGTGTAGTCACTGTTGTAATGTAGGAACCGCGGCAACCAATGTGCGTGCAGCAAAATCCTACAAGCAGCAATGCAATAATGACCAGATAATCTGTTTTAGTGATGTTGGTTAAGGGATAAATATTGGCCAAGACACCAGGGAGAACTCACCTGCTCTTATTCGAATGGTGCCATGGGATCTTTTACGTCCACTTGAGAGGGCAGATGGGACCTCGGTTCAACGTCTCATCCGAAAGATAGGAGACCAACCCTGGAGTGTTTGGGAATGGAGTGTAGAACTGAATCCTAGGACCAGCACCAGACATACCTTAGAATGAGTTACAAATCTAGTTAAGTGAATATACAAGGATGCCTGCGTGCTAAATACCAAAAACAGCAGGCTTGATATATGGTCCCACGAGCAATGAAACAGAGCAAAGCTGTGAAGCCCTACCACATCCAGTCGTGAATTAATTCTTCATCATTCCTGTTGTGAATTCTATGGTGTACCTTCTTCAATAAACAAAATAACCTTATTTTAGCATTTTTTTCATAGACCAATGAGATAGTAGAGGGATGGGGAGCGGAGATCACAAGTTGAGCAGGTCTCTGAAATCCAGAAAACAAAAGTTGCATCATGTATGTAATAAATAGTCATTTCTCTCTTTCACTTTCACTCCTATGAGGCTCTCCCCTAGAGGCTTCATCATGGATAGTGGAAGACTGCTGATGCTCAGATGAGGGCCTTTAAGACGCTCATGGTCAGCGACCCCAGCAGGTTTTCTGGCAGCATCTTTTTTTAATTCATTCTTGGGATATAGGCATCACTAGCAAGGCCAGCATTTATTGCCCATCCCTAATTGCTCGAGAAGGTGGTGGTGAGCCGTCTTCTTGAACCGCTGCAGTCCATGTGGTGAAGGTTCTCCCACAGTGCTGTTAAATAGGGAGTTCCAGGATTTTGACCCAGCGACGACGAGGGAATGGCGATATATGTTCAAGTCAGGATGGTGTGTGACTTGTAGCAGAACTTGGAGATGATGGTATTCCTATGCCCCTGCTGCTCTTGTCCTTCTAGGTGGTGGCGGTCACGAATTTGGGAGCTGTTGTCGAAGAAGCCTAGGCGAGTTACTGCACTGATAGATAAGACACAATGCAGCCATGGTACTGGTGGTGGAGGCAGTGGATGTTTATGGTGGTGGATGGGCTGCCGATCAAGCGGAGTGTTTTGTTCCAGATGGATTTCTTGAGTGCTACTTCACCCATCCAGGCAAGTGAAGAGCAGAGCATCACAGTCCTAACTTTTGCCTTGTAGGTGGTGGAGAGGCTTTGGGCAGTCAGGAGGTGAGACACTCACCACAGAAGACCAGGCCTCTGACCTGCTCTAACCACATGTGGCTGGTCCAGTTGAGTTTCTGGGCAATGGCGACCCCATGGACATTGATGGTGGGGGATTTGGTGACGGTAATGCTGTTGAATGTCAAGGAGGTGGTTAGACTCTCTCTTTTTGGAGATGGTCATTGCCTGGTACTTGTGAGACGTGAATGTTACTTGCCACTTATCAGCCCAAGCCTGGATGTTGTCCAGATCTTGCTGCATATGGGCATGGACTGCGTCATTATGTAAGGAACTACAAATGGGGCTGATCACTGCAATCATCAGTGAACAGCCCCATTTCTGGCCTTATGATGGAGGGAAGGTCATTGATAAAACAGCTGAACATAGTTGGGCCTAGGACACTGCCCTGAGAAACTCCTGCAGTAAAGTCCTGGGGTTGAGATGATTGGCCTCAACAACCATCTTCCTTCGTGCCAGTTATGTCTCCAGCCACTGGAGAGTTTCCGCCCAATCCCCATTGACTTCAGTTTTACTAGGTGTCCTTGGTGTCACATTTGGTTGAATGCTGCTTTGGTGTCAAGGGCAGTCACTCTTTCCTCTGGAATTCATCTCCAACGGGCATTGGTTGAGGGAGTGGTGAATAAGCAGACTTGCAACATGTGCCACTCCTGTTGCGCCACCACCATTCCCATGGGGCGTGGCTCATCACTCCCACTGATCTGCGGACTGTAGAAAATCTGTGACATGATTCAAGTGTTCCCTCAGCCTTTCGAGGCCAGAGCTTGAACGGCATCAGTTTGAGTTTTGATTAAAGTTGCAAGAGCTGACATAGACTTCTGGTGTGAGGGTCCGGCTGCCACATCCATAAGAGGTGGTCATATGCCCCAGGGTAGACTACGGAATGCTGATGCCTTGCAACAGAATGCTGCACAAAGTAGAAGTGGACTCTTCCATGAAGGGGAGAAATTTGCAGAGCTACGGGGAAAGAGCAGGGCTGTGGGACTAATTAGATAGCTCTTTCAAAGAGCCAGCACAGGCACGATGGGCAAAATGGCCTCCTTCTGTGTTGTATCATTCTATACTCTCAGACATGGTATGACAGCTTCTAGACAGGCTTTCCAATGCCTCATGGAATTGTAAGTTGCAGAAAGCAGTTTTCATTTGAAGGCTGGCCCTTTAAAGAAGACATCTCTGTCCTCAACAACCTCTCCAGAGAAGAATTGCCTCCTGCTGCACTGTTCCTCTGAAAAGTGGAGGTAATTCACTAAATTTGGCAGGACCTCCGTGTCCCCTGCACTACCGTGCTCCCCACCTCCCCATAAATATCGCGGCATATACCTCTATGCTATGAAGTCAGCACAGTCGACCACTCTGGAGAAAACCTTTTCCAGGAATTTACACCGTATAGGCCACTTAATAAGAATAAGTATTCTATTCTAAATTGTTTAATATTTCATGGCTGGCGTATGTTATAAATGTTACTTACCTAGAAAAAATGTCAAGTTAGCTGAAAAATCAAAATGGAGGCTCAAATCAAGTTCGTGACTTTATTTGGGTGACTTAGTTGGTTACATTCTGTGGTTGGAATTGGTAGCTTTGAAAAAAATATTAAGCAATTTGATTGCTTACTTGTTCCTCATTTGTAAACAATTTTACAACACCAAGTTATAGTCCAACAATTTTATTTTTAATCCCACAAGCTTTCGGGGGCTTTCCCCTTCCTCAGGCGGTGTGCTCCACACCGCCTGAGGAAGGGGAAAGCCCCCGAAAGCTTGTGGGATTAAAAATAAAATTGTTGGACTATAACTTGGTGTTGTAAAATTGTTTACAATTGTCAACCCCAGTCCATCACCGGCATCTCCACATCATTGTTCCTCATTGATACTGACCAAATCAAACTGCATCTTTTCAAAGAAAAGAAAAACTGCAAATGTTCAAAATCTGAAATGAAATCAGAAAATGCCGGAAATACACAAGTTAGTCATCATCTGTAGATGTTTTGGGTGTGTACCCAGTACTGATGAAAGGTACACACTTGAATTGTCATAATCTTACTTGCTGTGTATTTGCAGCAGTATCTGCTTTTAATTCATTCCCATTTTGTATATGAGATGTTTGATCAGTAACTTAGCAGATAAGTGCTTATTTCAACTAATAAGTAACTTTGCCCTATTAGATGTGTGACATTTTGATGCACAACATCCTGAGATGTGGCACCTCTGTGCCACGCTTTCAGATATAATGCATTTGAAAGGGATGATGCAAGACTTTCAATTACATAGATATGTATACACTTACATCAATTTTCCCCAAAAAGGTCAGCTCCTTTCTGCACTCTTCTACAGAAATAAAGTTGGGAGCTCATCCTGGCCCACTTCATTCATATATTTATTTCAGAAATCTCTGATGAAAGAAATAAAGTAAAACTGTATGAGCTGCCAATTGCAGCAGCACTTCTTCCGTTAGCACAACACAGAACAGGAGGGAGCACAGGCTCCTGTCCACCTCTGTGGTGCTTCCAGACTCCAGCCCTCTTGTCAAGTGAGGCCAGACCCAGTTTCTGTCCCTCACCCGACCTGAGTTCTCCCAGACCCCCTTTCCTGAGTGTTGAAAGGCTGCAGCCCTCTATCTCACGTGGTCCCTGCTACTCTGGTTCTAAGTGCTAGCGGATCCCATCTCCCTGTGCCCCAACTGGTGCCAGGTCCCAGACTAGTTCCTCCCTCCCAGGGTCCCCCTGCCTCCGAAACACATGACAACTCCAGACTTCAGACGCACACTGCCCACATTCCCTCCTGTTTTAACCCCAACCTGAAAACCCCAGTTTCTCTTTCACATGTCCATGGTTCACCAGCTTACACATAGCCTGCTCCCACCCGAATCAAGTACTCATCTCTGATCCATTACATGGTGGATGCCAACATGCTGCATACCTGGGCTTTAAAAAATGTAAGACTTAAAAATTGAGTTTGTTGGCTCTCAAGCACATTCCTTAACCAGAAACAAAGAGTCAGACAGACATCACAATGATAAAAGTATATGACAGCCAAAGAAAAAATGATAGGGACAGCCAAAGAAAAGGGAAAAAAAGAGAAAAAGAGAAAAACAGAGTGAGAGAGAGAAGAGAAATTTCAATGATGTAGTGCATTATCACTCTGAAAACACTCAATGCATTTCAGAACACACAAGTTCATCTGGAAGATCAATAACTCTTATGTAAGTAAACGCAGCATTCATTCTGAGCCAGCAATTCTCACAAACAGTTGTGAGTTGAACAGCATAAATGGTTGTTTTTTAGGATCATTGGTTGAGGAGGAATATTGGTCTGAACACCCTGACTCTTCCTCAAATGTCCTTCTGAATCAATAGAACAGGCTGATGAAAGCTTGATTTAATGTCTCAGCTGAAGGACATACCTTTGACAATGCAGCACTCCCTTAGTACTGCACTGGGCTACTAGCTTAACTTATGAAAAAGAACAATACTATGGGATAATTATATTATAGAATAATGCATTGCTCGTTGCATAGTATAATGTCCTATTGTTATAAAATAGTATATCATCTGCATCACCTTGAGCAATACCACGTTAGATCACAAGGGTATAAAAAAAAATTGGCCAAGTCTATGTCCTAATCAGAATTATTAAATGTATGGAGACTGCTTTAATACTTTGTTATCTTTAAACTTTCTCAGAAGGAAATGACCATTAAAGTAAATTATGGCAGAAGGGTCTAGACAGAGGAGATAGAGAGAAAGTGTTCCCATTGGCGGAAGGGTCAAGGACCAGAGGACATAGATTTAAGGTGATTGGCAAAAGAACCAAAGGTGACATGAGGAAAAGCTTTTTTACACAGCAAATGGTCAGGATCTGGAATGCACTGCCCGAGGGGGCGGTGGAGGCAGATTCAGTCATGGCCGTCTAAAGGGAGCTGGATAAGTACTGAAAGGAAAAGATTTTCAGGGCTACGGGGAAAGGACGGGGAAGTGGGACTAGCTGGATTGCTCTTGCATAGACCCGGCGTGGACCCGATGGGCTGAATGGCCTCCTTCCGTGCTGTAACATTTCTATGAATCTATGATTAGTCCAAATTGCAAAATATTACATCAGGGAATCAGAGTCAGGAGGAGACTTTGGGGCTGATTCTATCATCTAAGCAGGAAGCAATGCTTGTCGGAAGCTTATCACAGGAAATCACAGGTCCTCAGCCCATGGATTCCTGACTGCACTCCCTGCAGAGTCAAGGGGGGTAATTTTAACCCCTAAGAATGGGTGGGTTGGGGGCAGGTGGGCAGTAAAAATTGTTTGTTTTTGGAGCGGGACCGCATCCCGGCTCCAGCGTGCCCACTTGCGGGTTTAACCCAGGCGCGTTTGGAAGCACGTGCAACAGAAACCAGGAAGTTCCGCCTTCACTTAAAGCCGGCGGGCTGATTTCTAAAGGGCCAATTTAGGTAGTTAAAACACTTCAGGTAGTTTACTTTGTAGATTCTGCAACAGAAACAGATTTAACTACTCCTGAACGTGACTCTCAGGGATTCAGAAACACGCCATTAAAACAGAGGCAAGCTGCAGCTGAAACTCATTTGGCCCTTTAAACCAGTGATTGACACAGCTCAACAAAAGGTGAGGTATTACAGTTGGGCACACAGTTCTCTCAAGACAAATGTTTGGCTCAGAGTTCTTTACATTTAGACTGAGATTTCTTGTGTTCAGACAAATTTACCTACATTTTGGAGCCCAAGATCAGGATGGGGGTAGCAATGGATGTATTCCACAGTACATCTGAGGAGGAGGCACATCAACATCTGCAACAGGCATGTTGTGCAGTTCTGGGATCTGCAAGTGCACAAGGCAGAGGTGCGCAACAAGGACCTGGAGAAGAGCAGAGAGGAGACTAACAGAAGGGCTGAGGTCGCAGGAGGCACTTCCCATGTAAGAGGGTGTACAGAGGCTGCGCTTCCTGGACCTCTGTGAGGAGCAGAGCCTATGCAGGCTGAGATTGAGTCAGCAGGTGGTGGCCAAGCATTGCCCATTGCAGTTAAAGTCACCACTGCCCTCAATTTCTTTGCCTCTGGATCCTTCCAGGGTGCCACCGGTGACATCTCCAGGGTCTTTCAGTTGTCTGCACATAATTGTATATGACAGGCTTGTTTGCAAGGACATCCGACTACATCAACTTCCCCCATGACATCAGCCAGACTGAGAGGGCACTGGGTTTCAACTCTCTGGCTGGCTTCTCACGGATGCTGGGCGCAATTGATTGCACACACGTGGCAATCCGAAGTCTTCCACGTGAGCGAGGACTGTTCATAAACCGAAAGGGATAGTACTCCATTAATGCACAGTTGGTGTGTGACCACCGGAAGAGATTTCTGCAGGTGTGTGCCAGACTCCCTGGTAGCTGTCATGATTCATTCACTTTGCGTGAGTCCAACATCCTGGGTCTCTTCCACAGAGAAGACAGGCTTAAGGGCTGGCTCCTTGGAGACAAGGGATAGCCCTTGCAGACGTGCCTCGACACCTGCGAGAAACCCCACCAACGAGGTACAGCAGCGGTATAACCAGAGCCACATGACCACCAGGTGTATCATTCAGCAAGCCATAGGAATGTTGACGATGCACTTCAGGTGCCTGGATATATCTGGGGGAGCCCTTCAGTATTCGCCAGCGAGTGTGTGCAGAATAATAGTCGTGTGCTGCGTCCTGCACAACACAGCGCAGCAGAGAGGGTTACAGGTGGAGGAGGTTGAATGCGCTAATGATGCATCCTCATCTGGCGGCAACATTGAAGAAGAGGAACAGGATGAGGAGGAAATGAAGATGGGGAACCCATCGCCAGAGCAGTGGCACGCATTGCTGCCTGTGATTCCCTCATCTCGAACAGGTTCTCATAATAAGATGTGCAAATTGAAGACTTTGAACAGCCACCACCACCACCACCAACACCCCCCTCCTTTTGTACGAAATAGTCCTTCAACCAAGCATACACCCATTGCACGCACGCCCAATGAGTGACATAACATCTTGGCATTAATGATGAAGCACATGAAAAGGCAAATTCACAAAAGGGACTCAGTAATGGCCGAGATGTGGCAGTCATGGTGATAATTATTAAATTTAATGTGCCATAACAAAAAATATACAAATTAACATGACAGCTCATCAAACACCCTGTGCATACCCTTAGTGCATCCCCTGTGGCTTCAGCAGATGTAGTGGCAGGTTGCTCAGATCTCTGCTCTGACTGCTGAGGTGCTCTCGGCCTACGACCTCTGGGTTTTGGAGCCAAAGAAGGCTCCGTCAAAGACTAGTACACCTGCAGCTGTGCAGGGGCAGACTCGGCCATCAGGAGAGGAAGCAGCTTTGCGGGTACTGGTCGAGGAAGGGGCAACGGGTGAGATGTGGGAGCGCTTGAGTGGAGTCCCCACTTCCATGTCCCCTTTCGCCATCATCCCTCTCCCGGGCCAGCACAACAGCACTCCCACCTGCTGGCCAGCAGGCTGGTGAGCAAATGTGCCGCATTCTAAGGCCATGGCTAAAGTATCTGTCTGCCTTTTTAAGGCAGCAGACATGTTGGCATTCAGAGTCAGCATGGCGTTGTCATGGCCTGCATGGACTCATTTGAGAGCCATGCTTAAAGCTCAATGGAGGCTACCAATCTTTCCATCGCAGACATTCCCACACTTACCTGCGCCATCAATCCACTAGCGATGGAGCTGGACTCCTCCATCATTTTCCAGTACCTCGCAAAGGTGCAGATGTCCCGCTATCATTCTCAACGATGGCCTCCGGGGTTTAGCATCGGTGTCCAGCTGAGCTGAGCTTGGAGAGGAGTGTGCCCCTCTCCACAGCTGCCCCAGCCATCAGTGTTTGCTCATGCACACTTGAGTGGTGAATCACCAGGTGATAATCCAACTAACTGTCTAACATGACCCACTGAAGTGCCAGTAACTACGCTGGCAAATAGCCGATATTAATTATTCATCAGAAAACTGACAATCTTTCCTCTGACCGTTCTGAGGATTGGAACGGTTCAAATGATTGATAAAATCAATTCATCATGTGTGTGAAAGATGTTAAAGTTCTGTCAAACAGCCATCTGCTGGTTGTCAGTCTCTCCATCTCCGACAGACAGGCATGCAATGGTGCGATTTATCTCCATGGCCTCCTTCACCGCATCTGTCAGCTAGAGTGACTGAAGGTGACATATTCACCTGATGGATGCATTGCTTTGGATGGGGCTGACAATGAAACAGATGCATGAGGTTGACTATCAGACAGATGCATCACATTGCATCAGGATTTGGGTGAGTGGCAGTGGTGGTAAATAAATGGGGAGGTGAGGAAGTGCATAGAAAGTGAAGGTTAGTTTATGCTGAAACTTAAGTGGGTTTGAGGAGTGATGTGATGGAGTAGGCTTGCCAAGACAGAATGAAAGGTGGGGGGTGTTGCATTTCACAGGATGTGGGTGAATCATAGGAACAGCAGTAGGCCATTTAGCCCCTAGAGCCTATTCCGCCATTCAAGGAGATCATAGCTGATCTGTGACCTAACTCCATATACCCACCTTAGCCCTATATCCCATAATACCTTTGGTTAACAAAAATCTATCAATCTCAGATTTAAAATTAACAATTGAGCTAGCATCAACTGCCGTTTGCGGAAGAGTGTTCCAAACTTCTACCACTATTGGCATGTATAAGTGTTTCCTAACTTCACTCCTGAAAGTCCCGGCTCTAATTTTTGGGCTAGGTCCCCTAGTCCTAGACTCCGCAACCAGCGGAAATAGTTTCTCAGCAAATGTACTCACTTTTCCTGATCTGGTTAGGTCAGTGAACCGCTTTCTGCACTGCAGCCAATACCTGGGCACCATGCTCCTGCTGCTCACCTCTCCTGCCACCTCCAGCCATGCCTTCTTGGTGACAGAACCGGGTTTCTTCCTCCCATTTCTTGGGTAAATTGCCTCCCTCCTGCTTCTCACTGCACCAGCAGTACTTCTAGTGAAGCATCAGTAAATCTAGGTGCTGCCTTTGCTCTCCTGGACTCCATTTCTCCTTCAAAATCCCTTCTTGGACTGGCCGTTTAAATAGCCGTGGGTGGGGGTGGGGAGGTGAAGGGAAGTTAATATCGAGATCAATGTTTCAGGTACGGAATGCTTCCTCATTACTGTTCCGAAGGATTCCATACCCAAAATGTCAACAGATGCTGCCTGACTTGCTGAGCATTTTCTGTTTTTGTTTCAGATTTCCAGCATCTGCAGTATTTTGCTTTTTATTCATATTCAGAAATAGGCCTGGTCATTAATGTTATCTCATGAATGTCAGGCCAAAAGAAAGGTATTCCATGTCATTTTAGCCAAACAGTATATAAAATCAATTATCAAAGCTTCATTTAAGTTGTTCCATTAACTTTGAGCAGGTGGTGCACAAGCTGTACATTTTAGATACCAGTTGATTCATAGAAATCTCATATTGGCATTATTGAGGAAGACTCCAGCCAAGATGACTTCAGTACTGAGGGAATGCTGCATTGTCAGAGATGCAGTCTTTCAGATGAGGTGGTTAAACTGAGGCCCCATCTACATGTTCCGGTGGATATGAAAGACCCCATGGCACTATTCGAAGAAGAGCAGGACGTTCTCTCAATGTCTTTGGCCAACATTTTTCCTTGAACCATAACAACCAAAACAGATCAACTGATCATTCATATCATTGCTGTGTGAGAGACTTTGCTATATGCGAAATGGCTGCCATGTTTATCCATATAACGTATGCACTTCAAAATGAATTCATGAATGTGAAGCACCTGAGTGACATGATAAGGCACCATTCAATGCAAGCTAAATCTTTGTTTCCTGAAACACACAAAGGATATGATTATGATGTCCCTGTTTTGGGCAGGAGAGTTGCGAGAAGAGATAAACAAAACGTGCATGACAAAAGAACCAGGAGGAAGAGAAGGTTTTTTTTTAAAAATGCAGCGAGTTGTTATGACCTAAAAGGGTGGTGGAAGCAGATTCAATTGTAATTTTCAAAAGGGAATTGGATAGATACTTGAAAAGTAAAAATTTGCAGGGCAACGGGGAAAGAGCAGGGGAGTGGGACTATTTGGATAACTCAAAGAGCCGGCATAGGCATGATGGGCCAAATGGCCTCTTTCTGTGCTGTATGATTCCATGATTCATTACAATCTAGCACACTAAAAGTTTAGTGAGGTGTTAGTCAATCCATTCTTTTCAGGAGAGAGTTGGGAGAGTCGGGAAAGTAACTCAAAAACAATTTTTTTTAATTTTAAACGTGTGTATTATACATTTAATTCTCTGGAATGTACATTAAAATACATTTTCCCATTTATTGTGCTACAGTTGCTGTGCTGTATTTCTAACCCAGCTGGTCCAAATCAGCTGACATGACAGACTAGATAGTGAGCCCATCATCCCCATCACTGTTCTATAGGTAGTCTATGAAATGGGGTCAGGCTGCAGGTGGGTGAGAATGTACAGCTGCAGTTTGCTCAGCCCACCCATTTTTACAAAAGCGATCTCAACAGGGTATGAGGCGTGCTACTCTGCTGGAAATTAATTATTTAAATAAGAAAAGGTTGCATTTTTAAAAAATTTAACTAGCAGGCTGCTGACAGTAGAATGGGAACATTAGCAATTCTACCACCAACTGGTCCCTTAAGCTCTTCTTGTTACAGAGGAACATACATATATAGGGTGTTATAAAAAGGGGTTCTGCTACTACCATTGAGCACAGAAGAGAAGGCAGAGTGATTTATCAGCATTATCTGAAGATGTTAAACACAGTACAACACAATATCTATAATGAGTGCTTACCAATTTGCAGATCTCTGCACGAGAATTCAATAACAAATTCCTGAACAGCTGGCAGCCATGACCAAATTACTAGATTCCAACTGTATCAGATGACGAATAGTGGCATTACATAAATATATTTTACAGGTACAAAAAAATAATTAAAAAGGCTAATGGAATGTTGGCCTTTATCTCAAGGGGGCTGGAATACAAAGGGGTGGAAGTTATGTTATAGCTATATAAAGCTCTCATAAGAACATAAGAACATAAGAAATAGGAGCAGGAGTAGGCCAATCAGCCCCTCGAGCCTGCTCCGCCATTCAATAAGATCATGGCTGATCTGATCCTAACCTCAAATCTAAATTCATGTCCAATTTCCTGCCCGCTCCCCGTAACCCCTAATTCCCTTTACTTCGAGGAAACTGTCTATTTCTGTTTTAAATTTATTTAATGATGTAGCTTCCACAGCTTCCTGGGGCAGCAAATTCCACAGACTCCATTTAGGAGTACTGTGTTCAGGTGTGGGCACCGCAACATAGGGTGGATAAATTGCCTTTGGAGGGGGGTGCAGCGCAGATGCACCAGAAATGATTACCGGTACTGAAAGGGTTAAATCTTCCAAACATCCGTAGATACAGGGGTGGTGTCAAAGGACTGGAGAATTGCAAATGTTACACCCTTGTTGAAAAAAGGGTTTAAGGATAAACCCAGCAACTATAGGCCAGTCAGCTTAACCTCAGCGGTGGGGAAACTTCTGGAAACGATAATCCAGGACAGAATTAACAGTCACATGGACGAGTGTGGATTGATTAGGGAAAGCCACTACGGATTTGTTAAAGGCAAATCGTGTTTAACTAACTTGATAGAGTTTTTTGATGAGGCAACAGAGAGGGTAGATGAGGGCAATGCAGTTGATGTGGTGTACATGGACTTTCAAAAGGCGTTTGATAAAGTGCAGAATGGTAGGCTTATCAAGATTGCAGCCCATGGAATAAAGGAGGCAGCAGCAACATAGATACAGAATTGGTTAGGGGACAGGAAACAATGTGTAGTGGTGAATGGTTGTTTTTTGGACCGGAGGGAGGTGTACAGGGGTGTTCCCCAGTGTGCTGGAACCACTGCATTTCTTGATATATATTAATGACTTGGACTTGGGTGTACAGGGCACAATTTCAAAATTTGCAGATGTCACAAAACTTGGAAGGGTAGTAAACAGTGAGGAGAATAGCGATAGACTTCAAGAGGATATAGACAGGCTGGTGGAATGGGCAGACACACAGCAGATGAAATTTAACGCCTGACTTATCGGAGTCACAAACTGTAGAAATACAGGGGCCTGTCAGTGCGAACTGCACGGTGTGCGGACTACACAGTGTGAGCTGCTGAGAGTTTGGTACGTGTGGGAGTTTGGTGAAGTGGAGGAAGGAGGTGCTGCTTTGCCTTGCTTTTCCGAACTTTTTCCACAGTGCGGCAGTGGACCCGAGAGTAGAAGACTGAGATTGGGGAATAAAAGCAGCAGCAGACCTGCAAAAAGAGACAACTACTGTGCGACGTCACAGGTGAGGCAGCAAAGTCTGAGAGGTGAGCAGAGTATAAAAGGGGAGACCTAGAGCGGGAAGAAAGTCTGAGAGTCTAAGGCAAGTCATGGCAGCAAAGCTCGCACCCGTGATATGCTCCTCCTGCACTATGTGGGACGTCATGGACACTACCAGTGTCCCTGGCAACCATGTGTGCAGGAAGTGTGTCCAGCTGCAGCTACTGGCTAACCGTCTTTCGGAGCTGGAGCTGCGGGTGGATTCACTGTGGAGCATCTGCAATGCTGAGACTATCGTGGATAGCACGTTCAGAGAGGTGGTCACACCGCAGGTAAAGAATACGCAGGCAGAAAGGAAATGGGTGACCGCCAGGCAGAGTAAAAGGACTAGGCAGGTAGAGCAGGAGTCCCCTGGGGCCATCTCCCTCTCAAACAGATATTCTGCTTTAGATACTGTTGGGGGAGATGGCTTATCAGGGGAAAGCAGCAAGAGCCAGGTTCGGGGCACCACGGGTGGCTCTGCTGCACAGGAGGGGAGGAAGAAGAGTGGCAGGGCTATAGTGATAGGGGATTCGATTGTAAGGGGAACAGATAGGCGTTTCTGCGGCCGCAAACGTGACTCCAGGATGGTATGTTGCCTCCCTGGTGCTAGGGTCAAGGACGTCACGGAGCGGCTGCAGGGCATTCTGGAGGGGAAGGGTGAACAGCCAGTAGTCGTGGTCCATATTGGTACCAACGGCATAGGTAAAAAAAAGGGATGGGGGTCCTGCAAGGTGAATTTAAGGAGTTAGGAGATAAATTAAAAAGCAGGACTTCAAAAGGTAGTGATCTCAGGATTACTACCGGTGCCACGTGCTAGTGAGTATAGGAACAGGAGAATAGACAGGATGAATGCGTGGCTGCAGGGATGGTGCAGGAGGGAAGGATTTAGATTCCTGGGACATTGGGACCAGTTCTGGGGAAGGTGGGACCTGTACAAGCGTGACGGGTTACACCCAAGCAGGACCGGGACCAATGTTCTCGCAGGGGTGTTTGCTAGTGCTGTTGGGGAAGGTTTAAATTAGAGTGGCAGGGGGATGGGAACCTGAGCGGGGAGTCAGAAGGGAATAAAGTTGAGAGCAGCGAGAGAGGGGAAGACCCAGGGGAAATCTACAATACAAATAGTACAAACAGTTGTTCAAGAACAAGTGAAAGGGAAAAGCGTAGAGCAGCGCAAAGAAAGTGTACTTTAGGCACGACAGATAAAATGAAAACTAGAAGGCGTAAGGCGATTAACCCAGCATCAAAGCTGTGGCAGGGGGTTGGGAACCTGAGCAGGGAGACAGAGGAAAGCGTGTCAGGAAGGGACAGAAGGTATGGAGTAAAAGGTAAAGTGTTAAAAAAGGAAAAAGCAGGAACAAAGCGTCACAAAACATATTTGAAAGTTCTTTATCTGAATGCACGTAGCATTCGTAACAAAATGGACGAGTTAACGGCACAAATAACTACGTATGGGTATGATCTTGTGGCCATTACAGAACCATGGCTGCAGGGTGACAACAACTGGGAATTAAATATGCCAGGGTATTTAACAATCAGGAAGGACAGGCAGGAAGGAAGGGGAGGTGGGGTGGCTATGTTAATAAGGGAAGGAATCACTGTAATACAGAGAAAAGATATTGGGACAAAGGATCAGGATAATGAAACAGTTTGGGTGGAGATAAGGAATAATAAGGGGGAAAAAACAATGGTGGGCGTAGTATATAGGCCTCCTAATAGTTGCAACTCTGCTGGAAGAAGTATTAATGAGGAAATAGTCGGGGCATGTAATAAGGGAACAGCTATAATTATGGGGGATTTTAACTATCATATTAACTGGACAAATCAAATTGGGCAGGGCAGCCTTGAGGAAGAGTTTATTGAGTGTATTAGGGATGGATTTCTTGAGCAGTATGTAACTGATCCTACAAGGGGGCAGGCAACCTTAGACCTGGTCCTGTGTAATGAGGCAGGATTAATTAATAATGTCCGAGTTAAAGATCCCCTTGGAATGAGTGACCATAACATGGTTACATTCCATATCCAATTCGAGGGTGAGAAGGTTGGTTCTCAAACAAGCGTATTGAGCTTGAATAAAGGAGACTATGATGGTATGAGGGCGGAATTGATTAAAGTGGACTGGGAAAATAGATTAAAGGGTAAGATGGTACATGAGCAGTGGTGTTCATTTAAGGAGTTATTTTACAACTTTCAAAACAAATATATTCCACTGAGGAAAAAAGGGTGTAAAAGAAATGACAGCCATCCGTGGCTAAGTAAAGAAATTAAGGATAGTATCCGACTAAAAAAAAGGACATATAAGGTAGCCAAACTTAGTGGGAGGATAGAAGATTGGGAAGTCTTCAAAAGACAGCAAAAAGTAACAAAAGGATTGATTAAGAAAGGGAAGATAGATTATGAAAATAAATTAGCAAAAAATATAAAAACAGATAGCAAGAGTTTCTACAGTTATATAAAAAGAAAAAGGGTGGCTAAGGCAAACGTAGGTCTCTTGGAGGATGAGACCGGGAAATTAATGATGGGAAACATGGAGATGGCAAAAATGCTGAACAAATATTTTGTTTCAGTCTTTACGGTAGAGGACACTAAGAATATCCCAACACTGGACAAACAGGGGGCTCTAGGGGGGGGAGGAGCTAAATACGATTAAAATCACTAAGGAATTGGTACTCAGTAAATTAAGGGGACTCAAGGCGGACAAATCCCCTAGACCTGATGGCTTACATCCGAGGGTCTTGAGGGAAGTGGCAGTAGGGATTGTGGATGCTTTGGTAATAATTTTCCAAAATTCTCTGGACTCGGCAAAGGTCCTGGCAAATTGGAAAACTGCTAATGTAACACCCTTATTTAAAAAGGGTAGTAGGCAGAAGGCTGGAAATTATAGACCAGTTAGCCTAACATCTGTGGTGGGTAAAATTCTGGAGTCTATTATTAAGGAGACAGTAGCGGAACATTTGGATAAACATAATTTAATAGGACAAAGTCAGCATGGCTTTACGAAGGGGAAGTCATGTCTGACAAATTTGCTTGAGTTCTTTGAGGATATAACGTACAGGGTGGATAAAGGGGAACCAGTGGACGTAGTGTATTTAGACTTCCAGAAGGCATTCGACAAGGTGCCACATAAAAGATTATTGCTCAAGATAAAGAATCACTGGATTGGGGGCAATATTCTGGCATGGGTGGAGGATTGGTTATCTAACAGGAAGCAGAGAGTTGGGATAAATGGTACATTCTCGGACTGGCAACCAGTAGCCAGTGGTGTTCCGCACGGGTCGGTGCTGGGTCCCCAACTCTTTACAATCTATATTAACGATTTGGAGGAGGGGACCGAGTGTAACATATCAAAGTTTGCAGATGATACAAAGATGGGAGGGAAAGTAGAGAGTGAGGAGGACATAAAAAACCTACAAGGGGATATAGACAGGCTGGGTGAGTGGGCAGAGATTTGGCAGATGCAATACAATGTTGGAAAATGTGAGGTTATGCACTTTGGCAGGAAAAATCGGAGAGCAAGTTATTATCTTATTGGCGAGAAACTGGAAAATACTGCAGTACAAAGGGATCTGGGGGTCCTAGTGCAAGAAAATCAAAAGGTTAGTATGCAGGTGCAGCAGGTGATCAAGAAGGCCAACGGAATGTTGGCTTTTATTGCTCGGGGGATAGAATATAAAAACAGGGAGGTATTGCTGCAGTTATATAAGGTATTGGTGAGACCGCACCTGGAATACTGCATACAGTTTTGGTGTCCATACTTAAGAAAAGACATACTTGCTCTCGAGGCAGTACAAAGAAGGTTCACTCGGTTAATCCCGGGGATGAGGGGGCGGACATATGAGGAGAGGTTGAGTAGATTGGGACTCTACTCATTGGAGTTCAGAAGAATGAGAGGCGATCTTATTGAAACATATAAGATTGTGAAGGGGCTTGATCGGGTGGATGCGGTAAGGATGTTCCCAACGATGGGTGAAACTAGAACGAGGGGGCATAATCTTAGAATAAGGGGCTGCTCTTTCAAAACTGAGATGAGGAGAAACTTCTTCACTCAGAGGGTAGTAGGTCTGGGGAATTTGCTGCCCCAGGAAGCTGTGGAAGCTACATCATTAAATAAATTTAAAACAGAAATAGACAGTTTCCTAGAAGTAAAGGGAATTAGGGGTTACGGGGAGCGGGCAGGAAATTGGACATGAATTTAGATTTGAGGTTAGGATCAGATCAGCCATGATCTTATTGATTGGCGGAGCAGGCTCGAGGGGCCGATTGGCCTACTCCTGCTCCTATTTCTTATGTTCTTATGTTCTTAAAAATGCGAAGTGATACATTTCGGTCGGAAGAACGAGGAGAGGCAATATAAATTACAAGGCACAACTCTAAACGGGGTACAGGAACAGACAGGTCTGGGGGTTTATGTGCACAAAGTGGCATGGCAGGTTGAGAAAGCGGCTAAAAAAGCATATGGGATCCTGGGCTTTATAAATAGAGGATAGAATACAAAAGTATGGAAGTCATGATGAACCTTTATAAAACACTGGTTCGGCCAAAACTGGAGTATTGTGTCCAGTTCTGGGCACTGCATTTTAGGAAAGATATGAAGGCCTTAGAGAGGGTGCAGGAGAGATTTACTAGAATGATTCCAGGGATGAGGGATTTTAGTTGCGTGGATAGACTGGAGAAGTTGGGGTTGTTCTCCTTGGAACAGAGAAGGTTGCGAGGACATTTGATAGAGGTATTCAAAATCATGAAGGGTCTAGACAGAGTGGAGAGAGAGAAACTGTTCCCATTGGCTGAAGGGTCAAGAACTAGAGGACATAGATTTAAGGTGATTGGAAAAGAACCAAAGGTGACATGGGGAAAAACTTTTTTACACAGCAAGTGGTTAGGATCTGGAATGCACTGCCCAAGGGGGTGCTGGAGGCAGATTCAAAAGGAAACTGGATAAGTACTGAAAGGAAAAAATTTGCAGGGCTACGGGGATAGGGCGGGGAGTGGGACTAGCTGGATTGCTCTTGCATAGAGCCAGCGCGGATTCGATGGGCCAAATGGCGTCCTTCCGTGCTGTAACCTTTCTATGATTCTAAATTATGAGGATAGGTTGCATACACTAGGCTTGAATTCCCTTGAGTATATAGAAGATTAAGGGGTGATCTAATTAAGATGATTAAAGGAATTGATAGGGTAGATAGAAAGAAACTTTTTCCTCCGGTGGGGGAGTCCAGAACAAGGGGGCATAACCTTAAAATTAGAGCTAGGCTGTTCAGTGGCAGTGTCAGGAAGAACTTCTTCACACAAAGGGTAATGGAAATCTGGGACACTCTTCCCCCAAAAAGCTGTTGAGGCTAGGTCATTTGAAAATTTCAAATCCGAGATTGATAGATTTTTGTTGTTAGGCAAGGATATTAAGGCTTATGGAACCAAGGTGGGTAGATGGAGTTAAGATACAGATCAGCCATGATTTAACTGAATGGCGGAACAGGCTGAAGGGCTGAATGGCCTTTCTTGTTCCTATGTTTCTAAAAATTTCACTGAATCACATTCCCAAAATAACTTATTTAGAAACAAATGTTTGTTTACAATGGACTCACAAAATTAGATTTCATAAATGCTCGTCATCTATTAACATAACCTTGCAGAAATAATTCTTCACATTCTTATACCAGAAGAAAACTGTCTGTTCATGCAGATTCCTCATGTTACAACCTGAACATTTCCTATGAAATCTTGTTACAATATTCTACATATTTACTTACTGTAATTCAATGCCACAATTCCATAAGGTTCAAAAGGTCCTTTAATGAATTACCACTTTTGTTTTTTTAAAGCAGTATCCTTAAAACAATGTCCAATATGTTTAGAAAGTGCTCCAACACATTGCAACACGGGTTCATTGGCTTACAGGTTGTGTGTGCACATCCCCAGAACATGGGCGGATTCCTTACCTCAGCCATGTCAATAACAATTGGCATCTAGCAAAGGCTTGGATCATCTTAGGGAACAAAAAACAAAAACAGGGAAGCCACAGTTGCTTTTTGTGACACACCTCTTGGTGGCTGGTTAGAAAGCACCATTTGCTAAGACCTTTAAGGAGGTCACGTATTCACCATCTCAATCAAGAAATAGTACGCCGTACAAAGAAGGAAAGGGGATCTTAAAAGAACAATGAAAAATTAGCTTAAAATGGGAGTAGGGCTGAGGAAAAGTGAAGAAAATATTTGCAAAAACCTTTGGTTGCAGTTTAAACTTATATTTGATTGGTTTTCTAATTACTTTTTTCATTCATAACCTTGTATGATGAATAAGTTTAAAACAGTCTTAATGCTCATTGGATTGCAGTGTAAACTTTAAAGTTTTATGCAGAAAATGTTAAAAATCAATAGGCATTTACACTTGAACAATAAACTCCACAAGCATTATACCATGTGTACTTTGAAAATACATGCATCCATTGTTAATTGAGGCTTATTATATGATTAGAGTTTGACTACAGAAATGACCAACAGCTTTTAAAAAGCTCAGTGAACTGAAGTTAAAGCTTATCATTAGATAGCTACCAGAGACTGATGCAAGATTACAAAGAGGCATCACAGGGGTCTAAGTCCATGAGAAATGCATTTGTCAACTGGCCACAAGATGGCAAAGCAGATCCAGTTGCTTTTTGTGTGACAACCACATGCTGCTTTTAGTCTGTTTCCACCCTTGTTGTTTAGAAAGCAACTGACCTTTAGTTAATAGTTTTAAAGCTATAACACAATGACAAGGAACTAGTCACAGGAGGGAAGATGAGTAAGCTATTAATTGTATATTTTGCATATCAATCATATTTACAGAAATAGGACCCAACAGTATGAAAGTAGACTGAGCGACAGAAGGGCACAGACGCTATGGATCGAGGAAGTGAAATTAGTGCCTTACTGGCACCGTTCCAAATTAACCATTGAAAGAAAGTGAAGAAAATGCATACTTTTCAAAAGGATTTCATTTGGAAATACTAGTAGTCTCCTGTGTAACAACTTAGTACTCAGCGACAATCTCTTATTTGATATCAGAGAACCATAAATGTAAATATTGTACTGCAGTTTAATCTTTGTTTGGCTCCACCAACAAATCCATCTAGATTGCTGTAACAGATGGCAACAATAATTAATCAAACACTTAGCCACAATGTCCCAAAGAGTAATAATTCTTAATTACTAAGAGAATGTTCATGATAGATTCTCACTTAGATTTGTTCATTTATTATAAACTGCCATGAACTGCATCAATTGTTTTAGAAAACCATATTTATTAAATGATAAACCAAAGTATTTTTTGCTGACATTTTTAGGTCTGTATTAAAATTCAAACATCTACATAGGCAATAACACTATTTACATTATTAATTCTTCAAATTTTCCCCCCATTTTAAAAGCTGCATACTTTAATTTTAACATTAACATTAAGCCACACTTTGGAAGTATTTATGCCTATTCCCAGATTCTAACATACATCAGTGGAATGAAAATACTAAATAGAGACAATTATTTTTGGGGGTGGGGGGTGGCATGCAAGTCCAATTAGCTGTGGTCATGCTCATTACACTCAGATTTCAGCTACTTAGGTGGAGTAAAGTCAATATAATGGAAGACAATTTATTAAGATGTTAGAATATGCCAGTCCAAAGGACTATGCATAGCATTCTGATGTGCATGGAGAGATGAAGAACTAACTATTTTGGCCCAGATTTTCCTGCAACAATGAGTTTGGCGCGTATGCCGTAAATTTTACCATCTAGCGCACCAATCTCGCTATTGCTAACTTACTCCAAATTTTACTAGTTTTCTAATTAGAATATGCCATGTGAGCATAGCAGCGAATCAGAAGTGGTGAAGCCAATGGCTATTTACAGATTTGGATTGTTCATCATTTACTATGCATACTCATAACGTCTCGCATTCTTCTCTAGTTTCTCTCCTATCTCCCCTCATGTCCTCTCGTCCATGACACCCACCTATGCTCTCTCGACACTATTCCCACTAAACTGCTGACCACCCAACTTCCTTTCCTGGCCCCCATGGTAGCTGATATTGTAAACAGTTCCCTCTTCTCTGGTACCATCCCCCTCCCTTTCAAATCTGCAGTCATTCTCCCCCGTCAAAAAACCCACTCTTGACCCCTCCGTCCTTGCCCCATCTCCAACCTCCCTTTCCTCTCCCAAGTCCTTGAAAGTGTTGTCGCCTCCCAAATCAGTGCCCATCTTTCCCGCAATTCCATGTTTCAACCTCTCCAATCAGGTTTCCAGCCCTGCCACAGCATTGGAACAACCCTTATCAAAGTCACAAGTGACCGTGATAAACTATCCGTCCTCATCCTTCTTGAGCTGTCTGCAGCCTTTGACACAATTGATCACACCATCCTTCTCCAACTCCACTGTCCAGCTGAGTGGGACTTCCCCTGCCTGGTTCCATTCTTATCTATTCAGTCGTAGCCAGAGAATCTCCTGCAATGGTTTTTCTTCCCGCTCCCACATCATTACCTCTAGAGTCCCTATCTTTGCATCTATCCTTGGCCTACCTCCTATTTCTCATCTACTTGCTGCCCCTTGGCAACATCATCCGAAAACACAATGTCAGTTTCTACATATACGCCGATGACACCCAGCTCTACCACACCACCACCTCTCTTGATCCCTCCACTGTCGTGTTGTCATGCTGCAGAGCTCATGCTGATGATCAGAAATTTCCTGCAATTAAACACTGGGAAGACCGAAGCCATTTTCTTCAGCCCCCACCAAAAACTCTGTTCCCTAGCCATCGATGCCATCCCCCTCCCTCGCCAACGTCTCAGGCTGAACCAAACTGTTCCCAACCTCGACGTCCTATTTGACCCTGAGCTGAGCTTCTGACCCCATATTCTCTCCATTGCTAAGACTGCCTGCTTCTACCTCCATAATATCGCCCATTTCTGCCCCTGCCTCAGCCCATCTGCTGCTGAAATCCTCATCCATACTTTTGTTACCTCCAGACTCGACTATTCCAATGCTCTTCTCGCTGGCCTCCCAGCTTTCACCTTCCATAAACTTCAGCTCATCCAAAACTCTGCTGTCCATATTCTAATTCGCACCAAATCCCATTCATGTATCACTCCTGTGCTTGCTGACCTACATTGGATCCCGGTCCACCAATGCCTCACGTTTAAAATTCTCAGCCTTGTGTTCAAATTCCTCCATGGCCTCGCCCCTCCCTATCTCTAACTAACCCCAGCCCTACAATCCTCCAAGAACTCTGTGTTCCTCCAATTCTGACCTCTTGTGCATCCCCGACTTCCTTTACCCTACCATTGGTAACTGTGCCTTCAGCTGTCAAGGTCCCCGGCTCCGGAATTCCCTCCCTAAACCTCTCTACCTTTCTCTCCTCCTTTAAGACGCTCCTTAAAACCTTCCTCTTTGACTAAGCTTTGGGACACCTGTCCTAATGTCTCCTTCTTTGGCTCAGAGTCAATTTTTGTTGTCAGATTACGCTCTTGTGAAGTGCCTTGACGTGTTTTACTACTTTACAAGCGCTATAACAAAAGTTGTTGTTGTCGTCGTCTGTCTGTGTAAAAACCTTTGTATGTGCCTTAAATTAAATTGGATGAGTCTGCTGTTTGTCACTAAAGTATAATCGGGATAAATTGAAAGAAGCATCCTGTTTTGTTTCATTCTTTGCTACTGCCCTTACAGACTCATTGGCTATAGGGTCCAAATGGATTAAATTTAGCAAAGCATGTTGAAATGGCGAATATTTGAACTGTAAAACTTAAACTTCTAAATCCGTATTTTATAATCTAAATGATTTACTGTAGTTTAATACATGCAGCGTTCAGCCAACCAACTATTAACGCAATGTTATCGGAAGCCATTTCTATTAGTTTTCTCCAAGAAACGACGGCATAATAGCAATCCAAATCCATCAGTGAGTGTTCATGGGTGATTAAAATATTAATTTCGAACACGGACGGTCCGTATTCTCCCTCTTTCTGAATGTAACTTCACATGAAATTGGCTTTTCTAATTTATAAATGTTGAGCATTTTCATATGAACCCTCTTCTCAGTCAATTAATCAATCCACTGCCAGGTCACCAGCACTATTATTTTTCCATCTAAGCGGCAGCTGTGTAAAAATAGCCTTAGGTGCAGGAAAATCGCGATCGTCATTGATTTTAATGGAGGCGGAGCTCTGATAATTACCTTCTAACTTTTCGGCAAGGGTAACGGTGGAGCAATATAAAATTCCAGGAAAATATGGAGTGGCATAATTAATCACGGATGTCATTTACTCCATAATTTCCTCTTTCTTTCACGTGTTCAAGGGTCCCTACAACATTACATTGGCACAAGTCCCAGGAAAATCTGGGCCAATGATTTTCCCATCACACTGACACATGGTGCAACATGTGCAATAAGCACTTTTGAAATTGCACTGCACCTGGTTGGGTGATAAGTGAAGGAGGCATTTAATACCACACAACTGTCTAAATGCCTTAATGCCTGTAATTCAGAGTATTGTGTGCCCTCTCCTCCCCCACCCTGCCAAAGAAAGAAAGATGTATAGGACAAAAAAAAAATCAAACACAGATGCACAGAGTGAAAAAGAAAGACAGCTAGCTATCAGAACTGAAGATTTTTAAGATTCATAAAATATAAGGAATAGAAAAATCAGATTATGCATAAATGAGGCAGATTTAAAAAATGTTCATCCTCAAATCTGTTGATCATTTCCAGCATCCTTTTTGGTGCCAATATTAAAAGTAAATATAAACAAATTCAGTAATACTAACCTTGCATTCAGCATTGATCATCGCTATTGCATCAGCAAGTTGCTGTCTGAAACTATTGCGAAGAACCTCAATTTTCTGCAACAATTAAAACAAACTAGTTAATACAATGAGCTTTGGTTAACATAAAGTGCAATAGGACGACTTCAAAGACAGTACTTTCCCCTTACTACATACAAATAAATCAAATATAAATACAGAATCTTATGAATATATTTGCATTTTTCCCTCCATGCAAGTTTTATTTAAAAAAGATCAATGTACACAGCTTCAGCACAGTCACAGATTTATAACAGTTGAGAAATATCACCCTCAGTGAAGCAAAACAGTTCAGCCAGCCATTGCCAAAACAAAACATGACCATCACTGTTGTCAAGTGTTTATGTAGCCAGAAGTGACAATGTTGTCAGAGGCACAGGCCAACACCATCTCTTTTCATAGCGCACGCTAGTAACACCACATACTTTGCAATACTAAAGTAAGTGGAATATAAAGCTCCTTCTCCTATTTTCCACTTCACACACCATCATCCTTATGGCCTAAGATACAGTGCCAATTTTTGACAAGTTATGGGCAGCTTTATGTTGTGGACTTATGCCCACTATAAACTGAGATGACACTTCACACAGGACTCCTCGAAACAACAGAAAGAAGAGAATTGCATACTATTAGTATTCATACATAAGGCCCAGAAGAGAGAAATCAGTGTACCAATCCACTGCACTACCCCAGTTTCTCCCCATCGCACATTTCTTAAAACCAAAACAATCTTGGTGCACACAGGATTAAAAATTAAATACAACAGCCTGCAAAGGACAGATTTTTAAAGTTAAATAATTGACCTATATTGTCCTTGATGATTCAAATATGTTTATCTAAATTTATATGCACAAGCAGATGTCTGTACAATTGCATTTATGCTGCAACATATTGTCCAAAATACAAAAAATAAAGTTTTTTTGGAATGATGTTGGTGTCCAGGTTAATTCAGCAAGATCAGTTACAGTAAAGAAGTAACTCATTCTTTTTTGTACAATGAGGATATAAAAACAGGATGTTTACCCAATTCATGTGTTCTACCGCTGAGCAAGAATTCAGACTGTGACTCCACCAAGATTTCAGCCTTTATCCTCCAACCACCCACTGAGCCCCCCCAACAAATTGAGCAGGTTTGCGGCCGACAACCCCTCCACCACTGAGAAATCTATCCCTCAAAGCCTCGCTTCACACACTAAGAATTAGGTCCACATACTCCTCCCCACACTCTGAGCTTGATTTCAACCCTCAACGCCCTACCCACTGAGCAAGTTTTCGACCCTCAAACCCCCCCACCAACCTGAACAACTCAGCAGGCTAACTCGGCAGTTGCCCCTTACAGGCTAATCCTACACCACTTAATTTCCCCTTTTACAGCCACATCCTCCACTACTGCATTTCTCATCCACAGCATTCCCTCCCCCACAATGGGTGTATTTTTCCTTACCTGATGTTTGGCTGTTTAATGGCCTCAATTTTCTGCTGATTTGAATTCCTCTTTCTCAGCACTCTCTTCCTCTCCCCATTTCCCCCCCTCCACTGTCTTCTCCCTCATCTCCTGCCCAATCCCCTTCCCATCTCCCTCACTCCTATTTTCTTCCTCCTCCCCCCCCTCCCATTAGTTCCATTATCCTCCTCACTGTAACTCCACTTGACCTGAAAAATTTGAATTAGTCTTGACTACCCGTGAGGAACACCACAGGAGATTGACTAGTTAAAAAACAAATAATTTTGAGCCTTAAGTGCAGATCCAACAATAGTCCAAGATAGTTAATAGCTACATCATTACATAAATTTAAAACAGAAGTAAAGGGAATTAGGGGTTATGGGGAGCGGGCAGGAAATTGGACATGAAGCTGAGTTCGGATCGGTCAAGTCCCTGTGGGTGGCGGAGCGGGCCCAGGGGCTGAGTGGCTGGGTCTTGCTCCTACTTCTTGTGTTCTTTAGATTTGAGGTTAGGATCAGATCAGCCATGATCTTATTGAATGGCGGAGCAGGCTCGAGGGGCCGATTGGCCTACTCCTGCTCCTATTTCTTATGTTCTTATGTTCTTAAAGAAATAGTATTATTCAATCATAATCATATTAATTTGAATCATTAAGTGAGATAGCAAACTTCACATCACAGAAGTATACAAATGATGCTGGTTTTCTAATTTGCTTCCACTTTCTCCTTACAGAAGGAATGTTATAGTAAGGCTTGAAATAATTTATTGCTATTGTAAACTTTAGTTTGGATAGATCTGATTGGATGCTTATACAATGTTGGTCCTTCTGGTATGGAACACTATGAACAAGTTAAGCAGAATGACATTTTATATTGTTGTTACTATACGTCTTCTGCTACAGAGATTATTTTTAAATATTCCAAAAAAATTGCTCTCTCTCATCCTTTCACACTTGGCCAGATTTTCTGGGTGGCAGATAACCCCATTGCATGCAAATCACTAGGATATACATGAGATGGGGTCAGCCACCAGCAGCTCTTTTTCCCTCCCTTCCTGAGAAGTTGCTTTATCTCTGCTCTGTATCTTCCCCTGATGGAGAGCTTTGCCACCAATGTGAAAGATACACACCTCAAAATTGTATAATGGTGAGAAAGTTCTGTGCCTGGAATTTGTACAGGGGCTCTTTGGAAGATCAGCGGAAAGCTCAGAGAAATGGTGTTAAATGACCATTTACGCCATTTCTCTGGGGTTTCCACGAGAGTTATGGTGGGATATTGGGGAAACCCTATGGAAATTCTACCTCCTAATGTGCTCATGTACAAGTGAAAGGATGTCGCAAGTTCATTATTACTAGTAAGAAGCAGTTTGTTTTCTCAGTGTGCATGTCTCAGTAGAATATAAAAGGCATTTTTATCATCCTTCCCAATCTATTTTGGTTAGTCATTTTCTCTCTCTCCTCTTCCCCGCCCCCCCACAACCCTAATCCTACCATGCACCACTCCCAAAAAAAAAATCACAGAAGTGACTCATTTCCAGCTTCTGCCACTGGCATTCTTGATCCAGCCACACCAGGTGCATAATAGTATTACTTGTTGACGATCTGAAATTTTAATTAGTTCCTACATACTCAACTCCAGTTAGCATCTCTCTCAGACAGCATAGCCCACACTGGAATTCAGAAGCATAAATTTAGTGAATCACTAGGGAGAATCTAAGTATTACCACTCATTAGTTAACCAAATGTTGTGTCACTAAACTCACCTCAAAATTTGCCTTTAAATGAATTCTGGAATGCCATATACTGCCGTCAGATGTTAAGAACTATTTCACATATATTAAATCATGCTGATTTTTCACACACATGCAATAGCAAAGAATGTGAAATTATTAATTGCGCCCATAGAGGAAAGTCATGTTGGGTTTTTGCTTACAGTTACAGATCTTCAGATTTCAACAGCAGAAGTTTATAGGCACAAAGTAGTCAATAAATTAAACCATATCAAACTAAGAACTATTATTTCACACAATGTACATTGTACTAATCCAGTCATTAAGCAATAAATTTGTATTAGTCAACAAGAAAACAAGGATTTGATAACCTATTGACTGAGAAAGTGGGCATTTATTGTGAAAGCCCAAATCCTGAGCAAAAGCTTATCTGTTTCAGCTCAATAGTTATCCATGCATCTATCTACTATACGATGGTAGTGGTTGTTGGAGGCCTATCATCTCAGCTCCAGGGCATTGCTGCAGGAGTTCCTCAGGGCAGTGTCCTAAGCCCAACCATCTTCAGCTGCTTCATCAATGACCTTCCCTCCATCATAAGGTCAGAAATGGGGATGTTCGCTGATGATTGCACAGTGTTCAGTTCCATTCGCAACCCCTCAGATAATGAAGCAGTCTGTGCCCGCATGCAGCAAGACCTGGACAACATCCAGGCTTGGGCTTATAAGTGGCAAGTAACATTCACACCAGGTAAGTGCCAGGCAATGACCATCTCCAACAAGAGAGGATCTAACCACCTCCCCTTGACATTTAACGGCATTACCATCGCCGAATCCCCCACCATCAACATCCTGGGGGTCACCATTGACCAGAAACTTAACTGGACCAGCCATATAAATACTGTGGCTACAAGAGCAGGTCAAAGGCTGGGTATTCTGCGGCGAGTAACTCACCTCCTGACTCCCCAAAGCTTTCCACCATCTACAAGGCACAAGTCAAGAGTGTGATGGAATACTCTCCACTTGCCTGGATGAGTGCAGCTCCAACAACACTCAAGAAGCTCGACACCATCCAGGACAAAGCAGCCCACTTGATTGGCACCCCATCCACCACCCTAAACATTCACTCCCTTCACCACCGGAGCACAGTGGCTGCAGTGTGTACCATCCACAGGATGCACTGCAGCAACTCGCCAAGGCTTCTTCGACAGCACCTCCCAAACCTGCGACCTCTACCACCTAGAAGGACAAGAGCAGCAGGCACATGGGAACAACACCACCTGCACATTCCCCTCCAAGTCACACACCATCCCGACTTGGAAATATATCGCCGTTCCTTCATAGTCACTGGGTCAAAATCCTGGAACTCCCTTCCAAACAGCACTGTGGGAGAACCTTCACCACACGGACTGCAGCGGTTCAAGGTGGCGGCTTACCACCACCTTCTCAATGGCAATTAGGGATGGGCAATAAATGCCGGCCTCACCAGCGATGCCCACATCCCATGAACAAATTTTTTAAAATGGTAAAAATGAAGACTGCAGCATGATTTATGCTGAAATCAACTTCTTGCCCTCACCCCATAAACACAAAATATACTAGAATATTCATAATAGTCTAACAAAGGAAATCAAAAGTAATTATTACCCGTAGATACATATCTTTAAGATAAGAAGTGTGGTCATTCATCCTTTTATATAGTACTAAGGATTGCTCCTGCAGTTTCATTCCATAGTCTGCTTTCAGAGACTGTGTGTTAGATTCTACACCTCTCTTAAGTATGGCAATATCCTGAATAAGACACAAAATATTAAACATGTTACAATAATCCTTCATTTTGTTTGCTACAGCACTGGAAACATTTTACAATTTACTGTTGGAATTTAGGCAATGTTAGAAAAACTATTTACGTATCATTTTGATCCTACATTAAATGCTGTTTTGGCCAAGAACTGATCACATTGCAATAATTTGATATGATTCTGCCATATGATAGTGTAATGGAGTCTAAGAATTTCTCCTTGGAGTTTTAAAAATTCAAAAAGGCACATGTATTGATTCTGATCAGCTTACAAATACACGGATATAAATGCAATTGCTGATTGCAGTGCAATATTCCCATCAATAGGTTCAGATAACATTATATAAATCAAAACATGACACACATTTGGCTAGAAATTGGGCCGTCTAGCGTGACGTGCGCCGGACGCCATCTTGGTAAGGGGTTTAGCGCATGCGCAAGTAACGAATGCCGGCAGCATGTAAAGTAAAGAGAAAATGCATACGATCAGTGTGCAACGCTGATTTAAAGTGATAAGTACCAAAATGGTGAGTAACGCTCCACTCAACGCACTGACTTAACCACGACCATCTGAACATGTCTTAGTGTGCCTGGAGGACCACCCACCAGCGCTATTTAAAGGGATCATGAAGGATTTACAGGTTAATTGCTGGATTATTGCCTCTGGCTGCTGACGCACTTGTAACTGTTTTTGGAGGTCTCCTATACTTGAATACCAGGACTAGGGGACATAGCCTAACTTTTAGAGCGGGGTCATGCAGGAGTAAAGTTAGCTTCTATACGCAAAGGGTGGGAGAAGTTTGGAATGCTCTTCTGCAGGCGGCAGTTAATGCTAGCTCAATTGTGAATTTTAAATCTGAGATTGATAGATTTCTGTAAACCAAGGGTATTAAGGGATATGGGGCTAAGGCAGGTATATGGAGTTAGGTCACAGATCAACCATGATCTCAATGAATGGTGGAACAGGTTCAAGAGGCTAAATGCCACTGCCACTTGCTGCCGCCTGTTATGCGCCACCTTCTCCTGCACGAAAACGGGACCTGTGTCTGGGTGATGTGCCCGTCATGGTTGAATAGCTGCCAGTGTGTGTGGCCTGTGAATTGTGGGTGTGTGGCTTGCAACTGTGGTAACGTGCAAGGGTGAGAGGAAGCATCCGATTGGAAGAGTTGAGTACTGATTAAAAGTGTTTGTTGGTAGATGGATAATGGGGGTGTAGCGTGTGGAGCAGTGGATGCGGCTAGTGGTGCAGTTGGTAGGTAATGACACTTGACAGTTGACCTCACTCACCTTGACAACTCGTGTCAAAGCATTGAACTTCTTCCTTTACTGCATCCATGTTCGTGGTGCTATGTGCCTGGCATTAACTGCATCCCCTACTGCCTCCCGCTGCCTTTTGAGCATATGTCTGGAGGGTCTCTTGCGCGCCCCCCCCACAGATATAAAATGCCCCTCCTTCTGTTCACCTCTTTCACCAGGACCTCTAGTCCATCGTCAGAGAACCTTGGTGCACACACTCTTGCAGGCCTGGTACTAACTCAGACCTGCAGATTGGTGAAGTCTGGCATACAGGTTGGAGGATGTGGGATTTAGTAGTGTGCAACCTTTATTCAATGTTTTAACATAACTCATCTGTTTGTAAACATGGGGACTGGACCTGCATCTGTGTTTTATGTGTGCGATGTCTGATCTCCATTCAGACTCCATGCAGACAGCAGGCTGTTATTTTTTTAGCAAATAACAGGTATCGGCTACCTTTAAGAGATTTTGGTAGGCTGGCAGAGAGACAGTCTGCCTTTAAGAGATTCGGGCTTCCCCTGCTGGTGGAAAGTGCAAATGTCATGGAATCGTAGTGACAAGGAATGCATGAGGTAAGTTCTGTGGTAGCACGAATGTCTCGTCCTACCTACGATGGGCCAACCAAGCACAGGTTAAATCACACAATGCGATGCCTGTGCCCGTTTTTGGGGTGAACCAATTTAACCCCCATAGTTCCTAACTACATCTAAATCACAAATTTCAGCCTGGAAATCACTCTCTTATGTATGTTTACTATTTATAAGCAATAGATGGCCCGTGGCATTGCTTACAATGAGTCAAAGAATACACTATTTTATAACAACTGTAACATAACAATGTATTGTTAAAGAAATAGTGAATCTCTGGGGCATTGCTCAGTGAGTCAGGAGAGAACCTCATACTCCCACCACTGTCCTCCTGTACTGCTGACTGATGCCAGCTGTCCAACATGTGGTTGGGCAACTAACACTGGGAAACAGGGTAATGGTACTGTCTGAATCATGAAGGCAGAGGGGGTAGGTGGGGAAATGCAACCAGGTGGTTGGGAGGGTTTGGAAGTATTTTTTAAGGGAGAGGGTGGAGGTCAATGGAGGTTACCAGCCTTCACCTGCCTAAGCTCTGACCCACTCCTTCACATCTGTGCCCTTGCCTCCACCTTTGCTTCATCACCTTGTACCCTCCCCTTCAGACCTCTCTCAGTCCCTTGTGCCATCTTCTCCCCTCCATTTTTCCCCACCTATTCCCCCTGCCAGCAACAACAAACAAAAATGACCGCAAACACTCAAAAGTTAATCATTTACATTTACAAAAAATTCTTATGCCTCAAAAAAGGTTCAGAAAACAGATTTTTTTTTTAATGTAATTTTCAATGGTATTAAACAGCATTCCATTCTCCATGAAGAATGTCTGTTTTTTCTAACAACAATCACAGGTGCTTCTATTCATGTTGTTCACAGGTGTTGTTTGTCTATGAAAAATTTATAACAGAAAGGCATAATTATTAACACATTTATATAAATGTTATTCACTGGCCTAAAATAAAAGCTTTGAGAATTTAATCTCTAGTTTATTTCAAAGTCTTATAGAAAAGCAAAGAAACTCTTGAATTCTCAGAGGATGAGGGGACACCCCTGCTACCCTTTAACTCCTGTTGATACGCAAATTGCATGTTGTAAAATTCTGCAAAATGCTCAGAATGCATGGATTACATATCTGTAAATTCTGCACACTGCACATACTTGAAATATGCAGATGTGATTGAAAGCTCTATCTAGCTGTTATGAAGTAAAAAAAATCCAGTGAAAGCCCAAACTTTTGGAAGAAGCGGAAGCTGTGAAGTAAAACTTTAATGAAGGCATTAAAAGCCACAAAAGACAATCCAATGAGTAAATGTAATCATGTTATGAAATATATGATTTTTATTTTTTTTTCCTATTTGTTTAAAACCTTATTTTGGACAATAGAAATTTCAAAGATGGCAGACATTTTTCCCCAGCGAGCATTCGCAGTGATTTGTGGCTAAAAGATAACACAGGGCCACCTAGTGGAATGACAGGTGATAGTTATAGATAAACATAAGTGCTGGCATTTTAAAATTGGAACTCCCATTGGAAATGTTTACACAACAAGAGTTCAATGGAATATGTGCCCTACTCAAGACTTTTAATAATACATAGATGGAAGAAACCCACGTGTGGACTAGGGATATGACTTGCTCAATTCTTAGAAACCAATAAATCCCTGCACAAACAAAATGAGTACAGCCAATCCCGCAATAATGGGACATCATTTACCCTCTTTCATCCACTAACTGAACGCAAACTTTTTTTAAAAATCCTCCTTTAAAAATATTCCTCTGGTCACATTAAAATGAAATTTAGGGCTCCCTTCCAAAATTAAAAGTCTTGTCCTAAAAAAAAACAGAAAACTTTTTTAGCCAGGAAGTAAGGAGTCCAATGTTTCATTGCTGAGACTGTAGCTTGCTCTTTAAATTATGCAGAACGGGTCTCACTGTGCCATTGCATTCAGGAGTTCATTCCATTCTACTGTAGCCTTGTTCCATTACTACCACGTCCCATTGCGTCACACTCTGTTCTCACTGTCCCTCTCCATGTGGAGCATGGAGCTGATAATTCCTATACAGCACTAGCTGCCCTGTCCTGATCGACATTCTGGTTCAAATGGAAAAATCCATATTTTTAACAAGAGTTTCATAGAAAATTTACAGCACAGAAGGAGGCCATTCAGCCCATCCTATCTGCGCTGGCTGAGAAACAAGCCACCCAGCCTAATCCCACTTTCCCGCATTTGGTTCGTAGCCCTGCAGGTCACAGCTCTTCAAGTGCATATCCAGGTATTTTTTTTAAATGAGTTGAGGTTTCTGCCTCTACCACCCTCTCAGGCAGTGAGTTCCAGATCCCCACCACCTTCTGGGTGAAAATGTTTTTCCTCATTTCCACTTTTATCCTTCTAACAATCACTTTAAATCTATGCCCCCTGTTTATTGACCCCTCTGCTAAGGGAAATAGGTCCTTCTTATCCACTCTATCTAGGCACCTCATAATTTTGTACACCTCAAATCAAATCACCCCTCAGCCTCCTCTGTTCCAAGGAAAACAACCCCAGCCTATCCAATCTGTCATCATAGCTAAAAATCTCCAGTCCTGGCAACATCCTCGTAAATCTCCTCTGCACCCTCTCTAGTGCAATTACATCCTTCCTGTAGTGTGGTGACCAGAACTGTGCACAGTACTCAAGCTGTAGCCTAACCAGTGTTTTATACAGTTCCAGCATAACATCCCTGCTTTTATATTCTATGCCTCGGCTAACAAAGGAAAGCAATTCATATGCCTTCTTAACCACCTTAACTACCTGTCCTGCTACCTTCAGGGATCTGTGGACATGCACTCCAAGGTCCCTCACTTCCTCTACACCTCTCAGTATCCTCCCATTTATTGTGTATTCCCTTGCCTTGTTTGCTCTCCCCAAATGCATTACCACACACTTCTCCGGATTGAACTCCATTTGCCACTTTTCTGCCCATCTGACCAGTCCATTGATTTCTTCCTGCAGTCTACAGCTTTCCTCCTCACTATCAACCACACGGCCGATCTTTGTGTCATCTGCAAATTTCTTAATCATGCCCCTACGTTTAAGTCCAAATTGTTAATGTATACCACAAAAAGCAAAGGACCTAGTACTGAGCCCTGCGGCACCCCACTGGAAACAGCCTTCCAGTCGCAAAAACACCCGTTGACCATTACCCATTGCTTCCTGCCACTGAGCCAATTTTGGATCCAATTTGCCAAATTCCCTTGGATCCCATAGGCCATTACTTTTTTGACCAATCCGCCATGCGGGACCTTGTTAAAAGCCTGGCTAAAATCCATGTAGACTACATCAATTGCGCCACCCTCATCGATCCTCCTTGTCACCTCCTCAAAAAATTCAATCAAGTTAGTCAGACACGACCTCCCCTTAACAAATCCATGCTGACTGTCCTTGATTAGTCCGTGTCTTTCTAAGTGACAGTTTATCCTGTCCCTCAGAATTGATTCCAATAATTTGCCCACCGCCAAGGTTAGGCTGACTGGCCTGTAATTACTCGGTCTATCCTTCGCTCCCTTTTTAAACAATGGTACAAAGTTAGCAGTCCTCCAATCCTCCGGCACTACACCTGTATCCAGTGAAGTTTGGAAAATGATTGTTAAAGCCTCTGCTATTTCCTCTCTGGCTTTTTTTACATAGAAACATAGAAATAAGAGCAGGAGTAGGCCATTCCAGCCTTCGAGTCTGCTCCGCCATTCAATATGATCATGGCTGATCCTCCATCTCAATACCATATTCCTGCTCTCTCCCCATACCTCTTAATGCCTTCTGTGTCTAGAAATCTATCTATCTCCTTCTTAAATATATTCAGTGACTTGGCCTCCACAGCCTTCTGTGGTAGAGAATTCCACAACTTCACCACCCTCTGAGTGAAGGAATTTCTCCTCATCTCAGTCCTAAATGTCCTATCCCGTTTCCTGAGACTGTGACCCCCTTGTTCTGGAGCTCCCAGCCAGGGGAAACATCCTCCCTGCATCCAGTTTGTCTAGCCCTGTCAGAATTTTATATGTTTCAATGAGATCCCCTCCAATTCTTCAAAGCTCAAGTGAATACAGGCCGAGTCGACCCAATCCCTCCTCATATGACAGTCCTGCCATCCCAGGAATCAGTCTGGTGAACCTTCGCTGCACTCCCTCCATGGCAAGTATATCATTTCTTAGGTAAGGAGACAAAAACTGCACACAATTCTCCAGGTGTGGTCTCACCAAGGCCCTGTATAACTGCAGTAAGACATCCTTGCTCCTATACTCAAATCCTCTTGCAATAAAGGCCAACATACAATTTGTCTTCCTAACTGCTTGCTGCACCTGCATGTTTGCTTTCAGTGACTGGTGTACAAGGACACCCAGGTCCCTTTGTACATCAACAGTCCCCAATCTATCACCATTTAAATAATTCTCTGCCTTTCTGTTTTTCCTTCCAAAGTGGATAACTTCACATTTATTCACATTATACTGCATCTGCCATGTATTTGCCCACTCACTCAACTTGCCTAAATCACCTTGAAGCCTCTTTTCATCCTCCTCACAATTCATGATCCCACCTAGTTTTATGTCGTCAGCAAACTTGGACATATTAGATTTGGCTCCCTCATCCAAATCATTGACATATATTGTGACTAGCTGGGGCCCAAGCACTGATTCCTGCAGTACCCCACTAGTCACTGCCTGCCACCCCGAAAAAGACCCATTTATTCCTGCTCTCTGTTTCCAGTATGTTAACCAATTTTCAATCCATGCCAGTATATTACCACCAATCCCATGTGCTTTAATTTTGCACACTAACCTCTTATGTGAGACTTTATCAAAGGCCTTCTGAAAATCCAAATAAACCACATCCACTGGTTCTCCCTTATCTATTCTACCAGTTACATCCTCAAAAATCTCCACTAGGTTTGTCAAACATGATTTCCCTTTCATAAATCCATGTTGACTTTGTCTAATCCCATTGATATTTTCTAAATGTCCTGTTATCACATCCATTATAATAGACTAGCATGTTCCCTACTACGGATTGGGGGTAATATTCTGGCATGGGTGGAGGATTGGTTATCTAACAGGAAGCAGAGAGTTGGGATAAATGGTACATTCTCGGACTGGCAACCAGTAGCCAGTGGTGTTCCGCACGGGTCGGTGCTGGGTCCCCAACTCTTTACAATCTATATTAACGATTTGGAGGAGGGGACCGAGTGTAACATATCAAAGTTTGCAGATGATACAAAGATGGGAGGGAAAGTAGAGAGTGAGGAGGACATAAAAAACCTACAAGGGGATATAGACAGGCTGGGTGAGTGGGCGGAGATTTGGCAGATGCAATACAATGTTGGAAAATGTGAGGTTATGCACTTTGGCAGGAAAAATCGGAGAGCAAGTTATTATCTTAATGGCGAGAAACTGGAAAATACTGCAGTACAAAGGGATCTGGGTGTCCTAGTGCAAGAAAATCAAAAGGTTAGTATGCAGGTGCAGCAGGTGATCAAGAAGGCCAACGGAATGTTGGCTTTTATTGCTAGGGGGATAGAATATAAAAACAGGGAGGTATTGCTGCAGTTATATAAGGTATTAGTGAGACCGCACCTGGAATACTGCATACAGTTTTGGTGTCCATACTTAAGAAAAGACATACTTGCTCGCGAGGCAGTACAAAGAAGGTTCACTCGGTTAATCCCGGGGATGAGGGGGCGGACATATGAGGAGAGGTTGAGTAGATTGGGACTCTACTCATTGGAGTTCAGAAGAATGAGAGGCGATCTTATTGAAACATATAAGATTGTGAAGGGGCTTGATCGGGTGGATGCGGTAAGGATGTTCCCAAGGATGGGTGAAACTAGAACGAGGGGGCATAATCTTAGAATAAGGGGCTGCTCTTTCAAAACTGAGATGAGGAGAAACTTCTTCACTCAGAGGGTGGTAGGTCTGTGGAATTTGCTGCCCCAGGAAGCTGTGGAAGCTACATCATTAAATAAATTTAAAACAGAAATAGACAGTTTCCTAGAAGTAAAGGGAATTAGGGGTTACGGGGAGCGGGCAGGAAATTGGACATGAATTTAGATTTGAGGTTAGGACCAGATCAGCCGTGATCTTATTGAATGGCGGAGCAGGCTCGAGGGGCCGATTGGCCTACTCCTGCTCCTATTTCTTATGATGTTAGGCTAACCGGTCTGTAGTTCCCTGTTTTCTCTCTCCCTCTTTTTTTAAATAGTGGGGTTACATTTGCCACCCTCCAATCTGCAGGAACTGTTCTATAATCTATAGAATTTTGGAAGATGACAACTAATGCATCCACTATTTCCATAGCTACCTCTTTTAGTACTCTGGGATGCAGATTATCAGGTCCTGGGGATTTATCGGCTTTCAGTCCCATTAATTTCTCCAGCACTATTTTTGTTTTACTTATACCAAATTCCTTTAATTCCTCCTTCTCACTAGTCCCTTGGTTCCCTACCACTTCTGGGGACTTATTTGTGTCCTCTTCCGTGAAGACAGAACCAAAGTATTTGTTTAATTGCTCTGCCATTTCCCTGTTCCCCATTATAAATTCTCCCGTTTCTGACTGTAAGGGACCTACATTTGTCTTCACTAATCTTTTTCTTTTTACACACTTGTAGAAGCTTTTACAGTCCACTTTTATGTTCCTTGCAAGTTTACTCTCATACTCTATTTTTCCCCTCTTAATCAATCTCTTGGTCCTTTTTTGCTGAATTCTAAACTGTTCCCAATCTTCAGGCTTGATATTTTTTCTGGCAATTTTATATGACTCCTCTTTGTATCTAATACTATCCTTAATTTCTTTTGTTAGCCATGGTTGGGCCGCATTTCCTTTTGTGTTTTTACACCAGAAACGAATGTATAATTGTTGCAATTCATGCATTCGTTCCTTAAATGTTAGCCATTGCCTATCCACCGTCATGCCTTTTAATGAAGCTTCCCAATCTATCATAGCCAACTCACTCCTCATACCTTCGTAGTTTCCTTTGTTTAGATTTAGGACCCTAGTTTCGGATTGGACTACCTCACTTTCCATCTTAATGAAGAATTCTATCATGTTATGGTCACTCTTCCCTAAAGGACCCTGCACAACAAGATTATTAATTAACCCCTTCTCATTGGCACAATACCCAATCTAGGATAGCCTGTTCCCTGGTTGGCTCCTCAACGTACTGGTCTAAAAATTCATCCTCCACAGTATTATTGCTAATTTGGCAGCCTGAGATACATTTCATCCGGTCCTGCTGATTTATCCACTTCCAAAGATACTAATCGCCTTAATACTTCCTCTATGTTTATCCCATCCAATACTTCACACTCCTCCTCCTCAACTTCAATCCCTGCATCATCCCTCTCCTTTTTGAAGACAGATGCAAATCATTCGTTAAGAACCATATCCACATCTTCCGCCTCCACACATAGTTTACCATTTTGGTTTCAAAGTCAGATGAGCAACAAGAGTTAATTCTTCTTACCTACAGCCAGTAAAAAATGCACTCAGAGCCCAGAGACAATCACGTGAGTGCTTTTTACTTGGCTCAAACTTCATTGCAACCAGTCATAATTTGTACACTTTGGACATGTCAGTTAGCCAGCCACAAACGCCATTACTTCCGCAGAGATTCTCCCCATCGTTTGCCGTAACTTTGGCAGGAAATCTGGTGTAACGTCGGAGAAGCGGCATGACTAGCGTTTACTCCGTTTCTCGAGGGTTTCCACGGATTTACCACCAAAGTTAGAGCAGATGAGCAGGGCAACCCATGTGGAAATTCAACCCTAAAATGTTTAGTTTTTTATATAAAATGATATTGTTGAGTGCATAGGAGTGTTTTTTTTATTTTGACACTTGCAGCAGCGTGACGGCAAGGGAGTGCAGCAGTGTAATAGTTATGATTTTGGATTAATAACTCAGAAGTCGAGTTCAAATCCCACAGTGGCAAGTTTTGAAATTGAATTCCACAAATCAGGTCATTTATGGATTGCCACCAAAAAAAACCCCATGAAAGCTGCTGGATTGTCAAACAAACCCAACCAGTTCACTAATACCCTTCATGGAAGGGAACGTGTCATCCCTGCTGGTCTGGTTTTGGGTGACTCCGGTTGCACACCATGTTAATGATTGTCAGTGGCTAAAGGACAACTAAATGCTGCCTTGCCTGTATGGTCCACATCCCAAGATTAATTTTTTTTTAAAAAAAGATGCAGCCAGTGCACTTGGTGACAGATTCTTTGAGCAATAATCGATAGTTGATTACATACAAGTAGTACAGTCAGGACAGAGAGAAATATATATAGCACCATAACATTTTGGGAACTAAGGTAGAGGAAGTTCTGGAGCAAGTGGATAAACAATTTCTAGATCTCTCCAATACTGTCAGGAGGAATGACCCCAGGAAAAAATATTTTTTTCTTTATTTTAGGTAGGTTCTTGGGGACCTTGGAGTGCATGTCCACACATCCCTGAAGATAGCAGAACAGGTAGATAAGGTGGTTAAAAAGGCATATGGGATACTTTCCTATATTGCCAATGCACAGAATATAAGAGCAGGGAGGTTATGCTAGAACTGTATAAAACATTGGTTAGGCCACAGCTTGAGTACTGCTTACTGTTCTGGTCACCATATTACAAAAAACAAAGGAGATTTATGTGGATGTTGCCAGGGCTGGAGAATTTTAGCTATGGGAAAAGATTGGATACGCTGGGGTTGTTTTCTTTGGAACAAAGGAGGTTGAGTGGAGATTTAATTGAGGTATATAAAATTATGACAGGACGAGATAGAGAGGACCTATTTCCCTTGGGGGGGGGGGGGGTCAGTGACAAGGGGGCATAGATTTAAAGTATTTGTTAGAGGGGAGCTGAGGAGAAATGTTTTCACCCAGAGGGTGTTGGGGGTCTGGAACCCACTGCCTGAAAGGATGGTAGAGGCAGAAGCCCTCAACTCATTTAAAAAGTACTTGGATGTGCACTTGAAGTACCTTAACCTACAGGGCTATGGACCAATTGCTGGAAAGTGGGATTAAGCTGGATAGCTCTTTTTCGGCGGGCACGGACACGATGGCCCGGATGGCCTCCCTCTGTGCCGTAACTGTCTATGATTCATTGTACTTAATGCTCCATGTAGGAATCTGCACAATACTGTATTGAAAAGGGTTCAGGGAGAGCGGGACTCTTCACACTTCTGCTGCCAGAAACGAAGCTAATATATTTTAGGTGTCGTTTTACACAGAAAATCGTTTCACAACAGTAAAAATACCTGTTATGCTTCCCCAGCACTGAAATTTATCTGCCTCAAACATCCCTAAGTTTCGATTTTTCGCTTATTTTAATGCCAGGCACTGCCGCTGAAAAGTCCGGCTCTCCCTTGACTCTGTGTTGACGTATGAGGCCGATCAGTTGTAACGTTGAAGGAGTATTGCAAGTATTTCTACTGTCACAAAATGAGTGTGTATTTTACTTGAAAATATCAATTTGTTTGGCAATCGGAGTTTGAATCCTCAAATGGGCTCCAGTATTCAAATTACATTGAAGTGCAATGCAAAACAGCCAAACGAGATGCGGTTACAAATTGAGGTGCAAGGGCGACTACCTTACGGAGGAAATGCTGCACTGCCTTCATTGTAAATTGCTCGGAAACTAAGATTAGTGGCTTCAATAGAGACTTGATTGTAAGTACAGGTTGTACTGTATTGCATTTCTCAGACATTAATTTACTTTTAATCCTCAGCACACTCATTTTAAAGCAGTGAAGGAAACAGGTTGCATAAACAGCAGCTTTGGGCGATTCTCCTTCAGTTGTCCCTGCTTTTGGGGGAAAAAAATCTCAACTCAACCTGAATTGTCATAACACAACCAAAATGAGGTGATCACTTTTACTTAAAACACAAGGCTCAACATTATATATATATATAAAAACGTGACTTATGTCCCTATAACTTGTCGCAGGATAAAATCTCAACAAAATTGACACCACACCAATTAAAATAAAACTTCCATCATATTACTTATTTCTAAGAACCGCAAAAACATTTCCTTCAACATGAAATTTGACAAATACTATTATCGCTCACAAAAATACAATTATAAACCAGAAATCCTCACAGCAAAAAATGGCGCAAGGCTCCAGAAAATTGTGGGCTAATAGCTTGCATCAATCGGTGGAATAGTTGCTAGCTTTGTGGCACAATCTTGCTCTCACTTTCAACCCTCTTAATTCTCCCCATTGCTAAATTGGCGAATTATCTGAAGACACTAACTTAAATACTCCCAAATATACAAATACAACCACAGAGGGTTCTATCATCCACAATCATTTCTACATCAACTCAAATCTCCCCGACCCAACAAAAGTTTTTGCAATCCACTGCATCCTTTCTTTTAATCCTTGACAAAGCTAGCTTGTATTACTTAACGAATTGATCTAACGGCCGTCTTTTTGAGTGATTATGTTCTTCAGCCGTTGGGGAGTGAAATCTGTTTAATAACAAATGATGAGAAAAAAAATACGATACAGAAAAGAATGACATCAGAACTATACTAATTCTAGACATTTTGGAGGTTGCAGCAGAATATAGATTGTGTCTCACCTGGCATTACTCTATTCTCTTATTTAAATATTAATCACTACGGTGTCATAAACTTTAATAAAAATTCGAGTACCTTTACCAGAGATTCAACTGCAGTACTCAGTTCTTTCAGTTTCAATATGTCACTGACATCTGTTTGAGTGGCACGGTCTGTTTTGAAGAAACCAACCTTCAACCGATCTGAGGGAGCAGCTCTGGGGAGAAAAAAAATGGAGAACTTACATTATATCCTTATAACGGAGATCACTCCGTAAGAGCACCGATCATGTTTTTAAACAAAAATAAATCAATTGGCAATTTTCTTAGCATTGTGCCACTTATGGAATGTGGTGGGAAAAATAATGAACTTGCATTGGTCAAGAAAGAAAATGGAAGATAGAAAATGGAGGAGTAAGAAAAGTGTGGGTTAGAAAATCAAGAGTATGAAAGACAAATGCAGAGGCACAGGTCAGGTTGCCCTGAAGGCAGTTCAATCCAAAGAGTACTTGAGCCATACAGACCAGGTTTAATTCCAAGTCTGTGCTGACATAAAATAGCCTTAGCCCCCAAGGTTTAAGGAGTCAAAGATCAGTCAGGGTTCCCACTTCGGGTTACTATCGAGCATCCCCTGTTGGAAAAGCACATATTTGCACATGGACTGAAAACAGGACTGGGTTTGTCTGTAATGCCCACTGCAATTGCAAAGCCTGTACTTATTGCCAGGGCTTGCATATGAGCAATGGCCACTTGGATTGCAAGGTGCTAGAGGGTGCCCATTAAACTTCACCCAGCAAGGAACCAACCAACACTTTTGGGAGAGAAGGAAAATTCTAGATATTTGGCAAAAGAAAGCACAGAGAAGAAAAAACGATGCTTCAAAACTTTTTGTCACAGGCAGCAACAAGAGTGATGTCGTTTTCTAGTGGTGCTGTCGGCACGTCATCATTCTGACAGCAGCTCTTACACAGCGGGTGTGAGCAGAGCGGCCGCTCTGACAAACCTAGAAACTTTGTCCGACTTTACCCTGGGAAACAGCTTTCTCCGGACGAGTAAGACAACAGTACGACCAGTTCCTGATCAGTGCTGAACACCGATTGTACTGGAGAACTGGCCGCCGCCATTCTCCGGCCGGCCCGTTCGCCGCGGCTGTCACCATAGTAACCGAACAGACCGCTAACATCGGCCGCAGGCAGGACCCCAGCTTCGGCTCTCCTGTGCCTGCGCGAAAATCACTGTTGCACCATAATGCGCAGGCGCAGCAACAGTTTGCCACTGTTCGGTGGAGTATCTTGGGCGGCTTTTAAGTGAGTCTCACGCTATCTGATTTAAATTAAAGCGCGATAATCAAGCACCTCGATACTTTAGATGCTAAATACGTGTCCACTGCGAAATTGGAGTTAACTGAGCTCAGCGTGGTCGGGATACCAGATTTGTCAACCTACAGAAACAGCGTACTCCAAGGCGGCCTTCGAGACACACGACAACGCAAAATCGTCGAGCAGAAATTGATAGCCAAGTTCCGCACCCATGAGGACGGCCTCAACCGGGATCTTGGGTTCATGTCACGCTACACGTTACCCCACCAGCGAACAAATGTTATCTGTTTTTAATATAATGGGTCATTTGCTGGCTTTCTCTGCCTTCCGGATGTTTCTGCCTCTCTTTTTTTTTCCTGTTTGTTTTTTTGTTGAATGTGTATTCGGGGGTTCTGCAGGTGACACCTCTCTGTCTGAACACGGTGATTGCCTTGGCAACAGGCAGTTGCAGGGGCATTCTGTAAACACCATGTATTGTTCTATATGTATAAATGCGTAGGCTTCAAGGAGCTCCTGAACATTTACCTGAGGAAGGAGGAAGTCTCCGAAAGCTTGTGAATTTAAAATAAAATTGCTGGACTATAACTTGGTGTTGTAAAATTGTTTACAGTTGTCAACCCCAGTCCATCACCGGCATCTCCACATACAGAAACAGCGGTCAACTGAAAAACGGCCTTTAATAAAAAGACAGGGCCACTGCCTCAAGGTGATTGAATAAGTTAAATTCCTTTCTATATCATTGAATTTGAGGATATTAGTGTCACATTCTAAAATTCAATTCGTTTTTCTGTGAAAAATGAAAACCAATGGCCTCATGTATGACCTATAAAGAGGCATTAGTTGCATTAGGAGGGTAAAAGGGCTGTAAGTTTATCGTTACTGAAGCTACAGTAGTACTCCATAATCCAACAGTTGTATTGTAGAGAAAAACTAAACTACACAAAAGTCAAATTTTTGCAGCATGTACCTGCATGATAACTTTGTGTTGCATATACAAGGGTACCCAAATCTCTCTGAACACCAACATTCAATAGTTGCTCACCATTTAAAAAATATTCTTTTTTTCTAGTCTTCCTACCAAAGTGAATGACCTCATTTCCCCACATTATACTCCATCGACCACTCACTTAACCTGTCTATATCCCTTTGCAGTCTCTGCGTCCTCCTCACAGCTTACTTTCTCACCTAGTTTTGTATCATCAACAAACTTGGATACATTACACTCGGTCCCTTAATCTAAGTCATTAGATTGTAAACAGCTGATCCTTGCGGCACTCCACTAGTTACAGCCTGCCAACCCGAAAATGACCCGTTTATCCTTACTCTCTATTTCCAGTTCATTAACCAATCCTCTATCCATGCTAATATATTACCCCCAACACTATCACCCCTTATCTTGTTTAACAACCTCTTGTGTGGCACCTTATTGAATTCCTTTTGAAAATCTTAATATACTACATCCACTGGTTCCGCTTTATCTACCCTTACATCCTTAAAAAAAACTCCAGTAGATTTCTCAAACACTGTTTCCCTTTCATAAAACCATGTTGACTCTGCCTAATATTATAATTTCCTAAGTGCCCCGTTACTACATCCTTAATAATGGATTCCAGCATTTTCCCGAATTCTGATGTCAGGCTAACTGGCCTGTAGTTCCCTGTTTTCTCTCTCCCTCTTTTCTTGAATAGCAGTGTTACATTTGCGACCTTCCAATCCACTGGGACTGTTCTAGAATCTAGGGAATGTTTGATGAGCTCTAAGGTTATAAAATTTATTTTCTAATGCGATCTATGGGCAATTTTGAATTGACACTTTTTTGGTGCATCTTCCAATATTTTGAAGTGGTTGAGATTCTTCCATTGGTTTGTGGAAAAGGAAGATGACAGCGATCCCATCTACTGAATGCTTCTATTTCCCTAATCAAAAGTTAATTATGTTTAAAATCCATTTAAACTGTTTTAATTTTAATTAGTTTGCCTAATGGTTCATTTTGAGCTCCTAAAAGATTATACCAAGTGCCTGTTATCACCAACCAACCCTCCCACTCATGGAGCCAAACACCTGTCTTCATGCAACACTTTAGGATAAGTTTTCCACAAAATGAGCAGTTGACAGCTGTTTGTTATTATTTGCTGTTGTGGTTGCCTGGTGTAGCCAAGGAGCCAATTCCAGTTGTTTGGTGTGTTAGAAACTCATTACAGCAAATGAATTTCAATAACATCACGATTCACTGATTGGAGTGGAGAGCTGTCCCAAGCAGTGTATAACTCAAGATATGTTATTAAGTGGAGCAATCTGGTATAACTGAGATTTAATGTCAAAAATAGAAACTTTTCTGGCCCCACATGTAACCTTTATTCTACCCTCAGATTCCTGAGTTCACAGGAAATTAAAAATCCAGCCAAAAGAGATCCAAATCAAATTACCAGTGCAATGCATTCCATTTAACTTGGAGGACCACCTTATTAGTATTTTTCCTCCATTCAGGTTTATACTTTCACACAGTCTCTTTAAATCAGAACTCAGTAAACCTCAACATTTCTTGTTCTCTTCAGCTATTTTCTCTTCATTTCTTCCATATTTCCACTTGTAAACCATTTGTGAGCTGAAAGAAGAGGACAGCCTCAAAAGTTTGTAAACATTGCTGAATATCTAGATTTATCTCTCTCTTTCCCTGCATCTGAAACTTAACTGACAGTTGAGAGCTTTCCTAGGATTCTTCTCTTCGGGATGGTTCACCTGCCCCTCCGGATCAGCCCCAATCCTGACCCATTTCTCTGGGTAGAGAGTCATTTGCTATGCATGGTGGGCTCCTGGAAGAATTCCAGCTGCCAAGAGGGAGCCCACTAGTGCAAAGGCAGAAAGTCCTGGGACGCTACAAGATGCAGCAAGGGACATGTGTCCTGAAGATCAGACCACCTGTCCCACTGAATGCATCGGCTGAGATGGGGCATGAGATAAGGCTCTCTCCCTCCACGGTTGGAGGGGGGCCTCAAGGCTTTTACCACCATACCCAAGGCCTACTACCACTTTTCATTTGGCAGCCCAGGGAAGCATTGGTAAATGGAGTGAAAAATAGGGAAATCTTCTGGGGACCCACCACAGCTGTCATTTGCATGCAGCAGACATGGAAGGAGTGGCCAGTGGCATTCGCAGTGGGGTGGGAGAGGGAAATCCTGGTTGGAGCGGAGATGCAGCAGTAGGCCTCACTGCCCAAAATTTCCTTCATTCTCAGCTGCCATCTCGCTGAAAATGGTTTTGCAATCCCTGCCAGAGTATACATACGAAAAGACGGACAGGAAAAGAATGTCCGGTCGAGCCATTCCGAAACAGTCAAATGCAACTGCTCCCACCAGCAGTTGTATAATCTCCTGGGAGAGGCAACAAAGATTTTTTTTAAAAAACCCTAGGCCAATTCAACCAATTTACATAAGAACATAAGAAATAGGAGCAGGAGTAGGCCAATCGGCCCCTCGAGCCTGCTCCGCCATTCAATAAGATCACGGCTGATCTGATCCTAACCTCAAATCTAAATTCATGTCCAATTTCCTGCCCGCTCCCCGTAACCCCTAATTCCCTTTACTTCTAGGAAACTGTCTATTTCTGTTTTAAATTTATTTAATGATGTAGCTTCCACAGCTTCCTGGGGCAGCAAATTCCCCAGACCTACTACCCTCTGAGTGAAGAAGTTTCTCCTCATCTCAGTTTTGAAAGAGCAGCCCCTTATTCTAAGATTATGCCCCCTCGTTCTAGTTTCACCCATCGTTGGGAACATCCTTACCGCATCCACCCGATCAAGCCCCTTCACAATCTTATATGTTTCAATAAGATCGCCTCTCATTCTTCTGAACTCCAATGAGTAGAGTCCCAATCTACTCAACCTCTCCTCATATGTCCGCCCCCTCATCCCCAGGATTAACCGAGTGAACCTTCTTTGTACTGCCTCGAGAGCAAGTATGTCTTTTCTTAAGTATGGACACCAAAACTGTATGCAGTATTCCAGGTGCGGTCTCACCAATACCTTATATAACTGCAGCAATACCTCCCTGTTTTTATATTCTATCCCCCTAGCAATAAAAGCCAACATTCCGTTGGCCTTCTTGATCACCTGCTGCACCTGCATACTAACTTTTTGATTTTCTTGCACTAGGACCCCCAGATCCCTTTGAACTGCAGTACTTTCCAGTTTCTCGCCTTTAAGATAATAACTTGCTCTCTGATTTTTCCTGCCAAAGTGCATAACCTCACATTTTCCAATATTGTATTGCATCTGCCAAATCTCCGCCCACTCACCCAGCCTGTCTATATCCCCTTGTAGGTTTTTTATGTCCTCCTCACTCTCTACTTTCCCTCCCATCTTTGTATCATCTGCAAACTTTGATATGTTACACTCGGTCCCCTCCTCCAAATCGTAATATAGATTGTAAAGAATTGGGGACCCAGCACCGACCCCTGCGGAACACCACTGTCTACTGGTTGCCAGTCCGAGAATGAACCATTTATCCCAACTCTCTGCTTCCTGTTAGATAACCAATCCTCCACCCATGCCAGAATATTACCCCCAGTCAAGTGATTCTTTATCTTGAGCAATAATCTTTTATGTGGCACCTTGTCGAATGCCTTCTGGAAGTCTAAATACACTACGTCCACTGGTTCCCCTTTATCCACCCTGTACGTTATGTCCTCAAAGAACTCAAGCAAATTTGTCAGACATGACTTCCCCTTCGTAAAGCCATGCGGACTTTGTCCCATTAAATTATGTTTATCCAAATGTTCTGCGACTGTCTCCTTAATAATAGACTCCACAATTTTACCCACCACAGATGTTAGGCTAACTGGTCTATAATTTCCAGCCTTCTGCCTACTACCCTTTTTAAATAATGGTGTTACATTAGCAGTTTTCCAATCTGCCGGGACCTTTGCCGAGTCCAGAGAATTTTGGAAAATTATTACCAAAGCATCCACAATCCCTACTGCCACTTCCCTCAAGACCCTCGGATGTAAACCATCAGGTCCAGGGGATTTATCCGCCTTGAGTCCCATTATTTTACTGAGTACCAATTCCTTAGTGATTTTAATCGTATTTAGCTCCTCCCCCCCTAGAGCCCCCTGTTTGTCCAGTGTTGGGATATTCTTAGCGTCCTCTACCGTAAAGACTGAAACAAAATATTTGTTCAGCATTTTTGCCATCTCCATGTTTCCCACCATTAATTTCCCGGTCTCATCCTCTAAGGGATCTATGTTTGCCTTAGCCACCCTTTTTCTTTTTATATAACTGTAGAAACTCTTGCTATCTGTTTTTATATTTTTTGCTAATTTATTTTCATAATCTATCTTCCCTTTCTTAATCAATCCTTTAGTTATTTAAGGGGGAAAAAATCTGGGAAATTCCTCTCTGACCCCCATAAGGCAATTAAAATGAGTTCAAGAGATCACAGTAACCATGAGATACATAACCAACATCCCACCTACCTTTTTATACACAGTGATATTAATCACAGCAAGGAACTTATCCAGTTCCTTTTTGAACTGTTGCAGTGAATCTGCACTCACCGCATGAGCTAGCAACTTGTTCCAAGCGTCGATAATCCTCTGCGTAAAACATAAAACCTCCTGACATCTAACGTAGTTCTATGCTTATATAGCTATTCGCATGACCCCTTGTTTTCCCTAACCTATATAGATCAAATAGTCTGTCCACACAGACACAGTCAAGTCCCTTGATTATTTTTAAATACTTCAATTAAATCACCCCGAAGCCTATGCTTTTCTAGAATAAGACGACCCTCTAAGCCTATCAGGATAACTAAGGGCTTTTAGACAAGGAATCATTTTAGTGGCCCTCCTTTGAACTTTTTCCAAAGCCTCTTATTCACGCACCAAAACTCAGCTACCGTGCTGTCCTGCTCGTCATTCACTTTTATCCTTACTAACATACGTTGACTCCCTGTCCCCCAACACGTTAAATTTAAAATCCTCCTCCTTGTCTTCAGCACCCTCCATAACTTTGTAATCACCTCCAGTCTTATATCCCTTCCTGCACCTTAGGTCCTCTGGCTCCAGCCTTCTGTGAATCCCCCTCCCTTTGCTTTGCCATTGGTGAAAAGCGTTCAGCTGCCTTGGCTATACTTTCTGGAAATTCCTCCCTAAACCTATCTGCCTCTCTATCTTTAAAAACCTTCTCTAAATCCAGTTTATCAAACAAGCTTTGAGTCATCCCTTTTAATCTTTCCCTCCATCGCTCAGGGTCTGTTCTCCCATCTATTTCTATTGTGAAGTGAATTGGGATATTTTGTACATTAATATTGTTGTTTATTCAACTCCTTCTTTTTGATATTTGGGGGCCGATTTTCGGATGGCTGAGCGGGTGCGTTGGAGGCGGGTGGGCTCCTAAAATGGCAGAATCCCGGAGCGGGTTCGGAGTCCGGCTCCAACCCGCTGACTTCCGGGTTCCCCAGTGACGCGTTCGGGTGCGCGCGCAGCTCCCAAATGCGGGACTCCCACTGGCAATTAAAGCCAGCGGGATGCTGCTTTAGTTAGTTAGTCAGATAGTTGAGGTACTTGACAGACCTCATTGACACGAGATTTTGGCAGGTGTGCAATTTTGAAGGATCCGCAGCGTGTTTCCCGTGCTGTGGGAAACACTCCCTGTTGGAGCAGATGTGTTTCAGCCAGCAGCCAGTGGGAGATGCAAAGGATTATTTGACAGGTGGGGAGAAAACGTCATTTATTGCAGCAGGGCACTCTGTCACTTCAGACAAAGTTTTGGCTGCAACACCTTTGTCCTTCCACTCAAAATTCTTAATTTGTACTCTCAACTCTGCTGTGCAAACACATTTACCTACTTTGCAGACTCCCTCAAACTCATACCGTCAGGATGGGGGATGGCATAACTGCATTCATCACTTCATCCGAGGACGAGCAACATCGCCAGGCACGCCATCCACCTCCGCCACGTGGAGCTCCACAACACAGTGCTGCGCCACAGGCACCTGCACAAAATAGTCGTGCAACTACACATACACCCACTGTAGGGTGACCCAATGGGTGGCATCAAGTGTTGGTGTTCATGGTGAACCTCATGAAAGGGTCTCATTACACAAGCCAGTCAAGAATGGCCAAGACATGACAGTAGTGGTGACAATAATAATATTTGATGTGCCATTAACAAAAATCAAATGTAAATAAAAAAACATGACAAACCGGCAAACACCCATGTGCATCCCCTTTGTGCTCACAAAACCTTTGCCTTACACTTATGAGTACTCCTATGTGGTGCCTCCCCTGTGGCTGCAGCAGAGGTAGTGGCAGGTTGCTCTTGTTCATGCCCTGACCGATTAGATGCTTTGGGCCTACGCCCTCTTGGTTTCGGTGGCCATGAGGGCCCCTCCAAAGACTGCTCCACCTGCACCTGTGCAGGGGCAGGCTCGGCCACCTGGAGAGGAGGCAGCATTGTGGGTACTGGTTGAGAAGGGGGGCAACAGGTGAGACGTAGGGGCGCTTTGAGTGGCGTCCCCACTTCCATGTCCCCTTTCGCCATCATCCCTCTCCTGGGCCAGGCCCACATCACTCCTTCCACCCTGCTGGACGACAGTTTGGAGGACATGTGTGAAGCCTTGTAAGGCCAGTGCCAGAGTATGTGCCTGCCTGTTTAAGGCGGCAGAAAGTTGCTCACCCTGAGTCCGAAGGGCCATTGTCAGGACCTCAATGGACTCATTGGTGAGCTGTGCTTGAAGTTCGATAGAGGCTAGCCTTCCCTCCATCGCAGACATTCCCGCGACACTATCTCAGAGATGCCCTCCCTTACCTGTGCCACCATTCCATTCATGCAGGAGTTGGACTCCTCCATCCTCTGCGTGATTGTGGAGAGTGCACGTGGCACTTGTACCAGCACCTCGCAAATATGCTGCTGCCCCTCGATCATTCTCCTTTTCATGGATGGCCCCCAGGGTTCAGCATCTGTGTCCAGCTGAGCAGAGCCTGGAGAAGATTGCTCCCACCGACGCAGACTCTCCACAACTGCCCCTGCCACCAGTATCTGCTCGTGCTCACGTGTGTGGTGACTCACCATAAGCGACCCCAACTAAGTGAGGACGGGGACCCACCGAGGTGAGTATCTGCGCTGGTGGATGGCTCGCTCAGATACAACGGTGCCCCTCCGAGGCCGGCTGGGCCTCTGAGGAATCGCCCTCCGCCGTCACGGCGGTTGCTAAAGGCCCTGTAAGAGAACAGAAGGCAATAATAAGCATGATGACAGATGTTGAGGTGCTGAAGATGGCAAGGCATGTTAACATCATTTCCTATTCTGAGTGCTGAATTTAAAGTTCTGTCACCAGACGTTTGTCAGGTGCCAGTCTCGGCGTCCCCGACGGACAGGCACTCGAGGGTGCAGATTAGTTCCAGAGCTTCCTCCTCCTTGTCTGTGAGGACGACCAGATGTTGCGGCCCTTCTCCGGTCTTTGCCCTCTCCCGTGCATTCTGGGCTCTCTTCTATAAGAGGAGAAAGTGGAGAGGCATGGGTGAGGGATGGTGACGTGGCCAACTGCTGAATGCATTGGTTTGGGTGAGACTGACCGTGAAAGAGATGCATCAGAGGGTGAGTATGAGACAGAGCCATGACATTGTATAAAGATTGGGTTGAGTGGTAGTGGTGAGATGAGTACTGGGGAGGTGAGTAAGTGCAGGTAAGTTGAGGATGAGGTTTGAGTGGGAGTGAGGAGTGATGTGATAGAGTAGTGTTGGCAGTGCAGAAGGAGTTGTGGGATGGGGGCGGTGATGTGTAAGACGGAGTGTAGGAGAATGAGTAAGTTCACTCACTTTGGCTGACCTCGTTAGGTCATTGAAGCGCTTCCTGCACTGTATCCATGTGCGGGTGACATTGCTGCTGCTGGTGACCTCCTCTGCCACCTCAAGCCAGGCCTTGGTGGCAGAGACAGGCCACTTCCTCCCATCCACTGGGTAGAAAATATCCCTCCTCCTCCTCCTCACCCCATCCAGTGGGACCTGGAGTGAGGCATCGGTAAATCTGGGAGCAGCCTTTCCCCTGGTCTGCTCCATTGTGTAATTCTGGGTGTTTGCTCCAGGAGCAGCATTGAAGGACTGCCCCTTTAAATAGGGCTCCTCCAGCTGACAGCCTGTGAGGCGGGTGCGCAGTCCGCTGGCTGCGCAGGTTGACGACGGGAAATCCAGAAGCCACGGTAAGTTCCTTCAATTTACCCGTGATCACGTGGGGAATGGACCGATTTCACTGAACGGGTTACCCACGCGCCCAGTCGCTCGCCCCCCCCCCCCCCGCTGCCATCCCGCCTCCCTGGTAATATCGGGGCCTTGGTGACTGGAAACCATAATATGGGTTATAGCTAACTTCTGACCTTGGTAAGTTTAAGATGTTATCAACCTTTTAGCAAGTAACTTGTTTAAAAGGTAGCATTATGGAAAGTTTCCATTTGTACATGCATGACTTAACTCCCTTAAAGACTATACTAAATTTATGTCATGCTGAAAATGGCCAAACCGTGAAAAATACATGTTCAAAAATGTTATCCAAGCAAAAACCTACCACTGTAGTTAATAAATATTTTTCAATTAAATACCTGCTACCTACTCAGCTAGTTGTAGTTTTTCTGGGGCCAGACAGCTTCGGACAGCCTAAAGTATGAAGGTTCCTACACCTGTTTATTGATACTCACTTCTGTTAACATCAGTGGAGCCATCTTGGATGTGGATGTACTTGAGCCATCTCTGTAACCTATTTCACCAGAAAGCAAAGACGCAAAATAGCATATCTGCACAAAGCTAAAAGCACCCTTGAAAAATAATGACAGCTTATTTAAAAAGTGCAGATATCATAATACACATTTATTTATCGAAACAAATGGCAGTAAACTTTATACAAAAAAGGTACTCCCACCCTTTCCTTATTTAACAACAACAAAAAAATGATTGACTTCAATGCACAAAGGTCCAATGCACATCTTAAAGGCCATGAAAGGATTGTCTTCCATGATCCTACTCAAAACCAGGTGCTGCTTCTTGGATGAGACGTTAAACCAAGGCCCCATCTGCCTTCTCACGTGGACGTATAAGATCCCTTGCCATTATCTGAAGAAGAGCAAGGGAGTTCTTCCGGTGTCCTGGCCAATATTTATTCATCAACCAACATCACTAAAACAGATTATCTGGTTATTTATTTTATTGCTGTTTGTGGGACTTTGCTGTGTGCAAATTGGTTATCACATTTCCCTACTTTACAACAGTGACTACACTTCAAAAGTACTTCTTTGGCTGTGAAGTGCTTTGGGACATCCTGTGGACGTGAAAGGCACTATATAAATGCAAGTTCTTTCTTTCAATCATGTATTTACTTCTACCCAGGAAGTCTACCATGTGTTACAGAGCAGCTGGATCCTCCACAGAGCTTTCATAATGGTACCTCTAACATAAGGAGAAAAAGAACGGGAGGGGGAGAGCAGCATTGATCAAGGATAATATTACTATTCTACGAAGGGACAATATACTAGAGGATTCAAAGACTGAATCTATTTGGTTAGAGCGAAGGAACAGAAACGGAGTTGTTACATTGCTGGGTGTTTACTATAGATCCCCAAATAGTGAGAAAGAGATAGAGGAGCAAATCTGTAGGCAAATTTCAGAGAAATGTAAAAATAATAGAGCAGTAACAGTAGGGATGTCAATTATCCTAATATAGACTGGGAAAAAAACATGTAAAGGGCAAGGAGAGTGAAGAATTCCTAAAATATGTACAGGAGAACTTTCTTAATCAATATGTTTCTAGCCCAACAAGGAAGGAAACAGTGCTGGATCTACTAGGGAATGAAATAGGGCAAATGGAGTATGTTTCAGTGGGAGAACATCTTGGTAATAAGACCACAAGAGATAGGAGCAGGAGTAGGCCATTTGGCCCCTCGGGACTGCTCCACCATTTAATGAGATCACGGCTGATCTGATTTTTACCTCAACTCCACTTTCCCGCCCTTTCCCCATATCCTTTGACTCCCTTGCTGATCAAAAATTTGTCTAACTCAGCCTTGAATGTATTCAATGACTCAGCCTCCACAGCTTTTTGGGGTAAAGAATTCCAAAGATTCACGACCCTCTGGGAGAAGAAATTCCTCCTCATTTCCGTCTTAAACGGGCGACCCCCTTATTCTGAGACTATGCCCTCTAGTTTTAGATTCCCCCATGAGGGGTAACATCCTCTCAGCATCTACCCTATCGAGTCCCCTCAGAACCTTGTATGTTTCAATAAGATCTCCTCTCATTCTTCTAAACTCCAATGAGTATAGACCCAACCTGTTCAATCTTTCCTCAAGACAACCCTTCCATACCTGGAATCAACCTAGTGAACCTTCTCTGAACTGCCTCCAATGCAAGTATGTCCTTCCTTAAATAAGGACACCAGAACTGTACGCAGTACTCCAGGTGTGGTCTCACCAGCACCCTGTACAGCTGTAGTATGACTTCCCTGCTTTTATACTCCATCTCCCTAGAAATAAAGGCCAATATTCCGTTTCCCTTCCGGATTACCTGCTGCACCTGTATGTTGACTTTTTGTGTTTCATGTATAAGGACACCCAGATCCCTCTGTACCGCAGCATTTTGTAGTATTTCTCCATTCAAATAATATTTTGCTTTTTTATTTTTCCTCACAAAGTGGACGACTTCACATTTTCCCACGTTATACTCCATCTGCTTAACCTGTCGATATCCCTTTGCAGACACTTTGTGTCCTCATCGCAACTTGCATTTCCACCTATCTTGTATCAGCAGCAAATTTGGCCACAAGACACTCTGTTCCTTCATCCAAGTCATTGATATATATTGTAAATAGTTGAGGCCCCAGCACTGATCCCTGCAGCACCCCACTAGTTACAGATTGCCATTTTGAAAATGACCCTTTTATCCCGACTCTTTGTTTTCTGTTAGTTAGCCAATCCTCTATCCATGCCAGTATATTATCCCCAACACCATGAGTAATCTTTCACATGGCACCTTATCGAATGCCTTTTGGAAATCCAAATATACTGCATCCATTGTTTCCCCTTTATCCACCCTGCCCGTTACTTCCTCAAAGAACTGTAATAAATGTCAGACATGATTTCCCCTTCATAAAACCATGTTGACTCTCCTTGATTGTATTATGAGTCTCCAAATGTCCTGCTACTACTTCCTTAATAATGGATTCTAGCACTTTCCCAATGACAGATGTTAGGCTAACTGGTCTATAGTTACCTGCTTTCTGTCTTTCTTCTTGAATAGGGGTGTTACGTTTGCGGTTTTCCAATCCACTGGGACCTTTCCAGAATCTAACTATACTGTCGCCTACTACAACCACATTCCTTTTTACTCCCCCCACTTTAATGGCCCCCTGAACCACAGTTCCGTGGCCAGTTTGCTCATCCTCCCTGCAGTCCCTGCACTCGATAACAAGGCCTGCAGGAACCTCCTATCTATTGGACAAGTGCAGAGGCTGAGGCTCCTACAATGCTATCTCCTGGATCCCCGTATCTGCCTCACTCACAGTCACACCCTCCTGTCCCTGACCACGTGCCAATTCTACAGTATTTAGTCTAAGGGGCGTGACTGCCTCCTGGATCAAAGTGTCCAGGTAACTTTCTCCCTCCCTGATGCATCGCCATGTCTGCAGCTCGGACTCCAGCTCCTCAACTCGGAGCCTAGGTTCCTTGAGCTGCAGACACTTACCGCAGAGTTAGTCGCCCTGGACAAAACTGTCCAGTAGCTCCCACATATTGCAGTTGCAACACATCTCCTGCCCTGTCATAACTTTTATTTATTTAATTGACTACTACAATGCCAATCAAATTATTTTTAGGTTGAACCAAGTACTGGCCTTGTTTAATTTATTATATGAAGTTTAGTTTTTTTTAAAAAAAAGTTTTATGCTATAAGTTACTTAGCCCATAGTCCTAAGAAGAAAACAGAACAGATACTCACCACCAACCACCTACCTACCTTACCTGTAACGTCACACTGCAGTTTTGTTTTGTTGTTGCTGTGACCCGCTCTCTATACGCTCCTCTCCGCTGACTAATCAAATGCACCTCACCCCTTACTGTACCGAATCCCCTCACACACTAAATTCCCAATTATAGGCCCCGATATTACCAGGGAGGTGGATTGGCAGCGGGGGGGTCGACTGGGCGCATGGGTAACTCGCCCAGTAAAATTGGTGGGTTCCCCACGCGATCGCGAGAAAATTGAAGCCACTTACCTTGGCTTCCGGGTTTCCCGTTGAAAACCTGTGCAGTGGGCAGACTGCGCACCCGCCTCACAGGCTGTCAGCTGGAGGAGCCCTATTTAAAGGGGCAGTCCTCTAATGCTACTCCTGCAGCAAACAGCCAAAATTACAGCATGGAGCAGCCCAGGGGGAAGTCTGCTCCCAGGTTTAATGATGCCTCACATCAGGTTTTACTGGATGGGGTGAGAGGGAGGAGGGAGATGTTCTACCCGGCAGACAGGAGGAAGTAGCCTGCCTCTGCCACTAAGAAGGCCTGGCTCGAGGTGGCAGAGGAGGTCAGCAGCACCAGCAAGATATCCCGCACCTGGACACAGCGCAGGAAGCGCTTCAATGGCTAACTAGGTCAGCCAAAGTGAGCACACTTACTCGTTCTTCCACATCACCGCCCCCACCCCACAACTCCTTCTGCACTGCCAACACTACTCTATCACATTACTCCTCACACCCACGCAAACCTCATCCTCAACTTACCTGCACTTACTCACCTCCCCAGTACTCATCCCACCACTACCACTCAACCCAATCCTCATAAAATGTCATGGCTCTGTCTCATACTCACCCTCTGATGCATCTCTTTCACGGTCACCCTCACCCAACCTGCCACTACCTCTGCTGCAGCCACAGGGGATGTATCATGTATGAGTAGTAGGAAGCATAAGGCAAAGGTTTCATGAGCACAAAGGGGATGCACAAGGGTGTTTGATGGTTTGTCATGTTTTTTATTTATATTTGATTTTGGTTCAACTCACATGAAATATTATATTGTCACCACTACTGCCACGTCTTGGCCATTCTTGACTGGCTTGTGCAATAAGTCCCTTTCATGAGGTTCTCCATGAACACCCACACTTGATGCCACTCATTGGATCACCCTACAGTGGGTGTATGTGTAGTTGCACGACTATTTTGTGTAGGTGCCTGTGAGGCAGCACTGTGTTGTGGAGCTCCACGTGGCAGAGGTGGACGGCGTGCCTGGCGAGGCTGGTGATGTTGCTCGTCCTCGGATGAAGTGATGAATGCAGCCATGGTGCCCCCCCATCCTGACGGTGTGAGTTTGAGCGGGTCCGCAAAGTAGGTAAATGTGTTTGCGCAGCAAAGTTTAGGGTATAAATTAATAATTGAGTGGAAAGGCAAAGGTGTTGCAGCCAAAACTTTGTCTGAAGTGACAGAGTGCCCTGCTGCAATAAATGAGGTATTCCTCCAATCTGTCAAAAAATCCTTTGCATCTCCCACTGGCTGCTGGCTGAAACACGTCTGCTCCAACCGGGAGTATTTCCCACAGCACGGGAAACACGCTGCGGATCCTTCAAAATTGCACCCCTGCCAAAATCTCCTGTCAATGAGGTCTGTCAAGTAGCTCACCTAGGTAAGTAAGTAATTAAATTGTCATCCCGCCGGCTTTAATTGCCAGTGTCCCGCATGCGGGAGTTGCGAGTTGCGTGCGCACGCGAACACGTCACTGGGGAACCTGGAAATGGGCAGGTTGGAGCCGGGCTCCGGACCCGCTCCGGGATTCCCCAATTTTACGAGCCCCCACCCCCCCCGGCTCCCAAAGCACCCACTCGGCCATCCTAAAATCGACCCCATAGACTCAAATTCCCAATTATAGACTCTGTCGAAACCAAACTCCATCGATAGCTGCTACTTCGTTCTCCCTCACATATATTACAATATAATTAGGATTAAAGTAGTTATGGAAGGAGACAAAGAAAAATCAACGGTGAAAATACCCATCTGGAAGAGAGCCAATTTCAGTGATTTGAGAAGGGATCCAGCACAGGTGGACTGGAAACAAAGATTGGCCAAGAAAACAATAAATGACTAATGACAGGCCTTGAAGGCGGAGATAGTTCAGGTACAAACAGAGCATATTCCCATCAGGAGGAAAGATAAGGGGCATCATTTTAGCACCCGCTATCGGGTGCGTTCCTGGCAGGGGGGCCCCGAAAATCGGGAAATCCCGGAGCGGGACCGGAGCCCGCCTTGAACCCGCGCACTTCTGGGTTCCCCACTGATGCGCCGGCGTGCGCGCGCAGCCCAATCTGGTGGGAATCCCGCAGGCAATTAAAGCCAGCGGGATGCCACTTGACGCTATTTACTTTGCTTGTTCAGGTCATTAACTGACCTGATTAAGGGATTATGTGAGGAGGGGTGGGATTTTAAAGCAAACTGGGACTGTTTCCCACACTGGGAGAAACACTCCCAGTTCAAATGGACCTGTTGCAGCTGTCAGCCTGTGGCAGCTGCAAAGGTCCATTTGACAGGGGGGGGGGGTTGCGGGGAGACCCTCACTCATTGCAGAAGGCCACTCTGTCACTTGGGACAAAGTTTGGCCTCCACCACCCTCCTCCTGACAATCAAAGTCACCAACTTGCACACTTACCCCGGGGTCCAGAGACATGTACCTACCTTGCGGACCCCCTCAGATGTACATCTTCCGGATGGGGGCCGCCGTAGCTGTAGTCATGACCTCCTCGGAGGGTGAACAGCATCACCAGCCTGGCCATCCACGCCGTCCACCTCTGACACGTGGAGCTCCACAACAGAGCGCTGTGACACATCCACCTGTACAGCAGGAAGGAGGGCTACCGCAGAGAGAGATGCGTCGCAGAGAGCACTACCCTCGCCACAGGGTCCACAGACCGAGGCTCAGCTTCCTGGACCTCTCTGAGCAGCAGTGCACACGGATGCTCAGAGTCACTCGACATGTCGTCATGGACATCTGCAGCCTCCTTCATGCCAAGCTGCTCCCGGCTGGCCCGAGCACCATCTTCTTACCTGTCGCTGTCAAAGTCACCACTGCCCTCAACAACTTCTCCTCCGCATCCTTCCAGGGTGCAACCAGGGACATCGCCGACGTCTCTCAGCCGTCTGCACAAAAGAGCCCTGCAAATACACCTACACCCACTCTGCAGTGACACAATGGGTGTCATCAGTTGTGGGTCTTCATAGTGATCCTCAGGAAAGGGCATTATTGCACAAAGCAGACAAGATTCGCGAAGACATGGCAGTAGTGGTGCCAATATAATATGTGATGTGAGTTGCTCAGAAATTAAATATAAGTAACAACCATGACAAACCCTCAAACACCCTTGTGCATCCCCTTCATGCTCACGACACGTTTGCCTTACGCTGCCTACTGCACATATGTGATGCATGCCCTGAGGCTGCAGCACGGGTAGTGGCAGGTTGAGTGAGGCTGACCGTAAAAGAGATGCACGAGAGGGTGAGTATGAGATAGAGCCATGAGATTGTATGAGGATTGGGTTGAGTGGTAGTGGCGAGATGAGTACTGGCGAGGTGAGTAGGTGCAGGTAAGATGAGGATGAGGTTTGAGTGGGTATGAGGGGTGATGTGACAGAGTGGTGTTGGCAGTGCAGAAGGAGATGTGGGGTTGGGGCGGTGATGTGGCAGACGGAGTGTAGGGGAAAGAGTAAGTGTACTCACTTTGGCTGACCTACTGAGGTCATTGGAGCACCTCCTGCATTGTATGCAGGTGGGCGATATGTTGGTGGTGCAGGTGACCTCCTCTGCCACCTCGAGCCAGGCCTTCCTGGTGGCAGAGGCAGGCCGCTTCCTCCCGCTCGCCGGGGGTGGGGGGGTGGGGGGGAGATCTCTGTCCTCCCCCTCCTCCTCACCCTGTGTATTGATACCTGGAGTGAGGCATCATTAAACTGGGAGCAGCCTTCCCCCTGGGCTGCTCCATGCTGTAATTTTTTCTATTTGTTGCAGCATCTGTCAGTGGAGGACTGCCCCTTTAAATAGAGCTCCTCCAGCTGACAGATCTTACTGCGCATGCAGCCCGCCCGACGCGCAGATCAGCAGTGGGGAACCCGGAGGACCAGGTAAGTGGATCCAATTGGGCTACGATCGCGCGGGTGGCTGACTGATTTTGCCGGGCGCGTTACCCACGGGCCCGATAGCCCCCCCCCCGCTGAGAACCCGCAGCCCTGGTAACATCGGGCCGAAGGCATCCAAAGCTAGAGCTCCCTGGATGACAAAGGAAATAGAGATTAAATTAAAACAGAAAAAGGAGGTTTATGACTAATGTCAGGTACAAAATACAATAGAAAACCAGGCAGAATACAGAGAGTGCAGGGGGAAATTGAAAAAGGATATAAGAAGGGCAAAGAGAGAATAGGAGAAAAAATTAGCCGGTAACAAAAGGGAACTCAAAAATCTTTTACATAAGAAATAGGAGCAGCAGTAGGCTCAGCCATTTAATAAGACTTTGGCTGACCTTCTACCACAACTCCACTTTCCCGCCCTATCCCCATATCCCATGATTGCCTTAGTGTTCAAATATTCATCAATCTCAGTCTTGAATATAGTCAATGACTGAGCATCCACAGCCCTCTGGGGTAGAGAATTCCAAAGATTCACAACTCTCTGAGTGAAGAAATTTTTCCTCATCTCGGTCCTAAATGGCCGACCCCTTATCTTGAGAATATGCGCCCTAGTTCTAGACTCTCCAGCCAAGGAAAACAGCCTCTCAGCATCTACCCTGTCAAGCCATCTAAGAATTTTATATGGTTCAATGAGATCACCTCTCATCCTTCTAAACTCCAGAGGGTATAGGCCCATTCTACTCAATCTCTCTTCATAGGACAACCCTCTCATCCCAGTAATCATTGTTGCACCCCTCTAAGGCAAGTATAACCTTCCTTAGGTAAGGAGACCAAAACTGTACACATTACTCCACGTGTGGCCTCACCAGAGCCCTATATAATTGAAGCAAGACCTCCTTACTCTTATACGCCAACCCCTTTACAACAAAGGCTATCATATGAAAAGTAAAAGGATAGTTAAAGGAATGGTAGGGCCGATTAGGGACAAAAAAGGAAAACTGCTTGTTGAGGCAGAGGGTATTACCGAGGTACTGAATGAGTACTTTGCATCTGTCCTCACAAAAGAAGAAGATGAAGTTAAAGTCACATTAGTGGAGGTGGGGGGGGTGGGGAGGTGTAGAGATATTGGATAGGATAAAAATAGATAGAAAGGAGGTGTTAAATAGGTTGGCCTCACTCAAAGTTAACAATAGTCACCCGGTCCAGATGGGATGCATCATAGGTTGCTCAGGGTAGCAAGAGTGGAGATAGCAGAAGCTCTGACCACAATCTTTCAATCCTCCTTGGATGTGGGAGTGGTGCCAGAGGACTGGAGGATTGCAATGTCACACCCCTATTCAAATAAGGAGAGAGGGATAAACCTGGTAAACAGGCCAGTCAGTCTAACGTCAGTGACGGGAAAACTGCTAAAGACCATTGTCAAGGACAAAATTAATTCTCACTTGGAAAAGCATGGGTTAATAAGGGACAGCCAGCACGGATTTGTTAAAGGCAAATAAATCGTGTCTGACTAACCTAATGGAGTTCTTTGATGAAGTAACAGAGAGGTTTGATGACGGTTGTGCAGTAGATGTTATATATATGGACTTTCAAAGGCATTTGATAAAGTACCACATAACAGACTTATTCAGAAAATAGAAACATATGAGATTAAAGGGACGGTGGTAACTGGAGTACATAACTGCCCACTTTTTCCACACTCTAGTCCAGGGTCACTGAACTCAACTGTAAAATCTCATGGATATGTGGTTAAGGTGGATATATGGAGTAAGGTCACAGGTCAACCATGATCTCAATGAATGGCGGAACAGGCTCGAGGGGCTAAATGCCACTGCCACTTGTTGCCTCCTGTTATGCGCCACCTTCTCCTACACGAAAGCAGGACATGTGTCTGGGTGATGTGCCCATCATGGTTGAATAGCTGCCAGTGTGTGTGGCCTGTGAGTTGTGGGTTGGCGGCTTGCAACAGTAGTAATGTGTAAGGGTGAGAGGAGACATCTGATTGGCAGAGTTGAGTACTGATAGAAAGCGTTTGTTGGTATGTGGGTGATGGGGGGTGTAGTGTGTGGAGCAGTGGATGTGGCTAGTGGTGCAGTTGGTAGGTTATGACAGTTGACCTCACTTACCTTGACCGCTTGTGTCAAAGCATTGAACTTCTTCCTGCACTGCATCCCTGTTTGTGGTGCTATGCGCCTGGCATTGACTTTGTCCCCTGTTGCCTCCCACTGTCTTTTGGGCATATGTCTGGAGGGCCTCTTGCCCCCTTCCACCCCCCGCCCCCCGTGGATATAGGATGTCCCTCCTTCTGTCCACCTCTTGCGCCAAGCCCGCTAGTGCATCATCAGAGAACCTTGGTACACTGCACTCTCGCAGGCCTGGTACAAACTTGGACCAGCAGATTGGTGAGGTCTGGCATGCAGATTGGAGGATATGGGATTTAGTGGTGCGCAACCTTTAGTCAATGTTTTACCATAACTCATCAGTTTGTAAACACAGTGTGCGACGTCTGATCTCCGTTCAGACTCCATGCAGACAGCAGACTGTTATTTTTTTTAGCAAATAACAGGTACCGGCTGCCTTTAAGAGATTTTGGCAAGCTGTCAGAGCAACAGCCTGCCTTTAAGAGATTCAAGCTCCCTCGCTGGTGAAAAGTGCAAATGTCATTCAATCCTCTGGCAACACTGATTTGGAATGCTGCTTTCAGGTAAGTGCTGAGGCTGGTCGAATGTCTTGTCCTGCCTACGTCGGAAGCACCGGGCGCAGGTATCGCGATCCGCGGGCCCTATCCAATTTAGCCCCCACTATGTTAAAGGTGTACTCTTTAACATCAGTACGGCTAGGAATGTGCAGCAATGCTTGTTCGCTCTGTATGGTACAACACTTAAAACAGAAATAGCCATGTTGATCTATTTCTTAATTTTAGGCCACATCAACAGTTCCTGCATATATTGGCTGATTAGAGGACAAAAGTAAACATAAATGCAATTTGTAATACTGTCCTGTCTTTTAGGATCAGGATCAAGTTCAAACAGAGTAAAAACTTCTGAATATTTTAGGTACCAGAAAATTACTTAGAATTCAGTAAATTAGTTGTACAAAGGAAATACTAAAAATAATTAACCCTAAAACAGCTTTTGGAAATGCATTTGTTTACTGAATGAATTTATTTAATGTTTGAGTACTAAACCATCTGATTATCTTTTACAGTAGAAATATTTCATTTAGTTTACCAGAAGTTAAGAATTCAGTTAGACAATATTATCTTGTTGGTCTAAAAGTCATCATTGGTAATTTAAACCATGATACTTATGAAGGAAATTGTTATATTGTATTTTTCTCATTTGAATGGTAGCTATTCCTAGGTACTGAGTTGTTTAAAATGGAAGCCATGCTGCTATTTCTGATAAGATTGTCATTGTTGTTTTTCTTATAGTGAGGGCCAGGGGGTGAGGGAAGGCAATGGAATACAAGCGTGCTGTCTGGGTTTGACCTTGGTATTCAAATAGGATGACCTGTCTTTCATTATGTCTCTGTCAGCAAGCAGTCTCTGGTCAGGATTAGATTGGCTGGCCAGATTTGTCAGGCTTGTGAAATGTTAATACATGCAAGATTGCCACTATGAAAGAAGGTGCATAATGGTTGCTTAGAACCAAGCTATTTGTAATGCTTATCAAATGTTAGAAGGTTCAAAACTCATCCACATGTCAAAAGCTGGCAATTCATGCTCTTTGCTGCAGGAAGGTATTATAGATTGAAAACTTGTCTGCCAGTCTTTTGAGAAAGGACTGTTTTGATCTCAGATGCAAGAAACTGTCAGTCCAGGTATAATAACTGCAGCCTTTAGCCATATATTTAGCTCATCCAGATTTCCAGGCGATTGTGGCAAGGCAGAATTCTGAGTGGAGAGGCATGTGCTCACATGAGAAACTTACCAAAAGACTCAGTTTAAAGGATTCTGAGAAGAGAACATTTTCTATTTTGATTTCATTAAATGGTTTAAATCATCAGAAAAAGTTAATTATTGTTATTTTATCTGCTGATTTAAATTGTATAATTCTTTCTCATAAATTTGCTTAGTAGTTTTACCCTTTACTAGATGGTTTGTGAGCATGGTGTTTTTCTGCCTAACAGATCACAGTATTTCTGGTTTTTACCCCAGTGACACTAGGGTGGATTGTTAACCCTGGTGCACGTCACATCACTTATAAGGTTGAATTTCAGTTCATAGGAGGCAAATAGTGTTGAGATAATGCCTGGATTTTAACAGTACTAATATGAAAAAAGCATTCACTAATGTCAGTTTTTGTCATTTTTTAAAATTAAAATGTGGCAAAAGAGACCAAAAAGGTAACCTGTGTGTGGAGGCGGAAGATGTGGGTATAGTTCTTAATGAATACTTTGCATCTGTCTTCACAAAAGAGAGGGATGATGCAGAGATTGTAGTTAAGGAGGAGGAGTATGAAATATTGTTTGGGATAAACATAGTGAGAGAGGAAGTATAAAGAGGTTTAGCATCTTTGAAAGTAGATAAATCGCCAGGCTCGGATGAAATGTATCCCAGGCTGCTAAGAGAAGCAAGGGAAGAAATAGTGGAGGCTCTGACCATAATTTTCCAAATCTCCCTGACTACAGGCATGGTGCTGGAGGAATGGAGGACTGCTATTGTTGTACCGTTGTTTAAAAAAGGGAGAAAGAGATAGACCGAGTAATTATAGGCCAGTCAGTCTAACCTCGGTGGTGGGCAAATTATTGGAATTGATTCTGAAGGACAGCATAAATCGTCTTTTAGAAAGGCATGGGTTAATCAAAGACAGTCAGCATGGATTTGTTAAAGGAAGGTCATGTCTGACTTTTTTTTTTATTCGTTCACGGGATGTGGGCGTCGCTGGCAAGGCTGGCATTTATTGCCCATCCCTAATTGCCCTCGAGAAGGTGGTGGTGAGCCGCCTTCTTGAACCGCTGCAGTCCGTGTGGTGACGGTTCTCCCACAGTGCTGTTAGGAAGGGAGTTCCAGGATTTTGACCCAGCGACAATGAAGGAACGGCGATATATTTCCAAGTCGGGATGGTGTGTGACTTGGAGGGGAACGTGCAGGTGGTGTTGTTCCCATGCGCCTGCTGCCCTTGTCCTTCTAGGTGGTAGAGGTCGCGGGTTTGGGAGGTGCTGTCGAAGAAGCCTTGGCGAGTTGCTGCAGTGCATCCTGTGGATGGTGCACACTGCAGCCACAGTGCGCTGGTGGTGAAGGGAGTGAATGTTTAGGGTGGTGGATGGGGTGCCAATCAAGCGGGCTGCTTTATCTTGGATGGTGTCGAGCTTCTTGAGTGTTGTTGGAGCTGCACTCATCCAGGCAAGTGGAGAGTATTCCATCACACTCCTGACTTGTGCCTTGTAGATGGTGGAAAGGCTTTGGGGAGTCAGGAGGTGAGTCACTCGCCGCAGAATACCCAGCCTCTGACCTGCTCTCGTAGCCACGGTATTTATATGGCTGGTCCAGTTAAGTTTCTGGTCAATGGTGACCCCCAGGATGTTGATGGTGGGGGATTCGGCGATGGTAATGCCGTTGAATGTCAAGGGGAGGTGGTTAGACTCTCTCTTGTTGGAGATGGTCATTGCCTGGCACTTATCTGGCGCAAATGTTACTTGCCACTTATGAGCCCAAGCCTGGATGTTGTCCAGGTCTTGCTGCATGCAGGCTCGGACTGCTTCATTATCTGAGGGGTTGCGAATGGAACTGAACACTGTGCAGTCATCAGCGAACATCCCCATTTCTGACCTTATGATGGAGGGAAGGTCATTGATGAAGCAGCTGAAGCTGGTTGGGCCTAGGACACTGCCCTGAGGAACTCCTGCAGCAATGCCCTGGGGCTGAGATGATTGGCCTCCAACAACCACTACCATCTTCCTTTGTGCTAGGTATGACTCCAGCCACTGGAGACTAATTTGATTGAATTTTTTGAGGAGGTAACAAGGAAGGTCGATGAGGGTAAGATGTTTGATGTAGTGCACATGGATTTTAGCAAGGCTTTTGACAAGGTCCTACATGGCAGACTAGTCAAAAAAGTAAAAGCCCATGGGATCCAAGGGAAAGTGGCTAGTTGGATCCAAAATTGGCTCAGTGGCAGGAAGCAAAAGGTAATGGATGAAGGTGTTTTTGCGACTGGAAGGCTGTTTCCAGTGGGGTCCCGCAAGGCTCAGTACTGTATTGGTGAGACCGCACCTGGAATACTGCATACAGTTTTGGTGTCCATACTTAAGAAAAGACATACTTGCTCTCGAGGCAGTACAAAGAAGGTTCACTCGGTTTATCCCGGGGATGAGGGGGCAGACATATGAGGAGAGGTTGAATAGATTGGGACTCTACTCATTGGAGTTCAGAAGAATGAGAGGCGATCTTATTGAAACATATAAGATTGTGAAGGGGCTTGATCGGGTGGATGCGGTAAGGATGTTCCCAAGGATGGGTGAAACTAGAACGAGGGGGCATAATCTTAGAATAAGGGGCTGCTCTTTCAAAACTGAGATGAGGAGAAACTTCTTCACTCAGAGGGTAGTAGGTCTGTGGAATTTGCTGCCCCAGGAAGCTACATCATTAAATAAATTTAAAACAGAAATCGACAGTTTCCTAGAAGTAAAGGGAATTAGGGGTTACGGGGAGCGGGCAGGAAATTGGACATGAATTTAGATTTGAGGTTCGGATCAGATCAGCCATGATCTTATTGAATGGCGGAGCAGACTCGAGTGGCCGATTGGCCTACTCCTGCTCCTATTTCTTATGTTCTTATGTTCTTATGTCCCTTGCTTTTTATGGTATATATTATTGATTTGGACTTGAATGTGGGGGGTGGATGATCAAGAAGTTTTGCAGATGATACGAAAATTGGCCGTGTGGTTGATAGTGAGGAGGAAAGCCGGCGACAGAAAAGTGGCAAATGGAATTCAATCCAGAGAAGTGTGAGGTAATGCATTTGGGGAGGGCAAACAAGACAAGGGAGTACACAATAAATGGGAGGATACTGAGAGGTGTAGAGGAACAAAGAGACCTTGCAGAGCATGTCCACAGCTTCCTGAAGGTAACAGGACAGGTAGATAAGGTGGTTAAAAAGGCTTACGGGATACTTTCCTTTATTAGCTGAGACATAGAATATAAGAGCAGGGAGGTTATGCTGGAACTGTATAAAACATTGGTTAGGCCACAGCTTGAGTACTGCGTACAGTTCTCTTCACATTACAGGAAAGATGTGATTGCACTAGAGAGGGTACAGAGGAGATTTACGCGGATGTTGCCAGGGCTGGAGAATTTTAGTTTTGAGAAAAGATTGGATAGGCTGGGGTTGTTTTCTTTGGAACAAAGGAGGCTGAGGGGAGATTTATTTGAGGTATATAAAATTATGACGGGACTATGGAGTGGATAGGGAGGATCTATTTCCCTTAGTAGAGGGGTCAGTGACCAGGAGGCATAGATTTAAAGTAATTGGTAGAAGGATTAGAGGGGAGCTGAGGAAAAATGTTTTCACCCAGAGGGTGGTGGGGGTCTGGAACTCACTGCCTGAAATGGTGGTCGAGGCAGAAACCCTCAACTCATTTAAAAAGTACTTGGATGTGCACTTGAAGTGCCGTAACCCACAGGCCTACGGACCAAGTGTTGGAAAGTGGGATTAAGTTGGATAGCTCTTTTTCGGCCGGCACAGACACGATGGACCGAATGGCCTCTTTCTGTGCCATAACTGTCTATGATTCTATGAAGTGAATAGAAAAGGCGTTTTAGAGAGGGTGTGCTTCAATTATAATTATATGTAATCTCCACATTTTCTTTGATCTAAATATATTTTGTACCTCAGGAAAAAAAAGAGGAAAAATGCAATAACACTTTTCCTACTAGCTATAAAATCTCAATCCATTTCTTAGTAAGCACTGGTCCACAGCACAAAATTGCACAAAATTTGACAAAGATAGACACCAAGTCATGAAATGTTTCTATTGGTACAAAATAAAGCCAATTTTTAACAATTATTTTGTTTTCAAACAAGTATAAATATAGAATAAGATTGGAAAGCAGATTTCAATTTATAATGTCAAAAACAGGAATGTGCCAAGTTTATTGACCCCGAGGATTAAGAAAAAGGGGTTAATATTTACTATTATGTGCACCAACAAATAAAGAACTTGGAAACAAAATTTTCTTTAGAGTGCAATAAATACATTGAGCAAAAATACTCCTTAAGTATGAAGCTTGGAGTTAAGCTGTAAAATAAATTTGGTTTGAAAAAGTTCAGAAAACTAAATGGCAAAAGCTTCCTACATCTGACAATTTATATGGTGTTTCCCTTACAATTGATTCACCATACTTTAATATCAAAGGTAACATTAGATACCTATAATACCCAAGACCAATTTTACCTCTTTTTACTTTACCTGTGTTTCTCTGCAGTTTCTCCTGGTATGCTTGAGGCAGGCACTGACTGTTGCCAAGACAGTGGGTGAACAATCTGTACCACATCTTCACCAATGCTGTTATTAGCTGCTAACTGAAAGATGTATAAAAGTGGCCCCGAAACAAGTATCCTTCTCATAATTCTAACCTCCTGCACCTGTTCACATTAATACTGCTGAAATCAATAAAGCAGTGGAGTAAATGATTGACCTGCATCCCACCAGTCCTTTATGCCACCAGCAGGTTAGGTAGGAAATGTCACAAGCGTGCAACCTTTAAACAAATTCCATTATGTTTGCTTACAGCGAGAATTTTAGTAACGATGCAGAAAAATTGTCTATTAAATTGGACAAGGCTAAGGAGTGACAATAACAAGACAGAAAAGTAAAAAATACTAAGTGTGCAGAAGACAAGAGTTGGGTAAAAACTGAGATTGTTCTCTATATAGTAAGACATTGCATACCCAGAGTTAAGATCCATTTAAAGGTTAAAGCATTTCTGATTATATTATCAAAGCCTGCCAAAAAAGAACATTTCTTGTAGTGCCAAAACACATAGTGCCAGTTACATGCTCTACAAAAATGTCTTGGGAAGAATGTTTGAAGATGAACCTGTCAAGACTATAAGTGTGCAATAATAAAGTACTAGCTTATTTCCTGTGACAAAGTACAGGTGGTTTTGAATTACAAATTCATAAATAGCAGAGTTTCCTATATCCTGAACAAGTTAATAATTGATCTACTATGAATGTCTACAAACCTGGTGAACTTACAATTATTTATGTGTGTGTCTATATATATATATATATATATATAGTAGAGCCCACTTAAATGAATAATAGATAAATGAACAGCCAGCCTACTTAAGCGAAAAAAATTCAGTGCATAAATCCTTATGAGTTCTGACATATTATAGGTTGCTTAATTGAATTGGAAACCCTACTTACATGAATTAAAATGTAACCATGTGAAACCACAGTCCTGGAGCCGGTTTTCAACATCAGAGTTGACTGAACAGCTAATGGCCCAGAAATTATATCACATAATGCCTGTTTTTCGGGTGAAAAAAGTGGCTAACGGGTCTGAACTGATGTGCAGACTCATTCAGTGCTGGGTACGTGCCTCATGCCATATTGGTTAGGGTGCCCTTTAGTCTTTAGTTCAGGATACCTGCTTGAAACTGGTGTTAGGCCCATTACGTATGCAAATTGGGGGTCTAATGCCTATTTCAGGCCCCTTTACAAAATTGGTTCCCTACTGATCACAGCAGTTTTCTCAGACAAAAAGCAACTAAGGCAGTGGTCTTTAAAGACGCTGTCAACAGAATGGTTTTATATACCAGAGGCAGCAAAAGCAGGGGGAAAATGGCAACAAAAATAGGAAGCCCTAACACATGAATACATTTTGCTGTCAAATGGCTTATTCATTTAAACTGGCTTCACTGTATTGAAGTTATAATTATGACTTTTGTAATTTTGAAGTGTAATGTAATCTGGACTCCCATTTACAAACATCCAAAAATAGAGGGAAAAAAATCCATGATGCTGCTCTGCTGCTGGAACTATAGTGGAACTGGAATTGTGCCCTGCTGGTGATCTGGGAGCATTACCCACCAGAGTTTCTTGGGTCAGGTGCCTGCACCAATATTAGCGCATCTTTCGTGCCCACCAGTGGAACAGAAGTTAAAACAGAACACTGGCCAGCCACTGTCAGAGGAAGCTGTTAGATCTGGCTGTAGCATTTGTATAAAATAGAATTTGTCCTTTTAGAAGAGATTTGAATTCATTGCGGCAGAATTTTCTGTTCTGGAGCCTTTCAGATCATGACCGCATCCTGGAACACTCCTGTGGGTCCCACTAACAGTATTCTACTTTCCTCAATGCCAGTATCTTGCTGGCATCCAGTACGTTCATGGCAGATGAAGTGGAAACAACAGGAGTTCCAAGGGATGATGCTGTACGACCAGTTCTGCCTCCTTTTGTGAGATCAGACTTCCAACCACCACCCCCAGAGAAAGTTCCCTTTTAACTATTCATCTGGGCAGAGACCCAGTGTTACCAGGTCCCACCCCATTTCTCATCCCCACTTTTCCTCGCTTGCCTGGATTACTCCCAGGTACACCTCACACCCTGAGAAAATAATTTCTTGTACTAATTAGATAGCGTGAATAGTCAGAAATTCTGTTGTCTAAAGAAATATAGGTTGAATTCAAGTTTATTCTGTCTTCTGGGGTTTTGTCAGGCATCATCTGTTTCAAAAGCCTGGGCTTCAACTGGATATTTTTACCTGACAAGAGCTAGAGAGAATTTTCAATCATATCTGTGCATGCTGAGCATGTGTAGTTTGCAGAATTTCTCAGCATGCAACCTCGACATTAATAAGATTTGAAGAATGAATTTCCTCATTCCATAAGGATTTGAGAGTTTATTTGATTTTTCTAAAAGATTTTTAAAAATTGAAGACTGAATTGTCTAAGCTTTTATTTCAGGCAAATCTGGCATTTCGTTAAATTTATTAACAACAATCACCTGTGAACAGGAGCATGTGTGAACAGAAACACGTGTTTTGTTAGCCATTAGAAAAGAAAACATTATTTATACAGAACAGATTGCAGTTTATTGTTGTTGAAAATTCAGTTTAAAAAATCTCTCCTGAACTATTTTTGAGGCCCAACCAAGCTGCATAAACAATGAACTTTTGAGCATCTTATGAAGTAATTTTTATTTGTTTATGAAAAGGAGGGACTGTCCATTTGGGGTTGGAGGCCAGAGATCTGCCAAGAATGTGATACATACTTTGTGGAGTGGAGTCAGGTGGCTGTGGCCCCTCCTTGAAATGCAAGACTCCTTTGTAGTGCAGGAAGAACTTTAACGACCTCCTCAGAACAGTCAAGGTAAGCAACCTGCTCCCCTTGACCCTTCCTTTGGTATTAAGGGATATGGGCCAAAGGCAGGTATATGGAGTTAGATCACAGGCAAGTGCAGGCAAGGTGAGGATGATGGTTGAGTGGATGTGAGGAGTGATGCGAGAGCATTGTGGTGGCAGTGCAGAAGGAGTTGTGTGGTGGTGGAGGTGATGTGGAAGACAGAGTGTGGGAGAATGCGTAACTATACTCATTTTGGTTGACCTGGTTAGGTCATTAAAGCGCTTCCTGCACTGGACCCAGGTTTGAGAGATGTTACTGCTGCTGCTGACCTCCTCTGCCACCTCGAGCCAGACCTTCTTGGTGGCAGAGGCAGGCCACCTCCTCCCATCAGATGGGAAAAACGTTTCCCTCCTCCTCCTGACCCCATCGAGCAGCACCTGGAGTGAGGAGTCTGAGAACCTTGGAGCAGCCTTGCCTCTGGGCTCTCCATGCTGCCAATTTGGTTGTTTGCTGCAGGAGGAGCATTGGAGGACTGCCCCTTTAAATAGGGCTCCTCCTGCTGACAGCCAGTGATGCGGGTGCGCAGTGCGCCCGCTGCGCAGGTCTGGAACGAGAAACTCGGAAACACGCATAAGTACCTTCAATTAGGCTGTAATCGCGTGCGGAGCACCCTGATTTCAACGCGCCCAGTTGACCCCCCCCCCCCCCTCTGCTGCCAACCCGCCTCCCTCCTAATATAGGGCCCATAATCTCATGGTGCTATAAAAGTAAAAGTGGGATCTGATAGTAGGAAGCAGAGGCTCCGCAAAAGCCATCCCCTGACACCCGATCCTGCAGACTCAGATCTCTGGGGTCCTGCTCTAAAAAGGATGCTTGATGAGCATCATACTCACGTGGAGGCACTGAGGACCATCAGCACCAGGATAAGTTTCATAACAGCACAGACAGACACCAGTGGTAGGCACAGCAGTAATAAGAGGCATGATGTAAATATATATGTACACAATAAAACCACTTTGTGATATGAAGTCTGTTCTTTGTTCTTTATGTTTGAGGGAATGTTTGGAGGTCAGTTTGCAACAGGAGTTCCTCTTTGCCTCCTTACAGAGCTATTACCCCCTAAAGCAGACTTTCTCTGAGCATGGGCGGCATTAGAGCCATGCAACCCGTGCAATTGTATGAAGCCTCAAGCCAGTCAGGGGCCCCGAGTGGATCCAGTCCCCAAACCGAACTTTTGCATGGGACCCTGGCAAGGCAAACACGCCCCTGCAGAATAGTCATGAGAATTGGGAATGAGAGAAACACAATGGGCCAGAAATTGTGCTGAGCAGTGTGGCAACGCTCTCTGCAGCTTCTGCGAATTAAAACAACGAATGTACTTTCTGCGGGCTCTGTGGCGTTGACTTGCTTGATTTTGAAGTTTTGTGAAATTGAGCGCTATCAATTCAACCTCTCAGCAACGTGAGGTGATTCTCATGGAACAGTCTGTGGGAATGGAAGACATGCCCACAAGCAGGCAAGCAGACTTCATTCATTTAAAGTTAGTATTCTGGAAGTCATTGTAAACAGAAATGTAATTTTTTTATATAAAAAGCCAAAGAAATAATTGAATTAAATTAAAGAGCCAGAACGGAAAAGTAAATTTTTAAAAAATTTTAAATTTAAAAATTAAATTTTTTTTGGACCAAAAACCATTAAAATAAGGAGTAAATGCGATTCCACATTTTTTAAATTTAATTTTTAGTTGTTTGGCAGTCATAAAGAGTTATCACGTTTTTAAAACTTAGTTTAGAACTGGTATTTTTAAGCGTACCTTTTGGTGGTGTAATTAGTTACGTTCCAGCTGGGCAGATGTGCAAGTTTGCAATTTTTCAGTGATTTTTATGCTTATAGCATGCGATGGCCCTTTAATTTGCAGCTGTCAAATTGCCAGCAAACCAATAGGAGCAAGTTCATGATTTCTGCGTTTTAATGCGCATGTGCAAATGCGGGACTTGCTCTTTCGATTTGCCATAGAAAACGGAGAGTGCTGTTGAGCTCCTCCGTTATTTTGGGAGCAATTTCTCCCCCAGTGAGATTTTACAGAAACCTCTTAGTAATAAGGAAGTCTCACTGAGAGCTCAAGACTTACGTACTGAGAGGTTTACTGTAAAAGCCGATTGTATTTCTGGAATTTCTCTCACTCCCGATTCACACCTCTTCTGCTCTTGCTGAGTCTTCCACTTTCGGTTATGCAGCAGGAAACAAATTCCATGGCAGTTTCTATGACCATGGGATCGTACAGTACTGGGATCTCTGGCTATACTTGAACCAACGGTTATCCTGAGCCTGGGTGAGAAAAGTAGACAGAAAGTGCTTTAATCTCCAATCCTGATGTCCCCTACATGGATGAACACAACAAAATATAAAACTTTACAACATATTTATTTTAACTATTTTAATACTATATTCACTGTTTCAGCTGCCTTTTATTATTGCACTTACTGGAGGAAATCAACACCAAACGGTTAGGCAATTCTCCATTTTCTGTGATACTGGTTAGTACTTCATTATAACTCTTAAGGTCTTTTGTCGGCTGTTAGTTAAACTGATTGGACTTTCTCATAGTAAAACTGCAAAACAATAGTAATAGTTGCATTTAAACTAAAACAAGTTGCAATCTTCATGTCTGTAACTGTTGGGAGAATTTTGAATCATTGTTTCCAGCAATATACAGCCGAATGGCCTGTTTCTGTGCTGTAATTCTCTGTAAAATGGGATGGCTCATCTGTTTCTTATTATATTAATACTGTTATTTTATCCCCAATTTTTCTTCTCTTTTCCCGAAGGAATGGAGTCCTGCTGGGGTATGTTCCAGGGCACCAGCCACCCTCTCTACTTCACCCAAATGGCCATTTTTCACAGACGTAATGCCGCCCCTGCTCTCCTGAGCTCTATCTAGTGATCAAAGCTGGAAACTGTGGCTGATTCAGCCTGTAATCCCATAGTTGAATGATTGCCAACACTTACTATCTATGCCCAAAGTGAACCCTATTTTAAGGGTTTGATGACAGAAGGGTGGGAAGCAAAAGATTCCCCAACCTGAAACTGCACAAAGGCAGCTTGAAGAATCTTTTCTTAGTTGCACAAGTGAGAAAAGACTTTTCTAATTGCTTCACTCAAAGCTCATGTTTCAAAGTGGACATTGAAAATTTGTTAACTCAACTATTTCCTGATTTGACAAGTGATGCAGATAATTTCCACCTCTTTTGCACAAACTTAACAACTTAAGTCAGGTGTAATTCTCGTGTAACTGGTGCAGTTTCTTGGACAGCAGCTTTTGGCCCTCATTATCCTATCATTTGCATACATGCACCACTTAGGGGGCAGGTGCAACTTCTGCCAGCTGCTAATTCTACCAGAATTTAGCATGTATTTTAGAACAGGTATAACTCTGGCACATCTGTCTTGTACACCAAATTCCAGACTCCTACGTCACTTTTGCACCAAAAAAAAATTAATTTCAGGCTTCAGGTATCTACCTCCAACTGGTGCATCTTGCACACAATCTTGCTGTGTATTCTCAGCTTTAAAAAAGGTAAAGGAATAAAATAAAGACCACTCATTTCCATTTTTTTACAGAATAATGGCTAGAGTTAGCAAATGCCACCAAATGAAACCAAGTTTCAGTAAAAATCTTACATTCTTACTTACATCAGTGGCACTGATTTTTTAAAAATTTGTTCGGGCAACACTGGCAAGGTAGTTTTTATTGCCCATTCCTTGTTGTCCTGAGGGCATTAAGAGTCAACAACGTAGCGTGGGACTGGAGTTACATGCAGACTAGGTAGGGTGGCAGATACCTTCCCTGAAGGACATTAGTGAACCAAGGTTGGGTTTTTACTACAATCAGTAGTTTTTATGGTCATTTTTTCTGTTGCTGCCCACAAATGACAAATTTATGGAATTTAATTCATAGCTTGCCATGGTGGGATTTGAACTATCGACCCGAGTTGCTAGTCCAGTACCATAACCACTAAAACTACCACCACAGCTGCTGTTCCATAACAATAGGGATGCTGTTATGTCCTATATAGCATTATCATCCTACTGTTATAATACAGTGTGTCCTCTGACTCACCATAAGAAATGCCATGGAAGATCTATCAGTAATATATTAGAAATCTTGCATACGTTTCACACTATCTTCCTCTCACACTTTATCCATCACGCTTCAGCATATCCTCTGATTCACACTGAATAATGCCATGGGGCACGGCAATATAAACAAAATGGTATAACTTTAAAGGGAGTGCAGGAACAGAGAGACCAGGGGGTTTACATTCACAAATCTTTGTAGGTGGCAGGATAAGTTGATGAGGCTGTTAAAAAGCATATGGGATCCTTGACTTTAAAGAGGCATAGAGTACAAAAGGAAGGAAGTTATGCTAAACCTTTATAAATCGCTGGTTAGGCCTTAGCTAGAGTGTTGTGTCCAATTCTGGGCACCACACTTTAGAAAGGATATCATGGCTTTGGAGAGGATGCAGAGGGGTTTTACCAGAATGATACCAGGAATAAGGGACTTCAGTTATGTGGAGAAACTAGAGAAGATAGGATTGTTCTCCTTAGAGCAGAGAAGGTTAAGGGGAGATTTAATAGAAGTATTCAAAATTATGAAGAGTTTTGATAGAGTAAATAAGGAGAAACTGTTTCCACTGGTGGTTGGGTTGGTAACCAGGGGACACAGATTTAAGATAATTGCCAAAAGAACCAGAGGAAAGATGAGGGGAAATTTGATCTGGAATGCACTACCTGAAAGGGTGCTGGAAGCAGATTCATGGAATTACGTAGAATGTACAGCACAGAAACAGGCCGTTCGGCCCAACTAGACCATGCCAGTGTTTATGCTCCACACAAGTCTCCTCCCACTCCTGTTCATCTAAACCTATCAGCATGGAACCCCTATTCCTTTCTCACTCATGTGTTTATCCAGCATTCCCTTAAATGCATCTACGCTATTCACCTCAACTACTCCATGTGGTAGTGAGTTCCATATTCTAATCACTGTCTGGGTAAAGAAGTTTCTCCTGAATTCCCTATTGGGTTTATTAGTGACTATCTTATATTTATGACCCCTAGGTTTGGTCTCCCCCACAAGTGGAAACACCTTCTCTAGGTCTACCCTATCAAACCCTTTCCTAATATTAAAGACCTTTATCAGGTCAACCCTCAGCCCTTTTTTTTAGATTCAGTAGCAACTTTCAAAAAGGAATTTGATATATACTTGAAAAAGAAAAAATTGCAGGTCTATGGGGAGTGGGAGTAATTGGATAGCTCTTTCAAAGAGCCGACAAACACGATGGACTGAATGGCCTCCTCTGCTGTAATATTCTATCATATCTGACAATTATACATTAGCGGACCTTCTGTAGCATGGTTTATGCCAAGTTGGGGGATACTCTGTTTTATAACAGTATGGGTGTTATTAAGAAAGTGTAAAGGAAAAGTGTTATAGGAAGTATGACATTTGGAGGAAGTGTGCACCATACACAAAATTCTTAATCCATTCTATGTAGATACTATTTACATAGATAGAAGTATATTAAAAGTCTTGTTTCTGCACTCCTGTTTCTCATGCTTATTTCCTTTGTCACGATCTTCTCATGCCTGGTATGATTTTCTCATGTTATTGCCATGGAGTAATGCCTTACTTTTAAAAATGCTTAAATGCTTACCTTACAGGCCTCCGAATGCTAGGTGCACTGTTGCTACTCCATGGTCTTTCTATCAGGTAAATTTGCTGTTACATTTCCCAGCCCACACTCGCTGGCCTGGCTTCCTCTTTGCCCACTCCTGAGGCCTGCAGTCATTGCTGCTTCCCACTCACAACTCACTTTGATAAGTAAACTGCCAGTGAAACTGGCAAAAGTAAGTTCATTTGAGAAATTGGGGCTGTATTTGTTAGAACAGAGGGATGATTCGATAGAGATATTTAAAATTATGAAGGGATGGGACAAAGTAGGTAGAAACAGACTTTTCAGTGCTTGGGGGTCTAAAGGAAGGGGACATTGATATAAGATTAAATGTAAGAGATTTAGGTCAGAGAGCAAGAGAAATGTTTTACATAGAGGGTTGTGAGACTGGAATGTACTACCGAAGTTAGTGATTGAAGCAGAGACCATGTCAACAATTAAGAATAGGTTAGATAGATGGCTGAAGGAAAGAAGAATAAAGGGATATGGAAACAGAGTAGGCACATGGGATTAGGACTACCGTTCTGGTGGGAGGACAAAACCAACAATTGTTGGGCCAAATAGCCTGTTTCCATATTGTAATTTCTATGTAATGATGGCTACACAGGCAGAAGGCAGTGGTGGCAAAGGAATGTGTAGCATACTAATGCCTACTGCCCCATTAATCTATCATCTGCTGCTCCATTGATTTAATAATTGGCTGGTATGCACTGCTCCATTAATAATGTATTGATTTGTTGCGGTGCCTGCAGTTCCATTAATTACCATTGCTGCAGTTTTATTGATTTGTTGGCGTGCCTGCTGTTCTATGAATTTAAGGTGCTCGCTTTAAGGGAAAGAGGAATAAAGGGATATGGGGAACAGAGCAGGCACATGGGATTAGGACTACTGCTCATGTGAAGAATAAACACTAACATGGACTGGTTGAGACGAATGGCCTATTTCCATGTTGCAATTTCTATGTAATTCTCCATTCCTTTATCAGTTCATTGGTGCCTGCTGCTCCATTAATTTATTGATTTGTTGGTGTGCTCACTATTCAATGAATTTATTAAAGCATTGCTGCTTGCATCTTCATTAATTTATTAATTCAGTAGTGCCCGCTGCTCCATTAATCATTGATTTGTTGGTGGGCCCACTGGTTATGAATTTATTAATTCACTGCTACATATTGCTACATTTATTTGCTGGTGCTCTTGCTGTGTTAATTTATTAATTCACTGGTGACCGCTGGTCCTCTTATTCACTGGTGTCTATTTATTCTCTGGTACAGTAGTGTAGTGGTTATGTTACTGGACTAATAATCCAGAGAACAAGAGTTCAAATCCTACCACTGCAATTTGAGAATTTTAATTCAATTTAAATAATCTGGAAATAGAAAGCTGGTATCAGTCAAAGTGACTATGAAGCTCTTCAATTGTCGTAAAAAGCCACTGGTTCACCATTGTTTTTTTACGGAATGAAACCTGCCATCTTTACTCTGGCCTATATGTGACTCCAGTCCCACACCAATGTGGTTGACTCTTAACTGCCCTCTGAAGTGACCTAGCAAAGCCACTCTGTTCTATCAAACTGCTACCAGAAAGTCCACGACCAACTTCTCAGAGCAACTAGGGAGGGACAGTAAATGCCAGCAATGCCACATCCTGACAATCCATTTAAAAAATCACCATTGTTTGCTGAACTGTGCTGCAGTGTTCACCAGTAACCTTTCCTTGTTATGTGAGTGGCGATGCATATGGTTTATGTTGAATTCTGAATGTCGTGCTTTCCTATTGTGATTGTAAGGTGGACAAGAGTACAATATTATATTTTATAGTAATTGAAGTTCTCCAGTTCTGTTAATTTTTAATCTCCATGTTATTATGGTCATTGCTGTAGAACATTCACTAAGACTCACTGCTGGACTGGAATCTAAATTAAACCACTCCATAAAATAGACATAAAATATAATTGAATAGATCTTCCAGAATGATTTCAAGGCAGTAATCTAATCATCATAAGTGTCGATTTGCACTATACATTGTGGAGGAGGCTAAGGGTCAAACTGTGAGCAGATACAGCTTCCTCACCCATCCAGCTGACCATGGAAGAAGTTGCCAGCCAGTATAATAACCATTATAATATCCAGGTGGTGTTAGTCAAATTTCACTCCAGTCAGCAGCACTTTAAATGTGTTTCTGTTAAAAATGTCAATTCTAAATGCTTAAAGTGCTGGTGAATGCAGCATGTATTGCTGTAATATTGGCTGTTTATTGTAACAGGTGGGCAAGCAAAAAGAGTGGTAGAGTATCAGGCAGGAGGAAGAAAGCAGAACATATTGTGGGGAGCAAGGCAAAGGAGAGAGCACTTAGTGTCATCAAATAGGGGATCAGGTGTTGGGCTGATCCATCATTTGGCTGCAGGCTCCCTTTCACTTCATTTTTGTCTTGCTCTTACAGCTGTAATAACAGCTGCTAAGAGGTTGAGATGTCTTTTGAGGTTTTGAAAAACTTTCAGAATTTCCATCCCCTTATTGTGACACTATCTTTAATTGTCCCCATCCCTTTAAATTTGACTTACATGGAATTTTCCTCCTCCCACTACTAGGGGATGAAATTGGTTTTAGGCAGCAGTGCAAAACAGGCGATAGCGAATTGGCAGTCTGCTTTATACACTGCCCGATTTTCTTTGGGTGGTGTATAAAACAAGCTGACGATTCGCTATCGCCCCTTTTGCAATATCACCCAAGACCGATTTCACTTCCTTCGGGTGGCCCTGGAGAAGGAGCACGCGGTGTCTGCCGGTACACTAGAGGCTTTCTGCAATCGGTGGGCACTGCAGGGACTGGACTGCATCCTTGATCAGTATAATAAAATTATTTGACTTTGACTTTTTTAAAAATAAAGTGACACCTTAACCCCCCTTCTTACAAAAGGGGCTTAAATTTTAAAAAAAGGTTGGATAGGATGGAGTGGAAGAGGCGCCACTAATGGATGCTACGAAATAATAAAAACATTTCATTTAAATATCTTCCCTAGATCCATCTGGAGTTGTGAACAATTAATCTGATGATCTTTGGCCAAAGAATTGAGTGCTATTTTCAGTTGATCTCTTGGATTAGCACCAATTCTAAACTATTTAGAAGTGATTTATACTTGAAGACAGAAATCAGGCCCACCCTCTTGCAGCTTTGTTTCTGTTTCAGATTTTTCTTTTGCCACTGGCGGGTTTGAGAAAGGGTTGTTCCAAGTGTTGCTCCCACACTAGTGAATTTAGGAGTTCTCTACCAATGAAGGAGCAATACTGAAAGTGTAGCTTTCTGAACCACAGTCCCACCACATTCAAACAGGCGAACCCACCCAGGAGCAAAAGAAAAAGCTGAAATAGAAAACAGAATGTTCCACTATTATGCCCTGAATTTCCACAGGGTGTTCTCAATCTTCTGCGTAACTTCATCTTAAACCCTTAAGGAACGGCACAAGTGGCCGTTTTTGGCCATTCACGCGATTTCTCCGGAAGTTCCCCGCTGGATAACCCTAGTGAAATTTCATTTGTTAGTTATATTACTGGCTGCATGAGGAAGGCAAAGGGCGTCATTCGGACTGGATTTCATTATTAATGTTCAACTGGGAAGCAATTGCTGCTTCTGCTAACCACACCTCAGAATCTAAACTAGTTGCGAATTCATATGATGACTAAGTTACTGGAGCATCTTTTTTGCTAGTTAGTATCATCCGAACACTTAAGATTTTGAAATTGCATTGCAAATGTTGATATATTAATGCGTTTTTGTGTGAAAAGTATGTTCTACCTATTTTAATGGAGTCATCAACCAGTTTAAAAAAACGTAATGTCTGAAGTCAAAATAGGCAAATGAACTTCATACAAATGCGTTCATACTTTAATATTTGCATGGCGTCAATTTCCGTAACAACCTTGCAATCGTTCCTAGATATCGCTATAATATGTAGTGAAACTTTGCGTACTTAACACACACATTTATTCGGCACCGAGATTCAGAGAAACTACCAAAATCTTCGAAAGTTTAATCGGTTTATTAACAATCATTTTTTAAAAAAGTTTGATGAGCAGAAACCCATTAGTAAGAGAGACCAGGTCCAATACTACAGCGTAGTAGTAGTTGTGGTGGTGGTGGTAGTAGGGAGGCGGGACCTGGCGTCCTGGTTTTGCGATCGCCCTCCGTGCGCCTGTGGCCGTATCTCACATTCCAACGTGGTGAGGTAGCGGCGCACAAGACAGTAAACAAGGTCAGGCCGCCCGGGGCGGGGCGGGAGCCGGAGCCGAGCCTTTTTAGAATGGTGGCCCGATGATGCACTCGGATACCTGTTAGGAGACGGAGGGCTGACCCAAAGCTCTCGGGGACCTTCTTCCAGCGCCTCGTATTGCGCTGGCGGCTATATTTAGTGGAGCAGCGCTGACGTAATCCGGATAAAGTTAGGCCTGTGTGTCGCAGCTGGAATTAATCGGTGGGATCCCGGCCCAGGATTGTTCAGGGCCCGGTGATGACAGCGGGTATTTTTAAGCGCGATTATCATCCTGAAGCGGCGCCAGCACCCGCTATAAAAGGGCCGCCCGCCGCCCCGATATGCATCTCTACAGCAGCGTGTTGACACACTACCCCGGGGCCGCCTTCAAGGTCTCCATCCCCGTGGCGGAGAAAGCGCCCGTCGAGAGCCCAAGTGTCGTGGTAAAGAGCGAGCCCACCACCACCTGCTGCTCCTCCTCCTCCTCCGCCGCCGCCGGCATGCCCGCCTTCTCGTCCTGCGACCTGCTCCCGCAGGCCCCGGCCGCGCCCGTGCACCTCTACACCTCGACCGCCAGGATCCCCCTGCGGCCGCTGGAGAGGATCGTGCCGATCCAGACCTTGAGCGAAACAGCGAGCGAGCGGGAGTACGTGGCCGCCGCCGCCGCCGCGGGCCGGTCGCTCTCAGGCCAGGGCGTTTGGTTGGAGGACATGCTGACGGAAGGATCCCGGAAAGTTTTGGGAAACGAGGAGAGGAACCAGGACGGAAAGTTCAACGGGAAATTCGTCGTTGAGGCGCAGCAGCCGGGGAGCGAGCCCTGTTTGACGGGGCACCACCGAAATTTGGCCTTCGACCCGAGTCGACGCTCAGAAGGGGTCGGCCGGCCCGAAACTCTCTTTAACCTGTCGGATTGTGACAGCAACGACCGAGCACACCAGAGCTGTGACGGGACGGGGCAGGGAGACCCGGAGGCGGCTGAACTCCAGATCAGCAACGCATGGAAACTTGATAACTACAGGACCGTAGACCTTGTGGTGGAGAACAAGTCAGATAAAAATGATAAGATTGCACGTTACTTGGCAGAAGTGGAAAAGCAGAACAGTTACCTGAGGGAGAGGCAGAAATACAGATTTCACATTATTCCAGACGGCAACTGTCTGTACAGGGCCGTAAGTAAAACTGTGTATGGAGATCAGACCATGCACAAGGAACTGAGGGAGGAAACGGTCCACCACATTGCAGATCACCTGGATGAGTTTAACCCCATCATCGAAGGGGACATTGGAGAGTTTTTGATCAACGCTGCTCAGGATGGGGCTTGGGCTGGTTACCCAGAGCTGCTGGCTATGAGTCAAATGCTGAACGTTAATATATACTTGACCACAGGAGGTAGCCTGGAAAGCCCAACTGTTTCCACCATGGTGCATTGCCTTGGCCCAGAAGATCAATCAAAATCCAGCATATGGCTGAGTTGGCTGAGCAATGGACACTACGACGCTGTGTTTGATCAGTCGCTACCCAACCCAGAATACGAAACCTGGTGCACACAGACACACGTTCAGAGGAAACGAGACGAGGAACTGGCTAAATCAATGGCAGCTTCTCTTTCAAAAATGTACATCGAGCAAAACGGTTGCTTTTAAGTCATCTTTCCACACTACAATATTTGATGAAAGGTTCATGTCAGGACTTGAGGTTCCCTGCATAAGCTGATGAAACTGATATGAGCAAGTACTGTGTAAATTTCAAGATATGCAGCGTGAAGTAGAAATGTAAAGATTGTTAATACGGTTTTTATTTATGCTTACACATTCTGATCGAGCTAACGGCACTTTAAAATGGATCGTAAAATCAACTGTATAAGTAACGCCTTAATTCAACGTGTGAATTCCTGGATGTTTTATCAAATGCTTGAGCTCAAACTAATGAAGGTTGCGTTGTACCTGAATTCTAATCGGGTTTATCGGAGTTAAGAGACCATAGGAATGAATGGGCGAGTACTGTCTCGTTAGTCATGTGTTTTTTTTATCTTAAATTTCTGATGTTTGGAAAAAAAACTGTTGTTTAGTCTCTGCTTTGGAGAGATGTTTTTTTTTGAAGAACATTTTTTAGAAAGACTGTTTATATTGCATTTTTGTGCAATCGCTGGTTTGTTACTGTAATACCTCCTTCGTTACGTTCTCGTATTTGGTATTCTGGCAGGTGGCTAGTTGCCACTAAATTGCCGCCTTGATTTTATAATTGGATAGAATAGAGGTTTCAGATCTTTAAAGTTTAGCTATAGTTACTAATTTTATTACTGTCTGTTACCTGCCATCTCACTGATGCTGACTTTTATACGCTGTCCCAAGATGTATTGAAGTTTTAACTTCTTAAAGTGGTTTGCAGGGTCGAACTTGTAACCAGTTTGCAATTACTGTATTTGTATTGATTGTAAAATTATTAATCAACATGGAATGAATAAAAGTTGTAACATTTCTCTTAAGCAGTTGCTTGAGACTAAATATATTACACTATATTTTTGACGTGGTACAGAAATAAGAGGGCTTTTGCTATGAGAGTCAACTGCCCTTAATTCACCCCTTAATATAGATTCATGGACTGTTGGAGGAAGAATACAAATGAAAGGCCATGAACTACAAGTGAGTTGACACTTATAATTAAACTGTATTTGCATTGCAGATACCAGCCTGGTAGCTGCCGTATGGTACCCTGTTTACAGTGTTTACATTTAAATGCCTAGAGCACAATGGTAGCGTCTGCATTCTGTAAATGTTTTTAAAAGTATGCTGGAGTTCCAAGACACCCTATGAACATTTTGTTAGCTACATTTGACACACAACTCCAGTGTGCTGTTAAACTCCAATGGTAGGATGTGAGACTACCACCCTCTGGATTTACGCTATAAATTTTGCATTGATCTGAAGCAGAAACTGTTATGCAGCAGTACTAAAGTCATAGGCCAGGCTTTTCAGCTGCTATGCTCATCAGGTCATTAAGATGAACAGGCAATAAATCAAGTGCTGGCAAGCACAGAAGCGGAAAACCCCGGCTGTTGTATAATCCCACCAAGAGGTTTAATCAAAGATAATACAATTGTATATGTTTTTTAAAGAGGTTTTTATTTAAGAAACTATTTCCACTGATGGGAAGGTCGGTAACCAGAGGACACAAATTTAAGATAATTGGCAAAAGAACCAGAAATCAGATGAGATTTTTTTTTAATGCAGTGAATTGACATGATGTGAAATGCAATACTTGAAAGGGTGGCGGAAGTAGATTCAGTAGTAACTTTCAAAAGGGAATTGCATATATACTTGAAAAGGAAAACAATTGTAGGGCTATGGGGAAAGACCAGGAAAGTGGGATTAATTGGATAGCTCTTTCAAAGAGCCGGCACAGGCCTTCTGTGCTGCATGATTCTATGATGTGCTTTTTTAAAATCCTTTTAATTAATTATTGCCGAAACACATTATGGCTTACACTAGTAAAAATTCCCAGCATTTGCAAGAACCTGAGGCATATTTTCCACTTTTGCAATGAGAGGTGTTAATTTTGCTGTTTATGGAATTAAACAGCAACAAAGTGATATGGAGCCTCACTCCCTTTTCCTCTGGGTGATTTTGTTATACGCATTTCCAGGTAGTAATGCCAGAAACCCGGTTACTCACGATGTGCCTGTAATGCTAGTTTCTCACCTCTCAAGTGACTCAACAGCCACTTTTTTTTAATTTGTTCATGGGATGTCGACATCGCCGGCAAGGCCAGCATTTACTGCCCATCCCTAATTGCCCTTGAGAAGGTGGTGGTGAGCCGCTGCAGTCCGTGTGGTGCAGGTTATCCCACATTGCTGTTAGGTAGGGAGTTCCAGGATTTTGACCCAGCGACGATGAAGGAACGGTGATATATTTTCAAGTCAGGATGGTGTGAGACTTAGAGGGGAACATGCAGGTGGTATTCCCATGTGCCTGCTGCCTTTGTCCTTTCTACGTGGTAGAGGTTGTGGGTTTGGGAGGTGCTGTCAAAGAAGCCTTGGCAAGTTGCTGCAATGCATCTTGTAGATGGTCCACACTGCAGCCACAGTGCGCTGATGGTGAAGGGAGCGAATGTTTAGGGTGGTGGATCGGGTGCCAATCAAACAGGCTGCTTTGTCCTGGATGGTGTTGAGCTTCTTGATTGTTGTTGGAACTGCACTCATCCGGGCAAGTGGAGAGTATTCCATCACACTCCTGAGTTGTGCCTTGTAGATGGTGGAAAGGCTTTAGGGAATCAGGAGGTGAGTCACTCGCTGCAGAATACCCAGCCTCTGACCTGCTCTTGTAGCCACAGTATTTATATGGCTGGTCCAGTTAAGTTTCTGGTCAATGGTGACCCCAGGATGTTGATGGTGGGGGATTCGGCGATGGTAATGCCGTTAAATGTCAAGGAGAGGTGGTTAGACTCTTGTTGGAGAATGTTATTGCCTGGCATTTGTCTGGCACGAATGTTACTTGCCACTTATGAGCCCAAGCCTGGATGTTGTCCAGGTCTTGCTGCATGCAGGCTCAGACTGCTTCATTATCTGAGGGGTTGCAAATGGAACTGAACACTGTGCAATCATCAGCGAACATCCCCATTTCTGACCTTATGATGGAGGGAAGGTCATTGATGAAGCAGCTGAAGATGGTTGGGCCTAGGACACTGCCTTGAGGAACTCCTGCAGCAATGTCCTGGGGCTGAGATGTTTAGCCTCCAACAACCACTACCATCTTCCTTTGTGCTAGGTATGACACCAGCCACTGGAGAGTTTTCCCCCTGATTCCCATTGATTTCAATTTTACTAGGGCTCCTTGGTGCCACACTCGGTCAAATGCTGCCTTGATGTCAAGGGCAGTCACTCTCACCTCACCTCTGGAATTCAGCTCTTTTGTCCATGTTTGGACCAAGGCTATAATGTCTGGAGCTGAGTGGTCATAGAGTCATAGAGTTATACAGCACGGATAGAGGCCCTTCGGCCCATCGTGTCCGCGCCGGCCATCAGCCCTGTCTACTCTAATCCCATATTCCAGCATTTGGTCCGTAGCCTTGTATGCTATGGCATTTCAAGTGCTCATCCAAATGCTTCTTGAATGTTGTGAGGGTTCCTGCCTCCACAACCCTTTCAGACAGTGAGTTCCAGACTCCAACCACCCTCTGGGTGAAAAAGTTCTTTCTCAAATCCCCTCTAAACCTCCCGCCTTTTACCTTGAATCTATGTCCCCTTGTTATAGAACCCTCAACGAAGGGAAAAAGCTCCTTAGTATCTATCCTATCTGTGCCCCTCATAATTTTGTACACCTCAATCATGTCCCCCCTCAGCCTCCTCTGCTCCAAGGAAAACAAACCCAATCTTCCCAGTCTCTCTTCATAGCTGAAGCGCTCCAGCCCTGGTAACATCCTGGTGAATCTCCTCTGCACCCTCTCCAAAGCGATCACATCCTTCCTGTAGTGTGGCAACCAGAACTGCACACAGTACTCCAGCTGTGGCCTAACCAGTGTTTTATACAGCTCCATCATAACCTCTTTGCTCTTATATTCTATGCCTCGGCTAATAAAGGCAAGTATCCCATATGCCTTCTTTACCACCTTATCTACCTGTTCCGCCGCCTTCAGGGATCTGTGAACTTGCACACCAAGATCCCTCTGACCTTCTGTCTTGCCTAGGGTCCTCCCATTCATTGTGTATTCCCTTGCCTTGTTAGTCCCTCCAAAGTGCATCACCTCGCACTTTTCCGGGTTAAATTCCATTTGCCACTGTTCCGCCCATCTGACCAACCCATCTATATCGTCCTGCAGACTGAGGCTATCCTCCTCGCTATTTACCACCCTACCAATCTTTGTATCATCAGCGAACTTACTGATCATACCTTTTACATTCATATCCAAGTCATTAATGTAGACCACAAACAGCAAGGGACCCAGCACCGATCCCTGTGGTACCCCACTGGCCACAGGCTTCCAGTCACAAAAACAACCTTCGGCCATCACCCTCTGCCTTCTGCCACTAAGCCAGTTTTGTATCCAAAGTGCCAAGGCACCCTGGATTCCATGGGCTCGTACCTTCTTGACCAGTCTCCTGTGGGGGACTTTATCGAAGGCCTTACTGAAATCCATGTATACCACATCCACTGCGTTACCCTCATCCACACGCCTAGTCACCCCCTCAAAAAATTCAATCAAATTAGTCAGACATGATCTTCCCTTGACAAAGCCATGTTGACTATCCCTGATTAATCCTTGCTTCTCCAAGTGGAGACTAATTTTGTCCTTCAGAATTTTTTCTAATAATTTTCCTACCACTGATGTTAGGCTCACTGGCCTGTAGTTCCCCGGTTTTTCCCTACTCCCCTTCTTGAATAATGGTATTATTGGGTCCTGGCGGAACCCAAACTGAACGTCAGTGAGTAGGCTATTGGTGAGTAAGTGCCGCTTGATAGCACTGTCTATGACACCTTCCATCACTTTGCTGATGATCGAGAGTAGACTGATGGGGCGGTAATTGGCCGGATTGGATTTGTCCTGCTTTTTGTGGACAGGACGTACCTGGGCAATTTTCCACATTGTCGGGTAAATGCCAGTGTTGTAGCTGTACTGGAACAGCTACAACATGGACTAGGATGAATTTCTATGGTCCACTGCCTGTGGAAAGCTTCAAGTGAACCAGTAGACACCATGTGATCTTTCTCCCAGGTCACTCAGGCGTGCAATAGGGGCAAAGTAGGTAGCAAGGTGTCGAGGACAGGATCAATTCAGTTTCAACAATGGTTCAGTCACAATTGGAAGAAGACCACTAAGATAAGCCAACGGCAAAAGAGTAACCTAGCAGCATGAACAGATAGGGAGATAAATGGTGAGATACGAAACATTTTTTTAAAAAAAATTATAGGCATTGACATTTTTGGAAGTGGAGGAATGTAAAATTGTTTGTAGTTTTTTTTTAAAAATTGATGGCAGCCTTATAGGAAGCCTTCCCCCACACCTCACAATCTATTAAGATCAAACTAATAATTTTGCAATTCAAAACTATTCAATATATCAAGGCCAAATAGTGCCAAATATATCCATTTTTGTTGTCTATGAAACTGGTTTTCCCAACACTGCAATTTCTAGCTATATGTACGAAATGTGGATTCTATCACAGCCAGGGACACCAGCCTGAATTTTCCTATAAATACTGCCTGGCTTTTATATTACAATTTAGTAGGCGTGGTAAGAAATGGGATAAAGATCCTATTATGCTGGATACCCATCCACTTTAGCACCTAACCCAACTGATTATTGTCATTTCTATCTGGTATCAAAAGTGCCCCCTCTAAAATGGGCTGGTGCATTTAAATGAGGCAGTAATGGCATGGTGACGTATATCTCAATTTTCCACCACTGTGCACAATTGAGGTTGTAATCATAATTACACCTCTAAGACAGCTTTGTTCAGCATTGTTAGGTGCTAGAGAAAAGAAGGAAGTGGATTGAAAGGGCCTAGAAAATACTCTTTGGTAATTTTTTTTTTGCTGATGACTGCTCACCACCTATCTTTGTGTCTGTTGTTGCGGTACTGCCACTTCCCTCCTACCCCGCCTCCCTTAATTCTAGACAGGGCACATTGGGAATTGCTCAGTATCTTTGTTTATTGAAGAAAGAAGAGGAATAATGCAGTGAGGCCATTGCTGATCAGGTAGCAATAGAGGCACATAGGATCTATCTGCTGGTATCCCCACACCAGAATATACAGACTGAAGCTCATACCTCTAGTTGTCCTAGGCGTAGTGATTGCAGAAGCTATGCTTCACAAAGGAAGCCATCAGTGAGTTAAACTGTAACTTGACTTACAGAACAACTCCATAGTAGGTACCAAATGGTCAGTGGCTGTAAAGGTCACAACAACCATGGATGCTAATGCTGCGGGGTCATTCACTAATATTAAACAATCAGCTGTGCACAAATGCATTAAGCAAATCACAGTTGCACTTTTTGCTGGAGCAAGCCATTTTTTTGATTCCCCATGGACAACCAGCAGCAGCACAACTGGGCACTGCAATTTTAGAGTGTCAGGATTCCCCAAAGTCCAAGAAGTCATAGACTGCATCCACATGACCGTTTGCATCTTGATTAATACATATCTTGAAGCAGTCTCTGGAGAAGTTGTCAATCGGAATGCAAAGTACTACAGAGCAGCATCTTGGAGGAATTAAAGAATAATTGGTTGACTCTCTTCAACAAATTTCCATGAGGCCTGTTCTCCCACTGATCACTGGTAACCAGAATTCTGTTCCCAGTTCCAATGGAGAACTGGTGTGCATGCCTCAAGGTCGCTATCCCTCATGGCTGCGGCAGCAGGTGGTGTCCATCAGCTCCCTGCAGAAACCTTCATCTTTACAGTACCAGGCTGCCAAGGACAAACAATCAACCTATACCATGTCCATCCCAGGATTGGGGAACCCTGAGAGAAGGCCACCTCCATCCCAAGAGGCTGATAATATTTTGCAGCAGGTGTCTATATCTTGGATCCCAGGTCCTTGAGTAGCACATAAAAGAAGTGTTAGACTAGCACAGAGAGAAGCTCATATGGTCATAAGGGGTGTGTATGGTGACAGCCAAATTAGGTTGTTGTAAATAGTTATAATAAATCACTGACTGGAATATTTGATGTTTTGTTCTCTTGTAGGACAATGGGAAACAGGTAATGTGCCAACATTGACACTCAGGATTAGAATGTGATGGTTAGTTATGAAGAGCAAGGATTTTACTTAAACCATATTGGTAAGAGAAGACAGATCTCTAATTGGCTGATAAAATAGTCTGTAATTCATCTATGAAGATGTGCAAAATGAATCTCTCCACTGTCTCTCAGATATTGTTACTGCACCCACTTCTGGGCTGAGTCTACAGCATCAGCTGTGTCACCATCAGGCTGTCTGGCATCCTCTGGAACATCTACCATCAGTCCTTTTCTGATTCCAAGATTGTGACGTACACCAACATGCTATCACAATTCATGAGACAGTGCTGGATGCATGCTGCAAGGGACCCCCTAATCGATACCAACACCTTCCTTTGAGCATTACATAGAAATTGCAGCACAGAAACAGGCCATTTGACCCAACCGGTTTATGCTGATGTTTATGCTCCACGGGAGCCTCCTCCCACTCTATCAACATATCTAGTCCTTTCTCCCTCATTTACTTATTGAGCTTCCCCTTAAATGCTGAGCTTCTGCTCGCTATCTACCAAATTCATCTTATGAGAAAGCTGCCGACAAACCCTGTGTTCTCCCACTCTTCAATACCCTGAAGAAGCACAGTTCTTAATGTTCTAAAACCAGTCTGTTAACAACGTCAGACGAAATGAAAAGCAACCTCACCTAACTAATGCTGCTGTTATACTACACCTACCAGTTTGATAAGTTACTTGAATGCATGAGCAGACTTCCCTTCACTGGTTTCCAACAGCTGGTGAAATTTCTAATGTTTTTCTGGGAAAAAAAATTCTGAAACACCAATTGGATGTTCAGCTCTATTTTTAAAAATTTGGATCTGAGCTTTTTATATAGTTTAATTTTAAAGTGCAAAAAGAATGACGTGAGAGTTCAGGTGGTCTTGTACTTGATGAAAAATACCAAATTGATGCCAGTTGGGTTTCAGTTTAGTTCTGCTGCTAACCTTATATCACTACAAAGTGGAAACTATTTTTTAATAACGTAAGATGAAGGAACTAAATTCCTTCGACCATTCAGCTGGACTCCTGCTGTAACTCCAGTGGGAGTTTGGTCCTATGGCTTGGAGAAAGGCCAGGACCTACATATGCCAGGTCCCGACCTTAGTTTACCTTGAGAATCAATGGTACCAAAGATGATGTATTCGACACAAAAGACAAAAAGCCGGAGAGAAAACAGATAGAAGGTTTTTGAGAGAGCGATTACACAATTCTAAGAGACATAGAACTCTACCAGCCAGATAGGCACATAATTCAGTGTATCACTTGTATGAGTAAGGTTCCCCAAAACAGAACTGTTAGCAAGACAGAACAAACATTGGAAGAAGGCCAAACTATTATGATGACAGATCGAGATTAATTATGCTGCATCCCAGAGGCAGACCTGAACATTCCAGAGGGAGGCAAGACCTCACCAACCCTACTGCACTGACTTGAAAAGACAATAAGATCCTGAAATCTTTACTAAAGCTGCAAACTTATCAGCAGTAAACTGAACTAACTATATGTTTAATATACCCAATAGACTAGCTATTCAAAGCTGCAAACTTGTCGGCTATACACAGAGTCTATTCTAAACTAACCTTGCTGACTTTGTCAATCTTGGTTATTGAGTATAATATCAACTTGTAATAAGTTGAGTCCAACTGAGTTACTGTGATACACTTAAATTGCCTTACAGGTGGGACGTACAAAGCAAAACCTGGTAAGCTCAGTGAATGATCAGTGTTGTTGTCAATCATAAAAAAAGTCTGAGTTGTTGACACAAATGCATGCTAGGAGCTGCTCTTTATTGTGTCTTGTCAGTTAAGAGTGATGACTCTGGGAACCACATGAATTCAAGACTCAGGCCTCTGACAAAGTTCTGTTGCAGACATTTTGAGTACAGAAAATGCTACTGTGTAGGTACGCTTAATCACTTGTGATATTTGAATTTCTTAAAATTATATTTGTTATGTTACAAATCTTGGGGATGAATTTCCAATGGGGGAGGTCCTCCCGATTATCTGTCGTAACTTTGGCGGAAGATTCACAGAAAACTCAGAGAAATGGAATAAGTGGTGTTTATTCTGTTTCTTCAGGGTTTCCATGGATCTTCTGCTGACATTACAGTGAGTGATTGGAAGAATCCCTGCAGAAATTCAATCCCCTTATTTCCAGTAGTAAATCTTCAGCTTAGTGAAGAAAGCAAGATGATGACGAAAAGGATGAGGCAGGCTCTCCAGAGCTGCTCTCCTGCATAATTTAAGTGAAGAGGATCATTATGTTGGCCATCATCCGCACATCTGAAGACACCGGAGATGTTACGTGCTGAGGTGCCACTACCCCAGGACCTGGGTGTATAAACCATAGCACTCTTACTTTGGTGTAAGAACATATGAACATAAGAAATAGGAGCAGGAATAGGCCATCTGGCTCCTCAAGCCTGCTTCGCCATTCAACAAGATCATGGCTGATGTTCTACTTCAATATCATTTTCCTGCACCATCCCCATATGCCTTGATGCCTTTAATGTCTAGAAATCTATCGATCTCTGTTTTGAATGTACTCAATGATGTGGAGATGCCGGTGATGGACTGGGGTGGACAAATGTAAGGAATCTTACAACACCAGGTTATAGTCCAACAGTTTTATTTGAAAATCACAAGCTTTCGGAGGCTTTCTCCTTCGTCAGGTGAATGTGGGATTCCATGAAGGTTACCGCATATATAGTCAGAGAACAATGCCTGGTGATTACAGATAATCTTTCCAACTACCCGTTGTCAAGGCAATCAGACAGAGAGACATTACATACAGGACTACTGAATATACAAACGGTCCGAACCCAAAGACAGAGAGAGAGAGAGAAACATCCGAAAGGAAGAGAAAGAGAGCGAATGACCAGTTGTATTAAAAACAGATAACTTTTTTTTCGCTGGTGGATCTGCAAGACATGCCAGATCATCGACACAGATACCACCATCACACGAGAGGACACCACCCACCAGGTACATGGTTCATACTCCTGTGACTCGGCCAACGTTGTCTACCTCATACGTTGCAGGAAAGGATGCCCTGGAGCATGGTACATTGGCGCAACCATGCAGACACTGCGACAACGGATGAATGAACACCGCGCAACAATCGCCAGTCAGGAGGGTTCCCTCCCAGTTGGGGAACACTTCAGCAGTCAAGGACATTCAGCCACCGATCTTCGGGAAAGCGTTCTCCAAGGCGGCCTTCGAGACACACGACAACGCAAAATCGTCGAGCAGAAATTGATAGCCAAGTTCCGCACCCATGAGGACGGCCTCAACCGGGATCTTGGGTTCATGTCACGCTACACGTAACCCCACCAGCGAAAAAAGAGTTATCTGTTTTTAATACAACTGGTCATTCGCTCTCTTCCTCTTCCTTTCGGATGTTTCTCTCTCTCTCTCTCTGTTTTTGGGTTCGGACCGTTTGTATATTCAGTAGTCCTGTATGTAATGTCTCTCTGTCTGATTGCCTTGACAATGGGCAGTTGGAAAGATTATCTATAATCACCAGGCATTGTTCTCTGACTATATATGCGGTAACCTTCATGGAATCCCACACTCACCTGACGAAGGAGAAAGCCTCCGAAAGCTTGTGATTTTCAAATAAAACTGTTGGACTATAACCTGGTGTTGTAAGATTCCTTACAAATGTACTCAATGACTGAGCCTGCACAGCCCTCTGGGGTAGAGAATTCCAAAGATTCACCAACCTCTGAGTGAAGAAATTTCTCCTCATCTCAGTCCTAAATGGCCTACCCTTTATTCTGAGACTGTGACCCCTGGTTCTAGATTCCCCAGCCAGGGGAAACATCCTCCTTGCATCTATCCTGTCAAGCCCTGTAAGAATTTTGTATGTTTCAATGAGATCACCTCTCATTCTTCTAAACTGTACAGAATACAGGCCTAGTCTACTCAATCTCTCCTCATTCGACAACCCTGCCATCCCAGGAATCAGTCTGGTGAACCTTCGTTGAACTCCCTCCATGGCAAGTATATCCTTTCTTAGGTAAGGAGACCAAAATTGTACACAATACTCCAGGTGCGGGCTCATCAAGGCCCTATATAATTGCAGTAAAACATCTTTACTCCTGTACTCAAATCCTCTTGTAATAAAGGCCAACATGCCATTTGCCTTCCTAATTGCTTGCTGCACCTGTATGTTAGCTTTCAGTGACTCATGTACAAGGACACCACGGTCCCTTTGAACATCAACATTTCCCAATCTCTTACTATTTAAAAAATACTCTGCATTTCTGTTTTTTCTACCAAATTGGATAACTTCACATTTTTCCACATTATATTCCATCTGCTATGTTCTTGCCCACTCACTTAGCCTGTTTATATCCCCTTGAAGGCTCTTTGCATCCTCCTCACAACTCACATTCCCACCTAGTTTTGTGTCATCAGCAAACTTAGAAATATTACATTTGGTCCCCTCATCCAAATCATTGATACAGATTGTGAATAGCTGGGGCAAGCACCAATCCCTGCGCTACCCTACTTATCACAGTCTGCCAACCTGAAAAAGACCTGTTTATCCCTACTCTCTGTTTTCTGTCTGTTAACCAATTCTCAATCCATGCCAGTATATTACCCCCAATTCCATGTGCTCTAACTTTGTTCACTAACCTCCTCTGTGAGACCTTATTGAAAGCCTTCTGAAAATCCAAATACACCACATCCACTGATTCCCCCTTATCTATTCTACTAGTTACATCCTCAAAGAACTGCAATAGGTTCGTCAAACATGATTTCCCTTTCATAAATCCATGTTGACTCTGCCAAATCCTATTATTATTTTCTAAGTGTCCTGTTACTACATCGTTTATAATAGATTCTACCATTTTCCCTACTACTGATGTCAGGCTATCAGGTCTGTAGTTCCCTGTTTTCTCTCTCCCTCATTTCTTAAATCATAGAATCATAGAATCATAGAAGTTACAACATGGAAACAGGCCCTTCGGCCCAACATGTCCATGTCGCCCAGTTTATACCACTAAGCTAGTCCCAATTTCCTGCACTTGGCCCATATCCCTCTATACCCATCTTACCCATGTAACTGTCCAAATGCTTTTTAAAAGACAAAGTGGTCTACATTAATGACTTGGATATGAATGTAAAAGGTATGATCAGTAAGTTCGCTGATGATACAAAGATTGGTAGGGTGGTAAATAGCGAGGAGGATAGCCTCAGTCTGCAGGACGATATAGATGGGTTGGTCAGATGGGCGGAACAGTGGCAAATGGAATTTAACCCAGAAAAGTGCGAGGTGATGCACTTTGGAGGGACTAACAAGGCAAGGGAATACACAATGAATGGGAGGACCCTAGGCAAGACAGAGGGTCAGAGGGATCTTGGTGTGCAAGTTCACAGATCCCTGAAGGCGGCGGAACAGGTAGATAAGGTGGTAAAGAAGGCATATGGGATACTTGCCTTTATTAGCCGAGGCATAGAATATAAGAGCAAGGAGGATATGATGGAGCTGTATAAAACACTGGTTAGGCCACAGCTGGAGTACTGTGTGCAGTTCTGGTTGCCACACTACAGGAAGGATGTGATCGCTTTGGAGAGGGTGCAGAGGAGATTCACCAGGATGTTACCAGGGCTGGAGCGCTTCAGCTATGAAGAGAGACTGGGAAGATTGGGTTTGTTTTCCTTGGAGCAGAGGAGGCTGAGGGGGGACATGATTGAGGTGTACAAAATTATGAGGGGCACAGATAGGATGGATACTAAGGAGCTTTTTCCCTTCGTTGAGGGTTCTATAACAAGGGGACATAGATTCAAGGTAAAAGGCGGGAGGTTTAGAGGGGATTTGAGAAAGAACTTTTTCACCCAGAGGGTGGTTGGAGTCTGGAACTCACTGCCTGAAAGGGTTGTGGAGGCAGGAACCCTCACAACATTCAAGAAGCATTTGGATGAGCACTTGAAATGCCATAGCATACAAGGCTACGGACCAAATGCTGGAATATGGGATTAGAGTAGACAGGGCTGATGGCCGGCGCGGACACGATGGGCCGAAGGGCCTCTATCCGTGCTGTATGACTCTCTGACTCTATGACTCTAAAATTGTACCCGCCTCTACTACTGCCTCTGGCAGCTCGTTCCAGACACTCACCACCCTTTGAGTGAAAAAATTGCCCCTCTGGACCCTTTTGTATCTCTCCCCTCTCACCTTAAATCTATGCCCCCTCGTTATAGACTTCCCTACCTTTGGGAAAAGATTTTGACTATCTACCTTATCTATGCCCCTCATTATTTTATAGACTTCTATAAGATCACCCCTTAACCTCCTACTCTCCAGGGAAAAAAGTCCCAGTCTGTCTAACCTCTCCCTGTAAGTCAAACCATCAAGTCCCGGTAGCATCCTAGTAAATCTTTTCTGCACTCTTTCTAGTTTAATAATATCCTTTCTATAATAGGGTGACCAGAACTGTACACAGTATTCCAAGTGTGGCCTCACCAATGCCCTGTACAACTTCAACAAGACATCCCAACTCCTGCATTCAATGTTCTGACCAATGAAACCAAGCATGCCGAATGCCTTCTTCACCACCCTATCCACCTGTGACTCCACTTTCAAGGAGCTATGAACCTGTACTCCTAGATCTCTTTGTTCTATAACTGTCCCCAACGCCCTACCATTAACGGAGTAGGTCCTGGCCCGATTCGATCAACCAAAATGCATCACCTCACATTTATCTAAATTAAACTCCATCTGCCATTCATCGGCCCACTGGCCCAATTTATCAAGATCCCGTTGCAATCCTAGATAACCTTCTTCACTGTCCACAATGCCACCAATCTTGGTGTCATCTGCAAACTTACTAACCATGCCTCCTAAATTCTCATCCAAATCATTAATATAAATAACAAATAACAGCGGACCCAGCACCGATCCCTGAGGCACACCGCTGGACACAGGCATCCAGTTTGAAAAACAACCCTCTACAACCACCCTCTGTCTTCTGTCGTCAAGCCAATTTTGTATCCAATTGGCTACCTCACCTTGGATCCCATGAGATTTAACCTTATGTAACAACCTACCATGCGGTACCTTGTCAAAGGCTTTGCTGAAGTCCATGTAGACCACGTCCACTGCACAGCCCTCATCTATCTTCTTGGTTACCCCTTCAAAAAACTCAATCAAATTCGTGAGACATGATTTTCCTCTCACAAAACCATGCTGACTGTTCCTAATTAGTCCCTGCCTCTCCAAATGCCTGTAGATCCTGTCCCTCAGAATACCCTCTAACAACTTACCCACTACAGATGTCAGGCTCACCGGTCTGTAGTTCCCAGGCTTTTCCCTGCCGCCCTTCTTAAACAAAGGCACAACATTTGCTACCCTCCAATCTTCAGGCACCTCACCTGTAGCTGTCGATGATTCAAATATCTCTGCTTGGGGACCCGCAATTTCCTCCCTAACCTCCCATAACGTCCTGGGATACATTTCATCAGGTCCCGGAGATTTATCTACCTTGATGCGCGTTAAGACTTCCAGCACCTCCCTCTCTGTAATATGTACACTCCTCAAGACATCACTATTTATTTCCCCAAGTTCCCTAACATCCATGCCTTTCTCAACCGTAAATACCGATGTGAAATATTCATTCAGGATCTCACCCATCTCTTGTGGTTCCGCACATAGATGACCTTGTTGATCCTTCAGAGGCCCTACTCTCTCCCTAGTTACTCTTTTGCCCTTTATGTATTTGTAGAAGCTCTTTGGATTCTCCTTTGCCTTATCTGCCAAAGCAATCTCATGTCCCCTTTTTGCCCTCCTGATTTCTCTCTTAACTCTACTCCAGCAATCTCTATACTCTTCAAGGGATCCACTTGATCCCAGCTGCCTATGCATGTCATATGCCTCCTTCTTCTTTTTGACTAGGGCCTCAATCTCCCGAGTCATCCAAGGTTCCCTACTTCTACCAGCCTTGCCCTTCACTTTATAAGGAATGTGCTTACCCTGAACCCTGGTTAACACACTTTTGAAAGCCTCCCACTTACCAGACGTCCCTTTGCCTGCCAACAGACTCTCCCAATCAACTTCTGAAAGTTCCTGTCTAATACCATCAAAATTGGGGTTACATTTGCTATCCTCCAATCTGTAGCAACCGTTCCAGAATCAATAGAATTTTGGAAGATGACAACCAATGCATCCACTATCTCTATTGCCACCTCTTTCAAAACCCTGGGATGTAGATCATCAGGTCCTTGGGATTTATCGACTTTCAGTACGTTGGATGAGTCCTGTCTTCCAAGCCTCTGCTCCTCTTCAGATGCAGTGATACAGTTATACCATCTATATAAGATCATGGCAGAAGAAAGGTGGATTTTGGGAAATAACCAATAAGTTTAGGGTTCCTGGAGTTTTCCTGATTGTGGGAGAGGAATATTAGACAGGTCTGCTGAATTAGCTACAGGTTTTTAGCTCTCTTTTTATGTCTCTCCCAGGAGGTGGCATGATTTGAAGAGAAGGTTGGATGGGGGATATGGAGATAAGTCCAGTAAAAAGTGTGGCAAACATATATGGGCCTAATTGCCTTTTCTTGTCCTGGGTATACAACATAACAGGATAATTCCAGGCCTGCCAGAGCAAACATTTTTCAAATCAGCTAGTATGCACTCCATTTCTGTATCAAGCAGATTCCTGATACAATGTTTGCCTGGAGGAATCAGTTCACCCATTTCAAAGAGAACAGGAGAAAGCAACTGGAGAGGGTACAGATGTTTTACCCAGTTGCTGGCTTCCCCAGAGTCCAAGGCACTATAGATGGCACCCATGTGGCTATCTGCGCTCCTCATTAGAACTCAACTCCTACATCAACGGAAAGCTTCCATTCCCTCAGTATTCAGGTTGTATTTGACTACCATAGTCATCCTGCATGTCAATGTATGGTTTCCAGAGAGCACACATGATGACTTAATTCTCCAGAAAACTGCTCTTCCCACATTGTTTGATGACCATATCATATTCTTCGTAGGTGCAGTGAATGGCAGCAGAGCTTGCAAGTAGTTATTGCAACATGTTAAGATGACCCACCGCGAAGGAGCACAGTATCTTGTCTGGCAGGAATGCTGTAGAAAGGGCCAGTGGTTGTGCTCATGCTGCATCCCTGATAGGCCAGAGGATCTATGTATCCTCTGTGCCATCTTGGAACTGGTGGGCAGGGGGGATACGGCAGGATTAGCATCTGACCAAGTGAATTAGCGCTGAACCCCATTGAGTTTTCGGGTTCGGCTTCTTTTGCATTATGTGGATGAGCTGCAGATGTGAGTTGCACCTGGGATTGGCAACTTACCTGTTAAAGGGTAAACTCACTAAGCCATCAGGGAAAGCTAAGTTTTTAATAAGTAAATATAAATGTGTGTGTGTATGTGTGTGCACATTTTTTTATATATAAATATAATAAATTTCAGCACGTGGCTTAACGAATTGTAGCGTCATAAGCTTATAGTTAAAGATCCATTGATCGTGTATCATGGGTAACAAGTAAATCAGATCAGGAAGCAGAATCACTAAGAAGTATTTTAGCAGCATAGCCACAGATAATGAGATTAACCTGAAACAACACAGTTGTTCTGTACAGGATCCCTATGATTCAAACCACCGAACAGAACATCTGAACATTTTAGGGAGCATAGGGACCACACTATTAAAATCAAAGAATGTTATTGAACAAGATCAGTCAATAAAATATGATTAACATTTTCTCAAATTCTTGTCAGTTTCCTAAAATAGTAACATAAAATCCTCTGAAGAAGATTACAGCAAATCTTTTGGTAGGCACTTTTTAAAACCTGTCTCCTGGCTGCATATTAAACTATTTCAAAACGGAATTTTTGGACTAGTTAGCATCCACAATTGTCGCTACACCCGCATATCAAACTAGCTTGATCCACATTAACCTGCAGTTAATTCCTTCAGGTATATGTTGGGCACAACTATTCTGTATTTTAAGTTAGCATGAGTATACTTATGTTTACAAACTGTTCATTTGAAAGTATTTTTTTTGCATTCCTTATTTCATTGGATTGTAGTTCCATTGATGCCAGCAGAGCTCTAGTACCTTGCTCAAGTGGCCATTCTTCACAAGCAGCAAGTGCCCACTTCTTAATGCCCGCCAGGACATGCATGTCTATGTTCATATACCTAGTGCTAACCATGATTGAGTTGCAAAGAGGAAAGCAGCTGCTGAAGCGCCACACCCCCAACTGGTGGAACCAGCATCCAGTGGGGAAGGTGGGAGGCAATTTGGTGTTCAAAAGGATGGTGGCATTGCACTCGCACATTTTGTGGTGAGTTGTGCTGCTCATTATACCTCTTGTAAAGAGCTCCTACTACCTGCTGTCCTTCTCTGTGGCCGGCACAGTAATCCAGTACTTAAAAACTCAACATACCCCATGGCACGGACAGTCTGGCTCACCAATGTAATGGGGGGGGGTTGAGGAATTAGTGTGCCTCTATAAATTGAGACATTATAGGGGGTGGGCGAGATGCAGTTTTATATACAAGATGGCGACAGAGTTATGAGAAACACTTCAGAACCTTGCTCCACAGTGCCACTTACTGGCACCGTAACAATATTACAGATAACTGGTTGCATATAGAACCCATGAAAATCCATGGGTCACTTGCCCTGATTATGCACTCAGCTGGAATTTCTGCCCAATGATACTTTCCAGCTCTGACCACATTGTAAAACACTGAATCAGCTCATTTAAACATAACTGGTGTTGCTGGTGCGCAACTCCCATGTGACATGGGAGTACTACGCAGGAAGTGGGGAGGGGGTAATGACCTGGACCCCTGAAGAAAATTATTTTAGGGCGGTATTTTCTCAGCCCCCTTATAACATGTTTCCAGCGTGTAGTATTCCCTGCATTTTCAGCTTCTGTCTGGTGGCTATGCAAGATCAGCACCCACACAGGCATGGGTGCCTAGCGCTGACATGTAAATGAAGGATCCTTCCTCTGATCCTGCAAATTCTGGCAAGATCAGCAGCAGAGGATTCCAGCAGACATGATCCCAGTCCTAACTGCTGGGATCACAGGCCCACACGTTTTTAGGGTCATTATAGGAACAGGGGTAGGCCATTTAGCCCCTCGAGCCTGTTCCGCCATTCATTGAGATCATGGCTGATCTGTGACCTAACTCCATGTACCCGCCTTAGGCCCATATTTCTTAATACCTTTGGTTAACAAAAATCTATCAATCTCAGATTTAAAATGAACAATTGAGCTAGCATCATCTGCCGTCCTGGCCCTAGTTTTTAGGCTAAGCCCCCTAGTCCTAGACTCCCCAATCAGCGGAAATAGTTTCTCTCTATCTACCCAATCAGTTCCCTTTAATATCTTGAAAACTCCGATCAAATGACCCCTTAATCTTCTAAATTCCAGGGAATACAACCCTAGTTTGTGTAACCCTTGGAGTCCAGGTATATGTCTAGTAAATCTACGCTAAACTCCCTCGAAGGCCAATATATCCTTCTTAAGGTGCGGTGGCCAGAACTGAACATAGTACTCCAGGTGTGGTCTAACCAGGGCTTTGTGTAGCTGTTGCATAACTTCTACCTCCTTGTATTCTAGTCCTCTAGATAAAAAGGCCATCATTCCATTAGCCTTTTGATTATTTTCTGTACCTGTCCATGACATTTTAATGATCTATGTATATGGACCCCTAGGCCTCTTTGGAACTCCATTGTTTTGACCTTTTCACCATTCAGAAAGTACTCTGATCTATCATTTTTAGGTCCAAAGTTGATGACCTCACTCTCGCCTACATTGAAATCCATTTGCCACAGTTTTGCCCATTCACTTAATCTCTATAATTTTATACTTCTATCTACGCTACTTACAATGCTGGCTATCTTTGTGTCATCGACAAACTTGGATATGTGACTCTCTATCCCGTCATCTAAGTCGTTAATAAATACAGTGAATAGTTGAGGCCCCAACACAGATCCCTGTGGGACATCACTAGTTACATCCTGCCAATTTGAGTAACTGCTCATTATCCCTACTCTCTGCCTCCTGCCGCTCAGCCAATTTCCTAATCAGGTCAATAATTTGCCCTCAATTCCATGAGCTTCAACTTCTGCTAACAGTCTTTTATGAGGGACTTTATCTTGACTCAATTTAATACAAGACCAGTGAAACATGAACACAGGAACAATGGCTCCAGGTATAAATATCAAAGGACCACAATAATGTAACAAAACATAAATTGGCAGTGTTACATATAGCCTGAGTGTAATTGTTACACAACTCAGAACATGAAAACTACAAGTGGTTTTGCCATCCTGAAGGTCAAAAATCTTTGAAATGATTTGCTTCCAGATGATGGTAGGTATTGCCATAAGGCACAAAATAAGTAACAACAGTATAAAAAGTATTAGGATGTTAAACATTAAAATGCTGGATAGATGGCAGTGAAGAAATTTGTAAAGTGTGGTAAAGGGAATGGATCAGAACCAAATAGCTTGGCAGATCATAATGTGAGGGCTGCCAAAGCACAAGAGAAACTTGTCAGCAAAGCATTAACTAACCATCCTAATTTATGAGGCGAGGGCCACTGCAGCCAATGTTTTTGCATATCCAGTTTAGATTATGAAAATGCTTTATACAGATATTTCATAAACTTCAATGATCTTTGGAGCAGGATAGAGATAAAGATTTGTTTTTGCAAGCTCTTTAATGAAAAGGATTAATCTACTTAAATCATCGGGGGTGAATTTCCTCGCTATTTGCAGCGCTTTAGTAGCATTGGAACAGCGATGGTAATTTTTGCAGTGGAGGAAACTTATAGGGAGGCTAATTTCCTCATGATCCTGGAGCCATTCCACAATCCACTTGCCAATCACTGCTGGCCTCATTTACAAATGGCTGCTTGAGAGGCAGAGGTGCTCTGGATGGGAATTTCCTTGATTTTTACCCTGCTAGTGCACTCGGGGTAAGTTACACCTGTTTCAGTGACACACAGCTGTCAGGATCTGCTGTTAAAAGCAGAAGTGAGGAGTTCCTGAAATAGAAAAGGCTGGAGATCTTTTATTGAAGATTTCTGAAAGTCGGAAACTTCTTTAAAAGTTGTTTTTTGTATTCTGCCTGCAGATACCTGCACTTCTGACAGCTTCTCATAGGGTTGGAGAGGCAGCAGATTTTGGGACCCTCCCCACCCCCCACACACCTCTCCTGTCCAACATAAGGAGTACTCAGGAGGAGGTATAGCATTTCATTTGGGCGCCTATTCTTATCCTTCTAGTTGCCGTATGAGGGCCAGAATTACAGGAAATGATTGGCTCCTCATGCCACACGGAGAATCATGGGACTGAAGTGGCCCTCATCCCATGGCAGCTGGCTCCTGGCATGGAGCCATTGCTGGCTGCATCTCTAGAGAATCCTCCTGGGCAGCCTAGTCATGCCTCCCACGTTACACTTGCATTGTGTTCTGAGGGGGATGCCTGGGTGCCTGCCATGTGATGCTGTCCTGAGGGATGGCAGTATCACGCAGCTGTGACTCCAGCGTGACTTGGTCCTCATCATCCTCTCCACCATCATCTGCCTCTTCCTGTGCCACCTATTGCTGTGGTGGACCTGCAGCAAGGAAGGGTAGAAAGCAAGAATGAGAGAGCATCACCCCCTTGGGATTAAGGAGACCAGAGAAGGGGGTGTCTGTGTGTGCTTGAGACGGATGCCATAGCAACAGTGCAAATGCTCAGTCAGTAACCAGGCGCCGGCAAGATTCTGTCTACTTCAGCAAAAAACATTGAAGAAAGGCACTATGAGTTGACACTTGGATGAGAAATTATGTCAAGGTTATTTTTGATGTAGACATTAAATATTTCACCTTTTCACATTTGGAACTTTTATCTACAGTGTGGTTTGATAGGAACTTAGGAATTGCTAGACGAAAAAAGATCAAGATCCATCGAGTTTGCCTTCTACCATCCTGGTAGTTGCATGATACAACCATAATGGAGTTGTTGACTAATTATAGCAATCAATCTCTATCAATTAGTCTGTAACAGTCCCAGACATGAGGCAAGGAAAAGCCCAGCGATGAAAAGCTTTGGGAATCATAGGTTCTAAATCACCTGTTGCTCCCAAGCCTGCTACACTTACCATATGTCATATCTCAAATTACTCATATACTGTATCTCAAAATATCAGTGAAACCTATACAAACGGACACCCGCAAAAACAGACATCTGCAAAAAAACGGACACTTATTGGCAGTCCCAAACAACTTGCATTGTAGTAGATACAAGCTGCAACTTAAAACCACAGACACTCGCAAATTACAAACTATGGATAGCCTTCAGGGCACCAAGTCCGTTTGCAGCTTAAAACACGGGACACGTGGGTAAGCGCTGGGCGGCAATGGGTGAAAGAAATGGCTTTTGTGGAATGGAGATCTCTTTACCTGGCATCCATAGTGGCAGAGAAACCGCTCTATCTTTGGGATTGAGTATTTGCAAGGCTCTATCCCAGTGATAGAGCGATTTCTCTGCTGCTATGGATGCTGGGTAAAGAGCTCCCCATTCCACAAAAGCTAGGAACTGCACTGAACATAGAGTTCCCAATACTCCTGGAATGACTGGTACTCTCCCGAAATGGGGCATCGGTCTCCAGGGCGCTGTCTCTAGCAGCCTGGGAGATAATTTTTTTTTTATGGAGATTATTTACGTGGCTATCATCACATTAACTTTCCTGCTGAAGTTCTCGCCCCCGCTCCCCGCTCCGTGACGTTACCGGCTGCTGTTTGAGAAGCCTCCGGCTCAGTGATGTCACCCCAACCATCGCCGCAGAGAGCCGTGCGGAGCGCAGTCAAGAAGGGACTGGAGAGTCGGGAATTGAGGGAGTCGACATTCAGGAAAGGGTCTGAAATGGGGGGGTCTCAGCATTCAGGGCATCTCTGTAATCGGGCCAGGTTCTGAAATTGGGGGTCTCTGAAATGGTGGGGGGTCAGCATTCGGGGGGGTGTCTGAAATCGGGGGGTGGGGACTCAAATCTGGGGGGGAAGAGATGGAGAGTGGAGAATGAGGGCTCGGGACAGATGGGTGCTCGGGGAATGAGGTCTTGGAAAGTGAAGGAGAAAGGGAAGAGAATGGGACTGGGGAAAGAGAAGTCGGGATATTGGGGCTCAAGCGGGAGTTGGGGAGAATGGGGTGGGGGTGGGGGTGGGCACCATCATTGTTTGCAGAGCAACGAGCAGCAGCAACAACAGAGTGGGAGCAGCACTGAGAGAGGAGTAGCCAGTAAAATGGAAGAACCAAGGGGGAAGGGAGGAGGTAGGTCCTTGAACTGAAGGCTATTAGACCATGGGATCCTTCACCACGTGTGGCCATTGAGGTAGAGACTAAAATTTAATATGAAAAGGAAGGGAATAAATATCTGAAAAGGAGGAATATAAAAGGATGTAGGGGTTGCAGGTGAGAGCGCCAGCACCAGAGGCTGAAAGCCTCCTCCTGTGCTGTCATTTCACGGTTTCCCCTTTTTACTTGCTTATGGTTGGCCTCCTAGTTCTTGGAACTTATCGCACAACAGCCGCTGGCGCGAAACCATGAGCAAAGATTCTCAGGTACAAGGGCCCCAACCTTTATAAGGTAAATGCAATAACATTTGTAATAGTAACGTGATCCAACGTCACGTGATCAGACATCGCCTGGTCAGATGTCACGTGGTCAGAACGTCATGTGATCAAATCTCCAGGAATGCCTCCAACCAGAGTTGACAACCGGGCAGTCCTTCAAACTTCAGTCTGTCGAGCAGTGGCCATCCGACTTCAGGTGGTGGAATCCATTTTTTTCCATTCCTGTCAAATATTATCAGTTATTTCTAATTTAAAACTGTATTAAGTGCAGAGCAGAGAAGCACGCGTGCAGAGTGTGAAAGCGGCCGCGCAGGAGGAAAGCTCCGGTCAGACTGCGAGCAACGGGCACGACGCATGAGCCAAGCACCCAAAACCCAACCGAAAATGCGCAAGCAGCTGGAGAGCGCCGGAAAAAGAACAGCTGCGATTGGAGGATCACAACTCATTCCACCAGTACATCAGGTTCTGATGAGCTGCTAACAGCCCCCTACCCACACCCCCAGCATTTCAACCATTAGCAGCTGCAGCACACAGAGCGAGGGAGCTCCGGATAGGGATCTGCAGGACATTAATCCCCTCCCAATTTGGCTGGGTTCTCCCAGGCACTCCGGCCCTACAGCAACCACCTCGCCATGTGCAGGCTGCCAACGTAGCATATCCCAGGATCAGGACATCCTCTCTCAATGGAAAAGGACCCTGGGACGGTAATGAACTGGGAAGCCCAACGAACAGAAAATAGAACTGAAATCACATCCCTCTGGCAGGGCTCCAGAATTAGGCACGATCCCAGGTGAGGGTGAAAAAAAGAAGGAATGCTGCAGGAGATGCAGCCAATCCCGGGATATTTGGTTCATCCAGTTTACCGTACATACAATGACCATTTTGAAAATAAGGACAACTGCAAATAAAGGACACCTGATGCAAATCCCTTAGCTGTCCCTAATTTACAAGTTTCATTGAATTTTCTGAAAGAAATTTATCTAATTTTTATTTGAATGAATCAATACTATCTGCTTCCACCACCTCCCTAAGGAGCATGTACCATAGATTGACCACTCGCTCACTGAAATAATGTTTCCGCAGATTCGTTTTGAATTCACTCCCCTTCAAGCACAGACCATATCTTCTGGTTCTACTGTTCTGGACACGGTGAAACAGCTTGTCATGGTCTACATTATCTAGTCCCTTTAGAATCCTAAAAAGAGAAATTATATCACCTCGCAACCTTCATAGCAGGTTCTAAGGTTGCAATGTTAGGGTGTGATGCTTGGTTCAATGGTTTCGATGTTTTTTATTGCAGAGTTGAAGGGAATGGCAAAGGAAGAAATAAGGACTGTTAATGCGGAGGGATTTGTGAAATGTTTGAGGGGAATGAGCAGGACAACCAAAGTGCTGCGCAATCAACTCATCCCAGGCATCTCTGGCTGCAAGATATTGTAGTGGCCCTCCCTCTTCTGTTCCTTCTTTGTCTTTGGCCAAGTCTTCCCTGTCATATCAGGGGAGTTCCTCCTGCTGTTCCTCTTCCCTGTGCAATCCTGCATGGTTGTGCAACATCCAGCACACTACCAAATTCACAAGGCTCTCTGTACTGGGCTGTACTGAAGCGAGCCCTCAGACCTATTCAGGCATCTAAACTGTTGCCTCAAGAGCCCAGTTGTGCACTCGATGGTTATCCTGATGGCCTCATGGTTCTGGTTGTACCTCATCTGTGCAGGCATGCTGGAGTTATGGAGGGGTGTCATCAGCTATGTGTGAAGGGGGTAGCCCTTGTCGCCTAGCAGCCATCCTCTGACATTCCTTGATAGATGGAATAGTGGGGGGTGGTTGACTGGCATAGGATGAAGGAATCATGACAACTGCCTGGAAACTTGGCATAAACCAACATTATTCTGTGGCAGTGAACACTGACCAGCTGCACATTCATCGAATGAAATCCTTTGCTGTTAACAAATGCACCTGGCTGTATTTCTACTGTCTTGTGGCTATATGTTTGCAGTCTATAACCCCCCTGCACATGAGGGAAGTCACCCACTGCAGAAAATTCCAGAGCCCTTTGATTCTGACTGCTGGCATCCATTGGGAAGGCTCTGTAGTCATTGACCCTGCCAAAGAAGGCATTGGTGACCAACTTGATGCATTTATGAACAGCAGACTGAAAGATTTTAGAAATGTTCCCAAGTAGCACCTGGAAAGAGCCTGAGGCAAAGACATTAAGGGCATTGGTGACTTTCATTGTCACAGGCAAAGAATGGCCACCTGGCCCAGTAGGCAGTAGGTCTTGAAGGAGAGCGCAGAGGTCTACGACAGCCTGTTTAGAGAAGGACAGCATCCTTATGCACTGCTCCTTGACAGTTCCAGGAAAACTCACCTTAGGCCTGTACATCCTATGGGCTTCGAGCAGTTCCCCCCCCCCCTCACTTATCTTCTGTTGCTCCTCTTCTTCCTCTTCATGCAACCAAATTAAAGTATGGTAGAAACATGTGGATAACTTTCATAATTTGAGGAAATTGTTATTTTATAAATGTAATTTTTATTGTTATATATTCAACTGAATCAGAAATAAAAGTGGTAGCTGGAATCACTCACAACACTGCCCTCTGCCGCTATCCTGCACTATCCTGCAATCACTGCAGCCCACTTCGCGAGACCTCCTTATCATCATACTCACACACTTACCACTATTACAAGCCTCATTTATCCACAATTCACACACAGACTGTTAGCTATTCTACCATGACAGCCACTTTCTCCAAACACATCAGAAAACTCTCTAACACACTTCACTCTTGCAGAAGAAGGTTGCACACAATTTAAGGCAACAGGCTGCCACCAAAGGAGGAAGAGCCGATCTTCACATCCTCTCCCCCCTTGAAGAGAGCATCCTGGCCATCATGGGAAGCAGAGGCCGTGGTCACTGGTGACGCTGGAGGAGACGTCGCACAGGGTTTCTTTATACCTAATCCTCTTTGTCTGTTCTGACTTCTCCCTCATCCCACACACTCTGCAATGCAAGCTACAGATACTTTCAATACTGCTCTCTGCTCTCCTTCACACCACAAGCTAATGCTTGTCCCTTTCATTTTAGCTGCTGAGAATGTAGACGCCCCATAGCCAGTGGAGGAAGAGGAGCGCAGTATCCTGAAGATGTATCATCACTTGATCTGACTATCGCAAGCAACAGCTTAGTTACTGATACCACGCAGACTTTAGAAGCTAGGTTAGAGGAGGGATCAGCACATGGTGACTCACCAGGCACAAGTGCTCAGAGTCAGGGCAAGGAGATATTACACTACAGGTGCCAGCTCGCTGGCGGGTGAGGACGCATACTGGTTCTGTTGCAGATGCTGACTTTGAGGACCCAGGCTACCGAAGAAGGCTCACGAACATACATTGGGAAATGCTAGGTGCACTGGACAGCCTGTTAGAAAGCTTGCACACAATGTCGCAGAGGGACAGCAGCTTCACTGAGATGAGAGTCACCTCAGTCCTCGAAACCTTCCCAACCACCAATCTCTCAACCTCGCATCACTTAGTGAGCACCTCGGAGAAGCAAATTAGGAGCTAAAGCAAGTAAGTTAGCACAAAGAATAAGCATGATGGTAAGAAATAGTTTTAATTACAATGCAGCAAATTATTGGAATCGTTTGTTGAATTTTGTTGTGGAAAGTAAACTTTGTTTGATCACATAGACTTCAGAGTTAATTTTTGTGGATGTTTGAAATTTAGTGGAGTTGGATTATGACAAGTGAGTGTAACTTCTATGTTATGGAGGCACGATACAGAAGCCTCTGGGAATGCTGGTCTTTGTGAGGCAGTTGTGGATGTGGGGGAGAGGATAAGCAGGAGAAATACATATATAGAAATTCCAACACAGAAGCAAGCCATTTGGGCCAACCAGTCTATGTTGGCATTACCCTCCACGCGAGCAAATAGTTCTCACCCTGTTCCCATTTTCTTTCATCCACCTATCCAATCTAATCTTGAACATTGACATTGTTTCTGCCTCAACTACTAATGTTGACATTGTTTCACAGGCTCACAACTCTGTGTAAAGATGATTCTCCTGCCCTCTGTTCTAAATCTCTTACATTCATTCTTGACCCCTCAACTATTAGAACCAGTCTGCTTTTCTGTACCCTGTCCTATCCTTTCATAATTGTAAACAATTCTGTCATATTACCCCAGAATCTGCATTGTTCAGACTCTTTGTCTGCAGGGATATCCCTGATCATCAACCAACCATCCTGCTTCTGAGTCATCACAGCTGTATGGTGGACAAAAACGCCATAACAGCTTCCTAGATAGTGGGCATTAATGTGCATGATAAGATGATTGGCATCACACTCTAGCTGGATATTTATTGAATGAGAGCCTTTTCTATTAATTAAATTGAGGGGGTTGATGTTTGGAGCTTTCAATGCCACATGTGTTCCATCAATTGTTCCTTACACACGTGGGAACCTTACCAAACTATAGAATGGACTGCTCACTCTCTGCTTTCTTTGTAGGTTTCACGGAAAAGGTAATAAATTGCCAGGCCTGCCTGAAGAGAACATTGGTGACTTTCTTTATATAGTGGTGTACTGCTGCATTGCACAGCCAGCAACGGCTGGGAGTGCCCGATCGCTAGAGCACTTTTGCTATCTGGTTAATGAGTTGTGCAAAAATGTTATCATGCCAGAATTTGTCGGGTGCACTATTCATATAATGAAGTCCTATAAATACCAGATGTTTCATATTTGTATATTTATCAGATGTAACTACTTTGTGGGTACTCACTTTCATGCCAGCAAAGTGGCACTGAGCATAGTCCAGTGTTATAAATTGGATAGCCCGGTGGTGAAGGATAGAATACTAGAGCCTAGCCTTCAGTTGCTTCCAAGCCTTTATTCACTGAACTCCACATTTACACCCACACTACAACCTCGATCAGCTGTCTTATAAATGAATACAAAAGTTCCCAATTGATGCGCACCACCTGAATACAATTAACACGAATTGATATAAATCACATGGATACAATTAACAGATTCCCTTCTCTCTCAATAAAAATTTAAACTTTATATATACACACACACACACACAATACAAACAAAAATGTGAAAAAATAAAAGCTTCCATACACTGTAAAACTTATACTATTCAAAGCATTACATTATGAGGTGACCCTTTTCCAGGACCCCTAATAATTTCTTCATACATATACTTTTTTTAGTAAAACAATCAGACAGTTGATGGCTTGAATCCACCCATTTAATTTTAGAGATTTCCTTGCTCTCCAGCATTTGTTTCAAGCCAGCAAGGTCAATCCGTAATCTTTTCTCTCACATTTTTTGTAGAGTGTACATTATCCCACAATGAACGATAGTATACCCATTGAATGTTATGTAGACAATCTTCAGTACTCCCATTGTGCAGGATGTCACTCAAAATATTTGCCAAATAGAATCCCATATCCACTGCATCGACAAGAGTCAGTGTTTCAGCAGCCAGAATACTTTTAACAACCCTTTTTATTTTCTTAGCTTCCCAAACTAAAGGACAACATTTCCCATTCTCACCCATAACAAACACAATGAAACCAGCTGCATGAGAATACCTATCAGGAAGATTAGCATATTAAGCATCGCTAAAGAGAACTAGCTTCATTTTCTTTGGGTCATCTAAGGATGGGAACTTAAGTACGCATTTATCTATATTTAATTTTTTTGTAATGTTTTATTTGCCTTTAAAACATTCTCTACGATGGGGTGTTTCATTGAAGTACTTAGCTCCAACACATCAAAACTAGCATCTGGTCTAGTCCGAGTATACAACCAGTTCAACTGACCAATCAAGCTTCGGAATTGCTCTGTCCCTTCTTTAGATATAACATCATCTTTCTGTGATGACCTAGTACGATTCACTGAGACGGGAGTAACACTCATGAATATGTTGCCAAAAGAGCCAAAAATATATATTTTTTAATTTACCTTTCCAGCAGTGGGAGAATCCACTCGAACATCTGTATCACCCAGTTTCTCTTCAAAACTCCTAGCTACCAACCTCACATTAGCCTTATAAGTCCCATCTGCAAGGACTTTCAGTACTAACCCCTCAATGAGACAAAGCTGGCTGACCCTTATCTGTTACCTCAGAATAAACTCCAAATTCTTTCCAACTATCTAACTCCTTTTTTTTGCCTCTCTTACTCGTTTATCCTCATTTATTGGCAGCCACCAAAACTTCACAATCATGAGGACTTCTGCTTCTAGTCCTGTTAAGTGACTGTTCTGTGGTCTTTGTTTCATTATCTGACCTAGTCAAGCTACGTCTTCTAAATCCACTTCTATGTCTGTTCGGACTACTACTGTGAGATTTCCCTCTTTCATCCCTAGTTCGCGATCGTTTTCTGACGAGAGATTCACTTCCAGACTCCTTATCACTACTTGTACTCCGCATTCCTACTCTCCACTCTTCTACCCCATTCTGCCAGTCCATGAACCTTGCTTCATGGCCATCATCCTGAACATTCAACCAAAATTTAAACCTATCAGTAGCTTTGCCTGCACATCCCTCCATTCATTAGTCCCTTCCGAAACATATGTCACCCATGTACCCACTTTGGGTAATTGTTCTGTGCTTGTGATAGCTCTGTTTAGTATTTCTTGATCACTAACATTATCACTGTCCAGCTGTTGATCTACCTCAGCCTGTACCTCAGGAACCTCATCAAAAAAAAATCATGAACATCTGGGGCACAAGGTGCCTCGATTACTTCTATCAACTGCTCAGAGTCTGAGATTTTATAATTAATTCCAATTAATCGTAAGAAATGAACCTTAACAGTTTGATTGCCACGTTGAACAAGTACTGTCTTACCATCCCGACCTATTACCTTACCAGGGCCTTTCCATTTACCTTTCCTTTATTAGCCGTGGCATAGAATATAAGAGCAGGGAGGCTATGCTAGAACTGTATAAAACACTAGTTAGGCCACAGCTTGAGCACTGCGTACAGTTCTGGTCACCACATTACAGGAAAGATGTGATTGCACTAGAGAGGGTACAGAGGAGATTTACAAGGATGTTGCCAGGACTGGAGAATTTTAACTATGAGGAAAGATTGGATAGGCTGGGTTTTTTTTCCATTGGAACAGAGGAGGCTGAGGGGTGATTTAATTGAGGTGTATAAAATTATGAGGAGCCTAGATAGAGAGGACCTATTTCCCTTAGCAGAGGAGTCAATAACCATGGGGCAAAGATGTAAAGTAATTAGTAGACGGATTAGAGGGGAGTTGAGGAGAAACTTTTTCACCCATAGGGTGGTGGGGGTCTGGAACTCACTGCCTGAAAGGGTGGTAGAGGCAGAAACCTTCAACGCATTGAAAGAGTACTTTGATGCGCACTTGAGGTGCTGTAACCTACAAGGCTACGGACCAAGAGCTGGAAAGTGGGATTAGACTGGATAGTTCGTTTTCGGCCGGCAAAGATACAACGGGCTGAATGGCCTCCTTCTGTGCCATAACTCTCTATGATCCTCTCTTTTATAGTATACCAAATCTCCTGAATTGAACTCTGTCTTAGATAGTCTAATACGATGCCTCAATGCTCTACGAATTTTCTCTGATACCTCAGCCTTGACAAAAGCCTGTCTCCCTGCAAGCATAGCATTTAAAATGTTAAAAAAATGGCATTAATTGTGGTACCTTCTAGAGCAGGAGGATTATCACAGATGGTAATTTGGGATTGCACCCATAGACTAGTTGGTAAGGACTATATCCTCCAACCATCTGAAGAGAATTCTTTGCATGAACTGCCTATGCTAGGGCAGGTGACAATTTACACTCTGTGCAATCAGCCAAAATTCTATGCACCATGGTATCAATCACAACATGATTCCTTTCACAAAGACCACTGCTAAAAGGGCTCTCTTCTTCTGTGTTCATGACAATTATATTCATATCCTCATACATATCTCTGAACTCCATGTTAGTGAATTCACCTCCATTATCGGTCAAAAACTTTGCTGATGTCCCAAGTCCAGTCCCTATTCATTTTTCCATAATTTTATCTAGAATAACCTTCTTCTCCTTACCCCCATCCCAATGAGCCCTTAACTTGTGTAACAACCTTTTATGTGGCACCTTATCGAATGCCTTTTGAAAATCCAAATATACTACATCCACTGATTGCCCTTTATCTACCCTGCTAGTTACATCCTCAAAAAACAAATAAATATGTCAAACACAATTTCCCTTTCATAAAACCATGTTGACTCTGCCTAATCATATTATGATTTTCTATGTGCCCTGTTACCACTTCCTTAATAATGGATTCCAGCATTTTTCTGACGACTGATGTCAGGCTAACTGGCCTGTAGTTCCTTGTTTTCTTTCTCCCTCTCTTCTTGAATAGCGGGGTAATATTTGCTACCTTCCAGTCCACTGCAACTGTTCCAGAATCTAGAGAATTTTGGAAGATCATAACCAATGCATTCACTATCTCTGCAGCCACCTCTTTTAGAACCCTCGGATATAGGCCAGCAGGTCCAGGGGATTTGTCGGCTTTTAGTCCCATTAGTTTGTCCAGTATTTTTTCCTCTAATGATATTAATTGTTTAAGGTTCCTCACTCTCATTTACCCCTTGGTTCCCCACTATTTTTGGTATGCTTTTTGTGACTTCTACAGTGAAGACAGATACAAAATGTTTATTTAACGCATCTGCCATTTCCCGATTCCCCATTATAATTTCTCCTGTCTCAGCCTCTAAAGGACCAACGTTTACTTTTGCTACTCTCTTGCTTTTTACATACTTGTTGAAGCTCTTACAATCTGTTTTTATATTTCATGCTAATTTACTTTCATATTCTATTTTCTCCCTTATCATCTATTTTTTGGTTGTCCTTTGTTGGTTTCTAAAATTCTCCCAATCCCCAGGCCTACTACTCTTCTTGGCAACATTATAGGTCTCTTCTTTCAATCTAATACTCTCCTTAACTTCTTTAGTTAGCCACGGGTGGATCACTTTTCCCATGGAGTTTTTATTTCTTAATGGAATGCATATTTGTTGACAATATTGAAATACTTGTCATTGCTTTTCAACTGTCAAACCCTTTAATTTAATTTCCCAATCTACCTTTGACAACTCACCCCTCATACCTATGTAATTGGCTTCATTTAAGTTTAAGACTCTAGTTTCTGACTTTAGTACATTACTTTCAAACTCAATGTGAAATTCTATCATATTATGATCACTCTTCCCCAGAAGATCCTTTACTGTGAGATTACTAATTAACCATATCTCGTTACATAATACGAGATCTAAAATAGCCTGTTCCCAAATACATTCCATGAACTCATCTTCCAAACGACTTTGTCAATTTGATTTGCCCAGTCTATATGCAGATTAAAGTCCCCCATGTTGACCTTCATTATCCTCCATTATCTTCAACCTCTTCCTCATTATCTTCATGTGTCATTTCAAAGACCCTGCATCTTCGATCTGGGCAATTCGCCTCAGTGATAAGTAGAGTCACATCTAAAGCATCTATTGATTTTTCCTTGGGCATTCCTGGGATTCATTAGCCAGTTATTACTGTCCCAATTTTGTCTTCTGTTGATACAGCAAATCCAGTTCTATCTGCTTTCATCACCAATCTGGCTGTCTTTAATCCTTCCGTCATATCGACACCTACGACCGGTCTCATGAACATTTTGAAACCTAGACTGGCACCTGCATTTAGTATCTGGAACATTTCAAAACATGGTAACCATTGAACCTTCCATTCTTTGTGTCACAGCGGAAGGCCTTATTTGTTCCATGAAGGCTGAAGGGAATGACTGTTTCCCCAGGAATTTTTTTAAGGCAGCAGACATTTGATCCAACATAGTCTCCTTTTCCAAGAACTAATCACTAGTCCATATGAGGCACCTTAGCACAATCTAGTAATTTAAACATTAGTACTGATCCAGGGATTCCCAATTGTAACTTTGTCAACCTTTTGTACAATTTGTTAAAGTCCATGATATACTCTTCCATTGAATGACTGTCCATGTTCCAAAATCTATCAAATGCTCACCAGGCCTCATAGACACTTAACAGGCCATCTTTCTTGTAGATTTGATCCAAAAATTCTATTAAAAAGGGAAAACCTTCATCATTATCCAAAAGATCTGCATCCATCTCAGAAAATATCTTATTTCTGATTTTACTTAATTCAGGAAGCAACAACAAGAAGCCTTGTTTTTTCTTTGGCAGAGTAGTAACTTGTGTCCACATATCAATCACATTCATCCACAGGTCATACGGTTCAAACTCCAAGAACATCGGAGGGAAATCGTACCTCGACGATTTAAACTTACTTTCTGCCATTTTCCACAATTGCCACTAGGCTTTCAAGTTTTGTTTTAAGTCCAAAAAAAAATTCCAACCTCCACCTATAGGCAACCATCCTCTGGTACCATGTCACAAATTGGATAGCCAGGTGGTGAAGGATAGACTGCAACAACCTAGTCTTAGGTTACTACCAAGCCTTTATTCACACATCTACACCCACACTACACCCTAGGTCAGCTCTCCTATAAGTGGGTACAAGAGCATTCCCAATTGATACACACCACCTGAATACAATTAACCCTAATTGATATAAATTACATGGATACAATTAGCAAAGAGGCACGGAGCAGTCGCGACCAACAGGCGTTTACACCATTTCATGGACTCCCAGGCCGCCTGCAATTTCTGCGGCCTGGATGAATCCGTGTTTCATTTATTCACAGGGGTGGGAGGCTGCAGCCCCTGTTTGACTATTTAAGGGGGCTGCTCCTCAAGTTCTGGCTGCACTTCAGTCCCACGCTCCTGATCTTTGGCCGCCCAGTGAGGAGGAGGGGGAGGAGGGGGGAGGGCAGACAGGTCGGTGGACGTCCTCGCGGTCCTGCTCCTGGGCCTGTCCAAGGTGGCTATCCACAGATCCAGGTTAGACGTGGCCCGTGGGGGCGGTCGCTCCGACTGTCTGCCTCTCTTCCCAGGAATTCTCTGCGCCCGGTTGGCCCTGGAGAGGGAGCACGAGGTGTCTGCCGGCTTTCCGCGACCGGTGGGCACCGCAGGGGCTGGAGTGCATCCTGAACAAAAATAATAAAATTATAATTTGACACTTATTTTGGTTTTTTTTGGTTTACTGCACATAAAAAAAAAGAAAAAAATTACCAATGAGGGCCAATGCACACTGTTGCTAATGATCTAATGATCTTACAAGGCACAGTTACCACACCAGTTGTGGTCATTTGATAGTATAAAACAAGGTTTCAAAATAAATTCCCTGGGAAATATTATTAGTTGATTTTCTGCAGCACGGCTTACAAACAAAAATTAAAGCAAGATTTCTCCTCCATTATCCTGGCTGAAATTGGGTGAGACTATGAGGGAAATTCAGCCGGTGAAGCCTATCCTTATTACCCTGACCAGGATTTCCCACCACTCTTCCCCACCGGGACCACTGTTGGCCACTCCTTCCCTGCCTGCCACCTGACAGTTGGAGGGCAGAGCCAGAGTCCACATAGGATTTATCTCCTGTCTGTCCCACTTACCGCTGCTTCCCTAGCTGTCATCTGGAAGGTGGCATTAGGCTCCGGAAAGTGATGTTAAAGGCCTTGAGATTCCCTTGTGAAGGCAGAGGATCATGTAGCATCCTCCTCTCCCTCCAGTTGGCACCAAATATTTACCTGCTGAAGGCCTTGATCTTGATCTTCGACCTTCAGTCGAAACCTTGACTGACGTTCAGGGCACTCGGCCCTTCTTTGGGTGCTGTGGCAGCGTCCCAGCTGCAGCACTGCTGGTATTTTCTGCCCTTACACTGGCGAGTTCCCTCTTGGCAGTGAAAATCCCACTGGGAGCCTGCTGTGCATTCAGGATGAACCCCAACCCAGGGAAATGGGCTGGGTTTCGGGCAGATCTGGAAAGACGGGCAGAAATCCCAACCCATCATCAGGCTTCTCCTGTTACTCGCAGGATACACTGTTGAATGCCGGGCCCCAACTCTTCTCCACCATCTGAGGCAGGGCCCCATCTCTGCACCCCAAGGCCTAGTGCTGCCTTGCTCAGAAATAAAAATAACTGGTATGCCAGCCCTGGGCAGTGCCCCTCTCTCACTTGTTTGATGCTGGGACAGTGTTTCAACCATGGGTAGTTGTGACAGATCTGTTAGTTTCTCCTAATCCATAGGAATTCAATTAGAGGTCATATCCCAGCCAATATTTCCCCTTTTTACTCTTTCCATGTTCTGCAGACAGAATGGACACTGGGGCCAAGGATCTGGGTGAATTTGATACTGCTCTAGTGGAGCTCATTCAGTAGGAGGTTGCAGAAGGGGTTGAAGTTTGGCATGAGGCTGGACGCAGCTCAAGCCACGAGGGAGCAGTGAGAAGCTGGGAGCATCACTCATGGCTTGATGTTTTCAGGGTTTAATTTGACTGTTGTATGTTATGTCCTGCCTGGCTAAAACTGTTGGCACCCAGGCCCTGCTCAGATCCTCCAATATGAGCTAGGTTGGGCTCAAAGCCTAAGGCCTGCTTTTTATGGGTGCACTTTCAAATTGCCACCTGCCTAGTGTAAAAATAGGAAAATGAGGTAAGAAGTGCCGTATGCTTTATTTGAATTCATGCAACAGTTCCAGGCACAATTACTTTGCCAATCATAGGGAAAACTCTGGAAATCAATGGGCAACTCAAAGCGGGTAGTGATGTTGTCACAGGTTATTGTTTCATTTTGCTCTGCTTTGTGCGGGATCTGAGCAAAGGGAAATCACCCATATAGACTTTCTGCCTTCATGCTGCACTGATGCCCAACCACTATAAGTGTGTATGGGATTTCCACTCTATTTCTAGTCATAATTTCAGAGCTGGCATGCCAGTTGTTTTTATTTCTGGGCTGGGCACCATCAGGGATTTGGGATTTGCTATTGGGCAGCAGTGGAGAGTTGGGGCCTGCCTCAGATAGCGGAGGGGAGTTGGGACTCAGCTTTCAACGGTGGCAGTGATGGGTACATATGGAGCATGGCCTCCCACAGCAGGTTTGATGGACCTGGAGCTTGGTGTGGAAAGGTAGATCTGCAGCCTGGTGCCATCAGAAGTCAAACAGCAGCATCTGAGTATGGGTAAAAATGCAAGTCTGAGATTGGGCTGGGAGAGGCCTGCAAACCGTGGGGAAGTTGGCTACAGAGTTGGAATATGTGTTGATAGCCAGATGACCAATAATACTTAAGGGCATATGGTTTCCACAGACTAATCAGATCACTAAAACGTGACACAGACTGACACTTTTATCATGAATTTAATTATATTCAATACTTGGAGTATTTTGTTTCTGATTGTTTTTAAGACTGTGTACATGCAATATACAAATAGTCAGTATAATATTAACACTTCATGAAAACAGTTATTGCCTTGTCTTTTCTGTTCTACTTAAGCTGCAGTCATGTGCGCCAGCATCCTAGCTGTATCAGAGTGAACCCTCAGGCTGCTTATAGAGAACCCCCACTACATGCAAACAATGGGCCATCTGCAGCCAGGAACAATGTTCCGCATTATGTGTGAGCATTTGCAGCTCATATTCCAGTTCTGTGCATCATGCTGGCATCCCACAGTCCGACATAAGACATGGAAATCAAATGCAAATTGAAAAAGAAAAACAATTGATTGATTTTTTTTACTTTCAACCTCCGAAGTGTCAACGGGGTGGCATTCAAAAATGAAAATTATTCAATATGAATTATTTTCTACAATTTATACCACTTTTTTAAAACAGCAACACCACACATTACTACATATATTCTTCAAAAAAATCTGTTGAATGTATCTAAGTGTTTAAAAAAAAAACCTCAAATGAAAAACTTAATGTGATGTTTTAATAGTGATGTGGTTTAAACCTCATAGCATTTCTTATTTCAGTTAACATATTCCTGTCTGGTACAAGAAGTACTTCACTCTACCTATTGAAAGGAATAAAAGAACTCAAGACAAGAAAAACATACTGTTTGTGTAGATTAATTTCATAGGTCAAAGCACTTCAATGGGGGCCAAGGCTGTTGGAAACCAAGTGGTCACACAGAAAGTTTATTCAGTGGGGCCAGAGAAGGTCGTAGGCTACACAAGGAATTGCATTTTTCCCATACAGACTTTTTGCTGAAGACAAAAGAGGAGTCACAGCAACCGGAAAAGTCTGTAAACTTTTAACTTCAGGAACACATCTCAGACGTTCTGGGCCACAAAGCCTCTGTTAAGATCAAAAATGCCATCAGACACAAAGCGCCTGTTTAAAGCAATGATTGGGACCAATTCCTTTACTGGGAGATCAGAAAACCCACTCAGGATTATGGCCCCTTTCTTCTTATGCATCAGTAAAGTTGCTTTAACTGGCTGTCACACTAAATTTAATTGTCAGTCATGACTGACAAACAAATCAGACCGATGTTGGATCATTGAAGATCTCTGGTGAGTTAAAGGGATAATTGCAAAATGAGTTTTGTTAATTAAGAAAACATGAAAAAATGTCAGTCATGGTCACTTATTCTTTCAATCTTCAGATGTCTTTCTTTAAAAGGATATTTGTGTATACATAGTGGGTACATGTACAAACATTGATTGTAATTGACAGAAACAGCAAAATTCACAAATACAATCTGACAGCCAAGTCACTTAAAAGCCATTTGCTGCTTACAATTTCCAAATTGTCAATAGTTCCACGCCAGTAGAACATAATGCCATTCATTACACATACAATTATTTAAAACAATATTATATACTAATTGTAAAACATCTTCTCCGATGACAATTACTAATTGAATTTTCCTTTCAGTGCATGTAGTACAGGGATAAAAGACTGAAGCGGAGCTACTTACGCATGTGAGTGCTATACCCCCATATTGCTTTGATTATACATTCTTCCAAACTTTGCACTTAAGTAGAAAGCTGTATAGCAGTTCTAATACTGTTTTACAATCACTTGAGCCCTCTAGTGGCCATATGACTATCTGAATATGAGTGCCCAGTTTCCTTGCTCTTCAATTTGACTAGTTTAATCAATTCAGACATTTCATCACAAGTGTCTTGGCTTGGTTTTGCTTTCAACAGAATATAATATTTTTAAAGAGTTTTTTCTTCTTTCTTGTAAAACAACCATACACAAGAAAGATTTCAAAGAAACTTGCCTCACCCCCAACGCCTCAGCTATTTACATGTTATCTGTGTCTCGTAAATATCTTTAATTTCTCTCTTTATGCCTCTTATTGTTTCATGTGAATATCACGTCAGCCACTAAACCATCTTCTGTTTTCCATTTAAGTATTCTAATTCTCGTGTGTGTGTGTGTGTGTGTGTGTGTGCGTGTGTGCACTCCCATTTCCCTTTGTTCTGTTGCTTTTTAAATGCTGCTCATCTGTAATTTCTTCCAATTCTGACAAAAAGTCTATACCTGAAACATTTAATTTATCTGTTCTCTCCATGTTGACTGACCTGCTGAGTGATTCCTGCATTTTCTGTTTTTGTTTCAAAGACGGTTTGGTGCGATCCTAGAGTTGCTTTAACCAAGCATAGTATTTATGCACTTTATCAAATGCATATAACAGGACGATCATTCATGGAATTTCATAGAAACAGGCCATTTGGCCCAACCAGTCCACGTTGGTGTTTATCCTCCACACAAGCAGTAGTCCTAATTCCATGTACATGCTCTGTTCCCATATCCCTTCTCTAGAAAAGAGACTGAGGTTTGACTTGATAGAGGTCTTTAAGATTATGAAAGGGTTTGATAGGGTTGACGTAGAGAAGATGTTTCCACTTGCTGGAGATACCAGAACTGGGGGCCATAAATATAAGACAGTCACTAATAAATCCATAGGGAATTCAGGAGAAACTTCTTTATCCAGAGAGTGGTTAGAATGTGGAACTCGCTACCACAAGGAGTAGTTGAGGCGACTAGTATAGATGCATTTAAGGGGAAGCTAGATAAACACGTGAAGGAGAAAGGAATAGTAGGATGTGCTGACAAGGTTAGATGAAGTAGGGAGAGAGGAGGCTCGTGTGGAGGATAAACACCGGCATGGACCTGTTGGGCCGAATGCCATGCTTCTGTGCTGTACATTCTATGCAATTCTATGTAATCCCTTTATTCTCTTTTCCTTCAATCGCCTATCTAACAGAAGCACGTGAGTGCAGAAGACAAGGCTGAAGCGTTTGTAACAATCTTCAGTCAGAAGTGCCGAGTAGATGATACATCTCAGCCTCCTCCCAATATTTCCACCATCACAGAAGCCAGTCTTCAGCCAATTCAATTCACTCCTCGTGATATCAAGAAACGGCTGAGTGCACTGGATGCAACAAAGGCTATGGGTCCTGACAACATCCCAGCTGAAGTGCTGAAGACTTGTGCTCCAGAACTAGCCGCGCCTCTAGCCAAACTGTTCCAGTACAGCTACAACACTGGCATCTACCCGACAATGTGGAAAATTGCCCAGGTATGTCCTGTCCACAAAAAGCAGGACAAATCCAATCAGCAAAGTGATGGAAGGTGTCATCGGCAGTGCTATCAAGCGGCACTTACTCACCAATAACCTGCTCACCGATGCTCAGTTTGGGTTCCGCCAGGACCACTCGGCTCCAGACCTCATTACAGCCTTGGTCCAAACATGGACAAAAGAGCTGAATTCCAGAGGTGAGGTGAGAGTGACTGCCCTTGACATCAAGGCAGCATTTGACCAAGAAGCCCTAGTAAAACTGAAGTCAATGGGAATCAGGGGGAAAACTCTCCAGTGGCTGGAGTCATACATAGCACGAAGGAAGATGGTAATGGTTGTTGGAGGCCAATCATCTCAGCCCCAGGACATTGCTGCAAGAGTTCCTCAGGGCAGTGTCCTAGGCCCAACCATCTTCAGCTGCTTCGTCAATGGCCTTCGCTCCATCATAAGGTCAGAAATGGGGATGTTCGCTGATGATTGCACAGTGTTCAGTTCCATTCGCAACCCCTCAGATAATGAAGCAGTCCGTGCCCGCATGCAGCAAGACCTGGACAACATCCAGGCTTGGGCTGATAAGTGGCAAGTAACATTCACGCCAGACAAGTGCCAAGCAATGACTTTCTCCAACAAGAGAGAATCTAACCACCTTCCCTAGACAGTCAACGGCATTACTATTGCCGAATCCCCCACCATCAACATCCTGGGGGTCACCATTGACCAGAAACTTAACTGGACCAGCCACATAAATACTGTGGCTACAAGAGCAGGTCAGAGGCTGGGTATTCTGCAGCGAGTGACTCACCTCCTGACTCCCCAGAGCCTTTCCACCATCTACAAGGCACAAGTCAGGAGTGTGATGGAATACTCTCCACTTGCCCGGATGAGTGCAGTTCCAACAACACTCAAGAAGCTTGACACCATCCAGGACAAAGCAGCCCGCTTGATTGGCACCCCATCCACCACCCTAAACATTCACTCCCTCCACCACCGGCGCACAGTGGCTGCAGTGTGTACCATCCATAGGATGCACTGCAGCAACTCGTCAAGGCTTCTTCGACAGCACCTCCCAAACCCACGACCCCTACCACCTAGAAGGACAAGGGCAGCAGGCACATGGGAACAACACCACCTGCATGTTCCCCTCCAAGTCACACACCATCCCGACTTGGAAATATATCGATGTAAGGAGTCGCACAACACCAGGTTATAGTCCAACAGCTTTATTTGAAATCACAAGCTTTCGGAGCTTTGCTCCTTCGTCAGGTGAAGTGAAGAGTTACATAAAGGCACAGCATATATAGTCAGAGAACAATGCCTGGTGATTACAGATAATCTTTCTAACTGCCCTTTATCACACCTTGGCAGAGAGAAACAATGCCATGTTCTTCGCAGCCTTCAACATGTCATCGATGACGACGAACACCTCGTTAAGGCCATCCCCACGCCTCCACTACTCGCCTTCAAACAGCCACCTAACCTCAAACAGACCATCATTCGCAGCAAATTACCCAGCTTTCAGGAGAACAGCGTCCATGACACCACACACCCCTGCCACGGCAACCTCTGCAAGACATGCCCGTTCATCGACACAGATACCACCATCACACGAGTGGACACCACCCACCAGGTACATGGTCCATACTCCTGTGACTCGGCCAACGTTGTCTACCTCATACGTTGCAGGAACATCGGCGAGACCATGCAGACACTGTGACAATGGATGAACGGACACCGCACAACAATCGCCAGACAGGAGGGTTCCCTCCCAATTGGGGAAAACTTCAGCAGTCAAGGACATTCAGCCACCGATCTTCGGGTAAATGTTCTCCAAGGAGGCCTTCGAGACACACAACAATGCAAAATCGTCGAGCAGAAATTGATAGCCAAGTTCCGCACCCATGAGGACGGCCTCAACCGGGATCTTGGGTTCATGTCACGCTACATGTAACCCCACCTGACGTAGAGTCATCCAGACTCAATTCGTCGTTGGCTTGTTCTCCATACACAGATGCGGCCTGACCTGCTGCGATTTCCAGCAAAAAAAAGTTATCTGTTTTTAATACAAACCCCAGCATCTGCTACATTTGACCCCTGGTGACCCCACCTCAGTATTCTTGGATGTAATGTTTCCCTGACTAACCTGTTTGAACACCATTGACTCCTTTGATTGCTGTGATTATCTCTCTGCCGAGGTGTGATAAAGGGCAGTTAGAAAGATTATCTGTAATCACCAGGCATTGTTCTCTGACTATATATGCTGTGCCTTTATGTAACTCTTCACTTCACCTGTCGAAGTAGCAAAGCTCCGAAAGCTTGTGATTTCAAATAAAGCTGTTGGACTATAACCTGGTGTTGTGCGACTCCTTACATTTGTCCACCCCAGTCCATCACCGGCATCTCCACATCATGGACATATATTGCCGTTTCTTCATCGTCGCTGGGTCAAAATCCCTACCTAACAGCACTGTGGGAGAACCTTCACCACACGGACTGCAGCGGTTCAAGAAGGCAGCTCACCACCACTTTCTCAAGGGCAATTAGGGATGGGCAATAAATGCTGACCTTGCCAGTGACGCCCACATCCCATGAACGAATAAAAAAAAAATAATCTAATCTATTCTTAACTGTTGACATAGTCTCCAGTTGAATCACTAACTCTATTAGTGCATTCCATAGCCTCGCAACCCTCTGTGAAAAAAAGTTTCTCCTGCTTTCTGACCTAAATGTCTTACATTTAATCATATATCTACGTCCCCACATGCTAGACCCCCTCAATCACTGGGAAAAAAAAGTCTGTTTCTATCTACTCTGTCCCATCCCTCATAATTTTAAACACAATTAAATCATTCCATATTCTACTCTCTTCTAACAGGCACAATTTTCCAAGTATCTTTTATTTTCATCTTAGTAGTGTAGAGTAAACTTACAATTAAATAAATATTTGGTCTTCATCTGATACAGTACATCCATGACAGTTTTGCTGTTTCTGTACCTATTTATGGCATTGACTCTCTGCCAAGATTAAGAACGCGGCAGATTAAAATCATTCATCCTTTTCAACATGTACATTAATCAACAAGCTTTCGACTATGTCACAGCTTAAAACTATAATGCAGCATTACATCTTTAATGACCTCTAGTGGAAACAATAGTTTATAGCTACAAGTTTCAGGCTGTCGATTTTACTATAATTCTTCTGCCTAAGATTAAGGTTAGAATTTTAATCTGAATATCTTGGTTATGCAATTAAGTAATGTGTAATTAAGCAGGAGCTTAAATTCATTCATGGTCGATAAAACAGCAATTGACCTAAAGTTAATATAAAAAACATGAAGGCACAGAAATTCCAGGAGCCAGAGAGGATGAAGAGCAAACACACAACCCACCAGGAAGGGGTGGGGGGCAGAATTTAGGGTGGAACATGGTTCTGCTGAGATTTCGCCCCGTTCATCCTCTGCTGAAAATTCCGGTCAGGGGCGGGGGTGGGGGAGGTGGTGGTGGGATGGGAGGTAGTGAGCGAAAATTATATTAAATGAGCACTTGCCTACCTAATTCTAATTTAGATTAACAAAAGCAGTCAGAGAGACGATATTCTCATTTCATCATCTGGTTTACATTCAAGCTCAAGTATTGCAAAATGAAAACAGAGTATGCTAACTCAGCACCATGAGGTCTTACTGCTGCTAAAGTGGAATCATTAACATTTTGTTATCGGAAGCTGTGACATAAAATGAAAATCACCAGCAAGTGATGCAATGATGTTTTTGCAATACAGTGGCATTTTTACATGAATTGTGGCATTCCATAGTGTGGTAACATAACACTAAAGAAAACTTTGCCAACTATATTAACATGTCAAGGATCCTGTCACCTCTTATTCTCTTTCCTTTTTTCTCTTCACCACACCCCCCCCTCCCCTCCCCCCAAGAAGTGTTGACTCCCTGCTGGAGTATAGTTCTACAGGCAAAGTTGTCCTCTGTTACTTCACTCAAGAAGCCATTATTAACACATGAGTCTTGGCAGTGGGCTTTGGCAGGTTTTTTTGACTATGGAGGGGGAGCGGCAGCATCCTTGAGCCCAATCCTGACATCCACGTATGCCCACTTCTAGCAGGGGTCACTGCACAGCGATCAGGGTCAGCAGCCTGGACAATTCTCCCCTCCCTAATCTAGGGGTGTTGAGACCAACTGTAGCATCCTTACTGTAGCTTCAGCTAAGAAGGATTGCGCATGGGACTTGCCTAGTCTATACTGCTAGCTACTCTGCACTAACCGAGCTCTCAAGCCAGCTAATTTGTTGTAATATTAAATGACCAGAAAGTTATTTATATCCAGAATAAGCCTGGTTTAAAATTTCATATAGTTTCAAAAATGTAATACAGACTGGAGTAGAAATTCATCTGGGCCCGTTCTCGGGCCAAAATTGGCGCTGCGCAGGGATTGCACAACTCAACCAGGAGGGCCAAGGCCAGGCTGAAATTGGGCCTTGGGTCTGAACTCAATAACTTAGGTGAGCTGCCTGGTGCCTCCTCAGACAGCTGACCCATTTCAGAAGACGAATTTTGGGCCACTTGCCTCGCTGACAGCGGCCCTCAGATAAGTGCTGGGGGGGGGGGGGGGGGAGGACAGTAAGAAAGGGCCAATCACTGTAAACCCAGGAAGAGCATTCCTACTCCTCAGGAATTCAAAAAAAATTTAAACTTACCTTTCTGGTGGCAGTCGCTTGCTAGGCCGCATCCACTCCCGGAATACCTAAGTGGAGCAGGCTGCATTGCGTTTTAGGCAGCTGCCCAGGATGCTTGAAAATCGTCTGAGGCTAATATGGCGTTGGATGTTTTTCAGACGCCCTTGGGGCGCAGGGCATAGCCCTGCAAAATTGATCATTTTTGCCCATTTTCTGTCCGGAAAATGTGCGCAACGATGATCAATTTCTATGCTGATCATCTCTACAACAGACTTATGTTCGTGTTTTCCTGATCAATATATTTTTGTTGTGACTGTTCCCACAAAGCCTTCCAATATAATCACATTGTTTCCAGCTGATGCTCTTTTGAATTCTGAAGCACATAAAAGGCAAGCTTTGTTACAATAGAGTTTGGCTCCTTAAATCATAAGTTTATTTTGTGTATATATAACAGGATTCACTATAAAGTAAGTAACTGTAATACTTCTGGCGCCCACATGAATTTCTTGGGATCATCAAACTGTCTTCAATGAGATTCCCCTATCAAACAATAGTATTAAAAATGTAGATTGTTCGGTAGCCTGCTGTAAAGGTGGAAAGCTACGATGTTAGTTCCAAATCTGATCAGATGAACTCTTAATATGAATACTACTTGACTGACTCTCAGAACTTAATATAGCAGTAATATGCATAAGAGTTTTCCATGCACTTTGGATTGACTTATAGCATTAAGCTCCAATTTATATGTTTAAAAAGAGAAACAAAATGTAAATATTCTTAAGATTATAGCTCAAGAGCTGACCCACACCCATTCTACATCTTTGACCCAGTTTCATTGGTCTAGCAGCTACTTCCCCCATCCTAAGAAAGAAACCAGCAGAGTTGCTACACAGAATTCACACTCAATTGCCTTTGGGAATCAGATTGTAATTCCAGAGTTTTGACTTCTTGGAATTTTTAATTGTGGTTACTTCATTGTCACCCGTAACTTGCTACCTAGTGTTTTGTACAATGTATTCAAATTGATGATATTTTTATTTCCTGCAAGCTAAAAGGCTAAAGAAGTGGAAAAGTAAGTTAAGAGGCTAAATAAGGGGACAAGTCTTTGGCAAATTATATATTGGCTGTTGGATAGGTTGTCTCAATGTGCCAAATGGTCTTTTCTCATTCCACATTTTTTATGTTTTTCATAGAATCATAGAATTATACAGCACAGAAGGGAGCTGGCCATTCGGCCCACCGTGCATGTGCCGGCTCTTTGAAAGAGCTATCCAATTAGTCCCATTCCCCTGCCCCTTCCCCCATAGCCTTGCAAATTTTTCCCCTTTAAGTATTTATCCAATTTTGAATCTGCTTCGCCATCCTTTCAGACTATGCATTCCAGATCATAACTCATTGTGCAAATAACTTCTCCTCATTTCGCCCCTGGTTCTTTTGCCAATTACCTTAGATCTGTGTCCTTTGGTTACTGACCCTTCTGCTACTGGAAACAGTTTCTCCTTATTTACTCTATCAAAACCCTTCATGATTTTGAACACCTCTATTAATCTCCCCTTAACCTTCTGTGCTCTAAGGAGAACAATCTCAGCGTCTCTAGACTCTCCACATAACTGAAGTCCCGCATCCCTTTTAGACACATTTTTTGTGCCACCACTAAAAACAGCCACCGGACAAGGTACTGCGGCAGGGAGCATTCAAACAAAAAAGGATTCATATCAGAGATAGCTTCAAGCAAGATTCCGGTAATGAATTTGTCTGTTCCACTTAATACATTTTGAAATGTAAAGTGTGCAGTTACATCATTCTTTGAGAAGCCAAGCAGTCTTTCTCTACTCCAACCCTCACGGTCTCCATTAACAAAAGAAGTACTGGTTAAAATGTCAGTGCTCACAGTTGAAAAGAAAATGGAAATGATGGAGTAATGAATTGGAACATTGTCCTTTCACCTCTGGGATTTAATCCAGCCCAGATGAATGACTGCAAATCTGCACTATTCACTAATTGGTAATCTTACTCTGAGAAGCCATAAGAATGTCCGATGTGGTAAATAGAAGTGCCACATTGGTCAGGGCTAAGTGTTAATTGAAGGAGAGATGTTCAACATGTTTCACATGACAATGTATACCTTACCTGCCCTAATTAATAAGTCAACACCATTATTATTTTGCACTTGCAATATTTTCTTTTTACCACCACTTATTTTAATTTTTGCCCATTGAATGAATTATCAGGATTCAAACTTGTCTTCCTGTTAAACTGCATAATTTCGGGGTATGTGCACCCCTATCTCACAAAGTCTGACCGACAGTATTTGAATCTAGTATCTGCAATCATTTTTCCATTATTTTACCGGATTTAAACCCAAATGTTGAGGGAAGTGTGAATTCTACGTAGCAGCATGAGATTATTGGTAAAATTCAACTTTGACGGGAGCGCAAATTGAGCGGTAGCGGATTTGCTGCCTATTATACACCCTGTCCGATTTGCCTTTCTGCCCCCGCCAAATTTGAATTTTACCCACAATGTTTGAGCCTTAAGATTTAATAAATGGGAAAATTAAAATTAATGCTATTGACACATTTATCACTCCTACTGCCTGCTGCATACCTCCGATCCCTCTCTCCCCAATCGCTTAAGATTCTCGCTATGCTTCTGAATTTTCACCTCCTCGATCACTCGTCATTATAGAACTTAAAAAATACATGATGCGTATTCATAAGGAACACTCAAGCATAAGGTTTGTTTTTCTTCAAGCTCCATCTGAACTTTTCAGTTGCAATGTTATATTATTAATGGAGGATGCAAGGAAACTGCAATTATTTTATTTTTTGGGGGAGGGGGAGGAGAGGAACCAAGGTTATTATGGTGCAGCAATGCAGGATGTCTGTCGCAAAAACATTGATCAAGTTTCTACTGTTCTGTGGGCATCTGGTATCTGAAACTGGATGCCAAATTTTGCCTAAATCCTCAGCTTTCCTTTGTGAAATGTAATTAACAGCACAGCATGCAAAGGAATTTCTTGTACTTTATCCCATCAAATCAAATGACATTACTTTTTGGATCTTACTCCCTGGGTAAGGAGCTTTCAAGTAACTAGGCGTGCTGGCAAATAGTAACAAGAGATTCTGAAAAAAACTTTACATCATTGAAATATCACCTAATATGCCTTATGCGATGAATAGATACAAATTAGTGTTAAAAACACAAAATCTTGCATCACAAAGTCATCACCCTAGCCTTTGAAATGTCTTGGTCACATTGAGACATCTCCTACAGGAGGAAATTCCCAATCTGTGTACTTGTGAAAGTTTCATGTATACTTAGTTTTGCCTGAAGATGCTTGTTATTAGAAATAATGCATATCATCTCATAAGTAGTTCTTCAATGTTCTGGTTTAGTGTTAGTGTTGAACTTTAATTCAACTCACTAATGGTTCTCTACATGCTAAAAATAATTAAACAGTATGGTCATATCTTGAAATTTCCAAAAGCTTAGTCAGCAGGGCAGCTCAGTTACAGCCCTAACATTGAGTGCTGTGGCATGGAGGATATTGATTTGTAATTCCTCACATGACTAGTTTCTAATCTCAGGCTCTGAGCACAGGGCCAACTATAAAGTAAGCTGCCAGCCGATCCTATCAGCCAGTGATATAACAGTACATGCTAAAGGCAGATAAAGAGAAGAGGAAAAAAATATTTGACTAAAAATAAATAAATCAAGCCTGAAATTTGAAGGCGCTGTTGTGGATACCTGGAAGAGGAGGCAGACATCTAATGCAGCAACAGGATACAAAAGATACTGCTGCTTAAAGTGGCAATGGCAGCACTGGACGAAACAGGCAACCTGGGCGACAAGGATGGCAGCCAGATCAAAGAAACGAGCAGCAAACTTCACGGAGCCAGACCTGCATGTTGTTGTAATGGAGTTACTGAGAGTGAGGGATGACCTGTTGGGTCAGAGGCCAGAGACCTACTAAGAATGTGGTATGAACTATGTGGAGGGAGGCGGCTATGGCAGTGACTGCCACTTTCTTGAAGCCCAGGGCTTCTTTGCAGTGCTGGAGAAAGCTTAATAACTTCACCAGAGTAACCAAGGTAAGCTACCTGCTTCCTTCCATGCGGTCTCTTTCTGTGCATGGTACTCATTCATTGCCCTCACAGTGCGGGTGGACTTGGAGATGAATTTGGGATTCTACAGTTCCACAAAAGTCAGGCCCTGGCTGCCAAGCCTGTGGACTCAGATTTCAGGGGGACTGCACTAAAAAGATGGATGCTGGATGCACACTTACCTCTTCCTTTGCTTGGTTCACACCATACAGTAAAAACATTCTCTTTTCACATCCTAGCAGGTAGCTTATCTCAGCATGGTGTCTGCATATTACTTGTAACCCTTCATTCACCTCAGCAAATAGTCAGCAAGCTTCATAACTTCAAGCTGCATTCTCTAGACTGTCACATGCTAATATCGAGCTTCTTGATGCCATACTAACTCTTGTCACTTTTCTCTTTCCTCTAGGTCCTTCTCAGCAGGAAGAGCTTCCTGAAGAAGACCCCTCAGAAGAGCGAAATCTCCTGAGGAAGCACTGTCACACATTCCATCCCTCCAAAGCACCGGCAAAGACATTGGCATTCCACATGGGTTAGACAATGAGTTGGAGGGTTCTGCAGGTGGTGAAATACCCAGCACAAGTGAGCAGCAGCAGGTACTGATGCAAATATAGCCCAGGAGAAAGCTCGCTGGAGAGCTAGGTCCTCTCCCAGCTGTGCTGAATAGGGCAGAGATGACTTCAGGGGCCCAGCCATGAAAATAAAACTATGTGCCTCACTCAAGCAGTTATACCAGATATTGGAAAGTCTGATAAGGTGTTTCAGCACTATGACTGAAAGTATAGAGGAGTCCACTTCCAGCTTGTATGGTGTGTCTTGCATGGTATCAGCACTTTGGATCTACCCTGGCCACCTCCTGGTATGCTGCAGCCGAATCGTCAATGGAAGCTCAAGCGGCTGCCATGCAGACTCTAGGCTCAAACCTGTGCTCTGCCTTGCAGAGACAGACATCCATCTTGGAGAGATTGCTGGAGAAAATGGACAGGGGCTATCAAGGAGTCACTCATCTTCTGCAGTCTGCTATCCCACTCAGTGGAAGTGATGAGTACCAGCTCCACAGGAGTGGCAGTGGTGTGATGGGAGCAATACATGTTTCCGTCTCTCAGGATGTCAGCGCATCTACTCCTTCGCCATCCCATCAACCAATATCCACCATGGTGCCAGCAAGTCAGATGGGCCAGATTGCCCTGGAAGCAACCGTGGTGCAACAGTCTGAAGCTGGGCCTTCAAAGGCTCAAGTGCCCAGAAGTCACCAGCCACGGGCGTCTCATATGTCCGGACATGAGAAATAGCAGCATTCCACCTGCTTTGCTGAGGCCACCAGGGGATCAACTCATTGGAGTGGTAGAGTTAGGAAACCTCGTTATGAGAAAGATACTTGGGTGTCTCAGGTTGACATTTGGGTGAGAAATAAATAGAAGGCAATTATTGTGTTGGGAATTAAATTCATTACATTGTGGTCAGGTCCTTCACTATTGCTTCTCCGACATTCTCCCCCAGCCTTCTAGGATGCATGTTTCAGTTTTCAGTTCTCAAGATATGTTAACTTGTCTTTTCTCTTCCTGCTGTATATATCCAGCTTGTTATGTTTTATTTCAGAATTCCAGTGCTTACAATTTTTGTTTTCCTCTTTATAAGTTCTAATGTATACAGGTTAAATTTATGGGTGAGATTTTAATGATTTTATTATGTCATTTTTATGCATTTATTATGTTATTCATGCATTTTTATATTGAATTGTTTTACTTTTTTAATTATTAGGGGCATATAGTGCAATGGATCAGAAAGTAATATGGCCACCCATAAAACTTTGAAAAAATTATTCATGCCATTTGTTTTGGGGTAGTTATTCGTTCACACTTGGTAGCTGTGATTGGTTAATTTTGGTGATTTTGTCATCATCCATGATTGGTAGTGGAAGCTGTTCCTATCTGTCAGGTATCTGAGCAAATCAGTATTACTAACTCAATCCAGAAAGTGTAATGGATGCTTTTTCATATTGCATACATGTTTTATGGACATCTCGGGTGTGATATACATTTTTGGTGTATTGTGAATCATTTAGAAAACCTTTAATCAAATAAATGTTAATCTTCACCCATGATTTTCCCTGCTGTAAAACACCCAAGACCCATAAAAGAAACTCAACTAACATATTATCACCCTTAAATCATCTACAGTTCTTATTGTCACAAGTCATCAGTCTGCTAGATTATTGCAGAAAAAACTTCTATGAATCTCTCATAAAAGCTTTACTAACAACCATTAGCTGCCCCAAATACAACAAACACTGAGCAATAGGTCATAATTGCTACACATGCACATTAAATACAACTTTACACATAAAGTTTCACCAAACCATATGAAGGATGGTAGAGTTATAGTCCTAAGGCAGGTCTGAGTTTCTCCCAGATTATGCAAGTAACCTTTTTTTTAGAAAGGAAACTTGAAATAAACATTTGTAAGAGATTATAAAAGTTACTTTGTTAATATGACTGAACTCTTGAAAAGTTTTGAGATAATAGTATTCAATTAAAAAATGAAGAACAAAAATATCTGTTTTATCTGCTCGAGTGGGTTATGAATAGAAGTAGCTGGTTTAAAAGGAAATTTAGCATTCTTGTGAATGTTTGGATGTATGAGACTGAATATATATAAATCATACAACTTGATGCAACAGTTTGAACAATTATTTGTATTTTGTGCTTTTTTTTTTATTCGTTCATGGGATGTGGGCATCGCTGGCAAGGCCAACATTTATTGCCCATCCCTAATTGCCCTTGAGAAGGTGGTGGTGAGCCGCCTTCTTGAATCGGTGCAGTCCGTGAGGTGAAGGTTCTCCCACAGTACTGTTAGGAAGGGAGTTCCAGGATTTTGACCCAGCGACGTTGAAGGAACGGCGATATATTTCCAAGTCGGGATGGTGTGTGACTTGGAGGGGAACATGCAGGTGGTGTTGTTCCCATGTTCCCATGTGCCTGCTGCCCTTGTCCTTCTGGGTTTGGGAGGTGCTGTCAAAGAAGCCTTGGTGAGTTGCTGCAGTGCACCCTATGGATGTTACACGCTGCAGCCACGGTGCGCTGGTGGTGAAGGGAGTGAATATTTAGGGTGGTGGATGGGGTGCTAATCAAGTGGGCTGCTTTGTCCTGGATGGTTTCGAGCTTCTTAAGTGTTGTTGGAACTACACTCATCCAGGCAAGTGGAGAGTATTCCATCACACTCCTGACTTGTGCCTTGTAGATGGTGGAAGGGCTTTGGGGAGTCAGAGGTGAGTCACTCACTGCAGGATACCCAGCCTCTGACCTGCTCTTGTAGCCACAGTATTTATGTGGCTGGTCCAGTTAAGTTTCTGGCCAATGGTGACCCCCAGGATATTGATGATGGGGAATTCGGTGATGGTAATGCCATTGAACTTTAAGGGGAGGTGGTTAAACTCTCTCTTGTTGGAGATGGTCATTGCCTGGCACTTGTCTAGCACGAATGTTACTTGCCACTTATCAGCCCAAGCCTGGATGTTGTCCAGGTCTTGCTGCATGCGGGCACGGACTGCTTCATTATCTGAGGGGTTGTGAATGGAACTGAACACTGTGCAATCATCAGCGAACATCACCATTTCTGACCTTATGATTGAGGGCAGGTCATTGATGAAGCAGCTGAAGATGGTGGGGCCTAGGACACTGCCCTGCGTTATAAACAACCTAGAGTGCAATATAATAATGGAAGAAAGAAGATGCAACTAAATTAGCACAACACATCACAGGCTGTGGTTACTTTGATTATTTCAGCTCCACTAAAACAGCTTTAAGATGTTGTATTGCCATTATTCGTACTCATTTTCATCAAGCAGGAAGTAATCTGAATATCTACCAACACTTGAGGATTCAATTAATTGTTCTAATACTTCATTTCCAATGTCTTTATCTGATAAACTCATTATGGCACTTTTCTCAACAAATTAGGTCAGCAATCTGCATGACTGTGGCTTTGTCGCTGCAGAAGTCATAACAGCTTCTGGGCACAGAGTCAAAATTTCATTAATATTCCAAATGTTTAACTTAATTGAAAAACAAAAATTTCACTTTATTGAGCAAAAGTAATTCCTAGAACTGCTATTCCAATGTAACCATTTCATTGATGACTCAAAGATCTATCATTATTTAGAATAGTACTGGAAGTGTAAAATGCTGAGCCATATAATGAAAGTGATCTCAGGCTCAATCTCTGGTTGTCTTGAGTTAGCTGACCTCAGTGAGGATGGTGATAAGGGTATTATTATTGGCCTCAGTGACTTTGGGTTAGGGAGAGGAATATCAGCCAGATGGAACCCATAGTGGAAGTATGTGTGTGTGTAGGGGGGGCTGTAGTTATCAAGTGAGGACTAGATCAGATTGGTTGTGATTCCCCCACAATGGAATAGCCTGCCAACATTCTCGAAGTTTACTGGAGGATGACCAGCACCTGTAGAACCACACTCCAGGAGTCAATAATTCAGGAAAGGTCTATCTTCTCTTGTCCCAACACTCGCTGACATCATTAATGGTTCTCTTTGAACATAAACTGTTTCAACCCTTTACAAAACTGTGTCATCACCCTCTCCTCAAAAATCCCACCCTCAGATTTTCTGTCCTTAACCTTCCTTTCCTCCACCCAGTTCCATGTTCACCTCTCATACCACTCCCTTCTGACCTATCTCAGGACTGAGACCAACCTGGTGAAATTTTATTTTTATTCGTTCTTGGGACGTGGGCGTCGCTGGCAAGGCCAGCTTTTATTGCCATCCCTCATTGCCCTTGAGAAGGTGGTAGTGAGTCATCAGAAAGTCACCCATAACATCCTTTGTCTTATCCTTTCTTCTCTGGAGTGTTCAATACAGTCCAAGACTCCATCCACCCCGTGCACAACTTCTCCTCTGTGGCACAGCTCTCACTCGGTTCCACTCCAATCTGTCCCAGTATAGCAAGGCAGTTGTCCAGCACAGCCTTCTCTTCTTACTCCTGCATAGCTACCATGGGAGTTCCCCACTCTTCTTTATTAATTTTAAAACAGCAATGTCTCCATTTACCTGACCTTCAATTTTCCATTAAGCAACAGTATAGTCTAAGAGTGTCTTCCATTACTTGACTGAGATGACCTGCAACATCATCCCACTGATGCTTCTCTGTGATTTTCAACTGTTGGCTGCCTGTGTCTTGCCTAAAAAACAGGTGGCCGGCAGGGGGTTGGGTGCCACGTTGGCCACCCCATTGATGCCCAATGCCCATCTGATGCAATTTTCAGGTGGGCCTATAAATGGGCAAGCAGTACGCCTGCCAGTTTCTAACGGGAGGCTGCTTATATATACAAACTGGGATCCTACACCAACTGTAGGACCCGGTTTGCAATTTTCAGGAACAAATGGGCAGAACTTGCCTCATGGGTGCTCTGCCTTCGTATCAGGTTTTGAGTGGCCAAATCAGTGGTCCTTTAAAAGAATGGGCCAAAAATTTTGTTGGAGAATTTTTGTGGGGTCATGCTCAACCCATTTCAGGATCGACTCATCCCCAAGGCCCAACGTGCTGGCCAACTCAGCACATAATACCATCAGAAAAGGGGGAGGTGGAGGGGGAGGAAATATATAAACACAGAAGAATCATCAGTGAAATTATGTTACAGAACATCTCAGTTAAGTAATGGACAGAATTCGCATGGAATGACCGATTTCACACCCTCCCATAACTGGTGAGCTACAGCGGGGCACCTCATAGCTCACCAGCTGCATTCTAATGAGGCCTGAACCTGAAAATGGGCACAGCCTCCCGATACTGACTTTGAGCAGGCAGCACAGCCGCTCCCTCAACTTTGTACCTATCTTGGTGGAAGTTGAAAATCACGCCCTATATGACTAAAACAGAAAATGCTGGAAACACAAAGTACGTTAGGCAGCATCTTGGCGAGAACAAACAACTTTACATTTCAGATGCGGACCCTTCAGAACTCCAAAAAGGCAGACAGACATAATACCATCAGAAAAGGGGGAGGTGGAGGGGGAGGAAATATATAAACACAGAAGAATCATCAGTGAAATTATGTTACAGAACATCTCAGTTAAGTAATGGACAGAATTCGCATAACAAATGGAACCACTGACTTACTCTGGAAATCCACCATTCCGATTTAGGTGGCGAAAGTTCCTGGTGGAAACAGGCAGGATTATCACAGAATCATAGAATGGTTTCAGCACAGAAGGAGGCCATTTGGCCCATCGAGTCTGTGCTGGCTCTCTGCAAGAGCAATCCAGCTAGTCCCTCTTCCCCGCTCTTTCCCAGAAGTCCTGCATACTTTTTCCCTTCAAGCACTTATCCAATTCCCTTTTGAAAGCCACAATTGAATCTGCCTCCACCACCCCATCAGGCAGTGCATTCCAGATCTTAACCACTTGCTGTGTAAAAAAGATTTTCCTCATGTCACCTTTGGTTCTTTTGCCAATCACCTTAAATCTGTGTCCTCTGGTTCTCGACCCTTCCGCCAATGGGAACAGTTTCTCTCTATCTACTCTGTCTAGACCCTTCATGATTTTGAATATCTCTATCAAATCTCCTTTCAACCTTCTCTGCTCTAAGGAGAACAACCCCCAGCTTCTCCAATCTATCCACATAACTGAAGTCCTTCATCCCAGGAACGATTCTAGTAAATCTCTTCTGCATCCTCACTAAGGCCTTCACATCCTTCCGAAAGTGCAGTGCCCAGAATTGGACACAATACTCCAGTTGTGACCGAACCAGTGTTTTATAAAGGTTTATCATAACTTCCATGCTTTTATACTCTATGCATCTATTTATAAAGCCCAGGATTCCGAATGCTTTTTTGACCGCTTTCTTAACCTGCACTGCCACCTCCAATGATTTGTGCACATTTAGCCCCAGATCTCTCTGTTCCTGTGCCCCTTTAAGAATTGTACCCTTTAGTTTATAAATTAATAATAGGTTATAGATTAATATGCACAAATTAGGGTCAAACAACTTTGTCAGGCCCCCAACTCTATTTTCCTCTCTACCCGCATTGCTCTGCCTGTTCCTCAACTCATCCACAAATCATGGGCGATATGAAGCAAGAGGTGACCATTTCCAGCGGTATTTAAAGAGATCCTCCGGGTTGTTGGAGGCCAATCATCTCAGCCCCAGGGCATTGCTGCAGGAGTTCCTCAGGGCAGTGTCCTAGGCCCAACCATCTTCAGCTGCTTCATCAATGACCTTCCCTCCATCATAAGGTCAGAAATGGGGATGTTCGCTGATGACTGCACAGTGTTCAGTTCCATTCGCAACCCCTCAGATAATGAAGCAGTCCGAGCCTGCATGCAGCAAGACCTGGACAACATCCAGGCTTGGGCTGATAAGTGGCAAGTAACATTCGCGCCAGATAAGTGCCAGGCAATGACCATCTCCAACAAGAGAGAGTCTAACCACCTCCCCTTGACATTCAACGGCATTACCATCGCCAAATCCCCCACCATCAACATCCTGGGGGTCACCATTGACCAGAAACTTAACTGGACCAGCCATATAAATACTGTGGCTACGAGAGCAGGTCAGAGGCTGGGTATTCTGCGGCGAGTGACTCACCTCCTGACTCCCCAAAGCCTTTCCACCATCTACAAGGCACAAGTCAGGAGTGTGATGGAATACTCTCCACTTGCCTGGATGAGTGCAGCTCCAACAACACTCAAGAAGCTCGACACCATCCAAGATAAAGCAGCCCGCTTGATTGGCACCCCATCCACCACCCTAAACATTCACTCCCTCCACCACCGGCGCACTGTGGCTGCAGTGTGCACCATCCACAGGATGCACTGCAGCAACTCGCCAAGGCTTCTTCGACAGCACCTCCCAAACCCGCGACCTCTACCACCTAGAAGGACAAGGGCAGCAGGCGCATGGGAACAACACCACCTGCACGTTCTCCTCCAAGTCACACACCATCCCGACTTGGAAATATATCGCCGTTCCTTCATTGTCGCTGGGTCAAAATCCTGGAACTCCCTTCCTAACAGCACTGTGGGAGAACTGTCACCACACGGACTGCAGCGGTTCAAGAAGGCGGCTCACCACCACCTTCTCGAGGGCAATTAGGGATGGGCAATAAATGCCGGCCTTGCCAGCGACGCCCACATCCCGTGAACGAATAAAAAGTCAGGGAAAGCTGGACACAGCTCTGGTACTCGATTTTACTGTAGTCAGTTGTATTGAGCCTTAAAGGCTTCCAATATTTAATCTCCTTGGTACTAAAATTTCCCTATTGCTCAAAACTGCTGCCACCAACATTTCTGCTCCTCCCCTTTAAGGTGAGGATGGGGAGAGGAGAGTAGGGCAAGAAGAGGGAGAGACGAGAGTAGGGCAAGAAGAGGGAGAGAAGAAAGATGAGGAAGAGATGGGGAGGGAGGAAAAGGAGGGGGAAGAGTATGGGCAGAAGTAATGGGGAAAGAGGAAGAAAGAGCAGAAGAGAGAGGGCAAGGAGGAGATGGGGCAGAGGGGAAGAGGAATGGAGTAAGTGAGGGGAGGAGGAGCAAGGGGAAGTGGAAGAAGTTGGGGAAAGAAGTCCAAAAAGAGGCTCCTTGGATGAGCAAGGAGGAGGCTTCTGGGGGGCAATTTACTCCTCAGCAGTGGAGGGTGCTCGCGAGGAATTTGAACTCTGGGGTTGTGCTGGCTGGGCATTTTATCCTCAGTGGGGTCGTTAGATCCTTATTTTCTCAAAAGGTGGGTCCCAGTAGGGTATTTTCTTCTCAGCCGGTTGGTGAGGGAGTGCTACAGGCCATTTGCTGCCAGGATTGTTGACAGATATTTGCATTATCACAGTCCCTTTTTAGTGCCTCTTCACCTCTGCATTTTTTGGGGAAAGCTTCTGCTGCAGTGTTATGTTAAATTGATGGTCACATACTGTTATGTCACATAACATTACATAGAAATACAGTCCCCGCCACTTACCCTGTCACCGTTTACCCTGGACAGCTGCCTATATTGGGCTAACCATTTGCCGTTACCATAAGCATCAATTACAAAGGCACCACTTAAACCGTATTAAACCGCACGCCAACTATTTCGGACAGTTGAAGCAGTTGTTTGCACCTCATTAAACCTGTCATTAATTCCTTTCAGGCAGCCCCAAGTGACAAACAAGTGACAAAGCCTGCTGAAACACAAGCTGCATTTACAGTACCTGATGTACTGGTGAAACTGACCGGACCACTTCAGCCCCGTTCAGCTCTCGATAGCTGAATACGGCGAAAAGCTTCCACCTCGCACAGCTTGTCTGTAGCGAGGAATATTTTCCATAAATATTAAGAAATATTAACAGTAAAGAAACCCAGAAATCTTCTTCAGATCAGCAAATTCTGACTGGGAGCGGGAGAGAAGTGGCGGGATTGACCGCAAGGGGCCACTATCTGATCGCTACTACTTCGGAGAATCACCTCCGTGCGAAAGAGAGAGGTGGTGGAGATCTGAATTCAAACCCCAGCGCTGACAGTACCTAAACAACAATGGGTTAAGTTTTAATTTCTGAAGTTGTGTAAAAAGTCTGCTTGAAATTGTTCTTTCCCGATACACCGGCCACCGTGTATAGCGGGCAAATCGCGTTCGCCTGAACGCACCCGCTATAAACGGTGCAGACTGTACATTAAAGTTACAATCCGGAAACAGGCCATGCGGCGTAACCAGTCCAGGTCGGCATTTTCTCTCCACACGAACAAATAGTCATTCACATTAACCGACCCTGCTCCCATATCCCTTTATCTCCTTTTCCTTCATCCACCTATCCAATCTTGAATGTCGACATAGTTTCTCAACCACTAACCCTGCAACTCTGTGTAAAGAAGTTTCTGCTGCTCTTCTAAATCTCTTGCATTTAGGCCGTGAATTTCTCAGAGCTCCTCTTGCTCTGCCACCGTAACCTCACCAAAAGTGTGGCGGAAACCCCATTTACAAATAAAATCTGGAATTAAAATACTAGTATCAGTAATGATAGCCATGAAACCACCGGATTGTCGTAAAAACCCATCTGGTTCACTAATGTCCTTTAGGGAAGGAAGCCTGCCGCCCTTACCCGGTCTGGCCGATATGTGACTCCAGACCCACAGCAATGTGGTTGATTCTTAATTGCCCTCTGAAATGGCCTAGCAAGCCACTCAGTTGTAAAATCTCGCTACGAAAAGTCATAATAAGAATAAAACCGGACGGACCACCCGGCATCGGACCACTAGGCACCGGACACGACAACGGCAAAACACCAAGCCCAGTCGACCCTGCAAGGTCCTCCTTACTAACATCTGGGGACTTGTGCCAAAATTGGGAGAGCTGTCCCACAGACAAGTCAAGCAACAGCCTGCCATAGCCATACTCACAGAATCATATCTTTCAGCCAACGTCCCAGACTCTTCCATCACCATCCCTGGGTATGTCCTGTCCCACCGGCAGGACAGACCCACCAGAGGTGGCGGTACAGTGATATACAGTCAGGAGGGAGTGGCCCTGGGAGTCCTCAACATTGACTCTGGACCCCATGAAATCTCATGGCATCAGGTCAAACATGGGCAAGGAAACCTCCTGCTGATTACCACCTACCGTCCTCCCTCAGCTGATGAATCAGTCCTCCTCCATGTTGAACACCACTTGGAGGAAGCACTGAGGGTAGCAAGGGCACAAAATGTACTCTGGGTGGGGGACTTCAATGTCCATCACCAAGAGTGGCTCGGTAGCACCACTACTGACCGAGCTGCCAGACTGGGCCTGCGGCAGGTGGTGAGCGAACCAACACGAGGGAAAAACTTACTTGACCTCGTCCTCACCAATCTACCTGTCGCAAATACATCTGTCCATGACAGTATTGGTAGGAGTGACCACCGCACAGTCCTCGTGGAGATGAAATCCCGTCTTCGCACTGAGGACACCATCCAACGTGTTGTGTGGCACTACCACCGTGCTAAATGGGATAGATTCAGAACAGATCTAGCAGCTCAAAACTGGGCATCCATGAGGCGCTGTGGGCCATCAGCAGCAGCAGAATTGTATTCCAGCACAATCTGTAACCTCATGGCCCGGCATATTCCTCACTCTACCATTACCAACAAGCCAGGGGATCAACCCTGGTTCAATGAGGAGTGTAGAAGAGCATGCCACGAGCAGCACCAGGCGTACCGAAAAATGAAGTGCCAACCTGGTGAAGCTACAACTCAGGACTACATGCATGCTAAACAGCGGAAGCAACATGCTATAGACAGAGCTAAGCGATTCCACAACCAACGGATCAGATCAAAGCTCTGCAGTCCTGCCACATCCAGTCGTGAATGGTGGTGGACAATTAAACAACTAATGGGAGGAGGAGGCTCAGCAAACATCCCCATTCTCAATGATGGCGGAGTCCAGCACGTGAGTGCAAAAGACAAGGCTGAAGCGTTTGCAACCATCTTCAGCCAGAAGTGCCGAGTGGATAATCCATCTCAGCCTCCTCCCGATATCCCCACCATCACGGAAGCCAGTCTTCAGCCAATTCGATTCACTCCACGTGATATCAAGAAACGGCTGAGTGCACTGGATACAGCAAAGGCTATGGGCCCCGACAACATCCCAGCTGTAGTGCTGAAGACTTGTGCTCCAGAACTAGCCGCGCCTCTAGCCAAGCTGTTCCAGTACAGCTACAACACTGGCATCCACCCGACAATGTGGAAAATTGCCCAGGTATGTCCTGTCCACAAAAAGCAGGACAAATCCAATCCGGCCAATTACCGCCCCATCAGTCTACTCTCAATCATCAGCAAAGTGATGGAAGGTGTCGTCGACAGTGCTATCAAGCGGCACTTACTCACCAATAACCTGCTCACCGATGCTCAGTTTGGGTTCCGCCAGGACCACTCGGCTCCAGACCTCATTACAGCCTTGGTCCAAACATGGACAAAAGAGCTGAATTCCAGAGGTGAGGTGAGAGTGACTGCCCTTGACATCAAGGCAGCATTTGACCGAGTGTGGCACCAAGGAGCCCTAGTAAAATTGAAGTCAATGGGAATCAGGGGGAAAACTCTCCAGTGGCTGGAGTCATACCTAGCACAAAGGAAGATGGTAGTGGTTGTTGGAGGCCAATCATCTCAGCCCCAGGGCATTGCTGCAGGAGTTCCTCAGGGCAGTGTCCTAGGCCCAACCATCTTCAGCTGCTTCATCAATGACTTTCCCTCCATCATAAGGTCAGAAATGGGGATGTTCGCTGATGACTGCACAGTGTTCAGTTCCATTCGCAACCCCTCAGATAATGAAGCAGTCCGAGCCTGCATGCAGCAAGACCTGGACAACATCCAGGCTTGGGCTGATAAGTGGCAAGTAACATTCGCGCCAGATAAGTGCCAGGCAATGACCATCTCCAACAAGAGAGAGTCTAACCACCTCCCCTTGACATTCAACGGCATTACCATCGCCGAATCCCCCACCATCAACATCCTGGGGGTCACCATTGACCAGAAACTTAACTGGACCAGCCATATAAATACCGTGGCTACGAGAGCAGGTCAGAGGCTGGGTATTCTGCGGCGAGTGACTCACCTCCTGACTCCCCAAAGCCTTTCCACCATCTACAAGGCACAAGTCAGGAGTGTGATGGAATACTCTCCACTTGCCTGGATGAGTGCAGCTCCAACAACACTCAAGAAGCTCGACACCATCCAAGATAAAGCAGCCCGCTTGATTGGCACCCCATCCACCACCCTAAACATTCACTCCCTTCACCACCGGCGCACTGTGGCTGCAGTGTGCACCATCCACAGGATGCACTGCAGCAACTCGCCAAGGCTTCTTCGACAGCACCTCCCAAACCCGCGACCTCTACCACCTAGAAGGACAAGGGCAGCAGGCGCATGGGAACAACACCACCTGCACGTTCCCCTCCAAGTCACACACCATCCCGACTTGGAAATATATCGCCGTTCCTTCATTGTCGCTGGGTCAAAATCCTGGAACTCCCTTCCTAACAGCACTGTGGGAGAACCGTCACCACACGGACTGCAGCGGTTCAAGAAGGCGGCTCACCACCACCTTCTCGAGGGCAATTAGGGATGGGCAATAAATGCCGGCCTTGCCAGCGACGCCCACATCCCGTGAACAAATAAAAAAAAACACTTCTGGCGAAGTTATGGCGGTGGAATGGGAGGAGCTTCGAGGAAATTCCGAGTGTTAATCTTGTGTCTGACAGTGCCACCTCCTGGTGCAGCGTCCTCAATGTTGAAACCATGCAATGTTTTTAATATGTTATTAATATGATGCGGAGGTCTATTATAAAACTGTTCCATTTTGCCATGTTCTCCGCAGCCTTCAACATGTCATCAATGATGACGAACACCTCGCTATGGCCATCCCCACACCTCCACTACTCGCCTTTAAACAGCCACCCAACCTCAAACAAACCATCGTTCGCAGCAAATTACCCAGCTTTCAGGAGAACAACGTCCACGACACCACACAACCCTGCCACGGTAACCTCTGCAAGACATGCCAGATCATCGACACAGATACCACCATCACACGAGAGGACACCACCCACCAGGTGCACGGTTCATACTCCTGTGACTCGGCCAACGTTGTCTACCTCATACGTTGCAGGAAAGGATGCCCCAGAGCATGGTACATTGGCGAGACCATGCAGACGCTGCGACAACGGATGAACGGACACCGCGCAACAATCACCAAACAGGAGGGTTCTCTCCCTGTCGGGGAACACTTCAGCAGTCATGGACATTCAGCCACTGACCTTCGGGTAAGCATACTCCAAGGCGGCCTTCGAGACACATGACAACGCAAAATCGTCGAGCAGAAATTGATAGCCAAGTTCCGCACCCATGAGGACGGCCTCAACCGGGATCTTGGGTTCATGTCACACTACATGTAACCCCACCAGCGAACAAATGTTATCTGTTTTTAATATAACGGGTCATTGACTCTCTTCCTTCTCTCTCTCTCTTTTTTTTGGGGGGTTTGTATATTCGGTGGCCTTTTAGGTGACACCTTTCTGTCTGCTCACTGTGATTGCCTTGGCAACGGGCAGTAATCAAATGCGAAAGATTCGAAAATTTCATTTCCACACCGTTCACCTGAGGAAGAAGGAAGCCTCCGAAAGCTTGTGGAATTTAAAATAAATTTGTTGGACTATAACTTGGTGTTGTAAAATTGTTTACAATTGTCAACCCCAGTCCATCACCGGCATCTCCACATTATAAATATGGAGATGCAGCCAGAGAAAAGGAAAAACAGCATGGGTAGAAAAGGTATCACTGGTGGGCTAAGGATATAATTTGGTTTCTTGACACTTAATTCATGTAACGGGAGTGGCAGTGAACCAGATAAGTGCTGCCAGTGCAAGGAGAACATCTTATGTGACATACTGCATCACTAATCCAGGGCATTATTGCTCAACTTCCATATTCATTTGAAAATACAGAAGGAGCTATTTTAGAGACCAGCTTATCCCTAAGTGATCACTTAGAACTTCTTATCACAATCAAAAATGAGTCAACATACATCATGAGAAGAGTGAAGGGTAGAAAATTAATAAGAAAACAAGAAATCCTAAAATATTTCAAATAAATGAAAAAAATTATCCAACAAATCCCTTTCAGGATTCAAACTTAAAACCATGTGTGGCAAAGTTACAAGATTCGTCTGCAGTCTTACTCAGCTAAAGCACCTACAAACAAAAGAGCACTTGGTTCCAGGAGTTCAGGTCTGTGCGAGAGGTCAGGACAGAGACAGAGACAGAGAAAATGAAAAGGAGTACAGTCCCCTCGCACCTTGAGGTCAGGCTACAATCCTCTCTCACCCTGGCATCAGGATACAGTTTCTTCTCCCTTCACGTAAAGGGGATGAGTTACTGAGAGAATGAGAGGAAGAATGTGTGAGTGAGAGAGTGCAAGCGAATGAATGATTGCTTGAGCTTGAGTGTGCACGGGTGAATGAGAGTGAGTGAATATGAGTGATTGTGAGACTGAGAGTGAATGTGTGAGAGCGCAAGTGAATCTAAGAGCGGAAGGGGTGAGTTACTGAGTGAGTTGATGAGTGCGTGAGTCAGTGAGAGTGAGTGTGCAAATGAATAAGAGAGTGAGTGAGAGGCAGTGAGACTGAGAGAGTGAGTGTATATGAGAGTAAAGGGTATATGAGAGTATGAAGGTGAGTGAATATGAGAGTGACTGAGTGAATGAGAGTTTGAGTAAGTGAGTGAATAACAGTGTGAGTGAGTGAATAACAGTGTGAGTGAGTGAATAACAGTGTGAGTGAGTGAATAACAGTGTGAGTGAGTGAATAACAGTGTGAGTGAGTGAATCAGTGAGTGAGTGAATCAGTGAGGGAGTGAGTGAGAGAGAGAGTGCACAAGAGTGAATGTCAGAGTGAGTGCGGGAGAATGAGTATGACTCAGTGAGTGAAAGGCATAATCTAAAGAACATGCAGCAGTCTGCAGTGGGCTATGAGCTCAGTACTTGCCTTCTCACTTGCCTAACTCATTCTCCAGCAGTCATAGCTGAGCTGGGAGAAGACGAAATTCAGTTGTTACGAACTGTAAGTACCACTCGACTACTCAGATATTGTACAAGATTTCACTGTAGCTAAAGCATGAAAAGCTAGTATGAGTTGTCATACGGCTCATATACTGAAATAACATGGTTGTTTCAAGACCTTTATAATTGTTCAATGCTATTTACTCTTGTGTTATCTCACTTTTGGGTACTTGACTGCAACTAATACTCAATTGAATCAGTGACTTTTTAGTTCTACAATTTGGCAACCTGCTTCAGAAAGTCCATGAGCATGACTGGTAATAGAAAGGTAACACTGGTACTGAGGAAGGTGCGGGCTTTTCCTGAGTTTGAGGGTCACGGTATATTGTTGGAGCACCTTTACCCTTCATATAATAATTTCTATACCTGACGAGGAGTATTTCATACAGACATGGGTGCAAAAGTGGGAAAAAATATTCTGTTGACCAGGTGTGACAGCGTAAAGCTTCATGAGCTATCATGTCAAGCCGCTTACCCCATCAAGTCTGCCCCAGGTCTCCGTTAATGCCACTCCTAAATAACTGCTTAAATGTCCATAAGAGTAGTTTAGAGTAATCTGTTGATTATTTTTTCCCTTGCTCTCTGTTGAAAAGTGCCTGGTCTCTGCTTGGAACTTTCCTAGATGGAAAGGTTGAAATTGGAACCTGAATCTGTGTCCTATCATTCAGAACACCATGAGTTCTGATCTTCCAAAAATTGCTGAACCGTTTGCACGCTCTGCCATTAGCATCACCAAAGCCAATAAAAGTCCATTCTCATCCCTCAGCTCTCCATTGTAGTCGATGACAGTCACCAACATGCTGGATTTACACCATTATTTGCACCGCAGCCAGTTAGAATGAAAAATAATGGCATGGGTTAACCTGGTAATGACATGCTTTATGGCAACACATCACTCTCAGCCTGGGAGGCCAACAAAGGGACCATTAAAGCTATGGAGCCTCACACCAGCAGTCTGGTAATTGTTCTAAGCGTATCTTTTCCTCAGTTTCAGGCAAGTGTCCTTGCCGCCTGGTCAGAAGTGCAGGTTAAAACTGAAGACTGCAGGAAGGGAGTGGGATGTCGGGCGAGCAGTTAAAAAGACCCCTTACATCCACTGCATTTCCCCCATCTACCATGTTACCTCCTCAAAGAATTCCACTAGGTTGGTCAAGTAAATTCATGCTGGCTACTTCTAACTACTTTCTCATTATCTAGATACATGGTCATTTCATTCTTAATCAAAGATGACATTTTCCCAACCTCAGATGTTAAACTAACTGGCCTGTAATTATCCGAATTAACTCTGTCTCCCTTTTAAAAAAAAGTTACTACATTGGCCATTCTCCAGTCTTCCTGCACACATCCACAATCAATAAAGCCCTGAAATATATTGGGGCAGAAATTGCTCGTTGCAGCAAACCAACACTGCTCGTCGCTCCATAGATTTATACTAACCCACTAACTTACCGCAGTCTTTCCTTCGGGCACTTCCTCAAATCGGAAGTGGAGAAGAGCCCAGAGTCAGTTCAAGTGAAGCTGGGACCTGTGGGAGAAGCAAGAGGGTCACACTCTCCTCTCGACCAATCAGATTGCAGCATTTTTGACACGCTGCATTCACCATCTCTGCAGGCTTCATTGAACCATAGAAAGTTACGGCACAGAAGGTAGCCATTCGGCCCATCCTGTCGGTGCCAGCCGAAAGAGAGCTACCAGATTAATCCCACTTTCCAGCACTTGGTCTGTAGCCCTGTAGGTTACAGCACTTCAAGTGCACATCCGAGTACTTTTAAAATGAGTTGAGGGTTTCTGCCTCTACCACTCTTTCAGGCAGTGAGTTCCAGACCCCCACCACCCTCTGGGTGAAACAATTTCTCCTCAGCTCCCCTCTAATCCTTCTACCAATTACTTTAAATCTGTGCCCCCTGGTCACTGACCCCTCTGCTAAGGGAAATAAGTCCTCCCTATCCACTCTATTTAGTCCCGTCATAATTTTATATACCTCAATTAAATCTCCCCTCAGCCTGCTTTATTCCAAGGAAAACAACCCCAGCCTATCCAATCGTTTCTCATAGCTAAAATTCTCCAGCCCTGGCAACATCATCGCAAATCTCCTTTGTACCCTCTCTAGTGCAATCACATCATTCCTGCAATGTGGTGACTAGAACTGTACGCAGTGCTCTAGCTGTCGCCAAACCAATGTTTTATACAGTTCTAGCATAACCTCCCTGCTCCTATATTCTATGCCTTGGCTAATAAAGGAAAGTATCCAGTGTGCCTTTTTAACCTACCTGTCCTGCTATCTTCAGGGATCTGTGGACATGCATTCCAAGGTCTTTTTGTTCCTCTACACCTCTCAGTATCCTCCCATTTATTGCGTATTTCCTTGCCTTATTTGCCCTCCCCAAATGCATTACCTCACACTTCTCTGGATTGAATTCCATTTGCCACTTTTCTGCCCACCTGACCAGTCCATTGATATCCTCCTGCAATCTTCAGCTTTCCTCCTCACTATCAACCACACGGCCAATTTTTGTATCATCTGCAAACTTCTTGATCAAGTCCCCCACATTCAAGTCCAAATCATTAATATATACCACAAAAAGCTTGGAGCGTTAAACCAGGAAGTGAAAGGTACAATATTAAAATCAATTTAAAAACAGTTATAAACAGCGGAAAAAAGAGCGGGTTAGAAATAATTGAATTAAATAAAGAAGGGAAAAATTTAAAAAATTTTAATTTTTAAAAACTTTTTTTGATGACCAAAACTATTAAAATAAGGAATAATGAGACTCCACGTTTTAAAAAATAGTTATCTTTTAGTTGTTTGGCAGTCATTAAGACTCACTTAATGTTAAAACTTAGTTTAGACCTGTATTTTTAAGCGTACCTGTTTTGTAGCCTAATTAGTTACTTTCCAGCTGGGCAGATAAGCAAGTTTGCATTTTTTCAATGATTTCTCTGATTGCAGCATGTGATATACCTTTAACTCGAAGCTATCATATCGCCGGCGAATCAGTAGGAGTAAGTTCCGCATTTCCGTGTTTCACTGTGCATGTTCAAATGCCAGAACTTGCTCCTCCATTTTGCCACTAACGGTGAGCACTGTTGAGCTCTCCGTTATTTCGCGAGTGATTTCTGCCCCCTCGTCTAGGACCTCGGCAATTTCCTCCCTCACCTAGCTGGGGATCCTACGATGTGTCCCAACAGACTCTGGTGCTTGTTGGGGACTCTTTAGTGGACAGCCACCAAAGGACAGTCCCTTTATTGGTCATGGGGAGGGGGAAGCCAGAGCAACAACAGCCGAGTCTGGTTTTGTGGCACCTGGAGGAGCACCTCTGCTTCTCCCAGCCGTTCAAAAATAAAGAGGAACTCACCTTTGGGATCCCCTTTGGCTGGGCCGCCAGCATGGCACATGCTCCACCAGTTCAGTCAAAAAATGGCAATTGAGGTCCTACGCATGTCATAGCACCCTGATTTGCATTTTAAATGGACCTACCGCCTGATTCGGGACCACTCCGGCCACCCAGAGTAGTCAATTTGACTCTCTGTTCAATTGTGCAAGACTGATACCGTATTGGTTAATAGCCATATGAATTTATTTAGCACAAGCAAGTATCAATACATTACAGTATTTAATCAGTAGCTTACAAAGCACAATTGAGAATTATATTAGCTTGTTGCCTTTTGAGTAGAAGCCGTGTCCCTGTTCCTCGTTCCTTCATTCTCGTACTCATGTTCTCATTCACCCGCATGGTGCTTTCTTTTCTGTCCTCTACACTAACAAATTCTCAGATCCCCCCAGTTATACCCAAAAAAACAGAACTGTGGCAAAATACATTATTCCCGTTAACCTACCCAATCAGATGGACAACACATACTTGTCCAGATAAGACAGTGCGTTGTCACCCGCCCACCCACCACCTTATCTCTCCTTATCCTTAGCACAATGTTTCTCAGTCCCTGCAGTTGATGAATCACCCTATAAGCCTTGAAGGTAACGCGGGATCTAGCTTATTTCAACATTCCAGTATGTCTGAGGGAGTGGAGATACCATTAGTGCCTCCCTTAGTTTGCAATAACAAAATGCTCATGGCTGTTAGTCATCCTGTAGCTGCAGTAAGCTAATTTAAAAGCACTTTATTTTGTAACACAGCAGTTCCAGCTAAAGCCGTGACTATTTAAACTTTTCGAGCCTGGTTCCCTTAAATACCTTTTAAACCTATATTTCTTTACACCAGTGGTACGCCTGGGGTAACATTGCTGTGGTCACATCGACGGTGGCAATGGGGCGATAGGTCATTACCCATCATTGATGGGGCACTACCACCCAATTTCTGGTGAGCGGAAGGCCTGAGAATTCACATCAGCATCACTGAAAGATGTATAGCAGATTGTTTGTAGTGATTATTCAGCGGTCATAAACTATTTTTAATCCAATCCAATGACAGAGACGTAGCAATAATTGCCAGTGGGCAATGAGCCTATTGTTGCTATGCTATCTGCTTATTCTGGAGGCAGCTACCTATTGTCTTGGTTAGTTTATTTCAAAGTATGTAAAGTTAATACGATTCCTTTAGAAATTACTATTGTTAAAGTGCTGAAATAAGACAATCAACTGTGTAACTTTTTTGCATTATTGTGTTTTTTCTTATATTCCCTGGCACACGAATGGAATTACAAATAAAAAGGGTTTGGAACCCTTACGCGTGCATTGTTCCAGTTGCCAGTTATAGGTTGTTGACAGAAACCTTTGCATCTCTCTGGTGGATTTAGGTTCATAAGATATTAATTAATTTTTGTTTCTGTTCATGCTTTTATTTCAGCACTGTATTATATTTCTAGAAGAAGGATTATACCATGGGGAGATATTTCCTATGTAAAATGTATCCTCAGGAATATATGTTTCTGGAAACAAATTTTATTTGGTCAGTCATCTGTTCAAACATTGTCTAATTTTTTTTTAAATGTCATGGATTCTCTTTTTTTCTGCTTGCTTTTGTAATTATTTTAATTGCTATTATCTTTTTTTGCAACCATGTCGCAATATGTTTTGTGCTTGACATGGTAATGTATGTTAGCATCACCAAATGCTTTCCTATTTCAAGCACCCCATATCAACATTGAGCCGGTCAGGTGTACCATAGCCAGCTGAAAAGTAAAGCCGATTTTATTCCTAAATCTTAGGTTTTTAAGAACTGATATTATTTAAAGGTGAATTCATTGCAGTTTTGTTCAGGGAGAGTGAATACAAGGGATGGGATGAATGTGACACACGGCGATGCCTTGTGCAAATGATGTCGAAACACATTTGTAAAAACGCTTACATAACACAAAAAAAAGCTTTGCAATGTTTCAGGGATGACCTCTTTAATACGATGCATTTTGACACCTGCCTCTCCCACCACAAATACATAAAATGTTGCCATTTTAGAAGATCAGCTGAGTTCAAAATAATAAGAGTTACATAGAAGGAGATATTCCATGAGTAGAACAACGCTAGAGAGCTGGGGGTGGGGGGAGAAGAGATGAGGGCAACATGTCCCACTAATTGTTTTGGCACGGGTTAATTCCCCCTCCTTCTCCCACTCCAAATCCCAGAAATGTTCTGATGTTTCCCCCCTTCCCCACACATGGTTGCACCTCAAGCATACTCTGCTGAACAATAAATGCAATTCTGCAGCAGTGTACCTATGAAATTTAATAAAACAAGATTATTGAAAGATATTGCTTTTCTGAATAAATTGTTTTTTTTACATTGGTTTGATCTGCACAACTGACATCTGCCATTTCTGCCATACAATATTTAAGAGAATGTTTTGCCACTGAAAACACAGCTGGTCTATACTGTAACCTGAGCATCTTTTAAATATGCACTAATGATTGCATTTGAAACCTGAATGGGATCAGTGTTTACAGCCTCTCAAATGAACTGTGTTTTACACAATTACATTGTAATTTGTGCAGAGATACAATTTAACAACACTGAATGGTCTCTGACTCCAGATGAAAAATGAGTAAGTGATTCGATAAGACCTGACTAAGCAATTGCTTCTAAGTGAGGTACTACAGAGGTCACCCAATGGTGTTGAACTCAACTGTTCATGGTCAAGCTCATCCTTCCTTCTCAGTAAGTGTGTCAATGGAAGGCAAATATAAGAGACTCCAAAACAAGTTAATTCATCTTAGGAAGGAAACTGGACATTATCTAACTTCTTACCCACCTCCAATATTTGATTGTGACTTGGTACAACATTTATGGCAACTAAAAGGATGGCACAGTTGATGCTGTCAAGAACATCTGGTATGGAGGAACCCTGTAATAGAGAAAAGATTCACAAACTAAAATGAAATTCTAGCAAAAAGCTTAATGTATTGGAAAACACCTGCAAAATTATGTCAAAGAAGTAATTTGTTAATGTTGCACAAATTAAAAGATTAAGTCATTCTTGAGGAGAATATTTTGAATGGTAATTACCACCACTATATGTATCCGAGAGATTTTCTTTAGCAATCAATTTGCACACAAAACTTCAAAGAGCTCCTTCATGGTGTCCTATGGATACAATACATGGTGTGAAAAGAAAATTTAGCACACTCCATTTCTGTAATCTAAGGGAATTTCCTTTAACAATGTTATAATTCATTTTTTAACACATTAGTCGCAGAGAGGAGGCAGCAGAGTGAGAACAGAATATGGGGAGGGAAAGCTCGAGAGAGGTGGCAGCAGGGTGAGGGCGGAAACGGGAAAGCCTGAACTATTCGGAAGCCGAATTCTGGGTCAAGTAGGGTGCCATCCACCTAGTTACACTGAACATTCTATTCAGGAACTCATTACCTTTATCAAAGGCTGATAATGACTTGAAAAGTAACTTTCCATTACTTTTTCTTTAATTTTCAGGGAAGAGATTAATTTTGAAGCACTGAAGAAATTTTGCTCCCTCCTGCTGCGGAAAAATAAATCACCAGAAGCCCCTATCTCTTCCTCTCCTACTCCTTTGCCCCTTCTTTTCCCCTCCCTCTGCCCCTACACCCCTTCTCCTCGCTCTCCACTCCCCTATCTCAAATCAATCCTTCTCCTCTCTCTCATTTCACCCCCTTACCTTCCTCTCTCCCACTCATCTACTTTCCCCCCTTCTTCTCCCCTCATATCCTCTCCTCCCTCCCCTTCTCTCTACTCTCCCCTTGACCGCACCTAACCATTTCCCTCTTCTCCTGTCCCCTTTCTCCCTCCCACCCTGTCCCCAGTCCCCCTTTCCTTCTTCTCCTCCATCTGCCTCCTCTCCCTTCCCTGCCCTGCCTTGGTTCAATTATCTCCCCGACCAGAAAAGTGCTCTTGAGCTAAATCTCTGTGTGCAGTACCATGAGAGATCAACCGGTATTTATTAATTTCGGTATATGGGTGGCATGTTTCATTGAAAACTAATTATAAATGCCTGTTACTCCGAGGTGGTGCTGTGATAGGTATTTCCAATGTTGATGGTGTCACTGTGTGATACACAATTGCTGCTAGTTGAGTATATTACCCTGGGATTACATAATCCAGCTACAAGGTTTCCATAAATTCTCAAAACTTTTTCTGAAAATATTTTCAGTGCCATTTTCTTCTCAGTAACTGAGATTTCTAATATCCAAAATAAAAGTTTAAACAAAATAAATTAGACATATTTCACAATAACATGATTAAATGTATCTATTGAATTGTCTTTTGTGTCTTTTATTGTTTACTTGAAGATCTTAGCCTTTCCAAGACGCCTGGGCTTAGTCTTGATATTTCTGCCCAAAGGCGTGACTGCAAGCTGAGTTTGGATTGTGCAGTCTGAGCTTGGATTGTGCAATCTGATCAGCTGTACTTTACCTAAATTTCCAGTATTAATCGGTATTTTTTTTAGTCAGCTTGGTTGATGCGATTTCTTTCTTTACCTTATAGCCCTTCCTGCCCAGTAGCTTCTCTTCCAATAAGTTTGAAAGACATGAGGACAAATTTCAAGCGCTTTACTAAGGTAGAAACATTCTTTTTTTTTAAATTGAGGCTGTATGTGATTGAGTGAAAAAACGTCAGTGTGCTGATGACACTTGTTGTAGACATTGTTTTGTGTTCTAAAAATGTTTTAAAGTTCCTTAAACTAAGAGGAAAAGAGTGATGAGTCAGAGAGGTTTGAAAAAGAGAATGGGTTGCAGAGAGAGAGGTGAGAGAAAATGCTTTCTTCATTTAATGAAGAATTTAATGGACAGAGAGGGGGAAGAATTTCTGAAGTGTGTTCAGGAGAACTTTCTTGATCAGTACATTTCCGGCCCAATGAGGAAGGAGGCGTTGCTGGATCTAGTTCTGGGGAATGAGATGGGTCAAGTGGAGCAAGTGCCAGTAGGAGAACATTTAGGGAACAGTGATCATAGTATCAAAAGAACAAGGAGAAATCTAGAGTAAAAATACTTAATTGGAGGAGGGCCAATTTCAGCAGGTTGAGAACGGATCAGGCCCAGGTCAACTGGAATCAAAGACTGGCAGGCAAAACTGTAGTCGAACAATGGATGGCCTTTAAAGAGGAGATGGTTTGGGTACAGTCTAGGTACATTCCCACAAGGAGGAAAGATAGAGCAACCAAAGCCAGAGCTCCATGGATGACAAAAGAGATAGAAAATAAGATGAAACAGAAAAGGTGGGTGTATGACAGATGTCAGGTTGATAATACAAGTGAGAACCAGGCTGAATATAGAAAGTTCAGAGGGGAAGTGAAAAAGGAAATGAGGGGCAAAGAAAGAGTATGAGAATAGACTGGCAACTAACAAAAAAGGGAATCCAAAAGTCTTCTATAGGCATATAAGTAGTAAACGGGTAGCAAAAGGAGGGGTGGGTCTGATTAGGGACCAAAAAGGAGACCTACTTATGGAGACAGAGGGCATGCTGAAACACTAAATGAGTACTTTGCATCTGTTTTTACCAAGGAAGAAGATGCTGCCAAAGTCACAGTAAAAGAGGAGATAGTTGAGATACTGGATGTGCTAAAAATTGATAAAGAGGTGGTACTAGAAAGGCTAGCTGTAATTAAAGTAGGTAAGTCACCCAGTCCGGATGGGATGCATCCTAGGTTGCTGAGGGAAGTAAGGATGGAAATTGCAGAGGTACTGGCCATAATCTTCCAATCATCCTTAGATATGGGGGTGGTTCCAGAGGACTGGAGAATTGCAAATGTTACACCCTTGTTCAAAAAAGGGTATGAGGATAAAGCCAGCAACTACAGGCCAGTCAGTTTAACCTCGGTGGTGGGGAAGCTTTTAGAAACGATAATCCGGGACGTAATTAACAGTCACTTGGACAAGTGTGGATTAATTAAGGAAAGCCAGCATGGATTTGTTAAAGGCAAATCGTGTTTAACTAACTTGACTAAGTTTTTTTGATGAGGTAACAGAGAGGGGGTTGATGAAGGCAATGTGTATATGGACTTCCAAAAGGCGTTTGATAAAGTGCCATGTAATAGGCTTGTCAGCAAAGTAGAAGCCCATAGAATAAAAGGGGCAGTGGCAGCATGGATACGAAATTGGCTAAGAGACAGGAAGCAGAGAGTAGTGGTGAACGGTTGTTTTTCGGACCGGAGGAAGGTATACAATGGTGTTCCCAAGGGGTTGGTACTAGGAACACTGCTTTTCTTGATATATTTAATGACTTGGACTTGGGTGTACGGGGAACAATTTCAAAATTTGCAGATGACAAAACTTGGAAGTGTAGTGAACAGTGAAGAGGACAGTGATAGACTTCAAGAGAACATAGACAGTGGAATGGGCGGACGTGTGGCAGCTGAAATTTAACACACAGAAGTGCGAAGTTATACATTTTGGTAGGAAGAACGAGGCGAGGTAATATAAACTAAAGGATACAATTCTGAAGGGGGTGCAAGAACAGAGAGATCTGGGGGTTTATGTGCACAGATCATTGAAGGTGGCAGGGCAGGTTGAGAAAACGGTGAAAAAAGCATACAGCATCCTGGACTTTATAAATGGAAGTCATGATGTGGAGATGCCGGTGATGGACTGGGGTTGACAATTGTAAACAATTTTACAACACCAAGTTATAGTCCAGCAATTTTATTTTAAATTCACAAGCTTTCGGAGATTTCCTCCTTCCTCAGGCAAATGTTTCAAGAGCTCCTTGAAGCCTACGCATTTATACATATAGAACAATACATGGTGTTTACAGACTGCCCCTGCAACTGCCCGTTGCCAAGGCAATCACCGTGTTCAGACAGAGAGGTGTCACCTGCAGAACCCCCGAATACACATTCAACAAAAAAACAAACAGGGAAAAAAAACAGAGAAAAAAAACAGAGAGAGGCAGAAACATCCGGAAGGCAGAGAGAGCCAGCAAATGACCCATTATATTAAAAACAGATAACATTTGTTCGCTGGTGGGGTAACGTGTAGCGTGACATGAACCCAAGATCCCGGTTGAGGCCGTCCTCATGGGTGCGGAACTTGGCTATCAATTTCTGCTCGACGATTTTGCGTTGTCGTGTGTCTCGAAGGCCGCCTTGGAGTACGCTTACCCGAAGGTCGGTGGATGAATGTCCATGACTGCTGAAGTGTTCCCCGACTGGGAGGGAACCCTCCTGTTTGGCGATTGTTGCGCGGTGTCCGTTCATCCGTTGTCGCAGCGTCTGCATGGTCTCGCCAATGTACCATGCTCTGGGGCATCCTTTCCTGCAACGTATGAGGTAGACAACGTTGGCCGAGTCACAGGAGTATGAACCATGCACCTGGTGGGTGGTGTCCTCTCGTGTGATGGTGGTATCTGTGTCGATGATCTGGCATGTCTTGCAGAGGTTACCGTGGCAGGGTTGTGTGGCGTCGTGGACGCTGTTCTCTTGAAAGCTAGGTAGTTTGCTGCGAACGATGGTCTGTTTGAGGTTGGGTGGCTGTTTAAAGGCGAGTAGTGGAGGTGTGGGGATGGCCATAGCGAGGTGTTTGTCCTCATTGATGACATGTTGAAGGCTGCGGAGAACATGGCGTAGTTTCTCCGCTCCGGGGAAGTACTGGACGACAAAGGGTACTCTGTTGGTTGCGTCCCGTGTTAGTCTCCTGAGGAGGTCTATGCGATTTTTTGCTGTGGCCCGTCGGAACTGTCGATCGATGAGTCGAGCGTCATATCCCGTTCTTACTAGTAACTACAATATGCCCAAGTCTCCTTCATCTTTTACGGCCGTCCATCAAGCCCTCTGACCGAATAAATTTCTTGTTTGGTGGGACGGGGGGGTTCTCAACATTGCCACCAGATTTCAGGCGCAGCAGGAAACGATCATATTTCTGGTCTTTTAATTGTCATTTTTGAGGATTTAAAAAATATTTTCCTCACCAAGACCTGCACTGTATTTTCTGTTTCTTTTAATGCACTTATGGCATAAGTATAAGTCATATTAAAAATTGATTGCAGGTTGTTAAACATGCTGTGCCTGATCTGCATGAATGATGGTTAAATGAGTTGAAACTTAACAGAATAGATTGGTTTTAGGTTTGGCGTTTCCTGAGGCCCAATTGTTTACCCTGATTTACACTCATTTAAAGTTTGGGCATATTCTAATAAATTGAGAAGATATTTGGATGTAACTTGACATAGTCAAAATGGACGCAACATTAGGCGCATTTTTGGGTCTAACTTCCGGGTTGCGCCCACGGAGGAAACGCCAGGCCAAAAAATATAACTAAGCTGCCTGTTTTATTTACAACAAACTACTACATACACAGTAATCTACATTTAAATACTTACCTGTGACGACTTTTTGATTGATGTGGAAATATACATAGGGTGATAGCAAATCACCTCTTGGCATACAGTACCAGAAGTATAGGATCTTAACCACAGGCAGCCAGGAAAGGTAAATTGAATAGTGAGTTAACATTTCAATGCTACATTCGCTTGCTACAGCTGACCTTCCAAACATTTCTGATCATTTTGTTGAAGGAGGAAAAAAGACAAATGTGCAATTACTTTGCACAGTACATTGGTTCAAAGTGTTCAATGTAAATCATCTAAACATTGAAAGTTATATAATAAATGGCCTTCAAATCTCAGAACACTTTAAAGATTGGTTTCCCAGTTCACTGTACCATGAATCTGTTTAGCCTATTTGTTAGAACAGGAGTGCCCTTGATCCTTCACATTTATCTGGTTTCATAAAATTGCACACCATTCAGTTACATTCCAGTACTTTTTCAAAAACACCTAGGGGTATTGGATCATTGCTCTGCTCTGTCAGTCATTAAAGGTCACTAGTGAATTTGCTATTGTAGCGGTAAATGAAAAAATGCATTGGGAAAAGATCCAGCAAAGACAAATAAAAGTGATGGAAACTAGATGGCAGAATGAGACAGAAAATCTACTTTTACCATTCAGTTGTTGGTTCAACATCTTGTCCTGAAAAACGCTAAGCAGCATTGTTTCAGCAGTTTGGTGTGAAGGATCGAGCAATCCTTCTGTGATTTGTCCCTGGTTCTAAAGCACATGTTGTTTCATTCTATGTATAGTTTCAGGGATATTATTTACAGTAATTGAATTGGCAGGATTTTCAACTGCCTTTGCGCTGTTTTAGTAGCAGTGCTGGGGCAGAAAATTCTGGGAAGCTCTTCAGCCATTTGTGTGGCTGTCCTGATCATCCAGCATAACTTCCACCAGGCATCAAATACGGGCAGATGTGTGTAAACAGAGATAGTAATGGTGGAATTATGTCATACATCACATTTTCCGTCATGACCAGCTGCCATTGCTGGTCACTACTCACTCCAGCATTTTACTGGCGTCCAGCTCTGCTACGGTCAGCCAAGGAAATTAAAAAATTAAATGGCCATTCCAGTGAGTACAGTCGATCATGGGGCACTCCCCGCCCCCACCACCAGTGGGGTTTGAGGCCCCACACCTCTTTCTGTCCAGGTAGTGGCCAGTCCTTTTCAGCTGCTGCAAGTCCCCGAGTACTGCAGCAGTGCGTTTCTGGGACAGTGCAGGCAGGTACACCACAAGGTGCCCACCAAAAACATTCAAACGAGACTGACCTCAGAAAGGTTAGTCGGATTAGTAACGAGTTAGTAGCATCAAGCCCATCCCACCTGCAACAAAAGGAAAATCCTGGCTAATAAGTTAAATTGTGTTTTTATTAGAGTTTTGTAGGAGTGTTAGTAATATATTTGGGCTTGAATTGTATGATTGTGTATATTTGTGTGGAAACTGCATCAGTGCCGTTGATAACTATTTAAAGTTTGTTGATTTATGTAATTAGTTCCATCTCAACCTTTTTTAAAATAACGAGTCCAGAATACAAAGGACGATGTAGAGAAGTTATTCCAGGCTGCAATTTGGTAGAAGATAAGTTGTAGGACCTTTGTTTAGCAGTAGTGAGAGTTGGTAACATGGAGAGGATGATCCTGGCTTCTGGGAACTGAGTTCCTAAGCTGAGAGGGTCAGAGGGAACCGGGAGAGGCATTTCACAAGCATTGGGAAGAATGGTCATGGTGTTTGGGAGCACTGAGAAGGAGGTACCAGAATCTAGTATGAGACAAAAATGCCAAAGTTGTGCACCATTGAATTTAAAATAAGCCAGCAACTGGGGGTGCTGTTGGAGTAAGGGCCACTGGTACATAGGTGCTGGTGGGAGCTGAGAAGTATGGCTTTGGCTTTCAGCTGAAGTAAATTCTGACTTGTCCAGGACTTGATGTTGAACAGACAGTCAAATAGCCTTGAAGTCAATGAATGGTGGCAGAGAGGTGCATTTGAGTGTCATCAGCAAACATGTGGAAGTTGCACCACGCAAGCTCCGCCTAGTTGTAGCAGGTCCTGAGTGACCTAACCAGCAGTCTTTATTGGGGCTGCTGGAGGCCGCTCAAAAAAAGACCACGAAACATTTTGCAAGTTATATTTATGTGGAGCCAGAAAAACCAGGGATGCTCCTCTTGGTCCCACTTAAGTACTGTGGGTTGCTGTCATAGAATCATAGAAAGGTTATAGCACGAAAGGAGGCCATTCGGCCCATCAAGTCCACTCTCGCCGGCTCTATGCATGAGCAATCCAGCTAGTCCTACTGCCCTGCCCTATTCCCGTAGCCCTGCACATTTTTTCGTTTTTGAAGACCATAATTGTATCTGTCTCTGCCACTCCCTCGGGCAGTGCATTCCAGATCCTAACCACTCACTGTGTAAAAATGTTTTCCTCATATCACCTTTGGTTCTTTCGCCAATCACCTTAAATCTATGCCCACTGGTTCTTGACCCTTCCACCAATGGGAACAGTTTCTGCCTATCCACTCCCTCTAGACCCTTCATGATTTTGAATACCTCTATCAAATCTCCTCTCAACCTTCTCTGTTCCAAGGAGAACAATCCCAGCCTCTCCAGTCTATCCACGTAATTTAAATCAGTCATCCCTGGAATCATTCTAGTAAATCTCCTCTGCACCCTCTCTAAGGCATTCACATCCTTCCTAAAGTGCAGTGCCCAGAACTGGACACAATACTCCAGTTGTGGCCAAATCAGTGTTTTATGACTTCTTTGCTTTTGTATTCTATGCCTCTATTTATAAAGTCCAGGACCCTGTATGCTTTTTAAACCGTTTTCTCAACCTGCCCTGCCATCTTCAATGATTTATGCACATACACCCCCAGATCCCTCTGTTCCTCCACCCCTTTTAGAATTGTGCCCTCTAGTTTATATTGCCTCTCCTCATTTTTCCTCCGAAATGCATCACCTCACATTTTTCTGCGTTAAACTTCATCTGCCACGTGTCCGCCCATGCCACCAGAGTGTCGATATCCTCTTGAAATCTATCGCTATCCTCCTCACTGTTCACTGCCCTTCCAAGTTTTGTGTCATCTGCAAATTTGGAAATTGTGCCCTGTACTTCCAAGTCCAAGTCATTAATATATATCAAAAAAAGCAGTGGTCCCAGCACCGACCCATGGGGAACACCACTGCACAGCTCCCTCTAGTCCGAACAACAACCGCTCACCACTACTCTCTGTTTCCTGTCATTTAGCCAACTCGATATCCATGTTGCTACTGTCCCCTTTATTCCATGGGCTGCAATCCTAATAGCAAGCCTACCATGTGGCGCTTTTTGAAAATCCATACACACCACATCATCTGCATTGCCCTCATCTATCTTCTCTGTTACCTCATCAAAAAACTCTAGTTGGTTAAACATGATTTGCCTTTAACAAATCTATGCTGGCTTTCCCTAATCAATCCACACTCGTCCAAGTGACTGTTAATTCTGTCCCGGATTATCGTTTCCAAAAGTTTCCCCACCACCGAGGTTAAACTGACTGGCCTATAGTTGCTGGGTTTATCCTTACGCCCTTTTTTGAACAGGGGTGTAACATTTGCAATTCTCCAGTCCTCTGGCACCACCCCCATATCTAAGGATGTCTGGAAGATTGCGGCCAGTACCTCCGCAATTTCCCCCCTTACTTCCCTCAGCATCCTAGGGTGCATCCCATCAGGACCGAGTGACTTATCTATTTTAAGTAGATCTAGCCTTTTTAGTGGCTCTTCTCTCTCAATTTTTATCCCACCCAGTATCTTAACTATATCTTCCTTTACCGAGACTGTGGCAGCATCATCTTCCTTGGTAATAACCGATGCAAAGTACTCATTTAATACCTCAGCCTGGGCTCACCCACCTCTGCTTCGTCTCACCCGCCCCCAACTCAGGACCGAACTGAGGGCTGGCTCGGCATTGGAGCTGTCTGGAATTTGTCAGGCCTCGAATGGCGAGCTCCATTAAGATGTACATTTGGCGCTCGCAGCTTGCCATTTCTAAGGACCGGTGCATGGAGAAATTGCTCTGCCGACTTGCTGCCAGTTTTGGGTGCAAGTCGAATTTCTTCCCCACCACCTGGGTTCACACATGAGGAATGGGGTGAGATGCTGGAGACAATCAGTTCCTATGGAGTTGTACCCCAGCACGCAATCTTATGGAGAGGAGAGAAACTTGGGGAGGGGAAGCCGGAGTCAATCTACCAAACCAGAACAATTCCAAATATAACGTGCATTATAAAAATATAATGGAATGACCAAGTGTTTCTAGATTGTAAGCAGACAGTGGAAAGATTTTGCTGTGCTCTGCTCTCCTGCTTTGTCCTTAATTACAAAACAATACTGAATCCAATCTGTTAATCTTGCCTTGGGCAGGATGACTTTTGCACGTACTCTTGCACTTTTATTATCGTCAGTAGAGGAAAAATATACCAACACATCTGCTGCTTCACTCAACAGATAAGTGGTCCATTTTTATCTGCAGAATGCTAATTTCAATAAATGGAAATCACCAAGTATGAAATAAACCAAATGCATCATAAAAATATTACGGCACTGCAGAGTCTTGTTTTTGGTCTTGTTTCACACAGAGCAGAAAAAAGGTCGTGTATTGGAAATGTGAATGTCCCATGGGTGCCGTAGGAGGCTGTTTGTCTGAGGCTCAGGTTGAAACACGTTGATGCTATTTGTGTTGGAAAATTATTTTTGTCTCATCCAATTGGTTGGTGCATAAATTTACCCCATTTTCATTCCAACTTAATTTGCAGATTAAATGTAATGGTATTGGGTAATTATTCAAAAAATCTACATATAAAAGAAACAATAAATATGTGACAGAAAGAATTTGTAAAAAGCCAAGAGCTGATTTTTTTCTAGAAATGAAGTCTTGAGACAATAGTCCCTTGTTGTTTTGCCACTCTCGACCTGGTGCAACTAGAGCCCCATCTGTACCTGAATTTTGCAGTGGGCTCCTACAATTGGCTTAGGACCCTGATTTGCATAGCAAAGCAACCTGATGCCTGTTTCAGACCTTCAGTTGCCTCACCTATTTACATTGTATGTCACTGGGACAACTGACATTAGACTAACTGGTCTATAGTTACCTGTTTAAACCTTCTGTCTCTTCTTGAACATGTGTTACATTTACTATCTCCTCCAGTCCCCCAACATAATTTGCATATCTGAGGATTGAAAAATTGTGGTCAGTACCTCTGCTAGCACCTTTCTGACTGCTTTCAACACCATAAAACACATGCCATCAGGGCCAAATGACTTATCCACCTTGTGTTCTGCTAATCTTTTCAGAATGAATTCAGTTTCCACAATTATCTCTAACATTGTTCCATATTCTCCTCTAGCCCACTTCACATGCTAACTTCCACTTTCATTTGTAAACACTGGTGCGAAATATTTATTTAATATCACTGACATACCTTCATCCTACACTATCAGATTTACCCCTTCATCTGTGAGTGGTCCTGCAGTCTTTTTAAACTATTTTAATTTGTTTATATGCTTAAAAAAGCCCTTAAAGTCCTTCAATAAGATTTGCTCTTTTTTTTTCCCTATTCCCATTCAGCCCCTCAAATCACCCTTTTCCTCTTACTACACACACTTTCTATATTTCTCAATTTTTCTTGATATTGTTATGCTTAGTTTTATCATATATCTTTCTTTTAAGTTTCATTTAAAGTTTAACCTCTCTATTTATCCATGAAACTATACTCTTTGATACACCATCTTTTTGCTTTGTGCACTGTATTTCTCCAGATGATGCAACCATTAACATCCAGAACTTGACCTCGTCCTCACCAATCTACCTGTCGCAGATGCATCCGTCCATGACAGTATTGGTAGGAGTGACCACCGCACAGTCCTCGTGGAGACGAAGTCCCAACTTCGCACTGAGGACAACGTGTTGTGTGGCACTACCACCATGCTAAATGGGATAGATTCAGAACAGATCTAGCAGCTCAAAACTAGGCATCCATGAGACGCTGTGGGCCATCAGCAGCGGCAGAATTGTATTCCAGCACAATGTGTAACCTCATGGCCCGGCATATCCCTCACTGTACTATTACCAACAAGCCAGGGGATCAACCCTGGTTCAATGAGGAGTGTAGAAGAGCATGCCAGGAGCAGCACCAGACATATGTAAAAATGAAATGCCAACCTGGTGAAGCAACAACTTGGGACTACATGCATGCTAAACAGCGGAAGCAACATGCTATAGCCAGAGCTAAGCGATTCCACAACCAACGGATCAGATCAAAGCTCCACAGTCCTGCCACATCCAGTCGTGAATGATGGTGAACAATTAAACAACTAACGGGAGGAGGAGGCTCTGCAAACATCCCCATCCTCAATGATGGCAGAGTCCAGCATGTGAGTGCAAAAGACAAGGCTGAAGCGTTTGCAACCATCTTCAGCCAGAAGTGCCGAGTAGATGATCCATCTCGGCCTCCTCCCGATATCCCCACCATCAGCCAGTCTTCAGCCAATTCGATTCATTCCAAGTGATATCAAGAAACGGCTAAGTGCACTGGATACAGCAAAGGCTGTGGGCCCCGACAACATCCCGGCTGTAGTGCTGAAGACTTGTGTTCCAGAACTAGCCGCGCCTCTAGCCAAACTGTTCCAGTACAGCTACAACACTGGTATCTACCTGACAATGTGGAAAATTGCCCAGGTATGTCCTATCCACAAAAAGCAGGACAAATCCAATCCGGCCAATTACCGCCCCATCAGTCTACTCTCAATTATCAACAAAGTGATGGAAGGTGTCGTCGACGGTGTTATCAAGCAGCACTTACTTACCAATAACCTGCTCACCGATGCTCAGTTTGGGTTCTGCCAGACCTCATTACAGCCTTGGTCCAAACATGGACAAAAGAGTTGAATTCCAGAGGTGAGGTGAGAGTGACTGCCCTTGACATCAACGCAGCATTTGACCGAGTGTGGCACCAAGGAGCCCTAGTAAAACTGAAGTTAATGGGAATCAGGGGGAAAACTCTCCAGTGTCTGAAGTCATACCTAACACAAAGGAAGATAGTAGTGGTTGTTGGAGGCCAATCATCTCAGGCCCAGGACATTGCTGCAGGAGTTCCTCAGGGCAGTGTCCTGGGCCCAACCATCTTCAGCTGCTTCATCAATGACCTTTGCTCCATCATAAGGTCAGAAATGGGGATGTTCACTGATGATTGCACAGTGTTCATTATCTGAGGGGTTGCGAATGGAACTGAAGTAGTCCGTGCCCGCATGCAGCAAGACCTGGACAACATTCAGGCTTGGGCTCATAAGAGGCAAGTAACATTCGCGCCAGACAAGTGCCAGGCAATGACCATCTCCAACAAGAGAGAATCTAACCGCCTCCCCTTGACATTCAATGGCATTACCATCACCGAATCCCCCATCATCAACATCCTGGGGGTCACCACTGACCAGAAACTTAACTGGACCAGCCACATAAATACTGTGGCTACAAGAGCAGGTCAGAGGCTGGGCATTCTGCAGCGAGTGACTCACCTCCTGACTCCTCAAAGCCTTTCCACCATCTACAAGGCACAAGTCAGGAGTGTGATGGAATACTCTCCACTTGCCTGGATGAGTGCAGCTCCAACAACACTCAAGAAACTCGACATCATCCAGGACAAAGCAGCCCGCTTGATTGGCACCCCATCCACCACCCTAAACATTCACTCCCTTCACCACCGGCGCACAGTGGCTGCAGTGTATACCATCCACAGGATGCAATACAGCACCTCCCAAACCCACGACCTCTACCACCTAGAAGGACAAGGGCAGCAGGCACATGGGAACACCACCACCTGCACGTTCCCCTCCAAGTCACACACCATCCCGACTTGGAAATATATCGCCGTTCCTTCATCGTCACTGGGTCAAAATCCTGGAACTCACTGTGTGAGAACCTTCACCACACGGACTGCAGCAGTTCAAGAAGGCGGCTCACCAACACTTTCTCAAGGGCAATTAGGGATGGGCAATAAATGCTGGCCTCACCAGCGACGCCCACATCCCATGAACGAATAAAAAAAATCAAGCACTGCATACTTACGTTCTGTCTTTTATGGACAAGAGACCCCTGTTGTACCTGAAGGAATTGGTGGTTTAACAGTCTGCATGTTATCTTTTAGAAAATCTGACTGTTTAAACAAAAAACTGCCATCTGTCCATCTGAGGTAAGGAGGGTTGTAGTGTATCCACCCAGACACTAGAGGGACAACTAGGAAATTTCTGTTGGAAAGAAGACCATGTTGTAATTGTATCATTTGTAACAACCAAGGACTTTTCCTGAAAATAAATAATCAGTGCTTATAAAAGCAAACACAAAATATGACATAGAATGTTCAGCACAGAAACAGGACATTCGGCCCAACAGGTCCATGCCGGTGATGACTATAGTTCAAGAATATTAAAAAGAGACAGTTGGGAATCATTTCGGTGGAGTTAAGAATGAATTCAGGAGGTGTGAACAATCTGGCCTTCTTTTGCTGGACCAGAGACGATTAAGGGGGGGACCTAGTCAAGGTTTTCAAATTTATGAACAGTTCTGACAGGGTAAATACTTTAAGATTGTTTCCACTAGTTGGCAAATTAGTAATAAGGAGGCATAGATTCTTGTATTACAAGAACAAAGACGGAAATTACTAGAAATCACAGAATGCATGAATTGCAACAATTATACATTCCTTTCTGGCACAAAAACACAAAAGAAAATACGGCCCAACCATGGCTGACAAAAAAAATTAAGGATAGTATTAGATCCAAAGAGGAGTCATATAAAGTTGCCAGAAAAAGTAGCAAGCCTGAGGATTGGGAGCAGTTTAGAATTCAGCAAAAAAGGACCAAGAGATTGATTAAGAGGGGAAAAATAGAGTAAACTTGCAAGGAACATAAAAGTGGACTGTAAAAGCTTCTACAAGTGTGTAAAAAGAAAAAGATTAGTGAAGACAAATGTAGGTCCCTTACAGTCAGAAACGGGAGAATTTATAATGGGGAACAGGGAAATGGCAGAGCAATTAAACAAATACTTTCGTTCTGTCTTCACGGAGGAAGACATAAATAACTTCCCAGAAATGCTGCGGTACAGAGGGACCTGGGTGTCCTCGTACATGAAACACAAAAAGTCAACATACAGGTGCAGCAGGTAATCTGGAAGGCAAACGGAATATTGGCTTTTATTTCTAGGGGGATGGAGTATAAAAGCAGGGAAGTCATGCTACAACTGTACAGGGTGTTGGTGAGACCACACCTTGAGTACTGCGTACAGTTCTGGTGCCCTTATTTAAGGAAGGATATACTTGCATTGGAGGCAGTTCAGAGAAGGTTCACTAGGTTGATTCCGGGTATGGAAGGGTTGCCTTATGAGGAAAGATTGAACAGGTTGGGTCTATACTCATTGGAGTTTAGAAGAATGAGAGGAGATCTTATTGAAACATACAAGATTCTGAGGAGACTCGATTGGGTAGATGGTGAAAGGATGTTACCCCTCATGGGGGAATCTAAAACATAGGGGGCATAGTCTCAGAATAAGGGGTTGCCCGTTTAAGATGGAAATGAGGAGGAATTTCTTCTCCCAGAGGGTCGTGAATCTTTGGAATTCTTTAATCCAAAAAAGCCGTGGAGGCTGAGTCATTGAATACATTCAAGGCTGAGTTAGTCGCATTTTTGATCAGCAAGGAAGTCAAAGGATATGGGGAAAAGGCGGGAAAGTGGAGTTGAGGTAAAAATTAGATCAGCTATGATCTCATTGAATGGCGGAGCAGGCTCGGGGTGGGGTGGGGGGGTCGAATGGCCTAACTCCTCCTCCTATCTCTTATAGTCTTATGGTCTAAATGCTAGGGAACCAAGGTACTATTGAGAAGGAGGAATTAAAGGAAATTAGTATTCGTAAAAAAAAGTTCTGGAGAAATTAATCGGACTGAAAGCCGATAAATCCCCGGGGCCTGATAATCTGCATCTAAAAGAGGTAGCTATGGAAATAGTGGATGCATTAGTTGTCATCTTCCAAAATTCTATAGATTATGGAACAGTTCCTGCAGATTGGAGGGTGGCAAATGTAACCCCACTATTTAAAAAAGGAGGGAGAGAAAACAGGGAACTACAGACCGGTTAGCCTAACATCAGTAGTTGGGAACATGCTAGTCTATTATAAAGGATGCGATAACAGGACACTTAGAAAATATCAACAGGATTAGACAAAGTCAACATGGATTTATGAAAGGGAAATCATGTTTGATAAATCTACTGGAGTTTTTTGAGGATGTAACTGGTAGAATAGATAAGGGAGAACCAGTGGATGTGGTTTATTTGGATTTTCAGAAGGCCTTTGATAAAGTCCCACATAAGAGGTTAGTGTGCAAAATTAAAGCACATGGGATTGGGGGTAATATACTGGCATGGATTGAAAATTAGTTAACAGACAGGAAACAGAGTAGGAATAAATGGGTCTTTTTCGGGGTGACAGGCAGTGACTAGTGGGGTACCACAGTATCTGTGCTTGGGCCCCAGCTATTCACAATATATATCAATGATTTGGATGAGGAAACCAAATGTAATATTTCCAAGTTTGCTGACGACACAAAACTAGGTGGGATCGTAAGTTGTGAGGAGGATGCAAAGAGGCTTCAAGGCGATTTAGACAAGTTGAGTGAGTGGGCAAATACATGGCAGATGCAGTATAACATGGATAAATGTGAAGTTATCCACTTCGGAAGGAGAAATAAAAAGACAGAGTATTATTTAAATGGTGATAGATTGGGGAATGTTGATATACAAAAGGGACCAGGGTGTCCTTGTACACCAGTCACTGAAAGCATACATGCAGGTGCAGCAAGCAGTTAGGAAGGCAAATGGTAGGTTGGCCTTCATTGCAAGAGGATTTGAGTATAGGAGCAAGGATGCCTTACTGCAGTTATACGGGGCCTTGAAGAGACCACACCTGGAGTAGTGTGTGCAGTTTTGGTCTCTTTACCTAAGAAAGGATATACTTGCCATCGAGGGAGTGCAGCGAAGGTTCACCTGGGATGGCAGGACTGCCGTACGAGAAGAGATTGGGTCAACTTGCCTGTATTCACTCGAGTTTAGAAGAGTGAGAGGGGATCTCATTAAAACATATAAAATTCTGACAGGGCTCGACAGACTGGATGCAGGAAGCTCCAGAACGAGGGGTCACAGTCTCAGGATACGGGAAAGGACATTTATGACTGAGATGAGGAGAAATTTCTTCACTCAGAGGGTGGTGAACCTGCAGAATTCTCTGCCACAGAAGGCTGTGGAGGCCAAGTCACTGAATATATTTAAGAAGGAGCTAGATTAATTTCTAGACACAAAAGACATCAAGGGGTATGGGGAGAGAGTGGGAATATGGTATTGAGATAGAGGATCAGCCATGATCATATTGAGGCTCGAAGGGCCAAATTGCCTACTCCTGCTCCTATTTTCTGTGTTTCTATGTTTAGAACATGGAATGCTTTAACCAGAGTTGCTCTTGAGCCACAGGCTGTAGTCTCTTATGAAAGGGAACTGGATAAGTATTTGTAAAGAAAGAATATAACAGAGAGGGGGCATTGAAATGGGATTGGAGTAGATAGCTCCAGCTGAAGTCAAATGACCTCCTTCTGTGCTGTAATTTCTATGACATTAATTCTGGGACACAGTACTGTACTTGCAACTATTGAATGATCATTGTAATCTTCATACAGGACAAATGATTTTTGATTGTGAAAATTTGTGGATAGTGAAAAATGCTAGTTACAAAATAGTTACCAAATGAAACAGTTTTGGAACAGAAGATGGGTCTCAGACAAAAGGATCCTTTTAAGATCAACCAGAGTCTACAAATTTACATCTCAGTTCACGTTTCCATAGCACATCTTGCTGAATACATTTTAATGAGATAAATGACTGGAAATTTCTGGTGTTTCATTTTTTTGTGGGGGTAGCCCACTAAGCTACATTTCACTTGAGAACTGTGAAAGCGCAGGTGTGCAATTAGTGTCATCCTGCTGGGACAGGGTCCTTATTTTCTTTTATCTTGTTGGCACATGCAGTGTGTTGTATGAGCAGTTTATATATTTTTAGCTGATTTTGGCCTCAAAATTATCTTTTCATAAGAGCTTCACATTGGCTGGAAACTAAGTGAATTGTCAATATTAATGACCTAATCCTTTTTATTTTTCCACATTTACTAATGGACGCCTCATTGTGTACGTGTTTCATGTTTCCCTCACTATGGTGAATCACCTTATACTTATCCACATCAATCTGTCATCTGTGGAGATCTTCATTTACAACATTCAGCATAAGAATGTGGGTTCTTGCTATATCATTATGGTACGAACTAGTAGATGACCTATGGTGTTGCTCATAGTATTTCCAACCTGGAGCAGAGTTTCAGATATTTACCATGATTCTGAAGTAGCCTTGATATGATAGTGGTTTCCCCATTGTTGTAATACAGCAAATTTATTGAAGCAACATATCACATGAATAACACAAGGTAACAATATATATAACAATATTATATATGTTACTGATACTGAAAGATGTAAAGGCCAATTTTCCTGACACTTATCTCTAGGGAATGCCGATTTCCCTGGCTGCGATCAGGAAAAAGGGCTGTAGACCTGTTTCTCCAGATCTCTGTCCGTTTTACATTTCCTTGGGATTTCTGGGGCTTTCCTGAGGCAGCGAGGCTGGTCCTTCACTTGCAATAGGTGCAGGCCCACCGTAGCTACGAAACTGAGGTGGTAAGAGTGAACATAGGAACAGGAGTAGGCCATTTAGCCCCTCGAGCCTGTTCCACCATTCATTCAACAAGATCATGGCTGATCTCAGACCTAACTCCATATACCCGCCTTAGCCCCATATCCCTTAATATCTTTTGTTAACAAAAATCTATCAATCTCAGATTTAAAATTAGCAATTGGGCTTGTATCAACTCCTGTTTGCGGAAGAGAGTTCCAAACTTCTACCACCCTTTGCCTGTAGAAGTGTTTCCTAACTTCACTCCTGAAAGTCCTGGCTCTAATGTTTAGGCTATGTCCCCTAATCCAAGACTCCCCAACCACTGGAAATAGGGTAGATAGAGAGAAACTATCGGTTCCCCTTTAATACCTTGAAAACTTCAATCAAATCACCCTTAATCTTCTAAATTCCAGGGAATACAACCCTTGTTTGTGTAATCTCTCCTCATAATTTAATCCTTGGAGTCCAGGTATCATTCGAGTAAATCTACACTGCACTCCCTCCAAGGCCAAAGTGCATTTACTTTCATTGCTCTTGAACTACTTTCCCTAGTTGTTCATGCTGTCAGTGCTCCTCCATTGCTGGAGATGTAGAAAAGGTCCAGGTATGTTCAGTGAATGGTCAGTCTTGCTGTCAATCATTTAAAAAAAGTTATGAGAATTGTAAACAGATACATTCTGCAAGTTGTAGTCTGTGACCTTGTTGATTCGCCTCATAAGAGTGCCCATGATAGCTCAGGGAAGCTCCATGAACTCAAATCCTAGGCTTCCCAGAGAGAGGTACAAGGCTCTGATGGAAAGCATTTCAACATAAAAATTATGTGGGTAGGTTTATTCATTTCGTTGAAAGTTTTGTAATTTTTAATGTCTCTAACCTGTTACTAAGCTAAGAAATTTTGCTCTGGTGGTAAGAAAGGCCAAGAGAATTTTCAAAAATTATTTGGAGCAATTTCAGTGGATCTCCTGTTCCCTTTTTTATATTTGACTGCTCATTTCTATTTGTTTTTTTGTTATTTATTTTTCATTGGAAGCTTATGTACCCACTTTGCTTACTTTGATCTGTACATTCTCTTTCTTGTTCAGTTTTGATTTGTGGTTCCAAATTGATATTCATCAACAGAAAATTAGGCATAGGTTTGACACAGATACTGAAGGTGTAATGCCCTAAGAATACCATTATTTATATCAGATTTTCTACGTCTATAAAGATCCTTGTTACCAATCATTTTCCAGATCTCTAAAAATTGTATTATTGGATATCACTTCCTGGGACTTGGCCCTCTCACTATCCAGTATCGGTTTTCTATTATGAAATCACAGCAGCATATTGCATCAGGTGCGTGGTGTCCTGGATGCATCAATAAGCTATCAATGAGTTTGGTGAGAGGAAGAGGTACAGTTAGTGATTGTGGTTATTTACCCTGATATAAAATAGCAAATGAAAAGCACAATCAGAATAAAAAAAATAAAGTTGTTACTCTCTAGAAAAATGGATGAGAGACATGACAGTGGTTCAGACATCTGGCCTCAAATTTGCACAGGGCCAGTGGTGCATTCCTGGCATAAATTGGTCAGGAGTGCAGTGGAGAGGGCAGAAAATTGGGTCCCAGCGAAAGGCTGCGAGTTTTCATGGGGGCCGCTTTGAGACAAACTTCCATGCACCCAAACGTAGCCAATGACATTGGATGGATGAGACTGGAAATCTTGAAAAATACGTTGGGGAGCCAACCATGGAACAGGCCATTTTGGATCTGGTGATGGGTAACAAAACAGGATTAATTAATGATCTCAAAGTAAAGGATCCCTTGGGAAGCAGTGATCATAACATGATGAATTTCACATCCAGTTTGAGAGCAAGGACCTTGGGTCTGAAACTACTGTATTAAACTTAAATCAAGGCAATTATAAAAGAATGAGGGCAGAATTGGCTAAAGTGGACTGGGTAAACAGATTAGATGGTATGATGGTGGATAAGCAATGGCAAACATTTATAAAGATATTTTATGACTCGCAACAAAAATATATACCATGGCTAACTAAGGAGGTTATAAGAAAAAGCATACAACATGGCAAAGATTACTGGTAAGCCCAAAGATTGGGAAAACTTTAAAAACCAGAAAAGGATGATTAAAAGAATAAGAGGGAGAAAATAAATTTTGAGTAAACTGGCAAGAAATATAAAAACTGACAGTAAAAGCTTCTACAAGTATATAAAAAGGAAGAGGGTAGCTAAAGTAAACATTGGTCCCTTAGAGGATGAAACTGGGGAAATAATAATGGAAAACAAGGAAATGGCAGAGGAATTGAACAGATATTTTGTATCTGTCTTCACTGTAGAAGACACTAATAACATACCAATAATAGTAGAAAATCAAGGGGCAAAGGGAAGGGAGCAACTTAAAACAATCACTATCACAAAAGAAAATGTACTAGGTAAACTAATGGGTCTAAAGGCTGACAAGTCCCCTGGACCTGATGGCTTGCATCTGAGAGTCTGAAATGAAGTGGCTACAGAGATAGTGGATGCATTGGTTGTAATCTTCCAGAATTCACTAGATTCTGGAAAGGTCCCAGCAGATTGGAAAACCGCAAACGTAACACCCCTATTCAAGAAGGGAATGAGACAGAAAGCAGGTAACTATAGACCAGTTAGCCTAACATCTGTCATTGGGAAAATGCTAGAATCCATTATCAAGGAAGTAGTAGCAGGACATTTGGAGACTCATAATACAATCAAGGAGAGTCAACCTGGTTTTATGAAGGGGAAATAGTGTCTGACAAATTTATTAGAGTTCTTTGAGGAAGTAATGGGCAGGGTGGATAAAGGGGAACCAATGGATGCAGTATATTTGGATTTCCAAAAAGCATTTGATAAGGTGCCACATAAAAGATTGCAGCACAAGATAAGAGCTCATGGTGTTGGGGGTAAAGTGATTAGAGATGAAATCACTTCAATGATAAGGAGGATATAACGAGAGGTAAGCAGCCAACAGAGACCGTATGGGTTGAATTGAGAAATAGGAAAGGATCTAAGACTATAGTGGAAGTTGTATAAAGGACAACTGGTAGCAGCTCTGAAGTGCTAGATTATATAAATGCAGAGATTAGACAATTGTGTAGCAAAGGCATAGTGGTCTTAATGGGGGACTTTAACCTTCACATAGATTGGGAAAAGCAGACTAGCAACTGTCAGAAAGGTATTGAATTTCTTGAGTGTGTCCGGGATAGTTTTCTACAGCAGTATGTCCTAGAGACAATAAGGGGGCAAGCCATACTAGATTTAGAAATGAGTAATGAACCAGATTTAGTTAACAGCTTAACTGTGCGTGAACATCTATCCAATAGCGATCATAACATGATCGAGTTCAATGTAGTGTTTAAAAGGGAAAAAAGTGAATCAGCTGCTAAGATTCTAGACTTGGGTAAGGCCGACTTCAATGGGATGAGACAGAGACTGTCCACAGTAACCTGGGCAAATCTGTTAATGGGTAAAACGACTAATAATCAGTGGGAAATGTTTAAAGAAACATTCAACGTGATACAGAATCAGTTTATACCCCTGAAGGGCAAGAACTCTACTTGCCAAAAAAAACAGCCATGGACAACTAAAGAGGTAAGGGACAGTATAAGACATAAGGAAAGGGCATACAAAAAGGCAAAAAAATGGCACAGATCCTGGCGAATGGGAAAGATACAAAGATCAACAAAGGGTCACAAAACAGATAGTAAGAGCTACAAAAAGAGAGAGTATGAAAAGAAACTTGCAAGGGATATCAAAACCAATACGAAGAACTTTTATAGTTACATCAGGAAAAAGAGGGTGGTCAGGAGCAGTGTTGGCCCCTTAAAAACTGAAAGTGGGGATATTGTCATTGACAATGGGGAAATGGCGGACATGTTGAACAATTACTTTGCGTCAGTATTTACAGTGGAAAGACAGGATAGCATGCCGGAAATCCCAAGAAAACTAATATTGAATCAGGGACAGGGACTCGATAAAATTAACATAAGTAAAGCAACTGTAATAAAAAAAATAATAGCACTAAAGAGTGACTAATCCCCAGGACCAGATGGTTTCCATCCCAGGGTTTTAAAGGAAGTCAGTGAGCACATTGCAGGTGCCCTCACTATAATCTTTCAAAGTTCTCTAGATTCAGGAACTGTCCCTCTAGATTGGAAAACTGCATGTCACTCCGCTTTTCAAGAAAGGAGAGAGAGGGGGAAACCAGGGAATTATAGACCAGTTAGCCTAACATCTGTTGTGGGGAAAATGCTGGCGTCTATAATAAAGGATAGCGTGACTGAACACCTCGAGAATTTTCAGTTAATCAGAGAGAGCCAGCGTGGATTTGTGAAAGGTACGTCGTGCCTGACAAATCTGATTGAATTTTTGGAAGAGGTGACTAAAGTAGTGGACAGGGGAATGTCAATGGATGTTATTTATATGGACATCCAGAAGGCATTTGATAAGGTCCCACATAAGAGACTGTTAGCTAAGATGGAAGCCCATGGAATCGAGGGAAAAGTATGGACTTGGTTAGGAAGTTGGCTGAGCGAAAGGCAACAGAGAGTAGGGATAATGGGTAAGTACTCACACTGGCAGGATATGACTAGTGGAGTCCTGCAGGGATCTGTTTTGGAGCCTCAATTATTCACAATATTTATTAATGACTTAGATGAAGGCATAGAAAGTCTCATATCTAAGTTTGCCGATGACACAAAGATTGGTGGCATTGTGAGCAGTGTAGATGAAAACATAAAATTACGAAGCGATATTGATAGATTAGGTGAATGGGCAAAACTGTGGCAAATGGAATTCAATGTAGACAAACGTGAAGTCATCCACTTTGGATCAAGAAAGGATAGAACAGGGTACTTTCTAAATGGTAAAAAGTTAAAAACAGTGGATGTCCAAAGGGACTTAGTGGTTCAGGTACATAGATCATTGAAGTGTCATGAACAGGTGCAGAAAATAATCAATAAGGCTAATGGAATGCTGGCCTTTATATCTAGAGTACAAGGGGGCAGAAGTTATGCTGCAGCTATACAAAACCCTGGTTAGACCGCATCTGGAGTACTGTGTGGAGTTCTGGGCACCGCACCTTTGGAAGGACTTATTGGCCTTGGAGGGAGTGCAGCGTAGGTTTACTAGAATGATACCCGGACTTCAAGGGTTAAGTTACGAGGAGAGATTACACAAATTGGGGTTGTATTCTCTGGAGTTTAGAAGGTTAAGGGGTGATTGATTGAAGTTTATATTAAGGGGAACAGATAGGGTGGATAGAGAGAAACTATTTCCACTGGTTGGGGATTTTAGGAGTAGGGGGCGCAGTCTAAAAATTAGAGCCAGACCTTTCAGGAGTGAGATTAGAAAACATTTCTACACACAAAGGGTGGTAGAAGTTTGGAACTCTCTTCCGCAAACGGCAATTGATACTAGCTCAATTGCTAAATTTAAATGTGAGATAGATAGCTTTTTGGCAACCAAAGGTATTAAGGGATATGGGTCAAAGGCAGGTACAAGGAGTTAGATCACAGATCAGCCATGAACTCATCAAATGGCGGAGCAGGCACGAGGAGCTGAATGGCCTACTCCTGTTCCTGTATTCCTATGTTCCTATATACTGGCATGGATAGAGGATTGGCTAACTAAAACACAAAGAGTGGGTGTGAAAGGGTCATTTTCAAAATGGCAGTCTGTAACTATTGGAGTGCTGCAGGGCTCAGTGCTGGGGCCTCAACTATTTACAATATATATCAATAACTTGGATGAAGGAACAGAGTGTCTTGTGGCCAAATTTGCTGATGATACAAAGATAGGTGGAAAAGCAAGTTGCGATGAGGACACAGTGTCTGCAAAGGGATATTGACAGGTTAAGTGAATGGGCAAAAATTTGGCAGATGGAATATAATGTGGGAAAATGTGAAGTCATCCACTGGGAGGAAAAATAAAAAAGCAAAATATTATTTCAAAGGGGAAATACTACAAAATACTGCGGTACAGAGGGATCTGGGTGTCCTCATACACGAAACACAAAAAGTCAACATACAGGTGCAGCAGGTAATCCAGAAGGGAAACGGAATATTGGCCTTTATTTCTAGGGGGATGGGGTATAAAAGCAGGGAAGTCATGCTACAACTGTACAGTGTGCTGGTGAGACCATACCTGGAGTACTGCGTACAGTTCTGGTGCCCTTATTTAAGGAAGGACACACTTGCATTGGAGGCAGTTCAGAGAAGGTTCACTAGGTTGATTCCGAGTATGGAAGGGTTGTCTTATGAGGAAAGATTGAACAGATTGGGTCTATACTTACTGGAGTTTAGAAGAATGAGAGGAGATCTTATCGAAACATACAAGATTCCGAGGGGACTCGACAGGGTAGATGCCGAGAGGATGTTACCCCTCATGGGGGAATCTAAAATTAGGGGGCATAGTCTCAGAATAAGGGTCACCCGTTTAAGACGGAAATGAGGAGGAATTTCTTCTCCCAGAGGGTCGTGAATCTTTGGAATTCTTTACCCCAAAAAGCTGTGGAGGCTGAGTCATTGAATACATTCAAGGCTGAGTTAGACAAATATTTGATCAGCAAGGAAGTCAAAGGATATGGGGAAAAGGCAGGAAAGTGGAGTTGAGGTAAAAATCAGATCAGCCATGATCTCATTGAATAGCGGAGCAGGCTCGAGGGGCCGAATGGCCTACTCCTATCTCTTATGGTCTTACTTTTACTGATAAAATTGGTTATTTAAGGTTTGAAACGTCTTAAAGAAATTTCCCCCAAATAGGTTGCCTCTTCTGTTTGAAGCCTTGGGTCGAGTTTGAAATTTGAGATAGGAGCCTTTGATTTCTAATTACTATGGAGAAACGTTGTGTCTGTGTGAGAGAGATGCATGGAAAGACTTGTTTTCACTGTGCTAATGTTGAATTATAATGCCTAGAGTGCACCATTACAAACCAATTCTGGAGTCAAAGGGGGTGATTTTAAACCCCAAGAATGGGTGGGTCGGGGGCAGGTAGGAATTGAAAATAGTTGTTTTTTTGGGGTGCAACTGCAAAATTTTTGGACTTTGTATTCCCAGTGGGAAGCCTGTACTTTTCCGTGCCAACGTTAAACCCAGAAACAAAGCCGGGTTGCAGTTGCAACCCAAAAAACAACTTTTTAATTCCCACCTGCCCCCAACCCACCCGTTCTTGGGGTTTAAAATCACCCCCAAATATTCAAAAGGAAGTTTTGTTGAAAAAGTTAATAGGACTGAAAATAAAAGAGGTATAAGGCTCAAAAGTATGCATCCCAGAGAGTGGGGATACTAACTATAATTTTCCAAAAATCTTCAGAAACCCATATTGTGCCAAAGGACTGTAGGGTGGCAAATGTTGCCCACCTAATCAAGATAGAGAAACAAGCCATGTCAGAAAATTTTAGACCTGTTAGTCTTAACCCCATTGTGAATAAGCTTCTAGAATCCATAATATAGGATGAAGTTAGTGGTACAACTAATTTTATTTATATTAATATACATCCTTCAAAAAAAGTCACAAGCTACTTCACAAATAGGCATGATGCAAAAAGAACATTGAGCCAGAAAGGAAGAGATATTAAAACAGGGAAACAGGTCATTCAGCCGAACCACTCCGTGTTGGGGTTTATTCTCATGAGCAATAGTCCTAATCCCACGTGCACATCATGTTCCCATATCCCGTTATCCCCTTTCCTTCAAACGCCTGTCTAACCTATCCTTAAATGTTGACATGGTCTCTGCTTCAATCATTAACTCCAGTAACACATTCCACAGCCTCACAAAATAATTTTTGTTGTGACCTGGTTAGCATTGCCATAGCAATAGCTGAGAACATTGCGGCAAAGCTTTTTGTAGTAATTATGAATAATCATAAACGTTTCTTTACCTTATCTTATACCTGGATATTATTTCAAAGAGTCAAAACTAAGGAGCTTGTATTCTTTTAATTTTTTTTTCCATGGGAACAAACATACTGAGGCATGGGCTAAAAGTTTGTGTTCACTTGCGTCACTGAGCAAGGTAGAGGCTCTACCAGTGAAGGTGCAGTACACCAGGCACCAGTGACTTGCTCTTCGAATCCTGCCAGAGTATCCTGGGTCAGGGGGAGGTCACCTCACTTACATAGCAGGGGCAGCCACCCATGTCACTATAGTGCAACTTGAACACCCACCAGAAGAGGGGGACAGAAATGGGAAAAGTGGAGCATAAAGCATTTGGCTCCCTTTGCCTGTGGACGTGGACCTTCATATTTGAGCATGAGAAAAGATTTTGGAAGTTTGTCTGAATCATAAAATCTTGCTCCTAACCACTGAAGCCACTACTAGTCTAACTAAGAGCCAGCTTGACGCAATGGGCCGAATGGCCTCTCTGCAAACATCTATGGTATATGTAAAAAAAAACTTAAATTACCTTCAGTCTTTGCACATAATTGTAAGTTTCCAGCTGTGCAATCCAATTTTGTTAATATTTCCTTTGTAGCTCACACAATTAGCCTATCATCTAAAAATCACTTTGATTAAAGGTAACATTGTTAAACAGGTTAAACTGAAGTTTTAATGCAGTTGATGTCTGTTTTTCTTTGAAACAAAGTTACTATTTATAGTTTTATTTGCAAATTGATTTCCACAACAGAAATTTCAAAATACATTTTAATCCCCTTAACAGGTCCCCACTATGAGCTAGCCTTAAGGCTGACTTAGTTATTTACAAATCTACCAGCATGAAGAGAGAAAGATAGAGCTTAAATGATTAACTTAAAATGGACAGGCTTTAGATAAATATGACTATGATAACTGCAGTATATAGGAATACTACAGGAGAAAGTCTTTTCCTTGAACATGAGGTAAAAATATTCCTCCAAAGTAATAATTTTTCCACCATGGTTATTGAAAGAAATTCCAATTTAAAAAAAAATCCTATATTGGTTGATCTTATAACCCGGGCTGTCATTTTACCACTTCTACACTGGAATTTTGTTGCAACAGGCTACTTTATAAATATTTTATTCAACCCAACTTTGGAATAGCCATATGCTTTTATTTTGGCCCAAGGCTTTTTAAAACTAGACATCACGGGAATTTTTACTCTTCCCATTTTTCAGAGCAAGTTTTTTTTTTGAAAAAAGAGAAACTTAATATCTTTTTAAAAAAATAGGTGGTAGGTTATTGTGGAGCTGCACTAAAGCATTTATTGCTATTTGGAGATCTATCAGCATGTGTGTCTGTCCTGGCAAAGTTAGGGAGAGATCTGGGCCCCTGACTTCCTGGGTTTGGGGATGACATAAAAAATGATTTCCACTAGGAGGGGGATTGGGAAGCAGAAAGATGGGGCACAACCCAGTTCAGGGGGCAGCACTCATGCCTCTGAATCAGAAGGTCATGGGTTCAAGCCCCCTCCAGAGACTAGAGCACTTAATCTAAGGTGATGCTTCAGTGCAGTAGTGAGGGAGGGCTGCACTGTTGGAGGTGTCATCTTTTGGATGAGATGTTAAACTGAGGTCCTGTCTTCCCTCTCAGATAGATGTAAAAGATCCCATGGCACCATTCGAAGAACAGGGGAGTTTTCTCGATGTTGTGACCAACATTTATCCCTCACAACATAACCAAGACTTTCTAATCATTATCTTAATGATGTTTGTGGGACCTTGCTGTGAGTAAATTGGCTGGTACACTTCCCTAAATTACAACAATGACTACACTTCAGATGACGTTATATAAATGCAAGTTCTTTCTTTCCTTGCATCCATAGTAGTTCTGCCCCTTTTACAGTGCTCCTTTAAATTCAGGTGAGGAGGGGTGGGCAGATCTTTAGCCCCCTCTTTATGTCAAGAGAATGTGTCAGGGGTGTTCCAGGACTTCCCTGGGAAATTTCACCTATTCTGCCCTTATTTGGCCTATGGGGAACTTGCATCAGCTGAGAGCTGGCGTTTGTTCCCCATAGAACATTGAATACAGGAGTTGGGATGTCTTGTTGAAGTTGTACAAGACATTAGTAAGGCCACACTTGGAATACTGTGTACAGTTCCGGTCACCCTATTATAGAAAGGATATTATTAAACTAGAAAGAGTGCAGAAAAGATTTACTAGGATGCTACCGGGACTTGATGGTTTGACTTATAGGGAGAGGTTAGATAGACTGGGACTTTTTTCCCTGGAGAGTAGGAGGTTAAGGGGTGATCTTATAGAAGTCTATAAAATAATGAGGGACATAGATAAGGTAGATAGTCAAAATCTTTTCCCAAAGGTAGGGGAGTCTATAACGAGGGGACATAGATTTAAGGTGAGAGAGGAGAGATACAAAAGGGTCCAGAGGGGCAATTTTTTCACTCAAAGGGTGGTGAGTGTCTGGAACGAGCTGCCAGAGGCAGTAGTAGAGGCAGGTACAATTTTGTCTTTTAAATAGCATTTGGACAGTTACATGGGTAAGATGGGTATAGAGGGATATGGGCCAAGTGCAGGCAATTGGGATTAGCTTAGTGGTATAAACTGGGCGACATGGACATGTTGGGCCAAAGGGCCTGTTTCCATGTTGTAAACTTCTATGATTCTATGAAGACCAGTGTTAGTTCCCCTGAAGGCCTTATGAAGGCCTCAAACCTTTTCTAGAGCAAAGTAATTGAACACAAAGGGGACTGATTACCTCTCCCAAAAGAATCTTGTAGGAGAAGGGGTGAAAATGTCTGCCATCGAGGTGGCATGGCAAACTCTGATATTCAAAACAATGTGTCAGGGCGAACACCACTGCAGTGACCTCACATGTGTGATGCACCCCACGAAAATAGCCACATACCTGCAACTTGGGGTGTATCTTGGCCTTTGAGCATGAATGAATTTCCACCGGTGAAGTTGGGATCCAAGAATTTCAAGGCCTAGCTCAATGAATATGGAGCTTTTACATCCATTATATATTTTTTTGAAATTGCCCAGATTCTGCTGAATATCAAATAATAAACATAGGAGTATCACAACTGTTTACTTTTTTAAAAAAAAACCCTTGTCTTTTTAAAATTAATTTGAATTTTTATACTTACTATAATACCGATGTGTGTATACTGGTCATTTGTCATCAGTTTGCTTTATATATGCCATGCATTTATAGCACCCTAATTAAACCAATTGGATTCAGTCTTTGGTAAGAAAACATTTAAACAGCTCTCTCCCTCTATTGAATTCAGAGAAGCTATGGAATGAGTTTTGATAGCTGAAAAAAAAATGCTGTTCCCACTATGGACTGACCCATACAGGCCTGAAAGGTCCCAGGTTCAGATCTCAATTGGTACAGGGTTATCTGATCTCAGCCCAGCTGGCAGTAAGAATGATATCGTGTCCTTGGGCTAGGAAATCAACCAAGTTTCAATTTCTGAGCAGAATTCCATGATCCCTGATGGAAAGTGTGCAGATGAGAACAGGCTCAGGCTCTTCACCGTCAAACAGCCTGCTTGCATTCACCAATTGTAATCACATGAAGAATTGCTAAGTGAGTGAGGCACCAAAGGAGACTGGTGCCCAAGAAACCATGTCCCAGTGTAGGAGAGGAAATTGAAATGGGGAACTCAGAAATTCTATTCTTTTACCAGCAAGGAACACTTCAACTCTTTGACTGAAAATTCTTAATAAAAAACGATAGGCCAGAAGAACAGAACATTACTTGACTAAATCTTGTTTACTCAAAGAACTGCAAAGTTGGAAAAAAAGTCCCAGAGATTCTAGACATCTCAACTCTAACCAATATCCAACAATCAGTTTACCTTAAAAAGTGAAAATCCAACTTAAAAATGCATATATCGTAAATAATGACCACAAGAGGAACTCGCAAGTCCAATCTACTTAATTTAGATTAGACTGTTAATTGCTTGCAACAACATCTGGGTAGAAAATGCATCATTTTAAAACACAGGAGAACCATATACTTATTTTCATAGGGGTTATTTTGGGAACTGCGATTTACATTTTTCAACATGCTCCCTGAACCCTGGAAATAAATAGATGATGGAAGAGGAACTTTTAAAAGCTAAAAAAAGTCAACATTTATAATACTTAAAATAAAAGGCTCAGCTGCTGGCTCTTGAAAAGTTTCTGTCAAATTTTTTTTTTTTTAAAAACTTCACATTAATTGGATGCATTCTCTTCCAACTTTTTATAGTGTCTTGACTTCTTTCCATGTCTATGGAATGTTTTATCTCATGACTTACAGCTCAATAGCACAGAAGAGTATGAGAAGACAGAATGTACATTCAGTTGATATTATGAAATTAAATAAAACTTTGGATCAGCCCAATAGTTCCACTGGGGATCAGTTTAAATTTTTTTTTATACATAGTTACTTAAAATTTAGTTTATCCCTTAGTATACTGTGGTGTCAATTTGTCGAATCCGATCAGAGTTTATAACTGTCCAGGGTCACGGAACCTAACAGATATGATAGTAAAGAAAGCAAGAAAGACTTGCATTTATATAGCACCTTTCACGACCTCAGGACATCCCAAAGCGCTTTACAACCAATGACTGTAAATCACAACTACATTTTGAAATGTAGTCACTGTTGTAATGTAGGAAATGCAGCAGCCAATTTACACACAGCAAGGTCCTACAAACAGCAATGTGATAATGACCAGATAAAATTTTTATAAAAAGTGATGTTGGTTGAGGGATAATTATTGGCCAGGACAACGGGAGAACTCCCCTGCTCTTCTTCGAATAGTGTCATGGGATCTTTTACGTTCACCTGAGAGGGCATATGGGGCCTCGATTTAACGTTACATTCGAAAGACGGTACCTCTGACAGTGCAGCACTCCCTCAGTACCGCACTGAAATGTCAGCCTAGATTTTGTGCTCAAATCTTCAGAGTGGGACTTGAACCCACAACCTTCTGACTCAAAGGCGAGACTAGTGCCTGTAACTGTACCACACACTGTTAAGAAAACCATCAAGATGTAGTAGTGGGTTGGGGGCAGGATTACACAGTACCAAATGCCTAAGCTGACATACAAATTACAAGCCAGTAGAAAGTTAGGTCACTCCTTCACTGATTAAAATAAGTTGAGTCTTAATTTAGTATTTTTGCAGCATCAATTTGGCCATAGTGTAATTCAGTTATCTGATGTAACAAGGAGTAACAAATATCAAAATGGGCCTATTATACTGTGGCTATACCGCACACCATTAAGGAAACAGAAACAGGCTGTAGGATTGGATTGGGGATAGTGACAATATCACTGTAGCGAGACAGATGCTCAAGTGGACACATGTAAAATATTAGGCATAGCAAAAAGAGAAAGTTACAGAAAGGATAAACAATGAAGAGTGTTTCTGTGTGGCCTCAATTTGGAAGCTTAACAGTTACTCTCCCACAGATTTGTAAACAATTTTACAACACCAAGTTATAGTCCAGCAATTTTATTTTAAATTCACAAGCTTTCGGAGGCTTCCTCCTTCGTCAGGTAAATGTTCAGGAGCTCCTTGAAGTCTACGCATTTATACATCACAGAACAATACATGGTGTTTACAGACTGCCCCTGCAACTGCCCGTTGCCAAGGCAATCACCGTGTTCAGACAGAGAGGTGTCACCTGCAGAACCCCCGAATACACATTCAACAAAAAAACAAACAGGAAAAAAAACAGAGAGAGGCAGAAACATCCGGAAGGCAGAGAAAGCCAGCAAATGACCCATTATATTAAAAATAGATAACATTTGTTCACTGGTGGGGTAACGTGTAGCGTGACATGAACCCAAGATCCCGGTTGAGGCCGTCCTCATGGGTGCGGAACTTGGCTATCAATTTCTGCTCGACGATTTTGCGTTGTCGTGTGTCTCGAAGGCCGCCTTGGAGTACGCTTACCCGAAGGTCGGTGGATGAATGTCCATGACTGCTGAAGTGTTCCCCGACTGGGAGGGAACCCTCCTGTTTGGCGATTGTTGCGCGGTGTCCGTTCATCCGTTGTCGCAGCGTCTGCATGGTCTCGCCAATGTACCATGCTCTGGGGCATCCTTTCCTGCAACGTATGAGGTAGACAACGTTGGCCGAGTCACAGGAGTATGAACCATGCACCTGGTGGGTGGTGTCCTCTCGTGTGATGGTGGTATCTGTGTCGATGATCTGGCATGTCTTGCAGAGGTTACCGTGGCAGGGTTGTGTGGTGTCGTGGACGCTGTTCTCTTGAAAGCTAGGTAATTTGCTGCGAACGATGGTCTGTTTGAGGTTGGGTGGCTGTTTAAAGGCGAGTAATGGAGGTGTGGGGATGGCCATAGCGAGGTGTTTGTCCTCATTGATGACATGTTGAAGGCTGCGGAGAACATGGCGTAGTTTCTCCGCTCCGGGGAAGTACTGGACGACAAAGGGTACTCTGTTGGTTGCGTCCCGTGTTGGTTTCCTGAGGAGGTCTATGCGATTTTTTGCTGTGGCCCGTCGGAACTGTCGATCGATGAGTCGAGCGTCATATCCCGTTCTTACTAGGGCGTCTTTCAGCGTCTGTAGGTGTCCATCGCGTTCCTCCTCGTCTGAGCAGACCCTGTGTATTCGCAGGGCCTGTCCATAGGGGATGGCCTCTTTGACGTGGTTAGGGTGGAAGCTGGAAAAGTGGAGCATCGTGAGGTTGTCCGTGGGCTTGCGGTAGAGTGAGGTGCTGAGGTGCCCGTCTTTGATGGAGATTCGTGTGTCCAAGAAAGAAACTGATTCTGAGGAGTAGTCCATGGTGAGCTTGATGGTGGGATGGAACTTGTTGATGTTATCGTGTAGTCTCTTTAGTGATTCCTTGCCGTGGGTCCATAGGAAGAAAATGTCGTCGATGTATCTGGTGTATAGTGTTGGTTGGAGGTCTTGTGCAGTGAAGAAGTCCTGCTCGAACTTGTGCATGAAAATGTTGGCGTATTGGGGTGCGAATTTGGTCCCCATGGCTGTTCCGTGTGTTTGGGTAAAGAACTGGTGATCGAAGGTGAAGACATTGTGATCCAGGATGAAGCGGATGAGTTGTAGGATGGCTTCCGGAGATTGGCTGTTGTTGGTGTTGAGTATTGATGCTGTCGCAGCGATGCCGTCATCGTGGGGGATACTGGTGTATAGTGCCGAGACGTCCATCGTGGTGAGAAGTGTTCCTGGTTCAACTGGTCCGTGGGTACTGAGTTTTTGTAGGAAGTCTGTAGTGTCGCGACAGAAGCTGGGGGTTCCCTGTACGATGGGTTTCAGGATGCCCTCGATGTATCCAGAGAGGTTCTCACACAGGGTTCCGTTATCTCATCCCATGTGATCCCCGCGTGGGAGACTTCTACTGCCTCCCAAAGATACACAAAGCCAACACACCCGGACGTCCCATCGTATCAGGCAACGGAACCCTGTGTGAGAACCTCTCTGGATACATCGAGGGCATCCTGAAACCCATCGTACAGGGAACCCCCAGCTTCTGTCGCGACACTACAGACTTCCTACAAAAACTCAGTACCCACGGACCAGTTGAACCAGGAACACTTCTCACCACGATGGACGTCTCGGCACTATATACCAGTATCCCCCACGATGACGGCATCGCTGCGACAGCATCAATACTCAACACCAACAACAGCCAATCTCCAGAAGCCATCCTACAACTCATCCGCTTCATCCTGGATCACAATGTCTTCACCTTCGATAACCAGTTCTTTACCCAAACACACGGAACAGCCATGGGGACCAAATTCGCACCCCAATACGCCAACATTTTCATGCACAAGTTCGAGCAGGACTTCTTCACTGCACAAGACCTCCAACCAACACTATACACCAGATACATCGACGACATTTTCTTTCGATGGACCCACGGCAAGGAATCACTAAAGAGACTACACGATAACATCAACAAGTTCCATCCCACCATCAAGCTCACCATGGACTACTCCTCAGAATCAGTTTCTTTCTTGGACACACGAATCTCCATCAAAGACGGGCACCTCAGCACCTCACTCTACCGCAAGCCCACGGACAACCTCACGATGCTCCACTTTTCCAGCTTCCACCCTAACCACGTCAAAGAGGCCATCCCCTATGGACAGGCCCTGCGAATACACAGGGTCTGCTCAGACGAGGAGGAACGCGATGGACACCTACAGACGCTGAAAGACGCCCTTGTAAGAACGGGATATGACGCTCGACTCATCGATCGACAGTTCCGACGGGCCACAGCAAAAAATCGCATAGACCTCCTCAGGAGACCAACACGGGACGCAACCAACAGAGTACCCTTTGTCGTCCAGTACTTCCCCGGAGCGGAGAAACTACGCCATGTTCTCCGCAGCCTTCAACATGTCATCAATGAGGACAAACACCTCGCTATGGCCATCCCCACACCTCCACTACTCGCCTTTAAACAGCCACCCAACCTCAAACAGACCATCGTTCGCAGCAAATTACCTAGCTTTCAAGAGAACAGCGTCCACGACACCACACAACCCTGCCACGGTAACCTCTGCAAGACATGCCAGATCATCGACACAGATACCACCATCACACGAGAGGACACCACCCACCAGGTGCATGGTTCATACTCCTGTGACTCGGCCAACGTTGTCTACCTCATACGTTGCAGGAAAGGATGCCCCAGAGCATGGTATATTGGCGAGACCATGCAGACGCTGCGACAACGGATGAACGGACACCGCGCAACAATCGCCAAACAGGAGGGTTCCCTCCCAGTCGGGGAACACTTCAGCAGTCATGGACATTCATCCACCGACCTTCGGGTAAGCGTACTCCAAGGCGGCCTTCGAGACACACGACAACGCAAAATCGTCGAGCAGAAATTGATAGCCAAGTTCCGCACCCATGAGGACGGCCTCAACCGGGATCTTGGGTTCATGTCACGCTACACGTTACCCCACCAGTGAACAAATGTTATCTATTTTTAATATAATGGGTCATTTGCTGGCTTTCTCTGCCTTCCGGATGTTTCTGCCTCTCTCTGTTTTTTTTCCTGTTTGTTTTTTTGTTGAATGTGTATTCGGGGGTTCTGCAGGTGACACCTCTCTGTCTGAACACGGTGATTGCCTTGGCAACGGGCAGTTGCAGGGGCAGTCTGTAAACACCATGTATTGTTCTGTGATGTATAAATGCGTAGACTTCAAGGAGCTCCTGAACATTTACCTGACGAAGGAGGAAGCCTCCGAAAGCTTGTGAATTTAAAATAAAATTGCTGGACTATAACTTGGTGTTGTAAAATTGTTTACAATTGTCAACCCCAGTCCATCACCGGCATCTCCACATCATGACTCCCACAGATTTGGTTGTGTAATATAATTTTTAGAGAAATACCAATCAGTTCCAGGGAAAGTCTCATTGAAGAATTCTGATCTTGTAAAGAGCCAAACAGTCTTTATGTAGTCAGCATGTTCTGATAAGATCTTGGATGTGCTACAAAAAAAACAGTATGATCCTACAAAGAAGACGCTGGCAAGAAATAGCTTGCACGTATATCTGATCATATCCCCAAGCCATCTCAAAGCACTTCATTCCCAATAAATTACTTGTGAAGTATAGTCACCGTTATGGTAGCAATATGGCAGTAGTCTGCTGGCAACAAGAGTATTTGCACCTAATCCGTAATTTAAACAATTTTAGCTGCATATTAACAGCAAAGTCACTACAACAAATTAATAACATTTCCAATAATGTGCTCTTTGGTTGGTCTTAAGAATCAGCATTCTGGTTAACTTGGACTTGTCAATGAAGATCCTCCACAGCTAAAATTCAAAAATAAAAATTATGGAAACAAGCAGAACATGGGCAAGAATTAATGACAGTTTGATCATGGTTTGGACATTTGTGTCACAACGACAAGGAAAATTGTCTTCCTCCTCCACCTGAATACAAGGAATCAAACACACGAGATCCAGGATGCTGCTTTCCTCACTTATATACAGTGGAAAATCTGTAAGAAACAGTCCAAAAATGTTAAAGGCCAGTAAAAAGTGTCCATTCCTTATTCTTAGAATTCCAATCATGTAGGCTAGTATTACTTTCAGATTGAAATTGGGTAAAGGTCCTTTCAACCTCTTTTTCAACTACTATCCTGCCAACTGAGCACAGGTCGAAAATGGCAATTGCATGCAAACTTAAAGTGGAATTTGGATATTAGTTTTAAACGTGAACTGTTGCTGAATGGTATTATTTTGACATTAGTGTTTATGCCATTGAATTTAATGCATCTATTTTGGTACATATGGATAATGATCACAGGCAAGTATCAAAAAAAAAGGTGATGTCCATTTTTTGTGGCCAACAGTCCTTCTTATTGAAATGAAGAGCTTGGATCCATCCTAGAAAAATATTTGAAAACATATCACTAATAAGAGAGTGAGGAGAAAGAGAGGGGACTAGGATTATTTTACTAAGGTACAGGTGCGTCAAGGTCTGTATCAATACGATCTGGATGCTTTTGTAACGAGGCTTTCTAATGTGGAGTCCTCATTATTTAACTTCTAATTCTGCACAGGAGACTTTTGTGTATAGCTGACAAAACTTGGAGAACTGACCATTACCTAATGATCAAGAGTACTGAAGTATCCAATGTACTTATAATAGTCCCCAATTAAAAACACTTTTCATTTATTGTTCAATAAATAATAGGAAACTTCAGCTCATCCAGGGCTTGATTCCAGATAGCACAAAGGCAGCTCTGGTGTCAATGGTAATGATCGAAAGGTAGACTTTGATGCCATCAGCGTACATATGAGGGTGATTTTAAACCCCAAAAATGGGTTGGTTGGGGGCGAGTGGGAGTTGAAAATAGTTGTTTTTAATGGGGTCCAACCTCAAAATTTTCAGACTTTGCATTCCCACTGAGAAGTCTGTACTTTTATGCGCCGACATTAAACCCGGAAATAAAGCCAGGTTGCGGTCGCTACCCAAAAAAAACAACTATTTTCAACTCCCACCCGCCCCCAACCCAACCATTTTTGGGGTTTAAAAATCACCCCCATGGAGTCTGAATCCATCCTTGTGGATGATGTCACCAAGTAGCACACTAATAGCGAATAAGGTTGGTGGTGGGGGCGGGTGGTGACCATGTGGACACCATTGGAGAAGAAGTAGTCGCTCTATCAAAATAGAACCATGAGAGAAGAGCACCACATAATTAGGTTCCCTCGGGATACATTCCATTCACATTGTCTGGGTACAGTCAGCAAATGGCCGATAAGCACAATCAACTTCTTTTCTAAGGTAACAATCATCCATTGTGAATATTTCCTGTACCAAAAGACATCACCTTACATTAATATACATTAAGTTCACTCACTGACTGAGCTATCCAAATAATGTGTCCATGGTGGTTACCTGGCAATATCAGCATCATATTATTACAAGTAGTACCCTTCCTCACATCGTTTGTGGTGAGTGCAAGCAGCAATGGACACAGTACCAGCCATATAAAACTCCACAAGTCACCACTTCCATAACAGAGTCTAGTCTATTTATCACTACCTTCTGCTTTCTGCCTCACTGGTTGATTTACCACAAGGGTGTTGGATTATCTTATGGGTGATAAATGGTTTGTTGAGACTTCACACGCACAAATACCTTTCATTAGAGCATGAACGAAAACGGGGAAGAACTTTTGCACAATTGGACTTTACTTTTCTGGCTACATGTTGCATTCGAAGGATTTTCTAGGCATTGGAATTGAAAACAAAAACAGCACTCCACAGAACTCTGGAAGGGTCCATACCTGAAACATCGGCCCAGAAATTACTCACCCACAGACGCCGTCCCTGAATGGCATCCTGTCTCTCCACCGGCGAATCGATTGTACAAGTTTCCGAACGCACACATGCGCAGTAAAAACCCCAAAATCGCAAACTTGCTCCCATTGGTTTGCCGGCGGTTTGACAGTTCCGAATTAAAAGGGACATGGTACACTAAAATCATAAAAAATTCGTAAACTTATCCATCTGGAACAAAGATACTTGCGCCACCAAAAAGTACGCTGGAAAATACTACCAGCCCTACATTACTTTTTAAAAAGTGCAGTGACTTATAATGACTGCGAAACAACAAAAAGTTAAATTTTAAAAATGTGGAATGTCAATTTATTCTTATTTTAAAAGTTATTTATAAAAAACTTTTAACTTCTGTAAGTTTCATTAAATTAAATCATTTGCTTGGCTTTTTATAAGATATGTTAAATTTTTATTTAAACTAACACACCTAAGTTTACTTTAAATGAATGATATGTACTTGCCTGATTGTGGACGTGACTTCCATTCCCACAATCTCTATCGATAGGAAGGAAGCTGGGCTGAAATCACAGTGGTGAACTGAAAAAAAAATTGAAAAAATGGAGCAAATGGACGTCGGAGACTACGAGGTAAGTATTTTTGGTAGTCTTTGTCCGCAGAACGTGTGGACAGCCTTGCCACGCCGGTCGTAGCAAGTTTCAGCCCGTCGATTTTTGCTTTACAGACACGTACCTTAATGCGCAAGTACATTACTCCCAGGTCGCCAGGAGCAAACACTTGGCAAATCGTTCGTTCATTCTGGGAGACTCTTGAGCAGTCTAGGAGGGTTGGCAACCCTAATCAATGAGTAGACATGTCGCAGTTTTTCCTCACTGTGTGTAGCACTTTATATTCGTCTGCATTAAATTTAATCTGCCATTATTCTGCCCATTTACCAGAGTTGCAGTGTGAGTCATATGGGTAGAATGTCCAGAGGGAAGTATAATAGGATTAGAACATAGCTTGACAGGGAAAACATTTTAGGCAGGCATGATGGAAAGTGTGAAAGCAAAGTTCTACAGAAAGTGCTATATACAGGAATATTATAAGCTGCCTGACCTGCTGACCGTTTCAAGCATTTTCTGTTTTTAATTTCAGATTTCCAGCATCCGCAGTATTTTGCTTTTATGGTATTAGAAGCTGTATTCGTCGGTTGCTCGCGTATCCTCTTGCCTCTCTCCTTTAATCATAAATGGGGAATAACTTTCTCGGCGTTGTGTGTAGCAAAATTTGAGGTTTTGTTACACAGCGCGTAAAAGGAAATCTTTCCCCTAAGTGACTAGTTTGCCTCAGCTAGTAGCATGGTAATTGTTCTCCATTGTATTTTAACAATAGAGTGAGATTTGTGCAATGACTACCACCAAAATACGTGGCCCTTCTTTAAACTAGCAAAACAATCTCCTTTTAAACCACAGCTTTGAATGAGATATTTAAATGCTAGTTCCACGTACAGCTGCAATTCTACAAAACACTGCTTCAATTGTGAATATCAATGCATCGGTTGTGGTGAGCTGTAAGCTGGCAAAAATGGTCAACATAAAAATAAAAAATTCTCAAAAACATAAAAATATTATACACAATAAAGTTCAAGCCATGCTGGCACCACTGGTCACTAGCTTCTGCACTGCTTTCAGACTACTCATGTGTGATGTGCAGAAGAATGTTGCTGCCATGGTGATCTTAGTAAAATTTAACTCAAATGAGTTTAATAAACTACAACTCAGTGATGCTTTGTAAACTTCTTTTAAGAAAATATTCAACATTCAGGATTGAGGGGGAGGGAGATAGAAAAAAAAACTCTGCTGCTAAAGTTTTTTCTCTCATACTCCACCCTCACCCTCACTCTCCTCTCCTCTCCAGTCAGTTGGACTTTGCAGTACAGACAACAGTTCCTGAAGACTATCATAAAATAACAGAAAGGCAGGGTTGCCAATTCTCCAGGATTTTGTCCCGAAGTTTCCAGAAATTCAAAATTAATCTCGAACACTGCGTGCACCTTTGAGGTCTTGATTTCCTTCATTGAACCATTTCCAACCTTTCCATTTCAGAATTATGATGATAAAACTCAGTATAATACTCTAATGCTTTGTTGGCTAGCGCATCTAAATCTTCCTCTACCTTAAAAGAAAAGTCTTCCTTCCTCTTTGGAAGGTGTTGGCTAATACTGGGGTATGGTTCCACAGGCACTAATCAGGTGCTAAGACTAATTGTAGTACTTCAACAACTGCCCCTGTTTCAGTCAGCCCATCAGCACAGAGCAGATATTTGGACCTCCCTGATCAGTTCTGCACTACTTACCAACTGAGCCATCAGGGTGTCATCTGCCTATTTTTGTACAACCAGCTCATTGCAATTGATGATGCATTTGACTCGTGTTTAACTGGTCACCTTTTTTAGCTGCATCTTCACTCCAATTCTAAAATGTTAATGTTTGGGAGGCTGTTAACAGGAAGAGAAGATTGACCTAAACACGATGGGTTTGATTTTTCTTTTGTCGACCGTAAGAAATTTTTAGAGCTTTTGTTTGGTGTAGCACAGTCTTAGTTTCATGAGTGGGCAGATACAAATAAGTCAATTTTGTATTTTAGTTAAAAAAAAATCTATATTGCTTTTAATAGTTATAGTATACCTCATGCCATATCTTTAAAAAAAATCTTGGATTGCAATTTCCTGTGTTATACATAGAAATATATACAAAGAAGGTACAACACAGAAACAGGTCGTTTGGCGCAACCAGTCCATATTAGTGTTTACCCTCTATGCAAGTAAACAATTCTAGTCACGTTTAGCCACCATGTTCCCATATCCCTTCAACCCTTTTCCCCTTCATCCACCTATCTAATCTAAACTTGAATGTTGACATAGTTAAGGCAGAAACTACTAACCCTGCAAGTGAATTCCACAGCCTTACAACTCTCTGTGAAGAAGTTTCTCCTACCCTCTGTTCTAAATCCCTTACTTTTAATCTTTTATCAATGGCCACTCATTCTTGACCCAAGGGAGCATACACTGCTGTCCATGCATAGGTGTGACCCAGTGATAAATATGTCTCTGTAGTTAACCTGAAGCCAACAAAACAGGAGATGGAACCAGCTACAGTGAAAGTGAACCTCATTACTCTACTTTAAAAAATATTTAAACAATTTGAAAGTAAACAAAGCAATATACCCGGAAGATGACGGCAAGTAACCAAGTTTAAAGTATACCATCTCTTTAAATTGCTGATAACTGCTAGTTCATCCATGACATTAATATAGCCAGGATAATAGCCATAAGAAATCAAAGAGCATGTGTACTACCTTAGAAACAAAATCTTAACTGACATTGGCATAGCAACAGATATAAGACAGTTTATCTGTGTTCCAATGTATTTTATCTTATGACAATTCAGAGGACACAGATACTAACTCTGAACTCTTCTAGCTATTTAGGGCAGAGATTTATATGGCCTAAAAATACATAATGGATGCAAAAACATAAGTTTTTTTTCCTCAAGAAAACCAAAGAGTGCAGTGTGACTCAGCTCTAAAGTCCATTTCAAAGCTAGCTCCCTGCTGCTTCATTACCAGATTTTGTCGAGAAATGTTACTGTATTAGATTCTCAGCAAAGCAGATCATCTTATATTCTAAAAGTCTTGCATTTACATAGCACCTTTCACAACTTCAGGATGTCCCCAAGCACTTTAGAGCCAATGAAGTACTTTTGAAATGTAGTCAATGTTGGAATGTTTTTTTTTTAATTCGTTCACGGGATGTGGGCGTCGCTGGCAAGGCCGGCATTTATTGCCCATCCCTAATTGCCCTCGAGAAGGTGGTGGTGAGCCGCCTTCTTGAACCGCTGCAGTCCGTGTGGTGACGGTTCTCCCACAGTGCTGTTAGGAAGGGAGTTCCAGGATTTTGACCCAGCGACAATGAAGGAATGGCGATATATTTCCAAGTCGGGATGGTGTGTGACTTGGAGGGGAACGTGCAGGTGGTGTTGTTCCCATGCGCCTGCTGCCCTTGTCCTTCTAGGTGGTAGAGGTCGCGGGTTTGGGAGGTGCTGTCGAAGAAGCCTTGGCGAGTTGCTGCAGTGCATCCAGTGGATGGTGCACACTGCAGCCAGAGTGCGCCGGTGGTGAAGGGAGTGAATGTTTAGGGTGGTGGATGGGGTGCCAATCAAGCGGGCTGCTTTATCTTGGATGGTGTCGAGCTTCTTGAGTGTTGTTGGAGCTGCACTCATCCAGGCAAGTGGAGAGTATTCCATCACACTCCTGACTTGTGCCTTGTAGATGGTGGAAAGGCTTTGGGGAGTCAGGAGGTGAGTCACTCGCCGCAGAATACCCAGCCTCTGACCTGCTCTCGTAGCCACGGTATTTATATGGCTGGTCCAGTTAAGTTTCTGGTCAATGGTGACCCCCAGGATGTTGATGGTGGAGGATTCGGCGATGGTAATGCCGTTGAATGTCAAGGGGAGGTGGTTAGACTCTCTCTTGTTGGAGATGGTCATTGCCTGGCACTTATCTGGCGCGAATGTTACTTGCCACTTATGAGCCCAAGCCTGGATGTTGTCCAGGTCTTGCTGCATGCAGGCTCGGACTGCTTCATTATCTGAGGGGTTGCGAATGGAACTGAACACTGTGCAGTCATCAGCGAACATCCCCATTTCTGACCTTATGATGGAGGGAAGGTCATTGATGAAGCAGCTGAAGATGGTTGGGCCAAGGACACTGCCCTGAGGAACTCCTGCAGCAATGCCCTGGGGCTGAGATGATTGGCCTCCAACAACCACTACCATCTTCCTTTGTGCTAGGTATGACTCCAGCCACTGGAGAGTTTTCCCCCTGATTCCCATTGACTTCAATTTTACTAGGGCTCCTTGGTGCCACACTCGGTCAAATGCTGCCTTGATGTCAAGGGCAGTCACTCTCACCTCACCTCTGGAATTCAGCTCTTTTGTCCATGTTTGGACCAAGGCTGTAATGAGGTCTGGAGCCGAGTGGTCCTGGCGGAACCCAAACTGAGCATCGGTGAGCAGGTTATTGGTGAGTAAGTGCCGCTTGATAGCACTGTCGACGACACCTTCCATCACTTTGCTGATGATTGAGAGTAGACTGATGGGGCGGTAATTGGCCGGATTGGATTTGTCCTGCTTTTTGTGGACAGGACATACCTGGGCAATTTTCCACATTGTCGGGTGGATGCCAGTGTTGTAGCTGTACTGGAACAGCTTGGCTAGAGGCGCAGCTAGTTCTGGAGCACAAGTCTTCAGCACTACAGCTGGGATGTTGTCGGGGCCCATAGCCTTTGCTGTATCCAGTGCACTCTGCCGTTTCTTGATATCACGTGGAGTGAATCGAATTGGCCGAAGACTGGCTTCCGTGATGGTGGGGATATCGGGAGGAGGCTGAGATGGATTATCCACTCGGCACTTCTGGCTGAAGATGGTTGCAAACGCTTCAGCCTTGTCTTTTGCACTCACGTGCTGGACTCCGCCATCATTGAGAATGGGGATGTTTGCAGACCCTCCTCCTCCCGTTAGTTGTTTAATTGTCCACCACCATTCACGACTGGATGTGGCAGGACTGCAGAGCTTTGATCTGATCCGTTGGTTGTGGAATCGCTTAGCTCTGTCTATAGCATGTTGCTTCCGCTGTTTAGCATGCATGTAGTCCTGAGTTGTCGCTTCACCAGGTTGGCACCTCATTTTTAGGTACGCCTGGTGCTGCTCCTGGCATGCTCTTCTGCACTCCTCATTGAACCAGGGTTGATCCCCTGGCTTGTTGGTAATGGTAGAGTGAGGAATATGCCGGGCCATGAGGTTACAGATTGTGCTGGAATACAATTCTGCTGCTGCTGATGGCCCACAGCGCCTCATGGATGCCCAGTTTTGAGCTGCTAGATCTGTTCTGAATCTATCCCATTTAGCACGGTGGTAGTGCCACACAACACGTTGGATGGTGTCCTCAGTGCGAAGACGGGATTTCATCTCCACGAGGACTGTGCGGTGGTCACTCCTACCAATACTGTCATGGACAGATGCATTTGCGACAGGTAGATTGGTGAGGACGAGGTCAAGTAAGTTTTTCTCTCGTGTTGGTTCGCTCACCACCTGCTGCAGGCCCAGTCTAGCAGCTATGTCCTTCAGGACTCGGCCAGCTCGGTCTGTGGTGGTGCTACCGAGCCACTCTTGGTGATGGACATTGAAGTCCCCCACCCAGAGTACATTTTGTGCCCTTGATACCCTCAGTGCTTCCTCCAAGTGGTGTTCAACATGGAGGAGGACTGATTCATCAGCTGAGGGAGGACGGTAGGTGGTAATCAGCAGGAGGTTTCCTTGCCCATGTTTGACCTGATGCCATGAGATTTCATGGGGTCTAGAGTCAATGTTGAGGACTCCCAGGGCCACTCCCTCCTGACTGTATATCACTGTACCGCCACCTCTGGTGGGTCTGTCCTGCCGGTGGGACAGGACATACCCAGGGATGGTGATGGAAGAGTCTGGGACGTTGGCTGAAAGATATGATTCTGTGAGTATGGCTATGTCAGGCTGTTGCTTGACTAGTCTGTGGGACAGCTCTCCCAATTTTGGCACAAGTCCCCAGATGTTAGTAAGGAGGACCTTGCAGGGTCGACTGGGCTTGGTGTTTTGCCGTTGTCGTGTCCGGTGCCTGGTGGTCCGATGCCGGGTGGTCCTTCCGGTTTTATTCTTATTATGACTTTTCGTAGCGAGATTTTACAACTGAGTGGCTTGCTAGGCCATTTCAGAGGGCAATTAAGAATCAACCACATTGCTGTGGGTCTGGAGTCACATATAGGCCAGACCGGGTAAGGGCGGCAGGCTTCCTTCCCTAAAGGACATTAGTGAACCAGATGTAGGAAACACAGCAGCCAATTTGCACACCACAAGGTCCCACAAATAGCAATGTGATAATGACCAGATAATGTTTTTTAGTGATGTTGGTTGAGGGATAAGTGTTGGCCAAGACACCGCGGAGAACGCCCCTGCTCTGCTTCGAATAGTGCCATGGGATCTTTTACGTCCACCCGAGACGGCAGACGAAGCCTCGCTTTAATATCTCATCCGAAAGCCAGCACCTCTGACAGTACAGCACTGGAGAGTCAGCCTTGATCTTGTTCTCAAGTCTCTGGAGTCGGACTTGAACCCACAACCTTCTGACTCAGAGGCACGAGTACTACAACCGAGTCACAGCTAACACGGGTCAGAACCAGAGGGTGGATGTTAACTGAGGAACATGAATACCATTATGTTCTTGGCTACAGACAGACACACAGTTCTTTCTAGGCTCAGAATCATGCACTAGTGCTTCCTAAAGTGGTAGCAAGAAAATAATTCATCAAATCTTAGTTTTTTTATTTTTAGTAAGTAACTACTTCTTAGTCTCCTTTCACTGTACAGAGCACTTAGCTTTGGTCCTAAGCCCATAGACAGCAGATTCATTTATCTGCAACCAAGAGCATATTGACAATAGCATAAGTAGTAAATTATGCATTACCATGATAGGATTGTAAACAATTTTACAACACCAATTTATAGTCCAGCAATTTTATTTTAAATTCACAAGCTTTCGGAGGCTTCCCCCTTTGTCAGGTGAACGATGTGAAATGAAATCCTCGAAATGAAATCGCATTTATAATTCACAGAACAATGCTTGGTGAGTATAGACAGTTTTTTCAACTGCCCGTTACCAAGGCAATCAGTGTGCAGACAGACAGGTGTTACCTGCCAGGTCTCACAGTATATACAAATCACCAAAAAAAAAACAACAAACAAAAAAAAAGAGATAGAGAGGTAGAAACATAGAAAAGACAGCAACTGACCCGTTATATTAAAAACAGATAACATTTGTTCGCTGGTGGGGTAACGTGTAGCGTGACATGAACCCAAGATCCCGGTTGAGGCCGTCCTCATGGGTGCGGAACTTGGCTATCAATTTCTGCTCGACGATTTTGCGTTGTCGTGTGTCTCGAAGGCCGCCTTGGAGAACGCTTACCCGAAGGTCGGTGGATGAATGTCCATGACTGCTGAAGTGTTCCCCGACTGGGAGGGAACCCTCCTGTTTGGCGATTGTTGCGCGGTGTCCGTTCATCCGTTGTTGAGGATTGTTCTGTGAATTATAAATGCGATTTCATTTCGAGGATTTCATTTCACATCGTTCACCTGACGAAGGGGGAAGCCTCCGAAAGCTTGTGAATTTAAAATAAAATTGCTGGACTATAACTTGGTGTTGTAAAATTGTTTACAATTGTCAACCCCAGTCCATCACCGGCATCTCCACATCATGATAGGATTGGTGTGGCTTCATCGAACAGTCTTGTGTTTACCCTCCAGTCCTTTTATATTATCTGGTACAGTAATGGCATATGGAATTCAATGTTAAGGATTAACAGATTACCACTACCAGCGATCAGACAAGCCATTAAACCCAGTGCAACAGGGAAGGGAAGGGGAATAAAGGAGTGGCACAACTTCCCGTTCCCCTCCTTTTAAAACTCAAATGGATTGTTACCACACCAAAACCATAACTGGAAGGAAGAAATTGGTGGCAAAATGACCAGGGTTAAGAGTGGGAGAAAGAATTTAAAAAACACCAGCAGGATTAGACTCACCAGGGAACAAAGAATCAAAGAGGAGGATAAAATGTTGAAATTGCTTATAAAATAAGCAGATTTGTTTTTTGACTTTTAAAAGCTGGAATTTACCTCAGACAAATTGGTCATATAAATTTAGCAGCATAGAAATGCACATTGGAGGATTGTGTATATCCAGGAATGTGATAAAAATGTCAATAGTCAGTTGAGGGTGAAAGGGAATGCAAAGAACAGAAAATAAGGTCCATAAAGATTTGTGATATTGAGAAGCAACTAGAACAATAGTCCTAGATTAGTAGAAATTATACAGTGGCCTAATTCTTCCCCTCAATGTTAATTATACAAAACACCCAAGTCTCAATAAAGCCATTGTGCAAAAACAATGCAATTTTCGCTCTTCAATGGAAAAGGAAAATAGATCAAAAGTTGGATTACAATTTTGAAGATATATCACTATAGTTGCATTAAAATTTTAACTAGGAACTACCGTTGCCCAGAGACATGGAAAAGAATTTGAATCATTTTTACTGTAAACACTACAACAGTAATGCTTTACATTATATTTTAATATCCAATATAGTACTAATTTCCATCTTTGAACAAGTCTGTTCAGCAGACTTATATTGCATGACTGCCTGGAGCCAGCAGCAAGGGAGGGCCACTTCCCAGTAACATTAGTTTGTCTGAGCACTGCACCTTTCTTTAACAAATTTTGTGCTCAATAATGCATGAGAAATATACTTCACACTTTTGACATTCAGTATTTGCATGGGGCAGTTAGATAAGATTAAGGATAAGATGAAATTCATATTAGGGCCACATTTTCTTAAGGCTTCTTAATGCAATATACATAGACAGAGGGGAAAAAACTCAAAAAAAGTGACAACAGTCAGCACAGTGAGGAGCGGCAGAGCCCGAAGAATTAGAGCGAAGTGATAAATTTATCATTTATTTTTAAGTATTAAGAGGATGATATCCTTTAGGTTAACAAATAGATTTAAGAGGTTAAATAACCTAAATAGATATAAGGGGATAAAATAAACTAGGTGGAGGAAAGCAACATTAAAGGAATCCAATTTGCATTAAATAAGTATCTGCTATACTAAATACAGAGTAATTAATTTGAAATTAAACTAATCCATCAACTAATTAATACTAGACCTCAAGTTGACGATCCGGATTCTTTCCCCTCAGTCTGGTTCAGTAAAAACTGAAGTCGAATACATTTTAAAGTTCAGCACATCTTTAATAGCAGGGTTCTTAGTCTGCAGCATTGATTTTGACTCCTGATAGAGTCCCTCTATGCTGGCAGAGCAAGAACAAAAACATACAGAAATCCACATGTTTTTATACAAATCAATAGGGTTGGAACATACTTAACGAGGGTCAACACCAATCATAAGCCGGGCACAGGTTGCCATGCGAGGTTACATTATTTCCGGCCAATCATAGATCATCCATGTGCTGACCATGCTGCTGTTAGACATCAAGGGGGATACTTCCTCACCTTCCAACTTGGAATGTTCTTCCCTGTTCCTTCTGTTTCTTATCTCCCAACCTGGAATGTCTTTCAACTTTGGCTAAGCTCGTTACCTATATTGATCTGCCATAAACATAGAGACATTCAGACCAGTCCTTGACTCACATCAAAGACTCTACATTGATAAGACCATGCAAACCTGCTGACTAAGCAAACATATGGCCCAGCAGGAGGGCCAGGCCACTTGTATCAATCTCAGTTACTAACTAATTAACCCTTTCTAACCATTTTGCATTCTGCTTCTTTGCCACGTAGGCATTTTAATATTTTACCGAAAACTGACCATGTAGGGATTCTCAAAGTGATTCCATTAGCTCCAGAAATAAGTTACTGCTGCTAACAACAAAGAAAGAAAGAAAGAAAGAAAGAAAGAAAGAAAGAATTAGAAATGCCAGCACAGGTAGTGCGTTGGGACTGCAGTATGTGGGAGTTTGTGGACAGCAAGACTGTCCCGGGTGACCACATCTGCAGGAAATACTTCTACTTTGAGACACTCCAGCTCAGTCCTTCAGCTGGAGTGCGAGTTAGAGGCACTCCCAACACATAATTGGAGGGGTGATGTGGAGATGCCGGTGATGGACTGGGGTGTACAAATGTAAGGAATCTTACAACACCAGGTTATAGTCCAACAGTTTTATTTGAAAATCACAAGCTTTCGCCAGGCATTGTTCTCTAGCTACATATGCGGTAATTTTCAAGGAATCCAACACTCACCTGATGAAGGAGAAAGCCTCCGAAAGCTTGTGATTTTCAAATAAAACTGTTGGACTATAACCTGGTGTTGTAAGATTCCTTATAATTGGAGGAGGGTGGGGGGGGGTGGAGAATATCTGTATAGTTTTCTACAGAGTACAATCACACCTCAGAGGAAAGCACAGATGCCTGAAGGAGGTCCTGCCGACACTGATCCTATCCAACAGGTACAATGTACTTGCTACCTATGAGGATAAGCATGAAGGCTGCAGGGAGGATGGCCAGAATGCTAACCATGACACTGTGGAGCAGGAGGCAGCCCAAAGTTTGCGGGGGGGGGGGGGGGGGGGCTGGAGAATGGAGCAGAATAGAAAGGTTGTAGTCATAGGGGATTCAATAATTAGTTGGATAGATAGTGTCCTCTGCAGTCATGGCCGAGGCTCCAGGAGGATGTGTTGCCTACCTGGTGTAAGGGTAAAGGATATCTCAGAGCAATTGGAGAGGAACTTGGAAAGGGAGGGGGAAGATCCAGTTGTCATGGTCAATGTGTCAGGACCAATGATATAGGGAAGAAAAGGGAGGAGGTCCTGGTAAGGGAAGATCAGAAGCTAGGAAGTAAATTTAAAAAAACAGGACCTCACTGATGGTAATATCGGGATTACTACACGAGCCACGTACTAATTGGCATAGGCATAGACAGATCAGGAAGGTGAATGCATGGCTGAAAGACTGGTGTGAGAAGGACTTAAGATGGCTTAAAAATAAAGTGAGTGGAACAATTAATAAAAACAAATTAAATTGCCTGTACCGCAATGTGCACAGCATCCGAAACAAAACGAGGGAAGTGGAGGCAATACTTCGTAGCAAGGAGCCAGGTGTAGTTGGGATAACTGAAACATGACTACATAAAGAACAGGACTGGCAGTTAAATATTACAGCATATAATGTATTTAAAAAGGATAGGGAAGGAAGGGGGTGGGGAAGCTGTACTAATTAGAGGCAACATAATGGTAGAAAAAAAAAGGACATAACTAATATTAAAGATAGAAACAGAATCCATATGGATTGAGACAAAGGGATCGATCACATTAATAGGCATTTTCTACAGACCACCTAATATTGGAAGGGAAATGGAGGAAGAAATATATAAGCAAATCTATCAAATGAATAAAAGACATAGAACAACAACCATGGGAGATTTCAAGCAAATAAACTGGCAAGGAGGTAGTGAATGGGAAGAGGCAGGGGAGTTTTTACAGTGTGTTCAGGACTCCTTTCTTACCCAGAAATGCAAGAAGCCCAAGAAAGGAATCACTGCTGGATCTAGTAATGGGCAATGAACCAGAGCAGTTAAAAGAAGTAAACATAGGGAAACATCCAAGCAATAGCAATCACAACATAATAAGGTTTAAAATAATGACTGAGACAGCCATAAGTAAGACAAAGACCAAGATTGGAAAAAAGATAATTTTGAGGTGATGGGAATGGAACTAGGGAAGGTAAACTGGAAGAAAATGTTGACAGAAAAAGAGATGAAGAGCTATGGGAAATATTTAAAAAGATCAATAGATTTCAGGAGAAATATATTCCGCTAAAAAAACACAAGAACAAACTAGTCAATAATGAAACACCATGGAAGAATAAAGAGATAAGGATAAAATTGAAACTAAAGAAAAAGACATACACTAAGTACATAGACAATAAATGAGAGGATGACAGAGTGAATTTGAAGAGGTTAGGAAAAAAGTGAAAAAAGGAAAGCAAAGAGGAACGATGAAATTAAATTATCAAGCAATATAAAAATAAATAGCAAAGTATTCTACTGACACATAAATAACAGAAGGAAAATGAGGATAGGGATAGGGTCTCTAAGGGATGCACAAGATAAACTCACAGGTAATGATAGCAAAATGGCCAAAGTATTGAATAGTTACTTTGCCCCAGTATTTATTAGGGAGACTAACTGGGTGGGCATGACATTAGAAGAAGAGATCAAAAAAAGATACAACTACATTTAAGATGGAAAGGGGAGAGAAAATTGATAAACTAATTCAATTTAGGAGAGGATAAAACCCCCTGATCCGGATAGATTGCATCCGCACATATTGAAAGAAATTAGGGAAGAGATAGCAAAAGGCACTATTACGTATATATACATAAATTCATTAGAAAAGGGAATAGGGCCAGAGAACTGGTGGATAGCTAATGTGATTTCTACATTGAAAAGGGAGATAGAACAAGTCCAAAAACTACAGATCAGTTAGCTTAACGTCGGTGGTAGGAAAGATAATGATGTAATAGAAAAACATCTAGAAACCGAAAATATAAAAGAATAGTCAGCATAGATTTCAAAGAGAAGGTCATGCTTAACCAACCTTATTGAAAGAGTAGATAAGGGTAATGTAGTAGATGTAATATACTTGGATTTTCAAAAGACCTTTGATAAGGTACCACATAGTAGACTCATGACTGAGGTCAGAGCATGTGGAGTCAGGGGACAAGTAGCAAAATAGATAGCAAGCTGGCTGCAAAACACAAAAGAGAGCAGGGGGTTAAAGGTATTTACTCAGACTGGTAGAAGGTTGGAAGTGGTGTTTCACAGGGATTGGTGTTGGGACCACTGTTGTTCATTATTTACATAAACAATTTGGACTCAGGAATTTCAAAATTTGCAGATGACACCAAATTGGGGGGTATAGTTAATACTGAGGAACACTGACAAAAAATAAGAGGACATTAATAAGCTTGCAAAATGGGTGTGCAATTGGCAAATGAATTTCAATATAGGTAAGTGTGAGGTGGTGCATTTTGGTAGGAAGAATAAGGAGGCCACATACTCCTTGGAAAACAAGAGTCTAAATGGAGTAGAGGAACAAAGGGGTACAGATACATAAATCACTAAAAGTAGCGACACAGGTTAATAAGGCCACAAAAAAAAAAGCAAACAATGCACTGGGGTTCAGTTCTAGAGGCATAGAATTACAAACTAGAGAAGTTATGTTAAACTTGTATAGAAACTTGATTAGAGCACATTTGAAGTGCCGTGCACAGTTTTGGTCTTCATATCATAAAAAAGGATATAGAGGCGTGGGAGAAGGTGCAAAAAAGATTTACAAGGATGATACCAGTGACGATCCGGATTCTTTCCCCTCAGTCTGGTTCAGTAATAACTGCAGTCGAATACATTTTAAAGTTCAGCACAACTTTAATAGCAGGGTTCTTAGTCTGCAGCATTGATTTGGACTCCTGATAGAGTCCCTCTATGCTGGCAGAGCAAGAACAAGAAACATACAGAAATCCACACGTTTTTATACAGATGAATAGGGTTGGAACATACTTAACGAGGGTCAACACCAATCATAAGCCGGGCATAGGTTGCCATGCGAGGTTACATTATTGCCGGCCAATCATAGATCGTCCATGTGCTGATCATGCTGCTGTTAGACATCAAAGGGGATACTTCCTCACCTTCCAACTTGGAATGTTCTTCCCTGTTCCTTCTGTTCCTTATCTCCCAACCTGGAATGTCTTTCAACTTTGGCTAAGCTCGTTACCTATATTGATCTGCCATAAACATGGAGACATTCAGACCAGTCCTTGACTCACTTCAAAGACCTATCATTAATAAGACAATGCAGGCCTGCTGACTAAGCAAACATATGGCCCAGCAGGAGGCCAGGCCACCTGTACCAATCTCAGTTACTAACTAATTAACCCTTTCTAACCATTTTGCATTCTGCTTCTTTGCCACGTAGGCATCTTAATATTTTACCGAAAACTGACCACGTAGGGATTCTCACCAGAACAGAGAGGTTTATACCTATCAGGAAAGATTGCACAGGCTGGGGCTTTTTTCTCTAGAAAAGAGAAGGCTGATAGAGGTCTTTAAGATCATGAAAGAGTTTGATGGGTAGACGTAGAGAAGATGTTTCCACTTGTGGGGAGACCAGCACTAGAGGCCACAAATATAAGATAGTCACTAATAAATCCAATAGGGAATTCAGGAGAAATTTCTTTATCCAGAGAGTGGTGAGAATGTGGAACTCACTACCATAAGGTTGAAGCAAATAACAGATGCATTGAAGGGGAAGCTAGATAAACATGAGGGAGAAAGGAATAGAAGGTTATGTTGATAGGGTTAGATCAAGTAGGGTGCAAGGAGTTTCGTGTGGAGCATAAACACTGACATGGACCAGTTGGGATGATAGGCCTGTTTCTGTGCTGTACATTCTATGTAATTCTATGTAATATAAACAAATAATTATGCTCACTACAATTAGTGTCACAATCTTCAATCAGGCACACGTTATTGATTTCTGTGTTACCATAAAGCATTTGACAACTGTGACACCAGGCTTAAAATGAGCCAAGTTACTTTTTCCTTGTTCCATATTTTCTTATACAGAATTTGTCTGTTTTCAACTGATGTTAGAAAATGTAAATTTTCTATGCAAAATTTACATTTTAATAATTTCATAAATGGGTTTCTGCTATTTTGCCTCTTAGTTGTGCTGAGTAAATTTGTTTGCACAATTTCCTGTACAATTGTAAATCTGTAATAAGCACTCAATAAAAATGCAAACATGCTACTTGCCCAGTCAAATGAAAGTTTGGCACAAAAAAAGTTATGTTCGAGTCTTCACCAAAACAGAATTAGTGTGTAGTTATTTAATTATTGCCCTGCAATCCCAATCACACACTTTGTTATGTTCGGCTATATAGATTTTTAGTCTGGTTTCAATTAGAACCATTTGATGCAATTCAAAAATATGTTTTTGGAACTTATTTTGAGGAATTTCAATATGAAGATATATATGAAACATTTTATAGCACCTCCTGCAAATCATGATTTATGATTTAAAAACAAACACATTTCAAAGCAAACACATCAGTTGAGGCCTATTCAAGCCAAACTGACCTGAAAGCAACTGACTGTTACCATAACAATAAGGAATTATTGGACAGTTTTATTCCTCTCATTGGCAAGAGATCGTTCCAAGAATGATGGAAATTGTAGGTGGTTCCTTGATCTCCAGATTTGGGGGAGGGAGAGGGAAATCATAAGAGACTTTTTCAAATGTTAAAAATATGGTATTTTCAAATGGCCTGTAGCCAGACCATGTTGAGCAGAATGACTGTGCTCTCTCTGCCTGATGTTAAGACCACTTCATCTACTACCACAAAAAAGCCAGCTGGGCTCTTTGGAGATTTAAGAGCAAAAAAAAGAGTAGAAGTGCAATGTCAAACAAATGCAGTGGGACACGAGATACACTGAAAAGTAATCAACATTTAGGTTAAAAGTTAATTGTTCAGGACAAGTACAACCATAACCATCTCAACTTCCTCTTGTGCTTCCAGCTAGCTTTTGTTAAAATAGAGAAAAACATTACTTCTGGGACACTGGGATTAAATACTCATTCCACGTGAGCAAATAAATTTTTATACAGGAATTACTTCAAATTGCAAGCATAACTTTTGATTTATTGTATGAACAAATTTAAACAAAGGTGAAAACATTCAATGCCCGGAAAGAAATCAAATAGCTTTTAGGAAATGGCTGTTGATTCAGCGAGTTATCCATTTAAAAGTTTCTATAGGTTGAATGGAAAAATTAATCCGATAGTATAAATATCAAGTTGTATTATAAACAAATACTTCAATGAAACACGTGATGTCATTCTATGAACTTTTTCTTGCTTTTCATGGAGGTGAGATAATCAAGAACTGACAGCTTTGTGGGAAAACCATTTCACAGCAACATCACCAGTCCACAATCTAGCCATCAATATAGTTTCTATTTAAAATAAGATGATTTTTTTATTACTTACCATTATACTATAAATGAGGAACCATGAACTACTATTGCATCCCATTCATACAATCCAAGTTGCTCACAACTATCACCTGTCAATTGTCAAGTCAACCTATTACTAGGATACAAGCCTTATTTCCCTTGCTCCCTCATCATTTACATAGGAACATGAGTAGGCCATTCAGCCCCTCGTGCCTGCTCCGCCATTTGATAAGATCATGGCTGATCTGTGATCTAACTCCATACACCTGCCTTTGGCCCATATCCCTTAATACCTTTGGTTGCCAAAAAGCTATCTATCTCAGATTTAAATTTATATTTAAGCTGGTATCAATTGCCGTTTGCGGAAGAGAGTTCCAAACTTCTACCACCCTTTGTGTGTAGAAATGTTTTCCAATCTCGTTCCTGAAAGGTCTGGCTCTAATTTTTAGACTGTGCCCCCTACTCCCAAAATCCCCAACCAGCGGAAATAGTTTCTCTCTATCCACCCTATCTGTTCCCCTTAATATCTTATAAACTTTGATCAGATCACCCCTTAACCTTCCAGACTCTAGAGAATACAACCCCAATTTGTGTAATCTCTCCTCGTAACTTAACCCTTGAAGTCGGGGTATCATTCTAGTAAACCTACGCTGCACTCCCTCCAAGGCCAATATGTCCTTCCGAAGGTGCGGTGCCCAGAACTGCTCACAGTACTCCAAGCTCCAGATGCGGTCTAACCAGGGTTTTGTATAGCTGCAGCATAACTTCTGCCCCCTTGTACTCCAGTCCTCTAGATATAAAGGCCAGCATTCCATTAGCCTTATTGATTATTTTCTGCACCTGTTCATGACACTTCAATGATCTATGTACCTGAACCCCCAAGTCCCTTTGGACATCCACTGTTTTTAAACTTTTTACCATTTAGAAAGTACCCTGTTCTATCCTTTTTTGATCCAAAGTGGATGACCTCACATTTGTCTACATTGAATTCCATTTGCCACAGTTTTGCCCATTCACCTAACCTATCAATATCGCTTTGTAATTTTATGTTTTCATCTACACTGCTTACAATGCCACCAATCTTTGTGTCATCGGCAAACTTAGATATGAGACTTTCTATGCCTTCATCTAAGTCGTTAATAAATATTGTGAATAATTGAGGCCCCAAGACAGATCCCTGCGGGACTCCACTAGTCACATCCTGCCAATGTGAGTACTTACCCATTATCCCGACTCTCTGTCGCCTTTTGCTCAGCCAACTTCCTAACCAAGTCCATACTTTTCCCTTGATTCCATGGGCTTCTATCTTAGCTAACAGTCTCTTATGTGGGACCTTATCAAATGCTTTCTGGAAGTCCATATAAATAACATTCATTGACATTCCCCTGTCCACTACTTTAGTCACCTCTTCCAAAAATTCAATCAGGTTTGTCAGGCACGACCTACCTTTCACAAATCCATGCTGGCTCTCTCTGATTAACTGAAAATTCTCGAGGTGTTCAGTCAACCTATCCTTTATTATAGACGCCAGCATTTTCCCCACAACAGATGTTAGGCTAACTGGTCTATAATTCCCCGGTTTCCCTCTCTCTCTCTCTCTCTCTCTCCTTTACGCTCCATTACTACACATTTGAATTAGTTTTCTAACTTAAAAGGAGAGGTCACATTCCTAGATAACTTTGATAGGCATATAATGAGGTACTAACTGTATTGCAATCAATAAATGCACAAAGGGAAGACAGAGGCTTAAAGTTTCTTCAGCATTTGAGGTCCTTGAAAAACTATTTGCAAAGCCGAATATAAAAGGTTATGATCAGAGAAAAGAGCAATAAACATAGCAGTACAAGGTGTTTTCATTGCATCAAGATTTGTCTTGGAAATGCAGATTTGCCTTTTACAGTGATTGTTAATTTTCAGCACTTCAGGCAGTCCTTGTTGTAATTGACTGCAACGGCCAGAATATTCAGCAGTTTGCATTAGCCCTCGAACATCATTCACTGCCATGATGTGGAGATGCCGGTGATGGACTGGGGTGGATAAATGTAAGGAATCTTACAACACCAGGTTATAGTCCAACAGTTTTATTTGAAAATCACAAGCTTTCGAAGCTTACCTCCTTCGTCAGGTGAGAGAAGGGTTCTAAAAACGCATAGCATATATTAGGCTGGGAGACGATCACAGCAATCAAAGGTGTCGTTGGTGTTCAGACAGGTTAGCCACGGAAAACATTACATCCCAGTATACTGAATACACAATGGGTCAGATTACAAAGACAGAGAGAGAGAGAGACCCGAAAGGCAGAGAGAGAGAGAGAGAGAGAGAGAGAGAATGTCCAGTTGTATTAAAAACAGATAACTTTCTTTTCCCCCGCTGGTGGGGTTACGTGTAGCGTGACATGAACCCAAGATCCCGGTTGAGGCCGTCCTCATGGGTGCGCAACTTGGCTATCAATTTCTCCTCGACGATTTTGCGTTGTCTTGTGTCTCGAAGGCCACCTTGGAGAACGCTTACCCGAAGATCGGTGGCTGAATGTCCTTGACTGCTGAAGTGTTCCCCGACTGGGAGGGAACCCTCCTGTCTGGCGATTGTTGCGCGGTGTTCGTTCATCCGTTGTCGCAGTGTCTGCATGGTCTCGCCAATGTACCATGCTCCAGGGCATCCTTTCCTGCAACCTATGAGGTAGACAACGTTGGCCGAGTCACAGGAGTATGAACCATGTACCTGGTGGGTGGTGTCCTCTCGTGTGATGGTGGTATCTGTGTCGATGATCTGGCATGTCTTGCAGAGGTTGCCGTGGCAAGGTTGTGTTGTGTCGTGGATGCTGTTCTCCCGAGAGCTGGGTAATTTGCTGCGAATGATGGCCTGTTTGAGGTTGGGTGGCTGTTTGAAGGCGAGTAGTGGAGGCATGGGGATGGCCTGAGCGAGGTGTTCGCCGTCATCGATGACATGTTGAAGGCTGCGGAGAACATGGCGTAGTTTCTCCGCTCCGGGGAAGTACTGGACGACGAAGGGTACTCTGTTGGTTGCGTCCCGTGTTTGTCTTCCGAGGAGGTCTATGCAATTTTTTGCTGTGGCCCGTCTGCCGTCGTACCTCTCGCACACTCCGCAACCATCTCGTACACCAACTCCACAGCAGATGCCGCAACCTCAAAACCAAGATAGAGTCCATACTCTCAACCTGTACTCAGGCACAGCAGACCAGCTACGAGACACCGCCAAACAGACGAGGCAACGGAACTACGCTGCCTATATGAAAACCAAGAGCAGGAAGCTTGAGAAACTCGGCATCACCACCAGCATCAACCAAGCCTCCCCCGGTACCACAGTTGCAACCACAGGGAAGTCTATCGTCAATTTGTCCGACCACACCCTTCAACCAGACGAAATCGAAGTTTTCAGCCGAGGGCTCAATTTCTGCCCCACCACCAAAATGGACCCCGTTGGTCTCGCGGCGGACACAGAGGAATTCATCAGGAGAATGAGGCTCCGGGAATTCTTGCACAAATCCCAAGATTTCAGCAGCGAACCCAATGAGACAATCAACGATCCTGAACATCAGACAGAGGGATCCGCGGTACAGCAACCGAAGAAGAGTCAAACTGGACTCCTCCGGAGGGTCGCTGCCCTAAGCTTGACATGTATGCTCAAGCTGTCAGGAGATGCGGCAACGCCAGATTCATCAGCCGCACTCACAAGACAGTCCAGAATGTCACCCGAGCACAAACGCAACGCCACAGACGCTCTCAAGACCAACCGCAACATAGTCATCAAACCAGCGGACAAAGGAGGAGCCATCGTCATACAGAACAGACTATTGCAAAGAAGCATACCGACAACTGGACAACCAGGAACACTACAGACGATTACCCGCAGATCCGACCAAAGAACACACCCATCAGCTCAACAAACTGATCAAGACCTTCGATCCAGACCTTCAAAGCATCCTACGCGCTCTCATCCCACGTACTCCCCGCGTGGAAGACTTCTACTGCTTCCCAAAAATACACAATGCCAACACACCCGGACGTCCTATCGTATCAGGCAACGGAACCCTGTGTGAGAACCTCTCTGGATACATCGAGGGCATCCTGAAACCCATCGTACAGGGAACCCCCAGCTTCTGTCGCGACACTACAGACTTCCTACAAAAACTCAGCACCCACGGACCAGTTGAACCAGGAACACTTCTCACCACGATGGACGTCTCGGCACTCTACACCAGTATCCCCCACGATGACGGCATCGCTGCAACAGCCTCAGTACTCAACACCAACAACAGCCAATCTCCAGACGCCATCCTACAACTCATCCGCTTCATCCTGGATCACAATGTCTTCACCTTCGATAACCAGTTCTTTACCCAAACACACGGAAAAGCCATGGGGGGACCAAATTCGCACCCCAATACGCCAACATTTTCACGCACAAGTTCGAGCACGACTTCTTCACTGCACAGGACCTCCAACCAACGCTATACACCAGATACATCGACGACATTTTCTTCCTATGGACCCACGGCGAAGAATCACTGAAGAGACTACACGATAACATCAACAAGTTCCATCCCACCATCAAACTCACCATGGACTACTCCTCAGAATCGGTTTCTTTCTTGGACACACGAATCTCCATCAAAGACGGGCACCTCAGCACCTCACTCTACCGCAAGCCCACGGACAACCTCACGATGCTCCACTTTTCCAGCTTCCACCCTAACCACGTCAAAGAGGCCATCCCCTATGGACAGGCCCTGCGAATACATAGGATCTGCTCAGACGAGGAGGAACGTGATGGACACCTACAGACGCGGAAAGACGCCCTCGTAAGAACGGGATATGACGCTCGACTCGTTGATCGACAGTTCCGACGGGCCACAGCAAAAAATCGCATAGACCTCCTCAGAAGACAAACACGGGACGCAACCAACAGAGTACCCTTCGTCGTCCAGTACTTCCCCGGAGCGGAGAAACTACGCCATGTTCTCCGCAGCCTTTAACATGTCATCGATGACGATGAGTACCTCGCTAAGGCCATCCCCACACCTCCACTACTCGCCTTTAAACAGCCACCCAACCTCAAACAGACCATCGTTCGCAGCAAATTACCCAGCTTTCAGGAGAACAGCATCCACGACACCACACAACCCTGCCACGGTAACCTCTGCAAGATATGCCAGATCATCGACACAGATACCACCATCACACGAGAGGACACCACCCACCAGGTACATGGTTCATACTCCTGTGACTCGGCCAACGTTGTCTACCTCATACGTTGCAGGAAAGGATGCCCCGGAGCATGGTACATTGGCGAGACCATGCAGACGCTGCGACAACGGATGAACGGACACTGCGCAACAATCGTCAGACAGGAGGGCTCCCTCCCAGTCGGGGAACACTTCAGCAGTTAAGGACATTCAGCCACCGATCTTCGGGTAAGCATTCTCCAAGGCGGCCTTCGAGACACATGACAACGCAAAATCGTCGAGCAGAAATTGATAGCCAAGTTCTGCACCCATGAGGACGGCCTCAACCGGGATCTTGGGTTCATGTCACGCTACACGTAACCCCACCAGCGGGGAAAAGAAGTTATCTGTTTTTAATACAACTGGACATTCTCGCTCTCTCTCTCTGTCTTTGTAATCTGACCCATTGTGTATTCAGTATACTGGGATGTAATGTTTTCCGTGGCTAACCTGTCTGAACACAAACGACACCTTTGATTGCTGTGATCGTCTCCCAGCCTAATATATGCTATGCGTTTTTAGAACCCTTCTCTCACCTGACGAAGGAGGTAAGCTCCGAAAGCTTGTGATTTTCAAATAAAACTGTTGGACTATAACCTGGTGTTGTAAGATTCCTTACAATCATTCACTGCAACAGTGTAGTTGAACTAACACCACTGAGAATTTTGCCAATGTGGTAGGATGGAATATTTATCAGGCTCATGAAGGTGTGCAACTGTGAAGGTGTGCAGAGAATGTCCAACCAAAGCTTGAAGAAAATCATTGCATATCGTAACTATGTCCATGGTATGGGTGGGAAAGCAGAGAATAGCAGATATAATCAACAATTTCAGTGAGTGTATTACTGATTAGGTTGGATGTTTGCATCAGGGTGCCTGTTAAAGACAAACCTGAGTATTCTTAGGCTGGCAGTGGCATAGCGAGAAAGTGTGATGAATTGTTTTAAAATTATCTATAAACATACCAAAAGTATGGCACATGGTGTGTACTTCCTGTCCAAGATATTTTAGTTGTTATGTCATAATTTTTGAGTAACACTTTTATGTCAACATTTCTGATGCAAAAATTCTACATCAATATTCTGTATGGTCTGGCCTCAAGAATAATGCTTGGGTCTAGTCATCCAAAGCCACCAGATTAGTATTGGCCCATCTCTCAACTCCCCACCCCTCCAACATTTTTCATGAAAAAACTCTCTCAACATCACATTGATCAATTGAATCACAAAATACTTTTGAAAAAAAATCCCACACCATTTACTCACTAACTGAAACATCTAATATCCAAAATAAGGCTTTAAACAAAAAAAGTTAAATATTTCACATTAGCAAGATTAAATTTACCCAATTGAATTGTCCTTTTGTCTTCTAACGCCTTACTTAAAATTTTTACTTTAAGACCTCAATCTGTTCCAAAAGCTTGGGCTTTAACTGGATTTTCCCCCCAGAACAATCGAGAGTTTCCAACCACATCTACAGTTTATAGAATTTCTCAGCATGCGTCAATAAATTTCTGAGTTGAAGTAGAAGGATGCCTTCTCCAATCCCATTATTTCAAAGATTCTTTGCTTTTTCAAGAGACTTCAAAACAAAATTGGAGATTTATTTCAGGCAAGTCTCACATTTAACATATTAACTAGTCTTTTTCTAATATAAACTATTCACTGTTAGACACCAGTAACACCTTTGGTTTACTTTGTTGACACTTAGAGAACAAAACAAAAAAAAAATCAAGAATATATTCCTTTTCCTTAATGGAAAAGTCATAGTATTTCATTTTCTTCCCTGCACCTATGATTTAAATGTAGCTGGAGGATGAATTTGAATAATTGGATTCCTCCTGATTGACTGCTGCCCATGTCAATCATGTCACTTCCTTCATTTTGGCACCAAATTCAATTTTTTTTGCAAATCATCCTCTTCGGAGACAGATAGTGTATGGGGGCTTAAAAATGTATTTTTTTGTAGATTGGCTTCATAAATAAACAAGTGTTGTTAATTTTTGCTTGTTTATAGAAATCTGTTTTCATTAAAGGACTGTACAAGTCAGCATATATGCACTAAGTGCTTTAAGGCAGTGATATAAATGCAGTAGGTAGCTGAGGACAGGGATAGCACTGATGGGATATCTGACAGTGTAAAATGAGCCATGAACAGGTAGGAGGGACAGATGGTCCTAAAGGGGTCAAGGGCAATTTGGGCCTCTTTCCTCTGGCCTCCACAGGCTCCCAGATCCAGTCCCCTCCAATTTCCTGAACTCCAGGACTGCCCTCTCTGGACTCCCACTTACAGTCCCTAATGCTCTTAGACCCTGAGCACACACCCAGATTCCCCAGGACCACCTCCAATGCTGATAAATGAGGGTCCCTAATAGTATTATTTGGTGTAACACTCCTGTTCTTATAAAACCTTCAACACACTGGGATCAATCTATCTATGCCATAATGCTGATCTAAAAATTCTGCATCGAATACAATACTAATGGCAAGACTGAGTGTGCACCATATGTCAGACTACAGGAGATTTGTAGTGGACCAGTTTATGCTAGAAATAGGGAAACAAAAAAATGCAGTATGTTCAAATAAGACAGGTGCTGAGGTATGCAGTTCAAACGGGATGTGTTTTGAATGTACTACAGCAATGGAAAATTCCCTCTGTTTACAAAAGTGAGCTTTCATTTAAAAATAGAAAATCAAATCAACAAGTAAAACCCCCATTCTGGGTCCAATGCTGGCACAGACCCTATAGGCACTGTACCAGCAGAACATATTGTTGGGCTTACATTTCACAAGATAGATTTTCTCCCTCTCTGCTTGCCTCTCTCAAACATTGAGAAATTGAAGGCACACTTCAGAAAACTATCCATGTGAAACTGCCAGACTTTCAAAAAAAACCATAAAAGCTTCTTGTGTGCATGCTGTCTATTGCTACTGAAGACAAAGCTGGAGTGAGTGTGTTCACCTTCTAGACAAATTTGAAATTTTGCTAAACAACAGATGTTGATTTTAATATTTTGAAGCAAGGCAACAAAAATGTTGGCAGGAATATTCTAACATCAGTTGCATTTATGAGGATTGGGTCAAGCCAATACCCCTTAACCTCTGGAACTTATGATCAAATGAGTAAATCCAGGAAAGACTAAACGGGATGAAAGTCCCTTGTCCCCGTGAAAAGATTTTAAGTAAAATGGGTTTGGGCAATGTTAGCCTAGTATTTGTGTGGGAAATGGATAATTGATAAAGGAGAAGCTGTTCTTCAGTAGTTATGCCAAATATTTTTGCAGCAGAAATCCATCAGACAGTAGACCCAAGATTAAAATGAATGCATCTGGCTCATGTGTACTTGATAGGACTTTGCAACTTGTCAGAAGACAAAAGTTCATCTGGTGATACATACCAGAGTTTAGAGATATTTTCTCTCAAAGAGATGATGATCTATTTACTTTTACTGTTCCATCCTGCTCCAAAACAATTTACAAACTTTAATGACCCCTTTGCAGATTCCTGATTCACATTTTCTGCTCACTCTATGCTTTTTACTCTTCATTCCCTAACAACCCATTTCATGACGTTACTGGTGTTATTTCGAACATAAGCACAATACTAAAAAAAGCTTTGAGACCCACTAATTGTCAAATCTTTGTATATTCCTTCACCATGAATGTCCCATTTTATTTTTTGCCTGCTAGGTAACAGCATAACTTTCCCCCTTACCTTTTGCCCAGAAGTCAATTTTACTCCTTGCCAGATTACTTCTCAACTGAGAGATATTATCATTTCCTATTTCATCCAGCTGGAAAAATTCACACAACAATGGCAGACTGCCTATTTACTACAGAAGTATTCAAAATTCCTGTCCCCTTCCCAAATCCTGCTGCTCTGTCCTTATCTTGGTGCTGCTTCCAGCACTGGGACCTTATTCCCACTTGACCTTCTGAGCTCCTTTACCACCAGGAATTTAGTTGCATGACTTAGGATTTTTCTGCTGCTTGACCTAGGCGATCTCTGCTCCTTAAATCTACAAGTTAAAAGGTACCTACTCTAAACCACATCAGCCATCCCCATCTAGCTGCTCCATCCCTCACCCAAATGCTACCTTTCCCCATTGGGATTCTACACTCACCCGCTGCTGGCAATCTTACGTGACAACTAAGTCTCTTCTGTTGCCGAGACTCATCTCTGCTACTGGACCACTGAGGGTCCCTGCCTATCACTGACACATCCTGGAATTCTCTGAACTCCCTTCGAGCCAGGATTTCTGACTTTTCTCAGGCTCCAGACATTTCAAGCTCATTGCTGACTCCAAACTCCTTTGACCCTCCATGTAGGTCCTCCTACCTCTAACTCCTATTACACCATTTTATGTTGTTTTCTTGTGTTCCGCTTGGCTCCGCAACCCCTCACAAGACAACAAATAAGACCATTTAACCCATCTTAATTCATCCATCCAAAAAGACCCTAAGGTTTTCCCCCCCCATTGCTACATCTGATAGTTTCTTAAATGAATCCAGGGTTGTCCTCTCCACTACGCCAACTGAAAGTCAATTCCATGTGTTGATCACCTTGGAAGAACTTAAGATGAGTCCTAAATCTGTGTCTCTGCGTCACACTCTCAATTTAACGTGGCATTTCACTTTTACCCTTTCCATACCCTTGACTATCTTATATACCTCTAAAGGAATCACCACAGTCACCTCCTTTCCAGGCTAGAAAGGAGTTTCTCCAGCTTTTCTCATAACTCAGACCGTTGGCTCTTATTGGCCTACTTCCAGAGTCTGAATGTCTCCCTTGTTTCTCAGTGACCAGACCTGAACACAGTACTCAAAGTATGGCCTGAATACAGTACTGCACAGTTTTAACATGACTTCCTCGAACTTACATTCTACTGTTTTTGCTATGCAATTCAACATTCTATTGGCCCTGTTGATTGCTGTACTGCAATGGTTGAGCATAGTCTACTAAGACTCCCAAGTCTCTTTCAACTTCATCCTTAGCTATTTCAATACCAGTCATGGAGTACGTGTGTTGCCTAATTTTCCTTCTTATGTGCAATACTTTACTCTTACCAGCATTAAATTTCATCTGCCATTGTTCTGCTCACATATATATTTTGTCCAACTCATTGTGCGATGAGCTGCCTCCTCATCGTTGGCACCATTTGTAAATGTGACCAATTTTTCAATGAGTTTCTAAATCCAAGTCATTGATCCCTGCTAATCCCTGGGGCACCTCATTCAATACTCCCCCCCCCCCCCCCACCCCGCCCCAAACCTAACTACTCTAATAAATATCCATTGTTTTCCACCCTTCAGCCAATTTATTATCCATTCTTAAGTTTTAGCCTGGACCCCCACAACGTTGAGCTTAATTAGCAGCCTATCACGTAGATCATGAAATATCTTTCCGTCTAGTCCTATTTTCCAGATGACCTTTTCTCCTGCTTCCATTCCAGACCAGAGTCTCTTCTCAAATAGCTCACAGCCTCCCTCTGCTCTCCCACTTGGTATTCCCCTGTCATGCGACCTGCTGCTGGCACTCTCAAAGTACCAACCCTAGCTGTCTCATCTCCTGTTCTTGGAAAACATTCCACTCAGCTTATTCCCTAGGGGTTAACCTCTCCACCCTCCTACCCATCCCTTTTTAAAATGCCACTGCCTCCCCCCCAAGCCCCACTTGTGGGTCAAACACCAGCCACTCCGCAACATCCTCCAGAACATTTGTTCCCTAACAGCCAAGGCCCTCAATCATTCACCAACTCATTGTCAATTGTTTCATTCTCAATCTGACAGTGACAGAAACCTAATTTATAGGTGGTGACTTCTTCCACCTCAGATGAAGCCTCTTTGTCCTCTTCAGTGTTCAACAGTCAATCATGCCATCCTCCTCCACTGAGTCTACATCTCAGTGGGATTGTACTGGAGTTGTTCCACTCCTACTTGTCCTAACAGAGCCAGCATATTTTCAGCAATGCCTTCTCCAGTTCCCCAAGGATCCATCCTTGGCCCTCCTCTTCATAATATCCTCAGGTGACATAGGCATGGGGTCCACTTCCACTTGTGCTGACAATATCCAGCTCTACTTATCCACCACTTCCTTGAACCATCCCCATGCCGTCAGCCCACCTGTCTAACATCAAATCATGGACAAACCAGAATTTCCTGCTATTGAACATCAGCAACATCAACTCTGCAGCCTTGCCATTGACTCCATACTCCCCCCCCCCCCCCCCCAACTACTTGCTAAGGCTGAACCATTCTATTTGATGTGGAGATGCCGGTGATGGACTGGGGTTGACAATTGTAAACAATTTTACAACATCAAGTTATAGTCCAGCAATTTTATTTGAAATTCACAAGCTTTCGGAGGCTTCCTCCTTCCTCAGGTGAATGTGGAAATGAAATCCTCGAACCTCTCGCATTTATAAATCACAGAACAATACCTGGTGATTACAGACATTCTTTCCAACTGCCTGTTGCCAAGGCAATCAGTGTGCAGACAGACAGGTGTTACCTACAAGGTCTCCGAATATACAAACCACCAAAAAAAAGATAGAGAGGCAGAAACATGGAAAAGACAGCAAATGACCCGTTATATTAAAGACAGATAACATTTGTTCACTGGTGGGGTACCGTGTAGCGTGACATGAACCCAAGATCCCGGTTGAGGCCGTCCTCATGGGTGCAGAACTTGGCTATCAATTTCTGCAAGTTCTGATAGCCAAGTTCCGCACCCATGAGGACGGCCTCAACCGGGATCTTGGGTTCATGTCACGCTACACGTTACCCCACCAGCGAACAAATGTTATCTGTCTTTAATATAACGGGTCATTTGCTGTCTTTTCCATGTTTCTGCCTCTCTATCTGTTTTTTTTTTGGTGGTTTGTATATTCGGAGACCTTGTAGGTAACACATGTCTGTCTGCACACTGATTGCCTTGGCAACGGGCAGTTGGAAAGAATGTCTGTAATCACCAGGTATTGTTCTGTGATTTATAAACGCGAGAGGTTCGAGGATTTCATTTCCACATTCACCTGAGGAAGGAGGAAGCCGCCGAAAGCTTGTGAATTTCAAATAAAATTGCTGGACTATAACTTGGTGTTGTAAAATTGTTTAGGAGGAAGCCTCCGAAAGCTTGTGAAGTTAAAATAAAATTGCTGGACTATAACTTGGTGTTGTAAAATTGTTTACATTCTATTTGACATTGAGCTGTCCTTCAAATAGCACATATTTTCACTACTGAGACTGCTAAATTCCAATTCCATAACATTGCTCATCTCCACTGAAACTATTATGCATGTCACCTCTTACCCATGCCAATGCTCTCCCAACCTCCACCTTCCATGAACTCCTAGTCATCCATACTTCCACCACCTACATCCTGCTCACCCATCACTCCACCCTCATTGACCAACATTGGATTACTTTTCCATCTACGTCATGGCCAGTCCACTGAATCTGGCCTCCTATACATGCCCCCTCCCTCGGGTGTTAAAGCCTCAGCCCTGCTTTTTCAGACATCCCTTCTCACATTTTAAAGCCTTCTTAAAGCTCCAACCTGTCCTAATGCTCCCACAAAGGATTGGCACCCACTCCGTTTCTCCTCTGAAGTGCTTTAGGGTGTTTTATTATGTTAAAAAGCACAATATAAATGCAAATTGCTGTTTCTTGATTATAGTAACGACCAAACAAAACCAAATCACTTGGCTCTACTGTAAGGATTACACGTATTGTTTATATGCCATCATTCTTCAATCAACAAGGAACTAGAGAAGCTTAGTGTATGGGTTTCAGAAGCTTTTGATGAATGTGACAACTGGAACACTAGTTTGTAATAATAATGGTTGCACATACTATTCAGTTTATCTCTATAAATCCTTATGTATATCCACTTTCCAGAGTCCACCTGTTTGCTTTGTTGCTCACAACAAAGATCTAATTTCAACAAATATTTAATAAAAGAGTCAAATTACTGCTTAGTAAAATATTAAATTGACTGTAATGTCAATGCAGCTTCCATCAGTTCCCCATACACATTTACTTGACATGTCACATACTATATTGAAAAACAAAGAAATTTACTGGTGACAATATACAATTAGATTGTGAATTGGGGGGAAAACTGGCAACAGCTTGATGAAAGAGATAAACCAAGATCATGTTCAGTTACTGTAATGGGTCTGGGTGATCTCTATTTAAAATTGCTGCCTTCTTTATAGTGTAAAAAGATGGCTCAAACATTCTTTTACCCTACCAACACTCACTGTCCAGGCTCTCATGACAAATGACCACTTGGGTGATTGCAGAAGGATTATTCCCACTTGTGGAAATATATCCCAGCAAAAAGATGGTGCTTTCAGGATAGGGTGGGAGAAAAGGAGTCTAAAAACTGCTTAAAAAGAAACTATCAAAACAACACGTTACATTTCTCTAGTCGTTCAGGCGTTGCACCTAAGATGAATCCAAATATTTTTTTAAACTGCATTCATTAAACATTTCCTGTACCTAATTTGGAATGAATGCTGCAATTCAAAGTTTTAGTTTGGCTACTTGTCCAGTGGTTCAGTTGGTAAACATATCTACTTGCATGGCATTGAGCCATACAGACCAGTTTGGTCAAAGATATCACCCTGTTCTGCATTACATTAATGTCCCCAATAAGGCTCTGACTGAAGTTAGTTAACCACAGGCCAAGGTCTGAAAAAAAAAGCCAAAGTTCCTCCTCCTCATTACTAGCCAGTGACCATGTCTGGAAAATATGCATACGTGGACATCTGGTGACGACAGGATTGGCCTCGGCTGCAATACCCTCGTAGTTAAATAGCCTGCTTTCACTCAGGTTAAATAGGGTACATGAGTCAGGCAGTAGGCCCTTTTAATATGCAAATTGGGGTCCCGATTCTGATTTTAGGACTCAACTGGACCCCCCCCCACCCCGCCCCCCGCCCCAACCTTCTATGCTGCCCCTCTGTGACATCATCTGTATGCATATGGTCAACTTCCATATGTATACTGACCGCACCCAGATCTATCTCTTGGCTCCAAAACCATCTTTGTGCTGTCAGATTGACAAGATTGTTTTGTCCATGGATGAGTCAAAATTCCCTCCAACAGCATATCAGGAAGTCCAATGCCATCATTTTCAGACCCCACCATAAATTCACTCCTTTGCCACTGACATACAAAAGGGCTGGAAAAGACTTTTAGGCCCATCAAGACCACCCCATACAGACAATAGTGCAACCACATACACTGTTGATCCACCCACTAACTACACAAGTGCCATGGGCTGAGGCATGGGCAGAGGCAGGTGAGGTAACAGAGGTGGAAGTAGGCGGTATTGTGATGGAAAGGCTATGGGGCTGGAAACATAGCTCAGGGTTGAATAGGATATTGAAAAGTCTAGTTCAACCTCAGACATTGGCCAGGGAGGGGGATGGAATCAATGGCAAGGGCACAGAGTTTGTGGCAAGGGCTGAAGGCGATGGCTTCAGTCTTATCAATGTTTAGCTGGAGGAAATTGTGGGTCCTCTTGGAGACTGGATGTCAGTCAAGCAGTCTGACAACAGAGGTAGTGGAAGGGTTGAGAGTGGCAGTGGTGGGAGGGGGGTCAAGAGATAGTGGTGGAAAGGTTGACCTGATTGTCAGCAGCAGATATGTGGATGATGTTGTCAATGTGCAGCATGTTAATGAGGAATTGGAGGGAGCCAAGGATAGATGCTCAGGGGACTCCGGAGGCAATGGTGTGGGAGTGGGAAGAGAAACAACATACTCTGGCTGCAATGAGATAGGTAAGAATCAAGTGAGGGCAGCCCCATTGAGCTTGACAACGAAGGTGACGAGGGTGATATGGTTGACTGTGTTGATGGCTGCGGACAGGTCAAAAAGACCTTCACTGTCATGAAGGATGTCATTTGTGACTTTGATTAAGGCTGTTTCAGTACTGCAGCAGCAGCAGAAACCTGATGGGAAAAATTCAAAAGAGGGAGTTGTGGGAAAGATGGGCACGGATTTGGGAGGCAACACGTTCAAGGATTTTGAAGAGGAAAGGAAGATTGGAGTTGAAGCAGTAGTTTGCAAGGTCAGAGGAGTTGATGGTTTTTTTTTGAGGAGGGGGTGATGATGGCTGATTTGAAAGGGATGGGGACAGCACCTGAGCAAAGGGAACCATTTATAATGTCAGCTAGCATGGGGGCCAAGAAGGGAAGTTGGGTGGTTAACAGTTCAGTGGGAATGGGGCCAAGGGTGCAGGAAGTGGGTCTCATGGACAAGATGAACTTGGAGACAGCATGAGGGGAGATGGAAGAGAAATGCAGATTGAGAGCTAAGGCAGGAGAGAGCCTGAAAGGGGGAGGGAGGTTTGATTTGTTGGGAAAAAGGAAGTTGGAGGGAAAAAGCAGCAGAGTCAGCTGAACAGACTGTCTCAAACTTAAGTGACAAAGTAGTCCATGAACCCCTCACACTTGTTAGAGATGAGGGTGGAGGGGGCAGGGGAGAAGGTTCTTTAATATTGTGATACAAAAAAGCAGTCAGGGGCAACTTAACAGTGAGCCATATCAGTATTCATTAGAAACTTGAGAAACAAAATTGATGCTATAACTACTGTAACATCAACATGTAGTTAATTATTGACATTAAAGAATTTTGGTACACCATTAATAACCACTGCAACACACAAAAGAAATCGCAGAAGCACACCACCATTTTGTCATGACATTATTTTCTCCTGAGTATAATCAAAACATGAATCAAATCATATTTTGAATAATGGAAACATCAGAGCACAAATGTCAAACAATTCCAGTACTGAATACAATATAGTAAAAAGGAATCTGCACCTTCTCAAGTTTAACAATGGATATATCTCCCTTACTTTCAAACTCAATCAAAACTGAATCAATCAAAACTGAAATTGTTGGTTACATTTGACATAAAACATCACATTTATTAACATTGTCTCATTTGCTGGAACTCATTTATGCTACTTGCAGGATATTAACTAGTGCTAAGGTCATGGGTATAATGGGACAAGAACAGATCTGGCCCGGGTAAATTGGAATCAAAGATTGGCAGGCAAAATTGTAATTGAACAGTGGGCGGCCTTTAAAGAGGACATGGTTCAGGTACATTCGCACGAGGCAGAAAGGGAAGGCAACAAAAGCCAGAGCTCCCTGGATGACAAAAGAGATAGTAAGATGAAATGGAAAAAAGGGGTATATGACAGATGTCAGGTTGATAACACAGTATAAAAAGTTCAGAGGGGAAGTGAAAAAAGAAATGAGGGGCAAAGAGGGAGTATGAGAATAGACTGGCAGCCAACATAAAAGGGAATCCAAAAGTCTTCTATAGGCATGTAAACAGTAAATGGGTAGTAAGAGGAGGGGTGGGGCCGATTAGGGACCATAAAGGAGGTCATCTACGCATGGAGGCAGAGGGGATGGCTGAGGTACTAAATGAGTTCTTTTCATCTGTCTTTACCAGGGAAAATACTGCTGCCACCAGTGTCTCAATAAAGGAAGATATAGTTGAGATACTGGATGAGCTAAAAATTGATAAAGAAGAAGAGGTACTAGAAAGGCTAGCTGTACTTAAAGTAGATAAGTCACACAGTCCAGATGGGATGCATCCTAGGTTGCTGAGGGAAATTGTGGAGATATTAGCCATAATCTTCCACACATCCATAGATACAGGGGTGGTGGAGGCAGATTCAATCATGGCCTTCAAAAGGGAACTGGATAGGTACTTGAAAGGAAAAAAATTGCAGGGCTACCAGGATAGGGCAGGGGAGTGGGACTAGCTGAATTACTCTTGCATCGAGTCCACGTGGACTCGATGGGTCAAATGGCCTCCTTCCATGCTGTAACCTTTCTATGATAACAGTGCAATAAAATTGTACCGATATTAGTAGTGAGTTCATTTCAAGGCCAATTATCATCATTTTTCGTTTCTTCCGCTTGCTTATTTTCCTCTAACATTTTCAAATAGTATTTATCTGTCATGTAACCGTTGATTTTGTTGCATTGTGTCACAATGATGAACAATAAGATGGTAGAGCTGATAATTAAAACCTATTCCAAAATAAAGTTAGGTGAACGCAGCCAGAACGGAGGCAAAAGAGGTGCATTTCAAAACACGCCTAGGAATTTAATAGCGGCCAATTTAAAAAAAAATAAACTAGTAGTTGAAGTTATATAAAAAGATACTTGCACAATCTTGGCAAACGGCTTGGTAAATTAATTTGGAACAAAACGTGTATTATCTCCACGGAATCTTAAGAGACTTTGAAATGTTAAAACGAGGTTTCCAACTTAAAAACAATGAAACAGCAATTTCACTTCAGTAGTTTAGAAAAAACAAACGAGAGTGTGTTGCCTGAAAACTAAGAACAATGAATATGCATATGAAGTATATCTACCCAGTTTAATGCACGCCCTACATCCTCTCTTTTCACATTTAAAATACACAAACACAGGCCTTTTTTTCTATTTACGTATATCAACCTTGCAGCAACTGGTCTGAAGATGACGCAGTCTAGCTGCAATCATGTTATTAATAATTACCGACAAGACGCAGCCGAAGAACGGGTGCCTGCACACATATAACTCTCTCCCCTCTTCTTATTACCCACTCCCCTTGAACAGCTGCCCAGGTGAACGAAAAGCAGCTTCCGGCCAGCAGCGAGCAGAATGGGCGGACCCAGTACTGCAGTCTTGGCGTGAAGTGCGCTGCACTCTGACAGGAGAAAGAGTGAGACGAGAGACATAGCGCGAGAGGGAAAAGCATAACAGAACTGCGGTTATACAAAGCTCTGCAAGCGCTCAGCTCGATTCCTGCTGAACTGACACTCCACACAATCACCCGCCACAACGAAATAAAAGGACTGCAAGGAAGAACTAGCATCTTTGCAACAAAAAAAGAACACGACAGTAATGTCTGGAAACCGGGTTCAGTTCGCAGGACTACCGCCCGCGGGAGATGTGAAGGACCGCCACAAAGTAGCACGTAGGTGTTTATTTTTAAGACAAGTTTTCACTTATTCTTAGCAAACGCACGTGGTGTTGGCAGAAAGTAAATTAATTAATTATGTGTGTGACCTTATCGCCCCCTTAGTGAGTGGTGATGGGGCGAGGGAGCAGTGGTGTACAGTATGTTGTGTTTTATATGGATTTGTAGACTCGATATCGACAGTTAGCTACTTCCAACTTAACTTTAGTCCTTTAACAGTGAATGGCCTGAAGCTGTGTTAACAATCCTGTTTTCAAAGACATAATTAAAATTCCAAAATTTAAAGTTTACATTAGTCCTCCACCTGTGACGTATTAAAGAATATACAAATTATGTATTTTAACAGTTTCATATTTACTGTAAATATCAGTATACTCTTTCATTAAGTTTATTGTAAATTTTTCATGGTCTTTTATCCCTATCTGTTTTCTGAGAATGCTTTTTGTAAGTGCGATGATTGTATGTTAAGATATATATTAGTGAGATTTTTTTCCCTGTAACTAATGCACAGCTAATGGCAGACAGTCATTGTCCTCTTGGCAAGTTATGTTTCAAAGTGTCCATTCATCTTATGGATAGTCTGTGCACCTGTGTAGCTAACGGACTGGCACTTTTCAGGATGGAAGCAGAGAAAAATACCTTGCATGTTGTAATCAACGTTTGTGGAGTTTACTGGAGATTGAGAGAGCTGACTTTTCCAGTTACAGAATATTTTAGTTTTATTTATAACAATGCATTGTTACTTTAGGTACCCAATTAAGTTGCACTAGTGGGTTGTATGTGATGATCATGATCATATAACTAAACATTAGACAGTTCACCTTTGAGACAATGCAACATCTAGTGCGCTAGAGTAATAGTTGCTGGAGGGCATGGAGCTTGTAATTATTGTGGTTCTGTACCAGCAGGTGTGTGTTCCTGTGACTTAGTCTTATAGTGTAAACTTTGTTTTTCCTTCAAACAATAACCCAAAGCAAACTTGATATGTTACAATGTTTGGACAAGATAAGACTGAGTGATTAGAGCTGTGTGAGGTTCTTCATTGGTTTTGGGTTTATGTGCATTATAGACCCCCAAACCAGTAAGGGTCCTTGACCACATCTTAAATTCACCTTGACCTTTTGCTTATAAATCTTTGCATTATGAGCAGCTAAAAATAAACTACAATCTGCAAAAAGTTCCATCATTTAAAAAAATCTATATGGAGGTAAGATTACCTTTTAATTGGAGAGAAGAGGAGTTTTAACACTGAAGAATATAGCTATCTTATTTCATTCTGATTTTGAATCTCTCATCCAACATCCATTAGATTGTTGTACCTGTGATCTCTCATGCCCAATTGGAGATAGGGTCCTCACCTGCAGAGCTGTGATTGCAATGCCAGTCAGTTTTCATGAATGGAATCCAAAGTGAAGAAATAAACAAAGGATGAACTACACAAGTATGGGGTTTCCTTTTGGGATTGGATTCCATTAATACATCTACATTTATATTGCACCTTTCATGTATTCAGGATGTCTCACGTTGCAATGAATTACTTTTGAAGTGTAGTCACTATTGTTATGTAAGCAAATGGAGCAGCCAATTTGCACATGCCACAGACTCACAAATAGCAATGAGATAAATGACTAGTTAATCTGTTTTGATGGTGTTGGCTGAGGGGTATATTTTGGCCAGGATACCAAGAGAATTCTCTTGCTGTTCTTCACATTGTGCTGGGAGAACTTTTACATTCACCTGAACAGATGAATGAAACCTTGGTTTAACATCTCATTTGAAAGACAGCCTCTGATAATGCAGCATCCCCTCAGTACTGTGCTAATTTGCCAGCTTAGATTATGTGCTCAGGTCCTGGAGTGGGACTTGAACCCACAACCTTATGACTCCGAGGCAAAAGTGCTACCAAACTGACACCACTTCAAATGGCCTTAATTGGATATCATATTTCGAATTTTCTCCTGATCAGCCATTATTACTCAATAATTAGAGATAACATTATGGCAGTAGAAAAAAGGGATATAACTAACAGGAACAGAATCCATACGGATTGAAATAAAAGATAAGAAGGGATCAATCACGCTAATAGGAGTATACAACAGACCATCTAATAGTGGAAAGGAGGTGGAGGAAGAAATATTTAAGAAAATATGTGAAATGAGTAAAGGACATAGAATAATAATCATGAGAGATTTTAATTACCCCTAAATAAACTGGCAAGAAGAGGTAGGTGAAGGTTTACAAAACTAGGGATAAACGGGTCACTTTCAGATTGGTAGGCTGTAACTAGTGGAGTGCCGCAAGGATCAGTGCTTGAGCCTCAGCTATTGACAAAATATATTAATGACTTAGATGAAGGGACCGAGTGTAATGTATTCAAGTTTGCTGACGATACAAAGCTAAGGGGGAAAGTAAGCTGTGTGGAGGACACAGCCTGCAAATGGATTATAGACAGGTTAAGTGAGTGGGCAAGAAGGTGGCAGATTGAGTATAATGTGGGGAAATGTAAGGTTATTTACTTTGGTAGGAAGAAAAGAAAAACAGAATAGTTTCTCACCATTTTAAAAAAAAATTAAATGTTGGAGTAGGAGGACATCCAAATCTCTCTGAACAAGAAACACAAAAAGTTAGCATGCAAGTACAGCAAGCAGTTAGGAAGGCAAATGGTGTGTTGGCCTTAATTGCAAGAGGGTTGGAGTACAAGAATAAGGAAGTCTTACTACAATTGTACAGGGCTTTGGTGAGACCTCACCTGGAGTACTGTGTACAGTTTTAGTCTCCTTATCTGAGGCAAGATATACTTGCCTTGGAGGCGGTGCAACGAAGGTTCAATAGATTGATTCCTGGGACCAGAGGGTTGTCCTATGAGGAGAGATTAAGTAGAATGTGTCTATACTGTATGAGTTTAGAAGAATGAGAGGTGATCTCATTGAAAGAACGTAAGAAATAAGAGCAGCAGTTGGCCATCTGGCCTCTCGAGCCAGCTCCGCCATACAACAAGATCATGGCTGATCTTCAACCTCAACATCATTTTCCTGCATTATCCCCATATCCCTTGATGCTTTCAATATCTGGAAATCTATCGACCTCTGTTTTGAATGTACTCAATGACTGAGCCTCCACAGCCCTCTGGGGTAGAGAATTCCAAAGATTCACCACCCTCTGAGTGAAGAAATTTCTCCTCATCTCAGTCCTAAATGGCCTACCCCTTATTCTGAGACTGTGACCCCTGGTTCTAGACTCCCTAGCCAGAGGAAACATCCTCCCTGCATCTACCTTGTTGAGCTCTGTAAGAATTTTAGATGTTTCATTGAGATCAACTCTCATTCTCCTAAACTCTAGAGAATATAGGCCGAGAGTACTCAATCGCTCCTCATACGACAGTCCTGCCATCCCAGGAATCAGTCTGGTGAACCTTCGTTGCACTCCCTCTATGGCAAGTATATCCTTTCTTAGGTAAGGAGACTAAAACTGCACTCAATACTCCAGGTGTGGTCTCACCAAGGCCCTATATAATTGCAGTAAGGCATCTTTACTCCTGTACTCAAATCCTCTTGTAATAAAGGCCAACATACCATTTGCCTTCCTAATTGCTTGCTGCACCTGCATGTTAGCTTTCAGTGACTCATGTACAAGGACACCAGGTCCCTTTGGACATCAACATTTCCCAATCTCTCACCATGCCTTTCTGTTTTTCCTTCTGAAGTGGATAACTTCACTTTTTCCCATATTATGTTCCATCTGCCATGTTCTTGCCCATTCATTTAGCCTGTCTATATCCCCTTGAAGCCTTTTTGCATCCTCCTCATAACTCACCTTCCCAACTAGTTTTGTGTCATCAGCAAATATTACATTTGGTCCCCTCATCCAAATCATTGATATAGATTGTGAATAGCTGGGGCCCAAGCACTGATCCCTGCGGTACGCCACGAGTCACAATCTGCCAACCTGAAAAAGACCTGTTTATTCCTAATCTCTGTTTTCTGTCTGTTAACCAATTCTCAATCCATGCCAGTATGATACCCCCAATTCCATGTGCTCTAACTTTGTTTACCAACCTCCTCTGTGGGACCTTCTGAAAATCCAAATACACCACATCCACTGGTTCCCCCTTATCTATTCTACTAGTTACATCCTCAAAGAACTACAATAGGTTTGTCAAACATGATTTCCCTTTCATAAATCCATGTTGACTCTACCAAATCCTATTTATTATTTTCAAAGTGTCGAGTTATCACATCCTTTATAATAGATTCTAGCATTTCCCTACTACTGATGTCAGGCTAACAGGTCTAGTTCCCTGTTTTCTCTCCATCCTTTCTTAAATAGTGGGGTTACATTTGCTACCCTCCAATCTGCAATATACAAGATTCTGAGGGGGTTTGACAGGGTAGATACTGAGAGGTTGTTTCCCCTGGCTGGAGAGTCTAGAACTAGGGGGCATAATCTCAGGATAAGGGGTCGGCCATTTAGGACTGAGATGAGGAGGATTTTCTTCACTGAGGGTTGTGAATCTTTGTAATTCTCTACCCCAGAGGGCTATGGATGCTGAGTCAGTGAATATGTTCAAGGCTGAGCTAGATTTTTGGACTCTAGGGGAATCAACGGATGTGGGAATCGGGTGGGAAAGTGGAGTTGAGGTTGAAGATCATACATAATCTTATTGAATGACAGAGCAGGCTCGAGAGGCCATGTGCCCTACTCCTGCTCCTATTCCTTATGTTCTTATGAATGGAGTTTTTACAGTATGTGCAGGACTCCTTTCTTACCCAGTATATAAAAAGTCCAACAAGAGAGGCAGCACTGCTGGATCTAGTAATGGGAAATGAACCAGAACAGATTAGAGAAGTAAGTGTAGGGGAATATCTAGGCAATAGCGATTGCAACATAATACGGTTTAAAATAATAATTGAGAAAGACAAAAGTAAAACAAAGACCAAAGTAATAGATCGGAAAAAAGCTAATTTTGAGGGGATGAGAATGGAACTAAGGAAGGTAAACTGGAAAAAAAATTGACGGACAAAGGGATCGAACAGCAGGGTGAAATATTTAAACCGATGATCAATAGAGTTCAGGAGAAATAAATTCCTCTACAAAAACAAGAACGAACAAGCCAACAGTGAAACACCATGGATGAATAAAGAGATAAGGGTAACTTGAAACTTAAAGAAAAAGACAAACTCTAAGTACATAGATAATAAAGGAGAGGATGACAAAAGGGAATACGAAAAGGTTTGGAAAGATGTCATCAAAACAATTAGGAAAGCAAAGAAGAACTACGAGATTAAATTATCAAGGAATATAAAAAGAAATAGTGAAGCATTCAACAGATATATAAATAACAAAAGAAAAATCAGGATAGGGATAGGGCCACTAAGGGATGCACAAGATAAGCTCTGAGGTAATGACAGAGCAGGCTCGAGAGGCCATGGCAGAAATATTAAATAGTTACTTTTGTCTCAGTATTTACCAAGGAGACTGACTAGGTGGGTATGACATTAGAAGAGGAGATCAAAAAAGACATTTAAGAAAGGAAGGGGGGAGATAATTGATAAACTAATCAAACTTAGAGAGGATAAAACCTCTGGTTCTGATGGATTGCATTCACGTATATTAAAAGAAGTTAGGGAAGAGGCACTTTAAATATATTTAAAAATTCACTAGAAAAGCAAATAATGCCAGTGGACTGGCGGACAGCTAATGTGAATCCTATATTTAAAAAAGGAGATAGAACCAGTGCAGGGAACTATAGACCAGTTAGTTTAACATTGGTAGTAGGAAAGAATCTTTACTCAAAGATGTAATAGAAAAACATCTAGAAAATGAAAACATAATTGAGTAGTCAGCACAGATTTTGGAAGGGAAAGTCATGTTTGACCAATCTTGTTGAATTCTTTGAAGAAGTAACAGCAAGAGTAGACAAGGGTAATGTAGTAGATGTAATATATTTGGATTCTCAAAAGGCCTTCGATAACGCACCGCATTGTAGAATCATGACTAAGGTCAGAGTATGTGGAGTCAGGGACAGGTAACAGAATGGATAGCAAGCTGGCCACAAAACAGAAAGGAGTTAAGGGTAGCTACTCAGACTGACAAAAGGTGGGAAGTGATGTTACACAGGGATCAGTGCTGGGACCACTGTTGTTCACAATTTACATTAATGATTTGGACTCAGGAATCAGAAGGACAATTTCAAAATTTGCAGATGACATGAAATTGGGTTTGTAGTTAAGACAAAGGAGGAATATGTTAAAATGCAAGAAGACATTAATAAACTTGCAGAATGGGTATGTAATTGGCAAACGAATTTCAATATCTAAGTGTGAGGTGACACATTTTAGTAGGAAGAATAAGGAGGCCACATATGCTTGGATAATAAGATACTGGATGGGCTAAAAATTGATAGAGGTGGTACTAGAAAGGCTAGCTGTACTTAAAGTAGATAAGTCACCTGGTCCGGATAAGATGCATCCTAGGTTGCTGAGGGAAGTGAGGGTAGAAATTGAGGAGGTACTGACCATAATCTTCCAAACATCCTTGGATACGGGGGTGGTGTCAGAGGACTGGAGAATTGCAAATGTCACACCCTTGTTCATAAATGTGTACGGATAAACCCAGCAACTATAGGCCAGTCAGTTTAACCTCGGTGGTGGGGAAACTTTTAGAAACGATAATCTGGGACAGAATTAACAGTCACTTGGACAAGTATGGATTGATTAGGGAAAGCCAGCATGGATTTGTTAAAGGCAAATCATGTTTAACTAACCTGATTGTTTGTTTGTTTTTTGATGAGGTAACAGAGAGGGTAAATGAGGGCAATGCAGTTGATGTAGTGTATATGGACTTTCAAAAGGCATTTGATGAAGTGGTAGGCTTGTCAAAAAGATTGTGGCCCATGGAATAAAGGGGACAACATGGATTCAGAATTGGCTAAATGACAGGAAACAGAGTGGTGAATGGTTGTTTTTCAGACTGGAGGGAGGTCTATAGTGGTGTTCCACAGGGGTTGGTGCTGGGACCACTGCTTTTCTTGAGATATATTAATGACTTGGACTTAGGTGTACAGGGCACAATTTCAAAATTTGCAGATGACACAAAACTTGTAAGTGTAGTGAACATTGAGGAGGACTGTGATAGATTTCAAGAGGATATAGACAGGCTGGTGGAATGGGCGGACACGTGGCAGATGAAATTTAATGCAGAAAAATGTGAAGTGATACATTTCGGTAGGAAAAACGACGAGAGGCAATATAAACTAGAGGGCACAACTCTAAAAGGGGTTCAGGAACGAAGAGATCTGGGGGTATATGTGCACAAATCATTGAAGGTGGCATGGCAGGTTGAGAAATAGAGGCATAGAATACAAAAGTAAGGAAGTCACGATGAACCTTTATAAAACACTGGTTCGGCCACAACTGGAGTATTGTGTCCTGTTTTGGGCACCGCACTTTAGGAAAGATGTGAAGGCCTTAGAGAGGGTGCAGAAGAGATTTACTAGAATGATTCCAGGGATGAGGGACTTTAGTTACGTGGATAGACTGGAGAAGCTGGGGTTGTTCTCCTTGGAACAGAGAAGGTTGAGAGGAGATTTGATCGAGGTATTCAAAATCATGAAGGGTCTAGACAGAGTGGATAGAGAGAAACTGTTCCCATTGGCGAAAGGGTCAAGAACCAGTGGACATAGATTTAAGGTGATTGGCAAAAGAACCAAAGGTGACATGAAGAAAAACTTTTTTACACAGCGAGTGGTTAGGATCCGGAATGCACTGTCTGAGGGGGTGGTGGAGGCAGATTCAATCATGGCCTTCAAAAGGGAACTGGATAAGTACTTGAAAGGAAAAATTTGCAGGGCTACGGGGATAGGGCGGGGGAGTGGGACTAGCTGGATTGCTCTTGCATGGAGCGAGCATGAACTCAATGGGCCGAATGGCCTCCTTCTGTGCTATAACCGTTCTCCGATAAGAGTCTAAATGGAGGAGAGGAACAAAGGGATCTTGGGGTACAGATACACAAATCACTAAAAGTAGTGATGTCTGTTAATAAGATGATGAAAAAGGCAAACCAAGCACTGGGGTTAATTTCTAGAGGGATAGAATTGAAAAGCAGATAAGTTATGTTAAACTGTTTAGAACCTTGGTTAGAATACTGTGCACAGTTCTGGTCTCCATATTATAAAACGGCTATAGAGGCATTGGATAAAGTGCAAAAAAGATTCATAAGGATGATACCAGAACTGAGAGGATATACTTAACAGGAAAGACTAAACGGGCTGGGGCTCTTCTTTAGAAGGGGGTGACCTGATTGAGGTTTTTAAGATTATGAAAGGGTTTGATAGGGTAGACGTGGAGAAGATGTTTCCACTTGCGGGGAGACCAGAACTAGGGGCCATAAATATAAGATAGCCACAATAGGGGATTCAGGAGAAACTTCTTTACCCAGAGAGTGGTTAGAATGTGGAACTCGTTACCATAAGGAGTAGTTGAGGTGATTAGCATAGGTGCATTTAAGGGGAAGCTAGATAAACACATGAGGGAGAAAGGGATAGAAGGATATATTGATGGGGTTAGATGAAGGGTGGGAGGAGGCTCGTGAGGAGCATAAACACAGGCATGGACCTATTGGGCTGAATGGCCTGTTTCTGTGCTGTAAATCCCATGTAATATATGGGCCCGGAGTTTCCTAAAATGATGAATTTGCCGACGAACACCTTTCAAGTTAGACGAGTCCTCCAGTGGTGCATTTATGCCAAAATTTGCTGCAGAACTCATTAGAATACAGCGAGGATTGTGGTGATTTGGAAGCGGCACAGCCAGTGTATTGATCCCGTTAATGGCTAAAAAGATGCGGCTGTCACCAGCTAGGTGAAGTACAGATACCACGCTGTATTACATGAATTATTTGATTGTTTATCCAAAGGTAAATCTAAAAGCCTATCTGATTAGAGAGCTGGATGAAAAGATTATCCTTTGTGTCAAGGATGGGGAATCGTTGATCAGCATGATCTCCCAAGAGTCCGATCAGAGAGAACAACCATGAAGCAGCCAGGAAATATCTGGAGACCTAGTACTAACTCATTTCAAATCCTGTGTCCCAAGATAGGGTGAATGAGCCATTAAACTAAAACAACTATAGTTGTCTTTTTAAAAAGTTATTGTTAAAGGCCTTGAAATTATATTGACCCCAATGCATCAGAAAATATAAACCAATATGAAAAATTTAATGGTGACTAACACAGGCAAATAATTTTTTTAAAAAATCAAAATTGATGTAACATTACAAAGCTGCTGTTGGAATAACCAGAATAATTAGACTGTGAATAGAAGGTTTGCTCAGTTAGTTTGTGAGAACAACATACTCTACTGAAAGATGTCTAATGTTTGAAAAACCATATTCGTCGTCCAAAGTAAAGAAAAATTAATTGCAATTTTGTTTTTTTTAAATCTCTGTTCTGGTCAAGTTACAGTTATTTAGTTTCAGCTTGATTCGGATGGTTGCATTCTTGCCTCTGAGTCAGGAAGTTGTGAATTCAAGCTCCGCTCCAGGATACGAGCACATAATCTAACCTGACACTCCAATTCAGTTCTGAAGTTGTGCATTATTGTTTGAGGTGTCATCCTTTAGATGAGTCTGCTGGGCCAGGTGGACCTTAAACTACTTGGCCTTGTCACTACTCAAAAAAAAAGCTATGCGAGATTTTACGACTGAGTGGCTTGCGAGGCCATTTCAGAGGGCAATTAAGAATCAACGCTTCTCGGCCTTTTGGCTAAGATCAAGTGTAGTATGGGGGAAGGCAACCATTTGGAGCCTTCCTGCCATTGTATGCCGGGGGGATGCAGTCAGGGAGAAATCCCCTCGGGCAGAGTGTAGAGCTTTGGCTTGTAGAGCTTTGGCTTGATGTAATGTCACTGCAAGGAATCTGGAATGAATCTGTAAGGCAATAAGGCACCCCAGAGTGTCAGAAAAAAAAAAATTAAGAATCAACCACATGCTGTGGTTCTGGAGTCACATATAGGCCAGACCAGGTAAGGACGGCAGGTTTCTTTCCCTACAGGACATTAGTGAACCAGATGGGTTTTTACGACAATCCGGTAGTTTCATGGCCACCATTACTGATACTAGTATTTTAATTCCAGATTTTTTTTTGTTGTTTTTATTTTTAAAAAAAAATTTTTTTTTTTGTTTTTTTATTGCGTCTCATTGCTGCCTGTGCTGTGCAAAATGGCTCCTATGTTTACCTATTTAGCATTAGTACATTTTAAAAAGTAATTACAGGGGAAGTGTTTTTATATGTTTAAAATGTCCCTGTTTTCCTTTTAGCCTTTTCCTTTTATATTAAACTTTTTAAAGAACAAATTTACATTTATATAGTACCTTTCATGTCCTTAGGATGGCCCAGTATACTTCAGTCAATTAACTGCTTGATTTTTTTTGCTGGTGTTGGTTGAGGAATTAATGTTGGCCAGGATACCAGGAGAACTCGCTGCTCTTCTTCAAATAGAGCAATGAGATCTTTTACGTCCACCTGACTAGGTAGATGGGGCCGTGGTTTGATCTCTCATCTGAGAGATGGCACCTTCAACAATGCAGCAATCCCTCACTACAGTACTGAAATATCAGCTTACATTATGTGCTCAAAATCGTGGAGTGGTGCTTGAAGAAATGACCTGACTCAAAGGTGAGAGTACTTTTCCCAAGCCAAATTGGTTCTATTATTTAATTGCATTTGGGGAGGAAAACTTGATGCCATTTGAAAATATGGGTTAAATAAATGGATTAAATTTCATCTATAGTTTTATGCTTAATAAAAGTTGGCATTTTTACTGTCATAAAATAAGATATTTGGCAAAATTCTTAATAAAAATATATATTCTCCACTATGAAAAAGGAGTTAATGGCGAAAACACATTTGTTCTAATGTAAGGAGTTATAAGATTTTTTGCCCTTACCTATCTTTTGGGAAATTTCAGTTAAGATACAGTAGTTTTTGTCCTGAAATTCCACTAAATTGATTTTTAATGATCTTGAATGGACTTTCCTCTCTCCCATTCATAGTAAGTGGAAGGGATTTTGCTCCTTAACTTTGCTTCCAATTGGGGACTTTTATATAATATTTAGGTATTTCAGTTGGTGTTATATCTCAGGAAATAGACTTTATATATCCTGATGTTTGAAATGGCCTATTATTTGATTTAAAACAAATTGGACATCTTCATCCTATTGGTCCTGCTAAGAAAAAAAAAATTAAGGAGGGAGTTGAATGCAGACTTCGGGATCATCCAGGGTCTGACTCAGTGTCGTACTTGGTAGGCTGCCTATTTTGTTTGACAAAGAACTGCTTGTTGTCACGGGAATAAGGTTAGTCTGTGGAGGAAGAGAAGTTATGGCTGATTTGTGTCCAGGCAGAGCCCAATCCCATGGCATTTCTCCAGCTTGGCACATCTGGCAAACAAATAGTTCCAATTTTAAGTATTCGTCCTTACTAATAAAAAGAATCCCGCTGCCGAGTTTTTAATGTGCTGTTTGTTCCTATATTAAGCTCTATTTTATTTTTCAGAGCTTGAAATACTATCAACAGTATAAACAGATTTAAACACTTCACTTTTCTAAGTCAATAACCTGCATTTAAGTGAAGGTTTATAGGCGTTCAATAACTACAGATTTACAATTTCAATACATACACAGTGCATGCACCATAAATACAAACTCAGAACTAACCCTGTAGCATTGACTTTTTTACGCTTATGAATATATTGTGGTTCCAAATCTTCCCTACCTACATCAACAGTAAATTATTAGCTAGACCATACATGGCATACAAAAGGATTTATCTCCATTTGACTTCCCTGCTGTTTGTTTACTAATTTGGCTGCATGATTAGCTTTTTGGTTACCTAAATATGAGGAGCATTGCACAAACAGTGGTGAAAGAAAAGCTGGTAGTGCAGAAGTTTTTTTTAAAAATGTTTAGTTTGTCCCTGCACTTAAGTTGATTTTTATGTGCAGGGACTGTAACCAATCTGACTTCTGTTCAAGTTCAAACTATTCATATATAAAAAAAAATTCAGCTATTTTGGATCATTAGGAATAAGCAGTAAATATTACCTGTTATTGCATGAGGAAAGTTTATTTGGAATAAAAACTTGTAAAATGGCTGGAACTGTCCACAGCTTTAAATGATGTGAAGGAACTTTTAGAAACGGCTGAAAAACAAAGCCAAAATATTGTCCAAAATCGATTGAGTTAAATGTAACTTTTGACACTACCAACTTTGCTTAGTTAGCCAGAGAATGAAAATGTATTACGGGATCTCTCATGGCATTGCTCATGGTAAGTTGGAGGATATAGTAGTAATTTATGGAAGATGTGGTGAGAGTGTGTAAAGTAGATTGGTCATGGGAAACTTGAGCCATTCAGAAAAGATGTTTTTGTGCTATAGTCTCATTCTTAGAGCTGGAGCACACATGTGCTTCAATTAGTTACGTGCCCCTGGATTAGAAAAGGGAAAAATGAGGCAGTGTTCCCTTCTAAGTGCTCCACAGAGGCCCCTGTTGTAACTGTATGGCCCTGATATTAGAGTGGAGGTGAGGTGACAGCAGGGGGCGGGGGGTGATTGGTCGAGTGGGTAACCTGCCGAATAAAAAATGTCCGTTTCGCATCGCGAGTCAGTTGGTGCCACTTAACGTGCGCAGCGGGTGGACTGCACACCCGCATCACAGGCTGTCAGGTGGAGGAGCTCTATTTAAAGGGGCAGTCCTCCAATGGCTTTTCCTGGAGGAAACACCCACATGCCACATTGGAGCAGCACAGGGGCAAGGCTGCTCCAAGATTCAACAATGCCTCACTCCTGATGCTACTGGATGGGGTGGTGGCGGTGGTGGTGGCGGTGGTGGCGGCAGTATAATACCACTGACGTGTGTGCCCCGGCGGACCTGCCTCCGCCAGCACGAAGGCCTGGCCCGAGGTGGCAGAGGAGGTCACCAGCAGCAGCAACGTATCCTGCACCTGGATCCAATTCAGGAAGTGCTTCAATGACCTAACCAGGTCAGCCAAAGTGAGTACACTTACTTATGCTCCTACAGTCTGTCGACCACATCACCGCCCACACCCCACAACTCATTCTGCACTGCCAACACTACTCCATCACATCACTTCCCACACCCACTTAGGGCTCATCCTCAAATCACCTGCACTTCCTCACCACTTTCTCCCTTCCCCATTAGTCACCCCACCACTACCACTCAACCCAATCCTCATACAATGTCATGGCTCCGTCTCATACTCACCCTCTGATGCATCTCTTTCACGGTCAGTTGCACCCAAACCAATGCATTCATCGGTTGGCCACGTCACCATCACTCACTCACGTGTCTGTACTTTCTCCCCTTTTATAGGAGAGGAGAGCTCAGAATGCACGGGAGCGGGCGAGGACCGGAGGGGGGCTGCAACAAATCGTCGTCCTCACAGACGCGGAGCAGGAGGCGCTGGAGCTCAGCCGAACCCTCGAGTGCCTGTCTGTCGGGGACGCCGAGACTGGCACCTGATAAACGTCTGGTGATGTAACTTTGACATGCATCACGCACAATATGAATTGATGTTAACATGCCTTGCCATCTGCAGCACCTCAGAATGCTCATTGCAACATGACACATCTGTGATGATGCTTAATATTGCCTTCTGTTCTCTTACAGGGTCTTCAGCGACCGCTGTGATGGCAGAGGGCTATTCCTCAGAGGACCTGCCGGCATCTGAGGGTGCACCATCACATCTTAGCGAGCCATCCACCAGCGCAGATACTCACATCTTGGTGGATCCTAGTCCTCAGTTAATTGGGTTGGCACCTGGTGAGTTACCACACACGTGAGCACGAGCAGACACTGGTGGCAGGGGCAGCTGTGGAGAGTCCGCGTCGGTGGGAGCACTCTTCTCCAGGCTCTGCTCAGCTGGACACAGATGCTGAACCCTGGGGACCTTCCTTTAAAAGGAGAATGATCGAGGGACAGCAGCATATTTGCGAGGTACTGGAACAGATGCCTCGCGCACTCTCCACAATAACGCAGAGGATGGAGGAGTCCAACTCCTGCACGAGTGGAATGTTGGCACAGGTATGGGAGGGAATGTCTGCGATGGAAAGAAAGCTAGCCTCCATTGAGCTTCAAGCATGGCTCACAAATGAGTCCAATCTGACCCTGACAATGACCATTCGGACACAGTGAACAACGTTCTGCTGCCTTAAACAGGCAGGCAGATACACTAACACTGGCCTTACAAGGCTTCACACATGTCCTCCAAACTGTTGTCCAGCGGGGTGGTAGGAGTGACGTGGGCCTGGCCCAGGGAAGGGATGATGGTGAAAGGGGACATGGAAGTGGACACCACTCAAAGCGCTTCCACATCTCACCCGTTGCCCCCCCTCTCGATCAGTACCCGCAATGCTGCCTCCTCCAGGTGGCCGTGTCTGCTTCTGCACAGGTGCAGATGGAGCAGTCGTTGGAGGGGCCCTCATGGACTCCAAGACCCAGAGGGCGGTGGCCCAAAGCATCTAAGCAGTCAGGGCATGAACAAGAGCAACTTGCCACTACCTCTGCTGCAGCCGTGGCATGCACCATGTAGAAGTAGTCGGAAGAGAAAGGCGAAGGTTTTGTAAGCACAAAGGGTGTTTTACGGTTGGTCACATTTTTAATTTATATTAGCTTTTTGTTCAACTAATTATGATTGCCACCACTACTGCCACGTCTTGGCCATTCTTGACTGGCTTTTGTGATAGGGCCCTTTCATGAGGTTCACCATGAATGGTGACACTTGATGCCACCCATTGGGTTCCATTTACAGTGGATGTATGTGTAGTTGCAGAACTGTTTTAGTGCAGGGAGGGGTGGGGGAGGGGCATTGCTGGTGTGGGTGCTACTCTTTCCAGGTGGTGTGAGGACTGGACTCTTCACACTTTCTGATGTTAGTAGAACTGTTCATTTATGCCGAGTGGATGATCCATCTCGGCCTCCTCCTGATATCCCCACCATCACAGAAGCCAGTCTTCAGCCAATTCGATTCACTCCACGTGATAGCAAGAAACGGCTGAGTGCGCTGGATACAGCAAAGGCTATGGGCCCCGACAACATCCTGGCTGTACTGCTGAAGTCTTGTGCTCCAGAACTAGCCGCGCCTCTAGCCAAACGGTTCCAGTTCAGCTACAACACTGGCATCTACCCGACAATGTGGAAAATTGCCCAGGTATGTCCTGTCCACAAAAAGCAGGACAAATCCAATCCGGCCAATTACCGCCCCATCAGTCTACTCTCAATCATCAGCAAAGTGATGGAAGGTGTCGTCGACAGTGCTATCAAGTGGCACTTACTCACCAATAACCTGCTCACCAATGCTCAGTATGGGTCCTGCCAGGAACACTTGGCTCCAGACCTCATTACAGCCTTGGTCCAAACATGGACAAAAGAGCTGAATTCCAGAGGTGAGGCGAGAGTGACTGCCCTTGACATCAAGGCAACATTTGACCGAGTGTGGCACCAAGGAGCCCTAGTAAAATTGAAGTCAATGGGAATCAGGGGGAAAAGTTTCCAGTGGCTGGAGTCCTACCTAGTACAAAGGAAGATGGTAGTGGTTGTTGGAGGCCAATCATCTCAGCCCCCAGACATTGTTGCAGGAGTTCCTCAGGGCAGTGTCCTAGGCCCAACTATCTTCAGCTCCTTCATCAATGACCTTCCCTCCATCATAAGGTCAAAAATGGGGATGTTCGCTGTTGATTGCACAGTGTTCAGTTCCATTCGCAACCCCCCAGATAATGAAGCAGTCCGTGTCTGCATGCAGCAAGACCTGGACAACATCCAGGCTTGGGCTGATAAGTGGCAAGTAACATTCATGCTAGACAAGTGCCAGGCAGCGACCATCTCCAACAAGAGAGAGTCTGACCTCCTCCCCTTGACATTCAATGGTGTTACCATCGCCAAATCCCCCACCATCAACATCCTGGGGGTCACCATTGACCAGAAACTTAACTGGACCAGCCACATAAATACTGTGGCTACAAGAGCAGGTCAGAGGCTGGGTGTGGCGAGTGACTCACCTCCTGACTCCCCAAAGCCTTTCCACCATCTACAAGGCACAAGTCAGGAGTATGATAGAATACTCTCCACTTGCCTGGATGAGTGCAGCTCGACACCATCCAGGACAAAGCAGCCCGCTTCATTGGCACCCCATCCACCACCCTAAACATTCATTCCCTTCACCACCGGCGCACTGTGGCTACAGTGTGTACCATCCACAGGATGCACTGCAGCAACTCGCCAAGGCTTCTTAGACAGCACCTCCCAAACCCGCGACCTCTACCACATAGAAGGACAAGGAACAGCAAGTACATGGGAACACCACCGACTACGCGTTCCCCTCCAAGTCACACACCATCCCGACTTGGAAATATATCGCCGTTCCTTCATCGTTGCTGGGTCAAAATCCTGGAATCCCTACCTAACAGCACTGTGGGAGAACCTTCACCACATGGACTGCAGCAGTTCAAGAAGGCACCTCACGACCACCTCCTCAAGAACAATTAGGGATGGGCAATAAATGCTGGCCTCGCTAGCAATGCCCACATCCCATGAACGAATAAAAAAAAATGTTCAGCCAGGTGAACCGCTGCTCTGCCCATGGGTTCCTCCTCTTCCTCCTCATTGTGGATGGCAGATGTGGATGGGGCCTCCTCAAGTGATACCCCTCTCTGTTGTTGCTCTCTGTTCTCTTGTGCAGGTGCCTGTGGCGCAGCACTGTGTTGCAGAGCTCCAAGTGGTAGAGGTGGATGCCATGCCTGACGAGGCTGGTGATGTTGTTTGTCCTCCGATGTAGTGGTGAATGCAGCCATGGCGCCCCCCCATCCTGATGGTGTGAGTTTGAGGGGGTCCGCAAAGTAGTTAAATATGTTTGAACAGAAGAATTTTGAGTGGAAAGTAAGAATTTGCATTGAAAACACACAGATCTCGCAGCCAAAACTTTGTCTGAAAGAACTGGGTGCCCTGCTGCAATACATGACCATTTCTCCCCATCTGTCAAATAAGCATTTGAATGTCTCACTCACTGCTGGCTGAAACACGTCTGTTGCAACATGGAGTGTTTCCCACAGCACGGGAAACACGCTGAGGATGCTTCAAAATCGCACCCCTGCCTGAAAGTGGAGAAAGTTAAGTAGTTCAACTACTTAAACTATCTCAACAACTGTCTTAACTGTCATCCCGCCGACTTTAATTGCCGGTGGGACTTCCGCATTTGGGAGGCATGCGCGTACCCGGAGGCATCAGTGGAGAACCCGGAAGTCTGCGGATTGGAGCTGGGTTTCGAACCTGAACGGGATTTCCCTGATTTTTCGGAGCTCCAACGCACCCGCAATTTCCCGCTTAAATTGAGCCCTATGTGTCTATGTCAGATGGGGTCCTCCACCATTGGATAGCTGACACTCACTGTGGAGGTTCACATATTTGAAGACGATAACAGAAGGCGACTGCCACCCATTAGTTACCCTCTTTCATAATTTTGAAAACATTTATTAGATTGCTCCCTTAACCTTCACTGTGGGGGGGGGAATAAAAACTTCAGCTTTGCATAATTATTATTTCTGATTCTGAGCACCATTCTAATGCATCGTCTTCGTTGTATCCTTTCCATGGTTCTAATGCTTTACATATAATGGGATCCCCAGAACTACATGCAGTGCTCCAACTGAGGCCTAACCAATGTCTTATAAAAATTCAAATTCACTTTCTGGCTTCTACATTTAATGCCCTAATGTATAAAATGTGGAACTGTGTTTGCCTTTTATTGCCTTTTCTACCTGCATTCCCAATTTTAAGATCAGTGTATCTGCAGCTCTTGATCTTTTTGTTCCTCCACTCTTAGTTTATCCTAAATGGCAAGATCCTTAACGTTCACTATTTTCTTTCCAAAATGTACTCCTTCACACTTCTCTGCATGGAACAGCATCTGCCATCTATTTACCAGCTCTGCTAACTTGTTTATGCCCTTCTGCAGCCTCCTACGTTCTTCTTCATTTTTTTGCCATGCACCCAAATTCAACATTACCAGCAAATGTCAGTAATGTTCCTTTTGTGCCTACGTCTAAACTATTAGAGTCATAGAGACTCTATGACTCTAATAGTTTAGACGTAGGCACAAAAGGAACATTACTGACATTTGCTGGTAATGTTGAATTTGGGTGCATGGCAAAAAAATGAAGAAGAACGTAGGAGGCTGCAGTAATGTTCCTTTTGTGCCTACGTCTAAACTATTCATCTGAATCAAAAACAAAAGTAGTTCCAGCACAGATCTTTCCAGGATCTTACTACCGATATCCCATCAATCAAAAAAAAATCCATGGAACGCTACTTTTTGCTTTCTGCCCTCTTGCCATTTCTGTATCCATGCAGCTACAATCCCTTGTGCATTAATTTTCATAGCAAGTCTCTTATGTGATGCTTTATCAAATGCCTTCTGAAAATTCAAATGTACAATATCCACCACATTCCCATTATCAATATACAGTGTGATTTCTTGAAACAGTTCAATTAACATAGTCGAGAATGACCTTCCCTTTACAAATCTATGCTGACTTTCCCTGATCTCGATATATACTACCAAGGTAATGCACCTATAGGCAGAGGGTGTATCTTTTATGGCACTACTGACTTGTAGCTGTGTCTGTACTGCCTGCATTGACTGTTGTTATGAAGGTACCATCACCTAGAATTATAGAATGGTTACAGCCTTTCGGCTGGTCGAGTCCATGCCAGCTCTCTGCAAGAGCAATCCAGCTAGTCCCACTCCCCTGCCCTTTCACTGTAGCCATGCAAATCTTTTCTCTTTAAGTACTTAACCAATTCCCTTTTGAAGGCCATGATTGAATCTGCCTCCACCACCCCCTCAGGCAGTGCATACCAGATCATATCTGCTCGCTGTATTTTTTTTTAAAGTTTTTCCTGATGTCTCCTTTGGTTCTTTTGCCAATCACCTTAAATCTATGCCCTCTGGTTCTTGACCTTTCTGCCAATGGGAACAGTTTCTCTCGATCTACTCTGCCTAGACCCTTCATGATTTTGAATACCTCGATCAAATCTCCTCACAACCTTTTCTGTTCCAAGGAGAACAACGCCAGCTTCTCCAGTCTATCCACGTAACTAAAGTCCCTCATCCCTGGAACCATTCTGGGAAATCTCTTCTGCACCCTTTCTAAGGCCTTCACATCTTTCCTAAAGTGTGGTGCCCAGAACAGGACACAATACTCCAGTTGTGGTTGAACCAGTGTTTTATAAAGGCTCATCATGACTTCCTTACTTTTGTACTCTATGCCTCTATTTATAAAGCCCAGATCCCGTATGCTTTTTTAACCGCTTTCTCAACCAGCACTGCCACCATCAATGATTTATGCACATATACCCCCAGATCTCTCTGTTCCTGTACCCTTTAGTTTATATTGCCCCGCTTCGTTCTTTCTACCAAAATGCATCACTTCGCACTTTTCTGCATTAAATTTCATCTGCCACTTGTCTGCCCATTCCACCAGCCTGTCTATGTCCTCTTGAAGTCTATCACTATCCTCCTCACTGTTCACTACACTTCCAAGTTTTGTCATCTGCAGATTTTGAAATTGTGCCCTGTACACCCAAGTTCAAGTCATTAATATATATCAAGAAATGCAGTGGTCCTAGTACCAACCCATGGGAAACACCACTGTACACCTCCCTCCAGTCCAAAAAACAACCGTTCACCACTACTCTCTGCTTCCTGTTACTTAGCCAATTTTGTATCCATGCTGCTACTGCCCCCTTTATTCCATGGGCTTCAATCTTGATGACAAGTCTATTTTGTGGCACTTTATCAAGCACCTTTTGGAAGTCCATGTACATCACATCGACCCTCTGTGCCCTCGTCGACCCTCTGTGCCCTCGTCGACCCTCTGTGCCCTCGTCGACCCTCTGTGCCCTCGTCGACCCTCTGTGCCCTCGTCGACCCTCTGTGCCCTCGTCGACCCTCTGTGCCCTCGTCGACCCTCTGTGCCCTCGTCGACCCTCTGTGCCCTCGTCGACCCTCTGTGCCCTCATCGACCCTCTGTGCCCTCGTCGACCCTCTGTGCCCTCGTCGACCCTCTGTGCCCTCGTCGACCCTCTGTGCCCTCGTCGACCCTCTGTGCCCTCGTCGACCCTCTGTTACCTCATCAAAAACTCCATCAAGTTAGTTAAACACAATTTGCCTTTAACAAGCCTGTGCTGGCTTTCCCTAATCAATCCATACTTGTCCAAGTGACTGTGAATTGTGTCTCGGATTATCGTTTCTAAAAATTTCCCCACCATCGAAGTTAAACTGACTGGCCTGTAGTTGCTGGGTTTATCCTTACACCCTTTTTTGAACAAGGGTGTAACATTTGCAATTCTCCAGTCCCCTGGCACCACCCCCGTATCCAAGGATGATTGGAAGATTATGGCCAGTACCTCCGCAATTTCCACCCTTACTTCCCTCAGCAACCTAGGATGCATCCCATCCGGACTGGGTGACTTATCTACTTCAAGCACAGCTAGCCTTTCTAATACCTCCATTTTCAATATTTAGTCCATCCAGTGTCTCAACTACCTCTTTCGTTACTGTGACTTTGGCAGCATCTTTTTCCTTGGTAAAGACAGATTCAAAGTACTCATTTAGTACCTCAGCCTTGCCCTTTGCCTCCATGCGTAGTTCTCCTTTTTGGTCCTAATCACTCCCACCCCTCCTTTTTCTACCCATTTACTGTTTATATGCCTATAGAAGACTTTTGGATTCGCTTTTATGTTAGCCACTAGTCTATTCTCATATTCTCTCTTTGCCCCTCTTATTTCCTTTTTCACTTCCCCTCTGAACTTTCTATATTCAGCCTGGTTCTCACTTGTATTATCAACCTGACATCAGTCATTCACCCCTTTTTTCTGCTTTATCTTACTCTCTATCTCTTTCATCATCCAGGGAGTTCTGGCTTTAGTTCCCCTACCTTTCTCCCTCGTGGGAATGTACCTAGACTCTGGGTGGGGGACTTCAATGTCCATCACCGAGAGGCTCGGTAGCACCACTACTGACCGAGCTGGCCGAGTCCTGAAGGATATAACCGCCAGACTGGGCCTGCGGCAGGTGGTGAGTGAACCAACACGAGGGGAAAAACTCACTTGACCTTGTCCTCACCAGTCCACCTGTCGCAAATGCATCTGTCCATGACAGTATTGGTAGGAGTGATCACCGCACAGTCCTCGTGGAGACGAAGTCCCGTCTTCGCACTGAGGAAACCATCCAACATGTGTGGCACTACCACCGTGCTAAATGGGATAGATTCAGAACAGATCTAGCAGCTCAAAAATGGGCATCCATGAGGTGCTGTGGGCCATCAGTAGCAGCAGACTTGTATTCCAGCACAATCTGTAACCTCATGGCCCGGCATATTCCTCACTCTACCATTACCAACTAGCCAGGGGATCAACCTTGGTTCAATGAGGAGTGTAGAAGAGCATGCCAGGAGCAGCACCAGGCGTACCTAAAAATGAGGTGCCAACCTGGTGAAGCTACAACTCAGGACTACATGCGTGCTAAACAGCGGAAGCAACATGCCATAGACAGAGCTAAGCGATTCCACAACCAACGGATTAGATCAAAGCTCTGCAGTCCTGCCACATCCAGTCGTGAATGGTGGTGGACAATTAAACAACTAACTGGAGGAGAAGGCTCTGTAAACATCCCCATCCTCAATGATGGCAGAGTCCAGCATGTGATTGCAAAAGATAAGGCTGAAGTGTTTGCAACCATCTTCAGCCAGAAGTGCCGAGTGGATGATGCATCTCGGCCTCCTCCTGATATCCCCACCATCACAGAAGCCAGTCTTCAGCCAATTCGATTCACTCCACGTGATATCAAGGACCGGCTGAGTGCACTGGATACAGCAAAGGTTATGGGCCCCGACAACTTCCCGGCTGTCGTGCTGAAGACTTGTGCTTCAGAACTAGCTGTGCCTCCAGCCAAGCTGTTCCAGTCCAGCTACAACACTTGCATCTACCCGACAATGTGGAAAATTGCCCTGGTATGTCCTGTCCACAAAAAGCAGGACAAATCCAATCCGGCCGATTACCGCCCCATCGGTCTACTCTCAATCATCAGCAAAGTGATGGAAGGTGTCGTCGACAGTGCTATCAAACGGCACTTACTCACCAATAACCTGCTCACCGATGCTCAGTTTGGCTTTCGCCAGGACCACTCTGCTCCAGACCTCATTACAGCCTTGGTCCAAACATGGACAAAAGAGCTGAATTCCAGAGGTGAGATGAAGTGAGGTGAGAGTGACTGCCCTTGACATCAAGACAGCATTTGACCGAGTGTGGCATCAAGGAGCCCTAGTAACATTGAAGTCAATGGGAATCAGGGGGAAAACTCTCCAGTGGCTGGAGTCATACCGAGCACAAAGGAAGATGGTAGTGGTTGTTGGAGGCCAATCATCTCAGCCCCAGGACATTGCTGCAGGAGTTCCTCAGGGTAGTGTCCTAGGCCCAACCATACTCGGCTGCTTCATCAATGATCTTCCCTCCATCATAAGGTCAGAAATGGGGATTTTTGCGGATGATTGCACAGTGTTCAGGTCCATTCTCAACCCCTCAAATAATGAAGCAGTCCATGCCTGCATGCAGCAAGACCTGGACAACATCCAGGCTTGGGCTCAGAAGTGGCAAGTAACATTTGCGCCAGACAAGTGCCAGGCAATGACCATCTCCAACAAGAGAGAGTCGAACCACCTCCCCTTGACATCAACATCCTGGGGGTCACCATTGACCAGAAACTTAACTGGACCAGCTATATAAATACTGTGGCTACAAGGGCAAGTCAGAGGCTGGGTATTCTGTGGCGAGTGACTCACCTCCTGACTCCCCAAAGCCTTTCCACCATCTACAAGGCACAAGTCAGGAGTATGATAGAATACTCTCCACTTGCCTGGATGAGTGCAGCTCCAACAACACTCAAGAAGCTCGACACCATCCAGGACAAAGCAGCCCGCTTGATTGGCACCCCATCCACCACCCTAAACGTTTACTCCCTTCACCACCGGCGCACAGTGGCTGCAGAGTGTACCATCCACAGGATGCACTGCAGTAACTCGCCAAGGCTTCTTCGACAGCACCTCCCAAACCCGCTACCTCTACCACCTAGAAGGACAAGAGCAGCAGGCACATGGGAACAACACCACCTGCACGTTCCCCTCCAAGTCACACACCATCCCGACTTGGAAATATATCGCCGTTCCTTCGTTGTCGCTGGGTCAAAATCCTGGAACTCCCTTCCTAACAGCACTGTGGGAGAACCTTCACCACACTGACTGCAGCAGTTCAAGAAGGCGGCTCACCACCACCACCACCTCAAGGGCAATTAGGGATGGGCAATAAATGCTGGCCTCAACAGCGCCCATATCCCATGAACGAATTTTTAAAAAAGACTGTACCTGAACCATCTACTCTTTAAAGGCTGCCCATTGTTCAATTACAGTTTTGCCTGCCAGCCTTTGATTCCAGTTTATCCAGGCCAGATCCGCTCTCATCCCACTGAAATTGTCACTCCTGCAATGGGTATTTTTACTCTGGATTGCTCCTTGTCCTTTTCCATAGCTAGTCTAAACCTTTATAATGCTATGAATGCTGTTCCCTACATGTTCCCCCACTGACACTTGGCCCACCTCATTCCCCAGAACCAGATCCAGCAATGCCTCTTTCCTCATTGGGTAGGAAATGTACTGGTCAAGAAAGTTCTCCTGAACACATTTCAAAAATTTCTCCTCCCTTTGCTCTTTACAATATTACTATCCCAGTCTATATTAGGATAGTTGAAGTCCCCCATTATCACTACTGAATGGCTCTTGCACCTCTCTGTAATTTGCCTGCTAATTTTTCGTCTTTATGCTTCCCACTAGTTGGTGGCCTATAGAATACACTCAGTAGTGTAATGGCACCTCTATTGTTTCTTAACTGTAACCAAATAGATTCTGTCCTTGACCCCTCAAGGACATCCTCTCTCCAGCACAGCAGTATTCTGCTTAATCGATACTGCCTCCCCCTTTCTTTCCTGAACATCTTGTATCCAGGAATATTTAGTACCCAATCCTGCCCTTTTCTGAGCCAGGTCTCCGTTATTGCCACCCCTCCACTGCCTCTGATTTGTCACACTGCTTCTCCAACATCCCGTATTGGATGAGCAGGAATTTTCTCCAATTAAATATTGGGAAGACCGAAGCCATTGTCTTATCAGGATATACTTATCAGGAAAGGCTGATCAACTGGGGCTGTTTTCTCTAGAAAAGAGAAGGCTGAGGGTTGACCTGTTGGATGTCATTTAAGATAATGAAAAGGTTTGATAGGGTAGATGTAGAGAAAATGTTTCCACTTGTGGGGGAATCCAAAACTAGAGGTCATAAATATAAGATAGTCACTAATAAATCCAATAGGGAATTCAGGTGAAACTTCTTTACCCAAAGAGTGGTGAGGAGGTGGAACACACTACCACAAGGAGTCGTTGAGGCAAATAGCATAGATTCATTTAAGGGGAATTTAGATAATCACATGAGGGAGAAAGGAATAGAAAGGTATGCTGATCGGGTTGGATGAAGTAGGGAGGGAGGAGGCACATATGGAGCATAAACAGTGGCATAAACCAGTTGGGCCGAATGGCCTGTTTCTGTGCTGCAGACTCAATGTATTTGCACTTCGCCGCAAATCCCGTTCTCTAGCCACCGGCTCCATCCCTCTCACTGGTCACTGTCTGAGAATGAACAAGACTCTTTGCAACTTTGATGTCCTATTTGACCCTCAGCTGAGTTTCCAAACCCATATCCTCTCCATCACCAAGACCATCTACTTCTCCCTCCGTAACATCGCTGCTGAAACCCTCGTCTGTGCCTTTGTTACCTCCTCGACTCAACTGTTCCAATCTCTCCTGGCCGGCCTCCCACTTTGCACACTCCATAAACTTGGGCTCATTCAAAACACTGCTGTCCGTATCCTAACTCACACCAAGTCCCGTTCATGCACCACCCCTGTGCTTGCTGAAGCCTCGGTATTTTTTTTATTTATTTTTTTTAAAAACAATTCTCATCCTTGTTTTCAAATCCCTTCATGACCTCATGCCCACCTGCACCCCCGTCCCCACCTCCTCCAGCCCCACAACCCTCAGATCTCTATGCTCCTCCAATTCTTGCCTCTTGCGCACCCCAGTTTTCTTCACTCCATCATTGGCGGCCGTGCCTTCAGCTACCTAAGCCCTAAGCTCTGGAATTCCCTCCCTGATCCTCTGAGTCTCTACTTCTCTCTATTCCTTTACGACGCTCCTTAAAACCTACCTCTTTGTCTGAGCTTTTGGTCACCGGTCCTAATATCTCCTTATGTGGCTTGGTGTCAAATCTTGTTTGATGATCACTCCTGTGAAGTGCCTTGGGATGTTTTACTACGTTAAAGGTGCTGTGTAAATGTAAGCTGTTATAAGGTAGTCAACAAATGAGGAAGAGGAGTTGAAAAAAGTAAGTATTGTCCCCTAGATCTGCACTGTAGTAAAATATGAATCTGGTACCCCATCTCTGCCGCTCTTTCCTGTCGCCATGCCTCTTTTCATTTGTTTCCTCTCAGGTACTCTGCCCCCCCCCCAACCCTTCAGCACTCCTCGACCTTCCTACATTCCTGCTGCTGTCCCAGGCTTAATTCCCTCTTAGATAAGCCTACAGCTTCCCTTTGTGCCTCCCCTGGCATCCTCCGAAGGGCCCATCGAGGCACTTGTCACTGCCTCCTTACGAGCAGCAACCCCAACTGCCCCATCTTACTCTCTCACCGACTTTCTTGCCCAGTGCGCCCACTAGGGGCTAATCTTGCCAATCTCCTTTCCGTCCCACTCACCCCTCCCAATGCTGACCCTGTGGACTCTGCCAGCGGATCAGCTATCACTGACCCTTTCTGCATCTCCCTCCAGAATGTCCATTCACTTGTGATGACTGCATTGACATCATGGCCTCGACGTAAATCTGGCTGACGGATGATGATACCTTCCCCCTTAATGAAGCCTCCCCGCCTGGCTATGTCTTCCGCCACGTGCCCCTCCTAGGCTGCCGCAGTGATGGTGTGGCCCTTATCACCAAATCACACTTTGGTCTTTCCCCCTACTCCTCTGGCACCTTCTTCAGTTTTGAGCATCTCACCTTGTTCCACCCCTCTCGCATTTAAAATCCTCATTCTTTACTGCCCATCCAAGTCCCATGCCAAGTTTCCCACCAAGATATCTTCACTGCTTTCCTCCCTCAGCTTCTGCACCAAGTGACTTCTCATTCTCAGTGATTTCAACCTCCATCTCAACTCATCATGCTCTCTCTCCTCTGAGTTCACTGCCCTCCTATCCTCCCTTAATCTCACCCTCCGTATAAACTCCCCTACCCATATTCACGGCCACCCTCTCGACCTTGCCATCTCACGTGGCTTCTCTACTCCCATCGTATCAATTGTGGATAAGGCCATCTCTTATCACTTCCTTGTATCCCTCTTCACCCACATCTTCCTTCCGCCCCCCCACCCCCCAAACCCAACCCCTTCTGTGTCCGTCCCTGGGAAAAAAATCTCCCTCAGATCACTTAAGATGGCACTTTCAAATTCCTAACTGTCTAGCCTTTGGCCCTCCATTCACCACGACATTTCTGCAGCTACTGATCTGCTCAATCACACCCTGACCTCCATCTTTGATGCCCTTGTCCCCATTAAAACCATTACTGTCTCTCACCCTGGTCGTTCCCCCCCCCCCCCCCCCAGTATGGCCCTCTTCTCCGCTCCCTTAAGTCCAAGGGACGCAGACTTGACTGTTTATGGCGGACAATTGGTTTAGCCATTTGTCTCCAGATCTGGCTGGATCACATAAAGCACTCTCGGGTCCTGCTCTCCTCTGCCAAAACTGCTTACTTTTCCAGGATCATTCTGGAATTCAAAGATAGCCCCTGCCTTCTCCTCCACTACAAACCGTCTTCTTAAACCCCTCTCCCCTGCCCCTCTACCCTCACCTCCAACAAAAAGTGTGAGGAGCTCATGGGCTTCTTAGTTACTAAGGTACCACCCATTCAGCTGCCTCTGCCACTTCCCTCCCTTCCCCTTGCCCACCAAGCCAAATTTCCCTTACCGTTCACCACCCCCCACCCTCCGCCCTTGCCCTGAATTTGCATCTTTCTCTAGTTTTTCTCCTATCTCACCTCATGCACTCTCCGAGCTCATCTTGACCATAAAACCCACCGCCTGCCCCCTTGGCCCTATTCTCATCCAACTTCCCTTCCTGGCCTCCATGTTAGCTGATATACTGTTAATGGTTCCCCCTCCCCTTCAAATCTGCCGTCATTACACCCCTCCTCAAAAAAAAAACACCCTTGACCCCTCTGTCCTTGTGAACTACCGCCCCATCTCCAACAACCCTTTCCTCTCAAGTCCTTGAATGTGTTGTCGCCTCCCAAATCTGTGCCCACCTTTCCCGTACCTCCATATTTGAATCCCTGCCACAGTACTGAAACGGCCCTTATCAAAGTCACAAATGACATCCTATGTGACTGTGACGATGGTAAACTATCCCTCCTCATCCGACTCAACCTGTCTGCAGCCTTGGACACAGTTGTCCCCACCATCCTCCTCCAACGCTTCTCCTTCGTCGTCCACCTGAGTGGGACTGCGCTCGTATGGTTTGATTCTTATCTGTCCAGCCGTGGCCAGAGAATCATCTTCAATGGCTTCTCTTCCTGCTCCTACATCATTACCTCGAGTCCCCCAAGTAGCGATCCTTGGCCCCCTCCTATTTCTCATCTACTTGGTGCCCCTCGGCGACATCATCCGAAAACACGACGTCAGATTCCACGTGTACATTGACAACACCCAGCTCTACCTCACCATCACCTCCCTTGACCACCTCACTGTGTCTCATTTGTCACACTGCTTATCTGACATCCAGTACTGGATGAGCAAAAATTTTCTCCAACTTAATATTGGGAAGACTGAAGCCATTGTCTTTGGCTTCCACCACAAACTCCATTCCCTAGCCACCGACTCCATCCCTCTCCCTGGCCACTGTTTGAGGCTGAACCAGACCATTATAAACCTTGGCATCCTAATTGACTCTGAGATGAGCTTCCGGCCAAATATCTGCACCATCACCAAGACCGCCTACTTCCACCTCCATAACATCACCCATCTCTGCCCCTGCCTCAGCTCATCTGCTGAAACCCTCATCCACATCTTTGTTCCCTCCAGACTGGACTATTCCATTGCTCTCCTGGCTGGTCTCCCAAATTCCACCCTCCATCCAAAACTCTGCTGCCCGTATCCTAACTTGCACCAAGTCCTGTTCTCCCATCACCCATATGCTTGCTGACCTACATTGGCACCTGATCTGGCAATGCCTTTTTAAAAAAATTCTCATTCTTGTTTTCTAATATCTCCATGGCCTAGTCCCTCCAAATCTATGTAACCTCCTCCAGCCTTACAACCCTCCGAGATCTCTGCCCTTCTCCAATTCTTGCCTCTTGCGCATCCCCGATTTTAATTGCTCCACCATTGGCGGCCGTGCCTTCAGCTACCTAGGCCCTATGCTCTGGAATTCCCTCCCTCAATCTCTCCGCCTCTATACCTCTCTCTCCTTTTAGGCGCTCCTTAAAACCTACCTCCTTATGTGGCTCAGTGTCAAATTTTGTTTGATAACGCTCCTGTGAAGTGCCCTGGAACGTTTTACAACATTAAATGCGCCATATAAATACAAGTTGTTGTTTAATTTTGGCAGATTGTTGCTGCAGTGCAAATTTAATAAAATCAAATTAATGCATTTTTAAATTGAATTTTCTCAAACAGTTACAAGGACCTTAACAATTCTGTTTTGTGCTCAATTATAAGAAGAATCAATGTTAAATAATCAAGAGCATTGATTGAGTTTTGTTAGATCTGCTGTACTCTTTTTAAAAAAAAATGTATCAAGGAAAAAATACGCAGTTGCTTATATGTACAAAGACTGTAATAATGAAGACTAAAATTATGAAGTACCAAACAATCCCTGGTCATTGCTTAATTCCAGAGACCATCACTGGTGAACAAGTTAAGAAGATTTTATTGTAATAATGGAAAGTTATGCAAATTTTATATCCTTCAGAATTGTTATAATGTGCTGTGGGATTTATTGAGATTCTGAATGTTTATTTCGAAGGATAATGTGTCAATATTGATCCAACTGTTTTTTTTTTAGAAACTTGTTTTGTCCAACATTTTCACATCCTGGATGGGAAGTGTGGGGAATGCAAAGTTCAGATCACTGTTGCACAGCTTCATTACTTAAACCACTAATGTTCTTTCTGTAATACATGTCATAGGATTTTATGTCTTGATAAGGCACCATATCATGACATAAATGTATGTGCTTCTGGTTTTCAAATGAAATAGGTTGAACTTAATCACAGCGATGATTAACAAATTGAGATGAAAAGACATAGTATAATGGACAGCTGGTGTCCCACTGTGAGACATGTCATATGTTGCAACATAATGACATGTTGGCAAGACTTCCCACCATCTCAAATGATACAACAGTAACGAGAATGTTTCTTCTTTTACCCAGTGTTTCTTCCCTTTCCCTTGTAGAGCTATTACTTATTAGGTGGGAGGAGGAAGAATTTTCCATTGGTGATTACAATAACCTACGAGGAATTTGTTTAAATTCTCTACCTGAAATGAATACACTGGGGGCTGCCTACTCCTCCAGTCAAATAAGATATGTGCCCCTTGTTACTTTAGACAATACTCGGTTCTGAACAATTCCTTCCAAATGGGCTGTTCTGGTTTCTGTTTGGTGTAGTGTTGCATCTGTTATTAGTGAAAAACAATGAAGAGGTTGTTCTGTGACTTAAGTAAATACTTGAAGTTAACAAAGAAAAGCAAGCTGTAAGACTCTGGTTGTGTGTAGGTTTACTGGAGATTATGTAATGACAAAAGAACAAAACTTGATTTGATCATATATAATGTTATGTTAGATGGACATGATACTCTGAAGCATTAAAAAGCAGAAGAATTCTGACTAAAATTTTAGACCTATCAAGTGTTTCTATTTTTTTTTCAGACTACACAAATGTTTTTTGCACCATGTTCTTCTGCTCTTCCCGCTCCCCCAGTAGCTGCTGGCATATTCTGGATATAGTTGCAAATGATTGTTCTTCATTACACCCGAACCTGACCCTATGCAGAGTCTGGAGTTCAAACACTGTTTTCTGCAGCTTGGATTCATCAGGCCCTTTACATGACAGCAGCTCAATTCATAACCTTTTGGAAGTACATCAAGGTAGTGGAGAGATAGGGTCGTACAGTTTTATGGGATTGATGGCACCTGCATTGCATGGCGAGCACTCACAAAATACCCATTCAACTATGTAAATAGGTAGGGATTCCACTTTTCAAAGTTCAGGTAGCATGTGACAGCAATCCGAGGATCCTCCATGTCAAAGCTCGACATGCAAGAGGTTGTCGTGATGCTTTCATCCTTTGTCATTTGGTTCTCCCTAACCTCTTCAGGGAAAGGATGGCTTCTAGGTGACAAAGCATACCACCTCCTCCCATTGCTAATAACCCACTCTGCCTAATGGCCAGCATATGCCGGTACCCAGGGTGAGAGAGAAAGAAAAGGAGAATGTTGAGTGCATCACCTTGCCACCCTTGGTGAGGTTGTTGAACTTTTTCCGGCAATGGTCTATAGTCTTGGAGGTGAGGGAGTTGGTACTGAGTGGTAACTCCCAGGTGGCATGAATTACATTCATGCCAGGCTTGGTGGCACCTGTACCTTGCCTTCTGCCTTCAATGTCAGAGAGTGTGAGACTGGAGATCTGCATCTGTAAAGTTGTGTGTCCTTCTCCTGGATGTGGCTGTGCCCTGCTGCCCTTGGGGTACAGTTGGTGCTTGAGTGGTCATGTAGTGAAGTTATTAGAGAGTAAAGTGAAAGGGCCAAGCACTGTTCCGCTCTTACCTGTTTGTTTCCCAGTCTGCTGCTGAAGAATGCAGGCTGAACTAATTTTTTTTCAGGCTGCACAGGAATTTCCATGTAGTTCTGCTGCTTATACTCGTTTTACATGGGTTTTATGTCAATGACTGCACCAATGGGATGCAAATGAGAAAACCCAGGAATCCTGCGTGTAACCTCCTCTGCAGGCCACTGGCAGATGCAAATCCTTTGTAAAAGGAGCAACAGTGACGTTACTAACTTTGCGGAAATTCTAGGCCACAGTGTCGGTTAAATAGTTTACAAAATATAAGCTTGGCTGGTACAAACTACAAGTAGTATCGATAAAGCAGTGATGAAGAGTATATACCCAAAATGTTAAATTGTCTTTACAGATGCTGACTGACCTGTGTGTTTCCAGCATTTTTAAAAAATTATAAGTAGCAATGATTTAATTGTGCCAGTGTTGTAATAAAAAAACACTTAATGGGTGAAATTTATGTTTTTTTTCAACAAATAGCAACTTCAAAATAGAAAGCACAGGAAATATGAGAAAATTGACATTATGAAAACACAGGGAATGTGATCTTAGACTAGACTATAATAATTATGCACTTTTAAATCATTGGGGGAGGACAGTCATGAACTATTTCTTCAATTTTATGATCTTGATAAATTTTCTGCTTTCCTTCCCCTTCTGGGAAAGAATATTGACCTCATTGATATATTTTCCAGTTGTACACAGCTATTTGGCTGAAAAATCCTGTACTGTCCAAATTTTTGTAACCCAATACTTTGGAACCTGTCCACTACTGAGGCAGCAAGTTCTGCAAGAAGAGGAATGCATGTAGTTGCTCTTTTGCTGAAAATGCACTGCATCTTACTAACTGAATAAAGATAAGCACTGTGAAAGAGGCTCAAAAAAAAGTCTGCTGGTCAATGAATTGAAGTTAACTTTACCTTTGTTAGTGAATTTAGTGGTTGTTTTCCTTTTGTTAGCCTTGGTTCAGAGACTTGAGCACATAATCTAGGCTGCCACTACAGTGCAGTACTGATGGAGTGCTGCACTGTTGGAAGAGCCACCTTTTGCATGTGACGTTAAGTCAAGGTCCTGTCTGCATTTCTGGTGGCTGTAAAAGATCCCATGGCACTATTCAAAGAAGAGCAGGGTAGTTCTCCCACTGTCCTGGCCAACATTTATCCCTCAACCAACATCTAAAACAAATGATCTGGTCATTTATTTCATTGCTATTTGTGGGACCTTACTGTGTGCAAATTGACCTCTGCGTTTCCTACATCACAACAGTGACGACACTTCAAAAGTATTTAATTGGCTATAAAGTGTTTTTGGGAAGTCCTGAGTTTGTAAAAGATGTTCTTGTCAGGTTGGAATAGTTTGTGCTGGCTGAGGAGTGGACATTTTTTTTCCCCACTTCTTTTGCAAATATTGAGCACTCAGCTGTTTCTTGATATCACATGGAGTGAATCGAATTGGCTGAAGACTGGCTTCTGTGATGGTGGGGATATGGGGAGGAGGCTGAGATGGATCATCCACTCGGCACTTCTGGTTGAAGATGGTTGCAAACGCTTCAGCCTAGTCTTTTGCACTCAGGTGCTGGACTCTGCCTTCATTGAGGATGGGGATGTTTACAGAGCCTCCTCCTCCTGTTAGTTGTTTAATTGTCCACCACCATTCACGACTGGATGTGGCAGGACTGCAGAGCTTTGATCTGATCCGCTCGTTGTGGAATCGCTTAGCTCTGTCTATAGCATGTTGTTTCCACTGTTTAGCATGCATGTAGTCCTGAGTTGTAGCTTCACCAGGTTGGCACCTCATTTTTAGGTATGCCAGGTGCTGCTCCTGGCATGCTCTTCTACACTCCTCATTGAACCAGGGTTGATCCCCTGGCTTGTTGGTAATGGTACAGTGAGGAATATACCGGGCCATGAGGTTACAGATTGTGCTGGAATACAATTCTGCTGCTTCTGATGGCCCACAGCGCCTCATGGATGCCCAGTTTTGAGCTGCTAGATCTGTTCTGAATCTATCCCATTTAGCACGGTGGTAGTGCCCCACAACACGTTGGATGGTGTCCTCAGTGCGAAGACAGGACTTCGTCTCCACGAGGACAGTGGAGTGGTCACTCCTAACAATACTGTCATGGACGGATGCATCTGCAACAGGTAGATTGGTGAGGACGAGATCAAGTAGGTTTTTCCATCGTGTTGGTTTGCTCACCACCTGCCGCAGGCCCAGTCTGGTTTCTTGGTTGAGAGGATTGTCCTATGAAGAGATTGAGTGGACTGAGCCTATACATGCTGGAGTTTAGAATAATGAGAGGTGATCTCATTGAACGATGTAAGATTCTAAGAGGGCTTGACAGGGTAGATGCTGAGAGGCTGTTTCCCCTGGCTGGAGAGTCTAGAACTTGGGGGCATAGTCTTAGGACAAGGGGTTGGACGTTTAGGACTGAGATGAGGAGGAATTTCTTCTCTCCGAGGGTGAATTTGGAATTTTCTACCCCAGAATGCTGTGGGTGCTGAGTCGTTCAGTATTTTCGAGATTGAGATAGATAGATTTTTGGAATCTAGAGGAATCACGGGATATGGGGCAGCGGTGGGAAAGTGGAGTTAAGGTTGAAGATCAGCCATGATCTTATTGAATGGTGGCGCAGACTCGAGGGGCCGTATGGCCTACTCCTGCTCCTATTTCTTATGTTCTTACGTTACCTGGATTGGTGCAGCTCCAACAACACTCAAGAAGTTCGACACCGTCCAGGACAAAGCTGGCTGCTTGATCGGCAGCACATTCGCCACGTTACATGGCCGTTCCCTTTGACACCTGCGGACCATGACCGCAGTGCGTACTATCTACAAGATGCACTGCAGCAACTCGCCAAGGCTTCTTCAGCAGCACCTCCAAAACACGTGACCTCCACCACCTACAAGGACAAAGGCAGAAGGTGCATAGGAACACAAGCATTTCCAAGTTCCCCTCTGAGTCACACACCAGCCTGACTTGGACGTGTATTGTGAACATACACATGGGGGGCTTGATCAAGAAGTTTGCAGATGATACAAAAGTTGGCTGTGTGGTTGATAGTGAGGAGGAAAGCTGTAGAGTGCAGGAAGATATCAAAGGACTGGTCAGGTGGGCAGAAAAGTGGCAAATGGAATTCAATCCAGAGAAGTGTGAGGTAATGCATTTGGGAAGGGCAAACAAGGCAAGGGAGTGCACAATAAATGGGACGATACTGAGAGGTGTAGAGGAACAAAGGGACCTTGGAGTGCATGTCCACAGATCCCTGAAGGTCGCAGGACACGTAGATAAGGTGGTTAAAACGGGATACTTCATTTATTAGCTGAGGTATAGAATATAAGAGCAGGGAGGTTATGCCAGAACTGTATAAAACATTGGTTAGGCCACAGCTTGAGTACTACGTACAGTTCTGGTCACCACATTACAGGAAAGATGTGATTGCACTCGATGGGGTATAGAGGAGACTTATGAGGATGTTGCCAGGGCTGGAGAATTTTAACTATGAGAAAGGATTGGATATGCTGGGGTTGTTTTCTTTGCAACAAAGGAGGCTGAGGGGAGGTTTAATTGAGGTATATAAAATTATGATGGGACTAGATGGAGTGAATAGGGAGGACCTATTTCCCTTAGCAGAGGGGTCAGTGACCGGGGCCATAGATTTAAAGTGATTGGTGGAAGGATTAGAGGGGAGCTGAGGAGAAATCTTTTCACCAGAGGGTGGTGGGGGTCTGGAACTCACTGCCTGAAAGGGTGGTAGAGACAGAAACCCTCAACTCATTTAAAAAGTACTTGGATATGCACTTGAAGTGCTGTAACCTACAGGGCTACGGACCAAGTGCTGGAAAGTGGGATTAAGCTGGATAGCTCTTTTTCGGTCAGCACGGACATGATGGGCTGAATGGCCTCCTTTTGTGCCATAACTTTCTATGATACACAAAATTAGTTTGTTTCTCCTGAGGATCTTGGTGGTTATTTTGGAATGTGTCTGTGCACTAGGACTGTATTTTCACTGGTTAAAACTGCACTCTGAGATCAGGATGCACACATACTGCATTAATGCTGTGTCTTACACTTAATTCTGAAGAGTAATGCACACTGCAACATTATGTTTTTACTTTCCTGCTCTGAACAGATTCTGTACTGTGGACTTGTATCTCCCAAGAACTAGGTTCAGAATTCCCCCAAATTCATTTTGCTGACGAATAATAACCACCTATCTTCTCACTATTTAGAATTATTGCCAGCTATGTATTTCTGCAGCAAACTCCATGCAACCCACCCAGGTTTACATAAGCTAGTTCATCACCTTTATATTTTCTTTCGGAGGCCCTAATGTTGAGCAGCTGTTTTCTAATTCCTCCCTAGAGAAATTGAAACTGGAACAAATACTGAACATATTGCTGTGAATCATTTGTTTGTCATGTATAATATTTTTGAAGCAAGCAATATTGGTTTTCATTTTTACAGAATGCTTTTATTATGTAGAAGGAATTAAATGCTAGCACTCCTAATTGGTTCTGTTTTCCATATTGTAATTCCCAACTGAGCTGGCATTTTCTGCATTGCCTCCATAGAATGCTGCTTTTTTTTTCTATTTGTAATCACTTCTAGGTGTTTGGCATTGTTACTAAAACGCAGTTGCTCTTTTGATGCAATACAAAAAAACTACCGGATTTAGAAAGAGCTTTAGTGCAACACAGGCTGTTAATTTTGGGGTGGGCTGTTAATTAATTTACTACCTCTCTCAATGTTTTCCCTTCTGTCCCCCAAAAGATTGACTCCTGAATCGGGTACAGTCCCACGGGTACCAGTAACTCTCTGGAACCTTGCCGAAGTGGTCGTTATTCATGAGTCTTGACGGAGTGCATTGGCAGGATATTTGATCATGGGAGAATCGCAGCCAAGCTCAGTCTTGTCCTCGCCCACTGTCCACACATGCACACTTCCGTCAGAGCTCATTGGATAAGTATCAGGAGTGTGAACGCTGATTTTTCTCCTCCATTAAGGAGGAGCCGCTGCCAACTTTAATGTCCCTACTGCCTCGCCAGCTGAAATTAGAACAGCAAACAGCAGAGTCAGAATAGAACCTGGAACCACCCTTGTCTTGAAGGCTCAGCTATTCACTAGATAAACATGCTGAGCCCTGGGGAGATGGGAGAGGAAGAACTTTTGTTCAGGATATATTTGATCAGTTTCTCCTGTAGAGGTCGGCAGGGGGTCAATTACAGGAGAATGTATCCTTATTGTTTTGTATGCCCAATACATTTAAGTGTGAACTGCAAAGTTTCTGTCAATTGCAGCGTCTATGTTGTACAGCTGAGGCAAATTACAAAAGAATAAGCTTGTTCTATTTTCACTTGATGCGCTGCTTCACACTGCAACTACACAATTTGAGAAACAATTTATCTGGTAGTTAGTGACATTGAGTCACAACTGTGGCAGTCACTTGAACTGGCTAACTATTGTGGGATAAGACAAGTGGTCTCTTTAAAACTTAAAATGATGCTCTGAGAATTCTGTCTGCTTTGCATTTATACGTGCACTGCCTAGGCTTATCACGGCAAATTTCTATTTTGAATTCAACAAGTGCTGATGGTGAAAACTAATATTGATGATAATTCATGTTTTATATCTCGAAAATTGTTAAAAGTTCTTGGTTTTCTTACCAATTGCAATTGGAATTTTATATGTAATTCTTGTGAATTATCTCTTTGAAAATTCTGAAAAGCCTCTTACTGAGCAATTAGTTTTCTTGCACATGTTGTGATTTATTTATTATGCAAACTAAAACTACTGAAATTACTTTCACAAAAAAAAATTGCTTTTGACAAGGGTCTAGACGACTATGGTTTAATAGAATCATAAAGAAAGAAATAACTTGCATTTATATAGTGCCTTTATTACATCCTCAGCACTTCACAGCCAATTAATTGCTTTTTGGAGTATAAGTCACGATTGTTTTATTGACAAATATGGCAGCCAATTCATGCAAAGCAAGTTGCCACAAACAGTAAATGAGATGAATGACCATTTAATTTGTTTTTAATTAGGGAGGAATGTTGACCTGTTCACCAGGAGAACACCCATTCTTCTTTGAACAGTACCATAGGATGTTGTATTCCCACCTGCACCACTGAAACAGCTCTCTAAGCTTACATCAATCCCCCATCTCGTGCACTTGTGCCTTTTTTCAAGCATGCTCTCAACTTCTCTCTCTAACCCTCGTTCTCTTTCTGTCCCTTGCTCTATCTCTACCTCTCACGCATGCACACACTCGCTGTCCCTCCTGTGCATTTTCTCTCTCTACACATATATATCACATCTAAAATCCATTTTGTGTATTGTAGGGTAAAGAGAATTGCTATGTCATTCTGTTCTGTGTTCACAGTTTCCTTATGTGTTGAGCATTTTTCGATTAGTTTCAACCTTAGGCAGCACGCACGTAAAACTGGTTGTGGCTCCTTCCTGTCAGCAAACACACAAATATGTGATTCTCAGTTGATGGGAACCATTAATTGATAGGCTATTATGCAATCACTAACTCTTTTTTAAAAAAAAACTGCATACATAAGTGATGTACTAATCTGTCCACTATTTCAATTATCTGTCACTGTTAAAAATAAAGAGCACTGTTAAAATATCGGAACAACCAATCTCGCTGCAGTATATAGACTTTTATATTGGATATTTTTATTAGGCAGTTACTTCCTATTTATAGCGTGTGAACTGTCATTCTTGCAGTTGTTTTGAGGCACTGATTTGCTAATTGTTATACATTGTGAAACATATTTACATGCCAACAAAATAAATACATGATATTTAAAGGTATTTCTGGCATACTTTTGTGCTGGATATTGGTAGTAATGACTGAGAGGAAATGACCTTTAATCTTGTATTACCAGGTATTCCGAATGATACTGGGGGTTAAAGGGTTAAATTATGAAGACAGGTTGCATAAACGTGGCATGTATTCCCTTTGAGTATAGAAGATTGAGGGATGATCTAATCGATGTGTTTAAAATGTTAAAAGAATTCAATAGGGTAGACAAAGAGAAACTATTTCCTCTGTTGGGGGGATTCCAGAACAAGAGGACATAATAAAATTAGAGCCAGGCCATTCATGAGTGAAATCAGGAAGCACTTCTTCACACACAGTGTGGTGGAATCTGGAACTCTCTTCCCCAAAAGGCTGTGGATGCTGGGCCAATTGAAGCTTTCAAGACTGAGATCGCTATTTTTTTGTTAGGCAAGGGTATCAAGGGATATGGGTCAAAGGTGAGTAAATGAGATTTAGATCAGCCATGTCACCCGAAGAGAAAAAGAACAGGTTCACCCCATGGGTCCAGACCCCTGCCAGCGATATGCTCTGGCAAATGGTGTATGACCTAACTGTTAACCTGCCTCCCCTCTGACAGGCCTTCCACAAATCACAAGTTTCAACAGTGTCAGGAGAATGGAGCTGCAGCTAAGGTTTAAAGTTACTAAAGTCAGTGCTAAGACCATTCTCTTCTTGAAGCTTGAGTTGAGCTTCTTTGGAACAGTATAGAAGACCAAAGAGTGAGAGGTCGGTGTGGCATTGTATCTTATTTTGATGGGCACTTTTTTGTTTCAGATTTTCATCATTTTCTGCTTTCCCTTTTTATTTTATTGTACCTGATGCCCACACATTAGCACATCAAACAGGGAGTGTGGTCAGAAGCAGGAACTCTAACTAATTTCCTCTAATGTAAGGAGTCATACAACACCAGGTTATAGTCCAACAGCTTTATTTGAAATCACAAGCTTTCGGAGCCCCGAAAGCTTGTGATTTCAAATAAAGCTGTTGGACTTATAACCTGGTGTTGTACGACTCCTTACATTTGTCCACCCCAGTCCATCACTGGCATCTCCACATCATAATTTCCTCTACTTAATCTCCAACTTTAGCATGTCTATCACTGCTACAGATGTTTCAGCTAGCTCAGAACAAACCAGTGATTGCACCTGGGACCTTCCTAGTCTGCACGTGGCTCAGCCACTCACTAAATAAACTTGCTAAACCATCAGGGGAGCTGACCCTGCTTTATTTATTCCACTTATCTACTCCTGTACTATTTGATTCTGCTGTTTTAAATATTAATCACTTTGTCGAGGATATTCAAAGTAGAATGTTTACAATTGTCAATTTTTGAGGGAAAATAGTTTAGATTCGGGATCCAGTTCAATAAAATCTTCAGAGACTTAACAGGGCCCAGATGGATGCCAACAGCATACCTGAGGTACGCCATGTCTGCAAGAGGGGAAGTGCACCTGAGATTCTTGCTGTAGGCTATTTGCATGACCAGGATGCTGTTCTGCAGCAGCAGCCAGAATACCCCTAAGTCTTAAGATTATCCTGGGTGGATGTGGTGGGGGCGAAGTATCTGCAAACCTTGATGTTAGTCTCATATTTTCAACTTCAGGCAGCCCCTGGGACACCCCCCACCCCCCACACCCAAGACCCTTAAGCCTGTGGGGCTCCTGTTGGAAGCCCTAATGCCAGGTTTCTAAGGGTACCCATCTGCCTGGGCACCTAATGATCCAATAATCAACAAGCTGAGGTGGGAGGCTACGAATACCCCCTCGTGCCTTATTTGAATCCTTGTGCGGGACCTGTGCCTACTCCAGGTGAAGGCCCAGCTTCAACCATCTGAGGTTGCCGAGGAAATTCCAGAGATGTGATGAGGGTTTCAGTGGTGGTTGGAGTGAGGTATGGGCAGAAGCAAGCGATTTTGTAGAGTTAGAACTAGGTACTGTTGTTAATAGATAAGATTTGGGTCTGAAGCTCAGTTCAGGATCAAACAGGACACTCAAGGTTTCTTGCTGTTTGGTTTAGCCTGAGCAAGCATTTGAAGCTGGGGACTAAGGTGTGGAGGTTTTTGGCAGGAGCCAAACGGCTCTTTTTGATTTGATCTTGTTGGACAGGTAATCACCCTCCCTAAACCTCTCCACCTCTACCTCTCTCTCCTCTTTTAAGATGCTCCTTAAAACCTACCTGTCCTAATATCTCCTTATGTGGCTCGATGTCAAATTTTGTCTGATAACACTCCTATGAAGCACCTTGGAATGTTTTACTATGTTAAAGGCACTATATAAATACTAGTTGTTGTCAGCTATTGCAGATGATGTACTGGTTACATTAGGGATAGATGAAGAGGGGTGGGAGGAGACTCATGTGGAGCATGGACCAGTTGGGCACAATGGCCTGTTTCTGTGCTGTACATTCTGTGTAATGCTATGTAATACATTGGGACAGGTAGGGGTGGAACCAAGTGAGGATAGTGCCCTAGAGGTAGACTACAGAGGAGGATGTTGTGGAAAGGTCCAGGAGAATAAGGAAGGACAGTGTACCATGATTGTAGTCATAAAAGATGTAGCTGCTTTCCTTGAACAGAGAGATGTTAATTTTGTAATAGAAACAGGATTGCAGGAATTCAAACAGGGAGTGACTGGTGAAGTGAGTGTGGGGCTGGGTTGCAATGACATGCTCTAGAACCTTGCCGAGGGAAAGGTGGTTAGAGATGGGCAATAGTTGGAAAGGTTGAAATGGTTGGGATTGGGCTTTTTGAGGAAGTGGGTGAGGATGGCAGTTTTGAAGGGTGAGGGGAGATTGCCTGAGGAAAGGGAGCTGTTGATGATGTCATTGAGTATTGGGCTAAGAAAAGAGAAAATGTGGTCATGTGTTGGGTTTGGATGGGGCTTCTGGTGTAGGATAGAGTCATAGAGTTATACAGCACGGATAGAGGCCCTTCGGCCCATCGTGTTCGCGCCGGCCATCAAGCCCAGTCTAATCTAATCCCGAATTCCAGCATTTGGTCCGTAGCCTTGTATGCTATGGCATTTCAAGTGCTCATCCAAATGCTTCTTGAATGTTGTGAGGGTTCCTGCCTCCACACCCCTTTCAGGCAGTGAGTTCCAGACTCCAACCACCCTCTGGGTGAAAAAGTTCTTTCTCAAATCCCCTCTAAACCTCCCGCCTTTTACCTTAAATCTATGCCCCCTTGTTATAGAACCCTCAACGAAGGGAAAAAGCTCCTTAGTATCCATCCTATCTATGCCCCTCATAATTTTGTACACCTCAATCATGTCCCCCCTCAGCCTCCTCTGCTCCAAGGAAAACAAACCCAATCTTCCCAGTCTCTCTTCATAGCTGAAGCGCTCCAGCCCTGGTAACATCCTGGTGAATCTCCTCTGCACCCTCTCCAAAGCGATCACATCCTTCCTGTAGTGCGGCGACCAGAACTGCACACAGTACTCCAGCTGTGGCCTAACCAGTGTTTTATACAGCTCCATCATAACCTCCTTGCTCTTATATTCTATGCCTCGGCTAATAAAGGCAAGTAGGGGGCTTATAGAGGATATGAGCTTGATGAGGGTTGGAGAGAAACAGCAATGTAAGATTAAAATAAAAATTAACTGCACTGAATGATAAAACTACTAAGTAAAGTGGACTAGCAGAAAACACTGGAATAATTTGTCCCACAAACTCAGTTTTTATCTTGCATATATTTACCAGCTGGAACCCATTCCTCCACCTTTGTAGAATACCAATACACCTTCACGTTACACAAGTTTTGTCTATCACAATTTTCTTAGTGTAGCATACTCAGTTATTGAACATTAGTTACTTTGATCAATTATTCTAGCCAGACTTACACAGCATGTTGTAAAAACATTCATATCTGCTTTTGTTACATTCTAACTCTCAGCAACATGCAGAAATGTTGACGAAACACTTCTTATACAGTGTCCTTTTCATTTCATTTTGTGAATCGTGGCAAATTGTGTTTAACTAACTTGATTGAGTTTTTTGATGAAGTAACAGAGAGGGTGGATGAGGGCAGTGTGGTTGATTTGGTGTATATGGACTTCCAAAAGGTGATTGATAAAATGCCACATAATAGGCTTGTCATCAAAGTTGATGCTCATGGAATAAAAGGGGCAGTGGCAGCACGGATACGAAATTGGCTAAATGACAGGAAACAGAGTAGTAGTGAACGGTTGTTTTTCGGACTGGAGGAAGGTATACAGTGATGTTCCCCAAGGGTCAGTACTAGGACCACTGTTTTTCTTGACTTGGATTTGGGTGTACAGGGCACAATTTCAAAATTTGCAGATGACACAAAACTTGGAAGGGTAGGTGAACACTGAAAAGGATAGTAATAGACTTCAAGAGGACATAGTCAGGCTGGTGGAATGGGTGGACACGTGGCAGATGAAATTTAACGCAGAGACGTGCGAAGTGATGCATTTTGGCAGGAAGAACGAGGAGAGGTAATATAAACTAACAGGTATAATACTAAAGGGGGCGCAGGAGCAGAAAGACCTGGGGGTATATGTGCACAAATCGTTGATTTGGCAGGACAGTTTGAGAACTGGTTTAAAAAAGCATACGGGATCCTGGGCTTTATAAATAGAGGCATAGAGTACAAAAGTATGGAAGTCATGATGAACCTTTATAAAACACTGGTTCGGCCACAACTGGAGTATTGCGTCCAATTCTAGGCACCACACTTTAGGAAGGATGTGAAGGCCTTGGAGAGGGTGCAGAAAAGATTTAATAGAATGATTCCAGGGATGAGGGACTTCAGTTATGTGGAGAAGCTGGGGTTGTTTTCCTTCAAGCAGAGGAAGGTTGAGAGGAGATTTGATAGAGGTATTCAAAATCATGAAGGGTCTAGACAGAGTAGATAGAGAGAATCTGATCCCAATGATGGAAAGGTCAAGAACCAGAGGACACAGATTTAAGGTGATTGGCAAAAGAACCAAAGGTGGCATGAGGAAAAACTTTTTTATGCAGTGAGTGGTTATGATCTGAAATGCACTACCTGAGTGTGTGATGCAGGCAGATTCAATTGTGCCTTTCAAAGGGGAATTGGATAAGTACTTGAAGGAAAAAAATTTGCAGGGCTTTGGGCAAAGGGCGAGGGAGTGGGACTAGCTGGATTGCTCTTGCAGAGAACCGGCATGGGCTCGACTGGCTGAATGGCCTGCTGCTGTGCTGTAACCAGTCTATGATTCTATATACCTGGATGGGTCTCTTCTCATAGAGATTTCCAGTTTGTCAAAAACAATTCCAGCTATAAATTTTGCACCACTTCACCTCTGTCTTGCATCTCCATGCTCTGCGAGTACAACCTCCTAGGTGTATAAGCTCATCCAGTACTTTTACCGACTCAACATCAGTGTTCGCTTCCATCTTCCTTCATGTCTCTCTGCTGTGCCTAATACCAAGAGCAGTTTCCATTGAAATAGATGGGGAATTAATCCATGGCTGAGAAAATGTTCCCTTTGAAAAAATGTACTAATTAATTTCTATGCTCTGTAACTACAATGTCCGTGGGTGTTGCTCTGTTTTGAAGCCATCCTTGGATTCCTGCCAGTGAAAGAGCATCAAACCTCATTTGTGCAACAGCTGTAGGTGGAGATTGTTTCAGATTTACAGCTTTCAATAAATCATTTTGCTACAAATTAAATTACCCTAATGTTATATCAGTATAAAAAAAACTCCTTGCTTCTTAGTGCTGGTTTAAAAACACCTACTAAGCAAATGGATTTGAATCATGCCACTGATTTAAAATTGTTTGTCTCTTGTGCCTCATATAATTGCAAATCTTTGAAATAAGTAATTTAATACACATGGCACAAGTACTGGTAGCGGTGAATACATACAAGTATAATAAAGAGACCACATTGACTGAAATTGTGTGTTGGAATGGTGGGTTCTCAGCACATTGGCATATGGTTTGTAATTAGATTGATTGCAGTGCTGCTGTTCCTCCTTTCGGAAGTAATCCCATGTGAAAAATCAGTACTTCAGAAAAGTCAGGGGTGAGAGAAGGCGACTTGACCATTCAAAACTCATCTCTCCAGTACATTAATTCTCCTGTCATGGCTGTAATGGAATGATGCCCAACTAGTTTCAAATTATAATAAATGTTATCTTTTTAAATGAATTTGTAACTAAGCCTGGCATTCCAACATTTAAAAATGGGGTCTATTACTGTTGGCTGAAAGGGGTTTAGTCTGTCTTTTGAATCTCTGTGGGGGAGGAGAGCAGTGAGCATATCCACACCTGACTGGAGCAACCTTTGATATTCATAGATGATGTCCCTCCTTTGTTTAAGTTGATTACCTATAGATAGTCCTCTGTCAAGACTATTATTTCCTCAGCCGATATACATGGTTTTACTACTGTAAGAAAGAGTGAAATCCATTGCGTGTAATGGCTGTTCCACCAGGGGGATCCAAATCTAATTAAGTCAAAGATAGAAATGCTGGAAACATATGGCAAGGCGGTCAGCATCTGTGGAGAGAACAGACAAGTTAACAGATCTGTTGAAAGGCTACACCCAAAATATTTACTTATCTTTTGCTCCACAGATGCTGACTGCGCTGTTATGTTTCCAGCATTCTCTGTTTTTGTTTCCAATTTCCAGCAGTTGCATTAACTTGCTTTTATTTCTAATTAAGTCAAACCTTGTTTGTGCTATTTGTGGAAGTTGTTTATAATTGCAGATTTCTTTTGTCTCTGGACTGCTAATGCAGAAATAATTCAGAAGATCACTTTTGATCAGTTGAGAAGAAAACCTTTCTTGTTTTAAAAAAAAGTCTTTGCTTTCACGTTCAAATCTCAGCTATATGGTCTGGCAGTTCATTGTTCTCTGCTGGTTCCAAGTGATTTAGAGTGTCCAGTGTGAAGGTCGTATCATTTCCAGTGCACACCACCAGGTGACAGAAGGATTCATTGCTCATCTTATGGTAACTTTATCCCAGATAGAAGGTCAAGACTCTGTTCCAAGGAAGTCCAGGCTTCCTTGGAACAGATGACTTTTGTGGAAAGCAGGAATAGGGAATTGGAAAATAGTTTGAATTGTAACAATGACAACTAATCATATTTTGAATAACCCCAATGTTTCTGTCTCTTATTTGTTAGATAATTCCAAATATTTATAACTCATTGAGTGAAGTGATTTTTTTACACTATCAATTATTAATTTATGTTTCACAGCAAACCATGTGTTTTTCTTAGGAGCAGATTGCACCAAACTTACCAACCATCTGTGCTTGACACTGTCAGTGTTTTTAGGGCCCCTGTCTGGGTGTCCACGTTTGCAGACCATGATCAGTTTGGACCGTGTCCCTCACCCCAAACACTTCTGAGAGTCCTGCTGTGATACAGTGCTGGACCTTTAGGGTGGGTATTCCTGCTCAGTGTGCAGTTCTGTCTAACACAGCAGGAGTGTGAGCAGGTAAGAGCTATCCAGTAGCGCTTAGGGGAAGAGGGGGTGTAGCACTTTGAACGAATGAGTGGCAGAGGGGAGGAATGCTGGTGTTTTGGAGCGGTGCGGGGAAGGCTGGAATTTGATAGCACCGGGAGGCGGTTGGGGGGGTGGGGGGGGTCGTCTGGGAGCGCTCGAGGGGAGGGTTGCTAGGGTTTGGGAGCACTTCAGGAGTCTGGGGGGGTTGACAGCATTTTCAGAAGGACAACAGCACACTGCCTGTGTTTGGAGCTGAAATAGGACGAGCGGTGCAATAGCAGCCACATCCATGTCGGCAGCAGATCTGGCAGCTGGAGCTGTGGTGGCAGCATAGATGATTGGTATACCATGCCAGGGGATAAAACAGCATCCATGGCTGGGAGAAAAGCTCATGCAGAGGCTTGAAAAGTTGTGCATGTGCAGCGAGGATCGTGATTACAGCCGATGGAGAGAGACCAGCTGTAGCAGTGGGTGGTTGGGAGCAAAGAATGTGCACAGAGGCCTGAATGTGTATGAAGGAGCAGAGCCGGAGCCTCTGGCACATTGAGGTTGCGGAGGTTCAAAACTTGCAAGGACCTCAGGCCCTCCTGAAGGATGCAAACTCTGGGAATGGAGCAGAAGGCAAGCCTGAGGCCCCAAGAGAGGGTGGACCTATACTAGAGAAAGTTGTTTTAGTTATCAGAAGATTGGATGGTTATGATTATGCATAAATTTTGTGTTTTTTGGGAGAATTCTTGAATTTTTGATGTATTTGTAAATAAGAAAGGAAGAATGAGTAGAGGCAATATATACTAAATTGTACAATTTTAAAGGGTTTGCAGGAACACAGAGACACGGGGGTACACACACAAATCTTTGATGGCGGCAGGACAATTCAATAAGACCGTTCAAAAAGCACATGGGATCCCTTGCATTATAAATGGAGGCATCGAGTACAAAAGAAGGATGTTATGGTAAACCATTATAAATCACTGGTTAGGTGTATTGTGTCCAATTTTGAGCACCACACTTTAGGAAGGATTGCAAGGCTCTTGGAGAGGGTGCAGAGGAGATTTACTACAATGGTACCAGAGATGAGGGTCTTCAGTTATGTGTAGAGACTAGAGAAGCTGGGATTGTTCTCCTTAAAGGAGAGAAGGTTAAGGGGAGAATTAATAGAGATGCTCAAAATTATGAGAGGGCTCTGGTAGAGTAGATACGGAGAAATAGTTTCCATTGGCAGGAGGGTCGGTAACCAATGGACACAGATTTAAGATAATTGGCAAAAGAACCAGGAGGGAAAGGAGGAGAAATGTTTTTTCCTCAGCAAGTTGTTATGGTCTGGAATACATTGCCTGAAAGGGTGGTGGAAACCGATTCAGTAGTAACTTTCAAAAGGGAATTGGATAAATACTTGAAAAGGAAAAATTTGCAGGGCTATGGGGAAAGAGCAGGGGAGTGGGACTAATTGGAAAGCTCTTTCAAAGAGCAAGCACAGGCATGTTGGGCTGAATGGCTTCCTTCTGTGCTGTATCATTTTATGATTCATCTGTAGATTGAGTGAGTTATACAGAAAGAAGGCCTTAATGAACCAGTTTGTTAGAAAGAAGTGGACTCTACATAGTGTTGCCAAACTAGTGATTGGGCATTAAGCATGTACAGTATTCACGCTAAATTCCTAAAAGCAACTGGGAAGGAATCATAATGGTCATGGGATGTGTGTCAGAAACTGTCAATTTGTCCTTCTGAGGCTAAGTAGTAGGATTCTGTTTGAGGCATGCAAAATCTCAGTTGGTTGAGACTGCAGTTGTGTTCTTATGCTCTGCAGATGAACATAGAATCAAAGAATGGTTACAGCACAGAAGGAGGCCATTCGGCACGTCTAATCCGTGCCAGCTCTCCAAGAGCAATCCAGCTAGACCCACATACCCTCCGATCTCGCTATTCCTGCACCCCCTTTAGAATTGTACCCTTTTTAGTTGATATTGCCTCTCCTCGTTCTTCCTGCCAAAATGTATAACTTCGCACTTTTCTGCGTTAGATTTCATCTGCCACATGTCCGCCCATTCCACCAGCCTGTCTACGTCCTCTTCAAGTCTATCACTATCCTCCTCACTGTTCACGACACTTCCAAGTTTTGTGTCATCTGCAAATATTGAAATTGTGCCTTGTACACCCAAGTCCAAGTCATTCATATATATATAAAAAAAAAGCAGTGGTCCTAGTACCAAACCTTGGGGAACACCACTGTATGGTTGTTTTTCGTACTGGAGGAACGCATTCACCACTACTCTCTGCTTCCTGTCACTGAGCCAATTTCGTATCCATGCTGCCACTGCCCCTTTTATTTCATGGGCTTCAACTTTGCTGCCAAGCCTATTATGTGGCACTTTATCAAATGTCTTTTGGAAGTCCGTATACACTACATTAACCGCATTGCCCTCATCAACCCTCTCGGTTTCCTCATTTAAAAAAACTCAATCAAGTTAGTTAAACACAATTTGCCTTTAACAAATCCATGCTGGCTTTCCCTAATCAATCCACACTTGTCCAAGTGACTGTTAATTTTGTCCTGGATTATAAAAGCATCTCCACCGCCGAGGTTAAACTGACTGACCGATAGTTGCTGGGTCTATCCTTACACCCTTTTTTGAACAAGGGTGTAACATTTGCAATTCTCCAGTTCTTTGGCACCACCTCCATATCTAAGGATGATTGCAATTTCTACCCTTACTTCCCTCAGCAACTTAGGATGCATCCCATCCGGATCCAGTGACTTATCTACTTTAAGTACAGCTAGCCTTTCTAGTACCTCTTAATCAATTTTTTGCCCGTTCAGTGTCACAACTACCTCCTTTTACTGTGACTTTGGCAGCATCTTCTTCCTTGGTAAAGACAGATGCAAAGTACTCAATTAGTACCTCAGCCATCCCCTCTGCCTCCATGAGTAGGTCTCCTTTTTGGTCCCCAATCGGCTCCACCACTCCTCTTACTACTGTTTATTATTTATATGCTTATAGAAGACTTCCCAACATTGACTTGGGACAGCCATAGCATTAGGGGCTTGGATGGAGAGAAATTTGTTGAGTGTATTCAGGAGGAATTTCTCATTCATTATGTGGATGGCCCGACTAGAGAGGGGGCAAAACTTGACCTCCTCTTGGGAAATAAGGAAGGGCAGGTGACAGAAGTGTTAGTGAGGGATCACTTTGGGACCAGTGATCATAATTCCATTAGTTTTAAGATAGCTATGGAGAAGGATAGGTCTGGCCCAAAAGTTAAAATTCTAAATTGGGGAAAGGCCAATTTTGATGGTATTAGACAGGAACTTTCAGAAGTTGATTGGGAGAGTCTGTTGGCAGGCAAAGGGACGTCTGGTAAGTGGGAGGCTTTCAAAAGTGTGTTAACCAGGGTTCAGGGTAAGCACATTCCTTATAAAGTGAAGGGCAAGGCTGGTAGAGGTAGGGAACCTTGGATGACTCGGGAGATTGAGGCCCTAGTCAAAAAGAAGAAGGAGGCATATGACATGCATAGGCAGCTGGGATCAAGTGGATCCCTTGAAGAGTATAGAGATTGCCGGAGTAGAGTTAAGAGAGAAATCAGGAGGGCAAAAAGGGGACATGAGATTGCTTTGGCAGATAAGGCAAAGGAGAATCCAAAGAGCTTCTACAAATACATAAAGGGCAAAAGAGTAACTAGGGAGAAAGTAGGGCCTCTTAAGGATCAACAAGGTCATCTATGTGCGGAACCACAAGAGATGGGTGAGATCCTGAATGAATATTTCACATCGGTATTTACGGTTGAGAAAGGCATGGATGTTAGGGAACTTGGGGAAATAAATAGTGATGTCTTGAGGAGTGTATATATTACAGAGAGGGAGGTGCTGGAAGTCTTAACGCGCATCAAGGTAGATAAATCTCCAGGACCTGATGAAATGTATCCCAGGACGTTATGGGAGGTTAGGGAGGAAATTGCGGGTCCCCAAGCAGAGATATTTGAATCATCGACAGCTACAGGTGAGGTGCCTGAAGATTGGAGGGTAGCAAATGTTGTGCCTTTGTTTAAGAAGGGCGGCAGGGAAAAGCCTGGGAACTACAGACCGGTGAGCCTGACATCTGTAGTGGGTAAGTTGTTCGAGGGTATTCTGAGAGACAGGATCCACAGGCATTTGGAGAGGCAGGGACTGATTAGGAACAGTCAGCATGGTTTTGTGAGAGGAAAATCATGTCTCACAAATTTGATTGAGTTTTTTGAAGGGGTAACCAAGAAGATAGATGAGGGCTGTGCAGTAGACGTGGTCTACATGGACTTCAGCAAAGCCTTTGACAAGGTACCGCATGGTAGGTTGTTACATAAGGTTAAATCTCACGGGATCCAAGGTGAGGTAGCCAATTGGATACAAAATTGGATTGACGACAGAAGACAGAGGGTGGTTGTGGAGGGTTGTTTGTCAAACTGGAGGCCTGTGTCCAGCGGTGTGCCTCAGGGATCGGTGCTGGGTCCGCTGTTATTTGTTATTTATATTAATGATTTGGATGAGAATTTAGGAGGCATGGTTAGTAAGTTTGCAGATGACACCAAGATTGGTGGCATTGTGGACAGTGAAGAAGGTTATCTAGGATTGCAACGGGATCTTGATAAATTGGGCCAGTGGGCCGATGAATGGCAGATGGAGTTTAATTTAGATAAATGTGAGGTGATGCATTTTGGTTGATCGAATCGGGCCAGGACCTACTCCGTTAATGGTAGGGCGTTGGGGAGAGTTATAGAACAAAGAGATCTAGGAGTACAGGTTCATAGCTCCTTGAAAGTGGAGTCACAGGTGGATAGGGTGGTCAAGAAGGCATTCGGCAAGCTTGGTTTCGTTGGTCAGAACATTGAATACAGGAGTTGGGATGTCTTGTTGAAGTTGTACAAGACATTAGTAAGGCCACACTTGGAATACTGTGTACAGTTCTGGTCACCCTATTATAGAAAGGATATTATTAAACTAGAAAGAGTGCAGAAAAGATTTACTAGGATGCTACCGGGACTTGATGGTTTGACTTATAGGGAGAGGCTGGATAGACTGAGACTTTTTTCCCTGGAGAGTCGGAGGTTTAGGGGTGATCTTATAGAAGTCTATAAAATAATGAGGGGCATAGATAAGGTAGATCGTCAAAATCTTTTCCCAAAGGTAGGGGAGTCTATAACGAGGGGGCATAGATTTAAGGTGAGAGGGGAGAGATACAAAAGGGTCCAGAGGGGCAGTTTTTTCACTCAAAGGGTGGTGAGTGTCTGGAACGAGCTGCCAGATGCAGTAGTAGAGGCGGGTACAATTTTGTCTTTTAAAAAGCATTTGGACAGTTACATGGGTAAGATGGGCCAAGTGCAGGCAATTGGGACTAGCTTAGTGGTATAAACTGGGCGACATGGACATGTTGGGCCGAAGGGCCTATTTCCATGTTGTAACTTCTATGATTCTATGATTTTGGATTCCCTTTTATGTTAGTTACCAGTCTATTCTCGTACTCTCTCTCTGTCCCTCTTATTTCCTTTTTCACTTCCCGTCTGAACTTTCTATATTCAGCCTGGTTCTCACTTGTATTATCAACCTGACATCTGTCCCACACCCCCTTTTTCTGCTTCTTCTTACTCTCTATCTCTTTCATCATTCAGGGAGCTCTGGTTTTGGTTGCCCTACCTTTCTCCCTTGTAGGAATGTATCTCAACTGTACCTGAACCATCTCCTCTTTAAAGGCCACCCATTGCTTAATTATAGTTTTGCCTGCCAATCTTTGATTCCAGTTTACGTGGGCCAGATCTGTTCTCATCCCAATGAAATTGGCCCTCCTCCAGTTAAGTATTTTTACTCTAGATTGCTCCTTGTCCTTTTCCTTAGCTAATCTAAACCTTATGATACTATGATCATTGTTCCCTAAATGTTCCCCTACTGACACTTGCTCAGCTTGACCCACCTCATTCCTCACAACCAGATCCAGCAATGCCTCCTTCCTCATTGGACCGGAAACGTACTGGTCAAGAAAGTTCGTATGAACACACTTCAGAAATTCTTCTCCCCCTCCGCCCTTTACACTATTACTATCCCAGTCTATATTAGGATAATTGAAGTCCCTCATTATCACGATTCTATGTTTCTTGCACCACTCTGTAATTTTCCTGCAAATTTGTTCCTCTATGTCCTTCCCACTAATTGGTGGCCTATAGAATGCACCCAGTAGTGTAATGGCACCTCTATTGTTGCTTAACTCTAACCAAATAGATTCTTTCCTTGACTCTTCCAAGATATCCTCTCTCTCCAGCACTGCAATATTCTCCTTAATCAATACTGTCACCACCCCCCCCCCTTCCTTTCTTTCCTTCCCTATCTTTCCTGAACACCTTGTATCCAGGAATATTTAGTACCCAATCCTGCACTTTTCTGAGCCAGGTCTCCGTTATTGCCACAACATCATATTCCCATGTGGCGATTTGCGCCTGCAGCTCACCAACCTTATTTACCACGCTTCGTGCATTTACACACATGCACTGCAAACCTATCTTAGACCTTGTATATATGTGTTCATATTTCCAGGATTCAGCACCTGCCATGATTGGGTTACGGAAAGATAAGCTGTTCTTGCTGATACTTTGCACCTCTAACTGGTGGAATTATTGTTTCAACAAGTATGATGTGTATCCAAGTAGATAGAAAGTGGTAATACGCACACGTTTTATGCGAGCAGTTGCTAGTATCTGCTTCCTGGCAGATGCTGCCTGACTTGTTGAGTATTTCCAGCATTTCCTGTCTTTCATTCCTGATACCTGCTTGCTGCCTAGCCATTGCTTAAACTTGCATTTTCAATTGTCTAGTCACCAACTAGCAATTATTCTCCTTAGTAGAGGAGGTAAGCAGGATCTCATCGGGGTCAAGTTGTCTCTAAGATGACATGCCTGATGTAAGATTGAGACCAAGATCAAACTCTATGGCAGACTTGGTAATCAGGTACCGGAACTAGACAGGTTCTCAGAACTCCAGGGTACTGTTGAAGATTGACCAGATAGCATAGCTCATTAATATGGGGGAGAGGGAAAGGGGGATACTTTCACTTTGGGCTAGGATTCTTCCCACTTGATTCCACACAATGAGTAGGGTATCCCTAACTGGACAAGCAGCAGAAAGCTCATCAGTGTTCTGTGCAGGTACACTTTTACCTAGTCAAACTTCAGCAGTACACCTCTGCTCACTCAACAGTCCCTAAATCTTGGCTCTTGCCAACATGCACCTAAGGTCACTTGACTTTGGTAGGTTGGGCATGTTCCTATGGGCAGAGAGAGTAGGGGGTGTATCTCCCTCTGGGAACACACCCGACTTACTTGAGTCCAGTGGCTTAGGCACAGGTTACATGCTCCATATTGAGCAAACAGAAACTCCACCTCTATGGATTTTTCATTAGCTTAGTTTGGATACTCTTAAACATGGTGAAAGTTTCACATCCTTATCAGATGGCAGTCCAGAAAATAGTAGAGTGTTGAGGCCACACAGAGCCATATCTAAAGTAGCTTAAATACCAAATTCTGCTCATGAAAGACTGAAATGGGTTTGTAATGGGAACAGCTGAAATCTGAGATATGCAGCAACTGTGTGATGAGGGATATCCTGAATGCTTTGCCTGTCCAAGGTAATTGCATATTCAGCAAGTGTCTCTGACTGCTTGTGTTCAAGCTCAAGATTTCTGAGCTTGAGGGGCAGCTGGGGACATTTCATCACATTCAGGAGGCTGAAAGGTTCTTGGAAAGCACATTCTAGGAGGTGGCCAACCCACAGGCAAAGTTAGTTAATGAGGAAGAGAAGTAGTTGACCATCAATCATGGTAGAAAAAGTAGACTGAAGGCAGTGCAGGGATTTCCTAAGAGTGTTGACTTGACATACAGATATTCAGTACTGCAAACACAGTAGTAATCGGGGTGTCATAGTTAGGTGAATAGACTGGCACTTTTGCAGTCAGGAACTGACAGTCCTGAATGGAGTGTTGCCTCCCATGCGTCAGGGTAAGGGATATCATGGAGCAGGTGCAAAAATGTTTGTTCCCTTTCCCTCTCCAATCAAATGTCATGGTTCATATTGGAACCAATGACATGGAAAGAAACAGAATTGGGGTCCTACAAAGGAAATATGAAACAAACAGAAATTGTTGGAAATGCTCAGCAGGTCAGTCAGCATCTGGGGGGAGAGCAGGCAAATTGACATTTCAAGTGTGGACCTTTCATCAGATAGGAAGATATTACAAAGGAACAGAACAAAAGGAAGGGAGAGGGAAAACACAGACACACGAGAAGACGCAGAATGACCTGTAAAGCACTTAAGCAGAGAACAGGAGATGGTTAAGCGGCATAAGTGATATTAGCATGAGACAATGGGAGAAATAATGAAAGAAATCAGAGAACTTTAAGACATTTATAGGATACAGAGAATAGCTGGAGTGCTGGGGGCTCAGGTGGATAGAAATAGAAGCATGAAAAGCAGGCTCCAGCAGCCCAGGATATCTTAGATGGAGTGGGTATTCCTGTGTGACGTTTCAAGCCCTGTGAGCTAGAAAGCAGCACTCAGCTCATCAATATCAACATTGGTCAACACACTCCCAGATCCTGCCAATGGAGTATTGATCAAGACTACTTGCACAGTCAAAAGTAGCAGCCAAACATTGGGTGTCAACCATAGCAGATGCATCACCTGGAGACCTAAAGATGCGAATGGTACTATGGGTGTTGACGAGGGAAATTGAAAAGGTACAGATATGTGCACGCAGTTCCAATAATCTTAAAAGTAGCCCAAGGCATTCCCTGTATTCTAGTGTTTTAATCTTCCTCATTCGGCTCATCTCGAAAAGTTGGAAAGTTGCACACTTCAAGTTTGTGCCCATTGTGTAGGCACCAAAGGATACAGATGATGACCGGGGACTTTCTGCTACTTATTCAAGTACAAACATGCGAATCTCATATGAATAGGTATAATCAGAAAGCTGTTTACCTGGATTATTAAAATTAAAGACTATAAACTTATTGGAACCTACTACAGTTGATTATAAAATTACCTTCAACTATAGTAACCACCCCATAAAGTCTTCACTTCAGGAATTTTCCTTGGCATCATTCGCTGGACGATGAATATTAAAAAAATAAAAACTTTATATCTGGAAGTCGAAATTTGCACACCTGGTAACAGGTTTCATACCATCATGACCATTATCATTACCATTATCTACACTGTGTAAGCAGGTAGCTGGTTGAACGCTAGAGGGAGCCTTTGATCACCTCTGCAGGCTGTACACCTCCGCTGTAATTTGTGACACCACCTAATCAGAATCAGCTTTAGCTTAACTTATACAAGACTATCGGTTAAGTTTTGCTTTTACTGATTTCTTCCATGGTGGAGTAAGCATAATCAGAACGAGACAATAGTGCATGTGCTACATACATAGATGTTGATATATAAAATAAACTATCGTGTCCGGCACAGGCATGATGGGCCAAATGACCGCTTCCTGTGCTGTATCATTCTATGAAGCCAGGAGTAAGACATAATTATAAATAATACTACATCCCTACATCTTTTCTGTAAGCCCCACAATGCACGCATTAGACACAGTCCCTTTCCCCCATCTCCCATACCTAACACTTTCAAGGAGTATGGTTATCAATCTATGTAATTAGAAGTTTTGTATAACATGCATATCCAACATCTGTAAGGCATGAAACATGTTGATGTTTTTTTGTACTGAATGAGAAGTTTGAGCCAATCAAAAAGCACTTGAAGCATTTATTTCACTCTCAAAAAGTTCCCATTTACAAAAGAATGAATTACATTTCTGAAAAAGTTATTTCAAAATCCTTCCATGTTGGTACCCCACCCACTACTGTATATACACTCTGAAAATAATCGTCACATAGAATCGTACAGCACAGAAGGAGGTCATTCGGCCCATCGTGCCTGTGCTGGCTCTTTGAAAGAGCTATCCAATGAGCCCTCTCTCCTGCTCTTTCCCCATAGGCCAGCAATATTTTCCTATTCAAGTATCTATCCAATTCCCTTTTGAAAGTTGTTATTGAATCTGTTCCCAGCAGCCTTTCAGGTAGTGCATTCCAGATCATAACAACTTGCTGCATTTAAAAAAAATTGTCCTCCTTTCCCTCCTGGTCCTTTTGCCAATTATCTTAAAACTGTGACCTTTGGTTACCGACCCTCCTGCCAGCGGAAACAATTTCTTCGTATTTATTCTATCAAAGCCCTCTCATAAATTTGAACATCTCCCAATTAATTCTCCCCTTAATCTTCTCTGCTCTAAGAACAATCCCAGTCTCTCCAGATAACCGAAGACACTCATCCCTGGTACCATTGTAGTAAATATCCTCTGCACCCTCTCAAGGCCTTGACATCCTTCCTAAAATGTGGTGCTCAGAATTGGACACAATACCCCAGCTGAGTCCTAACTAGTGATTTGTAACATTTTACCATAACATCCTTGCTTTTGTACTCTATCTCTATTTATGAAGCCAAGGATCCCTAATGCTTTTTGAACAGCCATATCGATTTGTCCTGCTGCCTTCAAAGATTTGTGTATGTTTACCCCCATGTACTATTTTTTTTGTGCAAAATTGTACCTAAAATTGTACCATTTAGTGAATATTGCCTCTCCTCATTTATCCTTCCTTAGTTACAAATACATCCAACAGTCAAGAATTCCCCCAAAAAACACAACATTTATGCATAATCATAACCATCCAATCTTCTGATAACTAAAACAACTTTCTCTAGTATAGGTCCACCCTCTCTTGGGGCCTCAGGCTTGCCTTCTGCTCCATTCCCAGAGTTTGCATCCTTCAGGAGGACCTGAGGTCCTTGCAAGTTTTGAACCTCCACAACCTCAATGTGCCAGAGGCTCCTGCTCTGCTCCTTCACACGCATTCAGGCCTCTGTGCACATTCTTTGCTCCCAACCACCCACTGCTACAGCTGGTCTCTCTCCTACTGTAATCACAATCCTCGCTGCACATGCACAACTTTTCAAGCCTCTGCATGAGCTTTTCTCCCAGCCATGGATGTTGTTTTATCCCCTAGCATGGTATACCAATCATCTATGCTGCCACCACAGCTCCAGCTGCCATGTCTGCTGCTGACATGGGTGTGGCTGCTATTGCATTGCATGTCCTATTTCAGCTCCAAACACAGGCAGTGTGCTGTTGTCCTTCTGAAAATGAAGTCAACCCCCAGACTCCTGAAGTGCTCCCAAACCCTATCTGCCCTATCACTAGTTTGGCAACGCTATGCAGCATCCACTTCTTTCTAGCTAACTGGGTCATTAAGGCCTTCCTTCTGTGTAACTCACTCTGCAGGCTTTTCTATGCAGGTGAATCATAGAATGATACAGCATGGAAGGAGGAGGCCATTTGACCCATTGTGCAAGTGCTGGCTCTTTGAAAGAGCTATCCAATTAGTCCCATTCCCCTGCTCTTTCCCTATAGCCCTGGTAATTTTTCCCCATCAAGTATTTATCCAATTCCCTTTTGAAAGTTGTTAATTGATCCTGCTTCCATCACTCTTTCAGACAGTGCATTCCAGATCACAACAACTCACTGCGTTTTAAAAAAAAATGTTTTCTTGTTTCGCCTCTGGTTCTTTTGCCAATTACATTAAATCTGTGTCCTCTGGTTACCAACCCTTCTGCCACTGGAAACAGTTTCTCCTTGTTTACTCTGTCAAAACCATTCATGATTTTGAACACCTCTATCAAATCTCCTCTTAACCTTCTCTGCTCCAAGGAGAACAATCTCAGCTTCTCTAGTCTCTCCATATAACTCACGTCTTTCATCCCTGGTACCACTCGAGTAAATCGCCTCTTCACCATCTCTAAGGCCTTGGCATCCTTCCTAAAGTGTAGTGTCCAAAACGGGCCACAATACTCCATCTGGTGCCTAACCAGTGTTTTATAAAGGTTTAGTGTAACTTCCTTGCTTTTGTATTCTGTGCCTCTATTTATAAAGCGAAAGATCCCCTATGCCTTTTTACCAGCCTTCTCAACTTGTCCTGCCACCTTCAAAGACTTGTGTACGTACACCCCTAGATCTCTGTGTTGCTGCACCCCTTTTAAAATTGTACTATTTGGTTGATATTACCTCTCCTCATTCTTCCTACCAAAATGAATAACTTCACATTTCTCTGCATTAAATTTCACCTGCCATGTATCTGACCATTTCACCAGTCTGTCTGTCCTCCTGAGGTTTGTTACCATCCTCCTTACTGTTTACTATATTTACAAGTTTCGTGTCACTTGCAAGCTTTGAAATTATACCCTGTATACCTAAGTCCAGGTCATTAATACATATCAAAAAGAGTAGTGGTCCTAATACCGACCCCTGGGGGACACCACTGTATACTTCCCTCCAGGCTGAAAAGCAACTGTACACTTCCCTCCAGGCTGAAAAATAACTGTTCATCACTACTCTCTGCTTTCTGTCCCTCAGCCATGAGTTCTTACTGCAGCTCATTGAGTCAGACCTCACTTCAATATGATGATCTATATATTAAATATGAAAGTAAGATATAATTGACTGCAGAATTTGATCTGGAGAAACAGGTTTTCTGAGTGATGATTCCATGTAAAAAGAGCCATTGATGAGATGACAGTGAGACTTCATGTCTTGCCTATCCTTTTTTTTGATTCGTTCATGGGATGTGGGCGTTGCTGGCGAGGCCGGCATTTATTGCCCATACCTAATTGCCCTTGAGAAGGTGGTGGTGAGTAGCCTTCTTGAACCGCTGCAGTCCGTGTGGTGAAGGTTCTCCCAGTGCTGTTAGGAAGGGAGTTCCAGGATTTTGACCCAGCGACGATGAAGGAACGGCGATATATTTCTAAGTCGGGATGGTGTGTGACTTGGAGGGGAACGTGCAGGTGGTGTTGTTCCCATGTGCCTGCTGCCCTTGTCCTTCTAGGTGGTAGAGGTCGCGGGTTTGGGAGGTGCTGTCGAAGAAGCCTTGGCGAGATGCTGCAGTGCATCCTGTGGATGGAACACACTGCAGCCATGGTGCGCCGGTGGTGAAGAGAGTGAATGTTTAGGGTGGTGGATGGGGTGCCAATCAAGCGGGCTGCTTTTTCCCAGATAGTGTCAAGTTTCTTGAGTGTTGTTGGAGCTGCACTCATCCAGGCAAGTGGAGAGTATTCCATCACACTCCTGACTTGCGCCTTGTAGATGGTGGAAAGGCTTTGGGGAGTCAGGAAGTGAGTCATTCGCCACAGAATACCCAGCCTCTGACCTGCTCTTGTAGCCACAGTATTTATGTGGCTGGTCCAGTTAAGTTTCTGATCAATTGTAGCCCCCAGGTTGTTGATGGTGGGGGATTCGGTGATGGTAATGCCTTTGAATCATAGAATCATAGAATCATAGAAGTTACAACATGGAAACAGGCCCTTCGGCCCAACATGTCCATGTCGCCCAGTTTATACCACTAAGCTAGTCCCAATTGCCTGCACTTGGCCCATATCCCTCGATACCCATCTTCCCCATGTAACTGTCCAAATGCTTTTTAAAAGACAAAATTGTACCCGCCTCTACTACTGCCTCTGGCAGCTCGTTCCAGACACTCACCACCCTTTGAGTGAAAAAATTGCCCCTCTGGATCCTTTTGTATCTCTCCCCTCTCACCTTAAATCTGTGCCCCCTCGTTATAGACTCCCCTACCTTTGGGAAAAGATTTTGACTATCGACCTTATCTATGCCCCTCATTATTTTATAGACTTCTATAAGATCACCCCTTAACCTCCTACTCTCCAGGGAATAAAGTCCCAGTCTGTCTAACCTCTCCCTGTAAGTCAAACCATCAAGTCCCGGTAGCATCCTAGTAAATCTTTTCTGCACTCTTTCTAGTTTAATAATATCCTTTCTATAATAGGGTGACCAGAACTGTACACAGTACTCCAAGTGTGGCCTCACCAATGCCCTGTACAACTTCAACAAGACATCCCAACTCCTGCATTCAATGTTCTGACCAATGAAACCAAGCATGCTGAATGCCTTCTTCACCACCCTATCCACCTGTGACTCCACTTTCAAGGAGCTATGAATCTGTACTCCTAGATCTCTTTGTTCTATAACTCTCCCCAACGCCCTACCATTAACGGAGTAGGTCCTGGCCCGATTCGATCTACCAAAATGCATCACCTCACATTTATCTAAATTAAACTCCATCTGCCATTCATCGGCCCACTGGCCCAATTTATCAAGATCCCGTTGCAATCCTAGATAACCTTCTTCACTGTCCACAATGCCACCAATCTTGGTGTCATCTGCAAACTTACTAACCATGCCTCCTAAATTCTCATCCAAATCATTAATATAAATAACAAATAACAGCGGACCCAGCACCGATCCCTGAGGCACACCGCTGGACACAGGCATCCAGTTTGAAAAACAACCCTCGACAACCACCCTCTGTCTTCTGTCGTCAAGCCAATTTTGTATCCAATTGGCTACCTCACCTTGGATCCCATGAGATTTAACCTTATGTAACAACCTACCATGCGGTACCTTGTCAAATGCTTTGCTGAAGTCCATGTAGACCACGTCTACTGCACAGCCCTCATCTATCTTCTTGGTTACCCCTTCAAAAAACTCAATCAAATTCGTGAGACATGATTTTCCTCTCACAAAACCATGCTGACTGTTCCTAATTAGTCCCTGCCTCTCCAAATGCCTGTAGATTCTGTCCCTCAGAATACCCTCTAACAACTTACCCACTACAGATGTCAGGCTCACTGGTCTGTAGTTCCCAGGCTTTTCCCTGCCGCCCTTCTCAAACAAAGGCACAACATTTGCTACCCTCCAATCTTCAGGCACCTCACCTGTAGCTGTCGATGATTCAAATATCTCTGCTAGGGGACCCGCAATTTCCTCCCTAACCTCCCATAACGTCCTGGGATACATTTCATCAGGTCCCGGAGATTTATCTACCTTGATGCGCGTTAAGACTTCCAGCACCTCCCTCTCTGTAATATGTACACTCCTCAAGACATCACTATTTATTTCCCCAAGTTCCCTAACATCCATGCCTTTCTCAACCGTAAATACCGATGTGAAATATTCATTCAGGATCTCACCCATCTCTTGTGGTTCCGCACATAGATGACCTTGTTGATCCTTAAGAGGCCCTACTCTCTCCCTAGTTACCCTTTTGCCCTTTATGTATTTGTAGAAGCTCTTTGGATTCACCTTTGCCTGATCTGCCAAAGCAATCTCATATCCCCTTTTTGCCCTCCTGATTTCTCTCTTAACTCTACTCCGGCAATCTCTATACTCTTCAAGGGATCCACTTGATCCCAGCTGCCTATGCATGTCATATGCCTCCTTCTTCTTTTTGACTAGTGCCTCAATCTCCCGAGTCATCCAAGGTTCCCTACTTCTACCAGCCTTGCCCTTCACTTTATAAGGAATGTGCTTACACTGAACCCTGGTTAACACACTTTTGAAAGCCTCCCACTTACCAGACGTCCCTTTGCCTGCCAACAGACTCTCCCAATCAACTTCTGAAAGTTCCTGTCTAATACCATCAAAATTGGCCTTTCCCCAATTTAGAATTTTAACTTTTGGGCCAGACCTATCCTTCTCCATAGCTATCTTAAAACTAATGGAATTATGATCACTGGTCCCAAAGTGATCCCTCACTAACACTTCTGTCACCTGCCCTTCCTTATTTCCCAAGAGGAGGTCAAGTTTTGCCCCCTCTCTAGTCGGGCCATCCACATACTGAATGAGAAATTCCTCCTGAATACACTCAACAAATTTCTCTCCATCCAAGCCCCTAATGCTATGGCTGTCCCAGTCAATGTTGGGAAAGTTAAAGTCCCCTACTATTACCACCCTATTTTTCTTGCAGCTGTCTGTAATCTCCTTACATATTTGCTCCTCAATTTCCCGTTGACTATTTGGGGGTCTGTAGTACAATCCTATCAAAGTGATCTCTCCCTTCTTATTTTTCAGTTCTACCCATATGGACTCAGTGGGCGAACCCTCGGATATATCCCCTCTCACTACTGCCGTGATGTTCTCCCTAATCAAGAACGCAACTCCCCCTCCTCTCTTACCTCCTGCTCTATCTTTCCTATAGCATCTGTACCCTGGAACATTGAGCTGCCAGTCCTGCCCCTCCCTTAGCCATGTTTCAGTAATAGCTATAACATCCCAGTCCCATGTACCCATCCATGCCCTGAGTTCATCTGCCTTGCCCATCAGACTTCTTGCATTGAAATAAATGCAGTTTAATCTAGTCTTCCCTTGGTCTTTGCCCTGCTTTCTCAGACCATCTGTCCGGTCATGTTCTGTACACTCTCCCTTACTGCCTTTTGTTTCTGTCACCACTTTATTTCCCACTGACTTCCTGCATCGGTTCCCATCCCCCTGCCACATTAGTTTAAACCCTCCCCAACAGCACTAGCAAACACTCCCCCTAGGACATTGGTTCCAGTCCTGCCCAGATGCAGACCGTCCAATTTGTACTGGTCCCACCTCCCCCAGAACCGGTTCCAATGGCCCAGGAATTTGAATCCCTCCCTCTTGCACCATCTCTCAAGCCACGTATTCATCTTAGCTATCCTGTCATTCCTACTCTGACTAGCCCGTGGCACTGGTAGCAATCCTGAGATTACTACCTTTGAGGTCCTACTCTTTAGTTTAACTCCTAACTCCCTAAATTCAGCTTGTAGGACCTCATCCTGTTTTTTACCTATATCGTTGGTGCCTATATGCACCACGACAACTGGCTGTTCACCCTCCCCCTCCAGAATGTCCTGCAGCCGCTCCGAGACATCCTTGACCCTTGCACCAGGGAGGCAACATACCATCCTGGAGTCTCGGTTGCGTCCGCAGAAATCTAGGGAAGGTGGAGATGGTCATTGTCTGCCACTTGTCTGGCATGAATGTTACTTGCCACTTATCAGCCCAAGCCTGGATGTTGTCCAGATCTTGCTGCATGCGGGCACGGACTGCTTCATTATCTGAAGGGTTGCGAATGGAACACTGTGCAATCATCAGTGAACATCCCCTTTTCTGACCTTATGATGGAGGGAAGGTCATTGATGAAGCAGCTGAAGATGGTTTGGCCTAGGACACTGCTCTGAGGAACTCCCGCAGCAATGTCCTGAGGCTGAGATGATTGGCCTCCAACAACCACTAACATCTTCCTTTGTGCTAGGTATGACTCCAGCCACTGGAGAGTTTTCCCCCTGATTCCCATTGACTTCAATTTTACTAGGGTTCCTTGGTGCCACACTCGGTCAAATGCTGCCTTGATGTCAAGGGCAGTCACTCTCACCTCACCTCTGGAATTCAGCTCTTTTGTCCATGTTTGGACCAAGGCTGTAATGAGGTCTGGAGCCGAGTGGTTCTGACAGAACTCAAACTGAGCATCGGTGAGCAGGTTATTGGTGAGTAAGTGCCGCTTGATAGTACTGTCGACAACACCTTCCATCACTTTGCTGATTATTGAGTAGACTGATGGGGCGGTAATTGGCCGAATTGGATTTGTCCTGCTTTTTGTAGACAGGACATACCTGGGCAATTTTCCACATTGTCGGGTAGATGCAAGTGCTGTTGCTGTACTGGAACAGTTTGGTTGGAGGCGCGGCTAGTTCTGGAGCACAAGTCTTCAGCACTACAGCTGGGATGTTGTCGGGGCCCATAGCCTTTTCTGTATCCAGTGCACTCAGCTGTTTCTTGATATCACGTGGAGTGAATTGAATTGGCTAAAGACTGGCTTCTGTGATGGTGGGGATATCGGGAGGAGGCCGAGGTGGATCATCCACTCGGCCCTTCTGGCTGAAGATGGTTGCAAACGCTTCAGCCTTGCCTGTTGCACTCACGTGCTGGACTCTGCCATCATTGAGGATGGGGATGTTTACAGAGCCTCCCTCCTTTCGTTATTTGTTTCATTGTCCACCACCATACACGACTGGATGTGGCAGGACTGCAGAGCTTTGATCTGATCCGTTGGTTGTGGAATCACTTAGCTCTGTCTATAGCATGTTGCTTCCGCTGTTTAACATGCATGTAGTCTTGTGTTGTAGCTTCACCTGTGCTGTGTCTGACTTTCGCACAATAAAAGAAAGTCTGTAATCCTGGCAGTTTCTGTATTTTAACTCTATGTTGGTCCAGCGAACAGTATCAAAATGTTTGGTCTTGCATGGTGATTGTTAGCATTGTGGTTCCCCCGCACCCCCCCCCCCCCCCCACTGGCCCAAAGTGCACCCAATTTCACGCAGACACTGTTGCTTCTTCAACTCCTCCAGTTTCATGTTGGCACTCTCGTGCCCTTAGTGCAGCTACTGACTTGTGTTGCTGTAACTCCTACCTTCTGCTGCAGCTACTCCGAGATTAAATGCTGAAGCACACTTCGGCAGGAATTACTGATATTGCAAGAATTCCCAGCCACATTATGCAGTGGTGTTCCATCACCCAGAGCAGCAGCATCATGCAGTAGTGAATTGTGTGTGAGAGTAGTTTCACCCTAGTCTTGTGGAACTACAAGACAGAGAGTGCACTATAGCAATCCAGGTCATATGACAACCAAGTAGAAATTGACTGGGAATCACTAGCCCCTGTTGAGAAATTTTGTGTGAGAGGGCTATGCATTATGGAAATTCTAGTGTTTACCATGCTCTTGTGGAACAGCAGTATCTAGACCAGTGATGCCCATGGATGATGATTTTTAGCTCCTCTCTCTCAGCACAACTCCTGTGACAACCAAATTTACAAATAGCTGTGAAATAATGGGGAAAATCATATATATGAAACAGAAAAAGAAACAAGGTTTTGAGGAAGGAGGAGGGAAGAATAAATAAATGAGGCAAATACTGCACATCTACTGTGGAAGGTAAAGCCTTCATATTTTTAAAGCCGTCATTATTTATAATGTAAATAACTGAGGATAAAAGGTTTTGGGGAGTGAAGAAAAGTTACTTGCCTCTTAAGCAAGTTTTGTGAAGTAGTAGGTAAATCGTGTTATAAATAGTGCATATTTTGGATAAGATTCTGCCGTCTTTCATGTGATTCGTTAATCGAGGATCCTATTTGCCTATTCAGGTGGATGCAAAAGATTCCGTGGCATAATTTAAAGAGCAGATGGTTCTCTCTGCATCCAGGCCAATATTCAACCTTCAACCAACGCCTTCAAGAAAAGTTAATTGGTTATATATCTCATTTGCTATTTGTGGGACTTGGCTGCCACATTTGCCTACAAAACAAGAGTGACCATATTTCATAAGTAATTCATTGGCTGTGACTTTGTGACATCCTTGGGTGCAAGTTCATTTAAAAAAAAATCTCCTCTTCTGTGAAGCCTGAATCTTTCAGTATCAGTAAGTATGTAATGCTTTTACCTCAAGTCAGCCATATAATATATTCCTTCAGTAAAATTGCTGAATTACAAAAATGGGAAAACCCATCATGTTTAGTTTGCAGTGGGACTGCAGTAAGAAGGCAGCCCACCGCCACCACCTCGGGGTAAGTAGTGATGGGCCTGAATGCAGTGTTGCCACTGTTTGATAAGCAACAACACTCTTGGATGAAACATGATTCTGTTTTGTATGTTGACGACAAGAATTTCCAATTAAGGACCTCTGATCTTCTGACAGATCGAAAGCTGAATAAACAGAGCTGTATTTTTACGGCATGGGAAATCTTTTAAGTTACAGTCATACATTTTGATGTCCACAGGCAATTTGAGAACACTGCAGAACTTGCACCTTGTGGGAAAAGGTGATAATGTTGAGATATTATTGTCATTTTTCAAAAATCTTGCAGTAGTGGTTCAGCAATTGAAGTAATTGAATTTGTCTCTCCTTTGTCTGTGGACCTTCCTACATTAACAATTTAAGCAGCCAATCTTCGCCATCAAGCAATTTTTATTCAATTAATTTTTGTACAAAGAAAACGAAGATCATCCATCCAGGACATCTGTGCAGCCAGTTATGTATGTTGGGAGGAACAGGTGACTTTGGACTTATGCTTTTCAAAGCTTTCCACCGCTGGGAGTTTTCCTCGCCTCATGTCTGGGTCCGTTGTAAACTAATTGGAAGAGATTGATTGCCATGATTAGTCAACAACTCCATTGTCAAGTCAAGGGGAGAAACTTAATGGATTTAATTTAAGTTTTTAAAAAATGGTAATAGAGAAAATAATGAGTTCGACAAATCTCCAAGACCTGTTGGTTTCCACCCCAGGACATGAAATGAAATAGGTAAGGAAATTGCAGATGCATTGATCATAATTTTCCAAACCACTATAGATTCAGAAATTGTGCTTTTAGATTGGAAAATTACAAATGTCACTTCTTAATCTAAGAAGGGAGGGAGAGAAAAACCGGGTAACTATGGAACTAGCCATTTAGTACCAATTGCGGTGAAGTTCCCTGTCATCAGAGACAGAGTGACTGAACACTTGGACAGGTATTAGTTTATCAAGAGAGTCAGCATGACTTTATGAAAAGTAGGTCTTGTCTGACTAATCCAATTGAATTTTTTGAGGGGGTCACTAGCATGGTGTCTATATGGACTTCCAGAAGGTATTTGATAATGTTACGCGCAAGAGATTATTAGTAAAAATGAAAATGCATGGAATTGGTGGTAACTTTGCTTGGTAATTGTTTGGGAGGTAGGAGACAGAGAAGGGATAAAGGGTTTGTTCTTTGATTGGCGAGACGTGGCAAGTGGTGTTGCGCACTTTTGCATCCAAGTTTACAGATGACACTAAGTTCGGAGCACAGTAAGTTATGTGAATGGGAGCAGAAAGTTACAAAGAGACCTAAACAAAGAAAGTGAGTGGACAAAACTATGGAAGATGGAGATTAATTTGTGGAAGTGTGAGGTCATTGACTTTTTGGATCCAAGAAAGACAAATTGGAATATTTTCTTAATGACGAGGGACTAGGAGTTATGGAGGAGCAAAGGGATGTAGGTTTCCTTGTATACAAATCACTAAAAGCTAGTGCACAGGTACGAAAAGTAATCAGAAAGGCGAATGGAATGTTGGCCTTTATCTCAAGGGGGTTGGAATTCACAAGTTTCAGTTGTACAGTGCCTTGGTCAGAACCCATCTGGAGTATTGCACTCAGTTTTGGGCACCGCACTTCAGGAAAGATGTATTGGTCTTGGAAGGGTACAGCTCAGGTTCAGAGTTTAAAGGTTAAATTATGAAGACTGGTTGCAAAAACTTGGTTTGTATTCCTTTGAGTTTAGAAGGTTGAGGGGCGATCTAATTGAGGTATTTAAAATGATTAAAGGATTTGATATGGTAGATGCAGAGAAACCATTTCCTCTGGTGGGGAATCCAGAACAAGAGGGAATAATCTTAAAATTAGAGCTAGACCATTTAGGAGTTAAAACAGGAAACACTTTTCCCCACAAAGAGTAGTGGAACTCTGGAACTCACTCCCCCAAAAGGTTGTAGATGCTGAGTCAGCTGAAATTTTCGAGACTTAGATTGATGGATTTTTCAAAAGCAAAATACTGCCGATGCTGGAAAACTGAAATAAAAACAGAAAATGCTGGAGAAGCTCAGCAAATCAGGCAGCACCTGTGGAGAAAGAAACAGAGTTAAAGTGTCTGGTTGAAGACTTTTGGCCAGAATTGGAAGATGTTAAAGAGTTTAAGTTTTTAAGCAAGTACAGAGCCTGGGAAAGGGGGGAGAGAGGGGAGGAAAGAACAAAAGTGAAGCTCTGTGATAGGGTAGAGGGCAAGAGTGATTAAATGACAAAAGGGATGATGGTGCAAGGCAAGGAGGGTGGTAATGGGACAGGTTAAGAAACAAAAGATGGGTCTAAAGGAGCTCTAAATGGCAACATCAGAACCATTATCAGCTGCTGCAGTGCCACGAAAAAAAATGGGAGCAGTGATTATTGGTCTGAAGTTATTGAAACCAATGTTGAGTCCAGAAGGTTGTAAAGTACCAAACGAAAGATGAGGTGGTGTTCCTCGAGCTTCCATTGAGCTTCATTGGAACAGTGTAAGAGGCTGAGGACAGAGGTCAGAGTTGGAGTGGGATGGGGAATTGAAATGGCAAGTCATGGAATCATAGAAAATTTAAGGCACAGAAGGAGGCCATTCGGCCCATCGTGTCCGCGCCAGCTGAGAAACAAGCCACCCAGCCTAACCCCACTTTCCTGCATTTATAGCCCTGCAGGTCACGGCTTTTCAGGTGCACATCCAGATATTTTTAAATGAGTTGAGGGTTTCTGCCTGTATCACCCTCTCAGGCAGTGAGTTCCAGAGCTCCACCACTCTGGGTGAAAAATCTTTTCTTCATTTCCGCTGTAATCCTTCTACCAATCACTTTAAATCTATGCCCCCTGGTTATTGACCCCTCCACTAAGGGAAATAGGTCCTTCCTATCCACTCTATCTGGGCCCCTCATAATTTTGTACACCTCAATCAAATCACCCCTCAGCTTCTCTGTTCCAAGGAAAACAACCCCAGCCTATCCAATCTGTCATCTTAGCTAAAATTCTCTAGCCCTGGCAACATCCTCGTAAATCTCCTCTGCACCCTCTCTAGTGCAATTACATCCTTCCTGTAATGTGGTGACCAAAACTGTACGCAGTACTCAAACTGTAGCCTAACCAGTGTTTTATACAGTTCCTGCATAACATCCCTGCTTTTATGTTCTATGCCTCAGCTAATAAAGGAAAGCATTGCTATGGCGCTTTAACCACTTTACCTACCTGTCCTGCTACCTTCAGGGATCTGTGGACATACACTTCCTCTACACCTCTCAGTATCCTCCTATTTATTGTGTATTCCCTTGCCTTGTTTGCTCTCCCCAAATGCATTACCTCACACTTCTCCGGATTGAACTCCATTTGCCACCTTTCTGCCCATCTAACCAGTCCATTGATATCTTCCTGCAGTCTACGGCTTTCCTCCTCACGATCAACCACAAGGCCTATCTTTGTGTCATCTGCAAATTTCTTAATCATGCCCCCTACGTGTAAGTCCAAATTGTTAATGTATACCACCAAAAGCAAAGGACCTAGTACCGAGCCCTGTGGCACCCCACTGGAAACAGCCTTCCAGTCGCAAAAGCACCCGTCAACCATTACCCTTTGCTTCCTGCCACTGAATTAATTTTGGATCGAATTTGCCACATTCCCTTGGATCCCATGGGCCATTACTTTTTTGACCAATCTGCCATGTGGGACCTTGTCAAAAGCCTTGCTGAAATCCATGTCGACTACATCAATTGCACTACCCTCATCGATCCTCCTTGTCACCTCCTCAAAAAATTCAAGTTAGTCAGACATGACCTCCCCTTAACAAATCCGTGCTGACTGTCCTTGATTAGTCCGTGTCTTTCTAAGTGGCAGTTTATCCTGTCCCTCAGAATTGATTCCAATAATTTGCCCACCACCGAGTTTAGGCTGACTGGCCTGTAATTACTCGGTCTATCCTTTGCTCTCTTTTTAAACAACAGTACAACGTTAGCAGTCCTCCAGTCATCTGGCACTACGGCTGTATCCAGTGAAGTTTGGAAAATGATTGTTAAAGCCTCCGCCATTTCTTCCCTGGCTTCTTTTAACAGCCTGGGATACATTTTATCCGGCCCTGGTGATTTATCCACTTTCAAAGATGCTAATCCCCTTAATACTTCCTCTCTCACTATGTTTATCCCAGCCAATATTTTACTCTCCTCCTCCTTAACTTCAAGTGACCGGCAGGCCAGTGTCATGCTTGCGGACTGAGCGGAGGTGTTCAGCAAAGCGATCACCCAATCTGCGTTTGGTCTCTCCAAAATAGAGGAGATCACATTGTGAGCAGTGAATACAGTATACTAAATTGAAAGAAGTACAAGTAAATGGCTGTTTCACTTGGAAGGCGAGTTTGGGGCCCTGGACAGTGGGAAGGGAGGAGGTGAAGGGGCAAGTGCTGTATCTCCTGTGCTCGTACGGGAAGGTGCCGTGTGGAGGAGATCGGATGTCGGGGTGATGAAAGAGTGGACCAGCATGTCGGGGAGGGAGCGGTCCCTTCGGAATGCTGAAAGGGGAGTGTAGGGGAAGATTTGTTTGGTGGTGGGATCGTGCTGGAGGTGGTGGAAATGGCAGAGGATGATACGTTGAATGTGGAGATTGGTGGGGTGGAAGGTAAGGATAAGGGGGACCCTATCATGGTTCTGGGAGGGAGGGGAAGGGGTGAGGGCAGAAGTGCAGGAAATGGGACGGACACGATTGAGAGTCCTGTCAATTACATTGGAGGGGAATCCTTGGTGGAGGGAAAAGGAAGTCATATCAGAAGCACTGGAGTGGAAGGTGTAATCGTTAGAACAGATGAGACGGAGAAACTGGGAAAAGGGAATAGAGTCCTTTATAGGAAGCGGGGTGGGAGGGAGTGTAATCAAGGTAGCAGTGGGAGTCGGTGGGCTTATAATAGATATTGCTTGACAGCCTATCCCCAGAAATGGAGATCGAGAAGTCGAGGAAGGGAGGAGTCGGAGATGGACCATGTGAAGGCGAGGGAAGGGTGGAAATTGGAAGCAAAGTTGATGAAATTTTCTAGATCGGGGCAAGAGCAGGAAATGGCACCGATACAGTCATCAATATATGGGAAAAAGAGATGAGGGAGGGAACCTGATTAAGACTGGAACAAGGAATGATCCGTGTATCCCGCAAAAAGGCAGGTATAGCTGGGACCCATACAGGTTCCCGTAGATTTTTGTTAGGTAACGGTATCAAGGGATATGGAACAAAGGTGCACAAATGAAGTTGAGGTAAAGATCAGCCATGATCTAATTGAATGGTGGAACAGACTTGAGGGGCTCCTATGTTCCATTATTGTATCATGCGACTACCAGGATGGTAGAAGGCGAACTAGATGAACCTTGGTCTTTTTTCATCCAGCAGTTCCTATGGTCATGTCTACCACAGGAGAAAAATGGGCTGCATCTAGGAGGTACGAGTTGAAGCCAATTTTTAAATCACATTTACTCTGTCCATATGGAGTCCAACAAAAATATAATTTAGAAATCTCTCCTTTTTTAATCACTTAAGCGAGCATTTGGGAAAAGTACAAGCTGATTAGGAAGAGTCAGCATGCTTTCATGAAGGCAGGTCATGTGGAACTAATCTAATAGCAGAATTCTGTAAGTCCAGGAACCCAGTTTCCTAGACGTTCTTACGATTTTGACATAAGAACATAAGAAATAGGAGCAGGAGTAGGCCTTACAAACCCTTGAGCCTGCTCCACCATTCAATCAGATCATGGCTGATCTTCGATCTCAACTCCACTTTCCCGCCCGATCCCCATATCCCTTGATTGCCCGAAAGTCCAAAAATCTATCCATCTCAGCCTTAAATACATTCAATGACTCAGCATCTACAGTCCTCTGGGGTAGAGAATTCCAAAGATTCACAACCCTCTGCATGAAGTAATTCCTCCTCATCTCAGTCTTGAATGGCCGACCCCTTATCCTGGGACTATGCCCCCTGGTTCAAGTCCCCTCATAATCTTTTATATGTTTCAATGAGATCACCTCTCATTCTTCTAAACTCCAGAGAGTATAGGCCCATTCTGCTCAACCTCTCTTCATAGGACAACTCTCTCATCCCTGGAATTAACCTAGTGAACCTTCGTTGCACCGCCTCCAAGGCAAGTATATCCTTCCTGAGATAAGGAGACCAAAACTGTATGCAGTACTCCAGGTGAGGTCTCACTAAAACCTTGTACAACTGTAGTAAGACTTCCTTACTCTTACACTCCAACCCCCTTGCAATAAAGGGCAACATGCCATTTGCTTTCCTAATTGCCTTCTAGTACCTGCACACTAACTTCTTGTGTTTCTTGTACGAGGACACCCAAGTCTCTCTGAACACCACCATTTAAAAATATATTCTGTTTTTCTATTCTTCCAACCAAAGTTAATAACCTCACATTTCCCCACATTATACTCCATCTGCCACCTTCTTGCCCACTCACTGAATCTGTCTATATCCCTTTGCAGACTCTCTGTCCTCCTCGCAGCTTACTTTCCCACAGCTTACTTTTGTGTTATAAGCAAACTTGGATACATTAAACTCAGTCCCTTCACGTAAGTCATTAACATAGATTGTAAATGGCTGAGGCCCAAGCACCGATCCTTGCGGCACCCCACTAGTTACAGCTTGCCAACCTGAGAATATAGAAACATAGAAAAGAGGAGCAGGAGTAGGCCATTTGGCCCTTCGAGCCTGCTCCGCCATTCAATATGATAATGGCTGATCCTCTATCTCAACTCTATATTCCCGCTCTCTCCCCATACCCCTTGATGCCTTGTGTCTAGAAATCTATCTAGTTCCTTCATAAATATATTCAGTGACTTGGCCTCCACAGCCTTCTATGGTAGAGAATTCCACAGGTTCACCACTCTCTGAGTGAAGAAATTTCTCCTCATCTCAGTCATAAATGTCCTACCCCATATCCTGAGACTGTGACCCCTCGTTCTGGACCCCCCAGCCAGGAGAAACATCCTCCCTGCATCCAGTCTGTCTAGCCCTGTCAGAATTTTATGTTTCAATGAGATTCCCTATCATTCTTCTAAACTCGAGTGAATACAGGCCAAGTCAACCCAATCTCTCCTCATACGACAGTCCTGCCATCCCAGGAATCAGTCTGGTGAACCTTCGCTGCACTTCCTCTATGGCAAGTATATCCTTTCTTGGGTAAGGAGACCAAAACTGCACACAATACTCCAGGTGTGGTCTCACCAAGGCCCTGTATAACTGCAGTAAGACATCCTTGCTCCTATACTCAAATCCTCTTGCAATGAAGGCCAACATACCATTTGCCTTCCTAACTGCTTGCTGCACCTACATGTTTGCTTTCAGTAACTGGTGTACAAGGACAACTAGGTTCCTTTGCACATCAACATTTCCCAATCTATCACCATTTAAATAATACTCTGCCTTTCTGTTTTTCCTTCTGAAGTGGATAACTTCACATTTATCCACATTATATTGCATTTGTCATATATATGTATTTGCCCACTCACAACTTGTCTAAATCGCCTTGAAGCCTCTTTGCATCCCCCTCACAACTCAGGATCCCACCTAGTTTTGTGTGATCAGTCAACTTGGAAGTATTACATTTGGTTCCCTCATCCAAATCATTGCTATATATATATTGTGAATAGTTGGGGCCCAAGCACCCTGCAGTATCCCACTAGTCACGGCCTGCCACCCCAAAAAAGACCATTTATTCCTACTCTGTTTCCTGTCTGTTAACCAATTTTCAATCCATGCCAGTATATTATCCCCAATCCCATGTGCTTTAATTTTGCGGGACTTTATCAAAGGCCTTCTGAAAATCCAAATAAACCACATCCACTGGTTCTCCCTTATCTATTCTACCAGTTACATCCTCAAAAAACTCCAGTAGGTTTGTCAAACATGATTTCCCTGTCACAAATCCATGTTGACTTTGTCTAATCCTGTTGATATTTTCTAATTGTTTTGTTATCACATCCTTTATAATAGACTCCAGCATTTTCCCTACTACTGATGTTAGGCTAACCGATCTATAGTTCCCTGTTTTCTCTCACTTTTTTTAAATAGTGGGGTTACATTTGCCACCCTCCAATCTGCAGGAACTGTTCCATAATCTATAGAATTTTGGAAGATGACAACTAATGCATCCACTATTTCCATGGCTACCTCTTTTAGTACTCTGGGATGCAGATTATCAGGCCCTGAGGATTTATCGGCGTTCAGTCCCATTAATTTCTCCAGCACTATTATTTTGCTAATCCTAATTTCCTTTGATTCCTCCTTCTCACTAGTCCCTTGGTTCCCTAGCATTTCTGGGAAGTTATTTGTGTCCTCTTCCGTGAAGACAGAACCAAAGTATTTGTTTAATTGCTCTGTTATTTCCTTGTTCCCCATTATAAATTCTTCCGTTTTTGACTGTAAGGGACCTACATTTGTCTTCACTAACCTTTTTCATTTTGACCTGTTTATCCCGACACTGTTTTCTGTCCGTTAACCAATTCTCTATCCATGCTAATGATACCTCCAACCCCATGAGCCCTTACCTTGTGTAACAACCTTTTATGTGGCACATTTATCGAATGCCTTTTGAAAATCCAAATATACTACATCCACTGGTTTACCTTCATCTGCCCTGCTAGTTACATCCTCAAAAACTTCTAATAAATTTGTCAAGCATGATTTCTCTTTCATAAAACCATGTTGACTCTGTCTAATCATATTATGAATTTCTAAGTGCCCTGTTACCACTTCCTTAATAATGGATTCCAGCATTTCCCTGACTACTGATGTCAGGCTAACCGGCCTGTAGTTCCCTGTTTTCTCTCTCCCTCCTTTCTTGAATCGCGGGGTTACATTTGCTACCTGCGAATCCGCTGGGACCGTTCTAGAATCTAGGGAATTTTGGAAGATCATAACCAATGCCTCCACTATCTCAGCAGCCACCTCTTTTAAAACCCTTGGATGTAGGCCATCAGGTCCAGGGGATTTATCGGCTTTTAGTCCCATTATTAATTACTTTAATTTCCTCACTGTCGTTTACCCCTTGGTTCCCCACTATTCCTGGTATGCTTTTTGTGTCTTCTACTGTGAAGACAGACACAAAATATGTTTATCACATCTGCCATTTCCTGATTCCCCATTATAATTTCTCCTGTGTCAGCCTCTAGAGGACCAACGTTTACTTTTGCCACTCTCTTCCTTTTTTCATACTTGTAGGAGCTCTTACAATCCGTTTTTATATTTCTTGCTAGTTTCATATTCTATTTTCTCCCTTTATCAATTTTTTGGTCGTTCTTTGCTGGTTTTTAAAACTCTCCCAGTCCTCAGGCTTACCACTCTTCTTGGCAACATTATAGGCCTCTTCTTTTAATCTAATACTATCCTTAACTTCTTTAGAACATAAGAACATAAGAAATAGGAGCAGGAGGAGGCCAATCGGCCCCACGAGCCTGCTCTGCCATTCAATAAGATCACGGCTGATCTGATCCTAATCTCAAATCTAAATTCATGTCCAATTTCCTGCCCGCTCCCCGTAACCCCTAATTCCCTTTACTTCTAGGAAACTGTCTATTTCTGTTTTAAATATATTTAATGATGTAGCTTCCACAGCTTCCTGGGGCAGCAAATTCCACAGACCTACTACCCTCTGAGTGAAGAAGTTTCTCCTCATCTCAGTTTTGAAAGAGCAGCCCCTTATTCTAAGATTATGCCCCCTAGTTCTAATTTCACCCATCCTTGGGAACATCCTTACCGCATCCACCCGATCAAGCCCCTTCACAATCTTATATGTTTCAATAAGATTGCCTCTCATTCTTCTGAACTCCAATGAGTAGAGTCCCAATCTACTCAACCTCTCCTCATATGTCCGCCCCCTCATCCCCGGGATTAACTGAGTGAACCTTCTTTGTACTGCCTCGAGAGCAAGTATGGAGACCAAAACTGTATGCAGTATTCCAGGTGCGGTCTCACCAATACCTTATATAACTGCAGCAATACCTCCCTGTTTTTATATTCTATCCCCCGAGCAATAAAAGCCAACATTCCATTGGCCTTCTTGATCACCTGCTGCACCTGCATACTAACTTTTTGATCTTCTTGCACGAGGACCCCCAGATCCCTTTGAACTGCAGTACTTTCCAGTTTCTCGCCTTTAAGATAATAACTTGCTCTCTGATTTTTCCTGCCAAAGTGCATATCCTCACATTTTCCAATATTGTATTGCATCTGCCAAATCTCCACCCACTCACCCAGCCTGTCTATATCCCCTTGTAGGTTTTTTATGTCCTCCTCACTCTCCACTTTCCCTCCCATCTTTGTATCATCTGCAAACTTTGATACGTTACACTCGGTCCCCTCCTCCAAATCGTTAATATAGATTGTAAAGAGTTGGGGACCCAGCACCGACCCCTGCGGAACACCACTAGCCACTGGTTGCCAGTCCGAGAATGAACCATTTATCCCAACTCTCTGCTTCCTGTTAGATAACCAATCCTCCACCCATGCCAGAATATTACTCCCAATCCAGTGATTCTTTATCTTGAGCAATAATCTTTTATGTGGCACCTTGTCGAATGCCTTCTGGAAGTCTAAATACACTACGTCCACTGGTTCCCCTTTATCCACCCTGTACGTTATATCCTCAAAGAACTCGAGCAAATTTGTCAGACATGACTTCCCCTTCGTAAAGCCATGCTGACTTTGTCCCATTAAATTATGTTTATCCAAATGTTCCGCTACTGTCTCCTTAATAATAGATTCCAAAATTTTACCCACCACAGATGTTAGGCTAACTGGTCTATAATTTCCAGCCTTCTGCCTACTCCCCTTTTTAAATAGGAGTGTTACATTAGCAGTTTTCCAATCTGCCGGGACCTTTGCCGAGTCCAGAGAATTTTGGAAAATTAATACCAAAGCATCCACAATCCCTACTGCCACTTCCCTCAAGACCCTCGGATGTAAGCCATCAGGTCCAGGGGATTTATCCGCCTTGAGTCCCATTATTTTGCTGAGTACCAATTCCCTAGTGATTTTAATCGTATTTAGCTCCTCCCCCCCCCCCCCAGAGCCCCCTGTTTGTCCAGTGTTGGGATATTCTTAGTGTCCTCTACCGTAAAGACTGAAACAAAATATTTGTTCAGCATTTTTGCCATCTCCATGTTTCCCACCATTAATTTCCCGGTCTCATCCTCTAAGGGACCTACGTTTGCCTTAGCCATCCTTTTTCTTTTTATATAACTATAAAAACTCTTGCTATCTGTTTTTATATTTTTTGCTAATTTATTTTCATAATCTATCTTCCCTTTCTTAATCAATCCTTTAGTTACTTTTTGCTGTCTTTTGAAGACTTCCCAATCTTCTATCCTCCCACTAAGTTTGGCTACCTTACATGTCCTTTTTTTTAGTCGGATACTGTCCTTAATTTCTTTACTTAGCCACGGATGGCTGTCATTTCTTTTACACCCTTTTTTCCTCAGTGGAATATATTTTTTTGAAAGTTGTAAAATAACTCCTTGAATGAACACCACTGCTCATGTACCGTCTTACCCTTTAATCTATTTTCCCAGTCCACTTTAATCAATTCTGCTCTCATACCATCATAGTCTCCTTTATTCAAGCTCAGTACGCTTGTTTGAGAACCAACCTTCTCACCCTCTAATTGGATATGGAATGTAACCATGTTATGGTCACGCATTCCAAGGGGATCCTTAACTAGGACATTATTAATTAATCCTGGCTCATTTCACAGGACCAGGTCCAAGGTTGCTTGCCCCCTTTTAGGATCAGTTACATACTGCTCAAGAAATCCATCCCTAATACACTCAATAAACTCTTCCTCAAGGCTGCCCTGCCCAATTTGATTTGTCCAGTCAATATGATAGTTAAAATCCCCCATAATTATAGCTGTTCCCTTATTACATGCCCTGACTGTTTCCTGATTAATACTTCTTCCAGCAGAGTTGCAACTATTAGGAGGCCTATACACTACGCCTACTAGTGTTTTTTTCCCCTTATTATTCCTTATCTCTACCCAAACTGTTTCATTATCCTGATCCTTTGTCCCAATATCTTTTCTCTGTATTACAGTGATTCCTTCCCTTATTCACATAGCCACCCCAACTCCCCTTCCTTCCTGCCTGTCCTTCCTGATTGTTAAATACCCTGGCATATTTAATTCTCAGTCGTTGTCACCCTGCAGCCATGTTTCTGTAATGGCCACAAGATCATACCCATACGTAGTTATTTGTGCCGTTAACTCGTCCATTTTGTTACGAATGCTACGTGCATTCAGATAAAGAACTTTCAAATATGTTTTGTGACGCTTTGTTCCTGCTTTTTCCTTTTTTTAACACTTTACCTTTTACTCCATACCTTCTGTCCCTTCCTGACACGCTTTCCTCTGTCTCCCTGCTCAGGTTCCCAACCCCCTGCCACAGCTTTGATGCTGGGTTAATCGCCTCACGCCTTCTAGTTGTTATTTTTTTTTTATTTCGTCATGGGTGGATCACTTTTCCCTTGGAGTTTTTATTTCTCAATGGAACATATATTTGTTGAGAATATTGAAACATTTCTTTAAATGTTTGCCATTGCTTTTCAACCATAATACCCTTAATTTAATTTCCCAATCTACCTTAGCCTACTCGCCTCTCATAACTATATAATTGGCTTTATTTAAGATGTGGAGATGCCGGTTCCTATTATTTCATGATTTAATACTCTGTCCAATGGTATTGCTACTATTAGGGGGCTATAAACTACTCCCACCAGTGTTTTCTACCCCTTGTTATTTCTTATTTCCATCCATACTGATTCTACTTCCTGACCTTCCAAGTTTGAGACTCTAGTTTTTGACTTAAGTACGTCACTCTCAAACTCAATGTGAAATTCCATCATGTTATGATCACTCTTCCCCAGAGGATCCTTTACGGTGAGATTACTAATTAACCCTGTCTCATTACACAATACAAGATCTAAAATAGCTTGTTCCCTAGTTGGTTCCACGATGTATTGCTCTAGGAAACAGTCTCAAATGAATTCCATGAACTCGTCCTCCAAACTACCTTTGCCAATTTGATATGCCAAGTCTATGTGAAGGTTGAAGTCCCCCATGATTACTGCATTACTTTTGTTACAAGTTCCTATTATTTCATGATTTAATACTCTGACCAATGGTATTGCTACTATTATGGGGCCTATAAACTACTCCCACCAGTGTTTTCTACCCCTTGTTATTTCTTATTTCCACCCGTACTGATTCTACTTCCTGACCTTCCAAGCCAATATCCTTTCTCGCCTCTGTCCTTATATCATCCTTTATTATTAGGGCTACACCCCATTTTCCATTCTGCCTGTCTTTTCCAAACGTCATGTACCCTAGAATATTTAGTTCCCAAACTTGGTTACTTTGCAACCACTGTAATGGCTATTAGATGAAACCCATTTATCTCTCTTTGTGCAACTAATTCACCTATCTTGTTAAGAAGGCCCCGTGCATTCTGATAGATTCTTTAATTTTGACTTTGTCCCATTTTTTCCTGCTTTGACCTTAATTGATGCTCTATTATTGGTAAACTCTCTGTCCCTTCCTGCCACACTCTGCTTATCTTTACCCAAATCACTACAGTACTCTGTTGCCTTGAATTTTCTCATTAGATTTTTAAATTTCCACTCACCTGACCACCCCCCTCCCCCCCCCCCCCCCCCCACACTTTTTTTTTAGTTTGAAGTCTTCTCTACACCCCTAGTTATTCCATTTGCCAGGATGCGGGTCCCAGCCTGGTTTAATTGGAGCCCATCCTAACGGAACAGCTCCCTCTTTCCCCAGTACTGGTGCCAGTGCCCCATGAATCAAAACCCCTGTCTCCCACACCGCTCTTTGAGGCAAGTATTTAGCTCTCTGATTTGTTTGTCCCTATTCCAATTTGCGGATGGCTCAGGTCGTAATCCAGAGATAATTACCTTTGAGGTTCCGTTTATTAATTTAGAGCCTAGCACCTCAAACTGTCTCAGCAGAACCCCTTTCTTAGTTCTACCTATGTCGTTGATTCCTATGTGGACCTCCCCCTCGTGCTGTAAGTTCTTTTCCAGCCGCGAGGAGATGTCCTTAACCCTGGCACCGGGCATGCAACACAGTCTTCGGGACTCTTGGTCGCGGCTGCAGAAAATAGTGTTTGTCCCCCTGACTCTTTGACCCCCTATCACTACCACATTCCTTTTTACTCCCCCCACTTGAATGGCCCCCTGTAGTACAGTGCCGTGGTCAGTTTGCCCATCCTCCCTGCAGTCTTTGCTCTCTGGTAGTATCTCATACCTGTTGGACAAGGTCAAGGGCTGAGGCTCCTCCATCTCCGCATCTTGGGTCCCCATACCTGCCTGACTCGCAGTCACACCCTCCTGTCCCTGACCACTGACCGAATCTAAACTACTACTTAATCTAAGGGGTGTGACTGCCTCCTGGATCAAAGTGTCCAGGTAACTCTCTCTTTCCTGGATGCATCGTAATGTCTGCAGCTCGGACTCCAGCTCCACAACTCTGAGCCGAAGTTCCTCGAGCTGCAGACACTTACTGCCGATGTGGTTGCCGGGAATCATGCTCCTCTCCACCAACTCCCACATGCTGCAGTTACGACACACCACGGTCCTGCCATCGCTTGTCGAAGCAGAATTTATTTATTTACTTTTAGAGTTTTTAATCTCTTGCTATTCTTCGTTTTATTAACTAATTAATTTATGTAGTTTAAGTTATTGATTTAACCTCTTGGTTAAACCCCTGCTCTAAGTTAGAGAAAAAAAACAGCAATACTCACCAACCAATCACCTATCTGCTGTCCTGCGATATCACTCTTTCAGTTTCTGCCTGTGGTGAGTTGACTCCAAACTGTATAAAAACCGGGCATCTCTGGTCACTTTATTACCTCTCCTCCCACTGTACTCTCAGGCCGTCTCCGGTCACTTTATTACCTCTCCTCCCACTGTACTCTCAGGCCGTCTCTGGTCACTTTATTACCTCTCCTCCCACTCTAATCTCGGGCCGTCTCTGGTCACTTTATTACCTCTCCTCCCTCTCTACTCTCGGGCCGTCTCTGGTCACTTTATTACCTCTCCTCCCACTCTACTCTCGGGCCGTCTCTGGTCACTTTATTACCTCTCCTCCCACTCTAATCTCGGGCCGTCTCTGGTCACTTTATTACCTCTCCTCCCTCTCTACTCTCGGGCTGTCTCTGGTCACTTTATTACCTCTCCTCCCACTCTACTCTCGGGCCGTCTCTGGTCACTTTATTACCTCTCCTCCCACTCTACTCTCGGGCCGTCTCTGGTCACTTTATTACCTCTCCTCCCACTCTACTCTCGGGCCGTCTCCGGCCACTTTATTACCTCTCGCTCTACTCTCAGGCCTTCTGCCACCACTTTATTGCCTCCTGCTCTGCGCACACTCTACTCTCAGGCCTTCTGCCGCTGCTTTATTGCCTCCCGCTCTGCTCTCGGGCCTTCTGCCAGCCAACCACCTGCCTGCTGTCCTGTGACGTCACTCCTTCATTTTTTTTTTGATCCCACCGAATTTATCCTGAAGATTTACTGCCTCCGCTGCTCCGAGGCCTTCGATCCCCAACTTTTATTTTCTTGCCGCTGCCGCTCTGGTCCCCGTTCCTGCCTCCACTGCTCTGAGAGCGCTTCCTCTCTGTTCATTGTCCTTCCTCCTCTACACCTAATTTTCAAGTTCCCACTCTGTTCACAATGCACTCAATTCACTCTGTGCTTTAGCAGATAACCTTCTACTTCATATACCTTTTGAGAACAGCAGTTACAACTGCTCGCTCAGCTTCCAGCTCCCAGTAATTGCCCTCTATTCAGAACATCACTTACAGTTGATTAATTGTTAACTGCCACCTAACTTGCAGTTTCTTTTAAAGTTTTAAAGTTCCATGTTTAATTTTAAACTAAATTTCAATTCACCCACTACTCTAGCAGAGTCCACCTCTCAAAAAATTCTCAAGTTCCCACTCTGTTCACAATGCACTCCTTTCGCTCTGTACTAATAGCCCTCAGTTCAAGAGCTTTCCTCCTCCCTTTCCCCTTGTTTCTTCCATTGAGAATCCTTGATTTCTGTTTCCTAGATCCCCATTCGCACTAGTGAAAATAATCTTTAACTATTTACCCACAGTAAGGTACCCAGGTTTCATTTGCCCTTTTTACTGGCTGCTCCTCTCCCTGTGCCACTCCCACTCACCACTTTGATGCTGCTGCTCCCAGGTCTGCAGGAAATACGGGGCCCCAACCCCACCCTATTCTCCAGTCTCCATCTCATTTCTCCCCCCTCCACCCCAGGGCCCCCATTCCCCGGCCTCCATATCTCTCCCACGATCCCCATTCCTCAGTCTCCCTCTCTTCCCCCTGATTTCCCCACCCCCCTGATTTCAGACACCCTTCCTCCCCGATTCCCGACTCTCCAGCCCGCTCCCAACTGCGCTCTGCACGTTTCTCCGTAGTAGTGATCGGGTGCTGTCACCGAGCCGGAGGCTTCTTTAACAGAGTAGCGGCAGGGGTGGGCACACTGTGGCGGATATTTATATGGCGAAAATTTATATCACCGATTTCCCGGCCTGCTGGAGGCAACACGCGGGGGAGGAATCCCCAAATCCAGGAAACTCCCTGTCATTCCAGGAGGGTCAGGATCCCTACCCGCCCGCCCCCCTCCACCACCCCCCCAACCCCCCGCCCCCCCCCCCCCCACCGGCTTTGGCAAGCTGCCTCCTAGTGCTGAGTGAGCACTGGTCATTTCACTGACTAAAATGGTTCATATTTCCAGGTGACTGGTTCAGGCAGCAAATACTCTGTCAACTTCACACCCGTTTTGGGTGTACATTTAAAATCAAGTCCCGTTATATTGATGCATTTCACTATAGTTGTCCAGGTTTATCTCTTTTTCCATTCAGCCTATATTTACTGTAGTAATACACAATGTTTTACTGCACAGTTATAGTACAGAAATAAATTTTAGTCCCTGTAATTATTTTTTGCAAATGGTGCTTTTTGATACTCTTGATTATTTTGAGTAGAAGCAATTACAGTACCATTTTGAATACATGATTACACAAAATTTTGTGATATTTATTCTCAAAGCTGAGAATGGGATTCTAAATAAGGTGAGCATGAATTCAGCAGAACTATTCTTAAACCCTTTAAGAGAATCCCCCCCCCCCACCCCATTATGAAAACTTGATTTTAGCTTTATAATATTAAAGTTCACTTTTGTTGAAGTTTATAGCCTGCTGTATTTTGGAATGTAATACTTTAGACGTTGAAATTTATGAGACCAACGCAGGGCTGTGACTTTTATTTTCATTTTTTTAATCAAGTCTGTAGAGTTCATGTCAAAGAAATCATTACAAGCTTAAATTTTTAATGGTCTATGAAAAACAGTAAAAACTGTGTTCACATGCACTGGCAGAAATAATGGGATTAACACATGGATGAAAATTGAAATGATGTCTCTTTGAAGTCTTAAAGCAGGTCATGTGCAAAAATGCATCAAATAATTTATAATGGAGAAAGAACAGAGGATCAATTCTCACGCTGTAGGAACATGAATTGAAGAAAAGTGCGTGTATGTGAGAGAATGTAATCATGACTCATTGAGCATTGAATCAAGGTAAGTTGTCCCAGGAGAGGGTCTATGTGCTACTGCTGTGCTTAAGGCTTTAGTCCAACATAACCAAAGAGAGTGTTTTGGATGTGAAGCTATTTGGTAGATTAAGAGAAATGAGACATGATAACATATGCTGCAGAGAATTCTGAAATGCATTATTAATTACGTCTTTCAACGCAACAGTGTGTCATTTTGTAACTGTATTGCAATTGCAGCTATAGAATTGCATTTACATTTGATTGAAGCGCATATTTTGTCACACTTGTCTCCATTTAATTACTGTAATTATCCGATTCCTGTGGTCACAGTATTCTATGATCACTTTATTTAAGGTACCTCAATTACCACGATCTCTCTTCCAGCTTAAAAACTTTGGGTAAATTGTATCGTTGAATTTCTGCCAAAACTCACCCCATGGCTTTCTTCATTAAGTAATGAAATGAAACTCAAGGGCTTTTATACATGAACTATGAAAAGTTTGATTAAGTCGTTTACTCATGCATCTCAGTAGGAAGTAGATACATCCAGGAAGTATAAATAAGAATGCTCCAATCGTAGAAAAAAAACCCATTGCAGTAATTTTAACTGGAGACTAGCAAGACAAGAGCAAGTTTGTACTAGAAACTGTGTAGCTGCTGCAATGGAATTGCTCATTCTGTACCTATACAAAATGCTTATATGGAATACTAGCACCCAAGCTTCATGCACTGATTTTGCCTGTAAAACCGTCTCCCAGACAATGTTGTCACTTGGAACCTTGTTTCTTGTATGGGAAAAGCTAACCATCATTTGCTGAAGCAGGGCATTTTCTCAGGAGCACCTGTTGTACAGAGGGAAGAGGTTGTGTCTATCTCTTCTCTCCGTACAACATTTACTGTTTTAAACCTACACCACAAAATAGCATTAATTCCGCTCAAATTAGCACTAATATCTTGATTGCATTGTACATTTGTGAGTTGACATAAAAATAACCACCATTTGGATATGGGTTCCCTTATTTGTCCACTTGAATTCTTCCCACATTTCCCAGTAAGAGAGATGAGGAAAATTGCTGTGGGTCTCTGCTAGTACGACCCTTGAGCTGGCTCTTACAAGATGTGCAATAATGACTCCTTTCTCATTCCTTTGCTCTGGAGGCACAGGAGAAATTGAGAGTTTTTTACATGGAGAATCATGGCATAAACCCTGCCAATCCAGGGCGTGTTTCCTTTTTTTTTATACAACCTATTATATCTCATTTAAACTACAAGTAACTAGAAATGAATGTCAGAATGCAGTGATTTTTTTTAAGCAGTTCCAAATATTAGATGATGTAAAGGTTTCTTTCATCAACCAATGCAGCAAGAATAAACGCTGTATGGTATTGGCATATTTATACTGAAATAATTTACATTTACATTTTTACTACCCCATTGGGATGTATCATACTACGTTTATGGTCTTGTATGCACTTCTTCGTTGGGAAAGATATCACAATAAGAATGAAACCTATTATAAGCTACCTGTGGTTATTGAAGCTACATGTGGTTAGCAGAACAAATGCACTGGCCTCCCCCATTAAATGCTGTGATTTATGCTGGTGTCCAGTTCCACAGATGCTAGCAATTTTCTGGATACTCACCAAAGCTGCTATTTTTCACATGAGACAAGACTGTAAATGGAGTAGGCTATTCAACAGGGGGCATCACGCTTATGTCCTGAGTGGCTTGGGTGGTGAGTGGAGCCTTCCTTTCTCCTTTTAAATTGGAATCTTTTTGATTGTTTAATTTCAGCTTGAAACTACTTGAAACATTATTTATTCTGATCATATAATAAGGTAATTGGCAAAAGAACCAGAGGCGAGATGAGGAGATTTTTTTTTTTAGCAGCACGTTGTTATGATCTGGAATGCACTGCCTGAAGAGGTGATGGAAGCAGATTCAATAATCCCTTTCAAAAGGGAATTGGATATGTACTTGAAGGGGAAAGATTTACAGGGCTATGGGGAAAGGGCAGGGGAGCAGGACTAATTGGACAGCTCTTTCAAAGAGCCGGCACAGGCACGATGGGCCATATGGCCTCCTTCTGTGCTGTATCATTCCACGATGTGTAGTGAAATTCTTCTTGAACAGAAGGAGTACAATCATAATGCATGATTAAATATCAGAGCATAAACATGTTATGAACAGAAGCCAGAAAGAATACGAAAACAGAACATGACAATAGATTCTTGGAAGCAGTGGGGGATGAAGAGATGAAAAATCTGCAGTCGAAAGAAACATTACTTCTCATTGATGCAGCTTTAACAAACAGATGAACAGGAATCTGGTAACAACCGCGAACACAGCTTTCGAAGGGAAAGTTCCTGCCTAGCCATTTCTGAGGAAATTATATCTCAGGTGGATAATGGAACCCCATAAAAGTGGTGCATTTAGATTTTCAAAAAAGCTTTGATAAATTTCCTTGTGAAAGGCTGCTATTGAAACTGGCAGCAGAGAGAATTCAAGATAAAACCTGGATGTGGATAAGGAATTGACTGAATGAAGGGAAACAGCAGGTACTTGTTAGGGGAATGTCAGGATGAGGGGAAGATACTGCTGCAGTGCCCCATGGATTTTGTTCTTAATATGCCTTAGATAAAATAGCTAAAGATCTTGTGGCTTGGGGTAGCCAAGTCTCTCTAATGGCGACTACATCACATCCTTTAAACTGAATTTATGCTTTGAATTCACTTGTTTTATTTCTTATGCTACGTGCATTTGTGTACTGAACTCTTATAGAAGTTTACAACATGGAAAGAGGCCCTTCAGCCCAACATGTCCATGTCGCCCAGTTTATACCACTAAGCTAGTCCCAATTGCCTGCACTTGGCCCATATCCCTCTATACCCATCTTACCCATGTAACTGTCCAAATGCTTTTTAAAAGACAAAATTGTACCCGCCTCTACTACTGCCTCTGGCAGCTCGTTCCAGACACTCACCACCCTTTGAGTGAAAAAATTGCCCCTCTGGACCCTTTTGTATCTCTCCCCTCTCACCTTAAATCTATGTCCCCTCGTTATAGACTCCCCTTCCTTTGGGAAAAGATTTTGACTATCTACCTTATCTATGCCCCTCATTATTTTATAGACTTCTATAAGATCACCCCTCAACCTCCGACTCTCCAGGGAAAAAAGTCCAGTCTGTCTAACCTCTCCCTATAAGTCAAACCATCAAGTCCCGGCAGCATCCTAGTAAATCTTTTCTGCACTCTTTCTAGTTTAATAATATCCTTTCTATAATAGGGTGACCAGAACTGTACACAGTATTCCAAGTGTGGCCTTACTAATGCCCTGTACAACTTCAACAAGACATCCCAACTCCTGTATTCAATGTTCTGACCAATGAAACCAAGCAAGCTGAATGCCTTCTTGACCACCCTATCCACCCGTGACTCCACTTTCAAGGAGCTATGAACCTGTACTCCTAGATCTCTTTGTTCTATAACTCTCCCCAACGCCCTACCATTAACGGAGTAGGTCCTGGCCCGATTCAATCTCCCAAAATGCATCACCTCACATTTATCTAAATTAAACTCCATCTGCCATTCATCGGCCCACTGGCCCAATTTATCAAGATCCCGTTGCAATCCTAGATAACCTTCTTCACTGTCCACGATGCCACCAATCTTGGTGTCATCTGCAAACTTACTAACCATGCCTCCTAAATTCTCATCCAAATCATTAATATAAATAACAAATAACAGCGGACCCAGCACCGATCCCTGAGGCACACCGCTGGTCACAGGCCTCCAATTTGAAAAACAACCCTCTACAACCACCCTCTGTCTTCTGTCGTCAAGCCAATGTTGTATCCAATTGGCTACCTCACCTTGGATCCCGTGAGATTTAACCTTATGTAACAACCTACCATGCGGTACCTTGTCAAAGGCTTTGCTGAAGTCCATGTAGACCACGTCTACTGCACAGCCCTCATCTATCTTCTTGGTTACCCCTTCAAAAAACTCAATCAAATTCGTGAGACATGATTTTCCTCTCACAAAACCATGCTGACTGTTCCTAATCAGTCCCTGCCTCTCCAAATGCCCGTAGATCCTGTCTCTCAGAATACCCTCTAACAACTTACCCACTACAGATGTCAGGCTCACCGGTCTGTAGTTGCCAGGCTTTTCCCTGCCGCCCTTCTTAAACAAAGGCACAACATTTGCTACCCTCCAATCTTCAGGCACCTCACCTGTAGCTGTCGATGATTCAAATATCTCTGCTTGGGGACCCGCAATTTCCTCCCTAACCTCCCATAACGTCCTGGGATACATTTCATCAGGTCCCGGAGATTTATCTACCTTGATGCGCGTTAAGACTTCCAGCACCTCCCTCTCTGTAATATGTACACTCCTCAAGACATCACTATTTATTTCCCCAAGTTCCCTAACATCCATGCCTTTCTCAACCGTAAATACCGATGCGAAATATTCATTTAGGATCTCACCCATCTCTTGTGGTTCCGCACATATATGACCTTGTTGATCCGTCAGAGGCCCTACTTTCTCCCTAGTTACTCTTTTGCCCTTTATGTATTTGTAGAAGCTCTTTGGATTCTCCTTTGCCTGATCTGCCAAAGCAATCTCATGTCCCCTTTTTGCCCTTCTGATTTCTCTCTTAACTCTACTCTGGCAATCTCTATTCTCTTCAAGGGATCCACTTGATCCCAGCTGCCTATGCATGTCATATGCCTCCTTCTTCTTTCTGAATTGGGCCTCAATCTCCCGAGTCATCCAAGGTTCCCTACTTCTATCAGCCTTGCCCTTTACTTTATAAGGAATGTGCTTACCCTGAACCCTGGTTAACACATTTTTGAAGGACTCCCACTTACCAGACGTCCCTTTGCCTGCCAACAGACTCTCCCAATCAACTTCTGAAAGTTCCTGTCTAATACCATCAAAATTGGCCTTTCCCCAATTTAGAATTTTAACTTTTGGGCCAGACCTATCCTTCTCCATAGCTATCTTAAAACTAATGGAATTATGATCACTGGTCCCAAAGTGATCCCTCACTAACACTTCTGTCACCTGCCCTTCCTTATTTCCCAAGAGGAGGTCAAGTTTTGCCCCCTCTCTAGTCGGGCCATCCACATACTGAATGAGAAATTCCTCCTGAATACACTCAACAAATTTCTCTCCATCCAAGCCCCTAATGCTATGGCTGTCCCAGTCAATGTTGGGAAAGTTAAAGTCCCCTACTATTACCACCCTATTTTTCTTGCAGCTGTCTGTAATCTCCTTACATATTTGCTCCTCAATTTCCCGTTGACTATTTGGGGGTCTGTAGTACAATCCTATCAACGTGATCTCTCCCTTCTTATTTTTCAGTTCTACCCATATCGACTCCGTGGGCGAACCCTCGGATATATCCTCTCTCACTACTGCCGTGATGTTCTCCCTAATCAAGAACGCAACTCCCCCTCCTCTCTTACCTCCTGCTCTATCTTTCCTATAGCATCTGTACCCTGGAATATTTAGCTGCCAGTCCTGCCCCTCCCTTAGCCATGTTTCAGTAATAGCTATAACATCCCAGTCCCATGTACCCATCCATGCCCTGAGTTCATCTGCCTTGCCCATCAGACTTCTTGCATTGAAATAAATGCAGTTTAATCTAGACTTCCCTTGGTCTTTGCCGTGCTTTCTCAGACCATTTGTCCGGTCATGTTTTGTACACTCTCCCTTACTGCCTTTTGTTTCTGTCACCACTTTACTTCCCACTGACTTCCTGCATCGATTCCCATCCCCCTGCCACTTTAGTTTAAACCCTCCCCAACAGCACTAGCAAACACTTTGGGTAACTGTCCCCACCCTGCCCATGGTGTTTTTTTTCACACTTTTTGATGTAGCACACTTTTTAATGCTATACAGCCAATTTAGTATGTTTTTATTTTCCATCATTGCTTTATTTTTAAGTTATTTTATTATTACTTCCAAAAATCTCTTCTGTTCCTGGAATATTTATATTATCTTTTTCACTTTTTGTACTCTGACCTTTTTCTTTTTTCCATTCTTATTCATATATTTAGATTACTATTATTTCTACCAGTTCTTCCCTGCCCCCCCCCCACCTTTACTGGTTTAAAGTCCTCTCCACAGCCCTATTTATACCTTATGCTGAGACCTTGGTCCCAACATGGTTCAGGTTGAGCCCGTCCCAGTGGTACAGCTTCTTTCTGTCCCAGTACTGGTGCTAGTGACCCATGAACTGGAACCTTTCCTTCCCATACCAGTCTTTCAGCCACACATTCACTTTCCTGATCTGTCTATCCCTATGCCAATTAGCACATGGCTTGGGTAGTGATCCGGAAGTTACCACCCTCGCAGTCCTGTTTTTTAATTTTGCTCCTAGCTCCTGATACTCCCTTAGCTGGACCTCATCCCTGTTCTTTTCTGTGTCATTGGTTCAGACACGGATCACGACAGTGGACTGCTTGTGAACTTCCAAGTTTTGGTTTGACACCAATTATATTGTAGCAGATGTGAAGTTACCCCCCTCCCGGAGATAATCTCTCATTGCTTGGGTGTAGTTAATTCGCCAACCTGGCTCCCTATGTCACACCAATTTTGTGTTGTGTTGATGAAAAGCAACAGTGTAACCACGTTATAGTTCTTGTCTCGGTTTGGCTTAGTGGTCAATTTCATTCCCACAGTCAGCAGTTCTTGCAGCAGAATGTGGCTGCAGATCTTCATGTAGAAGGTTGCACAGACGTGCAATGGCAGTCTTAGAGAAATGCACCTTTCCAACACACAGCTCCATGAAGGATCTGTACGTCCTATAAACACGCTGTGAAGGGTAATAATCTCCTTTCGTCTGCTTGTTGTCGCTTTTCCTCCTCCTTCATAAGGATGGCATATGTTCATGGTATGTTCGTGAGGAATGCCAAACCTTTAGTGTTGTACTGAATGTTGGGCGGGGGGGGGGGGGTGCAGGTGCGGGGGTGGAGGATGGGGGAATTCAAGAATGTAGGTGTGGGGTAAGCACTGTGGGGTTGTGGGCAGTTAAACTGCAAGTCTCAGTGAGCACTTCCCACAAAGATACAGGTTGAAGAAAGCCAGAAATCTGTAAGTAAAGTTTGGGGACACTTCCAAGCTTTCAAATTCCTCACTTGCGCCTGAAACAGTGATTGGATTGCAGCCGCTCCTGTCTTATATGGATGTAAGTTACCCAGACTGCAGTATAAGCGTAAAAGCAGGAAATTCATGTCCACAGTGCCACCAGGTGACTGGCCCACCTATGCGAATAAGCCCATAAGTCTTGGGCAGGCGGATAGTGAGAGCAGCTAAAATGAACAGGAAACATGTGTTTACTGCTTAAGCACCACGGATTGTTCTGAAACGCAAATTTACTTGATCTTTTTAGCGCAATAATGGCATAAGTGCGAATAGCAAAGAAATTCAGGACCAATATATAAGTTATGCACAAGAAACTTTTATTAATCTATAGTCAATTTTGACTCTGTTCAATGTTCAAGACTGACACCATAATGGTTAATAGCCATATGACTTTATTTAGCACAAGTAAGAATCAAAACCTTACAGTATTTAAGCAGTCGTTCACAAAGCACAATTGAGAATTATACTACCCCGTTGTCCTTTGGGTAGAAGCCACGACCTTGTTCCCCGTTCCGTCATGCACGTACTCTCGTTCTCATTTCCCTACCTGGTAGTTTCTTTTCCTGTCCTCTACCCTGAGTCTGAGTAGGGGTTGGCTACTTATACACTGAGTTAACCCCAGCCCCCCTTTTAACTGTAGCAAATTTAAGCCACTTATAGATAGTTCCCTTATCAGCACTTTTAGGGGCCCATCAATCGTTCTTCCTTGATTCTGGAATGTAGTTGCTTAGTGACATGTTCGGACGTAGAGGCTCATCCTTTGTTTCACTGTTTTTGCCTCATAGCGTGGTTGTGTGTTTTTAACCACGAGTATTACTGCGCAAAGGCTGGTTCCTGTTGTTTCTCACCCATAACCCCATTAAATCTAACCCTTTGAATTTCTCATACATTTGTGTGAAAACTATATTTCTTTACACATCATAATATGCACAGGTATAGATGTATTTGTGGTGTTGGCTAACTTAGTGTAAATTTTTATTTTATGTGTTCCTAGTGTGGACATTAAGTTGCATTTGACCACAGTGGAGTACATAGGACTGAAACTAGAGATGATAGTCTTGAGTTTGTCTTCCTACAGTGTGCTGGAAGGACTGGAAAGTATACCGGTGCCTCTGCTTGTCCCTTATAAGAAGTAGCACAAAAGGGCCGGAGCAGAGACTTTCTACAGAAAGTCAGGGTGTCTTTGGAGGACTGTATGCCTAGTGAGAAGAGGAGTACTGGCCTCTTCCCTGGCGGAAGTGGGGCCCACCTTGGGGTCCAGATCAGAGAAGAAGTCTGCACACCTGAAGATTAAGTTACAGTTTTTCTAAAAAAAAATGATACACAGTCTCCTTACAATAGGAGCCGAACGAGCATTTCCTGCAGGTTTCTGGAAGCACCCTGATACCCACTCTACACCGTGCCAAAATTGGCACCTAATACCACATCTTGCATCCTGTTAAAGGTGCTATAATTTGTTTACAGTGCTGAATCTACTGTGTGCTACATTTATGACATTTTTGTATATAGTTATATTGATTGAAATTGTGTAGCATTTTTTGTTCCCTTTTTAGGGCTCTTACTCTTAATAGTAGACTTCCCTATTACTGTCCCTATTACTGTCAAATGCCATTTTGATTGTATGTGTCTTCTTCAGATCGAGAGTGCACCACTGTGCAATGCTTCACATGAAGACTTGGCCAAGATCAGGCTAATAATGCCCAGTGAGACTAGATGTGTTCTGCAGCATTGATTTATATTTTTGCCCATTACTAGTCTAAGAAAAATTTTTTTAGATGTCATTGCACTGCTTAAAATTTACAAGAATGGAAGCCTCCTGCATTTAAATGTGGATTGCAATATGTAATTCTGACTTTTTTTACACTTCAGGAGACAATCACGGTGGACCAAGTTACAGCCCAGTAGACATTATAACACTGAAAATACCTTGTTTATGTATATGTAGAGTATTTTCCATCAATAGAGTCATCGAGTCATAGAGTTATACAGCACGGATAGAGGCCCTTCGGCCCATCGTGTCCGCGCCGGCCATCAGCCCTGTCTACTCTAATCCCATATTCCAGCATTTGGTCCGTAGCCTTGTATGCTATGGCATTTCAAGTGCTCATCCAAATGCTTCTTGAATGTTGTGAGGGTTCCTGCCTCCACAACCCTTTCAGGCAGTGAGTTCCAGACTCCAACCACCCTCTGGGTGAAAAAGTTCTTTCTCAAATCCCCTCTAAACCTCCCGCCTTTTACCTTGAATCTATGTCCCCTTGTTATAGAACCCTCAACGAAGGGAAAAAGCTCCTTAGTATCCATCCTATCTGTGCCCCTCATAATTTTGTACACCTCAATCATGTCCCCCCTCAGCCTCCTCTGCTCCAAGGAAAACAAACCCAATCTTCCCAGTCTCTCTTCATAGCTGAAGCGCTCCAGCCCTGGTAACATCCTGGTGAATCTCCTCTGCACCCTCTCCAAAGCGATCACATCCTTCCTGTAGTGCGGCGACCAGAACTGCACACAGTACTCCAGCTGTGGCCTAACCAGTGTTTTATACAGCTCCATCATAACCTCCTTGCTCTTATATTCTATGCCTCGGCTAATAAAGGCAAGTATCCCATATGCCTTCTTTACCACCTTATCTACCTGTTCCGCCGCCTTCAGGGATCTGTGAACTTGCACACCAAGATCCCTCTGACCCTCTGTCTTGCCTAGGGTCCTCCCATTCATTGTGTATTCCCTTGCCTTGTTAGTCCCTCCAAAGTGCATCACCTCGCACTTTTCCGGGTTAAATTCCATTTGCCACTGTTCCGCCCATCTGACCAACCCATCTATATCGTCCTGCAGACTGAGGCTATCCTCCTCGCTATTTACCACCCTACCAATTTTTGTATCATCAGCGAACTTACTGATCATACCTTTTACATTCATATCCAAGTCGTTAATGTAGACCACAAACAGCAAGGGACCCAGCACCGATCCCTGTGGTACCCCACTGGCCACAGGCTTCCAGTCACAAAAACAACCTTCGACCATCACCCTCTGCCTTCTGCCACTAAGCCAGTTTTGTATCCAAAGTGCCAAGGCACCCTGGATTCCATGGGCTCGTACCTTCTTGACCAGTCTCCTGTGGGGGACTTTATCGAAGGCCTTACTGAAATCCATGTATACCACATCCACTGCGTTACCCTCATCCACACGCCTAGTCACCCCCTCAAAAAATTCAATCAAATTAGTCAGACATGATCTTCCCTTGACAAAGCCATGTTGACTATCCCTGATTAATCCTTGCTTCTCCAAGTGGAGACTAATTTTGTCCTTCAGAATTTTTTCCAATAATTTTCCTACCACTGATGTTAGGCTCACTGGCCTGTAGTTTCCCGGTTTTTCCCTACTCCCCTTCTTGAATAATGGTATTACATTAGCGGTTCTCCAGTCCTCTGGCACATCCCCTGTGGCCAGAGAGGTTCTGAATATATGTGTCAGAGCCCCCGCAATCTCCTCCTTTGCCTCACACAGTAGCCTGGGATACATTTCGCCGGGCCTGGGGATTTATCCATTTTTAGGCCTGCTAAAACCGCCAATACCTCCTCCCGCTCGATGTTAATATGTTCGAATATATCACAGTCCCCCTGCCGTATTTCTATGTCGACATCATCCTTCTCCATAGTGAAAACAGATGCAAAAAATTCATTTAGAACCCCTCCTACATCTGCCGGCTCCACACACAGATTGCCATTTTTGTCCCTAATGGGCCCTATTTTTTCCCTAGTTATCCTCTTACCCTTAATATACTTATAAAACATCTTAGGATTTTCCTTTATTTTGCTCGCCAGTGTTATTTCATGGCCCCTCCTTGATCTCCTAATTTCTTTTTTAAGTATCCCCCTGCACTTTTTGTACTCCTCTAGGGCTTCCTCCGTCTTTAGCCTTTTGTATCTGCCAAAAGCCCTCCTTTTTTTCCTAATCCATTCTCGTATATCCCCTGACATCCAAGGTTCCCTGGAGTTCTTGGATCCACCCTTGACCTTTAAGGGAACATGTTGCCATTGTATGGTCTCAATCTCCCTTCTGAAAGACTCCCATTGCTCCGATGCGGATTTTCCTGCAAGCAGCTGATCCCAGTCCATTTTGGCCAGATCCTGCCTTATCCTATTAAAATCGGCCTTCCCCCAATTTAGAACCTTTATTTCCGGCCCCTCCCTGTCCTTTTCCATGACCACCTTAAATCTCACCGAATTATGGTCACTGTCACCAAAGTGCTCACCTACTAGCACTTCTTCCACTTGGCCGGCCACATTCCCTAGAATTAGGTCCAGTACCGCCCCCTCTCTTGTAGGACTTTCTACATGCTGGCTCAAAAAGCTCTCCTGGATGCACGTTAAGAATTTTGTACCCTCTAAGCCTTTTACACTCTGAGTATCCCAGTTAATATTGGGGAAGTTGAAATCCCCCACTATTATTACCCTATTATTTGCACAATTTTCTGAGATTTGCTTACATATCTGTTCCTCTATCTCCCCCTGACTGTTTGGGGGCCTATAGTACACTCCAATCAAAGTGCTTGCCCCCTTTTTGTTTTTAAGCTCCACCCATATGGCCTCATTAGAGGAACCTGCTAATATATCATCCCTCCTTATGGCAGTAATTGATTCTTTAATTAATATTGCGACCCCCCCTCCTCTTATACCTCCCCCTCTGTCTCGCCTGAAGATTCTGTACCCCGGAATATTGAGCTGCCAGTCTTGCCCCTCCCTCAACCATGTCTCTGTGACAGCAACAATATCATACTCCCATGTGTTTATCAACACCTTCAGTTCATCCACCTTATTCGCAAGACTCCTTGCATTAAAATAGATGCCATCCAGCCTTGCCCTCACATATTTGCCCTGTCTTCCAAGCTGACTTGTTTTTTTCTCTATATTTGGCTGCACATCACCCCCTATTGTAGCTCCACTCTGTATCCCATCCCCCTGCCAAGTTAGTTTAAACCCCCCCCAACAGTGCTAGCAAACCTCCCCGCAAGGATATTTGTCCCGCTCTGGTTCAGGTGCAACCCGTCCGACTTGTACAAGTCCCACCTTCCCCAGAAGCAGGCCCAGTGATCCAGGAAACTGAAACCCTCCCTCCTGCACCAACTCTTTAGCCACGCATTCCTCTGTTCTATCCTCCTATTTCTATACTCACTAGCCCGTGGCACTGGGAGTAATCCAGAGATTACAACCTTTGAGGTCCTGCTCTTTAATCTGCTACCTAGCTCCCTAAATTCTTGATGCAGGACCTCATCTCCCTTCCTACCTGTGTCGTTGGTCCCAATGTGGACCACGACCTCTGCCTGCTCACCCTCCCCCTTGAGAATGCCCTGTAGCCGCTCAGTGACATCCATGACCCTGGCACCAGGGAGGCAACAAACCATCCTGGAGTCACATTTACGGCCACAGAAACGCCTGTCTGTTCCCCTTACGATAGAATCCCCTACCACTATAGCTCTTCCACTCTTTTTCCTCCCAGCCTGCGCAGCAGAGCTACCCCTGGTGCCAGGAAGTTGGCTGCTGCTGCCTTCTCCTGATAAGTCATCCCCCTCAACAATATCCAAAGTGGTATATTTGTTTGAGAGGGGGACGGCCACAGGGGACCCCTGCACTGCCTGCCTGCTCTTCTTACTCTGCCTGGTGGTCACCCAATTACTTCCTGCCTGTACAACCTTTACCTGCGGTGTGACCATCTCACTAAACGTGCTATCCACGACGTTCTCAGCATCGCGAATGCTCCTTAATGAATCCATCCGCAGCTCCAGCGCCGCAATGCGGTTTGTCAGTAGCTGCAGCTGGATACATTTCCCGCACACATGGTCGTCAGGGACACCGGAAGGGTCCCTGATTTCCCACATAGAGCAGGAAGAGCATAACACGGGGCTGGGCTGTCCTGACATGACTTACCCTTTAACTAATTAATTCAAATTAAATGAATCCCACCAATTTCACTTCAATTAAAAAGGTATACTCAAGGGCCCTTGCTGAATAGCAGTCCCCCACTACACAACAGAGACCAGAGAATCCACAAACTCTAACCTTAGACAAATTCAGCAGGAAAATACTCACCAGCCAATCACTTACCTCTTCCTTGGTGACGTCCCACTTGGATTACTTTTTGCTTCTTATTTATCTTCGGTCCAGGAGTTAAGTCCCTGTGATGTCGCACAGTAGTTGTCTCTTGGTGCAGGTCTGCTGCTGCTTTAATTCCACAATCTCAGTCTTCTACTCTCAGGTCCACTACCGCTCGAACTCTCAGCACACTGTAATATCCGCACACCGTGTGCATTAACCAGGGATGAGGGACTTCAGTTATGTGGACAGACTAGAGAGCTGTGATTGTTCTCCTTAGAGCAGAGAAGGTTTAGGGGAGATTCAGTTGAGGTATTCAAAATTATGAGGGGCTTTGTTAGAGTAAATAAGGAGAAACTGTTTCCACCGGTGGGTGGTCTGGTAACCAGAGGACACAGATTTGTGATAGTGGTCAAAAAATCCAGGGGGAAAATTAGAAATTTTTTTACGCAGCAAGTTTTCATAATCTGGAACACACTGCCCGAAAGGGTGGTGAAAACAGATTCAATAATAACTTTGAAAAGCGAATTGGATATATACTTGAAAAAAAATAAATTTGCAGGGCTATGGGGAAAGAGTGGAGGAGTGGGACTAATTGGATAGCTCTTTCAAAGATCCGGCACAGATGTGATGGGCCGAATGGCCTCATGTGCTGTAAGATTCTTTGATTCTAACTTAAAATTTAAAACACATTTATTTACAAGATACAAGCTTGGTACCAAGAAGAGGTAGAGGCAGTTATATATTTAGTGTGAGCAGCTTCCTGAAGCTCACTTTCCTTGGCCAACAGAGATTGTCAGAGTGAGCCTTAGCTGCTCTGCCCAAACCTGGTTGTTGACTTTTAAGAGATAGAGTCAGCTACGGAACACTAAAGCTATAGGTGGGAGGGAGGCAGTGGTGTGCCCACGGATCTTTGGGACCTCTTTTGTTTTCTATTGGCATAAATTATTTGGACATAGGCGTAAGAGGAATGATATCGAAGTTTGTGACTATCAAATTAAAGGGCATGGCAAATTGACAGGTTAGTAGAGTGGACTGCTAGATGGAGTCCCATGAAGGACCAAAGCAACGTAATGCATATTGGGGAAAAAGAACAGCGAAATGAAGTATCCTGTAAGTGGTAACGTTCTTAAGAGTGGAGGAACAGGGAAAGATCTAGGGATCCAGATACATGTATCTTTACATGGTGGGCGTGCAGGCAAAATAGACCACAGGGTTTTCTACATTGTGATATTTAATTTAAGAGCAAAAAAGTGATGTTGAATTTGTACAAGACATTGATTCATTCACAGTGGAAGTACTGCATACAGTTCTGCACACTCCATTATTGGACATGTATTCAAGCCATGGAAAGAATGCAGCCGAGATTCACAGAATGATACCAGGAATCAGAAGCTATACTTAAGAAGAAAGGCTTGCAAGATTGGGGCATTTTTCAGTGTAACAGATTTGTTTTAGGAGAATCTAATGAAGTTTTTCAAAATTATGGAAGATTTTTGAAGAGTAAATAGTGAAAGATTGGTTCCACTGGTTAAATCAGTGATTTTGAATACCTCTATCAAATCTCCTCTCAACCTTCTCTGCCCTAAGGAGAACAACCCTAGCTTCGCCAGTCTATCCACGTAACTGAAGTCCTTTATCCCTGGGACCATTTTAGTAAATCTCTTCTGCACTCACTCTAAGGCCTTCACATCCTTCCTAAAGTGCGGTGCCCAGAATTGGACACAATACTTCAGTTGTGGCCGAACCAGTGTTTTATAAAGGTTCATCATAACGTATAAAAGGACATGGTGAAAGTGTGGGGAAATGGGATTAGATTAGCTCAATCTGTTTGAAAAGGTAGCACTGACATTGACACAATGGCCTCCTCCTGCACTGATTCTACTTGTCTCCCAGCCAGATGATCACATTTTCATGCCCCCATTTCACTTGAATTGCTGGCGATGGTAGACTTTTCACCCTGGTACAAATACAGCTTCACTTGGCCAATCACCACATAACATTAATTAAGTTGAGGAAGTATTCCATGCTCGACAAAGCTACAGGAAGTTAATGGAATGTAAATGGAAGTGAGCTTTTAAAATATTGTACAGCTAGAATCTTCAGGAGTCTTCATTTCACCACTGAATACATCCGGACCAAAGGGGTGGGGGGGCAGTTTCCTCTGTGTGAATCATGTAACAATCATAAACCTACTATTTATCAATAAATTACCAATTTATTGCACAGAGGAAATCTTATGCAAAAATCTTCTGCTTTATCAACTTAACTTATCTAGCTTTGTACTGCTCTGCAGTAGAAAAACATTATAGAAGCACAGTACATTGCAGCATCAAGATGTGCAACTGGAGTGTGCTCGGACCAGAATTCATCAACACAGTCCTCTGCTGATTGTTACCAATCTTGGCTGATTTGTTGAAGCAAGCACTTCCCCACAAGCCTGAGATTTATCTTGCAGCAGCTGATCCAATTAGGTGGAAAATTTAGAGGGAGTTTTGTCTTCACCCAAGAGGGGAAGGGGAATGGAAAGGAAGTGAAATAGTTTTAAGGTTTGATTAATTAATGCATCTGTTAAAATTCACCAAAGGGCTTCGTCCTCAGTCAAGGACTCTCTGTACAACTGGATGAGTAAATCAAATCAAATCAACTTAAAACGAGTATATTCAAAAGGCATCTCACTGCAAGTATAAAATTACTGGAGGCTAAAAGTTTGTGTTCAATTAAAAGGAAAAAAAACTGTTTAATTGTGCTTTGGAACAATCCTAACTTGGCTTCTAACGAAATCCTTGTTGGCTTATAACTAATCAGTAATTTTTTTTTTAAATAATGAAAAGGGCTTACCACAACATTCCTCCACCAAAAATATATAAAAAATCACGAGAAAAGGGAAAAGTGCCAGAGGACTGGCGGACAGCTAATGTCATTCCTTGTGCCAAAAAAAATTGTCACTTGTGCCAAAATTGGGAGAGCTGTCCCACAGACTAGTCAAGCAACAGCCTGACATAACCATACTCACAGAATCATACCTTTCAGTCAACGTCCCAGACTCTTCCATCACCATTCCTGGGTAGGTCCTGTCCCACTGGCAGGAAAGACCAACAAGAGGTGGCGGTACAGTAATATACAGTCAGGAGGGAGTGGCCCTGGGAGTCCTCAACATTGACTCTGGACCCCATGAAATCTCATGGCATCAGGTCAAATGTGGACAAGGAAAACCTCCTGCTGATTACCACCTTCCGACGTCCCTCAGCTAAGGTTGAGCACCACTTGGCGGAACCACTGAGGATGGCAAGGACACAGAATGTACTCTGGGTGGGGGACTTCAATGTCCATCACCAAGAGCGGCTCAGTAGCGCCACTACTTACTGAGCTGGCCGAGTCCTGAAGGACATCGCTGCCAGACTGGGCCTGCAGCAGGTGGTGAGCAAACCAACACGGGGGAAAAACCTACTTGACCTCGTCCTCACCAATCTACCTGTCGCAGATGCATCTGTCCATGACCGTATTGGTGGGAGTGACCACCGCACAGTCCTCATGGAGACAAAGTCCCGTCTTCGCACTGAGGACACCATCCAACGTGTTGTGTGGCACTACCACCGTGCTAAATGGGATGGATTCAGAACAGATTTAGCAGCTCAAAACTGGGCATCCATGAGGCGCTGTGGGCCATCAGCAGCAGCAGAATTGTACTCCAGCACAATCTGTAACCTCATGGCTCGGCATCTTCCTCACTGTACCATTACCAATAAGCCAGGGGATCATTCCTGGTTCAATGAGGAGTGTAGAAGAGCATGCCAGGAGCAGCACCAGGCATACCTAAAAATGAGGTGCCAACCTGGTGAAGCTACAACTCAGGACTACATGCATGCTATAGATAGAGCTAAGCGATTCCACAACCAATGGATCAGATCGAAGCTCTGCAGTCCTGCCACATCCAGTTGTGAATGGTGGTGGACAATTAAACAACTAACGGGAGGAGGAGGCTCTGTAAACATCCCCATCCTCAATGATGGCAGAGTCCAGCACGTGAGTGCAAAAGACAAGGCTGAAGTGTTTGCAACCATCTTCAGCCAGAAGTGCCGAGTGGATGATCCATCTTGGCCTCCTCCCGATATCCCCACCATCACAGAAGCCAGTCTTCAGCCAATTCAATTCACTCCACGTGATGTCAAGAAACGGCTGAGTGCACTGGATACAGCAAAGGCTATGGGCCCCGACAGCATCCCAGCTGTAGTGCTGAAGACTTGTGTTCCAGAGCTAGCCACGCCTCTAGCCAAGTTGTTCCAGTACAGCTACAACACTGGCATCTACCCGACAATGTGGAAAATTGCCCAGGTGCATCCTGTCCACAAAAAGCAGGACAAATCCAATCCGGCCAATTACCGCCCCATCAGTCTACTCTCAATCATCAGCAAAGTGATGGAAGGTGTCGTCGACAGTGCTATCAAGTGGCACTTACTCACCAATAACCTGCTCACCGATGCTTAGTTTGGGTTCCGCCAGGACCACTCGGCTCCAGACCTCATTACAGCCTTGGTCCAAACATGGACAAAAGAGCTGAATTCCAGAGGTGAGGTGAGAGTGACTGCCCTTGACATCAAGGCAGCATTTGACCGAGTGTGGCACCAAGGAGCACTAGTAAAATTGAAGTCAATGGGAATCGGGGGGAAAACTCTCCAGTGGCTGGAGTCATACCTAGCACAAAGGAAGATGGTAGTGGTTGTTGGAGGCCAATCATTTCAGCCCCAGGACATTGCTGCAGGCGTTCCTCAGGGCAGTGTCCTAGGCCCAACCATCTTCAGCTGTTTCATCAATGACCTTCCCTCCATCATAAGGTCAGAAATGGGGATGTTTGCTGATGATTGCACAGTGTTCAGTTCCATTCGCAACCTCTCAGGTAATGAAGCTCTCCGTGCCTACATATGTAGCAAGACCTGGACGACATCCAGGCTCGGGCTGATAAGTGGCAAGTAATATTCGTGCCAGGCAATGACCATCTCCAACAAGAGAGAGTCTAACCACCTCCCCTTGACATTCAATGGCATTACCATCGACGAATCCCCCGCCATCAACATTCTGGGGGTCACCATTGACCAGAAACTTAACTGGACCAACCATAAAAATACTGTGGCTACAAGAGCATGTTAGAGGCTTGGTATTCTGTGGTGAGTGACTCACCTCCTGACTCCCCAAAGCCTTTCCACCATCTACAAGGCACAAGTCAGGTGTGTGATGGAATACTATCCACTTGCCTGGATGAGTGCAGCTCCAACAACACTCAAGAAGCTCGACACCATCCAGGACAAAGCAGCCCGCTTGATTGGCACCCCATCCACCACCCTAAAAATTCACTCCCTCCACCACCGGCGCACTGCGGCTGCAGTGTGTACCCTACAGGATGCACTGCAGCAACTCGCCAAGGCTTCTTCGACAGCACCTCCCAAACCCACGACCTCTACCACCTAGAAGGACAAGGGCAGCAGGCACATGGGAACAACACCACCTGCACGTACCCCTCCAAGTCACACACCATCCCGACTTGGAAATATATCGCCGTTCCTTCATTGTTGCTGGGTCAAAATCCTGGAACTGCCTTCCTAACAGCACTGTGGGAGAACCTTCACCACACGGACTGCAGCGGTTCAAGAAGGCGGCTCACCACCACCTTCTCAAGGGCAATTAGGGATGGGCAATAAGTGCTGGCCTTGCCAGCGACGCCCACTTCCCATGAACGAATAAAAAAAAATTCCTATAATTAGAAAGGGAGATAGAACAAGTCCTGGGAACTATGGACCAATTAGCTCAACGTCGGTGGTTGGAAAGATAATGGAACCTTTACTGAAAGATGTAATAGAAAAACATCTGGAAAATGAAAATAGAATAAAGAATAATCAGCACACATTACGAAGGGAAAGTCATGCTTGATCAACTTTATTGAATTCTTTGAAGAAGTAACAGAAAGAGTTGACTAGGATAAAGTAGTAGATGTAATATATTTGGATTTTCAAAAGGCCTTTGATAGGGTACCACATTGAAGACTCATGGCTCAGTTCAGAGTACGTGGAGTCAGGGGACAGGTAGCAGAATGAATAGCAAGCTGGCTATAAAACAGAAAACAAAGATTATGGGGGTTACGGGTAGCTGCTCGTAATGGCAGAAGGTGGGAAGTGGTGTTGCACAGGGATTGGTGCTGGGACCACTGTTGTTCATAATTTACTTTAAAAAATTTGGATTTGGGAATTGGAAGTACAATTCCAAAATTTGCGGACAACGCCAAATTAGGGGTTGTAATTAATACAAAGGAAGAATGCGTCAAAATGCAAGAGGACATTAATAAACTTGCAGAATGGGCGTGTAATTGGCAAATGAATTTCAATTTAGGTAAGTGTGAGGTGGTGCATTTTGTTAGGAAGAATAAGGAGGCCACAGACTGCTTGGATAATAAGAGGGATAGAGGAGCAAAGAGATGTAGGGGTACAGATACACAAATCACTAAAATTAGCATTGCAGGTTAATAAGGCCATAAAAAAGGCAAATCAAGCACGAGGGTTCATTTCTAGAGTTGAAAAGCAAAGTTATGTTAAACATGTATTGAACCTTGGTTAGACCACACTTGGAGTACTGTGCAGAGTCTGGGCTTCATATTATAAAAAGGATACAGAAGCATTGGAGAGGGTGCAAAAAAGTTTCACAATGATGATACCAGAACTGAGAGGATATACTTATCAGGAAAGGCTGAACAGACTGGGGCTCTTTTTTTCTAGAAAAGAGAAGGCTGAGGGGTGACCTGATAGAAATCTTTAAGATAATGAAAGGGTTTGATAGGTTAGATGTAGAGAAAATGTTTCCACTTGTGGCGGAGTCCAAAACTGGAGGCCATAAATATTAGATAGTCACTAATAAATCCAATAGGGAATTCAGGAGAAACCTCTTTACCCAAAGAGTGATAAGAATGTGGAATGCACTACCACAGGGAGTCGTTGAGGCAAATTGCATTGATGCATTTAAGGGGAAGCTAGATAAGCACAAGAGGGAGAAATGAATAGAAGGTTATCCTGATCGGGTTGGATGAAGTAGGGAGGAAGGAGGCTCACGTGGAGCATAAATGCTGGCATGGACCTGTTGGGCTGAATGGCCTGTTTCTGTGCTGCAGTTTCGATATAATTGTGCAGACTGTAGCCACTTTTAATTTGAGTTTACTGATTAGATAGCAAAGGTCCAAATCTGCTCTTGCAGTTTATGACCATTAAAAGTGTTAGTCTCACAGTGACATGCTGAACACACTATTTGCTACTTTTGGATCCCAATTTTTCTTTTTCAAAAAAAAATGTTGCAGTTCACCTCATGATCATTTCAGAGATGTTTCGTATGAGTACAGAGTGATTATTTGTTAGCACTGAGGGTATATAAATGGGATTTGTTGGAAGATAGAATTCAGTGTTCAGTAACGCCACTGATCTGGAAGAGCGAATCAAATCAAACATTAATCTGCGGGAATGTTGACCTTGTTTCATGATCTGTTCCTTTCCACCTCAAGTGTCTGAACAAAGTAGTTAATGGATACGAGAGGAAAGAGATCTTTATCTCATCCCCGAGCAAGAAAACAGTGTTCAATTAATTTGCCTTTTAAATTCAAAATTACGATGTGCCAGGTGGAGAACTGCACCACATTTGAAAAATAAAAATAAATTCCTGACTCGTACAACTTCTAGATACATGACCACAGCCAGAGATAATGTTCTTTACACAGGAAATGCTTTCATCGGTGTAAGATGACCTTGAACTTGCCAAGCTTCACTGGAATTTTGTCAACTGATTTCCTCGCTTAAATATCAATTTTCTTCCCCACATGCAGGTTTAATTTAAAAACAACCCTACTGAATTTGACCTTTAGGATATTTCTTGATCCAAATTATATCAGCAGGCAACGTGAACTTCCAGTGCGTTTGGAACAGCAAGCTAAACATATACAGAAACAAATATCGGTTTGCATGCTAGCTATTTGATAGCTCATCAAATTGAATTTAAATGGCAATATAAACTGGTTCAAAAGACTCATGCAGAGGCATTGCAAATGTGGTTTTGATCTTGGTGTCTTCATTTACCTGCCCCCACCCCCACCCCCCACTCGAGTTTTTAACCGATAACAGAATTTTGAGTTGGAAAAGAGGAGAATCTAGGTATCAAACAAAACCAGAAATCCATACACCAGACTTGTATTTGCTACCTGCTATCAATGCTATGTCAGTTTATTTTTCATCGGAGAACTGAAATTTTATTTTAAATTTGATCAAAAAAAATAAAACTGCACTACTTTTAAATGCAAACTGATTCATGATAGATCTGAGATATTTCTGGTACAAAAGTATATAACAGCTGCTAGTTTACCTGCTTTTGCATAACTTGCACCAACTTAGTTCAGAAAATCTCCTGTAAGTTTCAGCTACTGAGATACAAATCTCTCTACGTGAATAACTTTTGGACTCGAATGATAAATGTGATCGAATATCACATTTATATGTGCAAAAATAGTTTTCACTGTCATTGGACAAAGTCAACATGGATTTATGAAAGGGAAATCATGTTTGACAAACCTACTGAGTTTTTTGAGGATGTAACTGGTAGAATAGATAAGGACGAACCAGTGGATGTGGTTTATTTGGATTTTCAGAAGGCCTTTGATAAAGTCCCACGTAAGAGGTTAGTGTGCAAAATTAAAGCACGTGGGATTGGTGGTAATATACTGGCATGGATTGAAAATTAGTTAACAGAAAGGAAACAGAGAGTAGGAATAATAGGTGAATAATAGGTGAAGCTACAACTCAGGACTACATGCATTCTAAACAGCGGAAGCAACATGCTATAGACAGAGCTAAGCGATTCCACAACCAACGGATCAGATCAAAGCACTGCAGTCCTGCCACATCCAGTCGTGAATGGTGGTGGACAATTAAACAACTAACGGGAGGAGGAGGCTCTGTAAACATCCCCATCCTCAATGAAGGCAGAGTCCAGCACCTGAGTACAAAAGACAAGGCTGAAGTGTTTGCAACCATCTTCAGCCAGAAGTGCGGATTGGATGATCCATCTCGGCCTCCTCCCGATATCCCCACCATCACAGAAGCCAGTCTTCAGCCAATTCAATTCACTCCACGTGATATCAAGAAACGGCTGAGTGCACTGGATACAGCAAAGGCTGTGGGCCCCGACAACATCCCGGCTGTAGTGCTGAAGACTTGTGCTCCAGAACTAGCTGCGCCTCTAGCCAAGCTGTTCCAGTACAGCTATAACACTGGCATCTATCTGACAATGTGGAAAATTGCCCAGTTATGTCCTGTCCACAAAAAGCAGGACAAATCCAATCCGGCCAATTACCGCCCCATCAGTCTACTTTCAATCATCAGCAAAGTGATGGAAGGTGTCGTCAACAGTGCTATCAAGCGGCACTTACTCACCAATAACCTGCTCACCGATGCTTAGTTTGGGTTCCGCCAGGACCACTCGGCTCCAGACCTCATTACAGCCTTGGTCCAAACATGGACAAAAGAGCTGAATTCCAGAGGTGAGGCGAGAGTGACTGCCCTTGACATCAAGGCAGCATTTGACCGAGTGTGGCACCAAGGAGCCCTAGTAAAATTGAAGTCAATGGGAATCAGGGGGGAAACTCTCCAGTGGCTGGAATCATACCCAGCACAAAGGAAGATGGTAGTGGTTGTTGGAGGCCAATCATCTCAGCCCCAGGACATTGCTGCAGGAGTTCCTCAGGGCAGTGTCCTGGGCCCAACCATCTTCAGCTGCTTCATCAATGACCTTCCCTCCATCATAAGGTCAGAAATGGGGATGTTTGCTGATGATTGCACAGTGTTCAGTTCCATTCGCAACCCCTCAAATAATGAAGCAGTCCGAGCCCGTATGCAGCAAGACCTGGACAACATCCAGGCTTCGGCTCATAAGTGGCAAGTAACATTCGCACCAGACAAGTGCCAGGCAATGACCATCTCCAACAAGAGAGAGTCTAACCACCTCCCCTTGACATTCAATGGCATTACCATCGACGAATCCCCCACCATCAACATCCTGGGGGTCACCATTGACCAGAAACTTAACTGGACCTGCTGCATAAATTCTGTGGCTACAAGAGCAGGTCAGAGGCTGGGTATTCTGCGGCGAGTGACTCACCTCCTGACTCCCCAAAGCATTTCCACCATCTACAAGGCACAAGTCAGGAGTGTGATGGAATACTCTCCACTTGCCTGGATGAGTGCAGCTCCAACAACACTCAAGAAGCTCGACACCATCCAGGACAAAGCAGCCCACTTGTTTGGCACCCCATCCACCACCCTGAACATTCACTCCCTTCACCACCGGCGCACAGTGGCTGCAGTGTGTACCATCCACAGGATGTACTGCAGCAACTCGCCAAGGCTTCTTCGACAGCACCTCCCAAACCCGCGACCTCTGCCACTTAGAAGGACAAGAGCAGCAGGCGCATGGGAACAACACCACCTGCACGTTCCCCTCCAAGTCACACACCATCCCGACTTGGAAATATATCGCCGTTCCTTCATCGTCGCTGGGTCAAAATCCTGGAACTCCCTTCCTAACAGCACTGTGGGAGAACCGTCACCACACGGACTGCAGCGGTTCAAGGCGGCGGCTCACCACCACCTTCTCAAGGGCAATTAGGGATGGGCAATAAATGCTGGCCTCGCCAGCGACGCTCACATCCCATGAACGAATAAAAAAAAATAGGTCTTTTTCAGGGTGGCAGGCAGTGACCAGTGGGGTACCGCAGGGATCAGTGCTTGGGCCGCAGCTATTCGCAATATATATCAATGATTTGGATGAGGGAAACAAATTTTAATATTTCCAAGTTTGCTGATGACACAAAACTAGTCGGGTCATGAGATGTGAGGAGGATGTAAAGAGGCTTCAAGGCGATTTAGACAAGTTGAGTAAGTGGGCAAATACATAGCAGATGCAGTATAATGTGGATAAATGTGATGTTATCCACTTCGGAAGGAAAAACAGAAAACCGAGTATTATTTAAATGGTGATAGATTGGGAAATGTTGATGTACAAAGTGACCTGGGTGTCCTTGTACACCAGTCACTGAAAGCAAACATGCAGGTGCAGCAAGCGGTTAGGAAGGCAAATTGTATGTTGGCCTTCATTGCAAGAGGATTTGAGTTTTGGAGAAAGGATGTCTTACTGCAGTTATACAGGACCTTGGTGTGACCACACCTGGAGTATTGTGTGCAGTTTTGGTCTCCTTACCTAAGAAAGGATATACTTGCCATAGAGGGAGTGAAGCAAAGGTTCACTAGACTGATTCCTGGGATGGCAGGACTGTCGTATGAGGAGAGATTGGGTCGACTTGGCCTGTATTCACTCGAATTTCGAAGAATGAGAGGGGATCTCATTGAAACATATAAAATTCTGACAGGACTCGACAGACTGGATGCAAGGAGAATGTTTCCCCTGGCTGGGGGGTCCAGAACAAGGGTTCACAGTCTCGGGATACAGGGTAGGACATTTATGACTGAGATGAGGAGAAATTTCTTCACTCAGAGGGTGGTGAACCTGTGGAATTCTCTACCACAGAAGGCTGTGGAGGCCAAGTCACTGAATATATTTAAGAAGGAGATAGATAGATTTCTAGACATAAAAGGCATCAAGGGGTATGGGGAGAGAGCGGGAATATGGTATTGAGATCGCGGATCTGCCATGATCATATTGAATGGCGGAGCAGGCTCGAAGGGTCGAATGGCCTAATCCTGCTGCTATTTTCTCTGTTTCTGTGTCATAACCATCACCTGCTAAGCTACAGTCTGTTGTCTACTGATGTTCGCGCTTAGTCAAATACCCATCTAAAATGTGTAAAAAGGTTGCACTTTTAATTGAAAGGTGTCACAAAATAGTCTACATTGGATATTATGAAGGTGAACTATTGCCCCTCTAGTTATGGAGTTTGGGGGAGGAGGAAATTTAAAATGTTCAAAGCAGAAGGCTGTATCCCGAGGACAACAATCTAATGCTGTATCCATCAGCTTCAGTCAGTAGTTGGGTACTGTGGGAGAACTAGTGTTTATAAATTGACATAAAATTGAATTAAAATTAACAGCAGGCATTTCTGAACCTACAATTTGTATTCCTGAAAGCATTTAAAAAACTTTTCCATTCAATAATTAGCTTAAGCAAGCAATGTTGTGCCACGAGTGCAGAGTCAAATCATTTGCCTTAATGGCAATTAAGACATCATTTTTATTTTAACCTTTGACAGAACTCTTTGATTTGTACTTGCCACAATATAATATCCTTTGTTTGGAACTTTATTCTCAAGAGAAAATGCAGATTTTAAGTATAACAAAGCAGAAATAAAATTGGTCTGAATTTCATTTTATTAAGTTTAGTCAGATTAAAAAGTTGCAAAGCTTTTTTAAAAAAGTATTTGAGTCTGTCGACAATTCTATGCACTGATCGATTATAGAATACAGCTGTTAAAGTCAGCCGCTTTTAGCCCTGAAGACTGTTTACTGCTTATTACACTAGATGGAGCTGCATCTCCAATACGGAGTTACAACTCGTTCTGTGCAGGTAAAAATCCTTTTGTTGATCTGAATTTACCCCAAGTCTATGTTTGAGTACAAAGGACTAAGTATGAGATCATTCTTAATAGGCAGATTTATTAGTCTGTACACAAAAAATTAAAAAGGACATCACAACCCTATGAAGTCATTCTTTTCTTTTAAAAGGCTTATTGGTTTCAATGAGTTTCTTTGCTGCCTCTTTCTCTGTGATCACTGAAGCATATTGAGGTCATGTTGGTCATTCCATTCATGTCTGCAGGGGAAACTAGTATGAATTAGTTCAGTAGAACATGACCTTGTGGGCAACATTGTATACAAAAGCCAACAAGAATGAATTTAGAACAGAATTGTTTGAGCATAGCAGAATTCAGTTTATTTAGGGCCATTTACTGATCACAATGTATATAAGTAATGATGAACATCAAACATTAAAGGACAATTTAAGTATCGTTACAACATTTTTCATTTCAAATGTTTAAAAATATGAAAAAATATTTACACTAAGATTATTTTTTGAGGGAGCAAAATAATTTCACTTGAAATATTAGTGTATTAATACTAAAATCCGGTATTAAAGTATCATTTACCCAAAGGAAGGTTTGGATGCACATTCCACAACATCTTAAAATGAAAACGTTCCAGATCCCAGGTGCTTGTCATTACTGATTTCTCCAAAATACTGATTTTTTTTTTTAGAATCTTAATTATATATTTCCATATCCTAAAGAACAAAGCTATTTGGTCAATATACAATGTGGATTCTGAAAAGAATTATGTTGACGAGTTTTACTTTTAACATTGATGCTAGTGTTTATTGTAGCAAAGGTGTCTCGTTTAAGTATCATGATCCTCAAACAAAACAGTAGCACCTTGACAACCGATATTTGACGTAGCCGAGGACCATAAATCTCACAAGAAGGTATAGTTAAGCCTGTAACTACGTAAAACTAGAGATCCTCATTGCTTCTGTTCACATATATTTACTGGTTACTAAATCTTTTAGCAGTTTATAACCTAAACCACGGGCTAGTTAAGTGTTTATTCTACCACCTTCTGAAGTTTAGGAAGATCACACGAGGGCATGTGGTATAACCAGTAGCCAAAATACAGTAATGAGGATTTTCTGTTTGACCCCTTCGTTCGCTGTAAATTACCTAGATATTGGGCAGGGAATGGCACAGTCTGACTCATAGGGACCAAGGGCTTGCTTATGGGACTGGTCTGAGATGCTGAAGAACAATATCTGGAATAAAAACCCCAAAATACATACCAACATGAGAAAGGTCAAATTGTATTCTGTCACGGATAAAAGGTGAATATTATAGTTGGACTTGCTCAACCCTATCACTAAATAGTTGGGGTCTTTGGGTGGGATGTATGCATTGTGTATTCCACCCTCCTCCGCCCCCCCCCGCCAAAGAAATTATCCAGTTTTCTTTGATCTAATCTCATAACAATTTTTGTAATCTTGTTTATCTTAATATACTAACAATATTCACTATTTTGTTTTATTTTTGGGATGTGGGCAACACTGGCGGTATTTATTGTCTATCTCTGGTTGCAAGGAGAGCATTAAAAGTCAACCAAGTTGTATGGAACTGGAATCACATGTAGGCCAGACTGGGTAGAGGTGACAGTTACTTTTCTTAATTACTTTTGAAGAATCCTCTTGCAATCCTCCAACGTCTCTCCTCCCTGTCCATTTGAGTGGGACTGCCGTCACCTACTTGCACTCTTACCTATCCAATCGTAGCCAGAGAATCTCCTGCAATGGTTTCTCTTCCCACCCCCCTCACCATTAACTGGAGTCCCCCTATAATCTATTCTTGGCCCCCTCCTATTTCTTACCTACATGCTGCCCCCTCAGTGACATCATCCGAAGACATGACCTCAGGTACCAGATGTATGCTGATGACACCCAGCTCTACCTTACCACCATCTTTCTCAATCGCGACACTGCCTCTGTGTTGTCAGACTGCTTGTCCGACATACGTGCCTGGATGAGCTACAATTTCCTCCAATTGAACATTGGGAAGACAGAAGCCATTGTCAGGCCCCCAGCACAAATTGCATTCTTGCCACCGATTCCATCCCCCTCGCTGGCCACTTCTTGGGCTGAAAAGATGAATTGTCACTGCTGCATTTGCACACATTACCATTGGTTTAGAATCAGAGAAAACTAATTTCATTGGATCCATGCTCCATGTGATTTTGATTTCCCTCCTGAACTTTACTATCACCATCACTGGTTATGAATACAGTTATTGCTGTTACTCCATTTTTTATGCTTGGCAATCCTGTCGAATGCAGCATGGACCAGAAATCCTCTTACAGGTTACTAAGCTTTCAGTTAATGCTGCCTGACCCTCTTTGAGATTATTCATTGCTTAATCCAGCAATAGGAGAGTTGCTGAACATTTCCATGCTTTATAGTTAATCTAAAAATGTGATTACACTTGTGAATGTGACGTTTGAGAACATAGTGTCAGTCTTCAGATTTGTAGAAATTCCTTCTGATCAAAGGCTAATTAAGAGATTTGAAATTGAGGTGTCAATATTGGTCACTAGATTGACCCTTTGATAAATTAATTAAACATGAAGCAAACAAATTACTTTAAAACCACATAATCACTGAATCTAATCAGGTGAACCATTGTATAGCATTACTGATGTAAGAGTGGAATGATCATATTTAAAAGCATTCAAAATTTGGAATTTTGTATTGTATTCAAAAATGTGTCCAAGCAAGTTAATGTCTGAATTATTGTATTTTGTGTAATGCATTAAATAGCATCATATGAGCTTTGTCTGGTAAACAGCTGAATGAATGAGCTTTGAATGTTACTATTCTGGTTGTGGATAATTCTTTTGGAAGTGCACTTCAAAGGGAAAATTGAGCTTAAAGCTGGACAATGATGGTGGTTCTTCAGTTCATACTCGACCTGACCAGTGAGAAGGAAGAACTGTATATTGTCAACTGAGCCTCAGAAATAGATAACTGTTGTTTGACTGTAGGACTGTTTCTTCAGAACTATGGAAAGCTTTTTAGGCTGGAGAGAAGCTGGAGCCATCAATGGGCTGTGCTCAGAGGACATTTCATAGAGTCATAGAGTTATACAGCACGGATAGAGGCCCTTCGGCCCATCGTGTCCGCGCCGGCCATCAAGCCCTGTCTACTCTAATCCCATATTCCAGCATTTGGTCCGTAGCCTTGTATGCTATGGCATTTCAAGTGCTCATCCAAATGCTTCTTGAATGTTGTGAGGGTTCCTGCCTCCACAACCCTTTCAGGCAGTGAGTTCCAGACTCCAACCACCCTCTGGGTGAAAAAGTTCTTTCTCAAATCCCCTCTAAACCTCCCTCCTTTTACCTTGAATCTATGTCCCCTTGTTATAGAACCCTCAACGAAGGGAAGAAGCTCCTTAGTATCCATCCTATCTGTGCCCCTCATAATTTTGTACACCTCAATCATGTCCCCCCTCAGCCTCCTCTGCTCCAAGGAAAACAAATCCAATCTTCCCAGTCTCTCTTCATAGCTGAAGCGCTCCAACCCTGGTAACATCCTGGTGAATCTCCTCTGCACCCTCTCCAAAGCGATCACATCCTTCCTGTAGTGCGGCGACCAGAACTGCACACAGTACTCCAGCTGTGGCCTGACCAGTGTTTTATACAGCTCCATCATAACCTCCTTGCTCTTATATTCTATGCCTCGGCTAATAAAGGCAAGTATCCCATATGCCTTCTTTACCACCTTATCTACCTGTTCCGCCGCCTTCAGGGATCTGTGAACTTGCACACCAAGATCCCTCTGACCCTCTGTCTTGCCTAGGGTCCTCCCATTCATTGTGTATTCCCTTGCCTTGTTAGTCCCTCCAAAGTGCATCACCTCGCACTTTTCCGGGTTAAATTCCATTTGCCACTGTTCCGCCCATCTGACCAACCCATCTATATCGTCCTGCAGACTGAGGCTATCCTCCTCGCTATTTACCACCCTACCAATTTTTGTATCATCAGCGAACTTACTGATTATACCTTTTACATTCACATCCAAGTCATTAATGTAGACCACAAACAGCAAGGGACCCAGCACCGATCCCTGTGGTACCCCACTGGCCACAGGCTTCCAGTCACAAAAACAACCTTCGACCATCACTCTCTACCTTCTGCCACTAAGCCAGTTTTGTATCCAAAGTGCCAAGGCACCCTGGATTCCATGGGCTCGTACCTTCTCGACCAGTCTCCTGTGGGGGACTTTATCGAAGGCCTTACTGAAATCCATGTATACCACATCCACTGCGTTACCCTCATCCACACGCCTAGTCACCCCCTCAAAAAATTCAATCAAATTAGTCAGACATGATCTTCCCTTGACAAAGCCATGTTGACTATCCCTGATTAATCCTTGCTTCTCCAAGTGGAGACTAATTTTGTCCTTCAGAATTTTTTCCAATAATTTTCCTACCACTGATGTTAGGCTCACTGGCCTATAGTTCCCCGGTTTTTCCCTACTCCCCTTCTCGAATAATGGTACTACATTAGCGGTTCTCCAGTCCTCTGGCACATCCCCTGTGGCCAGAGAGGTTCTGAATATATGTGTCAGAGCCCCCGCAATCTCCTCCTTTGCCTCACACAGTAGCCTGGGATACATTTCGTCCGGGCCTGGGGATTTATCCATTTTTAGGCCTGCTAAAACCGCCAATACCTCCTCCCGCTCGATGTTAATATGTTCGAGTATATCACAGTCCCCCTGCCGTATTTCTATGTCTACATCGTCCTTCTCCATAGTGAAAACAGATGCAAAAAATTCATTTAGAACCCCTCCTACATCTGCCGGCTCCACACACAGATTGCCATTTTTGTCCCTAATGGGCCCTATTTTTTCCCTGGTCATCCTCTTACCCTTAATATACTTATAAAACATCTTAGGATTTTCCTTTATTTTGCTCGCCAGTGTTATTTCATGGCTCCTCCTTGATCTCCTAATTTCTTTTTTAAGTATCCCCCTGCACTTTTTGTACTCCTCTAGGGCTTCCTCCGTCTTTAGCCTTTTGTATCTGCCAAAAGCCCTCCTTTTTTTCCTAATCCATTCTCGTATATCCCCTGACATCCAAGGTTCCCTGGAGTTCTTGGAACCACCCTTGACCTTTACGGGAACATGTTGCCATTGTATGGTCTCAATCTCCCTTCTGAAAGACTCCCATTGCTCCGATGCGGATTTTCCTGCAAGCAGCTGATCCCAGTCCATTTTGGCCAGATCCTGCCTTATCCTATTAAAATCGGCCTTCCCCCAATTTAGAACCTTTATTTCCGGCCCCTCCCTGTCGTTTTCCATGACCACCTTAAATCTCACCGAATTATGGTCACTGTCACCAAAGTGCTCACCTACTAGCACTTCTTCCACTTGGCCGGCCACATTCCCTAGAATTAGGTCCAGTACCGCCCCCTCTCTTGTAGGACTTTCTACATGCTGGCTCAAAAAGCTCTCCTGGATGCACGTTAAGAATTTTGTACCCTCTAAGCCTTTTACACTCTGAGTATCCCAGTTAATATTGGGGAAGTTGAAATCCCCCACTATTATTACCCTATTATTTGCACAATTTTCTGAGATTTGCTTACATATCTGTTCCTCTATCTCCCCCTGACTGTTTGGGGGCCTATAGTACACTCCCATCAAAGTGCTTGCCCCCTTTTTGTTTTTAAGCTCCACCCATATGGCCTCATTAGAGGAACCTGCTAATATATCATCCCTCCTTATGGCAGTAATTGATTCTTTAATTAATATTGCGACCCCCCCTCCTCTTATACCTCCCCCTCTGTCTCGCCTGAAGATTCTGTACCCCGGAATATTGAGCTGCCAGTCTTGCCCCTCCCTCAACCATGTCTCTGTGACAGCAACAATATCATACTCCCATGTGTTTATCAACACCTTCAGTTCATCCACCTTATTCGCAAGACTCCTTGCATTAAAATAGATGCCATCCAGCCTTGCCCTCACATATTTGCCCTGTCTTCCAAGCTGACTTGTTTTTTTCTCTATATATGGCTGCACATCACCCCCTATTGTAGCTCCACTCTGTATCCCATCCCCCTGCCAAGTTAGTTTAAACCCCCCCCAACAGTGCTAGCAAACCTCCCCGCAAGGATATTTGTCCCGCTCTGGTTCAGGTGCAACCCGTCCGACTTGTACAAGTCCCACCTTCCCCAGAAGCAGGCCCAGTGATCCAGGAAACTGAAACCCTCCCTCCTGCACCAACTCTTTAGCCACGCATTCCTCTGTTCTATCCTCCTATTTCTATACTCACTAGCCCGTGGCACTGGGAGTAATCCAGAGATTACAACCTTTGAGGTCCTGCTCTTTAATCTGCTACCTAGCTCCCTAAATTCTTGATGCAGGACCTCATCTCCCTTCCTACCTATGTCGTTGGTCCCAATGTGGACCACGACCTCTGCCTGCTCACCCTCCCCCTTGAGAATGCCCTGTAGCCGCTCAGTGACATCCATGACCCTGGCACCAGGGAGGCAACAAACCATCCTGGAGTCACGTTTACGGCTACAGAAACGCCTGTCTGTTCCCCTTACGATAGAATCCCCTACCACTATAGCTCTTCCACTCTTTTTCCTCTCAGCCTGTGCAGCAGAGCTACCCCTGGTGCCAGGAAGTTGGCTGCTGCTGCCCTCCCCTGATAAGTCATCCCCCTCAACAATATCCAAAGCGGTATATTTGTTTGAGAGGGGGACGGCCACAGGGGACCCCTGCACTGCCTGTCTGCTCCTCTTACTCTGCCTGGTGGTCACCCAATTACTTCCTGCCTGTACAACCTTTACCTGCGGTGTGACCATCTCACTAAACGTGCTATCCACGACGTTCTCAGCATCGCGAATGCTCCTTAATGAATCCATCCGCAGCTCCAGTGCCGCAATGCGGTTTGTCAGTAGCTGCAGCTGAATACATTTCCCGCACACATGGTCGTCAGGGACACCGGAAGGGTCCCTGATTTCCCACATAGAGCAGGAAGAGCATAACACGGGGCTGGGCTGTCCTGACATGACTTACCCTTTAACTAATTAATTCAAATTAAATGAATCCCACCAATTTCACTTCAATTAAAAGGTATACTCAAGGGCCCTTGCTGAACAGCAGTCCCCCACTACACAACAGAGACCCGAGAATCCACAAACTCTAACCTTGGACAAATTCAGCAGGAAAATACTCACCAGCCAATCTCTTACCTCTTCCTTGGTGACGTCCCACTTGGATTACTTTTTGCTTCTTATTTATCTTAGGTCCAGGAGTTAAGTCCCTGTGATGTCGCACAGTAGTTGTCTCTTGGTGCAGGTCTGCTGCTACTTTTATTCCACAATCTCAGTCTTCGACTCTCAGGTCCACTACCGCTCTGCAGGAAAAGTTTGGAAAAGCAAGGCAAAGCAGCACCTCCTTCCCCCAACTCCCACACTTACCGAACTCTCAGCACACTGTGTAATATCCGCACACCATATAATTAGATTACCTTGCGGCTGTAGTATTCTGCCTGGTTAAGCTTCTGCATATAAATATTATAACCATATTAATTCTTGTATGTGACACATCCACTGATTCAGGTAAATTGCACACTAAGGTTTAAATTGCACAGTATGGTCACTCTCCTGACACCAGTGCTTGTGGATTACTGCAGTACATCAGGAAGTGGATGGTGATGGCATCCCCATTCTCCCTGACACCAGTACTATAGACGTTCAGACCATAATCCATTTGTAGGGAATCCCAGACAACCATAGAAAAGGATTTCTTTTTAAAAGTCCAAACAGTAACAACAATTCTCAATGCAAGTGACTTCTCAGCATTAAAAGATAAACTTCAAATCAGCACAGAGGGGAACTGAGTGGCACTTGCTTTTCACTGTCCATGGTTTTTACATTTAGCTCCCAAACGCTCTTTCTTGTACCCATTCAGGTAATAGATACAGGAAAAGGTTGTCTGAGCTTCATTGTAACTCTGATCTCAGAGGACAAAAGGACAGTATTATAAACCCACTAGGCTTTTTTTTATTATCCGTTCATGGAATGTGGGCGTCGCTGGCAAGGCCAGCATTTATTTCCCATCCCTAATTGCCCTTGAGAAGGTGGTGGTGAGCCGCTGCCTTGAACCGCTGCAGTCCTTGTGGTGAAGGTTCTCCCACAGTGCTGTTAGGAAGGGAGTTCCGGGATTTTGACCCAGCGACGATGAAGGAACGGCGATATATTTCCAAGTCGGAATGGTGTGTGACTTGAAGGGGAACGTGCAGGTGGTGTTCCCATGTGCCTGCTGCCCTTGACCTTCTAGGTGGTAGAGGTCGCAGGTTTGGGAGGTGCTGTCAAAGAAGCCTTGCGAGTTACTGCTGTGCATCCTGTGGATGGTACACACTGCAGGCATAGTGCGCCGGTGGTGAAGGGAGTGAATGTTTAGGGTGGTGGATGGGGTGCCAATCAAGCGGGCTGCTTTGTCCTGGATGGTGTCGAGCTTCTTGAGTGTTGTTGGAGCTGCACTCATCCAGGCAAGTGGAGAGTATTCCATCACACTCCTAACTTGTGCCTTGTCGATGGTGGAAAGGCTTAGGGGAGTCAGGAGGTGAGTCACTCGCCGCAGAATACCCAGCCTCTGACCTGCTCTTGTAGCCACAGTATTTATGTGGCTGGTCTAATTAAGTTTCTGGTCAATGGTGACCCCAGGATGTTGATGGTGGGGGATTTGGTGATGGTAATGCCGTTGAATGTCAAGGGGAGGTGGTTAGACACTCTCTTGTTGGAGATGGTTATTGCCTGGCAGTTGTCTGGCGCGAATGTTACTTGTCACTTATCAGCCCAAGCCTGGATGTTATCCAGGTCTTGCTGCATGCGGGCTGGGACTGCTTCATTATTTGAGGGGTTGCGAATGGAACTGAACACTGTGCAGTCATCAGCGAACATCCCTATTTCTGACGTCGTGATGGAGGATTGTCATTGATGAAGCAGCTGAAGATGGTTGGACCTAGGACACTGCCCTAAGGAACTCCTGCAGCAATGTCCTGGGTTGAGATGATTGGCCTCCAAAAACCACTACCATCTTCCTTCGTGCTATGTATGACTCCAGCCACTGGAGAGTTTTCCCCTGATTCCCGTTGACTTCAATTTTACAAGGTGCCCTTGGTGCCACACTCGGTCAAATGCTGCCTTGATGTCAAGGGCAGTTACTCTCACCTCACCTCTGGAATTCAGCTCTTTTGTCCATGTTTGGACCAAGGCTGTAATGAGGTCTGGAGCCAAGAGGTCCTGGCAGAACCCAAACTGAGCATCAGTGAGCAGGTTATTGGTGAGTAAGTGCCACTTGATAGCACTGTCGACGACACCTTCCATCACTTTGCTGATGATTGAGAGTAGACTGATGGGGCGGTAATTGGCTGGATTGGATTTGTCCTGCTATTTGTGGACAGGATATACCTGGGCAATTTTCCACATTGTCGGGTAAATGCCAGTGTAGCTGTACAGGAACAGTTTGGCTAGAGGCGTGGCTAGTTCTGGAGCATAAGTCTTCAGCACTACAGCCGGGATGTTGTTGGGGCCCATAGCCTTTGTTGTATCCAGTGCGCTCAGCTGTTTCTTGATATCATGTGGAGTGAATCGAATTGGGTGAAGACTGGCTTCTGTGATGGTGGGGATATCGGGAGGAGGCAGAGATGGATCATCCACCTGGCACTTCTGGCTGAGGATGGTTGCAAAGATGGCTTCAACCTTGTCTTTTGCACTCACGTGCTGGACTCTGCCATCATTGTGGATGGGGATGTTTACAGAGCCTCCTCCCCTTAGTTGTTTAATTGTCCACCACCATTCACGACTGGATGTGGCAGGACTGCATAGCTTTGATCTGATCCATTGGTTGTGGAATCGCTTAGCTCTGTCTATAGCATGTTGCTTCCGCTGTTTAGCATGCATGTAGTCCTGAGTTGTAGCTTCACCAGGTTGGCACCTCATTTTTAGGTACGCCAGGTGCTGCTCCTGGCATGCTCTTCTACACTCCTTATTAATCCAGGGTTGATCCCCTGGCTTGTTGGTAATGGTAGAGTGAGGAATATGCCAGGCCATGAGGTTACAGATTGTGCTGGAATACAATTCTGCTGCTGCTGATGGCCCACAGCCCCTAAGGATGCCTAGTTTTGAGCTGCTAGATCTGTTCTGAATCTATCCCATTTAACACAGTAATAGTGTCCTCAGTGCGAAGACGGGACTTCGTCTCCACGAGGACTGTGCGGTGGTCACTCCTACCGATACTGTCATGGACAGATGCATCTGTGACAGGTAGATTGGTGAGGATGAGGTCAAGTAGGTTTTTCCCTCGTGTTGGTTCGCTCACCACCTGCTGCAGGCCCAGTCTGGCAGCTATGTCCTTCAGGACTCGGCCAGCAGTGGTGCTACGAGCCACTCTTGGTGATGGACATTGAAGTCCCCCACCCAGAGTATATTCTGTGCCCTTGCTACCCTCATTGTTTCCTCCAAGTGGTGCTGAACATGGAGGAGGACTGATTCATCAGCTGAGCGAGGGCAGTAGGTGGTAATCACCAGGAGGTTTCCTTGCCCACGTTTGATGCCATGAGATTTCATGGGGTCCGGAGTCAATGTTGAGGACTCCCATGGCCATTCCCTCCTGTCTGTAGATCACTGTACCGCCACCTTTGGTGGGTCTGTCCTGCCGGTGGGCCAGGTCATACCCAGGGATGGTGATGGAAGAGTCTGGGTCGTTGGCTGAAAGGTATGATTCTGTGAGTATGTATATTTCAGGCTGTTGCTTGACTAGACCGTGGGACACCTCTCCCAATTTTGGCACAAGTCCACAGATGTTAGTGAGGAAGACTTTGCAGGGTTGACTGGGCTTGGTTTGCCTTTGTCATGACCGGTGGCTAGTGGTCCGTTCGGTTTTATTCTTATTATGACTTTTTGTAGCAAGATTGTACAACTGATTGGCTTGCTAGGCCATTTCAGAAGGCGATTAAGAATCAACCACATTGCTGTGGGTCTGGAGTCACATGTAGGCCAGACCGGGTAAGGATGGCAGGTTTCCTTCCCTAAAGGGCATTAGTGAACCAGATGAGTTTTTAAGACAATCCGGTAGTTTCATGGTCACGATTACTGATACTAGTTTTTTTTATTCCAGGTTTTATTTAATTGAATTTAAATTCCCCAGCTGCCGTGGCGGGATTTGAACTCATAACTCTGGATTATTAGTCCAGGCCTCTGGATTACTAGTCCAGTAACATAACTACTATGCTACCGTATCCAGTGTCTTGAAGTGAGGTCCTTTGTTTCATATGATAAGACTAGAAAACTTCCTAATCCCTAATTTCTGCATTGGTATGTTGAGAGCTGCCTACTTTGGCACTGACGGAAGGTCCACCATATCACACTGCAGCACAACACATCAATCTTGTCAGATTTCACCAGTCCACCAATGGGTAGGCTACCTGTACTCCAAACAAGTAGATGTGCAGACATAGAAGGTCTTGCTTCTCTGGCTAATTTTCCTTTTCTGTGGTTGTCTGAGACTCCCTACAAATGAATCATGGTCTTGAGGTCGATAGTACTGGTGTGAGGGAGAGTGGGTTTGCTATCATCATCCACTCCCTGATGTACTGGAGTAATCCACAAGGACTGGTGTCAGGGGGAATGGGGGGGGGGGAAATCAGAGAGACAATGCTATCACCATCTGCTCCCTGATGTGCAGGAGTAATCCACAAGGACTGGTGTCAGGGAGAGTGACCTTACACTTTAAACCTTTGAGTCTTAATGTTCCAGAGGTGTTAAGTCACATACAACCTCATGTAGCTGGTTCTAAGGACATCCCAATTATAATACCTTCTGCATCCCTATTGCTGCTGCCTTAAACTGGGATTCTGCATTGCACCTTATGGTCCTCCCTCCAATCAAAAGCAAAATACTGCAGATGCTGGAAATCTGAAATAAAAACAGAAAATGCTGGAGAATCTCAGCAAGTCGGGCAGCACCTGTGGAAAAAGAAACAGAGTTAACGTTTCAGGTCAAAGACCTTTCATCAGAACTGGAAGACGTTAAGAGTTCAAGTTTTTAAGCAAGTACAGAGCCAGGGAAAGAGGGGGAGGGAAGAACAAAAGGGACGGTCTGTGATATGGTAGAGGGCACGAGTGATTAAATGACTAAAGGGATGATGGTGCAAACCCTTTGAGTTTGATTTACTTTCCCATTCTCTTTACATGAAATAGCACAAAATTGGTTTGAGAACACACAGGAAAGTTTTCTTCAGCACCAGTTAGGGCTGACAAATGACAAAGTACCTAAAACAACTGCATGCTTGTGAGAAAAATAGGATTTGTGTCAGCATACAGTGGTTTATGTAAATAGATAAAGTTAATTTATTGGCAAATAGTGCAACTTAATATAAAATGTTGAAATCATCAATCTGGCACCTATCACAGACTTGCTTCTCTGGATAATCTCAGACCTCAAAACTCTTGTAACAGTTTGCAGCTGATGATGCGTTGTGGTCTGTAGCCTAAAGAATCTTGGTCCAATGCATACCTGGCTTCAAATTTGATGTTTCTTAATGGACCTGCAGGTGAATCTCATAATCATTTCACAGGATTATTTTTCTTTGACAACCAATTAGTGGTGACAAAGAAACATCAGCATCAAAGGCCTAAGGTGATCTGCATGGTCAGGTGCCAACCCTTAAGAGGTAGTGTTCATTCATTGGCAACACAGGATTTCACCCTAGGCTTTTAAAGCACCAGACTGGTTTATTACCAAGGAGTCAGATGGGTTTATTGCTATGTGCCTCAGGAGTGACCTGGTAACTGTTGTTTCTCAAATAAAACTTACTTATGAGGTCTTCATGCAAACATTTTGAGGATGAGTGGGATCTTGTCATTTTCAGTGGTTGGGTAAAGGCGACAGAGGATTTATCCCTTCATTTTTGAAGGGATTGCTTTGAGGTTTGAACAGAATTCTTGCACTTCTGATGAATAACCTGTTTTAGGAAGTATGGACATTTCTGCTGTACACCTTGCAGAGACAGTGGGGGTGATTTTAACCCCCAAGAACAGGTGGGTTGGGGGCGGGTAGGAGTTGAAAATAGTTGTTTTTTGGGTCGCGACCGCAACCTGGCTTTATTTCAGGGTTTAACTTGGGCTCGTAAAAGTACAGGCTTCCCACTGGGGATGCAAGGTCTGAAAATTTTGCAGTTGCGACCCAAAAAAACAATTATTTTCAACTCCGACCCGTCCCCAACCCACCCGTTCTTGGAGTTTAAAATCACCACCGGTATGTCTGACAACCACAGACCTCCCTTATAATTTATGAATGAGCATAAAATAATTCAGTCAAATTACTTAAAGTTCCATACAAAAATTAATAAACTCAACAGTATTGATTTCTGCCGTTTGGCCTTCTATTACGCCAAATGTTCACATAGTGCATGTCAGTAGTTGCCCCTTGCATCATGAGCCCAGAGCTTTCTACTGTAAAGAGAGTAGCCTAGCAGAATAATCTTGGCCCAATAGTCAGGAATCACAGAAACTTCTGCAAGTACATCGAGTCTATAGCACAGAAACAAGCCATTCAGCCCAACTGGTCTGTGTCGGCGTTTATGCTCTACGGGAGCCCCCTCCTAAACCCCTGTCATCTAACCATTTCACTGAGAAGGAGAGCCCAGCACGTGAGTGCAAAAGACAAGGCGTTTGCATCCATCTTCAGCCAGAAGGGCTGAGTGGATGATCCTTCTTGGCCTCCACCTGAGATCCCCACCATCACAAACCAATCTTCAGCCAATTCGATTCACTCCATGTAATATCAAGAAATGGCTGAGTGCACTGGATACAGTAAAGGCAATGGGCCCCGACAACATCCCGGCTGTCATGCTGAAGACTTGTGCTCCAGAACCAGCAGCGCCTCTAGCCAAGCCGTTCCAGTACAGCTACAACACTGGCATCTACCCGACAAAGTGGAAAATTGCCCAGCTATGTCCTCTCCACAAAAAGCAGGACAAATCCAATCCGGCCAATTATTGCCCACTCAGTCGACTCTCAATCATAAGCAAAGCGATGGAAGGTGTTGTCGACAGTGCTATGAAATGGCACTTACTCACCAATAACCTGCTCACCGATGCTCAATTTGGATTCCGCCAGGACCACTCGTCTCCAGACCTCAATACAGCCTTGGTCCAAACATGGACAAAAGAGCTGAATTCCAGAGGTGAGGTGAGAGTGACTGCCTTGACATCAAGACAGCATTTGACCGAGTGTGGCATCAAGGAGCCCTAGTAAAATTGAAGTCAATGGGAATCAGGGGGAAAACTCTCCGGTGGCTGGAGTCATACCTAGCGCAAAGGAAGATGGTAGTGGTTGTTGGAGGCCCATCATCTCAGCCCCAGGACATTGCTGCAGGAGTTCCTCAGGGCAGTGTCCTAGGCCCAACCATCTTCAGCTGTTTCATCAATGACCTTCCCTCCATCACAAGGTCAGAAGTGGGGATGTTCGCTGATGATTGGATAGTGTTCAGTTCCATTCACGACCCCTCAGATAATGAATCAGTCCTTGCCTGCATGCAGCAAGACCTGGACAACATCCAGGCTTGGGCTGATAAGTGGCAAGTAACATTCGCTCTAGACAATGTTCATCTCCAACAGGAGAGAGTCTAACTACCTCCCCTTGACATTTAACAGTATTACTATCGCCAAATCCCCCACCATCAACATCCTGGGGTTTACCATTGACCAGAAACTTAACTGGACCAGCCATATAAATACTGTGGCTACAAAAGCAGGTCAGAGGCAAGGTATTCTGCGGCGAGTGACTCACCTCCTGACTCCCCAAAGCCTTTCCACCATCTACAAGGCACAAGTCAGGAGTGTGATAGAATACTTTCCACTTGCCTGGATGAGTGCAGCTCCAACAACACTCAAGAAGCTCAACACCATCCAGGCCAAAGCAGCCCGCTTGTTTGGCCACCTTAAACATTCACTCCCTCCATAACCAGCACATCGTGGCTGCAGTGTGTACCATCTACAGGATGCACTGCAGCAACTCGCCAAGGCTTCTTCGACAGCACCTCCCAAACCCGCGACCTCTACCACCTAGGACAAGGGCAGCAGGCTCATGGGAACAACACCCACGTTCCCCTCCAAGTCACACACCATCCCGACTTGGAAATATATCACCATTCCTTCATCATCACGGAGTCAAAATCATGGAAATCCCTACCTAACTGCACTGAGGGAGTACCTCACTACATGGACTGCAGCAGTTCAAGAAGGCGGCTCACCACCACCTTCTCAAGGGCAATTGGGGATGGGCAACAAATGCTTGCCTTGCCAGTGACAGCAAGGTCCCATGAATGATTTTTTTTTAAAAAGCGCATACCTTCAATTCCTTTCTCCCTCGTGTGCTTATCCAGCTTCCCCTTAAATGCATCTTTGCTATTTGCCTCAACTACTCCAGGTAGAAGTTTCTCCTGAATTCCCTATTGGATTTATTAGCAACTATATTTTATTTATGAACTCTAGTTTTGCACTCCCCCACAAGTGGAAACATTTTCTCTACGTCCAACCCATCAAACCCTTTCATTAACTTAAAGACCTCTATCAGATCACCCCTCAGCCTTCTCTTTTCTAGAGAAAAGAGCCCCAACCTGTTCAACCTTTCCTGATAAGTATATCCTCACAGTTCTGGTGTCACCTTTGTGAATCTTTTTTGCACCTTCACCAATGCCTCTATATCCTTTTTTATAATATGGAGCCTAGAACTGTGCACAGTACTTCCAAGTGTGGTCTAACCAAGGTTTTATACAAGTTCAACATAATGTCTCTGCTTTTTAATTCTATCCCTCTAGAAATGAACCCCAGTGCAATATTGAGTTGCATTGAAACTGCAACACAGAAACAGGCCATTCGGCCCAACTGGTCTATGCCGGCGTTTATGCTCCACATGTGCCTCCTCCCTCCCTACTTCATCTAACCCTATCAGCATATCCTTCTATTCCTTTCTCCCTCATGTGCTTATCTAGCTTTCCCTTAAATGCATCTATGCTATTTGCCTCATCTACTCCTTGTGGTAGCGAGTTCCACATTCTTACCACTCTTTGGATAAAGAAGTTTCTCCTGAATTCCCAAGGGATTTATTCGTGACTATTTTATATTTTTGATCTCTAGTTTTGGTCTCCCCCACAAGTGGAAACATTTTCTCTATGTCTACCCTATCAAACCCTTTCATTGTTATAAAGACCCCTATCAGATGATGCCTCAGCCTTCTCTTTTCGAGAGAAAAGAGCCCCAGCCTGTTCAGCCTTTCCTGATAAGGATATCCTCTCAGTTCTGGTATCATCCTTGTGAATCTTTTTTGCACCCTCTCCAAGTATGGTCTAACCAAAGTTCTAACATAACTTCTTTGCTTTTGAGATCTATCCCTCTAGAAATGAACCCTAGTGCTTGATTTGCCTTTCTTATGGCCTTATTAACCTGTGTCGCTACTTTTAGTGATTTGTGTATCTGTATGCCATGATGCCTTTGCTCCTCTATCCTGTTTAGACTCTTACTTTCCATGCAATAAGTCGCCTTCTTATTCTTCTTATCAAAATGCACCATCTCACACTTAACTATATAGAAATTCATTTGCCAATTACACGGCCATTCTGCAAGTTTATTCATGTCTTCTTGCATTTTGACGCATCCTTCCTTTGTATTAACTGCACCCCCGAATTTGTTGTCATTCACAAATTTTGAAATTGTATTTCTGCTTCCCAAATCCAAATCGTTAATGTAAATTGTGAACAACAGTGGTCCCAGCACCGATCCCTATAGAACACCATTTCCCACCTTTTGCCAGTCTGAGTAGCTACCCTTAACCCCTACTCTGTTTTCTGTTTTGTAGCCAACTTGCTATCCATTCTGATAACCGTCCCCTGACTCCACACGCCTTAGCCATGTGTCTACAATGCGATACCATATCGAAGGCCTTTTGAATAAGAACATAAGAAATAGAAGCAGGAGTGGGCCATACAGCCCCTCAAGCCTGCTCCACCATTCAGTCAGATCATGGCTGATCTTCGACCTCAACTCCACTTTCCTGCCTGATCCCCATATCCCTTGATTCCCCTAGAGTCCAAAAATTAATCTATCTCAGCCTTGAATATATTCAATGACTCGGCATCCACAGTCCTTTGGGGAGAGAATTCCAAAGATTCACGACCCTCTGAGTGAAGAAATTCTTCCTCATCTCAGTCTTAAATGGCTGACCCCTTATCCTGTGCCAGTGCCCTCTAGTTCCAGACTCTCCAGCCAGGGGAAACAACCTCTCAGCATCTACCCTGTCAAGCCTCCTCAGAATCTTACATGATAATCCAATGAAAATCCAAATATGTTACATCTACTGCATTACCCTTGTCTACTCTTTCTGTTACTTCTTCAAAGAAATCAATAAGGTTGGTCAAACATGACTTTCCCTTCTGAAATCCATGCTGACTACTCTTATATTTTCATTTTCTAGATGTTTTTCTATTACATATTTGAGTAAAGATTCCATTTTTCCTGCCACCGACTTTATGCTAACTGATCTTTAGTTCCCTGGACTTGTTCTATCTCCCCTTTTAAATATAGGAATAACATTAGCTGCCCACCAGTCCTCTGGCACTATTCCCTTTTCTACTGAATTTTTTGTGCAATCGTACCTCTGCGCTCTCCTCCCTAACTTCTTTTAATATTCGTGAATACAATCCATCCGGACCAGGAGTTTTATCTTCTCTAAGTTCGATTAGTTTATCAATTATCTCCCCCCATTCTATCTTAAATGTCTTTGTACCTTTTTTGATCTCCTCTTCTAACATCATACCCACCTTGTTAGTCTCCCTGGTAAATACTGAGGCAAAGTAACTGTTCAATATTTCTGCCATTTCGCTGTCATTACCTGTGAGTTTATCTTGTGCATCCCTTAGTGACCCTACCCCCATCCTGATTTTTCTTTTGTTTTTCATGTGTCTGTAGAATAATTCACTATTACTTTTTATATTCTTTAATTTCATAGTTCCTCTTTGCTTTATTATTGTTATTTTGACTTCTTTCCTGATCTCTTCATAGTCCCTTTTGTCATCCTCTCCTTTATTGTCTATGTTCTTAGTGTATGCCTTTTTCTTTAGTTTTAATTTTACCCGTATCTTTTTATACGTTCATGGTGTTTTATTATTGGTGAGTTTGTACTTGTTTTTAGAGGAATACATTTCTCCTGAACTCTATTGATCATTTTAAATATTTCCCACTGCTGTTCTATCTTTGTCTATCAATTTTTTTCCAGTTTATCTTCCCTAATTCCATGCTCATTCCCTCAAAGTTAGCTTTTATCCAATCTATTAATTTAGTCTTTGTCTTATGCCTTTCTCAATCATTATCTTAAACCTTATCATGTAGTGATCGCTATTGCCTAGATGTTCCCCTATGCTTACTTCTCTTATCTGCTCTGGTTCATTTCCAAGTTGGTTCCAATTATCCTTGGAAGCTAGGATTTCTCCTTAATGGAGGAAACATCCTAACTTGCAAAAAGCAGACTGGTTTTTTGTTTCATAAATCCTTGGTGTTAGCAGTCATTGGGGCAGAAATCGCTCCCGAAATAATGGAGAGTTCAATAGCGCTCTCCGTTGTTGGTAGCAAAATGGAGGAGCAAGTTCCAGCGTTCGCACTTGCGCAGTGAAAAGTGGAAATCCGGAACTTGCTCCTACTGATTTGCCGGCAATATGACAGCTTCAAATTAAAGGTATATTGCATGCTGCAAATGGGAAAATGATTGAAAAAGTGCCAACTTGCTTATCTGCCCAGCTGGAAAGTAATTACGCCATAAAACAGATACACTCAAAAGTACCAGGTCTCAACTAAGTTTTAATAGCACAGATAATCTTAATGACTGCCAAACAACTAAAAATTAACTTTTAAAAATGTGGAGTCACATTACTCCTTATTTTAATAGTTCTTATTCATTTTTTAAAAAATATGACATTTAAAAAAATGTTTTTTTACTTTTCCCTTTTTGGCTTTAATTTAATTATTTCTTACCTTTTTTTCTGTCTATAAGTGTTTTTACATTGATTTAAAATGTTGTACCTTTCACTTCCTGATTTAACGTTCCAAGCCTGCAGAGACGCAGCTGTCAAAAATGCTGCGATCTGATTGATCGAGGGGAGAGATCGATCCCCTCGCTCCTCCCAGGGTCCTAGCTTTGCCTGAACTGACCCTGGGATCATCTCTGCTTCCTATTCAAGGAAGTGGCTGAAGAAAAGACCATGGGAAGTTTGTGGGTTAGTATAAATCCATGCAGCGGCGAGGAGTGTTGCTTCACTGCTCCAAGCGATTTCAACCCCATTGTCTCTCTACTGCAGGAATGTTGCATAAATGCAACTTGGGGGTCCCATTGCTGATGAGAATGACCATTCTTTGTGGGTACAGGGTTATTGACAAGATCCTTGCAGTCAATCCCACTCACATATTGTTCCCTGGATCACTCTCCATTATCTTATATTAGTTTACTAGGAGGCATCAGCTGCTCTCAGAAAGGTGCACCCACTTTCATGGACTCTGGCGAAAGGTGTGTGAATCTAACCATTTAGTACATGAATGGACTTGAGCTTCAAGTAGTGTTACTGGAGCTGTTCGTTAGGGAACAAATCTGCAGCCAAGTATCAGGAAGAGATTTGGACTGGATAACACCAAGCAGCAAGGAACTCATTCCCACCCCTTGTGGAAGCACAATGCAAATTTAGCATTGGTCTTGCCAAAATCTTACCACCCTTTATACTCATACATAATAAAATCTTTTAGACGATAGCATCAGCAGGGATGAGGTTCACTATTTGAGTCAATCATTTATATCCAGGTACTTCACGTAATCTTCAAAAATTAAGTTACCCAGAGGCTAATCTAATGATGACCTTTCAAAGTAAGAGGTCAAGATTTTGCTGCAGAAGTTGCAACAGTTAAGTAGTCTCACTGCAATGGCCTATTAATCACCTAGGTGAGAGGATATTCCCTTATGCATTCTTCCATTTCTTGCCATCCCAAGGATGATTCATAAGGCCTGATAAAAACTGTAAAGTAGTGACTTCATACTGGTTGAGAACAGTTTGGTTGTCAGACCTACTGGAAATGAATGCTAGCCAGCTCAAACCAATTCTGAACAGGCTGCAGCACACTTGTTCACAACTTAAGCCCCTGGTTTAAGATAATTTTAGCATTCATATCCTCCAATTTATCATTAAACATGAAATAGTAAATGAAGAATGAACCAAATGAAGAAGCAAAATAAACCCCTTGCCTTTATAGAAGTGTGCAGGCAATTTACTGGGCCATGCTTACAATGTCTGATATTGAAGAATTGACTGTCTTGTCAGCTTCTACTGTTTAAAACAAAATCACTGGCTTTTGGATGTTGGCAAGCTGAGCTTTCTGATGCATTTACAAACATGTGCACAGAACTTTTTGCCAGTTTGACCAGGGCAGTATAAACGTGTGTTCAGTGCTTTTGAAAGTCATATTTTTATCAAAAAATGACTTTAAATTTCAAGATGCAATATTACATTTTTGCTAACAGTAAGGGTTTACCCCTGAAAGTAATTGCTTTCCACACCTTGTTGTACAGACTCAGAGCACCTGCTGTACAATTCTAGCAATTCTAAGAAAATTCTCAAACTGCTTAAAACGTTGTGACCAGCTGACAGCAAATTTAAAGACTAACTCCATTTTGGGCTCTGCTTATCTGCTGCTATTTAAAAACCATCAAAGCATCATCCAAATCAATTTTACAGCCTTAAATAACCACCAGCCTTCACATACATAATATATTGTGACCATGAGCAAATAAAAAATGCGACACTCTACCAGAATAAAGATGAAAGCTTGGCTTATTCACAACAGATCGTATAAATGCAAGTTTATATTTGGAGGTGACAGTAAAACCTTCTATACCTTCTTGCAATAGTTCTTCCTTGGAGACATATCTACCCTGCAGCCTTTGCCACCTTTACTGGTTACTCAAAACATGCTTTGGATCTGACAAAAACTAAACCAACCTAGACCAGAGGACAGGAGGCCAGAATACAGTTGCTTTAGTGAATGTAATTAAATTGCACATTCCTTCAAAGTTTCAGCAATCAGTCAAGTCATTAGCAGTAAAATTCCTCCAGTCAGTAATGTCAGTGAATAAGCTGGCAGAAATACAGAACAGGAAATATCATTTTACACTCAAAGCCACTTTCACCAAAATTACTGACAGGAGGAATTAGATCCCCCATCCATGGGTCTGCTTTTAAAGTTGCCTGCACTTAACCCTTGCCAGTAAGCAGGGTTTGGCAAACACTTCATTAAGATACTGCCATTTCAATGTCTGTGAATTTATAATTATTGATGCATGGAACCTTGCAGATAGAATAACTAGAAACAAATTTCTTTGTTCATTTTAATTGTATAATGTATTTTAATCCTTCAAAATTCTTTGTAAGCAACCAACAGTAATTCTACTGCATGTACTAAACAGTGTTCCAACAATCTGACATTTGTAGCCATTGATTCGCTTTGATAAAGTACTTGCCATGGTTCAAGGGGAGATACTGAAGATGTAAATTCCAAGAATTTTACTCCTTTAGATTTTAAAAGGTGGTTTGTTTTATTTTCCCTACTGGCTTCGACTTGTACTTCCCTTGAATAATTTATGCTGACATTGTATACGATTAGCCTGAGGGAAGATGCCAGAATAGTGTTGCCCAACTAACAAGATTGTGAAAAGATCAGCATTCTTAAGAACTTGTTTAGAAAATTGTTTGAAAGTATAAGAGTGTTTTTCCTCTAGAACATGGTCCATCAATTTAGTAAAAAAATTGACATCTAAGATTTATGTCCATTACACTTTTGGTTCCTGCAGGAAGGTTTATGATCCATGTTTGATTGATCCATTGAAGTTACATTTGCTTATGGGCACAAATGGTATCCTAACCATTTGTTAATATTTCTGAATGACTGATTCAACAGATGCATCTGTTAAATTCAGAACTGCATTGTTGAGCTACATCTGTCAGGTATTTTGAAGAAAAAAATGTTTTATCTTGCTATGGGAATTTGGAAAAGCCATTTGAAATGTTTTAAATATAAAAAGTGGGCCCATAATAGAAAACTGCTTCTCTGCGCCTGTCTGGGGTTTGAGAATGTCTTGGATGTGTTTCTTCAACTTCTACATTTAGTTCCAGTCTTCAACACTAACTAGTATGTGGGTCAAATATAGAAGGAAACATATCATTTAAACTGCACAGAGCCATTCATCACCAATTCCCTTACTATACTTCTGTCCATGTTTAATTTACAGCTCCATACCAACTGAGTAATTCAGCACGTTTTTTTTTGTAGAGGAGATGTCAACCCCTCAGAGGACTTGATGCTTCTTTCCCTTTTTCTGCTCTTGCAGAGCCTGCACACTGTAGCTGAGAGGGCAAACTGAACAGTTGGCCTCCCCATGTCATCACCAAACCTGCACAAAAGTGGTCTGGTGGAGACTTTCCATATGGCTGTAATTGATAATTGAGCAGAGTGAGGATCAGACCTGCTTCTCCTATTGTGTGGTATGTGATTGTGCTCTAATGTGCTGCCCTCTTCATCTACTCCTACTCATGTTCATACACCGTAAGGTTCACTATTGGGAATTGCTGTCAGGAGACAGTTAAAGAAAGAACTTGTCTTTATATTGCACCTTTCACAACCTCAGGACATCCCAAAGCACTTTACAGCCAATGAAGTACTTTTGAAGTGTGGTTACTATTGTAATATAGGGAAACTCAGCAGCCAATTTACGCACAACGAGATTCCACAAACAACATAAGATAATAACCAGGTAATCTGTTTTAGTGATGTTGGTTGAGTAATACACAGCAATCATTAATTTTAAAATCAGGATCTTGATAGAATCACTTCTTTACTGTTATTGAATAGGGTATATAAAAACTGAGTAAAGTTTGCAACTTATGGTACGGTTGCATGTTACCTTGAATATGTTTGTTAGGTTACATTATGGCAGGGTTAAGAACAACATTTAACTATACATTTTATGGATATAAAAGAAAAATTGTGAAAGATAACTAATTGATAATTGCTGTTTTAAACTGGTCCATTCTTTATTGTGGCTTTGTGCAGGATTTTAAGGCACATGTAATGACTATTTTAAGCCGCAGATCAATTTGAAATCAGCAGAGGAAGCAGGCTTGGTTTGCATGTAGTAATCAAAGATCTCATCAACAGAGATGCATGAGTTGTGCTGATATTTAGAAAGGCACGGATTAATCAAGGACAGTCAGCGTGGATTTGTTAAGGGAAGGTCGTGTCTGACTAACTTGATTGAATTCTTTGAGGAGGTAACGAGATGGGTAGATGAGGGTACCGCGTTTGATGTAGTCTACATGGATTTGAGCTAGGCTTTTGACAAGGTACCACATGGCAGACTGGTCAGAAAAGTAAAAGCCCATGGGATCAGAGGGAAAGTGGCAAGTTGGATCCAAAATTGGCTTAGTGGCAGGAAGCAAAGGGTAATGGTCAACGGGCATTTTTGTGACTGGAAGGCTGTTTCTAGTGGGGTTCCATAGGGCTCAGTACTATGTCCCTTGTTTTTTGTGGTATATATCAATGATTTAGACTTAAATGTAGGGGGCAAGATTAAGAAGTTTACAGATGATACTGAAATTGGCTGCATGGTTGATAGTGAGGGGGACTGCTGTAGATTGCAGGAAGATATCAATGGACTGGTCAGGTGGGCAGAAAAGTGGAATTCAATCCAGAGAGGTGTGAGGTAATGCATTTGGGGAAGGCAAACAAGGCAAGGGAGTACACAATAAATGGGAGGATACTGAGAAGTGTAGAGGAACAGAGGGACCTTAGAGTGCATGTCCACAGACCCCTGAAGGTAGTAGGGCAGGTAGATAAGGTGGTTAAGAAGGCATACGGGATACTTGCCTTTATTAGCCGAGGCATAGAATATAAGAGCAGAGAGGTTATGCTTAAACTGTATATAACACTAGTTAGGCCACAGCTAGAGTACTGCGTACAGTTCTGGTCACCACATTACAGGAAAGATGTGATTGCATAAGAAATAGGAACAGGAGTAGGCCATACGGCCCCTCGAGCCTGCTCCACCGTTCAATCAGGTCATGGCTGATCTTCGACCTCACGTCTATTTTCCCGCCCGATCCCCATATCCCTTGAATCCCCTAGAGTCAAAAAATCTATCCATCTCAGCCTTGAATATATTCAATGACTCAGCATCCACAGCCCTCTTGGGTAGAGAATTCCAAAGATTCACAACCCTTTGCGTGAACTTAATTCCTTCTCATCTCAGTCTTGAATTACCGACCCGTTACTGCATTAGATAGAGTACATAAGAGATTTACGAGGATGTTGCCAGGACTGGAGAATTTTAGTTATGAGGAAAGATTGGATAGGCTGGGGTTGTTTTACTGACCAGTTAGCCTAACATCAGTAGTGGGGAAAATGCTAGAGTCTATTATAAAAGATATGATAACAGAACACTTGGAAGGCATTAACGGGATTGGACAAAGTCAGCATGGGTTTATGAAAGGGAAATCATGCTTAACAAATCTACTGGAGTTTTTTGAGGATGTAACTAGTAGAATAGATAGGGGAGAACCAGTGGATGTGGAGTACTTGGATTTTCAGAAGGTTTTTGATAAGGTCCCACACAAGAGGTTAATGTGCAAAATTAAAGCACATGGGATTGGGGGGAATATAATGGCATGGACTGAGAATTGGTTGACAGACAGGAAACAGAGAGTAGGAATAAAGGGGTCTTTTCCGGGTGGTAGGCAGTGACTAGTGGGGTATCGCAGGATCAGTGCTTGGGCCCCAGCTATTCACGATATATATCAATGATTTGGATGAGGAAACTAAATGTAACATTTCCAAGTTTGCAGATGACACAAAGCTGGGGTGTAATGTGAGCTGTGAGGAGGATGCAAAGAGGCTCCAATGTGATTTAGACAAATTGGGTGAGTGGGCAAGAACATGGCAGATGCAGTATAATGTGGATAAATGTGAGGTTATCCACTTTGGTTGTAAAAACAGAAAGGCATATTATTATCTGAATGGTGATAGATTGGGAAAAGGAGAGGTGCAACGAGACCTGGGTGTCCTTGTACACCAGTCGCTGAAAGCGAGCATTCAGGTGCAGCAAGCAGTTAGGAAGGCAAATGGTATGTTGGCCTTCATTGCAAGAGGATTTGAGTACAGGAGCAGGGATGTCTTACTGCAATTATACAGGGTCTTGGTGAGACCATATCTGGAGTATTGTGTGCAGTTTTGGCCTCCTTATCTGAGGAAGGATGTCCTTGCCATGGAGGGAGTGCAACGAAGGTTTACCAGGCTGATTCCTGAGATGGCAGGGCTGACGTATGAGGAGAGATTGGGTCGACTAGGCCTATATTCGCTAGAGTTCAGAAGAATGAGAGGTGATCTCATCGAAACATGTAAAATTCTAACAGGACTAGACAGGAGGATGTTCCCGATGGCTGGGGAGTCCAGAACCAGAGGTCACAGTCTCAGGATACGGGGTATGCCATTTTGAACCGAGATGAGGAGAAATTTCTTCACTCAGAGGGTGGTGAACCTGTGGAATTCTCGACCACAGAAGGCAGTGGAGGCCAAGTCGTTAAATATATTCAGGAAGGAGATAGATATATTTCTTAATGCTAAAGGGATCAAGGGATATGGGGATAAAGCGGGAACAGGGTACTGAGTTAGATGATCAGCCATGATCATTTTGAATGGCGGAGCAGGCCCGAAGGGCCGAATGGCCTACTCCTGCCCCTATTTTCTATGTTTCTATGTTATGTTTGGAACAGTGGAGACTGAGGGGAGATTTAATTGAGGTGTATAAAATTATGAGGGGCCGAGATAGAGTGGATAGGGAGGACCTATTTCCCTTAGCAGAGGGGGTAAATCACCAGGCGAAATAGATTTAAAGTAATTGGTAGAAGGATTAGAGGGGAGCTGAGGAAACATTTTTTCACCCAGAGGGTGGTGGGGGTCTGGAACTCACTGCCTGAAAGGGTGGTAGAGGCAGAAACCTTCATTGCATTTAAAAGGTGCTTGGATATGCACTTGAAGTGCTGTAACTTACAGGGCTACGGACCAAGAGCTGGAAAGTGGGATTAAGATGGATAGCTATTTTTCAGCTGGCACAGACACAATGGGCCAAATGGTCTACTTCTGTGCCATAAATTTCCATGATTCTGTATGAAGTCTCTAAATCCAACAGATGAAAGATATCATTTCTAGATTTGTGTTTGAATGATGAAGTGAGACACTACAATTAGTTTTCCATCTCGATTGTTGGAATGTAAATGGAAGAGGCAGGCTGTTTAATTTTGGCTATGTCTTGTTTTCTTGCTGCTTTCTATACCACCTATGTTTAAATAGAATTTTAGCAGTTGCACCTAATATGAGGCAGTGACATATTTGTAGGTATAGCTCAGATAATGTTTAGCTCCTCTTTTATTCCAACTTGTAACCAGATGCAGTCTGTGTGTTTGTTTATTTATTTATGTGTATGAATAATCTTTAAACAGTTTTCCTTGGATAGGTTATGCATATTTGAATACAGATTCTGCGACTGTTTACTGGCAAACTGGTGGGAATAGTGAGCTTACAATCAAAAATAGTTATTTAACAATTTATATATTGCAGTTAAAATAAAATTAGTCAGTTCAATAATATAATCATAGAAATTTACGGCACAGAAGGAGGCCATTCAACCTATTGTCTCTGTGCCGGCCAAAAAGGAGCGATCCAGCTTAATCCTACTTACCGTCGCACTGTGGCTGCAGTGTGTACCATCCACAGGATGCAATGCAGCAACTCGCCATGGCGTCTTTGACAGCACCTCCCAAACCCACGACCTCTACCACTTAGAAGGACAAAGGCAGTAGGCACATGGGAACCACCTGCACATTCCCCTCCAAGTCACACACCATCCCGACTTGAAAATATATCGCCATTCCTTCATCGTCGCTGGGTCAAAATCCTGGAACTCCCTACCTAACAGCACTGTGGGCGAACCTTCACCACACGGACTGCGGCGGTTGAAGAAGATGGCTTACCACCACCTTCTCAAGGGCAATTAGGGATGGGCAATAAATGCTGGCCTCGCCAGCGACGCCCACATCCCATGAACGAATAAAAAAAAAAGGTCCATAGCCTTGTAGGTTATGACACTTTAAGTGTACATCCAAGTACTTCTTAAATGCAATGAGGGTTTCTGCCTCTACCTCCCTTTCAGGCAAAGAGTTTCAGACCCCCACCACCCTCTGGGTGAAACAAATTCTCCTCAACTCCCCTCTAATCCTTCTACCAATTACTTTAAACCTATACCCCCGAGTGATTGACCTCTCTGCTAAGGGAAATAGATCCTTCCTATCCGCTCTATCTAGGCCCCTCATAATTTTCTACACCTCAATTAAATCTCCCCTCAGCCTCCTCTATTCTGAAGAAAATAACCCCAGCCTATCTAATCTTTCCTCATAGCTAAAATTCTCCAACCTTGGCAACATCGTCATAAATCTGCTCTGTAACCTCTCCAGTGCAATCACCTCTTTCCTGTAATGTGGTGACCAGAACTGTACACAGCACTCTACCTGTGGCCTAACTAGTGTTTAATACAGTTCTAACATACCCTCCCTGCTCTTGTAATCTATACCTCGGCTAATAAAGGAAAGTATCCCGTATGCCTTCTTAACCGCCTCATCTACCTGCCCTGCCACCTTCAGGAATCTGTGGACATGCACTCCAAGGTCCCTCTGTTATAGAATCATAGAATCATAGAAGTTACAACATGGAAACAGGCCCTTCGGCCCAACATGTCCATGTCGCCCAGTTTATACCACTAAGCTAGTCCCAATTGCCTGCACTTGGCCCATATCCCTCTATACCCATCTTACCCATGTAACTGTCCAAATGCTTTTTAAAAGACAAAATTGTACCCGCCTCTACTACTGCCTCTGGCAGCTCGTTCCAGACACTCACCACCCTTTGAGTGAAAAAATTGCCACTCTGGACCCTTTTGTATCTCTCCCCTCTCGCCTTAAATCTATGTCCCCTCGTTATAGACTCCCCTACCTTTGGGAAAAGATTTTGACTATCTACCTTATCTATGCCCCTCATTATTTTATAGACTTCTATAAGATCACTCCTAAACCTCCTATTCTCCAGCGAAAAAAGTCTCAGTCTATCCAACCTCTCCCTATAAGTCAAACCATCAAGTCCCGGTAGCATCCTAGTAAATCTTTTCTGCACTCTTTCTAGTTTAATAATATCCTTTCTATAATAGGGTGACCAGAACTGTACACAGTATTCCAAGTGTGGCCTTACTAATGTCTTGTACAACTTCAACAAGACATCCCAACTCCTGCATTCAATGTTCTGACCAATGAAACCAAGCATGCCGAATGCCTTCTTCACCACCCTATCCACCTGTGACTCCACTTTCAAGGAGCTATGAACCTGTACTCCTAGATCTCTTTGTTCTATAACTCTCCCCATCACCCTACCATTAACGGAGTAGGTCCTGGCCCGATTCGATCTACCAAAATGCATCACCCCACATTTATCTAAATTAAACTCCATCTGCCATTCATCGGCCCACTGGCCCAATTTATTAAGATCCCGTTGCAATCCTAGATAACCTTCTTCACTGTCCACAATGCCACCAATCTTGGTGTCATCTGCAAACTTACTAACCATGCCTCCTAAATTCTTATCCAAATCATTAATATAAATAACAAATAACAGCGGACCCGGTACCGATCCCTGAGGCACACCGCTGGTCACAGGCCTCCAGTTTGAAAAACAACCCTCTACAACCACCCTCTGTCTTCTGTCGTCAATCCAATTTTGTATCCAATTGGCTACCTCACCTTGGATCCCATGAGATTTAACCTTATGTAACAACCTACCATGTGGTACCTTGTCAAAGGCTTTGCTAAAGTCCATGTAGACCACGTCCACTGCACAGCCCTCATCTATCTTCTTGGTTACCCCTTCAAAAAACTCAATCAAATTCGTGAGACATGATTTTCCTCTCACAAAACCATGCTGACTGTTCCTAATCAGTCCCTGCCTCTCCAAATGCCTGTAGATCCTGTCTCTCAGAATACCCTCTAACAACTTACCCACTACAGATGTCAGGCTCACCGGTCTGTAGTTCCCAGGCTTTTCCCTGCCGCCCTTCTTAAACAAAGGCACAACATTTGCTACCCTCCAATCTTCAGGCACCTCACCTGTAGCTGTCAATGATTCAAATATCTCTGCTTGGGGACCCGCAATTTCCTCCCTAACCTCCCATAACGTCCTGGGATACATTTCATCAGGTCCTGGAGATTTATCTACCTTGATGCGCGTTAAGACTTCCAGCACCTCCCTCTCTGTAATATGTACACTCCTCAAGACGTCACTATTTATTTCCCCAAGTTCCTTAACATCCATGCCTTTCTCAACCGTAAATACCGATGCGAAATATTCATTTAGGATCTCACCCATCTCTTGTGGTTCCGCACATAGATGACCTTGTTGATCCTTAAGAGGCCCTACTCTCTCCCTAGTTACTCTTTTGCCCTTTATGTATTTGTAGAAGCTCTTTGGATTCTCCTTTGCCTTATCTGCCAAAGCAATCTCATGTCCCCTTTTTTCCCTCCTGATTTCTCTCTTAACTCTACTCCGGCAATCTCTATACTCTTCAAGGGATCCACTTGATCCCAGCTGCCTATGCATGTCATATGCCTCCTTCTTCTTTTTGACTAGGGCCTCAATCTCCCGAGTCATCCAAGGTTCCCTACTTCTACCAGCCTTGCCCTTCACTTTATAAGGAATGTGCTTACCCTGAACCCTGGTTAACACACTTTTGAAAGCCTCCCACTTACCAGACGTCCCTTTGCCTGCCAACAGACTCTCCCAATCAACTTCTGAAAGTTCCTGTCTAATACCATCAAAATTGGCCTTTCCCCAATTTAGAATTTTAGCTTTTGGGCCAGACCTATCATTCTCCATAGCTATCTTAAAACTAATGGAATTATGATCACTGGTCCCAAAGTGATCCCTCAGTAACACTTCTGTCACCTGCCATTCCTTATTTCCCAAGAGGAGGTCAAGTTTTGCCCCCTCTCTAGTCGGGCCATCCACATACTGAATGAGAAATTCCTCCTGAATACACTCAACAAATTTCTCCCCATCCAAGCCCCTAATGCTTGAGAAGGTGGTGGTGAGCCGCCTTCTTGAACCGCTGCAGTCCGTGTGGTGAAGGTTCTCCCACATTGCTGTTAGGAAGGGAGTTCCAGGATTTTGACCCAGCGACGATGAAGGAACGGCCGATATATTTCCAAGTCGGGATGGTGTGTGACTTGGAGGGGAACGAGCAGGTGGTGTTGTTCCCATGTGCCTGCTGCCTTTTTCCTTCTAGGTGGTAGAGGTCGCGGGTTTGGGAGGTGCTGTCGAAGAAGCCTTGGCGAGTTGCTGCAGTGCATACTGTGGAAGGTACACACTGTACACACAGATTGAGTAGAATGGGCCTATACTCTCTGGAGTTTAGAAGAATGAGAGCTGATTTCATTGAAACATAGAAGATTCTGAGAGGGTTTGAGAGGGTAGACGCTGAGAGGCTGTTTCCCCTGGCTGGAGAGTCAAGGGCCAGGACCTACTCCGTTAATGGTAGGGCGTTGGGGAGAGTTATAGAACAAAGAGATCTAGGAGTACAGGTTCATAGCTCCTTGAAAGTGGAGTCACAGGTGGATAGGGTGGTGAAGAAGGCATTCGGCATGCTTGGTTTCATTGGTCAGAACATTGAATACAGGAGTTGGGATGCCTTGTTGAAGTTGTACAAGACATTAGTAAGGCCACACTTGGAATACTGTGTACAGTTCTGGTCACCCTATTATAGAAAGGATATTATTGAACTACAAAGAGTGCAGAAAAGATTTACTAGGATGCTACCAGGACTTGATGGTTTGACCTATAGGGAGAGGTTGGATAGACTGAGACTTTTTTTCCCTGGAGAGTAGGAGGTTTAGGGGTGATCTTATAGAAGTCTATAAAATAATGAGGGGCATAGATAAGGTAGATAGTCAAAATCTTTTCCCAAAGGTAGGGGAGTCTATAACGAGGGGGCATAGATTTAAGGTGAGAGGGGAGAGATACAAAAGGGTCCAGAGGGGCAATTTTTTCACTCAAAGGGTGGTGAGTGTCTGGAACGAGCTGCCAGAGGCAGTAGTAGAGGCGGGTACAATTTTTTCTTTTAAAAAAGCATTTGGACAGTTACATGGGTAAGATGGGTATAGAGGGATATGGGCCAATTGCGGGCAATTGGATCTAGCTTAGTGGTGTAAACTGGGCGACATGGACATGTTGGGCCGAAGGGCCTGTTTCCGTGTTGTAAACTTCTATGATTCTATGATTCTATGATTCTATGAATGCTATGGCTGTCCCAGTCAATGTTGGGAAAGTTAAAGTCCCCTACTATTACCACCCTATTTTTCTTGCAGCTGTCTGTAATCTCCTTACATATTTGCTCCTCAATTTCCCGTTGACTATTTGGGGGTCTGTAGTACAATCCTATCAAAGTGATCTCTCCCTTCTTATTTTTCAGTTCTACCCATATAGACTCAGTGGGCGAACCCTCGGATATATCCCCTCTCACTACTGCCGTGATGTTCTCCCTAATCAAGAACGCAACTCCCCCTCCTCTCTTACCTCCTGCTCTATCTTTCCTATAGCATCTGTACCCTGGAACATTGTTCCTCTGCACCTCTTAGTATCCTCCCATTTATTGTGTATTCCCTTTCCTTGTTTGCCCTCTCCAAATGCATTACCTCACACTTCTCCGGATTGATTTCCATTTGCCACTTTTCTGCCCACCTGACCAGTCCATTGATATCTTCCTGCAGTCTACAGCTTTCCTCCTCACTATTAACCACATGGCCAGTTTTTGTATCATCTGCAAACTTCTTAATCATGGCCCCTACATTTAAGTCTAAATCATTGCTATATACCCCAAAAAGCAAGGGACCTAGTACTGAAACCTGCGGAATCGCACTGGAAACAGCCTTCCAGTCACAAAAACACCCGTCAATCATTACCCTTTGCTTTCTGCCACTGAGCCAATTTTGGATCGAACTTGCCACTTTCCCTTGGATCACATGGGCTTTTACTTTTCTGACCAGTCTACCATATTGAATAATGTGGCCCAGCCACACACACCAGGGATCTATGTTCCAAACCAGCTCAAACTAATATGGTAGGCTCCTTTTTCTGAAGGTTGTAAGGGTTTAACTTGACATGAGCTGAGGTGGTTTCCACACTGTTTCCAGTGCATGTGGGCCCACAACGCAAATTATTGTTCAGCATAAATGGGTGCTGAATTGGTAAATTTTCCCACAAGCACATGATGATGAAGAACCTGCTGGGATTTTTCAGGCTGGAATAAAGATGCTCACGAGCTGCATGTTGAACACTCCCTCTGTACCTGACCTGGGAATGCTTGACACTGATGTTGAGTCCATTAAGAATAGATCTTACTTTAGTACAAAAAAAATGTTAATTCATGAAAAATGGAAAAATGTATATGGCAAAGGGTCTCATTGTTTTATTGACCTTATGGTTGTTCAGAATTGCAGATCAGCATGTGATGTAGGAAGAAAAGGTGTGTTGGTGTGGGTTAAAATGTATCTCTTTGTTTTTCAGTTCCATGTATGGTGGCTGCCATTTTGTGCCTCATCCAAGTAGCCTTTCTTCATGTGTGAGCCTTGACGGTTGTTCAGAACTGCAGATAGGCGGCTGCTGTGCACTTGTTGTAGGAAGAAAAGAAGCCTTTACTTGCTAGCAGATTTTTTCATAGAATCAGAAACTTCAAGAAGGTGTAGCATTTGTACAGTCTCTGAAAAGTAACTGAAAAGGCACCTCACGTTGCCTTCTCAGTTACTTTTCTCTTAATTTCTGTCTTTAAAACATAATGAAACTTCTGGTGTTCGTCCTTGAGATTAGATGGTGTCAAGTAACATGGGTGCCTGAGTCTTAACTTGAAATAAACCAGACTGTTAGCTTCTTGAACAGCAGTGGCTGAACTTCTGAAAGATGTGACATTTGAAGCAACATATTCTGATGCCATACATGATAAAGATAATTACATTGCTCTGGCAGGGAATTTAATGCAAGCATAGTAAGGCAGCATTGTGATTTCTACTAACATTTTTATTTTAAACTGTCTTAGTAAGCAGCGGAAGATTTGTAGAGATTTAAGAAGCAGCAATGCAAATGTTGATTCATGATTTAAGGATCTTAATGGATAAGACGAATGCACTCGGGCTGAATAAATGAGGGTTTTAGGATTGGTGCTAGTTACTGTACTTGTTTTACTAGCTATTTGCATTTTTCTGACTTTGTATGTAATTGTATCATGTAAAAAAAAGCTGAACAATTTTTTTTACTCATCCAGTCCCTCTATTTGACTGTTCTTGCATTAAAAACAGTTTCTTTTACATTCTCTGGTTTGTATGCCTATTTTCCTCCTGGTTAGAAATCTTTACACTGATTTTACTGGGTGTACTACATCCAGTACTGGATGAGGAAAAATATCCTCCAACTAAATATTGGAAAGACTGAAGCAATTTTCTTCGGTCCCTGCCACAAACTCCATTCTCTAGCTACTGACTCCATCCCTCTCACTGGTCACTATCTGAGGCTGACCCAGACCGTTTGTAACCTTGCCGTCCTATTTGACTCTGAGATGAGCTTCTGACCACATATCCGTTCCATCACCAAGACCGCCTATTTCCGCCTCAAACATCGCCTGTCGCCGCCCGTGCCTCAGCTCATCTGCTGCTGAAACCCTCGTCCATGCCCTTGTTACTTCTAAACTTGACTATTCCAATGCTCCCGTGGCCGGCCTCCCAGCTTCCATCCTCCATAAACTTGAGCTCATCCAAAACTCTGCTGCCCATATCCTAACTTGCACCAAATCTCGTTCACCCATCACCCCTGTGCCCGTTGACCTCTGTTGGCTCCTAGTCCGGGAACTCCTTGATTTTAAAATTTTCATCCTTGTTTTCAAATCCCACCATGGCCTCGTTTCTGCCTCACCCCTCACAAAATCTCTGTAACCTCCTCCAACCCTACAACCCTCTGAGATCTCTGCGCTCCACCAATTCTGGCCTCTTGCGCATCCCCAATTTTAATTGGTCCATCATTGGCAGCCCTGCCTTCAGCTGCCTAGGCCCTAAGCTCTGGAATTCCCTCCTTAAACCTCTCTGCCTCCTTACCCTCCTTTAAGACACTCCTGAAAACCTACCTCTTCGACCAAGCTGTCACCTGTCCTAATATCTCCTTATGTTGTTCGGTGTCAAATTTTGTTTGATAACGCTCCTGTGAAGCCCCTTGGGACATTTTACTAGATTAAAAGCATTATATAAATGCAAGTTGTTGTTGTTGTTGAGTAGATTTGTGGCTTGTCAGGTTCCACTGAAGCATAACGATCCCAAATTTGTTGTATATTCTTGGTATGCGCAATTACTTCTGCAAGGTTGACTGAGGGAGAAGCAAGATTTTCCTTCCATTAATCTGCCTACAGGGCTATTGTAAGAAACATAACCTGTGGGGAATTTTTCTTTTTGTAGCCAACAGGAAGGTTTTGAGTGGAACATCATTACTTTTCCATTTCATAGTAGCCTCAGTCTTCATGCTTCTATTCCATAAGAGAGAACGCAATTTGTGCAGATATTTGTAGGACTGTATTTAAAATGTCTATTTGATTTTTCAAACCATTAAAACATTGCACAAACACATTAATGGTGCTACTCATTGAAGAATCACTGTTAATATTCAAAATTGTTTATTTTGCTGTGATGCTTCATTGCTGCTGACATCCTTCACATTAGAGTAAGTTAGCATTGTGATTTACTGTAAATGCTACTGTGGATGCCAAGTGCTGTTTCTGAGTAAACCAGCCTTGTTTTGAAAAACAATGCGTGGGCTGCTTTTGCAAATGAAATTGATCTATGAGTATCAGTGGGAAAGCTGTTCATGCTGTGATGTTGGCCAATTTTTGTTATGTTAGCAATGAATACTCCTATTTTAGTTATCACTTGCTATGACTTTCTTTTCAGAAGTTATGCTTTTTTTTGCATTTTCATTGTTAGAAAATGAGGCCACCAAATTGGTAATATTTTTAAAAGTTACTGCACTGTTTACCCAGATAATAAGTTTAGATTTTGAGACATTTGCTTGCATTGAAAAAATACTGTTTTACCCCTGGTTGCTCGTTATCTGAAGAACAACGCTAGTCTGCAGTGGGAGAGCTATGAGATCATTCCTATTGCTTTATCTAAAAGGGCATACTTGGGATAGTTTTTGGATCACTAAGCAAGTGCCACAATTTTTCTTTTTAACCCACAGTTGTATTTCATTTGGAGGTACTATTCTTCTGCTTAGTTTCACCATAGCAAAAAGAAAAGGGTCGTAACCTCCAATTACATCACTAGCTCTTGTTCTCTCCCGACCCCTGATTAAGGTTAAAGAAATAACCAACCTGCAGTCAGGCATCCTTCATATGCCCCCTGTCTAGCAGTACAGTTTATTGGTTCATTTAGTGTTATAAAAAGTCCTGACAGCCCTTCAAAATTACAATAAAACCTAGGTATGCATAAAACACACAGAGACATCTATTCTTAGCGGCAAACATTCTAGTTATGCTTGGGCCTTTGTTGTGTTACAGGTCTAAATCTATATCTGTTTGTAGATGAGAGTAGTGTTTGTAAAATATTTTTGTATTAACCAATAAATGTAATCTTAATATTCGACAGAAGAAATTCACTTAAATTATTGACTTTTAAGAATATTCTCCTGTAATCATGCCAAAATTTAACCTGCCAATAAAAAATAAATGAATTTCTGAATCTTTATGCAACAGCAGTTCTTAAAAAAAATATTAGTCAGTTACTTCCTATTTAGTACAATTGCTCCTTGCTGTGACCTTTCTCTGGAACAATATTTGAAAGTAGCCATGGCAAGGTTTGAAGGGGACAGTTTTAAGGATCAGTGTTTATAAACCATTTACTTGACATTCAGAACAATCAAAAATACAGTTCTGACCATTAAATGTAGGATAACCGATTTCTGGCACTGCATGCTAAGGCAATAATTCAGTTCAGTTGTTTTAATAATGTCAAATTTAACAAGCAAGTATTATCCTTTAATGTAGTCAGTGCATAATATGTGGTTTGTGTGTGTTTTTTGCCCCTCCTCCCCATCCCAATTATACGATTGTTGAAAACTAGACAATAGTATAAAACTTTTTCTTTATTGGTCTTTGAGTATGCCTTACAAGTGGTTCACCAAAACAGTGTTTCTTCCTAGTGGTGATGCATTTTCAAGGCTATAAATGAAATGTTGTCCTAAATCTTAGTTCTAAGATTTGGAGCATATTCAAAAGCATGCTGTGTGGATTTCAGTTTTCTTCTCTCCACCTCAAGTAGGTTGTGGATTGCTGAAGCTATTGTATTGATTGATGCAGAATCAATGCATTTTTTAAAATATGTATTTTAGAAAAATTAAGCTTTACCCAATGACTTTATTCAGAAAATGAACAAACCTGGATTGTTGGCCAAAAAAGTCATCAAAACAATAATAATTAAGTTCTTTCTGCTAAAAGATTTGCACCAAATATTTTGTATTAGCCGAAAGTTAACACTGTGATGTTCATGTTTGTTTAATTTTATTTGTAGGGTTCTGTCACCTTGAAAGACAGAAATTGACTGCTGTAAACCAGATGCCACTTTGAAGGTATCCAGAGAGGCATTGTGATAATGCTGCTTTTCCAAAAGTTTGTAATACAGTCTGCTGAAAAACAACAATACTAAGAAATCAACCTTGTTGCTGCGACTGTCTTAGACAATCCTTAATCTGCCATGTGTTTGCAGCTGTTAGCTTCTGTCCTATTATTAAGAGGTGGAGCAACTTGTTCTAAATTGTGTATTTGTAGTTTAAATGTATTTGTTTATAATTGCAAGTTTTTGAAAAAAAATCATTACTTTTGATGGTTTGACACTCTTTATACCAAAACTCTAGAAATTAGCTTTATTTTTTTGCATTCATTGGGCCGATTAAGCCTTATTACATGATTAATGCTTTCCTGTTTCTACAATAGTTTCCCAAGGGAATTTGTGTAGTAGATCATGAAGGGAATACTTGCACGATCAATGTAACAATTTGGATGTTCTGTCTTAAAACCCACGAACATATTTTTGAATAAAATCTTTCCGTAAAACTGATTACTAGCACTGTCACATTCAGTAGTATTTTGTATAACTATAACTATTAATGTTGACAGAAGCAAGTATTTGATAATTATAGCATCAATCCATAACTATTGAGTGCAAAAACAGAAGATGTTAAAAAAAACTTTGTAGTTGATTGTGACAGCTGGACTATCACAATAAATGATGATCCATTACTTTCTGACTTTACATCTGGTTTATTTTTCCCGTCATACCTGAGGAGGCCGGCGAAGGTGAAATTCCTGGTATGCTTTGGTGCTGCCCAGTGTCTAGTCTCTGCTTGCTGGAGGGTTTAATGATATCTGACAGAGCATCTGTTCCCGGTACGTGGTGAGACCCACCAACAGCAGACTAGTCATCGGCTTCATCCCAACACATCCACATTCCACAGGTCTGATAAACTGTCTGTGAAATCACAGTGCCTTTTTGTTTCTATCAGTGATGTTGTACTGTTGCACTGCATTTCAGCTCAGTTGAACCATGTACTCCACACTGATCGTTTGCATCTAGCAGATGCCTGCAGGATTTTTTGGATGTAGAATTTGTGGACAGAGCATATTGCAGGAAAAAGAAGTGCAGCAAAAATGTCCAAGCCATCACGACTGGCCAGACCTTCGTCAGCCAGTGCAGCTTCTAAGCTATCTACAGCAAGGAAAGAAGATTTCAGCCACAGGCCAAAGATAATTGGTAAAGGTGAAAAGCTACAGAGGACGGGAAGTGAAGGGACCCTGAGTAAAACACAACAAATGCAAGTAACACATGTTACTGCACAGAAGAAAGGTTGTGCTCCAAAAGGTAGAATTGTTAAAATGGGGGAAAAAAATCTGAGCTTGTAGTCAGAATTACCTTTGAAGATGAGTAACAAGATTTTAAAAATGAAGATCTAGTAGATGAGATTATTTTTGTAGAAACTGGATGAAAACACCCCAGGATAGCTATGGTCAAACTGTACTAATATAGTTTAATCATTGCATTTTGCAGTAAGTCAGTGTCTAAATGATGTAAGGATGTATTATAATTCAATTCTTCAATATGATGTATCCATAACAAGTCATAAACATAATTATTCTGTTTGCATTGTAAATCATTTGGAAAGCCTTTCTTTTCACATGATTGTTTGACAAAATTGACTACGAGTGCAATGAGTTGATCAGAATTATTGGTAAACTGATTTATTTACAATAATTGCTTAGGATGGCAGTAAATTATATACCAACTTACACTGTAAAATTGACAATTTTTTATTTGAGCCACCTCAACTGCAATATGTAATTTAGAAAACGGAGGTATGTTAGCATGCTGCAACATATTTTAGCAACTGCATATTTTCTCTCTTGTCCTAGTTAAAGAATCTATACAACACCCTGTCCTGCCCCATTTACTGGAGAGTTTTTGCACAACCGATTTCTATTTTGTTAGTTTTCAATTTTGTGCTTTCACAAAGTAAAATATTTTAGATTGACAGAATAGAAATTATGTTTAATTGTTCCCTTCATTATAAAATTATTTGGTATAAACATATTACTGAATCACCAGAATGGTTTTCTCATTTTCAGGTAACACTTTAATATTTGCTCTTTAAACAATTTTTCTTTTTATATCAATTTAATACCCACAAACATAATTTTATATTTCATAGCTTATAAAATACATTTGATAATCCAAAATGTGTTGTGTTCACTGGGATTTGTAACGTTATCTTCAGCCATGCCTTGTTTCCACACTTGTTAATAGCTGGCTGTAGTATGCAGATATTGAGCTAAGAGCAATTCATAGAGACTAAGGATACTCTCACATGTTACTGAAAAGCATATCGAGCATGGTTATGATGGTCAAAATTTGTATCATCTACAAGTGTATTTTACAATTTTCCAGTTTAAAAAATGCAGATATCTTGGATGGATGTTGTCCGTAATGGAAAATTGTTCCATGAAAATATAATGTACAGGATTAACTCTGACCACTGCTTGGAGCAATTGGCCAACCATAATCCATAGGCTATAAATTGAAAACTCAGCAAGACTATTTGTTGTTATTGAGAATCCAACATAAATTGCCAGGCCCATGGTGCTAGGAATCACCAAGCTTGAAAAGAATGAAGAAGAATAGCAATTACTTGCATTTATATATCACCTTTTGCATAGAATATTATCCCCAAGAGGCTTCACAAAGATGTGAGGAAAATGGACGCCGAGCCAAAGACGTGACAAAAAGTTTGGTCAAAAATGTGTGTTCTAAGGAGGAGAGGGAGGTGAGGAAATGGAGGAGTTTAGGGAGACAGTTGTGGATTCAGAGGAAGTGAATAGTTCAGAGCAGAGGAGCAGATTACAGAGGTTGGGAGGGGCAAGGCTGTAAAGGGTTTTAAAATGAGGATTTAAGATTTAAATTTGAGGCATTGGGGGACTGGAACCCAATGTAGGTCAGTGAGAACAGGGATGATGGGGACGTTGGACTGAGGGTACTTGAGCAGCATAGTTTTGAATGAGCTGAAGTTGACAGAAGGTGGAGGATGGGTGACCACACGGGAAACAATTGGAGTTAAATTGGGAAATGGTGGTTAGATGGTGTCAAGCTTGGGGTTTAAAAGCTTAAACAGTGTCGATGGAAGAAGAGTTCCATGTTTTCAGGTTCTAAGAAAGAATAAGACAGCGTAGGAAACGCTTTGATGAGTCCTGATTTCAATACTGCGGAGATATAGAAAGGAGGAAGTTTGTGTTGGAAGGCATATACGGAATTTGTAAAGAACTGAGCATAAGATTAACTGGCCAGAGAGGTTGTTTGGCAGACATTAAGACTTACCAGACCTTTCAAATTTTGGTTAGACTAAAAAAAACTGGAGCTACCTTTTTCTGGCTCGATCTTTTTTTTGGGGGGCGGACGTATGAGGAGAGGTTGAGTAGATTGGGACTCTACTCATTGGAGTTCAGAAGAATGAGAGGCGATTTTATTGAAACATATAAGATTGTGAAGGGACTTGATCGGGTGGATGCGGTAAGGATGTTCCCAAGGATGGGTGAAACTAGAACTAGGGGGCATAATCTTAGAATAAGGGGCTGCTCTTTCAAAACTGAGATGAGGAGAAACTTCTTCACTCAGAGAGTAGTAGGTCTGTGGAATTTGCTGCCCCAGGAAGCAGAAATAGACAGTTTCCTAGAAGTAAAGGGAATTAGGGGTTACGGGGAGCGGGCAGGAAATTGGACATGAATTTAGATTTGAGATTAGGATCAGATCAGCCGTGATCTTATTGAATGGCGGAGCAGGCTCGAGGGGCCGATTGGCCTCCTCCTGCTCCTATTTCTTATGTTCTTAAGATGAGTATTAATGACAGTAGTATTGTGAAATAGCAAAAGTAATAAAGGTTGAGATAGAGAGATTGGAGGTTACACAGAGTTTGGAGAATAAAAGTAAGAAAGAAATTATATGTTGGGCTTCCAGCTTTGTTGAATCCTATCCAGGAGTGTAGTAAAGATGTTGGAAGAGCCTTTACAGACCTGAGATGAAGATTAAAATCTTGAATAGATTGGGCTTTTAAGAGTAATTGAGCAGAAAATAAGTGATTTTCTTAATACTGAGGTAGCTTTATTGGAGGGAGGAGATGTGGGAGTTCCATTTGCAGTCATACGAGGTAGTGAGGCCAAGAATGTTAATAGGTGAAGAAGGTGTAAGGATGGAGCTACCAAAGTTAAGGGGTATCATAGCTGTTACACTTGAGGGACATGAAAATACTGTATTTTTTGAAGATCTGAACAACAAGAATTTCATTGTCCCGTCAAAGGGCATGGAGGAGATCACAATGTAGTGATTCGGCCATAGCTCTAAGAAGATTGAAAATTGTGAGCAGTGAAGGTGTGTGATCTGAAGGAAATTGGTGGATTTAAAATGGGCTAGGGCGAGATAATGAGTAGAGGAGGTAATTGTATAAAGAGGAAACAGAGCCCTGGGAAACTCAAAAGTTCATGGAAAAGAATCTATTTGATGATGAATCAGGGGTTTGATAGTATAGTGGTTATGTTACTAGACTAGTTATCCAGAGGCCTGCACTAATAATTCAGAGAATGAGAGTTCAAATCCCACCAAAGCGCTTCCAGTTTTTTTTTAAATCTGGAAATAAAAAGCTGGCATCAGTAAAAGCAACCACGAAGCTGTCGGATTGTCATAAAACCCCAACTGGTTCATGGATGTCCTTCAGGGAAGGAAACCTGCCATCCTTACCCGGTCTGGCCTATAAGTGACTCCAGTCCCACTCCAACATCGTTGATTCATAACTGCCCTCTGAAGTGGCCTTGCAAACCATTCAGTTGTATCAAACTGCTACAAAGAATCAACAGCATTGTGTGAGCACCTTCACCACATGGACTTCAGTGGTTCAAGAAGGCGGCCCACCACCACCTTCTTGGAGCATCTAGGCACGAAATAAATACCAGCCTTGCCAGCATTCTGGGAATTAATTTTTTAAAAACACAGCATAGATAGAGAAATTTGGGGTGGAAACTAGATTGCTCGGCAGCCAAATAATGGTAACATAATTGGGAATGTAAGTGCCAGATCAGGTCAAAGGCTTTGAGATGTACAAGTGTTCAAGATCATAGTTCCAGAGGTGTGCAGCATAGGTAGCAGGATCACCAGTGCTGAAAGCCATGCTGTTGATCACTCTAGCCATGCTAGAGCATTGAAGGTGATGAATAATTTAAGAGTTAACAGCAGCTTCCATAATTTCAGAAAGTGTTCGGAGAAACCTAACATGCACACTTGTGGGTGTGCAGCCGTCAAGTCTCATCATTTAATTAAGCAATCTGTCTTCAGTTCTGTTCCTGCAGTCCTACACATCTATTTTTACTGAGATAACATAAACTTGCCATGCTATTTTCTGGAGCTAAGGGAGGTTTGTCAGTATGGTATACCTCACTTGAAGGGAGGTAAAGATGATTATCTTAAGAGCAAGTATTCGGTGCAACTGTGACTTGACCTTTTTGCAACTAAGATGTAGAGGTTTGGGTTTAAAGATAAGAAAATGGAATTTAAAAACAAGAAACCTTAAGAGCAATGATAGCTCCAAACTGTGTAATAACCTATATGTTTGTTTTCCCAAGCCCCAGTTTCGATCTCAGACAATAAAGGAATCGCAGAAGCAATTTTCTTCAGATATTGTAGGTTTACTGCGACAGCTTTGAGCATGGGTATGATTCCTTACTACTGGATATGTTTTCAGTCCTTTTTGTAAGCCACAAATGTGCGAGGACCAAGTTAATTTGTGAACTATGCTAATTGTTTCACTAATATTTGGTCTCTTTGAACCTGTGAATGCTTTTTTTTCAATTTTATTATACTCTCGTGGCAGATCTCCTGTGGCATTGCTTACAGGGAGTCAAATGAAATGTGGTATAACCCACTTGTCATATCATTACGAAGGTAGAGCTATGTTTAACCTAGCCTGGCCTTTTCAGGCCACTAAGTCTAATTGCTGTAAAAGCAAAAGCGCACAAGCCTGAGGTCAATTAGAGTTTCATTGTTGTTGGTGAGGGGAATTTTGCAGATTGGAATGCGCTTCTAAATTTTGGCTCCAGGTTAACATGCGATTACTGTCTTCCTTTCTTTTTTTTTGAATACTCTTGACACTTTGAATTGTGAGTCCAGATTTTCTTTAACGCCTGAGCATAAGAATTTCACTGGCTGGAAGCACTTTTGGGCACATGCTATTCACAATTTTCCATCCTTTAAAATTAATGGACAGAAAAAAGTTGACAGCTTGTTGCCTACATTTTTGACAAGTGCTTCTGGCAAGCAAGTTCTTACACTTGGTCCTTGATGTCTAAACATGGTGGCGTTCTCAATATATAACCAGAGGGTTATGTTTGAGTGATTAGATGGAGTACTACATACTAAAAGAAAAGATTCTCAACCTACAAAGGTACAGCAGTCAATTCCATAGCATTAACAGCAAAAGGCCACGTTGGAATATAAAAAGAATAAAATTAATATAAGTTAAACATTAGGAAGTTAGGTGTAAAATGGAGAATTGGATGGAACTTTTCACTCAAAGGGTAATAGACTTGTTGAATAAATTACTAGGAATGCCATTGAAGCAACTGATATAAATGGTTTAAGAGGTAATTAGTTTTGTTTTGGAGAGAAAAAAAGATTAAGGCATAGGATAAGGTAAGCAGATAGGTTTGGTCTATCAAAACGAGCTTGTTGGGCCGAATGATCTTTTACTGTTCTTAAATTTTCTTCAATGTGGTACAAGGCAGTTATGTCTGGTTTCACCTTTGTTGTTTGTTTTACTTCGTTAAACTATTTTCTGTATCCATTAAACAGTTAAATCTAATTTGGTGCATTTCAGGGCAGAAGAAATATAAAACTAGTCTTTTGGCGGATGACCTTTTGTATTTACCAAACCCCAATTGGGATATATATGTGAGTACGATAAAAACTGTAAAAATATAGAAATCAGTGTTTTTGATTTAGAAAAATTCTAAGTGGTCTCCACAGGGGTTTAAAGGAACATTCCATTCTGACAAATTTAATTATAGAATAAAATATTGTTCTCCGATGTTTGACATAAGGTAGTTAAATTTAAAACAGTTAAATGAATAGAATGCATTTGATTTGGTGTGCTTCAATTCAGAAATATTCAGAATTTTCCCATTTCCTGCTTCTATGCAAAAGGTGGTTCTGATCCATCCCTGTTTAAATGTTAATCCTGTGCAATTCGGAGTCCCATATTACAGTAGTAGAATGGAAATTTTGAAAGAAAAAGATAATTTTGCCTCGGTCTCTATCGTATTTTTAATGTTCATTTGAAACAACAAAGAAAATTGGAGATTGCTATTTAAAGAAAAATCTGAAGAAAGCTTGAGTCACGAATCTACAAAGTGTTACCCGACACTCTTGCTTCATGGTAGGGATTCACATATACATGAAGTATTTTATGCTGCATTTACATTGGAGAACCACTTTGCAGTATTTGCTGCAATAGAAACCACCATGTTTATATTATAGGATGGTTTCTTCAGCAGCTGGCTCAACATAAAACATCGGAACATGTACAAGCTTGTGCAGTCATAATTGTTTGAGTTATGAACAGCATTATTTCACTGGTGCAAGTACCTTTCTCCGATTCTCTCCCATCCCTTTCAGGCAGTTAGGCAAACTTCAGAAGGCCCCAATACATTTGTTTTATTCCAAAGCTTACCTTCCTTTTGCCATGATCTCGTGGTTTCCCAAAAATGCATCTAACGTATCATTGAAGGACTGTTAGGAGTCAGTCCTCACTACCACTTTTGGAATCCTGATTCACAGGTCAGTCACCCTGACAAAAATAAAACTTGCATACATCAAAACTCACACCCTGCTGCCTCAATTTGAATGGATTGCCCCTAGCTCTACTTCATATCATTTCCTATCCACTTGTATGTTAATCAATGCCCTTAATAATTTTAAAGACCTGAATCAAATCCCCTTTAATTCAATGCCTCTGCAGCAAATCCAAAGCCAAGGCATGAAGTCTGTCTCTATTAGTCATTGCACATAGGTAAGGGAACATCCTTGTTGCCCTTCTCTCTATCTACCTTTAGAGCTAAAATGTCTTTCTTGAGGTGAGTGGGAGTGTCAAGCATGTAACATATTGTAGTGTACTGTTTACTTTTGAATTTGTGAGATATTTAACTTTTAAACCAGGCAGCATCGAAGGGCATCTAAAGGAGAGGGTCTGCCAAACTTTTCTTGTTTGGCAGGCAAAAGAGTATCAAGAACCCTGGGTCATTTCATTATGATGAAAATGCACACAATTGATGTAATGTTTCAGTGTGCTTTACACTGTTGTGCATTTGTAAACATGTGACCAAAGATTTGCCAAAGGTTTTTTGTGAAGATGATGCCCTTTTAATATGGTAAAGTTTTCTCCATTGTTTAGAAGATTTTTACTTGAAAAGCATATCCAAACATGAGTCACTAACCACAAATGAAAACAATTTTTACTCTGCTTGAAGGATGAGGAGAGGGTGTCACAATTTTCACCATAATCTGCATCCAGCATAGAATGTATAATATAGTGATGTAAGTTTCTATTATGCAAAATAAAATTATCAGCATAAACCCAGAGGCTTCCCCAAGTAGCTTTCAGGTAGGAAGATAAATGCAGATGAATAACCGAACTTAATACTAAATTCACATTTTTACCTCATTCCACACTAAAAGGTGGATATGATATGGGTGTGTAGTAGCTGTTGGCTGATTCAAGTTGGGGCTAAGAGGGTAATTTTAGCCCACCAAACAACTAAAGTAATGTGCTTTTGTTGACTACACCACTATCTGAGTTATACAGCATAGCCTACAACACCAACTTACACTTATATAGCATCTTTAATGTAACAATGTCCAAAGGTGCTTCATGGAGGAGATCGGACTCCAAGCAGGAGTTGGAAGAGGAGTTAGGGCAGGTGACTAAAGTTGTGGAAGATATACAATAGGCCAGAGTTAGAAGAGTGCTGAGTGTAAGCTGTTCTATAGAGCTAGAGAGGTAGGAGAGACAAAGTTCTGCAAGACTGTGGAGAGATTTGTAAAATGAGGATGAGGATTTTAAAATCAGTACACTGGAGGAAGGGGAGCCAAGTGGAGTTTGGTAAGATCAGCTGTTATCATTGAGAGGAACTTCGTGTAGGGTAAAGTATAGGTGGCAAAGTTCTGGATGATTTGGAGTTGATGAAGGGTGCAGCTAGGGAAAAGGGCATTGGAGCAATAGAGCATGGAGATAACAGACATGGATGAGACCTCTCCAAGGCCTTTGTAAAGGTCACTCCCTTTCCTCTGTGGTCCGCCTCCATGGCATCACCCTTTTATAGTTCCATTCTCACCTGCCCAGGATACACAGTACATCTCATATAATGGGTTATTTTCTTGTGTCCATAATGGTCAGCTCTGGCGTTTCCCGAAGTTCCGCCCATGGCTCTCTCATGTTCTAAATTCACATTGTTTCCACCTATTCCACACTAGGAGGTGGATATGATCTGGGTGTGCAATAGCTGTTGGCTGGTTCAAGTTAGGGTAGAGATGAGGTAGAGAGGTGGATGATATTACATGAGTGGAATAGATGGTCTTGGTGATGGATTGGATATGTAGAGTGATCATATCATAGGCGGTGGAGGATTTAGGAGGATGAGAAAGGATAATGTGCTCAGGTGGCAGTCACACAGAATATCATTAATGACTTTGACCAGGATGGTCTCAGTGTTGTGGAGGATGGAAAATAGACTGAAGGGATTTGTAAAGAGAGTGCTCGGTGTCGAGGTGGCCGGTGACAATGCTTCTGAAGATCATAGATAGCAAGAGGAGTTTAGTTATGGGCAGAGGGTTTTTGAATGGGCTTTTTAAGGAAGGGACAACGATCAATAGTTTTGACGGTGATGGGGATAATGCCGGAATTTTTAAAAAATACAGCGTTTTATTATTCATTCATGGGGTGTGGGTGTCGCTGGCAAGGCCAGCATTTAATGCCCATCCCTAATTGCCATTGAAAAAGTGGTGGTGAGCCGCCTTCTTGAACCGCTGTAGTCCGTGTGATGAAGGTTCTTCCACAGTGCTCTTAGGTAGGGTCGTCCAGGATTTTGACCGAGCGACGATGAAGGAACTGCAATATATTTCCAAATCGGGATGGTGTGTGACTTGGAGGGGCACGTGCAGGTGGGTGTTGTTCCCATGTGCCTGCTGCCCTTGTCCTTCTAGGTAGTAGAGGTCGCGGGTTTGGAAGGTGCTGTCGAAGAAGCCTTGGCGAGTTGCTGCAGTGCATCCTGTGGATGGTACACACTGCAGCCACGGTGCCAGTGGTGGAGGGTGTGAATGTTCAAGGTGGCGGATGGGGTGCCAATCAAACTGGCTGCTTTGTCCTAGATGATGTCGAGCTTCTTAAGTGTTGTTGAAGCTGCACTCATCCAGGCAAATGGAGAGTATTCCATCACTCTCCTGACTTGTGCCTTGTAGATGGTGGTAAGGCTTTGGGGAGTCAGGAGGTGAGTCACTCGCCGCAGAATATCCAGCCTTTGACCTGCTATTGTAGCCACATTATTTATGTGGCTGGTCCAGTTAAGTTTCTGGTCAATGGTAACTGCCAGAATGTTGATGGTGGGGGATTCAGCGATGGTAATGCCGTTGAATGTCAGGGGGAGGTGGTTAGACTCTCTCTTGTTGGAGATGGTCATTGTCTGGCATGAATATTACTTGCCACTTATCAGCCCAAGCCTGGATGTTGTCCAGGTCCTGCTGCATGCGGGCACGGACTGCGTCATTATCTGAGAAGTTGCGAATGGAACTGTACAATCATCAGCGAGCATCAGCTGACAAGGTTAGCGCGGATTGGGCTACAGAGAGGTAGTTACGTGGCCAACTGTTGGATCGATAGGGGGTTGAGAACAGATGGCGAGTGTTATGGTGGACATATGCTTGGTGAGGGCTGGGGGAAAATAGGGAAGAATCAACAAGGTGTTGTAGGGTCAGGGTTGGCATTGAGTCACCAGGGTTGGGAGAGGTGGTGTTGCAGGGTAAGGCAGTCAGCCAAGCAAATAGCCTCAATTTTGAAGAAAAAGCCACGAGCTCAGCACACTTAGTGTCAGAGTTGAGGATGTAAGAGGCAGAAGAGGAAGGACAAGGAAGGCAGTGCAAGGGTTCTGTTCAGATTCCTTACTCTTGTAATTTTGTTGTTGATTTTGTCATGACCGTGCAGTTTACCCTAATAATATTTTGATATAAGTTACACAAATATTTTTATTTCAAATTTAAGCTCATCTGACAAAGATTATCTTTGATAATTTCATGCCAACTACCTTTTTAAATCTGTACTGTAGTGGAGTTGGTTGTGATGCTGGGAACTGTACATGATACTGGATTTAAAACTAGAGGTTTATAACCCGATTACAACTCCACCCTGTATAGCAGCACACCATCCGCAGAGTTGGGTCTCTGTTTGTTAACAGCTGCTCACTAAGAATCTTCATTTGATTTTTTTTTAATATATAGGATGAAAAACAACAAAATAACTCTTAAGACCTTATGGGAAATTAAAACCTGAAGGGTTTAATCACCGTGAGGTGCTCCCTTTCCAGTCTGATTGCTGAACCATGTAGGCCCATGCAAGCACGTACAAGGGATGGACTATTATTAGTATTTAGGGGAAGCTCATTGAAGTAGAGTGGTACTGTAGCATTTCACCTGTATACAGACATCTGAGAGTCTTCCTATTTGACAGTAGTGATTTTTGAATTGGAGATATTGACTACATTTTCATATTAAAATATCCTTGTAACTTGAGAATAAGCAGACTTCTGTAATGGGACTTGCAGGAATAAATACAATTATTTTGACACAATACCTTTTTTAATTTGGCAAATGTAAATCTTAAATTGACCAGCTTTTGGGATTGTTAAATTCCTAAACCAGGCAAAAAGTTGCAAGAAAGATTAACTTAAACATCCCAGTGTATATCTCGCTAAAATGTCTCGTTGCCGAGGTTTCAAGTGCTAATTAGAATTAGAACTTTTGATGAGATTGTCGTCGCTGTGTAATAAATTAGATTAAAGCTGTTGAATTCAAACTGCTGTTGAAGATGCACCCACAGGATATTCACACAAGTGCTAAAATCGTAAATGTTGTACTGTAATGGTAAAGGTGTAAACATAAGACACGTTATTAATGGGGAAAGTGGATTAAAATTAATTATTAGTGGGAGTAGAGCTGACGTCAAAGTGGCAGTATGTCAGAACACACAAACACATGCTATGGTGAATCCTGATAGTGGGAAGATGATTTTTCAGCTGTCATACTCGTAAATGTCATCTCGCATCTAGTGCAATGCATACTGTCAGCCATCACAGCAAAAACATTGTTCACAAACAGACTTCTTAAAAAATATGAAAGAGGAAGGGAGTTACCATCTACTGCAGTGTTATAGTACTTTTAAAACTTATTATTTTGATGTATGTTTTGATGGCAGAATTACTAATATTTCAATTCTGTAACCAACAATCTGCCAGACTAATTTCCAAAGCTAAGTTGAGGATCATTGTTGTCTTGATGGGGCTAGGCAAGGTGTGGCTAGCATTCAACCCGTAGTTCTCCCCATCTGCCGTGGCTGACCTAATTTCCTGACTAGCATGTAATGAAGTGACCAACATGCTGTTGCCTTCTTCAATCCAGCTAACCTTTGGATGGTTTAAAAAAATTTAATTTAATATTAAAAATCATATAATGTTGTGCCCATGGGGCTCACTGCATCAGGGTGCTTCATATGGTAAGGGGAAGAGCTCTGAGGAGAAATGGGCCAGGAGAGAATTTAGAAAACTCCAGAAAGATAAAATGACAAATCTCCCAGGAAGTAGAAGGGAGCAGGAGAGTGAGTTAGTGGATGGGTAATGAGAAAAGAAATCTAGATGGTTTGTCCCGAGAAATAATGTTTTATTTAATAGTATATTGATAATCAATAAAAGAGTAATTTTAAAAAAGGAGAAATGTATTGTTAAGGAGCCAAACTGACAGATGCCACTTCTTCAAAACTGAAGAGGAATTAATGATATGGCACCCACAATTTTTCACGTGGTGAGTTACCAATTTTAGCCAGCTGAGGTGTCAGGTGGGGGGGCAGGGACAATCAGAGTCTCACAGGACACTTATACACCTAACAGCAGCTGATTACAGAGCAGCAATGGTGGATACTCAGGAGGGATGGGCAATTAGGGATGGGCAATAAATGCTGGCCTCGCCAGCGACGCCCACATCCCGTGAACGAATAATAAAAAAATACTCAGGAGAACATTGCCTTCCCATGCTGTTGGCAAGTAATAGTCCATGACACACTGCTGACACAGAAGGGAAGAAAATAATGTACGCCTTGCAAAAAAGAAAACGGGGGAGGGAAGCCCAGAGATGAATCAGAACAGAGACTACAACTGTTCTGTTGGTGCATCTGAAGTGAAAACAGAAAATGCTGGAAGCACTCTGCAGGTGAGGGCGCCTGTGGCGATGCTGTATAAACAGAGTTCATGCTTCAGGTTGATGACCTTTCATCAGAACTGGAAGAAGTTAGAGATTTAACAGTTTATAAGCAAGTATTTATCTGGATTATTTATCCGGATCTCTTCATCAATTTCCCTGAATTGGGTGCTAATGCCACTTACAATGATTCTGCATTGCTGTTTTCTAATTGCTTTATGCAGCACTTTTCTTTGAATGGACTTATGACCTCATATAATATGAAGTCCTTTGTACTAAATACATTCACTGTGTGTGAGAGACATGCTAAGCTGCACTGATGCAGTTTGTATTGTATTCAGTATAATAAATACCATTTTATCAGGGAAGTTACATTGCATTTGGAATGTCCTGAGGATGCAATAAGGTCTATGTAAATACAAATTCTTTCTCTGCATTTCTACAGGCACAGCTTTAGTGAGAACATCGTTCAGCGTAAGGGTTTCAGAAATTCATTTCATTGATTTTCCTTTAAGTGGCTTAGTTTTATTTCTCTGTAGAATGTAATACGTGGATCTGTATCAACTCTTGCGTGTAGCTGAGAATACAAGATAAATGACTTTCAGTATCATGATGGTCTAATAAGAAATGATCCAGACAGAAAATTCATAATTTATAAAATGTAATTATGGCTGTTTTATTGATATGTAGCCTTATTTTGCTGTTAAAGTAATTCATATATTTCACTGACAAATTCCAAAAATGGGTCTGTTCATGAGAACATACTGAACCATAAAAGCTATATGTGTATTTATAATTAAATTCTACATGCTTTGCTTCAGTGAATATTAAACTTACAGAGTCACTTTTTTTTTGCATTTTCAACATTTACAGCTACATCATCATTCAAATTTGAACTCCAAAACAAATAGCTTAATAGAGAAGTTTCTAGCATCTAGGATTAGGTTCACTATCTTCTATACTCCTGATGGTGCAATCCTCTTCAAATTTACCTCCCTTATTTAATATTTGGGCAACCTGTGAATGTAAAGTTAGTTGTGCTTTTTAACTGATCAAAATATTACATCGAGGGAGGCATATCAAAAAGGAGTCTGAAAAGGCATAAATGCCTTTCTGAGCTAGCTAATTTCCTTGTGTTCCTGCACATTAGGTATTCCATCCTGGGTGTGCCTGTGCTACTGTTGGCTATAAAATATGCAAGAATGATACGCTGTTCCAGTACGGCTACAACATTGGCACCTACCTGACAATGTGGAAAATTGCCCAAATATGTCCTGTCCACAAAAAGCTGGACAAATCCAATCCGGCCATTTACCACCCCATCAGTCTACTCTCAATCATCAGCAAAGTGATGGAAGGCATCATTGACAGTGCTATCAAGCGGCACTTACTCACCAATAACCTGCTCACCGATGCTCAGTTTGGGTTCCGCCAGGACCACTCGGCTCCAGACCACATTACAGCCTTGGTCCAAACATGGACAGAAGAGCTAAATTCCAGAGGTGAGGTGAGAGTGACTGCCCTTGACCTCAAGGCAGCTTTTGACCGAGTGTGGCACCAAGGAGCCCTAGTAAAATTGAAGTCAATGGGAATTGGGGAAAACTCTCCAGTGGCTGGAGTCATACCTAGCACAAAGGAAGATGGTAGTGGTTGTTGGAGGCCAATCATTTCAGCCCCAGGACATTGCTGCAGGAATTCCTCGGGGCAGTGTCCTTGGCCCAACCATCTTCAGCTGCTTCATCAATGACCTTCCCTCCATCATAAGTTCAGAAGTCGGAATGTTCGCTGATGATTGCACAGTGTTCAGTTCCATTCACAACCCCTTAAGTAATGAAGCAGTCTGTGCTTGCATGCAGCAAGACCTGGATAACATCCAGGCTTGAGCCGATAAGTGGCAAGTAACATTTGCGCCAGACAAGTGCCAGTCAATGACCATCTCCGACAAGAGAGAATCTAACCACCTCCCCTTGACATTTAATGGCATTACCATCGCCGAATCCCACACCATCAACATCTTGGGGGTCACCATTGACCACCAGCCATATAAATACTGTGGCTACAAGAGCAAGTCAGAGGCTGGGTATTCTGCGGTGAGTGTCTCACCTCCTGACTCCCCAAAGCCTTTCCACCATCTACAAGGCACAAGTCAGGAGTGTGATGGAATACTCTCCACTTGCCTGGATGAGTGCAGCTCCAACAACAATCAAGAAACTCAACACCATCCAGGACAAAGCAGCCCGCTTGATTGGCACCCCATCCACCACCCTAAACATTCACTCCCTTCACCACTGGTGCACCGTGGCTGCAGTGTTTACCATCCACGGAATGTACTGCAGCAACTCGCCAAGGCTTCTTCGACAGCACCTTCCAAACCTGCGACCTCTACCACCTAGAAGGACAAGGGCAGCAGGCACATGGGAACATCACCAACTGCACGTTCCCCTCCAAGTCACACACCATCCCGACTTGGAAATATATCGCCATTCCATCATTGTCGTTGGGTTAAAATCCTGGAACTCCCTTCCTAACAGCACTGTGGGAGAACCTTCACCACACAGACTGCAGCGGTTCAAGAAGGTGGCTCACCACCACCTTCTCAAGGGCAATTAAGAATGGGCCTTGCCAGTGATGCTCACATCCCATGAACGAATGAAAAAAAAATGAACTGCGTTGTTTTAGCATCCACTCTTCTCTCCGACTCATAAATTCCCTCTGAAGAAGTGTTCAACCCTTGATAGTTTAACTGGGAACTTGCTGTCTGTATGAGCCAAGGGATGGCCTGACTTTCCACAGCGCCAATAGTCACCCAAGTGTATCTTTCAACTCCTTTTTGCTTTTTAAAAATGTTGCCTTTATTGCAATGCCATTGAGCACAGTGCAAAATGCACATATTACCGCACATTAAATTTAATCCCGTTTATGTAGATTCCTGAACAATTTCATAACTTATCATTTATCAGTGCTTTCCTAAAAAGTGATTTTCAAATTTTACTGCTTATTCTTTACCAGATTTGTTCTTTGCAGTGTTTTATACCCCTGAGACATTTGCTGTACGGAAAGTGATTAAAGAATTCTACTGCAAATGTTTCTTGGAGCGTTTTCTAAAACCTGTAACGCAATTTATTGATCTGCAGCAACACATCTTCCTCTGTGTTTGAGATGGCATAAATTCTGAGAGGGGTGAGGAGCAGAAGTTGGCAAGCCAAACATTAAATTTAAATATGTCTGATGGTCCACAGTAGATCTTTTCTCTCAAGAAGCTACTTAGAAAATCAAACTCTGAAGCCTTTATCTTAATGGAAATATTGCAGATGAGAAATGGTACCTGATTCTGGTTAAGTTTTTTTTTTGACCACAAAAAATAGATCTGCTGACTTAAGTCACTGTACATTTCTGGTGTCTTTTGATTTTATGTTTGAATAGACTTTAAACCACTAATTTTGTCTCCCTGTATCATTCCTTCCAATAGCCAGATAAGGCAAAGCAGAATTCCTCCATTATTCTGTAACCCCAGGACTGCTCTACCTGTTGCATGCCCTGATTGTTCACGGGGAGCCTTTGGATGAGGTCTTGTAGGAGTGAGAAGCCCGATTGCAATCTCTGACTGGACATGATTCACTGCCAGGTCCTGGTAGGGAATTACCCAGTCTTTTCCAAGACATTTGATAACATAGAAACAGGAGTCGGCCATTCAGCCCCTTGTGCCTATTCCGCCAACCTATTAGATAATGACTCATCTCAACTCAATTTACCTGCCTTTGTTCCATATCATAGAGTCATAGAGTCATAGAGTTTTCCAGCACGGATAGAGGCCCTTCGGCCCATCATGTCCGCGCCAGCCATCAAGCCCAGTCTAATCTAATCCCATATTCCAGCATTTGGTCCGTAGCCTTGTATGCTATGGCATTTCAAGTGCTCATCCAAATGCTTCTTGAATGTTGTGAGGGCTCCTGCCTCCACAACCCTCTCAGGCAGTGAGTTCCAGACTCCAACCACCCTCTGGGTGAAAAAGTTCTTTCTCAAATCCCCTCTAAACCTCCCAACTTTTACCTTGAATCTATGCCCCCTTGTTATAGAACCCTCAACGAAGGGAAAAAGCTCCTTAGTATCCATCCTATCTGTGCCCCTCATAATTTTGTACACCTCAATCATGTCCCCCCTCAGCCTCCTCTGCTCCAAGGAAAACAAACCCAATCTTCCCAGTCTCTCTTCATAGCTGAAGCGCTCCAGCCCTGGTAACATCCTGGTGAATCTCCTCTGCACCCTCTCCAAAGCGATCACATCCTTCCTGTCGTGCGGCGACCAGAACTGCACACAGTACTCCAGCTGTGGCCTGACCAGTGTTTTATACAGCTCCATCATAACCTCCTTGCTCTTATATTCTATGCCTCGGCTAATAAAGGCAAGTATCCCATATGCCTTCTTTACCACCTTATCTACCTGTTCCGCCGCCTTCAGGGATCTGTGAACTTGCACACCAAGATCCCTCTGACCTTCTGTCTTGCCTAGGGTCTTCCCATTCATTGTGTATTCCCTTGCCTTGTTAGTCCCTCCAAAATGCATCACCTCGCACTTTTCCGGGTTAAATTCCATTTGCCACTGTTCCGCCCATCTGACCAACCCATCTATATCGTCCTGCAGACTGAGGCTATCCTCCTCGCTATTTACCACCCTACCAATTTTTGTATCATCAGCGAACTTACTGATCATACCTTTTACATTCATATCCAAGTCATTAATGTAGACCACAAACAGCAAGGGCCCCAGCACAGATCCCTGTGGTACCCCACTGGCCACAGGCTTCCAGTCACAAAAACAACCTTCGACCATCACCCTCTGCCTTCTGCCACTAAGCCAGTTTTGTATCCAAAGTGCCAAGGCACCCTGGATTCCATGGGCTCGTACCTTCTTGACCAGTCTCCTGTGCGGGACTTTATCGAAGGCCTTACTGAAATCCATGTATACCACATCCACTGCGTTGCCCTCATCCACACGCCTAGTCACCCCCTCAAAAAATTCAATAAAATTAGTCAGACATGATCTTCCCTTGACAAAGCCATGTTGACTATCCCTGATTAATCCTTGCTTCTCCAAGTGGAGACTAATTTTGTCCTTCAGAATTTTTTCCAATAATTTTCCTACCACTGATGTTAGGCTCACTGGCCTGTAGTTCCCCGGTTTTTCCCTACTCCCCTTCTTGAATAATGGTACTACATTAGCGGTTCTCCAGTCCTCTGGCACATCCCCTGTGGCCAGAGAGGTTCTGAATATATGTGTTAGAGCCCCCGCAATCTCCTCCTTTGCCTCACACAGTAGCCTGGGATACATTTCGTCCGGGCCTGGGGATTTATCCATTTTTAGGCCTGCTAAAACCGCCAATACCTCCTCCCGCTCGATGTTAATATGTTCGAGCATATCACAGTCCCCCTGTCGTATTTCTCTGTCTACGTCGTCCTTCTCCATAGTGAAAACAGATGCAAAAAATTCATTTAGAACCCCTCCTACATCTTCCGGCTCCACACACAGATTGCCATTTTTGTCCCTAATGGGCCCTATTTTTTCCCTGGTCATCCTCTTACCCTTAATATACTGATAAAACATCTTAGGATTTTCCTTTATTTTGCTCGCCAGTGTTTTTTCATGGCCCCTCCTTGATCTCCTAATTTCCTTTTTAAGTATCCCCCTGCACTTTTTGTACTCCTCTAGGGCTTCCTCCGTCCTTAGCCTTTTGTATCTGCCAAAAGCCCTCCTTTTTTTCCTAATCCATTCTCGTATATCCCCTGACATCCAAGGTTCCCTGGAGTTCTTGGAACCACCCTTGACCTTTACGGGAACATGTTGCCATTGTATGGTCTCAATCTCCCTTCTGAAAGACTCCCATTGCTCCGATGCGGATTTTCCTACAAGCAGCTGATCCCAGTCCATTTTGGCCAGATCCTGCCTTATCCTATTAAATTCGGCCTTCCTCCAATTTAGAACCTTTATTTCCGGCCCCTCCCTGTCCTTTTCCATGACCACCTTAAATCTCACTGAATTATGGTCACTGTCACCAAAGTGCTCACCTACTAGCACTTCTTCCACTTGGCCGGCCACATTCCCTAGAATTAGGTCCAGTACCGCCCCCTCTCTTGTCGGACTTTCTACATGCTGGCTCAAAAAGCTCTCCTGGATGCACGTTAAGAATTTTGTACCCTCTAAGCATTTTACACTCTGAGTATCCCAGTTAATATTGGGGAAGTTGAAATCCCCCACTATTATTACCCTATTATTTGCACAATTTTCTGAGATTTGCCTACATATCTGTTCCTCTATCTCCCCCTGACTGTTTGGGGGCCTATAGTACACTCCCATCAAAGTGCTTGCCCCCTTTTTGTTTTTAAGCTCCACCCATATGGCCTCATTAGAGGAACCTGCTAATATATCATCCCTCCTTATGGCAGTAATTGATTCTTTAATTAATATTGCGACCCCCCCTCCTCTTATACCTCCCCCTCTGTCTCGCCTGGAGATTCTGTACCCCGGAATATTGAGCTGCCAGTCTTGCCCCTCCCTCAACCATGTCTCTGTGACAGCAACAATATCATACTCCCATGTGTTTATCAACACCTTCAGTTCATCCACCTTATTTGCAAGACTCCTTGCATTAAAATAGATGCCATCCAGCCTTGCTCTTACATATTTGCCCTGTCTTCCAAGCTGACTTGTTTTTTTCTCAATATTTGGCTGCACATCACCCCCTATTGTAGCTCCACTCTGTGTCCCATCCCCCTGCCAAGTTAGTTTAAACCCCCCCCAACAGTGCTAGCAAACCTCCCCGCAAGGATATTTGTCCCGCTCTGGTTCAGATGCAACCCGTCCGACTTGTACAAGTCCCACCTTCCCCAGAAGCAGGCCCAGTGATCCAGGAAACTGAAACCCTCCCTCCTGCACCAACTCTTTAGCCACGCATTCATCTGTTCTATCCTCCTATTTCTATACTCACCAGCCCGTGGCACTGGGAGTAATCCAGAGATTACAACCTTTGAGGCCCTGCTCTTTAATCTGCTACCTAGCTCCCTAAATTCTTGATGCAGGACCTCATCTCCCTTCCTACCTATGTCGTTGGTCCCAATGTGGACCACGACCTCTGCCTGCTCACCCTCCCCCTTGAGAATGCCCTAACACAATTCTATTGATCTCAGTTTTGAAAACGTGAATTGACCCAGCATCCACAACTTTTGGAGGAGTGAGTTCCAAATTTCCACTACCACACATGTGAAAAAGTAATTCCTGATTTTACTCCTATATGGCCTAGCTCTAATTTTAAGTTAATGCCCCCTTGTTCTGGATACAGAGGAAATTGTTTCTCTGAATCTATCCTATCAAATTCCTTTATCATTTTAAAGACCTCGATTTGACCACCCCTCAGCCTTCTAATCTCAAGGGAATAAAAACAACCTGTCCTAATTTAACAATATAGGGAGGATGTTGAGGTAATAGAGGGGGTATAGCGCAGATTCAGCTGGCTGAAATATTAATATGAAGAAAGCCTTGAAAAATTGAGGCTGTTTTCATTTTGGGGGGGTCTAGATTGAGGGGACATAGATACCAGATTAAATGTGAGAGGTTTAGGTCAGCGAGCGGGATTAACTTTTTTACTCAGAGGATTGTGAGGCTGTGGAATGCGTTATCATAATTAGTGATTGAAGCAGAGACCATGTCAACATTTAAGAATAGGTAGTTGAAGGAAAGGAGAATAAAGAGATTCGGGACCAGGGTAGGCACATGGGATTAGGACTACTGCTTGAGTGAAGGATAAACACCAACATGGACTGTTTCTGTATTGTGACTGCTCTATCTTCTCTTTCCTTTTCCTCCTCCCTCCGGCCTCTAACCCTACTCTACCTTCCCCCTCGTCCCCAAGCTTTTACTGTTCTCTGTCTTCCCCCTGGCCTATAACCTTCCCCTGCTACCCTAGGTACGTAAATACACCGTTTCCCCCACTCCCTCTGCCTTCTCCTCCATCCCTTTTCTTCCACCTCACTCTACTTTTTCTCTCTGCCCTCCAGTATCAGAGTCGTGCTTTCGCTCTGGTTCAATTATCCTCTGACCTCCAACCTTGCTTCACCTGAGAACTACACTTTGTCTTAACTCCCCCATGTGCAATATCGTTGAAGATCGACTTGTAATATATTAAAAATCTTACATTTGCTCGCACATCCTGCCAACTCTTCCTATTGTAAATTCCCATGTGCACATTTATAATGGACACTGGCTATGTAAAGTTGTCATACTGTAATATCACCCCCTCTTTCCCCCCCCCCCCCTCCCAGTTAGGTAATGCAGTGGACCCACTGGCAGGAGGGTGTAATTGCAGCATGACAACTTTACATAGGCCATTTTTATTATAAATGTGGACATAGGAATTTTGTAACGGAAATATAAAAGCAGGAGCAGTATGTGTGGCTTTAAAATGTTGACTAAAATATATCTGCTTGCGCTGGTCGAATTATTCCTTGGCTCTAAACCTGCTTCACCTGTAGACTATACTTAGTCTTGAGTCCTTGTGTGAAATGCCAGGAGACTTTGAACCTTTGTGCTTCACATTTTCAGTTAGCTGTCTACAATTGTTTTAGCCTGAAAAATCTCATCCGTTTAATTTGCGCCATTCCAAAGTGATACTATTGTACAATGTTGTGTATATTCAAGCAATTTACTTTAAATAGGGTATTTAATAATCCTTGCTGTCACACAAGGTAGGTAAATCATCAAAAAGATGCAGCTTCCAGATCGAATTGGGAAAAGTCTGCCAATGGGAACTGCTGTGAAACCTTTGAGAGAGAAAATAATCTTATAAAGCTGAAATTCCAACAGGATTATAGTCAACAATTTATGAAATGTGCTTAAAATAGGATTATATTTCTCTGCAAACATTCCAAAATATGTAGGCGGAATTCACAAATATTTCGAAATATTCTTAGATTGGTAATTTATATATTTGGTATGATATCATTTACTATCTTCTAAAGTTCTTGTCTGTATTGAAAAGGTGGAATGGATTTTGTATTTGTCTCCAATATAGAAATTACAGCTTTTTAAACTGATTTTATCCAGAGGTTTTCTTTTATAACGGCTCACAGAAATTGTGCCTCGAGTAATGTATTCTCTAAAGTGGTTGGGTTGAGGAATACAGCACAGTTTTTTTTTAATGGGTTGTATGGGATGTCCAGATTTGGTATGTTCTATATCATTATTGCTGAAGTGGTTCGAGGAAATAAGAAAGAAACGAAGAGAGAACTCGCATTTATATAGCGCCTTTCACAACATCAGAAGTGTGAGGTAATGCATTTGGGGAGGGCAAACAAGGCAAGGGAGTACACAATAAATGGGAGGATACTGAGAGGCGTAGAGGAACAAAGAGACCTTGGAGTGCATGTCCAGAGACCTCTGAAGGTAGCAGGACAGGTGGATAAGGTGGTTAAAAAGGCATTAGGGATACTTTCCTTTATTAGCCGAGGCATAGAATACAAGAGCAGGGAGGTTATGCTAGAACTGTATAAAACATTGGTTCGGCTACAGTTTGAGTACTGCATACAGTTCTGGTCACCACATTACAGGAAATATGTGATTGCACTAGAGAGGGTACAGAGGAGATTTACGAGGACGTTGCCAAGGCTGGAGAATTTTAACTATGAGAAAAGATTGGATAGGCTGGGGTTGTTTTCTTTGGAACAAGGGAGGCTGAGGGGAGATTTATTTGAGGTATATAAAATTATGACAGGACTAGATAGGGAGGACCTATTTCCCTTAGCAGAGGGGTCAGTGAACAGGGGGCATAGATTTAAAGTAATTGGTAGAAAGATTCGAGGGGAGCTGAGGAGAAATGTTTTCATGCAGAGGGTGGAGGGGGTCTGGAACTCACTGCCTGAAAGGGTGGTAGAGGCAGAAACCTTCAACTCATTTAAAAAGTACTTGGCTGTGCACTTGAAGTGCCGTAACCTATAGGGCTATGGACCAAGTGCTGGAAAGTGGGATTAAGCTGGATAGCTCTTTTTCAGCCAGCACGGACACGATGGGCCGAATGGCCTCCTTCTGTGCCGTAACTTTCTATGATCAGGATGTCCAAAAGCTCTTTATAGCCAATGAAGTACCTTTTGAAATGTGGTCGCTGTTGTAATGTAGGAAATATGGCAGCCAATTGGCACACAACCAGGTCTCACAAACAGCAGTGAACTAAATGATCAGATTGTCTGCTTTATTTGTTGGTTGAGAAATAAATGTTGGCCAGAGACCTTCTCTGCTCCTCTTCAAACATTTCCATGGGATCTTTTATATCCACCTTAGAGGCCTTGGTTTTATACCTCATCGGAAAGATGGCACCTCAGCAGTGCAACACACCCTCATACTGCACTGAAGTGACTGCCTAGATTATGTGCTTAAGTCAGTGGAGTGGGGCTTGAGCCCACAACTTGTGCTTGAGAGTAAACGAGCAAGAAATATAAAAACAATTTGTAAGAGCTTCCACAAGTTAGTAAAAAGGAAGAGATTAGCGAAAGTAAACATGGATCCCTTAGAGGCTGAGACAGGAGAAATTATAATGGGGAATAAGGAAATGGCAGAGACGTTCAACAAATATTTTGTATCTGTCTTCACAGTAGAAGATACAAAAAAATAATCCGGAAATAGTGGGGAACCAAGGGTCTAATGAGAGTAAGGAACTTAAAGCAATTAAGATTAGTAAAGAAAAAGCACTGGAGAAATTAATGGAACTAAAAGCCGACAAATCCCCTGGACCTGATTGTCGGAGGCCAATCATCTCAGCCCTAGGACATTGCTGCAGGAGTTCCTCAGGACAGTGTCCTTGGCCCAACCATCTTCAGCTGCTTCATCAATGACCTTCCCTCCATCAGGTTGGCAGGTTGTAACTCATAGGGTGCTGCAAGGATCAGTGCTTGGGCCTCAGCTGTTTACAATCTATATCAATGACTTAGATGAAGGGACCAAGTGTAATGTATCCAAGTTTGCTGACTATACAAAGCTAGGTGGGAAAGCAATCTGTGAGGAGGACGCAAAGAGGCTGCAAAGGGATAGAGACAGGTTAAGTGAGTGGACGAGAAGGTAGCAGATGGAGTATTCACATTTCCCCACATTAAAAGAAAAGCAGAATATTTTTTAAAAGGTGAAAGACTAAGAAATGTTGGTAGTCAGAGGGATTTGGGTGTCCTTGTACATGAATCACAGAAAGTTAACATGCAGGTACAGCAAGCAATTAGGAAGGCAAATGGAATGTTAGCCTTTTTTGCAAGGGGTTTGGAGTATAAGAGTAAGGTGTTTTGCTGCAATTATATAGGGCTCTGGTGAGACCACACCTGGAGTACTGTGTACAGTTTTGGTCTCCTTAACTAAGGAAAGATATACTTGCCATAGAGGGGATGCAATGACGGTTCGCTAGATTGATTCCTGGGATGAGAGGGTTGTCCTATGAGGAGAGATAGAGTGAATGGGCCTATACTCTCTGGAGTTTAGAAAAATGAGAGGTGTTGACAGGGTAGTTGCTGAGATGCTCTTTCCCCTGGCTGGAGAGTCTAGAACTAGAGGTCATAGTCTCAAGATAAGGGGTCAGCCATTTAGGACTGAGATAAGGAAAAATTTCTTCACTCAGAGGGTTGTGAACCTTTGGAATTCTCTACCCCAGAGGGCTGTGGATGCTCAGTCGTTGAGTGTATTCAAGACTGAGATTGATGGATATTTGGAGACTAAGGGAATCAGAGGTATGGGATAGGGAGTGAAAGTGGAGTTGAGGTAGACAATCAGACATGATCTTATTGAATAGCAGAGCAGGATCGAGGGGCTGTATGGCCTACTCCTGCACCTATTTCTTATGTTCTTATGTTATATTCTGACTCAGAGTGCTACCGCTGAGCCAAGGCTGACACCGGATTCCTAAATCAGTGTACAAAGTCATTACTAAATCACAATCTAAGTACCTTTTTAGTCCAGCCTAAATGGAACAACTGACATTGCAGAATGTCAGGAGAATTTTCTGACATTTGTTTTAATGGCTACTTCTTGTACAATTCGTGGTACTGTAACTTTGATCTCCATCTGGTGGAAGAATATTAAATTGGATGGCAATTAAGTTCTGACACATTATGGTCAGTGCCAAAATGTGGTTGTTAAAAATAGATTCAAGCCTCTCGTAGACTGTGTATTGACATAACCACCATTGCTATTGAATTTAATCCTGCTGGTTTTGACTGCCCTAAATTAGCAGTTATGAATAATTAGCCAAATTATTAAGGCTGCAATGCTCATTATCAGTGGGCTAACTGCTTAACTGTACACAAAGTAGTTATGCTGCATGCCTCCCATGCTTCATTCCATTTGTTGCTTTTAAATAGTTGCTTTTCTTGCTCTGAACATGTAATGCTCCGGAATACTTCAACTGACTGGAGAAAAGGGATTTTGGCATCCTATGAAATAAAGTCCATTCTATTAAGTAATAAAATATGCAAGAGTCTAGATATCAAGCGATAAAAATAAAACTGGATTCTGTTAAGTTCAGTTACCTTACTCTCCAGGAATTGAGAAATCATAAGCTGACTTAATTCTGCTACGAACAGGTTATTTTTTGTGGATCCAGCCTTCCTGTAGCCTCAACCTGAAGAATTGCTAATTGGTTTCAGATAACAAAGCTTACTTGTCAAGATTGCTGAACATTTTGGCCTTTCTTCCTCACCCAGACCACTCATTGTAATTGGAGGGGATATAGTTATATAATCAATCATCATCACTACAACTTTTTTTGCAAACTGTCTTCAACAAATAATGTCTCTCTACAATACTAATTGTATTTTAACTTCTATTAGCCAGTGGTTTTAATATGGACCAGTAACTGTGGTCATCTGCTGTGCCTACTGCCTAATGATTCAGCACCTATCATTTTGAGACTTGCCATGATCAAGTTTTAGCTCAAGTGTCTAAGATTTTCAGTTCTGTGTCAGTTTTGGCCGTACAAGGCTCCTCTAGCGAGGCTGGCTTTCACCTTGAGTATTCACCAAAGTGTGTGATGGAGCCACAGCTTATCTGGGTTTGTTGCAAAAACCGTCTTGTAGTTAAGCTTCTACCTCTAAATTTTTCATGAGTCATTCAAGCAATAAAAGAATTGTCTCCAATTGAAACATAGAAACATAGAAAATAGGAGCAGGAGTAGGCCATTCGGCCCTTCGAGCCTGCTCCGCCATTCAATATGATCATGGCTGATCCTCTATCTCAATACCATATTCCCGTTCTCTCCCCATGCCCCTTGATGCCTTTTGTGTCTAGAAATCTATCTATCTCCTTCTTAAATATATTCAGTGACTTAGCCTCCACAGCCTTCTGTGGTAGAGAATTCCACAGGTTCACCACCCTCTGAGTGAAGAAATTTTTCTTCATCTCAGTCCTAAATGTCCTACCCCGTATCCTGAGACTGTGACCCCTCGTTCTGGGTTCCCCAGCTAGGGGAAACATCCTCCCTGCATCCAGTCTGTCTAGCCCTGTCAGAATTTTATATGTTTCAATGAGATTCTCTCGCATTCTTCTAAACTCGAGTGAATTCAGGCCGAGTCGACACAAACTCTCCTCATACGACAGTCTTGCCATCCCAGGAATCAGCCTGGTGAACCTTTGTTACGCTCCTTTTATGGCAAGAACATCCTTTCTTAGGTAAGGAGACCAAAACTGCACACAATACTCCAGGTGTGGTCTCACCAAAGTCCTGTATAACTGCAGTAAGACATCCTTGCTCTTGTACTCAAATCCTCTTGCAATGAAGGCCAACATACCATTTGCCTTCCTAACTGCTTGCTGCACCTGCATGTTTGCTTTCAGTGACTGGTGTACAAGGACACCCAGGTCCTTTTGTACATCAACATTTCCCAATCTATCACCATTTAAATAATATTCTGCTTTTCTGTTTTTCCTTCCGAAGTGGATAACTTCATATTTATCCACATTTGGCTGCATCTGCCATGCATTTGCTCACTCACTCAACTTGTCTAAATCGCCTTGAAGCCTCTTTGCATCCTAATTGAAAATAATAGCTGAGTACTGTAACCTTTGTGGGACCTGGAAAGGAACCAAGCTTTTTAAAACCTGTCCCCAAACTTTGTATAGAAGGTTCAAACAATCCAGTTTTTTCTCAAAATTCTCATCTTTAGTAGATAAGTTGCATATGAAAGGAGAGGAAGAAGAAAACATTAAGGGAAAAAATAGTTATCCACCAACACACATATAGCAGAACCTCATCATTCAAACTTTTATTACAAACTTTAAAACAGTTTTGGAGCTCGCCTTGGCTGAAAGTCCATTACAGTAGACCAGCTCAAATCTTGGAAAGATCAACAAATGAAAAATATTTTGCTGTTCCCCATGAATTAGCAATAACAAGGTTTGACTGTAATTTGGACAAAGTGCATCCAACCAGGTACAATTTCAGTTTGTTTGCTGCTAGTTGCTGGTTATGTTACTGGACCAGTAATCCAGAGGCCTGGACGAAAATCCAGAGTCATGAGTTCAAATCCCGCCACGGCAGCTGGCGAATTTAAATTCAATTAATTAATTAAATTCAATTAATTAAATAAAAATCTGGAATTAAAATACTAGTATCAGTAATGATGGCCATGAAACTACCGGATTGTCGTAAAAACCCATCTGGTTCACTAATGTCCTTTAGGGAAGGAAACCTGCCGTCCTTACCCGGTCTGGCCGATATGTGACTCCAGACCCACAGCAATGTGGTTTATTCTTAATTGCCCTCTGAAATGGCCCAGCAAGCCACTCAGTTGTAAAATCTCGCTACGAAAAGTCACAATAAGAATAAAACCGGACGGACCACCCGGCATCGGACCACTAGGCACCGGACACGACAACGGCAAAAAAACACCAAGCCCAGTCGACCCTGCAAGGTCCTCCTTACTAACATCTGGGGACTTGTACCAAAATTGGGAGAGCTGTCCCACAGACTAGTCAAGCCTGACATAGCCATACTTACAGAATCATACCTTTCAGCCAACATCCCAGAGTCTTCCATCACCATCCCTGGGGATGTCCTGTCCCACCGGCAGGACAGGCCCACCAGAGGTGGCGGTACAGTGATATACAGTCAGGAGGGAGTGGCCCTGGGAGTCCTCAACATTGACTCTGGACCCCATGAAATCTCATGGCATCATGTCAAACATGGGCAAGGAAACCTCCTGCTGATTACCACCTACCGTCCTCCCTCAGCTGATGAATCAGTCCTCCTCCATGTTCAGCACCACTTGGAGGAAGCACTGAGGGTAGCAAGGGCACAAAATGTACTCTGGGTGGGGGACTTCAATGTCCATCACCAAGAGTGGCTCGGCAGCACCACGACTGACCGAGCTGGCCGAGTCCTGAAGGACATAGCTGCTAGACTGGGCCTGCGGCAGGTGGTGAGCGAACCAACACGAGGGAAAAACTTACTTGACCTCGTCCTCACCAATCCACCTGTCGCAAATGCATCTGTCCATGACAGTATTGGTAGGAGTGACCACCACACAGTCCTCGTGGAGATGAAGTCCCGTCTTCGCACTGAGGACACCATCCAACGTGTTGTGTGGCACTACCACCGTGCTAAATGGGATAGATTCAGAATGGATCTAGCAGCTCAAAACTGGGCATCCATGAGGCGCTGTGGGCCATCAGCAGCAGCAGAATTGTATTCCAGCACAATCTGTAACCTCATGGCCCGGCATATTCCTCACTCTACCATTACCAACAAGCCAGGGGATCAACCCTGGTTCAATGAAGAGTGTAGAAGAGCATGCCAGGAGTAGCACCAGGCGTACCTAAAAATGAGGTACCAACCTGGTGAAGCTACAACTCAGGACTACATGCATGTTAAACAGCGGAAGCAACATGCTATAGACAGAGCTAAGCGATTCCACAACCAACGGATCAGATCAAAGCTCTGCAGTCCTGCCGCATCCAGTCGTGAATGGTGGTGGACAATTAAACAACGAATGGGAGGAGGAGGCTCTGCAAACATCCCCATCCTCAATGATGGCGGAGTCCAGCACGTGAGTGCAAAAGACAAGGCTGAAGCGTTTGCAACCATCTTCAGCCAGAAGTGCCGAGTGGATGATCCATCTCAGCCTTCTCCCGATATCCCCACCATCACGGAAGCCAGTCTTCGGCCAATTCGATTCACTCCACGTGATAGCAAGAAACGGCTGAGTGCACTGGATACAGCAAAGGCTATGGGCCCCGACAACATCCCAGCTATAGTGCTGAAGGCTTGTGCTCCAGAACTAGCTGCGCCTCTAGCCAAGCTGTTCCAGTACAGCTACAACACTGGCATCTACCCGACAATGTGGAAAATTGCCCAGGTATGTCCTGTCCACAGAAAGCAGGACAAATCCAATCCGGCCAACTACCGCCCCATCAGTCTACTCTCAATCATCAGCAAAGTGATGGAAGGTGTCGTCGACAGTGCTATCAAGCGGCACTTACTAACCAATAACCTGCTCACCGATGCTCAGTTTGGGTTCCGCCAGGACCACTCGGCTCCAGACCTCATTACAGCCTTGGTCCAAACATGGACAAAAGAGCTGAATTCCAGAGGTGAGGTGAGAGTGACTGCCCTTGACATCAAGGCAGCATTTGACCGAGTGTGGCACCAAGGAGCCCTAGTAAAATTGAAGTCAATGGGAATCGGGGAAAAACTCTCCAGTGGCTGGAGTCATACCTAGCACAAAGGAAGATGGTAGTGGTTGTTGGAGGCCAATCATCTCAGCCCCAGGGCATTGCTGCAGGAGTTCCTCAGGGCAGTGTCCTAGGCCCAACCATCTTCAGCTGCTTCATCAATGACCTTCCCTCCATCATAAAGTCAGAAATGGGGATGTTCGCTGATGACTGCACAGTGTTCAGTTCCATTCACAACCCCTCAAATAATGAAGCAGTCCGAGCCCGCATGCAGCAAGACCTGGACAACATCCAGGCTTGGGCTCACAAGTGGCAAGTAACATTCGCGCCAGACAAGTGCCAGGCAATGACCATCTCCAACAAGAGAGAGTCTAATCACCTCCCCCTGACATTCAACGGCATTACCATCGCCGAATCCCCCACCATCAACATCCTGGGGGTCACCATTGACCAGAAACTTAACTGGACCAGCCATATAAATACTGTGGCTACTAGAGCAGGTCAGAGGCTGGGTATTCTGCGGCGAGTGACTCACCTCCTGACTCCCCAAAGCCTTTCCACCATCGACAAGGCACAAGTCAGGAGTGTGATGGAATACTCTCCACTTGCCTGGATGAGTGCAGCTCCAACAACACTCAAGAAGCTCGACACCATCCAAGATAAAGCAGCCCGCTTGATTGGCACCCCATCCACCACCCTGAACATTCACTCCCTTCACCACCGGCGCACCGTGGCTGCAGTGTGCACTATCCACAGGATGCACTGCAGCAACTCGCCAAGGCTTCTTCGACAGCACCTCCCAAACCCGCGACCTCTACCACCTAGAAGGACAAGAGCAGCAGGCACATGGGAACAACACCACCTGCACGTTCCCCTCCAAGTCACACACCATCCCGACTTGGAAATATATCGCCGTTCCTTCATTGTCGCTGGGTCAAAATCCTGGAACTCCCTTCCTAACAGCACTGTGGGAGAACCGTCACCACACGGACTGCAGCGGTTCAAGAAAGCGGCTCACCACCACCTTCTCAAGGGCAATTCGGGATGGGCAATAAATGCTGGCCTTGCCAGCGACGCCCACATCCCGTGAACGAATAAAAAAAATTCATCATTGCAAGGATGATTTCTTAGAGTGTAATTACATGCTCAGATTGACGTGTTAATTTAGGAGGGGTGTTAGTGTTTCCAGATTACATTTATAGGTGGGTGATCCGAAGGTTTTCATTGTGAAACCCAACCTAAGTAAATCCAGAGCTAGATTGCAGGCAACAAACTTAGAATTGTAGGCGGTGCATTGAAATGCTTCCCCCAGTTCCTCACTGTTGCAAGCATTGCTACAATGCTTCCCTGGAAAACTTAGAATTTTTACATTAAAATAGTGCATAGTGGTTAATTTTGAACACTAACAACAAAATAGATTTAATTGACATGGATTCATTCGTACTGTTGTAAATTAAGAACAGTGGATAATTGGAGGTGATGTCATTGTATAGCCTATCGGTTATTGCGTGAGCATAGCAGAATTTGAGAAACGGCTGAACCGTGCAGTTAGTCCTTTTTAGGATAACTCAGGCACACATAATAACTTAGTTTTCCATATTGTTTCTTGTGCTGCAAGATGACAAAGCACTTCACACTAAGGAGGACAAAACATTGGATGCTGAGCTGGAGGGGAAAGGGGAAAAGAGAAAAATGTAGAGTGTTAGGGTGGAGAACCAAATACGTGGTCAAAGAGCAGAGTTTTGAGACTTTTAAAAGCAGGGAAGGAAGTGGGAAGACAGAGAAAGTGGGCAGAAAGTTCCAGAAGACAGGAGTGTAGTTGCTGAGCGAGTGGTAGAGCAGAAGCAATAGGGGTCAAGAAGAGAAACGGATGATGCGTGTGAGGACATAACGCAGGAGGTATCATCAAGATGGGTTGGGACATGTCCATGGAATGACTTGAAACCGAGGACAAGAATTCTGAACGCAACTCACGGAGCTAATGGAGGTTGAAGAGGATGGGGCGGGGAGGAGGGGGCGAGTGATGGGGATGTGGAACTTATTTTGGGTCAAGATGCAGATTGTAGCATTTTGTATTTGAAGCCGATGGAGGGATAAGGCTGGGTACCCAACTATAAGAGTGTGAGAGAGAGGCTCAGCCTGTTGGTGATGAAGGCAAAGATTAAGGTTTTGCAGGATTATGGTAGAAGTAGGGTTAGAGGTGTGCAAAGCCGTGGAGGTACAAGAAATGGGATTTGGTAACAGAACAGATGTGATGAAAGGAATCTAAACTCAGGATTTAGCACTATGCCAAGGTTCTGCACCTCTGAGATCATAGCCAGGCAGGTTGGTTAACTTGAGGCCAGACATTCGTGCTGGATTTGTGCAAAAGCTGCAGGATTAAATAAATTCAATAGTGGTGGTGGTTATGACATAACAAAGTCAATGAAAGGCTTGAATCTATTTTTAACAACCACATTCTGCCACAGACCATAAGGCGTCGGAACTTAATTTCCATCCAATTTAGTACTCTTCTACCAGAAGGAGAACATCAAAGTTACAGGACAACAACAATTTGCATTTATACAGTGCCTTTAACAGAGTAAAACATCCCAAGGCGCTTCACGGGAACGATTATCAAACTAAATTTGACACTGAGCCACATAAGGAGATATTAGGACAGGTGACCAAAAGCTTGCTCAAAGAGGTAGGTTTTCAGGAGTGCCTTAAAAGAGGAGAGGTAGAGAGGCAGAGAAGTTTAGGGAGGGAATTCCAGAGCTTAGGGCCTCGGCAGCTGAAGGCACGGCCGTCAATGGTGGAGCGATTTCAAATCAGGGATGCGCAAGAAGCGCAGAGATCTCGGAGGGATGTAGGGCTGGAGGAGGTTACAGAGATAGAGAGGGGAGAGGCCATGGAGGGATTTGAAAACAAGGATGAGAATTTTAAAATCGAGGCGTTGCTGGACCGGGAGCCCGTGTAGGTCAGCGAGCACAGGGTTGATGGGTGAATCGGACTTGGTGTGAATTAGGATACGGGCAGCAGAGTTTTGGATGAGCTCAAGTTTTCAGAGGGTGGAAGATGGGAGGCCAGCCAGGAGAGTATTGGAATAGTCGAATCTAGAGGTAACAAAGGCATGGATGAGGGTTTCAGCAGCCGATGAGCTGAGGCAGGAGCGGAGACGGGCGATGTTACAGAGATGGAAGTAGGCGGTCTTGGCGATGGAGAGGATATGGGGTCGGAAGATCATCTCAGCGTCAAATAGGACGCCAAGGTTGCTAACAGTCTGGTTCAACCTCATACAGTGGCTAGGGAGAGGATTGGAGTCGATGGCTAGGGCACAGAGTTTGTGACGGGGACCAAAGACAATGGCTGCATTCTTCCCAATATTTAATTGGAGGAAATTTCTGCTTATCCAATACTAGATGTCGGACAAGCAGCATGACAAATCAGAGGCAGTGGAGGGGTCGAGAGAGGTGGTGGTGAGGTGGTGCTGGGTGTCATCAGCGTACATGTGGGACCTGATGTATTTTCAGATGATGTCACCAAGGGGCAGCATATAGATGAGAAATAGAAGAGGGCCATGGATAGATCCTTCGGAAACACCAGAGATAATGGTGCAGGAGCAGGAAAGAGAAGCCATTGCAGGTGATTCTCTGGCTACAACTGAGTAGGTAGAAATGAAATCAGGTGAGGGCAGTTCCACCCAGCCGGACAACGGAGGAGAGGAGGATGGTGTGGTCAACAGTTTTGTCAGCATAATCATAGAATGGTTGCAGCACAGAAGGAGGCCATTTGGCCTATCCAGCCCATGCTGGCTCTTTGGAAGAGCAATCCAGTTAGTCCGAGATTTTTATTTCCATCCCTGTTCTGTCATAAATTCATAAATTTTGTTCAGCATTTTACCTTCTCTTCCTCTTCCCCCTCCTCCCACAAGCATGTGTAATTAGTTACCTGTACGTTCAGTCTTTGCTGGAATCATAACTAGATTAGGTTTTGTGTTAATAAAATGCAAGAAAACTATAGATGCTGGAAATCTGAAACAAAAGCAGAAAATGCTGTAAACGCACTGAAGGTCAGACAGCATCTGTGGGGAAAGTAGATAAGTTAATATTTCAGGTGTGGACCCTTTATCTGTTCTTATCTGTTCCCCCCAGTGCAGCTGACTGACCTGCTAAGTGTTTCCAGCATTTTCTGTCTTTGTTTTAGGATTTGTGTTATTGATCTGACCTGCATCAATGAAGTACTTAGTAAGCGAATTCAATACTGATTATAATTTCTTTCCTGTTTAATGTCTTCTGTTTCAATTCTCTTATGGCGTTTATTTTTATGCATGCAGAGGGGCGCTGTATAGTTTCTAAATCAAATGCAGCACCGTTGGACTGAACATATGAACTTACGTCTTAGGCATTCAACAAAGTCACTGTGGCAAAGGTTTCCCATTGTGGATGATATAGACTATAAAGAATGTCAGCCAAATCTTTTTGCAAACTACACAAAAAGCTGATGAAATTTATAGCTCATCTGTGTGACAGTGCACGTGCAGTTGTAGCTATTACTCCTTTATTTGTCCTCTACCGACTGAAATTTTGGTAGCAGGAGTCATTCTATATGCTGACTGCAGGAAAGCCCAATTAAGCTGGACAATGCTGATTACGAGAGCACCGTCCTGCAATACAATTTGCAATTTTGAGCCTTTCACTAGGTAACGCAAGACTCTTTTGATACCTCTCAGTATATAGAACTTTGGTAGGGGTCGGGGGATGACACACTAGACTTAAAGCCCACAGGTAATGGAAATAGCAGTGAGGCACTGATTTTATGGTTAAAAATAAGCCAACTTTTCCTTGAACAGTTCTGATTTTGAGCATTGTTCAGATAAGTGTTTCAAGGGGATCCGAGGGAAAATGGATAGTTGGATCCAAAATTGGCTCAGTGGCAGGAAGCAAAGGATAATGGTGAACGGTTGTTTTTGTGACTGGAAGGCTGTTTCCAGTGGGGTTCCGTGAGGTTCAGTACTAGGTCCCTTGCTTTTTGTGGTATATATTATTGATTTAGACTTGAATGTGTGGGCCTTGATCAAGAAGTTTGCAGATGATACAAAAATTGGCAGTGTGGTTGATAATGAGGAAGAAAGCTGTAGACTCCAGGAAGATATCAATGGACTAGTCAGGTGGGCAGAAAAGTGGCAAATGGAATTCAGTCCAGAGAAGTGTGAGGAAATGCATTTGGGGAGGGCAAACAAGGCAAGGGAGTACACAATAAATAGGAGGATACTGAGAGGTGTAGAGGAACAGAGGGACCTTGGAATGCATGTCCACAGATCCCTGAAGCTGGCAGGACAGGTAGATAAGGAGGCTAAAACGGCATACGGGATACTTTCCTTTATTAGCTGAGGCATAGAATATAAGAGCCAGGGAGGTTATGCTAGAACTGTATAAAACATTGGTTAGGCCACAGCATGAGCACTGCATGCAGTTCTGGTCACAACATTACAGGAAAGATGTGATTGCACTCGAGAGGGCACAGAGGCAATTTACAAGGATGTTGCCAGGGCTGGAGAATTTTAGCGATGAGAAAAGATTGGATAGGCTGGGATTGTTTTCTTTGGAACAGAGGAGGCTGAAGGGAGATTTGATTGAGGTGTACAAAATTATGACGGGACTAGACAATGTGGAAAATTGCCCAGGTATGTCCTGTCCACAAAAAGCGGGACAAATCCAATCCGGCCAATTACCGCCCCATCAGTCTAATCTCAATCATCAGCAAAGTGATGGAAGGTGTCGTCGACAGTGCTATCAAGCGGCACTTACTCACCAATAACCTGCTCACTAATGCTCAGTTTGGGTTCCGCCAGGACCACTCGGCTCCAGACCTCATTACAGCCTTGGTCCGAACATGGACAGAAGAGCTAAATTCCAGAGGTGAGGTGAGAGTGACTGCCCTTGACATCAAGGCAGATTTGACCGAGTGTGGCACCAAGGAGCCCTAGTAAAATTGAAGTCAATGGGAATCGGGGAAAAGTCTCCAGTGGCTGGAGTCATCCCTAGCACAAAGGAAGATGGTAGTGGTTGTTGGAGGCCAATCATCTCAGCCCCAGGACATTGCTGCAGGAGTTCCTCAGGGCAGTGTCCTTGGCCCAACCATCTTCAGCTGCTTCATCAATGACCTTCCCTCTATCATAAGGTCAGAAATGGGGATGTTCACTGATGATTGCACAGTGTTCAGTTCCATTTGCAACCCCTCAGATAATGAAGCAGTCCGAGCCCGCATGCAGCAAGACCTGGACAACATCCAGGCTTGGGCTGATAAGTGGCAAGTAACATTCGCGCCAGACAAGTGCCAGGCGATGACCATCTCCAACAAGAGAGAGTCTAACCACCTCCCCTTGACATTCAACGGCATTACCATCGCCGAATCCCCCACCATCAACATCCTGGGGGCCACCATTGACCAGAAACTTAACTGGACCAGCCATATAAATACTGTGGCTACAAAAGCAGGTCAGAGGCTAGGTATTCTGCGACGAGTGACTCACCTCCTGACTCCCCAAAGCCTTTCCACCATCTACAAGGTGCAAGTCAGGAGTGTGATGGAATACTCTCCACTTGCCTGGATGAGTGCAACTCCAACAACACTCAAGAAGCTCGACACCATCCAGGACAAAGCAGCCCGCTTGAATGGCACCCCATCCACCACCCTAAACATTCACTCCCTTCACCACTGGCGCACAGTGGCTGCAGTGTGTACCATCCACAGGATGCACTGCAGCAACTCGCCAAGGCTTCTTCGACAGCACCTCCCAAACCCGCAACCTCTACCACCTAGAAGGACAAGAGCAGCAGGCACATGGGAACAACACCACTTGCACGTTCCCCTCCAAGTCACACATCATCCCGACTTGGAAATATATCGCCATTCCTTCATCGTTGCTGGGTCAAAATCCTGGAACTCCCTTCCTAACAGCACTGTGGGAAAACCTTCACCACACTGACTGCAGCGGTTCAAGAAAGCGGTTCACCACCTCCTTCTCAAGGGCAATTAGGGATGTGCAATAAATGCCAGCCTCACCAGTGACGCCCACATCCCATGAACGAATAAACAAAAAGATAGGGTGGATAGGGAGGACCTATTTCCCTTAGCAGAGGGGCCAGTGACCAGGGGGCATAGATTTAAAGTAATTGGTAGAAGGATTAGAGGGGAGCTGAGGAGAATTGTTTTCACCCAGAGGGTGGTGTGGTTCTGGAACTCACTGCCTGAAAGGTAGAGGCAGAAACGCTCAACTCATTTAAAAAGTACTTGGATGTGCACTTGATATGCCGTAACCTACAGGGCTATGGACTAAGTGCTGGAAAGTGGGATTAAGCTGGATAGCTCTTTTTCAGCGGCATTGACACGGTGGGCCGAATGGCCTCCTCCTGTTCTGTAACTTTCTATGATTCTATGCAGTGCTATTATTAGAACTGTACTTTCACATTGTACTATAATGTGAAGCAACTCTTTTCAATTAAGCTAGCTTTATATTTCATAATGTGATGGAAATGACTGGGCTAAAATCTGTAAAATATGTGTATACTTCAATCACTTCAGAATTTGTGTGTAATGTTTTACCCTTAATAGAATTTCTGATTCATAAAATTCTAATTGTATTAATACAATATTCATCCGTTGCGTAAGATAAACCAAACCAACTTCAAAATGAACAACTACTAATGGCAACAACTGCTTGTGCAGATTGCAGCTTTGATGGATAGTCTTTAATGTATGTCAGTTTATGATTTATGGTTTTCAAGGCTCAGATCTATGGAAGAGTTGTGCATTAGATTATTACAATTCGGCAATAAAAGCAGAGTATTCGTGGTGCAGTGTTAAGAGCATCAGTGTGTGATGTCACGTTGGTGAATTGTTGGTTCGTAACTGCAATCATTGCTGAATTCCCAGCCGCAGCAAGAAAATATTGAGCTGATGCTGCGTGATCATAAGCCAGTGTTAAAGGTAAATATGGATGAGTACGGTCATCGGGCCCATTTTAGTTCATCCATCTGGAAAGACCCTAGAGTTCCCCCTCCCACTACAGCATCCAATTACTTCTTAAGTAAGTCCATGTTTTTTGACTCCCTTCCTCTACAAATGTCCATTTTATGTGTTCATCATTCTTTGTGTTAAAAACTTCCTGACGTCTGTCATAAATTTGCCTTTAACTAGTTTAAATCTGTGTGCCCTTGTCTGACTTTCACAATTTCATTTAAAGTAATTTTCTGGATCTCCCTTTTACATATCTTTTTACTGTCTTATATAAGATTATTTATTGTTTGCCTTCATGCCCAAGTTTTTCTAGTCATTCTACTTGCCTCAGACCTCTGACACTAAAGGTTAGCCTTATGACACTTCTCTGGACTCTTTCGGTGCTTGAATACCTCCCTTGTGTCGACATGAACACAGAACTCAAGATATGGTCTGACCGGAGTACTGGGCATTTTGAGCATGACTTCCTTCGATTTGTGCTCCACTGTTCAGCTATATGGTAAAGCGTTGTATTTGTTTTGTTGGTTGCTACTCTGCAGTGTGAAGTACACTAGGATCCCTAGATATGTTTGAAAGTGATCCTTAGCTATTTCAACACCATTCATGGAATTGGTATGATGCCTATTTTTTCTTCCTATGTTCAGTACTTTACATTTGTTCATAATAAATTTTATCTGCCACTGTTCCGCCACTCACGTATTTTGCCCAACTAATTTTGTATCTCTCCTCAGAATCAATTGCCCCTCCTAGTTTGGAATCTGCAAATTAAATCTATTCACATTGAGATTCTGTATCTAAATCACCCTGAAGTCATTGGGGCAGAAATTGCTTGTGAAATAACGGAGAGCTCAACAGTGCTCTCCGTTGTTAGTGGGGAAATGGAGGAGCAAGTTCTGTCCGGCGTTTGCACATGTGCAGTGAAACGCAGAAATCCGGAACTTGCTCCGACTGGTTCGCCGGCGATATGACAGCTTTGATTTAAAAGGACATCGCACGCTGCAATCAGAGAAATTATTGAAAAGGTGCCAACTTGCTTATCTGCCCAGCTGGAAAGTAACTAATTACGCCACCAAACAGATATGCTTAAAAATACAGGTCTAAACTAAGTTTCAATAGCACATTAAGTCTTAATGACTGACAAACAACTAAAAATTAACTTTTAAAAATGTGGAGTCTCTTCTTATTTTAATAGTTTTTGGTCATTAAAAAAAATATTAAATTTTTTAAAAATTACATTTTTTGTTACTTTCCCCTTCTGTCTCTTTTAATTTAATTATTTCTTACCCTCTCTTTTTTCACTGTCTATAACCGTTTTTACATTGATTTAAAATGTTGTACCTTTCACTTCCTGGTTTAACAATTTGAGCCTGTGGAGACAGTGAATGCAGCTGTTAAAAATGCCGCAATCTGATTGGTCAAGGGGAGAGATCGATCCTCTTGCTTCTCCCAGGGTCCTAGCCTCGCCGAAACTGATGCTGGGATCTTCTCCGCTTCCTATTCAAGGAAGTGGCCAAAGTAAAGACCACGGTAAGTTTGTGGGTTCGTATAAATCTATGGAGCGACGAGGAGTGTTGATTCGCTGCTCCAAGCGATTTCTACCCCATTGTTTCACCTGTTAGCTCTGTATACTGTGAATTGCTTCATTCCTCTTGTATGAGCATCAAGATGGAATCAAGTACTCCAGAAGGATCCTGTCGAAATTAGCCAACAGATGTGTCACATAAGTAACTGGATGAATAAAGAATCGTCCTGTATCCAATTTGCAGAAGTGATTTTCTTGGAATCCAGCAGCCAATGCTCTTGACCAGAACATTAATAACTTGACTAATAGTGCTCTGGACAGTATATTGCCCAATGCTGTGGGTGTTTCCAGCTGATAAGAACCAGTACATTGGACATCAAGGGTAGATATCAACTTTACAGCTACAGGCAAAATTGCAGACTATGACAAATCTGCACACTGACTATAATTTGCTTAATCTAAATCTGCTTCTCGTTTGTCTTTTTTTTACTGTGACGCAGGTTACACCAGTGGGTTTGGTTAAAACAACAGCAAAAGATATTTCTTCTTCCATTGTCTCTTTTTTGGCAGCAGTTGTAACAGACCCTTCCTTGTGAGGAGAACTAAAATATCCTGTTCTGGTTTTCTACATTCTGCTTTAGGATTAAGGCCTGCTACAAGCTGATCTAATTATCCTTATGGATTGTTGATGAAATTTTGGGGCAGAAAATCATCTTGTGCTTTTTTGTGAACAACTACCCTTGGGGGAAAAATAATGCATTCATTGACTTCAATAATGCTTGATGATACAGATTATCAAATCTGATGAGAATGTCTACCATAAAGGAAAATATAGCACAAGGTTGATGTGTACTCGAAGTTGAAAATGGCATGGTATCAGTGCTACGTTCTCTCTTAATCCTCTTCCACTGCACCAAATATTTATCTACTGTTCCCTTAAAAGTCACAATGGTCTCTGCCTTAGCTACTTCCTGTGGCAAAGCATTCCATGCTCTTATCAATTTTATGAAGAATTTTCTCTTAACCTCTTTCGTTACTCTCTGTCAATTTTAGATTGGTGACCCCCAGCTACTGATCCTTAACCAGAGGAAATAGTCTTTCCCTGTTCACCCTATTAACACACTTCATAATTTAAAAAATCTTTATTAACGCTTTCTTCATTTTTGCTGCAGTGAAAATAGCCTCAGTATCTTGAGTCTTTCTTAATAATTATAGTTTCTCATCCCTGTTAACCCATCATTACCCATAGATATGGAGAAGGAGTGAATGAAAGCATTAAAAAAAAAATTTGTTCATGTCAATGTGGTAGTTAAGATACTGCTGAACAGTTCAAACACATTGCCCATGCATGCTCCAAAGTCGGAATGTAAAATTTAATTTAAAGATTTGGTTACAAAATACAACGTTGTGCAGAAATAGTTACATTTTCTGTACTGTGGAATATTGTGAAGATATTCAGCCCCCAAAAAGTTTTTTTTAACTACATGAGGGGTTTGTATAATGCACAGTAAAAATGTTTTATGAAGGTATATCTTTATTCGCACTTCAGTTCCTTCAAGGGTAGAAAATGTTTTATGGGGGTATATCTTTTATTAGCTATTCAGTTCCTTCAGGGGTAGAATTTGAAATAAGGAAAGAGCTTTGGTTTATCTGCAATTAAATAAATTCCAACTTTAGCCATTGTTAAAGGGATCTGTCATGAGTTTAGTTATCTTTCCGACCACTGAGGCTGTTCTCATCTCCAAACATGTCCATCACACAAAAAAAGAATGAACTTGCATTTATATAGCACCTTTCATGACCTTAGGACACCCCAAACACTTCATAGCCAATGAAGCGCGTTTGAAGTGCATTCACTGTTGTTATGCAGGGAAATATGGCAGCCATGTTTCGCAAAGCAAGATTCCACAAACAGCAATGAGATAAATGACAAGATGATCGGTTTTAGTGATGGATGAAGAAGTAAATGTTGGCTAGGACGTCGGGTGAGCTCCCCTGCTCTTCTTTGAATAACAACAACAACTTGCAAATATATAGCTCCTTTAATGTAGTAAAACATCCCAAGGCGCTTTACAGGAACTTTATGAAACAAAATTTGGCACTGCGCCACATAAGGAGATATTAGGACAGGTGACCAAAAGCTTGGTCAAAGAGGTAGGTTTTCAGAAGCGTCTTAAAGGAGGAGAGAGAGGCGGAGAGGTTTTGGGAGGGAATTCCAGAGCTTAGGGCCTACGCAGCTGAATGCACAGCCTCAAATGGTGGAGCGATTTAAAATTGAGGATGCGCAAGAGGCCAGAATTGGAGGAGCGCAGAGATCTCTGAGAGTTGTAGGGCTGGAGGAGGTTACAGGGATAGGGAGGGACGAGGCCATGAAGGGATTTGCAAACAAGGATGAGAATTTTAAAATCGAAGCCTTGCCGGACCTGAGCACAGGGGTGATGGGTGAAGGGACTTGGAATATGGGCAGCAGAGTTTTGGATGAGCTCAAGTTTATGGAGGGTGCCATGTGATCTTTTATGCCCACATGAGAGGGCCTTGGTTTAACATCTCATCCGAAAGGCGACACCTCCGACAGTGAAGCCCTCCCTCAGTACTGCACTATAGCGTCAGCCTAGATTATGTGCTCAGGTCTCTAGAGTGGGGCTTGCACCTGTAACCTTCTGACTCAGAGATGAGAGTGCTATCACTGAGCCAAGGCTGACAAGTTAAAATATTCTGTGCAGTAAACACAAATGTGAATTCTGTGCAATGGTGTTTGTAATTTTGGGCAGAATGTTCCATAGTCATTTATCTAAAACATAATATACACACTAGCCAACCTCTTGTGGTGTTACACATGGGGGAAGAGGTGGGTGTCATTTCAACTTCATCGCTCGGGTTGGGGGGGGGGGTAATCTGGTGGATTGAATCGCCCATTTGTTGTAGACCCCTCCCAGTTTTCATCTATTTATTATTAACCTTGTGGTGCCACAAATCTGATTGAAACATATTCCTTCGCCTTCCTCATCTCCACCTAATTTACCCTTTTGTTACCGTTGGATGTTTGGGTCTTGGCCTATCTGCTTCCCACACCCGACTTACCCTTTCACAGCCACTTGATTCTTGGACCTCAGGCCGCAGCCTAAACATAATCTTCCCTTCCCCCTCCACCCCAACACTTCCAGCCAAGTTTCCTCTCTTTATAGATGCCAGAACTGGGAACACCAGTCTGCAGTAGTCGCTATTGACTGTGTGCCATAATTGCACTTTGACTAACAGGTTTTTTTTATGGTGACCATTTCTATACCTTCACGTCACTGCAATCCTGTGGCAGGGAAAAAACCCCACAAGTAATGGTTGTTGTCAGGACCAAAACACATGCTGACAGCTTAGGTTATAAAGGAGGACTTTCCTCTAGACACCTAACCACTTGAAATTATATGGTTGCTCTAGGTTTGAACCAGTAATTCTGTACTTGAGCATTGCATTTTGGGAGGAAATTATAAAGTTGCTGGAATAAATGAATGAAAATGAAATGTATTATTTAAAATCCTGTCCTTCAGTTTTATTCTAAGAAACCCTCCCCAAAGCCCCCACCATGCTGCTATCACAGTGTTTTTACAACCCAAGTCCATCCTCCTAACACTGCCACCCCCAGAACGTTCATCTCAATGCTCCTACACCCACTACTCCCAGTGCTGCCATTGCCTGATACTTCTCTCCCAATCCTACCAGACTCTGGTAACCCTTCCCAGTGCTCCGAATGCTACGACTGTCCCTTCCATTAAGGCCACATCCTGCATTTCCGATCCTGCACCTCCACTCCTGGTTCTTCCATTCCCTGTCACATTCCCAAGGCTACCACATGCTATGAATTCTGCTCTCAAATACCAGAACTACTTTTCCAACACTACCTACCACATGGCTCCCCACCATTGCGACAAGATTGGTGAGGTGCGACAGTGCATCCCGTGAATAGTACTTGGTGCAGCCACAGTGCTGGTGGTGGAGGGGGTGGTTGTTGTGTAAGTAAGTATATAAGGGGAATCTCTATGAATTAAAGCTTGGAAACAACTAAAGACCAGGCTCTAGTATTCTTTCCTACACCACGTGGCTTTCCATTTATAACAGTTGGGTGCAGTGTCAATCAAGGAGACTGCACTGTTCTGGATGACGCTGAGCTGTTTGAGTATTATTGCGGCCTCACCCATCTAGGTGAGTGGGAGGTATTCTAACATACTGCTGACTTCTGCCTTGTAGTGGAGAGACTTTGAGGGATCAGGAGACGAACTACATGGAGATTACCCAGCCTCTGCCCTGCTCTTGTAATCACAGTGTTAATCCAGCTGTTCCAGTTCAGCTTCTCATTAATGGTAACTCCCAAGATATTGACATTGGGGGATTTGAGAATGGCAGTACTGTTGAAGTTCAGGTATAGGTGGTTAGGATTTTTCTTGTTGGAGATTGTCATTACTGTTGTGCTGCATCCCAAGTTCAACTCTCCCTAACCCGAATCTTTCCTTCCAGGGTCCTCCACTATCTCCAGGCATCATTTTTCTCTTTTACTGTATCACGACTATGTGGCTGCATTATTCTTTTTTCACTAGGGTGGTCTAGAGGTTGGGGACAAAAGAGCAGACTGTTGATTGCTGGTCAGATTTAATAACAATGAAGGGAGCGTGGATTCCACACATCTAAACCAGACCCAGCAATGGGACTAAACCAAACCAGAGAAGTATTCATGAGGGTGAGGAGAGCGTTTGGCAGAATGAGAATACTCTGTTTCCGGGGGAAAAAGACACAAATTACATGTAGCTTAGAATCATAGAATCATAGAAGTTTACAACATGGAAACAGGCCCTTCGGCCCAACATGTCCATGTCGCCCAGTTTATACCACTAAGCTAGTCCCAATTGCCTGCACTTGGCCCATATCCCTCTATACCCATCTTACCCATGTAACTGTCCAAATGCTTTTTAAAAGACAAAATTATACCCGCCTCTACTACTGCCTCTGGCAGCTCGTTCCAGACACTCACCACCCTTTGAGTGAAAAAATTGCCCCTCTGGACCCTTTTGTATCTCTCCCCTCTCACCTTAAATCTATGCCCCCTCGTTATAGACTCCCCTACCTTTGGGAAAAGATTTTGACTATCTACCTTATCTATGCCCCTCATTATTTTATAGACTTCTATAAGATCACCCTTTAACCTCCGACTCTCCAGGGAAAAAAGTTTTAGTCTATCCAACCTCTCCCTAAAATTCAAACCATCAAGTCCCGGTAGCATCCTAGTAAATCTTTTCTGCACTCTTTCTAGTTTAATAATATCCTTTCTATAATAGGGTGACCAGAACTGTGCACAGTATTCCAAGTGTGGCCTTACTAATGTCTTGTACAACTTCAACAAGACATCCCAACTCCTGTATTCAATGTTCTGACCAATGAAACCAAGCACGCTGAATGCCTTCTTCACCACCCTATCCACCTGTGACTCCACTTTCAAGGAGCTATGAACCTGTACTCCTAGATCTCTTTGTTCTATAACTCTCCCCAACGCCCTACCATTAACGGAGTAGGTCCTGGCCCGATTCGATCTACCAAAATGCATCACCTCACATTTATCTAAATTAAACTCCATCTGCCATTCATCGGCCCACTGGCCCAATTTATCAAGATCCCGTTGCAATCCTAGATAACCTTCTTCACTGTCCACAATGCCACCAATCTTGGTGTCATCTGCAAACTTACTAACCATGCCTCCTAAATTCTCATCCAAATCATTAATATAAATAACAAATAACAGCGGACCCAGCACCGATCCCTGAGGCACACCGCTGGTCACAGGCCTCCAGTTTGAAAAACAATCCTCGACAACCACCCTCTGTCTTCTGTCGTCAATCCAATTTTGTATCCAATTGGCTACCTCACCTTGGATCCCATGAGATTTAACCTTATGTAACAACATACCATGCGGTACCTACCATCGGAGCGCCTGAGGTAAGGATCGGACTTGTTCAGAGTCGGGGGCAGTGAGTCGGAGTCGGGGGCAGTGAGTCGGAGTCGGGGGCGGTGTGTCGGAGTCGGGGGCCGTGTGTCGGAGTCGGGGGCGGTGAGTCGGAGTCGGGGGCGGTGTGTCGGAGTCGGGGGCGGTGTGTCGGAGTCGGGGGCGGTGAGTCGGAGTCGGGGGCGGTGTGTCGGAGTCGGGGGTGGTGAGTCGGAGTCGGGGGCGGTGAGTCGGAGTCGGGGGCGGTGTGTCGGAGTCGGGGGCGGTGAGTCGGAGTCGGGGGCGGTGAGTCGGAGTCGGGGGCGGTGTGTCGGAGTCGGGGGCGGTGAGTCGGAGTCGGGGGCGGTGTGTCGGAGTCGGGGGTGGTGAGTCGGAGTCGGGGGCGGTGAGTCGGAGTCGGGGGCGGTGAGTCGGAGTCGGGGGCGGTGAGTCGGAGTCGGGGGCGGTGAGTCGGAGTCGGGGGCGGTGAGTCGGAGTCGGGGGCGGTGTGTCGGAGTCGGGGGCGGTGAGTCGGAGTCGGGGGCGGTGTGTCGGAGTCGGGGGCGGTGTGTCGGAGTCGGGGGCGGTGTGTCGGAGTCGGGGGCGGTGAGTCGGGGGCGGTGAGTCGGAGTCGGGGGCGGTGAGTCGGAGTCGGGGGCGGTGTGTCGGAGTCGGGGGCGGTGTGTCGGAGTCGGGGGCGGTGAGTCGGAGTCGGGGGCGGTGTGTCGGAGTCGGGGGCGGTGTGTCGGAGTCGGGGGCGGTGTGTCGGAGTCGGGGGCGGTGAGTCGGGGGCAGTGTGTCGGAGTCGGGGGCAGTGTGTCGGAGTCGGGGGCAGTGAGTCGGAGTCGGGGGCAGTGTGTCGGAGTCGGGGGCAGTGAGTCGGAGTCGGGGGCAGTGTGTCGGAGTCGGGGGCGGTGTGTCGGAGTCGGGGGCGGTGAGTCGGAGTCGGGGGCGGTGTGTCGGAGTCGGGGGCGGTGAGTCGGAGTCGGGGGCGGTGAGTCGGAGTCGGGGGCGGTGAGTCGGAGTCGGGGGCGGTGTGTCGGAGTCGGGGGCAGTGAGTCGGAGTCGGGGGCGGTGTGTCGGAGTCGGGGGCGGTGAGTCGGAGTCGGGGGCGGTGTGTCGGAGTCGGGGGCGGTGTGTCGGAGTCGGGGGCAGTGAGTCGGAGTCGGGGGCAGTGAGTCGGAGTCGGGGGCGGTGAGTCGGAGTCGGGGGCGGTGTGTCGGAGTCGGGGGCAGTGAGTCGGAGTCGGGGGCAGTGTGTCGGAGTCGGGGGCCGTGTGTCGGAGTCGGGGGCAGTGAGTCGGAGCGCCGGATCAGCGATAAAGAGTTCGGGGCTTCAAGGAGCGAGGTAAGACAATCAAAAGTGACGTCAGCACAAGGGGAGGGGCTGATTGCTGCTAGCTAGTGAGGGTTTCTTTTACCGTCTTTTTTTTTTAAGTCTTTAGTTTATTTCAGCTGCAGCTGCTGGAGGCACGAAGTCACAGCCAACAGCTAAGTGATTGGCTGGTGACTGGTAAGTAGTTTTTCTTTCCTTTTTTTTTCTTGACATTGTAGTTGTTGCTAAGCTAACTTAAGGGTTAAGTCATGGCAGGAGATCCCAGACCCGTGTCATATTCCTCTTGTGGGATGTGGGAATTCAGGGATCCTTCCTGTGTCCCTGATTCCTTCACCTGTGGGAAGTGTGTCCAGCTGCAGCTACTGTTTGACCGCTTGACGGCTCTGGAGCTGCGGATGGACTCACTTTGGAGCATCCGCGATGCTGAGGAAGTCGTGGATAGCACGTTCAGTGAGTTGGTCACACCACAGATAAAAATTACTGAGGGAGATAGTGAATGGGTGACCAACAGACAGAGGAAGAGTAGGAAGGCAGTGCAGGGGTCCCCTGCGGTCATCTCCCTCCAAAACAGGTATACCCTTTTGGAATCTGTTGGGGGAGATGGCTCACCAGGGGAAGGTGACAGCGGCCAGGTTCATGGCACCGTGGCTGGCTCTGCTGCACAGGAGGGCAGGAAAAAGAGTGGCAGAGCTATAGTGATAGGGGACTCGATTGTAAGGGGAATAGACAGGCGTTTCTGCAGACGCAACCGAGACTCCAGGATGGTATGTTGCCTCCCTGGTGCACAGGTCAGGGATGTCTCGGAGCGGCTGCAGGACATTCTGGAGGGGGAGGGTGAACAGCCAGTTGTCATGGTGCATATAGGTACCAACGATATAGGTAAAAAACGGGATGAGGTCCTACAAGCTGAATTTAGGGAGTTAGGAGTTAAACTAAAAAGTAGGACCTCAAAGGTAGTAATCTCAGGATTGCTACCAGTGCCACGGGCTAGTCAGAGTAGGAATGACAGGATAGCTAGGATGAATACGTGGCTTGAGAGATGGTGCAAGAGGGAGGGATTCAAATTCCTGGGCCATTGGAACCGGTTCTGGGGGAGGTGGGACCAGTTCAAATTGGACGGTCTGCATCTGGGCAGGACTGGAACCAATGTCCTAGGGGGAGTGTTTGCCAGTGCTGTTGGGGAGGGTTTAAACTAATGTGGCAGGGGGATGGGAACCGACGCAGGAAGTCAGTGGGAAGTAAAGTGGTGACAGAAACAAAAGGCAGTAAGGGAGAGCGTACAAAACATGACTGGACATATGGTCTGAGAAAGCAGGGCAAAGACCAAGGGAAGTCTAGATTAAACTGCATTTATTTCATTGCAAGAAGTCTGATGGGCAAAGCAGATGAACTCAGGGCATGGATGGGTACATGGGACTGGGATGTTATAGCTATCACTGAAACATGGCTAAGGGAGGGGCAGGACTGGCAGCTCAATGTTCCAGGGTACAGATGCTATAGGAAAGATAGAGCAGGAGGTAAAAGAGGAAGGGGAGTTGCGTTCTTGATTAGGGAGAACATCACGGCAGTAGTGAGAGAGGATATATCCGAGGGTTCGCCCACGGAGTCGATATGGGTAGAACTGAAAAATAAGAAGGGAGAGATCACTTTGATAGGATTGTACTACAGACCCCCAAATAGTCAACGGAAAATTGAGGAGCAAATATGTAAGGAGATTACAGACAGCTGCAAGAAAAATAGGGTGGTAATAGTAGGGGACTTTAACTTTCCCAACATTGACTGGGACAGCCATTGCATTAGGGGCTTGGATGGAGAGAAATTTGTTGAGTGTATTCAGGAGGAATTTCTCATTCAGTATGTGGATGGCCCGACTAGAGAGGGGGCAAAACTTGACCTCCTCTTGGGAAATAAGGAAGGGCAGGTGACAGAAGTGTTAGTGAGGGATCACTTTGGGACCAGTGATCATAATTCCATTAGTTTTAAGATAGCTATGGAGAAGGATAGGTCTGGCCCAAAAGTTAAAATTCTAAATTGGGGAAAGGCCAATTTTGATGGTATTAGACAGGAACTTTCAGAAGTTGATTGGGAGAGTCTGTTGGCAGGCAAAGGGACGTCTGGTAAGTGGGAGGCTTTCAAAAGTGTGTTAACCAGGGTTCAGGGTAAGCACATTCCTTATAAAGTGAAGGGCAAGGCTGGTAGAAGTAGGGAACCTTGGATGACTCGGGAGATTGAGGCCCAAGTCAAAAAGAAGAAGGAGGCATATGACATGCATAGACAGCTGGGATCAAGTGGATCCCTTGAAGAGTATAGAGATTGCCGGAGTCGAGTTAAGAGAGAAATCAGGAGGGAAAAAAGGGAACATGAGATTGCTTTGGCAGATAAGGCAAAGGAGAATCCAAAGAGCTTCTACAAATACATAAAGGGCAAAAGAGTAACTAGGGAGAGAGTAGGGCCTCTGAAGGATCAACAAGGTCATCTATGTGCGAAACCACAAGAGATAGGTGAGATCCTAAATGAATATTTCACATCGGTATTTACGGTTGAGAAAGGCATGGATGTTAGGGAACTTGGAGAAATAAATAGTGATGTCTTGAGGAGTGTACATATTACAGAGAGGGAGGTGCTGGAAGTCTTAACGCGCATCAAGGTAGATAAATCTCCGGGACCTGATGAAATGTATCCCAGGACGTTATGGGAGGTTAGGGAGGAAATTGTGGATCCCCTAGCAGAGATACTTGAATCATCGACAGCTACAGGTGAGGTGCCTGAAGATTGGAGGGTAGCAAATGTTGTGCCTTTGTTTAAGAAGGGCGGCAGGGAAAAGCCTGGGAACTACAGACCGGTGAGCCTGACATCTGTAGTGGGTAAGTTGTTCGAGGGTATTCTGAGAGACAGGATCTACAGGCATTTGGAGAGGCAGGGACTGATTAGGAACAGTCAGCATGGTTTTGTGAGAGGAAAATCATGTCTCACGAATTTGATTGAGTTTTTTGAAGGGGTAACCAAGAAGATAGATGAGGGCTGTGCAGTAGACGTGGTCTACATGGACTTCAGCAAAGCCTTCGATAAGGTACCTTACATGCCTTCACGGGGCAAACTAAGTTACACACAACTTCACTGTAGCAGAAAGAATACATTCAGGTATAATTGGTACATTGATCCTACCCTTATAAAGCAGCTTATCCTCTGACTTAACATGAGCAGGATCACCAATAACTTGGAAAAAAATACTAATTTGTGTGCAGATTCGAGTTTTATTTAGCAGAAGGTTGGATACTGAATTTCTGCTACAGCTTTGCAGTACGCTTTGCTGATCATAAATATCTGAAAAATATTAAGTTGTATTCCAGCAATAGACACAACTAGAAAAACCCTGTAATGAAATACTTTATTTCTCTACTTTTTTGTGCGTGCTGGTGTGTAGATTGTAAACCATAAACATATTCTTGTATTGTTACCTCGTGCCCAAGTCAGATCTTCAGGCGGTAATCTATCCATTTTCCATGTGTGGGTTAGCTCATAATTCAGTTTTAAGATATGTACCTTCCAGAATATCTTTCAATCTGCTTTGGCTAGATTGGCCAGCTTACAATACTGATTGCTGCACCAATCAAAGGATTGTAGCAGAATGAACCGGAGAAATACAAATAATATGTTGGGGTAGAGTTTCTGCTTTGGGCACAATCAGCAAATTGCGCTCAAAATTGCGCTGGTTAGGTTACAGTTCAAGGTACCAATAAAATTCATTTGCATAATCATAAATGTAAAATTTTCAATTACTTTTTTTACGGATATCCAGAAGGCATTCGACAAGGTCCCTCATAAGAGACTGTTAGCTAAAGTTGAAGCTCATGGAATTAAGGGCAAATTATTGAACTGGTTAGGAAATTGTCTCCTGTCGCTCAGCCAGAGAGTGGGGATAATGGGGGGTACTCAAAGTGGCAGGATGTGACTCGTGGTTTCCCACAGGGACCTATGTTGGGGCCTCAACTATTCACTGTATTTATTAACGACATAGGTGACAGGATAGAGAACCACATATCCAAGTTTGCCGATGACACAAATATAGGCAGCGTTGTAAGCAGTGCAGATGGAAGCATAAAATTATAGAGAGATATTAATAGATTAAGTGGGCAAAACTCTGGCAAATGGATTTCAGTGTAGGCAAGTGTGAGGTCATCCACTTTGGACCTAAAAAGGATAAATCAGAGCACTTTCTGAAAAGCTCGAATCAGTGGAGGCCCAAAGAGATTTAGGGGTCCGTGTACATAGATCATTAAAATGACATTGACAGGTACAGAAAATAATCAAAAAGGCTAATGGAATTCTGGTCTTTATATCTAGAGGACTAGAATACAAAGGGGTAGAAGTTATGCTACAGCTATACAAAGCTCTGATTAGACCACACCTGGAATACTGTGTTCACTTCTGGGCACCACACCTTAGAAAGGATATATTGGTCTTGCAGCGTAGATTTACTAGAATGATACCTGGACTCCAAGGGTTAAATTATGAGGAGAGATTACACAAACTACGGTTGTATTCCCTGGAATTTAGAAGATTAAGGGCTGATTTGATTGAAGTTTACAAGATATTAAGGGGAACTGATAGGGTAGAGAGAGAAAATCTATTACCGTTGGTTGGGGTGTCTAGGACTCGGGGGCATCGCCTAAATATTACAGCCAGGACTTTCAGGAGTAAAGTTAGGAAACACTTCTACACGCAAAGGATGGTAGAAGTTTGGAACTCTCTTCCGCAAATGGCAGTTGATGCAGGCTCAATTGTTAATTTTAAATCTGAGATTGATAGATTTTTGTTGACCTAAGGATTTAAGGGATATAGGGCTAAGGCAGGTAAATGGAGTTAGGTCTCAGATCAGCCATGATCTCATTAAATGAATGGTGGAACAAGCTCGAGGGGCTAAATGGCCTACTCCTCTTCCCATGTTCCTAACCAACGCAATTGGGTAGCGTAATATAATGTAATCGTTTCTTTCATTTTCTTTCCATTAAAAAGTATTCCTTGATGTATTTAAGAGTGGTAACCTGGTGCAGTTTTTTGTTAAATACAGCTCAAACTGCGTTTATCACCAAAAATAATCATTTAATAAGTGTCCAGTTCTCCACCTCTGAGTAACCTGATTTAATATCACTGAAAAAGACCATTAAAAACTATACCGAATCATTTACTAGTTTAATTGGCATACACTAGTCAGTTTCTTAATAAATTAAATATTTTTTGATATGAAAACACTTTTAAGACATGCCTATTAATAATGCCTGTGTGCCTAAGAAAATGAGCGCAATTTGAAGAGCTTTCCCAAACCTTTACTATCGATGGAAACTCGCAATTTTGACCTGGCGGCGTGGCCATTTTTTGGGCAGGGCCTGATCTGGGCAAATTGAATCTTCAACAAGCTGTTCCAGTACAGCTACAACACTGGCATCCACCCGACAATGTGGAAAATTGCCCAGGTATGTCCTGTCCACAAAAAGCAGGACAAATCCAATCCGGCCAATTACCGCCCCATCAGTCTACTCTCAATCATCAGCAAAGTGATGGAAGATGTCGTCGACAGTGCTATCAAGCGGCACTTACTCACCAATAACCTGCTCACCGATGCTCAGTTTGGGTTCCGCCAGGACCACTCGGCTCCAGACCTCATTACAGCCTTGGTCCAAACATGGACAAAAGAGCTGAATTCCAGAGGTGAGGTGAGAGTGACTGCCCTTGACATCAAGGCAGCATTTGACCGAGTGTGGCACCAAGGAGCCCTAGTAAAATTGAAGTCAATGGGAATCAGGGGGAAAACTCTCCAGTGGCTGGAGTCATACCTAGCACAAAGGAAGATGGTAGTGGTTGTTGGAGGCCAATCATCTCAGCCCCAGGGCATTGCTGCAGGAGTTCCTCAGGGCAGTGTCCTAGGCCGAACCATCTTCAGCTGCTTCATCAATGACCTTCCCTCCATCATAAGGTCAGAAATGGGGATGTTCGCTGATGACTGCACAGTGTTCAGTTCCATTCGCAACCCCTCAGATAATGAAGCAGTCCGAGCCTGCATGCAGCAAGACCTGGACAACATCCAGGCTTGGGCTGATAAGTGGCAAGTAACATTCGCGCCAGATAAGTGCCAGGCAATGACCATCTCCAACAAGAGAGAGTCTAACCACCTCCCCTTGACATTCAACGGCATTACCATCGCCGAATCCCCCACCATCAACATCCTGGGGGTCACCATTGACCAGAAACTTAACTGGACCAGCCATATAAATACCGTGGCTACGAGAGCAGGTCAGAGGCTGGGTATTCTGCGGCGAGTGACTCACCTCCTGACTCCCCAAAGCCTTTCCACCATCTACAAGGCACAAGTCAGGAGTGTGATGGAATACTCTCCACTTGCCTGGATGAGTGCAGCTCCAACAACACTCAAGAAGCTCGACACCATCCAAGATAAAGCAGCCCGCTTGATTGGCACCCCATCCACCACCCTAAACATTCACTCCCTTCACCACCGGCACACTGTGGCTTCAGTGTGCACCATCCACAGGATGCACTGCAGCAACTCGCCAAGGCTTCTTCGACAGCACCTCCCAAACCCGCGACCTCTACCACCTAGAAGGACAAGGGCAGCAGGCGCATGGGAACAACACCACCTGCACGTTCCCCTCCAAGTCACACACCATCCCGACTTGGAAATATATCGCCGTTCCTTCATTGTCGCTGGGTCAAAATCCTGGAACTCCCTTCCTAACAGCACTGTGGGAGAACCGTCACCACACGGACTGCAGCGGTTCAAGAAGGCGGCTCACCACCACCTTCTCGAGGGCAATTAGGGATGGGCAATAAATGCCGGCCTTGCCAGCGACGCCCACATCCCGTGAACGAATAAAAAAAAAAACAAGCATAAAAGATGGCAGAAAACACAAACGTAAGTGGTTTTGGGCAGAACTCACTTACGTTTAAAATTCCCGATCTTTTGCGCTGGTTCGGCCGATTTGGCCCGGATTGCGCTGATATTACTGTCGTAAACAAGTGGCCACTCAACCCCAGTATCTTTCAGCATAGAGAGTTGAGAAAGGTGACTGCAAATGAAGTACACTTCTCCATTGATACTTAACACAAGACCAAGGATGCAAGGCAAAGAGGCCTATCATATGCTTTGTATTATATGAGCTGCTTAGAAACTGATTACTGTTACAAAGTCCTGTAGAGCAAATTTTTATATTTGTATATTTAGGCCATTTGCAATAAAAAGAAACAGGAAACCAGAAATTATAAACAAAAAATACTGAATAAGATAGCTTAATATTTTAATCTGATGAAGGTTTGCATGTGGTAGGTTTAGCTTCCTCTTTTAGGTGTGCCATTCCAGAATGTTCCTTTTTTATTTGTTATTTGATATCAATTATCAGTACATCAATCCAGGTCCTAATATAAATAAGATCTCAGTATATTTTTGTGGCATTGCTAAGTCTGTTTTTAGATATTATCCTGTTGTGGATAGCATTTATCATGGGCAAAATGCCAGCATTTTCAAAGGCTTTTTGTAGTAAAGCAAGCAGTGGAGAGGGTGTGTTGGTAGTTAAAACACAAAACAGATTATTCAAACTTCAGAAATGCTTTTGTTGTACAATTTTGATGATGTAGACATACATGCCAACCATTAGCATTCCATGCTGACGCCTAGCATTTTGAAGGCCCCACCGGTGTGCCAGCATTTGCTAACAACAGTCGGCGCAGACTGATGCTCTCTCCCCACAGACCTGCTCCTTCCTGAATCTGATCACGGATACACTGAACCAGAGCCACTCTACTCTTTCAATGCTGTTATACACTGTAAACTAGACTCTCATGAGAACAAAGTACTCCCTGCCATTATCTGTTCTGATGCATTATACACCATAAGAGTAGGACAAGCAAGTGGGTGGGTAGGTTAATGGCAATAAAAGAAGAGGGAAGTGAATGACAGGAAAGGAAGGAGATGGAGGGAAGTGAAAGGGGCCAAAGAATGGCAATGAAATGGGGAAACAGAAGAAAATGAAGGAAGGAAATGGCAAAAGGAAGAGGGTGTTGGATGGTAATGAAGGGGAGGTAGAGAAGCTGGGAATGGTGCTTTTGGTGGGGGGGGGGAGAAGGGAGAAGGTGGGAGTAGTGCTTTTGGAGAAAGGAGAGCACCAGTATTAGCTGAGAGGGATTGGAGAGGGAGCATGTACTCGACGGAGGGGCAAAAATGCCAGCATGAACCCGAAGAGGCGGGGGGAGAAGACTGCCAGATTGAAAGGTGAGAGGGAGAAGATGGCCAGTATGAACCACATGTCACCGTGCCCTCTTATCTATGGATGTACAGATAGAATCATAGAATCATAGAAGTTTACAACATGGAAACAGGCCCTTCGGCCCAACATGTCCATGTCGCCCAGTTTATACCACTAAGCTAGTCCCAATTGCCTGCACTTGGCCCATATCCCTCTATACCCATCTTACCCATGTAACTGTCCAAATGCTTTTTAAAAGACAAAATTGTACCCGCCTCTACTACTGCCTCTGGCAGCTCGTTCCAGACACTCACCACCCTTTGAGTGAAAAAATTGCCCCTCTGGACCCTTTTGTATCTCTCCCCTCTCACCTTAAATCTATGCCCCCTCGTCATAGACTCCCCCACCTTTGGGAAAAGATTTTGACTATCTACCTTATCTATTCCCCTCATTATTTTATAGACTTCTATAAGATCACCCCTAAACCTCCTACTCTCCAGGGAAAAAAGTCTCAGTCTATCCAACCTCTCCCTATAAGTCAAACCATCAAGTCCCGGCAGCATCCTAGTAAATCTTTTCTGCACTCTTTCTAGTTTAATAATATCCTTTCTATAATAGGGTGACCAGAACTGTACACAATATTCCAAGTGTGGCCTTACTAATGTCTTGTACAACTTCAACAAGACATCCCAACTCCTGTATTCAATGTTCTGACCAATGAAACCAAGCATGCTGAATGCCTTCTTCACCACCCTATCCACCTGTGACTCCACTTTCAAGGAGCTATGAACCTGTACTCCTAGATCTCTTTGTTCTATAACTCTCCCCAACGCCCTACAATTAACGGAGTAGGTCCTGGCCCGATTCGATCTACCAAAATGCATCACCTCACATTTATCTAAATTAAACTCCATCTGCCATTCATCGGCCCACTGGCCCAATTTATCAAGTTTCAACAACATCATGGAAGCCTATCCCCATCTCGCACCTTTTTTGGGCAAGGTCATCAGGAACCATGTCCAGTGACGTTATAGTGGAGCTCGAGGCCTGGATTGCAGGTGTTTGAGCTGTCAACACAACCTCTCTAGCAGGGGCTGCACTGCCGATGGGTCTGGAATTACCATTCTATCCAAGGATGTCTGCAGGTTCTGTAAGCCAACCCTCAGCGCCTGACTCATTTTACTGCTGAACTCCTCCATACTAGTTGCTATTTGTTGGAAGCTTCTAGGCAGCGCCACCAATAACTGCACTAAACCTAAAGCAAAATACTTTGAATGCTGGAAACACTCAGCAGGTCAGGCAGCATCTGTGGAGAGAGAAACAGGGAGAAACAGAATTAATGTTTCACATCGATGACCGTACTAAACCTGTTGTACTCATAAAGCATCCTTCTCCTAAAAGCTGGGCCTCAGAGCTCTGGTTCCCTGACCTTAATGATTGGGGACAGTGGTGACTCACCCTCTGGTGAAGGGCTTCCCATTCGTCATCATCTACTTGGTCCTGCTCCTGTCCACCCATCCTCTGTGATTCACCACTAGTGATGCCCTCCTGCTGTCTATCTAAATCTTCTGGGGTGGATGTATCTGAACTGGTGAGTGTGTAAGATAAGTGCAGTGTTGGGGGTTTTGCTAATTCTCCAGGGGCTATTGTCAAGTGAGGAGTTGGCTTTGGAAGCAGAGGAGATCCTGCAAAGGCACAAAAAGAATAGGAGAACTATAAAGGACTTTGAGTGGTCATACTAACATGGCATAGGCTAACATTTCACATGTTTGCAGTGCTCCTGCAAAGATTGTGCGAGAGTCCTCTGATAGGAATATATTGCACTGTTCTGGAAGGAGTCTTAGGATATCTACCCCTTGTTGGGACTTGCATTCCTGGTTTTGGGATGGGGTAGAAAGCTCTCAAATCTTGTATAATTGCAAGTACTATGTCATTTACCCTGCGCAATGCGTCCTTGGAAAATGGCAGTTTGTTAGCCATAAATAACCTATTGGTGCCAAATTTAATGCAGAAATGATAGCAACAAATGCTTTGGAAGATCAATGTGTGGGATCATGAAGTGGGAAGATGCAGCTTCAGTATCAACCTTGCTGCCTGGAGTGGTGCTAAGTCAGAGAGAAACTATTGTGTATTTCTACAAGACCATTCTGAAGCGCCTCCTGTGGTCAGCTTAAAGTGCAATTGGTCGTGGCCAAGAAGCAGGACACCTGCCCATTCCTCTTGGCTGAAGGATGTGTATAGTGCAAGAGGGGACCTGTTGTTGGAGGGTAAGACTGAGTTGCATGGAACTTCAAAACTTGTGCAAAGCTTACCTGTAGAGGTCAGTAGCTTTGTTTTTAGAACAGACTATTTCAAACTATTAATAGGCAGTGCTGCTACTTACCATCATGTTCTTCAGTCACAAATTCATTCATAATTGGTTCCCCAACTCCTACTTTTGCATATTGGTTACATTTTTCCTTTCATTAGTTGTATTATGTCACATTACATCTGTATCTGCATTTTGAACAATGTACTTTGCTCTCCTTAACGCAGAACAGTAGTTTCAATACCCCTGGGTAAAGTGTCAATTTATTTCTAGTTTCTAGCATTGGACCTAATTGCTTCAGATCTCATTCCATTTTCACTTGCTGTTTGTTTCAATACAGCAGCTTCCTGATGGTGCATTTAGTGACATCTCCATGGAAACCAAATGAAATTGGTGCTGTGCAAACAAAAAGAACAGCAAGGACTTTCCAGATATACTGGTAGTTCTCTAATTGTTTGGAATGATCCTTGTAATTTACATGTTTTTCTAGAGAAGCAATTCGTAAGAATAATTCAAATTGTAACCATTTGTCCCTTTAGAAGAAGCTAGTCCCAAAATTTAGAGATAACAGCTGAACTTTTGTCAGTAAATGACAATAGTATCATCTCCCTATGTTATTTTATTGTTGCCTGGCCCTGCCTGTGGTAAGTCCAACAGAGCATTATTATGTACTCTGCTCCATGATATTTGGTGCTAAATTTCAAAGAAATGATCAGACAGAAATAATTTAATCAGAATTTTACATCCTTTTGAATTGTAGTGGTTTTCATGGGGAATTATAATAAAATTCCTTGTATAATAAAAGTCTTCCATCAGATTAAAACTGATGGTATTGTTCTATAAAAACCCCGATGGCAGAGATACAGGAGAGAGGGGTCAGGTCAGAAGAACATGACCAGAATAAAGCATTTCCTTAGAATTCCACCACTTGAGCTCTGTTTTATTGATGCTTTGTTTCAGATAAAATCTGAGATGAATCAGCTTATAGCCCTTCATTTCTTGGTATCAGTACACTCAGGAGAACATGACATCCCAGCTGCTTTGAATGTAGATGCTTTTATGTTACTTCTGTGTTGTTGCAGTCCAGGGAGAATGACCTCTTTGCACTTTTCTCCCTTGTTTGCATTACCACTTTGTTCAGGTCTTTGTGCAGCCCCATTACAGACTGGTTCAGTAAGGATGTGCTCCATCAATTGCAAACTGCAGAATTCAGAATTAAGAAGAATCCTTACAGACTAGGTACATGAAAGTGTGATTCCAGGACACTGAAGAGTTTTTTTTAAACCTGAGCACTGGGGACCCTTTCCGTCTAGTGGAACACCACAGGTCATAGTGTCGCATAGCAGAGCTTTTAGGAACTCACTTTAGGACCATCCTCATGAGAGTTCAAACGTGGGGTCAGCTTCTTGCATTTGCTTTGTAGAAAGTGGCAGTTTTACTCATATGGCCGATTTGTAAAATATTTTTGACCTGAGGATTGGGGAGCTGAAAGTGGAGACCCACATATCTACTTCCACTGCATTCCTGTAATAAATAGAATCTTAATATTTTTTGCAATGTAGTAAACACGATAGCAGTTGACTGGTTTTTCTACCAAGCTTAGTTTTATTATTAATAGCATAATCAGGATTGGATTGTGAATCTGAATGGCTTAGTATTATGGTTGAAATCTGGCACCACCACCTGATACTTTGGAACCATCACCACTAGCTTTCATTTTATATAGCACTTTCCATGTGTCAAAATGTCTCGAGAGGGAGCAGTGGACACTGAGCAGGAAACGGGAAAAGTTAGGGCAGGTGACCAAAGGCAAGGACCAAAGGTAAGTTTTCAGGAGGCTTTGGAAGGTGAGGGGAGAGATAGTAAGCCAGAGGGTTTGGGGAATGAATTCTGGAGTGCAAGGATGTGGTGGTAAAAAGCTCTGCTACCAGTGATGGAGAATTGTAAACAATTTTACAACACCAAGTTATAGTCCAGCAATTTTATTTTAAATTCACATGGAGAAGGGAGAGACTGAAATATGTAGTATGCCAGAGTCAGAAGATTGGAATGTGCATGCTGCGACATAGGGCTGGAGAAAATTGCAGGTAAAATAGATCCAGGCCATGGTGTGATTTAAAAACAAGGAACAAGATTTAGAAGTCAGTGCATGGGTGGCAGGAAGCTGGTGTGTGAGTTTCAGGGATTGGGGGGGAAGAGTTGGGTATACAGGATAGGATGCGAGCATAAGGATTGAATGAGTTTATATTTGTGTAAGGTGGAGCTGGAGAGCCTGGCAAAGAGGGCTTCAGAATAGTTGAGCTTTGGGGAATCAGGTAGTGTAGTGGTTATGTTACTGGACTAGTTGTAATCCAGAGGTCTGGACTGATAATCCAGAGAAAAGGAGTTCAAATCCCATCATAAGAACATAAGAACATAAGAAATTGGAGCAGGAGTAGGCCAATCGGCCCCTCGAGCCTGCTCCGCCATTCAATAAGATCATGGCTGATCTGATCCCAACCACAAATCTAAAGAACACAAGAAGTCGGAGCAGGACCCGGCCACATAGCCCCTGGGCCCTCTCCACCACCCACAGGGCATTGACCGATCCGAACTCAGCTTCATGTCCAATTTCCTGCCCGCTCCCCATAACCCCTAATTCCCTTTACTTCTAGGAAACTGTCTATTTCTGTTTTAAATTTATCTAATGATGTAGCTTCCACAGCTTCCTGGGGCAGCAAATTCCACAGACCTACCACCCTCTGAGTGAAGAAGTTTCTCCTCATCTCAGTTTTGAAAGAGCAGCCCCTTATTCTAAGATTATGCCCCCTAGTTCTAGTTTCACCCATCTTTGGGAACATCCTTACTGCATCCACCCGATCAAGACCCTTCACAATCTTATATGTTTCAATAAGATCGCCTCTCATTCTTCTGAACTCCAATGAGTAGAGTCCCAATCTACTCAACCTCTCCTCATATGTCCGCCCCCTCATCCCTGGGATTAACCGAGTGAACCTTCTTTGTACTGCCTCGAGAGCAAGTATGTCTTTTCTTAAGTATGGAGACCAAAACTGTATGCAGTTTGAGAATATGAAGTCAGTTTAAAATATCTGGAAATAAAAAGCTACTATCAGTAAAAAAAGTGACCATGAAACTGTCAGATTGTAATTAAAACCCAACTGGTTCACTAATGTCATTTCGGAAACGAAACCTGCCGTCCTTACTCAGTCTGGTTTATATGTGACCCCAATGGTTGACTCTTGACTGCTATCTGCTTAGCAAGCCACTAGCAAGTTTGTACCAAACTGCTAATGGACAAGAAATGTCGGCCTTGTCAGCAACGCCCACATCCCAAGAATAATTTTTTTTTAAAGAATGAGGGTGTAAATGACTGCCACTGAAATAATGAGAATATAGGTGGGCACTGTTCCAAAGGTGGAAATAAGTGGTCTTGGTAATGAGCTAAATGTAGAGGGTAATTTTAATCACAAAGAACGGGTGGGTTGCAGATGGGTGGGAGGTAAAAATTACATTATTTTTTTAAGTGGCACCGCAACCCGGTTCCATTGTGCCCACTTCCGGGTTTAACCTAGGCGTGTTTGAATGCATGCGCAACAGAAACCTGGAAGTCTCGTCCCCACTTAATGCCGGCGGGCTGATTTGTTAAAGGGGCAATGTACCTCATTGCGATAGTTGAGTCACTTAATTTTTTGTGTATTGAAAAGGTAAAACGAATTTAACCTTGCCTGTTTGGGTTTCCCATTGCTTCTGTTTCTTGTCAGGTAAAAGCAGGCGAGAAAGGCCGGATCCATGAGGTGAGTGCCTTTATTGCACTGCTTGTGGTCCAGGAGGAGCAGGAATGCTTCTTCCGAGCCCAACAAGCTCACCTGTCACGACAGGACCCCGCGATCGGCTGACCCCCCACCCGCAAATGGTTGCGCCACCCTCGGCCTCCGATCTACTGGCAACCTCCAGCTCCTCCTGACCTCCGATCTTCTCCCAGGCCCACAATCTCTCCCTCCGATTAGTGTCTCCTTTCCCTCCAAAAGGCAGCCAGCCTGTCAATCTGGCTGCCTGGCGCATGAGAAATCCAGAAGCACCAATACTTACCTTTTAATTGAGTTGAGCACAGAATGCCACGCACACACTTGACTTCCAGGTTCCCCACACGACTATCAACCCACGCACTGGGTTCCTGGCTCCAAGTAAAAATCATGCCCCTCGTGTTTAAAATAGAACTGAAGGTCAAACAAGACATTGAGGTTTGAGCACTGTGGGTTCAATCTAAGTGAGGAGTTGGAATGGCATTGGGATCTGAGGTAAAAGGTTCCTGGTCGGAACCAAACCGGAAGACTTGGACTTTACCAAAATTGAGCTGAAGAATGCCTCGTCAGTACCTACGGTCACACAGCATGGTGACCATCATGGAATGAAGGGTGGTGATGGAGATGTAGAGTTAGGTGTCAAAACATCGAAACTACAGCACAGAAATAGGCCATTCGGCCTGGTCTATGTCGTTATTTATGCTCCACATGAGCCTCCTCCTGCCCTACTTCATCTAATCCTATCAGGATACCATTCTATTCTTTTCACCCTCATGTGCTTATATAGCTTCCCCTTAAATACATCTATGCTATTTGCCTCAACTACTCCTTGTGGTAGCGTGCTCCACATTCTTACCACTCTTTGGGTAAAGAAGTTTCTCCTGAATTCCCTATTGGATTTATTAGCGACTATATTATATTTATGACCTCCAGTTTTGGACTCCCCCACAAGTGGAAATGTTTTCTTTACATCCACCCTATCAAACCCTTTCATTATCTTAAAGACCTCTAGCAGGTCACCCCTCTAGAGAAGAGAGTCCCAGCCTTTTCAGCCTTTCCTGATAAGTATATTCTCTCAGTTCTGGTATCACCCTTGTGAATCTTTTTTGCACTCTCTCCAATGCCTCTACATCCTTTTTATAATATGGAGACCAGAACTGTGCACAATACTATAAGTGTGGTCTAACCAAGGTTCTATACAAGCTATACAGGGTGTGTTTGTGTGTGTGTATATATATATATATATATATATTTTTTTTTAATATTCTATATATTATTTTATAGAAGTTGACCATTGGTAGATGTGGAACTGTTCTGATGTCAAGCTAATGAGAACACAGCTTGCCTTCAAAGCAGTTGCAGGATAATTGTAAGCTCTTTTGAGTTTTCAGTTGAGGACCTTATAATGCGTGGGTAACGCGCCCGGTGAAATTAGTGGGTTTCCCACGCGATCGTGGCAGACAAACCACTAATTGTATCCACTTACCTGTTCCTCCGGGTTCCCCACTGCTGATCTGCGCGTTGGGCGGGCTGCGCATGCGCAGTAAGATCTGTCAGCTGGAGGCGCTCTATTTAAAGGGGCAGTCCTCCACTGACAGATGCTGCAACAAATAGCAAAAATGACAGCATGGAGCAGCCCAGGGGGAAGGCTGCTCCCAGTTTAATGATGCCTCACTCCAGGTATCAATACATGGGGTAAGGAGGAGGGGGAGGACAGAGATCTTCCACCCGGCGGGCGGGAGGAAGCGGCCCGCCTCTGCCACCAGGAAGGCCTGGCTCGAGGTGGCAGAGGAGGTCACCAGCACCACCAACATATCGCCCATCTGCATACAGTGCAGGAGGCGCTCCAATGACATAGTAGGTCAGCCAAAGTGAGTACACGTAGTCTTTCCCCTACACTCCGTCTGCCACAGCACTGCCCCCACCCCACATCTCCTTCGGCACTGCCAACACTACTCTGTCACATCACCCCTCATACCCACTCAAACCCCATCCTCATCTTACCTGCACCTACTCACCTCGCCAGTACTCACCCCGCCACTACCACGCAACCCAATCCTCATACAATCTCATGGCTCTATCTCATACTCACCCTCTCGTGCATCTCTTTCACGGCCAGCATCACTCAACCTGCCACCACCTGTGCTGCAGTCACAGGGCATGCATCACATATGTGCAGTAGGCAGTGTAAGGCAAACGTGTCGTGAGCATGAAGGGGATGCACAAGGGTGTTTGAGGGTTCGTCATGGGTGTTACTTATATTGAATTTCAGAACAACTCACATTACACATTATATTGGCACCACTACTGCCATGTCTTCGCAAATCCTGTCTGGTTTGTGCAATAATGCCCGCTCCTGAGGATCACTATGAAGACCCACCACTGATGCCACCCATTGTGTCACTGCAGAGTGGGTGTAGGTGTATTTGCAGGGCTCTTCTGCACAGATGACTGAGAGACATCGGCGATGTCCCCGGTTGCACCCTGGAAGGATGCGGAGGAGAAGTTGTGGAGGGCAGTGGTGACTGTGACAGCGACAGGTAAGAAGATGGTGCTCGGGCCAGCCAGGTGCAGCTCGGCATGAAAGAGGCTGCAGATGTCCACGGCTACGTGCCGAGTGACTCTGAGCCTCCGTGTGCACTGCTGTTCAGAGAGGTCCAGGAGGCTGAGCCTCGGTCTGTGGACCCTGTGGCGAGGGTAGTGCACTCTGCGACGCATCTCTCTCTGCGGTAGCCCTCCCTCCTGCTGTACAGGTGGATGTGTCACAACACTCTGTTGTGGAGCTCCACGTGTCAGAGGTGGACGGCATAGATGGCGAGGCTAGTGAGGCTGGTGATGCTGTTCGCCCTCCGAGGACGTCATGACTGCAGCTACGGCGGCCCCCGTCCGCAAGATGTACATCTGAGGGGGTCCGCAAGATAGGTACATGTCTCCGGACCCCGGGGTAAGTGTGCAGGTTGGTGACTTTGACTGTCAGGAGGAGGGTGGTGGAGGCCAAACTTTGTCCCAAGTGACGGAGTGGCCTCCTGCAATGGGTGAGGGTCTCCCCCCCCACCCCCCGCCACCACCTGTCAAATGGACCTTTGCAGCTGCCACAGGCTGACAGCTGCAACACGTCCATTCGACCTGGGAGTGTTTCCCCCAGTGTGGGAAACAGTCCCATTTTGTTCTAAAATCCCACATAGTCCCTTAATCAGGTTAGTTAATGACCTGAAATACCTAACTAAATACTGTCAAGTGGCATCCCGCTGGCTTTAATTGCCTGCGGGATTCCCACCAGCGGGGGCTGCGCGCGCACGCCGGCGCATCAGCGGGGAACCCGGAAGTGCGCGGGTTCGGGGCGGGCTCCGGTACCGCGCCGAGATTCTCCGATTTTCGGAGCCCCCCCCGCGGGAAACGCACCCGATAGCGGGTTCTAAAATAGAGCCCCATCACTTTGTTGCATGATGTACTAAGGAGAAGCCCACCCCTGTGCATGGCTGGGTGGGTATGTTAAATTCTTACTCTAATAGAAGTGGATCCAGAATAAGCTTGTATTACAAACACTGAAAGACAATATAATCATTGTCCATATGAAAGTGAACTTAGGATGATCATGCTGTTGGGGCTGCCTGAAACTCCCATTAATGTTATCTAATATTATTATGTATAATCCCTGCCCCCACTATGTGAATTAATACTTTGTGTTAGGAAAGTCTTGTACATTTTGAATTTTATTCTACACTGATCAAATAAAATTGATAAGGTGTGTACCACAATGATGTATATAATATATACTATAACTCTTTTCAATTTGCTGACTAGCTGAATTGGCAGTTTATCAGCATGTTGCAAACATAAATCTATTAGCTAACAATCTACTATTAACACAGTATAATAAAGCAAATTAAATGTGAGTCAGCATCATAACTATACCTTTAAACTGACTTACTATTTTTTCAAAAAAACAGGTGCATATTGTTTGAGTTGGCTTTGCATCTTTTCATCTACAAGCTGCTGAATTTTTTCTCAGAGATCCAATTTCTCGTTGACAGTAAATAGCTTTCAGGATTTAGTTAATATTTGTTAAATCGACCTCAAGTAGTTAGAACCAGTTGTCTTAGTGAAAGAATTAAATGGCAGTAGTAATCCTTCATAAGTAAACTGTAAACATGCATAGAGTAAGTCCATTTAAATCTATTGCATTTAAGAACATAAGAAATAGGAGCAGCAGTAGGCCATACAGCCCCTCGAGCCTGCTCTGCCGTTCACTAAGATCATGACTGATCTTCAACCTCAACTCCACTTTCTTGCCCGATCCCCATATCCCTTGATTCCCTTAGAGTCCAAAAATCTATCAATCCCAGTCTTGAATACACATAACGACTGAGCATCTGCAGCCCTCTGGAGAAGAGAATTCCAAAGATTCACAACCCTCTGAGTGAAGAAATTTTTCCTCAACTCAGTCCTAAATGGCCGACCCCTTATCCTGAGACTATGCCCACTAGTTCTAGACTGTCCAGCCAGGGGAAACAACCTCTCAGAATCTATCCTGTCAAACCCGCTTAGAATCTTATATGTTTCAATGAGATCACCTCTCATTCTACTCAGTCTCTCCTCATAGAACAACCCTCTCATCCCAGGAATCAATCTAGTTAACCTTCGTTGCACCGCCTCTAAGGCAAGTATATCCTTTCTTAGGTAAGGAGACCAAAACTGCGCACAGTACTCCAGGTGAGGTCTCACCAAAGCCCTGTACAGTTGCAGCAAGACTTCCTTACTCTTGTACTCCAACCCCCTTTGCAATAAAGCCAACATACCATTTGCCTTCCTAATTGCTTGTTTTATCTGCATGTTAACTTTCTGTGTTTCGTGTCCATGGACACCTAAATCCCCTTGAACACCAACATTTAATAGTTTCTCACCATTTTGAAAAATATTCTGTTTTTCTATTCTTCCTACCAAAGTGAATAACCTCACATTTCCCCACATTATACTCCATCTGCCACCTTCTCGCCCACTCACTTAACCTTCTATATCCCTTTGCAGCCTCTTTGTGTCCTCCTCACCACTTACTTTTCCACCTATCTTTGTATCGTCAGCAAACTTGGATATATTACACTCGCTCCCTTCATCTAAGTCATTAATATATATTGTAAATAGTTGAGGCCCTAGCACTGATCCTTGTAGCACCTCACTAGTAACAGCCTGCCAACCTGAGAATGACCTGTTTGTTCTACTCCCTGTTTTCTGTCAGTTGACCAATCCTCTTTCCATGCTAATATATTACCCCAACTCCATGAGCCCTAATCTTGTGTAAAAACCTTTTGTGTGGCATTTTATCGAATGCCTTTTGAAAATCCAAATATGCTACATCCACTGGTTCCCCTTTATCTACCCTGCTAGTTACATCCTCAAAAAACTCTAATAGTTTTGTCAAACATGATTTCCCTTTCATAAAACCATGTTGACTCTGCCTAATCATATTATAATTTTCTAAGTACCCCGTTACCACATCCTTAATAATAGATTCCAGCATTTTCCCGACGACTGATGTCAGGCTATCTGACCTGTAGTTCCCCGTTTTCTCTCTCCCTCCTTTCTAGAATAGCGGGGTTACATTTGCTACCTTCCAATCCGCTGGGACCGTTCTAGAATCTAGGGAATTTTGGAAGATCACAACCAATGCATCCACTATCTCTGCAGCCACCTCTTTTAGAACCCCAAGATGTAGGCCATCGTGTCCAGGGGACTTGTTGGTTTTTAGTCCCATTAATTTCTCCAGTACTTTTTCTTCACTAATATTAATTACTTTACGTTCCTCACTCTCATTCGACCCTTGGTTCCCCACTATTTCTGGTATATTTTTTGTGTCTTCTCATGTGAAGACTGATAAAAATATTTGTTTAACGTCTCTGCCATTTCCTTATTCCCATTATTATTTCTCCATGGGGACCAATGTTTACTTTTGATACTCTCTTCCTTTTTACATACTTGTAGAAGCTCTTACAATCTGTTTTTATATTTCTTGCTAGTTTACTCTCAGATTCTATTTTCTCCCTCTATCAGTTTTTTGGTCATCCTTTGCTGGTTACTGAAACTCTCCCAATCCTCAGGCTTACTATTCTTCTAGGCAACAATATAAGCATTCTTTCTTTAATCTGATACTATCCTTAACTTCTTTAGATAGCCATGGATGGATCACTTTTCCTGTGTCAGATTATTTAGCCAACACGAGAAGATTTCCTGTTGTATTGCTGATGGTAGGTTAACGGAAATGCCATTTCATAATGACTTTACATTCCTCACTCACATTAGACCCTTAGTTTCCCCTGACCATCCTCCTGCTAAAATGCAGGTGCGTGTAATTTAGTGTGTCACTTTTAAAGTATTGTAAACAATTTTACAACACCAAGTTATAGTCCAACGATTTTATTTTTAATCCCACAAGCTTTCGGGGGCTTTCCCCTTCCTCAGGCGGTGTGGAAGTAACTTTTAAAGTAAAAAGTTATTGTTGGGTCAATTAAAGGCTAATTGTTCTTGGGCAAATCCTTAGATCAAGTAGTGATCTGACTGATTTTTTAAAATATTTATCGTGTTATTCCTGAAGTTAGTTAGATATTTTCTGATGGTGATGAACTTTCTCTGTAGACTGGAAATACTCGGCTTTCTTTCTCTCTCTCCACATCCATTTTCAAGTGGGAAATATAAATTTGCATGTGTGAGAGTGTGACACCTGAAGTATAATGGATGCATCTCAAAACTTTTTTGTACAACTATTATCTTCTGTGGCACTGCTCACAATAAATCTGATATATTACATTGTGACAGGAGTATTACACCATGTAATGCATAATGTACAAATCTGCTGGTAAAATGGAGCTGTGTATGAGCTGGTCTGTCCCTTTTAAGATCAGAAGATCTACTTTCTGTAAATAAAATCAGCCTGAGGTATTCAGAATTTAATTGTTGTTTGGTTAGGGAGCTTTACAGCTTGTAATGTGCTCATTGTTTCAGGTTTTAGCTCAGAAATACTCAATATTTTTAAATTGTTGTGCATATGTAGCAATGTGTGATATATGGGTGGCTACACATACTAATTTTAATATATTACAACTGGTTTGCCCCGCAATGCCACATCTAGCTCCCTACGTGCTATAATTATTTTATGCTGTGTAACATACAACATATTGTCAGAGCCACTGATTTATGGTGCTCGAATAAATATTTGTAGGGGTGTTGGTGATAGAATTCAAACCCAAAGCTATGATTATGTCCATATTTGGATGGAAGCTGTAAATCCATGACCTTGATTACTATTAAGTTTCTTTGACTAATGTAGTTAATTTTATCTTTCACCTTTTTTTATAAGCCCCGAATATAGTGGAAAATCGTGAAGGAGATCTTACAGGCTGCAGGCAGGTAGGATGTAGGTTGTACAAATTGTGTATAATGGTACTAGAGATTTGGGGGGGGTGGGCTGTGTGGATTTGTATTGCTGGAGGGTGGTCCTGGGGATTTGAGAATGGAGATCGTGGGGCTTGGGAGCATTCGGTGGGGTGGGGGGGGCAGTGAAAGGGTCTGGGAGTGGTCCTGGAGATTTGGGAATGGAAGTCGTGGGGCTTGGGAGCATTGGTGGGGGGTGGGGGGGGTGGCAGCAGAGGAAGGGCTTGGGAGAACCGGAAAGATGGTTGAGATGTGAACGACCAAGAAAAGATGATCATGGTGTTTAGGAACGCTGTTGTTGGGGGTGGAGGGTGTTGTACCAGATCTGGTAGGAGTGAGAAAGGGTTATGAACTGGGGGGTTCTGAATTTGGGAGGAGTGCGAGATTGGTTCTTGATTATGGAAGCACCGAGACAGAACTGTTGGGTGTGAGGGTGGACTTGGAGATGATGGTATGGGGTGTGGAAGTACTTGAAAGGGCTTTGCAGGGTGCCGCTCACAGATGCATGATGATGGTGTTTTCTTGGTGGGGTTGGCAGTAGGTGGAAAGCATGGTCGTTATCATGGGGGTTGAGAGCAATAAGAGGTAGCAAGAGGGAGTGGAGGGAGACAGTATAGGGTGGTTGAATGGGTCACAGTGAAAAGACATGGCAGTGGCAGGACAGCGCATTTCAGAAATAGGTTTCCTGACCAGTTAGCTGGGAAAACCTAAATTATTTAAATAAGCTAGGTTTCCCCAGGTCATCGCTTTCAGGATATTACCTCTTCCATCTGTCACTCTTCCCTTCACCGCAGCAAATTGACTTTGGGACCTGAGGATCCCCCGTCCTCCTGGATTGGAAAAAGCTACTGATGTTAAAAAGGTAGCCAGTTCTGGGTAATAGTTCAGAACATAATTTTTGCCACTGGGGGGAAAGGGGTTAGTGATTTTTGGGCCTTGAGATTGGAATGGGGTCACTCTAGGGGAAGTGGGCATCCCAAAGGGGGGAAGGCAACAGTGGGAGATGCAAACGTAGTGAAGGGAGGAGGGAGCCAACATTGGGCCTATAGGGACTCTAAGATGAATGGTGCTGTGGTTAATAGCACAATCTATCTTGGAGGTGCAGCTAAGAGATCAATCAAGTAAGTTAGCAACATCGCCAGCTACCTTGAGGGCCAATCTTCAGAATGCAATTAGCAGTAAGTAAAATGAATAGTTAAATTTAAGTGTGACATTGGCATGACAAGAGAGTGTTACAGAAAGTAAATATTATTTGCACAGAGTGTGCATGTATGCAAGATTAATATATTATAGATAGATATAGCCTCTTTATTCAGTAAGTATATAAATGCTTGCATTCATATACTGTAGAGCCTTATTGTGCCAAAATGTCTCAAAGCCCTTCACACAATTAATTACTTTTGAAGTCTGGTGACTGTTATGTAGGCCATCCTCAAACCTTGGTGTTTAAAGGAATTTTCCCCAGCTATTTTCCAACCTTTATATCTCTGTGAAACAGTTTAATTAGTCCTCTGCCAATAACCCTTTGGTTCCTTGGAAAGACATTTTTCATTTCTAATCCAGATATTTTAAATGTCCATCTTAGAATTACACTTTGTTTCATTTAAGCAGCTGGGAACTCTTCCTGTGTTTATTGGCATATAGTCTCATTGGAAGAAAGCATATTGAATCAATTAAAAATTGCACCATTTGTGATGGTGGATTCATTTTGAATTTAATCCAGTATTGATTTTATTTTATTGCATCTCTTGTTCCTCCCCCTTTTTCGATGTTCACTAAATCAGCATTAGTACATATATCACTAATATTACCTGTGACAGTAAATACAACAAAGTACATATCTAACAGAGATAGATATGCTGCTGTAATCTTTGCTAAGATCTCTTAACCTGTTCAACATTGGTGGAGTAAATTACAACATTATGGATTTGGTTTGATGCTTGTGTTTTATATCTTGAATTGGGGTACAAAACTAAAATTATTTTGAGTGCTTTTTTGGGTGATCTAGTTTTCATTTGCATACCTATTCAAATGTTTGCAAAACTGCTTAACAGCTGTGTGGGCAGGTAGCAGTTAATAGTCTAATTATCTACATATGCAAGCATAGTGTTTGTGCTTATGCAGTGAATTTTTCTTTGTTTTGTTCAACTAGTAACCAAAGCATGTAGAGCATAAACTTTTGCATGAAGTGCAGTTCAACATCAGGATGATACCAAAGATAAAAAAACAAAGAATTTGTATTTATACTGCACCTTCCAGGACCTTGGGACGTCCCAACGCGCTTTAGTATTTTTGAAGTGTAGTCTCGTTTCCCTATTGTAATGTAGGGAAACGAGGCAGCCAATTTGCACAAACAGCAATGAGATAATAGCTAGATAATCTGTTCTCGTGATGTTGGTTGAAAGATAAATATTGGCCAGGACGCCAGGAGAACTCCCCTGCTGTTCTTCGAATCGTGCCATAGGATCTTTTACATTCACCTGAGAGCGCAGATGGGGCCTCGGTTTAATATCTCAACTGAAAAACAGGACCTCTGACAGTGCAGTACTCTCTTAGTACTGCACTGAAGTGTTGGCCTATATTATGTGCTCAAGTCTCTGGAATGGGACTTGAACCCACAACCTACTGACTCAGGCGAGAATGCTATTACTGAGCCAAGGGTGACACCTTTTTTCTAAACAAAATGGCAGACACACTGAGCAAAACGTACTGCCTTACCCTCCCACACTAAGGAAGATAGAAAATAAAACAGTAGGTATTTCATTAAGAAAAGGCAAAGCTATTGGAAGGAATATTTCTTGAGTGCTAAACATGGTTATCATACATCCCTTGAAACCAACTTCTTCAGACATAACCTGAATGCAACCTGAAGAGATGTTGGTGAGGAAGAAGGTGGTCTTCATCAGACTTCAACAAAGGCTTGAAAAATCAAATCGTGTTACTCAAGTGCCACCACTGAGCTAAGGCTCATATAGTTATGAGGAGAGACTTGAGTACTGGGACTATTCCCACTGGAGCAAAGAAGGTTAAGGAGATTCCGTTTTTAAAATTATGAAGGGTTTTGAGGGGGCTGAATAAGGAAAGACTATTTCTCCTGGTTGGGGTTGTCGGGGATAAAGATTTATCAATTTAAACTTGTCACTAAAGGAGTAACGATGGGTTGTGAGAGAAATCTCTCTATGCTAATAGTTGGTGCAGATTTGAGCATATCTGGCACACAACTGGTTTAGCAATCCATTACCAAATTTGGCCGTGCCACATCAAGCGCAATTAGGCCTCAGTCTCCTTTGCCAAAACCTCTCACTACTCCAGGATCATCCTGGAGAGCAAAGATAACCACTGGCTTCTTTTCTCCACAACCAACCACCCTCACTTCCAACAAGAAGCGTGAGGAGCTCATTGACTTCTTGATCACTAAGATGGAAACCATCCATTTAGCTACCAAGCCAAATCTCCCTGCAAGCATTTATTTGCCTTAGCCCTGAACTCACGTCATTCTCTACTTTCTCTGCTATCTTCCCAGATGCCCTCTCTGAGCTCATCTTGCCCATGAGACCCACACGTAACCCCATTCCCAATAAAACACTGACTGCCCAACTTCCCTTCCTGGCCCTTCCTAGCTGACATTGTAAATGGTTTCCTCTCCTCAAGTACTGTCCTCTCCCTTTCAAAACCGCTTTCATCATCCATCTTTTCAAAAAAAAAGCACCATTGACCCTTCTGCCCTTGTAAACTGCCACCCCATTTCCATTCACTCCTCTCCAAATTTCTTGAACATGTTGTCTCCCAAATTCATGCCCATCTTTCCCACAACTCTGAATCTCTCCAATCAGGTTTCTGCCCCTGCCACAGCATCTGACTCTGGCATCTTGTGCATCACCCCCTCTCTTCACCCCACCACTGGCAGGCATGCCTTTAGCCACCTAGGCCCCACACTCAGGAATTCCCTCCCTAAACACCTCCGCTTTCCAACCCCCTCTCTGCCTTTAAGACTCTCTTTAAATCCCACCTCTTCAACCAAGCTTTTGGTCATCCCTCCTAATATCTCCTTTGGCTTGGTGACCATTTTTCTTTGATTATGCCTCTGTGAAGTGCTTTGGGACATTTTTTGACATTAAACATGCAATATAAATGCAAGTTGTTGTTGTCGCTGTTAGATCATGGAATCCTTTGCCACAGGGAATGGTTGAGGCTGAGACTAGTGCACCTTTTAAAGGAAAGTTGGATACATATTTAAAGTAGAGGCAGATACAGGGCTATGGGGAGAGAGCAAAGCATTGGGATTAGTTTTAGATTGTTGTAGCAAAGAGACAATGGGCTGAATGGCCACCTTCTGTGCTGTTAAACTATCATGATTCCATGGACCTTGCAGAGATTGCAGTCACCTACCTTTTTAGGTTGATGGGATTGAAGATGTGAAACCTTTGAGCACCCTTTGATGGTTACCTTAGAAATAAGAACTCTGAGTGAGGTGGATCTTATCCAACTTAATTCAGGTGCATTGCTTGTACTCTGATCACAGACTATTTTGAAAGGGTATTAGATTTAGCAAACGATTATGCAAAATTGACATTCTTTTGGATTAGTAAGTATAGCTTCGTAGTCTGGTAGAAGGTCTGGTAGTAATACAGCTCTGCAGGAGTCACAAGTACAACTATCCTCAACTAACCATTTATATTTGCCAACGTCAATCACACGTTCTTTAATAAGTCAAGAGATATGCAGCCTGTTGTGCTCCTGAAATATAAAAGCTAGTTAGCTAATGACTCCCTGACCTCCAATATGCAATGCAAAGCTTTTGACATTCAAGACCAATGCAATATTACTAGATTCTTATGTTATACTATTTTTCAGTTTTACAAAAGACTTCCATGATGCCTGTACCATGAGTGCACTAACATTTGGACAACCCTGAGAGCTACATTTTTGCTTTCGTGTATACCTACTCACTCATCTAAAGCATGATGCTGTAAAGATGGTGATGCACTTTGGACCTAAGAAAGATAGGTCAGAGTATTTTCTAAATGGCGAGAAGCTAGGAACTGTGGAGGTGCACAGAGATTATGGGGTCCAATTACAGAAATCACTAAAAACTAGTGGACAGATACAAAAAATAATTATAAAGGCTAATAGAATGTTGGCCTTTATCTCAACGGGGCTGGAATACCAAGGGGTGGAAGTTATGTTACAGTTACATAAAGCTTTGGTTCGACCCCATTTAGAAATCCCTCGATCTGTGGGCCAGGACAAGAAAGGCTACTTTGAAAACCGCCGTCCATCTGCTAATTGTGACCCTTATGCAGTCACAGAAGCATTGGTCCGCACATGCATATTGGGCGAGTCTGGGGACAAGCCTGTTGAGTACAACAAAAACTAAGCAAAATAATGCACTAATGGGCCTAGCATTTGTAGCAGTGATACCTTTTGAAATGTGGGATTCAGTTTTGGGCACTGCACCTCAGGAAGGATATATTGGCCTTGGAGGGGGTGCAGCACAGATTCATCCGAATGATATAAAAGGTTAAAAAGTTTAAGTTATGAGGACAGGTTGCAGAGACTAGGCTTGTATTCCCTTGAGTATATAAGATTAAGGGGTGATCTAATTGAGGTGTTTAAGATGATTACAGGAGTTGATAGGGTGGGTAGAGAGAAACTATTTCCTCTGGTGGGGAAGCCCAGAACAAAGGGGGCATAACTTTAAATTAGAGCTAGGCTGTTCAGGGGTGATGTCAAGAAGCACTTCTTCACACAAAAGGAAGTAGAAATCTGGAACCCCTCCCCTCCTTAAAAAAAGAAGCTGTTGTGGCCAAGTCAGTTGAAAATTTCAAAACTGAGATTGATAGATTTTTGTTAATCAAGGGTATTAAGGGTTAGGGAACCAAGGCGGGTAGATGGAGTTAAGATACAGATCAGCCATGATCTAATTGAATGGCGGAACAGGCTCGAGGGGCTGAATGGCCTATTCCTGTCCCTGTGTTCCTATAATCTTCTGCAGGCAGTCTTTTGTCTTGTGAAAACTTGTTCTGTTTGGAAAGTGCCCTTCTTTGTTTCATATTTAATATTGGTTTGTTCTGAAATTAAATTTAATGCTTTACTCTGTGGTCTGCTCATCATTCTGGTCTGTAGTAATGCTGACCTTACGGAATCAGAATGGAAAAAATTGCTACAAGGTTTAAAAGTAATTGATAATGGGGAAAAATTATGATTTTCCTGACAATTTACCAAAATAGTAACTTATGCTTTGTTTGCTAAATATATATAGTGTTGGTTCACTTGGCTATATTTGTATTTTCTGCAGGGCATAATACAGATCTGCATGAACGACTTTACTAAATTGCTTGTGACATCAATAATGGATGGAAAACATTGCTGTGAGACATCTCACCATCGCCCTTGCACTCTGATGATTAAAAAGATTACAATAAGATCTTAGCTTTGCTTCAGATTTAAAGGACCATTGTTTTTATATAAAAGTGCAAACATTTTTCTGTGTTTTCCAAACATCACAACGTAGAGACTTAAATCTAGCAGAAATGCATTGCTGTGTCTCAAACACCCACGTGACAAAAATAACGTGTGGCTGCCCTCCTGAACTGTTCCCCTGTGACTTACATGGTGCCTCTTTAACTACTAACCCTCTTGAGTTTGATTCAAATAGAGTTTCAAACTTCAACCTCAAAGCTGTGGTAACAATAGGTGCTGTCAACCTGCTTCCTGTCAGATTTGTAGTTTCAAGAGTAAATCTTTGATCAGCAATTGTTTCATGGTGGATGGGGCCAGTAGATTGGAGAGCAGTAATGAACCTATTCAACTGGAGCTAGTCCTCCTCTTTTGAGTTGTTTACAACCAGTGAACATAGGAACTTAGCACACAAATTCCACCCCTTCCCATTTGTGTCTCCATGGGAGAGCCCTGCAGGAAATCCTCCATATGCTTTCCTTCTAACCTGAGTTCACAAGGACATTTTCTGTTGCCTCAAAAGTTCTCTATGGTGCTGTACAACACCATCATCTGGACAAGGATGCATCTCGACAGGAACATAAAGCAGTTTTTCAAAGGGGCATGGTGACCTTGTTCAATGATAAGTTTGTTTTAGCAGGTTGCTTAACAACGGTGAATGTAAAAACAGCTTCAGACTAAAAGAAGTATTAAGTGCCGAGAGATTTTGTATGGTTTGGGAAACATTTCCAGATTACTGTGGAAGTGAAACGCAATCAGCTGTTTGTGGACTTGTGTACTAAATTTTTAAGCTACCACAGGAATGTAGGTATGTAATTATTCTATTTAGCATTTTTCATCTTTGCTAATGAGCTGAATAAAACTTGTATTCTTTGTCATATTGATACAATGATTGAATAGTGAGGTTGTATTTATTTTCCCTATGATACTTGAAAAGAAGGCGGCACACAATTATGCACATCATCTGGACTTACTCAGACTTTTAAATGAGACAGCATCTCTTCTACAGCCTGCATCACCAGAAACACAAGTTAACCAAAAAAATTGTCTTACTTCCTGTCTCATTTGTCCAAGCTTTTAAACAGAGCTGCCTGGTATTACTTTTGCCAGAAACATTTCCAGAACTACAGGTATTTTTTATGTGGAATGGAAACTAAAGCAGCCTGTGAAAGTGAAACATAGGGGATACTTATTCTTTATCCTTTTACTTAGTAAAAGACTTGCCTCATTAACATAGCTGTTAGCCATTTATGATTAGGAGTGTCTTGACCATATTGGGTTTAACCTATAATTATATCCAGTAAGTAGTTATTTTCGGCTGTACTATGTTAATTGTAGCTCTGGTGTGAACTCAAAAGAGTAAATGTGACCAAAGTTAGTGGTCAGATTGGATTCATGTGGTTTAAAAGCTTCGTAATGAAGTTTTAAAATGCAGACAGTGAAGACTGTGTTGCCAGTTAAAGACAGAACAGCAGTGTTTGAGGTAGGAATTCACCTCCCGAAACTTGCATTTTCTGGCAATTTCATGTGACTTTCGCAGCCACAGCATTAAAAACTGCTTGTGAACCTCCAGCGACTGTGGAGCTTGACTGCAAATCGAGGCATAAAGCAAATTCTGCAGAAATGATGAGTAAGTAATCCAGTTGAATTACTGATACAAGGCTGAAAAGATACATGTTTCTTACTAAGCTGCTGTTCTGGGAAAACCAAGAGCAAATATGTTATGGATTCTGTACTTATTTTTTGTGGAATACTACACTCTCATAGATCTTTTAATCTGATAGAACAATAAACTGGAATGTGACATTCTGAATGCATGCTTCCATTACAAGTATCACCAAAGGACGTAACACATTAAATTATGTTCTAACGTGCAGTAGGAAATCTTGTTGTTCTGCAGTCTATTGTATCACAACTCGGTACTGTGAGGAATAGAAATTTAAACAGAACTGCTGGGCTATAATAAATGTTTTTTTTCTGGAAATACCTATGGCTATAGCACATTCCTTTTCGTTTGCTGACGAGGGAAATCCTTGGAATGTTGTGCCTAATGAGCGTCAAGTCTCTTGAGGTAATGGAGTAGAATGTTCTGTCTGTGAGGGTGTAAAGCAGGGAACTGTGCTGTGTGTGTGTGTGTGTACGCATTGGGGGTGGGGGAGGTGTTCTGAGTATGTTAAAGAGGGAGAGGAAGGAGTCACTCACTTTAAGGACAAATTCCCAGCATATTTATTACATGCATGGAATTTACAATTAACTTTTAAAACATTAGGTCAGGTCTGGGCAGCAGGGACTGAAAGCTGGCTCCAGTAAACTCAAATGAGATTGATGTTAATGTTGCCATTGTGCATGATGTCGGCTAGTTGACAGAAATATTTTGATTTGCATGCTTCTTTGATCACATTAAGATTCTTAGCTTTGATTATTACAAGTTGTCCAACTATGCTAATATTTAACTTTTTATGGAATCTTAACAATACCAGAAGGCAAGGGGGGGTTGACGAGGTTGTTACAAACCTGTTCAGCTACCTGCAGTGATGCAGTACATCTGTTTTTTGTGTTTAGTGTTTGACTTTGCAAGGAGTGGAAATATGGTGATTTCTCTGAAGTATTGTTTAGCTTAGAATGAAGCAGCATTTAGAAGCTGATGTTCCGATGGGAGTGCCACTGTTAGCATACTTCCTGGCGACTCAATCTTTTTTTAGCTTTCCGGTACCTTAATGAATAGTTTTGTATTCCTCTGAATAGACTATGTTAACCAACAGGATTTGACAAAATTATAGTTTACTGAATAAGTATTTGGCCTGAAAAAAATGTGGGACTTGCTAGAGTGGAGGCTTTGTGTTTGAAGATGATGCCGGTGTAGTTGAGCACTGAGTTTACGTTTCAAACACTTCCTTTAGATCAGAAGTCTTGTCAATTCTTCCAGTTGGTAAAGTTCTGAGTTAAAATGACATTGGTTCAATTTCCAGTATAAATGTAGTACAACAATAAAGGTTTTGATTTCACTCAAGAGTTGATTAAGTGTGTTCCACTCAAGCTCTGGCTGGCATCTTTAAACCTGACATGCATGCACAGATCCTGAGATTTTTGCTCTGCCTCAAAGAATGTTTTCCAGCCTTGGCTAGTGGATGACAAGACTTTCAGTGCAGTGTACAGTACAATTGCCAAATGTGTGCTGAAACCTTTCTTTCCCTTTGGAAAACACACAGAAAACAATTTTTCTTGGCTTCTGTTGTGCCAGGATCTGACCAGGAAGAGTAAAAACATAGTTGTCACTATTTTGGACAATGTGTGCAATCTATAAATCAGATTGTCTAGGCTGGATAGGGGTAGCTGAAAGATTAACAGCAGATGCTGCATATAAACTATGTCCTGTTTTTAAAAAGAAATTGGCCAGGGTAAGGGATAGTGCTTGTGAGGCAGTAAGACTGGCGAATGGTTGTACCAACACCTAATTGGGTATTTGCTTACCATAAAATCCAGTGAATATAGTGTGCTTTCATGCAGATTTTTAATGACGGGCAGAGCAGAGATGCGATTTATGAACCATTGCAGTTTAGAGAATTTACTGGCTATCTGTTGATTAAAAAGTGTGAGCTTTCTACCAAATTATGCAGTACCTTATTTTGTCTAGAAAATGAATGATAATGCAGCTCCCCTCTTGTACATACCAGCAGTGTCAATCCCTTCATTTTTCTGGTTGTGGGATATTGGAAATTCAACATTTACACTGCCATCCACAAACACGCTATATGCACTAGAAGCAAAAGAAACTTTTTAGTACACCATTATAGCAAAAGGAAAATTTGGTCAGTATTCACTGCTGTATGTAAAAAAAATAATCGAAGTCTGCAAGCTTATGTAATGGAGTGTTCTGTCCACTTAGATCATCTTCTCCAAAGAAACCGACAAAAATTAATGACGTTCTTTTTTTTAAAATGGAAATAGAATTACATTTAAATTCAAATAATGATACACCGTAATGTTACTAATTTTTCAGTTCAGCTACTGGAAGTTAGTTTTAGTTTTCCCTTAAGAAAATTTAGTATCACCTGCAGTAATGTAAACATAGATATTAAAATGAAACTAACACAGTGAGTATGAAAAAATAATGGTACCTTTGACTGAGAAGACAGTCCAAATAAGAGAAAGCTTCGGTGTCCCACTGGGTGTCTGCCTCTCACATCTTTGATCATAGATGTGAGCATTGGTTTCGATTGCCTAGATGTGTCTGACCAACTTTAAACGCAAATTCAGTGATGACTTTGCCCATGTTGGAACGGCATGGATATAGTAATAATTTTTGCTGAAAGTGAGTTAAATCACTGTAAATCTACTAATGTACAGTTAAATAAAATTACTTTACCATGAAGTTTTTAGTCTGAAGTTAAAATGTGTATTTACTTAAGAGGGGAAAATCCAATGACGGGCTTTGAAGGAATGTTGAAATTAAGCAGTGGAATGTGCTTGGATCCTTTCTACAGCATTGAATAGTGCTGTTTAAAACAAGTGAATGATCTTGTCATGTACTGAAAATATTGTTCACACTCTGTACAAGTGTTGCAATGAAATGATTTGTGATGGATAGATTTTCCCTTCCTCTTTGTAAAGTACTTGCAGTGTTTTCATTGTATCATGCAATGTATTCAGCTCTACTTAATTACTCAAAAATTGAATGCAAAGCACTGGCATGTGATTTGCTGAATATGCAGACTTTTCCTTCAAATTAGCAGAGTGCCAAATCAACCAGTGTTACCGTTACCAGCAATAAAAAAGTGCTTAGCGCGCATTGAGATCTGTGGAAGAGATTTAACAACCTATAAACACAGCTGTGCCTTTATTTATACTTCTACAAATCCGTCTGCCCTGGTGGATAGGAGTAGGTGGAAAGGTACTTAGTTAAAAGTTGAGTTGTTGGACATAAACCAGGTCATAACCTTTTGAAGATAGAATTGTGTGTAGAAAACCTAAGTAATGTAGAAGATGGTCACTTGATATCTCTCAGCCATGGCACCAGATAAGCAGCAGCAGGAAAGAATAACTGCAAGGGGGTAGGAGAGTGAAGAAACATTTTCAGATGAATAATTTTTAGTTGCTTATGTAAACCTAAGGTAATCTACAGAAATTTCTACCGCTTTGTGATTGATTCTGGATAGTTTATCTCTTTGACTTTAACTTCAAAGGGCGTCTTTGATGTCACAGCAGATTGGTTGGTTGGTTTAAATTGCAGATGGTCTCTTTGATATAAATAGGGTTTTCCTGTAAAACAAGCTGGTTTATTCCATTGTGAAGACTTTAATCCAATTAAGTAACAACCTCATTTAACTTGTACAACTGAATTTTTTTTGCAGTCAGTGGAATCATACAGTCCTTTTGTTTGTACTGAAATATGACTAATGTTTTCAAACATAAATTATTGTTTGATTTGTTGCGATCTCCTATGTTAAAGTTGCGTGAAATATTGTTTGATATGAGAAGGAAAACATCTATGAGAATGTTGGTTTTGACATCGGAGTTAAAAACAGTAGTTGTGACAGGAGAAGATTTCCTGAAAGGTGGTGTTCTGCAATTACTCTTCTATGAGAAGATGATGCTGGAGTAGAGATGGGCAGAATTCATAGAACTTTGTCAAATGGATAGAGCGACTTGAACTAAATCATAAACTGTGTTTACTGAAGGTAGTTAACCTATTACAGATATTCTCATTGTGTTTGTTGCACATGTGTTGTACTTTTAAGTATTTGCCTTTTGTTAAGCTTTTTGTTACTTACATATAAATGAGGTTATTTAAGGGCTTTAGTCTGTAAACCTCTGGTCTTGTGTGGAAATATCTGCCATTTTAAAGAGAATTGAGTAGCACAACACAAGTTTACATTAAATCCAGTAGGCAAATTACTGCAAGTGGAATAATAGTTGGTCCTTGTGTGTGTGGTTCTGCAAGGACAGAGTATAGAAAAGGCGCAGCTTCTGGATCATGTCATCTTATGGCTGTTGCAGTGCCTTTATGTTGGATGGTCTTAAAAACCCCCAAACTGTAATGAGTTTAAGTTCATTAAAAATGTATTTACTGTGACAAAGGAAACATATGCAAGGCTATGGGGAAAGAGCGGGGGAGTGGGATTAATTGGATTGCACTTTCAAAGAGTCGACACAGGCGTGACTGGCTGAATGAAGGCCTCCTGTGCTGCAAGATTCTATGTCATGTGATTACTTGTACACCACCTTTTGATTTATAGAGAATAGGTTTAGTCGAATAGGTAAATTTCCATTATTTCATGTCCATGTTTGAATCCCTCCAATCAGGTTTCCACCCCTACCACACCACTGAAACGGCCCTTATCAAAATCACAAATGACATCCTATGTGACTGTGACCATGGTAAACTATCCCTCCTCATCCTTCTCGACCTGTCTGCAGACTTTCCTACGCTTGACCACATCATCCTCCTCCAACACCTCTCCTCCATCATCCAGCTGGGTGGGACTGCCCTTGCCTGGTTCCATTCCCATCTATCCAGTCACAGCCAGAGAATCACCTGCAATGGCTTCTCTTCCCCCTCCCGCACCATTACCTCCTGAAGTCCCCCAAGAATCTATCCTTGGTCCCCTCCTATTTCTCATCTACATGCTGCCATCGGCGACATCATCTGAAAACACAGCATCAGGTTCCACATGTATGCTGACGGCACCCAGCTTCACCTCACCACCATCTCCCTCGACCCCTCTACTGCCTCTGATTTTGTCTTGCTGCTTGTCTGAAACCCAGTTCTAGATGAGCAGAAATGTTCTCCAACTAAATATTGGGAAGACCAAAGCCATTCCGTCCCCATAGCCGCTCCATTACCAAGACCTCCTACTTCCACCTCCGTAGCATCGCCCGTCTCCACCCCTGCCTCAGCTCATCAGCCGCTGAAACCCTCATCCATGCCTTTGTTATCTCTACATTCGACTAGTCCAATATTCTCCTGCTGGTCTCCCATCTTCCACCCTCCATAAACTTGAGCTCATCTAAAACTCTGCTGCCCAGTCCAGCAACGCCTCAATTTTAAAATTCTTATCCTTGTTTTCAAATCCCTCCATGCCCTTGCACCATGCTATCTCTGTAACCTCCTCCAGCCCTACAAACCTCAGAGATCTCTGCGCTTCTGCTATTCTGGCCTCTTGCGCATCCTCGATTTTAATCGCTCCACCATTGGCGGCCGTGCCATCAGTTGCCTAGGTCCTAAGCTCTGGAATTCTCTCCCTTAACCTCTCCACCTCTCTACTGCTCACTCCTCCTTTAAGACGCTCTGTAAAACCTACTTCTTTGACCAAGCTTTTGGTCACCTGTCCTAATATCTCCTTATGTGGCAAATTTTGTTTGATAACGGTCTTGTAAAGCGCCTTGGGATGTTTTACTACGTTAAGGCACTGTATAAATGCAAGTTGTTGCTATGTGTTATAAGGGTTTTCAGTTAAAGCACTTACTGTAGTATAAATTATGAGACTATTCTTAATGGTCTTTAGGAGTTTCATTTGTGTACACAATCTTTGCCATTATAAGCGACTGATTTTTGAGTGTGCCCTGGTAGAGACTGCAAATGGATTCTTCTAAACAAGTGTTGGTTTAGGAACACAGCCTCCAGGAAAGACCAAGAATAATTGTGTCCTAAGGCTGCTGTAAATTCAGATTCCCCACCCCAATTTTTTCCACCCCTCTCTTCGATGCGCTGACAGTTCTCTAAATGTTGTGAAACTCTTTTCTCTCCCAAGCATTCTACTTTGATGAGCCTCAACAGCAAGTCAGCAAAGTACTCGATCAAGTCCAATCCTGCCTTTACCCAAAGACTGAACGTGAACACTTTCCAATTGGAAGTCACTGGATAACAATCACAGGTGGAAACCAGGCTGATTTTCCTTGAGCCCAGGGTTGCGAAAACAGCACAACTGCTCCCCTGCCCGAGATTAGCCAACAACACAGGCTGGGGATTGAACCTGGAACCTCCTGGTTTGCATTGCTCTAATTGGCTCCCTATCTCACTTTACCTTTAAATATTTGTTCTCATCTTTATATACCTCCATGACCTTGCCCCACCCTTGTTAAAATTGGATAGCCATGTGGTGAAGAATAGAATACTAGAGCCTGGTCTTTAGTTGCTTCTGAACTTTTATTCACAGAGATCCCCCTTATGCACACACCTCATCCTAGATAAGCTCTCCTACAAAAGACTAGAAGAGAATCCCCACTGCCTGAATACAATTAACACTCATTGATATAAATCATACAATTAAGAACACTGCCATCACAACATTCACTACCCATTCACAAACTCCATTCATCTAACTCCAACCTTCTTCACATCCCCTTCTCCCTTAAGCCTCTGGGATTCCACTCCTGGAATTCCACTCCTGGAATTCCCTCCCGAAACCTCTCCATTTTTTTAATCTCTCTTCTCCTTTAAAAATGTCCTGAAAATCAATCTATTTGACCAAGAATGTGTCTCCAAATTTACCCCTGACCAATGCTATCTTTTCAATCTTCCATAACTCCCAACCCACCTTTTGTGGACACCTGTTGGGACCAATGACATAAGGAACAAAAGGGAGGAGGTCCTGCTAAGGGAATATCAGAAATTAGGAACTAAATTAAAAAAAAATAGGACCTCACGGGTGGTAATCTCGGGATCACTACCCGAGCCATGTGCTAATTGGCACAGGATAGGCAGATAAGGAAGGTGATTGCGTGGCTCAAAGAGTGGTTTGGGAAGGAGGGGTTCCATTTCATGGGATACTGGGACAGGAAGGCCAATTTTGATGGTATTAGACAGGAACTTTCAGAAGTTGATTGGGAGAGTCTGTTGGCAGGCAAAGGGACGTCTGGTAAGTGGGAGGCTTTCAAAAGTGTGTTAACCAGGGTTCAGGGTAAGCACATTCCTTATAAAATGAAGGGCAAGGCTGGTAGAAGTAGGGAACCTTGGATGACTCGGGAGATTGAGGCCCTAGTCAAAAAGAAGAAGGAGGCATATGACATGCATAGACAGCTGGGATCAAGTGGATCCCTTGAAGAGTATAGAGATTGCCGGAGTAGAGTTAAGAGAGAAATCAGGAGGGCAAAAAGGGGACATGAGATTGCTTTGGCAGATAAGGCAAAGGAGAATCCAAAGAGCTTCTACAAATACATAAAGGGCAAAAGAGTAACTAGGGAGAGAGTAGGGCCTCTTAAGGATCAACAAGGTCATCTATGTGCGGAACCACAAGAGATGGGTGAGATCCTAAATGAGGGCTGTGCAGTAGACGTGGTCTACATGGACTTTAGCAAAGCCTTTGACAAGGTATCGCATGGTAGGTTGTTACATAAGGTTAAATCTCACGGGATCCAAGGTGAGGTAGCCAATTGGATACAAAATTGGATTGACGACAGAAGACAGAGGGTGGTTGTAAAGGATTGTTTTTCAAACTGGAGGCCTGTGACCAGCAGTGTGCCTCAGGGATCGGTGCTGGGTCCGCTGTTATTTGTTATTTGTATTAATGATTTGGATGAGAATTTAGGAGGCATGGTTAGTAAGTTTGCAGATGACACCAAGATTGGTGGCATTGTGGACAGTGAAGAAGGTTATCTAGGATTGCAACGGGATCTTGATAAATTGGGCCAGTGGGCCGATGAATGGCAGATGGAGTTTAATTTAGATAAATGTGAGGTGATGCATTTTGGTAGATCGAATCGGGCCAGGACCTACTCCGTTAATGGTAGGGCGTTGGGGAGAGTTATAGAACAAAGAGATCTAGGAGTACAGGTTCATAGCTCCTTGAAAGTGGAGTCACAGGTGGATAGGGTGGTGAAGAAGGCATTCAGCGTGCTTGGTTTCATTGGTCAGAACATTGAATACAGGAGTTGGGATGTCTTGTTGAAGTTGTACAAGACATTAGTAAGGCCACACTTGGAATACTGTGTACAGTTCTGGTCACCCTATTATAGAAAGGATATTATTAAACTAGAAAGAGTGCAGAAAAGATTTACTAGGATGCTACCGGGACTTGATGGTTTGACTTATAGGGAGAGGTTGGATAGACTGAGACTTTTTTCCCTGGAGAGTAGGAGGTTGAGGGGTGATCTTATAGAAGTCTATAAAATAATGAGGGGCATAGATAAGGTAGATAGTCAAAATCTTTTCCCAAAGGTAGGGGAGTCTATAATGATGGGGCATAGATTTAAGGTGAGAGGGGAGAAATACAAAAGGGTCCAGAGGGGCAATTTTTTCACTCAAAGGGTGGTGAGTGTCTGGAACGAGCTGCCAGAGGCAGTCGTAGAGGCGGGTACAATTTTGTCTTTTAAATAGCATTTGGACAGTTACATGGGTAAGATGGGTTTAGAGGGATATGGGCCAAGTGCAGGCAATTGGGACTAGCTTAGTGGTATAAACTGGGCGACATGGACATGTTGGGCCAAAGGGCCTGTTTCCATGTTGTAAACTTCTATGATTCTATGATTCTAAGGAGCAGTACTGCTGGGATGGGCTCCACTTGAACCGGAATGGAGAGTCCTAGCGGAAAGGATAAATAGAGGTGTCGATAGGACTTTAAACTAGTAAAATGGGGTTTCGGATCTGGTGACTATAACATAAGTCTGAAGATAAAAGAAATAGGAAATGAGTGTAAAGTTCAGACCAAGGTAATGACTTAGATGAAGGGACCGAGTGTAATGTATCCAAGTTTGTATTTATCCTCATACATGAAACACAGAAAGCTAACATGCAGGTACAGCAAGCAAATAGGAAGGCAAATGGTATGTTGGCCTTTATTGCAAGGGGATTGGAGTACAAGAGTAAGGAAGTCTTACTACACTTGTATAGGGCCCTGGTGAGACCACATCTGGAGTACTGTGTACAATTTTGGTCTCCTTATCTAAGGAAGGATATACTTGCCTTACAGGCGGATCAGCGAAGGTTCACTAGATTGATTCCTGGGATGAGAGGGTTGCCCTATGAAGAGAGATTGAGCAGAATGGGCCAATACTCACTGGAGCTTAGAAGAATGAGAGGTGATCCTATTGAAACATATAAGATTCTGAGGGGGCTTGACAGGGTAGATGCTGAGAGGATGTTTCCCCTGGCTGGAGTGTCTAGAGGTAGGGAGCATAGTCTCAGGATAAGGGGTCGGCCATTTAAGACTGAGATGAGGAGGAATTTCTTCACTCATTATGGACTCATGACTTAGGTCAGAGCATGTGGAGTCAAGGAACAGGTAGCAGAATGGATAGCAAGCTGGCTACAAAACAGAAAACAGAGAGTAGGGGTTAAGAGTAACCATTCTGACTGGCAAAAAGTGGGAAGTGGTGTTCCACAGGGATCGGTGCTGGGATCACTGTTGTTCACAATTTACATCAATGATTTGGACTCAGGAATTGGAAGTACAATTTCAAAATTTGTGGCCAACACAAAATTGGGGGGGATGTAGTTAATACAAAGGAAGAATGCATTAAAATGCAAGAAGACATTAATAAACTTGGTGAATGAATTTCAATATAGATAAGTATGAGGAAGGGCAATTTGGTGGGAAGAATAAGGAGGCCACATATTGCTTGAATAATAGTCTAAAAGGGATCTTGGGGTACAGATACACATAACTAAAAGTAGCAATGCAGGTTAATAAGGTCATAAGAAAGGCAAACCCAGCACTGGGGTGCATTTCTAGAGTGATAGAATTGAAAAGCAGAGAACTTATGTTAATCTTATATAGAACCTTGGTTAGACCACATTCGGAGTACTGTGCACGGTTCTGGTCTCCATATTATAAAAAGCATATAGAGGCATTGAAGAAGGTGCAAAAAAGATTCACAAAGATGAAACCAGAACTGAGAGGATATACTTATCAGGAAAGACTAAATAGGCTGGGGCTCTTTTCTGTAGAAAAGAGAAGGTTGAGGGGTGACCTGACAGAGGTCTTTAGAATAATGAAAGGGTTTGATAAGGTAGACGTAGAGAAAATGTTCCCACTTGTGGGGGAGTCCAAAACTAGAGGTCATCAATATAAGATAGTCACTAATAAATCCAATCGGGAATTCAAGAGAAACTTCTTTACCCAAAGAGTGGTAGGAATGTGGAACGCGCTGCTATGAGGAGTAGTTGAGGCAAATAACATAGATGCATCTAAGGGGAACCAGATAAGCACACAAAGGAGAAAGGAATAGAAGGAGATGCTGATAGGGGTAAATGAGGTAGGGAGGGAGGAGCATCGTGTGGAGCATAAATTCTGACATAGAACCAGTTGGGCCGAATGGCCTGTTTCTGTGCTGTAAACTCAATGTAAAACACCCAGCTCATAACCATCAATTAAATGTGATTATGTGCCAACTTCAAAATATCAAATGTGAGTTGGTGAGATGCTGGGAGAATATATTGGCGAGTTGTGACTGTACTATTGGCTGGTAGGACTTCTCTCTGAACTCAGCTGGGCTGTCTGGTAACGTGCTGAACAGGAGGAGGGGGGTGGGAAAACGAGGGCTTCAATCCATATCAGTGGATCAGTTACATCTGATTGTTGAACAGTATTGGTAACAGTGTGAGGACACTATGCTTTCCTGCATAGTGAATAATAGTGTCACTCCTAGCTCAATAATAACTCTTGCCTCTGTGCCAGGATTCTAGCCCCATTCCAGAGATTTAAGCACATAATTCAGTCTGACTGTGGAGTATTGAGGAAGTGCTTCACTGTAGGAGGTGACGTCTTTTGAATGAGACATTAAACCGAGGCCCCGTCTGCCCTCCCAGCTGGATGTAAAAGATCCCAAGTCAATATTCCAAGAAGAGCAGGGGTGTTCTCCTGGCTTCCTGGCCAACATTTATTCCTCAACCAACATCACTAAAACAGGAAATGCTGGAAAACACTCAGCAGGTCAGGCAGCATTTGCGCAGAGTGAAACAGAGTTAACATTTCAGGTCGATGACATTTCATCACCAAAACAGATTTCTTTTAACTAAAACAGACTAAAACATTGCTGTTTGTGGGACCTTGGCTGCTGCATTTCCCTACATTACAACAATAACTATGAAGCGCATTGGGACATCCTGAGGTTATGAAAGGTGCCATATAAATGCAAGTTCATTTTTTCTTTCTTTTAATGCATGATGCAGCTTTTTAAGCAATGGCATTAATATTTATGTACTTATGGTCTCAGAATTAGCTTCTAGGGTTCATTGAGAACTTCAAAATCATAAAACACTTCTCATCAGCCTCCTGGGCAATGCTGAAACTTGCTGCTGGAATTCAGTTCACTCATGATTGTTCCTTCCCTCAGGCTGCTCAGTTAATGATTATGCTTATCAAACCAGAGAAGTCTTCCACAGCAGAGGAGTCAGTAGCTCTCGTGAGCCCTGGTGCCTATCTTGTGAAGACTGATTGCATTCTACCTTCCAAAATGTTAAAAATAATAACAGAAGTTCACTAGCCCGAGGCTACAAGTGAATGTTAGAATTATTCAGATGCTTCTTAGGTTACATTGCCCCTCCACCTCCCCTGGTACAGATATTAAGGATGTATGTGTAGTTGCGATTTCAGTGGTAGGTTATAGACTTTCAAACTGTCCTGTGCAGTTGAATCCCAGAGGCTACCCAAGGTCATCAGATTTCTGAATTTTCCTGTGTTTGTTGACCGACTAGCATGTTATTTCTGTTGCTGTATGGTGATTTATACTTGTATACCCTGTTGATGTATGCTAATACACTATTTTCTGCAATGATAGCACTGGTTTTCCTTTGGGTAGTTGATTCTTTCTTTTTGGAAATTGGGATAGATACTCTGTGGCAGTGTACCATTATTTGCACAGGTCCCTGGCAGAGTGTTAACATTTGCCAGGGAGGCAGCTCCACACACTCAAAAGTTTGAAAACCATTGTAATAGATGAATATCTGAGTAACTTAATTCTGGAGACAATATACAATGTGCTCGCTCATAAAGCTATTGGGCTAATTCTGCTTTCAAATTAACTGGCACAAGGTATTTTAGTTATCCCATTTATTTATCCCATTCACTCATGTTATTAGGGACTGAGATGGCTTAGTTGGAAGTTTAAGTCCAGGTTCCCCCCAAGCCTCTCTTGACATCCTCTGAAGGGCTCACCGAGGCACTCGTTGCTGCCTCCTTACGAGCAGCAATCCCAACTGCTCCATCGTACTCCCACTGGGGGTTAATCTTGCCAGTTTTCTTCCCATCCCATTCACCCCTTCCAGCGCTGACCCTGTGGACTCTGTCAGCGAATCAGCTATCACCATCCCTCTCCGCATCTCCCTCCAGAATGTCTGATCACATGTGAACCAGGCCTTTGCCAACCATAAGCTTATTGTGGATGATTGTTTTGACGTCATGGCTTTGATGGAAATTTGGCTGACAGGTGATGACACCTTCTCTCTTACTGATGGCTCCCTGCCTGACTATACCTTCCACCTGCCCAGACCGTCGTGGTTGCTGCGTGGCCCTTATCACCAAATCACATCTTGGCCTGTCCCCCTACTCCTCTGGCACCTTCTCCTCCTTTGAGCATCTCACCATAATCCACCCTACTTGCTTCTCCCTTAAAATCCTCGTTCTCTACTGCCCACCCAAGAACCATGCCAAGTTTCTCACCAAAATATCTTCACTGCTTTTCTCCCTCAGTCTCTGCACCAAGCAACTTCTCATCTTCGGTGATTTCAACCTCTGTCTCAACTCATCATGCTCTCTCTCTCCCTGAGTTCACTGCCCTTTTATCCTCCCTTAATCTTACTCTCCATATGAACTCCCCTACCCATATTCACGGCCATCCTCTTGACCTTGCCCTCTCATGTGGCCTCTCTACTCCCATCGTATCAATCACAGATAAGGCCATCTCTTATCACTTCTTCGTATTCCTCTCCACTCACAACCCCTTCCACCTCCCAACCCAACTTCCTTCTGTGTCTGCCCTTGGAAAAAACTCTTTCCCTCCCCCGCAAGTAACTTACAACGGAACTTTCAAATTCCCAACTGTCTAGCCATTGGCCCTCCATTCACCACGACATTTCCACAGCTACTGATCTGCTCAGTCATGCCCTCAACTCCACCTTTGATGCCCTTGTCCCCATTAAAACCATTACTCTCTCTCACTTTGGTCGTTCCCCCGGTACGGCCCTCATCTCAGTTCCCTTAAGTCCAAGGGACGCAGATTTGAATGTTTATGGGGTACAACTGGTTTAGCCATTCATCACCAGATCTGATTGGACCACATAGAGCACTATCGGGTCCTGCTCACCTCTGCCAAAACTGCCCACTTTTACTAGTGAGTTGTTGATTGGTCACAGGACCTCTCTGAAACTCTTAAGTTCCTTGTACAGGGATGTATTTCGAGCATTTACAGAACTGGTCAGCAATGTGATGGTTTTTTTCCAGAAAATTATTAATACTGTAAATGGTTAGAGGCAGAAACTCTCTAACTGGAGATAGTCATTGAGCAGTGGGAGTTATGTAAGGACTTTAAATGAGAATTGAATGGCTGTCAGCAGAATCACTTCATTGCAATCACTTCATAGCAATGCACACTGATGCAATTCAGACTTGCTTGAAATACATTGGGGTAAATTTTTAACCCCAAAGAACGGGTGGGTTGCAGTGAAAATTGTAGAATTTGGTAGCGGGAAGGAATCCCGGCTCCAATCCGCCAACTTCCGCATTTGACCCAGACGCATCTGGGCGCGTGCGCGCTTCTGGAACCCGAAAGTCCCACCGGCAATTAAAGCCAGCGGGCTGATATTTTAATGTGCAATTAAGATAGTTGAAGTAGTTAAGGGCATTAAATTTTAGTGTGTTGAGGCAGACGAGCGACTTCAACTCTAGCTGAACGTGGCTCCTGTAGCCTCTGAAAGACGATATGGAAATGGAGGCGAGTTGCAGCCGCAGCCATTTGGACCGTTAAACGCGTGATTGACATGTGAAGAAAAGGTGAGTTTTTGCAGCAGGGCAATCAGTTCTCTCAGACAAACCTTTGGCTGGGAGTTCTTTGTGTTTAGTCATAGAGTCATAGAGTTATACAGCACGGATAGAGGCCCTTCGGCCCATCGCGTCCGCGCCGGCCATCAGCCCTGTCTACTCTAATCCCATATTCCAGCATTTGGTCCGTAGCCTTGTATGCTATGGCATTTCAAGTGCTCATCCAAATGCTTCTTGAATGTTGTGAGGGTTCCTGCCTCCACAACCCTTTCAGACAGTGAGTTCCAGACTCCAACCACCCTCTGGGTGAAAAAGTTCTTTCTCAAATCCCCTCTAAACCTCCCGCCTTTTACCTTGAATCTATGTCCCCTTGTTATAGAACCCTCAACGAAGGGAAAAAGCTCCTTAGTATCCATCCTATCTGTGCCCCTCATAATTTTGTACACCTCAATCATGTCCCCCCTCAGCGTCCTCTGCTCCAAGGAAAACAAACCCAATCTTCCCAGTCTCTCTTCATAGCTGAAGCGCTCCAGCCCTGGTAACATCCTGGTGAATCTCCTCTGCACCCTCTCCAAAGCGATCACATCCTTCCTGTAGTGTGGCGACCAGAACTGCACACAGTACTCCAGCTGAGATTTCTTTGTTCACACTCAGAATTCTTGTGGTTAGACATCTTTACCTACATTTTGGACCCCCTCAAACTGATGACACCAGGATGGGGGGGCGCAATGGATGTATTCAGCAGTATATCTGAGGAGGAGGCACATCACTATCCGCGGCAGGCTCGGCGTGCAGTTCTGGGTGTTGCAGCTCCACAAGATGGAGGTGCGCCATGAGGACCTGCAGAAGGGCAGAGAGGGGATCAATGGAGGGGCCGAGGTCACAGGAGGCACTACCATTGTGAGAGGGTCCACAGGCAGAGGCTAAGCTTCCTCGACCTCTCTGAGGAGCAGTGTCTACGAAGGCTGAGATTGAGTTGCCAGGTGGTCGCAGACATGTGCAGGCTCCTTCATGCAGAGCTGCTGTCGACTGGGCTTGGTTGAAGCATTACCCGTTGAAGTTAAAGTCACCACTGCCCTCAATTTCTTCACCTCCGAATTCTTCCAGGGCACCATTGGTGACACCGCCGGGATCGCTCAATCGTCTGCACATAAGTGTATACAACCGGCCACGGATGGCTTTTTTGGCAGGGCATCCCACTACGTCAACTTCCTCATCAACGACATCAGCCAGACTGAGAGGGCAGTGGGTTTCCACTCTATGGCTGGTTTCCCACGGATACACGGCATAATTGATTGCATACACGTAGCAATCTGAGCACCTCCACATGAGCCAGGAATGTTCATCAACCAAAAGGGATATCACTCTATCAATGCGCAGCTGGTTTGTGACCACTGGAAGAGGTTTCTACAGGTGTGTGCCAGACTCCCTGGCTGCTGCCATGATTCCTTCGTGCTGCGCGAGTCCAACACACAAAACAGTCTTAAGGGCTGGCTCCTTGGGGACCAGGGATACCCCCTACAAATGTGGCTCATGACATCTCTGAGAAACCCCATCAGCGAGGCACAGCAGGGGTACAACAACAGTCACATCACCACCAGGTCTGTCATTGAACAAGCCATAGGACTGCTCAATATGCGCTTCAGGTGCCTGGATCGATCTGGGGAAGTCCTTCAGTACTCACCAGCAAGGGTGTGTAGAATAATAGTCGTGTGTTGCATCCTGCACAACATCGCTCAACAGAGAGGATTACAGGTGGATGAGGTCCCATGCGCTCATGAAGTAGCCGCACCTGCCATCAACATTGAAGAAGATGAGGAGAAGGAAGATGATGGGCAAACTATCGGCAGAGCAGCGGCTCACCTGGCTGCTTGTGATGCCAGGGAGTCACTCAAAATTGACAGATTCTCAGAAGGAGATCTGCAAAGTGAAGATAGTCAAGTACTCAGACCACCTTGAATGACCACCACAAATACCAGCCCCCCTGCCGGTTGCACAAAACAGTCCTACAACTACACAGACATCCGTTGTAAATGCACCCAATGGGTGGCACTAAGTCTCGCCATTCATGATGAAGCACATGAAAGGGTGTTTTCACAAACGGGACTCGAATGGGCAAGACATGGCAGTGGTGGTCAGAATTATAATATTTAATGTGCATCTAACAAAAAACAAATATAAATGAAAAACATGACATTCTGTCAGCCACCCTTGTGCATACCCTTGGTGATTACAAAACCTTAGACTTCCTCTTCCTACAGCTTCTATGTGGTGCATCTCCTGTGGCAGCAGCAGAGGTAGTGGCAGGTTGCTTAGATTAATGCCCTGAATGATTAGATGCTTTCAGCCTACGGCCTCTGGGTTTTGGAGCCCGTGAAGGCCCCGCCAAAGTCTGCTCCACCTGCACCTGCGCAGGGGCAGACTCGGCCACCTGGAGAGGAGGCAGCATTACGGGTACTGGTTGTGGGGGGTGGGGGGGGGGGGAGGGGGGAGGCGGGTAACGGGTGAAACATGGGAGCACTTTGAGTAGAGTCCCCACTTCCATGTCCCCTTTTGCCATCCTCCCTCTTCTGGGCCAGGGCCACATCACTCCTGCCACTCTGCTGGACAGCAGCTTGGAGGACATGTGTGATGCCTTGTAAGGCCAGTGCTAACGCTTCTGTCTGCTTGTTTAAGGAGGCAGAATGTTGTTCACCCTGAGTCCGCACGGCCGTTGCCAGGGTCTGAATGGGCTCATTTGTGAACCATGCATGAAGCACAATGGAGGCTGCCATTCCCTCCATTGCAGACATTCCCGCACTTACCTGCGCCACCAGTCCACTAATTCTAGAGGTGGACTCCTCCATCCTCTGTGCTACTGTGGAGACTTTTTTTTTATTCGTTCATGGGATGAGGGCGTCGCTGGAGAGGCCAGCATTTATTGCCTATCCCTAATTGCCCTTGAGAAGGTGGTGATGAGCCGCCTTCTTGAACCGCTGCAGTCCGTATGGTGAAGGTTCTCCCACAGTGCTGTTAGGAAGGGAGTTCCAGGATTTTGACCCAGCGACGATGAAAGAACGGCGATATATTTCCAAGTCGGGACGGTGTGTGACTTGGAGGGGAACGTGCAGGTGGTGTTGTTCCCATGTGCCTGCTGCTCTTGTCCTTCTAGGTGGTAGTGGTCGCGGGTTTTGGAGTTGATGTTGAAGAAGCCTTGGCGAGTTGCTGCAGTGCATCCTGTGGATGGGACACACTGCAGCCACAGTGCGCCGGTGGTGAAGGGAGTGAATGTTTAGGGTGGTGGATGGGGTGCCAATCAAGCGGGCTGCTTTGTCCTGGATGGTGTCGAGCTTCTTGAGTGTTGTTGGAGCTGCACTCATCCAGACAATTGGAGAGTATTCCATTACACTCCTGACTTGTGCCTTGTAGATGGTGGAAAGGCTTTGGGGAGTCAGGAGGTGAGTCACTCGCCACAGAATACCCAGCCTCTGACCTGCTCTTGTAGCCACAGTATTTATATGGCTGATCCAGTTAAGTTTCTGGTCAATGGTGACCCCCAGGACGTTGATGGTGGGCGATTCGGCAATGGTCATGCCATTGAATGTCAAGGGGAGGTGGTTAGACTCTCTCTTATTGGAGATGGTCATTGCCTGGCACTTGTCAGGCGCTAATGTTACTTGCCACTTATGAGCCCAAGCCTGGATGTTGTCCAGGTCTTGCTGCATGCGGGCACGGACTGCTTCATTATCTGAGGGGTTGCGAATGGAACTGAACACTGCAATCATCAGCGAACATCCCCATTTCTGACCTTATGATGGAGGGAAGGTCATTGATAAAGCAGCTGAAGATGGTTGGGCCCAGGACACTGCCCTGAGGAACTGCTGCAGCAATGCCCTGGACAGCAGCTTGGAGGACATGCGTGATGCCTTGTAAGGCCAGTGCTAACGTTTCTGTCTGCTTGTTTAAGGCGGCAGAATCTTGTTCACCCTGAGTCCGCACGGCCGTTGCCAGGGCCTGAATGGGCTCATTTGTGAGCCATGCATGAAGCGTGGCAAGTCCTCCAGTACATCGCAAAGATGTGTCTGTACCTCGATCATTCACCTTTTCAAGGATGACTCCTGGGGTTTAGCATCTTTGTCCAGTTGAGCAGAGCTTGGAGAGGAGTACACCCACCGACATGGACTCTCCACAGCTGCCCCTGCCACCAGTGTCTGCTCGTGCTCACTTGTGTGTGATGACTCATCAGGTGACAACCTAACTATCTCTCTAATTGGACCCACTGAGGTGCGAGTATCTGCGCTGGTGCTTGGCTCACTATAATGTGACGCTGCGCCCTCAGAGGCAGGGAGCTCCTCTGAGGAATCGCCCTCGTCCACATCGTCACTCCTTGAAGGGCCTGGAAGAGAACATACAGCAGTATTAAGAACCATCGCAGAAGTAATGTTGCGATGAGCATAGTGAAGTGTGCAGCAGGTCAATTATTGATAACATCAAATCATGTGTGTGAGGGATGTTAAAGTTCTGTTACCAGACGTTTGTGGTGTGCCAGTCTCAGCATCCCCGATGGCCAGGCACTCCACCATTTGGCTGATGTCCAAGGCCGCCTCCTTCACCTCTGTGAGGGCCACTATTTGTGGAGGCCCCCCTCCAGTCTGACTCCTCTCCCTTGCATTTTGTGCTCTCTTCTACAAAAGGAGAAAGTACAGACGTGTGAGCGAGAGTGATAGGGTCACACAATGGATGCATTGCTCTGGGTAAGGCTGACATTGAAAGAGATGCATCAAAGGGTGACTATCAGACAAATTGATCACATTGTGTCAGGATTGGGGTGAGTAGGAGAGGTGGGTGCACAAATGGGGAGGTGAAGAAGTGCACAGAAAGTGACGGTAACTTGACACTGAGCCTTAAGTGGGTGTGAGGAGTGATGTGATGGAGCAGGCTTCGCAGAGCAGAGTGTGAGGGGAAGTGATGTGCAGCACAGAATGCAGGTGAATCACTAACTGTACTCACTTTTCCTGACCTGGTTAGGCCATCGAAGAGCTTCCTGCACTGCATCCAAGTCTTGGCGACAGTAGACCTGTCTACCGGTAGGCCTTAGTGGCAGAGGCAGGCCGCATCCTTCTGCTGCCTGCTCCTCACACCGGCTAACAGCAATTCCAGCGAGGAGTCACTGAACTTGGGTGCTCAATGCTGGTCTCCTCCTCTGCTGCTCCATCTCCTTAAATTACTCCTTTCTCCTTCAAAACCCATGGTTGCAATGGCCCTTGAAATAATCCAGGTCCCAGCACGTTATTTGGGTGAGCAGTGTGCTCGCTGTGCAGCTTGCAGACGCAAAACCCGGAAGCCACATTAAGGGCCTTTAATGAAGTTGCGATCACTCGAGGAAAGGCATGAAATTTTGTAACTGGTTTCCCACGTGCACATTGACCTCCCCCCGCCCTCCTGCCGCTGAGATCCCGCTGGGATGTTAAAATTTACTCCATTATCTTCCTGTAATATTCAAAGATACTGACTTGTGGTGTTATGAAGTGCTAACAACCATCCGCAAGGGCTATCTGTAATGCAGAACAACATTTCATTGTCTCAAATGGGTTAGAGTAGGAATTACAATGAGGGAATTTATGGGAATGTTTGTCTTTTGCGGTGTGGCTGTCAGCTGTGTTTAATTTAAAAATATCTGCATATAGCAGGCATATCTGGGTCAGACGGTTCTTTTTGTTAGCTGATAAAATCTATACTGGTCCATTCCAAGTTCTAATGCAAAAATGTGATATTGTACCTCTCCCCTTACAACAGATGCCCCTGCTGCTCCTCCTCCTTCTTCATGTTTACGGAAAAACAGATGGTTGGTGGCCTCTCATCCCAGTTCCCAGAACACCTGAAAGAGGAAGTAAATTTCCTTCACTTCTCAGTGCAGCTAAAGAATGATCAGAGAGAGCAGGGATTGGATTTAGAAACAGGGCAATGTAATTATTGTGATGATGGAGACTGACAAGTGTTGGCTGAGGAGGCATTAGCTTTAATTCTCTTTCTTTACATTTTTGCCCTTATCAAGATGAGGTATGTATTTTAGGCACTCAGAAGAATCAGCATCAAGAGGGGTGATTTTAAACCCCAAGAACGGGTGGGTTGGCAGCGGGTGGGAGTTGAAAATAGTTTTTTGGGTCGTGACCGCAAACCGGCTTTATTTCCGGTTTTAACAGTCGGCGCGTAAAAGTACAGGCTTCCCACTGGGAATACCAAGTCCGAAAATGTTGTGGTTGCGATCCAAAAAAACAACTATTTTGAACTCCCACCCACCCCCTACCCCATTCTTGGGGTTTAAAATCACCCCCAAGCGCTCCCAGATCAGGTACAACACTGCCAGATGCAGAGCAAGGCTCTCTATTGTATCCTAGTAACCTATTTCAAATCCAACCTAGTAAGAGCACCCCCTACCACCCCCAGGAGATAGATATATTTCTTAATGCTAAAGGGATCAAGGGATATGGGGAAAAAGCGGGAACAGGGTACTGAGTTAGATGATCAGCCATGATCATTTTGAATGGCGGAGCAGGCCTGAAGGGCCAAATGGCCTACTCTTGCTCCTATTTTCTATGTTTCTATGTTTCTACTGTGGGTGTAACGTTTTATCTATTTCCCACACCAGCCAATCTGTGGCCTTTCTAAATATGATTGCCAGTTCATGCTGAATTAGAGACAGTTTTGTGCTTTAGACCCATGCCCATTAGGAGTTGGACTGAGTCTGCCTGAACTTATTTCATAAAGGACCTCAACAGTTAGCAGACAGGGAAGACTTTCATCTGGTTTTGAACCCAGATCCCAGACGTAAATGGTTAGTGCTTCATCCGCTGTACATTCTCACAAATTCCAATTTTTATAAAATTTTCTTATCTACGTACTGCCCCTCAGTGACCTGACATATACCTTCCATATGAAAGCTAAGGACATCCAACTCTACCTCTCCATCAGATCCCTCAGCAGCCCATACGCTGTCCGTTATCTGTCTGACATTAGAGGGGAGATTTTAATTCTACCACCCAGTTAAAACCAGGCAGGCTGTTAAAATGGTCTGGGAGACTTGCTCATCGACATCCCGCTCCATTCCCACTGTCTTCTATTTTAATCTGCTCTTCTAAGTGGTAGGCCAGGACACCTGCCTGAAGCTGGCGAGGTCCTTCTTAAATATGCAGCCATGGTGTCATTAGGCTCCGACTGCTATTTTAACTGGTGGCCTGAGTGGGATAGTCGTTGTGGCTTTCCCGCCAAGTGAAGACAGCAAGAAGAGGAGCCAGAGTCAGAAGAGGCCCAATGAAGGTTGTTTTTTGTTTACTTTCCATATGGGGCTAAAAGGAACAGAAGTCTTACTCTGCGTTCCACAAGGAAAGTTTAGGTTTCCACTGCCTTGGGCTACCCTCTCACCAGTTCCCCCCCCACCCCCCCTGCCCCACTGCTCTCGAAGGCGAGACCCTCCTGAACACCCAACCCTGTGACTTGCATGAATGCCGGCGACTGTTTCTTTGGTCCCAGCCGGCAGCCTCCTGCTGCCCAAAATCACAGCCCTGCCTGTCAGCCAGCTGCCGCTTCCTGCCTGTTTCAGGCAGGCAACTGACCAGAGCATGCAGATGAGGCCCGGGAACTAAAATCACCCGGCCTCATGTTGCCGAGGTCAGGGATGTTTGGTGCTCAAAGTGGCCCCGACCTGCCTGTTTCCCCCACTGGGTTAAAATCAAACCATAGGCTGTGGATAACCCAAATATTTTTCCAAATGAACATCAGAAGACAAAAGGCATCATTTATAGCCCATGCTTAAAAACTCTGCTCCCTCACCATTGATTTGATCCTTTCCCTTGCTGTTTGACGAGCTGAATCAAACAGTGCACAGTCTCGGCATCCTGTTTTACCCAGAGCTCAGCATCAAACCCCATATCCCATCCATCACCAATACTACCTTCACCTGCCAATCCATCATATTTAAACTTCTCCCCATCATCTTCAAATTTCCACACAGCTTCTCCCTATTCATCCCCCTCCACCCTTGTGTGCGCTCCAGTACTTTGACTCTGGCTTCTATGCAATTTCCATCTCCTTCCACACCACTATTGGTGGCAGATCCTCGATCCTCTAGATACTAATCCGTAAACCCCTTCACATTTCTACCTGTGTCTCCATTTTTAAAAGCCTTCCCAAACTCTCATCTCCAATCAATCCTTTGGTCACTTCTAATTGTCTCACAAATGCTGGTGTCTGTTCCTTTCTTCCTCTGAAAAATGCCTTGGGACACTCTTTTACCTTGGTGCTGTATAAATGTGTGTTGATATTTATTATTAATGCTGTAGAGATCATCTGGTGATTAGCCAAAGTCACCATGTTTCATTTATATGTGCAAAAACAGCTTATAGTCTTAGTTATAGGAGCACTGCAGATGTGGATGGCTGATTGTGAATTCTTCAGAACTTAAAAGTAGCATAAGTGTTTTTTGGCAATTGGGGGCTGAACTTTCAACTTCGGCGGAGTCGTAAAACTGGCTGTACGGATTTGGCCGCCCATTATACACCCCTACACAATTTTCCTTTCCATTGACAATCAACATTGGAAATGGAGCAGGCTGAATGTTGGGCAGCTGATCTGATACCTCCAGCTTTATCCCTTTCCCCCCTTCTTCCTCCCCCCACCCCCCCCAACCCCACCTCACCAAAGTTGAAAGTTATGTTCATGGTGTGTTTGTGTGGACAAACCGTGTGGCACTTTTTTTGGTTACGCTAATGCATGCAATGCTTGAACATCTATTTCCTAGGACCAGAAGCTGAATTATTTTGCATGAGCTCCACTTAGTGTGAAAGTGAGAAATATTAGAATATCAAGGGAATAGAACATTTTACTGTTATGTTTTTATTGGAGAAATGTTCCTTTATTATTGCTGAAGAAAACGCTCCATTTAACAGTTATTGGGTCTCAAAGTTCTAGGAACTTAGGAACTTATGGAAGGTTCTTGATAAGTTTTTTTTCAATTGATTCTTAGACGTTCATCTCCCTACTGAGCTACTCATAAAATCTGTAGATACAATTGTAAACGGCACTGTATGTGTTACTAAATGTTACAGTCTGGCCCAAGTAGGACTATCTTATATTTATTAAAGCCATAATTCAAGGAAAAAGGCAAATTGGTTTTATTTTAGATTTTAAGCAGCCATGGATTGAATCCACTCCAAAATTGCTGAGATTTTGAAATGCTAAATTAGATTTTCTGAATTTGTAATTTTTATGAGCTAAATCTGTCAGCATTTATTGAAAATTGTTACCAGATTTGTATTGGTAAAACTTGCTGCAAGGTAGAAGCTAAAAGTAACTTTGATCAGATTTCTTATGATAATTTAGCTCAACCCCAGTCTCAAAAAACATCCTTGCTTTGTGCTGCCCACCCATTCTCAGACCTCAGATTTCTAGTTTTGTTAGAATGTGGCAAGTGGTATTTCAAAAATAAGGGGTAATTTGAACCATACTTTTTTCTTTAAGCTATGCACCCTTGCTTGCTTCAAGTTATAGTTGCATCTGGTGAGTAGGTGTTGTGCTGGGAAAACACTAGAACAGCATGCTGAATAATCCTAAACTAACAGTACAGTTTACACGGCTTTTGATTGCTAGAGACACTGGGAACATTCAAACTCTGCACACACTGTTATTCTGTCGTAATCATATTATTTGTACTGGGTACATCAAAAGCAACAGTAAGCACTATTGTTAAAATTTCCTAGGCTTGATGGTGGTCTGGTAGTGGAGTATCTGATTCCCTATACGAGGTCACAAGATTTGAATCCTAGCACTGTCTTGTCAAATTGTGCTTTGTTATTTCAGTTTTGTCAGGTCTCTGAGTCTTCTAGTGTGCTGTGTGGAAATAAAGTGCTGTGTCATAGGGATGGTGGTGGAAGGGGGTTGAGGTGGTGGTGGGGGTGGGGGGGTTGGAAGCAGGAGAGGAAATAAAGGGGAAAGAAAACCTGAAATTTTTGGCTTTGCCCATTTTCTGCTAATGAATGCCACATAACCTGCAAGGGGTGGAGGTAGGAGAAAACTGGCCCAAAGTATATTGAATTATTTTCCATATTTCCACACTTTGACAGGATATGGTCCCTCAAAAACAAGCGACAATTTCTAAAGATCCACCTGTGCTTCTCAAGTAGATAAGTACACCATGCACTATAGTGCTAGACGATGCACACCAGGTTACATTACATGCCTGTGCTGTGTTAATTGAGCTGCTGATGTCAGCCAGGGTGGCAGTTGCGGCACAACAGTTGGCCTCCGAGCCCCTTGGTTAGGGAGGCAAAAATCAGTCAGACCAGTGAACCTTATCGGAAAGTACACTTGTAGGTGGTGAGCGAGGCACATTTGTAACATGTCTTCCCCATCCCTCACAGCCGACTAGTCTTCTGAAGCTCACTCTGGGCTCACACATGGAATTATTGGATTCATGAGCAAGGCAGACATGAGTGAACTATGATGAGAGCAAAGAGTAGGATAAAAGGTCTACATGATTAATATTATTGATAATGATTCACGAAAAACAAATCTGGCCAAATGGATTTGGCGCTGTATTAAAGATGTACTGCAGCCTGCTCCTCTTAATTCACTTATTTCAAAGTATCTGATAATTCATTTTTTAGCAGTAATTTCGAACTATGCTGTGTTTAACATTGCTTAATTCAGATTACTGGATAATTCCATTATTTTAGTGCAATAAAGGATTTAGAATTATCCAGAATAGACTGTATTTGGATATGTGGTTCTTCCTTACTCTAAAGACTCTTTACTTTTCTCTATCTCAGTTGTATCTGTTCTAAAGATACCACTTTCCACTTCCTGAACTACTGAAATGATTCTTTTCTCTTAGGCCCAGAAGTGTTTGTGTTTTTATTATTGGAATTGGGAGTGATAGGAAATGGACAGATCTCACTGTGACAACTATACTCTGTTCACGTACTTTTTGTAAAATAAACCAGCATGCTAGTTTACAATTGTGCCTCGTTTTGCTAGAATGCTTTTCAATCCAGCTTCTGTCAAGATAGGAGAGTGCACATGCAACATTACAGTAGCCTCAATAAGGGCACTTTTCTTCTAGAGTATAGTCATTGCATTGAGTGAAATGTATGGAAGGACAATGGATTGATGCAATTAAATCATTGACGTTCAATTGACCAAGTAAATTCTTTATTATGCATTTCAGTAAATATAGTTAAAATTGAGGTTTAACCATGATCATTTTGATTAGTTACTTGGAATAATTTGATTTACTTCCTATGTTCCTATGTTCAATGCTACAGTAGAAGGACGGCAGGATAGAGCATATTACATGTATTTTGGGGGGGAAATCCTTGCTGTGTCATTTTCTCCTCGGTGGCTATTGTAAGGGAGGTGATATCGCTAGATAATAATATAGCATCCAGCGCATATAATATTCAGAAAATGTCAACGCTGCTCAATTTTAAATGTTATCTCCTGGTTGCATGAGCCTTTTGGTAACAGTCCTATCACACTATAAACCAGACTAATTGATACTCCTGATTGCAATAAACCTGACTGTGCTCAGAGCTGCAATTTTGAATCATTCCTGAATTTGCCCTTAGAGGTACAGCCAGCCCTTCCATCAAAGTCCATGGCTGCAACACAGTGTGTTGCAAAAGAAAATGCATGTTCAGATACAGCACAGAATAAGATGGTTTAACACAGGCATACTATCAATTCAAGCCATCCCCCTACCCACCCACCCCTGACAGTTAGCTCCAAGCCTGGGGGTACCCCCACACTTCCAGTTCTTTTCCATTTATATTAATAGACTAATTTGGTAGCACTCTCGCCTCTGAGTCGCACTAATGAGTGCAGCTACTTTCATTTGCATATGTAAATAAATGTAATTACCATTTTTATCTTTTTCCCCTAACAAACTACTTTGTTTACAGAGTTGCTGTATCTATTACTTGAGGTGTAAAGAGGTCTTTTCATAACAAACAATGTTTGTCATCTTACATGTTCAATAAAGCTCAAGTGACTAAACATATTTTCACTGGAGAATAGAATGGGAGACATGAATGAGGCAGGTTTTCAAAACAATGAAAGATATGGATGAAGTGGAAGTAACCAAGCTTGTTATCTTGCATAAGAACCTAGGAAGGAAAACACAAAAGTAACATTCACAAGCCTCAAGCAAAGCTAAAGATTAGAAAAATCTTTTTTCCCCACAGGATAGTGAATATGTGGAACAAACTGAGAAAGTGGTTGATTCAGGTGTAATTGATGCCTTTTTAAAAAGTAAACAATCTTACAACACCAAGTTATAGTCCAACAATTTTATTTGAAAATCACAAGCTTTCGGAGGCTTCCTCCTTCGTCAGGTGAATGTCAGGAAATCCTTGAACGTTTCGCATTTATATTCAGAGAACAATACCTAGTGATTACAGATAATCTTTCCAACTGCCCGTTGTCACGGCAATCAAGGTGTTCACACAGAGAGGTGTTACCTACAGGACCACCGAATATACAAACGGCCAGAACACAAAACAGAGAGAGAGGGGGAGAAACATCCGAAAGGAAGAGAAAAACAGAAAATGACCCGTTGAATTAAAAACAGATAACTTTTTTAAAAAGTGATGTGGAGATGCCGGTGATGGACTGGGGTTGACCATTGTAAACAATTTTACAACACCAAGTTATAGTCCAGCAATTTTATTTTAAATTCACAAGCTTTCGGAGGCTTCCTCCTTCCTCAGGTGAACGTTGTTGGAAATCAGAAGACAGTCCAGAATGTCACCCGAGCTCAACGCAACGCCATCAACGCAAGACCAACCGCAACATCGTCATCAAACCAGCGGACAAAGGAGGAGCCATCATCATACAGAACAGAACGGACTATTGCAAAGAAGCATACCGACAACTGGACAACCAGGAACACTACAGACGGTTACCCGCAGATCCGACCAAAGAACACACCCACCAGCTCAACAAACTGATCAAGACCTTCGATCCAGACCTTCAAAGCATCCTACGCACTCTCATCCCACGTACTCCCCGCGTGGGAGACTTCTACTGCCTCCCAAAGATACACAAAGCCAACACACCCGGATGTCCTATCGTATCAGGCAACGGAACCCTGTGTGAGAACCTCTCTGGATACATCGAGGGCATCCTGAAACCCATCGTACAGGGAACCCCCAGCTTCTGTCGCGACACTACAGACTTCCTACAAAAACTCAGTACCCACGGACCAGTTGAACCAGGAACACTTGTCACCACGATGGACGTCTCGGCACTCTACACCAGTATCCCCCACGATGACGGCATCGCTGCGACAGCATCAATACTCAACACCAACAACAGCCAATCTCCGGAAGCCATCCTACAACTCATCCGCTTCATCCTGGATCACAATGTCTTCACCTTCGATAACCAGTTCTTTACCCAAACACACGGAACAGCCATGGGGACCAAATTCGCACCCCAATACGCCAACATTTTCATGCACAAGTTCAAGCAGGACTTCTTCACTGCACAGGACCTCCAACCAACACTATACACCAGATACATCGACGACATTTTCTTTCTATGGACCCACGGCGAGGAATCACTAAAGAGACTACACGATAACATCAACAAGTTCCATCCCACCATCAAGCTCACCATGGACCACTCCTCAGAATCAGTTTCTTTCTTGGACACACGAATCTCCATCAAAGACGGGCACCTCAGCACCTCACTCTACCGCAAGCCCACGGACAACCTCACGATGCTCCACTTTTCCAGCTTCCACCCTAACCATGTCAAAGAGGCCATCCCCTATGGACAGGCCCTGCGAATACACAGGGTCTGCTCAGACGAGGAGGAACGCGATGGACACCTACAGACGCTGAAAGACGCCCTAGTAAGAACGGGATATGACGCTCGACTCATCGATCGACAGTTCCGACGGGCCACAGCGAAAAATCGCATAGACCTCCTCAGGAGACTAACACGGGACGCAACCAACAGAGTACCCTTTGTCGTCCAGTACTTCCCCGGAGCGGAGAAACTACGCCATGTTCTCCGCAGCCTTCAACATGTCATCAGTGACGACGGACACCTCGCTATGGCCATCCCCACACCTCCACTACTCGCCTTTAAATAGCCACCCAACCTCAAACAGACCATCGTTCGCAGCAAATTACCTAGCTTTCAAGAGAACAGCGTCCACGACACCACACAACCCTGCCACGGTAACCTCTGCAAGACATGCCAGATCATCGACACAGATACCACCATCACACGAGAGGACACCACCCACCAGGTGCATGGTTCATACTCCTGTGACTGTGCAGGAAAGGATGCCCCAGAGCATGGTACATTGGCGAGACCATGCAGACGCTGCGACAACGGATGAACGGACACCGCGCAACAGTCGCCAGACAGGAGGGTTCCCTCCCAGTCGGGGAACACTTCAGCAGTCAAGGACATTCAGCCACCGTCCTTCGGGTAAGCGTACTCCAAGGCGGCCTTCGAGACACACGACAACGCAAAATCGTCGAGCAGAAATTGATAGCCAAGTTCCGCACCCATGAGGACGGCCTCAACCGGGATCTTGGGTTCATGTCACGCTACACGTTACCCCACCAGCGAACAAATGTTATCTGTTTTTAATATAACGGGTCAGTTGCTGTCTTTTCTATGTTTCTACCTCTCTATCTCTGTTTTTTTTTGCTTTTTTTTGGTGATTTGTATATTCGGAGACCTTGCAGGTAACACCTGTCTGTCTGCACACTGATTGCCTTGGCAACGGGCAGTTGAAAAAACTGTCTGTAATCACCAAGCATTGTTCTGTGATTTATAAATGCGATTTCATTTCGAGGATTTCATTTCCAACAACGTTCACCTGAGGAAGGAGGAAGCCTCCGAAAGCTTGTGAATTTAAAATAAAATTGCTGGACTATAACTTGGTGTTGTAAAATTGTTTACAATTTTAAAAAAGTAGCTGTGTAGATTTTGTTGAGAAGTAGGATTGGGGGTTATAGAAATAATTAACATCGTATGATTTTTCAAATTTTCTTGGGTAGTCAGGAAAGGAAATTATTGCTGTGAAGAAGGGGATTAACACATGGTGTGGCTGGGAAGCCAGGATAGAATAATTATACATTGGCTCTGGATGGAGGAGGCTTAATGGGCTAAATTGCTTTTTCTTGCTCTGGACCTTCTTCTGTTCAAATAAATTCCTCTAAACGCACTACATTTGATCTGTATTTTGTTAAGTAGCTTCCTTTGGTACAAATATTTACAAGCTGTAAATTGTAGGTGGTTATTGAAGACATCCAGCTGAAAATGGAGAATACCATGGATTCAACCAATTCCAGGTTTTCCTCTAACAATGAGGACTCCATGTTATGGATAACCTGGTATTGCAGCAATTTATTAAACTGGTATTAACACATTGGCCCAGTGACTCTGTAATGGTTTATTGACTTGCTGTTTGTGGATGGTAGGATGCAGGTTTGCACATAAAAGATTTTTTTCTCCTATTTATGAAAAGGTATTAATCTAGAGCTGTTTTGAGATAGTGCACAGAGGAAATCTTCCCTCATATTTCTGTACTATCTGTAGGAAAATCACACATTCTTTGTAAATAGCTACACGCTGCACATGGACAAAATCTTCCTACAATGTGATCCTCCATAGGTTACATTCGAAGAGGTAGGGAAAATTGTAGAGAAAGTTGACATGCATGACTCTCGTATACCAGCAAGTGGCTGGATGGAGCAATATAGGCAGAAGGCCTGTCCATTGTTATGGTTAGGGAATGATGAATAACCCTAGAAGCACAACTTTAAAATAGGAAAATGTGTACGGAGAGGGAGAAGAAAGATGAAAAGATTTGTAGGGCACTAAAGCTATGAGGGCCTGAAGGAAAAGTTGAGGAAATGAATTATATTTATTGCACAGATTGTTTCTACATTTAATTCCTGCTGATGAAATTTTACATTTTCGTCTACAGAAGTTTTTCAATGTAGATTTGCAACTTTCAGTCATTAAGCAAAGATTTGTTTTCCAAAATGTTCTCCATTTGCCAATTTAATTTCCTCTTTCTCTAAAACAAAGATCCAGGTTATTTGCAGTTTCTTTAGAACCTTTCGAAAAGTGATTTCTGTTTGTGCAAGAATTGTTGTAAGCCAAACACTGCAATGCTTGATAACTGATTTAAGACATTATAGTATTACTGCAGAGCTCTTTGGCACAGCTTAGCAATATTGTTGGCACATCATCTTTTTCCAGCAGAAATTGTTCAACATCCTTGGATGTAACATCTCAGATATAGCCCTTTTACTTTTTATTTTCTTTAATTGGTGACTGTCTTGGGGCCTCATTAGGTTTACGTTAGGAAATAAATTGAGTCAGCAGGATATGCCACAGAGAACAACCACAACTTGCAGAAGGTACACAAGACATATTTTACTTAAATCTGAGAACAAGATTCCATGAAAAATTTTCAGCTGAGTGGAAATGTAGGGAGAAAAGTATTCCGGTTATAATCTCTAATGAAACTCTGGACGGTGTAGAGCTAATTGAAGAGAAGATGGAGCTATCACAAAACTTTAGGCCCTCTTCACCTAAAATCGTAGCTTACATTCAAAGATTTGTTTTTCTTTTTAGAGTATATACACTATTTAGAACCATAGAAACTGACAGCATGAAGGAGTCCTTTCGACCCATCGTCCCTGTGCTGACTCTATGTTGAGCAATCCAAAACTAAACCTGCTGCCATGCTCTCTTCCCTTAGTTCTATGTCTTCCACTGCTTCAAATATTGATTTGAAAAATGTAATGAGTTTCCAAAATTAAGAGAGTTCTGGAGCGCTGTTAGGTAGTGTAATGACCTGTGGTGGTAATTAAACGGCCTATCTTGCTTGGTTAGCTGAATGCAGATTGTCATTTGAGTTGCAGATAGCCATTTGCACAGTTGAGTTGCCGAATTAACAATCACTTATTTATAGTAACTCATGACATGGGTCTAGATTTCATAATAATAATAAAATCAGATAATTTTAATGCTATTATTGAACTTTATACCAGGATTGACGATGACTATTAGACTTAACAGTAAAAGCTGAAGATGCTGCATTCAGATGGTTTGAATCTGTGGGAAGTTATGCCAGTGACTTATGGCAACAACCTGTTTGCATTGGGAATGACAACTGCTTTCTTTTTACAAGAATAGTAATGATCAGTAAGATTTGTTATGGTTTTAATAGATGGTGATTGAATTCATCTGTGTAGTAAAAGACTTGGGATTGGGAAGTGCATATTGTTCTAATGGCTAAAAATACAGTACTTTGATATCTACTTTGTCTGGTACCACAGTGTATTTAAACACTGATGCAATTCTGCTGCATAAGTGCTCCTATTTGTTGACAGAGTTGTAGTTCCATTCTTGTTTTGCAGAATTGCCAGACCCCAGTTATACTGCTGGCTTTATGTCACTCTCTAGATAGACAAAATGTGGATTTAAATGTAGCTGATTTTTTCATCAATTTTTTTTCTCCACTAATTTTCTCACAGCAATCCCATTCCTTAGGGTGTTAGCTCCTTGTTTGAGTTCTAGTCACCCTCACCTGAGCCTTAATGGTGAGTGTTGACTATTCAACTATGAGAATCTTCATAGAGAATATGCTCCTGTCTTTACCCAACATCCCACACACTTCCAGCAGGCGTCCCCGGATAAGTATCTGGAGTAGTAGTCCTGCAGATTTTTTTTCCTCCATAATCCAAGGATGGGGAGGCAAATTGCAGCACAACCTTGAATGCTAACTCAACTAGACTATGGATCATACCTGGTGCCTTTCTAGCTAGTATAATTCAGCTACTCACTGGATAAACTCATCAAGATCACTTGAATATCAGTTGAAGTTTAAAAAAAGGCGCAGGCAAGTCAAAAACTGCAGTCATTGCAAACCCAAAACAGTAAGGGACTACGTCCTCAAGATAATGGCACACTGCTTTCCCAAGTTTAATTCCGTGATTTAACACTTGAATTACACTATGCAGTTTACAATGGTGCAAATCTGAAACCGATTTGCACCAACATAAAATATGTTATTCTAACTGGTCTGTCAATCGAATATATTACACAGTATAAAAGTACATTACACACCTGATAGAAATGGTTCCATCAACAGGAGTGTTCAGGTACTTTACGGTCTTGTGCTTTGTGTATATTCAACATTTCTTTGAGGAACACTCATGAGTGCTGTGGAAGTAAATTGTGTCCAGTCCATCAATGTGCTTTGAGTTATCTCCCAGCTTACTAATTGAGCATAGGAGCTTTAGCTTGCCTGATGCATGCAGCATTTTAATTAGAAAATACAAGAATTCCGCGCCAGCTAAATTTAAAGGCACAGGGGATTTCCTGTGTCTGGGGCATGCATATCAATCACTGTGACAGTCTATGCAAAATCCTCCCTTTTAAAAAAAATCCCAGACTATACTGATTCTCTCTTTGCATCAGTATTGTACTTTTTGATGAGGCCCATTTCCTGTCAGCTGTCAAACAGTTCTCCCATCCTGTTCCTTCAGTGCAGTGAACGTTGTGGAATGATTTTGGAATCAGGTTTACCAGCAGTAGACTTATCTGGGTAAGACTTCATTAATTGGTTTCATATAAGAGATTTTTTATTTTTTTTATTTGAAACATTGGTTAAACTTGCGTTGAAGTGGAGTTGCAAATTGTTCAGTTTGGATGGACAGTTGGCTGCACATCTTCCAGCAGAGTTCTAATGACTACCGACCTAATGCTGTACATACTGCATTTTTTTTAATGTTCATTTCCCCTTTGTATTCCAGAAAAACAAAATGAAGACTTGTAAATAGTGGTTTGCTCCAGTAAGCTCATTCTGTTTGTATGTAACATTGCATCTTTCAGTTGTCTTGTATATTTGAACGAGGGCACAATTTTTTGAAGTAGGAGAATAAAATGTACATAACTTGCTAGTTAGCATGCTTCCACTTGATGAAAGCCAAGTGAGTAACAAGCAATGTTAGTCTAAACCCTGGATTTTCCTATGTCATGGTCTGCTTGAATACATTCCAGGCTTTTTCTTAAACTAAAGATTTGTAACTTGTGAAGTATGAAGTATGGTCTTATAGTATGGAGTGAATCTACATTTTAGAATGTAAAGTTACTTTACACTTTCCATCTCTTAACCTCTCTAACTTTATAACAACATAGGTTTTCTAATTTAACAATGGAAAATAATGACGTTGATCTCTTATCTTCTAATTGGAACATATATGATATAAACTAAATATATATTCAATCTATAAAATTTCATGTATCAATTGCAAAACAAGGTATAGTTTGGCCACTTTTGGACTATTCTGGTATATTTTCAACAGCAGAATTTTTTATTTCTGTTTCATAATCATTTGATTTTAATAGCAATTTTTGAAATTTACTATCTTAGCTTGATTTTAGTTTGTTATACAACAGCAAGGGAGTTAAATTGACTGAAAAATACTATGGAATGTTTTATTTTCACCCATAAACAAGTAAAGTTAAAACCACAACCAGTATGACATTTTACTGTATGTCTAACAATAAATTGTAGTTGTACTTGGATAAAACTGCTTTCCATAAAAAGAAGTCTCTAGTTAATTGACAAAGTGCTGTGTTATTTTTTGGGCAAAGGAGATGGCATCAACAAATTATCCAGGGTTACAAATGGAGTTGCATCTGCAACCCAGGAACAGATTACATAGAAATTACAGCAAAAGTTCAGGCCATTCAGCCCAAATGGTCAATGCCAGCGTTTATTCTCTACAAGAGCCTCCTCCCACCCTACTTCACCTTGCCATATCAGCATATCCTTCTATTCCTTTCTCCCTCATGTACTTATCTAGCTTCTCCTTGTGTGTGTATATCAGAATTTATTTTTTTGGTGCTCACTTCCTCCTCCCCCTTATGACTTATGGTTATGATGCTATGGGTGCTGGCAACCCTCCGGTACTGTCCAGGAAACTGTTTTCACGTGAGAGCCTAGACAATGACTGTGGAGGCCTTCACGACAAAGCCTGAAACTGTCCTCACCCGATAGCCACATACACACTTGTCAGGAATGGAAACACCGGGTAATTCTTTTTTCTCCTCTCTAGCCCAGCCACGTTGAGGCAAATTTTAGTTTCGTTACTTATGCCCTGGCTGAGAAAAACAAACTAATCACTAACCAGAGAGTAAACCTGGAGCCTTTTTTTAGTCTGCCTGGCTCCGTACCACATTAGGCTGCACATTTACCCACTGAGTTATTAGTGTTGCACGTCTAAATATTTTTAAGCATTTGCAGTTCATCTTCTGTAACTGTTAACAGTTGAATTGCACATGCATTTTTCATCATTACAGGGTGTTTGAAGTCTGTGAAGACAATTAGAATTTAAAGAAAGAGGCGGTTTGCCCATGAGCAGTGATGTTCCTTGGTCTCTATTTATAGACAAGAGCAATTTACAGAACTTCAATTTTCAGGAAAAATAAATCAAATCAAAGAGCCTCCGCTCACACCAGATGTAAATTCTGTTGCCATGAGGACAAATAGCAGTCATCATAATGATGTTTGAATTTATAGTGTCTTGTGTAGAAACATCACAAAAGTGCTTCATACAGTGGGTGACTCTTTGAGGTTGCAAACACAGCAGCCATTTTGTATCAACAGTGTACCACATGCAACACTGAGATGACTAATCAGTCAGTCTGTGTTTTTTGGTGGTACTGGTTGGAGGAAGAACATTGACTCGTACACCAGAGTAACTCCACGATAGTCTTTGAAATATTACAATGCTTCTGTTCGATTTAGCATCCCACCCAAAGGAGTTTGCTGCCTTATTTGTGCTGATGTGGCTACTCCAAGCCACTGATTTTCTTCCATTGTTTGAACAACTGAGTCATGTCTCTCAGTAACTACAAGAAGAAAGGCTTTCAGCCATTCACCTGTCAGAAATCACCTGGAAGGTGGTCTCACACTGGGAAGGAAAAATGTAAGGAATCTGACAACACCAGGTTATAGTCCAACAATTTTATTTTAAAATCACAAGCTTTCGGAGATTATCCCCTTCGTCAGGTGAGTGAATGAATAAGAGGTTCTCAAATCGCATATCTTATATTAGGCTGGGACACCATCACACCAATCAAAAGATGTCGTTGGTGTTCAGACAGGTTAGCCACGGAAAACAGTAGGTCCCCGTATGCTGAATACACATTGCGTCAAATTACACAGACAGAGAGAAAGAGACCCAAAAGGCAGAGAGAGAGAGAGAGAATATTAAAAACAGATAACATTTTTTCCCTTTGCTGGTGGGGTTACGTGTAGCGTGACATGAACCCAAGATCCCGGTTGAGGCCGTCCTCATGGGTGCGGAACTTGGCTATCAATTTCTGCTCGACGATTTTGCGTTGTCGTGTGTCTCCAAGGCGGCCTTCGAGACACACGACAACGCAAAAAGTGCAATGCAACGAAGGTTCACTAGATTGATTCCTGGGATGAGAGGGTTGTCCTATGAGGAGAGATTGAGTAGAATGGGCCTATACTCTCTGAGTTTAGAAGAATGAGAGGTGATCTCATTGAAACATATAAGATTCTGAGGGGGGCTTGACAGGGTAGATACTGAGAGGTTACACCTGGCTGGAGAACTAAGGGGCATAGTCGCAGGATAAGGGGTTGGCCATTTAGGACTAAGATGAGGAGGAATTTCTTCACTTAAAGGGTTGTGAATCTTTGGAATTCTCTACCCTAGAGGGCTGTGGATGCTCAGTCGTTGAGTATATTCAAGGCTGAGATTGATAGATTTTTCGACTCTAGGGGAATCAAGAGACATGGGGATCGGGCGGGAAAGTGGAGTTGAGGTCGGAGATCAGCCATGATCTTATTGAATGGCGGAGCAGGCTCAAGGGGTCGTATGGTCTACTCCTGCTCCTATTTCTTATGTTCTTATGACTGCACCTGCACAATTACCAGGATTTGGAAATAAAATAATGGGTAGAGTTGAAAGTGGTGATAGTTTTATTTCGTTTTAAAAGTTACAAAAGCGATTCCAAGATTTAAAATGTTACTGCTGTGGTGTGAAATTTGCACCATTTGTCTGTTTGTAGGTGGCTTGTAGCTGTAACTTTGAAAGCTATTTTCATTTTCATTATGCGTTTGTGGTGAAATTCCTTTGTTACTGTGCAGTAATTGGGGACAGAATATACCATCCATATTAGAGTGGTCAACATCTACAAGGAAATGGTGAGGAATGAAATAAATAATCAGTGACTATAATGGATTGCAAACCCTAGACTAGAAGCACAAATTTAGCTATTGTGTCTATTGTCATGCACTTTAGGTAATGATTTTGTTTCCAGCAGAAGAACATAAATCTCTTTGACAAGGTCCAAAGAGCAATATAGATATAGAATGTACAAATGGGGATGGTTTTTCAAAAATAGCCTAACTGATTGACTGTCAAGTTAAGCTATGTCAAACGTCATAGTGTTAACAATCTTATATATGCTGTCAAAAGGTGCTCCTCGCAACAATTTAAGTTGAAACACATACTTGACAGACACAAAGATAATGAATCTGAAGACCTGTAGTGTTTGTGACAGTTGTGCTTATGGGATTGAGAATTTTTCTCCTACTTTGGTCACCAACTTCAAGTGAACAGTTTCGTTATTGTGAACATTTTGATCCTCCAAATGTAAAATTGGTTGGTTCTTGAGTAGAAAAGCCTTCATTAGTCTGCAATGGTGGTGGTGGGGTTGGGGTTGGGGTGAGGTGGTGGTGGTTAGCTGATACTGACATTATAAACCATGGAATCAATTTTGTATCACCTCCCAGACAATTACTGACAACTGTCCCTTGACTGTCAGGCAATTAGAACTCACAAATCCCTCCAGCTCCTCTGGCTCTTTGAATCAGATGCATTCTCTCATCAGATTAGGAATTACATATAACTTTGATATTTTTTCCCCCAAAAAAGCACATGCTTTCATTGGACTGACTACAGTGAGCACGTTAGTGGAATGTAATAACGCTTGTACAGAAGAAGCTCCTCTGTGGATGCATAGAACTTTCTGGCAAGACACCCAAAATGATTGCTGCATATGCCAAGATGAACTACGTGTCGTTATCTAAAGGAATCTGAAGAGGACTAGGCGAGACAAGATTTTTGTTCAGCTTTTGATTTTTCTCTCATGTTTATGAGCAACAAACCCTCTCTCGGCTTTGAGACCCATGCAGTCTTTAATGGACTGGAATCTAAATTTTTGCTCACATGAAGGGGAAGTGATAGGGAAGGTATGATTTCATGGTACCCATGATGACCCTGGCATTCCTGACAAATGCACAATCATTTTTGTGGATTTTGATACATTTTTAAATCTGTGCCTCTATCTACATACCAGTAATTTACAATGTTAAGTTTAAAATATTGTTGCTTCTGTCATAGTAGCTGTTTCTGATCAAGGAGTAGCTTGAGTCACCCAATTATTGTAATACAATAAGCTTATATCACAGCGTTTGAAGCTTTCTGATATGACGCACTCTGCCACAAGGAATTATGCAATGGGATTTCAAATTAAACTGCACAGCTACTTAAGTAACAAATTCCTAGAATACTTGAATTTGTAATCTCTTAACAGCATTTTCTGATAGCCAGATGAATCATAAAATATTAGATATTTTAAAACTGATTTATTTTTGTATCAATGCTTTGGGACAAATTGTTTTTTTTGTTTCTTTTGACATAATTGAAGGTTATTGAAATGTAAAATTTCTTTCCCTAAGATTCCTTTTTTTTTGGAACAGTATGCTACATTCCCAAAACTATATTTGTTAAAAAGTATCTTCTATGACTCCAGTAATCATGACATTGTTCTTCCGGATGGCTAGAAAGGGGTACGAGGGATTTGTGAGATTTGACAGCCGATAGTTTGTTACAGTGATCTAGTTGCACGGTTGTCCTGCTGGATCAAGTTTGTAAGGGTTCTACTTAACTCCCTTTCTCATGCCAGTTATTTCCACATGAAACAATGTTTTTGCTGTACATGAATATGTTTGTGTTATATCCATTCTACTGTAGAGTCCATGACTTTACTATATTACTGGCTTTAGATTAAATGTATACTACCTGTCAATGTTTTGGGATTTCTGTCTATTTTATGTGCAAGAAATTCTTAGTTTAAGCTCTAATATGGCTTTGATACAATATTGCATTCCAGGATTCTAAAATTTAATGACAATGTTCCATCACCTTTTTTTCTTAATGAAGGAAAAGGCTGGAGCCATTTGGACAGTAAGGAATCAGGTGTCTCTGGGCGCTCTCTAGAACTGAAGTGGGCCAGCCATCAAAACTGTTATCCTTATCGGCTTGGGACAAATAGAATACACATTGAGACAATTCCAGCAGGGGGTCACATGTGGTATTTGAAGTAGCTCCTCTGCATGCAAGTTCAACGGAGGTTGTCTGGCAGGAATCCACTCTTGGGAGGGCATTAGTCACTTTAATTGCCCATATACTGGCCAACTGCTAGGTGGGGAGTGAGACTGGGGTCAGACATCTGAATTCCTGTGCTGCCATTAATTTAAGAGGCAAATGCACAGATTGGAGAGGCTTAATGGTAGTGCTGGAAAGGGGAGATAACACGAGAGGGACAGAGGTCTCTTCTAGAAGAATAGGGCCAGCTAGTCACAGAGAAAAGAATGCTGGACTGGGTATGTTCTAATCCATTAAAAGGGATACTGTGGCATGACTTGTTATGTTATGTTGTGGGAACAGTTGCAAAATAAGTTAAAATTCTGAATTTACTACTCTGTTCAGTTATGTGTAAAATATAATAAGTTTTTTTCAATAGCCCTTGTCTCTAAAGTATTGATCAGCCCACCAATTGGGAGATAGGAGATGTGCATGTGGGGGGCATGTGCAAGATGACAGTATCCAGTTTTTTTGACATGGGGCTGTAATGTTACTGTCCTGCGACATGCTATTGTATGACTTGATATTAGGCAGTAAATGTAAGGGATGCTGGATCTGCTTACTGAAGAAAGAGGTAATGTTGAACCAGAGGGAATATCTAGAGCAGACCTGAAATCTGTAACACTATCTGTGTTTTAATATCCATAAAAAAAACCCCAGAGAAATGATACATAAATTCTGCAGTCCTGTTTACATCAGATTTTGAAGAAGAAAAATATATTTTCTCTTGGAGCTTGCTGATAATGGAAGAGTTGATGTTGATAAATGGCTACTCTTAACAATTCTGACATATAGAGTATCACAACCTGCATAAGATAAATTTCTGTTTAGTTTAAAATGGTGTCACCAGGATTTTTTTTTGAAAATGGTAGCCCACTTATTTTGTAGCAGATTGGGTCAACTATTCTTAACCTAAGAATAGTGGTTATGTTACTGGATGAGTAATCCAGAGGCCTGGATCAGAGAATGAGAGTTCAAATCCCACTATAGCAGTTTGAAAATTTGAATTCAGTATTAAAAAATCCATTAGAGCTGAGGGCACCGTGGTATGCAATTGGTGGGGGTGTGGCCCTGGGAGTCCTCAACATTTCCCATGTTTGACCTGAAGCCATGGGACTTCATGGGGTCCAGAGGCCAAAGAAACCTCCTGCTGATTACCAACAACTGCCCTCCCTCAGCTGATGAATGAGTACTCCTCCATGTTGAGCACCACTTGGAGGAGACACCTGAGAGTAGCAAGGGCACAGAATGTGCCATCTTCGAAGTGCCAAGTGAATAATTCTTCCTGGCTTCCACCTGAGGTCCTCGCCATCACAGATGACAGTCTTCAATGTCCATCACCAAGAGTGGCTTAGTAGCACCATCATTCACCGAGCTGGCCGAGTCCTGATGGATATGGCCGCCAGACTGGGCTTGCAGCAGATGTTGAGACAACTAACATGAGGGAATAACCGACTTGACCTTATCCTCACCAATCTACCTGTCGCAGATCCATCTGTCCATGATCACATTGGTAGCAGTAACCACCGTGCAGTCCTCTTGAAAAAGGACCTAGTCCCATTTTCACAGTGAGGACACCCTCCCATCATGTCATCTGGCACTACCACAATATTAGTGAGATTAAGAATAGATCTAGCAGCTCAAATCTTGATATCCATGAGGTCCTGGGGGCCAGTAATAGTAGAATTGTACCCTTAAAATTAGATGCCAAGCTGGTGAAGCTGCAACTACATGCATGCTATAGACAGAGATAAGTGATCCCACAACCAACGGTTCAGTTCAAACCTCTGCAACACTGCAACGTCCAGTCTTGAATGGTGGTAGACAATTCAGCAACTAATGGGAGGAGGAGACTCCATAGCCATCCAGATCCTCAGCGACGGTGGTGCGCAGCATGTGAGTGAAAAAGATACGGCTGAAGCGTTTGTAACCATCTTCGAAGTGCCAATTGAATAATCCTCGGCTTCCACCTAAGATTCGCACCATCACAGATGACAGTATTCAGCCGTTTCGACTCATTCCATGTGACATCAAGAAATGGTTGAGAGCACTGGATAAAGCAATAACAACTTGCATTTACATAGCACCTTTAACGTAGTAAAATGTCTCACGGCGCTTCACAGGAGCATTATCAGACAAAATTTGACACCAAGCCACATAAGGAGATATTAGAACTGGTGACCAAAAGCTTGGTCAAAGAAATAGGTTTTAAGGAGCGTCTTAAAAGAGCAGAGAGGCAGAGATGTTTAGGGAGGGAATTCCAGAGCTTAGAGCCTAAGCAGCTGAAGGCACGGCCGCCAATGGTGGAGTGATTAAAATCGGGGCTGCACAAGAGGCTAGAATTGGAGGAGCGCAGAGATCACAGATTCATCGAAAATTTACGGCACAGAAGGAGGCCATTTGGCCCATCATATCTGCGCCGGCTGAGAAACGAGCCACCTGGCCTAATCCCACTTTCCCGCATTTGGTCTGTGGCTCTGCAGGTCACGGCCCTTCAGGTGCACATCCAGGCACTTTTTAAATGAGTTGAGGGTTTCTGCCTCTACCACCCTTTCAGGCAGTGAGTTCCAAACCCCCACCACCCTCTGGGTGAAAAAAAATTTCCTAATTTCCGCTCTAATCCTTCTACCAATCACTTTAAATCTATGCCCCCTGGTTATTGACCCCTCCGCTAAGGGAAACAGGTCCTTCCTATCCAATCTATCTAGGCCCCTCGTAATTTTGTACACCTCAATCAAATCACCCCTCAACCTCTTCTGTTCCAAGGAAAATAACCCCAGCCTATCCAACCTATCATCATAGCTAAAATTCTCCAGTCCTGGCAACATCCTTGTAAATCTCCTCTGCACCCTCTCTAGTGCAATTACATCCTTCCTGTAATATGGTGACCAGAACTGTGCGCAGAACTCAAACTGTGGCCTAACTAGTGTTTTATACAGTTCTAGCATTACATCCCTGCTTTTACATTCTATGCCTTGGCTAATAAAGGAAAGCATTCCATATGCCTTTTTAACCACCTTATCTACCTGTCCTGCTACCTTCAGGGATCTGTGGACATGCACTTCAAGGTCCCTCACTTCCTCTACACCTCTCAGTATCCTCCCATTTATTGTGTATTCCCTTGCCTTGTTTGCTCTCCCCAAATGCATTACCTCATACTTCTCCGGATCGAACTCCATTTGCCACTTTTCTGCCCATCTGACCACTCCATTGATAACCTTCTGCAGTCCACAGCTTTCATCCTCACTATCAACCACACGGCCTATCTTTGTGTCATCCGCAAATTTCTTAATCATGCCCCCTACGTTTAAGTCCAAATCGTTACGGTATGCCACAAAAAGTAAAGGACCAAGTACCAAGCCCTGCGGCACCCCACTAGAAACAGTCTTCAAGTCGCAAAAATACCCGTCGACCATTACCCTTTGCTTCCTGCCACTGAGCCAATTTTGGATCCGATTTGCCACATTCCCTTGGCTCCCATGGGCCTTTACTTTTTTGACCAATCTGCCATGTGGGACCTTGTCTGAGCGTTAGATCTCTGAGCATTGGAGGGCTGGAGGAGGTTACGGAGATGGGGAGGGGCAAGGCCATGGAGAGATTTGAAAACAAGGAGGAGAATTTTAAAATTAAGGTGTTCCCCGACCAGGAGCCAATGTAGGTCAGCGAGCACAGGGTTGATGAGTGAACGGGACTTCATGCAAGTTCGGATGCGGCGGCAGAGTTTTGGATGAGCTCAGGTTTATGGAGGGTGGAAGATGAGAAGCCAGCCAGGAGAGCATTGGAGTAGTTGAGTCTAGATGTAATAAAGGCATGGATGAGGGTTTCAGCAGCAGATAAGCTGAGGCAAGGGTGGAGACGGGCGATGTTACGGATGCCGGGTACGGTAGCATAGTGGTTATGTTACTGAACTAGTAATCCAGAGGCCTGGACTAAAAAATCCAGAGTCATGAGTTCAAATCCCGCCACGGCAGCTGGCGAATTTAAAATTCAATTAATTAAATTCAATTAATTAAATAAAAATCTGGAATTAAAATACTAGTATCAGTAATGGTGGCCATGAAACTACCGGATTGTCGTAAAAACCCATCTGGTTCACTAATGTCCTTTAGGGAAGGAAACCTGCCGTCCTTACCCGGTCTGGCCGATATGTGACTCCAGACCCACAGCAATGTGGTTGATTCTTAATTGCCCTCTGAAATGGCCTAGCAAGCCACTCAGTTGTAAAATCTCGCTACGAAAAGTCAGAATAAGAATAAAACCGGACGGACCACCCGGCATCGGACCACTAGGCACCGGACACGACAACGGCAAAAAAACACCAAGCCCAGTCGACCCTGCAAAGTCCCCTCCTTACTAACATCTGGGGACTTGTGCCATACTCACAGAATCATACCTTTCAGCCAACGTCCCAGACTCTTCCATCACCATCCCTGGGTATGTCCTGTCCCACCGGCAGGACAGACCCACCAGAGGTGGCGGTACAGTGATATACAGTCAGGAGGGAGTGGCCCTGGGAGTCCTCAACATTGACTCTGGACCCCATGAAATCTCATGGCATCATGTCAAACATGGGCAAGGAAACTTCCTGCTGATCATCACCTACCGTCCTCCCTCAGCTGATGAATCAGTCCTCCTCCATGTTGAGCACCACTTGGAGGAAGCACTGAGGGTAGCAAGGGCACAAAAAAATGTACTCTGGGTGGGGGACTTCAATGTTCATCACCAAGAGTGGCTCGGTAGCACCACTACTGACCGAGCTGGCCGAGTCCTGAAGCACATAGCTGCTAGACTGGGCCTGCGGCAGGTGGTGAGCGAACCAACACGAGGGAAAAACTTACTTGACCTTGTCCTCACCAATCTACCTGTCGCAGATGCATCTGTCCATGACAGTATTGGTAGGAGTGACCACCGCACAGTCCTTGTGGAGATGAAGTCCCGTCTTCGCACTGAGGACACCATCCAACGTGTTGTGTGGCACTACCACCGTGCTAAATGGGATAGATTCAGAACAGATCTAGCAGCACAAAACTGGGCATCCATGAGGCGCTGTGGGCCATCAGCAGCAGCAGAATTGTATTCCACCACAATCTGTAACCTCATGGCCCGGCATATTCCTCACTCTACCATTACCAACAAGCCAGGGGATCAACCCTGGTTCAATGAGGAGTGTAGAAGAGCATGCCAGGAGCAGCACCAGGCGTACCTAAAAATGAGGTACCAACCTGGTGAAGCTACAACTCAGGACTACATGCATGCTAAACAGCGGAAGCAACATGCTATAGACAGAGCTAAGCAATTCCACAACCAACGGATCAGATCAAAGCTCTGCAGTCCTGCCACATCCAGTCGTGAATGGTGGTGGACAATTAAACAACTAACGGGAGGAGGAGGCTCTGCAAACATCCACATTCTCAATGATGGCGGAGTCCAGCACGTGAGTGCAAAAGACAAGGCTGAAGCGTTTGCAACCATCTTCAGCCAGAAGTGCCGAGTGGATGATCCATCTCAGCCTCCTCCCGATATCCCCACCATCACGGAAGCCAGTCTTCGGCCAATTCGATTCACTCCACGTGATATCAAGAAACGGCTGAGTGCACTGGATACAGCAAAGGCTAATAGCCCCGACAACATCCCAGCTGTAGTGCTGAAGACTTGTGCTCCAGAACGAGCTGCGCCTCTAGCCAAGCTGTTTCAGTACAGCTACAACACTGGCATCTACCCGACAATGTGGAAAATTGCCCAGGTATGTCCTGTCCACAAAAAGCAGGACAAATCCAATCCGGCCAATTACCGCCCCATCAGTCTACTCTCAATCATCAGCAAAGTGATGGAAGGTGTTGTCGACAGTGCTATCAAGCGGCACTTACTCACCAATAACCTGCTCACCGATGCTCAGTTTGGGTTCCGCCAGGACCACTCGGCTCCAGACCTCATTGCAGACTTGGTCCAAACATGGACAAAAGAGCTGAATTCCAGAGGTGAGGTGAGAGTGACTGCCCTTGACATCAAGGCAGCATTTGACCGAGTGTGGCACCAAGGAGCCCTGGTAAAATTGAAGTCCATGGGAATCAGGGGGAAAACTCTCCAGTGGCTGGAGTCATACCTAGCACAAAGGAAGATGGTAGTGGTTGTTGGAGGCCAATCATCTCAGCCCCAGGGCATTGCTGCAGGAGTTCCTCAGGGCAGTGTCCTAGGCCCAACCATCTTCAGCTGCTTCATCAATGACCTTCCCTCCATCATAAGGTCAGAAATGGGGATGTTCGCTGATGACTGCACAGTGTTCAGTTCCATTCGCAACCCCTCAGATAATGAAGCAGTCCGAGCCCGCATGCAGCAAGATTTGGACAACATCCAGGCTTGGGCTCATAAGTGGCAAGTTACATTTGCGCCAGATAAGTGCCAGGCAATGACCATCTCCAACAAGAGAGAGTCTAACCACCTCCCCTTGACATTCAACGGCATTACCATCGCCGAATCCCCCACCATCAACATCCTGGGGGTCACCATTGACCAGAAACTGAACTGGACCAGCCATATAAATACTGTGGCTACGAGAGCAGGTCAGAGGCTGGGTATTCTGCAGCGAGTGACTCACCTCCTGACTCCCCAAAGCCTTTCCACCATCTACAAGGCACAAGTCAGGAGTGTGATGGAATACTCTCCACTTGCCTGGATGAGTGCAGCTCCAACAACACTCATGAAGCTCGACACCATCCAAGATAAAGCAGCCCGCTTGATTGGCACCCCATCCACCACCCTAAACATTCACTCCCTTCACCACCGGCGCACTGTGGCTGCAGTGTGCACCATCCACAGGATGCACTGCAGCAACTCGCCAAGGCTTCTTCGACAGCACCTCCCAAACCCGCGACCTCTACCACCTAGAAGGACAAGAGCAGCAGGCGCATGGGAACAACACCACCTGCACGTTCCCCTCCAAGTCACACACCATCCCGACTTGGAAATATATCGCCGTTCCTTCATCGTCGCTGGGTCAAAATCCTGGAACTCCCTTCCTAACAGCACTGTGGGAGAACCGTCACCACACGGACTGCAGCGGTTCAAGAAGGCGGCTCACCACCACCTTCTCGAGGGCAATTAGGGATGGGCAATAAATGCTGGCCTCACCAGCGACGCCCACATCCCATGAACGAATAAAAAAAAAATGTGGAAGTAGGTGGTCTTGGTGATGGAGCGGATATATGGTTGGAAGGTCATCTCAGGGTCAAATAGGACGCCATGGTTGCGAACGGTCTGGTTCAGCCTCAGACAGTGGCCAGGGGGAGGGTTGGAGTCTGTGGCTAGGGAAGACAATGGCTTCAGTCTTCCAATATTTAGTTGGAGGTAATTTCTGCTCATCCAGTACTGGATGTCGGACAAGCAGTGTGACAAATGAGATACAGTGGAGGGATCGAGAGAGGTGGTGGTGAGGTAGAGCTCGGTGTCGTCAGCGTACACGTGGAACCTGACGTGTTTTTGGATGCTGTCTCCGAGGGGCAGCATGATGATGAGAAATAGGAGGGGGCCTTTGGGCCCCGGCAAATTCTCAGTTGTCGTGTGGAAAACCTATGCTCCAGAACTAGCTGTGCACCTAGCCAAGCTGTTCCACTGCAGCTACAATATTGACATCTACCTGAGAATGTAGAAAATTGCCCAGGTATGCCCTGTCCACAAAAAGCAGGGCAAAACCAACCATGTTAGCCTACTCCCAATCATCAGCAGGGTTATGGAAGGAGTCATCAACAGCACTATCCAGTGGCACTTACTCAGCCATAACTTGCTCACCAAATGCTCAGTTTGAATTCCGCCAGGACCATGGCTCCAGACCTCATTACAGCCTTGATCCAAACATGCACGCAAAACCTGAGTTCCAGAAGTGAGGTGAAAGTGACTGCCCTTGACATCAAGGCACCATACAACAGAGTGTGGCACCAAGGGGCCCTAGTAAAACAGAAGTCAGTGAGGATAAGGGGGAAAACTCTCCACTGGCTGTAGCCACACCTGACTCAAAGGAAGATGTTTGTGGTTGTTGGAGGCCAATCATCTCAACCCCATGACATTGCTGGAGGAGTTCTTCAGGGCAGCATCCTAGGCCAATTATCTTCAGCTACTTCATCAATGATCTTCTCTCCATCCTAAGGTCAGAAGTGAGACTGATTGTGCCATGTTCAGCTTCTTCACAATTCTTCAGATAATGAAGCACTCCATGCACACATGGACAACATCCAGCCTTGGGCTGATAAGTAACATTCACGCCACAAAATAACAGGCAATGACGATCTCCAATAAGAGCTGGCCTAACCACCTCCCCTTGGCATTCAATGTCATTACCATTGCTGAGTTTCCCACCATCAATATCCTGGGGGTCAACATTGACCAGAAATTCAACTCAACCAGCCACATAAATGTCGTGGCTACTAGAGCAAGTTGCGTGTTCTGTGGCGAGTGGCTCACTTTCTCACTCCCTAATCCTCTCCACCACCTACATGCACAAGTCAGGACTATGATGGAATACTGTCCACTTGCCTGGATGGATGCAGCCGCAACAACACTCAAGAAGCCCAACAGCATCCAGGATAAAGCAATCTGCTGTATTGGCACTTCAGCCACTGGTCTAAACATCCACTCCCTCCACCACCGGCGAACCGTAGCTTCAGTGTGTACTATCTACAGGATGCACTGCAGCAACTCGCCAAGGCTTCTTCGGCAGAACCTCCCAGACCCACGACCTCTACCACCTAGAAGGACAAGGGCGGCAGCAGCAAGGGAACAGCATCACCTCCAAGTTCCCTTTAAGTCACACATCATCGTGACTTGGACATATATTGCTTTTCCTTCATCATCGCTGGATCAAAATCCTAGAACTCCCTACCTAACAGCATTGTGGGAGCACCTTCACATGGATTGTAACGGTTCAAGAAGGCGGCTCACCACTGTCTTGTAAAGGACAACTAGGGTTGGGTAATAAATGCTGGCCTTACCAGAGACTCCCACATCCCAAGAATGAATTTTTAAAAATCAGCTTAATGTAAATAACTGCAAAAAATTGATTTTGAATGGCAAGTATAGTCTTTGTAATGATGCACTACAATGCCAGCAGATAGTAACAAGCAATTTAGACTAAGTAATAAGAACTACTGTATAAAATCACAGGTACTTACCTTCTGACATTTCACAGAGGATATTTAGAGTAGTTATATAACGGCCTGAGCAGCAATCTGAACTTCTCCTAAAGACATGTATTATAAATGTTTTGCATAATGCTGAGCATATTTGAAATCTAATGATATTCATGTTTCTTTGTTGGTTAAACACAAGCAGACATTACAATTCTTCCATTGTTTTTCACTTGAATAAATCAATGGTTGACATTGCATCAAATTTTACTCAGTACCAGAAATAAAGCATGTGAATTTAATATTTGTACAATATTCAGGAGATGGATTTTGTAAGGAACATTCTCCTGTTCATAGTATTTTTAAAAAATGTTCCAAAAAGATGCTTCTAATGAGTACTTTAAACAAACCTATGTTGTTAATTTATTTAGGTTTGTTATAATTAAGAAATACTTTAAGAAAGTGAGCATTGCTACACAAAGCCCACTGCATCCTTTGTGCACTTTCCACAAATTCTTAATTTTGGCAATTAGGTGCTGATGTGCACAATGTCTTTTTAAATTATGTTGACTTAATGTAAAGGATATCCTATTTGCTCTTTACATGATTTTGTCCATCTGCATGCAGCTTGTTACCAGGAAATCAATCGTTCATTTGTACACTCTGACTAATTTCCGTTTTTTATGTACAAGCCAATTTGGCTGCACCAGTGGCCTATCTTTTTCTGGAAAGTAAATTGCATCTTAGTGGTCACTGAAAACAAATTATGCTGGAAAGTTTGGGCTTGTCAAGTGATCTAAAGCTACAGCAAAGCCCATTTATATGCAGCTGTGATGCATGTAAACCTCTGCTGTGTGTTCTCTTGCATGTGTCCATATTTCTCGAAAATAGGACCTAGTCAGCTTTCTGTTGTCCTTTAAAGATCTTCACTTTTTCCCCCTGTGTCGCTCATCATGCCAGCTTACAGAAGGGTTGGCAAGCCTTCACATTTGTCCTGGAGTCTCCAGGAGATTAATCTTTAATTCCTAGACACTGCTGCGAGCAAAATCATAGGGGCATTTGTGTTTTTTTCATTTTCTTCGAACACTTTTGTTTATTAAAATGGAGATAGGGTGGCGGGCGGTTGGAGGCAGGAGGTCATGTGATGAAACCTCCAGGAATGCGTTCAACCAGAGTTGGTAACACCAGTTTAGAGGCTGTCCAAGCAACCAGGTCTTAGCTTCTCCCTATCTTGCTGCATGAATGTCTCCTAGAAGTTACATGAGAATTGCCTGGGGTGATTCCTTCTAATTTTCTCTCCCTGTGGACAATAGTTGCAGAAACCCGTACCGTAACGCTGCATGCCAGAGTCCAGTACTGTGTATACTACATCCTCCAACAGAATAAGTATTTTTAAAGGCCTTTATTTAAAGACCTTTATTTAAAACTACTTCTAAAATCCCTTGTTAGTTCAATGGCAGGCACAAAATCAACCAAACATCTGGTTGGGCATTTTAAGATTCATATAGAAACAAAGACTAAATAATTCAATAGTGTAGAAACATTAACCCTTGGTTATTTTTGCAGGACAATAAGGAACCTAACACGTATACAATTTTGGCTAATTTCAATGACTGCTTTGATATTTAAGGGACACTTGCCTCTATCCTCTCAGGCAATAGACCATTGTTTCTGTGTTGGCCAAATGCTGCACCAAAATGCCACACATCAAAGGATGTATGCCCCACAGGACCCATTTTCCACACTCCAGGGATCTCTGCTCTCTGAATGCCTTTTAAAATGCTTCTCTTGTCATGATTACCTGTTTTTAACCTTGCCTGACTCTTCTTGGCAGGGTGCCCGGTTTCTCCTCTCTTTCAAAGACTTTGCAGGCTATTACTGCCACCTGCCTTCACAATTACAGTTGCACACTTCTACCACCAGGTGGAGCTTGATAAATTCCAGTCGCTTCAGATCTCCATTCCTATTCCTACAGCATCATCAATGCACTGAGGCAAATTTACTTTATCCTGACTCCTGGGTATCACTAGAAAAGACCTATTAATTTTTAATAAGATTGATGTGATGCCAAAAAGGTTAAATGAGAGCAGGTACTACAGTTGATTTCCACTATCCTTTTAAGTAAAACTCAAATTGTCTACAATGCCAACAACAATTTGTATTTAAGAAATAAGATATAGGAGCAGGAGTAGGCCATACGGCCCCTTATATAGGGCCTTTAATGTCACTTTATATAGCGCCTTTAACATAGCAAAACATCCCAAAGCGCTTCACGAGCGTTGTCAGACAATATTTGACGACGAGCCACATGAGATAATAGAACAGAGGTAGGTTTTAAGGAACATTTTAAGGGAGAACTATAATTATGAAAAACCTTGCCAACAAAAAAACACAAAAACTGAAGCAATCAAATCATTCCATTAAGTTTTTCAAAATCTTTACATCTACCATTTTTCTTTTCCCACAATCTTAAATATCCAGGGTTCAAAATACTGTCACCCGCCACATAATGTCTGAATAACAAAAGGCACAAGCACTCAAAAGAAATGAAATGATTTAACTTTTTCAACATTTTATACAATAGACCATTAAATAAAAATTCTGAATTAAGTGTTTGGCTTTTTTTCTCCACTTCATTATATTCAGTTTGGGCTCTGCCAGGACCACTTGGCTCCAGACCTCATTAAAGCCATGATCCAGACATGGATGCAAAAGTTGAATGCCAGGAAAGACATGAGAGTTGTTGCCCTTAGTATCAAGGCAGCATTCGACCGAGTATGGCACCTAGAAGTTTTGCTATAATGAAGTCAATGGGGGTCGAAGGGAAAACTTGCAATGTACCTAATGCAAAGGAAGATGGTTGAGGCCAGTCATCACAGCCACCTCTGGGAAGCATCGCCCACCCGACTATCTTCGGCTGCCCTCATCAATTACCTTACCTCTGGCACAAGGTCGGGAGTAGCAAAAAAAAAACAAGAGCAGCAATGTTGTGGGTACACCATCACCTCCACGTTCCCCTCTAAATCACACACCATCTTGACTTGGACATTCATCAATGTTGGGTCAGAGTTCTGGAATTTCCTACCTGACACCATTGTGGGAGCACCCATCATCACAAGAGATCCAGCAGTTCAAGGAGAAGGCCCACCCATCACCTGTTTAGGGCAACTAGGAATGGGCAATAAATGAGGCCTTGCGAGCACTGTCCACTTCCTAAGAACAAATTAAAAAAAGAGAAATCCCTGCCTCCACTGAACATAAAATAACAGATCTCTGTGTGTACACATAGGAGGTTTGGTGAAACTTGTTTATGGGAATGAGCAAATGGTCAAGTATTTTACTTAAAAGCACAATTTTAAGGAATAGTCAATGTGATGAATCAACATATTCAAATTCCAAAGTGATTTCCCTTCTCATAAGTTCGCAGTCTCAGCTTTGTGATCATAGGAAGGTAGCAAATGAAGGCTCACTGCTTCCCCTGCCAGGGAGGATGAATAGTGAAGAGGAATGGGTTGTCTGCATGCAGTTCCTTCTGGCTGGTAACAGCGATTTTGGCAGAGGCCAGGCAGTAGGTTACCATCTGCCCTCAATCTCTGTTGCAAGGCAGTGGCAGACCTAGGGTGGAAAAAGGAAAGAATATATTCTCGTTAGCTGCATCTCTTTGGTACTTAGTTGTCAGGACAAGGGAATTGGGATGGTAAATAGCATTTTAGGTTGTATTGCAAGGACAATACAACCTAAAACTCGAGCTGCACCAGGCTTTAGTGCAGCTGCACTTGGAGTATTGTATCCAGTATTGGTCATGCATGACAGGGGTATTGAGCTCCTGGAGAAGGTAGGAGGGTAACAATGTTGATGCCCATTCTTGGAGTTCAGTTATCAGAATTGGTTTAAGGTATTGGAGTTACTTTTATTTGAAAAAGGCAAGCTTAGAGAGGATACAATTGAGGCTTTTAAAATGATGAAGGAATTAAATTTTGTCCAGTTTAATTGATTATTTAAGGTGGATAGGGATGGTAAGATCAGGAGGGATGTGTATAAAATCCTTAGGCAAAGATTTAGGTTAGCTGTTAGGAAGCATTTCAAGAGACATCATCCCTTGGAATAGATTACTGAAGCATGTAATGAGCATATATTTAGTGCACTCCTTCACAAGGGAACTGGACAAGTTGAGAGAGGAGGACATTTTCAGCTATAGTGGGTATGTTGTGGGTTAGCTGAGAATCACAGAGGAATTTTCTAACAGGCTCAGTTTTTTTTTTCACCTCTCCCAGGACATTGCAGGACTAGGGAGTTGAGTAAATGGTATACACGATTACAGCATTTCTGGATGTGGCAGGCTTGATGGATGGGCTACTGAAGAAGAGTCATTTTCCCAGGAGGAAGGTAAAAGTTGAGAAGACATGTAAGCTCAGATGTAAAATGAGACTGGAGAAATGATTTTGCGATACAGCAGTCCAGACCAGCTGCATATCCCTAATAGTGCCCTATTTTTTAAAAAATAGGCCAGGTGGTCTAAAAAGGGCTCCCTTAGATTGCTTTGAGACGCTTGCTTTGCTGTTGCTAGTGAAATAGTGATCAAAAAATTAAATATCCAGGCAGACTCCACTGATGGAAGCAGCCATTATCCAGCATACCATGGATGCTTCGATAATGCCTATGAAGCCTCCCACTGGCATCTGAAATGAACCAGAAGTAAAGTAGGTTAATGCTTGTACAGTGTTTACATTGATAAAGACAATATGACTTCTCGTTATGCTGGAATCAAAATTTTTCCCTTGAATGTGTGACATTAGTGCAGCACTTTATAATCATTGGACCTAAAAGTTCCATTTGGCTTGGTGAATCAATGCTTAATGTGGTTAGTTATCATTGGAGAAACATCACCTTCTTGAGGGTGTTAACCTTTCTGAATCTGAATCTGAAACCCAAGTACTAAGGCTGCACTAATGAGTGGGAAAACTGGTCTCCTTAGACTAGTAACGACTAGTCCATGAAAGAAAAGTTTTTCAAACCCTTTCTGTGAGAAAGAAGGATTGTCCATTATTTTATTATATAAAGATGCAAATTATGTAAATCATAATGGTTAAGCCGCAGTTAGGATATTATTTGCAGTTTAGGGTGCCCATTATAGAAAGGACATTAAAGCTATAGAGAGCATACAGCATAAATTCACCAGGATAAGAACATAAGAAATAGCAGCAGGAGTAGGCCATATGGCCCCTCAAGCCTTCTCCGCCATTCAATAAGATCATGGCTGATCTTCGACCTCAACTCCACTTTCCCGCCCGATCCCCATATCCCTTGATTCCCTTAGAGTCCAAAAATCTATCGATCTCAGCCTTGAATATACTCAGCATCCACAGCCCTCTGGGGTAGAGAATTCCGCTGAGTGAACAAATTCCACCTCATCTCAGTCCTAAATGTACAACCCCTTATCCTGAAACTATGTCCCCTAGTTCTAGACTCTCCAACCAGGGGACACATCCTCTCAGCATCTACCATGTCAAGCCTTCTTGGAATCTTATGTTTCAATGAGATCACCTCTCATTCTTCTAAACTCCAGAGAGTATAGGCCCATTCTACTCAATCTTTCCTCATAGGATAACCCTCTCATCCTAGGAATCAATCTAGTTAAACTTTCTTGCACCGCCTCTAAGGCAAGTATATCCTTCCTTAGGTAAGGAGACCAAAACTACACATAGTACTCCAGGTGTGGTCTCACCAGAGTCCTGTACAGTTGTAGCAGGACTTCCTTACTCTTGTACTCCAACCCCCTTGCAATAAAGGTCAACATACCATTTGCTTTCCTAATTGCTTGCTGTACCTACATGTTAACTTTCTGTGTTTCGTGTACATGAACTCCAAATCCCTCTGAATACCAACATTTAATAGTTTCTCACCATTTAAAAAAATTCTGTGTTTCTAATTTTCCTACCAAAGTGAAAAACCTCAGTTTTCCCCACATTATACTCCATCTGCCACCTTCTTGCCCACTCACTTAACCTGTTGACATCCTTTTGCATACTCTTTGCCTCCTCCTCACAGCTTACTTTCCCACCCAGCTTTGTATCGTCAGCGAACTTGGATGCGTTACACTCGGTCCCTTCATCCAAGTCATTAATATAGATTGTAAATAGCTGGGGCCCAAGCACCGATCCCTGCGGCACCCCACTAGCTACATCCTGCCAACCCGAAAATGACCTGTTTATTCTTACTCTCTGTTTTCTGTCCATTAACCAATCCTCAATCCATGCTAATATATTACCCACAATCCCATGAGACCTAATCATGTATAACAACCTCTTATGTGGCACCTTATTGAATGCCTCTTGAAAATCCAAATATACTACATCCACTAGTTCCCTCTTATCCACCTCAAAAAACTCTAATAGATTTGACAAACACTGTTTCCCTTTCATAAAACCGTGTTGACTCTGCCTAATCATATTATGATATTCTAAGTGCCCTGTTACTACGTCCTTAATGATAGATTCTAGCATTTTCCCTACTACTGATGTCAGGCTAACTGGTCTATAGTTTCCTGTTTTCTCTCTCCCTCCTTCCTTGAATAGCGGTATTACATTTGCAACCTTCCAATCCATGAGGACTGTTGTAGAATCTAGGGAATTCTGGAAGATCAAAACCAATCTATCTCTGCAACCTCCTCTTTTAAAACCCTAGGATATCGGCCATTGGAAAAACATCACCTTCTTGTGGGTGTTAACCTTTCTGAATCTGAATCTGAAACCCAAGTACTAAGGCTGCACTAATGAGTGGGAAAACCGGTCTCCTTAGACTAGTAACGACTAGTCCATGAAAGAAAAGTTTTTCAAACCCTTTCTGTGAGAAAGAAGGATTGTCCATTATTTTATTATATAAAGATGCAAATTTGTTGGCTTTTAGCCCCATTAATTTTTCTGAAACTTTTTCTTTACTAATCTTAATTACTTTAAGTTCCTCCCTCTCATTAGACCCTTGGTTCCCCATTATTTCCGGTATGTTTTTTGTGTCTTCTGCTGCGAGGGCAAATACAAAATATTTGTTTAACGTATCTGCCATTTCCCGATTCCCCATTATAATTTCTCCTGTCTCTGCCTCTAAGGGACCCACATTTACTTCCGCTACTCTCTTCCTTTTTATATATTTGTAGAAGCTCTTACAATCTGTTTTTATATTTCTTGCTAGTTTACTCTCATATTCAATTTTCTCCCTCTTTATCAATTTCTTAGTCATCCTTTGCTGCTTTCTAAAACCCTCCCAATCCTCAGGCTTGCCACTCTTTTTGTCAATATTGTAAGCCTCTTCTTTTAATCTCAAACTATCCTTAACTTCCCTAGTTAGCCACGGTTGGATCGCTTTTCCTGTGGAGTTTTTATTCCTCAAGGGTATGTATATTCATTGGGAATTATGAATTATTTCTTTAAATGTTTGCCATTGCTTATCTACCGTCATATCTTTTAATCTAATTTCCTAATCTAATTCAGCCAACTCGCCCCTCATACCTACATAATTGGCCTTGTTAAATTTAAGACAGAGATGGAAAACTATAGTTATGAGGAGAGACTTGAGATAATGAAGCAGAGAAAGCCAAGAAGACATTTATTGGAGGGCTTTACAATTATGAAGGGTTTTAATAGAGTGAACAGGGAAAGATTACTTCCTCAGGTTGGGGAGTCTGTGATGAGAGGTCATCAGTTTAAAATTGTCATGAAGAGTGAGGAGAGAGATTAGGAGAAAATTCTTTAGACAGAAGGTTGTTGGAGCATGGAACAGACCATTTATCTGTTTGGAGAAAATTGGATATATATCTGAAGCAGAGGGAGTTACAGGGTTCTGGGGAAAAGGTGGGGCAGTGGGATTAGTTTTAGATTGCTCTATCAAAGAGGCTGCACAGACACGATGGGTCAAATTATCTTTTTTAAAATTCTGTCATTTGGCAATTTTATTTGTTTATTTACATACACATTAAGCTGCTTGGGCGATGGGCTGGCAGAAGTCCAATGTGGGTGATTGTAATTAAATGATTTCATTTATGATCATTTGTCCTGGTATTTTAATATGTGGTAATTTTGAGAGGAGCTCTGTAGACTAGCCCAGCCTTTGATGGGCATTATTTTAACACCAGTGTTAACCCATTTATTTAAAATAGAACAACGCCAATCAGAAATTCTAGGGTGCTGTTTCCACTATTCTTGCCATGACTGTTATCTACATCCTAATCCTCCTCATAAGAATCCATTTTTTATCAAAGTTCAAAACCCCCAAAGTTGTGTCTGTTGTAACTCTACCCTGACCCCTTTGCAGGAAGGGTCAGGAATGGATTGTCTCAGGCATTAAAGATATATCATTTTTCACTATAAGCTTCTTTTTAACACAACAGGGCTTGGGTTAGAACACTTGGCAGATGACTGTGTTTATGAAAAAAATGCTTAAATGTGCATTTGTTTTGCATTTTTAAGTCGGATGGAATTCCCTATAACTTGGTCAAGCCCATATCACAGATATTTACAACTATCTTGCCAGTGGTTCCTACACCTCTTCATTGCTTCTTGAAATGATGAATCATTGCATTTTATATTAAACAGACCTCATGAAGGAGGTGACAGGAAACACAGTATTAAATGTCTCTATTCATAATTACTGAGTATCATTGGCTATAGTGTGGCAATTGTCCCAGTTCTGACAGTCTCTGAGTCAACTCCAGTATTGCACAGTTTAAAAATATTTTCAGGAAACATTTTGGCATAGAGGGGAAGCTGGGTCTTTTTTCAATTCTGAATGGCTTTCTAGTTTCTACCCGCCCTATGCTTCTTCAAAAGAAACCATATTTCATGTTGCAAAAAGCCATAAAAGAAAGAGGTTTAATTATAATAAGAAGTAGATCAGAAATAAAATGTAGTCAGTCCTCCAAAAACTTTGGCTTTTTGAGGTTGATTATCGCTGATTAAAGGTGTTAAGCGTTTGTCATTTTTCATTTACTAATGACATTGGAGCACTTCATTGTGCCACCTCTATGTGGCAGATTCATTACAAAAATGATACCTAGGTTTTCCAAGACAAGGAAAATTGCAAAACACTTTTTCATGAAAACAGTGCTCATTAAGGGCCTATTCAGAATGTCACAGTTTGCTGAAAGTTTGTTCCAAGCACTGTTTGGGTTCACAAGATGTGGAGATGCCGGTGATGGACTGGGGTGGACAAATGTAAGGAATCTTACAACACCAGGTTATAGTCCAACAGTTTTATTTGAAAATCACAAGCTTTCGGAGGCTTTCTCCTTCGTCAGGTGAGTGTGCACTCACCTGACGAAGGGGTTCACTAAGGGGCTAGTCCGCAAACTCTGGGAAAATCTGAAACCAAACACTGCATTTGCCTCCCAAATTCATGCCTATCTCTTCCACAAATCCCTGTATGAATCTCTCCAATCAGTAACTTCCACAGCACCAACTTAGCCCTAAGCAAAGTCACACATGACTTCCTCTGTGACCGCGACCATAAACTTCAGCTCCTCCAAAACTCTGCTCCCCCTGTCCTATCCCACACTAATTCTAACTTGCTAATCAATTTTACCAGCACTGTCCTACATTGGCTCTTAGTCATACAATGTCTCATTCAAAATTCTCTTCCTTGTGTTTAAACCTCTCCATGGCCTTGCCCCATCCTATCTCCAGCCCAGCAATCACCATTCCTCCCTCCAAATCTGGCTTCCTGTGGAACTCTCCCACCACCAATGGTGTCCATGCCTTCAGTTGCCCACGACCCATTCTCTGGAATTCCCTTCCTAAACCTCTCCGCAACTCCACATCTTCTCTTTTAAGAACCTCCTTAAATTTAATCTCTTTGACCAAGCTTTTGATCATCCCTCCTAACCTGACCTACTTCGGTTCAGCATTTGCTTTGCTCATGCCTCTGTGAAGTACGTTTTGGACTTTTTTGTAACATTAGAGATAGATTATAAATGTAAGTTGTTGTCATCTCCCACATTTTACTTTAAACGAACCATATTGGATATGCTTTACATAGATTAATATATAATCTACAGCACAAAAGCAGGCCATTCAGCCCAACCAGCCTAGGCTGATGTTTATACTTCACACGAGCCTCCTCCCACTCTAATGACCTCTTCCCATTCTGCTCTGTATTCCCTCTATTCCCTTCTCCCTCATGCATGCATCAAGCCTCCCCTTAAATACATCATTGCATTTGCTTCAACCACTTCATGTGGTAGTGAGTTCCACATTCTCACTACTGTGCTAAGAAATTCCTACTAAATTCTTTGTTCTGTTTGGAACTATCTTATATTTCTGCCCCCTTGTTCCGGACTCACCTACAAGTGGAAACAATTGTCCATATCCACCCTATCAAACCCCTTCATCATTTTAAAGACCTCCTCTTAGTCTTTTCTCCAGAGAAAAGAGCCCCAGGCTGTTCAATCATTCCTGATGGTTGCATCCTCCCAATTCTGGTAACATTCTTGTAAATCTTATCTGCACTTTATTCAGTGCTTAAATATCCTTTTGTAGTATGGAAACCAGAGGGGTTAAATTCGATAACCCCCGAATCCGGGCAGGGATCATTTATCTGATTCCGGCGAGCAGCCAGGCCGTGCTGTTGAATGGCTTCTTACCAGCAGGAGGGGCCCCGATATCGCGTGAGTGGCTCATACCTCTTAAAGGCAGCCTGCACCTCTTATTTGCAAAATATAAGATACGGATCTGCACGGAGTCTGAACGGAGATCAGACATCGCACACGTTAAACACAGATGCCGGTCCCGTCCCTATGTTTACAAACTGTTGAGTTATGTTAAAACATTGAATAAAGGTTGTGAACTACTAAATCCTACATCCTCCAATCTGCACTCCAGACTTCACCAATCTGCCGATCTGAGTTTGTACCAGGCCTGCGAGAGAGTGTGCATTAGAGGCATTGGTGCAAGAGGTGGATAGAAGGAGGGACATCCTATATCTTCAGGGGGCAAGACATATGCCCAAGAGGCTGTAGGGGATGAAATCAATGCCAGGCACATAGCACCACGACCATGGATGCAGTGCAGGGAGAAGTTCAATGGTTTGACACAAGTGGTCAAGGTGATTGAGGTCAACTACCAAGTGGTGTCTCCCAGCAATTGCGCCACTAACCGCATCCACTACTCCACACACACTACACCACCACCACCACCCCCCCCACAATCACCCACCTACCAACAAACTCTTTCAATAGTACTCAACTCTTCCAATCAGATGCTTCCTCTCACCCTCACGCATTACCACTGTTGCAAGCTACACACCCACAACTCACAGGTCACACACACTCGCAGCCATTCAACCATGACAGGCTTAATTAACATGGTACCGGTGTTTGTTATCTGCGCATGCGCAAACGGCATTACAAGATGGTGTCCGGCGCACATCATGCCAGAGGCATGCGCGCACATTCCAGATGCCATTTTGGGATCTTAGGAGGCTGCGTAGCGCCTAAAGTAGGGGCGCTACACAGCTGAATTTATAGCCCCAGAACTATACACAATACTCCAAGTGTGGTCTAACCAGGGTTCTATATAAATTTAACATTGGCCCAGAAATTACTCACCCCGAGGACGCCGTTCCATAATGGCGTCCTCTCTGACCGCTGGCGAATCGATGGAGTAAGTTCGCACATGCGCATTTAAAAACAGGAAACCGCAAACTTGCTTCCATTGGTTCGCTGTCGATGTGACAGTTCCGAATTAAAGGGCCACCTACGCCATAATCTTAGAAATCGTTAGACATTCGTAAACTTACCCATCTGCCCAGCTGGAAAGAAGATACTTGCGCCACCAAAAGGTACGCTGGAAAATACCAGCGCCGCACTACTTTTTAAAAGCGCGGGGACTGATAATGACTGCGAAACAACAAAAATTTAAATTTTTAAAATGTGGAATGTCAAATTACTCCTATTTTAATATTTTTTGACCATTAAAAAAAATTTAAAATTTTTTACCTTTAATTTCTGTAAGTTTTATTAAATTAAATAATTTGCTTGGCTTTTTATAATAAGGTATGTTAAATTTTTATTTAACATACAGAAGTTTACTTTAAATGAATGATTTGTATTTGCCTGCTTGTGGGCGTGACTTTCATTCCCACAGTCTCTATCGATAGGAAGGATGCTGGGCTGAAATCACAGCGCTGAGCTGAAAAAAATTGAAAAAGGGGCAAATGGACGTCGGAGACCACGAGGTAAGTATTTTCATAGTCTTTGTCCGCAGGAAGTGCGGACAGCCTTGTCACGCCGGTCGGAGCAAATTCCGGCCCATTACCTCCCGGCTTTTGTATTCTATTCCTCTAGAAATAAACCCCAGTACTTTGTTTGCACTCTTTATGGCCGTATCAACTTGTGTTGTTACTTTTAGTGATTTATGTATCTGTGTTCCCTGTCCTTTTACTCCTCAATCTCATTTAGTGTCTTACTTTCCAAGGACTAAGTGGCCTCCTTATTCCTCCAAACAAAATGAACCACCTCACACTTTGCTATATTAAATTACATTGGGTAACAGTTGTTTACTGAGAAATTACTGAGTGAAGTTGAGCTCATTATCTCTTGAACATTATGCATACAAGGTACTCATGTGAGGGGTGATCTGATAAAAGTCCTGAAGATTATTAAGGGTTATGTTGAGGTAAATAGTGATAGATTTCACTGGTTGGTAATATGGTAACAAAAGTGAACAAATTTAAGATAATGACAAAAATAATTAAAGGGGAGGTTAGAAACAATTTATTTGCACTAGGCTAGGATGTGGAATTCTGTGCCATAAACAGCTGTTGAATCTGAGTCCATAAATTCTTTTAAAAGGGAATCAGACAGTTGCTTAAAAAGGAGAATATTAAAGGGTAAAAGGAGAAATCAGGAGAGTGGGTGTCACATTTCGGTAATCTTTGGCCATTTTCCCATGGAAAAGAGCTAGATACACGTTATTTTAAAATGTGTTTTTAAATTAAATCATGCTTTAAAAGAGTGTCTGAAACCTGGCATCTTTGGAATAATCTGACATTCCAGCTACTGTTTACACTCATTGCTGCCCCATATTTGGCTGTGCGCTCTGGGTGGACTCCACTCTTGGAGGGGGATTGTTATGGGGAGATGTTAGCTTTGTCTAAAAACTGATACCACAGTTATACAGTAAAGTGCAGCAGGAAGGCTGAAAAGACGGGAGACTGCAGGGAGAGAGCTTCTGCCCTGGGCTGTAGGACATTGTGCAGAGAGATACTAATTTACATCAAATCTACAGCACAGAAATAGGCTATTCAGCCCAACTGGCTGTGCCAGCGTTTATGCTCCACAGGAGCCTCCTCCCACCCCTCTTCATCTAACCCTAGCAGCATACCCTTCTATTCCTTTCTTCCTGATGTGTTTATTTAGCTTCCCCTTAAATGCATCTATGTTATTTGCCTCAACTACTCCTTGTGGTAGCAAATTCCACATTCTTACCACTCTTTGGGTAAAGAAGTTTCTCCTGAATTCCCTATTGGATTTATTAGTAACTATTTTATATTTATGACCTCTAGTTTTGGACTGCCCCACAAGTGGAAACAATTTTGCTACGTTTACCCAATCATTATCTTAAAGGTCTCTATCAGGTCACCCCTCAGCCTTCTCTTTTCTAGAGAAAAGAGCCCCAGCCTGTTCAGCCTTTCCTGATAAGTATATCCTCTTAGTTCTGGTATCATCTTTGTTGCACCTTCTCCAATGCCTCTACAACCTTTCTATAATATGGAGACCAGAATTGTGCACAGTACTCCAAGTATGGTCTAACCAAGGTTCTATACAAGTTTAACATAACTTTGCTGCTTTTCAATTCTAACCCTCTGGAAATGAACCCCAGTTTGTTTTTTTTATGGCCTGACTAACCTGCGACAGCCTTATTAACCTAATTTAAGATAAAATGACTCACCAAAGTGGGATAGAACTTGTGTGTGCTTTATTTTTTATCATCATGCAAACACAAGTTGTTCCAATTGGATTAAGCGACTATGATCATATGTGTTAGTCTATAATTTTCACCATACTGTAGAATAAAGCAGTTTTTGAATCAAACCAAACTGTGCCTCTTCCAGTGTTAACTCGGTCCACCGGTGAGAGAGTTTGAAGAAATACACGTGCGAAAGACATGAAGATCTGGTCCTGATTAGAAGAAAGTTTCACTGTTACACTTCTGGGTCCCACTGCTGTATATTCACATGTAGTTCAATGTGAATTACCCCCATTAAAGTAAGATGCTCAGGGTGCCTATGGGAGCAACTGATGCCACTGAACCCGAGAAGGTCTCTACAACAGACCTGAATTTATAACGATGGTATTAGCTTAGATGACTCATGCATAAAAACAATGGCACAAATTTGTTGGACCAAATATTCTGTTTCTGTGCTGTAACATTGCATGTTTCCATATCTATAAGTCGCTGTAGACTTGAGGCTGTGTGGATTTTAATACTTTTTTGTGAAAAAGTATTATGTATCGGTTTGGGTGAAAAGATTTATTCTTCATATGGGCTAGGGATTCATACTAACTTATTTTTAAGCATCACAATACCAAGCAGTAATTTACTCAAGTGTTGCTCCAGACCTACCATAAATAATTCTATTTACTTATTTTTAACAACAGCATATGTGCTAAGGGTGAACCTTGGCTCAGTGGTAGTGCTCCTAACTCTGAGTCAGAAGATTGTTGGTTAAAGCCCCGATTCAGAGACCGAGCACAAAGGCAGACACTTCAATAAGGGAATCCGCTGCACTAATTTGTTGCATTGCTGAGCATCAGTTGGTGGAAGCGATAAGGGAAATGGGGAAAATCACATGATGATGTGCTGGTAAATATTTCAGGTCTCTTACAAACATTGTTTAGATCACCAAAAAAACATTAAATTATCAGCTCGTTAGGGTGAGCAATGTCTATACTAAACACTCAGCCCTTCTTCCATCCATTGTCAGCATCAATTACATTCAGCCAGATGTAGAATAAAACTCCCCGCACTCTGCCTTAACCAGAGCTGCAGAAGATCAGCCTCTGCTGCACATTTCTACTTGCCACACCAGAGAGCCTTGCGACTTGAGTGCAATTTTGAATCCGCATCCATTAGAAACTAGATTGCAACGGGATTTTAATTGAAGTCCTTGCAGTTGGAAAAGAGAATTGCATTGCATTAGTTTAGCTGGATTTGAACCCATGTTATAGGTCAAATGACAGATTGCTAACTCAGTATACCACTGAGATCTTCTGTAACAATTTTTTAAAAAATATTTTATTCCAAACTGTATCGATACTACCAAAATCTGATGCGAGGTTGAGGAGATGGCCTTATGAATGAAGTGTCTTTTCATTACAAATGCCAGTGCATGCACTGTAGTTTAGAGGTTTTCAGGTCAATAGCAGTAGGTTGAGGTATGGTGTCAGCCCTGACTCAGTGGTAGCACTCTCACTTGAGTCAGAAGATTGTGGGTTCAAATCCCACTCCAGAGACTTGAGCACAAAATCTAGGCTGACGCTCCAGTGCAGCACTGAGGGAGTGAAGAGACGTTAAACCGAGGCCCCATCTGCTATCTCAGGTGGATGTAAAAGATCCCAAGGCACTATTTTGAAGAAGAGCAGGGGTGTTCTTACCAGTGTGATGGCCAATATTCATCCCTCATCCAACATCAAATTATCTGGTCATTATCACATTGCTGTTTGTGGGAGCTTGCTGTGTGCAAATTGGCTCCACGTTTCCTACCTTACAATAGAGACTACATTTCAAAAGTACTTCTTTAGCTGTAAAGTTCCTTTGGAAAGTCCTCAGGTTGTGAAAGGTGCTATATAAATGCAAGTTCTTACTTACTTTCTTCTTCTTGGAGGTGGGGAAGGGACAGTCTGGAGCAGTTTCCATTGGTTTTGTCTCACATGGAATTACTAGTCTTGCTTGCAGCACTGTAAAATTACTTTGTAGTATCCAAACTATATAGAGAAATAAGAGTATAAAAATATGTCCGAAAGCTGCAGCGTTTATCCACTGCCTCAAACAATATGTGCAATAACAAATAATTACAAGCTAGTAACACCATTAGGAGTGGACCTGATTTCAAATATTGAGAGGAAAGCTTGAATGATTTCAGATATTAACCCAATTGTTGGTTTTCAACTGAATCAAAGCTATAAATTTTAATGATGAAAGTTTTTATTTTTGCTAGAATTGCATTTAGTGAAATAGATGATTGAAGTGATGGAGCTCAACATAGTACTGGGGTGAAAATAGATAATTGGTACTTTACAGAGTCGCAAGGCTATTTATGCAGTGCATTATTGAGTTATTTCCTGCTTTTTGTAATTGTGTGTATGTAGGTATATATAATAGGTATAATCTACCTTCTAAGTATAATTTAGAGGTATGGGAACTTGCGTCTCAATACATTCAGTGGAGCCACAACAGTTAAAGGTTTTTTGAAGTGTACATAGATTTTTGTTCAATAGGAAACTTGAACACCGAATTGTTGCAATTCAATTCTCATTCATTGCATAATGTCTTCAATGCACTATTCTAAACTAATGTCATACTTGTGGGGTGAATTTCCACACGGGTTCTCCAACTCATCCACTGTAATTTCAAAAGAGCCACATAAATCCAGGAAAAATGGTTCGCCCTATACTGTTCTAGATTTGAGCAATACTCTGAATCACTACAGGCTGAAGATTCATTATAGTTATTACCAGAGGAGCTAGTTCAGCCTCTAGGCTTCATTATGATATGCATTCTATAGGAAGAATGAAGCTGCTGGATGTAGTTGGAGTTGAGATAGCAAGGTGTCTGAACAATATTGAATATGTCTATTAACTTTTTTTTTAAAAAGTGACTTGTTCAAGACAGGCTCTTGGCAAAGGGCTGTGGAGAACTCCCGTTTGGCCTAACTGCATTGCATTTTTACTGTGTCTAACGCTGGGAATTTCTTCAAGCATTCTCCCAATCAGCAGCCGTAACTTCGACGGAAGTTCGGCAGAAACCCAAATACCTGAGGAAATTGCCGGTGCAAATGTAGTGGCCCAAGAAGATTTGTGTTTATAGGAGAAACAAATTGATTTCAGATTAGTTGACACAAAAATTGATTACACCCAAAGCATTAGGAATAATAACTGTGGGCTTAAGATGTCTCCCATATTCCTGTTAGAGTGCCAATGAGTTGAGATAGTATTATACCAGCTGTTTGCAGTACATGTTACGGTGGCTTTGTAGTTGTCCATTTGGGTCCAGTGGATTAATAGCTGAGCATGGAACAAGATTTGGCACCTCTGAGATAGGTTGAAAGATTTCTGATTTTTACTAGAATTTCTTGCACTTGTATTGTTTTGAAGATGGAAAGCATGTTTAAAATACAAACTAGAGATGGGGTAGATCTCCTAAATACTGGTATTAAGAGGTTTGAAACAAGCTAAGAGCTATATTATAAATTTAATGTATGCAAGAAAAATATAAAAGCCTCTGAAGTACAAGAAAAACCCGTGTGAGACTTTCTCTTTCATGTGCACATGGAAAACAAATTAGCTTTCACCACTACACATGTGACCATTACACAGCATAGGGTTAACTTTTAGCAGAGAACCTGTTGACCATGTGCAATGACCTTACAGAACTAAAGATCAGATTTATTTAAGGTTAATGGTTCCGCTTGACCCTTTCCACTAAAAGTCATGACCCTTGCACCCTGTTCAGCACTTAGTGGACCTTGAAAGCCCTAGAATTTGTGTTATTTGTTTTGGGTCTAGGCTAGAAGTAAGATTGAGTGGGTTCCGTTTGATTTCAAAAACTAAATTATTATAAAATACATGTTCAAGAATTCTACCTTTTTTAACCTTTCTTTAATAGAATGTCCTTTCTCTTCTCTCCTCTCCTTCCCTGGATTTGGAAGGTTTTTATATTGAAAATTCATGCAATAGCTTACAACATGTGAGGGTTTTTCTTTTTAATAGTAAATCTAATTTTTATTCAGTATGGACAACTTGGATTTCTTGCACAAATCTTGATTGTCACTGGGAAATTGAAAGGGAACTCTGCCTCATTTAAAAAATGCTGAATTTGAATAGTTTATACAAACACCATCTTCTGTCTAAGTTCCAAAACATATGGTCGTGTTCAGTGCACCAAAGAGCACCTTTGCTTCTCCATTCAGTGCGTTGTTGGCTTTGCAATGCAGCAATGTCTTTATTACAGGCGGTCTATGCTTTTGCCTTGCAACTTTCCCCAGAGCTTTAAGTAAGCAAAATAACACAGGATACTTGACCAGTTATTTATGGAAGAAAAACCACTGAATGGTATTGGCTGCACAAGGCACAAACACCAGAGGCTCAGTTATGACTGCTTTATTCTGTACAAACCACTGGTCCCAATATCTGTTTACTTTAAGAAAAAACAACTTTACATTGATTTCTCCTACTTTTGAAACCATTTGGTGTTAGATGGACTATTCATCTTAGAATAAGTGTCAGCTTGACTTAGTGGTAGTATTCTTGCCTCTGAGTCACAAGGTTGTGGGTTCAAGACTCACTCCTAGGCCAGTGCTGAGGGAGTGCTGCATTGTTGGAGGTTCTGTCTTTTAAATGATACATGAAACTAACCACCTCCCCTTGACATTCAATGGCATTACCATCGCCGAATCCCCCACCATCAACATTCCGGGGGTTACCATTGACCAGAAACTTAACTAGACCAGCCACATAACTACTGTGGCTACAATTGCAGGTCAGAGGCTGGGTATTCTGCAGTGAGTGACTCACCTCCTGACTCCCCAAAGCCTTTCCACCATCTACAAGGCACAAGTCAGGAGTGTGATAGAATACTCTCCACTTGCCTGGATGAGTGCAGCTCCAACAACATTCAAGAAGCTCAACACCATCCAGGACAAAGCAGCCCGCTTGATTGGCCCCCATCCACCACCCTAAACATTCACTCCTTTCACCACCGGCGCACCGTGGCTGCAGTGTGTACCATCCACAGGATGCACTGCAGCAACTCGCCAAGGCTTCTTCGACAGCACCTCCCAAACCTGCAACCTCTACCACCGAGAAGGACAAGGGCAGCAGGAACATGGGAACAACACCACCTGCACGTTCCCCTCCAAGTCACACACCATCCTGACATGGAAATATATTGCTGTTCCTTCATCGTCACTGGGTCAAAATCCTGGAACTCCCTACCTAACAGCACTGTGGGAGAACCTTCACCACACTGACTGCAGCAGTTGAAGAAGGCGGCTCACCACCACCTTCTCAAGGGCAATTGGGGATGGGCAATAAATGCTGGCATTGCCAGCGACGCCCACATCCCATGAACGAATAAAAAAAAACTGAGGCCCCATCTGCCCTGTCAGGTGGGCATAAAATATCCCGTTATACTATTCGAAGAAGAGTAGGGGAGTTCTCCTGGTGTCTTAGCCAACATTTATCTGTTAACCAAAACCATTAAAGACACATTATCTGGTCATTTACCTTGTTGCTGTTTGTGGGATCTTGCTGTGTGCCACATTTCCTACAAAACGACAGAAACTACACTTCATTTCAAAAAGTAACTGAATGTGAAGTGAGGAGTCCTCAGAACATGAAAGACGTTACATAAATGCAAGCTTTTAGTGAGAGGCTGCGAAGTGGCACTTAGTGATATAATGAAAAGTTGCCTGAAATAACAAAAATTCAATTTTTAAAAAGTTTTTTATACGACAAATATTAGAAGTGGAAGGAATTTTAAAATAATTAACTCATTAGCCCAGTGGGTGTTTTTTTCCCAAAAAGTTACAGTGGTGGCATAAATCACTGTGTATAAGGCATCAATCGACATGCTGTATAGCTTTTCACCATATATATTAATAACTTGGATGAATGAATAGAGAGCTTTATATACAAGTTTGTAGTTAACACTAAGTTAGGAGGCACGGTAATTTATATGGATGGGCTGAGGAAGTTACAAAGGGACACAGACAGACTAAGTGAGTGGGAAAAACTATGGCAGTGGAGTTCTATGTGGGGATGTGTGAAGTCTTCCACTTTGGATCGGAGAAAGACAATATTTTCTAACGGTGAGAGTCTAGGAGCATTGAAAGAGCAAAGGAATTTAGGTGTCCATGTACACAAATCACTAAAAGCTATTGCACAGGTACAAAAAGTAATCAAAAAGGCAAATGGAATGTTGGCCTTTAGCTCAAGGGATTGCAATTCAAAAATGAGGAAGTGATGCTTCAGTTGTACAGAGCATTGGTCAGACCCCATCTGGAGTATTGCATTCAGTTTTGGGCACTGAATCTCAGGAAGGATATATTGGCCTTGGGAAGGACACAGTGCAGATTCACCACAATAATACCAGGTCTTAAAGGATTAAATTATGAGGACAACTTGCATACACTTGGCTTGTTGAGTTTAGCAGATGATCTAATTGAGATGTTTAAAATGATAAAGGAATTCGATAGGGTAGATATAAAGAAACTATTTCCTCTGATGGAGGAATCCAGAACACGAGGGAATAATCTTAAAATTAGAGCTGGACCATTTTGTGGTGAAATCAGGAAATACTTTTTCACACAAAGGGTAGTGGAAATCTGGAACGCTGTCCCCAAAAGGCTGTGGATGCTAGGTTAATTGAAATTTTCAAGGCTGAGGTCGATATATTTTTGTTAGGTAGGAGTATCAAGGGATAGCGAGCAAAGGTGGGTAAATGTGCCATAATCTAATTGAATGGCGGAACAGACTTGAGGGGCTGAATGACCGACTTCTGTTCCTATGTACAAGCATTGGACATGATCGTTAAAATGGCAGATGCTGCTAAATATTGGCATTTTAAAAATATATGGCTTTTTGCCAGAATTTTTTTCTAATGGTTCAGAGGAAGGGGAGGTAAAAGGATATTCTTTGTACTTTTGTGAATGGAATGAAAATTACAGGCGGCCCCTTAGCAAAATTATATTCCATTACTTTATAAAAGGAGGTAATTTTTCTACTAAATCGGATAATTTCTGCTATTAAACCCATCTGGAACCTTTTTGTTGGTGCATGAGCACAACAATGAAGCCAAATGGCTTACCATGTGACATCAATCAGCCTGATAGAGAAAAAGTTGGCCAACTGCCGAGTATGCCAAATGACTTGGAGTTAGTCCATCTCGGGTGACCAAAGAATAGAGCTTTTCAAGAGTGTCTACAAGAGAAATCTAGGAAACAGAAACTTGCATTTTTGACGATACAATTTTTGTCAAAGTTATGTCAATTAACTTTATAATTTATTTTAATCGAGGCAAATTTTTTTGCAAATTTATAAAGCAATAGTGTTCTCCCAATCTCTAAGTTAGCTGATCTCAGCTGGGGTGGTGGTATGGGCACTACAGTTGAGTTAGAGTGGGTTAATCGATTGGGTTAGGAAGGTTTCCACACCTATCGATTATAGCATTTCTGTGGAACAGCATATTATATAGAAATTACAAAACAGAAACAGGATGTTTGGCCCAACCAATCAATGCTGGTGTTTATCCTCCACAGGAGCGATAGCCTAATCCCTTATGCTTGTCCTGTTCTTGAATCTTTTTACCCCCCTTTCCTTCATAGAATAGAAAAACAGAATATTTTTTAAATGGTGAGAAACTATTAAATGTTGGTGTTCAGAGGGATTTGGGTGTCCTTGTACACGAAACACAGAAAGTTAACATGCAGGTACAGCAAGCAAGTAGGAAGGCAAATGGTATGTTGGCCTTTATTGCAAGGGGGTTCGAGTACAAGAGTAAGGAAGTCTTGCTGCAATTGTACAGGGCTTTGGTGAGACCACACCTGGAGTACTATGTACAGTTTTGGCCTCCTTACTTAAGGAAGGATATACTTGCCTCAGATGCAATGCAACAAAGGTTCACAAGATTGATTCCTGGGATGAGAGGGTTGTCTTATGAGGAGAGATTGAGTAGAATGGGTACAGCCTCTGTAGTTTAGAAGAATGAGAGGTGATCTCATTGAAACATATAAAATTCTGAGAGGCTGTTTCCCCTAGCTGGAGTGTGTAGAACCAGGGGGCATAGTCTCAGGATAAGGGATTGGCCATTTATGACAGAGATGAGGAGGAATTTCTTCACTGAGGATTGTGAATCTTTGGAATTCTCTACCCCAGAGAACTGTCATTTCTCGGTCATTGAGTATATTCACGACTGAGGTCAATAGATTTTCGGACTCTAAGGGAATCAAGGAATATGGGATCGGGCGGGAAAGTGGAGTTGAGGTCGAAGATCAGCCATGATCTTATTGAATGGCAGAGCAGGCTCAAGGGGCCATATGGCCTACTCCTGCTCCTATTTCTTGTGTCCTTATGTTCAACCACCTATCTAACCTATTCTTAAAAGTTGACATAGTCTCTCTTTCAAATAATAATTCCGGTAGTGTATTTCACAACCTCACAACCTTCTATTTAAAAGTTTTTCCTGTTATCAGTCCTAAATCTCTTACATTTAACGTTATATCTATGCCCCCTCATTCTAGAACCCTCATCAACTGGAAACAGTCTGTTTCTATCGACTCTGTCCCATCCCTACATCATTTTAAACATCTCTAAAATCACCCTGTAATCTCCTTTGTTCCAAGTGTAAAAGCGACAATTTTTCAAGTCTTCCTTCATATCTATAGTTCCTCATACCAGGAATCAGCCCAGTGAATCTGCACTATACCCTCTCAATTGCCTCAACATCCTTCCTATAGTGCGTAGCCCACAACTGCACATCATACATTATACAGATTCACCATTACAATTCAACATTTATATATTTTACCTCTTATCCATAAAACCCACTATTCCATTTGCTTTTATGGCCTTATCCACTTCTGTTGCTTTTAATGTCTTGTGAACCCAAAACCCCAATCCCTCTCCATTTCCACATCATCAATTTAAAGTATAACTTTTGCTTTTACTTTTTTTATCAAAATATACCACCTTACACTTACTGACATTGGATTCCATTTTCCACTTTTTGCCCATTCTATTATCTTATCAGTATCCCCTTGCAGCTTCTTATGGTCCTCAGAATTATTCACTCTGCCTCCTATTTTAGTATCATCAAATTTGGACATCAAACCCTCCAGGTCTCTATCAAAGTCATTGATGTACATAGTGAATAGAAGTGGTCCCAGAACAGAGCCCTGTGGAACACCACCACACACTTCAACCACTCCAAGAAATTGCCCTTATTTCCTACTTGCTGTTTCTTCTCTACTAACCAGTTTTTAATTCTCTTTGCTAACCTTCCCCTAATTCCATAACCATTAATCTTCTCCAATAGCCTCCTGAGTGGTACCTTGTCAATGGCTTTAAGGAAATCCATGGACATCAGGGCCACTGTATTTCCCCTATCCACCATATCTGTCACCTCCTCAAAGTACTCTTATCAGATTTGTCAAATACCATCTTCCTTTCTGACATCTTAGTTTTTTCTCTTCATCTAGAAATTTAGTAATTTCATTTCTAATTGAAGATTGCAAAATTTTCCACACCACAAATCTTAAACTAATTGGCTTGAAATTACTTGAAATTTTTGAAAATGGGTATTACATTGGCCACTCTCCAGTCCTCAGGCACACATCCGCAATCAATAAAACCTTGAAAAATAATTTCTAGGGCCTCCATTACTACTACTCCCTTTTCCCTTGGGCTCCTTCATCAAACAACTCAGATTGTAAACAAAAGTTGTTTTTAATTACACTCAGTTGATTCGTGCCTAACTGAGATAGTAACAGTAGAAGAAGAAAATGTATCTAATGTGAAAACACATTGCAGAATATCCATATGAACTGGCCAGATCAACGTGCCTAATCTCACTCTGTAATAGAAAACCTTTCATTTCTACTTCAATTTTAATTCTGTAATCCATTGAATTGGCTCATAATCCTAAATATTAGAAAGGGAGATATGTGGTTAGAGGGAGCAGGTATTTTGGTTATATATCCCTTGATGTGACATCATGAAGTTCTATCCCATGGTGTGATTGGAAAGTGCATAAACCATCATTTCTATTCATGGTGTCAAAAGAACTGAACTTTGCTAAAAATGCAAAGGTTGTCCATAATCATCAGTTTTATAGCAATAAACATGGCCTTACAGTTTCAAATCCTTTTGCACTGTTTTCCTGGTCAATGGTCTGATGACAGTAAGCAGACCACATTCCTCATGATGTGAAATCTACATCTTTTCACTTTCTGCCTTAGTATAATGCATGAACCCAGGATCAACAATATCCCACCTGTGGGAATGCTGGATTTGACATCATTCCACACTGTGCTTTCACACACTTCACATCGGCAGAAAGATTGCACATGGACTTGAGGTTTGACTTGTTAAAACAACCAATCAAATTTATTTATAAGATCAGATAAACTTATAAATATGCAGGGAATTAGATTAATATTAGAATCCAAGGCAGCAATAATTTCTTATATACAGTTCATCAAACAATCCACTAGCCTGTAAGCAGTTAATACAGTCTCTTCAAAGTCTTGAGTACGGGCATAGTGAATGCTAACAGCCGTTCCTCTCATACTCCTTGGTAACAGAATGCAGACTTGAGCCATATCCCACAAGTAGAAAGTTTCACAGGAAATATGCAAGCCAAATTGTAAGAGCTCTTTTGTGTGAACATCCTTCAGAAGCCAATAAGAACTAAAGAATAGTGGAAAGACCCTCGCTTTATCTAAATTTTTTTAAAGTATGAAGGCATTTCTTTGTGTAGGAAAAGGAACACAGTTTAATGATATTGTGCATGAACAAAGTAATCGGATGACACTTTGTGGATTTACGACAGTTCATCGGCTGTTTCCATGCATACCAATTAGTCAGTTTTAACAGTCATTGACCTTACACAATGATGAAATTCACATATATATATATATATATATATATATATGTGTGTGTATATAATAATATATATATATATATACACACACATATATATAGTTCTTCTCACCTGGCTTGGGAATTTAATGGAGAATCCCCCCAAAATTGACACATTCAAAGCACAGGAGCTGGTATTTTATGCTGAAAGTTTCTAACTTGACACTTGTACATCACAGTGCTATTTAACGTCACAGGCAAAAAAAAGCCAACTAACATCCTTGAAAATGAAAAAAGAATAGTTACCCGTTTACCCTTTTTTTTACCCTCTCGTCCTAGTTTCCTGCCTTACTTCAAAATGAATGTAAATTCATTCTACTTCCTTTTAGGTATTGAGGTAATTGGAGCAATAAGGATCAGAGAGATTTTCAAAATTATTGAAGGTCTTGAGGGATAACAAAATTCTTCTGATTGACATACTGATTAGGGACACTAATTATATAGGTTGAGGATTATCACTAGAAAAACAAAGGGGGAAGTTAGAAGAATTTTTTTGACACCTCGGGCCATTAGGACATGTAAGGTTTTGCCACAAGAAGCTAATTTTTAATACAGCGCAGATTCACCAGAACAATACCAGGGATTAAAAGGGTTAAAGTATGAGGATATGCTCTCTGACCTACATTGTCTCCCGGTCCGGTGACACCTCAATTTTAAAATTCTCATCCTTGTTTTCAAATCTCTCCATAGCCTCACCCCTCCCTATCTCTGTAACTTCCTCCAGCCCTACAACTCTCCGAGATCTCTGCGCTCCTCCAATTCTTGCCTCTTGCACATCCCTGATTTTAACTGCTCCAACATTGATGGCCGTGCCTTCAGCTGCCTAGGCCCTAAGCTCTGGAATTCTCTCCCTAAACCTCTCCGCCTCTATATCTCTCTCTTCCTTTAAGACGCTCCTTAAAACCTACCTCTTTGGCCAAGCTTTTGGTCACCTGTCCTCTTACCTCCTTATGTGGCTCAGTGTCAAATTTTGTTTGATAACATTCCTGTGAAGCTCCTTGGGACATTTTACTTTGTTAAAGGTGCTATATAAATGCAAGTTGTTATTGGATAGGTTGCATAAAATTGGTTTGTATTCCCTTGAGCATAGAAGATTGAGGGCTTATCTAATAGAGGTGTTTAAAATGGTAAAGGAATTCAGTATGGTAGGTACAGATAAACTATTTCCTCTGGTGTGGGAATCTAGAGCAAGAGGATATAATGTTAAAATTAGAGCTAGGTCATTTAGGAGTGAAATCCGAAAGCACTTTTTCACGCAAAGAGTAGTGGAAATCTGGAACTCTTTCCCCTCCCCCACAAAGGCTGTGGATGATGGGTCAATTGACATTTTCAAGACTAAGATTGATGGTTAGGTAATATTTGTTACATAATGGCATCAAGGGATATGGAGCAAAGGCTGGTAAATCGAGTTGAGGTACAGATCAGCCATGATCTAACTGAATGGCAGAACAGGTTCAAGGGGCTGAATGGCCTACTCCTGTTCCTATTTTCCTATGTTCTTAATGAGGCAGAGACGATACATCATTTATAACGGAATTGGATAAGTATTTGAGAAGGAAGAATGTAAAAGGATATGGGAAAAGAGCAAGGAAATGAGTGGATGACTCTAGTTGAAAAACTAGCAGTGACATAGGCAGGATGAGCTGAATGTCCCCCTTCTGTGCTTTAAATTCTATGATTGTCTTAAAACAAATTGGACATAAGAAAGGGACCAAGGCAAGTAATTGTCTGCACAATCAGACTGTGGAAATGGAAGATGTCTGTCATAAATGGATTAACATTGTCCATGTCAGAACATCTGCTGAGATTAAGTTAAAAGTTGCTTGATGGCTGGGAATGGTTGTTTTTAAATGTTAATGTAATAGACATGGGGTTACATGGCTGAACCATTAAAGTGAGATATTTGCAACAGGTCAGTAATATCAATAATACATTAGCACCTCTTTCACAAGTAAACAGTGAGGAGGATAATAGTCTTCAGGAAGACATAGACAGACTGGTGAATTGGACAGACACATGACACATGTAATTTAAGGCAGAGAAGTATGAAGTGATGCATTTTGGAAGGAAGAATGAGGAGAGACAATATAAACAAAATGGTACAATTTTGAAGGGGGTGCAGGAACAGAGAGGCCTGGGGGATCACATACACAAATCTTTGAAGGTAGCAGGACAAGATGATAAAGTTGTTAAAAAAGAGACTGGATTCTTGGCTTCATAAATAGAGGCATAGAGTACAAAAGCAAGGAAGTTATGGTAAACTGGTTAAATAAATCACTGGTTAGGCCTCAGCTGGAGAATTGTGTCTAATTCTGGGCACCACACTTTAGGAAGGATGTCAAGGGCTTGGAGAGGGTACAGTGGACATTTACTAGAATGGTACCAGGGATGTGGGCCTTCAGTAATGTGGAGAGACTGGAGAAGCTGAGATTGTTCTTCTTAGAACAAAAAAGATTAAGGGAAGATTTAATAGAGGTGTTCAAAATTATGACAGGTTTGATGGGGGAAACAGTTTCTGCTGGCAGGAGGGCCGGGAATTGCTCTGGAGAGAGTGCTGAGAAGATTTACAAGAATGTTGCCAGGGCTTGAAAATTGCAGAGATTGGATAGGCTGGGGTTGTTTTCCTTGGAGCAGAGGAGGCTGAGGGGAGACTTAATTGAGGTGTACAAAATTATGAGGGGCCCAGATAGAGTAGACAGGAAGTACTTGTTTCCCCTAGTGGAGAGTTTAAGAACTAGAGGACAGAGATTTAAGCTGATTGGTGGAAGGATTGGAGGGGTCATGAGGAAAAACATTTTTACCCAGAGGGTGGTGGGTGTATGGAATTTGCTGCCCAAATTGGTGATAGAGGCAAGGACCCTTAACTTTTTAAGAAGTACCTGGACCTGCACCTAAAGTGCTGTAAGCTGCAGGGCTACGGACCGGGTGCTGGAAGGTGGGATTAGAATGGGCACCTGGTTGTTCTTCGAGCCGGTGCAGACACGATGGGCCGAATGGCCCCCTTCTGTGCTGTATCTTTTCTTTGGTTCTATCGGAACGAAAGGACACAAAGTTACGATAATTGGCGAAAGAACCAGGGGGACTTGAGGAGAATTTTTTTTAATGTGATGAGTTATTATGATCTGGAATGCACTGCCTAAAAAGGTGGTGGAAGCAGATTCAGTAGTAACTTTCAAAAGGGAATTAGATAAATACTTGCAAAGGAAAAATTTGTAGGTTTATAGGGAAAAAGCAGGAGAGCGGAACTAAGCAGATAGCTCATTCAAAGAGCCGGCACAGGCACGATGGGCCAAATGGCCTCCTTCTGTGCTGTATGATTCTGTGTGAATTCTGTCCTGCTCTCAGGCTGTCTTTGGATTTCAACGGCATGGTTATAACTTGTAAGGTACTCCATGACAATAAATCATGGCTCTGGCTTCAATTCTATCTGGAGATCTTAAATTTGAATGAGATATGTGAATCATACACTTAAAGATTTGCATCATGGAAGTCTACAAAAGACTGTTCCATCATAAAAGGTCTGTTGCTTATCAAACTGAGTGAGAAATGTGTTCAAAATTGTATTTAATCCCTTATGGACTGATTGTGCCTTTACTGTTTTAAGTATTGTACTTCATTTTGTTGTCTTACTGTGTCTATGTGTTTTGTTTGTAAATAAAACTATTAGTTTTAGCCTGTATGCTTTGGTCTGATGGCGTGGTGTTTTGCACCTTTCGAAGGGAATAAGGAGAATATACTGGATGTTCCACATGATTTCCAGTGGATGATATCACAATAAAGGGTAATTGTCAATCCTAGCCACACCATTTCAGAGTGGAATGAAGCATGAACTGTAACAAAGGGTATGTATTAAATGGAACATTAGTATGGTGTGTGGATCAAGACAGATCTAGGGATTACAGTGGATAAATCTATTAAACTATCAGCATAGAGTTACATAGACATTACAACATGGAAACAGGCCATTCAGCCCAACCAGTCTGTGTTACTGTTTATATTTCACATGAGCAGTAGTGCTAATCTCGTGAGCCGGCCTTGTTCCCCTTTCCTTCAACTGTGTACAGTTCTTAACTGCAGTAAAAATTTAAAAGTGATTGATGCAGTTCCAGTCATCAATCCGAAGACTGATGTGATTACCCTTGAGAGGTACAGCAGCAAGCAATAAAGATCATTCTGTGTATCAGGAAGTCATGAGGAAAGGTTAACAAAGTTGGATTTCGGGTTGATTTAATTTGTTTTCAAAATTATGAAGGGAATTGACAAGATTTATCGGGCAAATTGTTCATTATGGTGAAAGGTTCAAGTTCCAGAGCAAACACATTTAAAATTAATAAATGAGGATTAGGAAAAAGGAGAGCTTTTTACATGGAATGAGTTACCAAGAAACAAAATTGAAGCCGATAGTATAAATGGTTCAGTTGACAACTAAAGAGAGAAGCCATTGAGGTATATGCTTAAAAATGAGTAGATGGGGTGAACTTTGGAAATGTGACCGGTTTGTTTGTGTCTAATTACATTTTTCTTTCCTAAAAATTCTTGCTGTTAATACAGTTCTCTTTTAAACATTTCAATACTTCAGAATGTATAAATCTGTTGCTGACTCATTCCATGTTCTTGCATCTGTAATGAATTTGGAATTTTGTGGTCGCTTTGGCAGGGGTTGTTAGTATCCTTGGCTTTGTAGTCAGAAAGCACAAAACAGTTCATGGGTTATTAGAAATGAAGAATTTTGTTCAGTGGTAAGACCTTTAAATGTACGCTTAATTGTCAGATAACATTGTCTGAAGTGTGATGCGAAGCAGGAATTTAATGAAGGAGTTGAGATGATGTCACATGTACAAGAGCAAAACTCAAGTGGTTTATTGGTGTTCTCAACCCTGGGATGTGTTGCTGCTCTGGAATACCATCCAGAGGTTATTCTTCATAAGGTATAGAAGCTTACTCATTTTTTCCCCTCACTTTTTTAATTGGCAGGGGGTTAGGGTACTATGGCTGAAAATGAGAGAGAGTAGGGTTCTGTCATCAAATCATATTATTTGATGAGAAGTGTTATTGTACCACATATGATATAATTTGTTTTACCGGGTGATGCAGGAAATATCATAGGTGTTGTGCATTTTACAGTTGCTTAGCCTCTTCATAAAAGTTCTGCGTGGTTTTCATTAACTTGTTTTGACGTAATGGCCAAGAATTTCCAGCAACGGCTATATTGACAATGAACAGCATAAGTTAGACTGTTCGCCTCATTGCTCCAGTGACAGTTTTACACCAAAATTTATTCATAAATTGATGTAAATATGCCACACCAGGGATAGGGATGATTCAGAAGCGGCACAGCCAATTAATATCTTTGCACCAAAGGGCATTCTATCTGCATGTTCAATGTGTCACTAATTCTGGTTGGCATTTTTTTGGTTAAAGTGAGATACTCATTTACTGTCAACGTTACCAGAAAATTCAGTTCAGCAAATTCACGATCGCCATTGATTTAATGGGGTGTATAACTATTATAATTAACTGTTCACCGTTTCGGCGAGGGAAAACGACAGACTGGCGCAAAAGTTCCAGGAAATTATGATGTGGCATAAGTAATGGCGTAAGTCACTTACACCATAATTTCCTGGGACTTTTACTCCGTAAAACTAATAGAATGGCGGGAGTTTCCAGGAAATTCTGGGCCAATGTTTAATACTGACCCATAAGATTGTATTCACTGACGATATGCTATGGTTGTCATTTTTAAAACATTGGTTTTTGACAAAAATGTGATCAGATTTGAATTTTGGAAAGGTTTTGTCAGACTTTAGCTTTTTGAAAGGGTTCCAGTGCCCACAGTCCAGTCTTGCTCTGAAACTCAAGATATCACTCTGTAGGAGTTGTATTGAACACAGATGCACAAAGCATCCAATTAAGTCAATATTTGTTTTTCTTAACAAATGAGAGATGATACTGCACACTTGAAGTTTCAGTATAGAGCTTCAAGTAAGGTATTTTGTTTGAATGCATGTTATCCTTAATGTAATATTAACAGCAAACAATATATTAAGAGATTTTGCCCAGTAAGTAATCTAAATACTCCTGAAAATTATTGAAATTCAATCAGCTCACTAACGGGAATCGAATGAGTCACTTTGAAAGAACTAAAGAGCAGGCCAATGCTGAGGTCAGCTTCATGGTTTGACATAATCAAACAGCAGAAGGACAAAATAGCAGTGGGACTTCATCAAAAGCCGCATATGCAGCAGAAGTGACAATCTATCTAGCTACTTGCAGGAAATCTAGTACATGCTTACTGTTCAATACAATGGCAAAGTGAAGTTAATTGAGAAATTTAAAGTTGTCAATAAGTTGTATTGATAAGCACACCTAGCAAGCATCCAACTCAAATGGATTTACTGGATTTTCTTGGTAAAGAAGGAATATGTCCAGTCAAATAAACTATTTCTGATTTTAAGCTCATTTCTAAAACAGGAGAATGTCACTAAATTATAGAGTAGAAGCATTTGTGCCAATCAAGCATTTACAGTGCATCTATAGCACGCTTGGTGCCCTGAGGCAACAGTGGAAGTGATATCTGGTTTTCTTTAACGCTTCATACAACTCGTGTGAGCAGTGCCTTGGTGATCAGCATCAGAGAGAGGGACATGGCAAGTATCCCTGTATGCAGAAAACATTGATTAGTTGTGGTACAGGGGATTGGTTTGGTTGAAAGCAAAGCCAATTTGGCACTTTGTCAGGATATCTAATTCATTGATTTAAATCTGAAGCCATTCTTCTGTCTGCTTCAGTGGCACTACCTATTATCTCCATCCCCAACTCTCTTACACTTTGTGCGGAAAAAGTGGTGCCTGATGGTATGAAATATGTGAATGTAAACTTTAATCCTGATATTGTCTCTATATTATAAATTGAAATGATAATCACCTGATTAACAACATCAAAAATTACTTACAATATGGAATTCATTTCCCATATCTTCCTGTGGAAAAATTGAAGCCTTGAAAGTGGATTTCCTCCTGGATTAAATTGTATACAACTTTCATTGGTGTTGCTGGTTTCTGACAAGAATTTTAGGGGATTAGATGAACCAAGTGAGTCTTCGCTGTGGGAATCCTTGTATGAGACTGAGAAGGCTTTACATGGATAAGAGTGGCTGCATCTACTTGAAAGAGCCAGGGTAGGGATTGGGTTGACGTATCTGAAGAATGAGGCTGTGTACCCCTCACCTTCTTGAGCTTTCAAGAATTTTGAAGGATGAGGCTGCAAATGATAATGTTTTAACAGATTACTCCACAAAAATATCTTCTTGGTATTTTTGGATTTAGTCTTAAACTAGAAGGATCTTGTAAATTACCAGCCTAGGTAAGCAGAAACTTAACTCTTAGCACATCTTAGAACAAAGGAGGCTGAGGGGAGATTTAATTGAGGTGTATAAAGTTATGACGGGACTAGATAGAGTGGATAGGGAGGAAGTATTTCCTTTAGCAGAGGGGTCAGTGACCAGGGGGCATAGATTTAAAGTAATTGGTAGAAGGATTAGAGGAGAGCTGAGGAGAAATGTTTTCATCCAGAGGTTTCTGTCTCTACCACCCTTTCAGGCTGTGGGTGTCTGGAACTCACTGCCTGAAAGGGTGGTAGAGACAGAAACCCTCAACTCATTTAAAAAGCACTTGGATGTGCACTTGAAGTGCTGTAACCTACAGGGCTACGGACCAAGTGCTGGAAAGTGGGATTAAGCTGAATAGCTCTTTTTCAGCCGGCACAGACACGATGGGCCGAATGGCCTCCTTCTGTGCCGTAACTTCAGTGTGATCAGTCTTTGGGCATTTCCATTCTGATGCATGATTGTATCACATTTCTTTTATTTGTTCATGGAATGAGGGTGATTCTGGCACGGCAACATTTACTGACCATCTCTAGTTGCCCTGTGAAGGTGATGGTGGGCCGCCTTCTGCTCTTCTTCTTGAACCGGTGCAGTCTTTGTGTTGATGGTGCGGCCCACGATGATGTTCCATTAGAATTCTGTTCACCACTACTCTCTGCCTCCTATCCCGTAGCCAATTACATACCCAAGTTACCACCGTCCCTTTATATCATGTGCTTCTATTTTCCGAATAAGTCTGTTATCTGGTAACTTTATCAAATGCCTTTTGAAAGTCCATATATACATCTACCGCACTACCTTCATCAAACCTCTCTGTTACTTCAACAAAAAGCTCAATCAGGTTAATCAGACGCAATTTGCCTTTAACAAATCCTTGCTCGCTGTCCTTTATTAAACCATGCTTCTCCAAGTGAGAATTAATTTTGTCCTTGACAGTGGTTTCTAGTAGTTTTCCCACCACTGATTTCAGACTGATTGGCCTGTAGTTACCAGACTTATCCCGTTCCCCTTTTTTGAACAAGGGTGTAACATTTGCAATCTTCCAGTCCTTTGGCACCACTCCCATATCCAAGGAAGATTGAAAGATTGTGGTCAGAGTTTCTTCTCTCTCTACCCTATTTTTATCCTATCCAATATCTCTACTTTCTCCATCCCTACTGCGACAATAACTTCATCCTCTTCTTTTGTGAAGACAGATGCAAAGTACTCATTCAGTGCCTCAGTCATGCCCTCTGCCCCCACAAGAAGATTTCCTTTTTTGTCCTTAATCGGCCCCACCATTTCTTCAACTATCCTTTTACTTTTTATATGTATATAAAAGATTTTTGGGTTCCCTTTTATGTTACCTGCTAATCTTTTCTCTGATCTTCTAGCAGGCTAAGCATTAAAAATTAATGACCTACTGGACTGAGACAATGGCTTTGTCCCTTATATCTTTCAGTACTAAAACTGTAAAGCAGTGAAGATTTATAAATTTTGTACACCAAATTGCAATATTAAAATTCGAGTTATTGTGAACATTAGTTTACATTTCAGTTAAGCATTGGACCTCCCTTTTCAGAAATATCTTAAACTTGGGTTCTGCCTGTTAGCTGTGAACTTCATTTTTGATTTGATGGAAGGAATGGTGCAGAGACGAATTTTATACCCCCACATTCAGAGTGCCAGTAAAAATGGTGCCATCCTATCAGATGCTCAGGATAGTTGCATCCCGCTACTGAGAGTGAGGGATCGACAGCACAGTGAAGTTGGATAGGAACATAGGAACAGGAGTAGGCCATTTAGCCCCTCGAACCTGTTCTGCCATTCAGTGAGATCATGGCTGATCTGTGACCTAACTCCATATACCCGCCTTAGCCCTATATCCCTTAATACCTTTGGTTAACAAAAATCTATCAATCTCAAATTTAAAATTAACAATTGAGCTCGCATCAACTGCCATTTGCAGAAGAGAGTTCCAAACATCTACCACCATTTGCGTGTAGAAGTGTTTCCCAACTTCACTCCTGAAAGTCCTGGCTCTAATTTTTATGCTATGTCCCCTAGTCCTAGACTCCCCATCCAGCAGAAATAGTTTCTCTCTATCTACCCTATCTGTTTCCCTTAATATCTTGTAAACTTCAATCAAATCACCCCTTAATTTTCTAAATTCCAGAGAATACAACCGTAGTTTGTGTAATTTCTTTGCATAATTTAACCCTTGGAATCCAGGTATCATTCTAGTAAATCTATGCTGCACTCCCTCCAAGGCCACTATATTCTTCCTACATTGTGGTGCCCAGAACTGAACACAGTACCCCAGGTGTGGTCTAACCAGGGCTTTGTATAGCTGTAACATAACTTCTACCCCCTTGTATTCTAGTCCTCTAGATATAAAGGCCAACATTCCATTAGCTTTTGTGATTATTTTCTGTACCTGTCCATGACATTTTAATGATCTCTGTGCATGGACCCCGAGGTCTCTTTGGAACTCCATTGTTTCGAGCTTTTCACCATTTAGAAAATACTCTGATCTATCCTTTTTAGGTCTAAAGTGGATGACCTCACACTCGCCTACATTGAAATCCATTTGCTACAGTTTTGCCCATTCACCTAATCTATTAATATTTCTCTGTAATTTTATGCTTCCATCTACACTGCTTACAATGCTGCCTATCATGTGTCATCGGCAAACTTGGATATGTGGCTCTCCACCCCGTGATCGAAGTCATTAATAAATACAATGAATAGTTGAGGCCCCAACGCAGATCCCTGTGGGACACCACTAGTCACACCCTGCCAATTTGAGTACCTGCCCATTATCCCTAGTCTCTGTCTCCTGCCGCTCAGCCAATTTCCTAACCAGTTCAATAATTTGCCCTCAGTTACATGAGCTTCAACTTTAGTTAACAGTCTCTTATGAGGAACATTATCGAATGCCTTCTGGGAAGTCTATATAAACAACATCCATCGACATTCCCCTGTCCACCACGTTACCTCTTCAAAAAATTCAATCAGGTTCACCAGACATGACCTACCCTTTACAAATCCATGCTGGCTTTCTCTGATCAGCTGAAAATTTGCAAGATGTTCAGACACTAGAAGTGGGTGGAAAAGGGATAGGGGAAAGAATGGAAACCTGTACTGACCAGATATTGGGGAAGGATAGGCTTTAGGTGGACGTTGAACAGACATAAATTGACCGAGAGGGGAACTTCAACCTGATACTTGGGTGCAAGGTTCAATTAGTCAGGCAACTGATCATTTGCAAATTACCATCAACTGTTTGCTCTTTAAAATTTGCTGATTATTTTGACAAACCTATAGTGTAAAGTATTAGAAAATATAATTGTATATTATGGAAGTTACTGATTAGGAGCAATTCTCAGACTGTTCCACTCCTACTGCTCCACACTTCTAACTTTCATTCGTGCAGAAAATAATCAGTAAGGCTAATGGTATGCTGGCCTTTATATCTAGAGGACTAGAGCACAAGGGAGCAGAAGTTATGCTGCAGCTATACAAAACCCTGGTTAGGCCACACCTGGAGTACTGTGAGCAGTTCTGGGCACCGCACCTTCGGAAGGGAGTGCAGCATAGGTTTACTAGAATGATACCCGGACTTCAAGGATTAAGTTACGAGGAGAGATTACACAAATTGGGGTTGTATTCTCTAGAGTTTCGAAGGTTAAGGGGTGATCTGATCAAAGTTTATAAGATATTAAGGGGAACAGATAGGGTGGATAGAGAGAAACTATTTCTGCTGGTTGGGGATTTTAGGAGCAGGGAGCACAGTCTAAAAATTAGAGCCAGACCTTTCAGGAGCGAGATTAGAAAACATTTCTACACACAAAGGGTTGTAGAAGTTTGGAACTCTCTTCTGCAAACGGAATTGATACTAGCTCAATTGCTAAATTTAAATCTGAGATAAATAGCTTTTTGGCAAACAAAGTTATTAAGGGATATGGGCCAAAGGCAGGTATATGGAGTTAGATCACAGATCAGCCATGATCTTATCAAATGGCAGAGCAGGCACGAGGGGCTGAATGGCCTACTCCTGTTCCTCTGTTCCTAGTAAATTGTTCTTCGAGATCTAAAATTTAAATTTTTTACAAAAAAATTCTTACTTTTCCTTTCTGTCTATTTACTTCTCTTTCTGTAGCTGATTTGAGTCTAATTAACCATATTTCCTTCACTGTCGTTCCTCTGTTTCTTTCTCAATCCTTAAATTTCATTGGTTAATGAGATAGACTGTTGGTCCCGTTGTTCACCAAGGCCCCAGATGCCATACCATTATCAACTCGTACTTCCAGCAATTTGCGGTGCAAACATTTTGTCGAGCTGAAGGGTGAGGGAAAAAGTCTAACCGATGGGGCACACCGCGAGATGCCCCACTCCAGCAAACTCTGGGCCAATAAGGCAGATGAAGGTCAATTAATATGCACTGGGGCAGTAACCATTGTGAAAACATATGTTAATGTAGACTGAGTGCAGTGCCATTCAGTTCCAATTAACACACATGGAGCAAATGAGGAGAGACAATCACAGACTTCCTTGGCATTGTCAAAAAATGATTATCCAATGAATATTGCTGGACAGCTGTTTATTTAAAATAATTAATGGGGGATGCAGTTGTTTTTGCATTTGTTTCTGTAAAACTTCAAAGGCATTTGTGTCCATCAGCCAAAGGGCTAGGCCAGATTGAAGCTAAAGCAAAGAAACTTTTAAAGCTTATGTTTAGTGAGAAAGCAAGTGGCATCTTCATCATTTTATATATCAAACTGATTAGCGAAATGTATGATTCACTGTGTTATGCTCCTTACTGTTCATTGACCTGACTTATGTAAGTGAAAACAGTTGTTGATTCAGAGCTGGAGTCCCGGTCTTTTTGTGTGCTTTTCTGTACGCCTTTCGACGAGAGAGGAATCATGTGGCGACACATGATGCATTCCAGAAGCTGGTGTAGAGAGTAAAGGTTCTCTGTTCGATCCCTCAGTCTCGCTATCGATTAGCTAGATATAGGAACATAGGAACAGGGGTAGGCCATTCAGCCCCTCGTGCCTGCACCGCCATTTGATAAGATCATGGCTGATCTGTGATCTAACTCCATATACCCGCCTTTGGCCCATATCCCTTAATACCTTTGATTGCCAAAAAGCTATCTATCTCAGATTTAAATTTAGCAATTGAGCTAGTATCAATTGCTGTTTGCGAAAGGGAAAGATGCCCTGCGGATCATAGGGGATGCAAAGTCGGCTTAAGGGAGTGGCTGTTGACGCTGATCCTGATAAAAATAGATAAAAATGCAAAAATGTGGCCGGTTATCATTTATTAAACCAACCCCATTGCCTTAGAATCATAGACTGATACAGCACAGAAGGAGGCCATTCGGCCCATCGTGCCTATGCTGGCTCTTTGAAAGAGCTACAGGTAAAAGGGCGGAGGAGTGGGACTAGCTGGATTGCTCTTGCAGAGAGCTGACATGGACTCAACGGGCCAAATGGCCTCCTTCCGTACTGTAACTATTCTATCATTCTATCCAATTAGTCCTATTCCCCTGCTCTTTCCCCATAGCCCTGCAAATTTTTCCACTTCAAGTATTTATCCAATTCCCTTTTGAAAGTTACTATTGAATCTGCTTCCACCACCGTTTCAGGCAGTGCATTCCAGATCATAACAACTCGCTGCGTAAAAATTTTTTTCCTCATTTTTACAAATTGCAGGTCTGCATGGAGAATTATTTTTATCATTGTGTGTTAATCCATCTCTCTAACCTTAGAAAGCAATTACCTTAATGTGTGCGCATCCTGCTTGAAAGAATTTAAAAGATTACAGATGATTTCTGGTTCGGACAAATCTATTGGGCACTGCTTGTGTGATGGAGAATATTTTGAGCTAGTTTTAGATAGTTGAGTTGGATGTGTAATTGAACGGTAAACCTGATTGGAAAACACAGTGAGCTCCACAGAAAAATCTTGTCCACATTTTCTGTTGGCCCCTGGGCATGATCAATGAGAGTGTTGACGTACCCCTGTTAAGAGTCAGGAAACTATTCTGTATATAGGATAGGAAGCCACTGTCTGTTTAATGGAACTGTGCATGTGATGGGAGTCTGTTACAGCCTCAGCATACAATAAACGAGTATACGACTTGAGCACTGCTTGGTCCATAAACACTTAATTACTGTTTTGGGACCATAGATAAACTACATATGTAGCTTGCAATGTTCAGTGAAGTCAAACATATGCTTTGATTACAAAACCACATATTGTTTACATTTTCTGTGAGGAAACTACCGCCTGCTGGGGTGGGGGAAGGGATTCTAAAAGCGAGAAAACTAAACACAGTGAGTTTAAGTAAAACTTTCATTCCCAACTAAAATTATTCAGCTTTGTTTCAGTGGGGGTTTAAATTTGATTGTGTTAAGTGCAATTGCTAATATTTAACTCTGTTAAAAACCTAATGGGAGTTTTATCTGGATTTGATACCACCGGTATTCCAGTAAAGTCTTTCTTAAAAAAGAATTCGTACATTGGGAAAAATGGCCCGCAACTTATAACAAAATCATAAAGCCATTTACGATTTAGCTATACATAGTGCACAAAGGAAATATTCCCCAATGTGTAGAATTTGATAGGAATAGTTCTGAATAGTTGTAAACTAATTTCTATGCAACCAATCTGTTCATATAAGATGATGTTCCTTGAAATAATGTGTAGCTTTCTTTATGTTTAGTCATGTAAACCATTTTACTTTCACATTATAGTGAAATTACATTTTTGATGCAGTTGTATTTAAAATTATTTGTGCCACATGTGTAGACTTGTTACCAAAGAGATTTTCCATACTTCCAAATCGTAAAATAAATGTGTTGACACTGCAAAAACATGGACACTGCAAAAGTAAAATGTAATCTGTTGGTCAGTAAGATATAATAGAGCTAACCACTCATGGCATTGGCCGCAGTTCACACAAAATTTTGTTGTACAAGAGTTATCTCTGTCAGCCTCACTTAGAGTTATTTATATCCCACTTAACTATGCAATATGCTTTATGTTCAGAACGTGCCAAACTAGTCATTTAAATTGCCTCATTTGTCTTTCATCTTGCAGTAACTAAATGGTGCACTTTATTTATTAAATAATTTTAAAGAGAGACTTTGTTTTTGCCCTTCAAACTGCAAGACTGAATTGTTGGACTGGGAGGTACTGCTATGAGAAAACTAGGAAATAGTCATGTGTGCTGAAAAGATAGACACCTGTTGGGCCCCTAACAGAGAGCTGCACAGGGATTAATCGACCAGTAGCTTCTTTCAGTTATACTACAGCCCACTGTTCCACTGAGGGCCATTAGTGTTAAATAAAGGATACTTGTTGCTGCCGATAGCCAGTTTATTTTATACGTCTGCTTGGATAGCTTGCAGAAGGACTATGTTTATAAAGTGCTTGAGAAAAGTAAGCTGTGTTTCTGAGGTGTAGACTTCTGTAAAACATTTGTTCCAGTCTAGAAAAATGGAGGAGAATTCAAACCATGAGCCTGAGGAGTGTCCAAAGGAACCAGACAGCAGACATGTTATGGGTAAGTAACCAATTAATTGAATGGATGGATTACTGTACGAATACTGGCTGATCCTCTTATCACCAGAAATGGTCTTAAAAAATACTAGTAGTTTGCTAATTACGGACTCTCGCTGTGTGCCAGGATTTGTTTGTTTGGCAGGAAGCTATTTTAAAATAGCCCGAATGGTGTATGGCATGTTCACGTTGATGTCAGAGTGTAAATCGAGTAACTCGGCTCAGAAAATGAGACGCCGAGCAGAGGCTGTGCTCCCTAAACTCAGGGAATGTGAGCGGTCGAAGTCCATGTTAACTGTTTCATAGCATCATGTGCATTTTGTATCGCAAAAGTGAAGTAATAGTGTACAGTAATCAACACTCCAGTGTATTTTTAAAGATGATAAAATCAGGGTGGATCAGTTTCAGCTCAAGTAGGAGAACTCTGACCGAAGTTCAGCTGGATAAGTGCCAAGGAATTTGCTAGTATATTTTGTATGGCAGAGCAGCTGAGATGCTCCATATTGATCTAGTTTTGAATTCCTAAAACGCTGGTGAATCTGATTAAACCTTCAATTTCACATTCCACTCTGAGGCACAGTAGTTTTCTGTTCAGCAGGCTTTTTGCTTCCTTTTTAATGTGTGGATTGCAGTTTCAGATTTTGGGCACTGAGCTTTGAGTGCAATAACATTCTTTGTGCTGTTGAATTGAGTAGTGAAGGAGAGCTTAACTATCGTTACTTAAAAATAAAATGAATAGAGGATTTGTGAGACCACGGTTAAACAGAGGGATCTGACTGTAACAGGCGAACAAGGATGACTTTCTGCTTGCCCACTTGGGTATGGTAACACAGGCAACTCTCGAACCTCACTTCAAGGAAAGAAAGACTTGCAATTATATAGCGCCTTTCATGACTTCAGGACGTTCCAAAGCACTTCACATACTTTTGAAGAGCAGTCACTGCTGTAACGGAAGAAACGCGGCAGTCAATTTGAGCACAGCAAGGTCCCACAAACAGCAATGTGATAATTACCAGATAATCTGTTTTTTAGTGATGCTGGTTGAGGGATTAATATTGGCCAGGTCACCAGGGAGAACTTAACTGCTGTTCTTCGAAGTAGTGCCATGGGACCTTTTACTTCCTCTTGATAGGGCAGACGGGGCCTCAGTTTAACATCTCATCCGAAAAGCGGCACCTCCGATAGTGCAGCACTCCCTCACAATACTGCACTGAAGTGTCAGCCTAGATTATGTGCTCAAGTGGAATTTGAACCCACAACCTTCTGACTCAGAGGTGAGAGTGCTACCAACTGAGCTATGGTTGAGTGACACTTTAGTGGCCGTTCTTCATGTGTGAATTTAGATAGTGAGTCTTGACAGGTTATCTGAACGTGGGGGTGGGGGGGGGGGGGGGGGGATGGCGATGGGACATCATACCCAGTCTGACCCTGTACCTGTCTTCTGTCGTATAAGTGCATTTTCCAGCAGGGGTCACTGGATACTGGCTGATTTATTTTTCCCTTTCTCTAGCTCAGGGGCACTGAGTCTATTCTAATATCTCTACTACAGCTGTGGTTGAGCACAGCTAATTCAGCAGAGACCTGGAATCAGAGCTGGGACCTCTTGGACTGTGTTGGCTCACTTTTTACTAACTATGCTGTCAGAGGAGCTGGTTTCAAGTTTGTTTGTGGTATCACACCAAGGACTGAATAATTTTCTACTTATGCAGTAGGAAAGTAATTCAGTTAAATATTCAAAATACTTGCTGATGAAAAACTGAAGAAATGTAAGAACTACCTTTTAATACTGTCTTCAAGGAGGAAAATGTCATTGTGCAAAGTGACAACAACTTGCCTTTAATATAGAAAAACATCCCAAGGCGCTTCACAGAGGCATGAGTTTATGATGTATTTTGTACAAATTTGTTAAATTAGGGATTATGGGTTGTGTGATTGTATCCTGCTGATGAAGGGGATTAGTTTGATTTTCTTTTCTCTTATGCTTATTCAGTTTTTTACAAACTTGTAAAATTTGAATGGAATAAGAGTGAAGGAGCTATTTGATGTCCTGGCCATATAGTACATCTCACAATGGTTGAAATGCATCCTAGTTTTAAAAATATGCTGTAACCCTGACTGTGTTATTACTTTGCTCTGGACATCAAGTCTATTACAATAAAATTGCTGATCCACAAACCGCTGTGAATAGAGAAATGTTTTGTGGGTGTATCATCCCCACCCCTCAAAATGCTCACACTCAATTCATTTGTGCTCTCCAACTACGACTCCACCTTTTATCTTCCTTTCCTCTCTAACTTCCGTGTACGTGTCGTTGCTTCCCAACTCCGTGCTATCTCTCCCAAAACCCCCTGTTCGAATCCCTCCAACTTCTACCCTGCTCACAGCACAGATACCAAGCTGGCCAAAATTATGAATGACAAACTCTTTGAATGTGACCGAGTTATATCCTTTCTCCTGTTCTCAACCTCTCAGTAGCATTTGATACAGTCCGCCATTCCATCTCCTCTATCTCTCCTCTGTTATCCAGTTCTGTGGGACTACCCTCATAGTTCTAGTCCTGCCTGTTCAATTGCAGCCAGCACATCTCCAGCAATGACTTCTGTTCTCGCCCCCAGCAAACCCCCCCCCCCACCCCATAGTTATCTGCGAAGCCCTCCAATGATCTATCCTTGGTCACTGCCTCCTTCATCATCTACATGCTGCCCCTTGATGGCATCATTTGCAATCACAGCATCAGCTTCCATATACTGATGACACCCAGCTTTAGATCTCTGCTTCCCTCATTGCCCATGACCACCTCTGTGCTGTCAGAATATCTGTCTGACATCAAGTTGTGGATGAGTCAGAATTTCCTCCGACTGAACATTGAGAATACCAAAGGCAGCAGTTTCAATCCCTACAACAGACTGTGTTCCCTTGCCAGCGACTCTATCCCCCTCTCTTGTCATTGATTCCATCCCCATTCGGCCAGCTGAACCAGATCCTGTGAAACCTTGGTGTTCAATCCAGAGCTGAGCTTCAAACCCCAATATCCCATCCATTACCAAGACCACTTGCTTCCATAGCTGCAGCACTGCCACCTTCACCTCTGCTTCAACACACTGCTACTGAAACCCTAATCCAGCTTTTTTCACCTTCAGGCTCGATTACTCTAATGTCCTCTTTGGCCTTCCAACCTTCATCCTCCATAAGCTCCAGCTTGTTCCAAACTCAGCCATCCATCTCTTGTCTCGCATCATCCTCACCCTCACTATCCTACAATAGTTCCTTGTCCCCCAAAGCATTGGATTTAAAATCCCTTCATGGCCTCACCGCCATTAAATCTCCATAATATCCGCCAGCCTTCTATCCCCTCTGCACCCTTCCGTTCTCCAACTTCAGCTTTCTGTGAACCCCCCCTTCCCTTCACCCCACCATTACTGGCAGAGTCTACAGCTGCCTTAGTCGGACTTGCCAAAGGTCCCTTGCTAAACTCCTCTGCCTTTCTCCATCTTTTAAAAACCTTTTCAAAACCTTTTTTTTAAACCAAAATTTTGGTTAATTCTCCCAACTATTCCACGTAGCTCAGCTCAGATTCTGTTCCTTTATGCCTTTTATCTATTTTCTCTCCCCCCCCCCCCCCCCAAGTACCTTGGAGATGTTTTCTACTTTTAAATGTGCTATATAAATTAATATGGTCATCACAGTATCATTTTGTCTGATTCTGAATTATGTAGTGCTCATGACATGTATATATGGAATCTCATTTTGCAGATCAAAATGTGGAACATATAAATAACATTTACTACTCAAATGGTTAACGTAGCAAATAACCATATTCTTCCTAAACACTGGAACTGACTGTCAGGCCTTGGCTGTTGCTATCTGCTCCTTGAATTTGCCTTTGATCATTCACCTTCCTTATTTTATAATCTAAACAAAGGTATTATATTTCCAAATGCTGTCTCTCATGTTGTAATTCAGTTCCCTTTAATGTGAAGTCTCATTTAGTTTAATCTGATCAGAGCAGAGTGGGAGTTCCAAATCCTACTCTTGACTGAGGCTCTGGATCTTTGTTGATGCTTCCTCCTTTGCCATAATGATACCCCAGGCTATATTTACGCTGTCTGCTTCTTCCCAGATACTCCAGCTAGCAGTAACCTCTAGACTCCAGGCTTCATTGGATTCCTCAGCATGACCTTATTTGTTCCATGATTACAGCATCGACCTTGTGCTGTTATGAAAAGTAACGTTAGCTATAAGATTTTGCTATTTTCATAGAAGACGGCAAAATCACATTGTAACAGTAAGACCTACTTCAGATTGATCTGAATTTGCGTCGAGTGTATAATATCAGCCTGAAATGTTATCTTTCACAAAGACATTGAAACAAACAATGGATTCAATGCAGAGAATGTCATTTTCACAAAATAGCATATTTTGACAGAGCAAAACTAAGGTTAATTTTATATAAATGTGACATTTCCAGTGATCTGGGTGAAGCTGGAAATTTCAAATTCAGTTACTTGTTTTGTTATATAGCTTTTCTTGGCTGCTGGATTGGGAATGTGCTTAGAAAGAAAACATATTGTTTGTGAAAACAGGAGAGGAGAAAAGTAACTTTTCTGAGGCAGTGTAAGTACTGTATTCTATAAAGTGTTGGGAGTGACTTGTGGGCAAGTTGTACTGTAGTTTCTGCACTAATGATTTTCATGTTGCTCTATTAATGCATAAAGTACGGTATAACTAATTTAAAGTCACTGATTTGAAGCAAATTTGAACTTGAGCTGACCCTGTAGGAACATTCATTCAACCTTGAGCAGGTAGCTCGCACTGCTTTGACTTTATTGGTTGCAGTATAACTGCAACCAATGTGAAGCCATCTCCTTATATCTAGCGGACTTTTTAAACATTTTAAAATATTCTTTATTTCATAGAATTTAAAGATATTCACAGTTCAATGTAAATATCACAATTTCAAACCAATACATTACAGATCGTACACAATGCGATCTCAATATTACAGTTCAAACACAGTATATTCCTTATGATTCATGGTGTACAATACAAGCTGGAGTGGCCTTACAGGGTGGCCTTTCCCCATAGAGCTTTTGCGTAGGTCGCACCTCGCTTCAGTGCATCCCGCAGCACGTACTCCTGAACCTTGGAGTGTGCCAGTCGGCAACACTCGGTCATGGACAGCTCCTTCAGCTGGAAGACCAGCAGGTTTCGGGCGGACCAAAGGGCCTCCTTAACCGAGTTGATAGCCTTCCAGCCGCAGGTGGTGTTTGTCTCGGTGTGCGTCCCGGGGAACAGCCCGTAGAGCACAGCGTCCCGTGTTACTGAACTGTTGTGGATGAACTGGGACAGATACCAACGCATCTCTCTCCACACCCTCTGTGCGAAGGGACAGGAGGTGGAAGACAGTTTCCTCCCCGCCGCAGCCTCGAGGTCAGCGTGTTGGAAGGACCGCACTAGGAGGGCTCTTTAGTAAAAAGCTTTTTTTAAATTTCAAAATATACTTTATTTCATAGAATTTAAAGTTACACACAGTTCAATGTAAATATCACAATTTCAAACCAGTACAATTCAAACCTATACATTACAGATCGTACACAATGCAATCTCAATATTACAATTCAAACACAGTATATTCCTTAAGATTCATGGTGTACAATACAATACAAGGTGGGGTGGCTTTATATGATGCCCTTTCCCCATGGAGCCTTTACTTTCTTAATAGTAAAGAGCTGGTAGGACGGTCATAAGCATTCTGACATTGGTGAGTGAAGCTCTACACATGCCTTTTAAGTACAAATGGACTGAGCTCCACTTTGCTCGAATATAAAGCAACACAAGCAGGACAGTATAACTTGCACAGCTCCAAAGCAGTATTGCTGTGAAACTAGTCCTGGCTGTTACCAGCTGGAAAGTCCCACTCATAACATTTAAGAAACTCCTCCTCCCCTCCCTCCCCCCCCCCCCCGCCCCCCAACCTGCAGTGCAGTCAGCTAGAGACATAGGAGGCTTGTGAACCTTTTCCTTAGGAATCTGGGCAAAGGATTGCACTTTACAAATTTCGATGGAAAAGTCAAATTGTAAAAAAGTACATATAGAAAATCAATCTACAAAAAGGATTCTTGATAGTAATCTTGTGGTAACTTATAACCAGAAGAATTGTGGAAAACCGGTGTTGTATGATATGATTGATGTAAGAATATGTCCGAACAGTGAAGATGAATTCATATAGCAAGAGGAGCCTATAGCTGGGTTTTGAGGTTCAATCGGTGATCATTTTGTTGAAACTTTTGATTATTTCTGATGTTGCAGATTATTTTGCTTGCATTCTTAGTCTTAAAAACTAACTTTTTGGATATAACCTGATCATTTGTCTCCTGATGTAAAAGGTAGTTTTATTATTAGTGATAAGTTGAACTATGAAGAGTTCTGTAAAGGAACTAGTGTTAAAAATGTTTCTGACTCAGGTTGTTTTAAGTATCTTATGAAATTGTGTAGTAACATTCAGCAACCGTTTCTGGAAGACTTTTTCAGAATCACACCCTGAAGAGAATATGAAGCACTGTGCCAGCACTCTACCTCACCACCACCTCTCTCAATCCCTCCACTGTCACTGATTTGTCACACTGCTTGTCCGACATCCAGTACTGGATGAGCAAAAATTTCCTCCAACTAAATATTGGGAAGACCGAAACCATTGTCTTCGATCCCCGCCACAAACTCCGCTCCCTAGCTACATCTCCATCCCTCTGTCTGGCCACTGTCTGAGGCTGAACCAAACCATTCACAACCTTGGCATCCTATTTCGACCCCGAGATGAGCTTCTGACCACATATCCGCTCCATCACCAAGACCGTGTACTTCCACCTCCATAACATCGCCCATCTCCGCCCTTGCCTTTGCTCATCTGCAGCTGAAACCCTCATCCATGCCTTTGTTACGTCTACACTTGACTATTCCAATGCTCTCCTGGCCGGCCTCCCATCTTGCACCCTCCAGAAACTTAAGAACATCCAAAACTCTGCTACCCATATCCTAACTTGCACCAAGTCCCGTTCACTCATCATCGCTGTGCTCGCTGACCTACATTGGCTCCTGGTCCAGGAATGCCTCAATTTTAAAATTCTCATCCTTGTTTTCAAATCCCTCTATGGCCTCTCCCCTCCCTATCTCTGTAACCTCCTCCAGCCCTACAACTTTCCGCAATCTCTGCACTCCTCCAATTCTTGCCTCTTGCACATCCCCGATTTTAACGCTCCACCATTGGCAGCTGTGCCTTCAGCTGCCTAGGTCCTAAACTCTGGAATTCCCTCCCTAAACCTCTCCACCTCTCTACCTCTATCTCCTCCTTTAAGACGCTCCTTAAAACCTACATTTTTGTCCTTATATCTCCGTATGTGGCTCGATGTCAAATTTTGTTTGAAAACCGCTCCTGTGATGCACTTTGGGATGTTTTACTACGTTAAAGGCGATAAATAAATGCAAGTTGTTGTTGTTCTGAGGTCAGCATTGTTTTAAGGTTCAGAAAAATCACAGGATGGGGGAAAGTTGGCTAGGTTCAGTTCCAGGAAACGCCTGTTGGGAGAACTTCACTACCAAGCCAGCCCTGTTGACTGCTGTGACAATTTAGATGGGATTGGAGGAGATGTATGCAGTGTAAATGCTTTGTTTTTTCTTCCCTTCATTTTTTCTCCCATCCAGTCCTAAAGCTGGTCACCTGTGCTGGAGTAATATTCCACAGGTGCTCACAGTGTTAGAGGATGTGATCTTATTTATATTTTACTCTTCAAATCAATGAGGTTCTAAACATTGAAAATCAAGTGTCACAGATTTATTAAGTATACAGCACATACAATAGTACTAAACATACACTTAAAGGTAGTACTTACAACCACACCTAATGATGATTGGTTGAGGATTCAAACGTGTTACAGTTCTGAGCTTAGTATCTTAGGCTTTTACGAATCTAAATACACGTTACAAACAGCCAGTTTTTATACATTTCTCTTGCTTCCTCTACGTGACAATCCACACAATTGTGCATTACATAATTATAGAAAAGTTAAAATTTAGCTCTATATGACTCAGTACCACACCTTGTTGTACATTCACCCATTGAGCCATGGGGCAGGCCTAATCCCACTTTCCAGCACTTGGTCCGTAGCCCTGTAGGTTGTGGCACTTCAAGTGCGTATCCAAGTAGTTTTTAAATGCAATGAGGGTTTCTGTCTCTACCACCATTTCAGGCACTGAGTTCCAGACCCCCACCATCCTTTGGGTGAAAGAATTTCTCCTCAGCTCCCCTCTAACCCTCCTACCAATTACTTTAAATCTATGGCCTCTAGTTATTGACCTCTCTGCTAAGGGAAATAGGTGCTTCCTATCCACTCAATCCAGGCCCCATATAATTTTATACGCCTCAATTAAATCTCCCTTCAGTCTCCTTTGTTCCAAATAAAACAACCCCAGCCGATCCAATCTTTCCTCATACCTAAAATTCTCCAGTCCTGGCAACATCCTCATAAATCTCCTCTGTACCCTCTCTAGTGCAATCACATCTTTCCTGTAATGTTGTGACCAGAACTGTACGCCGTACTCAAGCTGTGGCCGAACTAGTGTTTTATACAGTTCAGCATAACCTCCCTGCTCTTATATTCTATGCCTTGGCTAATAAAGGAAAGTATCCTGTCATGTCAATAACGCTCCGCTCCATAGGCAAAGAAGTTAGAGACTTGTAAAACAACTTACTTTTATGGCCAGCCGCTTTAAGCCCCACTTTGTGCGCAGGGATGCTTTAACCAGTCTTGATTTTCCAGTAATCTGATATCCTGTTGCTATTATTCCGACTTTTTTAAGCTTTCTGTGTACATAGTGTGCTAAGGAATTGACAGAAAGTCCACAATGCACAGAGCTTCCTGCAGCATGGTGTCTTTTCCTAACTAATAATCATTGCAATTTCAGTTGTGTCAGCTGTGTGTGATTTTCTATAGTATTGCCATGGGGCAATGTTAATGCAACATAAGTTTACCAAACATACAAACATTCCTGTAGCTATTGGTGGGTTATAAGATGACCTCCAAGCAAAGTTCATTTTAATTGAAACCAGACTCCAAGTTAAAAAGACCAAAACCTGCACTCCACGTGAAACTTAAAAACTCTGATGCCTTGAAAGCACAGTTCAATAGTCTTATCAACTGCAGCAAATAAGCAGGTCCTTGAAGGATAAGGCATGAATGATTTTTTTTGACTTACTGTGCATTTCCAACCTTTTAAGTAATAGCATTTTTTAATCCAAATGCTCATAATTAAATGAACACCTTTCTCTTCATTGTATGATGCCAAACATTAAACCACTTGTCAGGGTTTGGCGTGCACGCTGCAGTGTAGGTGAGTGGTGCTGTGTCAAATAGTTGGTAATTAACGAGATATCGATGTAGCAGCATAGGAAGGACACAAGGAGATTCCCTTTAGGCAAACTTCATAGTTAGCCACTTACCAAAAAACTGAAGCTATGCATTTGTTGGTGAGATGTATCACGATTTTTATGCAAAATGTCTCAATTAACACAGAGCTGGTGGTAATCATGAATATCTATTTCTCATTATTAAGCATTGGAGTTGAGTGGAATCTTTACTGGTTTCTATGAAAGAAGCAGAAAGACCTTGCATTTATATTGCACCTTTCACTACCTCAAAATGCTTTACAGCCAATTAAGTAGTTTTGAAGTAAAGTCACTGTTGTAATGTAGGAAACGCAGCAGCCAATTTGCTCAGAGTATGTTCGTGATCTACATTCATTTTGGATGGACGTTAGCATTTGTGTAGTCTCAGGATATGAAGTTGAGATCCAACAAGTGCATGAACACCGGCATAAACCAGTTGGACCGAATGGCCTGTTTCTGTGCTGTAGATTTAATTTAAGTCTATATATTACCTTTTAATACCATATGTGATTCAAAAATATACCTTACTGACTGAGAAGTAAAATTTACAATGGTCCAGTAGGTGGTGCACCACACCACCTTTGGAAGGTTGGGTAAAAGAAATGTTTCTGGTCATGCTGTACTTGACTTTGGAACTTGCTGTTGATATTTGGTACCCAAAATGGAAGTGTACTATTCCTTGAACACTTGATTGCTACTTTAAAAATATGAACGAGGAAATACAAAAACATGATATTACCTTTGGTTTTTAACCTGCACATTAATACCATGAGTGGATACGCAGTGGATGTAACAGATGTTTCCAGTAACATTGAATAATTTTTTTTATTCGTTCATGGGATGTGGGCGTCGCTGGCGAGGCTGGCATTTATTGCCCATCCCTAATTGCCCTTGAGAAGGTGGTGGTGAGCCGCCTTCTTGAACCGCTGCAGTCCGTGTGGTGACGGTTCTCCCACAGTGCTGTTAGGTAGGGAGTTCCAGGATTTTGACCCAGTGATGATGAAGGAACGGCAATATATTTCCAAGTCGGGATGGTGTGTGACTTGGAGGGGAACGTGCAGGTGGTGTTGTTCCCATGTGCCTGCTGCTCTTGTCCTTTTGGTAGAGGTTGCGGGTTTGGGAGGTGCTGTCGAGAAAGCCTTGGCGAGGTGCTGCAGTGCATCCTGTGGACGGTACACACTGCAGCCACTGTGCACCGGTGGTGAAAGGAGTGAATGTTTAGGGTGGTGGATGGGGTGCCAATCAAGCGGGCTGCTTTGTCCTGGATGGTGTCGAGCTTCTTGAGTGTTGTTGGAGCTGCACTCATCCAGGCAAGTGGAGAGTAATCCATCACACTCCTGACTTGTGCCTTGTAGATGGTGGAAAGGCTTTGGGGAGTCAGGAGGTGAGTCACTCGCCGCAGAATATCCAGCCTCTGACCTGCTCTTGTAGCCACAGTATTTATGTGGCTGGTCCAGTTAAGTTTCTGGTCAATGGTGACCCCCAGGATGTTGATGATGGGGGATTCAGCGATGGTAATGCCGTTGAATGTCAAGGGGAGGTGGTTAGACTCTCTCTTGTTGGAGATGGTCATTGCCTGGCACTTGTCAGGCACGAATGTTACTTGCCACTTATCAGCCCAAGCCTGGATGTTGTCCAGGTCTTGCTGCATGCGGGCACGGACTGCTTCATTATCTGAGGGTTTGCGAATGGAACTGAACGCTGTGCAATCATCAGCAAACATCCCTATTTCTGACGTCGTGATGGAGGGAACGTCATTGATGAAGCAGCTGAAGATGATTGGGCCTAGGACACAGCCCTGAGGTACTCCTGCAGCAATGTCCTGGGGCTGAGATGATTGGCTTCCAACAACCAATACCATCTTCCTTTGTGCTAGGTATGACTCCAGCCATTGGAGAGTTTTCCCCCGATTCCCATTGACTTCAATTTTACGAGGGCTCCTTGGTGCCACACTCGGTCAAATGCTGCCTTGATGTCAAGGGCAGTCACTCTCACCTCACTTCTGGAATTCAGCTCTTTTGTTCATGTTTGGACCAAGGCAGTAATGAGGTCTGGAGCCGAGTGTTCCTGGCGGAACCCAAACTGAGCATCGGTGAGCAGGTTATTGGTGAGTAAGTGCCGCTTGATAGCACTGTCGACGACACCTTCCATCACTTTGCTGATGATTGAGAGTAGACTGATGGGGCGGTAATTGGCCGGATTGGATTTGTCCTACTTTTGGTGGACAGGACATACCTGGGCAATTATCCACATTGTCGGGTAGATGCCAGTGTTGTAGCTTTACTGGAACAGCTTGGCTAGAGGCACAGCTAGTTCTGGAGCACAAGTCTTCAGCACTACAGCCTAGATGTTGTCGGGGCCCATAGCCTTTGCTGTATCCAGTGCACTCAACCGTTTCTTGATATCACTTGGAGTGAATCGAATTGGCTGAAGACTGGCTTCTGTGATGGTGGGGATATCGAGAGGAGGCTGAGATGGATCATCTACTCGGCACTTCTGGCTGAAGATGGATGCAAACGCATCAGCCTTGTCTTTTGCACTCACGTGCTGGACTCCGCCATCATTGAGGATGGGGATGTTCACAGAGCCACCTCCTCCTGTTAGTTGTTTAATTGTCCACCACTATTCACGACTGGATGTGGCAGGACTGCAGGGCTTTGATCTGATCCGTTGGTTGTGGAATCGCTTAGCTCTGTCTATTGCATGTTGCTTCCGCTGTTTAGCATGCATGTAGTCCTGAGTTGTAGCTTCACCAGGTTGGCACCTCATTTTTAGGTACGCCTGGTGCTGCTCCTGGCATGCTCTTCTGTGCTCCTCATTGAACCAGGGTTGATCCCCTGACTTGTTGGTAATGGTAGAGTGAGGAATATGCCGGGCCATGAGGTTACAGATTGTGCTGGAATACAATTCTGCTGCTGCTGATGGCCCACAGCGCCTCATGGATGCCCAGTTTTGAGCTGCCAGATGTGTTCTGAATCTATCCCATTTAGCACGGTGATAGTGCCACACAACACGTTGGATGGTGTCCTCAGTGCGAAGGTGGGACTTCGTCGCCACGAGGGCTGTGCGGTGGTCACTCCTACCAGTACTGTTATGGACAGATGCATTTGCGACAGGTAGATTGGTGAGGATGAGGTCAAGTAAGTTTTTCCCTCATGTTGGCTCACTTACCACCTGCCGCAGGCCCAGTCTGGCAGCTATGTCCTACAGGACTCGGCCAGCTCGGTCAGTAGTGGTGCTACTGAGCCACTCTTGGTGTTGGACATTGAAGTCCCCAACCCAGAGTACATTCTGTGCCCTTGCTACCCTCAGTGCTTCCTCCAAGTGGTGTTCAACATGGAGGAGGGCTGATTCATCAGCTGAGCGAGGGCGGTCGGTGGTAATTAGCAGGAGGTTTCCTTGCCCATGTTTGACCTGATGCCATGAGATTTCATGGGGTCCAGAGTCAATGTTGAAGACTCCCAGGGCCACTCCCTCCTGGCTGTTTTTACTGTACTGCCACCTCTGGTGGGTCTGTCCTGCCGGTGGGACAGGACATACCCAGGGATGGTGATGGAAGAGTCTGGGACATTGACTGAAAGGTATGATTCTGTGAGTGTGGCTATGTCAGGCTGTTGCTTGACTCGTCTGTGGGACAGCTCTCCCAATTTTGGCACAAGTCCCCAGATGTTAGTGAGGAGGACTTTGCAGGGTCGACTGAGCTTGGTTTGCCTTTGTCGTGTCCGGTGCCTAATGGTCCGATGCTGGGTGGTCCGTCCGGTTTTATTCTTATTGTGACTTTTTGTAGCGAGATTGTACACCTGAGTGGCTTGCTCGGCCATTTCAGAGGGCAATTAAGAATCAATGACATCAACACACCAGTTGCCTAGTGCAGGTGATTCTGAAAAGCACGATGTTGCAGACAATATTGTTATATTTTCCAATGAAAAGGTGAGAAGGCTTGGGACTTCTTAAGAATTAAATGTTATCTCTGTCTTATATAAAAATTTGAGTTGCTTGACCTGAACTCTGATTTACTTGTAATAACAATGTTTGTGAATTTGAGTTGTGCTTGCTTGGAGCATTTCACACTATAACATCACAAGCAATTACTTGGTTAAAAGCCCATTTTTCGAACCTTTGGATCCAGGGTGAATTGGATAAGGATTCAAATTTGAATAAACTGCAGTGTGACTCTGGTATTTGCATTTTAGAGCCTAAATGGTGTACTCATTGTTGCATCAGCAGGGTTCATAATGGCAAAAGGCAAGATGGATGTGCAGTCAGACTGTTCAATCACTACAGAACATCTGACTTCCCGTGTTATTCTACTTATTGAAAAATCAAGAAGATAGTCTCTTGGCTTCTGAAGGGACTTGTTCGACTTGGAGTCCTTATGAATAGTTTCATGAGAATCTCATTATCATACACTGGAACATAAAACAAGCAGGAATCGGGGCCTGAATAATGTGCGGAACTTACCCCATATTTCTTCTTTAATTTTCATGCTTAAAGAGGGACTTAAAGTTTCTTCACTAAAACGGGAAAGAGATGCTGGGGCACTTATATAATACCGCACTTAGAGTAATGCTGATTGCTTACAATTTTACATTGCTGCAAATCCAATTTAAAAAGTGAGAGGCTCATTAACTCCATGGCATATGTTCAGTTGCTACCAGTCACATCCACTCAGGTTTATACACACTTTCAGATAATTTCCTTAAAAGAATGCATATTTCATCACTCGCCCCTCTTTGTCCTTTGCCGATTCCTTTAAGTTTGCTTCATCCGCACTGAATTAAATTATTCCCTTTTTTTCCCTCCCCCCTGCGTCCAGGTGCACAAATACAAACACAGCTGCCAGAACAATCCATTCTGCACCCAGCAATCCATTATCCATGGCCTTTAAAATGCCTTTATCCCAGCTCTGAACAGCTTTGGGGATTCTACAGTACAATCTAGTTCCATGAACTGGAAGATCCAAATGATGTAAATTCTGCTTTACCAGCTCCAGCAAGCTACATCAACTGATATTGCTTTAAAATTCCACTTTTCAATTATTTGTAATATTTTAAGCCCAATTTTTAAAGCTCATATTTGCCACGGAAACCCAACTAAAATTGTGCTTTGAATATCTGATAACTTACCATTGAATACAATATTTATACAAAAAACATTCCTGAACTGTATTGCTTGTATATCATTTAATGGGGTTCATATGGTCATATAAATAATGTATTGAAAGAGACCTATCTATCTTTTGTCTGCATTTATTTATCAGCGAGAAGAACAAAGATTAGGAGAGATCATGTAGTTTAGTTTTAGTTTGAAATCCTAAAAAGGAAGTCTGAATTCTCCAAATGTAAGTACAAGAAGTCATAAACTAAGAAAGAGCCATTCAACATATAAAATCATAGAACATCTTCTGTATCGTAGACTGTAGCCAGCCCATTCTTGAGGAAAGGTTGTGAAATATTTCTCCCTCCAGCAAATCAAGGTAAATTGAGCAAAACTCCAGTGTAGTGATCTCTGATCTTACATCCTGTATAGTATATCCTACACCGGTTGTGATGACTACCAGTTGCCTACCTTGACATGACAATTCAAAGATTCAACTTTTTGATCACCTGTTCCTAACCAGATACTCTTGCATCTTTTTTGCAAAGTGTTAATTGACACTTTAACTGCTTCAGCTGGGAGTCTATTCCACATACCCACTATTTTGGGGGGTGGTGGAGAAAATCCATCTAAGTTTGCATCATATCACTGATGTCGAGTGGAGGCTTCTATAGCTAAGACACATGGCAGTTGTTGAACTGTAGTCATGGCAAATACCAAAATCCCAGCTGTCTATCTGTTTTCTTTTATTCGTTCATGGGATGTGGGCATCACTGGCGAGGCTGGCATTTATTGCCCATACCTAATTGCCCTTGAGAAGGTGGTGGTGAGCCGCCTTCTTGAACCGCTGCAGTCCGTGTGGTGAAGGTTCTCCCACTGTGCTGTGAGGAAGGGAGTTCCAGGATTTTCACCCAGCGATGATGAAGGAACGGCAATATATTTCCAAGTCGGGATGGTGTGTGACTTGGAGGGGAACGTGCAGGTGGTGTTGTTCCCATGTGCCTGCTGCTCTTGTCCTTCTAGGTGGTAGAGGTTGCAGGTTTGGGAGGTGCTGTTGAAGAAGCCTTGGCGAGTTGCTGCAGTGCATCCTGTGGATGGTACACACTGCAGCCACAGTGCGCCGGTTGTGGAGGGAGTGAATGTTTAGAGTGGTGGATGGGGTGCCAATCAAGCGGGCTGCTTTGTCCTGGATGGTGTCGAGCTTCTCGAGTGTTGTTGGAGCTGCACTCATCCAGGCAAGTGGAGAGTATTCCATCACACTCCTGACTTGTGCCTTGTAGATGGTGGAAAGGCTTTGGGGAGTCAGGAGGTGAGTCACTCGCCGCAGAATACCCAGCCTCTGACCTGCTCTTGTAGCCACAGTATTTATGTGGCTGGTCCAGTTAAGTTTCTGGTCAATGGTGACCCCCAGGATGTTGATGGTGAGGGATTCGGCGATGGTAATGCCGTTGAATGTCAAGGGGAGGTGGTTAGACTCTCTCTTGTTGGAGATGGTCATTGCCTGGCACTTGTCTGGCGCAAATGTTACTTGCCACTTATCAGCCCAAGCCTGGATGTTGTCCAGGTCTTGCTGCATGTGGGCTCGGACTGCTTCATTATCTGAGGGTTTGCGGATGGAACTGAACACTGTGCAATCATCAGCGAACATCCCCATTTCTGACCTTATGGTGGAGGCATCTGCACCAAAAGTGGGAAGTAATTTCCACTTCAATGTCTAATCCATTTGGCTTATTTTGAACTCATTTGTATCTTATCTTCCATTGTTTTTAACAGACAAATCTTTTAATCTTTTTCTCTCATCGTCAAAGGTTAACATTTCAGAGCAGAAGCATACCCGAAAGCCTGTGTGCACCAAATGTGTGAATATGTGTGGCAGTAAAATTATTTCTACATTAATAAAGACTTAATCATTAATGAAGTGATGCAGAAGCAGATTGGCATAAAGTTCAACCCTTCAATTATCTTGTGCATCAGCCCAATTAGCCAAGTTAAGATTAGGCACAAAATAATCTTCAAAAATTACTGGCCTGGATGGCATAGTTTTCTTTTCAAGGCCCTGTCAGAGGAACTCATATTTCATCTTTCATTTAACCATGTTAACCAGTGTCCCATCCAAATAATAACAAACATTGTGCCTTTATACCAAGAAGGGATAAAAGTCTGAACCGATTTACCACTTACTAGTATCACTATTGTCAATCATGCTAAGTAGCCATGGAAACCATAGTATGTGAGAAAGTTGTTCCAGCATCTTAATCCTAACAATTTGCAATCTGGTCGACAATTTGGTTTCAGAGTAAACTAATCAACTTATTCAGTTCCAGGAGGATGATCCAGTGTCCTGGGGTGGTTTCCAGACCCTTGTTTGCTCCTCCCCTCCCTCAATGTCTAGATCTTATTATCACACCATTGAACTTTACTTTTCCTTAACCTTACTTTTGATTCCTCAGCTCTTCTTCCAGTTTTTTTCCCTGTTCTCTTTCCATCTGCTCAATTACTGCTCAGATGTTAGGAGGACTGTTGCTAACGGGGGCTACCGTAATCAAATGTGGTTCTTCAACAGGGCCACCTGATAGATGGGATAGAACCTGTTGATTGGTCTTTGGAAAGCTGCCCTATCAGATGACTGGGTGTTTTTACTAAACAATTATGTCCTGCAGTGCTATAGATAGCCATAGCGAAAAACAAAGTTCCATGGTAAAGAATTTGGGATTTACCAGACCTGCCTTGGATAATAGCATAAATATGCAAGTAGAAACACCAACTCATTTTTCCATGGTCTCAGGTACCCAAAACTGCATCCACTACTTCTTGCTTTTATATCTGCCTTAAATTTGTCATCTCCCAAAAAAGACCAGTGTTTCTGATCTTAACCCTCCTATCGTCGTTAAGGTGTGTGCCTCTGTACATACCCCTTATCCTATGCTATTCCTTCAATCTCCCTTACTTCTCGCACATTTTTCTTCTTCTTGTAAATTTGCTTAGGTTTACCGTATCTTTAAGATGAACCCTCTTACTCTATAAACTATTGCCCTATTGGCTTTTCATCAGTACTTTCTAAGTTATGGAAATTCAAATTATCCATCACCATGAAATCCTGGCCTATTCCACAATCACAAATATGATTTTCAGCATGGTTGTTCTATTGGTGTTCTTGTTGCCTCTCTTCAAGCCTGCCCCCATGGTGAATCATCAATTCTTGTCTCGGATATCTCCGATGCCTTTCACAGCATTATTTCTAAACAGGTTATTATCATAAGCCCTCTCAACAAAACCATGTTCACGTCTGCCTTGCCTCTCAAATTGTTCTGTTGTCGTTGATGGCTTATTTTCTGTTCTTTTTCCTAAGGGCTCTCTCTTTCCTCCTGCTTTGATCCTTGAAATCAATTTGACCTCCTCCATTCATCATCCAACCTTATTCATTCTCTTACTGATTATTTAATTCTACATTCATCAACTTACTTCAGATCAGTGCTCATAGCGTCCAGTCATCTTGCGGTGTTTTGTCTGAATCACCATATATCTTGTTCTGCTCCATATCCTACAGCAGGCCAATGAAAATCTTGTTTTTTCACTTTGTCAAAGACACATGTTCTTGACGGCTCACAAGGAGATAATCAACGGGCTACCACCTCTTGGCCCTTAGTACTTCGTCTTTCAATGTTCTTGGCCTTGATTATCTCCTCTGACTTCAGCTTCATCTCTGTTATTGTTAAAGCTACTTCAGGAAACTGTTTTTTCTGTTGTGCTGAACATGTCTTTTTCCCTCAGCAACTGTGAACTTCCTATAAAGCTCAAGTCCTTCCAAGATTTTTTTAGTATCCTTCATACCCCTGAACAGGATACAAGAAGAAGCTGGTCTGACAGGCAATCTCACTCTCACCTGGAGCCTTCAATCTCTGCATCGCAAATTTTCTTGTCTTTCTTCTATTTTAATCATACAATGGTTGGTCAGTGCTTCTCTGAAATTTCCTCTCTTATTCTAAACACTGACTATGCCTTCCTATGCATTCTTTTTTACTCCTTACTTATTCACTGAGTTAAAATCAAGATTTATTGTACAGTTTCTAGGATCTCATAACTGTGGAACTCCTTATCTCCCTCAGTCTTTGCTTGCTCTTAATAACCTTCAGGATTTTAAAACCCAAGCTTTCTGACTTTTTATCACTACTTACTGATCTATCTTGTCTTCTTTTTTACTCTTATCAAATTTGGTGTTGCCTTGCATTATGGGCCTTTGCCCTTTATCTTGATTTCTCAACTTGACACTTTCAATGTCATAGTCTGGAAAGGGAGGGATTCCCTTGACGCCAGTAAGAAAATCTGACCGTTTTCTGCGGCTTTCAGATATAGTAACTGAGCCCAGTTGTGATGTTTCTTTTGAGCTGTTAAGTTGCATCATGGAGAAAGTCACATGTTTGAGCATACAGGTCAGAATAAATTCTTGTTGCAACACCTGCACAAGGGATTCTTCAGGACAGTGAACTTGGCAGCTCTCTGTTTCAAGTGTTCCACAATCTGGTGAATCTCATTTAAAGTGGTTTATTTTTGAGATGACGACGGCACATTTGGCAGAGTGGTTAACTCCCCATTTGAAGAACAAGCATCAGCTAAATCATTGTGAGCAGTTTCAGATGTAGACTGAATCAGTCAGTGGGTAGACATGTGGGATGTTAAGAACTGAGAGAGGAAATCAATAAATCTATTGAGGTTATTTGTGCTGTCCACCAATCTCTACTCCTGTAATTGTAGAGCACTCGCTACTACTGCGGCTTTCAGGTATGGCATCAGTGAGACTCACACTCATAGGTCAGAATAATGCCTACACAAGGGACCTACGCAGTCAGGTGTTGAAACATCTACACAAGGGATCTACAATCATATCTTAGCTTTGATAGTTGCATGTGATAAACTCACTCCTTTGGCATAACATCTGTACAATTTGCATCATGTGTGTGTGAAAATGCAAATTAGGCAACAATGCAGATTTCCACAACTAACAGTATATGCTGTGTGTTATATAAAACAAATGGACAAAGTGGACCCTTCATTCTCCTTGAGAGAAACATCAGCTTGTGATAATTACCCAGGTTATCATAGCCCACTCTGAAAAATGTGACTTCTAGAAGTTGAAAGATACTTCAAATTTAATTGTAAACAATTTCACAACACCAAGTTATAGTCCAGCAATTTTATTTTAATTTCACAAGCTTTCAAAGCTTGTGAAATTAAAATAAAATTGCTGGACTATAACTTGGTGTTGTGAAATTGTTTACAATTGTCAACCCCAGTCCATCACCGGCATCTCCACATCAAATTTAATTGTGTCTGATTAACACTTTCATGACATAATGATGGATGTTTTAAATGGAATTTATTTTTTATTTCTGTCTGGTATCTAACTCTGATCTCAATATATTCTTTATGAACTAGTGTTTGATGGACTAGTCTTTTTGCTTTGTTTTTCGATTTTAAATTTTATACAAATTCAATTTAAAAAGAAATTTCTGTTTTGAAGTAGCCAAAAGGAATTAGTGTTTGTTTCAATGTGTATTAAAAATTAATGGTTCTGATTCAATAAATTTAAAATGTTGAAAAAAACAGAACTAAATGATGGGATATGAGGGCATTGGCCAATGGGTTATATTATAGATGGTCCCAGTATATTCTGACACAGTCAATAGATTTCCAGATTATAGCAAAATGTACTAAACAAATGTTAGAACGAGCCTGCACTTATCTAGTGCCATCTCACACCCTCAGGATGACTTAAAGTGCTTCACATGGAATAATGTTTGAAGTTTAATCATTTATTATGTAGGCAAATGTGGCAGTCAGTTTTGCACAGTAACATCCCAAGAACAACAAATGAGATGAAAGGTGAGCTAATCTGTTTTGGTGGTGTTGGCTGAGGGATGAATGATGGCCAGAATTCACAATAGTGCCACGGGAATCTTTCCTATCCACCTTAACAGGCAGACAGGGCTTCCGTTTGATACCTCGTCTGAAAGACGAGAACCTCGGACAATGTAGCACTCCCTCAGTACTGTACTGAAGTGTCACCTTAGGTTATTTGCTGAGATTCTGCAGTAGGATTTGAACCCCTAGCTCCTGACTCAGAGGTGAGAGTGCTACCAACTGAGTGAGCCAAGCAGACAGTGTGAATTGAAATAGATACTTTTTTGGTGCTGGGGAATGGAAAACTTTCCATTTTGGTCTCTCCCAGTGTAAGCATAAAACACCTCCAGGTCAAGTTAAATTAATTGTACTTTCCCAACATTAGACGAGCTCCGTCCATTACACCAGTATGACATTTTTCCATTTCCCACTTCAGCCATCCTGTGTCCTCTCTGAGGGATTGCTAATTGCTGTATAATTGTGGGCAGTTTTGTGCTGTAGGTCCATAAACGTAGAAACATAGAAAATAGGAGCAGGAGTAAGCCATTCTAACCCTGGAAATTAGATTGAGATTATCCAAACTCGCAGGTCTGCGCACTCAATATTGCAGGAGTAGGCCATTCTAACCCTGGGAATTGGATTGAGATTATCCAAACTCGCAGGTCTGCTCACTCAATATTGCATGGATCAAGTGCTGGGGAATACAATGTATTTGCATGGTGTCATAATACATCCACCCGAAACAGAGTAAGAAGAGGTGAAGATGTGGCTTTGCGAGTTCCCATCAGATTTTGTACCATTGCCTGCCCAGATTACACTGGTTTCCCGAGCAGAGGGAATGGAACACTTGACCTCTAGACAAGCATATATAATGTGTATCCTGGTTAAACATAAAGAAAGGGACTGAGAAGTGACTTGATTGAGGTGTACAAAATTATGAGGAGCCCGGATAGAATAGACAGGAAGTACCTGTTTTCCCTAGCGGAGAGTTCAAGAACTAGAGGACATAGATTTAAGCTGATTGGCAGAAGGATTAGAGGGGACATGAGGAAAAACTTTTTTACCCAGAGGGTGGTGGGTGTATGGAGTTCGCTGCCCAAATTGGTGGTAGAGGCAGGGACCCTCAACTCTTTTTAAAAAGTACCTGGACCTGCACCTAAAGTGCTGTAAGCTGCAGGGCTACGGACCGGGTGCTGGAAGGTGGGATTAGAATGGGCACCTGGTTGTTCTTCGAGCCGGCGTGGACACGATGGGCCGAATGGCCCCCTTCTGTGTTGTATCTTTTCTATGGTTCTATGGGACAAAAAGCAAGAACAATGAAAATTGAAGAGAGAAAGAAAATGTTCTTGCATATTCTTTTAACTCTTTGTTTCATTTATTTTTCAGATCCTGGGAAGTCAAATTTGCGTGTAACGTCGTCAGATGATGCTGAGCACATTAAAGCAAAGGAAAACCTCGCTAATGGAAATAACCGTGCTTCAAATACTAAAATTGCTCGGAACATCCCACGAAGGCACACAGTAGGTGGAGCTCGCAGTTCAAAAGAAATACTGGGAATGCAGCCATCAGAGATGGATAGAAAAAGAGAGGCTTTTCTGGAACATCTGAAGCAGAAATATCCCCATCATGCAACTGCCATCATGGGGCAACAGGAACGCCTCAAAGACCAGGTATGAGAACATTGTCCCCTTTTCTTGCCAATTTTCTCCCCTCCTGCAGACATTGGCTGCTTGCTTGGGGTATGGTACCACTTTCCCTCCAGAACCTTGTCTAAGTAGTTACTATTTGTGTGTAATTTTTAATGGTGAGTGTCTACTGGGGAGGGGGTGCGAGGGCTGAGCACAAACTTGCCCTCTTCCAACTTCTGCCTCAACTCTAACCTCCCTTTCCTCTCTCTCGCACGCATTTTCTCACCTCCCAGCTGTGTTGACCTTTGTCACAGCTCCCTATTCAATTCCTTTCAGTCTAGCCTTCTGTCTGCTTGCAACCCTGGTAAACATCACCAGAAATATTCTGTGACTGCTCCATTGTCACAGACTCCAAAACTCTCCCTCACTGTTCACTCAGTCTGAACCAGACTGTACGCAACCTTGGTGTTCTGTTCGATCCAGAGCTGAGCAGCAAACCTCATACCCTAGCCAACAATAAGATCACTTACTTCCGTCTTTGCAACATTGCTTTGCACAGCCCTAACTTCTGCTGCTGAAACTCATATTCATAAAAGCTATGGGGAATTATCCCGGTGTCCTGGCCAACATTTATCCCTCAACCAACATCACTAAAAAGGATTATCTGCCATTCAATAAGATCATGGCTGATCTTTGACCTAAACTCCACTTTCCCACTTTCCCACCCGATCCCCATATCCCTTGATTCCCTTAGAGTCCAAAAATCTATCAATCTCAGTCTTGAATATACTCAATGACTCAGCATCCACAGCCCTGTGAGGTAGAGAATTCCAAAGATTCACAACTCTCTGAGTGAAATGGCCAACCCCTTATCCTGAGGCTATGTCCCCTAGTTCTAGACTCTCCAGCCAGGGGAAACATCCTCTCAGTATCTACCCTGTCAAGCCCTCTTAGAATCTTATATGTTTCAATGAGATCACCTCTCATTCTTCTAAACTCCAGAGAGTATAGGCCCATTCTACTCAATCAATCCTCATAGGACAACCCTCTCATCCCAGGAATCACTCTAGTGAACCTTTGTTGCACCACCTCTAAGGCAAGTATATTCTTCCTTAGGTAAGGAGAACAAAACTGTACAGAGTACAGGTGTGGTCCCACCAAAGCCCTGTACAATTGCAGCGAGACTTCCTAACTCTGGTACTCCAACCCCCTTGCAATAAAGGCCAACATACCATTTGCCTTCATAATGGCTTGCTGTACCTGCATGTTAACTTTCTGTGTTTTGTGTACAAATCCCTCTGAACACCAACATGTAATAGTTTCTGACTATTTAAAAAATATTCCGTTTTTCTATTTTTCCTACCAAAGTGAATAACCTCACAGTTCCCCGTATTATACTCCACCTTAATATAAGGTTTATATGCAATGGAATATAATTTGTTTATATTCCATTGCAGACTCTTAGTGTCGTCTTCACAGCTTACTTTCCCACCTAGCTTTGTATCATCAGCAAACTTGGATACATTACACTCGGTCCCTTCATCTAAGTCATTAATATAGATTGTAAATAGTAAAAGTTCCTTTCTTCTTCTGTCAGATGCCTTAGTTTAAAGTAGAATACATGCAAATTGTTGATGTTCACTCGTGCATATCTAACAGGTGATCCGGGATAGTGATCAGGAGTAGGAACTGTGGTTGTGTTTTTTTTCCCCTCCCCAACACAGGGCCACTGGTTCAATTGTAGTCGCCCTATCACTGTCCTGGCTGAGATCAGCTAATTTTGCAGACTGGGTACCAAACCTTAGACCTTCCTGGTTACTACGGTAAGCTACTCACTGGATCAAACAAAACATATTCTTTTTGATTGTCAGGATTGCATCCAGTGGTGACTGTGGAGAAATGTCTAGTGTCATACTAAAGAATTAGTAGTGAGCAAAGTGTATGTTTTTGTTACAACTAAGAAATCAAGCTTGTTATACAACTGGTTGACTTTACTTTTGTGATTCATAGAACCATAGAAAATTTACGGCACAGAAGGAGGCCATTCGGCCCATCGTGTCCGCACCAGCCAAAAATGAGCCACCCAGCCTAATCCCACTTTCCAGCACTTGGTCGGCAGCCTTGTAGGTCACGGCGCTTCAGGTGCACATTCACGTACTTTTTAAATGAGTTGCAGGTTTCTGCTTCGACCACCCTTTCAGGCAATGAGTTCCAGACCCCCCACCACCCTCTGGGTGAAAAAAAATTTCCTCAGCTCACCTATCAATCACTTTAAATCTATGCTCCCCGGTTAGTGACCTCTCTGCTAAGGGAAATAGATCCTTCCTATCCACTGTATCTAGGCCCCTCATATTTGTGTACACCTCAATTAAATCATGCCTCAGCCTCCTCTGTTCCAAAGAGAACAACCCCAGCCTATCCCATCTTTCCTCATAGCTAAAATTCTCCAGATCTGCTATGTACCCTCTCTAGTGCAATTACATCTTTCCTGTAATGTGGTGACCAGAACTGTACACAGTATTCCATCTGTAACCTAACTCGTGTTTTATACAGTTCCAGCATAACCTCCCTGCTCTTATATTCTATGCCTCGGCTAATAAATGAAAGTATTTAAGGTGCCTTCGTAACCACCTTATCTTTCTGTCCTGCTACCTTCAGGGATCTGTGGACATGCACTCCAAGGTCCCTCACTTCCTCTACACCTTTTCAGTATCCTCCCATTTATTGTGTACTCTCTTGCCTTGTTGGCCCTCCCCAAATGCATTACCTCACAATCCTCCGGATTGAATTCCATTTGCCACTTTTCTGCCCACCTGACCAGTCCATTGATTTCTTCCTGCAGTCTACAGCTTTCCTCCTCACTATCAACCACACGGCCAATTTTTGTATCATCTGCAAACTTCTTAATCATGCCCCCTACATTTAAGTCCAAATCATTAATATATATCACAAAAAGCAAGGGACCTTGTACTGAGCCCTGCAGAACCCCACTGGAAACAGCCTTCCAGTCACAAAAACACCCGTCAACCATTACACTTTGCTTCCTGCCACTGAGCCAATTTTGGATCCAACTTGCCACTCTGCCTTGGATCCCATGGGCTTGTACTTCATTGACCAGTCTGCCATATGTGACCTTGTCAAAGGCCTTGCTAAAATCCATGTAGACTACATCAAATGCACTACCCTCATCGACCCTCCTTACTACCTCCTCAAAGAATTCAATCAAATTAGTCAGACACGACCTTCCTTTAACAAATCCATGCTGACTGTCCTTGATTACTCTGTGCCTTTCTAAGTGATGGTTTATCCTGTCCCTCAGAATTGATTCCAATAATTTGCCCACCACTGAGGTTAGACTGATTGGCCTGTAATTACTCAGTCTATCCCTTGCTCCCTTTTTAAACAATGGTACAACATTAGCAGTCCTCCAATCCTCCGGCACCATGCCTGTATCCAGTGAGGATTGGAAAATGATGGTCAGAGCCTCTGCTATTTCCTCCCTTGCTTCTTTTAGCAGCCTGGGATACATTTCATCCGGCCCTGGTGATTTATCTACTTTCATAGATGCTAATCCCCTTAATACTTCTTCTCTCACTAAGTTTACCCCATCCAATATTTCACACTCCTCCTCCTTAACTACAATGTCTGCATAGTCCCTCTCTTTTGTGAAGACAGATGCAAAGTATTCATTAAGAACCATACCCACATCTTCTGCCTCCACACATAGGTTACCTTTTTGGTCTCTAATAGGCCCTACTCTTTCTTTAGTTATCCTCTTGCTCTTAATGTATTTATAAAACATCTTTGGGTTTTCCTTGATTTTACTTGCCAATATTTTTTCATGCCCTCTCTTTGCTTTCCTAGTTTCCTTTTTAATTTCACCCCTGCACTTTTTATACTCCTCTAGGCTTTCTGCAGTATTGGGTTCTCGGTATCTGACATAAGCTTTCCTTTTCTGCCTTATCTTACACTCTGTGCTCCTTGACTTCCAGGGGGCTGTAGGTTTGGCAGCCCCACCCTTTTCCTTTGTGGAAAATGTTTACTCTGCACCCCTTGAATCCTCCTCTTGAATGCCTCCCACTGCTCTGACATTGATTTACCTTCAAGTAGCTCTTTCCAGTCCACTTTTGCTAAATCACATCTTAGCTTAGTAAAATTGGCCTTTCCCCAGTTGAGAACTTTAACTCCTGTTCTATCTTTGTCCTTTTCCATAACTATGCTAAAACTAACTAAATTATGATCACAACCATCAAAAAGCTCTCCCACTAAAACTTCTTCCAGCCTCATTTCCTAAAACTAAATCCAGAACTACCCCCTCTCTTGTTAGGCTTGCTACATACTGGCTAAAAATGTTCTTCTGAATGCAATTGAAGAATTTTGCGCCCTCTGTACGCTTCACACTGTTTTTATCCCAGTTAATATTAGGGTCGTTGAAATCCCCTACTATTACTGCCCTACTGTTTTTGCACTTCTCATAAATTTGCCTACATATTTGCTCTTTTATCTCCCTGTGACTGTTCGGGTACTGTTAGGCAGTCACACTACTGGGAGTGTCTATAGTACACTCCCAGTAGTGTGACTGCCCCTTTTTTGTTCTTTAGCTCAATCCATATGGCCTCATTTGATGATCCTTCTAACATATCATCCCTCCTCACAGCTATAATTGTTTCTTTAACCAAAATTGCTACCCCCCACTCCTTTTTTATCCCCTTCTCTATCTTGTCTGAAAACCCTGTAACCAGGAACGTTGAGCTGCCATTCCTGCCCCTCTTTAAGCTATGTTTCTGTCAAAGCTAAGGTATTGTACTGCCACATGTCTATCTGTGCCCTCAGCTCATCTGCTTTATTCATTGTACTCCTTGCATTGAGGTATATACCATTAAGCACTGCCAAACTCCCTTCCTGTTTATTTTCTAACCTTGGTTTCCTCATAGTAACATTATTATTCATAGATTAGTTGCCATTTTAGTTTTTGTCTGACACCATCTCTACATTGATGCATACAAAAACTCTCTGATACTACGTGATCTTTTATTTGAGCCACGATAAAAAAAAGCTCTGTGTTCAGCTGGAGCTAAGCTCTAAAACTTGGGTAGTTTTTGACTCATACAATTGAACAGTTGGGTTGCCTTCAAGGCTATGTAAATAACATTATGGGGGTTAAATTCGATAACTCCCGAATCCGGACGCGGGCATCGCCTTCCGCGATTAACCCGCGTCCGGTGCTTCTGATGCAGGCAGCACGTGAGATTTGTGCTGCCTGGTCATTACCATGATTTGTAAGTGCAGTCTTTCAACAGCGCAGATCGCGCTGGCCACACAAGCAGGAGGCCCGAAATGTGGTGTGGCCAGCACTGGTTAAAGACAGCCTGCACCTCTTAAAGGGGAGGTGCACCATCAATGAGGGCAGTTCAGGATGGCAGATAGGATGCTGGACCAGCAAGAGAGCGCACCAAGGTTCTCGGATGATGCACTGGAGGCCCTGGTGGAAGAAGTGGACGAAAGGAGGGCCATCCTGTACCCGCAGAGTGGTAGGAGACCCTCCAGACACCAGCTGCAGAGGCAGTGGCCCAAGAGGTGAATGCCAGGAGCAAGGTACCGCGCACGCGGATGCAGTGCCGACAAAAGTTCAATGACTTGACACGAGTGGTCAAGGTGAGTGAATGCAAGTGTCAAGTGGCACATCCTACCAACTGCATCACTGCTCTACGCACAACGCCCCCCATCACCCACCCACCAACAAATGCTGCCCATCCGTTCGCAATGCTGCACTTCACGTGCTGCATCTCACCCTCAAATAGTACCACACTTACAGGCCACACAACCACCACTCACAGGTCACACACATTGGGAGCTATTCTACCATGACAGGCACATGACCCAGACACCTTGCAGGACACTCACTGACACACTTCCCTCCGTCTTGCAGGAGAAGGAGATGCTTAACAGCCAGCAGCAGGAGAAACCTGAGGGAGGACAGGCTCGCCTACACGTCCTCACCCCCCTGGAGGAGACAGTGTTGCGCATCATTGGGCGGGCCGTCGCTGTGGATGTGGCCTCCAGCAGTACTCATTTAGTACCTCAGCCATGCCCGCTGCCTCCTTGCGTAGATCTCCTTTTTGGTCCCTAATCAGTCCCACCCCTCCTCTTACTATCCGTTTACTGTTTGTATGCCTACAGAAGACTTTTGGATTCCTTTTTATGTTTGCCGCCAGTCTATTCTCATACTCTTTCTTTGCCCCTCTTATTTCCTTTTTCACTCCCCCTCTGAACTTTCTTTATTCATCCCATGGGCTTGTACTTCATTGACCAGTCTGCCATATGGGACCTTGTCAAAGGCCTTGCTAAAATCCATGTAGACTACATCAAATGCACTACCCTCATCGACCCTCCTTACTACCTCCTCAAAGAATTCAATCAAATTAGTCAGACACGACCTTCCTTTAACGACTTGTATTATCAATCTGACATCTGTCATACGTCCCTTTTACTCTCTATCTCTTTCGGTCATCCAGGCATCTCTGGTTTTAGTTGCCCTACCTTTCCCCCTCTTGGGAATGTTCCTCGACTGTACCTGAACCATCACTTCTTTAAAGGCCGCCCATTGTTCAATTACAGTTTTGCCTGCCAACCTTTGATTCCAATTTACCCAGGCCAGATCCGTTCTCAGCCCATTGAAATTGGCTCTCCTCCAATTGAGTATTTTTACTCTAGATTGCTCCTTGTCCTTTTCCATGGCTAATCTAAACCCTTTGATACTATGATCGTTGTTCCCTAAATGTTCCCCCACCGACACTTGCTCCACTTGGGGCCCACCTCATTCCCCAGAACCAGATCCAGTAATGCTCCCTTCCTTGTTGGGCCGGAAACGTACTGGTCAAGAAAGTTCTCCTGAACGCACTTCAAAAATTTCTCCCCCTCTTGCCCTTTACACTGTTGCTATCCCAGTCCATATTAGGATAGCTGAATTGGGAGAGGACAGGTGGGGAGTGTAGGTCTGTTGGTGACTTTGGACATGTCGTTCACGTTATCGATATCGCTCACGGATCAGGTGAGCACACAGAGCCCTGCCAGACAGGGCCAGTGTTTCTTGTTGCCCCATTGTGTCTTCCTCCACTTCCCCCTGCGTCTCCTCCCCCTCATCCTCAGCCTCTTCCTCCTCCACCTCCTCCTCAGGCTCAGGTTGTTGCCGGATAATCGGTGGCAAGGGCTATTCCCTCATAATGGCGAGGTTGTACAGCATGCAGCATACTGTGACGAATGGCAATATGCGTGTAGTCAATGGCACGCTGCACCACGAGGAAGCCTACAATGTGAGCAAAACCTCGTGCTCACTCGTTCTGCTTCTCACTATCACGAAGGAACGTGATAAACCTGTTGCACATCTCATATAGTACCTCCATGACCTCCCTAATGCAGCAGTGCACTGCACACTGTGAGATATTGCACAGCTCACCAGCAGAGGCCTGAAAGGATCCAGAGCCGTAGAAGTTCAATGCAATGGTTACGTTACATACGAACATACGAACTAAGAGCAGGAGTAGGCCATTCGGCCCCTCGAGCCTGCTCTGCCATTTGTTAAGATCATGGCTGATCTGATTGCGACCTCAACCCCACTCTCCCGTCTACCTACTATGACCTTTGACTCTCTTGTTAATCAGGAATCTATCTAACTCAGTCTTAAAAATATTCAATGACCCTGCCTCCACCGCTCTCTCGGGAAGGGAGTTCCACAGACTCACGACCCTCTGAGAGAAAAAAATTCTTCTCATCTCCATCTTAAATGGGAGACCTCTTATTTTTGAACAGTGGCCTCTAGTTCTAGTCTCTCCCACAAGGGGAAACATCTTCTCACCTTCACAGCCACAGGCAATGCTGTCCTTGTCCTGCTCTGAGGCTGTAGTTGTGGCTGCAGCAGGTGACTGATCTCCGTCACGACCTCTTTGGTGAACCTCAGCAGTCGGATGCACTGATCCTTGCTCATCTGGAGGTAACAGTGGTGTTCCCTGAAGGCCCTCATGGGATATGGTCTCCTGCTCAGTGCCCTGCGCCGCCACCTCCTCCTCCTGTTCCTCCTCCTGTTCCCTCTCCTTGCAGCTTGAGCTGCTCTCTGTGGCCTCTCTGCATGCTCCCACTCATGTTCTATGCCCAGTGGGAGCCCTAACGGACCACCCATGGTTGCCAGGAATCTTGTTCAAACACTGTTGTAAATTACACCAACCGTAAGGCAGTACCTGCCAAACCACTCTCAAATATACTGTAGCAATTCTCTGTAAGTATAGGAAGCTTCAACAAACACATCCTATTCTACCAGCAGCCAGAAACAATAATCCAGCCACTAACCTGCCACACTTGTATGATCCCTTCAAAGAGCACTGGTGGGGGGTACCCCATACATGTTCAGGTGTTCATGATTGAGTGGAGCGTTAAGTGCCAAAATGGTGTCTATCACTTTAAATCAGCATTGCACACTGATCTAACTCATATTCTTCCTACTTTACATGCTGCCGGCGTTCGTTATCTGCATGTACGCGAAACCCTTTACCAAGATGGCGTCTGGTGTACGTAATGCTAGAAGCGTGGGCGCGCGCATTCTGGATGCCATTTTCGAACTTTGGAAGGCTGCGTCGCGCCTGAGCAACGGGCACTACACGGCCCAATCTCTAGCCCCTTATGTCCAATCCAAAACTAGGGTCCTAAATCTAAACAAAGGAAACTATGAAGGTATAAGGAGTGAGTTGGCGATGATAGATTGGGAAGCTTCATTAAAAGACATGACGGTGGATAGGCAATGGCTAACATATAAGGAACGAATCCATGAATTGCAACAATTATACATTCCTTTCTGGTGCAAAAACACAAAAGGAAAAGTGGCCCAACCATGACTAACAAAGAAAATTAAGGATAGTGTTAGATCCAAAGAGGAGTCATATAAAGTTGCCAGAAAAAGTAGCAAGCCTGAGGATTGGGAACAGTTTAGAATACAGCAAAAAATGACCAAGAGATTGATTAAGAGGGGAAAAATAGAGTATGAGAGTGAACTTGCAAGGAACATAAAAGCGGACTGTAAAAGCTTCTACAAGTATGTAAAAAGAAAAAAATTAGTGAAGACAAATGTAGGTCCCTTACAGTCAGAAATGGGAGAATTTATAATGGGGATCGAGGAAATGGCAGAGCAATTAAACAAATACTTTGGTTCTGTCTTCATGGAAGAGGACACAAATAACTTCCCAGAAATGCTAGGGAACCAAGGGACTAGTGAGAAGGAGGAAATAAAGGAAATTAGTATTAGTAAAAAAATAGTGCTGGAGAAATTAATGGGACTGAAAGCCGATATATCCCCAGGGCCTAATAATCTGCATCCCAGAGTACTAAAAGAGGTAGCCATGGAAATAGTGGATGCATTAGTTGTCATCTTCCAAAATTCTATAGATTATGGAACAGTTCCTGCAGATTGGAGGGTGGCAAATGTAACCCCACTATTTAAAAAAGGAGGGAGAGAGGAAACAGGGAACTACAGACTGGTTAGCCTAACATCAGTAGTAGGGAAAATGCTAGAGTCTATTATAAAGGATGTGATAACAGGACACGTAGAAAATATCAACTAGACAAAGTCAACATGGATTTATGAAAGGGAAATCATGTTTGACAAACTTACTGGAGTTTTTTGAGGATGTAACTATTAGAATAGATAAGGGAGAACCAGTGGATGTGGTTTATTTGGATTTTCAGAAGGCCTTAGATGAAGTCCCACAAAAGAGGTTAGTGTGCAAAATTAAAGCTCATGGGATTGGTGATAATATACTGGCATGGATTAAAAATCGGTTAACAGACAGGAAACAGAGAGTAGGAATAAATGGGTCTTTTTCCGGGTGGCAGGCAGTGACTAGTGGGGTACTGCAGGGGTCGGTGCTTGGGCCCCAGCTATTCACAATATACATCAGTGATTTGGATGAGGGAACCAAATGTAATATTTCCAAGTTTGCTGATGACACAAAACTAGGTGGGATCGTGAGTTGTGAGGAGGATGCAAAGAGGCTTCAAGGCGATTTAGACAAGTTGAGCGAGTGGGCAAATACATGGCAGAAGCAGTATAATGTGGATATCCACTTGGGAAGGAAAAGCAGAGTATTATTTAAATGATGATAGACTGGGAAATGTTGATGTACAAAGGGACCTGGGTGTCCTTGTACACCAGTCACTGAAAGCAAGCATGCAGGTGCAGCAAGCAGTTAGGAAGGCAAATGGTATGTTGGCCTTCATTGCAAGAGGATTTGAGTACAGGAGCAAAGATGTCTTACTGCAGTTATACAGGGCCTTGGTGAGACCACATCTGGAGTATTGTGTGCAGTTTTGGTCTCCTTACCCAAGGATATACTTGCCATAGAGGGAGTGCAGCGAAGGTTCACCAGACTGATTCTTGGGATGGTAGGACTGTCGTATGAGGAGAGATTGGGTCGCCTAGGCCTGTATTCACTCGAGTTTAGAAGAATGAGAGGGGATCTCATTGAAATGTATAAAATTCTGACAGGGCTAGACAGACTGGATACAGGGAAGATGTTTCCCCTGGCTCGGAACGAGGGGTCACAGTCTCAGGATATGGGGTAGGACATTTAGGAGTGAGATGAGGAGAAATTTCTTCGCTCAGAGGGTGGTGAACCTGTGGAATTCTCTACCACAGAAGGCTGTGAAGGCCAAGTCATTGAATATATTTAAGATGGAGCTAGATAGATTTCTAGACACAAAAGGCATCAAGGGGTATGGGGAGAGAGCGGGAATATGGTATTGAGATAGAGGATCAGCCATGATCATATTGAATGGCGGAGCAGGCTCGAAGGGCCGAATGGCCCACTCCTGCTCCTAATTTCTATGTTTCCATGTTTCCTCTCTGCGTCCTTAACATTCTACATGCCCAAAGCTGCCAAGTTCCAAAAGAGATTGTGGTGAGATTGTTGATCATGCCACGGAGCACTGTTAAGATGTTGGTTCCTGCAGTCATTGTTTATAAAATTTACTGTTTATAAAAATATAAAATTTAATCAAAAATGCCGATTTTCTTATGTGTGTCTTCTGTCTCTATAAATTCATTTGCTTTCCTCATCCTTCTCTTGTCTCAACAGACCATAAATCAACTGTGCCCAAGAGAGATAGAGAGACTGCTTCCAAGCCTCTAACAATGGCTCTCTCCCTCTCTCTCTCTCTCACCAGTCACTATGTGTTAGGGTTACTGATACAATCACCCCTCACTGCCTCTGTTTAAGTGCAGTCCATTCTATACATTCCCCACCCTCTGTGTTAAATCTAACCTGTCTTTTCACCCTCACTCTTCTAAGATTGAGGCTGTGCAGAACCTGTGACTGTCAAACCTATTGAGGTTTATCATGTCTGTGCCCTTTAGATTCTTGAAGACTTAAGTAAGATTATCCCTGCGGCTCCTCTTCTCCAGTAATTTATCCCTGCCTTCATGTTGGGACATGCCTGGCCTCTGCTAAGTGTTTCCCCACACAGTGGAGCAGTGACACAGGCACTAACCTGTGCCCCACTAATATGGTGTGTAATTTACAAATTTAAAACATTCAGTAAGATTTCAGATTTTCTCTTGGAATAGTTTTTTTAATAAAAAGTGAACCTGATCAAAAATTAGTGAGATATGCTCCAGCTTTTATATTGAGGGACTTTAATGGAGTAGAACTAGAGTTAAAGGAGAGTGAAGACTTCGTGGGTCCGCATGTGAAGTATAATAACTCTCGTCTTTAGATGCCTAACATGCTAAAATGGTTTATTGTTTATTTTTAAACTATTCTGATGCTGAGACAGTGAGATAAATTTTTGACGTAAAGTGGATACACCCATTCAGAAAGTAGCACAGACATCCGTTATGCTAGATCCATTTAGCGTATCACGTTTGATTATGGGTTTGACCACTGTAAGAAACTCCCACCTGAAAACTTCTTTTTAATATGTTGATGAAGTCCCCATGATTCAATTCAGATATCTGCGCAGTTTCTTGGTGTTCCTGTCCGCATATCGCTGATGTATGTTCTCATTTTAAATGCACCATAGGGTGGCACTGCCAACAGTAGTAACAACCAACTGCACCCTTAGCTGTGCCTCCATCTTCTCCGAGCATACTACAATGGCTGTTCTTTGGCGATGATGGCCTGTGATGACTAATGAGGCAACCCTCCTTAAACTACCTTACATAAGGACATAACATAAGAAATGGGAGCAGGAGTAGGCATACGGCTCCTCAATCATGGCTAATCTTCGACCTCAGCTCCACTTTCCTGCCCGATCCCCATACCCCTTCATTCCCCTAGAGTTCTAAAATCTATTTAACCCAGCTTTAAACATACTCAACGACTCAGCATCCACAGCCCTCGGGAGTAAAGAATTCCAAGGATTCACTACCCTCTGAGTGAAGAAATTCCTCTTCATCTCAGTTTTAAATGGCCGACCCCTTATCCTGAGATTATGCCCCCTAGTTCTAGACTGTCCAACCAAGGGAAACAACATCTTAGCATCTACACTGTCAAACCTCCTCAGAATCTTGTATGTTTCAATGAGATCACCTCTCATTCTTCTAAACTCAGAGAGTATAGGGCCATTCTACTCTCCTCTTAGGACAACCCTCTCATCCCAGGAATCAATCTAGTGAACCTTTGTTGCACTGCCTCTAAGACAAGTATATCCTTCCTTAGGTAAGGAGACCAAAATTGTACACAATACTTCAGGTTAGGTCTCACCAAAGCCCTGTATAATTGTAGTAAGTCTTCCTTACTCTTGTTTTTTAAAAATTATTTTTAAAATTTGTTCATGGGATGTGGGCATTGCTGGATCGGCCAGCATTTATCGCCCATCCCTAATTGCCCTTGAGAAGGTGGTGGTGAGCCACCTTCTTGAACCGCTGCAGTCCGTGTGGTAAAGGTTCTCCCACAGTGCTGTTCCGTAGGGAGTTCCAGGATTTCGACCCAGCGACGATGAAGGAATGGCGATATATTTCCAAGTCGGGATGGTGTGTGACTTGGAGGGGAACATGCAGGTGGTGTTGTTCCCATGTGCCTGCTGCCCTCGTCCTTCTAGGTGGTAAAGATCGTGGGTTTGGGAGGTGCTGTCGAAGAAGCCTTGGCGAGTTGCTGCAGTGCATCCTGTGGATGGTACACACTGCAGCCACGGTGCACCGGTGGTGAAGGGAGTGAATATTTAGGGTGGTGGATGGGGTGCCAATCAAGCGGGCTGCTATGTCCTGGATGGTGTCGAGCTTCTTGAGTGTTGTTTGAGCTGCACTCATCCAGGCAAGTGGAGAGTATTCCATCACACTCCTGACCTGTGTCTTGTTGATGGTGGTAAGGCTTTGGGGAGTCAGGAGGTGAGTCACTCGCCGCAGAATACCCAGCCTCTGACCTGCTCTTGTAGCCACAGTATTTATGTGGATGGTCCAGTTAAGTTTCTGGTCAATGGTGACCCCCAGGATGTTGATGATGGGGGATTCAGCGATGGTAATGCTGTTGAATGTCAAGGGGAGGTGATTAGACTCTCTCTTGTTGGAGATGGTCATTGCCTGGCACTTGTCTGGCGCGAATGTTACTTGCCACTTATCAGCCCAATCCTGGATGTTGTCCAGGTCTTACTGCAAGCGGGCACGGACTGCTTCATTATCTGAGGGGTTGCAAATGAAACTGAACACTGTGCAATCATCAGCGAACATCCCCATCTTGTACTCCAACCCCCTTGCAATAAAGGCCAACATGCCATTTGCCTTTCTAATTCCTTGCTGTACCTGTATGCTAACTTTTTGTGTTTCTTGTACAAGAATGTCCAAATCATTCTGAACTCCAACATTTAATAGTTTCTCACCATTTAAAAAATATTCAGTTTTTCTATTCTTCCTACCAAAGTGAATAACCTCACATTTCCGCACATTATACTCCATCTGCCACCTTTTTGCTCCCTCGCTTAACCTGTCTATATCAACTTTGCAAACTTTGTGTCCTCCTCATAGCTTACTTTCCTACCTAGCTTTGTATTGTTAGCAAATTTGGATACATTACACTCAGTCCCTTCATCTAAGTCATTAATATAGATTATAAATAGCTGAGGCCCAAGCACTGATCCGTGCGGCACTCCACTCGTTACAGCCTGCCAACCTGAAAATGACCTGTTTATTCCTTCTCTGTCTATTAACCAATCCTCTATCCATGCTATTATATTACCCCCAATCCCATGAGCCCTTATCTTGTGTAACAACCTTTTATGTGGCACCTTATCGAATGCCTTTTGAAAGTCCAAATATACTACATCCATTGGATTGTCCTTTATCTACCCTGCTAGTTAAATCCTCAAAAAACTCTAACAAATTTGTCAAACACAATTTCCCTTTCATAAAACCATGTTGACTCTGCCTAATCATATTATGAATTTCTAAGTGCCCTGTTACCACTTCCTTAATAATGGGTTCCAGCATTTTCCCGACTACTGATGTCAGGCTAACTGGCCTGTAGTTCCCTGTTTTCTTTCTCCCTCCTTTTTTGAATCACGGGGTTACATTTGCTACCTTCCAATCCGCTGGGACCGTTCTAGAATCGAGGGAATTTTGGAAGATCATAACCAATGCATCCACTATCTCAGCAGCCACCTCTTTTAGAACCCTCGGATGTAGGCCATCAGGTCCAAGGGATTTATCGGCTTTTAGTCCTATTAGTTTCTCCAGTACTTTTTCTCTACTGATATTAATTACTTTAAGTTCCTCACTCTCATTAGCCCTTTGGTCCCCCACTATTTCTGGTATTCTTTTTGTGTCTTCTACTGTGAAGACAGATACAAAATATTTGTTCAATGTCTCTGCCATTTCCTTATTCCCCATTATAATTTCTCCTGTCTCAGCCTCTAAGGTATCAACGTTTACTTTTGCTAATCTCTTCCTTTTTACATACTTGTAGAAGCTCTTACAATCTGTTTTTATATTTCTTGCTAGTTTCCTATCATATTCTATTTTCTCCCTTTTTATCAATTTTTTGGTCATCCTTTGCTGGTTTCTGAAACTCTCCCAATCCTCAGGCTTACTACTTTACTTCGCAACATTATAGGCCTCTTCGTTTAATCTGATCCTATCCTTAACTTCTTTAGTTAGCCACGGATGAATCACATGGGAAGAATATACAGTTGAGCAAGATACCGCGACAGTTGGTATTTATATACCCCATACGAGTCACTGCCTTCAGAAGGGGAGAAAAGCTGCTGATCAGAGGGCACATTTAAATCCCAACAATTCAGAATTAAGGATAGAGAAGCAGCTATGATAAGAGTGAATTATTCTACAGTGGTTACACCCCTGTTATCAAATCTCTTTTCGGAACATGCTGTTCACTCTGCTTTGATTCTCTTAACATTTTACAAATATAGGGACCACAAGTCAATAAGTACTCTTTGACTTGAAGAATGTTTTGTAATTTGAGACCATAAATTAAGGAAGTCACAAATACACAGTGGATTGTTAATATGCAAAGCTGCTGCACACGTCGACTTCTGGAACTGCACTGCAGATGCTCACAGTTGAGCCACTGTAGCTTTTCATGTGTAATAATCTTGCAAGCAATACTGTAATTAATTTAAATTTTGATGGTTTAAAGCAGAAGTACAAAGTGAGGCACTACAGGAGATGGCGGCTGCAAATGGAGATGTAGAAGGGTCTAGGAAAAAATCTTAAAAGAGAAAAATAATTATCACTACCTCATTTTAGCCTGAGGCATTATTGAGTTGGGACCTGTGGAAGAACAATTAGCTCATAACGCTGCTTTCTCTCTCTCTCAGGACTGCTTGAAAGAGGCCTCATGGTCGTAACCTTATTTGTAACCTTTGTCTTTTCAAGATTAACGGGGGAATTTAAACCCACCCTGCCCAGCTGTGCAATGACAATGCCCTGTTACCGCTCGATTCCTGCTCACCGCCACCTTAACTGGGTCCTTTTCTTTTAGGGGGTGGAGGCGCCCTCCTGATTCAGGCAGGAGGATCATTAATAGATGCAAATCGGGGTCCTAAGATGTCATTAGGACCCCGATGGCATTTTAACGGCCTTGTGAGCAGAATGCTCACAGCAGGTGCCCCACTCAGTAAAGCCTGGTGGAGAAGAAGAGGAGTCCCTCTAAGGTGTCAAAAACCTTTCTTAGTGGGGCCAGGAGGAGAAGATATCCTTCTCCAGGCCCCACAAGGAAAGTCTGGGCCTCTGCTTCTATTATACAGCCCTGTAATCTGCATTGTTCGAATGAAAAAAGACCCAACTTTTCTAAGCTTTCTTCGTATTTGTATTTCCTCATACCAGGCAGCATCCTAGTGAATCTACATTGTACCCTCTTTAAAGCCTTAAGAACCTTCCTATCGTGTGGAGCCCAATACTGCAAACAGTACTCTAACTGAGGTCTTATTAACATTTTACATAGGCTCATCATTACTTCTTGACTTCTATATTCTATACCGCTTGAGATAAAACCTAGAATTCCATTAGCTTTTTTTTGCAGCTATATCAACCCGAGGTGCTACCTTTAATGTTCTGTGAATCTGTATCCCCAAGTCCCTCTGCTCCTCTGCAGCACCGAGCCTAGGTCCATTCAGAGTATACTTACTGCTGTTATTCTTTTACCGAAATGCATCACCTCACAGTTACTGATATTGAACTCCATCTGCCACTTTTTAGCACATTCCCTCATTTTATTGATAGCCCTTAGCAGGTTCCTTTAGTCTTCTAAAGAATGAACTATACCTCCTATTTTGATATCATCTGACAATTTTGACACCACTTGCTCTAGGCCTACATTGAAATCATTGATGATATATACAGTGAGCAAAAATGGCCACAGAACTGATCCTCGAGGCACATCACTACCCACTTCCAACCACTCTGAAAAACTGCACTTTTAATGCAGTTTGTTAACGCCTCATTAATTCCATACCACTTAATCTTCTGTCGTAATCTCCCCTTTGGTACCTTTTCAAATGCATCCCTAAAGTCCATGTACACTACATCCGCTGCATTTCCCCTATCTAGCAGGTCTGTTACTTCTTGAAAGAATTCTACGACCTTTGTCAAGCACCATCATCCCTTTTGAAATCTGTGCTGGCTACTTCTAACTATTTTCTCTTCATCTAGATACATGGTAATTTCATTCTTAGTCAAAGACTCTAAAATTGTCCCTACCATAGATGTTAAACTAATTGCCCAGTAATTACCTGGATTAGCTCTGTCTTCCTTTTTAAAAGTGGGTACTACATTGACCATTCTCCAGTCCTCGTGCACACATCCACACTCAATGCAGCCCCGAAATATAATTTCAAGGGCTACTGCAACCAACCCTCAACCCCTGCTGCTTTGTCTTCCATTAACTTAACTAACTAACTCATTTAAAATTTTTCTTTTATCCATCACAATATCCTTTATCACACTCTCAACCACTTCAGGATTCACCTCCTCTATATTCTGCTTTTTATTGAAGACCGATGCAAAATACTTCTTAAATACCTCTGCCATTTTTTGATCATCTTCTATAAATTCTGTACCCTCAGGGCTCCCACCTTCCTTTAAACTTTTTTTTAACTGGTATACTTGTAAAATAACAGACTGTTCCTTTTGATGCCTTTTGAATATTTTTCCTCCTATTCTTTATCCCACACTTAACTTGTTTTTTATTAGTCCCCTTTAGTTTTTTCCATTATTATTTTTATAGTCCTCGTAGGCCCTCTTCTTCATTATTAATTGCTTTCTAACCTCCATATTTGTCCATGACAGTTTCTCTTTATTCTAGTATATATAATTCAGCAGCTGCTTTCCTTTACATTTGTCATACTACAGTAAATAGATATCAAGAGGCTGTCAGTTGTACACCCGACTGTTTTCTGAGTGAACAAACATCTGAAGTAGGCGAATCCTAAATAGAATATACATCGATAATGAAACAAAAACAGTAAACGCAGGGATCACTCAGCAGGTCAGTCAGCATCCATGAAGAGAACAGAATGAATCCCGGCTCCAACCCGCTGAATAACGTGTTTCACCCAGACGCATCTGGGTACGCGCGTACTTCAGAAACCTGGAAGTCCCGCTGGCTTTACATTTAAAGGGGAAATTATCATCATTGGCAAGTGACACTCATTAGAGTGCCACAAGGATCAGTGCTTGGGCCTCAACTATTTATAATCTATATCAATGACTTGGATGAAGGGACCGAATGTATGGTGGTTAAATTTGCTGATGACGCAGAGGTAGGTAGGAAAGTAAGTTGTGAAGAGGACATACGGAGTCTGCAAAGGGATATTGATAGGTTAAGTGAGTGGGCAAAAATTTGGCAGATGGAGTACAATGTGCGAAAATATGAACTTGTCCACTTTGACAGGAGGAATAGAAAAGCAGTATATTATTTAAATGGAGAGAGATTGCAGAACTCTGAGGTACAGAGGGATCTGGGTGTCCTCGCACATGATTCACAAATGGTTAGTATGCAGGTACAGCAAGTGATTAGGAAGGCAAATGGAATGTTGTCATTTATTGCAAGGGGAATGGAATATAAAAGTAGAGATGTTTTGCTGCAGTTGTACAGGGCATTGGTGAGACCACATCTAGAATACTGTGTGCAGTTTTGGTCTCCTTATTTAAGAAAGGACATAATTTTTTTGGAGGCAGTTCAGAGAAGGTTCACTCGACTGATTCCTGGGATGAGGGGGTTATCTTATGAGGAAAGGTTGGACAAGTTGGGCCTGTATACATTGGAGTTTAGAAGAATGAGAGGTGATCTTATTGAAACATAAAATCCTGAGGGGACTGGAAGGGATAGATGCTGAGAGGATGTTTCCCCTTGTGGGAGAGACTAGAACTAGAGGACACAGTTTAAAAATAAGGGGTCTCCCATTTAAGATGGAGATGAGGAGAAATTTTTTCTCTCAGGGGGTCGTAAGTCTGTGGAACTCCCTTCCCCAGAGAGCGGTGGAGGCAGGGTCATTGAATATTTTTAAGGCTGAGTTAGATAGATTCCTGATTAACAAGGGAGTCAAAGGTTATTGTAGGTAGATGGGAAAGTAGGGTTGAGGTCGCAATCAGATCAACCATGATCTTATCGAATGGCAGAGCAGGCTCGAGGGGCCGAATGGCCTACTCCTGTTCTTAATTCGTATGTTCGTATGTAATTAAGATAGTTGAAATAGTTAACGGAATTAAATTTTCATGGATTGAGGCAGACAAACGATTTTACTCTGCCCGAACATGTCTCCCGTGGCCTCTGAAACAAGCCATGGAAACAGGGGCGAGTTGCAGCCAGCAGCCATTTGGACCTTTAAACCAGTGATTGACACATGGGAATAAAAGTTGAGTTTTTGCAGCAGGGCAATCAGTTCTCTCAGACAAACCTTTGGCTGGGAGATCTTTGTGTTTAGACTGAGATTTCTTTGTTCATATTCAGAATTCTTGTGTTCAGACATATTTACCTTCATTTTGGACCCCCTCAAACTGACACCATCACGATGAGGGGGGCGCAATGAATGTATTCAGCAGTACATCTGAGAAGGAGACACATCAGCATCCACGGCAGGCACAACGTGCAGTTCTGGGAGTTGCAGCTCCACAAGACAGAGGTGCGCCACAATGACCTGCAGAAGAACAGAGCGAGGAAGAACGGAGGGGCTGACATTGCAGGAGGCACTGCCTTCATGAGAGGGTCTACAGACAGAGGCTGAGCTTCCTCGACCTCTCTGAGGAGCAGTGCCTACGAAGGCTGAGATTGAGTTGCCAGGTGTTCGCAGACATCTGCAGGCTCCTTCATGCAGAGCTGCTCCCAGTTAGGCCTGATGGCAACACATTGTCCGTCAAAGTTAAAGTCACCTCTGCCCTCAATTTCTTCATCTCCGGATCCTTCCAGGGCGCCACCGGTGACATCGCCGGGATCTCTTAGTCGTCTGCACATAAGTGTATACGACAGGTCACAGATGGCTTATTTGCCAGGGCATCAGATTACATCAATTTCCCCATCAATGACATCAGCCAGATTGAGAGGGCAGTGGGTTTCCACTCTCTGGCTGGCTTCCCACGGGTACAGGGCACAATTGTTTGCATACATGTAGCAATCTGAGCACCTCCACATGAGCCAGGAATGTTCATCAACTGAAAGGGATATCACTCCATCAATGCGCAGCTGGTTTGCGACCACCGGAAGAGGTTTCTGCAGGTGTGTGTCAAATTCCCTGGCAGCTGCCATGATTCCTTCATCCTGCGCGAATCCAACATCCCGGCCCTCTTCGCCGCACAAAGCAGCTTAAGGGCTGGCTCCTTGGAGACAAGGGATACCCCCTGCAGATGTGGCTCATGACACCTCTGAGAAACCCCACCAGCGAGGCACAGCAGCGGTACGATGATGGTCACATCATGACCAGGTCTGTCATTGAACAAGCCATAGGAGTTCAATGAGTTCAAGGAGTCTTCAGGTGCCTGGATCGATCTGGGGGAGTCCTACATTACTAACCGGCGAGGGTGTGTAGAATAATAGTCGTGTCTTGCGTTCTGCACAACATCGCTCAACAGAGAGGGTTACAGGTGGATGAGGTCCCATGCGCTCAAGAAGCAGCCGCACCTGCCATCAAAATTGAAGAAGAAGAAAGTGGAGGAGGAGGCAACGGTGAAGACGACGACGACAACCCACACATATTTGATAGATTTGCATAGGGAGATCTGCAAAGTGACGATAGTCAAGTACTCAGACCACCTGTAACGACCACCAACACCACCACTACCACCACAAAACAATCCTACAACTACACAGACATCCATTGTAAATGCACCCAGTGGGTGGCATAAAGTCTCGCCATTCATGATGAAGCACATGAAAGGGTGTTTTCTCAAAAGGGACTCAAGAATGGGCAAGATGTGGCAGTGGTGGTGAAAACTAAAATGTGAATTTAACAAAGACTAAATATAAATGAAAAACATGACAGTTTGTCAGCCATCCTTGTGCATACCCTTGGTGATTACAAAACCTTAGACTTCCTCTTCCTACAGCTTCTATGTGGTGCATCTCCTGTGGCTGCAGCAGAGGTAGTAGCAGGTTGCTCAGATTAATGCCCTGACTGATTAGATGCTTTTGGCCTACACCCTCTGGATTTTGGAGTCCATGAGGGCCCCTCCAAAGACTGCTCCGCCTGCACTTGTGCAGGGGCATACTCGGCCATCAGACGAGGAGGCAGCATTGCGGGTACCAGTTGAGGGGAGGGCAACGGGTGAGATGTGGGAGCGCTTTGAGTGGCGTCCCCACTTCCACATCCCCTTTCGCCATCATCCCTCTCCTGGACCAGGCCCACATCACTCCTGCCACTCTACTGGACAACACCGTGGAGCAGATCTGTGACACGTTCTAAGGCCATGGCTAAAGTATCTGTCTGCCTTTTTAAGGCGGCAGACATGTTGGCGTCCAGAGTCCACACGGCCGTTGTCAGGGCCTGAATGGACTCATTGGTGAGCCGTGCTTGAAGCTTAATGGAGGCTGCCGTTCCCTCCATCGGAGACATGCAGGTGAATCAGTAACTGTGCTCACATCATTAAATCGCATCCTGCATTACAGCCAAGACTGGGGCACCGTGCTCCTGCTGCTTAACTGGTCTGCCACCTCCAGCCACGCCTTCTTTGTGGCAGAACCAGGTTTCTTCCTCCTGTCCAGTGGGTATAGTACCTCTGTCCTGTTTCTGACAGCACCCAGTAGTGTCTCCAGGGCGGCGTCTGAGAACCTGGGTGCAGGCTTTGCTCTAGGACGTTCAATGCTCCTTTTTCCTCCCTTCTACTTCAAAATGCATAGTTGGAGTGGCCCTTTAAATAGCGGGCTTTAAACGCGTCATGCGGGTGTGCAGCATGCCCGCTGCGCAGCTTGCGGACACGAAACCAGGAAGGTCAGTTAAGTAGCTTCAATTGAGTCGTGATCGTTTGGGAACACGCATGAACATTTTTTCCGGGTTTCCTACCTGCGTACTGACCGCCCCCTCCCCCCCACCCCGGTTGAGGTCCCACCCCATGGTTAAAATTTAGGCCAATATTTCAGGTGTCAGAATGCAAATTAATTTGTCTGTTCTCTCCACAGATGCAGACTGACCTGCTGTGCATTTCCAGCATTTTCTGTTTTTGTTTCAGATTTCTGACATCTGCAGTTTTTTTTTGCATTTTGTTTAAAAATCTTTAATGGGTTGTTCTATAGAGGCAGTCTGACACATTTGCTTAAAAGCTAGCTCCACCTGTCCCCGTGAAAATATTCCCAGCCAGTAGCAGCAGTGATACATGTTCTGCCCTTTAGGCCCTATAATGTGCTGGAGCAATGCGCTTCAGTTTTAACTTCAGTTTTATATTTAGGGCTCTGATTTGTTTTTTTCTTCCCACCCACTTTTTAAGCCCTTAACACAAATTCATGCTAATGCTCAAAGACTGTAAAATTACACGTCTGGACACACAACCAAGTGTAATGAGGGTGAAATAAAAACTGTCTTTAGAGCCCAGCAAACAAATGTTTTGGACTCAGATTAGAAAACTAGTGAAGCTAACTAGAGCTTCAAAATAACTGGCATGGCCCCAAATAGTAGTCAGCGAGAGAATGGCCCTGATTATAAGCCTAGGACATGTGAAAACAAGTAATTACATGGCTTTGTTACTTAAATTGTAGTTACCGTCTATTCCGAATTCAAAGTTGCTTAATTTTAGTTTCTTTTAGCACCAAATTCTCACTTTGATGTGTTATTTAGGTTGCTTAATTCAAATTATTGGATAATGAAAATTTTTTTAGTGGAAAAAATTACAATGAATTATCGGGTGTAAACTATATAACCAATATTTCTTTGCTTATATTGGAGGAAATAAAACATTACCACATGAATGCCCCATTCAGTTACTTCTGGCACACTCTCTTTCTCTCCCCCCGCCCCCTCACCACACCGCTTCAATTAATGCTGGCACTCTCCCACACCCCAAAGCTCCCAGCATCTGCCCTCTTCCCTTTCCCCTTCCCTCTTCAGTATCTCACCTTTCCTTTGCTCTCCCCTGTCCCCTCAATGTCTGTTCTCATGAGAATTCCTGTCCACAGTGTGCAGAGGCCAGGACCACTTTAATTAGCGATAGTGTTGGGGAGATGGCCCACTCTGCATTGATTCTTACTTGGCCTGGCTGTTCTTACAAATGACCGAAGTGAAAATGTAGGTGTACTAGAGGAGGTTTTGAATAATTGTTCGAAATAATTGTAGAAAAGGAATTGGTTTCTGAAAATATTATCGGAAGTCAAGGTGCATAAGTCACCCAGAATGATGGCATTCACTCCAGGCTGTTGAAGAAAGCCGAAGAGAAAATAGTAGAGCACAATTTTTAATCCTCTTTAGATATTCAAGTTGTGCTGGATATCTGTAGAGTTGACAGTATTACACCTTTGTTGAAGAAGAGTGAAAAAAACAAATTGTATAACTAAATACCAGTATGTTTAACATGAGTTGAGGGCAAACTCTTAGAATCAATAATTCAAGATAAAATTGGTGAACTTAGGGATACCTGAGACAATCAAGGACAGCCAGCATGGATTTTTTTGAAGGCAGTTTGTGTGACAAATTTAATAGGCCAAGAATTTCCTTAGACTTTCTGCCACTGCACTGCCATTACTTCGTCAGACGAATGGCGGAAACCCCGTTTATGCGCATAACTGGGGTTTCCGCCGCACATCCGACTAAGTTACGGTGCCACGGTGGCAGAAAGTCTGAGGAAATTCAGGGCTATAGAGTTTCTTTGAAGAAGTGGCCAATTGGATAGATAAAGTGAATATTGGTGGAGTATATGGACTTACAGAATGCATTTGATAAGGCTTTTTAAGAAACATTCAGCCATATGGTACAAGAGGAAATGTAGCTGCTTGGCTGAAAGGTTAGTTGACAGACAGAATACAAAGGGTTCGGGTAAATGCATATTGCTTGGGTTGTAGAAAGATTGGAAGTGGTATACCCTGAGGTCAGTGCTGAGTCTACTTTTGCTCAAAATATATATATATATATTATATATACACATACATATATATATTGTATAAATTAAATGATTTTAACTTGGGCATAGGGAGCACAACCTTGAAATTTGCTGACTGCATAAAAGGAGGGAGATTAGCAAACAATAAAATAGAATAGGAAAATATTTCAGGAGGACACATTAGTGGAATGGTCATTCAGGAGATATGTGATTTAAAAGTGCAAGATAACATATTTTGGGAGGAAAAATAAAGTATAGGAGTATAAACTTAATGGTAAGACTCTGAGAGGCATGGAGGAACAAAGATCTGGGATGCAAAACATTATTCCTTGAAAGTAAAAGCACAGGTTTTGTAAATAGAGTCATAGAGTACAAGAGCAAAGATGTAATAAATTTGTATAAGGCAATGGGTAGGCCACAGTTAGGGTAGTGTGTGCAGTTTTGGGCAGGTCATTATAGAAAGGAGGCTAAAGCCATAGGAGGTGTACAACATAGATTCACTAGGATGATGCCAGGGATGGGATATATAATTATAATGAGAGACTTGAATACTGGGTCTATTCCCAATGCAGCAGAGAAGACTGAGGAGATTTAATTGAGGTTTTCAAAATTATGCAGGGTTTTGATAGGATGACTAATGAAAGACTATTTTCTCTGGTTGGGAATTCATTGGCAAACAGTCATCAATTTACAATTATCATTAAGAAAGTGAGGAGAAAGGTAAACATAGGAACAGGAGTAGGCCATTTATCCCCTCGAGCCTGTTCCGCCATTCAATGAGATCATGGCTAATCTGTGACCTAACTCCACATCCCTTAATACCTTTGGTTAACAAAAATCTATCAACCTCAGATTTAAAATTAACAATTGAGATAGCATCAACTGCCGTTTGCGGAAAAGAGTTCCGAACTTCTACCACCCTTTGCATGTAGAAATGTTTCCTAACTTCACTTTTGAGAGTCCCGGCTCTAATTTTTAGGCTCTGTCCCTTAGTTTTAGACACCCCAACCGACGGAAATAGTTTCCCTCTATCTACCCTATCAGTTCCCCATAATATCTTGAAAAGTTCAATCAAATCACCCCTTAATCGTCTAGATTCCAGGAATATAACCCTAATTTGTGTAATCTCGCCTCATAATTTAACCCTTGGAGTCCAGGTATCATTCTAGTAAATCTACGCTGCACTCCCTCCAAGGCCAATATATTCTTCCTAAGGTGCAGTGTCTAGAACTGAACACAGTACTCCAGGTGCAGTCTAACCAGAGATTTGTATAGCTGTAGTATAACTTCTACCCCCTTGTATTCTAGTCCTCTAGATATAAAGGCCAGCATTCCATTAGCCGTGATAATTTTCCGTACCTGTCCATGATATTTTAATGATTCTATGTACATGGACCTCTAAGTCCCTTTGGACCTCCACTGTTTCAAGCTTTTCACCATTTAGAAAGTACTCTGATTTATCCTTTTTAGGTCCAAAGTGGATGACCTCACACTTGCCTACATTGAAATCCATTTGCCACAGTTTTGCCTGTTCACTTAATCTATTAATATCGCTCTGTAATTTTATGCTTCCATCTACACTGCATACAATGCTGAAAAATGTATTTACATAGAGAGTTGTTGGAGCATGGTATGCTTTGCCACAACGAGTGGTTGTGGCAGAGATCATTGCATCTTTTAAGGGAAAAATGGACAAACACATGAAGCAGAGAACAAAAAAACCATGGGGAGAGAACGGGGCTGTGGATTAGTTTTGAATTATCTGAGTAAAGAGCTGGCATAGACACGGTGGACCTAATGGCCACCTCCTTTGCTGTAAACTTCTATAGTTCAATGGTTCTTCTGTGGTTCAGAGAATCATAAAATTTTACAGCATAGAAGGTGCCTGTGCTAGCTGTCTAAAACAGCTTATCCACTTAGTCCATTTCTTTTCCTTTCCCTATATCCTTTCCACAAATTCTTCTTTTTAAATGTGTATAAATTCAAGATAGTTTAATTTGATGCAAATATAAAAACAGGTGAAATTGTTAAGCTCAATGAGTTATTCTGTAACTTCAGCCATTTGGGTATTAGACTACAAGTCCTGAATTTCAATTCCTTGTCTGATAGACACTTCAGTGAAGATTCCTGTAGGGGAAAGCTTGCTTTTTTAGTTGAAGTATCTGTGAGATGGAGAATTCATCTGGTAAGCGATGGCTTGATTTCCTGCATAAGTACTCTTTCTGGGTTAACCTAGCAGCAGCATTGATGGGGCTTGTGAAGAGGTTTTAAGATTGAATTGATCTGTCACAAAATCCAAGATTTGATGGATACTCAGTGATGCAAAGGGCAAAGAAGAACTGGAAAATTATTATTTTAAAAAAGCTTCAATAACCAAACTTACAGCTAACTTTTCAGAAAAGCTTGGTCGTTAATAACGGGTGCATATGACTATCAATTCCTGGTTTCTGTGTGGTTTCTCATTTTCTAAAGTATTTTTCATCTCTTTCTGCCATTTTCTTCGCTTCACCTTGGAAACTGTAGTTTTTGTCAGGATTTCTTCTCTACCCACTGGTTATTTGTTCTTTGTTGAATCCCTCAGTAAACTAACTTCAATAAGCAAAAGGCACAAATAGCATCCGAGAAAGAGCTTACACTGTGATGGAAACATGTAGAGAAGCTACATTCATTTCTACCATGGCATTCTAACAGAAGAACACTACAGTATGTTAGAAGCATACTTGTATGTCTTTGCAGACTGCCTAAAACAAAAACACATAGAATTTTGTAAGCATCTATAATACCAAGTGCACAGTGATATCATAACCCAAACTGTACATTAAATATCATTTAAAAACAGCCCAAGACACCCATGAAGAATTGAGCTGTGAAGGGGATTAGATGCACTAGCCTTTCGCCTCTAGGACCTGGGTACAGATGCAGCCCAGGTTGATGGATGAAAGCCTTCTTTCTCTGCTGGCTGTAAAGGGACTTTGAGAAATGAGTTTGAGTACTTCCAAACCAATTCCTAGTGGGCAAGGGCTTGAGCACAGCAGTTGGTAAAGACAGAGAGTGAACCTCTAACGGAGTGAATTGCAAACAGAGTGAGGATATTCAAATGGGAATTTGGTGAGTGTGGGAATTAGGTGCAGATGGGGAAGGAGGTGTTAAGCAATTTAAACCATAGAACTATAAACTAATCTATCAACTTTTAAAACTTAAATAAAAAATACATCATTTAAAAAAAAACTAAGCTATTAGTAATTATTTTGAAATCAAGCTAAATCCATTTACTAAATATAATCTAGATCTCAAGTTGTTCTATTAGTCCTAGAAATAAACCACTGATTAAATAAATAAAAATGAGAAATGGCAACACAGGCTGTGTGTTGGGACTGTAATATGTGGGAGTTTGTGGACAGCGAGACTGTCCTGGATTGCCACATCTGCAGTAAATGTCTCTGGCTTGAGACACTCTGGCTTAGAGTCATTGAGCGGGAATGCGCGTTAGAGACACTCCGACATATAAGGGAGGGGGAGGTAGAGAAGGAGGTCCTGCAGTCACTAGTCCTATCCAACAGGTATGAGGTACTTGATACCCAGAAGGATAAGGATGAAGGCTGCAGGGAAGATGCCCAGAGAGCTAACCATGGCACCGTGGAGCATGAGGAAGTCCAAGGGTTGGGGAGGGGGGGGGGATCAGAATAGAAAGGTCGTAGTCATAGGGGATTCTATAATCTGGGGGATAGATAGCCTCCTCTGCAGTCACGACCAAGAGTCCAGGAGCGTGTGTTGCCTACCTGGTGCTAGGGTAAAGGACATCTCTGAGCACTTGGAGACGAACTTGGAAAGAGAGGGGGAGGATCCAGTTCTCGTGGTCCATGTCGACACCAATGACATAAGGAAGAACAAGATGGAGGTCCTGCTAAGGGAATATCAGAAGCTAGAAACTAAATTAAAAAGCTGGACCTCACGGATGGTAATCTCAGGATTATTACCCAAGCCACATGCTAATTGGCATAGGGATAGACAGATCAGAAAGGTGGCTACATGGCTGAAAGACTGGTGTGGGAAGGAGGGGTTCCATTTCATGAGACACTGGCACCAGTACCAGGACAGAATTCATATGGATTGAAATAAAAGATAAGGGACCAATCATGCCACTAGGGGTATATTACAGACCGCCTAATAGTGGAAAAGAGGTGGAGGAAGAAATATATAAGCAAATATGTGAAATGAGTAAAGGACATAGAATAATAATGATGGGAGATTTTAACTATCCCCAAGCAAACTGGCAAGAAGAGGTAGATAAAGGGGTACAGGGAATGGAGTTTTTACAATGTGTGCAGGACTCCTTTCTTACCAAGTATGTAAAAAGCCCAACAAGAGAGGAAGCATTGCTGAATCTAGTAATGGGAAATGAACCAGAACAGATAAGAGAAGTAAGCATTGGGGAGCATCTGGGCAATAGTGATCACAACATAACAAGGTTCAAGATAAAGATTGAGAAGGACATAAATAAGACAAAGTCCAAAGTAATAAATTGGAAAAAAAAGCTGATTTTCAGGGGATGAGAATGGAACTAGGGGAAATAAACAAAAAAATTTACTGATGAACAAAGAAATAGAACAACAGTGGGAAACATTTAAAACGGTGATCAATGGAGTCCAGGAGAAACATATCCTACTAAAACACAAGAACAAACTAGCTTGTAATGATACACCATGGATGAATAAAGAAATAAGGGCAAAATTGAAGCTAAAGAAAAAGGCACACACTAAGTACATAGACAACACAGAAGAGGATGACAAAAGGGAATATGAAAATCATAGAATCATGGAATGATTACAGCACAGAAGGAGGCCATTCGGCCCATCGAGCCCGTGCCAGCTCTCTGCAAGAAAGCTAGTCCCACTCCCCTGCCCTTTCCCAGTAGCCCTGCAATTTTTTTCCCTTCAAGTGCTTGTCCAATTCCCTTTTGAAACGCATGATTGTATCCGCCTCCACCATCCTTTCAGGCAGTGCATTCTAGATCATAACCACTGGCTGCGTAAAGAAGTTTTTCCTCATGTTGCCTTTGATTCTTTTGCCAAGGTTAGGAAAGAAGTTTTAAAAAATGAGGAAGGCAAAGCGAAACTACGAGATTAAATTATCAAGGAATATAAAAAGAAATAGTAAAGTATTCTACAGACACATAAATTTAAAAAAAATCAGGATAGGGATAGGGTCACTAAGGGATACACAAGATAAACTCACAGCGAAATGACAGAAATATTGAATAGTTACTTTGCCTCAGTATTTACCAGGGAGGTTAACATGGTGGGCATGACATTAGAAGAAGAGATCAAAAAGGTATAAAGACATTTAAGATAGAAAGGGGGGAAGATAATTAATAAACTAATCAAACTTCAAGAGGATAAAACCCCTCGTATGAATGGATTGCATTCGCGCATATTAAAAGAAGTTAGGGAAGAGATAGCTGAGGCACTATTATATATATATAAATTCACTAGAAAAGGGAATAGTGCCAGACGATTGGCAGACAGCTAATTTGATTCCTATATTTAAAGAACCAGTCCAGGGAACTATAGATTAATTAGCTTAATGTCAGTGATATGAAAGATAATGGAATCCTTACTCAAAGATGTAATAGAAAAACATCTAGAAAGCAAAATTATAATAAAGATTAATCAGCACGGATTTCAAAAGGGAAGGTCATGCTTGACCAACCTTATTGAATTATTTGAAGAAGTAACAGAAAGGGTAGACAAGAGTAATGCAGTAGATGTCATACATTTAGATTTTCAAAAGGCCTTCGATAAGGTACCGCATTGTAGTCTCATGACTAAGGTCAGAGCATGTGGAGTCAGGGGACAGGTAGCAAAATGGATAACAAGCTGGCTACAAAGCAGAAAACAGAGAGTAGGGGTTAAAGGTAATTACTCAGACTGGTAAAAGGTGGGAAGTGGTGTTCCACAAGGATTGGTGCTGGGATCACTATTGTTCACTATTTACATAAACGGTTTGGACTCGGGAATCGGAAGTACAATTTCAAAATTTGTGGACGACACCAAATTTGGGGGTATAGTTAATACCGAGGAGGACAGCGATAAGTACAGGAAAACATTAATAAACTCAAAGAATGGATGTGTAAATGACAAAGCAGCCCGCTTGATTGGCACCCCATCCACCACCCTAAACATCTACCAGCGCACCGTGGCTGCAGTGTGTACCATCTACAGGATGCAATGCAGCAACTCGCCAAGGCTTCTTCGACAGCACCTCCCAAACCCGCGACCACTACCACCTAGAAGGACAAGAGCAGCAGGCACGTAGGAACACCACCACCTGCACGTTCCCCTCCAAGTCACATACCATCCCAACTTGGAAATATATCGCCGTTCCTTCATCGTTGCTGGGTCAAAATCCTGGAACTCTCTACCCAACAGCACTGTGGGAGAACCTTCACCACATGGACTGCAGCGGTTCAAGAAGGCAGCTCACCACCACCTTCTCAAGGGCAATTAGTTATGGGCAATAAATGCTGGCCTTGCCAGCAACATCCAAATCCTATGAATGAATAAAAAGAAATTCAACATGCATAAGTGTGAGGTATTATATTTTGGTAGGAAGAATAAGGAGGCCACAAACTGCTTGGATAATAAGAGTCTAAATGGGGTAGAGGAGCAGAGGGATCTGGGGGTACAGATACACAAATCACTAAAAGTAACGACGCAATTTAATAAGGCCATAAAAAACGTAAACCAAGCAATGGGGTTCATTTCTAGAGGGATAGAATTGAAAAGCAGAGAAGTTATTTTAAAGTTGTACAGAACCTTGGAGTACTGTGCACAGTTCTGGTCTCCATATTATAAAAAGGATATAGAGGTACTGGAGAAGGTGCAAGAAAGATTTACTAAGATGATACCAGGACTGAGAGGTTATACCTATCATGAAAGTTTGAGCAGGCTGGGGCTCTTTTCTCTGGAAAAGCGAAGACTGAGGGGGTGACGTGATAGAGGTCTTTAAGGTTATGGAAGGGTTTGATAGGATACATGTAGAGAAGATGTTTCCACTTGCGGGGGAGACCAGAACTAGTGGCCATAAATATAAGATAGTCACTAATAAATCCAATAGGGAATTCCAGACAAATTTCTTTACCCAGACAGTGGTTAGAATGTGGAACTCACTACCACAAAGAGTTGTTGAGGCGACTAGCATGGGTGTATTTAAGGGGAAGCTAGATAAACACATGAGGGAGAAAGGAATGGAAGGAAATGTTGATAGGGTTAGATGAAGAAGGGAGAGAGGAGGCTCATGTGGAGCATAAATATTCTATGTAAATTGGTAATCTTCTTGAAAGGCCACAAGATGACAGGTGGGAGAAATTGTGAAATCTCACACTGGTGCAGTAAAGGGTGCTTTCCTGAGGTGGGAGCTGAGATGCCTGTTTTCTTGAGTTTTAGCAACGTTCGAAATATAAAATTTTCTTCACTGATTTTTCCTAGTTTACCCATTTTTTTTTTAGATCCAATTTTTTCCTTGATTTTTCTCTCATTTTTTGTTAGAAACATTAAAAATTAAACCTGGGAAAACACTGGGTTTTAAAATTGGCAATAAAAGCTGGCTTTAATGATTCTTACCCACAGTGAATTCTTTTCTGTTCTGTGACCTGGGCCTGCATGCCTGAGTTATGTTCCCTTTAAAGCTGCACTTCTCGACCATTCTGGTTTAAAAAAGAATCAGTACTATTTCCCAAACAAGCAACTGTTTTGCCATGTGATTTTTGCAGCATATTGATACTTCAACATGCTGTGCCATGGAGTGGTAGCCTGTTGGTTCATACCCTTAGTTTCCCACACAGAGTTTGTGATCTTGATTAAGCTGTCAGTGAGAGGTGCCAAACATTCATCCCGGCCCACAGAGAAGAAAGGATAATTAGATTGGGAGTGCGACACTGTGCTGCTCTTGAGATGTTTTTATATTGGTCATTTTTTAAGTTAGATTCCAGGAGTTTGATGTTTGTGAGCTAGCTCCAGCATTAACACTGTTAAATCCAGTTTATGTACACTGGCTCCTTAAATAATAGACTTTGGGATCTGACTTTTAAAAAATAATTTTAAAAGCCCTCTATTTCCTGAGCATAGATCGCTTGCTTGTCAACCCTCTTCATCTGGGACAATGCACCGCACAAAGGAGCTATTCACAATCTATATCAATGATTTGGATGAGGGGACCAAATGTAATATTTCCAAGTTTGCTGATGACAAAAAACTAGGTGGGAATGTGAGTTGTGAGGAGGATGCAAAGAGGGTTCAAGGGGATATAGACAAGTTGAGTGAGAGGCCAAGAACATGGCAGATAGAATATAATGTGGAAAAATGTGAAGTTACCACTTTGGTAGGAAAAACAGAAATGCAGAGTATTTTTTAAATGGTGAGAGATTGGGAAATGTTGATGTCCAAAGGGACCTGGGTATCCTTGTACATGAGTCACTGAAAGCTAACATGCAGGTGCAGCAAGCAATTAGGAAGGCAAATGGTATGTTGGTCTTTATTATAAGAGGATTTGAGTACATGAGTAAAGATGTCTTACTGTAATTATGTAGGGCCTTGGTAAGACCACACCTGGAGTATTGTGTACAATTTTGGTCTCCTTACCTAAGAAAGGATATACTTGCCACAGAGGGAGTACAACGAAAGTTCACCAGACTGATTCCTGGAATGGCAGGATTGTCGTATGAGGAGAGATTGAGTAGACTAGGCCTGTATTCTCTAGAGTTTTGAAGAATGAGAAGTGATCTCATTGAAACATACAAAATTCTTACAGGGCTTGACAGGGTAGATGCAGGGAGGATGTTTCCCCTGGCTGGGGGTTCTAGAACCAGGGGTCACAGTCTCAGAATAAGAGGTAGGCCATTTCGGACTGAGATTAGGAGAAATGTCTTTACCCAGAAGGTGGTGAATCTTTGGAATTCTCTACCCCAGAGGGCTGTGGTGGCTCAGTCATTGAGTACATTCAAAACAGAGATCAATAGATTTCTAGATATTAAAGGCATCAAGGGATATGGGGATAGTTCAGGAAAATGGTGTTGAGGTAGAAGATCAGCCATGATCTTGTTGAATGGTGGAGCAGGCTCGAGGGGCCGGATGGTCTACTCCTGCTCCTATTTCTTAAGTTCTTATGTTCTAAAGGGAAGGAAGAAGAAGAGAATAATTTACTGAGTATATGAAATGAATGTTAACATTAATTTATAATTATTTGTATATCCCTTATTTAATTTACAACTTCTGTTTACAATTAGGGACATAGTCCAGGATATATATAGCTGTGATAGATATATACGCACATTTTAGTTTTTGGAGGCAAATATATACTCACCTTTTGGCAATGCTGACCATTGCCTCAATCACTTTCTTGACTGGGATCGGCAGTATGTACTATCTATTGGATGAACTGCAGCAAGTCGCCATGGTTTCTTTGGCAGCACCTCCCAAACCCCCGACCTCCACCACCTAAAAGGTCAAGGGCAGCAGGTGCATGGGAACACCATCACCTCCAAGTTTCTACAGCTGTTGATCGGCTCAACCACTCCCTTACCTCCACCTTTGATGCCCTTGTTTTTAATAAAACCTTTATTCTCTCCCATCCCCCTGGTATGGCCTCCTTCTTCACTCCTTCATGTCCAAGAAGCTCAGATATGAGCATATCAGTGCACAACTGGTTTAGCCATCCATCACCAGATCTGGCTGGACCACATCCAGTGATATCAAGCCTCAATCTCCTCTGCCAAAAATGCCCAATAATCTAGGATCATCATGGAGAGCGAAGATATCCTCCCCATCTTCTTTTGTCCACTATCAAGCATTTCCTTATACCCCTCCCGTCTGCCCCCTGCTCCCTCACCTCCAACAATAAGTATGAGGAGCTCATCGACTTCTTTGTCACTGATAGTGATAAAGTGATAGGGATGCTTCCCCCACCGCCCCTTGCCCACCTCCCCCCAGGCTCTCCCCTGCCCTAGCCTTGACCCCGCATTTTTCTCTAGTTTATCTCCCTAGGCCCATCATGCCCTCTCTGAGCTCATCTTGTCCAGGAAAACCACTTCCTCCTCACTTGACCGGATTTCCACTAAACTGCTAACCACTCAGCTTCTTTTCCTGGCCCCCGTGCTGGCTGACTTAGTAAATGGTTACTTTTCCTCAGGTGCTGACCCCTCCCTTTCAAAACCCTCCTCAAAAAACCCACCTTCGACCCCTCTCCCCTTGAAAACTACTGCCCCATCTCTAACCACACTTTCCTCTCCAAAGTCGTTGCACATTTTGTGGCCTCTCAAATCCATGCTGATTTTTTCCGCAACTCCATGTTTGAATCTTTCTAATCAGGTTTCCGTCCCTGCCACGGCAGTGAAACGGCCCTAATCAAAGTCACAAATGAGAATTTCTGTGACCGTGGTGCATTTTCCCTCCTCATCCTCCTCAACTTCTCTGCAGCCTTTGATACGGTTGATCACACCATCCTCCTCCAAAGCCTCACTCCCATTGTCCAGCTGAGTGGGTCTGCCCTTGTTTGGCTCCATACTTACCTATCCAATTATAGACAGACTATCTCCAGCAATGGCTTCTCTTCCTACCTCTCCGCCGTTGTCTTTGGAGTCCTCTAAAGATTTATCCTTGGCCCCCTCCTCTTTCTCATCTACATGCTGTCTCTTGGCAACATGATCTGAAGACATGAGGTCAGGTTCCACATGCACGCTTACGACACCTAACTCTACTTTTCCACCACCTCTGTTGACCCCTCCACTGCATCTGTGTTGTCAGACTGCTTGTCCAACATAAGTGTTGGATGAGCTTCAATTATCTCCACTTAAACATTGGGAAACCAAAGTCATCATATTCGGCCTATGTCACAAACTCAGTACACTTGCCGCCAATTCCAACCCTCTCTCAGGCCACCATCTCAGGTTGAATCAGACTTTTCGCAACTTCGACGTCCTTCCCACCCCATATCCTTTCCATCACAAGAACAGCCTACTTCCACCTCTGTAACATCACCCGTTTCTGTCCCGGTTTCAGCCCATCTGCTGCAGAAACTGTCGTCCTTGCATTTGCCACTTCCAGACTCGACGATTTTAATGCTCTCATGGCCGGCATCCCATTCTCGACCCTCCACAAACTTCAGCTCAGCCTAAATTCTGCTACCCTATTCTATCCCACACCAAGTCCCACTCGCCCATCACCCCTATACTCACTGACCCACATTGGCTCCCGGATCCCCAACACCTCCAATTAAAAATTCTTAACATTATGTTTAAATCCCTTCATGGCCTTGCCCCTCTCCACATTTGCAACCGCCTCCAGCCCTACAATCTCTCCAGAACTTTCTGTTTCTCCAATTTTGGTCTCTTGTGTATCCCCCTTCTCTTCGCCCGAGGGGTTGGGGTTGCATCAGTGGCTGTGCCTTCAGCTGTCTAGACTCCACACTCTGGAATTCCCTCCCTAAGCCCCCTTGCCTCGCCACCTCTCTCTCCTCTTGTCAGATCCTCCTCAAAACCTACCTCTTTGACTAAGCTTTTCATCACACCCCCTAATATATCCTTCTTGGTTCAGCATCCATTTTTGCCTGATGACGCTTCTAAGAAGTGCCTTGGGAGCTGTATAAATGCATGTTGTTGTTGTAGTTGTAGTGCCAGTAGCAATTGCAGCTGTGGCGTTGCCCAGGCTGAGCACTGTCTGTGAACTGAATGTGGAACCTTCATGATCTTTATGGCTCAGTAACACGTTGGGAAGTTAATTTCCCCACTATGCCATAAGCGAGCTTAATATACACTTTTAAAAACTCTAGAATCTAGAAAGTTTGGATGTTTTCCTACATTGGGCCATGCGTCCAAGTATTGTGTATCTGAATGTATCATAAAGGCCAAGGGTCATTCAAATAATCTTTTGGTTCTTTTTATAATGAGAAAACTAATAAAAACTGTATAGTCATTACATGTTTATGAGTAAGGACTTGTGTCCTTAAACTAAGATTCAGAATATTTTGAACTAATTTATAAGTGACTGTTTCTTGTCAAATACTAGATGCTTGAATGTTTTCTTTTCCCCTCCTATGTTGGCAAGGTTTTGTGCGAGATACTCCCCTTAATTTGTACCAAAAATGACAAACGCTTGGCATTAGCATATATTACAAACTTGAAAATGCTGCTCAAGAACTTTGAAAGCATGACTGACATATTTTGTGGTTTTAAAAGTGCTGAGCTTTTTTTTCTAAATTTGGCTATCCTTTCTTGTGGTATTTGTCTGGGGTTGTTTTCCTCTTTTGAATGGTTTTCACAACCTTTTCAACGAGTCCTTTTGGAAGGGTCTTTTGTGAATACTGGTTGCACCTTTTAATCCGGGTAAATTTCTTTACAAATATTAAAGCTTTTAAAAAAAATTTGCTTGACTCCACCTTTCCAATTTTTACCGCAATCAATAACCTTTAAAAAGAAAACAAATCCATCCTTTGCCAATAAATGTAATTTCTGGTCTGAACTGAGATATCTGATCTCAACCAGATTGAGGGGTCATTCCTCTGTACTCATGCTTATGTTGGCTCCCTGAAGAGAGCTGAAAAGGACCTACCAGAATGAATTAGAGTGCTTTGAGACACAGAAAAGCAACAGTGAAGAGGTAGGAAAAACAGCTTACCTCACTCCTTGCCCAATTCCTGCTCAATGTTTAATCCCCTTTTTTGTAAAGCACCTTGGGATATTTCACTCTGGTAAAGAACTAAAGACATGCCACAGTCTGGTATGAGAGGATAGAGTGCTCCACATTTCCAATTACTAGAGTATTTCGAATTCCCAGAGCAGCATTCGACAGATGTAATAATCAGGTGCTTCTTTTAAAAAAAAATGATTGAGCAGTCACATTTTAGGCAGATGCATACCTGGTATCAGAGCCTTGCAACCTTCTTTAACCCTATTTCTCTGCTCCCAGCTGCCATTCTTCCAATTTTGGGTCTATTTTGTGTCTCTGCCCTACTAGTGGCAGTGTCGTCAGCCATTTCACCCTCCACTCTAGAATTGTCTTCCCCAATCCATTCATCTTACTATTTCTCTCCCACCTTCTAAAGATTTCTCAAAGCCTACTTCTTCAACACACCTTCAGTCACCTCCCCTGACTCTTCCCACAACTCCTGCTCAGTGTCTCATCCCCTTCTTTGTGAAGCACCATGGGATGTTTCACTTTGTTAAAGATGCATGCTCTTGGTAGTTATTCTAAGTCTCACAGGTATAAAAGTTGGACAGGTCTATGAGGGCATGAATGAATTTAGTATTTCTTAATTAGCAAGAGGGACACCTAAGAGGCTGTATAGGCTTCCATGGGATCTGAATTCTCATTGGATAGTTGGCTACCTTATTCTAGAAGCTGATTAACATGCAGCAATCCTAGAAGATAAGTTCCAATGATTCCAATCACATACTTCTGTCAGTAATCTGGAGTAAATTGAGAATTTACCATGTTCAACAATGTTTCGAATCGCAAACCAGAGGTAAAATTTTAATTGTGTGGCTTTCATTCAAGAGGATTGGCTGGATTAGCCTTTGTATTGGTTGTGCAGTTTTCCTCAGCACACATCTTAACTGAAGTGGTGGACTGTATTTACCTCTCTTTCCCAACTCACTCAAAACCATATTATGGGAGACCTCTAGTTTGAGCTTGGGTTCAACCTATTTGTAGAGAAAGAAAAGCTCTGATAACCTGAAAAATGCACCGTTCCACCTCAGATAATTCCACTTCCCGTGCAGTGTCTGCGCTGAAGATATTGAAAGAAGTTGTGTGGGGTTGTCATGTTTTCTATGCTCAAAAAGTAGTCCATGCCACTGCCATGTGGCAGATGTACGGTCTCAAACAGTTTAATAACATATTTTAGTTAGTAGATTCTCTGCATGCCATTTGGGAAAAGTGGGCTGGAGCAGGGGCAAACATTTATGTGTGTGGCTGTGTTAAAAGAGAGAAAAAAATGTAAAAGGCCTTGCAATAGGCACCATGACAACTGCTGCCAGGGTTATCGGAGCATGATCAGGCTAGCACAGTCATTAACAGAACAGCAACTATAACTCCTGAAGCATTCATTAATGTGTAGACGTACAGGGAGTTTCAGCTAAAGCTGAAAAGTTCTGGCAAGTTTTAACTGTAATTCCCTTTTGAATTAGCACTTAGTCTATCTGCAGCCCCAGAGGAACAGATTGCTACAGTCAGCCTTTGTAAATATAAGGTAGGAAAACTAAATACATGTATTTTGCAAGAAAGTATGTAGTCAAGAAAATATTGTAGGCTAAAATGTGAAACACAACACAAACATTAATGTCTAGCAAACATGGTTATTTATTCATGAATATTTTTGTGCATTATTAGTCTCTATTTTGCCTAATTAACTTAAATTTTGGCATGGGACATCATTCTAAATGTCTTAACTTATGCAAAAATTGTACAAATTCCTAATACTGCAAGGAGAATAGGGAAATAGTCTAGTTCTATTCATTGCCATTCCAAGTGTTATAGAGTGGAAGCATGCTTAAAATATCTGTCTTCCTGATAATACGCCAGACTTTTCCTGGGACAAAGCTCTGTGTGACATGCTGCCAGCAGTTTCTATTATCCACTAGGGGAGTCTCCTCCATTATGGTGCATAATGGATGTATCAATTTAGTTATGGCTCTGGGTTTTATGATTGACATAAATGATTGTGTGGAATTATGTTTGGAGATGATGGTTTTTTTTGACCATAAATAGATCTACCAGTTTGAAGCTTCCATTTACTGGTAACCATCAGCAGTAATGATAAAATCAGATGGATTAGGAGTGACTTGGAATTGTAAATTAAGAGGCAGATTGGTGGAAGTAATGCTCCCCTGCAGTCTTCAATTCCAGATTTAAGAATTAATTCCTGGCAGTATTTAGTCCAAATTGAAGTTGGCGTTAATAATGCCGGAGCACCATAACAGTGCTCATTGAGTCTCATGTGTTAAAGAATTAATTCATGCAGCATGAGCTGCTTAGCAACAAGATGATAATGGATTGTGGAGAAGATGGCATTACCTTACAAACACAATTTAAGATCTGCATAACTTATCTGGTGGTAACAGAAAGCCAAAACATGAGAGTCTTAAACTCTTTTAAACAAGACCTGAATGACTTTTGTTAAGATCTGCAAAATGATTTATGATATAATTCATTTTGACGGTTCTGTTAGTTGCACCTAAAGTGACAGCAGTCAATATTTTATTGCTGCTGGCTTCTTGCCACTTTCTACTGAGTTAGTTAATCAGTCTTCATCCAAGTCAGTAATACAGATGAAGAACCCTCACCACAACCGAAAAGGAGTTGCCTGTGTAAGATCCCTAAACTGAAAGCAAGTGTAGATTGCTCACTTTATAGCTTGGCAAAAAGAACTGAAATCTTACTTAAATAAAAGGGGGGGAAATAGGGTCTGAAAATTTAACATCCAAAGTGGAAATAGATACATTTATTTATGCTGCTAGTTGGGTGAGCACTTCACTTTCTCTGTAGGTACTAACAATTCATTGGTGCTTGGTATAGAGCCACAACCGACAAGATCAGAGCTGCAGAAGGACATGCCTGATTTGTAGAAAGCCAGTTGCAACAAGACCACCATTTGCTTATAGCAAGTATGACGAATATCATCCCTTAGTTGATTGAAGTCGTATGTCTGGTTTGAGCAAGCCAATATAATTGATAATCGCAAGTCAGTTTGCAACTGGTGTAGGGTGCTATCCATCTGGATGAGAGCCTTGATATCCTCTGCAGTACTCTAAACGTGGCCATATCAAAGCCTAATGCAATCCAAGTATAGTATTCTTAGTTTTACATTGGACTATTCTGTTTGTGGGACCTTGCTGTGAGCAGATTGGCTGCTGTGTTGGCCTATAAAGCAACAGTAACTACACTTCAAAAGTAATTCATAGGTTGTAAAGCACTTACGGACATCCCGAGGACATGAAAGGCGCTATATAAATGCAATAGTTTTTCTACCGTGACTGCTATGTTCCTCTCCTACTCTGCACCTTTAGTGAGTACTTTGTGTACATAGTAGACTGAGCAGAAATAGCCAGTATCATAAATCCAGGATCAAAAGGAAAGGCATAACACCTGTTAACACTGTGTGACCAACGTGAAGTCCGCCGAAGAGAATTGCCTTTAACATGCAAGCTGGGGCTGGATATTGTGCTGGTTGTGACACTCCTGGTCCATACACACATGCACCGTGTTTAACACTGAGCTGGGAATTTCCACTTGTTTTTCAATACCAAACACAAAAAATCAGTATATGCCATTAAAGGACTCCTTCGACCAGCAGATTTGGTAAGAAGCTTGATGTCTTATGTGTTTTTATCCAATACCTCTATCGCCTTCCAAAACAGAAGGCTTAGTTATTTTGCATCGGTATAATGTGGTTCATTATTATTTTCTAAAAGAAACACGATTTTAAAAAAAAACATATATTTATAAATTCGCTAGTATCTAGCATCACAGCTCCAACCAGAATCACTTCCACAAATCATGACAAACAGTCCAACTTCAGTGGAAACAATACACATTAAAACACACACAAGCCATGCATTTTCCATCACATTATGAATGGTTTTCAAATGAAACTGACACCAAAATGCAAATTTTTGTGTTTACTTGTTAGCCATTACAAAAACGTGACATTGCTTTAAAAGTGAATTGATAACATTCTGTATGTTCAAAGAGGCAGAGGCCATCCAACTTGTTTTTAACAGCATGGTTTGTCATTTCAAGTGGAGAAGCAGGTCTGACAGGTAAGGTTTTGGCTTCATTCAGGTAGAGGAGTGCTAGTAACCATGGTTTCTGCTGATGTCACAGTTGAAAGGGCATGTTGGTGCAGCTCACTGCACATGTAGCTGCGAGGAAGTCCTATAGGCTGGGAGGGAGCTTTATGTAAATAGCTGGCCTTCAGATTGCCAAAGTAGCTAATTCATTTGATGCATGCAGAAGGTGAAACTTCCCTCCAAGTTAGGATTACCCTAAAGTACAAGTGGAAGTATTCTAAAGAGTTTGGAGACGCGTGAAATACACTTATCCCTGTATCGCAGAGGAGTTACAGGTATAGTGAGGTTGGTTGTCAGTGTTTTGAAGCATAACTTAGTTGCTTGCTTGAAGTGCATCAAGCACTCTTTTCAGGATACTTTTTTCTTTGCATTGTGTTACCTGAGTTTGTAGTCTAGTCAAAATGATAGCAATTGTACTTGAAAACATCTGCTTTTAAGATGCTCCTCAACAATTTTGAAGTTATGGTCACAAGAAGTGTTTGCAGTCAAAGTAACACCACTATTAACAAAAGCAACTTTCCATAGTTCAGTAGAAGGCAGAAAGGTAAAACTACCTTCCTCGTGTGCTTCCCATATATCACTCAACAGTTCACATCAAGCAAACAACTTCATTCAGGTGATGAAGCCCCACTGGGCGATTCTGAGGACTAGAAGGATATGCTGATAGGGTTAGATGAAGTAGGGAGGGAGGAGGCTACTGTAGAACATAAACACCGGCAAGAACCAGTTGGGCCGAATGGCCTGTTTCTGTACTGTACGTTCTATGTAATCTTGTGCCCAAGTGGTATTCTGCCAGTTATCATAAAGGGTAAATTTAGGGTTTAATGGGAGGAGTTTAAGTAATTAGGATCTACCAGCAGAGAACTGAGGCCCTAAAATCAGAAAGTCAGTTTACAGACACCTGTGGAGTGCAAATGTTGAATAGAAATTTGATCAGCAGCATACAAACTCCCTGAGATGAGTGCTTGGATTGACTCCACGTTTTTAAGCCATTTTAACTTCAATTAGATTTGCTTGAAGTGCAAAGTTGACGAACTGCAGATAGTGATAGTAATAAGTCACAAGTAACATTTTTTTAGTGTTAAAGTTCATAGAGGCAGCTGTCTCTGGATTGTTTTGAAGTCTGGCAGTGGTAAAAAGATCTAGGCTGGTGCCATCTTTTGTGATTATATGAGTAATACACAGGTTTCCTTGTAATTTATAGGGTTTGATCACTGAACAGGGGTGTTCAGTGACTGACAAACACAACAGCTGCAGCTCTGCTTGTATTTCAAACCAGTTCGGTTTCCACGTACACAGATATACTTCATAATGAACAGTTTAACAATTCCCTATATAAATAGTCTGTGTTCTGTTGCCAATTTATACACTTTGAAATGTGTTATTTTAGTACAAATAATGAATTTAGTAACTTTAAAAAAAAAATCAGTGAGTGAGTTCTTTACGCAGAATCTGTTCAAACTTGCAATTTTAATGCATATTATCAAAATGTTGGGGCATAATTTGGAGCTTCCCAATATCTATATCTGTTCATTTGACTTGAGTTTGAAATGGCATGTTTCTTGCAATGTGCACAATTAATCTTTAAGCCTACATATATTATCAGTTATTTATTAAAGCAAAGAAAATGGACAAAATAAAACAACATTTAAATCCTCTGGAAGATTAATGTTCTTGCTCGGTTAGTGGATTTGTTTCTTGTGGTGGACTGAGCGGTGAAATAGTGTCTTTGTGAAGTTATTTGGCAAGGAGCACATCTGAGAGTTTCTGCCCCTTCCTTTCACGTTTTTTTATGATTAGATAACTGCTAAATGTCATGGAAATAAATAAATTGTTTCCTATACAGAAGAAGGTCACAGGCTCTCTGCGGATGTGTTGAGCTGCCTAACTTTAAGTAAGTTCATGTTTTCTGTTCGTGAGCTGTTTACTTTTATACTAGAGCATTGGGAATGAGCAGGTAAGATCGAAGATAAAGTCAGCGTCATTACTTCGAATATAAAACTATTGATCCAAGAACTGAATTTCAACCTCTCTGTTACATGTCTTAATGTAATGCTTTGATTGAACTGCATTAATTAACATCTTTAAAATGCTTGCAAAGAGATTGTGCTTTTTAATTTGTTAACTATAACCACAGATTCTTTGTTAATGTTTGGTTTTGAATTAGCTGCTGTAACCGATTTTGCAGTGGTTAAATCAATGGAACTTGCTGTTCATCCCACTTAATGTCTGGAGGCACATATTTTATTCAATAAGTGTCTTTGTACTAATAAGGACGTATCTGAAAGCATTGGATATTCTGTTAGCTACTTGTTTGACCATTTGTCAGTTCACCAATAAGTGACCATGGCAGTCCATAGTAATGTAAAAATATATAACAACATAGGGCTACAGTACAACTGATACCTGTCAGTGGATTACAAGTTTATAATTCAATTGAGGCATTCTGATGACTTATAAAGGAATTGTTGCAGTAATGCAGAGACCAGGTGAATAGAACTGTGATGAATATTGTCGTGCAATGATAATGTGTTCAAGTGACAATGATGATTTCAAGATGTGGTGATTTTCATATATAAACGTTGTGATCATTTTTAAAAAAAAGCTTTGCCATCTAAATTTTAGTGGCAACAATCTCTCATTAAATAGTGTGAGTAAAACTGAAGTGATTTGTAAACATTATTTGAATGGAGAATAAATTAGCCTTCGACCTACAACATGCCCGTGATTTATTTAGTACAATCCGTTAGCTCTCCTAGGTCCTAGAAGCTGGTTAGGAGTGGCACTGCCGAAGGTCTGGGAACTGGGTGCTTTCTTGACTTCTCAGCCAAGTTGTGTGTGGCCCAGGAAGTAAAGTAACCTCAAATTTAAAAAGCAAAATAGTAAGGTGCGTTACGTTTTAATTTTTTGTTCAGCTTGAAGCCATGTGGTTGAGGATGTGCTCATTCCTCTCAGTCATGGGATCATTGAATGAAAAGGTGAATTCCTGATTTAACAATTCCTGATATAAGATGTAGCCAACTGACCTTGATCTAAAAGAATGCTTATCTCCAATTTGAGGAAGAAAGAGCCAGGCACAGCAGTGTGTCATGATGCTGTGCAAGTACAATGCTTTTGTGATGCAAATGACATGTATGAACAAAAGGAAAATGGTTTTCTAACAACCATAAAGCCTTTTAACAAGAATTGCTTGTAATTATTTAAGGTTTCCTTTTGTAATGTGAAAGACTCGTTGAATAAGTGCTTGCAAGGGTTGACTAGTGTAAACTCGGATTAAGGGCTATTAAGGACATTAACACCTGACAAATACTGTGGGATTTTTGGTATGCAAAAGGCTAGCTGTATGCTATCAGATATATTATATGTATTACAAACTATATTTTCCTGCATTCTGATATTGTAAAACTGGTTGGTAGTACTATAGTTGTAATTTTATGATGCTGTACATATCTTCCGGTCTTACTCTTGTGGTACCTTTTCACCTACATTATTCACAAGATTTACCCGAATGGCTGGAGAACATAATGCAACAAGCATAACTAGCAACTCAAACCAGACTTCAGCAATAAACAAAACCTGGCACATATTACAATGAATAGAATTGCTGTCAGGTACACAGGAATAACTGAATCCTGGGGTTTTGAAAACCATGAGAACTTCACTCGTGGTATGGCATTGGGGGCTGGATACTCCTCTTCACGGCAGGATGGGACTGCTGCCTGCCCCATTGGCATCTCTACAACCTGGGTCAGGGGTTACTTCACATGTACAATCTCATTGAAACATATAACATATAAGATGCTGAGAAGCTGTTTCCTCTTGCTGGAGAGTCTAGAACTAGGGGGCATAGTCTCAGGATAAGGGGTCAGATATTTAGGACTGAAATGAGGAGGAATTTCTTCACTCAGAGGGTTGTGAATCTTTTTAATTCTCTACCCCAGAGGGCTGTGGATACTCAGTCATTGAGTATATTCAAGGCTGAGATCGATACATTTTTTGGACTCTAAGGGAATCAAGGGATATGGGGATCGGGCGGGAAAGTGGAGTTGAGGGCGAAGATCAGCCATGATCTTATTGAATGGCGGAGCAGGCTCGGCCTGCTCAGGAGTATGGCCTACTCCTGCTCCTATTTCTTATGTTCTTTTGTACGGTGGGGACCCGGTGGGATTTCTGCTGCTAAGAGAGAGCCTGCCAGCGCATTGGAGAAAAGTCTCACTAGAGGAGGCAGCAAGGAACCTTAAAGGCGTCAGAGAGCCCTGAAGACAAAACGGTAAAATTCTTATGCTGCCTCGGGTTTTGGGGCAGAAATGGAGGGTGAGGCGGCCTCAACTAGGCTCCTCCTGACCTCTCAAACTTTGGCAGGGTCAGTGGAGGAGGTTCAGGGTGGGTGCAACTCATGCTGAGGTGCTACACCCCTGCATTTTTGGGTCTCGAGTTTCAATTTTTAACTTTCTGTGGTTCCTACAAAAACAGTAATCAATAATTCCGTTTCTAGTTTTAAAGCCATGCTCTGGGATAATGCTGTAAAATGCCCTTATCCTTAAGCATAAGTATTAAACCCCCATCTCCATCTAATTTAACATGTTTTTAATTAGTTCAGTGCTGGGTCTGACAATTGGAGAAATGATCTCTGAAGACTTAGTGCTAAAACATGACATCTCTGTGTTTAGCCTTGGTTCTCAGAGCCTCCTAGCTGTTGTTTTGAAAAGAATGAGCAGCTTAGGTTGCAGAGAGTGGAAACTAAGCACGAAAATTTGATGCTTCAGTGCCTCAGGCACACCATGGTAAGATTTGGAAAAAAAACATTAAAACAATTTTAATTATCCTTTACACCCTTCCCTCCCCCACTGCCCCAACATGTGTCTTGAATTAATATTCAATGATGTGCCAATTGAAGTACTTTCAACCTGGAATATTCCTTTAATAAATGTTATTAGGTATGACCATATGAATTATGTAGTGAGAACTAGGGTCACTGTTGTGACTTGTGCTCAAATCTGTTGGTACATAGATCTTGAATTAGAAGAATTTATCTTTTTCAAGTGATAGCATTTTTTTTTACAAGTGAGCTTGTTGTCTCCATTATCTAAATACTTGTTAAAATGGTGGCGTAGTTTAGCCATTCAAAAGCACTGGAGTCTTCCATTCTTTACACAAGCACAAAGCACTTGTGTAGTGTTTTTCTTTATATGCTGAGACTTGTCAAAATAAACCAGTAGCAGCTTCACACAGGTGGAAAATTTCTTTGTCTCATATCAGGCAATTTTTTGCTGCATCTGGAAAATCTAAATTGTTATTGTGGGAGCAGAAGAGACACAAGCAACAATGAAGCATAAGAACATTAGAGATAATCCCTCCGTATTGCTGCAGAATGGCGATCTGTAATATTAATGATACAACCTGCATTTGCCTTGTTTTAAATGTGTAACATTGAGGAATGATTTTAAATGTGTGACATGATCTTCATTTGATAGTGTCTGTCAAGACAGTGTGGCAAGTTTGGAGTGGAATGACTCAGTGAAGCAGTTATTTAATTATATATTGTAGATTGAGACCGCAGCCATTTCATCTGGTTCAGTAGGAACTCTTCCAGTGCCCAACTAAACAGCACAACAAAGGAGTTTTCACCAGGCTCTTTGTGGCTTTGCCAATATGTTAGCTGATCTCAGAACTGCTGTTGAGAGAATAACACTCATTCTCAAGTGTCCTTTTAAAGTGTCAGCCTTGGTTCAGTGGTAGCACTCTTTTATCTAAATCAGAAGATTGTGAGTTCAAGTCCCGCTCCAGAGACTTGAGCAAATAATCTGGGCTGACACTTCAGTGTAGTACTGAGGGAGTGCTACACTGTCGGAGATGCCGTCTTTCGGATGTGATGTTAAACTGAGGCCCTGTCTGCCCCCTCAGGTGGATGTAGAAGGTCACATGGCACTATTTGAAGAAGAGCAGGGAGTTCTCCTGGTGTCTTGGCCAATATTTGTCCCTCAACCAACATCACCAAAACAGATTATCTGGTCATTATATCATTGCTGCTTGTGGGACCTTGTTGTTTGCAAATTAGCTGCCGTGTTTCCCGGCATTACAACAGTGACTACATTTCATTGGCTGTAAAGAGCTTTGGGATGACCTGAGGTCGTGAAAGTTCTTTGTGAATATTATACTTTTTTTGACTGCCAGTTTTGTGCTCGAGTGAACCTGGAATGGGCTCCACCTGACAGAGTAAACTCCATTCAAGTTGGCATTGTACTGTTATCTGAGTACTGCAGCAGTTTACACAGTGGGCTTGCTCCAATTCTGGAATCAGTCTTTATTCTTCTCGGCATGTTTATAGACAACAACAGATACCACTGCGTCATCTCTTTGATTTTGGATTTTAAAAATGCCGATCTTTACAACAACATTAATGTTGAAGATCTTGAACTGTTCCCCTTCTGGGTGCCAATATAAATTATGTATTAAATGGCAGTTAAAAATCATCTTTTTAATTCATTTTTGTTTTCCAATTTTCTCCGGTCCTCTCCTGAAACCATTGATTTGTGCTGCAGTGCAGTTTCACGGGCATCAGTAGCCATCTAGTTTCTTGTCCAAATGGCCATTCTTCATGGGAATCTAGACAGTAAATGTTGCCATGGAGGCCATCATTGCTAAGCCTGATCCCAACTTCATCCAACGTCCATGTTTACACTCTTCCTAAGTCCATTTGGCTCAGAGTCCAATTGCAGTGCCCCAAACACGGCAGCAACAACTGAGATCACTAATTTAGCATAGACCACATCTTATTGTGAGTGAACTTACCCATTATGACTCCTTGGGAAGTACCAATCTCATTTTGGACTCTTTTTTTTTTTCCCCCTGAAACTGTATCTTTTTTTTATCCCCTGAAACTTAATTGGGGTTCAGATTAGGTAGTGTGGATGTTTTCAAATCATGAAGTCTACCTTTAGAAAAAATCCTCCCCTGTTTATCAAACTTTGCCCTAGAATGCTCGAAAATCAGCAGTCTATTTCAGGGTGTGTTGTACTGCAGAATTGAATGAACAGTTTGAACCGAGCGAAATGTTATGGTGGTTAGTTTGTATGATACATGGAGGATGCACCTGGGCAGGTGTCCATAATACTGAGGGAAAAAAACTAACCAGCTGTATTTGTCTTAAAACTTTCTGATCACGCAGCATGTTTGCCAAAAAGCATTTAGAAACCTTTTTTCTTATAGAATGCATGTCAAAGCAGGTCATTGCATGACATCATTACAGAAATGTTGTATGCCCGCTCTTGTTCATACTCCCTGGCGACAGACAGCCCCTCTTTAATAGATATTTGAAGTAATTAATGCAAAGTCTTCAGCTTTTATAATACTAGATGTGCGAATTTGTCATGTGTAATTATAGCATAGAGATCTTTATTGTCTGTGTGACTAGCATATCTAACAAATTAAATAGGAATGAACTTCTTTGGGGTGAAATGTCTTCTGTCAATAATCTTCTTGAATCAGTAGGAGGAATTTCCACCCTTCCCCTTTTTTCCAGTCAGCTACCGTGCCTTACTGATGCATCTATGGTAAATGTTTCTTGTCTCAGAATATCAGACAGGTACAACCAGTTTTGAATGTGACATAGCCAGACCAGGTGGTTCAGCACACTCTATAAACCATTCATTAGCTGCAAGCTTCAGTGATCCCCAAATGCTACCTGCTTGTTTTCAAGAAGAATCTGTTTGTGTACCGCCTATAGATCCTATCTTTTTAGACCTGGATGGCTCAAAAATTTAAGGCTCTAAAGAGAGACTGTGATTAGGAGCAATTTGGATGTTGTCATCTGAGCCAACATTTTTTTTCTCTGGTTTACCAGTAAATTAAAATTTCCAAAATAACTACTGGTATTGTTGTACACTGTGCATTCACTGTGTCTATAAGGGAATGCTCCTTCCTTGGTTCTGATTTTGTATTTCTTGGCTTAAATACTTGCGTAATTCAGTGTGTAATCACACGCCACCTTCAGCATTGCCACAAAGCAGTTCCTAGGATCACAGGTAGATTAAATCGATCCGCAGACCTGACTGTGGAACCCCTAGCACCTGGTGTTTTCAGACCTGGACTGCAGATCTCAGATCACAGTGTAAACGTGGACTTCTATAGATCAGGACTCAAAGGGCAAAGTTGAGGAGGGACAGGGAGAAAAAAAAATTTATGTCTAAGATGGTGTCTCAATTGGTTGACCCTCCTGGGGTAATATTAAAAATATTTTTAATGGCTACAAAATTGATAAACTGTTTCACGCACATGTTTCATGACGTTACAACACAAACGAATCACTATCAACTACGATCAGTTTCTGGAGGTGCTAATGCGAATTAGCTTACCAAACCTGAAGCAAACTCGGGAACCTGCAGGAGTTCTTCAGGGCAGTGTCCTAGGCACAACCATCTTCAGCTGCTTCATCAATGACCTTCCCTCCATTATAAATGGGGATGTTTGCTGATGATTGCACAGTGTTCAGTTCCATTCACAACCCCTCAGATAATGAAGCAGTCCGTGCCCGCAGTCCTAACAGCACTGTGGGAGAACCTTCACCACACGGACTGCAGCGGTTCAAGAAGGCGGCTCACCACCACCTTCTCAAGGGCAATTAGGGATGGGCAATAAATGCTGGCCTCGCCAGCGACGCCCACATCCCATGAACGAATAAAAAAAATGCAGCAAGACCTGGACAACATCCAGGCTTGGGCTGATAAGTGGCAAGTAACATTCGCGCCAGATAAGTGCCAGGCAATGACCATCTCCAACAACATAGAGTCTAACCACCTCCTCTTGACATTCAACGGTATTACCATCACCGAAACCCCCACCATCAACATCCTGGGTGTCACCACTGACCAGAAACTTAACTGGACCAGCCACAAAAATACTGTGGCTATAATAGCAGGTCAGAGGCTCGGTGTTTTGCGACGAGTGACTCACTCCCCAAATCCCCAAAGCCTTTCCACCATCTACAAGGCATTAGTCAGGAGTGTGATGGAATACTCTTCACTTGCCTGGATGAGTGCAGTTCCAACAACACTCAAGAAGCTCGACACCATCCAGGACAATGAAGCCCGCTTGATTGGCACCTCATGCACCACTCTAAACATTCACTCCCTTCACCACCGGCGCACCGTGGCTGCAGTGTGTACCATCCAAAGGATGCACTGCAGCAACTCGCCTAGGCTTCTTCGACAGCACTCCCAAACCCGTGATCTCTACCACCTAGAGGGACAAGGGCAGCAGGCACATGGGAACAACACCACCTGCATGTTCCCCTCCAAGTCACGCACCATCCCGACTTGGAAATATATCGCCGCTCCTTCATCGTCGCTGGGTCAAAATCCTGGAACTCCCTTCCTAACAGCACTGTGGGAGAACCTTCACCACATGGACTGCAGCGGTTCAAGAAGGCGGCTCACCACCACCTTCTCAAGGACAATTAGGAATGGGTAATAAATGCTGGCCTCGCCAGCGACGCCCACATCCCATGAACGAATAAAAAACACAATTTGTTCTGAATTCAGTAGATGGAGTGTTCATTTGTTTTTTTCCCTTTCGATCTATTTTAAATGGATGATTGCTCTGATTGCCCTTGCAGCTTGTTCTTCTACGCAACATAAAAGTCAGACAGACCTCTGCAAAGAGCAGTTTAAACCAGCCAAAGGGAGTGGTTTGTGTATGAGACATTCTAGTTCTCGCTTCTCTCCATGCTGCGCAGCATACGAGATCAGAAGCCTGCTGCCTGCAGGCCTCCTGTTTTTATATTGAACTTGAATTCATAGCCTGAGCAAAGATGTTCTTTTTAAAACAAATTCGCCTTATACGTAGTGAGTTCTGAATGAAAATAAACACATGTAAACCTTAAAAATGTTCAAATCTTACTGTCTCGGAGGCTTGTAACTTCAGAGCGTGGGCTATCAGATATCTCAGTAGTAATCCCACAAGCAGTATTGTGGTAAAGGCAAGACTCAACTAAAATAATATTTTTAATGAAGATTTTTGGCATCTTTACAGAAATGAAATTACATTTCAGGTCCATTTGTTTCAGTCAGTACCATTACTTTAAAAGTGTGTCACAGAAAAATCAACAGTATTGAAAAAGGAATGCATGTGACTAAAATGTAGCCATCCTACATGTACATGAACAGTGTGTGTAAGAACTGAGAGCTGTCTGAATAGATGTTTTGTTCATATACATCAATAATTGGCTTGCAATTAATTAGCTGTCCTGTTTATCTCAGGGCAGCTTTTAAAGGCAGAGTATTGTCTTACAGTGGAGATTGGGAAAGCTGCATATTTAGAGTAAACATCGAGGCAGTTTAAACCAGCCAAGTGGTTACCATGGTCATATCACTGATTTAGTGCTGTGGAAGAAGATGGAAAAATGCTATTTGGCTGCAATCCTGTGTACAAACAAGTAAGCTCTTAAACTCTTTTCTTATAAAGACTGCAGTGAACAGGCAGCCTGGAACTATGTTGGAGCCTCCACCTTATTTTTTCACAAACTAGAATTTCTGGAGCACTGTCCCCTTTAATCTGCTTAAAAAAGAGTGTTGCGTGACAGGTTTGATTAAACTTTGAGCACAGTAAAGCCCTTCAGTGCTGCAAGGGTTTACCAGATTCAGTTAAATTCCCACTGGTCTTGGCTCCATCTGGATTAAGTGTGACCTTAATTGTGAAACCAGTTCAGTGGCAGGAAATTGGACTTGCGGAAGTGCACAAACTGTTCAGCGTGTGTTTACAAGGATTGGTTTCCCCCTACTTGAATCTATATTTACACTGAGAAATAATAAAAACAGATCAATGTGATTTAGTGGCTATTGAACCATTTTCTGTAGTTGCGTCCGACAAACGGCTGGGTACCTAGTTTACCAATCTGCCATACCAAGCACATTGCTGCCCTTTTGTTGAAAAGTAATGTGCGCATTACTTCTGTCACAGGTTTGCTTTGGCTGTAGACAGAATCTGATCAAACCCTTTTGTGGAGGAGGTGTTTTGTTTAGTCAGCAATGAGCCACAGCATTCCTAGTTAGTTTGCATAGTTCAGTGCACACTCACGGTTCATGTAGGAAGCACTCACTGCTGGGTGAGTCCGTTTCGAGATTAATGAGCAGACATAGGCAAAGTTATTTTGTGAGTTGCTTTTCATTTAATTACCTCAGCACAAATGCTGTATTGAGCACGCTGTTGTCTCAGGATAGCATGAGACATTAGCACAGATCTTTGTGATTAAGTGTTCTGTATGTTCAAGATCACAACATTTTTACTTTTCAGTCGATACCCATTTTAAAATTGATTTCTTAAAATAGGTAGCTTTAATTTTTAAATCAGATGTAGTATTCCAGTTTGATTTTCATGAATTCTGAAGGTGGACCCATTTTGTCGATATTTAACTAGCCCTCAGCAAGGTTTTATTCCACATGTTTCTCCAAGTCTTGGCTCTGTCCTGTTGTTAAACTTGTAATTCTGGTCTGGATTGTTTTCTTAGTATTGTACAGGTAGGCTGTTTTTTAATATTTTTAATGAAGTATACAGTGTGGCCGTCTTGAAATTCATTTCCGCTTGCCAGATCAATGTTAATTTTCAATGAAATTCCTTTTTAACCTGCGAATAAGATTTCTGTTCCATTTTATATGTCATGGTCTCCCTGGCCCATGCAACAACTGCAGCTGTAGGGCAGATGTCATGCACGCTGGCATCTGCCAATGCTGCTCTGAACTGGGTACTGGGAAGTACACTACAGTTGAGTTGCAAAAGCTTGCAAATTTTCCTTCTCTGTCTATGGGGAAATGACTTTGGTATTTTCCCATAACAACATGACTGAGAACTCAGCAGTCCAGGAAACTGAAACTACGTCTTATCACTCCAAAACACTATACCTTGCCAGTATGCTCATGTGCCAAAGTGGTGCAAGTGATATTTCAGACAGGATGTGTTAATATGCCAAACACTTAATTGGATTTTCTTTTGCTAAATAAAGGGAGGCAACGCAATAATTATTTTTCTGTTTTTAGGTGTACCTAAGTGGGTTTAGAGTTTACATTCATCATTTACAAGCCAGGTTAGAGACATCTGGTGGTAGTTAAAGCTATTTTGCAAACATCCACTTAAGTCATGGAATGAAAAGATGTCTGAGTTACCATACATGCCAACATAGAAAATTAGCAAAAGCTGTAACCTGTAGTTCCAGGTTTTGTAGCTTAACCTTTAGGTATACCCAACATTTTTTCACCTGGACCCCTCCCTCTGGCCTCTGACCCTCTCTTGATCTTTTCATTGCGAACTGCTGGCATGACATCGGCTGTCTCAATTTCTCTACTCCCCTCACTCAAACCTACCTCCCTCTGAACTCGCAGCACTACGTTCTCTCAGGTCCAACCCTGACATTGTCATTATACCTGCTGGCAAGGGTGGCGCTGTTGTTGTGTGGTGAACAGACCTCTACCTTGCGGAGGCTGAACAGCAACTCTCCGACACATCCTCCTATCTTCCCCTGGACCATGACCCCTCCGCCGAACATCAAGCCATAATTTCCCAGACCGTCACTGACCTCATCTCCTCTGGAGATCTTCCCTCAATGGCCTCCAACCTCACAGACCCCAACCCCACACAGTCCTCTTCTACCTCCTTCCCAAGATCCAAAAACAGGACTGCCCTGAGAGACCCGTTGTTTCAGCCTGTTCTTGCCCCACGGAACTTATTTCCTCCTATCTTGACTCTATTTTTTCTCCCCTTGTCCAGTCTCTTCCAACCTACATCAGCAACTCTTCTGACGCCTTCCGCCACTTTAACAGTTTCCAGTTCCCCGGCTCTAACCGTCTCCTTTTCACCATGAACGTCCAGTCCCTCTACACCTCCATCCCCCATCAGGATGGCCAGCGAGCCCTCCACTTCTTCCTCGAACAGAGGCCCAACCAGCCCCCATCCACCACCACCCTCCACCGTCTGGCTGAACTTGTTCTTACGTTGAACAACTTCTCTTTTGACTCCTCTCACTTCCTCCAAATAAAAGGTGTCGCTATGGGAACCCGTAGGCTATGCCTGCCTTTTTGGGATATGTGGAGCATTCCTTGTTCCAGTCCTACTCAGGTCCCCTCCCTCACCTCTTTTTCTGATATATTGATGACTGTATCGGTGCCGTTTTCTGCTTTCACCACGAACTTGAAAATTTCATCAACTTTGCTTCCAATTTCCACCCTTCCCCCGCCTTCACATGGTCCATCTCTGACTCTTCCCTTCCCTTCCTCGACTTCTCTATCTCCATTTCCGTGGATAGGCTGTCAACCAATATCTATTATAAGTCCACCGACTCCCACAGCTACCTTGAGTATACTTCCTCCCACCCCGCTTCTTGTAAGGACTCTATTCCCTTCTCGCAGTTTCTCCGTCTCCGTCGCATCTATTCTGACGATGCCACTTTCCATACCAGTACTTCCGATATGTCTTCTTCCTCAACCGAGGATTCCCCTCCACTGTAGTTGACAGGGCCCTTGACCGTGTCCGTCCTATTTCCCGTACTTCTGCCCTTACCCCTTCCCTTCCCTCCCAGAACCATGAGTGGGTCCCCCTTGTCCTCACCTTCCACCCCACCAGCCTCCACATTCAACGTATCATCCTCCGCCATTTCCGCCGCCTTCAGCATGATCCCACCACCAAACACATCTTCCCCTCCCCTCCCCTTTCAGCATTCCGAAGGGACCACTCCCTCCTCGACCACTCTTCCAACACCTGCTATCTTCTCCATGGCACCTTCCCGTGTGAGCGTAGGAGATGCAACACCTGCCCCTTCACCTCCTCCCTTCCCACTGTCCAGGGCCCCAAACACTCCTTCCAGGTGAAACAGCGGTTTACTTGTACTTCTTTCAATTTAGTATACTGTATTCGCCGCACACAATGCGGTCTCCTCTGCATTGGGGAGACCAAATGCGGACTGGGTGATCGCTTTGCTGAACACCTCAGCTGTGCCCATAAGCGTGACCCTGACCTTCCGGTTGCTTGCCATTTTAACTCCCCTTCCCACTCCTACTCTGACCTCTCTGTCCCCGGCCTCTTACACTATTCCAATGAAGCTCAACGTAAGCTCGAGGAACAGCACCCAATTTTTCGTTTAGGTACTTTACAACCTTCCGGACTCAACACTGATTTCAATAACTTCAGATCATAACCACTGCTCCCATTTTATCGGTCAGCTAGTGCTGGTAATGGTTCTGGTGCTGCCATTTACAGCTACTCCTGATCAATCTTTTGTTTCTTAACCTGTCCCATTACCACCCTCCTTTCCTTGCACCATCATCTATTTTGTTTTTTTTAATTCATTCATGGGATGTGGGCGTCGCTGGCGAGGCCAGCATTTATTGCCCATCCCTAATTGGCCTTGAGAAGGTGGCGCCTTCTTGAACCGCTGGAGTCCGTGTGGTGAAGGTTCTCCCACAATGCTGAAAGGAAGGGAGTTCTAGGATTTTGACCCAGCGACGATGAAGGAACAGCGATATATTTTTATGTCAGGATGGTGTGTGACTTGGAGGGGAACGTGCAGGTGGTGTTGTTCCCATGTACCTGCTGCCCTTGTCCTTCTAGGTGGTAGAGGTCACGAGTATGGGAGATGCTGTCGAAGAAGCCTTGGCGAGTTGCTGCAGTGCATCCTGTGGATGTTACACACTGCAGCCACAGTGCGCCGGTGGTGAAGGGAGTGAATGATTAGGATGGTGGATAGGGTGCCAATCAAGCAGGCTGCTTTGTCCTGGATGGTGTCGAGCTTCTCGAGTGTTGTTGGAGCTGCACTCATCCAGGCAAGTGGAGAGTATTCCATCACACTCCTGACTTGTGCCTTGTAGATGGTGGAAAGGCTTTGGGGAGTCAGGAGGTGAGTCACTCACCGCAGAATATCCAGCCTCTGACCTGCTCTTGTAGCCACAGTATTTATATGGCTGGTCCAGTTAAGATTCTGGTCAATGGTGACCCCCCCAGGATGTTGATGGTGGGGGATTCGTCGATGGTAATGCCGTTGAATGTCAACGGGAGGTGGTTAGACTCTCTCTTATTGGAGATGGTCATTGCCTGGCACTTGTCTGGTGCAAATGTTACTTGCCACTTATCAGCCCAAGCCTGGATGTTGTCCAGGTCTCGCTGCATGCAGGCACGGACAGCTTCATTATCCGAGGGGTTGCGAATGGAACTGAATACTGTGCGATCATCAGCGAACATCCCCATTTCTGACCTTATGATGGAGGGAAGGTCATTGATGAAGCAGCTGAATATGGTTGGGCCTAGGACACTGCCCTGAGGAACTCCTGCAGCAATGTCTTGGGGCTTAGATGATTGGCCTCCAACAACCACTACCATCTTCCTTTGTGCTCGGTATGACTCCAGCCACTGGAGAGTTTACCCCCTGATTCCCATTGACTTCAATTTTACTAGGGCTCCTTGGTGCCACACTCGGTCAAATGCTGCCTTGATGTCAAGGGCAGTCACTCTCACCTCACCTCTGGAATTCAGCTCTTTTGTCCATGTTTGGACCAAGGCTGTAATGAGGTCTGGAGCCGAGTGGTCCTGGCGGAACCCAAACTGAGCATCGGTGAGCAGGTTATTGGTGAGTAAGTGCTGCTTGATAGCACGGTCGACGACACTTCCATCACTTTGCTGATGATTGAGAGTAGACTGATGGGGCGGTAATTGGCCGTATTTGATTTGTCCTGCTTTTTGTGGACAGGACATACCTGGGCAATTTTCCATATTGTCGGGTAGATGCCAGTGTTGTAGCTGTACTGGAACAGCTTGGCTAGAGGCGCGGCTAGTTCTGGAGCACAAGTCTTCAGCACTATAGCCGGGATGTTGTCGGGGCCCATAGCCTTTGCTGTATCCAGTGCACTCACCCGTTTCTTGATATCACGTGGAGTGAATTGAATTGGCTGAAGACTGGCTTCTGTGATGGTGGGGATATCGAGAGGAGGCTGAGATGGATTATCCACTCGGCACTTCTGGCTGAAGATGGTTGCAAATGCTTCAGCCTTGTCTTTTGCACTGACGTGCTGGACTCCGCCATCGTTGAGGATGGGGATGTTTACAGAGCCTCCTCCTCCCGTTAGTTGTTTAATTGTCCACCACCATTCACGACTGGATGTGGCAGGACTGCAGAGCTGTGATCTGATCCGATGGTTGTGGAATCGCTTAGCTCTCTCTATAGCGTGTTGTTTCCGCTGTTTAGCATGCACATAGTCCTGACTTGTCATTTAATCACTCCTGCCCTCCACCCTATCACAGACCTTCCCTTTTGTTCTTTCCTCCCCTCCCTCCCCCCTTTCCCCGGTTCTGTAATTGCTCAAAAACTTTAACACTTTAACATCTTCCGGTTCTGACGAAAGGTCTTTGTCCTGAAACATTAACTCTGTTTCTTTCTCCACAGATGCTGCCTGACTTGCTGAGCTTCTCCAGCATTTTCTGTTTTTTATTTTAGGTCTCCAGCATCTGCAGTATTTTGCTTTTGATTTTTTTTCACGTAAAATGGAGGGGAAATGAAACATAAGTGGGTTGCGAGTCTGAAGAGAAAATCCAAATGTTGAAGGCACAAAATTGTGGCGCATTTCTCGAGTGGTTTCGAGGCATGCTCCGGTTAATTTGAAGTACTTTTATAGATTATCATTAATAGATTTCTAATGCTTGAAGAGAAAAAGTAAAGTGAAATTAGGATTTGCAACAGAACAACCAGACCTCTTCAGTCACTCTCCCATTTCCAACACCCATGCCTCAATATTATATAATGAACAGTCTTTAATTTACTGTGTTTGTGTGAACACAAGAATGTAATTTTGTCCTAGACATTAATTTTACAGACTACTTAATCACCATCCATCTCTCCCTCCCATCCTGCCGAGCAGTGTAATTGCAGGGTAGTAACTAGTCTTAATTAGTTTCATTTTTATTATCAATGCTCGTTTGTGGGAATATGTACTATTTTGTTTGGAAAAGCAATTTATTGTGCTAAATAAGAACAATGGGGTTGATTTTAACTGGGGATGTGTTGGGAGTGGGCGGAGCAGGAGGGAAGCCACCATGGGAGCTCAGCGTGAGACCCAGGCCATTTTAATTCCCTGGCCTTATTTAAATAATTCAGGACAGTGTCCCGCCCAAAACTGGCAGAAGTGACGCCGGCGGGCACAAAAATCGGGTTGGGAGCCAGAGGACACTGGGGGACCCAAGGGAATGGACTTGACATAAACAGCGCTGGACAGGGGCTTTGGCAGCTGATGCTGGCGCTGGGAGTGAGATGCAAGGCTGGGGCAAGGCCTAAGGATTTCTTGCAGGGCTCGGGGTAGCATTCCTGCTCCTCCTGGCCCACAAGGATTCCACAGAAAAGTAATTTTTTAAAGCTTACCTTGGCCTCTTCTGGCCACTCGCGTCTCCCGCCATGGTTCAGCTTTTGGGGTTGGCCTTGTGTCGAAGGTAAAATGCCATTGCTCCGCTGATGACATCATCAGTCAGCGACTTTTAGATTAAAATTAGGCCCTGCCTACCTGCAGCGGGAGCCTCGGCCGACTTTAAAGTTGGTGAAGATAAAATATCACCGGGCGGGAATGGTGCGGCCTCGTGCCGATAAGTGGACTCAGCCTGACCTTAACCTCTCCCATGCACCAATCCAGCCGAGCAGGGGCCGTGTTAAAATCGACCCTAATTTGTGTAAAATTCTGATTGAGGAATAAGAACATTTTAATTGTGCAACAGTAGAACTAACAGTTCGGTAACAAATTGCTAAAGATTTAATTGAGCAAAGAGGACCACTTAGATTTCAACAAAGGGAATCTTTTAATATTTAGCTGTCCTCTGAACAAATGATATCTTACAGCTATCTTGTGCACTTCTAAATTGGAAGAGGCAGAGACCATTCCATCTTTTAATGGTAAACAATTTTACAACACCAAGTTATAGTCCAGCAATTTTATTTTAAATTCACAAGCTTTCGGAGACTTCCTCCTTCCTCAGGTAAATGTTTCAGGAGCTCCTTGAAGCCTACGCATTTATACATATAGAACAATACATGGTGTTTACAGACTGCCCCTGCAACTGCCCGTTGCCAAAGCAATCACCGTGTTCAGACAGAGAGGTGTCACCTGCAGAACCCCCGAATACACATTCAACAAAAAAACAAACAGGGAAAAAAAACAGAGAAAAAAAAACAGAGAGAGGCAGAAACATCCGGAAGGCAGAGAGAGCCAGCAAATGACCCATTATATTAAAAACAGATAACATTTGTTCGCTGGTGGGGTAACGTGTAGCGTGACATGAACCCAAGATCCCGGTTGAGGCCGTCCTCATGGGTGCGGAACTTGGCTATCAATTTCTGCTCGACGATTTTGCGTTGTCGTATGTCTCGAAGGCCGCCTTGGAGTACGCTTACCCGAAGGTCGGTGGATGAATGTCCATGACTGCTGAAGTGTTCCCCGACTGGGAGGGAACCCTCCTGTCTGGCGATTGTTGCGCGGTGTCCGTTCATCCGTTGTCGCAGCGTCTGCATGGTCTCGCCAATGTACCATGCTCTGGGGCATCCTTTCCTGCAACGTATGAGGTAGACAACGTTGGCCGAGTCACAGGAGTATGAACCATGCACCTGGTGGGTGGTGTCCTCTCGTGTGATGGTGGTATCTGTGTCGATGATCTGGCATGTCTTGCAGAGGTTACCGTGGCAGGGTTGTGTGGCGTCGTGGACGCTGTTCTCTTGAAAGCTAGGTAATTTGCTGCGAACGATGGTCTGTTTGAGGTTGGGTGGCTGTTTAAAGGCGAGTAGTGGAAGTGTGGGGATGGCCATAGCGAGGTGTTTGTCCTCATTGATGACATGTTGAAGGCTGCGGAGAACATGGCGTAGTTTCTCCGCTCCGGGGAAGTACTGGACGACAAAGGGTACTCTGTTGGTTGCGTCCCGTGTTAGTCTCCTGAGGAGGTCTATGCGATTTTTTGCTGTGGCCCGTCGGAACTGTCGATCGATGAGTCGAGCGTCATATCCCGTTCTTACTAGGGCGTCTTTCAGCGTCTGTAGGTGTCCATCGCGTTCCTCCTCGTCTGAGCTGACCCTGTGTATTCGCAGGGCCTGTCCATAGGGGATGGCCTCTTTGACGTGGTTAGGGTGGAAGCTGGAAAAGTGGAGCATCGTGAGGTTGTCCGTGGGCTTGCGGTAGAGTGAGGTGCTGAGGTGCCCGTCTTTGATGGAGATTCGTGTGTCCAAGAAAGAAACTGATTCTGAGGAGTAGTCCATGGTGAGCTTGATGGTGGGATGGAACTTGTTGATGTTATCGTGTAGTCTCTTTAGTGATTCCTTGCCGTGGGTCCATAGAAAGAAAATGTCGTCGATGTATCTGGTGTATAGTGTTGGTTGGAGGTCTTGTGCAGTGAAGAAGTCCTGCTCGAACTTGTGCATGAAAATGTTGGCGTATTGGGGTGCGAATTTGGTCCCCATGGCTGTTCCGTGTGTTTGGGTAAAGAACTGGTTATCGAAGGTGAAGACATTGTGATCCAGGATGAAGCGGATGAGTTGTAGGATGGCTTCCGGAGATTGGCTGTTGTTGGTGTTGAGTATTGATGCTGTCGCAGCGATGCCGTCATCGTGAGGGATACTGGTGTATAGTGCCGAGACGTCCATCGTGGTGAGAAGTGTTCCTGGTTCAACTGGTCCGTGGGTACTGAGTTTTTGTAGGAAGTCTGTAGTGTCGCGACAGAATCTTTTAATGGAGAAGTGGATTAACAGTTGAAGCAATGAAAGATATGGGAGAGAACGGGGCAGTGGATTGCCCAAGCGAAAACCCAGCAGACATGCTTGTCCAAATGGCCACCTTCTATACTGTAAACTTCTGTGGTTCTATAATATTAGTTCCAATGTTCTCCTCATCTGAGACTTTAATTTATGAATAGACAATAAGTACATTGCCACTTGTCATTATTATACTTCCCCAATTGTTCTAAAATTTGTTTACACTTTCCTATGATAAGAAAAAAGAAGGAACTTTCACATCTTTCACATCTTCAGAATGTCCTTCAGCATTTCACAGCAATGAGTTATATTTGAAGTGTAGCCGCAGTAGTTACATAGGTAAATACAGCATCCAAATTGTGCACAACAAAGTCCCAAAGCAGCAAAAGAGATAGATGACTAGTTAATCTGTTTGAGTCGAGGAATAAACATTGGCCGAGATACGTGGAGAATTCTGTTTTATTTTCAGACAGTGCTGTGGGATCTTTTACGCCGACCTGAACAGGAAGTTGGGTCCTCAGTTTAACATTTCACTTGAAAGACAATTCCAACAATGCAGCACTCCCTCAGTACTGCACTGAAGTGTCAGCATAAATTATGTGCTGAAGTTCTGGAGTGAAGCTTGAACCCAAAACCTCCTGACTCAAAAGTGCAAGTGTAACCACCTGAGCCACGATTGATGCTTTGTAAGGACTGCACTTCTGACAATTCAGCACTCCCTCTATACTGCACTGCGGCCATACTAAATCCAGCACTCCTTCAGTACTACTACAGAAGGAACTTTTTCTAAATTAGAACGAATTTACAAAGTTTATTGCTCTACTCCCCAACCCTGATTATTGCATGCTTTCTTGCCCCTTCAATTAGGCTTTTTGGAACTCACACCATTCCCAATTTGAGTAGGCAAGCAGATGATCTGCTCCTAGGCTTCTGCCAGTGCCACCGGTAAGCTACTAAGAGGTACATGTAAGTTGCCCGGGTAGCTTTGCTTTTTCTTTTGTTCTTGTCAACCGTTGTGGTTCTGAATTTATTAACCAAAAATGGCTACTTATGTTTGGTGCTGATCAACCACAGATCATAGTCAAAATAATTGTCATGTCTTGTTTGTGGCAAATGCTATTTGTTACTTCTGGCTTCATGTATATCACAGATGTCAGGAAATTCAAGAGTTACTTAATATTCAGAGACTTGAGGACCTTATGTCAACAAATCCTTTGATTACATGTAAAGTAGATTAGTACTTTTTTGAATCAAATCTGCATGAAATGGGCTAGTCTAGATCTAGCATAATCCAATCTAAATCGAACTGAAAAATTTGCCTATACTTTTCACTGAGGTAAAACTAATTTAAATTAATATCTAGTGCTGTTGCTGAGGGGTGGGGGGAAAGAGAAGAGGGGGGTTATCTGTGGAGGCCACAGGCCAAGATTGAGTAGTTGAGATCTGAGGATATGTAAATAGTTTGGAGTTTTGTCTGATTACCTTTGGGGATTAGCAAGTATTTATATAGAACTTTTCCTTAGGAGATTAAATGGATGGTGTAGAGTTCTTGATGGAATACACTGTACATGGTCTGTCAAAGGCGCAATCCTAATGGGATCAGCGATCATCTTGTATGATTGCTCATGTTAATATTGAGTCAGTACAAGAAGTAAGACCTGTACACTTAGAGGAATGGTGTACATTTCTTTCTCCTGCCTTCCGTGGATATTTGTTTTCTGAAGCACCTAACTCTCTATATCTCTGTGTCTCTTTACATCAGTTGGTGAACTCATTGTTGCAGCTGTTGTTATCCCAAGTGCTGCCTGGGAATAGTCAGCTATAATATGCTCCAGTTCAAAGTGCTGCTCTGCTGGGGCAACAGTGTTTCCACTTTTCTTCACCTATTTCTTTCTCTCCTGCTCTCCCTGTCTCTGTCTCTCTCACTCTGTCTCTCTGTCTCTTAACCACACTCTCATTCTTTGTTTTTCTGTTCCTCTTGTTTTTATTTTTCTTTGTTTCTCCTTTCTTGCTCTCTCTAGCAAATCATCGGAATGATTGCAAAAACTGTGATTGTACCAGCAGCAATTGAAAGCATATGATAGCCCTGTCTTTGGTGAAATTCCACCCCATTTTAATTCAGCCTGTGTGTCTGATTTAGGAGACCCTTAGGATAGCCTCTGTAATATCTGATACTCAAGGCTTTGAATAAATCCTTTTGGTTACAAAGTAGGGCGATTAACTGGTTAGAGATCTCCGGCTTATGTGGATTGCATTTGATTATTGTGCATATTTGAGAACCCATAATGATAGTAAAGAAGCCTTCTGATGTTCAGGTCAAAGAAGGGTGAAATCAGCTGTGAGCAAATAAGTGCTTTTTGGGTCAAAAATAAAACCAAATGTTTGTAATCTGCTTAACTTTGGATTTAATAAGCAAAATATTTTTTGGAAGGAACAAAAATATTTCATGTTAAAAAAAACACTTGCAATTGTCTTTCCAAAGTATAATCTTAAAGTGAGTTGATGTGTATTACTAGCTGCAGTCTAAGCACCTCCTCACCCAAGGAAATTCTTTCAACCAGTTGAAGGTATGCTCCACTTTGATGCTGCGCAATGTTCAGAGAGAAGATGAAGTGTTTCCTGCACTAAGTGAGGAAAGTGGCCACTGATGATTATACTTTGTAAAAAAAAAACAATTGCAAGTATTTTTTATTTAAAATATTTTTTATTCCTTCTAAAATAGGTTTTGCTGATTAAACCCAAAGTTTGTGGATGACTTGAACATCAGAAGACCTATTTAGTATAATTATGGGTTCTCTAATATGCAGAATAATTAAATGCAATCCAGACAACCCTGCAATTACACCAGAACTGCAGTACGCTGACAGTTTTATTAAGTTCTAATTTTGGAATTTATGTTGCGGAGATCAATTATCAGCATTAATCATCTTTCTTATGAGGTGTTAAACCGTTTGCCCTCTCGGGTGGATATAAAAGATTCCAGGGAAGTTCTCCTGGTGTCCTGGCCAACAATTAGCCCTCAGCCAACATCACTAAAAAACAGATTATCTAATCATTTATCATATTATTGTTTGTGGGACCTTGCTGTGCACAAACTGGCTGCTGTGTTTCCTGACATTACAGCAGTGACTACACTTCAAAATTATTACATTGGCCGTAAAGTGTTTTGGGATGACGTGAAAGATGTTATATAAATGTACGTTTTTTCTTTCCTTAACCCTAAAATCAAAAGGTTTAGTTGTAAGCCACTGACAATCACTCAAGTTGCTTGTTAAATGGTCACTATGTGTCAAGGTTGTGCCAATGTGGAGACTGGGACCAGCATTTGACTTAATTTGACATCTTACATAACTCTTAGTTCTTTACAGCCCTGCAGCTACTCCAAGATTTACATGGGTGTGCACAGTCTATGGGAAACAGTGAAGAACAAGACCGTAGCTGCCAAATAAGCCACCCTACCAGGAGCGTGGAATTGTTTACAGAAGTTAGCATGTCTGTACAGACATATAGCAGAGATAAGTGGCGACAGTCACTTGCACAATAGGAGAATGTTTAAAGAAGTAAACCATGAATATGAAGAAGGTACATTAAGGATTGATGCACAAATTGTTGTGGTTGAAGCACTTTCTTTTTAAGTTATTTGCTTTACTCAGGGACAACTTGTAATAATTTAAATTCTTGAAGTGATCGCTCTCATAATGGTAAATAAGCTCTTCTTTGTAAATTAACATAAACATCAAATTACCTTTATAAACCTATTACAATAATTTGGTGCCAATGAATGATTTGTTATCAAAATCCAAAGAGTGATTTTAACAGTCGGAGTTAAGCCGGCGGGAGCAGATGGCACTCACGTGTCAGAGGCCTGGCAGATTTTAACTACCGGGCCTCATTTGAATCCCATGATCAACTGCTTGGCCAATTCCTGTGGAAAGTGGGAGCTGGCTGGCGGTGAAGGACGAAAATCGGGTTGGCCCAGAGACTGCTGGGTAGCATCGGAAGAAGGCCGCTGGCAACAAGGTATGTCCGGGAGAGGGGTCGTTTACAGAGCCTTGTGGCTGCGGGGGGGGGGGGGGGGGTCGGGGGGTGGGGGGGGTGAGGTGAAGCGGAAGATTCCTGGGCAGTAGAGACCTGGACTTCCCTTGTGGGGCCCGAAGGAGTAAGTTTTTCCTGACTGGTTTGTTTGGTGCTATGACCTCGGCAGGGGCCCCACACAGGAGCGGGTTAGAATGCCATTGGGGTGCTATAGAATCATAGAAAAGTTACAGCATGGAAGGAGGCCATTCGGCCCTTCGAGTTCATGCCGGGTCTATGCAAGAACAATCCAGCTAGCCCCACACCTCCGCCCTATCCCTGTAGCCCTGCATTTTTTTCCTTGCAAACACATATTCAGATCCTTTTTGAAGGCCATGATTGAATCTGCCTCCACCACCCCCTTGGGCAGTGCATTCCAGATCCTAACCACTCATTCTGTAAAAAAAAAAGTTTTTCCTCATATCACCTTCGGTTCTTTTGCCAATCACCTTAAATCTACGTCCTCTGGTTCTTGACTCTTCCGCCAATGGGAACAGTTTCTCTCTTATCTACACAGTCTAGACCCTTCATGATTTTGAATACCTCTATCAAATCTCCTCTCAACCTTCCCTGTTCCAAGGAGAACCACCCCAACTTCTCCAGTCTATCCACGTAACTAAAGTCCTTCATCCCTGGAATCATTCTAGTAAATTGTATGTCATGGGAGCCCGATTTAGGTTTATTAATGAGATTCCCGCCGGAATCCAGCGGGAGCCTCATCCACCACCATAACCAGCGGCTCAAACTAGCCAATTGGCGGTAACTGAGCAGGAAATGGAGCTGCTCCATTGGAATTGCTCCTCTGCTCCATTCCCATCGATCGGGAAGAGTTAATATCGTCCCTCAATTGTATTTGATAATTTTTGAGATACAGGTTTGATTTTTATGTAGCCAGACAGAAAGACAAAGACTAACTCTCTGCCTGAAAGGGCGGTGGAGGCAGAAACCCTCAACTCATTAAAAAAGTACCTGGATGTGCACCTGAAATGCCGTGACTCAGAAGGCTACGGACCAAGTGCTGGAAAGTGGGATTAGGCTGGGTGGCTCATTTTCGGCCGGCGCAGACATGATGGGCCAAATGGCCTTCCTCGATGCCTTAAATTTTCTATGATTCTAGCCCCCTATGCATCTCAGTGGTGTTGTTTGGTAACGATCTGTACAGCAATTCTAGTCTGTCTGTTGACATTTGAGTTGTTGCTCCTTTTGTCTTGATTTTTGCCTGACTAAACCCAGAAGGGCTCATCTTCTGAAGGCCTTGCCAGTAAAGTTGGTGAGGATGTGTGAAGCCATTCTTGAACTATTTCCAAAAATCATTTTTGTAAGAATCATTGGGCGAGACCAGACTTTCAAACAAGGATAGGAATAGCAATTGTTTGATCCTTCACTGTGGCCATTCAAGCCATGATTTTTATATTTCTCTTGTGCTGGCAGCTTAAGTCTTTGCACAGCCTTTGGCAACACCAAAGCTGGATTCATTAGGGCCAGTGCTGGGCTGGAAATATCTGCTTTTTACTGGGCCTAACTGGCAGCTGGCCTTTGTGAATCTGGTAAGTTTATTTTGATGCTGCTGGCTGTGCAGGACCTGCAAGCTGACGGCAATACAGCAATATAAAAACAGCGTTAGCGAGTTATAAGAAAAAGCTCAGTCTCTAAATTAGCTGAGAAGAGCCTGCCTCCCAGACCTCATTATCAGGGCCATTGGTGTGCAGTGACTGAAAAATTCAACATACATTTTTATTATATGACATTCTGTTATTTTACCTCTGTGAAAAACACGAACAAGTGGCCCTGCTCACTATCCAGGACAAGGTACTGATTATGCTGTAGCAGGAAATGTTTGCAACAAATTCTTTAGATAATCTCTGATTTTGGTGTCTATTATTTTGCTAATTTGGTGATTATTCAATACCGCCTTGTTTTAAAATAAGAATGTTTGCTCGACACAGGAATAGTTGTGGGACTTTCCGGTATGACTTTTAGATCAGCTAAGCTGTCATTCTGTCGTGAGATTTTAGATGCTTTTATTTTTACACCATCCTGTCTCTGAGGGTCACTTGCTCCTGTTCATGTTCTATCCTATGCTGCCACTTTCCATTGGGGCATTGGAGGCTAATTCAGTAAATGGAGTCCCAGTCATCTGTGTTATTGTAATTACATCATGATGTAAGCGTGCTGAACCAGCTCCCAAATTTATTAGGTTGAGTAGGGAGATCTGGGAATCGTAAGAGATCAGAAAGACAACGAAAAATTGGGCCCCTGCTGTTATCCAGAGAGCTTAAAGCCTAGACGGCTGAAGGTACAGCCACCAATGGTGGGTTTAAGTCATCTAACGTCTCCTTCTTTGGCTCAGTGTCAATTTTTGTCTGATTACGCTACTGTGAAGCGCCTTGGGACAGTTTACTGTGTTAGAGGCACTATTTAAATGCAAGGTGTTGTTTTTATCAGATTTACATATATTAAGTGTGATGGAATACTCTCCACTTGCTTGGATGAGTGCAGCTCCAACAACACTCAAGAAGCTCGACACCATCCAAGATAAAGCAGCCCGCTTGATTGGCACCCCATCCACCACACTAAACATTCACTCCCTTCACCACCGGCGCACTGTGGCTGCAGTGTGTACCATCCACAGGATGCACTGCAGCAACTCGCCAAGGCTTCTTCGACAGCACCTCCCAAACCCGCGACCTCTACCACCTAGAAGGACAAGAGCAGCAGGCACATGGGAACAACACCACCTGCACGTTCCCCTCCAAGTCACACACCATCCCGACTTGGAAATATATCGCCGTTCCTTCATTGTCGCTGGGTCAAAATCCTGGAACTCCCTTCGTAACAGCACTGTGGGAGAACCGTCACCACACGGACTGCAGCGGTTCAAGAAGGCGGCTCACCACCACCTTCTCGAGGGCAATTAGGGATGGGCAATAAAGGCTGGCCTCGCCAGCGACGCCCACATCCCGTGAACGAATAAAAAAAAAAGTTTGGTTGACACTTTGGCACAGTAATGAGGAAGTGGTGCATTATTGGAGGTGCCGTACTTTGGATGAGATGTCAAACTGACACCCCATCAGCCTGTTCAGACGAATGTAAAATGTCCCATGGCACAATTTGAAAAGGAGCAAGGAATTGTTGACATTCCGGACAACATTCTTCCCTCAACCAATACAGTCCCCACCACTTATACCGCCCATCGTTATTGCGGCCAGCCATTTATACCAGGCAACTGACGTTAGCCATTTGCCATTCTCATAGATGTCAATGACAAAGGCACCAATTAAAACATATTAAATGCTCCGGCTATTTTGGGCAGACTCAGCTGTTCAGTCAGCTGTTCGCACCTCATTAAGGTGCGATTACCTTGGCCACTTAATCCCCTGTCATTAGTGTTGGGTTACAGTTTACACTAACAGCACTGACTGCAGCAGCAAACAAGTGTAGCTTTAAATAAAGTTGATGAACCCACATGCACACTGGTTTATTTTGTTTACTGGTGATTTGGAGGCATTTCGCATGTCAGGTTAACGTTTGAGAAGCATTACACATTTTACCATCCAACTCACATAGTGGGCAAGTCGTGTTAACAGCCCGATATTAGTGGTAGGGACCGCACCACCAAAAAATGCAGAATAAGGGATACAGAGCCAAAGCTGGTGGATATAGTTAGGAAACAAACTAGCCATGATCTCATTGAATGGCAGAACAGGCTCGAGGGGCTGAATGGCCTACTTCTGTTCTTATGTTCCTAATTGTTCATTCATTTGCTGTGTGTAGGACCTTTTTGTGTGCAAATTACCTGTTTCATTTGCCTACATAACAACAGTGACTACACTTCAACAAGTAAGTAATTGGATGTAAAGCACCTGGAACATCTGGAGAGATGCAACCAGGCACTCCCTAAATGCAAGTTCTTTTATTTTTGGTGGTTCTGTTCACTGGGTGCAAGTTATGTATCTGGAGTCGATGACACTGTTGCAGTATAGAAATGCGTTTTGAGTGGGAATGAGGTCTTTAACTGCAGGGACGGAAGTCAAATCTAAGGTAAAATCAACTGCAGGCCTCCGAGTGCTGGTTAGTCTCTTGTGGGAACTGGTCACCTGTATGCTATGACAACTGGAGGAATGGTCCAAGATGCAAGGGAAAAAATAGATTTAAAACAAATTTTCTGTCAACAAAGTACAAAACAGAAAATGCTGGAAATACACAGCAAGTTAATTAGTATCTATAAAAGGCAAAAACAGGTTATGATGCTTTTGATGGGTATCCGTTATCACAATAGGGTTATGACTTCCCTTACAGTAAACCTGTTCAACTGCTAATTTTAATTCTTTGCAGTTCAGTAGGAATTTGCATGAAAGTCTTGCCACTGCACAGAATATATGGTTTTAAAAAGTATCTATTTAGATGAAGTGTGAGTCATGATGCATGACATGCAGTGACCTTTCTTATAATGATGTAAATGGTTTGTATGCACAACACAGTTTATCTACAATGCCCATCATCAGACTTGAAAGTTATTCTTTCCTGGCTCCAGTAAAAACACAATTAAAATGCTGAGGCTCAGTGATATTCCTCATGTCAAAGGCTCTGCAAAGGACACTTTGTTGATTCTATGGTTGCATATTTGCTCGGTCCAAAACCAGACAAGATGTAGGAAGTGATTTGAGCTTTGCTTTGTTGCTGATGAAAATTCAATGAAAACCTTATTCACCTTTTAACTAACATGTGTGCTTGTTATAAGGCATATAGGTAAGTGGGGAGAAATAATAGGATTTCATTTTTCAAAGCAGACATTTTGGTATTTGGTTTATGTTTTGGAAATTTGTGAGCGGCACACTCTGATACGCAGTTGTCTGATCCGGAACTGATTGGTGACAACCCTGTGTGTATCTCTAACTATAACTAATGATCGTGTCTGTAGAATTAACAATAGCTGAATCGCAGACTTTACTAAGGGCTGTCAGTTTCCCACTGGGCTGTAATATATAAAAAAATGCTGCTTTAATTGAGACTATCTGTAGATCGACTGCCCCATAATTGTGCTAGTAGCACAATTATGGGGCAGTCGATCTGAAGCTTTGAAATTGTGCTATTTACCCAAAATTATGCTAGTCGCAAACCCCTCCTGGATATGTTTATAGTTCTTTAACTGCTGGAGGTCTTGTCTTAAATCTATTTTTTCCCTGTTTACAATTAATGCTTATCTCTGTGCTGCTGGTTCTTGACTTACTGATAAAGCGTCATTTGGAAACACAACACACATCAGAGGATCTCCATTGTGTCCATTTAAAAAAAAATCCCCAAAGAGAATTGTCATTTTCATTTCCAAAGTGGGACACTTAAGCTTCAACTGTGGAAACACTCCATGTTTGTAGTAATTCAGAGGTCAGTCTGAAACAAATACTTCTTTCTCATTCAATGCTAGAGCAATTTAATACACAATGATTATTTTTTGTAAACAAGTATTTCGAATTGCAGACCTGCATGTGGTGCATTTACTTACCAAGAAATAGGCAAATGATGTTTCTGGACTATTCAAATAATTCTTTTTTCAAAGCACTACTGTTTGTGAAATGTATTTGTTAGCAATATCACAATGCCAGCTATGAGTACTGGAGCACATGAAGTTCACAAATGTCAGCACACCAAGGTATTTTAAGGGGAAGTAGCATTTCCTACTGAATTATCGCTTAATTGTAAATGGTACAAAGGAAGACTGTTGCTCATTTAACAATATGCCTCATTCCTGTGTTTTATATTTTTAAACTGCTGAACAGAGGTAACTGGGGTACATTTTTTTGTAGAATCCGCTTTTCATTGAAAACAATTGAGAATGTTACTCTTAGCTGCCACTCAGCATGGACATGGGCAGACTGACCAGCAATAAGTGCAGAATTGTCTTCCTTTATAACAGCTAGTACTGTGTAGCAAATAATTAGGAATATCTTTGTATTCAAGCAGGAATCAAAGAATAGGAATGATTATAATTGTCATATAAAGTACAGTATATCAATTTGCATCAAAGTGGCTGTCAACCTTAGTTTATTTTTAAAAAGAGATTTACATTTGTGTAGCATCTAATTTTGTCTCTCAAATGTCTCTAAACATTTCACATGGTTCACTAATGTCTTTTGGGAAGGAAACCTGCTGTCCTTGCCTGGTCTGGCCTATATGTGACTCCAGTTCTACGCCAACATTGTTGACTCTTGACTGCCCTCTGAAGACCTGGACAACATCCAGGCTTGGGCTGATAAGTGGCAAGTAACATTCGCGCCAGACAAGTGCCAGGCAATGACCATCTCCAACAAGAGTGAGTCTAACCACCACCCCTTAACATTCAACAACATTACCATCACCGAATCCCCCACCATCAACATCATGGGGGTCACCATTGACCAGAAACTTAACTGGACCAGCCACATAAATACTGTGGCTACAAGAGGAGGCCAGAGGCTGGGTATTCTGCGGCGAGTGACTCACCTCCTGACTCCCCAAAGCCTTTCCACCATCTACAAGGTGCAAGTCAGGAGTGTGATGGAATACTCTCCCCTTGTCTGGATGAGTGCAGCTCCAACAACACTCAAGAAGCTCGACACCATCCAGGACAAAGCAGCCCGCTTGATTGGCACCTCATCCAGCACCCTAAACATCCACTCCCTCCACCACCTGCGCACCGTGGCTGCAGTGTGTACCATCTACAGGATGCACTGCAGCAACTCGCCAAGGCTTCTTCGACAGCACCTCCCAAATCCACGACCTGTACCACCTAGAAGGACAAGGGCAGCAGACGCATGGCAACACCACCACCTGCACATTCCCCTCGAAGTCACACACTATCCTGACTTGGAAATATATCACCATTCCTTCATTGTTGCTGGGTCAAAATCCTGGAACTCCCTACCAACAGCACTGTGGGAGTACCTTCACCACACAGACTGCAGCGGTTCAAGAAGGCTGCTCACCGCCACCTTCTCAAGGGCAATTAGGGATGGGGAATAAATGCTGGTCTTGCCAGCGACACCCACATCCCATGAATGAATAAAAAAAAGTGGCCTAGCAAGCCACTCAGTTGTACAAAGGATGGTTAATATATGCCAGCCTTGCAGTGACGCCCATGTCCTGAGAATGAATTATAAAATATACAATTAATTACTTTGAAGTGTAGTGAATATTATGTAGCAAACACAACAATCTTTTTGTACACAGGAAGATCCTATAGAGAGCACTGAGGCAAATCTGTTTTTAAAGGTTTAATAAAATAATTCTTCATCAAAATAATGTTTCTATCACATTCAACTTGCACAACATTTGTTTGATGATTTCAAGGTACATTCACAGATGAATAGCTACATCATAATCCATGTACTAATCATCATTATTGGTTCCTCATATTGAATTCTTTATCCCCTATTCCAGCATAAAACCTGCTGCAACATTTATTATAAAAACAGTGGTCTGTCATAGAACTAATTTGCTTTGAAATCCATGTCTAAATGGACTGTGAACATACCATATTTTTGTAGTGGCCATAGGTGTAGTGGGGACATGCTCTCCCTTTTCAGTGCTGCAATTGCCAAGTCATGAAGGCTGCTCATTATTGCACTGAAGCAGGGATTATTCGCACTAAGCAGCAAAGATATTGCAATGTATGAGTGGTGAGCAATGGGGACATGGCAACTTATATGAATAATAAATGTGCTGTTGAGTTTGCTGTTGAGTTCCAGTGTGGTGTAAGAGTGTTAAACAGACTGAGTACACGCTGCTTACAACCGGTGGAGTGTGTACTTTTTCCACTTTACTCCTCTTCTGAAGTGACTTGTGCTGAATACGGTTCCTCAGGCACCAGGTCCCTCTGATCTGGTGTCTTGTCCAAGTGGCCAATTTTCACCTAGACAGTCTTGAGCCTAGATAGTCCATGCTAGCAAGCTATTTGACCACGTGGGACTTTACAGCTGCGCCTGAACCAATTCTCATCCACTGTTCACAAAGATGTACCTTCCAATATGGGCCACCATGTAACACTGTGTGTATTTACTTATCAAGTAATAGGTAAGTAATATTATGGATTATTCAAATAAATCTTGTTTTAAAGCATTACTGTTCGGGAAATGTATTTGTTAGCAATATCACAATGCCTGATGTGAGTACAGGAACTTTTGCCAACATTTTTAATCATTTTAGCCTGGTAATCCTGAAGCTAGTTGTAATGTCCCCATTATCACTGCAGCTGGGATTGGCTAAGAGAGCACAGACCAGGCCTTGATATTAGCGGGGAGGCAGGATGGCAGCGGGGGGGGGGGGGTGGGTGTGTGATTGGGCACGCCCAGTAAAATCCGACCATTCCCCATGCGATCGCGGGTAAATTGGAGCCACTTAACGTGGCTTCTGGGTTTGCCGTCATAAACTTGCGCAGTGGGCAGACTGCACACCCGCATCACAGGCTGTCAGCTGGAGGAGCCCTATTTAAAGGGGCAGTCCTCCAAGGGCTGCTCCTGGAGGAAACACCCAAAAAGCACAATGGAGCAGCCCAGGGGGAAGGCTGCTCCAAGATTCAGTGACGCCTCACTCCAGGTGCCACTGGATGGGGTGAGGAGGAGGAGGGATGTCTTCTACCCGGTGGATGGGAGGAAGTGGCCTGCCTCTGCCACCAAGAAGGATTGGCTCGAAGTGGCAGAGGAGGTCACCAGCAGCAGTAACATATCACGCACCTGGATCCAGTGCAGGAAGCGCTTCAATGACCTAACTAGGTCAGCCAAAGTGAGTAAACTCACTCATTCTCCTACAATCCGTCTTCCACATCACCGCCCCACCCCACAACTCATTCTGCACTGCCAACACTACTCCATCACATCACTCCCCACACCCACTCAAAGCTCATCCCCAACTTACCTAAACTTCCTCAGCACTTCCTCACCTCCCCATTACTCACTCCGCCACTACCACTCAACCCAATCCTCATACAATGTCATGGCTCTGTCTCATACTCGCCCTCTGATGCATCTCTTTCACCGACAACCGCACCCAAACCAATGCATTCATCGGTTGGCCATGTCACCATCACTCACTCGCGCGTCTGTACTTTCTCCCCTTATAGGAGAAGAGAGCCCAGAATGCACGGGAGAGGGCGGGGACCGGAGTGGGGCCGCAATCGGTAGTCGTGCTCACAGACACGGAGCAGGAGGTGCTGGAGCTGAGCCGCACCCTCGAGTGCCTGTCTGTTGGGGACGCCGAGACTGGCACCGGACAAACGTCTGGTGACAGAACTTTAATATTCAGCACACACAATATGAATTGATGTTAACATGCCTTGCCATCTTCAGCAACTCAACATCTGTGATCATGCTTAATGTTGCCTTCCGTTCTCTTACAGGGCCTTCAGCAACTGCTGCGACGGCAGAGGGCGATTCCTCAGAGGACCTCCAGCCTCTGAGGGTGCACCGTCACATCTGAGCGAGTCATCCACCAGCGCAGATACACACACCTCGGTGGGTCCCCGTTCTGTTAGTTGGGGTTGCACATGGTGAGTCACCACACACATATGAGCACGAGCAGACACTGGTGGCAGGGGCAGCTGTGGAGAGTCTGCGTCGGTGGGAGCAATCCTCTCCAGGCTCAGCTCAGCTGGACACAGATGCTGAACCCTGGGGGCCATCCATTAAAAGGAGAATGATCGAGGGGCAGCAGCACATTTGCAAGGTGCTGGAAAGGTGTCACGCGCACGCTCCACAATCGCGCAGAGGATGGAGGAGTCCAACTCCTGCGTGAATGGAATGGTGGCACCAGGTAAGGGAGGGCATCTCTGAGATAGTGTCGCGGGTAAGTGCGGGAATGTCTGCGATGCAGGGAAGGCTAGGTTCCATGGAGCTTCAAGCACGGCTCACAAGTTAGTCTATTCAGGCCCTGACAATGGCCCTTCGGACTCAGGGTGAACAATATTCTGCCACCTTAAATAGGCAGGCAGATACTCTAGCACTGGCCTTACAAGGCTTCACACATGTCCTCCAAACTGTCGTCCAGCGGAGTGGTAGGAGTGGTGTGGGCCTGGCCCAGGGGAGGGATGATGTCCAAAGGGTTCATGGAAGTGGGGACGCCACTCAAAGCGCCCCCATGTCTCACCCATTGCCCAACTCTCAACCAGTACCCGCAATGCTGCCTCCTCTAGGTGGCTGAGTCTGCCCCTGCACAGGTGCAGGTGGAGCAGTCTTTGGAGGGGCCCTCATGGGCACCAAAACCCAGAGGGCGTAGGCCCAAAGCACCTAATTGGTCAGGGCATGAACAAGAGCAACCTACCACTACCTCTGCAGCAGCCACAGGAGATGCACCACGTAGAGGTAGTCGGAAGCGAAAGGCAGTGGTTTTGTAAGCACAAACGGGATGCACAAGAGTGTTTGACGGTTGGTCATGTTTTTTATTTATATTTGCTTTTTGTTAAACGCACATTAAATATTATTATTGTCACAACTACTGCCACGCCTTGACCATTTTTGACTGGCTTCTGTAATAAGGCCCTTTCATGAGGTTCACCATGAACGCCCACACTTGATGCCACCCATTGGGTCACTCTACAGTGGGTGTATGTGTAGTTGCAGGACTGTTTTGTGCTGGGGCGGAGGGGGTGGTGGGCGGCTGCTGCTGCTGTGGCTGCTGCTCTGTCCAGGTGGACTCTCCACAATGTCTGATGTTAGGAGAACCGTTCACATATCAGTGACTCCCTGGCCTGACGAGCAGCCAGGTGAGCTGCTGTTCTGCCCATGGGTTGCTCTTACTCCTCCTCCTCCTCCTCCTCAATGTGGGTGGCAGATGTGGATGGGGCCTCCTCAAGCGGCACCCCTCTCTGCTGTGCTATATTACAGGGCACAACACCTGACTATAATGCGTCCCACTCTGTCTGGCGTGTATTGAAGCACTCCCCCAGAACAATCAAGGCACCTGAAGCGCATCTTGAGCAGCTCTATAGCATGCTCAATTGTAGACCTGGTAGCGATGTGGCTGTTGTTATATCGACGCTGTTGCTCGGTGGTGGGGTTCCTCAGAGGTGTCATAAGCCACATATGCAGGGGTATCCCTTGTCCCCGAGGAGTCAGCCCTTGCACGTGTTCAGTGCGTGGAAGAGGGGCGGGATGTTGGACTCCCGGAGGATGAAGGAATCATGGCAGCTGTAAGGGTGTCTGGCGCACGTGTGAAGGAATCTCTTGCGGTGGTCACAGATGAGCTGAGTGTTGATGGAGTGATAGCCCTTCCTGTTGATGAACAGTCCTGGCTCGTGTGGAGGTGTTCGGATTGCTATATGGGTGCAATCGATTACACCCTGCACCCGTGGGAAGCCAGCCACAGCATGGAATCCCATTGCCCTCTCCATTTGGTTGAGGTCATCCATGGGGAAGTTGACGTAGTGCAAGGCCCTGCGAAACAAGCCGTCGGTGACCTGCCTTATGCACTTGTGTGCAGACGACTGAGAGACCCCAGCAATGTCCCCGGTGGCACCCTGGAATGATCCGGAGGCAAAGAAGTTGAGGGCAGTGGTGACTTTGACAGCAACAGGTAAGGAGATGCTGCTCAGCCCAGCTGGGAGCAGCTCTGCATGAAGGAGGCTACAGATCCCTGCGATTACGTGGCGACTGACTCTGAGCCTCCGTATGCACTACTCCTCAGAGAGGTCCAGGAAGCTGAGCCTTGGTCTGTAGACCCTGTGGCGAGGGTAGTGCCTCCTGCGACGTCGCTCTCTCTGTTGTTGCCTCCCTGCTCTTGTGCAGGTGCCTGTGGCGCAGCACTGTGTTGTGGAGCTCCATGTGGTGGAGGTGGACGCCGTTTCTGGCGAGGCTGGTGATGTTGCTCGTCTTCGGATAAAGTGATGAATGCAGCCATGGTGCCCCCCATCCTGATAGTGTGAGTTTGAGGGGGTCCGCAAAGTAGGTAAATGTGTTTGCACCGCAGAGTTTTGGGTGGAAAGGAAGAATTTTGAGTGAAAACACAAAGATCTTGCAGCCAAAACTTTGTCCGAAGTGACAGAGTGTATCCTGCTGCAATAAATGAGGTTTTCTCCCCACTTGTCAAATAATCATTTGCATCTCCTGCTGGCTGAAACACGTCTGCTAGAACAGGGAGTGTTTCCCCCAGCACGGGAAACACGCTGAGGATCCTTTAAAATTGCACCCCTGCCAAAATGTCTACTCAATGAGGTATCTGAAGTACCTCAACTATCTGTCAAGGTATGTAAACCATCATTCCCGCCAGCTTTAATTGCCGGTGGGAGTCCCACATTCAGGAGGTGCGCGCGCACCCGAACGCCTCACTGGGGAACCCGGAAGCCAGCGAGTTTGAGCCGGGCTCTGAACCCGCTCCAGATTTCTGCAATTTTAGGAGCCCTGCCCCCAATGCACCTGCCCTGCCATCTGAAAATCGGCCCCCAGAAGTCTAATCTGGGACTTTCTTGGTATCACACAACGTGGTGAATTTTCCCAAAGAGTTAGCGGAGCAGCTCACTGGACTGTTTAAATCTTGTGCAGAATTTTGTACCACCATAAATGTGAGTTCACTGACAGACACAAGTTAACCTGATATTTCAGTCCTGAATTATATTGTTTAGATTTACTATAATTTTCGGCCATTGTTTTTATTTATATCATATGCAAAACACTAGATGGTATTTAAAACACAACAAAGAACTTGGTGATTATTACACTGCAAGTGCAGCATGTTTAAGATTTACCAGGGTAAATTTTCATCTTTAGTGTTCCTGAATTCCTCATATTGGAGCCTAGCACACAAAGCTCTGTGCTCGGAACGTTAAAGATGAAAATTTAACCCACTGTTAATAATATCTGTACAAAAAGTATAATGTACTTTAAAAATCTGCCAAACTGCTGCATTTCTAGAGCAAATGCTGTCAGTTTTTAGTTCCTTATTTTAATGCAGTGGAACCCAAGGCAAAGTTGGGCATTAATTTGACATCAAATGTTATGTAATATGACATAAGGATTCAAAGTTTGCCGATGACACGAAACTCGGAAATGTAGTAAAGATTTTGGAGGATCGTAACAGACTTCAGGAGGACGTAGACAGACTGGTGAAATGGGCAGACAAATGGCAGATGAAATTTAATGCAGAGAAGTGTGATTTTTTAAAAATTCGTTCATGGGATGTGGGCGTCGCTGGCGAGGTCAGCAATTATTGCCCATCCCTAATTGCCCTTGAAAAGGTGGTGGTGAGCCACCTTCTTGAACCGCTGCTGTCCGTGTGGTTAAGGTTCTCCCACAGTGCTGTCAGGAAGGGAGTTCCAGGATTTTGACCCAACGACGATGAAGGAACAGCGATATATTTCCAAGTCGGGATGGTGTGTGACTTGGAGGGGAACGCGCAGGTGGTGTTGTTCCCATGTGCCTGCTGCTCTTGTCCTTCTTGGTGGTAGAGGTCGCGGGTTTGGGAGGTGCTGTCGAAGAAGCCTTGGCGAGTTGCTGCAGTGCATCCTGTGGATGGTACAAACTGCAGCCGCAGTGCGCCGGTGGTGGATGGGGGGCCAATCAAGCGGTGAGGTGATGCATTTTGGTAGGAAGAATGAGGAGAGGCAATATAAACTAAATGGTACAATTTTAAAGGGGGTGCAGGAACAGAGAGACCTGGGGGTGCACAGATACAAATCTTTGAAGTTGGCAGGACAAGTTAGGAAGGCTGTTAAAAATGCATATGGGTTACTGGGCTTTATTAATAGAGCCATAGAGTACAAAAGCAAGGAAGTTATGCTGAACCTTTCTAGGTTAGGTCTCAGCTGGAGTATCGTGTTCAATTCTGGGCACTGCACTTTAGGAAGGATGTCAAGGCCTTAGAGAGGGTGCAGAAAAGATTTACTAGAATGGTTTCAGGGATGAGAGACTTCAAGGAAAGATTTGATAGAGGTGTTCAAGATCATGAACAGTTTTGACAAAGTAAATAAGGAGAAACTGTTTCCAGTGGCAGAAGGGTTGGTAACGAGAGGATACAGATTAAAGGTGATTGGGAAAAAAGCCAGAGGCGACATGAGGAAACATTTTTTTACTCAGCAAGTAATGATCTGGAATGCACTGCCTGAAATGGTGGTGGAAGTAGATTCGATAGTAACTTTCAAAAGGGAATTAGATAAATACTTGAAGGGAAAAAATTTACAGGGCTGCAGGGATAGAACAGGGGAAATGGGACTAATTTGACAGCTCTTTCAAAGAACCGGTACAGGCACGATGGGCCGAATAGCCTCCTCCTGTGCTGTACTTACTATGATACTTATACCAACTGCAATGGACTAATGGATATGATGGAAGAAAAGTAATTCAGGTACAATACAACAGTTTATGTAAATGTTCTCATTATAACTTGTGCCCTATATAAGAGATGAGGACCAACCTATCCTAAGTTATATACCCTAGGCTAAGCTTAATTAGTATCCCTCTCAGCTCTTTCCAAGCAATAAAAGGAGCTCCTGGTGTAGTCTAGTTCATTTGGGGTGAGATGGGCCCAGCTGGGTTAAGGGTTTTATAAGTTAAGAAGCACTACCTCTGAAGGGTAAGAATACATTGTTATTTTTTAAAAATAGACCCAAGACATATCACTCCTTTAAAGGATTCAATTTAAATATGATAATTGTCCAATTTTCATGTTTTGAAGGAGGTAAAAAAAGATTTTGGTTAGACGTTGTTTGCTGTGATCCAAAAATATCCTGTTTTAATTGATATCTGCTTTTTCATTGTGGGGAGGAACTGGGCTCTTGTGCTATGCTCATTAAATTTTTTTGGTCAATTTTCTCTCCTGTCTGTGCTGTTTCTTGTTAGGGCACAGTTCCACAAGCATTTCTTTTTCTACACCCAAGTAGCCATTTGTGGGACAGGAAGTATTAACAAGCTGTTTGACTGTAGAAGGCATCACAGCTGAAGGCTGATGCCTTTTGCATCCTGTGACCCAAAAACGGCCCTTTCTAGAGTAACTGGCTAGCAATCAGGAGCAGGAACAATGGCTATTTGCTTCCTTTCCAGCCCAGGGGTGCTGATGCCAATTGTGCTTCAATTGCTGCTCCAAATGAGATCAGTTGACTCAGCTTAGACTGGGAATGAACCTTTGACCTTCAGTTTAATATTTCATCAAGGAGCTACAAAAACATAGAGGAAATTTGTTCAGATGCGCTAATGAGTAATTATTTGTTATTCTATGAAATGTCAATTGACAAAACACTGCCTCGAGCACATTGCTTCTGATATCACCAGTGCACCATGCAGACCAAATAAGTCCCAGGTAGAGTACTGATCCACCTAACAGGACTGTATTTTGCAAGTGTATCTATGGATGACATGTTCCACCTAAAAGCCTGTTCACTGTCAATCCAACAAATAATGCAGGACATGGAAGTGTTACTTCCCTTGTGTGAAGAGGTATTATACTATCTTTATTGTTGTGGGATCCTTGAAGCTGTAGTGGTGCTGAACATCAGAGCATTAAACTTCAGTGCAGTGGAATGGGCAGATTCAATCACTCCATTCTCAAATGTGAACCCAGCAGGGGGACACGTGCTAGGGCTGTGACATCTTCTATGGTGTAAGGGAAGCAGAGAAATCATCCCAGCTTAGGTGGTGAGGCACTGGCAGAAGTTCAACAATAGGCTGCCTGTCCTCTGCAACAAAGGTGTGAGTCCAGGGAGACTCAGGAACAGAGATCACTTTTCTTGGAAAAATTGATCATTAAAAGGATGACCTTACTGCGTTTATTGGAATGGGATTTCAGTAAGCGATCTTGTAACCAGTCGGCTTTATGATACAGCAGTCAGGGCTATGTATAATTTGAGACTCTAGTGCTCTGAGTAACAGAACTGTTTGCGCTTTAGGTAGCGGAAGAGACATCTGGTCACAGGCATCTGTCAGCTGTCTCTTCCATCTACATGTTATGCAGTAACATAGGGACAGTTCTCACTGTAGTGGATGATACCCTAATGCAGTGACTTGAAAAAGGTTAAATGTAGTTTAATTAAAGCGTTTATATTTTCTGCTAATCTTGATGTTGGTCAAAATGAAAGCGTTAATGTAAAGCTGCAGTTTACAGAGCAAATCGCATGTGCCCATATGTTAATCTATAATTTATCTATAAATTCCACAGCCATATTTAAATGGACTAAGATATCTTGGAGTGTGATTCTCGAGTGATATCAAGTATATTTCTGTTCCTTTAGCATGAGGCTGATGAGATGGCACAGTGAGTAAAAAGCTGTAGTACGTGAGCTTCCCATTGCGACATTCACTAGAGTGAGGGCCTGAAGTGGGTCTCCTACATTTTTGAATGGAAGTGATTGAAGTTTTTTGACAGGTATGGAGTAGATAAAATCAGAGATGGAAGGGAATATTAAGTGTTGAAGAAATTGGCTCATTTGCCAGCTTTCTAGATATGAGGAGTGACAGGCCCATCTGGAATGTTCATATCAGCAGGTTATTTCTGATTCCTGTATTGTTGCTTGGGTACGGAGGGTAACCCAAAACGAGAACAGAAAATGCTGGAAATACATAGCGGATCAGTCAGCACAAGTACAGAGAAAAGACAGGTTAGCATTTCAGGTATAACCCTTCAATAGAACTGATGTATTTACAGCTTTTTTTTTATTGTGGGTAACCTCATATGCTTATGTGTGCTCATTGGTATCAGGTCTTTTTTTAAAAAAAAGTAAAGCATGAAATTCTATGAAATTATTTTCTTTTGGGGAAGGATATTGGGGAATAGTGGCACCTCAATCAAGTGTCCATTCTTCATGTGTGAGCCTTGACAGTGAAGCCTAGATTGTCAATTGGTGATATTCTGACACCGGGGTCAACCCATTTAATATGAATGGGTTAACATTATCATTAGAGCAATGCCAATCAGAGAGTGTAGTCTTGTGTGTTAGCAGGCTGCTCAGCTATTAAGGACATCACAGTTGAGCCTGATCTAGTGACTACAAAAACACTTACGAGCAGGGTTACTGGATAGTGATCAGAAGCAATAACTTTTGTTGAGTTCCTTCCCCCGCCCCTTATCTCATTGACCGATTGTAGCGGTTTAGCTGCTGTCACAGCTGAGATCAACTAACCCAGAACAGACTAGGAATTAAACCTCATCTTTGTGGCTTAGTGCTACACCAGGGAGTGCCTTTACTCACTGGAGCACTGGGGGAGTTCCTGAATTCACCTTTTTGTTCAGTGTATACAAACAAAATGATCAGGTTTCTTTCACAATTACCCAAATTTAGCTTTTGCTCCATCCCCTGACAGAAAGGAGAATCAGGTATCCTGTTCCAGGATGTTTCTATGTAGCTAGCTACTGGGGAGTCGTTCGGATTCAGAGAATGCTTTCTTCTCCCCATTCCCAGTGCGGGAGGACTTTGGGTTCATTTAGTATCTCCTCCAGTAACCCAACTGAGAGAGAGAACTTTATGTAGGAAATTATGAGCATGTCCACATGGTATTGTGTGTTGCGAACAAACATTGCATCACCGGCCCACCAGCTCTGTTGCTCTTTTAATGCAGATTTTAGTCAGTAAATCAAAAATTGCTTGGGGAGTAAACCAGTTACTAATTGTTTCACAGCACTGTGGCAGAACTCCGGAGATCGATACTGCAGTGGCCTACATTGAAACCTGACACTTTCAAAGTTTAATATTGGGGCAGAAATTGCTTGGAGCAGCGAACCAACACTGCTCACCACTCCATAGATTTATGCTAACCCACTAACTTTCTTCGGGCACTTCCTCGAATAGGAAGTGGAGAAGAGCCCAGCGCCAGATCAAACGAAGCTAAGACCTGTGGGAGAAGCGAGAGGATCACGTTCTCCCCTCGACCAATCAGATATCAGCATTTTTTACAAGCTGCGTTCACTGTCTCTACAGGCTTGAAGTGTTAAACCAGGAACTAAAAGGTACAACATTAAAATCAATGTAAAAACAGTTATAGACAGTGAAAAAAGAGAGGGTAAGAAATAATTGAATTAAATAAAAGAGACAGAAGGGAAAAGTTAAAAAAAAAGTTCTTAATTTTTTAATTTTTAATTTTTTTTTAATGACCAAAAACTATTAAAATAATGAGTAATGAGACTCCACATGTTTAAAAATTAATTTTTAGTAGTTTGGTGGTCATTAAGACTTGTTGCGCTATTAAAACTTAGACCTCTATTTTTAAGCGTACCTGTTTTGTGGTGTAATTACTTACTTTCCAGCTAGGCAGATAAGCAAGTTTGAACTTTTTCAATGATTTCTCTGATTGCAGCGTGCCATATACCTTTAATTCGAAGCCGTCATATCGCCGGTGAATCAGTAGGAGTAAGTTCTGGATTTCCGCGTTTCACTGCACTTGTGCGAACACCGGAACTTGCTCTTCCATTTCACCACTAACAACGGAAAGCGCTGTTGAGCTCTCCGTTATTTTGTGAGTGATGTCTGCCCCAACAATTAACACTAATAATTTGTGTTTGAAATATGAGCCATTTCAGAGATTTTTACGTATTTCTCCCAGAGATGAGGAGACTGTAATGTACATGTTGTTTATAAATGCTGCTGACCTTTGATCCACATGGATGATCCATATCTGATGATCATATAGTCAGGGGCATGTGGTGTGGAGTGGAGGTCAGCACCATTTATAAACTACATGTATGTTAAATGTAAAACTAAATATAAAAACATGAAAATTAAAGTGAGACCGTATTTCATTCCTAGTTCTAGATGTGTAGCATTGTTAAATATTACACTTTTTAGAGATCAAATATATAATGTATAAATTTATGGAATATCAAACTTAAGTACAAAAGGGGAACAGACTAAGAATCATAGAATAGTTACGGCACAGAAGGAGGCCATTCAGCCCATTAAGCCTGTGCCAGCTCTCTGCAAGAGCAATCCAGCTAGTCCCACTCCCCCACTCTTTCCCCGTAGCTCTACAAATTTTTCTCCTTCAGGTACCGATCTAATTCCTTTTGAAAGCCACAATTGACCCGACTTCCTCCCCCTTTTCAGGCAGTATATTCCAGATCCTAAACACTCCTTGCATAAAAAAGTTTTTCCTCATATCGCCTTTGGTTCTTTTGCTAATCACCTTAAACCTGTGTCCTCTGGTTCGCGACCCTTCTGCCAGTAGGAACAGTTTATCTTTATTTACTTTGCCTAGACCCTTCATGATTTTGAACACCTCTATCAAATCTCCTCTCAACCTTCTCTGCACTAAGGAGAACAATCCCAGCTTTTCCAGTCTATCCACGTAACTGAGGTCCCTCACCCCTGGACCCATTCTAGTAAATCTTTTCTGCACCCTCTCTAAGGCCTTCATATCCTTGATAAAGTGTTGTGCCCAGAATTGGACACAATAGTCCAATTGTGGCCGAACCAGTGTTTTATAAAGGTTCAACATAACATCCTCGCTTTTGTACTCTATGCCTCAATTTATAAAGCCCAGGATCCCGTATGCTTTCTTAACCGCTTTCTCAACCTGCCCTGCCGCCTTCAATGACCTGTGTACATATACCCCCAGGTTTCTCTTTTCCTGCACTCCCTTTAGAGTTGTCCCCTTTAGTTTATACTGCCTCTCCTCATTCTTCCTACCAAAATGTATCACCTCACACTTCTCTGCATTAAATTTCCTCTGCCAAGTGTCCGCCCATTTCACCAACCTGTCCTTGTCCTCTTGAAGTCTATCACTATCCTCCTCACTGTTTACTACACTTCCAAGTTTGGTGTCATCTGCAAATTTTGAAATTGTGCCCTGTACACCCAAGTCCAAGACATTACTATATATCAAGAAAAGCAGTGATCGTACCGACCCCTGGGGAACACCACTGCATACGTTCCTCCAGTCTGAAAAACAGCCGTTCACCACTACCATCTGTTTCCTGTCACTTAGCCAATTTCGTGTCCATGTTGCCACTGCTCCTTTTATTCCGTGGGCATCAGTTTTATTGACTAGCCTATTATGTTGCACTTTATCAAACGCTTTTTGGAAGTCCATGTCTGCAATATCAACCGCATTGCCCTCATCAACCCTCTCTGTTACCGCATCAAAAAACTCAATCAAGTTAGTCAAACATGCTTTGCTCCTCCTGTCCCTACATTCAAGTCACGCAGGCCGCTACTAACCACCACTACCCCAGCTCTGCCCTTCTCGATCGCCGGCTACCGCTGTCTTCCCTCCCGATCAGCCTCCCATCCCATCTGATCGCCCCCCTTCCCGGTCCTCTTTAACCTGACTTAAGTGAAAGTTTTGGTTCATTCATGACTTAATGTCAGCCAGGCAGTCTATCAACACTGGCGGTCAAGGGGAGTGATAGAGAAGGTCAAGTTGGGTATTAACTAACCCTATGCCTAGGGATAATGTCACTGAGGGGCAACAATTAAATGAGGAAGAGGCCAACAATGGAATTCTGGGGTATTCTGGATGTAACCTTGCAGTGGTGAGATTTTTGCCATTGCTGGAGATATGCTGGCTGCGTTGGAGCAGGTAGGAGTACAGCCAAGTGTGGACTGCCCTTTGGCAGTGAACCAAGGTTGAGAGGTGCTGGAAGAGGATGAAGTGGTCCACCATGTCAAATTGAATAGGATTACATAGAATGTACAGCTCAGAAACAGGCCATTTGGCCCAACAGATCCATGCCGGTGTTTATACTCCACACGAGCCTCTTCCCTCCCTACTTCATCTAACCCTATCAACATATCCTTCTATTCCTTTCTCCTTCATATGTTTATCTTGCTTCCCCTTACATTTATCTCTGCTAGTCGCCTCAACTACTCCTTGTGGTCGCGAGTTCCACATTCTAACCACTCTCTGGATAAAGACGATTCTTCTGAATTCCCTATTGGATTTGTTAGTGACTATCTTATAATTATGACCCCTAGTTCTGACCTCTCCCACAAGTGGAAACATCTTCTCTACGTATACCCTATCAAACCCTTTCATAAAGACCTTAAAGACCTCTATCAGGTCACCCCTCAGTCTTCTCTTTTCCAGAGAAAAGAGCCCCAGCTTGCTCAGTCTTTCACGATAGGTATAATCTCTCAGTTCTGGTATATTCCTAGTACATCTGCATTGAGGTCAATAGTGCCCAACGGTCACAGTCATAAAGGATGTCGGTGACTTTGACCAGGGTCATCATGGTGCTGTAGAAAGGGCAGAAACCAGATTTTAGGATTTCGAACAGGAAGCCGAGGATAAGGTGAGTGTGGAGCTAGGTGGTGACAGTCCTCTTAAACACTGTCGAGCATGTAGGCAATGTACCTGTGTCAGACCAAATGTTGTCTTTGATAACTATTCCAATTAGTTTGTAAAGTAATAAATTCTGTTGCTCAAAAAGGTTTGAGTACGTTTCATGAAGTTTTTTCAGCTGACTGTGTGTGATATTTGCACGTCTAGGTTTGTGTGGTTTCATCTCATCTCTGCTTTTTTGAATGTTTGTTCTCTAAACATTCCTTTAGCTCCACTCTATCTGTGGCCAATAGAGTGAATTGAGTTGCAAAATACTCTGATTGTGGCACAAATAGGCACCAATGTTGATTTCTGCTGTCATTATTCCAACAATCCTCATCCTCAGAAAAGCAGCACAGTATTTCCTATACCCCACACACATTTAAGCTTTTGGAGCTGAGACTTAGCTGTTTGTTTCTGTAATAGTCAGTGAAGAAAGATTATCTCTTTTCCTTTGACTATAGAATTTCTAATAGATGGAAACTGTAATTAGTCTAAACCAGTAATTAGTCTACCTATTTTCAGTTTCCATAAATGCTAATAGTGAGTAATGAAAACTATTTGCGAAGCAGTTGAGTGATCAAGTGAAGTGCTGAACTGGTTGTGCAACAGAGAGTTCAGCTGTGGATTTCCAGACTTGATTCCCCACATAGTGAGTTGCTCGTCTTGACTGGACTGTCGGAGCTCTGCCAAAGCACTGCTCCACAATCAGGAATGATGTGGAGATGCCGGTGATGGACTGGGGTGTACAAATGTAAGGAATCTTACAACACCAGGTTATAGTCCAACAGTTTTATTTGAAAATCACAAGCTTTTGGAGGCTGCTTTCTCCTTCGTCAGGTGAGGAAGGAGAAAGCCTCCGAAAGCTTGTGATTTTCAAATAAAACTGTTGGACTATAACCTGGTGTTGTACGATTCCTTACATTTGTACAATCAGGAAGGGAAAGATTGACAGGGAAGATCCCAGACTGCTTTCTTGCGCCTCCTAGTGGCCAGTTACATAGCATCATTGGCAGGGGCCTGGAAGCTGCCTTCTCTAATCAAAAGACTTTCCAAAATGGAGCAGTGGAATTAATTGTTAATATAATATTTTATAATGTGTTTGGAATAATAGTTGAGAAACATGTTAATAGATCTTTTAGACTTTCAAGACAGCCATGTTTCCAAGGAAAGAATTTGTACAATTTGACCATATCATGTATATTGTTTAATGTCTGTCTGCTATGTACACAGCTGGTTGTTGAGCCCTGCTGTAGACTGTGCTGCAGGAGAAGTGTATACATCCCATTGCAATTTATAGGCTGTCTAGACGGGGCGGGGGGAGAGAAACCTTGAGTGCAGGCTGCTCCATTTAGAAGTTAGCTTGATTTTAACCGACTGTTTCATAGTACCACACTTCTGATGAAAGCAAGCTGTTTAACTCAGTACCTTGTGTTAAAAACCTATTCACAAATTGAAGCTGCACACTAAGGGAATATTTATCTTTGCTTTTTTAAATATGTAATATTTAATATCTGATATTTATCCAACAACTGATCCCAATTCACTGAAACTCAAGGGACAAAGTTCTCTGCTCTTGCAATATTTTCAAGTCTGTGTTGAGAAGCTACATAGTTTTAACTGTTTAAATTCTAGTAGTATTCTTAAGCATACTTGAGAGCCTTATAGTTTTGGCTCTTATCAGCCTTATGCCTATGTTCTTTGGGCTTAGGTAAATGGATCGTGCCCTTATATGAAGAGAGTTGCTTTCCACATTGGGTAAATAGAAATTACTTATGTGGATTTCTGAGTAATTTGGTTTGGAGACGTTTAAGCATGGTGACCATTCCCAGATGTCTGTTCAGGCTGAACCTGACCTTGGGGCCTTGTTTAACCCTGAGCTGAACCTCAAACTCCACATCCTAGCCACCATCAATATGGCTTATTTACACCTCCATAACATTGCCTGCGTCCACCACTACTTCACCCCCATTGCCGCAGAAACCTTCATCCACACCTTTGTTATCTGCAGGCTCTCCTACCTCTTCTGTCACCACTGCTCAGTATCAGGTTCTGTTTCAGTGAAACACTTCAAATATTTTATTACATTAAAGGCACTACATAAAATGCAGGTTGTTTTAGGTTTTCCATACGTGTCGGGCACTGTGGCTGTCCCCCCAAAAATCTAAAATTATATGCGGTCTGAAATATATACTACTTGGACATTATTGAATTGATCATTGTGACTGATTACCACCAACTTTAGTATGACTGTTTAGCTAAACACAGATAGAAAAGTATGGTTGTAGAGACCTCCAAACGTAATGGTCGATTGTTTCTCAACTTGCCCAGTTTCTCAGTATTGCTTCTGAGTTTCAACCCTCCGCCTTCTCACATTTGGTGTGAAAAAGCAAAGGAGATTGGTTATTGCAAGGCCGTATAGTGCAAGTGGGAGAAAAAGACACTGACACATGGCCGGGGGGGGAGGGGGATGTGAAGAAAAAACATGGAGTGAGGTGGAAAGAAGAAATAGAAGGCAACCATAGTAAGTCAAAATTCATTTGGGAAAAACTAAAAATGGACCACGCACTTGAGCCTGTAAAATTTGCTGAGCAGCTGCCCCAAGGGCTCATGCTAAAAAAAGATTGTGTCCAGTTTTGATAAAATTACATATCGAAATTGTTTCCACTATTATCATTTCCCATTGATTATTGTAAATAATATATAATCACTGTGGCCACCTTTGCCCTGGAATTGGAGACAAAGAAGATCATACTGTGATTCTTTGGTTAGTGGGATCACCTCTAAATCAACCAACTCGTAATTGTGTTTGCAGCACACAGTTAATTTATAGATTGTGAAAAATAATTGCTCAACTTTTTTGTATGAAAGATCATGTATTAATAATTTGTGAGTTGGTTGCTGTGCTATTTAATGGTGCGTAAATTTGCCTGAAGGTTTTGAAGAGCATACCATATAATGTGTATGGTATACGGTATTTCCTTTCTGTCTCCCAAACACAACAATCAATCATTGATGCATCTTAATAAAGGCAGGAGAAGTGACCACTCCCAAGATTATTTCAAGGAGAATCTTGTTTAAAGCATATGACCTTTTTAGTCCAGCACTTCGAAAGGGGTTGGGACCTAAATCCCTGTTGAATAATTAGTAAGGAATCTTACAACACCAGGTTATAGTCCAACAATTTTATTTTAAAATCACAAGCTTTCGGAGATTATCCCCTTCGTCAGTTGAGTGCACGTGACGAAGGGGATAATCTCCGAAAGCTTGTGATTTTAAAATAAAATTGTTGGACTATAACCTGGTGTTGTAAGATTCCTTACATTTGTCCACCCCAGTCCATCACCGGCATCTCCACATCTTGAATAATTAGGTGTTAGTTCCTGCTGTTAGAACATTTCAAGTATATTTGACCACCCAGAGTGAATTCTTATCTGATGCTGGCATTATAATCTTTCACCTTGATAGGGAATAGCTTTTTGGTATTAACTATGATCATCCAATGCATAACACATGCACAGCAAGAAAGATCAGCATTTAGGAGAAGGGAAATTGAATATTTTGCAACAATATTTTCAACATAATTATCATGTTAGTATATTCATTATTACTTATAGGACATGGTTAACTATTCTGTAGCAGTTTTTGATATTTTGAATGTTCATTCCAGTTTTTACTTGGGGTATCAGATAGAAAGTAAAGTGTTATCTTTTTAAAATTAGTGATCATCAGATAACTTCCAGGAACTGACTGATCAAGTTGCCCAAAATTGGGGAGATAGCACGAGGGGTTCAGAAACCTAACTCAAGATACTTAATATATTTGAGCTGCTAGAAGGAATTAAGTCAAAGGACTTCATGAAACTGGATGCTATGCTGGATTCCACACAGTGAATCTGAGGAGGACAAAAGAATTTCCCTTTGCAATTGATATTCAAAGTTAAATGTTGTAAAAGCTCTACATTGCTAATTATTCCTGTGTAAAACAATTTATGGGATAGGGTTGAAAATAATAAACATTACTGTCATTGAGATTTTTAGTAAATTTTCTCAACTGTGTAGGCAACATAAAGAAGGATTAAAATATATGGTAAGAGCAGCATGTAGTTACTAGTGTATTTTTATTTAAAGTTGAACATTTCACTTTAAAGCTGTAAAAGATGCACAGAAACACTTAATTTACACAGATTATTGGACATTGTCAACTACTCTGTACCAGTGTTTGAGTGTAATTGAAACTGTTTGAATACTTTACATGTGTGAGAGGAAGCTTATTCAACAGTATTTTAATGTGGGAAATGGCCCACATGTAGCTTGATGGAATGGAGCCCTTTTGCTCACTCTCTTGTTACAACAAAGGGAAATATCCTGTATTAATGACTAGTCTGTGACTGGGTTCATTTGATGAGCAGCCAACAGATCTGATAATTGGGCTCTTCCGATTGGATCAAACGTGCTCGCACATAATCATTTATTCCTTGTCACCTGATGTGTGTTGTCTGTTCCCTAGAGAAAAAAAAACCTGTTGTAACAATGGATGTCTCTGTTCCAATGATGTGAAGTTCCTCAGCTGTTTCAGGAACTAGTTTGGAAGGTAGTTGTGTTGGAATAGAAAAGAAAATAGGTGTTGAGGTGAGGTGTGATTTTTGTTTTTTAAATACACTAATTCCCCATTGTTTATTTCAACTTTGAAGATGTAAAGACTAGAAAAGTGTAGTTTATCCTGAAATGGCAGGAACTGTGAGAAAGTAGTCCTGTTTTGTAGGTGGTAACAGGTAAGTTTTATGGACAATTGTGAATCCTGTGCTAAATGGAAATGAAGGGTGGTTGTATCTGTTTACTTTCATAGACCTTGTGTTAATGTGCTGTGGGTGCAGTGAATTCAAATATGTGTTAATAGATGAAACATAAAGCATTTTATAATTGTGAATTTATGTTTAGTTTTAGTCTGAAACTGAGGTTCATAAAAGGGAATGTCTTGCTATGGACCTGAACTTCAAATTTTCTTTTTGCCCTAGTTAAGTAATGCTAGTTTAAAAAAAATACTTGATCAATTATTTTAATTTAAAAATTAACTCTTCAATTTTTTTCCCTCTCATTTTTCACTTAATCTCCCCATAACAACTGTATCTGAATGTAAGGAATCTTACAACACCAGGTTATAGTCCAACTGTTTTATTTGAAAATCACAAGCTTTTGGAGGCTTTCTCCTTCGTCAGGTGAGCGAGTGTGGGATTCCATGGAAGGTTACCGCACTTATATTCAGAGAACAATACCTGGTGATTACAGATAATCTTTCCAACTGTCCGTTGTCAAGGCAATCAAAGTGTTCAGACAGAGTGATGTTACCTACAGGACCACCGAATACACAAACGGCTAGAACACAAAACAGAGAAAGGGAGAGAAACATCCGAAAGGAAGAGAAAGACAGAGAATGACCCGTTGTGTTAAAAACAGATAACTTTTTTTCGCTGGTGGGGTTACGTGTAGCATGACATGAACCCAAGATCCCGGTTGAGGCCGTCCTCATGGGTGCGGAACTTGGCTATCAATTTCTGTTCGATTTTGCGTTGTCGTGTGTCTCGAAGGCCGCCTTGGAGAACGCTTACACGAAGATCGGTGGCTGAATGTCCTTGACTGCTGAAGTGTTCCCCGACTGGGAGGGAACCCTCCTGTCTGGCGATTGTTGCGCGGTGTCCGTTCATCCGTTGTCGCAGTGTCTGCATGGTCTCGCCAATGTACCATGCTCCGGGGCATCCTTTCCTGCAACGTATGAGGTAGACAACGTTGACCGAGTCACAGGAGTATGAACCATGTACCTGGTGGGTGGTGTCTGTGTCGATGATCTGGCATGTCTTGCAGAGGTTGCCGTGGCAGGGTTGTGTGGTGTCGTGGACACTGTTCTCCTGAAAGCTGGGTAATTTGCTGCGAACGATGGTCTGTTTGAGGTTGGGTGGCTGTTTGAAGGCGAGTAGTGGAGGTGTGGGGATGGCCTTAGCGAGGTGCTCGTCGTCATCGATGACCTGTTGAAGGCTGCGGAGAACATGGCGTAGTTTCTCCGCTCCGGGGAAGTACTGGACGACGAAGGGTACTCTGTTGGTTGCGTCCTGTGTTAGTCTTCTGAGGAGGTCTATGCGATTTTTCGCTGCGGCCCGTCGGAACTGTCGATCGACGAGTCGAGCGTCATATCCCGTTCTTACGAGGGCGTCTTTCAGCGTCTGTAGGTGTCCATCGCGTTCCTCCTCGTTTGAGCAGATCCTGTGTATTCGCAGGGCCTGTCCATAGGGGATGGCCTCTTTGACGTGGTTAGGGTGGGAGCTGGAAAAGTGGAGCATCGTGAGGTTGTCCGTGGGCTTGCGGTAGAGTGAGGTGCTGAGGTGCCCGTCTTTGATGGTCTTCAGTTCAGTGACGTGGCTGAGATCAGCAGCTCCATGCCCAGACCTGCATCCCACAACTGAGAAATGGATATGGTAGTGTAGCGGTTGTGGTATATGTGAGCAAGCATCAGATAAAATGACCATGAAACTTGTTATAAAAATCAATTTTCAAAAATTCGTTCATGGGATGGAGGCATCGCTGGCGAGGCCAGCATTTATTGCCCATCCCTAAGTGCCCTTGAGAAGGTGGTGGTGAGCCACCTTCTTGAACCGCTGCACTCCGTGTGGTTAAGGTTCTCCCACAGTGCTGTTAGGTAGGGAGTTCCAGGATTTTGACCCAGTGACAATGAAGGAACGGCGATATATTTACAAGTCAGGATGGTGTGTGACATGGAGGGGAACGTGAAGGTGGTGTTGTTCCCATGTGCCTGCTGCGCTTGTCCTTCCAGGTGGTAGAGATCGTGAATTTGGGAGGTGCTGTCGAAGAAGCCTTGGCGAGTTGCTGCAGTGCATCCTTTGGATGGTACACACTGCAGCCACGATGTGCTGGTGGTGAAGGGAGTGAATGTTAAGGGTGCTGGATGGGGTGCCAATAAAGCGAGCTGCTTTATCTTGGATGGTGTCGAGCTTCTTGAGTGTTGTTGGAGCTGCACTCATCCAGGCAAGTGGAGAGTATTCCATCACGCTCCTGACTTGTGCCTTGTAGATGGTGGAAAGGCTTTGGGGAGTCAGGAGGTGAGTCACTCGCCACAGAATACCCAGCCTCTGACCTGCTCTTGTATCCACAGTATTTATATGGCTGGTCCAGTTAAGTTTCTGGTCAGTGGTGACCCTCCAGAATGTTGATGGTGGGGGTTTCGGTGATGGTAATGTCGTTGAATGTCAAGGGGAGGTGGTTAGACTCTCTCTTGTTGGAGATGGTCATTGCCAGGCACTTGTCTGGCGTGAATGTTACTTGCCACTTTTGCAGCCCAAGCCTGGATGTTGTCCAGGTCTTGCTGCATGCGGGCTCGGACTGCTTCATTATCTGAGGGGTTGCGAATGGAATGGAATTGAACACTGCAATCATCAGCGAACATTCCCATTTCTGACCTAATGATGAAGCAGCTGAAGATGGTTGGGCCAAGGACACTGCCCTGAGGAACTCTTGCAGCATTGCCCTGGGGCTGAGGTGATTGGCCTCCAACAACCACTACCATCTTCCTTTGTGCTAGGTATAACTCCAGCCACTGGAGAGTTTACCCCCTGATTCCCACTGACTTCAATTTTACTAGGGCTCCTTGGTGCTACACTCTGCCCTTGACATCAAGTCAGCATTTGACAGTCACTCTCTCCTCACCTCTGGAATTCAGCACTTTTGTCCATGTTTGGACCAAGGCTATAATGAGGTCTGGAGCCGAGTGGTCCTGGCGGAACCCAAACTGAGCACCGCTGAGCAGGTTATTGGTGAGTAAGTGCCGCTTGATAGCACTAAAGAGTGACAAATCCCCAGGACCAAATGGTTTCCATCCCAGGGTTTTAAAGGAAGTAGATGAGCACTTTGCAGATGCCCTAACGATAATCTTTCAAAGTTATCGAGATTCAGGAACTGTCCCTCTTGATTGGAAAATTGCACATGTCACTCTGCTTTTTAAGAAAGGAGAGGGGGAAACCAGGGAATTATAGACCAGTTAGCCTAACATCTGTTGTGGGGAAAATGCTGGATTCTGTAATTAAGGATAGGGTGACTGAATAACTGAAAATTCTCGAGGTGATCAGAGAGAGCCAGCATGGATTTGTGAAAGGTAGGTTGTGCCTGACAAACTTGATTGAATTTTTTGAAGTAGTGGACAGGGGAATGTCAATGGATGTTATTTATATGGACTTCCAGAAGGCATTTGATAAGGTCCCACATAAGAGACTGTTAGCTAAGATAGAAGCCCATGGAATCGAGGGAAAAGTACAGACTTGGTAAGGAAGTTGGCTGAGCGAAAGGCGACAGAGAGTAGGGATAATGGGTAAGTACTCCCATTGGCAGGATGTGACTAGTGGAGTCCCGCAGGGATCTGTCTTGGGGCCTCAATTATTCACAATATTTATTAACGACTTAGATGAAGGCATAGAAAGTCTCATATCTCAGCTTGCTGATGACACAAAGATTGGTGGCATTGTAAGCAGTGTAGATGAAAACATAAAATTACAAAGTGATATTGATAGATTAGGTGAATGGGCAAAACTGTGGCAAATGGGATTCCATGTAGGCAAATGTGAGGTCATCCACTTTGGATCAAAAAAGGATCGAACAGGGTACTTTCTAAATGGTAAAAAGTTTAAAAACCGTGGATGTCCAAAGGGACTTGGGGTTCAGGTACATCGGTCATTGAAGTGTCATGAACAGGTGCAGAAAATAATCAATAAGGCTAATGGAATGCTGGCCTTTATATCGAGAGGACTGGAGTACAAGGGGGCAGAAGTTTTTTTTAAATTCGTTCACGGGATGTGGGCGTCGCTGGCAAGGCCAGCATTTATTGCCCATCCCGAATTGCCCTCTAGAAGGTGGTGGTGAGCCACCTTCTTGAACCGCTGCAGTCCGTGTGGTGACGGTTCTCCCACAGTGCTGTTAGGAAGGGAGTTCCAGGATTTTGACCCAGCGACAATGAAGGAACGGCGATATATTTCCGAGTCGGGATGGTGTGTGACTTGGAGGGGAACGTGCAGGTGGTGTTCCCATGTGCCTGCTGCTCTTGTCCTTCTAGGTGGTCGAGGTCGCGGGTTTGGGAGGTGCTGTCGAAGAAGCCTTGGCGAGTTGCTGCAGTGCATCCTGTGGATGGTACACACTGCAGCCACAGTGCGCCGGTGGTGAAGGGAGTGAATGTTTAGGGTGGTGGATGGGGTGCCAATCAAGCGGGTTGCTTTATCTTGGATGGTGTCGAGCTTCTTGAGTGTTGTTGGAGCTGCACTCATCCAAGCAAGTGGAGAGTATTCCATCACACTCCTGACTTGTGCCTTGTAGATGGTGGAAAGGCTTTGGGGAGTCAGGAGGTGAGTCACTCGCCGCAGAATACCCAGCCTCTGACCTGCTCTCGTAGCCACAGTATTTATATGGCTGGTCCAGTTAAGTTTCTGGTCAATGGTGACCCCCAGGATGTTGATGGTGGGGGATTCGGTGATGGTAATGCCGTTGAATGTCAGGGGGAGGTGGTTAGACTCTCTCTTGTTGGAGATGGTCATTGCCTGGCACTTATCTGGCGCAAATGTTACTTGCCACTTATGAGCCCAAGCCTGGATGTTGTCCAGGTCTTGCTGCATGCGGGCTCGGACTGCTTCATTATTTGAGGGGTTGCGAATGGAACTGAACACTGGGCAGTCATCAGCGAACATCCCCATTTCTGACCTTATGATGGAGGGAAGGTCATTGATGAAGCAGCTGAAGATGGTTGGGCCTAGGACACTGCCCTGAGGAACTCCTGCAGCAATGTCCTGGGGCTGAGATGATTGGCCTCCAACAACCACTACCATCTTCCTTTGTGCTCGGTATGACTCCAGCCACTGGAGAGTTTTCCCCCTGATTCCCATTGACTTCAATTTTACTAGGGCTCCTTGGTGCCACACTCGGTCAAATGCTGCCTTGATGTCAAGGGCAGTAACTCTCACCTCACCTCTGGAATTCAGCTCTTTTGTCCATGTTTGGACCAAGGCTGTAATGAGGTCTGGAGCCGAGTGGTCCTGGCGGAACCCAAACTGAGCATCGGTGAGCAGGTTATTGGTGAGTAAGTGCCGCTTGATAGCACTGTCGACGACACCTTCCATCACTTTGCTGATTATTGAGAGTAGACTGATGGGGCGGTAATTGGCCGGATTGGATTTGTCCTGCTTTTTGTGGACAGGACATACCTGGGCAATTTTCCACATTGTCGGGTAGATGCCAGTGTTGTAGCTGTACTGGAACAGCTTGGCTAGAGGCACGGCTAGATCTGGAGTACAAGTCTTCAGCACTACAGCCGGAATGTTGTCGGGGCCCATAGCCTTTGTTGTATCCAGTGCACTCAGCTATTTCTTGATATCACATGGAGTGAATCGAATTGACTGAAGACTGGCTTCTGTGATGGTGGGGATATCGGGAGGAGGCTGAGATGGATCATTCACTCGGCACTTCTGGCTGAAGATGGTTGCAAACGCTTCAGCCTTGTCTTTTACAGTCACGTGCTGGACTCCGCCATCATTGAGGATGGGGATGTTTACAGAGCCTCCTCCTCCCGTTAGTTGTTTAATTGTCCACCACCATTCACGACTGGATGTGGCAGGACTGCAGAGCTTTGATCTGATCCGTTGGTTGTGGAATCGCTTAGCTCTGTCTATAGCATGTTGCTTCCGCTGTTTAGAGTGAGGAATATACCAGGCTATGATGTTACAGATTGTGCTGGAATACAATTCTGCTGCTGCTGGCCCTCAGCGCCTCATGGATGCCCAGTTTTGAGCTGCTAGATCTGTTCTGAATCTATCCCATTTAGCACGGTGGTAGTGCCACACAACACGTTGGATGGTGTCCTCAGTGCGAAGACAGGACTTTGTCTCCATGAGGACTGTGCGGTGGTCACTCCTACCAATGCTGTCGTGGACAGATGCATCTGCGACAGGTCGATTGGTGAGGACGAGGTCAAGTAGGTTTTTCCCTCATGTTGGTTTGCTCACCACTTGCCGCAGGCCCAGTCTGGCAGCTATGTCCTTCAGGACTCGGCCAGCTCGGTCAGTAGTGGTGCTACCAAGCCACTCTTGGTGATGGACATTGAAGGCCCCCCCACCCAGAGTACATTCTGTGCCCTTGCTACCCTCAATGCTTCCTCCAAGTGGTGCTCAACATGGAGGAGGACTGATTCATCAGCTGAAGGAGGGCGGTAAGAGGTAATCAGCAGGAAGTTTCCTTGCCCATGTTTGAGCTGATGCCGTGAGATTTCATGGGGTCCGGAGTCAATGTTGAGGACTCCCAGGGCCATTCCCTCCTGACTGTATATCTGTCCTGCCGGTGGGACGGGACAGGACATATCCAGGGATGGTGATGGAAGAGTCTGGGACATTGGCTGAAAGGTATGATTCTGTGAGTATGGCTATGTCAGGCTGTTGCTTGACTAGCCTGTGGGACAGCTCTCCCAATTTTGGCACAAGTCCCCAGATGTTAGTGAGGAGGACTTTGCAGAGTCGACTGGGCTTGGTTTGCCTTTGTCGTGTCCGGTGCCTAGTGGTCCGATGCCAGGTGGTCCATCTGGTTTTATTCTTCTTATGACTTTTTTTAGCGAGGTTGTACAACTGAATGGCTTGCTAGGCCACTTCAGAGGGCAATTAAGAATCAACCAATTGGCTCACTAACGTCCTCCAGGGAGGGGAACCTGCCACTTGTACGCAATCTGTATGAATCCAGTCACACACTGTGGTAATGACAATCACAACTTGAGAATGTAGCCCACTGACACCTTCTCAATGTAACTGGGGTGGGCAATAAATGCAGCCATGCTGATATCCTGAAAACATTTTTTTAAAAAAAACCTCTGCACCTTCACACTACCATTTTAATGACCATTTTTAAAGCTAATTTTTGCAAAGCCTACATTCAACTATAATAGCTGTTGTTTGGTTACTGAATGATCCAGCGATTCCAACAGGGATTGGTGTTTGCATGCCGTAAGCTGGCGTGTGATTTGGCTAACCGCCATGATGCATCTTGGAAAATAGCAGGCGTGCAGTCCATGATTATCCATCGATTAACTAAAATAGAGAGAAATTCTCCGGCAACACTTCCATGCTTTCCCATGTTGTGCTTTCCACTGGGAGCAGATGGATTGCAAAATATAAATTTTAAGTTTGTTTGAAATCCCTAATCCATATTTACAAGGAAGATGTTTGTAAACATTTTCCTTTTTGAATTGCCAGTGGTAATTATCATCCCATGTTCAAGTCACTAATAATGTATGACTGAATTGGATAGAGAAACAAGCAACAAATAGTAAAATATAACACATTATTAACCTTAACTGCTATGTATTCAATTATCCACCAGGGTGCCTTTTTTATATGAAACTTCAATAGTGGTGAGCTACCTAATGTGACTGTTATATTGCTGATAATCTGAGGTTTTTGTTGTAATTTTACTTCCACACCAGTTTTAGATGCAAAATTAATTGATTCCCATAAAATAAAAGGCAATGCAGTGCACTCTTTCATAAAGAAACCTCCTTGCACTTCTACACAAATGCTGAGTGCAAAAATTCATTTTATAATTTTGTTACGTGTCCAATCTGAAATTAATTAATTTTTCAGGGACAAAATTAATTATCACTTGGAAAACCATGGGTTAATTAATGACCGCAAACACTGATTTGTTAAGGACATTGTATCTGACAAACTTGATTGAGTTCTTCGATTGAAATAACTGAGAGGATTGATGAAGATAGTACAGTTGATGATGTATATATGGACTTTCAAAATGCATTTGATAAAGTGCCACAATTAGACTGGATAGCAAAATTGAAGCCTACGGGATTAAAAGGACAATGGCAGCGTGGATACGAAATTGGTTGAGACAGAAAGCAGAAAGTAACAGCGAACGGTTGTTTTTCAGACTGGAGGGAAATATACAGTGGTGTTCCCCAGGATTCAATATTAGGACCACTGCATTTGATATATATTAATGACTTGGACTTGAGTATACACGGCATAATTTCAAAGTTTGCAGATGACACATAACTTAGAAATGTAGTAAACAATTAGGAGGATAGTAACAGACTTCAGGAAGATGTAGACAGACAGATAAAGTGGGTACACACATGGCAGATGAAATTTAAAGCAGAGAAGTGTGATGTGGTGCATTTTGGTAAGAACGAAGTGGTGATATAAACTAATTGGTACAACTTTAATTATGTACACAAATCTTCGAAGGTGACAGGACAAATTGATTTTGAAAAAAGCATATGGGCTCCTTTGCTTTATAAATAGAGGCATAAAGTACAAAAGCAAGGAAGTTATGTTAAACCTTTAGGTGAGGCCTAACCTGTTTTATATAAAGTGTTGTGTCCAATTCAGGGCACCACACTTTAGAATCATAGAAAGGTTACAGCACGGAAGGAGGCCATTCGGCCCTTGGAGTCCGCGCTGGCTCTATGCAAGATCAATCCAGCTAGTCCCACTCCCCCACCCTAGCCCTGTAGCCCTGCAATTTTTTTCCTTTCAAGTACTTATCTAGTTCCCTTTTTGAAGGCCATGATTGAATCTGCCTCCATCACCCCCTCAGGCAGTGCATTCCAGATCGCTGTGTTAAAAAAAAAAGTTTTTCCTCATGTTACCTTTTTTGGTTCTTTTGCCAATCACCTTAAATCTGTGGTTCTTGACCCCTCCACCAATGGGAACAGTTTCTCTCTATCTGCTCTGTCTAGACCCTTCATGATTTTGAATACCTCTATCAAATCTCCTCGCAACCTTCTCTTTCAAGGAGAACAACCCCAGCTTCTCCCGTCTATCCACATAACTAAAGTCCCTCATCCCAGGAATTATTCTAGTCAATTTCTTCTGCACCCTCTAAGGCCTTCACATCTGTCCTAAAGATTCTATTGGGAAAGATGTCAAGGCCTTGGAGAGGGTGCAGAGGAGATTTACCAGAATAATACCAGGGGTGTGGGTTTTCAGTTATGTGGAGAGACTAGAGAAGCAGGGACTCAACTATTCTAATGCTCTTCAGGCGGGCCTTCCATCTTCTAGCCTCCATAAACTTGAGCTCATCCAAAACTCTGCCGTATCCTAACTCGCACCAAGTCCTGTTCTCCTATCACCCCTGTGCTCGCTGACCTACATTGGCTCCCGGTCCGGGAATGACTCAATTTTAAAATTCTCATCCTTGTTTTGAAATCCCACCATTGCGTCGCCCCCTCCCTATCTCTGTAACCTTCTCCAGCACTACAACCCTCCGAGATCTCTGCGCTCCTCCAATTCCGGCCTCTTGCGCATCCCTGATTTTAATCGCTGCACCATTGGCGGCTGTGCCTTCAACTGTTTAGGCTATAAGCTCTGGAATTCCCTCCCTAAACCCCTCTACCTCTCTCCTTTTTAGATGCTCCTTGAAACCTACCACTTTGACCAAACCTGTCCCAATATCCCCTTACATGGCTTGGTGTCAAATTTTGTTTGATAACACTCCTATGAAGTGCCTTGGGACGTTTTGCTACATTAGAGGCCCTATATAAATGCAAGTTGTTGTTCTCTTTAAAGCAGACAAGGTTAAGGGGAGATTTAATAGAAATGCTCAAAATTCTGAGGTCTTTTGATAAGAGTAAATAAGGAGAAACTGTTTCCACTGGTGGGTCATTAACCAGAGTGTACTGATTTAAGGTAATTGGCAAAAGAACCAGAGGAGAGATGAGAAGAATTTTTTTATGTGGTGCGTTATTATAACTGGAATGCACTGCCTGAAAGAGTGGTCGAAGCAGATTCAATAGTATCTTTCAAAAGGGAATTGGATGTATACTTGAAAAAGAAAAATTTGCAGAGCTATGGGGAAAGAGTGGGGAATTGGGACAAATTAGATAGCTCTTTTCAAAGAGCCGGCTGAATGGACCGAATGGCCTCCTTCAGTGCTGTTAAGATTCTGTGAAATAAGCCTGTGTAATGCATAATAATACATCAACTGTTCTTTATAGTTCAGTGGCAGTGTTGTGATATTAATTTCATATGTGCCCAGTACTTTTTTGGGAGGAAAGGAAAAATTCCTTTGCTACTTCTTGGTCCAAAATGGTATTTTGTTCTCTTATGAGCCTCCAAAATAATTTTTCTAGATTTCTGTAAAATGTTGAGTCTGGTATTTCCTGGGTGGAGTCGTAAGCTGGTGTGTGATTTAGCTGACAGCCGTGATACTTCTGTTTTGTTTATGTCTCCAGGCTATATGAAACATGTCCGTGCACAATAGCAGCACTTGCAGATATCTGAGCTGCAATTTTTTTACACGTTACGGGGCTTCAGTGCTCAGTGTACACCAAGCTAAATGCTGTGCCACTGTGCTGAATGAAATGTTAGTTCAGATTTCATTCAAAGTTGGCAGAAGTGGTTGTACTGTAGTGACATTAAATTTTAACCGCCTCTAATCCTCTGTAGTGAATCGAATGCAAAAGTCCACTTTACCAACTGCACAATGCTGCATGTAAATGATGAAACAATTTTTGATTTATTTTTCCCTAGTATTTCCTCTAGTACCTGATCACTCATGAAACTGGGTTAGTATCAGTTATTTGCTAGGGTTTAATTTTGTTACTAAATAAGCTGCAAAATCTGACAATACTATACTGAAGAAATGGTAATTTGTAGGTAGTCAGTACCATTTCTCTCTTTGTGGCTGCAAATTTTAAAAATGTGGCACTCTGTCTTTGAAAGCATGACCCCTAGCTAATGCAAAACTTGTGTGCAACCGTACTGCTTTGAACTGAAAATTGAACTTGCCTGCCTTGTGTTTGTTTTAGCTGTCTACGTTCATATATCATCTGTATGGTATAAGAACTGTATAGTCTAGCAAAGTAATAATGGAGCCCAGCACCTTGAAATGCCCAAATTTAGCAATGCTTCAGACGCTTTTAGTAGTTTTTCATAATCTCATAATGAAACTGTAGCAAATCTGAAACTTTCTCTCTGGGTTGAGATACTGAAGTGTATCTTAATTCTTTTACTCTACTTTACTTTAAATCTCTTATAGAAATCTGGTACCAATATAAATATATAATCATATGAAATTGGAGTACTTTAAAGAACACCATTCTTGAAATTTCCCCAATAATACTGGTTTTCGATCATTGCTTTAATATTTTTTGTTTTAAACTGAACCACAGGTTGCTTTGTGTCTGTCAAATTCTATGATGTTTAATACCACTGCATTTTAAAATATTCTCAATATTTGACAAAGTGGAGCAAAATGATACAAGGTATTTATAATGGTGTTTTGCCTAAAAAGACAGCATCTCTTAAGTTTCATAAATCTTAGATTATTCAACGTAACAATGAAAATCAGTGTAGACCGTTTATTGTGTTTGTAAAATCTAATCTGGTTCTCAACCATACATTTTGATGTAAAATGCATTATAACTTTATTAAAATATGTGCAAAATAAATAAGGAGGCACGGTCTGAAAATGTGAAGCAAGCATCCTTCAGTAACTAGTAAAGCTGTTTGACTTGTTGAACTGCTATTATTTTCCTGATATTGGTTTCTACCTCCTGTCTTGGATTCTGCAACAGTTATCTGCATGTTGGGAAAGTTTTTTTTAAAATTTGACCGAATACTCATGACAACAGCAACTTGCATTTATATAGCTCCTCTACTGTAGAAAAACATCCCAAAGTGATTCACAGAGGCATGAGAGAAAATGGACCCTGGATTATTTTAGTGTCCCGATTGGAATTCTTTTTGACAGTGTAATAATTCAGTGAGTTTTTGTAACATGGATGGTGAAAGCACAGTTTGCTTGGTTGAAGTTGTTTACTTCTACAGATTAATATGATCCCATTACAAATGCATTAGATAATTTAAATGTATAATATTAAAAGGCGTTGTACTGTCATGTGGAGACTTGCCTGCACTCCTGCAGCATAAAGGAACAGCCTGCCACATTAAATTATTTTCTGCTCTAAAAGATAGATGGAATTATAGGGCATTATTTTAAAGCTGGGCATGCCTTTTAAAACAAATGTATTATCTGTGATCTGAAGATGAGATTGCGTACACTGCACAAAATGCAATTTGAATTTAAAAGGATGTCATTTTTAAAAGAAAATTGGTCTGCTTTTCCAATTTTAATGTGTTTATTCCATGCTTAATGTTGATTTTCTGTATGTTGCCTTTCTATATCAGATCTTTGTGCTTGTGATTAAGTAAATATGTCCTACAGAATCTAGTTTGCTTTTTTTGCATAAATGGCATCAATCCAGATGGAAACAGGAGGGTAAAATATTGTTTTCTACTAGTCATGGTTGTAATCCATATTAACATAATTTTATAAGGAAGATTACTCTGTATTTTTGCTGTGCATTTGATTTGAACTGTGAGCAGAAAAAGAATTGTTAGAGTTCCTGCAGAGAAAACACTGATGTCGGTGGTGGAGCCAGTGGTGGGTCGGGGGTTATGATTCCCCCCCCCTCCCACCATCATTTTGAGGTCAGCCAACATGGCTTTGGAGGACCACCTCCATTTCGCTCTCAGGAAGCTCTGTCACCCGCCTTCGGCCTCCAGGTTCGGCCTTGGTTTGGCCTTCGGTCTAGGTATTTTACCACTCCCCAGTTCCCTTCCTGCCAAATTGGCCAAATCTCAAGTTCGACCCCGATCCCCACCTCCACCTCCAGTCGGCCATACCCACCTCCATCACTCACTGGTGTAGCAGTGAGTAAACCAGCGTACGTTTCGATACCTTGCTCAATTGTCCATACTTTGAGTGTGCTCTCAGTGAATGAGTTAAAATGGGAGGCGGCTCATACGGAGTATAAACACTGGCACAGACCAGTTGGGCTGAATAGCTCCTTTCTGTGCTGTAGGTTCTGTGCACCTCTATGTAATAACCTGGTGATAGTCATGGGAAGCATCACAGTCAAGCTCAGTTCTATATTTGCCTTGTGTCCACCCAGTGCACTTTCCAGCAAGAATAACTGGATTGCAATTGGGAGTGGAAAGCCTGGCTCATTTTCTTCCCTTTCTTGCCCTCCCTAGTTGAGGGGAACCAAGACCAATTGTAACACCTGTACCACCATCTCAGCTGAGATCAGCTAACTCAGCACAATCTAGGGATGGAACCTGGCTCCTTTGTAATCCGTGTGACCTAGTACCATACTGGGTGGTAAATTCGCCCACTTAAGTCATCGGGAAGCTATTTCAGTTTTCTTTTATTTGTGCAGGCATTGCTTCTCGTTTTAAAGCTATGACTTCTGAGACTAAATTATCACGAGGCATGGTTTTAAAAAAAATAAACATAGTCCAATGGTGTAGAGTACGATTATACTTTAATTTTTTATCATTAATTCTTCAGTAAAAGCTGTGATCCCAAAACAGTAGTAATAGCATACACAAGTCTGAGGTATCATGATTACTGATCTCCGAACTAAAAGGTTGATTGCAATTTATTTTGGGTGACGAGGTAATGAGGCAATTTAGATATTAGCATAATCAAAAAAATGCCCTGCAACCACTTAAGTTTTTGGATACCGTTAGAGAAATGTCAAGGAACAATTTTTATATCAGCGCAGTGGGTTTTATTATTTCAACTACAATAGTCTTGATTACAGCATTTGAAGGAAATTACAAACACCATGGCATCAATGTAAATTAATCCCCAGAGAGTTTTCTTCATTTAATAGGATTTATTATGAGTAAGGTGGAGATTAATAGTTAGTGATTGAAACAAGATAACAGCCAGATGGTAGCTGAACCAGTTACTGCAAGTTCCAAAAATGGAGCTGGGAAGTCCAAAAAAAAATCACCATTTTAATGTAAATCTACTCTCTCTCAGTTATGATGTTCAGTACTTAAGACATTTTTTGAAAGTTGAATATTTTGATGTGACATTTAGGCTAGAATGCCGTTAATGAACTAAAAAATTACATTTCTCGTTGCAACGAGCTGGCCATTGATCTAATCTGTATTATTTTGAGTTGGTTTAACCCTTTCACTTGTGCATACTTGGCCAACTTCCATTAATAGAAATTGGTTAACAGGATTCATACTAAATCGAACAAAAGTATTTTCTTCCTGTATTCTCTTTTCTTTTCTCCTGAAGGCGCTGATGCTGGCATATAGTTCCATTGTGCCAGCCATCTCTGGCATCTTATCCAATGGGTTTTTATGTCCATGTCTAGACAGTAAATGGCACCTCCCACAATAGCAAAAGATGCTATCTCAACCAAGATTGATTCTGTCCTGTTCAAAAAAAAACAGGGAGTGTTCCTAGTATCCTGGCCAACATCCTTCCCTCAGTCAATACCACCGAAAACAGATTAAGTAGTCATTCATCTCATTTGTTGTTTGTGTAAAATTGTGCCACATTTTCATACATAACATTTTTGACTACACTTCAAATATAATTAATTGGATCTGAAGCACTTTGGAATATCCTGACGGTGACGAGGCAATATATAAGTGCATACTCCTTCCTTCCTTCCTCTCAAGTTGCTTAAGCCAATTGTAACACCCCTGCTGCTTTGTAAATGATGACCTTGCTGCTCTGTATGGTTTAGTACACCCTGGGTGGTACACTTACCACTAAATCACTGAAGGAGCTCAAAAAAGGTTTAGTGGCTAAAGCTTCATTTTACACATCAATGTACTATGTTTTGCAATAGTTACAACAATCCACAAATAGTCCTTTTGCAAAGCCCACCGTAATAACTATTGTGTGCATGAGGTGATACCTACAACTGTGCATGTTGTCAGACATGTCTGCTTTCAAAACTTCCATTACTAGTTTCATATGGTTTTAATGAATCCAGCTAATTTCATGTAACAGAGCAATGAAAGCAATCTATCCTATTTTCTGCCAATGAAAATGACAGTCATGTGTTAAGTGATCTTGATTTAAGTATTTAAACTCTCTTTGAAGATGGGCACATACAAAATGAAGGGGTGTCTATACTGTATTATTGAAATACACACCATTGGTTGAAGAATGCATCTTTATAACTCATTTTTCCCCATCACTGGAGCATAATTTAATGATTTTGATTTTAGGTGTAAATTTATTGCCTTGAAATTCTCTATCCTCCTTATCATGAAATATACTATTTGAGGAGTCAACGGGGAAAGTTTCTAAATTTGCATACAACAAAAAGTTGCGTTTATATACTGCCATTTAACATATAATAATGTCCCAAGAAGAGTAATCAGAGAAAAATCAACACTGAGCCAAAGAAGGAGCTATTATGAGGATTGACCAAAAGCTTGATCAGAGGTGTGTGTTAAGGAGGAGTGGGAGGTGGAGAGGGTTAGGGAGGGAATTCCAGAGTTTAGGGCCTAGATGGTTGAAGGCAGTCGCCAATGGTAGGGGGGAAAAGGGAGTAAGGATGTACAAGAGGCTAGAGTTGGAGGAACGCAAAGTTCTTGGAGTGTTGTAGGGCTGGCGAAGGTTACAGAAAAAGGGAGGGGAGTGCCCATGAAAGGATTTGAACACAAGGGGAACAATTTTAAATTTGAGGCATTGGGTAACCGGGTGCCAATGTAAGTCGGTGAGCAGGATTTGGTGCGGGTTAGGATACGGGCAGCAGAAACGTGGATGAGCTCAATTTTATGGAGGATAACAGGCTGGCCAGGAGAACATTGGAATAGTCAAGTTGGGAGGTGAAAAAGGCCTGGATTGGGGTTTCAGCAGCAGAAGGACTGAGGTATAGGCAGAGATGGGTGATGCTACAGAGGTGGAAGTAGGCAGTCTTTGAGATGGAAAGGATATGGGGTTGGAAGCTCAGTTCAGGGTCAATTTAGGATGCCGAGATTGCAAACAATCTGGTTCAACCTGCGAAAGTGGCCAGGGAGGGGGATGGAATCAGTGGTGAGGATGCAAAGTTTGTGGCAGGCTGAAGACTATGGTGTTTGTCTTCCGCTTTTGAACTGGAGGATATTGCAGCTCATCCAGGAGCAGCACCAGGCGTACCTAAAAATGAGGTGCCAACCTGGTGAAGCTACAACTCAGGACTACATGCATGCTAAACAGCGGAAGCAACATGCTATAGACAGAGCTAAGCGATTCCACAACCAACGGATCAGATCAAAGCTCTGCAGTCCTGCCACATCCAGTCGTGAATGGTGGTGGACAATTAAACAACTAACAGGAGGAGGAGGCTCTGCAAACATCCCCATTCTCAATGATGGCGGAGTCCAGCACGTGAGTGCAAAAGACAAGGCTGAAGCGTTTGCAACCATCTTCAGCCAGAAGTGCCGAGTGGATAACCAATCTCAGCCTCCTCCCGATATGCCCACCATCACGGAAGCCAGTCTTCGGCCAATTCGATTCACTCCACGTGATATCAAGAAACGGGTGAGTGCACTGGATACAGCAAAGGCTATGGGCCCTGACAACATCCCAGCTGTAGTGCTGAAGACTTGTGCTCCAGAACTAGCTGCGCCTCTAGCCAAGCTGTTCCAGTACAGCTACAACACTGGCATCCACCCGACAATGTGGAAAATTGCCCAGGTATGTCCTGTCCACAAAAAGCAGGACAAATCCAATCCGGCCAATTACCGCCCCATCAGTCTACTCTCAATCATCAGCAAAGTGATGGAAGGTGTCGTCGACAGTGCTATCAAGCGGCACTTACTCACCAATAACCTGCTCACCGATGCTCAGTTTGGGTTCCGCCAGGACCACTCGGCTCCAGACCTCATTACAGCCTTGGTCCAAACATGGACAAAAGAGCTGAATTCCAGAGGTGAGGTGAGAGTGACTGCCCTTGACATCAAGGCAGCATTTGACCGAGTGTGGCACCAAGGAGCCCTAGTAAAATTGAAGTCAATGGGAATCGGGGAAAACTCTCCAGTGGCTGGAGTCATACCTAGCACAAAGGAAGATGGTAGTGGTTGTTGGAGGCCAATCATCTCAGCCCCAGGGCATTGCTGCAGGAGTTCCTCAGGGCAGTGTCCTAGGCCCAACCATCTTCAGCTGCTTCATCAATGACCTTCCCTCCATCATAAGGTCAGAAATGGGGATGTTCGCTGATGACTGCACAGTGTTCAGTTCCATTCGCAACCCCTCAGATAATGAAGCAGTCCGAGCCTGCATGCAGCAAGACCTGGACAACATCCAGGCTTGGGCTGATAAGTGGCAAGTAACATTCGCGCCAGATAAGTGCCAGGCAATGACCATCTCCAACAAGAGAGAGTCTAACCACCTCCCCTTGACATTCAACGGCATTACCATCGCCAAATCCCCCACCATCAACATCCTGGGGGTCACCATTGACCAGAAACTTAACTGGACCAGCCATATAAATACTGTGGCTACGAGAGCAGGTCAGAGGCTGGGTATTCTGCGGCGAGTGACTCACCTCCTGACTCCCCAAAGCCTTTCCACCATCTACAAGGCACAAGTCAGGAGTGTGATGGAATACTCTCCACTTGCCTGGATGAGTGCAGCTCCAACAACACTCAAGAAGCTCGACACCATCCAAGATAAAGCAGCCCGCTTGATTGGCACCCCATCCACCACCCTAAACATTCACTCCCTTCACCACCGGCGCACTGTGGCTGCAGTGTGCACCATCCACAGGATGCACTGCAGCAACTCGCCAAGGCTTCTTCGACAGCACCTCCCAAACCCGCGACCTCTACCACCTAGAAGGACAAGGGCAGCAGGCGCATGGGAACAACACCACCTGCACGTTCCCCTCCAAGTCACACACCATCCCGACTTGGAAATATATCGCCGTTCCTTCATTGTCGCTGGGTCAAAATCCTGGAACTCCCTTCCTAACAGCACTGTGGGAGAACCGTCACCACACGGACTGCAGCGGTTCAAGAAGGCGGCTCACCACCACCTTCTCGAGGGCAATTAGGGATGGGCAATAAATGCCGGCCTTGCCAGCGACGCCCACATCCCGTGAACGAATAAAAAAAAAAGCAGGCTGACAACACAGATGCAGTGGAGGAACTGCGAGAGGTTGTGGGGAGGTAGAGCCGAGTGGTGTTAGTGTACATGTCTTACCCCATGTCTTTGTATGATGGCAAGAGGCAATGTGTAGATGTGGAAGTGGAGGGGGCCAAATAGATCCTTCGGGGACTCCAGAGGTAATGGTGCAGAGGCGAGAAAAGAAGCCATTGATGGAGACACTCTGGCTGTGATTGGATAGGTGAAAGTGGAACCAAGCGAGGGTAGTCCCATTGAGCTGGAGATGGAGGAGAGGTGGTGGTGGTGGAGGATGGTCAACTGTGTCAAAGGCTGCAGAGAGGTTAATATGGACGAGGAGGGATAATGCAGCACGGTCACAGATATCATTTGTGACTTTGATTAGGACTGATTCAGTGCTATGGCAGGGGCAGAAACCTGATTGAAGAGATTCAAATGTGGAGTTGTAGGAAAGATGGGCATAGATTTGGAAGGTGACAGCACATTCAGGTACTTTGGAGAGGAACTGACATACGAGGAGAAATTGGGTCGACTAGGCCTATATTCACTAGAGTTTAGAAGAATGAGCGATAATCTCATCGAAACATATAAAATTCTAACAGGCCTAGACAGACTAGATGCAGGGAGGATGTTCCCGATTGCTGGGGAGTCCAGAACCAGGGGTCACAGTCTCAGGATACGGGGTATGCCATTTAGAACCGAGATGAGGAGAAATTTCTTCACTGATGGTGGTGAACCTGTGGAATTCTCTACCACAGAAGGCATTGGAGGCCAAGTCATTAGATGTAATCAAGAAGGAGATAGATATATTTCTTAATGCTATAGGGATCAAGGGATATGGGGGAAAAAACGGGAACAGGGTACTGAGTTAGACTATCAGCCATGATCATTTTGAATGGCCTACTCTTGCTCCTATTTTCTATGTTAAAGGGAGTTTGAAAGGGCAGTAGTTCAGAGAACAGAGGGGTCAAAGATGGGTTTTTTGAAGAGATGATGGTTTTGAAAGGGTTGGATACCTGAGGTGAGGGATCCATTAACAATGTCAGCTAACATGGAGGCTAGGAACGGAACTGGGTGAACAGAAGTTTAGTGGGAATGGGGTCGAGACCAGGTGGATCTCATGGACAAGATGAGCTTGGAGAAGGCATGAAGGGAGATAGAGAAAGATATGGGTTTATGGAAGTTTGGCTTGGCGAGCAAGGCAGAAGAAACTGAATGGATGGTCTCAATCTTAATGATAAAGACATCTGAGCTCCTCGCACTTTTTGGAGCTCAGCATTTAAGTGGCAAGGAACGGTTAGTAGCGGAAGAAAGAAGCCATGTGGTTGTCTGAGCTGTCCGGGATGATCCTGGGGTAATGAATGGTTTTGGCAGAGGAGAACAAGGCCCAATAGTGCTTGATGTGGTCCGGCCAAACAGGGTGATACATGGTTATACCAATTGTGCACCAGATACACTTAGATCTTCACTCCTTGGTCTTGAGAGGATGAAGATGGGTGCCATATCAGGGAACGACCAGTGTGGGAGAGAGTAAGGGTTTTACTGGAGACGAGGGCATCAAAGGTGGAGGTTAGGGAGTGGCTGACCAGATCAACATCTGCAGAAGTATCATGGCAAATGGAGGGCCAAAGGCTAGACAGCTAGGAGTTTCAAAGTGCAGTTGTAAGTAATTTGGGGTAGAGTTTTTTTCCAGGGGCGAATGTAGAAAGAAGTGGAGTTGGATATGGATGGTGAAGGATACAAGGAAGTGATTGGAAATGGCTTTGTTTGTGATAAAGATGATGGGAATAGAGAGGCTACGTGAAAATGGCAAGGTCGGGGGTATGGCTGTGAATGTGGGTATGAGAATTTACATGGAGGGAGAGTAAGGGTCAGACAAAAGGGTAGTGAAATCTGAGGAAAGAGGGCAACATAAGTTGAGGTGTTGATTGAAATCACTGAGGGAAAGGTTGTTCAGTGCAGAGGTTGAGAAAGGAAAGGAGGGAGGATATCTCTGGGAGAAGTTCAGTTTAAATGATGCCCATGTTGGATCAGAATAAGAGTATATGCAAAAGATTGGTGTTTTAGTTCTGTGCTTCACTCTAGCTTTGTACTGTTACATGCAAATAAACTCAATAAGCAAGAGAAAATTGAAATTACCTCATGACTTTGAGTGTCTTGTGCGCAAGGTATTGAAGCCAATACCTTTCCCCATCAGCATTTGGATGTACTATGTGCTTTCAGGCAATTTTACTCATAAATCTTCCCTGTTGGACACTTAACTACTGGACTGACTGGGTATCAAGCCATAAAAGGAGATTGTGATTCTTTCTGTGGGCTGGTTGTTCTTTCAAACCTGAAATTTCTGTTCAATGCTTTTTAACTCTACAATATTTCCTCACCATATCAATAGACCTACAGTGAAGTTTCAGTTATCATGGGAGTATTTTTTCCTGCATTTTTTAGTTTTCTTCCTACTGCTGCTTTTCAACCATTTTGAGATAAAAGAAAGTACTAATTTAGTCACCAGTTATGCACTTGAAAATGTTAGTGTGCAAAAAGCATAGGCCAGTTGTTACTGAAGGCGTTCCTGTCCGTGATGGAATCGTCTAATGTTTACATTGATGTCGGGTGTTTCCCAAATACTTGCGGAAAAAGTAAGGTAGGACAATGAATTGAGGATTTCTGTTAATTTCTTTGTCATATCTACAATGTATTTTGATGGTTTAATTTATAATGAGCTGGAAATTGTAGTGTCTTAATTTCTATAGCAAAATGCTTAATGGTGGAAATGCAAATCCTCAAACTTGTTACAAGCTCATTTTAATGTTTGTATCAAATGTGTTTTGCCTGTCACCCAGTAAATGAGTGCGCCTTCACTGTAATGTCCTTTGCGATACTCTCCACGTGAGACATTGGTGCCTAAAGTGCCATGTAATACAGCCAGCCTACCGGTTGGATTGGCAAAAGTGAGGCGGAATTGCATTATGTTGGCTTCAAACTGTCAGCAAGCAGCTTGCTTTTAATTTTCTTTCTGAATTGAAACTAAAATGGCCTCCTGGACCAGCATTCAGTTTTTACTGATTGAAAAGAGCGGATTGTTCGAGAGTTCTTCTCAATGGGCATCAGAGACTTGCAAGCACAGCTGCCGGCATGCGTTTCGAGTGCACCTGCATGCAGTGTTGCCAGCCCCCACCCCACAGGAACCCAAGCTCAGTCTAACTGTAGCTCTCTGCTCATGTCGTCTCAAGTGCTGTTGGAACTGCATCGGTAAATACAGTGTAAAGACAGCAGTCGAGCTCATTCTGTGGATTTCTTAAAGCTGCCTTAGGTAATGATTATTCACTTGAAAAATTCAAACATAACTCCTGTGATGTGAAAAAAGCTTCTTATGCAAATTATTTATTACATTTCTTTATCTGGCCCAGTTTTTTTTTAACCCTTCAAGATATTTAGTTGCTTCTATTTCTTGCTGTATAATTAACTGAGATTCGTCATTTTTTAAAATTCAAAATTAACAAATATAAATTATTATACTGTCCTTCAGCTCCAGATATTTTTTATTCCAAACTAAAGGAAAAGATGAAGCAACGGCATTGGCTAGTGAAGTGTTCCAGGATGCAGTTCCTCAAGATCGCGAATGCAGTGCTTGGGTTGTGCCGATTTATATCTCACTATGCAAATTTAATCATCTTGTCACTACAGCTTTTTAAGGCTTCCTTCAAACAGATAAAACCACGTGCAGAAATTTGCACCGCAACAGATAGCCACTCCAATGGCTCATGCAATATGTTATCCAGAAACTAACATGGCCGAGTTTGAGGGTGGTTCTCAGAGCAGATCGTCTCAGAGAAATTCTTTGCTTCCACTCCCCCTTTCAATATGGCAGGATGTTCCCCCATCACCCCACCCCTAAAATTTTACCCTGGTCTGCTGGTAAGGTTGGTACTTCAGTTGCTTTTGCTGAAATGCTGAAATGCTGCATGTACTTTAAACTGTAAAGGGGCCCGCCCTCCTGCCCTTCCTTTAACACCAAAAGACATGCCGGGACTGTTGGGTTTTTTTTAAAAAAGGCATCAGAATGGCAAAGAAAAATGTTGCATTGTATATGGCAACAGGAATGAAGGATAGTCATAAGAGTTTGAATTATATTAAGAGGGATGGAGTGGGGCTACTGAAAATGGGCTACTGAAAATGGGCTCAGGTGAGGGCACAACTGATGCTACAGAAGCTGCAAAAATGCTAATTAAGTTTTTTGCCTCTGTTTTTACCAAGGAGGAGACTGGTAACTTATTTGATCTGGAAAGGGGACTAGAGGGTGTTGCAGATAGTGTTGATTCATTCAAATGCAAATTAGATACATTTCTTTCAGAAAATAATATTTTGGGATAAGTAAATTAATAATTTGAGACATGACATATGGTAATTGTAGCATGCTTGGGAGGAACAGGTGATTTTGGGCCTATGGTTCTGAAAGCTTTCCACCACTAAGAATTTTTCTCACCTCTCGCCTGTTGTTGACTAACTGATAGAGATTTATTGCCACAATTAGTCAACAACTCCATTATTGTTACATTATGTAACTACCAGGAAGCTAGAAGGTAATCTAGATGGACCTTGGTCTTTTTCTGTGCAGCAATTCCTATGCTCTTCCGTCCTATGCTCTTCCATCCTTGCCAGTGCCTCTGGCAGCAAAGAAATCCTGGTGTCATGAGCTGCTATTTTATTTCGGTCTTCAACTCTGGAGTTTTCGCATTCTGGCCTGTGTGGACCTTCCACTAACATTGAAGAAAGTTTGTTGGCAGAAGTGTAATATCACTCCAGATGGCTCAGCGGGTGTAGCCAGCGAGCCGGCTGAAGTATACAGACCAGGAAACTCCCGGACTTGATCTGTGGTCAGTAAAGATAAAAAGAAAGACTTGCATTTATATAGCACCTTTCACGACGTCCCAAAGCACTTTACAGCCAATTAAGTACTTTTCAAGTGTAGTCACTATTGTAATGTAGGAAATGTGACAGCCAATTTGCATTGCGGTAAGATCCCACAAACAGCAATGGGGTATATAACCAGACAATCTATTTTTAATGATGTTGGTTGAGGGATAAATATTGGCCAGAATGTAGGAAACACGATTGGATCTTGGAGAAGTAGGAGGGACACTACAATTGGTTTCAACACATCTTGGGGTTCAAGAAGGAAAAGGAGTCTTTTCTACTCCTGATCACTATCCTGCACAAGTATTCAGATAAGGATGGGAATTTGGCTCAGCTGTGATGCCCTTAAAGGCCAAACTTTTAACTGCTATGCCCTACTCTCTCAAATTCTCTCCCAAGCAAGATGGACCATTTAGTCTTGCTATCTCCCTCCTTGTTTTCAAAATGCAATTACTCCACTGTGCCTTCCGTTCTTTCTTTTCACCTCATTCCTCCTTTACCTGCTTGGTATCCACCTTTCTGCCTGTCAAGCTCCAAACTGTGAGGCATACGATGTAAATTCATGTTAATAGCCTGCTGATGCTCAGAGGCTGAGGCTCACACGTAAATGATGACCACTTGGGTGAGGTACTGGAGACTGCCATGGAATGGTGTGTCAGCAAGGAGTCGATGCCTTTTTAGTAAGGGAGAAAATTGGTGGTGGGGGGTGAAAGCATGAATGAAACTTAAACAGCACATACCTGAAACTACACAAGCTCTGTTGCTTTAAAGTTGCAATTCGAGACATTTGAACAACTGCATATGTGCATTCTTGTGGCAGTTCGTCAGTTCTAGTGCTAGTGCTCTGAATTCCACCCCATAATAATAAATGAGTGAATCCAGAGCACCAGCAGATATAGCACAGAGAAAGTAGTTCCATTAGACAGGCTGGACTAGGTCAATTTGTATTCATGCAAAATTCTGTCGGATTCAGCAATATAGAATGTTATTACAGGAATAACCATTTTGCTTTCAGTGCCAAACACAGAATGAGGAAGTTTCATCTGAAAAGTTTACTTTTGATGATTCTCAACTGAGAAATGGGCGGCTGGCAGTGGAACCTTGGATGCCCAAGGTGCACCTGATGCAATTTTCAGGCAAGCCTTTAAATGGGTGCATAGTATGCCCACCTGAAACGGGCAGGAGATAGCTTACATATGCAAATCTGAGTTCTATGCCGGGTTTAGGACTCCATTAACAGTAGCTATACCGTTGGACATAGTACTAATCAAGAAATAATTGGAGTTTGTAACAAAGGAATTGCAATAATCGTGGGGAAATTTAATCTTCATATAGAAACTGTTTTGAATGCATTCCATGACCTTGTCCTCCAGACTGGCAAAGGCAGTCTGGAGGACAAGGTCATGGAATGCATTCAAAACAGTTTCTTAGAACAATATGGCATGGAACCAACCAGGGAACAGGCTATTGTAGATCTTGCATTGTGTAATGAGACAGGGTTAATTAGCAATATCCATAGTAAGGGATCCTGTGGGGAAGAGTGATCATAATATGATAGAATTTCACGTTAAGTTTGAGAGTGACGTACTTAAGTCCGAAACTAGAGTCTTAAACTTAAATAAAGCTAATTGTATGAGGAGCGAGTTAGCTAAGGTAGATTGGGAAATTAGATTAAATGTATGACAGTAGATAAGCAATGGCAAACATTTAAAGAAATATTTCAATATTCTCAACAAACATACATTCCATTGAGAAATAAAAAGTGATTTATCCATGGCTAAGTAAAGAAGTTAAGGATAGTATTAGATTAAAAGAAGAGGCCTATAATGTTGGCAAGAAGAGTAATAAGCCTGAGGATTGGGAGAGTTTTAAAAACCAGCAAATGATGGCCAAAAAACTGATAAAATGGAACATGAAAGTAAACTAGCAAGAAATATAAAACCAGATTATAAGAGCTTCAACAAGTATGTAAAAAGGAAGAGAGCAGCAAAAGTAAACATTGGTCCCTTTAGAGGCGGAGGCTGGAGAAATTATAATGGGGAATAAGGAAATGGCAGAGACATTAAACAAATATTTTGTATCTGTCTTCACAGTAGAAGATACAAAAAGCATAACAAATAGTGGGGGACCAAGGGTCTAATGAGAGTGAGGAACATAAAGTAATTAATATCAGTAGAGAAAAAGTACTTGAGAAAGTAATGGGACTAAAAGCCAATAAATCCCCTGGACCTACATCATAGGGTTCTAAAAGACGTGGATGCATTGGTTGTGATCTTCCAAAATTCCCTAGATTCTAGAACTGTCCCAACGGATTGGAAGGTAGCAAATGCAACCCCGCTATTCAAGAAAAGAGGGAGGGAGGGAGAGAGAAAACAGGGAACTACAGGCCAGTTAGCCTGACATCAGTTGTCGGGGAAATGCTGGAATCCATTCTTAAGGAAGTAGTAACAAGGCACTTAGAAAATCATTATATGATTAGGCAGAGTCAACATGATTTTATGAAAGGGAAATCATGTTTGACAAATCTATTGGAGTTTTTTGAGGGTGTAACTAGCAGGGTAGATAAGGGGAAACCATTGGTTGTAGTATATTTGGATTTTCAAAAGGCATTCGAAAAGGTGCCACATAAAAGGTTGTTAAACAAGGTAAGGGCTCATGGGGTTGGGGGTAATATATCAGCATGGATAGAGGATTGGTTAATGGACAGAAAACAGAGTAGGAATAAACAGGTCATTTTCAGGTTGGCAGGCTGTAACTAGTGGAATGCCACAAGGATCAGTGCTTGGGGGCCTCAGCTGTTTATAATCAATATTAATGACTTGGATCAAGGGACCGAGTGTATTGTATCCAAGTTTGCTGACAATACAAAGCTAGGTAGGAAAGTAAGCTGTGAGGAGGACGCACATAGTCTGCAAAGGGATATAGACAGGTTACGTGAGTGGGCAAGAAGATGGCAGGTGCAGTATAATGTGGGGAAATGTGAGGTTCTTCACTTTGATAGAAAGAATAAAAAAAACAGAATATTTTTTAAATGGTGAGAAACTATTAAATGTTGGTGTTCAGAGGGATTTGGGTGTCGTCATACAAGAAACACAAAGTTAGCATGCAGGCACAGCAAGCAATTAGGAAGGCAAATGGCATGTTGGCCTTTATTGCAAGGGGGTTGGAGTACATGAGTAAGGAAATCTTACTATTGTACAGGGCTTTGGTGACACCTCAACTGGAGTACTGTGTACAGTTTTGGTCTCCTTATCTATGGAAAGATATATTTGCCTGAGAGGTAGTGCAATAGAAGTTTACTAAATTGATTCCTGGGATGAGAGGGCTGCCCATTGAGTAGAATGGGCCTTTACTCTCGAGTTTAGAAGAATGAGAGGTAATCTCATTGAAATATACAAGATTCTGAGGGGACTTGACCGGGTAGATGCTGAGAGGTTGTTTCCTCTGGCTGGCGAGTCTAGAACTAGGGGGCATAGTCTCAGGATAAGGAGTTGGACATTTAAGACTGAGATGAAGAGGAATTTCTTCACTCAGAGGGTTGTGAGCCTTTGGAATTCTCAGCCGCTGAGGGCTGTGGATGCTGAGTCGTTGAGTATATTCAAGGCTGAGATCGATAGATTTTTGGACTCGAGGGGAATCAATGGATATGGGGATCGGGCAGGAAAGTGGAATTGAGACTGAAGATCTGATTGAATGGTGGAGCCTACTCCTGTTCTTATTTGCAATTTTCAAGTGCAAATGGGCTGACTGTGTGCCACGCATAGTACGTCCATTCGCACAAGGTGGTGAGCGGCCTAACAAAGGGATCGCTGGGAGGCAGCTTTAGAAAAAGGCCAGAACTTGTGGGTGGGGGAGGATTTTTTGGGGACCAGAAGAAGTAGGAATTTGGTCGGCCAGCCTCCCTCCCTCCCTTCCTCCCTCCCCACCCTGTCTACGAATCACTTCCAGCTTGGCTCATCCACAAAGCCGGTGCATTTCCTGCGCGCCCCCACCCCACCCCGCGTGGTGATCTGCCCGCTAGCATTCATTGAATATGCGAGAGCTCACCTGAATTATGTTGGTGATATCCGAACCTAAAAATGGTTTGTGCCTTCCGCGCTGGCTTTGGGCAGGAAACACGGGCGCTCCACCGACTTCATGTCCGTTTTGGGCAGCGGTTGAAAATTCCCCTGGAAATATGCTGAAACATCAACCCGTCTTTTTGCTTTCCAGACTTTGCTGGACCTACTGTGTATTTCCCGTGTGTTCTGTTTTTGTTTCTGCAATTAAGACACTTGTGTTTGTTAACTTTACCATCAATTCTGAAGGCTTGTCTGAGTTGGCAGCCTGCCAATTTGAAATAATAAAGTTGCACACTCAGTGTGAAGTTGTTTGTTTTGTTAGCCAGTAACAGTTGGAATTTAATAAATGCACATCTGTTACAGTGCAAGCTCAACAGTTTTAGACGTGATTAGAAAAAAAAAAATCCAAAAAATAAAGTATATCATTTAGTCCTTAATGAATTGAAGGAAAGGAATGATAAATTTGTTACAGATTTCCATTGACTTCTATTTCCTGTTTACTAAAATGTCTACGGACAGCAAAATACTTATGTAATGTACATATACATCAGTTAAATACATAGCAAGTTTTGATCTTTCCAATTATTCGTTAATTCCTTAATTTGTCAAAACTAGACAATTATCCAGCAAAGCAATTTATTAATACAGACTGTAGCAACTATTATTGATAGGCTTAGATTAGCACTGTTTAGCGATCAGCCTTTCATGGTGCAGGCCCTCTGTTACAGTTATACTTCAGTTGGTTGTAATGCCATGGTGATGTGGCATCACACAAGTTAAATGGCCTAATAGCTACAAACCCTGCAGGGCAGTTGACCCAGCTCATTTGTTATCCAATCTGTCCACATCTTCCCTAGATTTTTGTAATGGAGGTGTAAATATTGCTGTGTTATTACATCCTTTTACTCCTTATACTGTTCCAGGCTGAAAATCTTGTCTTGTATATTGAATGCTGGACAGATCTCAGTTCAGCTTTATCTAAAGGTTTGTAGACAATATATACATAAAAATACATTTTTTCCCCTCTCTAATAAACTGTTATAATCCCAGGGTGAACTATACAAGTACAGTTTGCTTTCTGTGAAAGTGATTGCTGTATTTTATTGATGGGAGCACATTATTAATGCAGCAAGGCACTGTATTAACCATCCTGATGTCAGTGGCGCATCTGTCTAAAATTTGTTGCTTTATTAAATATCTCTTAATCTTCCAGTTCACAAACCTGTGTATCTTTTATTTAAATACCATTTCTGTCTGGTGACTTAATCTCTTTTTGTAAAAAGAAGAATATGGATTTTTTTTTTTGTTCCCATCGCTCTTGAAATGTAGTTTAAGTGTGTCTGTTTAAGTTTTAGTGAAAATGGCCGGACTTCTGCTTATGGCAGGATTTCTCGTCCCTTTTTAAGAGCTGCCATTTGTACAGTTGCATTATTTAGTTCCATGTTATACTCTTATTCAGTATTGTGCATTTATTGACTCCTGCTGAATTCATAAGAAAAGTGTCATAGATTACAAAAAAATTAGTATTTTTGAGTGGTTAAGCAAATTTAAATTTTAGAATAATCCAGATTGTGATAAATGATGTGTATCACTCGAGAGCTGGTGTGAAGCAGTGGTGTACATTCATGATTTTATTTGTTTTTCATCACTATTAGTCTTCACGTTTCAGTTGAAGTTTTGTGTGTTTTTTTCTCTTGTGTAATCCTCACTTTTTCTTCTTTCTTTCTGTCAATCACAGACATTGCAATGCATGTTGGCCTCCCTTCAGTCGGAGCTTGACATGCAAAGGTTCTTGATGAAAATTGAATCATCCCAGAGAGTTAGTAGCTTGCTTCCCTCCTTGTCCTTTTTCTTTCACAGTGAATCGCACTCAATCTTTTTTGTTGATAGGCCACAGCTGTATGCAGGCATCTTAAACTAATACAAGTTTAAAGATGACAAAAACTGATGCATTTTGTGCTGGGACTGCCTGCCTGTCTGAATGGGACCTGTTGCCTAATGATTGATGTAAGCTCCACAGGCCTACATCAATGTCTGACTGTTAGGTTACAGGCTCCACTGTTAAGAATTTTTTGAAATAAATTGGAACATTTCAGTTTCAAAACTGTACTTAAAAAGATAGAATGGCACAATCTGTTGGTGCTCTAACCTGCAAAGGGGTTGAAGATTTTGGGTTTGCACCTGTGATTTCTCTGCCTGATGAGTTCTTAATCTCCAGCTGTGCTGCCTGGATGACGTTCTAAGTTGGGTCCAGGCACTTAGAATCATAGAAGTTTACAACATGGAAACAGGCCCTTCGGCCCAACGTGTCCTTGTCGCCCAGTTTATACCACTAAGCTAGATCCAATTGCCTGCACTTGGCCCATATCCCTCTATACCCATCTTACCCATGTAACTGTCCAAATGCTTTTTAAAAGACAAAATTGTACCCGCCTCTACTACTGCCTCTGGCAGCTCGTTCCAGACACTCACCACCCTTTGAGTGAAAAAATTGCCCCTCTGGACCCTTTTGTATCTCTCCCCTCTCACCTTAAATCTATGTCCCCTCGTTATAGACTCCCCTACCTTTGGGAAAAGATTTTGACTATCTACCTTATCTATGCCCCTCATTATTTTATAGACTTCGATAAGATCACCCCTTAACCTCCTACTCTCCAGGGAAAAGAGTCTCGGTCTATCCAACCTCTCCCCATAAGTCAAACCATCAAGTCCCGGCAGCATCCTAGTAAATCTTTTCTGCACTCTTTCTAGTTTAATAATATCCTTTCTATAATGGGGTGACCAGAACTGTACACAGTATTCCAAGTGTGGCCTTACTAATGTCTTGTACAACTTCAACAAGACATCCCAACTCCTGTATTCAATGTTCTGACCAATGAAACCAAGCATGCTGAATGCCTTCTTCACCACCCTATCCACCTGTGACTCCATTTTCAAGGAGCTATGAACCTGTACTCCTAGATCTCTTTGTTCTATAACTCTCCCCAACGCCCTACCATTAACGGAGTAGGTCCTGGCCCGATTTGATCTACCAAAATGCATCACCTCACATTTATCTAAATTAAACTCCAACTGCCATTCATCGGCCCACTGGCCCAATTTATCAAGATCCCGTTGCATATGTTGTGGGTAGAAAGATTGGAAGGAATTTCCCAAGATTTGGGAATTTCCTTCCAATGTGCATTTCCTGGCGCCTGCTGGTTAGAGTACCAGAGCTCTGGGAGAGGTCCACCATCTACATGTTTTGACATTTGGGCAATGGTGGATGGCATAGTGTGACCTCAACAGGGGAAAGAAATAAAACCAAAAGTAGCTTTCAGAACACAACTGGGTAGATTGCCTCTATCTATTTAATTTTACAGTTCCAATTTATAATTCAAATCTAAGAAGAATATTCTGTTTTTCTTTCAGTCCTAACTAGCTTAACATACTAACCTGGATGATGTGACTCACTGACAAGTGTGACATGATTATTTGCAAATGTCTTGTTCTGTAACAACTTTTCACAAACTGTTGAGATGCATGTGAGAGTTTGAGAATGTTTGTTTCTCTGGAGATAATTGCCTTAGCAGCAGTTGGTTTCTGAGTGATTTTCAAATGTCTTAAGATTGTTCATCGTTTTTGCCATCTATGTTTATATTTCAATAGCAATTGTTTATTGGCAATATACTGTAGACAGGACAGTTGAACCATCATTCTGCTGCCTTCAATTCCTCCCCAGGTGAAGCTCATGATTACAATCTGTTTGAGCCACCACAATCTTGTTTCATAGTCATTTCCATTCTTTAAAAGTTACTTCCTCGGCTCAAGCGGTAGTGGAAGATTCTTCATTGCTGCTAATGCTGAAGGGGTGATTGACTAACATCTTGTCAAGTGTTGGAGAAGACATTTTCAATTGGTTTTCCAATTCCCAATTGTGTGTGGTACAATGGTGTGTATGCAATGAGAACACTCCACTTTGAAACACTGCATTGATTTTTACATTAAACTAGAAATAATAAACAGACCTACTTTCTGACAGGACTGATAGTGATGAATTGAAGGGTTTTAAAGTTCAATTCCGAATCTTGTGCATTCTGAGCTAAATAAACACTATCGCCTGGAATTTCCCTGGGGATTCCCCCAATCTCCCACCACAACTTTGGCAAAAACCCTGTAGAAATAGTTAATGGCTGTTTATGCCATTTCACCAAGGTTTGCACCAAAGTTATGGCAAGAGATCGCGAGAATCCCCACAGAAATTCTATTCCTATGTGATTAAGCTGTAAAGCTCTTTTTTAGGGACCAAAATACTTGTGTAAACTTCTGTGCAGCAATACAAAAATGTGATGAAAATATAATTGACCTGATTAATTAAAAATGGCATCACCTAATTAAAGATGAAGATAATGAGATATAAGCTGGGTGTCTGTCTAGTTACTGAATACAACAGTGGTTTTCAAAATTACCAGTTCACACATCGTTAAGTTTATTTATTATAATGGAGAAGTTAAAAATGTGAAACATATTATGCAGTCCTTTGATGTAGTTCCTTGGCATATTAGTATTCCTCACTACAAAGCAGTAATACACAGAAGTATATAATGCTTACAACACAAGAACAGGCCACTTGACTCAACCAGTCCTTGTGGTGTTTACCCTACACACAAGCAAATAGCCCTAATTACCTTTACCCACCCTGTTCCCATATCCCTTTATCCCCTTTTCCTTCATCCGTAGATGGCTAATTGTTGTGGAAATTTATTCACTTCAAGGATAAGAATTAAATTCTATCTGAATAAGTAGAATGGCTGCAGGTTGAATTATGCAAGATGCTGTACCTTCTAACAGTGCATGGTGTTCAGAGGTTGCGCATGACTGGTTTCCAGGTTTGTAATCTTCGATACGGCTATACAAAGATCTTTAGTGGCTTGACTTGTGTAGTAATTTTTTTAAAATCATGTTTTCCTTCTTGCAGAGCAGAAGCCCAAAGCATTTAAGAAGTTCCCAGCCTGGTCTCGGGGACCAGGCCGAACATCTCTCCGTTGCATCAGCAGATTCCTTTGAAGTAATGGCAGAGCCGGAAATGCCACATCTTTTTAATAGAGGGACCCGCTTGCGGGCAAGCCTCCCAGTTGTTCGGTCAACCAACCAGACAAAGGACAGATCTTTAGGTAAGGTGTAATTGGCACTTCAAGTATACTGCACTTTCATTTACCATTCCACCTGAGATGAATTATGCACAATAAATGTAAACACCACTAGAGAGGCATCTAAAACCCTGTGTTGGTGTTGGCAGCTGAGAGCTTTGCTTTGCACACTTCAGTTGTTTCTTTGTTACATACAACCAGGTTTAAACCAACAAAATGCTGCACTACTGATCCTAAATAAGTTAAGGAAAATGTTATTCTAATGTTCTCTTGGATTCCGAACCCTATGTGGGGTCTGAATGTGTTAGTGCCAGAATTACATAGTTTTCTTCACTACAAATTAAGAAGTTCTGTAATATCTCCAATTCTGCTTTATAATAGTTTGTAAATAGAAATGCCAAGGAAATTTTTATTGTATACTTTGAAAGTTAATGAGATCTTTCACAGCGAATGTTACTGGTAATTGTGTTTTGGAAAGCTGTGAATGTAGCAGTTAGTAAAACTTTTTGTTTTTATGTGAATCTGGAACAATTGTATTAGATTGTTTCCCTCCAGATTTAAAATTGGAATGTCCTTTTCTGTGAACTATACAAGCAATTCTTTAGATTAATGCTCTATAATAGCCATATCCTTGCGTTTCATTAAGGAAAATCTAGTCCTATTCAGGATAATCCCCCTGACTTGTAAAATTATTTAAAAATCACCTCCTGGTTGGAGCAGCTGTTTCCCTGCACAGAGCCTGGGATTCCCAAACCTGATGTGACTGTTTAGTGTTCGGTCCTCAGCTGTTACTCACTTTTTTCATGGAACAACTACTGAAAGTCATCGAGCCAGGAAACTTCTAAAACAGTTTTACGGTGTAATAATAACATTGTACTAATTTTGAAGAAATTGCCCATTCTATGGTCACTAAATTAATTCTCTGTAGTATGTCGTAAAATCCAAATATATTACCAGTGCACCCAAACAAGACTCTTGAATTCAAATGGGAAAAACGGATAATGATGAGTTGAGACATTTTTATTAGCTTATAATTTTTAAAGTTTACGGTAGCTTGCTTTTTTTAAATGCCATGCTCTTCCTAAATAAGCTCCCAGTAAAGCCATTCCATACCTTCGTTTTGCATCCTACCTTTAAGCATGGCTGCTATATTTAATTGACTATTTTTGTCACAGCAAACCTGCCTGACTGCTAGTGTAGAGCTTTATAGACTGCTTAAAGGGGGGAAAAAAGGACACTTGCGTAACACTGCGATATGCAGACTGTAGCTTTCTTGATTGATGTTGTCAGATGTCGTTGGAGAGTTGTGTACACTGAGGCTCGGATACTGGCAAATAGATGACACCTGAGTCATGCCACTGACCTTCAGTCCTTGACTTTTATTGTTGTACTAAATCTGTTGCAACGTGTAAGATGCCAAATCATGGCAAGAAGACTCTAATGACATGGCTCCAGTTCACTGTTACAAGAATCCTCTTGTAGGAAAATGTTGATCAAGACCCTTCCAAACTTTGTAGCAACTATTCTCTAGCTAAGATCTTAATGCTTAAAATGTGCCTGTTAGAAACATGCTCGAGACTGGCTAAGCTCATTTCATTTGAGATCCTTATAGCTATTCGAGGGAAGTCAGAGTTTAATCCCATTTACCTAAGATGGATCTGAACCTAGGTTCCAGAGGTGAAAAGTATGTTTAACACATTGTGTAACCCACTCTCCAAGGGGTCTCTGTCTTTAAAGTGTTTCCCTTTTTGTTACATGATTGGCTTCATAGTTCTGACTAGAGATAAAAAGAAAGGCACTCAATACTGGAAGTGAATAGGAGAAAAGATACGTTAACATTTCAGGTGGGACCATTCAACTGAGCTGTTTTGAATCCAGTTACTACACAGTGTACGACGAGTATCACATTTCAGGATGTTCAACTATTTTGCCACAGAAGACCTGGGTATGATTTTTATATTAAAATGTTAACTTGAGCTCTCATGGGTTTAGAAATCCCCTCTGCAGTTTGAAGTTGCGGCTTGGGGAGGGGAGAAGGGATGGGGAAGAATATTTTAAATTCAAATGGGCAGGTCGGTGGATTGTTGCCTGACTTTTTAGATCAGGCCGTTGCATCAAGATAACTCTTCATTTTGAAAGCGGCAGGAGTTAATTGTGGCCTCCACCCAGGGGGCGGTGGCTGGTATAATTCACAGATCTATTTGGCAGGGAAGGGATACAGAGGTCAAACCCTCAACTTCCCTGTCCAGAGGAAGAACAATAGAACAGAGGAACGCATGTTCTGGCCCGGTTTTAAAGTTCTGCTGAGAAAGGCTGGTAAGGATCTCTGCCTTGGTCCAATTCAGAATAGGACTAACATAAGAACATAAGAAATTGGAGTAGGCCATACGGCCCCTTGAGCCTGCTCCACCATTCAGTCAGATCATGGCTGATCTTCTACCTCAACTCCACTTTCCTGCCTGATCCCCATATCCCTTGAGTCCAAAAATTTATCTATCTCAGCCTTGAATATATTCAACGACTCAGCATCCACAGCCCTCTAGGATAGAGAATTCAAAAAATTCACAACCCTCTGCGTGAAGAAATTCCTCCTCATCTCAGTCTTGACTGGCTGACCCCTTATCTTGCGACTATGCCCCCTAGTTCTAGACTCTCTGGCCAGGGGAAACAACTTCTCAGCATCTACCCTATCAAGCTCCCTCAGACCTTTTATATGTTTCAATGAGATCACCTCTTATTCTTATAAATTCCAGAGAGTATAGACCCAAAAGACCAAAAGAAAACATTACTTAGCCCACAAAAGGGGACAGTGTCACATGATTTATTGTTTTCTTTGAAGAGGGACTGAAATTGTTAGTGAATTTGTTATAACTAGTACGCTATACATTCAATTATTAACAGTAATTGAGGCAACTTAATGATTCGCATCTAATTAAAAGCGTTAATTAGTCCACCTCTCTAGAGAAGTGTACGAGGGAATGCTTGTACAGTAACCAGCTGATATAACGAGGGGGTTCCATTAGTCTGCTCCAGGGTCATGCTATGATACAACTAGATATTGGGCAGTATAAACGAACTCCTGATTGTAAGGAATGACGGTCCATGAGAGAAGCCAGTGATGCTGAACCTGAAAAAATATTTAGAGCAGGCACAAAATTTCTAATGAGAATTACGGGGCGTCGATCCCTCGGATACTTGCTGCCTTCCCTACAATGAAGTGTGGAGCAACTGCTCTCTACTTGGTGCCTCTCCAGGATTGCAGGATCTGTGTTGGGAGGATTTTGATTATGAACCTGTGACGTCTTACTTTAGCACAGAACACTGTGGTCTGCTGTACTATGCTACTACACCACACAGCAATACGTTGGCTGCTTCGAAATGCACATGTGAAACACAGGCTGAGAACATTCTCGCAAATTTCCTAACTTGTGCAGAAACACCTAGGGCCTTATTTCCTTCTGTTTTCTAATTTTAGTGAAGAAGTAGATAAAAAGAAAATGGAGGAAAATATACCCTCATCCCGATGCTTGTTGAAATCGCCAGCCTGCACCATATGGAGAACTGGATGTACAAACCAGTCTTCAAGCGTGTCACATCTGTGTTGAGAGCAACCAATATAGCTAGTTACTAACTAAAGTTTATAAGGTATGATGAATTAAGTTCTGCCTTCTTGGGAACTGGTTAGTTCAGTTGGCTACATTGGGCACAATTTTAACATTGAAAATGGGTGGATTGAGGGCCGGGGAGCATTGAAAATCGCAACCATTTCAGACCTGCCCCCAACCCACCCATTTCCATTTTTCACCGGGGAGGGGCGGGCAACCAACCTGCTCCCAAGAGGCAGGTTGGTGACTAAAACCTTTCAAGGAGGCTGCGGGCCTCCATTTTTACAGATTTTGCAATTTCAACCTCTTAGGGGGCTGGGATTCCCGGGCCTTCACCTTCCACCATGTGAGAGGAGGCAAGAAGGCCCGAAACTGCAAGTAAGTGCCTTTCTGGCGCAGCTTTTGGGCCCAGAGGAGCAGGAGTGCTTTCCCCCCCACCCCCTCCCCCACCCCAGGCCCAACCAGCCTACCTGTAGCAACCACCCCCACCCCCCCCAAACGATCATGGACCCCCGTGTGCAGCCTAACTCAACACCCACCAAACCCCCCCCCCCCCCCAAAAATGACCGCAGACCCCCGTGACCTTTTCCTGATCCATTCCCCCCCCCATGACTGTATGGATTGGGGGGCAGTCAATCAAAGACTTACCTTTTCACGTGTTCTCTCTCATCCGACTGAGGCCAGTCTGTCAATCAGGCCAGCCAGTTGGATGGCACACTGACAAAAAAGAGACATCCTTACATCAAAATCGCAAGGACCTCCCAGGAAACCCGTACTTCCAGGTTTCCCATCTGCAATTTGATCCCCTACCCCCTTCTCGGCTCGGGGTCAAAATGATGCCCATCGTGTCTTCATTTCTGGGACTTGGATTTAAATGAAGCTTGGACGGATGGACAAGGTTTTGTTTGAAATATGTTCAGTCTTGGTCCAGTTCCTCGTGACTGACCTAATCTAATTTGCTAATAATTCATTATTAGTGAATGAGAAGGCCAATAATTCATTATGTGAGATGAATGCAGCTTAAACCCCCAACCTCGTCATTTTAAAAAAAGTATAAAGAAAATGTAGATATGATGTGATATCTTTAAGAATCATTTAGAAGTGGATTTTATGTACAATTTTTGATCATTTTATGTAATTCATTTTTTTAAAAAGAAGTCACCATTAGCTGTAAAAATTTGGCTTTGCAACTTATAGGTTCTAGAATTGAATGTGAATATTTACAACACTGATTCATTATTACTGGATATTGTCTTCTGCTGAAGGTGCATTTTTGTTAAAATCTTAAAATTGGTTAAAACGCAGTACATTTACAGTTAGAGATGGTCCAACAAAATTTAAATATAGGCTCTTAGTACCTTTTTTTAGAAAAGTAAAATTCAGAAATGCGTCCATTAAACAGTGAAGTGTCTTATGAGACGGGCCAAAATGAGCGCTTAGATTTTTTTTTGTGTGGGAGCTTGACTGAACCTGAAATATCTAAGCAGCACCAGAACAAATGACCATGGCATTGATTTCCTGTCTGTCTTCATTATACAACTTCAAAGGGTCAGTAAAAGTGTAGGTTAAATAAACAAAAAAGCAATAGGTGCTGGTCTTTGATGAAGGAAAACTTGTTGTAAGACTAGTAAGGTTCTGGAAGTGAGCCCGATCTAGTGTCTCGCTCATTTTAGGAGCTCCTAGGCAATGTGTCTATATTATTTGTCTTTTTATGATTTCCGCTGTTTCCATTTACTATTGTTGAAACTTTTAGAATCTACCAACAATTTGTATCAAGGATTTATAGCTTGAAATATGTTCTGACTGACTGAACATTGTATTGTTCAAATTTTGAATTGAGTTTGTGAGTAAGCCTGTGTAGACAGGAAACAATATTGTGCATTTTTTTCTATTCTGTGTACTGTGAAAACAATCAATATACATCAACAGGGAAAATGAGGAATGATTCTGGGTCTTTTTTTAGCCTGAATCTCTCAATCTTCCCTTCTTGTATCCTGTTTACGTGTGTGCAATCATATTTAACTATCTTCAGGTTTCCCCCCCACCATAAACTTTAATTATTTTTGGCCAATCTACATGGTGATTGAAGTTCATTATTTGGATGTGATAATGCATAGTCTGTTTCATTGCCCAATTTACCTACATAAGTCAGTACAACAATTCATTATGTGAACTGTTATGATGTGGTAAGGCACTGTATAAGTGCAATTTTTAGTGTGGAACTGAGCTATAGATAACTGAAAGATCACATGGTTGATTCCTGATCCATGCTTAGTCAGCTGATCTCCACTTAGGCTGAGACAGGCAGTCCAATTACCTTAGTGCCCTGGACTAGGGAGGAGAAAATTGTGCATTAGGTTTGCATTGATTCAAATCCTTAGTTTTCAGGTCAATATTACCATTGCTTGTAAAATTCTGGTGTGTGCATGGACGGGTCTAGGTTGTTATCCTATGGGAAATTGAGATCAGATGGTTTTGATTCTGGTTCTCACTCAGGACTTCGTGCAGCAAGATTTTTGGCCTTTACTGATCCCAGTACATTTCAATTTGCTCTCTGATGAGGAATGGAGGTTCCTGATTTGGAATAGTCTAATATTTTGCTGGAATAAAGTGGAAACTAGCTTGATCAATAGAATGGTTCAGTTCATCATCCAATCTAAAAATTCTAATGTAAATTGAGGGGAAGGAAATCACAATATTGATCATTGGCTGGGGAGGGCATCTGACACTAAAACTGTGCCAATAATTTATGATTCAGTAAATGTCTGATTTATGGCGGTTATCTTTACTTCACTTGTGACCCCTCTGCATAGGAAACTACCAAAATTGTGTTTGACTCACTTAATTGAGTTCTTTGATGAAGAAACGGAGAGGGTTGTTGAGGGTAGTGCAGCTGATGTTGTGTATATGGACTTTCAAAAAGCATTTGATACAGTACCATATAATAGACTTGTTAGCAAAATTAAAGCCCGTGTATTAAAGGGACTGTGGCAGCGAGGATACAAAATTGGCTAGGGGACAGAAAGCAGAGAGTAGTGGTGAACAGTTGTTTTTCAGACTGGAGGGAAGTATACAGTGGTGTTCCCCAGGGATCAGTATTAGGACCACTGCTCTTTTTGATGTATATTAATGACCTGGACTTGGGTATAGAGGGTGTAATTTCAAAGTTTGCAGATGACAGCAAACTTGGAAATGTATTAAACAATGTGGAGGATAGTGACAGATTTCAGGAGGACATAGATTGGTGAAATGGGCAGATGAAATTTAACGCAGAGAAGTGTGAAGTGATGCATTTTGGTAGGAAGAATGAGGACAGGCAATATAAACTAAATGGTACAATTCTAAAGGGGGTGCAAGAACAGAGATACCTGTGGGTATATATACACACATCTTTGAAGATGGCAGGACAAGTTGAGAAGACTGTTAATGCATATGGGAGCCTGGGCTCTATAAATAGAGGCATAGTGTACAAAAGCAAGGCAGTTATGCTAAACTTTTATAAAACACTGATTAGGCCTCAGCTGGAGCATTGTGTTCAACTCTGGGCATCAGACTTTAGGAAGGAAGAGAAGGTGCAGAAGAGATTTACTAGAATGGTACCAGGGATAATGGACTTCAGTTATGTGGACAGACTGGAGAAGCTGGGGTTGTTCTCCTTAGAACAGAGAAGGTTAAGAGGAGATTTGATAGAGGTGTTCAAGATCATGAACGGTTTTGACAGAGTAAATAAGGAGAAACTGTTTCCAGTGACAGAAGGGTCAGTGACCGGAGGACACAGATTTAAGTTGATCAGCAAAAGAGCCAGAGGCGACACAGCGAGTTGTTAATGATCTGGAATGCACTGCCTGATAGGGTGGTGGAAGCAGATTCAACTGTAACTTTCAAAAGGGAAATAGATAAATATTTGAAGGGGAAAAAGTTTCCAGGGCTATGGGGAAAGAACAGGGGAATGGGACTTTTGGATAGCTCTTTCAAAGAGCTGGCACAGGCACGATAGGCGGAATGGTCTCCTCCTGTGCTGCACCTACTATGATACTTTCTCTTTAGGACAAATCCACTGGAGAATTTAGAAAGTCTATTAAATTATCCCTGGGAGCAACTAGATTTTAATAAAAACTGTACAGAGCCTACAAAACCAAATTTATTCATAGATTCACCAAATTAGTGATTTTTGGTTAAATCCAGATGAGAATTGATAACTCCTCACAGTAATAAAAGGTGTAAAAATTTAGTTCTAATGATGATAGATCTTGGCATGGGACAAAAATGTCAAAAGATAAACCATTTGAGGCATATAGTAAGGATCTGACTGCCTTGAAGCAGAATATGATTATAATCATTGCTGGCCTGTGACACCTGTTGGTTTTTATTGATCAGCCTGTTTATTCTTAAATTGAAGGATTGCCCTTACCTATGGTGTATATGAGGGATAACTTATTTGAAGAATCAGGAACTTAATACATTTATTTATATCGAACCTTATCAAGTCAAAATATCTCATACTTAACACAATGAATTACATTGGAAATTAAATGATTACTATGTAGGCAAACTTCTTTTAATATATTTCAGTATTTACAACTTTTCACTGAACGGAGTCAGTAAATTTCAAACTCATTATCAAACTGATTTAATTCTTGCCGCAACAGTGGAATAATGGATTGAACTTGTCATCATAGCAATGTGTACAGCAACCGAAACGAAATGGGGAACTTGAGGCCATAATTTGTAGTAAGAAGCCAGATGTAGTAGGGATAACTGAAACATGGCTACATAAAGAACAGGACTGGCAATTAAATATTGCAGGATATAACTTATTTAGAAAGAATAGGGAAGGGAGAAAGGGGGTGAGGTAGCTGTACTAATTAGAGACAACATAATTGCAAGAGGAAAAAAGGGACATAAGTGATTGTCTCAATCCATTTGAATTCTGATTCTAAGGATAAGAAGGGATCGACCAGGTTAATAAGGTATATTCTACAGACCACCTAATAGAAGGGAATTAGAGGAAGAAGTATATATGCAAATCTATGAAATGAGTATTTAAAAAAAAAACAAGAGGAGGTAGGGAAATGGGAATGGAGTTTATACAGTGCATACAGGACTCCTTTCTTACCCAGCATGTGAGAAACCCAACAAGAGAGGAATTGCTTTGGATCTAGTAATGGGAAGTGAAATAGAGCAGATAAGAGAAGTAAGCATAGGGGAACATCTAGGCAATAGTGATCATAAAATAATGATTGTGAGAAAAACAAAGAAAAAAGTAATAGATTGGATAAAAGTTAATTTTATGGGGATGAGAATGGAACTAGAAGGTAAACTGGGGAAAAAAATTGACAGAGAACAGCAGTGGGAAATATTTAAAATGGTGCTCAATAGAATTCAGAAGAAATATTACTTTTTTCAAAAAACAAGAAAAACTAGCCTATAATGAAACACCATGGATGAATAAAGAAATAAGGGTAAAATTGAAACTAAAGAAAAAAGCATACTCTAAGTACATAGACAATAAAGGAAAGGATGACTAAAGGGAATATGAAAAGGTTAAAGAAAAAAAGTTTTAAAACAATTAGGAAAGCAAAGAGGAACTATGAAATTAAATTATCAAGGAATATAAAAAGAAATAGTAAAGTATTCTACAGACACATAAATAACAAAAGAAAAGTAGGGATAGGGCCACTAAGGGATACATAAGATAAACTCTCAGGTAATGACATGAAATGGCACATATATTGAATAATTACTTTGCCTCAGTATTTACCAGGGAGACTAACAAGGTGGGTATGACATTAGAAGAGATCATCAAAAAAGGTATAGAGACATTTAAGATAGAAAGGGGGAGATAATGGATAAACCAATCAAACTTACACAGGATAAAACCTCTGATCCGGATGGATTGCATCCGTGCATATTAAAAGAAGTTACGGAAGAGCTAGCAGAGGCGCTACATATTTATAAAAATTATTTAGAAAAGGGAATCAACACAAAAGGCATCAAGGGGTATGGGCAGAGAGCAGGCATATTGTATTGAGATAAAGGATCAGCCATGATATTGAATGGCAGAGCAGGCTCGAAGGGCCAAATGGCCTACTCCTGCTCCTATTGTCTATGTTTCTAATAGTGCCAGAGGACTGGCAGACAGCTAATGTTGTTCCTATATTTTAAAAAAGGAGATAGTACAAGTTCAGGGAACTATACACCAGTCAGCTTAATGTCGGTGGCAGGAAAGATAATGGAATCTTTACTCCAAGATGAAATAGAAAAACATCTAGAAAATGAAAATATAATAGTCAGCATGGATTTCAGAAGGGAAAGTCATGTTTGACAAAACTTATTGAATTCTTTGAAGACGTAATCAAGAGTAGACAAGGCTAATGCAGTAGATGTAATATATTTGGATTTTCAAAAGGCTTTCAATAAGGTACCGCATTGTAGTCTCATGACTAAGGTCAGCATGTGGAGTCGGGACAGGTGGTAGAATGAATAACAAGCTGGCTACAGAAAAGATGTGGAGATGCGGTGATGGACTGGGGTGGACAAATGTAAGGAATCTTACAACACCAGGTTATAGTCCAACAGTTTTATTTGAAAATCACAAGCGTTCGGAGGCTTTCTCCTTCGTCAAGAAAACAGAGTAGGGGCTAAGGGTAGCTACTTAGACTGGCAAAAGGTGGGAAGTGGTGTTCACAGGGATCAGTGTTGGGACCACTTCACAATTTACATAACAATTTGGACTCTGGGATCGGAAATACGATTTCAAACTTTGCGGACGACTTCAAATTGGGGGGTGTAGTTAATACAAAGGAAGAATGCGTCAAAATGCAAGAAGACTTAATAAACTTGCAGAATGGGAATGTAATTGGCAAATGAATTTCAACATAAATAAGTGTGAGGTGGAGCATTTTAGTAGGAAGGATAAGGAGGCCACATACTACTTGGATAATAAGAGTCTGAATGGGGTAGAGGAGTAAAGGGATCTCAGGGTACAGATACACAAATCACTAAAAGTAACGATGCAGGTTAATAAAGCCCTTAAAAAAAAAAGGCAAACCATGCACTGGGGTTCATTTCGAGAGGGATAGAATTGAAAAGCTATTTTAAACTTGTATAGAACCTTGGTTAGACCACGCTTTGAGTACTGTGCACAGTTCTGGTCTCTATTATAAAAAGGAAATAGAGGTACTGGGGAAGGTGCAAAAAAAAAAGATTCACAAGGATGATACCAGAACTGAGAGAATATACTTGTCAGGAAAGGCTGAACAGGTTGGGGCTCTTTTCTCTAGAAAAGAAAAGGCTGAGGAGTGACCTGATAGAGGTCTTCAAGATAATGAAAGGGTTGATAGGGTAGATGTACAGAAAAAGTTTCCACTTGTGGGGGAGTTCAAAACTCGAGGTCATCAATATAAGATAGTCACTAATAAATCCAATAGGGAAATCAGGCAAAACTTCTCTACCCAAAGAGTGATAAGAATGTGGAACGTGCTACCACAAGGAGTAGTTGAGGCAAAGAATGACTAAAGGAATAATAAGGAGGGAGAAATTAGAGTATGCGAGAAAGCTAGCTAGAAATATAAAAACAGATAGTAAGAGTTTCTACAGGTATTTAAAAAGGAAAAGAGTAAGTAAAGTGAGCGTTGGTCCTCCAGAGAGTGAGTCTGAGGAATTAATGATGGAGAATAAGGAAATGGTGGATGAATTGAACAGATATTTTGCATCTGTCTTCACTGGAGAGGATACAAATAATATGCCAGAAATAATTGTAAATGTTTTAAATTCCTCCCTCCCTTTCACCTCTTGATTCACAATCACCAGGGAAAGGGTTCTGAAAAACTATTAGAACTAAAAGCTGACATGTCCCCAGGTCCTGACGGACTTCATCCTAGGGTCTTAAAAGAAATGGCTGCAAAGATAGTAGATGTTTTGGTATTAATTTTCCAAAATTCCCTGGATTCTGGAAGGGTCCCATCAGATTGGAAAATAGCAAATGTAACTCCTCCTATTCAAGTAAGGAGGGAGACAGAAAGCAAGAAACTACAGGCCAGTTGGCTTAACATCTGTCATAGGGAAAATGCTAGAATCTATTATTAAGGAGGTTATAGCAGGGCACTTAGAAAATCTCAATGGAATCAGGCAGAGTCAGCTTAGCTTTGTGAAAGGGAAATCGTGTTTATTACAGTTCTTTGAGGAAGTAACAAGCAACATGAATAATGGGGATCCTGTGGATATGGTGCACTTGGATTTCCAGAAGGCTTTTGACAAGGTGCCACATCAAAGGCTACTACACAAAATAAGAGCTCATGGTGTAGGGGGTAACATATTAGCATGGATAAAGGATTTGTTAGCTAACAGGAAACAGAGTGTAGGCATAAATGGGTCATTTTCAGGTTGGCAAGATGTAACGAGTGGAGTGCCACAGGGATCAGTGCTTGGGCCTCAACTATTTACAATCTATATCAATGACTTGGATGAAGGGACCGAATGTATGGTGGTTAAATTTGCTGATAACACAAAGGTAGGTAGGAAAGTAAGTTGTGAAGATGACCTAAGGAGCCCGATTTTAGCACCGGGTTTCGGGTGCGTTCTCGGCGGGGGGTCCTCGCAAATCCCGAAGTCCAGGTGCGGGACCGGATCGCGCCATGATCCTGCCCACTTCCGGGTTCCGTGCTGACTGCCGGGGCTGCATGCGCAGCCCCCGCTGGTGGGAATCCCGCAGGCAATTCAAGCCAGCGGGATGCCACTTGAGAGTATTTACTTTGCTTGTTCAGGTCATTAAATGACCTGATTAAGGGACTGTGTGTGATTTTGGATAAACATGGGACTGTTTCACACACTGGGGGAAACAGTCCCAGTTGAACTGGACGTGTTGCAGCCGTCAGCCTGTGGCAGCTGCAAAGGTCCATTCGACAGGTGGGGGGGGTGGGGGGAGACCCTCCGCCATTGCAGGAGGCCACTCTGTCACATGGGACAAATTGTGGCCTCCACCACCCTCCTCCTGACGGTCGAAGTCACCAACCTGCACACTTACCCCGGGGTCCGGAGACATGTACCGACCTTGCGGACCCCCTCGGATGTACATCCTGCGGATGGGGGCCGCCGTAGCTGCAGTCATGACCTCCTCGGAGGGTGAACAGCATCACCAGCCTCGCCATCCACGCCGTCCACCTCTGACACGTGGAGCTCCACAACGGAGTGCTGTGACACATCCACCTGTACAGCAGGAGGGAGGGCTACCGCAGAGAGAGATGCGTCGCAGAGGGCACTACCCTCGCCACACGTTCCACAGACCGAGGCTCAGCCTCCTTGACCTCTCTGAGCAGCAGTGCACACGGAGGCTCAGAGTCACCCGACATGTAGCCGTGGACATCTGCAGCCTCTTTCATGCCGAGCTGCTCCTGGCTGGCCCGTGCACCATCTTCCTACCTGTCGCTGTCCAAATCACCACTGCCCTCCCGAAATTCTGCTCCACAGCCTTCCAGGCTGCAACCGGGGACATCGCCGATGTCTCTCAGTCGTCTGCGCAGAAGGGCCCTGCAAATACACCTACACCCACTCTGCAGTGACACACTGGGTGGCGTCAGTGGTGGGTCCCCATAGGGATACCCAGGGGCGGGCATTATTGCACAGACCGGACAGGATTCGCGAAGACATGGCAGTGGTGGTGCCAATATAATGTGTGATGTGAGTTGTGCTTTAATTCAGTAGACGTACGAACAATGACAAATCCTCAAACACCCTTGTGCATCCCCTTCATGCTCACGACACGTTTGCCTGTTGCTGCCTACTGCACATATGTGATGCATGCCCTGTGGCTGCAGCACAGGTGGTGGCAGGTTGAGTGAGGCTGGCCGTGAGAGAGATGCACGAGAGGGTGCGTATGAGAGAGGGACATGAGATTGTATGCGGATTGGGTTGCGTGGTAATGGCGGGGCGAGTACTGGCGAGGTTAGTAGGTGCAGGTAAGGTGAGGATGAGGTTTGAGTGGGTATGCGGGGTGATGTGGCAGAGTAGTGTTGGCAGTGCCGATGGAGATGTGGGGTGGGGGCAGTGCTGTGGCAGACGGGGTGTAGGGGAAGGACTACGTGTACTCACAGTGGCTGACCTACTGAGGTCGTTGGAGCGCCTCCTGCACTGTGTGCTGTGGGCAATGTGTTGGTGGCGCAGGTGACCCCCTCTGCCACCTCGAGCCCGGCCTTCCTGGTGGCGGAGGCGGGCCGCTTCCTCCCGCACGCCGGGTGGGAGATCTCTGTCCTCCCCCTCCTCCTCACCCCATGTATGGATACCTGGGGTGGGGCATCATTAAACTGGGAGCAGCCTTCCCCCTGGGCTGCTCCACGCTGCCATTTTTTCTGTTAGGTGCAGCATCTGTCAGTGGCGGACTGCCCCTTTAAATAGAGCGCCTCCAGCTGACCGATCGTACTGCGCATGCGCAGCCCGCCTGACGCGCAGACCAGCAGCGCGGAGCCCAGAGGAGCAGGTAAGTGATTCCAATTAGTGGTTTGCCTGCGACGATCGTGCGGGAAACCCACTAATTTCATCGGGTGCGTTGGCCACGCACCCGAAACCCAACCTGCCGGAAACCCACAGGCCTGGTAAAATCGGGCCCAAGGAGTCTGCAAAAGGATATAGATAGGTTAAATGAGTGGGCAAAAATTTGGCAGATGGAGTATAATGTGCGGAAAATGTGAACTTGCCACTTTGGCAGGAGGAATAGAAAAGCAGTATATTTAAATGGAGAGAGATTGCAGAACTCTGAGGTACAGAGGGATCTGGGTGTCCTAGTACATGTATCAAAAAGTTAGTATGCAGGTACAGCAAGTGATTAGGAAGGCAAATGGAATGTTGTCATTTATTGCAAGGGGGATGGAATATAAAAGTAGAGATGTTTTGCTACAGTTGTACAGGGCATTGGTGAGACCACATCTAGAATACTGCGTGCAGTTTTGGTCACTTTATTTAAGAAAGGACACAATTGTCTTCGAGGCGGTTCAGACGACTGATTCCTGGGATGAGGGGGTTATCTTATGAAGAAAGGTTGGACAAGTTGGGCCTGTATACATTGGAGTTTGGAAGAATGAGAGGTGATCTCATTGAAACATATAAAATCCTGAGGAGACTAGAAGGGGTAGATGCTGAGAGGATGTTTCCCCTTGTGGGAGAGACTAGAACTAGGGGTCACAGTTTAAAAATAAGGGGTCTCCCATTTAAAACGGAGATGAGGAGAAAGTTTTTCTGAGGGTCGTGAGTCTGTGGAACTTCCTTCCCCAGAGAGTGGTGGAGGCAGGGTCATTGAATAATTTTAAGGCTAAGTTAGATAGATTCCTGATTAACAAGGGAGTCAAAGGTTAAAGTAGGGTTGAGTCACAATCCGATCTGCCATGATCTTATCAAATGGCAGAGCAGGCTCGAGGGGTCGAATGGCCTACTGCTCTTAATTTGTTTGTTCGCATGGCATTGATGCATTTAAAGGAAAACTGGATATGCACACGAGGGAGAAAGGAATAAAAGGGTATGCTGATAGGGTTAGATGAAGTAGGGTGGGAGGGATCTCGTGTGGAGCATAAACACCAGCATCGACCAGTTGGGCTGAATGGCCTGTTTCTGTGCTGTAGACTCGCTGGAACAGAGTTTTGTCATTCAAGAGCTCCTTGCTGAGGAACTGCTGGATAGCTGTCACTGGTCTGTAATCACATGCATATCAAATAAAGGTAATTAGCTTGAAAACATATTGAACGTAATGAAAAGACACTCTGACTTGTATCTCCAGTTTTGTTTCAAAATTAAGTAGTTTTAATTCTGTTTGATGGATTTACAATGACTGATGAGTTAATGGCCCAGGTGTTCAGAATGTAACACTTGTAAACAATTTTACAACACCAAGTTATAGTCCAGCAATTTTATTTTAAATTCACAAGCTTTCGGAGGCTTCCTCCTTCGTCAGGTGAACGATGTGAAGGTTGTGAACACTGGCAGTAACGAATTAAGATGAATTGGTTACCATTCAAATACATAAACGGCCAAAACGGCCTCTCCGTCTGTCTTTTGTTATGGCCGTTTGTGTATTCGGTGGTCCTGTAGGTAACATCACTCTGTCTGAACACTTTGATTGCCTTGACAACGGGCAGTTGGAAAGATTATCTGTAATCACCAGGTATTGTTCTCTGAATATAAATGCGGTAACCTTCCATGGAATCCCACACTCGCTCACCTGACGAAGGAGAAAGCCTCCGAAAGCTTGTGATTTTCAAATAAAACAGTTGGACTATAACCTGGTGTTGTAAGATTCCTTACATTTATAGATAGAGGCATAGAGTACAAAAGCAAGGAAGTTATGCTAAACCTTTATAAATCACTGGTTAGGCCTCAGCTGGAATATTGTGTCCAATTTTGGGCACCACTCTTTAGGAAGGATGTCATGGCCTTAGATAGGGTGCAGAGGAGATTTATTAGCATGGTACCAGGGATGAGGGACTTCAGTTATGTGGAGAGACTGGAGCAGCTGGGATTGTTCTCCTTAGAGCAGAGAAGGTTAAGGGGAGATTTGATAGAGGTGTTCAAAATCATGACCGGTTTTGACAAGAGTAAATAAGGAGAAACTATTTCCATTGTCAGAAGGGTCGGTAACCAGAGGACACAGATTTAAGTTGATCGTCAAAAAAAACAGAGGCAACATGAGAATTTTTTAATGCAACGAGTTGTTACAATCTGGAATGCACAGCCTGAAAGAGTGGAGGAAGCAGATTCAATAGTAACTTTCAAAATATATGAAGGGGGGGAAAAAATAGCAGGGTCATGGGGAAGGAGCAAGGGAGTGGGACTAATTGGATCTCTCTTTTAAAGAGCCGGCACAGGCACAATTGGCCGAATGGTCATAGAGTCATAGAGTTATGCAGCACGGATAGAGGCCCTTCGGCCCATCGTGTCCGCGCCGGCCATCGAGCCCTGTCTACTCTAATCCCATATTCCAGCATTTGGTCCGTAGCCTTGTATGCTATGGCATTTCAAGTGCTCATCCAAATGCTTCTTGAATGTTGTGAGGGTTCCTGCCTCCACAACCCTTTCAGGCAGTGAGTTCCAGACTCCAACCACCCTCTGGGTGAAAAAGTTCTTTCTCAAATCCCCTCTAAACCTCCCGCCTTTTACCTTGAATCTATGCCCCCTTGTTATAGAACCCTCAACGAAGGGAAAAAGCTCCTTAGTATCCATCCTATCTGTGCCCCTCATAATTTTGTACACCTCAATCATGTCCCCCCTCAGCCTCCTCTGCTCCAAGGAAAACAAACCCAATCTTCCCAGTCTCTCTTCATAGCTGAAGTGCTCCAGCCCTGGTAACATCCTGGTGAATCTCCTCTGCACCCTCTCCAAAGCGATCACATCCTTCCTGTAGTGCGGCGACCAGAACTGCACACAGTACTCCAGCTGTGGCCTGACCAGTGTTTTATACAGCTCCATCATAACCTCCTTGCTCTTATATTCTATGCCTTGGCTAATAAAGGCAAGTATCCCATATGCCTTCTTTACCACCTTATCTACCTGTTCCGCCGCCTTCAGGGATCTGTGAACTTGCACACCAAGATCCCTCTGACCGTCTGTCTTGCCTAGGGTCCTCCCATTCATTGTGTATTCCCTTGCCTTGTTAGTCCCTCCAAAGTGCATCACCTCGCACTTTTCCGGGTTAAATTCCATTTGCCACTGTTCCGCCCATCTGACCAACCCATCTATATCGTCCTGCAGACTGAGGCTATCCTCCTCGCTATTTACCACCCTACCAATTTTTGTATCATCAGCGAACTTACTGATCATACCTTTTACATTCATATCCAAGTCATTAATGTAGACCACAAACAGCAAGGGATCAAGCACAGATCCCTGTGGTACCCCACTGGCCACAGGCTTCCAGTCACAAAAACAACCTTGGACCATCACCCTCTGCCTTCTGCCACTTCTGGTGGCCTCCTGTGCTTTTTGATTCTCTACTAGTAGATCAGAAATGGCCACTGTGGTGCCCATGTTCAAAAAGGGGACAAAACTGACACTGACAAATACATACCCATTCGACTTTCCTCCATTCCGTGTAAAATAATGGATTCAATTTATCTATCTCGTAATCTTGAGTATTTGTCTAATAATCTAGAAAATAGTAGCCAACATGGATTCAGAAGGAGATCATTCCTGACAACTTCCTCAACTTGGCTGAGGAAGTAACATCCCAAGTGGACTGTGGAAAGCCCTATAATAGTGTATCTGACTTCCTAAAGGCATTTGGCAAAGTGCCACATGAAAGGCTGCTTGTCAAACTCAAAGCTGTGGGAGTTCAGGGTAAACCCTGGGAATGGATTAAAAACACTAGTTATGTTGATTAGGGGGGAGGGGAAAACCAGGGTGGGGTATTCTGTGCCTGATATTGAGGTTACTACTGTTTCTGATTTACATAAATGACCTGGGCTCAGAAACTCAATGTAAAATGGTCAAATTTGCTGATACCAAACTGGTTGGAGCAGTGGAATTGGAGAAAACAGCTCAAATTAGAGTGTTGAACAGAATAAGTATGTGGGCAGATGAAATTTAACGCAGCCTGGTTAAAAACCAAATAGGGTGGACAAATAAACCACACATACTCCATGAACATTGGTGAAACAGCTAAGGATGAAGTGGAAAGAGACCTAGGAGTCTTAATAGAATCAATGCTAAACATGTCCAACCAACACAAAACAACAATCAACTGAAGGTTAAACCATGTAGCCAAAAGAGTAGACCATAAGTCTGAGCAGAATATAAGATCAAACTGTACAGTGCTCTGGTCAGACCGTATCTTGAGTACTGAGTCCAGTTGTGGTTGCTGAGACACAAGGGAGACATTAAAGCATTGGAGGTGATGCAAAGAAGAGCTATGATTCTGGTCCCTTGCGTCAGGGGTCTGAGTTGTGGGCAAACACTTGAGAAACTGGCATTTCAGCCTGGAAAGGAGATGTCTGATCTTGTAAAGATATACAAGATAGTAAATAACATTAGAAAATATAAATCCAGAATATTACTTTAAAATAAATCGGAAGCATAAGACAAGGGGACATAGGTTCAAACTGGTAAAAGATAACTTTTATACTGATAAGGAGAAGTTCTTAACACAGTGCGTGATTAACATTTCGAATTGAACTTCCAGGCATAGTGCTGGAGGTGAAAAATCTGGGTGCAATTAAGAAACATTGGAAGGCTGTAATGGGGGGAGCTGTTAAGGTACATCTGGATAGGTAAACTAATATGGGCCAAATGGTCTTCCATTTTTCTAATTACAGTGTGTATTGCGGTAATGTTTATCATTTAGCAAGCCGAAACTGCCTAAAGCACAGGCTCATTGTTTATTCACGGCAACTTTGTACTTGCATATGAAACGGGTTTTTCTTGTTGAGAAAGAGGGAGGAATTATTTTACATTTTGTGGGCAATACCAATGCAATATTAGAGATTTATAATCTGGCTTTGGTGGAGGGGGAGGGAGAGTGAGTTTTTGGGAGACCAAACTGGTTGGAGCAGTGGAATTGGAGAAAGCATCTCAAATTAGTGTATTGAACAGAATAAGTATGTGGGCAGATGAAATTTAATGCAGCCTGGTTAAAAACCGAATAGGGTGGACAAATAAACCACACACAGGGGAGAGAGATTTCATAAGTTTAAGAATATCTTCATCCTGCTCTTACCCCAAACAACCCTGTGTGTTTTCCTTTTACAGAATGGAGATCTGTCCTGCTTCATTTGATAAGAGATTCTTAAGTTAATATTTCTTTATGCAAAGTAACACCGCTATTCAAAAAAGGAGGGAGAGAGAAAACAAAGAATTACTGGCCAGTTAGCCTGACCGTGGTAGTCGGGAAAATGCTAGAATCCATGATTAAAGAATTGGCAACGGGGCACTTAGAAAATCATATGATTAGGCAGAGTCAACATGGTTTTATGAAAGGGAAATTGTGTTTGACAAACCTATTAGTTTTTTGAGTGTGTAACTAACAGGATAAATAAAGGAGAACCAGTGGATGTAGTATATTTGGATCTTCAAAAGGCATTTGATAAGGTGTTACACAAAAGGTTGTTGTACAAGATAAGGGCTCATAGAGTTGGGGGTAATATATTAGCATGGATAGAAGATAGGTTAATGGACAGAAAACAGAGAGTAGGAATAAACGGGTCATTTTCAGGTTGGCAGGCTGTAACTAGTGGGGAGCAGGCTGTAACAGGCGGCAGCCAATGAATAGCGTGGACAGCACACCTGAGTGATGATAATCAGCAGGCAGCACGAATATTACGTGCTGCCTGAGAACACTAACAGGCACGTCCAGTGCGCGCCCCAACCCCTGCGTGCCCGCTTTCGGGCACAATTGAATTTCTTGGCCAATGTCTATCCATGGCCATTGTAATTGTTCCATCGGGCTGATTGATGTTTTACTTAACTGTGAAGGATACAGTTTTGATCTTCCTTTGTCTCGGTGTAGAGAGTAGTATAACTGCAGTTGGCAAAGCAGATGTTTTTTTAAATGTATTTTTACTTCCAGCAGCTAATGAATCAAGGCTGGTAAAGAACTCTGCGTGGATCTGATATCACATAAAACCTGTTAATCACAGGTCCAAACTAAAGTTGTACTTGTGATCATCCAGAGTTCTGGAGTTTTAAGAAGTTTATTTTGAAACAAGTACTGCAAATTAAATAAAGCATTGTAATCTAACAAAATCTGCTGTCTGCTCTTGCTTTTGTTTAATATCACTTGGATTATAGTCATAGCCTGAAATATACCATTTGTTGTTTTTTGTTTGTCACTTGAGAGACCAAGAATGTCTCTGGTGCATATTTAATACTAAAAAAGGCTCATTGTTTGCTCTGTAGCCTTCGAAAGAAGGGGGCCCTCTTCCTCATGCACAATGCAAAAGTATCTGGAGTGAGCTTGAATTGTAACAGCTACTACCAAAAATTCCTTATACCAAGATGTCTTTGTTCTTTTAGGTCTTTAATAGAACCATACAAGAGAATGGTTTTGAGTTTATGCAGAGATCAATTTGTTTCCCCAGGACAGAGTATATTATATCTTTTTACTTTTATGCCTATTTTCATAAGTTCCTTTTTTTAAGTTGTCCCACTTCATTCCATACTCAAAAGGGTTACCCAGCAGTTTGTATCCAGTTAATTTTGAATAGTTGTTACAGAGCGATCAAGATCAGAGAACTGTTGCTAAAATGTAATTAAAAAGAGCATGAAATACATGGATCTATCTTTATTTTTTACTGTGATATGTAAAAAGAAAACCTTATTTTTAAATCAAATGCAGCTTGGGTGGAGCAGACAGTCTACGGCTCTGTCCTTGATTAGGTTGTGTATTGCAATCTCTAGCTGTCTACCTGAACTCCACTTTCCCGCCATGGGGATCGGGTGGGAAAGTGGAGTTGAGGTCGAAGTTCAGCCACGATCTTATTGAATGGCGGAGCAGGCTCGAGGGACGTATTGCCTACTCCTGCTCCTATTTCTTATGTTCTACCATTACATAGATTCAGGGTGAGGAAAGAATGGTGGCTATGTAATTAATTCTGGCAATCAGGCATTCACCTACCTCCATGATGAGATCAGGAGGCATACTGCGGAGTCAGCATATGTTACTGAAACAACAGAGCATTTGAAATAGTGGTACTGCAGCTCTGTCTCTCCGAACCAGTGTGATGCTAAATAATGTGGCACAACAAATGCTAAGAATGGTATGTGAGGGATTGAGACTGCCAACAACCACTGCCACCTTCCTTTTTGCTAGGTATGACTCCAGCCACTGGAGAGTTTTCCTCCTGATTCCCATTGACTTGAATTTTACTAGGGCTCCTCGGTGCCACACTCTGTCAAATGCTGCCTTGATGTCAAGGGCAGTCACTCTCACCTCACATCTGAAATTCAGCTCTTTTGTCCATGTTTGGACCAAGGCTGTAATAAGGTCTGGAGCCGAGTGGTCTTGGTGGAACCCAAACTGAGCATCAGTGAGCAGGTTATTGGTGAGTAAGTGCCGCTTGATAGCACTGTCGATGACATCTTCCATCACTTGGCTGATTGAGAGTAGACTGATGGGGCGGTAATTGGCCGGATTGGATTTGTCCTGCTTTTTGTGGACAGGACATACCTGGGCAATTTTCCACATTGTCAGGTAGCTGCCAGTGTTGTAGCTGTACTGGAACAGTTTGGCTAGAGGCGCGGCTAGTTCTGGAGCACAAGTCTTCAGCACTACGGCCGGAATGTTGTCGGGGCCCATAGCCTTTGCTGTATCCAGTGCACTCAGCCGTTTCTTGATATCACGTGGAGTGAATCGAATTAGCTGAAGGCTGGCTTCTGTGATGATGGGGATAGCGGGAGGAGGCCGAGATGGATCATCCACTTGGCGCTTCAGCCTTATCTTTTGCACTCACGTGCTGGACTCTGCCATCATTGAGAATGGGGTTGTTTACAGAGCCTCCTCCTCCCGTTAGTTGTTTAATTGTCCACCACCATTCACGACTGGATGTGGCAGGACTGCTGCGATGATCTGATTCATTGGTTGTGGAATCACTTAGCTCAGTCTATAGCATGCTACTTCTGCTGTTTAGCATGCATGTAGTCCTATGTTGTAGCTTCACCAGGTTGGCACTTCATTTTTAGGTATGCCTGGTGCTGCTCCTGGCATGCTCTCTTCTACACTCCTCATTGAACCAGGGTTGATCACCTGGCTTGTTGGTAATGGTGGAGTGAGGAATATGCCGGGCCATGAGGTTACAGATTGTGCTAGAATACAATATTGCTGCTGATGACCCACATCAACTCATGGATGCCCAGTTTTGAGCTGTTGGTCTGTTCTGAATCAATCCCATTTAGCACGGTGGTAGTGCCACACAACACGTTGGATGGTGTCGTCAGTGTGAAGATGGGACTTTGTCTCAACGAGGACTGTGCGGTGGTCACTCCTACCAATATGTCATGGACAGATGCATTTGCAACAGGTAGATTGGTGAGGACGAGGTCAAGTAGGTTTTTCCCTCGTGTTGGTTCGCTCACCACCTGCTGCTGGCCCTGTTTGGCACCTATGTCCTTCAGGACTCGGCCAGCTGTGTCCGTACTGGTGCTACCGAGCCACTCTTGGTGATGGACATTGAAGTCCCCCACCCAGAGTACATTGTGTGCCCTTGCTACCCTCAGTGCTTCCTCCAAGTGGTGCTCAATGTGGAGGAGGGCTAATTAATCAGCTGAGGGAGGGCAGTAGGTGGTAATCAGCAAGAGGTTTCCTTGCCCATGTTTGACCTGATGCCATGAGATTTCATGGGGTCTGGAGTCAATATTGAGGACTGCCAGGGCCATTCCCTCCTGCTGTATATCACTGTACCGCCACCTCTGGTTGGTCTGTTCTGCTGGTGGGACAGGACATAGCCAGGGATGGTGATGGAAGAGTCTGGGATGTTGGCTGAAAGGTATGATTGAGTGTGTGGCTGTTGCTTGACTAGTCTGTGGGACAGCTTCTCCCAATTTTGGCACAAGTCCCCAGATGTTAGTGAGGAGGACTTTGCAGGGTTGACTGGCTTGGTTATCCTTTGTCGTGTCCGGTGCCTAGTGGTGCATCTGGTTTAATTCTTGTGACTTTTTGTAGTGAGATTGTACAACTGAGTGGCTTGCTGGGCCATTTCAGAGGGCAATTAAAAATCAACCACACTGCTGTGGGTCTGGAGACACATATAGGCCAGACCGGGTAAGGACAGCAGGTTTCCTTTCCTAAAGGGCATTAGTGAACCAGATGGGTTTTTACGACAATCCGGTAGTTTCATGGTCACCATTACTGATAGTTTTTTAAAAATTTATTTAATTAATTAAGGATTTGAACTCATGACTCCGGATTATTGGTCCAGGCCTCTGGATTACTAGTCCAGTAACATAGCCACTATGCTATCGTATTCCTATGCAGGAACCATTCCAGCATCTGTAGAATTTTGGAAGATGACAACCAATGCATCCACTATCTCTATAGGCACCTCTTTCAAAACTCTGGGATGTGGATCAAGTCCTTGGAATTTATTGACTTTCAGTGCCATTAATTTCTCTAGTACTTTTTTTTACTAATACTAATTTCTTTCAGTTCCTCGTTCTCGCCAGACCCTCGGTTCTCTACTATTTCTGGGAGGTTTTTCTTCCGTGAAGACCGATACAAAGTGTTTGTTTAATTTCTCTACCATTTCCTTACTCCCCATTATAAATTCTCCTGTCTGTCTGTAAGGTACCCACATTTTCTTTCGCCAGTCTTTTCCTTTTTACATACCTGTAGAAGCTTTCACAGTCTGTTTTTATGTTTCTCACTAGTTTACACTCCTATTCTATTTTCCCTTTCTTTTAAAATTTCTTGGTCCTGCTTTGCTGAATTCTAAAATGCTCCCAATCCTCAGGCTTACTGATTTTTCTGGCAACTTTATATGTCGCTTGCTTTGATTTAATACTATCTTTAATTTCTCTTGTTATCCACGGTTGGACCACTTTTCCTGTTGGGTTTTTGTGCCTTAAAGGAATATATATTTGTTGCAAATTATATTAATTCTTTAAATGCTAGCCATTGCCAGACTGGGAGTCAATGTAGGTCAGCGAGCACAAGGGTGATGGGCGAACAGACTTGGTGCGACTTAGACTACGGGTAGCAGAGTTTTGGATGAGCTCATATTTATGGAGGGTGGAAGATGGGAGGCCGGCCAGTCAAGTCTAAAGATGGCATGGATGAGTGTTTCAGCAGCAGATGAGCTGAGGCAGGAATGGAGACGGGCGATGTTACGGAGATGGAAGTAGATAGTCTTGGTGATGGAGCGGATATATGGTCGGAGGCTCATCACGAGGTCAAATAGGACGCCGAGGTTACAAATGGTCTGGTTCAGCCTCCGACAGTAGCCAGGGAGAGGGATGGAGTCAGTGGCTAGGGAATGGAGTTTGTGGCGGTGACTGAAGATAATGTTTTTGGTCTTCCCAATAGTTAGTTGGAGGAAATTTTTGCTCATCCAATACTGGATGTCGGACAAGCAGTGTGACAAATCAGACTGCTGGAAGAGTTGAGGGAGATGGTGGTGAGGTAGAGCTGAGTGTCGTCAGCGTACATGTAGAACCTGACGTGGTTCCAGAACCAAAAATGTTGTTGTGAATTGAGAAATGTTACCACTGGCACTATAAAGGATACAATACTGAGGATGTGGCTGTTGCACATTGTTGGGGCAGAATAGAAGGAGCTTCGCTCTGCATCTAACCGTGGAATATCTGACCTGAAAGTGCATGATATTTCTTCTAAGCCTAAAAATGTTTCCATTCTATAGCACCTACACCCTCTGCCTTCATTAGCATAATCTCAAAAGGAGATAAGAATCACAATCGTAGAAGACCTACAGCATCGTAGCACCACAAGATAATGCACATAGTGTAATTTTCTTGAGAAAATCACGTTACTGGACAGCAGTCAAACCTGTTTATATTACAGACTAGTCCAACAACAAAATAAACTATCTGTAGAATTTGTTTTGTTAAATTTTATTTCCTTCTGTGATGTTTAAAAACTTTGAATTTACAGATTGCACCTTAACTACACTTATATTTGTGCTTTACAAATTGTGACAACCTCCAGCTGCTTTGAAGCGTGCATATAATTTTGAGTAGCCAAGCACAGTCCTGTCTTTGCATCACATCCACATGCTAATTCGACAGCTATCAAAAACAGGATTCTTAGTAGACTTTTAATCTTCTCTTTCCTGCATAGGGACATCAAAGCCAGCTGTTGAACTCCCAACTGCCACCCTAGCTGAGAAAAATTAAATGAGATATGGAACCTGGAACCTTTTTTTAGTTTGTGTAGTTTAAAAGCACTAGGTCCATTTATTGACTGAACCATCAGGGAGCATAATGGGCCGGATTTCGCACTGAGCGACAAACGAACGGCGCCCGCCGTTTGGTAGACTTGCACTTGCCCAAAGACTTTTCATGGACTTTTGTGCAGCAAGTTCCCCTCATGGGGCTCTCAATCCAGTGCGGCGTCCTCTACAGGGCACCTGGGACCTGTGTGAATGGGGCAAGCAACTGTCCAACTCCTTAATCAGATTGAAGCATGTTAATAAGCCACGCTGAGACAGAACCAGGAAGTGTAAGTTAGAATAGTGAATTCAATGTCGTCAGGTACAGAAAGCGAAATGAGAGGGGTAAAAAATAGTGAATTGAAAGACAGAGAAAAGACAAGGAAAAGTAAACAATTTTTAAAATTTCCAACAATAATTAAAATCTGAAGAAATGAGACTACACACTTGTAAAAGTAAATTTTCAGTGCCAGAGGTGTTGTTTGGCAGTCATTAAGACTTACTATGCTGTTAAAAGTTTACTTAAAAAACTTGACGTACCTTTTTTTTTGGCAAGATTACTTTGTTTCCATCAGGACAGTCAAGGAACTTCACGCTGTTGCATTCATTTTAACAGTGAGTCAGCCGGCGAGATGCTCTTTTCGCAAAGCTTACGGAGGAGCAGGGCATCTGCTAGAGGAACTTCCAGATTTCCGCTTTTAACTGCGCATGTGCGGATGCTGGAAGTTGCTATGCAAGATGCACTAAAATAACGGTGAGCCCTGTTAGCCTCACCGTTACTTTTAGAGCAAAATCCAACCCAATATGTTTGCTTTTAATGTTTTGCACTTGTAACATTTACAGTGCTAGAATTACATGTTTAAAATTAACTTAGTTTTGTGTCAATGTCATTTATTCCATGCTTTTGTTTACAGGTGTACTGTATCTGCAGTATGGAGAGGAAGTGAAACAGTTTGCGATGCCAAATGAAATCACAACTATGGATACAGTTCATGCACTCTTTGTACGTGCCTTCCCTCAGCAACTCTCAATGAAGACGTTGGAATCTCAAAATGTAGCTGTATATATTAAGGACGAGACCAGGAATGTATACTATGAACTATCTGATTTAAGGTAAGCAAATGGTGCTGATGATTTCTTTGTCTGCAGAGATTACAACCTGTACTCATCCAGATATGGGGCAATTTTTTTTTAAAGGCTTCATTTCAGACCATGAAAGAGGCCTTCTGAACATAAAGGAAAAAAATCACATTACGTCACTTGGAAATGGAATTGAATGATCTTAAATGGCATTGTTGACGTCTGGGTGTACTTATGTAAAATCCATATAAAAATCAGTTTGGTACACGGGCAGTACCTTTTTTATTCTCAAACTGTTACGACCTATATTCAGGAACTTTAGTTGAGTTTTACTCTCAATTGCAATAACAACTAAACTGAACTAGTAATGTCAAAGTCCATCTGTATTTAATTGTGACAAAGTACCCTTCTGCTGCACTAAACTATAATATGCTTTTGCTTCATGTTAGAACATTTGGTGAACTGATGACCTTTTGCGACTTCTGTAGTTTCAAGCAACACAAATGGAACCAACTGGCACTGGCAGGAGCTGTTGGAGGGACTCTGGTGTTTGTTATGCATTAAGCTAAAGGGTCAGACTCTGAATCTGTTTCACCAAGACTCTAGGCACTTGTACCATGAAAAGTGTTGGTGACAGTTTTCCAATGGTCAACATCACCAATGTAAGTGACTTAACCTCCGGAATTCCTATTGCATCACAGATCCACATTTTCATGGGGCCTGCAGTATGCCGTTGGATTAGGCGTTTTGTCTACTAGCCTTCTAAACATTGATGCATCTGTGTACTTGTGTCATGACTTTTTTTGTCACGTTGCAAGTACATGAACTGTGTGCACATTCTTCCCAGAGCCTGCTGTTTATAGTTCTATGGAAATGGAATAACAAATTCTGCTCCGTTTTACTTAGACCATTATCTAACGCTGACAATGAACCCCAGGACTTAATGACATCCAATCCTCTTCCAATTTTCTCCTCTTTCATCCCCACCACCACCGCCCCCCCCCACCAAGAACCATTTGCATCTGTCCAACCAAGAGGATTATGGAAGTTTCAGGTGCCCATTTTGAGGACTGCTGTCCCAGAATTTAAAGGTGAAGATAAAAATCTTTCCAATTTGTTGTAGGCTGAACTGAAACCATTCTATTTGGCTCCTGTCAATTTCTACTTGTCTCTCTCTCTCTCTCCTTAATTTCATCAACCTCACTGACCGCAGGCTAAGTTTGGTGGTGTGGAAATTGAACATGCCGCTGGATCCCAAACTGAGTTTTCTTCCTCATGTTTGTTCCATCACCAGAACTGCCATGTTCCATCTACCCCAACCTCTTCAGCATTGCCACTGGGGTTCTAATCCATGCCTTTATTACCTTGAGGTTTGAATTATGCAATGCTTTCCTAGCTGTCCTCCCTGATTTCATATACTGCAATTCATTCAGAATGCTGCTGCCTGTGTCCTGACCCTTCAAGTTCTGTATTTCTACTCCCCTGGTCTTACGGGCTATGCTAGCTCAATGAGCCCCTACCATTCAATGGCAAGATTCTTACCGTCACTTTTTTTCTAAATGCCTTCTCTGCTTCACCCCACCCTCTCAATGACCACCTTCATCCCTATGACTCTAATCACAACTTTGCTCCACCACTGGCGTCTGCATTTTCCTTGGAAACTCCTTCCAAAAATCCATCTCTGCTTTCAAAAGCTTGCTAAGATGTTCTCTTTTACCTACTGGCCCCTTAACTCCATTCTATTTTCTTCCCCTCCCTCGATTTTGTTCACTGAGCTGTAAAAGATTTTAGGAACACCTTTCCAATGTGAGGAACAGAATATAAATGCAAATTGTTGCCATTAAAGTGCCTTATGATGTAAATGGGGCTCTCTGACCTTCACCGTCTGAGCCGCTACATATATTTGGGTAAAGGAGTTTAAGACCGAACCTCTATATAAATGGGGCTTTCTACTGATGAATGCACATGCACTATTGTGAACTCCAGAGTAAAGCCCCATGTAAACAAACGGAAGTCAGAAACTCGAGATTCACCCTAGAGTGTACGTACTTTGCACTCTCAGCCTTCTTATGTTCATCTGATTCAACAGTTTGTTTTAAGTAGAAACCCTTTCAAACATCACTTCCAGATGGCCCTGGAATCTGGACAAACAGCAGGAATTCCAGCTGAAGTATTGGGTCCTCAGTGCAGCACAGACTAAGTCAGAGTAGTTGTGCGTATGTCTTGTTCTCTAATAACAGGCCATTCATATTATTGGTAATGTTACATTCACAGCAGGTTATAAATATTTCATCTGCAGGAAACCATTTTATGAACATTTATTTAACTTTTTTGCAACAGAGGTATTCATAAGATAAGCAGTGCTGAAATGAAAAAAAATACATCGGATTTCAAAGTTTAGAAGCATGCAGAGGACATAACCCGCATGTAAAAATATTGGATGTTTTTAGTGCATTTTTCTTGTTAAAATGCACACAAACACAACCACCTCAGCTATTTCCAAGTGCTTCTTCGGTGACTCCCTGGGAACCTGACTGAGACTGTGCTGCCATCTATTGTCTCCTATTAATTCTATTTAAAAAGTTGGTGTCAGTTCTATCTCGGTCATCACAAAAGATATGAATTGTTATACTCCTCGATTGTTCATTTAGTAAATACGCCCAGTGAGTTACTACACTGCACAGGTCAAGGAGGTTCCATGTTTAGTCCCTTTTTGTGCTGGGTGGCAGTAAAAATGTTACATTTGGCCTCAGTACATCTGGGCTACAGGGAAGAAAAATGAGCCAGGGTTTCCATCCAGGAGTGCTTTCCAGTCATTTCTGCTGGGAAGTACATGCCTGTGTACTTTGTGAGGACAGGATTGGAGTCTGATGTGATGTCTGTCAGCACACTTTGCCATGTGAACACACATGAAGAATGAATGAGGTAGCCAATGGGTGTGGCCGGCACCAATAACATTGTCGTTGGCATCTTTAGGAAAGAGGAAAATTAGAAAAGTAAATTAATTTTCTTAAGCTATGTAATTTACAGTGCATTGTGTAAGTTACCAATTTGGAAAACGTTGTATCATTGTTAAAGGAGCAAGAATTGTAGGTTAAATTAACTTTTACATTTTTGTAAACATTCGGGTTGCAAGAAAGCACCAGGATTGTACAATTCTCTCAATATAATCACTCCAGATAAATGCAGACTTCATGCCAGCACAGAAACCAATGTACTGCATTGCTTCTGAATTTTGCAGAAAAGGTTCCAGAATTGATCCTTTTAAAAACTCATTTCACTTAATCTAATAAATCCACACTGAAATATTGACTAGGAAAAGTAATATATTTTACAAGTGTACTCGCGTCTATAGAAATGTTTCAAGCGTATTCTGATCTGTTTATATTGATTGCTACATGAATAAATAGGGTGTAATTCAAAAATACGCAGATCAGTTACTTTTCTGTTTTGAATTGATAAAACCCAGAACTAAGCGGCACTGCCACTTACTGTCGCAACAAAAGGTTGTTAATCCTTCAACAATAACCTTCTGTGTGATTCGGGCACAAGTGCTTATTAAACAACAAGCTTTAATATATTGACTCTCAACAGTATACAACTGTCTTCAGATTACATCAAATGACAAGCAAGTAATACAACCTGGTTCCTGCTGACCCAAGCTGATCAAACTCTGCCTCCATAGGCTGCCTTTGGCTATGGATTTTTGACCATCCTCTCGAGAGCTCTAACCTTTGGAAGGGAGCATGCCCTATCTTTATGCTATTTGGTTGCTATGTTCTGTATTTATACATCTCTGGCCTTATCTTCTACTCATAAGTCATCCCACCGAGTTGATATCATGTTATCAACTCGAGATAAGCTGTTTTACGTAACGTAACTAATGACTTCAACCATCATCTCTGTTTGTTCCTCTAAGGAATGCGTAGGTCCTTGGTTATCACATTGTTTGTTTTGGTGTAGACCACCTTCTGATGTCAATGTTGTCTATTCTATGGAATGTTGGCCTCATTCTCCTTGATGTTCTGCTGTGTGAGCTGACCTTGTTTTCACAGATGTTGAACCACGCCCCCCACCCCTCTCAACATCGCCCTCTTGCTGAATGTCTGGGGTATTATGCACGATGGGATACTTGACTCTTCCTAGTTTTAAACCATATTCTTACACACCTCTCCCACTTCGCAAGAAAGGAGGGAAAATCAGTTGTAGCCCCAGGCTATTCCTGTGTACTTAGTAGTGAGCTCAGGAAGTGAGACAGTGAGCATTGGAAGAGCTCTGATAGTGTGTTCCTGCTTAGGGAATGGCACAAGAATGACACAAGAAAGAATCTAAACTGTCTCTCTCTCTTTCTCTTTCCCCCGACCCCTCCCCAGACTCACTAATCCACTCCAAATTTCCCCTCTCCTAGCCCTCCACCTGTCATAACGGCTCTGCAGCTGCTGAACTCCCTCACCTTTGTTGTTGCCATCAAATCATTCACCATCACTCACCTCGCCTGTTCCCCTGACGCTGTCCTCATCTTCACTTCTGAAGTCACCACGGCTTCAAATTCAAGCACACCCAGCTCGCCGCTGGTCTAGTCGTTTGTCACCAGAATTTATTTGACCATGGCAGATGTTACTGTGTCTTACTTTCCTTGGTCAAATGACTCATTCTTAGCAGCTCATAAACCACTGCATTCCACAGTATTTGATTACCTGTGTCTGTCCTTATTGCCTTCAATCCTGTTCTTAAACAGATGTTTATACTGCTCTTCTAAAGAAATTAATTGACATAGCATTAATTAGTTTTTCCGTGAACTCACTCCATAAATACATGACTCTATATGGGGGAAGGGGGGGAAAACAGGGGAGAGAGGGGCATTCTAATCTCATGCCTCACTTGAGGCATGCTAATCTTTTCCTCGTCCTCTGTGATCTCAGCTGAAATTAAAGAATCAGCTGATATCTACATTATCCATGTCTTTCAGAAGTCCTGAATTGTCGCCTCGAATTTCCTTCTCAGATTGTCAATCTTTGCCACAGACTTGTCATCAAATTATTCCCATCCCTCTTTGAACCCTTGGCAGTGCATTGATGACTTTTGAACGTAGGTGGAAAATATTGCAGAAAATTATTCAATGCTTTCAATATGAATCAGTGATTATTCTTCTCAAGATGATCATGGAAGAGGAAGGCTATTCAGTCCATTTAGAAAGATCCTAAAGTCCTCACCATTGCAGTATTCAATTGCATTTTAAATGATTCTAGAGTTTTTGCCTTCACTAACCTACTTGGACGTCTATTGCATATATTGGTCATGCTGAGTAAAGAAGAATTTCTTTATCAAAGCTAAGTTTACCTTTCACTAGTTTGAATGTCTGTCTCCTTGTCTTACTCAATTAAATCAATCTTACCTTTTCAATTCCTTTAACTATCTCATTTCTCCTTGCCAGGCTCAATAACCCAGGTTTTTCCAGTCTTTTTTTCATTACCCAGAACTTTGAGACCAGGGAACAACCTTGTGGCTCTTCTCTGCCTTCAGTGCTTGAATGCTCTTGGGTCTCCGGAACCAGAACAGGATGCAGTATTCAAGGGGCAGTCTGACCAGAGCATTGTACAGTTTGATCACTATCTCCTCAGATGTATTCTACTATTTTGGCTATGTCGTTCAACACTCTCTTGGTTTTGTTGATTGCTACTCTGCATTGGTTGGACATACCTAGCATTGATTCTAAGTGAAGTGATTGGGGTGCCCTGTATGAAGTAGCGCAGCATGTTAAGATTGTGATGGGCAGGCTATGTGTGCCAAGTGGTTGAACATTGTCACAGTGATGGAATGGGCTCCAGGTGGGAAAGGGTCAAAGTTGAGATGTTGGAACAGGAGAATCTGAATGAAGTGTGGCAATTGGCAGACAACTATGGTAGATGGGAGAATGTAACGATGAGGTCTTGTGGTTGGCCTGGTCATGATGACCTCTTCCATCTAATTTTTTTATACTATATTAAAAATCCATATGAAAGCTTATTTTTTACTTCAGGAAGACAATTTAATTGCAGAGAAACTGGAAAACAAATGTGACTGGAAGTGTTTCCAAAACATACGCAGTTGTCATTGTTAAGGGGAATACTAATTAATTAGTTTCCAAGTTCTTTCACTGAAAAGGTGCACCTCTCTTCCCCCTTTCACACTACAGCACCTAATAATAGAAACAGTGTAAAACATGAAATTAAGACTTTTATGAGGTAATTTTTGATACTAAGAACAATTTGTGTTGGGGTTGCGTATGTATATAATTTCAGATTATTAAAGCTGCCAGTGGTACCCAAGCCCAGGTCCCCCTTTCCTGTTGGTCGCTGAAATTACTAATTTTATTTACAGTATCTTCCAGTTAAACTGCATTCTTCTAGGAAGATTTCATACAAACTTCCTTTTGAATTGCTCCTGTTCCATCCCATGCAGTGCTCCAAGATTACAGGGACTACTTTTCTTCCTTTCCTGTGCTGCACAGCATCCCCATCACAGTGCTACCAAACTTCAGTGTCTGCACTCCAATCCTGCCAAATCCCAAGATTCCCAGCAAAATGCTATAAAACTATAGGACAACCTCCCACCCTCACCACGTATTGCCAAACCTTGAGACCCTTTACTGTGGTCCAGCTAATTTGGAGGACCCTCATCTCAATTCTTCCAAATGCTATGGCCATTCCCAGAGCCTCTTTCACTTTATCTCCCCTCTGCCTCCTTCCTGTCCATGCTGCAAATCCTTAGGTCCCTCACCACAGTGCTGCCAAACTACAGGACAACCACCAGTGGTACCAATGCTTAGGACGTCCTTCCTAGTGCTGCTTCACCTCCTAAATGGTCTACCTCTATCCTGATGCATCTTGCTGTGTATCACGTGCTTTTTTTTATAAATGAGGTAAGAGCAAAAATTGAATACATAGACAAAGGAGTGCATTATAGTAATGAAGGCTACTGATATATAGTTTTCACAGAAAAATAGAACTGAGGAATTTTATCCCTAAAATGGACTGGTTGGGCTAAACAGACTGTTTATTCCTATGTAATATATAATGTTTGCAGTTTAACTATTATCTATCACTGAAATAAACTGTTAGTTTATTCAAAAACAGAGACAACTGTCCATTCTGTTAAATACTTGGCCAAAACAAAAATAAAGAATTAATTTATTTTTCTCAGTGGAAAGCCCTTTCCCTTTTCATTTTAGCTTAGATAGGAAAGCTTCTCCAGTCAAACTAACACTCAGTGGGGAAAAATGGGAGATTGTGAGATCATTAATTTGTTTAATATAAGCCAATATAAATTTTATAATACAGGACTTTCCAACTGAGGTTTCTGAAGTAAGTTTTTGAATATTACTAGCTGACCTTAAGTGTGAGACACATAGCCATCAGGTGCCTGCCCACGTTATCATGAAATTCCAGGGGTGCCACAGGGATCCGTGCTGGGGCCTCAACTATTTACAATATATATTAATGACTTGGATGAAGAAACAGTGTATTGTGGCCAAATTTGCTGATGATACAAAGATAGGTGGAAAAGCAAGTTGCGAGGAGGACACAAAGGGGTTGATTTTAGGGTTGGGGGTGGCGGGGCTCGTAAAATCGGGGAGGCTCTGAGCGGGTCCCGAGCCCGGCTCCAACCCGCCCACTTCCGGGTTCCCCAGTGACTCGTTCGGGTGCGCGCGCAGCTCCTGCATGCGGGATTCCCACCGGCAATTAAAGCCGGCGGGATGACAATTTAAATACTTACTTACCTAGTTGAGGTACTGGACAGACTTCATTGACAGGAGATTTTGTCAGGGGTGGAATTTTCATGGATCCTCAGCGTGTTTCCCGTGCTGTGGGAAACACTCCCTGTTGGAGCAGACGTGTTTGTCAGCAGCCAGTGGGAGATGCAAAGGATTTTTTGACAGTGGGGGGAATACCTCATTTATTGCAGCAGGACACTGTCACTTCAGACAAAGTTTTGGCTGCAACACTTTCCACTTAAAATTATTAATTTATACCCTAAACTCTGCTCTGCAAGCACATTTACCTACTTTGCAGACCCCCTCAAACTCTCACCGTCAGGATGGGGGGGGCGCCATAGCTGCATTCATCACTTCACCCGAGGACGAGCAACATCACCAGCCTCGCCAGGCACGCCGTCCACCTCCGCCACGTGGAGCTCCACCACGTGGCGGAGGTGGAGCTCCACGGCGGACAGAAGAAAGTGTAGTTGCACGACTATTTTGTGCAGGTGCCTGTGGCACAGCACTGTGTTGTGGAGCTCCACCACGTGGAGCTCCACAACACAGTGCTGTGCCACAGGCACCTGCACAAAATAGTCGTGCAACTACACATACACTCACTGTAGGGTGACCCAATGGGTGGCATCAAGTGTGGGTGTTCATGGAGAACCTCATGAAAGGGACTTATTGCACAAGCCAGTTAAGAATGGCCAAGACGTGGCAGTAGTGGTGACAATATAATATTTAATGTGAATTGAACCAAAATCAAATGTAATTTAAAAAAATGACAAACTGTCAAACACCCTTGTGCATCCCCTTTGTGCTCACGAAACCTTTGCCCTATGCTTCCTACTACTCATACGTGATACATCCCCTGTGGCTGCAGCAGAGGTAGTGGCAGATTGGGTGAGGGTGACCGTGAAAAAGATGCATCAAAGGGTGAGTATGAGACAGAGCCAGGAGGACTGGGTTGAGTGGTAGTGGTGGGATGAGTACTGGGGAGGTGAGGAAGTGCAGGTAAGTTGAGGATGAGCCGTAAGTGGGTGTGAGGAGTGATGTGATGGAGTAGTGTTGGCAGTGCAGAAGGAGTTGTGGGGTAGGGGTGGTGATGTGGAAGACTGAGTGTAAGAGAATGAGTAAGTGTGCTCACTTTGGCTGACCTAGTTAGGTCATTGAAGCGCTTCCTGCACTGTATCCAGGTGCGGGAGATCTTGCTGCTGCTGGTGACCTCCTCTGCCACATCGAGCCAGGCCTTCTTGGCAGAGGCAGGCCACTTTCTTCTGTCCGCCGGGTAGAAGGTCTCCCCCCTCCTCCTCACTGTGGTGACCTGGAGTGAGGCATCATTAAACCTGGGAGCAGCCATTCCCCTGGGCTGCTCCAGGCTGTAATTTTGGCTGTTTGCTGCAAGAGCAGCATTGGAGGACTGCCCCTTTAAATAGGGCTCCTCCAGCTGACAGCCTGTGAGGCGGGTGCGCAGTCCCCCCACTGCGCAGGTTTCCAACTGGAAACCCGAAAGCCAAGGGAAGTGGCTTCAATTTACTCGCGATCGCGTGGGAAACCCACCGATTTTACTGGGCGAGTTACCCACGCGCCCAGTCGACACCCCCCCCACCCCCCCCAACCACTGCCAACCCACCTCCCTGGTAATATCGGGGCCAACAAAGTGTCTGCAAAGGGATAGTGACAGGTTAAGCAAATGGGCAAAAATTTGGCAGATGGAATATAATGTGGGAAAATGTGATGTCATCCACTTTGGGAGGAAAAATAAAAAAGCAAAATAATATTTGAATGGAAAAATGCTGCGGTACGGAGGGATCTGGGTGTCCTCATGCATGAAACACAAAGTCAACATACAGGTGCAGCAGGTAATCCGGAAGGCAGATGGAATATTGGCTTTTATTTCTAGGGGGATGGAGTATAAAAGCCGGGAAGTCATGCTACAACTGTACAGGGTGCTGGTGAGACCACACCTGGAGTACTGCTCTGGTGCCCTTATTTAAGGAAGGATATACTTGCATTGGAGGCAGTTCAAAGAAGGTTCACTGGGTTGATTCCGGGTATGGAAGGGTTGTCTTGTGAGGAAAGATTGAACAGGTTGGGTCTATACTTATTGGAGTTTAGAGGAATGAGAATAGATCTTATTGAAACATATATGATTCTGAGGGGACTCAATAGGGTAGAGGCTGAGAAGATGTTACCCCTCAAGGGGGAATCTAAAACTTGGGGGCATAGTCTCAGAATAAGGGGTCGCCCGTTTAAGATGGAAATGAGGAGGAATTTCTTCTCCCAGAGGGTCATGAATCTTTGGAATTCTTTACCCAAAAAAAGCTGTGGAGGCTGAGTCATTGAATACTTTCTAGGCTGAGTTAGACAAATTTTTGATCAGCAAGGGATCAAAGGAGTCAAAAGGCGGGAAAGTGGAGTTGAGGTAAAATCAGATCAGCCATGATCTCATTGGATGGAGGAGCAGGCTCGAAGAGCCAAGTGGCCTACTGCTGCTCCTATCTCATGGTCTTATGGACATTAGTCTTGATCCCAGCTTGAAGCTAACTTTAAGCATTAAAAGCACTTTACTGTATTTTCCTGCATGGTCTTATTTCTTGTTCTAATTTAAAGTTGTAGAATCCTAATCCAGCATTCACAATTTAAAAGTTCTTTGAAAATTTTGAAAGTGACAAAAGCCTTAAACAGTTCTACTTTATAATAAGTATGGATTTCAAAAGGTGGTAGTTGTGGGGGTGGGGGGGGGAGTCTCTTCAAAAAAAGAAATATTTGAACAGATTTTAACATCCCTCATCTTAACAGCCATCACTTCATCGTGCACTAGGATTTTCCTCTGAAATTGAACTGGTACAGAACTCTTCACGTACCAGTTTACCCATCTAAGAAATAATGTGTTGCCTCAGTAACTTCGGATAAAAAAATGATTACAATCAAAATATGAGAAGTGAGTCCCTCTCATCGTCTGATCTGGAAATACTGGGAAATGTTACCTTTTAGAACATGCACCTAATATATTGTACTTGCACATAACCAGCTTTTCACTTGTTGAGGGACTTGCTCTCATTACACTAATGATACCTTTTTTGGCTCTGGCAAACTAGAAATTACCTGCATTCCCTTAAGCCTTGATATATTTAAACATTGATTTGATCTTCGTATACGTGCACTCTAGTTATACTGATGAGCAGAGATTGAAATTGTCTCTAAAACTATCCATAATCTGACCTCTAATGTGCAGTACAATCTCCCTGAACTGGAAGGGGCTGCTGAACTGGAAGGGGCTGGTTTCATGCCAGCTCTGACTTGGCCTTGTGCCAGTATAATATTGAAGATCACTCCATTACCCTATTTTATTTTGACAAGCTATTGATTCAGTCAGTAGGTGTCTTCCCCCACTAATCAAATTGAATATTCTGTTCATAGAAATGTCCTCTCCTTTGTCTCCTATGTGTGAATGTATATTGGTGAAAGATATAATATAATATAATATATATATATATATATATATATATATCCATTTAAGGGGAAGATAGATAAACTAATGAGGGAAAATATGCTGGTAGGGTTAAATGAAGAGGGTGGGAGGAGGCTTGTGTGGAGTAAAAATACCAGCATGGATCAGTTGGGCCGAATAGCCTGTTGCTGTGCTGTACATTCTATGTAATTCTATAAGATTTTGGACTGAGATAAATAGAGTGAGAGAGAGAGATGGCGGGATTGATGGGAGAGACTGATTGCAAATAAAATACAATTCTTCAAGGAATAAGGGAAGAATTAAAAGTGACGAACTAGGAACTACTCGGTTGAAAAAAGCATTTTTAAAACCATAATGTCGAGCATGCAAGATTAATATATAGGCAAGAAAAATAATTGTAAGCTAAACAAGAATTCTCAAATGAATAGCACAATTAAATGTGAATAAAAAGGAAAACTTAATTTAAAAAAAAACACACTCTCCTTTACGGAAAATGAAGAGGGGTACAGGAATCTGTTGAAACAGGTTAAAAAGTATATAAGAAATGCCAAGAGGATCCTGGATATACAACAAAACTCAAAAGTTCTAGGGAGTGAAAGAGCAGTTAGAGATTAAAGTGACCATGAAGTTAAAGAAATTAATAATTGAAATACTAATTATATTTTGTAGAAGTATTCACTGGAGAGCAATTGCTGTCTGAGGATACGTTAACTATCTATCCAAATTCTGCCTGTATCATAGAAAGATGATAAAATTGGCGAGGCAGAGATGCTTAGTCAGTTAAGGGGATTTAAGATTGACCAATCCCATGGGCCAGGTGTTATATATTCTAGGGGGCCGAAGGAGACCAGCGAGGTAATTTGTGGGGCACCATCATTGAAGAATTGCTCAGCACTGGTGAACTTTTGCAGGACTGGAAGCATGCAAGGATATATATAATGCCTATATTTACAAAAGGTGACAAACTGAACCAGACAACCGTGAGCCCATTTGTCTTGTACAAATAAGGGATAAGTTAATGGAATCTATTCTGAAAAGCAGGTTGAAGGAGTACCTGTATAGCAATAAAAGTTGTATATGGAAAAAAATGCCTGTATGGATTGAGAAGTGCCTGCTGGACAAATCTTCATGGATTCTTTGGGGATGTTGAGGTATATTGTCTGATATAGTTTACTCCGATTATAGTTCACTTGGACTTTAAGAACATTTTTAACATGATGGTTTCTAGTTAAATAAAATGGCAAATGAAACCAGGGCAAAACATGGGGTTGGATAATCTGGTTTTAAAAAATTAGACTAAGGGAGTGAGATGTATTAAGTAAATTCCCACAAGCATCTGTGCTTAGACCCCTATTGTTTCTAATCAGTACCAAAATCAATTGTAAACTGGTCAAAGTTAGTGACTAGACAAAAGCAGGGAAAGCAAGAGAATGCAGCAAAATAATTTAGATTGGTTATGTGATTCAACCTCTCTCATGCTCTCGCTTTCTCTCTGTCTCTCTTGCTAGCTCTCTTTTTCTGTCTCTCTCACGTATACACATCTTGCACCTAGTGCACATCCATCACTTTATGAATGCAAGATGAGCAGTTAATATAAAAATGGTATAGCTGCTCACACTTGGCATTGGAAAACTTCATATTGGAAAAAAGACAAATCAACTGAGAAGTGACAAAACTATACTTGTAAAATATGGATAATCTACCAAAATGCTTTTGTTTTATTCTCTCAGTATGATATTTGGAAGAATTTTCCATCGGCTATAACGTACTTATGCACTTGTTTTTCTAAATTTATTTTAAAACAAACTGGAGCATGAACTTTAGAATATTTTTGAGGTAGATTGAGAGAAAAGCTAATTTCAACAGCGAGAGAGACTAGCCTGACAAGACTGAGGGATGAATATAGTTTTGTTTATACTGAAAATGTGAAAACTATTCACCGAGCCAATTTGTTTGTACAGTTGTGTTATTTACTTATTTAGCTGCACTGATTAGTTCTTGAAAAAGAACTAAACATTTTCCTTAATCAAAAACACTTGCTTCACTATATTTATGATGTGGAGATGCCGGTGATGGACTGGGGTTGACAATTGTAAACAATTTTACAACACCAAGTTATAGTCCAGCAATTTTATTTTAAATTCACAAGCTTTCGGAGACTTCCTCCTTCCTCAGGTAAATGTTTGAGGAAGGAGGAGACTTCCTCCTTCCTCAAACATTTACCTGAGGAAGGAGGAAGTCTCCGAAAGCTTGTGAATTTAAAATAAAATTGCTGGACTATAACTTGGTGTTGTAAAATTGTTTACAATTCACTATATTTAGGCAGATGTGTTCACAAACTTCTTTCACTCAAAATATGTACACCTCCCCTACTTTTGCACCTCAGCACCTTTCCCCTGTCCTTTGGGACAGCATAACACAAGCTCACCGCTCACTTCTTCCTCCCGACCTGAGTCACCAATGCCACAATTTTCGGTGTCACATATTTTAACTCATCCCAGACAGCCTCTCGCCATATCCACAGCCCACTCCCTTATTGATCTTGGTGCCTACGCCCTATTTGGTATGTCTTGCTTACTATTTTGCAGTGTATGGTTGGTCATGGAATTCAGTCCCCAAAAAGGGTAAAAGTCCCAGAATACCATGTAACAGAAAAAGCTATTTGACTGGAACAAAAGAAAGAACTTGCATTTATATGGTGCCTTTTTGACCTAAGGGCTTCCCAAAGTTCTTTACAGCTAATTAAGTACACTGTTATAGTGTAGGAAAACTGTAAATCCATGGCCGTGAGAATGTATTGTTACATGGCATAACACACTTAATTTTATAAAACATTATAACCTCCAACTCACCATGACCCACAGGAGATCTGCCAGTGATGTATTAAAAAAAATAGTACATCTGGCATGTGCAGATGTCACATTTAAAATTGTGGAATTCTTTTGAGCTATAGCCTGCAATGGATGAGGATGACCAAACGACAGTGAAACTCTGACCTAAAACTTAGTGCTTTTAAAAAGACACAACTCCATTTTAGTTGAATAGTGCACCTGTGTATTACATGGTATAATACACTAGTCTTCATCTAATTTATGAGCAATGCTAACAAATCTGCTAGCAAAAGATCTGCTAAAAATAGATAATGTATGTACATAATATATATATCCGAAACAATTTTTTTTGGAAAAATGTAAAGGAAATCTATTCATTGATCTGGAACTAAACGCTTACATTTTCCCTGTGAATAATCCCAGCAGTTTACAACCAATTCTAGTTGCCTGGGCTTGGCTGTTTAGAGCCATGGTCTTAAAGCAACAGGCTAAATTAGCATTTAAACATCACAATCATGCTCCAGATCCCAGACTGCTTGTGAGCTATTCTAGGAGAGATCTGCTGGCAGTAATTGAAGTTTAACACTGCTAAATGTAAAATATCCAACAAAGGTCAAAAATGTGGGACAAAAGTACAGAATGAATGGCATTGAATTCACAAAGGGAGACTTGAAAGGGGTGTGAAGTTGTAGTAGTCACATCACTTTCAATGCCCAGGGTATATATCCAGAACAATAGAATTTGTCTGTAGAAGTCATGTTAAGATTTCAGAATGTCAGACACACTTAAAATACTGTCTAATTTTAGTCATCTCATCACAAAAAAAACTGGAAAGGGTAGAGAAAAAAGCATTAAGATTAATCCCAAGTGTAAAGCAGATGAGCTATAAAAGAAAGATTATAGAAGTGTAAACTTTACATTCCAGAAAAAAGGTTGTTGAGGGTGGTAATCATTAAAATATATAAAATATTAAATAGTACAGGTAAGGTAAACTCAGATTATTACATCAAAAGTTAAATAAGGGAACATGAATTATTTTAAATTGTTACGTTTAGTGGTGAAAAAACTAACTTTGAGTAATAGTGGAAGACAGTAACTTTTTACAAAGAGAGAGGGGTATTCTTAAAGAAAGTAATGAGGTGGGGCTATCCATTGTACAGCAGAGCAGATTAAAAATCAGGTAAAGCCTGCTGAGATTTGGGACTTTTTTTCACCGAGATGCTAATTTCTTTTCGTTGTCTGCGGTTGATTTTTTAAAAATATTTTGTACAATTTATTTTGACTTTGTTACAATTTTTTTCAGCCACAGCTGAAATTGCACGTCCAGCTGCAGGGTTTGAATGAGGCTTTCGCTAGATGTTTCACCCTAATGCTTTCACTTCACCACATTTTCTTTATTAGAATTTTACAGAATTGTTTTGTCTATTCCCGTTCAGTCTGTCCATAATAATTTCTCAAAAGTGGCATCCGCCTTTGATTCCCTGCCAGAATATGGTGTACTTGCGCTTTTGATGTGTAGAATGTATGTATTTTGTAAGGTCGGGTTCTTGACTAGAGCTTTACTGTAGGCAACAGCATGTACTGACTGGCAGATAATTGCGAGCAATCCTCTAATTCACCATGAATGATAGAGAAGGAATGTGCAGGCCAACTCTGTAATTTTACATTTAATTTACTTTTTAAGTAATCACTGTTGAAGGTTTAACCCACCTTAAAAAGGATTCATTTGCTTGTAAGTTTGGATCTAGTACAGTGGTAAAAGCACAAGGAGACATGTTGGTCTTCAAGGCAGATTTCTGTTGAAATTTTAATGGGCACTGAAACTATCATCAGCTTTCCAGATGATTGCTAGTGTTGACTGTACGGTGGGAACTTTGGTGAGTTTAAATGGAACTAAAATGTTTTTGGGTTGCTTTAAGCAACTGCGGTACTAGTGTTTAAATGGATGTAACTAGAAGCTCTCGTATGTAATTAGTAACTATATATAGAATAATGTAGGTATGAGGCTGTTACAAGGCAGTGGTGGGTTTGAAGATTTGGTTGATGTCTTCTAAAGTTCAAATGGTTTTATACTCTACATCTGCACCATGACTTGCTACTATTTAATGTTCTCCACTCCTCTGCTTTGCGTTTTTCCAGAGTACAGAGTAACGCTTTCTGGCACAGATGCCTGTAAGGCAGATTAGTATTTAGATAAAGAAGTGAATTTTCTTTAACCGCTTATTGTACATTTGTCGACAGTTCATTGTCTCAAAAATAAGTAATTTCATAGCAGTTACTTTCTATTTCAAAGTATTGTGATTGGTAATGGTGACCTTGGACATGGTGGTACTGTGATCTTGAGTTGGGGCGTACAGCAGCCTCATAGATTGATAGCTACGTGATGAAGGCAGTAAAGAGATGACACAAAAGGCAACAGTGGCATTGTGCAGTGTCAGTGCAAGAACAGTCGTGTCTGTGAAAATGCATTCAACACGATTACAGTAACAACTGCCATTTTTTTTAAAATTGCAACTGCTAATGTCATACCATTGTTTTAAAAAGGGAGAAAAAGATAGACCGAGTAATTATAGGCCAGTCAGTCTAACCTCGGATGGCGGACAAATTATTGGAATCAATTCTGAGGGACAGCATAAATCGTCATTTAAAAAAGCACGGGTTAATCAAGGACAGTCAGCATGGATTTGTTAAGGGAAGATAGTGTCTGACTAATTTGAGTGAATTTTTTGAGGCGGTAACAAGGAGTGTCGATGAGGGTAACGCATTTGATGTAGTGTACATGGATTTTAGCAAGGCTTTTGACAAGGTCCCACATGGCGACTGGTCAAAAAAGTAAAAGCCTATGGGATCCAAGGGAAAGTGTCAAGTTGGATCCAAAATTGGCTCAGTGGCAGGAAGCAAAGTGTAATGGTTGACGGGTGTTTTTGCAACTGGAAGGCTTTTCCAGTGGGGTCCCACAAGGCTCAGTACTAGGTCCCTTGCTTTTTAGAACCGTAGAAAAGATACAGCACAGAAGGGGGCCATTCGGCCCATCATGTCCGCGCCGGCTCGAAGAACAACCAGGTGCCCATTCTAATCCCACCTTCCAGCACCCGGTCCATAGCCGTGCGGCTTACAGCACTTTAGGTGCAGGTCCAGATACTTTTAAAAAGAGTTGAGGGTCCCTGCCTCTACCACCAATTCGGGCAGCGAATTCCATGCACCTACCACCCTCTGAGTGAGTAAAAAGTTTTTCCTCCTGTCCCCTCGAACCCTTCCGCCAATCAGCTTAAATCTATGTCCTCTAGTTCTTGAACTCTCCGCTAGGGGAAATGGGTACTTCCTGTCTACTCTATCTGGGCCCCTCATAATTTTGTACACCTCAATCAAGTCTCCCCTCAGCCTCCTCTGCTCCAAGGAAAACAAACCCAGCCTATCCAATCTCTCCTCGTAGCTGCAATTTTCAAGCCCTGGCAACATTCTTGTAAATCTTCTCTGCACTCTCTCCAGAGCAATTACATCCTTCCTGTAATGTGGTGACCAGAACTACGCACAATACTCCAGCTGTGGCCTTACCAGCATTTTAAACAGTTCCATCATTACATCCCTGCTTTTGTATTCTATACCTCGGCTGATAACGGAGAGCATTCCGCATGCCTTCTTCACAACCTTATCTACCTTCCTTATCTACTGCCACCTTCAGGGACCTGTGCACATGCACTCCAAGGTCTCTCACTTCCTCTATCCCTCTCAATATATTCCCGTTTACTGCGTATTCCCTTTTACTGTTTGCCCTCCCTTATTGCATTACCTCCCACTTCTCTGGGTTGAACTCCATTTGCCACTTTTCCGCCCACTCCACCAACCCATTGATATCTCCTTGGAGTCCACAGCTATCCTCTTCACTATCAACTACACGGCCAATTTTTGTGTCGTCTGCAAATTTGCAATCATGCCCCCTACATTCAAGTCCAAATTATTAATATATGCCACAAACAGCAAGGGATCCAACACTGAGCCCTGTGGCACACCACTGGAAACAGATTTCCATTCGCAAAGATATCCATCGACTTTTACCCTTTGTTTCCTGTTACAGAGCCAATTTTGGATCCAATTCGCCACATTTCCCTGTATCCCATGGGCTTTTACCTTTCTGACCAGTCTGCTATGTGGGACCTTGTCAAACGCCTTACTAAAATCCATGTAGAAAACATCCACTGCACTACCCTCATCAATCCTCCTTGTCACTTCCTCAAAGAATTTAATCAGATTTGTAAGGCATGACCTTCCCTGCCCTGAACAAATCCATGCTGACTATCCCTGATTAAACCATGCCTTTCCAAGTTACAGAATCAATACTGAGAGATAGGATAAACTAATAGTTTGCCCACCACGAGGTAAGACTGATTGGCCTATAATTGTTCGGCCTTTCCCTTGTACCCTTTTTAAACAATGATACTACGTTTGCAGTCTTCCAGTCCTCCAGTACCTCCCCTGTATCTAGTGAGGATTGGAAAATGATCCTCAGAGCATACGCTATTTCCTCCCTGGCTTTCTTCAATAGCCTAGGAAACAATCCATCCGGCCCTGGTGACTTATCAACTTTCAAGGATTCCAGTCCCTCTAATACTCCCTCTCGTAATGTTTACCTTATCCAATATTTCACACCTGTCCTCTTTAACTACTATGTCTGGATCATCCCTTTCCTTTGTGAATAGAGACAAAATATTCATTTAAAACCCTACCCACATCCTCTGCTTCTACACACAAGTTACCCTTATCATCCCTGATAGGTCCCACCTTTTCCTTAGCTATCCTCTTGTTCTTAATGTACTGATTAATGATTTGGACTTGAATATGGAAGGTTTGATCAAGACGTTTGCAGATGATACAAAAATTGGCTGTGTGGCTGATAGTGAGGAGGAAAGCTGTAGACTGCAGAAAGATATCAATGGACTGGTCAGATGGGCAGAAAAGTGGAAAATGGAATTCAATCCAGAGAAGTGTGAGGTAATGCATTTGGGAGGGCAAACAAGGTAAGGGAATACACAATAAATGGGAGGATACTGAGAGGTGTAGAAGAACAAAGGGACCTTGAAGTGCATGTCCACCGATCCCTGAAGGTAGCAGGACAGGTAGATAAGGTGGTTAAGAAGGCATACAGGTACTTTTATTAGCCGAGGCATAGAATATAAGAGCAGGGAGGTTATGCGAGAACTGTATAAAACACTAGTTAGGCCACAGCTGGAGTACTGCGTACAGTTCTGGTCACCACATTACAGGAAAAATATGATTGCACTAAAGAGGGTACAGAGGAGATTTCCAAGGACGTTGCCAGGGCTGGAGAATTTTTGCTACGAGGAAAGATTGGATAGGCTGGAGTTGTTTTCCTTGGAACAGAGGAGGCTGAGGGGAGATTTCATTGAGGTATATAAAATTATGACAGCACAATGGAGTGGATAGGGAGGACCTAGTTCCCTTAGCAGAGGGGTCAGTGACCAGGGGGCATAGATTTAAAGTAATTGGTAGAAGGATTAGAGGGGAGCTGAGGAGAAATATTTTCACCAGAAGGTGGTGGGGGTCCGGAACTCACTGCCTGAAAGGGTGGTAGAGGCAGAAACCCTTAACTCATTTAAAAAGTACTTGGATAGGCACTTGAAGTGCCGTAACCTACAGGGATTCAGACCAAGTACTGGAAAGTGGAATTAAGCTGGATAGCTCTTCCTCAGCCGGCACGGACACAATGGGCTGAATTGCCTCCTTCTGTGCTGTAACTTTCTATGATTCTCTTACAGATAGTGTTTCTCAATATAGCAGTTCATATGAATTCTTCCACTTTATCCATTTGCATTATATCTGCCAATCAGAATATAATAGGTGGTCTATGGCTGATCTTGGCAGTTGTCAGATCCGCTGTTTTTTTTCAATGAATGTTCACTACCCGTAAAGGTTTGTGTGCATTTCCATTCAAGAATCAGAATCGTACCGGCATTCTGGTGCTGCTTTGGTCCTTGTGTTGTGGAGGTGTGGGAATGCAAATTTCAAGCGTTGTGACATAAGCAATGGTAAGTGTATCAGTCGCCGAAGCACTGTAGCAAATTTTATTGCAGTGGATTATTACGTATCTGCTAATGATTGCTCTTTGTTTGCTGTGGACATTGAAACCATGTAAGAAACTGATTCATTGTGTATTGTTAAATCTCTGCTTAGATGTAAATGCCACATGACCTGGTGGGTGGAGAACTGCATCGAATAGAATTGTTCTACCCACTGGCAAAGAGAGGTCATTGTTTTCTAATAAAATGTTTTTATTGGCAAGGTTGGCTGTTGTGGTAGCCATGTTATATCGGCTTTCAGTTTCTGATCTAGTTTGTCATCTGAGAAAATGGCAAAAATCAAGCTTCTGTCTTCTTCCATAGTAATTGATGTGTTTGATTCCAGGAACATTCAAGATCGAGCGCTTTTAAAAGTTTACCACAAGGATCCCGCCCATCTTTCTTTTAACCATTCTTCAAGGGCTGTAAATGGAGATATAAGAGTAAGTACAATTGTAGTTACAAACTGTGTGTGTTTGAGTGAGTGAGAAATATTTGCTGGTCTCATTTCATCAATTATTTATAACTGATCTCATTGTGATGTTGGCTAAAAGTTTACACAAGAATGAATTTATGTATAAATGGCTGGCAGAGCAAAGCAAAAATGTACCTTATGGCTTTGATCTTTCTCCATTCTGCAGATAGTGTGTAAATCGACCCTACAGCATATGGTTCCACTTTTGTGATAATGATAGCAGGTCTTTTGTGAGCGACCTGGATTGTGTAACTTCTCCCTTTAACTGGTGGAGCTATTGCATGTCCTTTTTTAATTTTTTGTTCTTTTTGTTTTGGGTGGTACTTTTTTTTTAGCAATTTCTAATCCTCTCATTCATGGCATTAAGAATCTCGGCGTAAACTTGTTGGCAGTTCAGGCACCTGTTCAACGTGTAGGGGGAGGGGAGGAAAGGAAGTAGGGGTGGTTAACTCTGTACTGGCTGGGGCAATTATAACATTAGCTATTAATAGTTCGGTATAGCCGCGAGTAGAATTTCCAGTAAATATTTCTGAAAGTTGGTAGAATCTCTGTTCGTGTTGGTAAATTTACAATAAATTAATGTATGTGTTATGCAATACCACTTCAGATGCAAAACAGTATAAAAAATACCAGAGTGCAGTACTTAGCTGTTATGATAATCTATCAATTAGTTGTACTTAATCACTGCCGGTAAAGGATTGATGACTGTGTGAAAACTCAGCTACAAGCATGCATTCTGTAATTTAAAAAATATATATAGTTGTCCATTTCTCTTTTTAAAAAAAAAGCCTGACAAAACTCAACAATTAAGGTTGAATTTTATTAAAATTAGATTCATCAAATTGTACTTTATTAATATATGGTATCAAAGTCCCCTTTAATACATCCTGCAGGACTACATGCAGGTTTTCTTTCCATTTAGAATCCAAAGTGATTACATCAATATGTATTGAGTTCACAAATGCCCTTGTGTTCTCTGATATTGCATGTACTGATACTCCTTGCCAGATAGAAACATGTGGAGCAGTCAGAGCTCGTTGGCTCTTTTTTTAAAAATTGCGTTCAGCAATAGATTTTAGGTGTGGTCTTGCAGCTATTTCCAGACCATAAACAACATTTCTTCTTCCTCCGTGCTTGTCTTCATATATGATAAGCAGCAGTGAAGTGCTTTCATCGTCCGGCTTAAGAGGTGAGTTTTCAGCACGCTCGCCTCGGCCTAGATAAGTGTTTTCCTAAAGGAACATTCCAGAAGTTATTGTTGGAACCTGCTCCTACGCAATCTGGTTTTGAGAGAACAAATGCTTTTTTTTACATCTGCAGTCCATTTAAGATGAAGATTTAGTAACCAGAAGTGTCGGTCAGTATAGGTATGTGTGGTTATGCAATTAAATTAGCAGTTGTAGAAAACAAACTGACTTGATATTTGTGTTTTTGGGGGTGGCTGGGTGGGGAGGTTAAATAAGTGCATTTAAATTGCAGTCTGTGTTCAGTCTGGCTCAGTGGTAGGTATAGATTGTGACAGTACCTGCATGTGAAATTGTTGTGACCTGTGGGTAAATTAGAGTGACCATGAAAGGCCTTTGATCTGGGCTAACTTAACGCTTTGCCAAGATGCTGCTAAATACTTCTGCATGGTTCAGTAACTGAAGCCTTGTGTTTCAAAAGGTTATGGAGTTTACTAACAACTTAAATTAAAACTTGGGTGATATTTTCTTTTTATGTCCTGAGTTCAGTTTGTAAAGCTAATTTTATTTTGGACTTGTGGCTTTACAGAACAACTTTAAAAAAAATAAGTAGTTGAGGTTGTTAGTGCAGAAATACCATTGGAGCAAATAGCAAAGATTCGTTGAATCAAGTATATTGTAGACTGTGTGCTGAGCTGCACCTTCATTTAAATAACACTGAAGGAGAAAGCACTCTGCTACTGTGAAATGTTAGCATGTTTTTTTTGTGTCTTGGTTTTTAGGTGGGGGCACATTGTGTATTAACATTGTGGTGTTGGCAAGACTTCAGCATTGCTGAGCTGGTTAGAGATTAATGATGTTTTTCCTCTAATATTTCTCTGTTAATTTTCTGCTCTCTTGAATACATTAACTCTTTGGGGTACAGATCCGTGGGTGCCAGTCACCTTTTGATGCTTCCCTGAACTGGCCATTATTTGCATTTATGAGCCTTGATAATGAATGTTAACCAGCTGTTCAACCACTGGGCATCACAGCCAAACCCAGTCCTCCCCTTGACCAACATCTACATGTGCGCACTTACCAGCACCAAATCAATGGTGCTGAATTCAGTTGTAACACTCTTGCAGCAACTCTGAGATCTAGCTCAGCAAAAATCAAAACTGGGACCTTCCTGGACCGTGCAGTTCAGCTGTGCACTTGGTAAATTTGCTGAATCATTGTGGGAGACCTGAGCCCAGTGAATTTGATCCTGCCTGGACTGGATTATTTTCCAACGTATCTTGTGATTTTTCTCAAGTATAAGCTACATCATCATACAGTGGGACAGCTTCCACTTGCCAATTTAAGCCAAGATTTTCAGAATTTGGGTAATTCTGATCCTTTTTCTGTAGTACTGTATGCAGGTTTAGTTTAGCATATGGTAACCTTACATTTTACAACAGTTTTTTTGACCTGTTAATACCTAATCAGCAAGCCAACACCATATGTTAAAATGTAAGTTTTCTTTTATATGGGTTAGCTTTTGTTATAAGCTATTAGGTTAAATCTGCCTGTTGAGTATAGGTGCAATCACTGGGGGAGATGAAGGAGATATGTTTCACCCTGGCTGGTCTCCCTTTTTTTCTCTTCCCCCCCCCCCCCCCCCCCCCCACCCCCAAAAACACAATTTTGTTTTTTTTATATATGAATTATGTTGCTGCCTCTTTGCACCCCCCACCCCGCTCCAAATCCCAGATGTCTGTCTTTGTCTTTTTATGCCCTCCCCCAACTTGTACGTGGTACTGTCTCTATGCTAAGCAAATCATTTTTGGAAATGGTCTGCTGCAAGGCAAGTGACTTTAGTATCTGAGCAGTGTATCCTATGTTACACTAAAAGTGTAATGCTCATGTTTTAGACTTGAAATAATACTGTGTGGGACAGCTTTTCATCTGCTCCAGTTAACTTTTGTTGATGGGTAAACCTTTTAAGGCAAGTATTGGGCAACACTGTTTTGTAATTGAACAGTGGCTTTCTTAATGCAATGAGGACAAAGGGCACACCTGACTAAACAGTGTCATGTGTGCCAGGAAAACAAATCCTGAACCTGAGCAAACAGCTGTATGAAGTTGCAGATTTATTCAGACTGCCCTTGTGGGCACTGTCCTCATGAAAGTGTTTGGCAATCTGTTTATCATTTGCTTATAAACACAGTATTCAATGATGTAAATGGAGTCAAACTATCATCTCTTTGCTTGCATATCATGTTATCATGATAAAAATAGCATACATCTTTCCTAGCTTGCGCCGCCCCCCCGCCCCCCCCACCTTCTTTTTCACTGGAGGGAAGGGCAGTTTGTGTGGACCAGTTGATGAAATGTTTCCAGCGATCTCAGAAATGTTACAGTAAGTGCTTTGAATCCTCTTTTGACATGTGCATTCTAGTATTTGTGTTTCCATGTTAATATTCCACTGCTTGTGAAATTCACAAACTGATTGATACCGGCTTCTGCTGCAGCAACAGGGCCAGCTTTGGAAACCGTGTAGTGATTTGAACAGAACTAAAAGTTTACAAGTTCTGGGCAATAAGTACTGTATCTTTGGGAGAATTTTCTATTTTAATTTGACCGCACGCAGGGCACCAGAAGTTCTTCACAGACATAATCTGCAGCGACATTGAGGGACAAACTCCTTGTATTTGCTAAATTAAACACTAAAGTATAACGATGCCATTTCCTCTGAGGACACGTCTGTCTGTGACCCTATATTACAGTGTAATACTGTGCAAGTCTCTAAGTGTGCAGCTGCATTTTCAGTCAGACTCTAGTTGTATTTGCTGCTAAATGTAAGGAGTCTTACAACACCAGGTTATAGTCCAACAGATTTATTTAAAATCACAAGCTTTCGGAGGCTTTTTCCTTCGTCACTTGACGAAGGAGAAAGCCTCCGAAAGCTTGTGATTTTAAATAAATCTGTTGGATTATAACCTGGTGTTGTAAGACTCCTTACATTTGTCCACCCCAGTCCATCACCGGCATCTCCACATCATGTATTTGCTGCAGCAGTATGGTCTTGCTCTGTTATTGTAGCTCTATAAAAATTCTGGCTAGGAAAGTGTCTATGGATAAGTGAATTTTAATATTACTTGATATAATTGCACAGAATGTTATACTACCCAATTGTATTTTTAAACTACTGATCGAGAAGCCACAGATGTTGGAAATTTAAAATAAAATCAGAACATGCATGATGTGCACAATAGATGGATCATCGTCTAAAAGATAGCTTGATATTTGGAGTCTGATCAATCATGTAAAACTTTTACTTTGTTAGGGTTACACAAATTTTTGGCATTAAGAAAATAACTGCTAACTTAGTGGTTAGGGCTTCTCATACTCTGGTGTAATCATAGAAGTGTTGAGGCTCACAATGCAACCATTCACACCCAGACTAGCTAGAGATCGGTTTGTGTGAAACTAGTTGCAACTGGTGAAATACTTTAACCCAGAAAATATTTGACATTGAATTGGGCCTTCAGAACAAACCGGTGAAATGATCTAGAAATGGGTTTGAACTAATTTGGTGTTCTGGACTTGCACAAAGTGGCATGCGAAAGAAAAAGTAGTACATTAATGCAAATTCTATCATGTCCCCAAGGAGTTCCAAAGCTCTTTGCAAGCAATTAATGACACTTGAAGTGTAGACATGTTGTATATCTAGGTCAAACTTTTTTTGGAATAATTCTAAATTGTTTAGGAAAGCATGTGTTGATTTTTAAAAATGTGAACAAATGAATGGGCTGGGTGGTGCAGTATATGCCAAACTTTTCACCTGTAGGACCTGGGTTCAAATTCAAACCAGACCGATGGGATGACCGTATAAGAATCCAATGTGAAATGAGTTTGGGCAGTCCAATTCAGCACAGGCCCACAGCATACATCTGTCCTTAATTTGGCACCAATTAATCAAATAGCATTTCTCAATGTCTGGTTTCTCTCTGACCGATCTTACTCGCTATACCGACGAGCACCACTGCCTGTTCATAGAGTTTGAGATTTTAGGAATGAACCTTCTGCCAGTGCAGAGGCTGTCTGATGGTCAGTGTGAAAAATGGGAAAATGTCATCCGGTACAGGAGGGGGCTGAAGTATATTATGATAGTAGAGGAGCAGATGTTTTACTTGACATCTAACTATGCTATCTACACCTGACCTGCAAGTGCTGAAACAGGGTTTCCAAAATAGTAGACTCATGACTAAGGTCAAAGCATGTGTAGTCAGGGGACAAGTAGCAGAATGGATAGCAAGCTAGCTACAAAACAGAAAACAGAGAGTAGGGGTTAAAGGTAGCTACTCAGACTGGTAAAAGGTGGGAAGTGGTGTTCCACAAAGATTGGTGTTGGAACCACTGTTGTTCATCATTTACATTAATGAATTGGACTTGGCAATCAGAAGTACAATTTCACAATTTGCAGATGACATCAAATTTGAAGGTGTGGTCAATACTCGGGAAGACTGCGACAAATCACAAGAAAACATTAATGAACTTCCAGAATAGGCATGTAATTGGCAAATTAATTTCAATATAGACAAGTGTGAGGTGGTGCATTTTGGTAGGAACAATGAGTCCATTTATTCCTTGGAAAATAAGAGTCTAAATGGAGTAGAGGTGCAAAGTTCCCCTTGGCCACCTCCTATTTCTCATCTACATGCTGCCCCCAGCGACATCATCTAAAAACACGGTCAGGTTCCACATGTACACTGACGACACCCAGCTCTACTTCACCACCACCTCTCTCGACCCCTGCACTGTCCTTCATTTATCACACTGCTTGTCCGACTGGATGAGCAAAAATTTCCTGCAACTAAATATTGGGAAGACCGATGCTGTTGTCTTTGGACCCCGCCACAAACTCCGTTCCCTAGCCACTGACTCCACACACCTCTCTGGCCACTGTCTGAGGCTGAACCAAACTGTTCACAACCTTGTCCTACTTGACCCAGAGATGAGCTTCCGACCACACATCCGTTCCATCACCAAGACTGCCTACTTCCACCTCTGTAACATCGCCTGTCTCCGCCCCTGCCTCAGTTCATCTGCAGCTGACACCCTCATCCATGCCTTTGTCACCTCCTAGACTCGATTTATTGCAATGGCTGGACTCCCATCTTCCACCCTCCGTAAACCTGAGCTCATCGAAAATTCTGCTGTCCATATCCTGACTCGCACCAAGTCCCGTTCTCCCATCACCCCTGTTCTCGCTGACCTACATTGGCTCCCAGTCCAGGAATGCCTCAATTTTAAAATTCTCATCCTTGTTTTCAAATCGCTCCATGGCCTGGCCCCTCCCTATCTCTGTAACCTCCTCCGGCCCTAAAACCCTCAGAGATCTCGGTGCTCCTCCAATTCTTGCCTCTTGCGCGTCACTGATTTTAATGGCTGCATCTTTGGCGGCCGTGCTGTCAGCTGCCTAGGCCCTAAGCCCTGGAATTGCCTCCCTTAACCCCTCTACCTCTCCTCCTTTTAAGACGCTCCTTAAAACCTACCTCTTCAAACATGCTTTTGGTCACCTGTCCTAATATCTCCTTATGTGGCTCGGTGTCAAATTTTATGTGAAAACACTCCTGTGAAGCATCTTGGGACATTTTACTATGTTAAAGACGCTATATAAATGCAAGTTGTTGGTGTTGTTGATCATGGGGTACAGATGCACAAATCACTAGCGCCACAGGTTAATAAGGCTATAAAAGAGCAAACAAAGCACTGGGTTAATTTGTAGGGGGGTAGAATTGAAAAGCAGAAGTTATGCTAAACTTACATAGAACCTTGGTTGGACCACACTTGGAGTACTGTGTAAAGTTCTGGTCTCCATATTACAAAGAGGATATAGAGACACTGGGGAAGGTGTAAAAAAAAAGATTTACAAGGATGATACCAGAATTGAGAGGTTATACCTATTGGGAAAGACTGAACATGCTGGGGCTTTTGAAAAAAAGAGAAGGCTAACAGGTGACCTGATCGAGGTCTTTAAAATTATGGAAGGGTTTGGTAGAGTAGACATAGAAAAAATGTTTCCACTTGTGGGAGAGACCAGAACTAGGGGCCATGAATATATGAGAGTCACTAATAAATCCAGTAGGGAACTTGAGAAACTACTTCACTCAGAGTGGTTAGAATGTGGAACTTGTTGTTGAGGTGAATAGCATGGATGCATTTAAAGGAAAGCTAGATAAACACATGCGGGAGAAAGGAATAGAAGGATTTGTTGATAGGGTTAGATGAAGTAGAGTGGGAGGAGGCTCATGTGGAGCATAAACACCGGCATAGACCAGTTGGACCGAATGGCCTGTTTCTGTGCTGTAGATTCTATGAAAGTGTTCCATTCCCCAGAGTGACTTGTTCAGCACAGAATTCACCACAAAGAAAGTGGTTAGGGGGTGGAATAAATTGCCCCAGAAGTTCTAAGAGCTAGTTTTGATTGTCAAGAAGTACACAAGTTAAAACAGTTTCTTTTTCTCCCTCTATCTCAATAAAAGGTCAAAGGTTGAGGTACGATTATTACATGCTGGTACTTGTAGCATGATGGACTTTAGGTAAAGGTCATTGTGGGTTTTTTTCCACGTCTATATTCACTTAGTTTTTGGAAAAAGATAGTTTTCAGTTGCATCCTGTGGCTTCTTGTTTAATGTGATGGTACAGAGTGTTGCCATGCACAATTTTTGTTGCTCTCAAACCATTGTTGCATATGTCCTTCTTTGTACTGGTCCCTCATAACCTACTTATTATCATATCACTTTAAATCTGCATATTACGCGAGTCCAAAATGCCAAATAGTTTCCTGTTCAATTCTATATCATTTACTGTGTTTATTATAATGAAGGCTTAGCCAATGCTGATCATTTTCCTGGTTTGGAGAATCTTGGCTGGTTGCAATTAGTCTGGCCCTGCCTCCCCTGCCAAATACCTAAGTGAATGGCCCAGTCAATCGACTGAGCAGTTCTGTGAATGCATTGGTCTGAGAGGAGCCCTTCCCATCTGCTCTATTTCTTCTGCAACTTATTTATTTAGGCTTTTCTCTTTATAGCAAAATGCTTCTATCCTTATTTTTCTCTCTCTTCCAACTTTGTTCTAAGCTAATTGTAAATTTTACCGAACAAAGGCTGTGTTGCGGTAGTAACAGGCCTAAGGGGGTTATTTTACAAATTTGTGCTCCTGGCATTAAGTTTAATGCATGGAAAATCACGGGAAGCGCATGACCAAATTTCCAATGCATCCCTGGCAGGCAGAGTGCCACACTGGGAGTGTGAATTCATAAAATTATCCTCCATTGTCTCAACAACTAATGCATTCATCAGCTGACCCTTTTTGAGTGCTGGTGAGCAAAAGTACTAGATTGATCTTGCTCTGTTTATGTCCCTGCACACTAGAATCCCAAGTACTCCACTGAAGATAATGGGAATTCTATTTAAGCTGAAACAGTGTGGTTTTTTGTGATGGGTGTATTTGCGATGAGGGCCACAAGAGGAAAGTGTGTTTTTAAAGTTTTAATAAATATACTTGCAGCTTTCCCGTGGGGTTGGTGAGTAATGCAGTGCAAAGCAATACAAGCCAGAAAGTTCCAGGTTTGAACACTGGTCTGTGCTGAGTTATCTGATTTTTAACAGGGGCAACAGATGAGTTGCTACAATTGACCTCCGTGACCCTGGGCTTTGGAGAGGGAAATATCAGCTAGGCTTTCCCCTGCTGATAGCCAGTGACCATTGCTGAATAGTGTGCGTGACAGTGAAGCTCGGTTGTGACTGAGAGTATCCTTCCAGCACATCACATCTGGACTCGCACTTGAAGGATAGCCACTTAGGCAAGTACAGTTACTAGTGCTTGTGAAGCCATACTTGGTGTGAGTCACCATCACCATGGAGATAAAATGGGGAAGCACTGTTGGAGATGGGAGCAAGGGTTGTTGAAACAGTAAGCCGTAACATTTTGATCTAAAATGACATTTGACAATTATATTTTCCAAGTCTTTCTTTGAACATTCTTATTTGTGTGATCAGAAGTGGGAAATCGACAAGACTGCAGAGAAGCATTCTGAAATACAGGCAGTGTATGATCTGAGCATCAGACTATCCACTACAACTAGCTATTTTATATAGATTTAACAAAGAGAGCAAAGACATTTTTTAAATGAAGGAAATGTTGGCATCGCCCTTAGCTGCTTTAAAATCCAATATACTGAGCTTCAAGTTAAGCGGCAATAATGGACAACCGCATTTCAGGAAGTGGGGTTTTTGTTTGTTTTTTCTCTCGTCATGTGCATTGTCTTACCTGTTCCAGTAAAGCCTTTCAGTCGTGAGTGTTTTCAAGATACTGGAAAATATACTGTAATATAATAGAACACTGAAGTGTGAGACTTAATATATATCCACTTGAATCTTAAATGGGTCATTTATATAGCCTTGTAGCTTAACAAGTAGTAGAATGCTTAGCAATGTTTGGATGAATTACCAGTTGATGTGCAATTATATCGTACTGGCAGTGCAAAAATATTGAGTTTTCAGATGGGTTTCTTGCTTTCCCACAGAAAAATCCAGACACCAAGGGATAACCAGATAATTTTGATTGCAGACTAGATACATTAGAATGGAATTTCCTTTTGGATTGCTACAGTTCTTCCCTCCTGCAATTACACACGTAATTACAGAGTAACATTTTCTAACTAGCTAGCTGCATCTAGAGACCAGTTGAGAAAATGGATTAGCACACCAAGTTTAATCCAGATGGATGGGCTGAATGTATTTGATAAAGTGCCACATAGGTTCCTACATTACAATAGTGACTACACTTCAAAAGTACTTCATTGGCTGTAAAGTGCTTTGGGACATCCTGAGGTCTTGAAAGGCGCTACATAAATGCAAATTTGTTCTTTCTAAGTGATATGTGGCTGCATCTCTGGAGTTTGCTCCTGGACAGCCTGGTTTCATCTCCAATGTTTCATTGGCGTGATGGTCTGATGGGGAAGGCTGAAGACCTCTTTCCTGAGATGGCAGTATCAGGCAGGTGGACCCCAGCTGTCGCCATTCCATCAGGCCCTGAATCTGTGGCTCCAATGGCCAGTGGGTTGGCTGGCCTAATAGCAGCTATCGGATCCTGAGACACAGCAGATGCCACGTTCTGGTGATTCATGCTGTGCTTCATTCTCTCTCTTACTGCCTCCAGAGCTTCAGTCTGTGCTTCCATGAAGGTGAAGTCCTTGGCCACTTCTTAGCTGGGCATCTGCTACCGATTCCAATGAAGCTGCCACTTCATTGATGCCAGCAAAGAAGGGAAAGTTTTGTGGTGATGCTGTAAAGGACAGCTGCAGCCTTAAGAGACTGACCTTAGAGCCTGAACATAGGTATGTTCCTCAAACATCCTTTTCAGGCGAGTACCCATGAGTTCTGGGTTCCAAAGCCCCTAGCAGCCTTTTCAGCCTCTGCTGAGATGGGGACACATGCTTACCATTCCCCACTCCTCTGGTTCCCTTGGTCTCTGTGAATCACCTGGTGCCACATCCTCACTACCACTATCTAATTCCCCCTGGATGAAAGCTGATGCCTGGGAAAGAAGAAGCAGGTGCTGCAACAGATAAATTGATGGGCATTGTGTGCTAATTTGTGCTGCAAGAAGATAAGTAAATTAGGGTCAGACTAGCAGTTAGGAAGTGTGTGCCAAGTGGCATGGGAGAGGTGGGGGTATGAGGCTGTTAAAGTGGAGGAAGGGGTTTTATCACTGTGCAATTGCTGTGAGTGGAGCTAGTAGCCATAGTGCAACATATGAGGTTGGACTCTCCCTAACCAGAGAGCACTGTGAAGGGTTAGTTGTGCAAATGTTTCTTGAAGAGGGTGCTGGTGACCAGGGTGCTGGTGACCAGGAAGAAGACAAGACAGTGTTTTCCCTAGCCAGCCTTGGTGAGGTAGCTGAACTTTTTGCAGAACTCTCTGTAGTCTGGGGGGGTGAGCGAGTTGGAGGCACCCTTAACCAAGAGCACTGTGAAGGGTTAATTGTACACATGTTGCTTTGAGGGTGAAGAGTGCGTTGGTACCCAGGATGGATGGGGAAGAAAATGGAGAGATGTGCAATGTGTTACCTACCCTGCCCTGCTGAGGATGTGGAACTTTTTGCGGCACTGTTCTGCAGTTCTAGGTGTGAGGAAGTTTGCAGTCAGTACCTGTTAAACCTCCATCCAGGTGCCATGAGTTACATTTCTCGTGCCACTCTATCTCGTGCGTGCTCTCTTGTGCTCCCGTCTCATCCTCTTTTTTTTTTTATCTCCCTCCTTTTGATAGTTTTCTCATCTCTCTCGCTCGAGCGCACCGTCTATGTCTCTATCTGTCTCTCACGATCTCTGTCACTCTTTTGCATACATGTTCTCTCTCTCTCTCTCTCTCTCTCTCTCTCTCTCTCTCTCTCTCTCATGTGTCCTCCATGTCTCTCTCTTGCGTATTCTCCCTCACTCTCTCATGCACACGTGCCCGCTCTCTGTCTCTTTCTTGCATGCCCTCTGTCTATGTATGTCTCTCTCGTTCATGGTTGCTATTAGCAAAAAAACTTCAGATAAGGATTTGATGTGGTGAGAAGGTGAACTGATTAAAAGGTTTGGGTTTGCTGGGCCAAATGACCTGTTCCTATTCCGAAGTATTCGTAATGTTTATTGCCAAAAATAGAGGTTTATTTTTGATGCTTGAGTTGGATGCCAGTTACAGACAGACGTTCAAACAAATTTGTGAAAATACTAGAATTACAATTTTTATGGGTTTGCACTGATTTGAAGATGTGCTTTTTCATTTGACAAAAGCAACATTAATCTTTCAAAATCTGGCGGAGTCAAAGCAACAAGTTTTAAGGTCTGTTGAGGTTTCTTACGAAGTCACATGCTTGTTGGAGAATTTATTAAAACTTAAGTGACAAACTTATTAAAACTCACTGGTACTGCATTTTGAGTTACAATATTTTCTGTAGTGTGATTTCATTGATGGTTTTACTATAGCATAATCCTGGACCAGTTCCATGAATTTAATGACTGCCTTCTGCCAGCTGTTGCCAAGTTTTTCTGTACTCAGAAAAACAAGAACTTTGCCAAAATCCACATCTTTTGTTCTGTCTGAATTTCTTCTGAAGTGACTCTGTACCACTGGATCAGCAATCAGCATTAATTTGACTTTCTTCCACTCCTGGGGTCCTTGAGAGTGCATCTATGTTGGTATGTTTGTGGCATTCCATTTAATCATCAAACTTGGCAGTGTTATCTTAATGTTGTTTGTATAAGATATCAAATCTTTAAGGATTATGAATAGTTAATGACAAAGTGTAGATGCAAATATTAAGTATTCTATTGACTGTTGTGGAGTAATTCTTTTAGCTTCATTTAAACTACAATGAAAAACAGTAGGTGTTTTGCACTTGAGAGAAAATCAGTCCTTGACTTTTCACTGGAGTATGAGTATATATGTCGGATTCCTTATTCCTTCAGGGAGGAGAGAGAACTGGAACTCTTGGTATGGCAAGACTCAAATGCAGAAATGTGGCTTAGTCATTTATATGCCCATTAGAGAGGTTTCTTCTTTAGAATTAGTTGATGTAAGCTAGTTTTATTTTTAAGTACTTCTAGCAGAGGCTCGTCCCAGGAAACTGGAGCTCCTTAATATTGATCAGGATAAGATTGGATTCTAGAGCTTGTTCCAAGTCCTTTACAACCCTCTTGGCTGACATTAGAGCCTAATTTGTCACTTGGCTTTGTTAGAAACAATTGGAGAGCTTGAGTTTTAGCTCAGCTTATTGCAGCCCCTTGGCTAGTTTTACCAATACCCTTGAACAGACCTTAAAACATTACTTTGGTTCCATGAGACTTTGAAAGATTGGTGTTGCTTTTGTCAAATGAAAAGGCATGTCTGCAAATCAGTCCGAATCCCAGATAATTGTAATTTACAGTGTTTTCACGGTATAGTTGCCATTTGTCTGCATCTAAATCAAGCAACAAAAATAAGGTTTCTATTCTTGGTAATGGACTCAAGAATACTTATGGAAAGGAAAAGGCCATTTGGTTCAACAAGCCTATTATTTTTGATCAACTTGACCTTCTCACCATATCAATATCACCTCTCTGCACAAATCCACCTAAATGGATCTCATTTATTTATACTGTCTACCTCAATGACCTTTCCTATAAACTTATTTCTAGCTCTATTGGTCTTTGGATGAAAAAGTTCTGCCTGACATCCCTTCTTAGGCAGCAGATTGGCTGGCAAGTGCGTTGGGATGTGAAAGGCACTGTGTAAATGCAAGTTTCTTCTTTTGTTAACTCCTAATTGACGAGGAGTCCATATATCATCATATTCACCTGCATGTGACCATAATCAGGGATGCACGTCAACTTGAGTCTTAATCCCAATATCTCAGTTACTGTGTTTCTGAGCAACTATCACAAACTTTTCTTGAAATACAACTCTATTGATATTGCCTATTTCCCTTCAATCTCTCTGAACAAGAACTTCAGCAGCTGCAATATGACTAATGCAACCTTAATAGCATGGCAGCTGGACCTATACTAAACTAGTACTTCACTACCAGGACCAAGCACTGCTTATTGTCCTGCCACTGTTACTGGCTGATAGTCACGCCTGCTTTCTGATGGTCTGCATTCAATTTGTAATATCCTAGGTTACCATAATTATGGCTGATTAATTTATCCACCTCTTGTAAAAATGCTGTTGTCCATAACCATTCACCAAGGTTGTTTTGGATTTGTTGAATGACTTGTTCTGTCAGATTAGCTGCTGCTAAAATATCACGTCTCTTACCTGATTAACACTCATTAACTAGTATTTTAACACCTGAAGAGAAGATCCAGGTGCTAATATGAAAAATTAACAGTTTAAATAGAAGGGACAGACATTTTTTACTTTTCCCATCATATTAGTAAGTTGACTGCATTTTATTATTGGAGGGCGGCATTGCCTCTTATGCTTGAGGTCTGCAATGTCTTCACTGATGTAAGGAATCTTACAACACCAGGTTATAGTCCAACAGTTTTATTTGAAAATCACAAGCTTTCGGAGGCTTTCTCCTTCGTCAGGTGAAGAAGTTTCTGCCATGCTATTAAGGTTGCATTAGTCATATTGCAGCTGCTGAAGTTCTTGTTCAGAGAGATTGAAGGGAAATAGGCAATATCAATAGAGTTGTATTTCAAGAAAAATTTGTGATAGTTGCTCAGAAACACAGTAACTGAGATATTGGGATTAAGACTCAAGTTGACGTGCATCCCTTCTTCATGTACAGTTTAATGTGGCAGTGGTGGCTTAATAAAGTCTGACTGGTAATTTTAAAGAAATTGTTTTGCATTCCAAGTTTAAATATAATAAAAGCACCCCATCAAAAGTTGATACAATAGAAACAGATGTACAGATCATAAAAAGCAGACAAATAGGTAAAACCTATTAAATGCCCCAGGGCATTGCTGCAGGAGTTCCTCAGGGCAGTGTGCTAGGCGCAACCATCTTCAGCTGCTGCATCAATGACCTTTCCTCCATCATAAGGTCAGAAATGGGGATGTTCGCTGATGATTGCACAGTGTTCAGTTCCATTCGCAATCCCTCAGATAATGAAGCAGTTCGAGCCTGCATGCAGCAAGACCTGGACAACATCCAGGCTTGGGCTGATAAGTGGCAAGTTACATTCGTGCCAGGCAATGACCATCTCCAACAAGAGTGAGTCGAACCACCTCCCGTTGACATTCAATGGCATTACCATCACCGAATCCCCCACCATCAACATCCTGGGGGTCACCATTGACCAGAAACTTAATTGGACCAGCCATATAAATACAGTGGCTACAAGAACAGGTCAGAGGCTGGGTATTCTGCAGCGAGTGACTCACCTCCTGACTCCCCAAAGCCTTTCCACCATCTACAAGGCACAAGTCAGGAGTGTGATGGAATACTTGCCTGGATGAGTGCAACTCCAACAACACTCAAGAAGCTCGACACCATCCAGGACAAAGCAGCCCACTTGATTGGCACCCCATCCACCACCCTAAACATTCACTCCCTTCACCACCGGCGCACTGTGGCTGCAGTGTGTACCATCCACAGGATGCACTGCAGCAACTCGCCAAGGCTTCTTCGACAGCACCTCCCAAACCCGCGACCTCTACCACCTAGAAGGACAAGAGCAGCAGGTACATGGGAACAACACCACCTGCACGTTCCCCTCCAAGTCACACACCATCCCGACTTGGAAATATATTGCCGTTCCTTCATCGCCGCTGGGTCAAAATCCTGGAACTCCCTTCCTAACAGCACTGTGTGAGAACCTTCACCACACGGACTGCAGCGGTTCAAGAAGACGGCTCACCACCACCTTCTCAAGGGCAATTAGGGATGGGCAATAAATGCCGGCCTCGCCAGCGATTCCCACATCCCATGAACGAATTAAAAGAAATATTTATTTATTGTTACGACTTGTACGCTCCTGTGCAGACCTAGTCCACGAGTCTATACTACTACTACTACTACTACAATTACTACAACAACGACGACAACAACAACAACTTGCATTTATATAGCGCCTTTAAAGTAGTAAAACATCCCAAGGTGCTTCACTGGAGCGTTATCAAACAAAATTTGACACCTCACATAAGGAGATATTAGGACAGGTGACCAACAGCTTGGTCAAAGAGGTAGGTTTTAAGGAGTGTCTTAAAGGAGGAGAGAGAAGTAGAGAGGCTGAGAGGTTTAGGGAGGGAATTCCAGAGCTTAGGGCCTAGGCAGCTGAAGGCACGGCCGCCATTGGTGGAGTGATTAAAATCAGGGATGTGCAAGAGGCAAGAATCGGAGGAGCGCAGAGGTCTTGAATGGTTATAGGGCTGGAGGAGGTTACAGAGATAGGGAGGGGCGAGGCCAAGGAGGGATTTGAAAACAAAGATGAGAATTTTAAAATTGAGTGGCTCCTGGTCCGGGAGCACATGTAGGTCAGCGAGCACAGGGGTGATTTTTGAACGGGACTTGGTGTGAGTTAGGATACGGGCAGCAGAGTTTTGGATGAGCTCGAGTTTATAGAGGGTGGAAGGTGGTAGGCCGGCCAGGAAAGCATTGGAATAGTCAAGTCTAGAGATAATAAAGACATGGATGAGGGTTTCAGCAGCAGATGAGTTGAGGCAGGGGCGGAGACGGGCGATGTTACGGGGAGGTAGAAGTAAGCGGTCTTGATGGAGCGGATATGGGGTCTGAAGCTCATCTCTGGGTCAAGTAGGACGCCAAAGTTGCAAACAGCCTCAAACAGTGGCTGGGGAGAGGGATGGAATTGGTGGCTAGGGAACGGAGTTTGTGGCGGGGACCAAAGACAATGGCTTCAGTGTTCCCAATATTTATTTGGAGGAAATTTTTGCTCATCCAGTACTGGATGTCGGACAAGCAGTGTGACAGATGAGAGACAGTGGAGGGGTCGAGAGGTGGTGGTGAGATAGAGCTTGGGTGTCATCAGTGTACATGTGGAATCTGACATTGTGTTTTCGGATGATGTCGCCAATGGGCGATCTATAGTCATCTGTTCGGCTCATGCAAAATGAAATACAGGTAACTTTTTGGAAAAAAAACACTAACTGGGCAAGTTGGGTTTCAAGAACCTTCAGAGATATACATTAATGTATAAATGAGTGTATAAATTCCTAGATGCACAGAGCAACACTAGTATTGTAATATCTCACTAAATCAGAGTTATTTTAAGTGACAGCTTTATCTTCTAACATAATAGGTCTTTTGTAAGGTGTTAAGTGAACTGATGCGTTGTAACTATCAGCATCAGTATCTCAAAAGTGTTCAAATTGAGCGAGATGAAAAGTTTGGAATGATTCCAAGAAAATCTTCAACTGTGTTTTCATCTTTATAAAACAACTATAAATATGTGGCCACCTGCTCATTTTAAAAGGTGCCCTGATAATCTGCTCCCCTTTAGTGGAGTGTGCACATAATAATTTGAAAAGAAAAATCTTTTAATCAACACTCTTTAAAAGAAATTGTATTTTCTGCTATGTTTCTCTTTGAAATTTCTTCTGTATTTGCTATATTCATAGTTTTAATGTTTAGTCTAATCTTTCAACTCAAGCCAAGCTCTCAGTGCGGGGTCGCAAGGAATAGAAAACTTGTTCTGTTCCCAATGTCCACATTAAGCATTCCCAGATCAGATTGCGAAAATGTATGTAGTTTAGGGAGTAGGTTTTCCTCTGCCCTGTGCCTTGGGAATCAGCATTTCCCAGTTACAGGGCAGAGAAAAAAGGAATGGAGATTCTTGATGCTAAGCCCGCCAAGGTTCGGTGGGGCTTCCCCAGAACGGATAACTGGGCCTGCACCTTTACTAGGCACAGGTCCAGCATAACTATGTTACTGAGGCAGGAAGGCACTGTTCCTGGCCTTCCACCTCATGTTCCTCAAGCTTCGCCCAATTAACTCCTTGGTGGCACTATGGCCTACCTTCTGATCCCTGCCGACCAGAACTGGAGTCTTGGACAGATTGAAGAAAGAAAGGTAAATGCAAATCTGTACTTTTTACCTCTCTTCCACCCAAGGAAGATTTGAGCCACGTGGGGCTTCCTGGTTGCTGATGACCATCAGCTGCCAGGAGCCCCTGATATCTAAGGCTCAACACGTACCCATTTCTCAGGCACATGGCCCAGCCAAGGGTATTCAGTCCACACAAATAGACTGGTGGGAGGACAAAAGCCTGCACCAATTTCCTCACTTCGCTTTGCAATCTTTCTTTAGATGTCTCTTCCGACTATCCTAACAATTTGCCTTGACTGCAAACCCAGGTCAAAAGAACCACCGTCCCTCTATTTACATATTCATTTGTGTTTCTTCGAGCATTCCTTTTTATTCAATTGTTACGTCGAGTCTACAGCACAGAAACTGGCCATTTGGCCCAAGTAGTTGGCGTTTATGCTCCACATGAGCCTCCTCCCGCCCTATTTCATCTATCTGTATCAGCATATCCTTCTATTCCTTTCTCCCTCATGTGTTTATCTAGCTTCCCCTTAAATGCATCAATGCTATTTGCCTCAATGACTCCTTGTGATACCATGTTTCACATTCTTACCGCTCTGGCTGAAGAAGTTTCTCCTAAATTCCCTATTGGATTTATCAGTGACTATCTTATATTGATGACCTCTAAATTTGGACTCGCCCACAAGTAGAAACGTTTTCTCTACGTCTACATATCAAACCCTTTCATTATCTTAAAGACCTGTATCAGGTCACCCCTCAGCCTTCTCTTTTCTAGAGAAAGAGCCCCAGCCTGTTTAGTCTTTCCTGATAAGTACATCCTCTCAGTTCTGGTATCATCCTTGTAAATCTATTTTTGCACCTTCTCCAATGCCTCTATATGTTCTTTTTATAATGTGGAAACCGGAACTGTACACAGTACTCCGTGTGGTCTAACCAAGGTTCTATACATTTAACATAACCTCTCTGCTTTTCAATTCTATCCCTCTAGAAATGAACCCCAGTGCTTGGTTTGCCTTTTTTATGGCCTTATTAACCTGTGTCGCTACTTTTAGTGATTTGTGTATCTGTACTCCATAGCACGTAAAGTATCATAGTAGGTACAGCACAGGAGGAAGCCATTCGGCCCCAACATACCTTTGCTCCTCTACCCTAATTATATTCTTATTATCCAAGCAATATATGGCCTCCTTACTCTTCCTACCAAAATGGACCATCTCACACTTGTCTATATTGAAATACATTTGCCAATTACATCCCATTCTGCAAGTTTATTAATGTTATCTTACATTTTAATGCATTCTTCCTTTTGTATTAACTATCTTTCTCCCCCCCCCCCCCCCCCCCCCCCCAATTTGGTGTGGACCACAAATCTTGAAATTGTACTTCTGATTTCTGAGTCCAAATCGTTAATGTAAATTGTGAACATTAATGGTCCCGACACCGACCCCTGTGGAAAACCACATCCTACCTTTTTGCCAATCTGAGTAGGTACCTTTAACCCTTACATTCTCTCTTTTCTGTTTTGTGGCCAGCTTGCTATCCATTCTTCTACCTGTCCCCGACTCCACATGCTGTGACCGTAGTCATGAGTCTACAACGCGGTACCTTATCGAAAGGCATTTGAAAATCTAAATATATTACATGTACTGCATTAACCATGTCTATTCTGTCTGTTACTTCAAAGAATTCAATAAAGTTGGTCAAGCATGACTTTCCCTTCTGAAATGTGTGCTGACTACCCTTCATTATATTTTCGTTTCCTAGATATTTTTCTATTACATCTTTGAGTAAAGATTCCATTATCTTTCCGGCCACCAACATTAAGCTAACTGGTGTATAGTTCCCTGGACTTGTTCTATCTCCTTTTTAAATATAAGAATAACATTAGCTGTCCGCCAGTCCTCTGACACTATTCCCTCTTCTAATGAATTTTTATATATATGTAATAGTGCCTCTGCTATCTCTTCTCTAACTCCTTTTTAATATGCGCAGATGCAATTCAACTGGACCAGATGTTTTATCCTGTGTATGGTGAATTAATTTATCCATTATTTCTCCATTTCTATCTTAAATGTCTCTAACTTTTTTGATCTCCTCTTATAATGTCATAACCACCTTGTTAGTCTCCCTGGTAAATACTGAGGCAAAGTAACTATTCAATATTCCTACCATTTTTCTGTCATTATCTGTGGGTTTATCTTGTGCATTCCTTAGTGGCCATCTCCCTATCCTGATTTTTCTTTTGTTATTTATGTGTCTGTAGAATACTTTACTATTTATTTTTATATTCCTTGATAATTTAATTTCGTAATTCCTCATTGTTTTTTGACATCCTTCTTAACCTCTTCACATTCTCTTTTGTCATCTTCTCCTTTGTTCTGTGTTCAGAGAATGCCTTTTTTTAGTTTCAATTTTACCCTAATCTCTTCATTCATCCATGGTGTTTCATTATTGGCAAGTTTGTTCTTGTTTTTTAAAGAGGAATACATTTCCCCTGAACTCTATCACTGTTTGTTTGTTTTAAGTATTTCCCACTGCTGTTTTAACCCTTTGTCTGTTAATTTTTTTTTCCCAGTTTACCTTCCCTAGTTCCATTCTCATCCCCATAAAATTAGCTTTTTTCTAACCTATTACTTTGGCCTTTGGCTTTCTTATGTCTTTCTCAATCATTATTTTAAATTTTATGTTATGATCACTATTGTCTAGATGTTTCTCTATGCTTGCTTCTCTCATTTCCCATTACTAGATCCAGCAGTGATTCCTCTCTTGAGCTTCTCGCATACTGGGTAAGAAGGAAATCATTTACACGCTTTGAAACTCCTTTCCCCTTTCCCTACCTCTTGTCAGTTTATTTGGGGGTAGTTGAAATATCCCATGATTATTATTTGATCTTTTTTACTCATTTCATAGATTTGCCTAGATATTTCTTCCTCCATTTCCCTTCCACTATTAGGCGGTCTGTAGAATATGGCTATTAACATGCTGATCACTTCTTAGCCTTTGTCTCAATCCATATGGATTCTGTTTCTATCTTATTACTTATGTCCTTTTTTTCTATTGCCATTGTGTTGTCTCTAATTAGTACAGCTACTCTTAGTACACTTCCTTCCCTATCTTCATTTAGAAACAGAAAATCTGGTTGAACATCTTGGGCTCTTGCTCACAAGACAAGATTACCATTTATCCTAGATGGTGCATGAAGTACAGGGAAAGCAACCTAAACTGTATTTCAGATTTGGAGCCTAACCATTGCAATATTTAGAAGCTAATATAGCAATCTGCTGTTTTCTTTGAGCTTGTAGCTTAGATTGTTGTTCTATTTATTGAGAAACTCGATTCCTTTTTATGATTTTTTTGAGAGAAACGTTCTCATCGTGACTCATCTTAAAATGTTCTGGACATTGTGATAGCTTCCACAATACAGCACCCAGATTACTTCACGCTGCTTACAAATGGAAATCTTAATGTTCAGCTGGAATATTAGCTGTGCCTTGGGTTTTGTTGTGAACATTTTGTTTTGCACACCATGAAATATACACTCCTGCAGTTTGAGGGTACTTAGTGTATGTTGTGATGTACAGTAGTTACACTTTGAGCAGTAGGCCAAAGCCAAATGATCAAAGGCAGCAGTAATGTTGCAGTACAAAAACTCAAATACTACAGCTTTCTGGTAGCAAAAAAGTGCATTGCAAATTGCAAAATGAGAGTTTATATAGATGTCGCGCATGATATATCGTTACAGGTTAAGCTATACTATGTTTAATGGAAGACATGGGATATTTATCCAAGCCTAATGCTTCAATTTTAACTTGCGTTGGGTTTAAAGCGATTGCTATGTCTTCTAGCATAACGAATGCTGTCCTCTAATGCAGAAGTGTACAACACAGAGGGAGGCCATTCAGCCCGTTGTGCTGGTTCTTTGCTAGAGCTAGCCAAAACTCAACTGCACACTCTCCTCACACAGTTTTACAGAGCCTAGTTACTGATGGCTGCGTTCAGTCTGTAAAACTGTTAAAATAATTTTTGTTCTCACTGAGAATAGGACAGAGGCATGAAATTCTACTCGACTATTGATTAAAGTAATCTGGTTGGTTAGCTCATCTGGGTGTAAAATTGGTCATAACTCTTGGCTTGAGGAAGCCTTTATTCCTCAGGAAATGAGTGTACTGCAACAGAAATTTAATTCTACACACCAGGGCACAGCAAGGTGCATGACCACAAGATGAGGCTTACTGCAGACTCAAATTGTTTGATGAAATAGCCTGTAAACTCATTTGTTGATAGGTGCTGTCTTTAACTTCAGATGATTTCATGTGACTTTGGGAAGTTGTCTGTGCCCATTCTGGGCTACATACTTTGTACTACACAACAACTGTGGAAACGTGCAGTCTATGAAATACAATTTTTTTTTTGTCCAGCTCTGCCTCAAAGTTGTTACCCCTAAACTTCTACCAATGTGACTCTGTAATCACCTGCTGAAAGACATGAATGACTGGTGGGCAGTAACTTTCACCCACTTAGAGACTTTCTCTAACTCTTTGTGGGAGGTGCCTTACTTTAACTTGGTGCTCCAGCCCTCCCACCAAATCACTGCCAAGCACTAGGAACTCACTATAAAGACAGTGTCAACGTGGTGACAGGAGCTGGTGCATCAGACTGCCATGCCTTTGGGTTGCCTTTCCTTGGTGTCTTTCCTTTCTGTACAAATGAATCTAACATTTATAGAGACCGATTAATGGACCAGTTAAAGACGTTTCCTAGACTGTCGATACCAATTAAAATAATTGCGATGATCATGGGAACAGTAAGTTTCATCAATTTCAACTGCCTTCTAATATGTTTACAAGTCCATGTTGTGAAATTGTTATGGATAACTAAATTGTGCTTCCAAAATGTAACAGTTACCTAGACCCTACAGGTTTTCTATTTTATTATGTTGGATGCAAAACTAATGTTAATAGTAGTGAGTGGTTATGAAAATTTCTCTCTTTTTGTCTATATTTATTTTTGGTAGCTAATAATTCAATTGAAGATGTGCAAAGGAGATTTAGCAGTCGGCTAAAACCATACTGATGCAATGTTACAAAATTTGTTGTTGCCTCCCTGACAATAGGCTTGAGAGTGGACCTAACAGTTTTCAGATGTGTGCACATTTTATGATTGCTTCAATTTGTATTTGAGCATTCCTTTTTGAACTTGAGGGGTCAGGTGTTGAAAATCCAAGATGTCCCATAAACCTTTTCAGTGTTTAAAGACATTATAATAAATGTGTGTTTTTCTTCTTCCTTCTGTTGTTTGGAGATGTTGGGGTTTGATGCAGTGAACTCGTGTGGCTGCACAATGAAACCTTTATGTAAATCAATGTTTTGGCATTCTAAATCCAATCAAAATGAAGCACAGGTGCTTCATTCATCTGCCTTTGTGTATCTGAGCTAAACTCAAGTTTTTTTTTAAAAAGTCAGAAATAATTTTGATGTGAAACCGCTTCTCAAAAAAGTTGCTGTGCATCTTCTGGCTGGTTTTGAAATCATTTGTTAAAACAAACACAAATACTACCCAAGCCTCAACGAAAACACAATTCAACATCTAAACTGGGAAAAATATACATTTTCTGTAGACAGTAATTATTTATAATTTGAAAGTATAAATCCTCTCCCCGACCCAGAGTTCCCTATCTAACGTCATGGTGGGAGCACCATCCTCACAAGGACTGCAGCAGTTCAGGAAGAAGGCCCATTACCATCATCAAAGGGCAACTAGGGATTGTCAATAAATGTAGCCTTGCCAACGACACATCCATCCCGAGAATTCGTATATTAAAAAAAATTGATATTTCTTAAAAATATTAATTGCAAGCAAAGGTGTTTGAGATACTGAGATGCCCCAAGTAAAAATGTGAATGAAGGTATTCTGATACATGACAATTGTATAGGTAAGTTTAATTGTATTATGAGAAATATGTAATTTTTATTATTACAATTAGAAAATGTAATATGAGCCTGTAGTTGACAAATTTACATGGAGAAAGGTGGGTGAAGAAAATTTGAAGTATTTTTATTTGCTTGATGCATAGTGTTGGTTCACCTTCCTTTTGCTAAGACATTTGTATACGCATCAATCATCATCAAATTTGCCTGTTTATCAATCGTGGAAGAAATTTGAATTATTTTTTATTCGTTCATGGGATGTGGGAGTCACTGGCAAGACCAGCATTTATTGCCCATCCCTAATCGCCCTTGAGAAGGTGGTGGTGAGCCGCTGCAGTCCGTGTGGTGAAGGTTCTCCCACAGTGCTGTTAGGAAGGCAGTTCCAGGATTTTGACCCAGCGACGATGAAGGAATGGCGATATATTTCCAAGTCAGGATGGTGTGTGACTTGGAGGGCAATGTGCAGGTGGTGGTGTTCCCATGTGCCTGCTGCCCTTGTCTTTCTAAGTGGTAGAGGTTGCGGGTTTGGGAGTTGCTGTCGAAGAAGCCTTGCTGCAGTGCATCCTGTGGATTCTACACACTGCAGCCACGGTGCGCCGGCGGTGAAGGGAGTGAATGCTTAGGGTGGTGGATGGGGTGCCAATCAAGCGGGCTGCTTTGTCCTGGATGTTGTCGAGCTTCTTGAGTGTTGTTGGAGCTGCACTCATCTAGGCAAGTGAGTATTCCATCACACTCCTGATTTGTGCCTTGTAGATGGTGGAAAGGCTTTGGGGAGTCAGGAGGTGAGTCACTCACCACAGAATACCCAGCCTCTGACCTGCTCTCGTAGCCACAGTATTTATATGGCTGGTCCAGTTAAGTTTCTGGTCAATGGTGACCCTCAGGATGTTAATGGTGGGGGATTTGGTGATGGTAATGCTGTTGAATGTCATGGGGAGTTGGTTAGATTCTCTCTTGTTGGAGATGGTCATTGCCTGGCACTTGTCTGGAGCGAATGTTACTTGCTACTTATCAGCCCAAGCCTGGATGTTGCCAGGTCTTACTACCTGCAGGCATGGACAGCTTCATTATCTGACCTTATGATGGAGGGAAGGTCATTGATGAAGCAGCTGAAGATGGTTGGGCCTAGGACAATGTCCTGGGAGTGAGATGATTGGCCTCCAACAACCACTACCATCTTCCTTTGTGCTAGGTATGACCCCAGACACTGGAGAGCTTGCCCCCTGATTCCCATTGACTTCAATTTTACTAGGGCTCCTTGGTGCCATACTCGGTCAAATATTGCCTTGATTTCAAGGGCAGTCGCTCTCACTTCACCTCTGGAATTCAGCTCTTTTGTCCATGTTTGGACCAAGGCTGTAATGAGGTCTGGAGCCGAGTGGTCCGGGCGGAACCCAAACTGAGCATCGGTGAGCAGGTTATTGGTGAGTAAGTGCCGCTTGATGGCACTGTCGACGACACCTTCCATCATTTTGCTGATGATTGAGAGTAGACTGATGGGGCAGTAATTGGCCGTATTGGATTTGTCCTGCTTTTTGTGGACAGGACATACCTGGGCAATTTTCCACATTGTCGGGTAGATGCCAGTGTTGTAGCTGTACTGGAACAGCTTGGCTAGAGGCGCAGCTAGTTCTGGAGCACAAGTCTTCAGCACTACAGCTAGGATGTTGTTAGGGTCCATAGCCTTTGTTGTATCCAGTGCACTCAGCCGTTTCTAGATATAATGTGGAGTGAATCGAATTGGCTGAAGACTGGCTTCTGTGATGGTAGGAATATCAGGAGGAGGCCGAGATGGATCATCTACTCTGCACTTCTGGCTGAAGCTGGTTGCAAATGCTTCAGCCTTGTCTTTTGCACTCACTTGCTGGACTCTGCCATCATTGAGAATGGGGATGTTCACAGAGCCACCTCCTCCCGTTAGTTGTTTAATTGTCCACCACCATTCATGACTGGATGTGGCAGGGCTGCAGAGCTTTAATCTGATCCGATGGTGTGGAATCACTTAGCTCTGTCTATAGCATGTTGCTTCTGCTGTTTAGCGTGCATGTAGTCCTGTGTTGCAGCTTCACCAGGTTGGCATCTCATTTTTAGGTATGCCTGGTGCTGCTCCTGCCATGCTCTTCTACACTCCTCATTGAACCAGGGTTGATCCCCTGGCTTGTTGGTAACAGTAGATTGAGGAATATGCTGGGCCATGAGGTTACAGATTGTGCTTGAATGCAATTCTGCTGCTGCTAATGGCCCACAGCGCCTCATGAATGCCCAGTTTTGAGCTGTTACATCTGTTTTGAATCTCTCCCATTTAGCAAGGTGGTAGTGCCACACAACACGTTGGATGGTGTCCTCAGTGTGAAGACGGGACTTCGTCTCCACAAGGACTGTGAGGTGGTCACTCCTACCAATACTGTCATGGACAGATGATCTATGACAGGTAGATTGGTGAGGACGAGGTCAAGTAGGTTTTTCCCTCATGTTGGTTCGCTCACCACCTGCCGCAAGCCCAGTCTGGCAGCTGTGTCTTTCAGGACTCGGCCAGTTTGGTCAGTAGTGGTGCTACCAAGCCACTCTTGGTGATGGACATTGAAGTCCCCCACCCAGAGTACATTCTGTGCCCTTGCTACCCTCAGTGCTTCCTCCAAGTGGTGCTCAACATGGAAAGAGGACTGATTCATCAGCTGAGGGAGGACGGTAGGTGGTAATCAGGAGGTTTCCTTGCCCATGTTTGACCTGATGCCATGAGATTTCATGGGATCCGGAGTCGATGTTGAGGACTCCCAGGGCCACTCCCTCCTGACTGTATATCACTGTACCGCCACCACTGGTGGGTCTGTCCTGCTGGTGGGACAGGATATACCCAGGAAGGTAATGGAAGAGTCTGGGACGTTGGCTGAAAGGTATGATTCTGTGAGTATGGCTATGTCAGGCTGTTGTTTGACTAGTCTGTGGGACAGCTCTCCCAATTTTGGCACAAGTTCCCAGATGTTAGTGAGGAGGACTTTGCAGGTTCGACTTGGCTTGGTTTCCTTTTGTGGTGTCCGGTGCCTCGTGGTCCAATGCCGTTGGTCTGTCCGGTTTTATTCTTCTTTTGACTTTTTGTAGCGAGATTAATTGTGATGGGGCAAATTTTAACGAGTCGATAGCTTTAAGTGTGGCATACAAATTTACATAATGCAGGTGTGATACCAGAGTGTGATGAATGTGCAGTGTGCGTTAAAAACTTTATTATTATTAGTGAATTTCCATTGGTTTTACTTAGTGAATCAAAGGATATGCTATTATAGCCATAAAACTGTTATGTCATCAACTGTATCAAGATCACTGATGTACTGTAACTGAATAAATTAAATTCAATTTTTATAATTTTATAACTTGGGATTGCCAGTGTTTTGAGGATCCAATTGTGTAATTCTGCATTATTCTGTGATCTTGAATGTGGCCTTGATTATTATGGGCTAGGTTTTCCATCCATTGGCTATAAATGGGCAAAAATGTCACCCATATTTTCTTTTCATCCCTTTTTTTACAAGCCACAATTTACAGGAAAATTGCAGGTATTAATTAGCCAATTGAAGATAGATATGTGGGCTTTGGTAGCAGTTGTAGAGGAAAGTGTTGGGCTTTGCTGGTATTGGGGTGTGAATCTTTGTGTGGCAGTGCTTCAGAGGGGAAACCTGGAGTTGGGTAATACTGGGATAGGATCTGGGGTTTGGTTTGCTCGAGGATTTCTGAGATGTAACAATTTTTTGGGATGGGGGAGATCCTAAGGTTTGGTAGCAGTGGGCATTGGGGGGTGAGGCCAAGTCTCAGGAAATTGCTGGAGGGGGGGAAGCGGGAGGTTGGGGCACAGAGGTCATGGGTTGTGACAGGATTAGGGAAGGTCTTGGGGTCCAATAACACTGTGGAGGGGAGCACGGGAGGGTCCTGGGAGAATGACAGCTCTGGGGGGATGGAACATTGTGGTAGGTACCAGAGTCTGACAGTACTGGGGTGGGGGGGTGGGGTGGTGGAGGGCCTCTGGGTGTGGCAGTTCGATGCATTGTTTGTAGTACTTGGTGGAGAGGCTCTAGGGGAAAAAGGCCTTGAGGTCTGAGAGCTCTCGGTACAGTGAGGTGGATCTGGGAACACTGGCAGAGTTATTTTTGGGTTTTTTTTTGCCCCCTTTTATTCTGCCTTACCTGATGTCTGAAGCCAAATGATGGGTTATTTAGAGATGATTGCTACTGTGGCACGTTATGAGGCAGCACCAGAGATTGTCCAGATATTACTTTCTGCTTTAAGTTTCACTCCCAGTTACCACTGCCCATCACAGTACAAAATATTGCAGCCTCCACACAGTGCCTCCCCACTTACTACAGCTCTTATTGGGACATGAGCAGCATTGGAGCCTGCATCCACTCTTATGGTATGGAACAAGGGTAGCTCTGTGCCATGCAGCCCATGAACACTTTTTAAAAATTTGAATCCAAGTTTTCACCCATGAAAAAGGCCTTACTACTTTAAGTAAAACCCACATCTTTAAAGTAATCTATTTGTTTTCCAGATGCAGAGAGAGATGGTTTACACAAAAGAAGCCCCTCCTTCCTTTCGCCACCATGGTCCTCTTCCCCATGGACCACCAAGTTCTCCACCAATAACTCAATCAATGCCACCTTCTCCATCCAGAATCCCATATAATGGAGGGAGAACCATACCTATGCCAGGCAGTGCCACCGTCCCTAGGGACAGACTGTCCAGTGTGCCACCGTCAAGGTCCATATCCCCCAGCCCGAGTGCCATCTTGGAGAGAAGAGATGTGAAGCCTGACGAGGACTTGAGCAGTAAAAATGTTGCTCTGTTCCGAAATGAAGGTCTGTATGCTGATCCTTACATGTATCATGATGGACGAATGAGTATTGCTTCATCCAACACTGGAATTCCTGGGGACGTACCAGACCATATCCTGTACCACCGTTCTTCAGTGAGGTCTGGCAACGTATACCCGAACACCAGTGCGCAGACTGACATGATGGAACAGTCGATGTACAGAACAAAGTCCAGAAAATATGCTGATGGTTATATGCCAGCACTTGGCTCCAAAACACCACCACCTTCTCCTCAGAAGATAAGTGACATGCGCATAATAGATATTCATGGACAGACCACCCACATGGCTCATCCCGCTCAACTTGACAGATCCTCTCCTGTACATACCTCACTCAGGAAGGATTCTGGGCCGTCTATGGTTATGGAAACCGCGGTAATCAAGTCGCGCAGTGCTGCTTCCTCGCCTTCCATTTCTGAAATAATCCCGTTTTCAGCTGACAAGCAAACGTCGGGGTACAGTGGCGCATCTGGAGCACCTAATGACCCGGAAACCAGGTAAGGGGGACTGAGAAGTGATTGGAAATGAAGATGAACAGTTCAAGATGATTAGTTTGTACAGATAAATTTGATGTGTTTTAGTTCAATTGCCCAAAAGATTGAATTAAAGAAACCAATTCAATTCATTGCCCTTTAGTGCAAATAAGTCCTGGTAAATTTGTTCATACTTTATTAAAATATTTACACTGGGGCAGAATTTTGTAAACAGACACAAAATAACCATCTTGGCAAACATTGTACCATAATCCACAGCAGCTCATTATTTATCATGGTAGGAAAGGTAATGGAAACGGTAGGAAAGGTAATGGAATCTTTACTCAAAGATGTAATAGAAAAACATGTAGAAACTGAAAATATAATCAAGAGTAGTCAGCATGGATTTCAAAAGGGAAGGACATGCTTGCCTAACCTTATTGAATTCTTTGAAGAAGTAATGGAAAGAGTAGATAAGGGTAATGCAGTAGATGTAGTATACTTGGATTTTCAAAAGGCCTTCAATAAGGTACTACATAGTAGACTCATCACTAAGATCAGAGCATGTGGAGTCAGGGGACAGGTAGCAGAATGGATAGCCAGCTGGCTACAAAACAGAAAAGAGAGAGTTGGGGTTAAAGGTCTTTACTCAGATTGGCAGAAGATGGGAAGTGGTGTTCCACAAGGATCGGTGTTGAGACCACTGTTGTCCACCGTTTACATAAACGATTTTGACTCAGGAATCAGAAGTACAATTCAAATTGAGGGGAATAGTTAATACTGAGGAAGATTGTGACAAAATACAAGGCAACGTTAATAAACTTGCAGAATGGGCGTGTAAATGGCTCATGAAGTTCAATATAGATGAGTGTGAGGTGATGCATTTTAGTAGGAGGAATAAGGAAGCCACGTACTAAATGGGATAGAGGAGCAAAGGGATCTAGGGGTACAGATTCATAAATCATTAAAAGTAGCAAAGCAGGTCAACAAGGCCATAAAAAATGCAAACAAAGCGCTGGGGTTCATTTCTAGAGGAAAACGTTAAACTTGTATAGAACATTAGTTAGACTACAGTTGGAGTACGTTCACAGTTCTGGTCTCCAAATTATAAAAATGATAGAGGTACTGGAGAAAGCGCAAAAAAGATTTACAAAAATATCAGAACTGAGAAGTTCCAACTATCAAGATAGACAGTATGTTCAAGGCTGAGATAGATAAATTTTTGGACTCTAGGGGAATTAAGGGATATGGGGATCGGGCAGAAAAGTGGAATTGAGGCTGAAGATCAACCATGATCTTATTGAATGGCGGAGCAGGCTCGAGGGGCCGTATGGCCTTCTCCTGCTCCTATTTCTTATGTTCTTATGTAGAACAGACTGGGCTCTTTTCTTTAGAAAAGAGAAGGCTGAGGGGTGACCTAATAGAGGTCTTTAAAATTATGAAGGGGTTTGATAGGGTAGATGTTTTCACTTGTGAGGGAGTCCAAAACTAGAGGTCATCAATGTAAGATCGTCACTAATTATTCCAATAAGGGATTCAGGAGAGATTTCTTTACCCAGAGAGTGGTTGGAATGTTGAACTTGCCACCTCATGGAGTAAATGAGGCAAATAGCATAAATGCTTTTAAGGGTAAGCTAAATAAGTACAAAAAGGAATAGAAGGATATGTTGATAGGGTGAGAGGAAGTAAGGTGGGAGGAGGCTCTTGTGGACATAAACACCGGCATAGACCAGTTGAGCCGAATGGCCTGTTTCTGTGCTGTCGATTCTATGTAATTCATATATAAAAGGGTACTTTAGGATGGTTCCACATCATTTGAAATAAATATGAGCATTTATTTTACTTTTCAGAAGTTTAGATACATAAATTGTGGGTGTACATGTGTATGTTTTGTGAAGTCACACGTTTGGAATGCACAGTCTCTGAAGAAGAGTACAATGGTGCTTTGGATTCATTGACATCAAATATTCCAGCTAACAAGGATAGAACATAATGTTGCAAGTGCAACATTAATCTGCTAACCACTTCACTTCATTTTAAAAAAAATCAATTAAATGCTGACCTTTAAGCATGCTTTTCTTTTGAAAAGAATCTCCTCAGCAGCACATTATATGTCCTACCCTTCCTTCATTGCAGATTATGTGGCTCCATTATGTGCCATCTCTGTGATCCCCACCAGATTATTTAGCAGCAGCATTGCACTTTCATCTCCCAGATCAGAAGAAGAGAATCAATGCCAAGAACATTTACCCAAAACACAATGTGCAGTAAAGCTCTTTCAGGTGTATAATTGCTTTGAAAGTGAAAACACTCTAGATCCTTCTAGTGTTGATGTGGATGGGTTGGCTGGTTTGTATGTTTGGTTTAACCACGTTAAATGGACAAAAGTGCCGAGTAAACATTTGTATTTAATTTCTTTTCATGAAATGTTACTTATTTTATATCTTCCTCACTCTGTTAGTCTCCCTAGCCTCTTAGCGTATCATGGTTTGGGGAGGGAAAACACTCTGCTTACTGATCTCTACCAGTGGTGATCCTGTCAGCCATATGAACCATGTGTAAGAACAGACCATGGTGACTGTTTAGTAGTTTACTGTCGCTGTAACTTAATCAGCATCATCATTATGTGGAGAAATGTAACTGCAAACCTGCTCCTCCCCACCCCAATGCATTAACTTCTATGATTCTATAAGTGCAGGCAACTGGGACGAGCGTAGTGGTATAAACTGGGCGACATGGACATGTTGGGCCGAAGGGCCTGTTTCCATGTTGTAAACTTCTATGATTCTATCTATGATTAAGAACCAATGCAATGGTGCCATTTAAAACTTTCCAATTGATCAAGTTAACAGGCAAAGACAACTTTTTTTTATTTTTTTATTCGTTCACGGGATGTGGGCGTCGCTGGCAAGGCCGGCATTTATTGCCCATCCCTAATTGCCCTCGAAGGTGGTGGTGAGCCGCCTTCTTGAACCGCTGCAGTCCGTGTGGTGACGGTTCTCCCACAGTGCTGTTAGGAAGGGAGTTCCAGGATTTTGACCCAGCGACAATGAAGGAACGGCGATATATTTCCAAGTCGGGATGGTGTGTGACTTGGAGGGGAACGTGCAGGTGGTGTTGTTCCCATGCGCCTGCAGCCCTTGTCCTTCTAGGTGGTAGAGGTCGCGGGTTTGGGAGGTGCTGTCGAAGAAGCCTTGGCGAGTTGCTGCAGTGCATCCTGTGGATGGTGCACACTGCAGCCACAGTGCGCCAGTGGTGAAGGGAGTGAATGTTTAGTGTGGTGGATGGGGTGCCAATCAAGCGGGCTGCTTTATCTTGGATGGTGTCGAGCTTCTTGAGTGTTGTTGGAGCTGCACTCATCCAGGCAAGTGGAGAGTATTCCATCACACTCCTGACTTGTGCCTTGTAGATGGTGGAAAGGCTTTGGGGAGTCAGGAGGTGAGTCACTCGCCGCAGAATACCCAGCCTCTGACCTGCTCTCGTAGCCACAGTATTTATATGGCTGGTCCAGTTCAGTTTCTGGTCAATGGTGACCCCCAGGATGTTGATGGTGGGGGATTCGGCGATGGTAATGCCGTTGAATGTCAAGGGGAGGTGGTTAGACTCTCTCTTGTTGGAGATGGTCATTGCCTGGCACTTATCTGGCGCGAATGTTACTTGCCACTTATCAGCCCAAGCCTGGATGTTGTCCAGGTCTTGCTGCATGCAGGCTCGGACTGCTTCATTATCTGAGGGGTTGCGAATGGAACTGAACACTGTGCAGTCATCAGTGAACATCCCCATTTCTGACCTTATGATGGAGGGAAGGTCATTGATGAAGCAGCTGAAGATGGTTGGGCCTAGGACACTGCCCTGAGGAACTCCTGCAGCAATGCCCTGGGGCTGAGATGATTGGCCTCCAACAACCACTACCATCTTCCTTTGTGCTAGGTATGACTCCAGCCACTGGAGAGTTTTCCCCCTGATTCCCATTGACTTCAATTTTACTAGGGCTCCTTGGTGCCACACTCGGTCAAATGCTGCCTTGATGTCAAGGGCAGTCACTCTCGCCTCACCTCTGGAATTCAGCTCTTTTGTCCATGTTTGGACCAAGGCTGTAATGAGGTCTGGAGCCGAGTGGTCCTGGTGGAACCCAAACTGAGCATCGGTGAGCAGGTTATTGGTGAGTAAGTGCCGCTTGATAGCACTGTCGACGACACCTTCCATCACTTTGCTGATGATTGAGAGTAGACTGATGGGGCGGTAATTGGCCGGATTGGATTTGTCTTGCTTTTTGTGGACAGGACATACCTGGGCAATTTTCCACATTGTCGGGTGGATGCCAGTGTTGTAGCTGTACTGGAACAGCTTGGCTAGAGGCGCAGCTAGTTCTGGAGCACAAGTCTTCAGCACTACAGCTGGGATGTTGTCGGGGCCCATGGCCTTTGCTGTATCCAGTGCACTCAGCCGTTTCTTGATATCACGTGGAGTGAATCGAATTGGCCGAAGACTGGCTTCCGTGATGGTGGGGATATCGGGAGGAGGCTGAGATGGATTATCCACTCGGCACTTCTGGCTGAAGATGGTTGCAAACGCTTCAGCCTTGTCTTTTGCACTCACGTGCTGGACTCCGCCATCATTGAGAATGGGGATGTTTGCAGAGCCTCCTCCTCCCGTTAGTTGTTTAATTGTCCACCACCATTCACGACTGGATGTGGCAGGACTGCAGAGCTTTGATCTGATCCGTTGGTTGTGGAATCGCTTAGCTCTGTCTATGGCATGTTGCTTCCGCTGTTTAGCATGCATGTAGTCCTGAGTTGTAGCTTCACCAGGTTGGCACCTCATTTTTCGGTAGGCCTGGTGCTGCTCCTGGCATGCTCTTCTACACTCCTCATTGAACCAGGGTTGATCCCCTGGCTTGTTGGTAATGGTAGAGTGAGGAATATGCCGGGCCATGAGGTTACAGATTGTGCTGGAATACAATTCTGCTGCTGCTGATGGCCCACAGCGCCTCATGGATGCCCAGTTTTGAGCTGCTAGATCTGTTCTGAATCTATCCCATTTAGCACGGTGGTAGTGCCACACAACACGTTGGATGGTGTCCTCAGTGCGAAGACGGGATTTCATCTCCACGAGGACTGTGCGGTGGTCACTCCTACCAATACTGTCATGGACAGATGCATTTGCGACAGGTAGATTGGTGAGGACGAGGTCAAGTAAGTTTTTCCCTCGTGTTGGTTCGCTCACCACCTGCCGCAGGCCCAGTCTGGCAGCTATGTCCTTCAGGACTCGGCAGCTCGGTCAGTAGTGGTGCTACCGAGCCACTCTTGGTGATGGACATTGAAGTCCCCCACCCAGAGTACATTTTGTGCCCTTGCTACCCTCAGTGCTTCCTCCAAGTGGTGTTCAACATGGAGGAGGACTGATTCATCAGCTGAGGGAGGACGGTAGGTGGTAATCAGCAGGAGGTTTCCTTGCCCATGTTTGACCTGATGCCATGAGATTTCATGGGGTCCAGAGTCAATGTTGAGGACTCCCAGGGCCACTCCCTCCTGACTGTATATCACTGTACCGCCACCTCTGGTGGGTCTGTCCTGCCGGTGGGACAGGACATACCCAGGGATGGTGATGGAAGAGTCTGGGACGTTGGCTGAAAGATATGATTCTGTGAGTATGGCTATGTCAGGCTGTTGCTTGACTAGTCTGTGGGACAGCTCTCCCAATTTTGGCACAAGTCCCCAGATGTTAGTAAGGAGGACCTTGCAGGGTCGACTGGGCTTGGTGTTTTTTTGCCGTTGTCGTGTCCGGTGCCTAGTGGTCCGATGCCGGGTGGTCCTTCCGGTTTTATTCTTATTATGACTTTTCGTAGCGAGATTTTACAACTGAGTGGCTTGCTAGGCCATTTCAGAGGGCAATTAAGAATCAACCACATTGCTGTGGGTCTGGAGTCACATATAGGCCAGACCGGGTAAGGGCGGCAGGCTTCCTTCCCTAAAGGACATTAGTGAACCAGATGGGTTTTTACGACAATCCGGTAGTTTCATGGCCATCATTACTGATACTAGTATTTTAATTCCAGATTTTTTTTTTATTTTAATTAATTGAATTTAATTAATTAATTGAATTTAAATTCGCCAGCTGCCGTGGCGGGATTTGAACTCATGACTCTGGATTTGTTAAAGTACTAATGGGAGTGGTCACACAGAGTTCCGTTTCACCGAGCACTTTCCTAATGGAGGAACGGTGCTGATGGGTGGACTATTTTTTAAAAATTCCTCAAATTTTCAGTCTAGCGCAGTAGGTTTGTATCTGTTCACAATGCTGGTGTGTTTAGCTGTGATGTAGAAAGATCCACATTCTGTTCTTCATTTTCATCTCTCCTTCCCTCTCCCAGAATGCTGCCACCCTCCTCCTCCAAATTAAGTCACAAATGAAAGGGAGGAGGTTGTATTAATGCTTCACTGAAACAAATTTTATTTAGTTAAAGGTGGGGCACCTGATGAATAAGATACCTAAAATAATAGCTCTGCGGTACAGTGCACCAGTGCCATAACAAAACCAAAGGATTAAGCCCATCTTTATTTAATTCTGGTAGCAGAAAAACACATTTGCTTTGACTCACTAAATTCAATAAGCAGAACATTATTGTTAACATCTATGAAGGTAACTCTGCATATACAGAAGATGGATAGCGGGCTGAAGATCAATGCATCAATTTAATAGATTTTTTTTTCTCATTCTGCTTTCTGTGATTGTGTCTCCGTATTGTTTAAAATGACTCCAGAAACAAAACTCTCGGGACAAACATATGTCACAGTTGGCTGTAGCTTGAGTGTTTGAATCTCAATGTACGGATTTGTAAAAGCCTAAATTTTTGCTGCTCTATTATTGTGAGAGTCTGTTTGTTGTAAGAAATAATAATGGTGGCAAGTTTCAAGTGTGCACAAAAATACCTCGGGAGATTAATAACCATTCTCATTTTCGAAAGTGTTCAACTAAAGAATTCCATATAACAGCCCATTAATCACAAAATTACGACAGTCTAGCCAGTGTAAATACTACACCAAAGTTATTTAAACTGCTTATTGTAATTGTTATGCTGCAACCTTCTCCATATGAAATTTCATAACTGCATCTTTAAAAGAAAATAAACTGGGAAATCTGTTACATACTCCAGAAGAGAGTGAGGTATAAAATATACAGCAATATAAATGACTAGCAAGTGTCTTAATAGGATTTTAATTTGGCAATGCTTCAAGTTGTCTTGGTTAAAGATGCTTAAATATTGACTTGGGTGGTCAAATGGAGCATTGTATACAAGTATTCAATTGTTAAATTATTTAAGCAATACAGTAACTGGATTTAATGAACTGCTAGCATAAGATATCCATGCTAACTGCATTACTGGACCAGGTCTCAATAGGTTTTCCCAATGGCTGGCTCAGTGAATCTATCCTGTGCATCACCGAGTAATATAGACCAAGGAGGTTCCATGTCGGTCTGATCGCTGGTCTTGACCGAGTTAGCTGATTTCAGCTAGGGCAGCGGTAGGGTTGCTACAGTTAGCCTCTGGATTAGGAAGGGGAAAATATCAACCGGGGTTCCTGCTTTTGATAACTATCCAGTGACCCCCTGCTGTAAGTGTACGTATGTGGATGTTAGGTGAGGACGTGATCAGCATTGGCTGTGATGCTCCCTGCAGTCAAATAGCCAGTCGACTCCTCACTGTGTCAAAGTTCGCACCTAAATGATGACCACTTGGATGTGGTACTAGAGGATAACTGGCGCTGGTGAAACTGTACCCAGTGAAGAATGAACGCCTTCAGGAGAGGGGGTGGGGGGGGGGAGAAAAACTGGTGGTGAAAACAAGAAGAAAAATCAATCTCATTGATTTGTGGTGAACCAGAAAGAATCATTTGTACTTCTCTTCCAATCATGTCTATTATTACTTTATTCCCAAATTTTGTTTCCCATTTTTTTGCCTCACGTGAGAGCAATAACTTGCGCCTTGCCCAATGGTCCATTCCACATATATAAGCCAAGACAGTGGGCGTTATTAGGCTGTTTGACTGTCGGTAACATCAGAGCTGAGTGGGATTCACTGAGCCAGCCATTGGGAAAACCTATTGAGACCTGGTCCAGTAAAGCAGTTAGCATGGATGTCTTATGCTAGCAGTTCATTAAATCCAGTCACTGTATTGCTTGGATAATGCACACTTACTGGCAGGAGTCAATTGGATAGCAAACAAGCAGAAACCCAATTTGATTTCTCCTCCACCTCACCTCCCTTTGTTTCTTCAGAAGTCCCTAGATACTGAGTCCAATGGTAGTACCCTCACCACTGCCATGGCCAAAATAAGGTAACTTAGCACAGACCAGGGTACAAACGTGGGAATTCCTTTGTTTGCATGCCGCATGGTAGCTGAGATTCCCTTGACAGTTAAGTGGGTAAACACATCACTACTTTTTATCACGATATGGGGTGATAGCACCAGTATAGTCCAGCAAGATTGGGGCTGGGAGAAGGAAGTGACGCTTAGGAGAGTCTGTTGCCTCAATTCAAAGGAATGTGGCAGAGTTTCAAGCAGCGTCAGCTCGATCAGCTCTAGCAGTTGGCCATTAATGAGACCAACTGGCCCAGTTTTATCAGTTCTTAGCTTGTCTGGGGTGAGTTTCCATGAGGGTTCACTTGCTCATCTGCCGTAACTTCGGCAGAAGAACCACAAAAACCCCGGAATATGTTGTGAAGGGCATTTATGCTGTTTGTCTGGTGTTTCCGTGGCTCTTCTGCCGAAGTTACTGTGGACAAGCAGGAGAACCCTATTGGAAATTTACCCCTCCCCCTAAGAAGCTAAATTGGGCATCTTCCTGCTCTGCATGCTTAAGTCATACCTCCTAGGCAGTTGTGGAACAGCCCTGACAGCAGTTATAGAGTAGTCCATTGCCCCAAATTTTCATACACTCTTGCCTAAAGGGAGATACATGGAGGAGGGCGGTGGTGAATTTTTTTTCATTTAAAGGCAAAATTGAGTTCCTTGCTTTTGGTAAATTTGGATTTACTTCCTTTTTTTTAAAACCGATTTGAGCTCCTCCCCAGTATTAACATTTTCTATTGCTCACACTACATGCATCATCTGGCTTCATGAAAATGATCTGAGGAGTCTTGAGCTTTGCTGACAGAATGAATGTTTCAGTGCTGTGAATAATGGGAGAGCGTCCATATTCCACACACTCACTCACTTGGTTTGCATTTATCTTCAATATGCTGAAAACCCAGAATAATAAATGACATTTTTATACCAACAAGATTGTTCAGTTGATCACAACTTTTACTTCACCCAGATGTCAGCATAGTAGTGAGACACACCTCAATAAGAGCCAGACAGGCTTTCATTCCTGTACAGAACAATCATTGTTGCATTAAAGTGATAGGTGTGCCTTGCTTCTCGTGTTACATTTTATTTTGCACTTTACTTTCTTTTAGTCTAATTTTTTGGAGAGACTTTAATATAAACACCCCCTTGAAGTAAAAATGCTTAATAATTGGTTTGATAGTCATGACCAGTTAGGACTTTTCTGGACATTGGCCACAGTCTGGTGCTGTGGGGTGAGAAATACTGGTTCATCGTTAACAATTGCATGTTATACTGTGTGACATGTATAATTCAGACATAAACACTGTGGAAAAAATGCTCTAGTGGAACTGCTGAAAGTTACCCTTCACTTTCTAAGCTCTGGATCAGAAGGTTCAGTAAGTCTGATCGTTCTCCATTAGGAAAAAGCATTGGTCCTTGGTTAATAGATAAAAGTGACTGGTTAGCAATTTTCGGTATGTTTTTATTGAAGTTTTGCTTTTCTACCACTTGAAACAATGATTGCAGACACCCCCTGATACGAGAATGTATGTTCTTGCTTTCCTAGTCCATAAAATTTATTACAGTAAATGCTTATGAAAGTCTCCAGGTTTGTCCATTATATTTGAGCATCACAATAAACGAACTCTCCTCCATCTCTCAAAGGCATTAAAATCACTTCCCAAAGTTAAAATAAATCTTAAGCAGCAGAAGGACACGAAATTCTACTTAAAAGCAGTATAACCCATCAGACCAATGTCCCACAGGTGGGCTATTTTCACATGATTGGATTTCCCTGGGATAGGGTTGATTTATGGGAATTATTTCGGAGGTATGAAAGACCTATTACTTTGAAGCGGTAATTGGATTTTTTTTTTTATGGCCTAACTCCTTCAGTCTAACTGCCATTAGAATGATATTCAATCCTTCTTGCAATTAGCGTATTTTAAAAAATAAATTCAAATATATAAAGATTTTTTAGATTTAAATATTATTTGTACATGCTGCTCAATCTGTTTCCCCTTACTGTTGTCATCTATGTATATAACGTTTTGCACAATCCACTGTTACTTCACCTGCTTTTGCCAATTTTTGCTGCTGAAGTATTTCACGCATTGAGCAGAACTGCTGTGGGCACACTGTGAACAGTATGAGTTGCTCCTTTCTGTGAATCTACAAACTGTCAGTGCTTTTTATTATCTGGTTAGATTTATAAAGCTGTATTGGCTCCAAATGCTAAATACCCTTCTAGCAACGTCACCATCAGGACTACAAGGAGAAGGTCCACTAACTCCACCTCAAGGCAACTAAAGATGGACAGTAAATGTGGCCTTGCCAGTATTGCCTACATCTTGAGAACAAAAAAAACTGAAGTTAATGGGTTTTACCTCTCAGGGTATGGTACTGACCTGAATGTTGCATGCTAAAATATTATTTGAACTAGAATTGGCTCAAAATACAGTTATTGATATAAATTCAAATATATTGTGTGACAAGAGTGTGAGGGTAATGAGTTTCATTCTGAACTTCGATCTGTTTCCTCCGGATGTTTGTGGGACAAGTCTTTAATACAGTCTGACTTTAATGGGGTATTTATTCTAAATAGCCTTTGGTACTTGACTGAATTATGGTTCTTTTTATATAGAGAGCGAATGAAGGCTATGGAGAAGCAGATCGCTAGTCTGACGGGCCTTGTTCAGTCTGCATTGTTCAAGGGAGGCAGTAATGCCAAAGAAGTTCCTGGGTAAGAGAAAAAACAGTTCTACACCTTTTACAGTAAATGTTATTTCATCAATATGATTTGAACTACATTAAGAATCATGACACACAATTGTATTTTGACAAAGAAAATGGATATTTGACATGTTTACATTTTTTTCCCTCATCTATTTCAGCGAGAAGACAAAAGCTACATTGCATACCAGCAGTTCTGAGGCAGGAGGTACTTTTTCTTCATGCCTAATTAAAATTGTCGTTTTAAAGCTTCCATAATGTCTACATTCATTGTTCAGTGAGAATAAATGTCCTTGCTATGCATTCCCACCTTCTGCACCTCAGAGAAAATGGACAGGTCAAAATTTGAGGTTAACAGTAATTTTAATCCTGGAGATGAACATGAGCTTTTGAAACTTGTTCACATCAATCAGTCTTCTCTTCTAAACTACCAGAACAGGAAGACATGGTTTTGGTTTAATGTTTCATTTGAAGGACAGCAACCCTAACAATGTAGCACTTCCTCAGTACTGTACTGAAATGTTAGGCTAGATGATGTGCTCAAGTCCTGAAGTGGTGCTGAACCCACAAACGGCTTATTCTGAGGTTAAAGTGCCACCAATTGAGTGTGCATCTAATGTCAAGTTCATACACCCGGAAAGCGCACCCTCAACCTTGCAGATTGGATATGTACTTCCTACTGGTAGCAGACAATATGGGAAAATAGATTCAACCACTTAACAAAAAATCCACCCCCACAAAACAAAAATCCAAAACCAACTCGAGCACCTCTGCAGCATTGCCGATCCTAGACACGTGCCAAGCTGGAAGGGACTTGGATGTTTTATGTGATATTGGCATTGTGTGGGCACAAATGATTTTGCGCACTCTACATGAATGTATTTTCATTTAAACTTTTTTTATTAAAGTGCTTCTGAATCTGACCTAGGCAAAGTTTGGGTTATTCCCATGTAATCTGAATCAGCCCAAGTATAGCTGTTTCATTGCTCATCCCTGCCTGACACTGCAGCTCAATTCTTATCCTTGCAGACTGCGGTAACTGAAAATTAACTTCCATTAATAAAATTCAGCTCCATATATTTGTCTCTTGATTACCCACTTACTGGATTGGGATGAAAGCAAAGCTACTTTTATTCCAGAACAAACAGTTCAAAATGTGTGCACTTGGCAGCTTGTTTGCTTTTTGATTTATTTAAAAGATCAGCTCTGAACTATTTCTAGATATAATTGCTGCTGAGTCTCTGATACTCTTTTTAAAACATTCAGAAATTGTGTACTTCTTGCCACTTACTGGAGTGCATCAACATAATATATTCACTTGTGCACTTCAATGTTACTGTGCAGGAGCACTGAGACTACAACTAAAGAATCATGCAGTGAGATATATTGTTTCACTGCTCTTTTTGCGTAGTCAATCAGTCTGGCATACAAGAGAACCAGTATTTATATGGATCAATTAGCCAATGTGGGAATGTGGTTAAAGTATCTTGTTACAGAAGTAGGATTATGCAGTATTTTGCGGCACGGCTTTCTATGAGGTAGGTCATGCCTGACCAATCTTGCAGACTTCTTTGAAGAAATAAGAGGATAGGTAAGGGAAATGTATTGAATGTGATTGATGTGGATTTTCAAAATAGCCCTTGATAAGGTCTCAAATAAAAGACTTGTAGCAAAGATAATAGCACCTTGAAGTGATTATGTGGCCATGTGGATACAGAGATAGTTGGTGGGCAGAAAGCAAACAATAGAGGTAAAAAGAGGTTCCTCAGACTGGAAAAATGTTGAGAGGTGGATTCCACAGGGGCCTGTATTGAGGCTGCTCTTAGTTACTATTAGCACAAATCACCCTTAGACTTGGAAATTGAGGGAACAATATTGACATTTGTGATTGGGACTAGAGTAGATTGGTCATGTGGAGTAAAGTGCCAGTGCAGACCTGATGGGCTGAATAACCTGTTTCTTTGTTAGAATTATAGAATTTTTCAGTACAGAAAGAAACCATTCAGCCCATCTCGCTTGTACCAGCCCTTTGAAAGAATTATCAACTTAGCCCCATATTCCTTCTCTTTCCCTATACTATTTCAAATATTTTGCTTTTAATTATTTATCCACTTCCTTTTTATAAGCCAGTGTGGATTCTGCTTCCACCATTGTTTCTGGTATGGTGTTCCATGTGCTAAAAGCTATAGGCATAAAATAAATCCTCCTCACCTCTCCCTAATAGTGTCAGCTGTGGCTCAATGGGTAGCATTCTCACCTCTGAGTCAGAAGGTCATGGGTTCATGAGACTTGAGCACATAATCCAGGCTGACACTTCAGTGCAGTACTGAGAGAGTGCTGCACTGTTGGAGGTGCCGTCTTTCAGATGAGACGTTAAATCGGCATGATGGGCCAAAGGGCCGCCTCCTGTGCCGTAAATTTCTATAATTCTAAATCGAGGCCCCATCTGCCCCCTCAGGTGGATGTAAAAGATCCAATGACACTATTTCATTGAAGAGCAGGGGAGTTATCCCCAGTGTTCTGGTCAATATTTATCCCTCAACCAACCTCTGGTCATTATCTCATTGCTATTTGTGGGACTTTGCTGTGTGCAAATTGACTGCCGCATTTCCTACATTACAACAGTGACTACACTTTTTAAAAATACTTCATTGGTTGTAAAGTGCTTTGGGACATCCCGAGATCATGAAAGGCGCTATATAAAAGCCTGTCTTTCGTTCTTGGTCTTATATTCATGGCCTCCAGTTGTTGACTCATCACCCAGTGGAAATAGTTTTCCTCCCTCTCTCCCCATTTAACTTATCAAAACCCTCCCTAAATTATATTAGATCTGCTCTTAACCGTCTCTGAAAAGAACATCAGTTTCTCTGGTTTCTGTAACATTCTATGATTCTATATCTGATCGCTGTCATTCTGTTGTATGAGTAGCACACTGACTCCCAAATCGAGGGCAAGGAGATACTTTGAAGTGTGGCACTTTGAAATGTATGCCATTAATAGTCAGAGTTTGGAAGGCCCACTATTACTGTCTATTCTGGGGGATAAGACAATTGTTTTATTTTAAACTAAATTACTGCTTACCCCAGTGAGATTAACTACAGGTGTTTTGAATGTTCCTCTCCATCATGTGACCAGGTCAGGTATAGTATAAGCCAGATGCAGTTTTGTACTGCTCTAAATTTAGAAGCACTCCTGCCGTAACGGTGATATTTCCAGTTCCCATCTCAGCCCCCCTTGTAGATTTCTGAATGAGATTGCACAATTTAATATCAAATTTGAGCTGTGGGCTCCATCTTACCAAGGACTGGAATAGGCCAAATTGATTTAGTTTAAGAACCTTAGAAGGCACTAGAGAGAGGAAACTCATTCCATCTGTTTGGGTTAGTTCGAAGTACAGGTCCCAGAGGTAATTACCATCAAATAATCTGTGAAAATGTGATTTGCAGAGCATTTTCAATCCTGTTTGAAGCAGAATTTCCATATTAAAACAAACATAAAATGGCAGAAGTTTTAATGTTAATTGTAGTTGGTTCCAAAATCAGATGTGGATAAATCTTGTAACTTTTAGAAAACTTCACGAATGATTTTCCAAACTTAGAAGATGCATAAAATCTTTTTGATGTATGCATAGTATGTAAGATTATTTCAAAATGTTGATATTTTAAACTGATTTTCATTTTTAATGCAAGACATCTGCAAGTGCAACATTTGCTCTGTAATTATTTGAATTGACGGGTGTAGTTCCATTCACAGTATAAAGCAATGCCCTCTTCTAGTGATACCGCACATTATTAAATAAATGCCACACTCAAGTTGCTCAATTAATGCTGAATTACGGTTAGTTCTGTCGTCTAGATTTGTGACTATCTAGATTTGAAGGGATGGTTGTGTTGGTCTTGCAAATTATGTGTTAGGTTCTGATTCATCATTAACCATTCATGCACCCGTAACACATGCATTCTTGCAGACAGCCACACCATCCCTTTTATGAATCAAGTTTATGTTTATTGTAACCATATTTAGATTTCCCCTGAAAAGGTTCTTTATTTTGTTGTTACAGCTAATGAGGTCATTTTCCCCTGCAGGTGCAACAAGTACAACAGTACTGAAGAGCTCTGGGATTATCTTCGAGTCTTCGGGTGTTGTTGTCCAGCCTTCTGCCTCATGTCAGCTGCAAATTCAAAACAATATATTTGATTTACGGAGGAATGTTCTTGACCTACGCCTGCAGCTTCAACAATTGAGACAGTCACAGGTATCTGTTCATGCTTCTGTCAAGTTGAATGTTACCTTGTCAGTGTCTAAAACTTTTGGTCTTTGAGATGTCGTGCTACATTAATTGGTTGCAACGAGATTATGGTTTGAACATTAAGAATACATTCAAGATTGAGATCGATAGATTTTTGAACACGAAGGGAATCAAGGGATATAGGGAGAGGGCAGGAAAGTGGAGTTGAAGGAGAAGATCAGCCATTGAATGGCGGAGCAGGCTCGAGGGGCCATATGGCCTACTCCTGCTCCTATGTATGTTCTTATTTCTTATGTAAAAATCTGTTTTAGGTTCTTAAACAGGTTCTTTGTTCAACTTGGATGCTAAAAGTAGCATTTACTATTAAATTGTGCCATGTGACACAGTGGCAAGCTGTTTGATTATGTCCCTTCCTATTTTTTGCAGTGCAATCCATCTTCATGCTGCATAAAGCTGTAATTTCAGCTTTCTTCAGTTGAATTGACCCATGATTGCTGTTATTAGAGTAGTGTCTGCCAGTTTGTATTAAATGTAACCTAGATTAATTTTGGTATGCTCTGTGTTTACAAAGCACTTCGAATCCAGGAGTCTATTGGTCAAGAGGTCTCTATGTAACATATAGAACATGTGTAACTGTTAAATACCTGATTGAAACTGTGCAAAAAATGGAGACTCTGAGGGTGACTGCACATGAGGAAATCAAAACTGGCAGCTGTGGAACCTCACCAAATTCATGACTTTGCCAACCAGTTGGCAAATGTAACTCTGTATAATGTATTTCTATGTTTATGTTGTGCGTCCTGCCCAACAATTATTGTTGCTTTCATCTTGGGTAAGCTCAAAATAATTTGGTTTTAAGTGTCAGTGGTAGTATTCTTAAAACCTACATTTTTATATAAATGCATAAAAAAGTCATTTTATCTACCTAAAATGGCAAATTCTATGCCACATTTCTACATTGAAGAGTTTTCACTGCCTGTAGAAAAATAATTTTACAAGATTGGGTCCTTCAGTTATGATCTTTTACCATAATTGTTTCTCATTAGCTCTCACTGCCTTGTACCTATTGAAACAGCACTGCAAATACCTTGCCATTCTATTTTTCAATGGTATCACTTGTTGCAATGGCCAACCCAACTTGTGCATCTCTTGTTACCTAGTTAAGACTATTTTTGTTTAACAAAATAACTACCGTAGTATTTTTAATTGCTATTTTTAATATTACCAAATTTTACATTTGGAAAAGCATCAACTCAAAATTTTTGTCACTTACTTTAAGATAATGCTTGTTTAGTTTCTGTTGCAATCTCATTGCAAGCCTAGGCCTGGGATGTCTAAAGGTAGACAACTCCCAGGGTGCATAGCAGGACATCCAACCAATTAGAGAAGAGCACTGGCAAGCCTGGCTAAAAATCTATTATGACTGCAATAAGTTGCCATTTAGAACAGCCCTTTAAAATGGGTAGACAGATTCACTCAAGTAAAAATTGAAATGATTTATTTTTCTTTTATCAATCACTCCAGTATGAGCAATTCCTGAAGAAAATTCCTTCCCAAAATGATTGTCATGAGAAAACATAATTACGTCAATGGTATTTTCAATCTGATCCTGAAAAGAAAATTGACACAATTCTACCTAGTTCCTAGCAGTGCTTGAGGCAATTTTAAAAATGATCATCTATAGAGATGTGTAGTTAGTGACCTGAAGAATGGCAGGATCAGACCCACTATTGTATTCTTTAGACTTTGTAACAAAACTGTGTGAAATATGTAATGGTGGTTTCAGTGCTTTCTGCTAACGCATGTCCATTTCATGCTCCATTGCAGCAGAATTGCATAAAAGGTCATGTGTTTGACTGATTTTTCTGTTTATTGTCATTTTGTTTGCAAATGCTGCTGTCCGTGCTGAGATGTATGTCTGTATTTGCTAGTTCATTGTTTGAAGTGTTTTGTGAAGTAGTTTTGAAAGCAGATAATGGATTTGTCAAGTGACTTGGGTATTGTGCGCTAGCTCTTTGCTTCTCTATTTCTTTTATTTCAAAAGGCCTCTCTCCAACATCTTTCTTTTTAGAAGAGTGAGAGAGACCTAGCTATCTATGTATGTATGTTTCCTTCCTTCCTGCCTCCTTCCTGCCTTCCTTCTCTTCCCCTCCCCTCGATGATATACTGTTGCATTTGGCCGAAACGAATTCCATTCGAAGGCTGCTATCATACTGCACCTACTGGTCTGAGATAGGAAATGTGGATTGCAGTGTGCACCCTGCAGACCATACTTATAATGCAGGCTGTCGACTAGGCCTATAATCACTAGAGTTTAGAAGAATGAGAGGTGATCTCATCGAATCATGTAAAATTCTAACAGGACTAGACAGATTAGATGCAGGGAGGATGATCCCGATGGCTGGGGAGTCCAGAACCAGGGGTCTCAGGATACAGGGTATGCCATTTAGAACCGAGATGAGGAGAAATTTCTTCCTCAGGGTGGTGAACCTGTGGAATTCTCTACCACAGAAGGCAGTGGAGGCCAAGTCATTAGATGTATTCAAGAAGGAGATAGATATATTTCTTAATGCTAAAGGGATATGGGGGAAAAAGCGGGAACAGGGTACTGAGTTAGACGATCAGCCATGATCATTTTGAATGGTGGAGCAGGCCCAAAGGGCCGAATAGCTGTCTCTTGCTCCTATTTTCTATGCATCATTTATCCAGGAGCGAACTCCACCCATGCATGTTTACAGTGTGCTCTGGTTCATGGCCAATGACATTTTCATGTTTTAAGATGTTAAATAACATTAAATTTGATTCATACCCACAAAGCATTTAGATTTAGAGGCTGTTGCCTCAGGCTGGTGGGTGGGCTACTGAACATCCATCCCCTATTTTTGTGTCTCATACATTACATGTAGTCACTACATCTAGAATGATAAATAACTGTACAGATTGAAATAGTTGGATGTTACTGAAACACAGCACCATACATTAAATCCTTGAAAATAGAAAGTGAAATGCACACCATACCGATCAGCATTAGAAAGTGAAAGAAAGGTTTTTTTAAAAGACTGATGGAGAATTGCAACTGCAACATTCATCTTTTTCTTGAAGGTGCCAACTGACCTGTGATTTCCCAGCATTTTTTTCCAGCATCCATGGTTTTTCTTTTTATCATTAGGTTATATTTTGAGTAGACTTTTACCCTGTTGGAATATTTTTGGCTACCCAGTCAGTGTATTAGTTGACTAAGGCCATAATTATTAAGGAAAGCTGTAAGTTTTTAATGCTGACAGGTTTATTCCTTTCTATTAGATTCCGGACTGCAAGTGACTAAAATCCAGTCATACGTACATCTATGGGTTCTTGTTTTCGTGGATAACTATGAGGAGTAGTCATGATGTTTTGTGGAGAAATCAAAGTGTTCAGAATGCTCTCTGGCAAGAAATGTGCACCAGCAGCTTGTAACTGTTAAAAGATGTTACACAGTACTTACAGCATAGAAATAGGCTGTTCAGCCCAACAGGTCTATGCCGGTGTTTGTGCTCCACACGAGCCTCCTCCCACCTTATTTCATCTCGTGGGTTGACTCCTTTTCTCTCATGAGTGCTTTTGTATATTTTCTTTCATGAATAATTTTAGTTTTTTCCTATTGAGGGGCAATCTGAAAGATAAAGGCAGGAGGAATTTCACTGGATTGTTAAAATAATTGAGCAATGGGAAAGATTGGATAATGAAGGAAATGAAAGGGATGTGGGTTAAAATATATCTGAGGGAGTGCAGAAAAACAAAAGATGAAGATATGGGTTTGCACTGGCCTCTAATTTGCTCCCCTACATTTAGAGTGCATATAAAATGACTTATAACCCATATTTTAAAGTGCATGAAGCTGAGCTGAGAGAAAGGCAGACTAATAGGCCAGTTACAAGTAGCTTTGAATCTGCTCAAACTCTGGTGTGAAGGAAGTCACTCAAATCAAATTCTGCCGAGTGATGAGAGTTAAATTTGTCTCACTGTTTGTTTTGGCTTTGCACTGGCTGCAGTATCACTGCAACTGTTGCAATGCAAATTTCAAAAAGTTCCCAAGGGATAATTTTTAACAAAAACAGAAAAAACTGGAAGCACTCGGTAGGTCAGGCAGCGTCTATGGAGAAACGAAAGTCAACGTTGGAGGAAGGGTCTTAATATTTCCAGCTTTTACTGTTTTGTTTTCAGATTTCCAGCAACAGTATTTTTGATCATTTTAAAACTTTTTATAATGTTTGATCTACCCAGCATTTCAATCTATTAATTCTTTTGTTGAGATTACTTCGCGGGGCAAATGAAATTTAACACTGATGAATGTAAGATATCGTAGATGGATTGTAAAAATGTGGGACAGTGACTAGAATTGAATTATCACAGGGAGACTTGTAAAGGGACTTGGGAGTAATTGTAGACTCAATGCTTTCAATGTCCAGACAATATTTAAAAAAAAAGCAATTGAAAAAGGTGATAGAATGCTGGGATACAGGGCTTACAATACGCTGGTTGGACCGCATTTGGAATCCTGTGTTCAATTTTGGTCAACATGCCACAAAAAAAATATAGAATTAGAAAAGGTACAGCAAAGAGCAGCAAGATCAATTCCCAAGTGTGAAGCGATGAGGTATGTGAGGAAATATTAGAGAAGCTTACAGTCTAGAAAGAAAGTTAAGGAGGAACCTCATGGAATTACATAAAATCTTAAATGTTAATTATTCTAAAGCCCCTCCGGGCAAAAAAAGAAAGCAATAAGTTGATATATAACCAGACGGGCAAAGAAAATTTAATGATTGTCTCAATTTCAACCCCCCATTTCCCTAGCTCTGTAGTATCTTTTCTCATCTCCTCCCTCCCTCCCTCCCTCCCTCCCTCCCTCCCTCCCTCCCTCCCTCCCTCCCTCAAGTGTTTTGTTCTCTTCCTCTCTGCCTCTATTTCCCCCCCCCCCCCCCAAATAAAAGAGAATTTCTCTGTCTTCTCACTGGTCAACAGATTTGCAGTCTTTCCCTTACTCGTTCTTGTATGCCCAAGCTGGCTTTCTATCTCATGCACTCTCTCTTACTTCCCCTTCCTCCCTTAATTCTTTTTGTTTTCCTTTTTTCTCCTCTCTGCGTAGGCCACTCACCAATGACCTCAGGGCGATAGGGGGTGGTGTATGGTGGCTCCTGGGAATTGTGGTCTTTCACATCAGAGATGGATTTCTGCACTTATGCAGAGTCTTGGTATCAGCATCACAAATGGGGAAGTCAGCTGGCCTGGTGCCTGTTGTGAAGTACTGATGATATGGGGGAGGGGGGGGTGGAGAAAGACTGCATCCAGAGTCCAGTGGGTTGCTTCATGAGTGGGAGTGGAGAAACTTATTGGAGCTTAATTTGTGATGAGGGTGGTTGTCATTTTTTTTCAAAAGTATATTGTGACATGAGTGGGGAAGTGTTATGATGACTTAATCTCAGAATTTTTTATGGTAAAAGATGGTTAGAGAGAAAATTGAAATGTAGGAGAAAATGTTGCATAAAATACTTGTTTTTTACTATTTATACATTTTAATTATTCACCAATTGGAAAGGGAAAAAATACACAAACCTAGCAGTTAATTAATGAAGAAAATTGACCAACCCAATAGTTTGTGACACAAGCAATAAACATTATAGTTATAGCAGGACAGTATTATGGTAATCACATTAAATTCTTGCCATCAGCAATTCTCTTGGTCCCAGCTTTCAGTTTATTGTGGTTTTGTTGTATCCCAAGTTAAGGCAATATGAAATAGTCTTCTGCTGCCAATAAACTTATTACAGGGAACTACAACCTTTAGAGTAGAGTCAAAAGGGAAAGATCATAATGTTTGAATTCATACTTTGACTAGAATTTAAGAATAAATCGGATTGGGAGCGAATATGAATAGTGGAACTGTGCTTGGGTCAGGTCTGTTGATCCAAACTCCAATGCATAAATGCATTCCATCTGAAAATTGCAGGGCAAAAATGTATTGTTTTCTCATTATGAAAGTGTATAAATAGTAGAATGTTGCACATTACAAGCACTTTCAATGAGAAGGTTGGAAATAACAAGAATGGATGAATAATAAAGCACTCTTCCCCCTGTCTCTCTCATGCTGTCTCATTCAGGCTCTGTGCATGTCTTACATGCTCCCTTTCCCTTTTTGTGCTTTCCTTGGTTATGGTGTGTTACAGGTTACAGATGGAGTTCATTTTTAGTATTTCAATTATGAAGTGTCCTCAAAATAAAATGGCATGCATGTAATAAAGTTTTTTGCAATTAAGAATCTTAACCTTGTGCAACATAATGTGCTATAAATTGTTAAATTTCAGTGCAAGTCAATAACCAGCTGTGGTCTTCGGAATACAGAAATTAGCTTTGCTTACTGATGTTGTAGTAAATACTAACCAACCTTTTGAAATGTTTGCTGAAGTAATTGAATGTCAACCCTTGTTAAATTAAAAGATTTCGATCAATGGGCATTAGAAGGCAAATAATGACTGCAATAATTCTTAATTAATGACTTATCAATTTGAGTTATGGTATAACTGCATTGGCAGCACAATTAAAGCTGGGTTACAAATTGGAAAGTGATTCAATTCCTTTTAAACTGGCTGCCTTTTGATTCCTGTTAGTGGTTTGTACTTTGATCAATACAGAACTAGTCCTTGCAGTGGAATGTAAGGGACAGTGAAGTTGTCATAAAGCATTGAACTGAAGTACAGAAACTCTGTGGAGCTAACCAACTATATTGAAAAATGTCATTGCACTGTATGGAGTTAAGAAGGAACGAAAGAACTTGTTTAGCATCTTTCACATCCTCAGAATATCCCAAAGAATTTTACAACCAGTGAAATTATTTTTCAAGTGTAGTAACTATTGTTTTGTTGGCAAAATCCCTGTGCTTGCTAACCTACATTGGCTCCCAATCCAGAATGCCTTGATTTTAAAATTCTCATCCTTGCTTTCAAATCCCTCTTTGGCCTCTTCCCTCCTTATCTCTGTAACCTCCTCTAGCCCTACAACTCTCTGAGATCTCTGCAATCCTCCAATTCTGGCCTCTTGCGCATCCCTAATTTTCATCGCTCTACCATTGGTGGCCGTGCCTTCAGCTGCCTAGGCCCTAAGTTCTAGAATTCCCTCCCTAAACTTCTCTGCCTCTCTAACTTCCCCTCCTCCTTTTAGTTGCTCCTTAAACCTACCTCTATGACCAAGCTTTTGGTCACCTGACCTAATATCTCCTTATGTGGCTCGGTCATAGAATAATTACAGCACAGAAGGCAGCCATTCGGCCCATCAAGCCTGTGCAGTCTCTTTTTTTGTAAGAGCAATCCAGCTAGTCCCATTCCCCCCACTCTTTCCCCGTAGCACTGCAAATTTTTTCCCTTCAAATATTTATCCAATTCCTTTTTGAAAGCCACGATTGAATCTGCATCCACCACCCTTTCAGGCAGTGCATTCCAGATCATAACTACTCGCTGTGTTTAAAAAAAAAAGTATTTCCTCATGCTGCCTTTGGTTCTTTTGCCAATCACCTCAAATCTGTATAGTCTGGTTCTCGACCCTTCCGCCAATGGGAACAGTTTCTCTTTATTTACTTTATCAAAAACCCTTTGTGATTTTGAACACTTCTATCAAATCTCCTCTCAATCTTCTCTGCTCTAAGAACAACAACCCCAGCTTCTCCGGTCTATCCACGCAACTGAAGTCCCTCGTCCATGGAACCATTCTAGTAAGTCATTTCTGCACCCTCTGTAAGGCCTTCACATCCTTCCTGAAGTGCGGTGCCCAGAATTGGACACACTGCTCCAGTTGTGGCCAAACCTGTGTTTTATAAAGGTTCAACAGAACTTCCTTGCTTTTGTACTCTATGCCTCTATTTACAAAGCTCAGGATCCCGTATGCTTTTTTTAACCGTTTTCTCAACCTGTCCTGCCACCTTAAAACATTTGTACACATATGCCCCCAGGTCTCTCTGTTCCTGCACCCCCTTTAGAATTCTACCATTTAGTTTATATTGCCTCTCCTCGATCTTCCTGCCAAAATGTATCACTTCGCACTTCTCTGCGTTAAATTTCATCTGCCATGTGTCTGCCGTTCCACCAGCCTATCTATGTCCTCTTGAAGTATATTACTATCCTCCTCACGGTTTACTACACTTCCAAGTTTTGTGTCGTCTGCAGATTTTGAAATTGTGCCCTGTACACCCAAGTCCAAATCATTAATATTTATCAAAAAAAGCAGCAGTCCTAATACGACCCCTGGGGAACACCACTGTATACCTTCCTCCAGTCCAAATAACAACCGTTCAGCACTACTCTCTGTTTCCTGTCACTTAGCCAATTCTGTATCCATGCTGCCACTGTCCCTTTTATTCCATAGGCTTCAATTTTGCTGACAAGCCTATTATGTGGCACTTTATCAATGCCTTTTGAAAGTTCAAGTACACAACATCAACCATATTGCCCTCATCAAAAAACTCAATCAAGTTAGTTAAACACAATTTGCCTTTAACAAATCCGTGCTGGCTTTCCTTAATTAATCCCCACTTGTCCAAGTGACTTAATTTTTTCCCGGATTATCGTTTTTAAGTGTTTCCCCACCCAGGTTAAACTGACTGGCCTGTAGTTGCCGGGTTTATCCTTACACCCTGTTTTGAACAAGGGTGTAACATTTGCAATTTTCCAGTCCTCTGGCACCACCACCGTATCTAAGGAGGATTGGAAGATTATGTCCAGCACCTCTACAATTTCCACCCTTCCCTCAGCAACCTAGGATGCATCCCATCTGGACCGGGTGACTTATATACTTTAAGCATAGCCAGTCTTTTCAGTACCTTCTCTATCAATTTTCACCCCATCCAGTATCCCAACTACCTCCCCTTTTACTGTGACTTTGGCAGCATCTTCTTCCTTGGTAAAGACAGATGCAAAGTACTCATTTAGTACCTCAGCCATGCCTTCCCCCCCCTCCATGCGTAGATCTCCTTTATGGTCCCTAATTGGCCATACCCCTCCTTTTACTACCTGTTTACTATTTATATGCCTGTAGAAAACTTTAGGATTCCTTTTTATATTAGCCGCCAGTCTATTTTCATACTCCCTCTTTGCCCTCTTATTTCCTTTTTCACTTCTTCTCTGTAGTTTCTATATTCTGCCTGGTTCTTGCATATATTATCGACCTGACATCTGTCATGCTCCCCCTTCTTTCTGCTTCTTCTTACTCTCTATCTCTTTCGTCATCCAGAAAGCTCTGGCTTTGGTTGCCCTACATTTCCCCTTCATGGGGACGTACCTAGACTGTACCCGAACCATCTCCCCTTTAAAGGCCGCCCATTGTTTGATTACAGTTTTGCCTGCCAATCTTTGCTTCCAATTTACCCGGGCCAGATCTGTTCTCAACCCACTGAAAGTGGCCCTCTTCCAATTAAGTATTTTTACTCTTGATTTGCTCCTTGTCCTTTTCCATAACTAATCTAAACCTAATGATAATATGATCACTGTTCCCTAAATGTTCCCCCACTGACACTTGCTCCACTTGACCCACCTCATTCCCCAGAACCAGATCCAACAATGTCTCCTTCCTCGCTGGGCCGTAAACATCCTTGTCAAGAAATCTCTCCTGAACACACTTCAGAAATTTCTCCCTCTCTTTGCCCTTTACACTATTACTATCCTAGTCTATATTAGGATAGTTGAAGTCCCCCATTATCACTCGTCTATAGTTCATTCACCTCTCTAATTTCCCTGCAAATTTGCTCCTCTATATCCTTCCCACTAGTTGGTGGCCTAATAAATGCAGCCAGTAGTGTAATGGCACCTTTTATTGTTTCTTAACTCTAACCAAATAGATTCTGTCCTTGACCCCTCAAGGACATCCTCTCTCTCCAGCACTGCAATATTCTCCTCAATCAGTACTGCCAACACCACCCACCCCCCCCCACACTTTTTTTTTCCTTCCCTATCTTTCCTGAACACCTTGTATCCAGGCATATTTACATAAGAGCATAAGAAATGGGAGCAGGAGTAGGACTTAGTCCTTAGTGTTCCTTTTAGTACCCAATCCTTACCTTTTTTTGAGCCAGGTCTTTGTTATCACCATTTCATCATATTCCCATGTGGCTATTTGCGCCTGCAACTCACCAAACTTATTTACCACACTTCGTGCATTTACACACATGCACTCTAAATATATCTTTGACCTTCTTGTATTCTCTCTTAGTCTGATCCCACCTGTTTCTTACTCTAGTGCTATCTGTCTCTCCCAATTCTTTGTACACCTTGTTTCTCCTTTCTAATGCTACATCCTGGTGCTCACCCCCCTGCCAAATTAGTTAACCCCCCCCACCACAGCACTGGTGAACCTCCCCGCGAGTACATTAGTCCCAGCTCTGTTGAGGTGCAACCCATCCGTCTTGATCAGGTCCCTCCTTCCCCAAGAATCTGAAGCCCTCCCTCTAGCACCATGTCTCTAGCCACGCATTAACCTGCCTTATCTTCCTATTTCTGTACTCACCAGCGTGTGGCACTGGGAGTAATCCAGAGATTACTACCTTTTTGAGGTGCTGCTTTTTAAACTTCCTCCCTAGCTCCTGAAACTCTAGTCGCAGAATCTCATATCTTTTCTTTCCTATGTTGTTAGTATCCACATGGACTACGACTTCTGGCTGTTCCTCTTCTCCTCCCCCACCCCCCCCCCCCACCCTGCAGATTGTTCTGCATCCTCTCTGTGATGTCCTTTACTCTGGCACCAGAAAGGCAGTACACCATGCGGGACTCACGACAACGGTTACAGAAACACCTGTCTGTCCCCCTGACAGATGTCAGATTTTGTTTGATATTCGCTCCTATGAAGCGCTTTTGGACGTTTTACTACGTTAAAGCTGCTATATAAACGCAAGTTGTTGTATCAGTCTGACAGAGAATTTATCTTGTAGCTAGTAGTCTTGTGCAGCCATCCTCTACTGTAAACACATGTAGAAAAATGTATCTTTTGAGGAGTATATTGGAACATTATCCCCTCTGGTCCCTTTGGGACATGGGTTCTTTTGCAGCCTAATTGGGATTTGATGCTCTATTTATAGTGACAAATGAAGATCAGATTCATGTAAAAATCTTTCACCTATTTGAACTATGAGCTCTGAATGGACACTGGTTTGTGAATAGTAGCTTTGTTGGGGGCGATTAGGGATTTGATTACTTTTGGCCCGGAATTTTCTGGAATAGTGACGAACGCCATAAGTTAGACCATCGTGCTCCCCAATCCCCCAGTGCCAAACTTGCGCCACAATTTGCTGGAAAAATCTGGAGCAGTGCGGCCGATGGATAGTTAAGAATTCATTTCAGTTGTCGATTTCTGCAGAAATTTCAACCTTTTTAGATTGTAAAATCAAACACTGTAGGAGTGTAATGTCAATTATAGTTTAACAAAATAATAACCTAATTAATCCCAACATATTGTTTGTCTTCAAAATAGAGCTGGTTGAAATCTTAATGGAAGTTGCATTTTATCTCTGCTGACTGTAACTCAGGCCAAATTGTTATTAAATCATTAATGAATTCACGAAAACATGGAAATGCCTAATTTTGTTTGCTGCCTCTAGCCAATATTTATTTGTATCGGGCAGCAAATTACAAAAAGTTATAAACAGGGACAAATATTGAATAAATATCTCCACAAGAACAAACAATTCTTCTATAACTCTCACATTGTATTACGAGGTTACGGCTGAGAGCTGTGGATTTGAAGAAGAATGCTGTACTTCACTTGTGATTGACATCAAAAAGGGATTTCAGAAGCAGTGCAAAGAACAGTCATGCCAAGAGGCAATTTGTGTTTCAAGGATTACCCTGCTATTTTGATTACAGTATTTAGCAGAGTGAGAAATAAATATTTAACATTTGCATTACATTAAACATTTAAAAATGTGGGCTCTGCTTCGATCAATCTGATCAAGATAATTTGGAATTCCAATAGCAACCATAGTTGCTCAGAAGCAATGTTGCCTCTTTTAAACGCGTTCCTGTTATGATTTCTGTATATTCACCCCACCAGCGCCAATCTGCAATGACCTAAGTGGCGGTAGTGATCTCAATGGCGTTCATTCAGCAAACTCTATCTCCCCATTGATGTTCTACTGTTTCGATGAGGGAAAGGGCAGAGCGGTGAAAAAGTATTGGGAAATTTTGGCATGATTTCCTGGAAATGGTAATGGTGTGCACCGTAGATATATCATTACTATTGCTCATTGGTGCTTTGCTTTGCTACTTTTAATACCCTTACATTTAGTCAATTGGGTATTTGGTAAATAAATGATCAGTAGTTGTTTGAATCAATTATGATCCTTTTTGTCCTTTGGAATTGTATTGCTCTGATATTTGATGCTTCTGGGCCATGCTTTCAGGCATGATATCTTTGACAGTTTTTTAATTGCATAGATGAAGTTTTTAAAATCTACCTTGGGCAAGCAAGATGTGTATGCCCAGAGAATATGTGCAAGTTTTTTCATTTTTCCAAAACAGCTCCCAAGTAGACAGTTTCACTGACCTGCCCATTCAGATCAGCCACTAATGATTTTTCCTGGCTCAAGTGATTCTGGATTGGCTTCCTGGAAGCCTCTAGGTCAAACCAAATGCCAGCTACTATTGAAATCAATGAAGCCCCCCTGGGAAGATACATGGACAACCCCCATAACATATATCACAGCTCATGGAGAGAGAAGATGAGCAGAATTTTATTTTGGAGCTGGGGGTTGCTCCATGAGTGATAAAATATGCTACAAAACTGAAGCTGTCTTCAAATAGGAAATGCAGTTTGAGAAAATAGGGGGAGTGCTTTGTGCTGAAAATACTCCCTAGCATTCCCTTCTCCTTTAACTAATATTTAACATTAGATTAACAGACTTTAGATTAACTTTGGCTCATATAACCATTTGAGGTTAATAATTAAAGGTTAAGTAATTAAAGATAAACAAAGTCACATTAAGGGTAATGATTTTAATTATTAAATATTAATAAATTATAATGTTCCATTGAAAAGTATATTTAGCAATGAGAAAAGTACTTCCCTTATATTTGCATTCAGATGTGTCAAATGTCGTGAAACAAATCTAATCAAAAGCTACCCTATTAAGACTAACAAAACTACTCGTGAATCGTACATAATGTGAACCATGAGAGCTGTGGCGATCTGAAAGTTGTTTAGTAATACGCTACGTCATAAATTCAGAACTGCTCTTTTTTTAAAAGAAAGGAGCAGCATGTTCAAACAAAATAATGAGGCTTTATACCTTCGTAAAGGGGAGGGGGTGGAAACAAACAACATTAGAGGAATACCTGTTTGAGTGATGAAGAGCTGTTTCATCACTGTTTCTTTGAAAACTGAATTAAAAATGATCTCCCATCCATTGTAGCTAAACCTTGTTAAGTAACAGATGGCCTTTTGGTTTCAAATGTGTTAAAATTGCACTTGTACTCAAATATTAAACCTAATATAAAATGCTCCCCATTATTGAAAACCAATAGAGTAAATAGAAAATAAATGACTTGGTTAAATGCAGCAACGTTCTTAGTCAGCAAGTATATTATTTTATACAGATCTTTTTCCATTTCCCCTAGCCTCGATGAGACCAATGGCTTGAGCATTACTCGAACTGTACTATTTGGTCCTAAAATCAACCAAGAGCAGCTATACTGTTTAATGGACTGATTCTAAAGAACCTAAGTTATGAAGGAAAAAGGCCTTTCAGCCAAACTAGCGCATTCCTTCCAAAGGCCATGTGCGTTAACCATCATATTTAATCTCCTGAGGAAAGTCCTGCAATATTTTTCTTCTCCTTTTCCCCCCCCAGTCCCCCACCCAAAAAAAGTTAAATTGAGCAAAATTGAAGTATATCTAGCATTGCATCCTGTAACCCTAAAGCAGCTGCCTTCCCTGACGTGACATTTTCATGGTCCGAAGAGCCCAGCAACTATCCTGCACAGCATTTTATTACCTGATATCCCGGCAGTAGTGCTGAACCTGTGCTCCAGAACTAACTGTGTCCCTAGCCAAGCTGTTCCAGTACAGCTACAACACTGTAATCTACCTGACAATGTGGAAAATTGCCCAGGTATGTCCTGTCCACAAAAAGCAGGGCAAATCCAATCCGGCCAATTACCACCTATCAGCCTACTCCCAATCATCAGCAAAGTGATGGAAGAAGTCATCAACAGTGCTGTCAAGCAGTACTTACTCACCAATAACCTGCTCACTGATGCTCAGTTTGGGTTCTGCAATGATTACTCAGCTCCAGACTTCATTACAGCCTTGGTCCAAACATGGACCTGAGATGAGGTGAGAATAGTTGCCCTTAACATGAAGACACCGTTCAACCCCAATCTCTTGCATCTGCTTTTATTGTTCTTCATCCTTTGACCCAAATGCCTTTTAATTATGTTTCATTAATTATACCAAAATCTATTTGATATCACTTCTGGTTAGTTTTATCTTTATCCTTTTTCATGTTGGGAAAATTTTAAAAATATTGTATATTGTATCCTAAATACTGTTGAGAAGTTGGGCCTAATAATGAATGGAGCTGCAAATTTGAAAATAAAGAAAATGCAAAATACAGGACATAATACACTACATTTGTGATACACCAGTGTGTGTACTTGCATGATACTTGGAGCTATGCAAAGTTTATGAAAATAAAAATCTAGCCCTTGATGAAAACAGGTTCTTTTTTCCCATGTTAGTTCAATGGCTGTGTATGTGTGCATCCAAATTTGGGCTCTTCTCCCATCAGTGCACCCACAACAACTGAGACTCATCTATCAATTTGACGGGAGACTCCATCAGATAAATTGAATAGAATTAATATTTCTATTTATGGCATTTTATAGGTGTCAACTTTAATTACTTATGCTGACATGATAATCGGAAAGTAATCTACCGTAATTGTTCTATCATTTCTCACCAGTGAAATGGTCATGTGGCTTCTGACTTAATTGAGTTTGTCTATACCATCTCTGTGGAATAAAGTTACTAGTTAAAATAAGATTCAGCTGTGGGGGTGTTCGTTCGAACTTGCTTCTGGGGGGACAGCAAAGCAATTCAATTGTCAGGGATGTTAGTCGGACAGAGAAAATTGAACCTGAATTCTTTTCCGCTGACAGCTAGAGAACCAGGAGACCCTCAAAGTGATGTTCAAGAAAGCAGAGTCCGAAATCAATGGCAGAGTTATTGAAGCAATAAAGAGGACTGAGGATCCGCTGCAGCGACAGCGCACGCTGGTGGAAGAAGAGCGACAGAAGTACTTGGTTGATGAGGAGAAAATAATACAGCAACTGTGGTATGTCAGCTAACTTAAAACTATCAGCCGTTTATAATTGCATTTTTTAAATTTTAAATTTTTTTTAGAATGCTCCTTTTTTTTAAACCAGTTACCTTATTCATGAGTTTGTTCTTCTTTCGTTGTCCCGCATCATCATGGTGTTTTGTTTCCTTATTTCAGATTGCAAATTTACATGGTTGTTTTGAATTGATAAATGTTCTCATATTTCTTGAAAGAAAATGTTACTGCAGCGATGAAACTGAGACTGCAGCGACACCCTCTCGTGGTTCAGTGGGTATCTGCACTGACCAATGTGGCACTCAAACCATGCAGAGCAGGAATGATCCAGTTTAGCTGATTTGATGTGGGGTAGTAGTACGAGTGCCTCAGTTGGTCTGTTTGACCTGGGTTAGGGTGAAGAACATCAGGGCACTTGCTCCACTGATCACTGCTGAAAGTGTGTTTGTGGATGTTGGCTGAGAATAGGATTGGGTTTGGCTCTGATGCCTTCCAACAGCTTCCAATATCTAGCCTAATGTGATGTTTGGGTGAGCTACCAGAAGACTACCAGCACACATGGAGCCCGATCCTAGCATGAATCGGGAAAGAAAGGGAGAAAACTGGGGGGAAAAAAAGAAACTGGAACTCCCCTACACCCCACAATAAAATAACATTTATGTTGCTACTTTTGTATCAAAACCTTTCAAACACTTTACAGAATGAATTACTTTTTTCTGATTGTCACCTTCAGGCTATTGCGACCTTGCTTTGTCTACTACAGAAATTGTTCAAAACTGAACAAGCCTCGCATAGTGTTTTTGCACTCTTTGGCTATGACAGAAGATAACGGAATTTGATATTTGTGGAGAACTGCTTGATTTTAATGAGAACACTAAATGTCAAACAGTGTGCATCTGTGCGTTGTTTGTATCTAGAAAAAGCACTCAAATTTGCCCATTTGTGTTACAGGGACTTCAACATTTTTCGCATCTGCTGTTTGTAGCTATAAAAAGCCACAGAGATTCCTTTAAGAATAATTTAGTGCAGTGTTATAGATTTACAGCATAACAATATAATCTGGTCAGCTATCTAAAAATTTAATCTTCTGGATGTTTTGTTGATCCTGTCAATTGGTACCAAAAACTAATGTCTGATATATTGAATCTGATGGAACTTTTTTCACTCCAGTTACTCCAGTTTTCTGCTTGTGCTACTTAAAGTGCTACATTGAGGATTCTTTTACAGGGATGTCTAGAATGAAAAGACTTTCTGTAAGCTAATTAATTTGAAACAGCTACAAATTGTTGTTTAGCTAAGTGATGTAGTTATTCACCAATTAACTGCTACTCTGACTCCTACTGAATCTAGAGTCAAACTAAAAAGATTCATAAATGTACTTTCTGAAGGAAGGAAAACTTACATTTATATAGCACCTTATCACGTACTCAGGACATCTGAAAGTGTTACCTATCTAATAAATTACTTTTTGAAATGTAGTCACTGTTATGTAGGCAAACATGACAGCTAATTTGTGCACAGAATGATCCCAAAGGCAGTGAATGAGATGAATGACCACATAATTTGCTTTTGCTGGTATTGGTTTTTGGGAGGAAAATTAGCCAGGACACTGGAAAAATTGCTTGCTGCTCTTCGAATCACACCATTGGTTATTTTACATCCACCTGAAACAGGCAGACAAGGGCTTGGTTTAAAGTTTCAGCTGAAAGATGGCACCTCTGACACCGAAATGTCTGCCTAGATTATGTACTCCAAGTCCTGGAGTGGGGTTTGACGCACGACCTCAGAGGTGAAAATATATTCTTTCAAGGAAATATTTATTGTAGAAAGTTTCATTTTTAACTTCTCCCTCCTCGCTTAAGGATATAGACTTATGGTGGGGTGTCGTTCTTAAGGTGCTGGCTGCCCTCTTCTACCTTACTGAAATCAACATTTTTTTTTGTATGAGCCTAGGCAGTGAGGGTCAGCAGCTTATTCAACTGTGGGGTGGGAGGAGGCGGTATTGTAGCAAAGCCCAATGCAGTCATCACCCAATTTCCGCACAGACATACTTTCTAGCAGGGGTCACTGGATAACTATTAGAAATGGGATCCTTTTGTGACTTTTTCTTTATACTTCCCTCAAGGGGCTGAATACAATTATTGTGCCCCTATTGCAGGCCCTGCTAAGATCAGCTAACTAAGTACAGCTATACAAAAAGTTTAACCATATTTTAGAGAAATTTTGTGCCATCGTAATCTGAACGTGATTGTGTGTGTTTGGCATAGAAACTAGAAACACCACCTTTCTAGAACTAGAAGTGACAGCCTTGGCTTGGTTAGTAACAGCCTTTCCTCTGATCTCTCGGCAACAAGAGCTGTTTGAATCTGCAGTGGTTGAACCAGAAAGCCACTGATATAATTAGCTGACAACGCTAAAGAACCAGCTGCAGCATCCCAATTTGATCAGCCTCAGTGTCTTTATTAGTTGTGACTCATTTGGTTGTCTGCTACTGGCAGCGTAAACTTTTGATATCTTGCTGCTTCTCTAGCTTGGTCACGGTATCTGATTGCCTAATCAAACATTAAAGCAGAGTCTAGATTGAGCTCTAAAAATAGTTAAAGAAAAAGAAAGAAGTTTTATTTATATAGCACCTTTCACATTCTCAGGATATCCCAAAATGATTTACAGCCATTGAATTACTTTTGAAGTGCAGTCACTGTTGTTTTGTAAGAATTTGCACACAGCAAGGTCCCGCAAATAGCACTGAGATGAATAACCAGTTAATGTATTTTTGGCAGTGTTGGTGGTTGGATAACTGTTGGCCAGGACACTGGGAGAAGTCCCTGCTCCTCTTCAATTAGTGCTATGGGATCTTCTACCCCCACCTGGGGGGGTAGACAGGGCCTCGGTTTAACTTCTCATCCGAAAGACACGCCCTCTGACGATGCAGTACTCACTCAGTACTGCACTCAAGTGTTAACCTAGATTAGGTGCTCAAGCCCTGAAGTGGGGCTTGAATTCCTTGTATATAAATACAAGTTCTTTTTCTTTAACTATTTTTAGAGCTCAATCTAGACTCTGCTTTAATGTTTGATTAGGCAATCAGGTACCGTGACCAAGCCAGAGGAGCAGCAAGATGTTAAAAGTTTACGCTGCCAGTAGCAGACAACCAAACGAGTCACAACTAATAAAGACACTGAGGCTGATCAAATTGGGTTGTTGCAGCTGGTTCTTGTGCTTTGTCAGCTAATTATATCAGTGGCTTTCTGGTTTAACCACTGCAGATTCGAACAGCTCTAGTTACCGAGTGATCTGGGGTGTTGGACTGAATTAAATTCAGGTCTGGATTAAGAACACATTCGGCCATTGGCATAGCATGAAATTGAGGCCACCTGCATGCCATTATATTTGTTTTATTTATATTTTAGGTGTATCTCAAGGCACCAAGAAAGCATTCCAAGCCAGTTTCAAAGACAAAAATAGGGAGTTTTTGTAATTTTTTTTGGTATTAGTGTATTTGTAAAACTGAGATCTAAGCAATGGAGCTAACCTTTAAACATCTGAATTGCGCTCCATTTCACAGGATATTTACATCTCACACACTATTAGATCTTCTGAATTTGTTCATCTATGTGATAGTTCTTTTAATTAAAGTGTATATATTAAAATGAACATTTCAGTGTTGATGGGTTCGAGTGAAGACTGCTTTGTGGAGCTGCAAACCATGATGAACCCTGATCCATTCTATTTATAAAATGGGCAAAAAAGGCATCTCCATGTTTGCCAAATCTTTGATTTACTAAAATAGTTACTATTGTGCTGTCTCAAAGTTTCTTAACGTTTAGCATGCAGATAATTAAATGAATCAATTTAAATATCTGCTTTTTTTGGGTGGGGGAAGATAATCAGCTGGTGATTATCAGTATCGTGTGACATTACACATCACTGGATACAAACTGGTTTCCACGGACATCCAAAATATCCTCTGCACAGAAATTGGTGTTGGTCTGAACAAGATTATTAAATAGCACAGTTGATATTGTTTTGTATTTGGAAAATAATTTGCTAGTTTTAATGGCAACATGATCAGATAATCTGAAATTTCCAACGGCAAATGTTTAAACAAACTTAAAAGTAAGTGTGGGGGAGCATTAATATTGTCCCTTTGTTAACAAAGGAAATCTTGCTTTCAAAATCAGTTTTCCAATAGTTTATCAAAATGTAAACATTAGCATTCATATAACCCCAAACCTTTTATTTCTCTGTTCAGATTATCTATTCAATGTCACTTTTGTTTGATTGATTTTTGGGATTTCCTGTGGGTAATCCATGTGCCTATTGGGTTGCACATAATATCATTTGTATTGTTGGAAGCTTAAACCACCACTGCTCCTGGTCAGTCATGCTCAAAGCATGTGTATTGGTACTTTGAGTTTTGAACAAAACTGGAACACTTGTCTGTCTCACTTCCCCTGTTCACACACCAATCTCATTACTGGCACCTGTCTACCAGCCTCAAAAAAAACACTCATTGTAGTAGTGCAATTGACCAGTCTCTTTCCATTGTATTGACCGAGCTGTTAGACTAGAGCTGACCAAATATGAAAGCATGCTCAGGACTCCCTTCACAAAACCTTGCACATTAGTGGTTAGAAGTGACATTAAAAACTGGAGCTAAGATTGTTCCCAAGTCACTTGTAAAGCAGCATAAGGGAATCAACACTGGTTGCCAGACAGAAAGCAATTTTATGTTGGGAGTTTATCATATATCCCACAGATACCAGTTCACATTTTATTTTAAATAAAAAGAGAAAATGCTGGAAACACAGCAGGTCAGGCAGCTCCTGTGAATTAAATTAACAAAAGTGCTTACTGCAGGCTCTGTGGCATCGACTTGCTTGATTTTGAACTTTAAAAAAAAAATTGTGCGCTATCAACTCAGCCTCTGAGCAGCGTGAGTTGACGCGCATGGAACAGAATATGAGAATAGAAGACACGCCCACAAAATCTGTCAGGAAGAGAAGTCATGCCCACAGATTCAGGTGTCATCGCTCAAGCAGACTTAATTCATTTAAAGTTAGTTATTCTGGATGTCACTGTAAATAGAAATTTTAATTTTTTTAATAAAAAGACAAAGAAATAATTGAATTAAATTAGAGACAGAAGGGAATAGTAAAAAAAAATTTTTAATTTTTAAAAACATTTTTTAATGACCAAAACTATTAAAATAAGGAGTAATGAGACTCCACATTTTTAAAAGTTAATTTAATTTTTATTTGTTTGGCAGGCATTCGGACTATCTGCGCTGTTAAAAGTTAGTTTAGACCTGATATTTTTAAATGTATCTGTTTGGTGGTGCAATTAGTTACTTTGCACATGGGCAGATGAGCAAGTTTACACTTTTTCAATGATTTCCCTGATTGGACCGTGCAATGGACCTTTAATTTGAAGCCGTCATATCGCCCGCTCAACATTAGGAGCAAGTTCACAATTTTAGCGTTTTACTGCGCACGTGCAAACACAGGAACTTGCTCCTTCGATTCACTACTAAAAACTGGCAGCACTGTTGAGCTCCTCCCTTATTTCGGGAGCGAGTTCTGCCCCAGCGTTTAAGGTCGATGACCTTTTCATGAGAACTGGAAGATGTTTGGAGATTAACACTTTTTAAGCAAGTACAGAGGTTTTTATTCGCATTTTAATTTGTTCCATTGTGTTTCCTTAGTCATTTAATTGTCTCCCATATGTGAACAGTCATCTTTCCAGAAAGCTGCTTTAACATTTGGAAGTAGCCTATTGTCTGTTCCAAAAACATTGTGAATGACCTAAACATGCAATGGGATGAGGCAGGATCTTGATGGAACTTCTAAATGTTGGTGCTAAATGTTGAATTCTAGCATGTTGGTGCTGTTCATAGCCAGAGCTGAATCTCACAGGAGTTATGGGGAGGGGTAGTCTTTTGGGTTATATGTGGGAGGTTCGGAAGATTTCCCAGACTCTGTTCTCTGTGCTGCCTGTCCCAGTTTGTTGGTTTTGTTCCATCTCCCTTTGAAGTGAGCTACTAAGTTTGAAATTCACATCATTAGCCTTCACTCCCTCACTCTATATCTCTGAGTCATGCAGTCCTGGCTTGTTAGTTTTCTTTGTAGTGCTGCGTGTACCTGAGAAACAATGATTACATGGTATCTTTGTACTCCATTGATCCGATTTGATCTTTCAGTCTTACGGCATCTGCTTTAGTTCTTGTAGGAGTTTCTTTAAGTAGTTACAATTCCATTTTGCTTCTTCCCCTCCCCCCATGGGAGCATTCCCCCAATTTTCTCCATCTCAAGGACAATTAGGGATGGACAATAAATGCTGGCCTCGCCAGCAATGCCCACATCCCATGAACGAATTTTTAAAAATTATTATTCTCTATTACCCCAACCGATTTCTTGCTGTGGGATGATTCTGCCAGTGCTAGCAGTTCACGTAAGTAACTAGTGCTGGCAGGCTATTGTACTTTGGGAGGCATCACTGAACTCAATTGTGCCCTTACTGCCTCCCCCCCCACTCCACACACACATTCCAGCAGACATCACCGTATAGAATCAGACGTGGAAACTCTGGTTCAGTGGCACTGAGGCCAATTAGAGTGCTCCACAGCTCGGCGAAAATTAGAGCTTGAATCTGAGTCCTTTCTGATCGGATTCTACATCACACTGGGCAGTGGATTTACCCAATGTCTGAGTTGAGATACCTGGGAGGGTTTTACTTAAAGAAATGGTTTTAAAGATCCAATAAAGTTTGATTTTTTTTTTGAGTTTAATATTTCCAAATTAGGAATTTCCAACTTTCAGCAATTGAGACAAAAATTATAATGGAAGCATCCCTGTTTTCCCAAATCTTAGATAACATATTTGCAATTAGTGTCTCAGTTTTATTTAACTCAAGAAAAAAAGACAAAGATCAGTTACTGTGAAATGCTTTCTTTTCTCTTCCACAAATCGGAATTGCATTTAGTTTGTGGTTCGAAACTTGTAGTTTTTACTTGGGAGCAGAAATGAGAGTCAGGGCTGCAGGGAATTCAGACTGAGGAGACCAGTGGGAGTTGAAGCTGCTGGGCATCACGTGACAAGGCCAAGATTTGTCTTGGTTAAAAGTAAAGGCCCATGGGATCCAAGGGAATTTGGCAAATTGGCTCAGTGGCAGGAAGCAAAGGGTATGATCGACGGGTGTTTTTGCGAATGGAAGGTTGTTTCCAGTGGGGTGCCGCAGGGCTCGGTACTAGGTCCTTTGCTTTTTGTGGTATACATTAACAATTTGGACTTAAACGTAGGGGGCATGATTAAGAAATTTGCAGATAACACAAAGGTAGGCCGTGTGGTTGATTGTGAGGAGGAAAGCTGTAGACTGCAGGAAGATATCAATGATGGGCAGAAAAGTGGCAAATGGAGGTCAATCCTGAGAAGTGTGAGTTAATGCGTTTGGGGAGAGCAAACAAGGCAAGGGAACACACAATAAAAGGGAGGATACTGAAAGGTGTAGAGGAAGTGAGGGACCTTGGAGTGCATGTCCACAGATCCCCGAAGGTAGCAGGACAGAAAGATAAGGTGGTTAAGAAGGCATATGGAATGCTTTCCTTTATTAGCGGAGGCATAGAATGTCACAGCAGGATGTTATGCTGGAACTGTATAAAACACTGGTTAGGCCACAGCTTGAGTACTGCACACAGTTCTGGTCACCACATTAGAGGAAGAATGTAATTGCACTAGAGAGGGTACAGAGGAGATTTACGAGGATGTTCCCAGGACTGGAAAGTTTTAGCTATGATGACAGATTGGATAGGCTGGGGTTGTTTTCCTTGGAACAGAGAAGCTGAGGGGTGATTTGATTGAGGTGTACAAAATTATGAGGGGCCCAGATAGAGTTGATAGGAAGGACCTATTTCCCTTAGCGGAGGGGTCAATAACCAGAGGGCATAGATTTAAAGTGATTGGTAGAAGGATTAGAGTGGAAATGAGGAAAATGTTTTTCACCCAGAGGGTGATGGGGGTCTGGAACTCACTACCTGAGAGGGTGGTAAAGGCAGAAACCCTCAACTCATTAAAAAAAATACCTGGATGTGCACCTGAAGAGCCGTGACCTGCAGGGTTACGGACCAAAGGCGGGAAAGTGGGGTTAGGCTGGGTGGCTTGTTTATCAGTCGGCGCGGACACGATGGGCCGAATGGCCTCCTTCTGTGCCGTAAATTTTCTATGATTCTATGGTTTTTAAACTAGTTTATTTGGTAGAGGACATTAACATTATTTTGACTTTTGCAACAGTTTGAATAAATATTCCAATGTCAATCACATGATGGACGAATGCCTCCAAAGTAGAAATGCTTTCTCATCACATCGAGTATTTGAGTTGAGGAGAACAGCTGGAATCAGGACACTAACATCAACAGGAGTCAAAGCTGCAGATCAAAGAGACCCGAGTGAGATTTGGGGTTCAAGAACATTTGAGTTGGACATCAGTGAGACTTGGGGCTGAAGAGCATTCAAGTGGAGGACATTAGTGGGAGTCTGGGCTGAAAAGTATCCTTGCTGTTTTTTTTTAAAAAAAAGTCGTAAGGGGTCAGGATTACAAAAACCACAAGAAAATTTTGTCCAAAGATATGAGGAAGGAATACAGTTAAACTTCAACAGTGATTCTTGCCTTTTCTCAAACTGACATACATACAGACGTTAGAAAAAGATCTCTTCATTGAAGTACTGATGATGGGTTATGCATTCAAATAGCAGGACTGGAGGGGCTAAATTGAGCATGTCTGGAAGTCGACATTTTAGAAGTTTCAAAATCCTCAGGCATTATGCCGTGAGACTTAGGATTTTGCCCTTTCTTTTCAATTGGCCGTTAGTAATCTTGTGACAACATTTAAGTTGACAGCACTGTGGCCCACTCCCTTCCACTGGCCAAATCCTTTCAATAGGACATACTTTATTAAAACTTACCCCGGTGGCCAGCCGACAGCACCATTTTGTTATTCGCCCTTGATCAATAACTCTTGGTGCTGGTCAAAGAAGGTGTAACAAAATGGTGCTGTAGGCTGGTCACTGGGGCAACTCCCACTTCCCTCCCCACTGCTTTTGTGGAGAGCCCTGTATTCAGCACTTCCCATAGAAAAAGATTAGGAACCAAGCAGCGTGAATAATCCAACCTGCATTGCAGCACTGTACTGTCCCACAGTTCTATAGGCAGCACTATCAAAATCAATGTCAGCATTTAGAGTAGGTCACTTGTTAAGAATAATCCAGTCAAATGACAAGACAATTTGTCTAAAATTTTGACACTGCTGTATTCAGTTTTATTGTTTTATTGCATTATTTGCTGTTAGTATTGATATGTGTTTAAAAATAGATAGTATCTGTATTTAGCTAGAAAAAGATGCTGTAATTGCCAGTTCAGCTATTTGTTATAAGGTCTCCTTGTTGGATGACATCCAAGTACATAATCTAGCAAGGCTCCAGTGTAATTCTAATGGGAATTGAGCAGTGACCATGAAGCTTGAAAATAATGAGGTTGAGTTACCCTTTAACCTGATGATATACTGTAACCTGCCATTTTATTGGAGCTCCTAGTTATAGATTTTGTTTTCTGTATTTTTATGCTGATCAGGGCAGGAGATCTCAGTGCAAAGGAAAGGAACACATGCAGGTGGGACCCAGGGCGGGTGGAAAGTGCTCATGATGGTACCAGCATGAGGACTGGGCCATTTCAACTCCCGGTCCTTCCTTTACGTTGAGTATTGCTGGCTCCTGCCCGAAGCTGGCGGGAATGATGCGATGGCCGGTGAGCGGGAAATCGTGTGGCAGCAGGCTGCTGCCAGGAGCCCAAGGAAACAGTCCTTGACAAGGAAAATGAAGAGAGGCGATTGCAGTCATGGTAAGGGGAAGGAAAGCAGGGGACAGGCGAAGCCCAAGGATTCTCCTGCTCCTCCTGGCCCACAAGGAAATTATTTTTTATATAATTATAATGAACTCACTTGGGCCTCTTCTGGTCTGTGATCCCCTGTCTGCTGGCAGCTTTCCCTGGTGTCTTTGGGACTCGGCATCGTAAAGTTGAGACCCAGATATCCATGATGTATATCTATTTTAAAAAGATTTATTAAGCACAAGGCAGCACGAACAATAGCACAGTAAGCAAGCAGTCGAAGAGGTACACTTACAATCATGACGTCTGAAGGGATTCTAGAGGCACCGCCCGGACAACCAGTACACCCATGTGGGGGATGGGCCGAGTCTCCTAACCTAGATTTGTAGTTTGGGGTCCAAGCCAATCAGAGCATATGCCACACCCTTCTGACTCTCTCAATTCTTCTGGGTCTGTCACCCTGCAATAATTTTTTAAAAAAACAATTGGATGCTACACTGGGGTACACTAGGATCTCACTGGATGGATGAATTAAGATGGGCCGAATGGCCGCCTTCATCTGTAATTACCTTGAGATCTTGTAATCAATATTGTAAAAGGTGTATTCGTGTTCTTCATCAGTTCATTTGTTCTGTATTTTGACAGTTTATGAATTACCCTGGGAATTTTCTGCTAATCTAAGCAGCATTCCGAATGGCATGTTATTTTCTATACAAGGCTGACTCACTGATTCATTCACACTTTTCCCAGCAAATTGCATTGCCTGGATGGATAGATTCACAATTAAGTAACTGAGCTTTCTAAGTCTGCTGATCTTAGCAGACTCTAATGCTTTAATCATTTTCTAAAACATTTTATAGAACAACAGGGTTTTTTTTTGTCACTGACAATGTTACCGTATAAGGGTAAGAGCATGGAGTAGAAATTGGTCTGGGCCCCATTTTCTGGCCCAGAATCAGCACTGTGCAGGCAGTGTGCGCACCAGCCGGGAGGCTTGAGGCCGACCCAAAATTGGCCCTTTGGGCCTCGTTTCAATCATTGAGCTGCCAACGCCCATTGTAGCACATGGATTTCGGAAGCAGCCCTCAGGTGAGTGCTGGGGGGGGGGGGAAAGGGGCTGAGGTTTGGATAGTGGGAGGCGGACTGATCATCTCCATTAGCTGCCGTGAGGAGCATTCTGGAGCTGGGAGGCGCAATCCTGGTCGTCCTGGCTTCACATGATTTTTTTTTTAAGTTAAACTTACCTTTTCGGTGGCGGCTGGTTTCTAGGCTGCATCCATGGGAATCCTGAGTGGAGCAGACCTGACGTCTGCTCAGGTTTTCTGGGCGTGGATGTGGCCTAGGAACCGGCAGCCCTATTTCTCGGAGGTGACCTGAAACAGCGTTAGGCCCATGATCTGGAATGCTTTGCCTGAAAGGGTGGTGGAAGCAGATTCAGTAGTAACTTTCAAAAGGGTATTGGATAAATACTTGAAAAGGAAAATTTTGCAAGGCTATGGGGAAGGAGCAGGGAAGTGGGACTAATTGGGATAGCTCTTCCAAAGAACTGGTACAGGCACGATGGGCCGAATGGCCGCCTCCTGTGTTGTACGATTCTATGATTAGTATATGAAAGGGGCTTAATGCTTATTTTAGGCAGCCACTCCAGTTGCTTAAAAATTGTCCTAGAGCACTATGGCATTGGATGTTTTTCAGATGTCCTTGGGGCGTAGCCCTGCGAAATTGGTCATTTTTGCCCCGGTTTATTCATCCGGAAAACGGGGGCAACAATAGCCAATTTCTACCTCTGTGGTTCTTGGTTTGAAAAATCCATGTTACTGGGATTTCTATAAACTGTCTGATTTAAATCAATGGTGTAGAATGCAATATTTGTCACTTCAGCATTATTTAAAATCCATGGAGTCAAAAATGTCAGTTTGTTCCTCGACTCTTGAATTTTTTTGAGAAATGGAGAAAATTGTTCTGGCCTCTCACTTAGACGTGCCCGGTGAGCTATTGTCCAGTTTTGTACAAGCAAATGTTAAGACACAAGTTCTGGAAATCCAGTGTCTACCAAAATAAGCTCATGATCAGTGGCTGCCAGGAACACGAGGGCTTAGTTCAGTGACTTTTTTTCTATGTCAACGCAAGTGGGAATGACTTTTTTTATTGACTTACCTTGATACTTCGCTCATTAATGCTTTTTTTCAGAATTTGCTTTCAGAATCCCCAATTTTTTTCTTCCGAAATTTTATACAGCAGAGTATGTTTAAAACAACACTTGCAATTCTTTAAAGGATTGCATTATTTATTCCGTCAAATGGAATAAAGTACAAAATATCAATGAAAACCCTTCTGCTATCTGGCTGGTGGAATGGGCAGACATGTCGCAGATTAAATTTAACGCAGAGAAGTGCGAAGTGACACATTTGGAATGAGGAGAGGCAATATAAACTAAAGGGTGCATTTCTAAAGCGGGTACAGGAACAGAGAGACCTGGAGTTATAGGTGCACAAATTGCTGAGAAAGCAGTTAAAAAAGTATACAGGATCCTAGGCTTTATAAATAGAGGCATAGAATACAAAAGTAAGGAAGTTATGATGAAGCTTTATAAAACACTGGTTCGACCAAAACTGGAGTATCATGTCCAGTTCTGGGCACTGCACTTTAGGAAGGATGTGAAGGCCTTAGAAAGGGTGCAGAAAAGATTTACTAGAATGATTCCAAGGATGAGGGACTTTAGTTACGTGGATAGACTGGAGAAGCTGGGGTTGTTCTCCTTGGAACAGAGAAGGTTGAGAGGAGATTTGATAGAGGTATATAAAATCATGAAGGGTCTAGACAGAGTGTATAGAGAGAAGCTGTTCCCATTGGCAGAAGGGTCAAGAACTAGAGGGCACAGATTTAAGGTAATTGGCAAAAGAACCAAAGACAACGTGAAAAACTTTTTTTACGCAGCGAGTGGTTATGATCTGGAATGCACTACCTGAAAGGGTGATGGAGGCGGATTCAATCATGGCTTTCAAAAGGGAATTGGATAAGCACTTGAAGGGGAAAAAATGGCAGGGCTACGGGAAAAGGGTAGGGGAGTGGGACTAGCTGGATTGCTCTTGCAGAGAGCCGGCATGGACTCACCGGGCCGAATGGCCGCCTTCTGTGCTGTAACCGTTCTATGATCAATATACCACCCTCTATGCTCACAAAATCCTGGTTCCTAAGCAGAATTGAAGGCAAATTTAGTAGCAACCTTGTAACGGCCTCAGTTTGTAGCTTTAATTGCACATAGCTGCTGTGTGGGCAAATCTTTTGGTGCTCTCTGCGCTTGAACAGATCTTGTTGTATATCTAAAGCAACCAAGCATGTGAAATAATGAATAGTACAAATTATTTGAGCTTAAGGGATTGTTCGTATCTCTGCAGAAACCATTATGCTTTGCTGATGGAATTAATACAAACCTATCAGAGTACAAATGAAATATAATTTATTTTTACTCTTGCCAATTTTCTCTCCTACTCTCCTGAGGGTGTTGACTCCTTGCTGGGATATGGTTCCACCAGACACTCTCCATTAACACCCCGCATGCAGCCATCATTTATGGTTGAGCTTTGACAATGAGTATCAGCAGGCTATTCAATTGATGGGGCTATCATGGTTGAGCATTACCCCGTCCTTACCTGACGTTCACGTGTGTGCACTTTCTAGCCAGGGCCACTGGGTCGTGACCAAGAGAGAGAACCCCAGCTGCTTTATCTGTTGCTAATTGTTAATTGTGTGATTTAGATCAATTAGTGTTAAATTGCATTCAGGTCGTGCGTATCAAATGGAGGACTCTGATATCTTTTTATGAGCGCTTATCTAGGGTGTGGAGCTTGTAATGTGGAGCTCTGTGAATAAAGGCTTGGAAGCAACTGAAGACCAGGCTCTAATATTCCATACTTCACCACCTGGCTATCCAGTTTATAATGCTAATGAGGGATGGGGGAGGGGAAGATGAGGCCAATTGTTTTGCCCTTACTGCTGCCTTAGCTGAGATTAGCAGACTCAGCACAGACCGGAGATCAAATCTGGCGTCATCTTAGCAATAAGGCTCAGCTGCCAGCTGGATAAGCCCACCCAGTAATCAGGGGTGTCTATATCTGCGCTGTGTATGACTGCATAAAATCACTTTTTTTAAAGAGAGAATTATGGAATCCCATCCATGAAAAACCGAAGTATAAATGTAAAGTTGGCTGAGGACAAAAATGCTTTTCAATTTAAAAAAAACCACAGTAATTGACTAAAATAACAGGTGTGTACGAAATAAAGCAAATTGTAACCTTGCTTGAAGCAGTTCCTAACTGAGCAGAATTTTAATTAAGTTCGACTGACATGAAAGCTGGGGGAAGATTTATTTAAAGAACAACCATGCTCGCAAACAGAACATTTCTTACCATAAGAAATCAATGCTGTCTAATTGTAACAGGAAATGCTTTGTTAAAGCTGACTGAAAATAAATGGGATGGCCAGTGGAGAGAATTAAACTTCTCGGTAGGAACTGGTAACCCACCCACCGTTATTAAGTACCAACCTGAATAGCAGTAAATATTACAGAATCGAGCTTGACAAAAAAATGCTCAGTGGCTGGGGTGAACAAAGTCCACTTCCCCCAATAGTGAGACTGAACAGTGCTCAGTCAGTAAGTGTGAAAAATGTTCCCGAGGTTGAAGAACTCACTCTGTCTAATTACTGCATCAATGTAACTGACAGATCACGCAGTTGAGAATGACTAAAGTTGAATCTGCAAGCAATGCTTGTCTGCTCCATTGACTTGCCTGTTGCTTATTTATGTTAAATTGGAACAGACGCTTGGAGTTTAGATTTGTTCCTGATCAGGTGCTGCCCTCTAGTGTTGGATGAAGAATTTCAGCCCCCCTCCCCCCAACCAAGATTTTTCTTTCTCGCCTCAAATTTTATTCCCTCTTCTCCCCAAGGTGCTAGCTCCATACAACGGTTTAGTTTAATTGACACCAGAACTCCTCTAGTACCCTGTCCATGTGGTAATTCGAGATGAGATACCTGGTAACATCTAGCTTGTATGGTATTTTGCTACAACAGGAAGTCTCTTTACCCAAAAAGCAAAACACTGCAGATGCTGGAAATTTAAAACAAAAACAGAAAATGCTGCAAACACCTAGAAGGTCAGGCAGCATCTGTGGAGCGAACAGACAAGTTGATGTTTGAAGTGTGGACCCTTGTAGTTTTATATTAGAAGGTTCTGATTAAGTACACAATGATTTCTGCTGCCCCTTCAAAACATTGACATGTTGCACATAGTGGGAAGATTCTTCAGATGAGCTACAAGTAGAACAATGAGAGAGTGCTATTGTTAAGAGTTGAAACGGTGTAGCAAGTGAGTGCTGCTCTAACGTATCACTTCTTTAAATCTACAGTGGGTTAGAGAAATCCATAGACGGTCTGAAGAAGGACTGCCCCTCAGCCCAGCAAATGGTCACTTTGAAGGATGTGGAAGAGGGTGCTGTTGCACTGCGTCAGGTGGGAGAATCTCTGGCAGGTCTGAAAGGTAAGGTACTTTGTTACGTATTTGACTTTTAATTCAAATTGTAAGTACAAAACAAAAGGGGTTGGTAAGAAGTTGCGCTCGCTTATCACACCCATCTTTGCTGACCTACACTGGCTCCTGGTCCACCAATATCTCTAATTTAAAATGATCACCCTTGTGTTTCAATTCCTTCATGACCTCACTGTTGCCCATCTTTGTAACCTCCTGCAGCCCTATAACTTCCCATGTACTCTCTGTTCCTCTGACTCCAGCCTTTTGTGCCTCACCTCCTTCCTTCGACCCACCATAGTTGTGCCTTCAGCTTCTTAGGCTCCATGCTCTGGAATTCCTTTCCTAAACGCATTTGATGAAGTGCAGCATGGTGGGCTTATCATCAAGATTGTGGCCCCTGGAATAAAGGGAGCAGTAGCAACATAGATACAGAATTGGCTAAGTGAGAGGAAACAGAGAGTAGTGGTGACCGGTTGTTTTTTGGACTAGAGGGAGGTGGACAGTGGTGTTCCCCAGGGGTTGGTGCTGGGACCACTGCTTTTTTTGATATATATTAATGACTTGAACTTGGGCATACTGGGCACAATTTCCAAATTTGCAGATGACACAAAACTTGGAAGAGTATTAAACAGTGAGGAGGATAGTGATAGACTTCGAGGATATAGACAGGCTGGTGGCATGGGCGGACACGTGGCAGTTGAAATTTAATGCAGAGAAATGTAAAGTGATACATTTTGGTAGAAAGAACAAGGCGAGGCAATATAAACTAGAAGGCACAGTTCTAAAAGGGGTACAGGAACAGAGAGATCTGGGGGTATATGTGTACAAATCGTTGAAGGTGGCAGGGCAGGTTGAGAAAGCGGTTAAAAAAGAATATGGGATCCTGGGCTTTATAAATAGAGGTATAGAAATCATAATGAACCCTTATAAAACACTGGTTCAGCCACAACTGGAGTATTGTGTCCAGTTCTGGGCAACCCACTTTAGGAAAGATGTGAAGGCCTTAGAGAGGGTGCAGAAAAGATTTACTAGAATGATTCCAGGGATGAGGGACTTTAGTTACGTGGATAGACTGGAGAAGCTGGGGTGGTTCTTCTTGGAACAGAGAAGATTTGATAGAGGTATTCAAAATCATGAAGGGTCTAGACAGAATAGATAGAGAGAAACTCTTCCCATTGGTGGAAGGGTCAAGAACCAGAAGACATAGATTTAAGATGATTGGCAAAAGAACCAAAGGTGACATAAGGAAAAACTTTTTTACAAAGCGAGTGGTTAGGATCTAGAATGCAATGCTCGAGGGGGTGATGGAGGTAGAGTCAATCATGGCCTTCAAAAGGGAACTGGATAAGTACTTGAAACGAAAAAATTTTGCTGGGCTACGGGGAAAGGGCAGGGAAGTGGGACTAGCTGGATTGCTCTTGCATAGAGCTGGCGCAGATTCGATGGGCTGAATGGCCTCTTTCCGTGCTGTAGCCTTTCTATGGGATTCCATGATAAACCTCCCTCTCCTCCTTTAAGACCCTCCTTAAAACACACCTCTGACCCTTTGGACGCCCATTGTAATGCCTCTATGAAATGCCTTGGGATGTTTTTCTGTGACAAGGCACTATAAAAATGAAAGTGGTCAGTTTCGTAATTCTCAAATTAACTGAGATTCACCTGGAGTTTTAAATACTAGGGCAATACCACTAGGTTTTCTTATTTCTTTCTCTGATAATATGTGCAGTTGACCGGCCTTGCTTGTATTGCCTCCTGATTTTTCACATTCCTTGATTTGAAAAAAGTCATTCGAGAGTTGTGGAACGTTTTGAATTTTCAAATGTTATTTTTAGATGTCCTGTTGTTATGCAAAGAGTATCATTGCAAAAATAAGTGGGGAAAATGGCTTTCACATTGGGCTAATGGCATCATACTCTATCTTAGAAAGCTGAGCGATACCTCTAAAATGAGAGAGGTATCCCTTAAAATTGTGAAGATAAGAAGTAGCCACTTGACTTTATCCTTAGTGCAGACAGGAGTTATCTACATTTCTTCTATGCACAAAGTTTGAAATGTTTCGGTTTGTGGTTTTCCCCAGCCGAGTTCCCCACTTTGCAAAATAAGATGCGGGCAGTACTCCGTGTGGAAGTAGAAGCAGTGAAGTTTTTGAAGGAAGAGCCTCACAAGTTGGAGAGTCTACTGAAGAGAGTCAAAAGTATGACCGAGGTGCTCACAGGTTTAAGAAGGTAACTTCCATCAGAACTAAATCTTTGTGTTGTGCTCATTTTATATACACCTTGTAATTTTTATGAGCGTTACTGTTTTAGGACTACTGCATGCTTTCTTTATCCCCAACTGAAATTCTAACTGTTTTAGCTTGAGAAATGTCATTAATTGAACTGAGGCAGTCTTAGTCTTGTTCGTCGGGAAGATTTAGCTAATAATGAAGATGTGTATTCCGAAGACTATCCATCTGTACAGTGCTGAGTTTGTAATTGTATCAAAAAGGATGTCTCCAAACTTAATTTTTAACAAAATACTTTAAACCACTTGAAAATCCATTTAGACTTCCTCCCCTCCCCTCCCACCCCTTCCCTGCCCCTCCCCTCCTTCCCTGCCCCTCCCCTAAGCCAGCATCTAAGAATTCCTTCAAACTATCACTGATTGCTTTTGCATTGTACTTGGACTTGTGAAAGCTGCTATTAACTCATAAATTATTCATCTACTTAATACTTCCTACCTTATCAGTTGTAAACAATTTTACAACACCAAGTTATAGTCCAGCAATTTTATTTTAAATTCACAAGCTTTCGGACGCTTCCTCCTTCGTCAGGTGAACGATGTGAAAATGAAATCCTCGAAATGAAATCGCCTTGGCAACGGGCAGTTGAAAAAACTGTCTGTACTCACCAAGCATTGTTCTGTGAATTATAAATGTGATTTCATTTCGAGGATTTCATTTTCACATCGTTCACCTGACGAAGGAGGAAGCCTCCGAAAGCTTGTGAATTTAAAATAAAATTGCTGGACTATAACTTGGTGTTGTAAAATTGTTTACAATTGTCAACCCCAGTCCATCACCGGCATCTCCACATCATACCTTATCAGTGTGGATGTGGAGATCTTGTGTAATGTTATGTAGCTTTTGAACTCTGCTATGGAATTCTTTTGGTGAATCTTTCTTCAAAGTACACCTTCAAGACATTTGACTGGCTTTGTGCACTTTTAGACAAATTATCATTTGGAGGAGGTGTACAGTGGTGTTCCCCAGGTTTCAGTGCTGGGACCACTGCTTTTCTTAATATATATTAATGACTTGGACTTAGGTGTACAGGGCACAATTTCAAAATTTGCAGATGACACAAAACTTGGAAGGGTAGTAAACAGTGAGGAGGATAGTGATAGACTTAGAGGATATAGACAGGCTGGTGGCATGGGCGGACACGTGGCATAGGAACAGGAGTAGGCCATTCAGCCCCTCGAGCCCGCACCGCCATTTGATAAGATCATGGCTGATCTGTGATCTAACTTGATATGCCTGCCTTTGGCCCATATCCCTTAATACTTTTAGTTGGCAAAAAGCTGTCTATCTCAGATTTAAAATTAGCAATTGAGCTAGCATCAATTGCCGTTTGCAGAAGAGAGTTCCAAACCTCTACCATCCTTTGTGTGTAGAAGATGAAATTTAATGCAGAAAAATGCAAAGTGATACATTTCGATAGGAAGAATGAGGAGAGGCAATATAAACTAGAGGGCACAACTCAAAGGGGTACAGGAACAGAGATCTGGGGGTACGTGTGCACAAATCGTTAAAGGTGGCAGGGCAGGTTGAGAAAGCGGTTTAAAAAAGCATACGGAGTCCTGGGCTTTATAAATAGAGGCATAGAATACAAAAGTATGGAAGTTATGATGAACCTTTATAAAACACTGGTTCGGCCATAACTGGGGTATTGTGTCCAGTTATGGGCACTGCAATTTAGGAAAGATGTGAAGGCCTTAGAGAGGGTGCAGAAGAGATTTACTAGAATGACTCCAGGGATGAGGGACTTTAGTTACGTGGATAGACTGGAGAAGCTGGGGTTGTTCTCCTTGGAACAGAGACAGTTGCGAGGAGATTTGATGGAGGTTCAAAATCATGAAGGGTGTAGATAGAGAGAAACTGTTCCCATTGGCGGAAGGGTCAAGAACCAGAGGACATGGTGATTGGCAAAAGAATCAAAGGTGACGTGAGGAAAAACTTTTTTACACAGCGAGTGGTTAGAATCTGGAATGCACTGCCTGAGGGGGTGGTGGAGGCAGATTCAATCATGGAAGGAAAAAATTTGCAGGACTACGAGGATAAGGTGAGGGAATGGGACGAGATGGATTGCTCTTGCATAGAGCCAGCGCGGACTTAATGGGCCGAATGGCCTCTTTCCATGCTGTAACCTTTCTATGATTCCATCGTATGGCCTCCTGTCAAAGCTATGTTTATGGTTAACTAGTTTTCTCTAAACCCAATCTATGCATTAGTTGATGGTTCATGCTCTCACTCGTTTTCAATTAATTCGGGTTCCCCAAAGCTCTGTGTTCTCTCCCATTTTGTTCAATCTTTATATCAAAGGCCTATTCCACTTATCTCCAACTGTAACTACATTTTCCTGTTTCTGTGAGTCAACCATGTCGGTGCAGGACTAGTCACATATAGGCCAGACCAGGTAAGGAAAGCAGGTTTCCTTCCCTAAAGGACATTAGTGAACAAGTTTGGTTTTTAGGACTATCGGACAGCTTCGTGGTCACTTTTACTAATACCAGATCTTTTTATATTTCCAGATTTTTAAACTGAATTCAAATTCTCAAATTGGTGGCATTTGAATTCAGATTCTCTGGATTATTAATCCAGGCCTCGAAATTACTAGTTCAGTAACATAACAGCTATGCTACCATAGTAGGCTGGGTGTTGTGAAAGAGTAGAAAGACCTGGGGGTACAGGTTCACAGAACATTAAAAGCAGCATCTCAGGCTTTTTAGAAAAAAGAACTGATAGGATTCTAGGTTTTATCTCAAGAGGTATAGACTATAAAAGCCAAGAGATCATGATGCTCTATATAAAACCTTAATAAGACTTCAGAGTACTGTGTGCAGTATTGGGGTCCACTCTATAGAGAGGATATTGAGGCTTTAGAGAGGGTACAACACAGATTCACTGGGATACTGCCTGGTACAAGAAAAAGCAAATACAAAGAAAGATTTGAAAGATTGGGTCTTTTTTCATTAGAACAATGCAGTTTACGGGCTAATATAGAAGTGTATAAAATTATGAAAGGATGGACAGGGCAGATAGAAGCAGACTGTTTCCAGTGGTTGAGTAATTGAGGGATCTAGGAACCATAGATAGAAGATGAAATGATGAGATGAGATTTAGAACAGAGAACAGGAGAAACTTCTTCACACAGACAGTTGTGAGGCTGTGGCATTCACTTCCAAGGTTAGCGATTGAGGCAGAGACTATGTCAACATTCAAGATTAGATCGGATAGGTAGATGAAGGGATATGGGAACAGTGTGGGTAAATGTAATTAGAAATATTTTCTCACGTGGTGAGTAAACGCTGACACAGACTGGATGGGCTGAATGGCCTGTTTCTGTGATGTAACTTCTATGTATTTCTATGCCATTTCACTTGTAGCACCCAAAGTGGGTAGGAAGTGGATTCCTTTGGGGATTGCAATTGTGACTTTATATTTGGAAGAGGAAGAGCAGTTCCTAATGGGGCAATAAACTCTGCGATGAGTGGCTCACCTCCTGACCCCTCAATGCCTCTCCATTATCTAGAAGGCTTAATTTAGGAGTGTGATGGAATGCTTATCGCTCATCTCGGGTGGGTGCAGCTGCAACAACACTCAAAAGCTCGACACCATCCAGGACAGAGCAGTTGCTTGCTAGATGCCCGGCTATTGCACTCAATATCCACACCCTCCACCACAGGCACACGGTGGCTGCAGTATGTGCGATTCACAGGGTGCACTGCAGTAACTCACCAAGGTTACTATGACAGCACCTCCCTCCTCTGCGATCTCTACGATTGAGAAGGACAAGAACAGCAGTGTCATGAGAACAACATCACCTACAAGTTCTCCACCCCCCACCCCCACCCTCCAACCACCCAGCAAGTCCTGCACCTGCCTGACCTGAACATTTACTGCCGTTCTTCCTTGTTGCTAGGCCAATATCATAAAATTCCCTACCTAGTACCATTACCACAAGGACTACATCACTAGGGACAGTTAGGAATGGGCAGTAAATTTGGCTTTGCCAAATCACCAATATCCCAAGATCAAATCTTTGAAAAAAAGAGAAGCAGATATACCACCTCAAGGGTATGGTAGCCTAGTGGGTCATGAGTTCAAATCCCACCATTGCACAACTCAATTCAACAAATCTGGCACCTGAAAAAATGCCCATAAAAGCTGCTGGATTGTCATAAAATCCCAACTGGTTCACCAGTGCCCTTCAGAGGAACCTACCACCCCTACCAAGTCTGACCTGCATGTTCCGCACTACATGGTTGACTCTTAATGTCCTCGGGGCAACTTTGCATGGGCAATAAATGCTGACTTGTTAGTGTTGTCCACATCCCAAGAACAAATACATTAAAAAAAAACTCGAGTTGTGTATCCAAAGGCCCATATTTACTGGTCCCAACAGTCCTTCCTGGTCATGCCAGAGACCCACTATCTTCAACCTTTGCTTCACAAAGGAGGCGGCCACATATCAATACCATCTCCCGGAGGCTGACCTGCAGAAAACTTGTACTACAGGAATGACTCTTCCCAAACCACCAAATCAGTCAGTTGGCTCTCCACAGATGCCTCAAGCAAGTGCAGAGGCCTTGCTTGCGAGGGCTACGCATTCATCAGCTTGACAGGGTGTAGAACATTTCTTAGGTGGCAGGGTTCGTAACAGTCTAGAGCAGAATTGATGGCACGCTTGAACTCTTCAGATCATTGCACCTGGTTAGCACCTGACAGGTGAGGTGATTGAATGCAGCACCCTGGAGTACTAAATAAATCAACCCCCCTCTTGCCTATCTCATGGAAGAGCCATCAATCGGGTTGGGTGCTATGCCGCTCAGTGTCTCTCATCCACAGACTCAGCATTGGTTTGCTAGCTAGATTTTCTTATTCCCTGTTAAGCTACCTGTGAGAGCTTATGCCAACTATAGAGAATACCTGACCCCACAAAATTGACCGTATAGCTCAGCTCAGCACGCTTTTGGATAGTTTTGTGGATTTTGCCTGGACTGCAAAATTAGGTCTTGCATCTAAGCTAACTGTTAGCTATATTAGTATAATAATTCATCTTGCCACAATTCACTTTCCAGTGCTGATTAAAACAAATGTATTCCTTAAAAACATTCTTCTTTTTGTTTTATGTAAAATTTACTACACAAAATGCCTATTCTTTAAAATGCTTTAATGTGTTCACAGACTTGTAACTGAGGACCTTTTAAGAGGAACAGAATCCACACATCCATCGCAGAAAGTCAACACAGAAACTATGATCACAGTTGTAGAGTCTGAAATGTCGAAAGATTCTCTCTTGCAAGTTCAGGAGCATGCTACTGTTGTACAAGCAGTTCTCCCTCAGAGCCCCCCTGCTACACTCCACGAGGCCCAGAATTCCTTGGTGAAGTCAGAGTCGCATTTGGTTGTCCACCATGTCCAAAGTTCCCCTGTCCTAATTCACCAATCTCATCACTCCTCAGCGTTGGTTCATCCGACCCAGAGTCCACTTGTCATGCCCAAACAATCCCAGAATGCAGTTCAGCAGCAGGTTCAGTCCCCACCGATTATTATAAAACGATCTCGGGAGTCGACAGATGGAGTACCTCAAATTCAAAGTCCTCCAGCGCACCAGTTTCAGAGTTCCTCATCAACCGCTCAGGCTCCTTCTGGTCAAAATCTCTTTATTGATGAAATTCATGCTGCAAGTACCAAAAAAGGCATTCACCGAAAGATGACCATTGAGGTACTCTTGAGTTTACCTTTTAAGTTTGTTAGAAGATGGCCTTTACCTTGTAGATCATTCTGTCCATTTTAAGTGTATTCCTGGTCATTCTTAAATTTCAGGATCTACTTTGTATTTGATTACAGGCGGCGGAGAGAGAATGGGAAGAGAAAAGACAAAACATGAATCAGTACGACGAGAAAGAATTTGAGCGACTCCTGGAGGAGGCTCAGGCAAATATGATGAAAGGAATTCCTAGCTTGGAAGTAGAACCTGAACAGAAACCAATTGCAAAACCAGAGGAAGCAGATGGAACAAAACAACTAGGTGTGCAATTTAACATCTAGTGGCAGGAAAAAATAGTAGGCTGAGATGTTTTAAGTTAATCAACATCGACCCCTTGATATGTTTAATGAAAGTAACTGGTGATAGAAGGGTAAGGTCCTGAGCAGAGCAATTACAAGCTGCGTTATAACTAAAAGTGTTACTGGATAAAACTAACTCTTTATTTTCAATTATCTACAACTGAGTATTAATCGAGATTTGAAATGATCTCTAGCACCAGTGATGCAGAGTGCAGGTAAGTCATTAAAGGGCCGTAAAGCAACAAGATGATTATATTTTAAGTCTAGTTTTGTCTGAGCCCCAGATGACGACCCCTGACTTCAACCTGTCCTACTCCATACTTCGTGTCTATACTGATGAGTAAGTATTTTGAATGTGGTACATTGACGTGTCCTGCATTGTTTCTTGCAGAGGAGGTCACACTGCCTGAACCAGGAAATGAGAAACCCATGAAATCCCCCCCACCACCACCTCCACGAAGATTCTATCCTCCTGGCTCTGGCCTGACTACTACAAGATCTGGAGAAGTGGTATTTACTGCCAGGAAAGAAGGCAGCCCTGTTACAGTAGGTATTGGGTTCTGGACAATAGATGATTGTTTTAATCCATTTATTACATAAAGAGCAAGATGGGCAAACTCATGATCCACACAAGTAATTTCAATCCAGGTGTCGATGTTTCCATTCTACATTTCACCCAGGGATAAGCACACTTAAACTGGTTTTATTTTGCTGCTGTTCACCCCAGTGATCCCTCCCCAAAAATGAGCCATAGTTGCCTCTTCTTAACCTTACAATGCCTGATGTAGGTATGCTTTCAACCCCATTGTTAAGAGATTTTATTTTTCCTTCTTAGGCCTCCCCACACACAGGATTTGCAGGTAATCCACTCCCGCGATTGTCAGTGGGGCTCTTGACTGTCCATTAGGCCAGCCTGAAGGAATTCCCATTTTCTGTTTTTCCTTCCTTGAGACAATCTTTGCTTGAGGATTTCCCTTGACTGCCCAGCTGGGTTTGAATGCTCTCTGTATGGGATAATATGGGTGCAAATCCACATCCTGCCATTCCAGACCGCCTGTTAGGGCACTACCCCAACACATTGCATTGTTTTTTGAAGTGTGGCAATAAATGAATCCATTAGCAACAGATAGTTATACCTAGGGTTTCCAAACCAATAAACTGTCAGCTATCTTAATGAACTGTGTGGCTTTTAAAGATTGACCGTGCTGTGTTCCTTATGTTGTTCTCACAAGCAGGCATTTAAAAACAATGGGCCCACCTATGCAAACTTTAGTAATGATGAAACATATGGAGAAAAATATCATTGAAAAGAAAATTTCGTTTCAAACTCCTTCATGCTTTTGAGTTTTCATTCGTTCGACCAGCTTATTCTTGACAATTTTTCAGAAAATGTTGTGCAAAGCTGTCTTTCATCGTACACTTATCAGTGATGTAGAGATGCCGGTGATGGACTGGGGTGGATAAATGTAAGGAATCTTACAACACCAGGTTATAGTCCAACAGTTTTATTTGAAAATCACAAGCTTTTGGAGGCTTTCTCCTTCGTCAGGTGAGTGCACACTCTATAACCTGGTGTTGTAAGATTCCTTACACTTATCGGTGGTCATACTTGTATTCTGAAAACATTTTGTGGAAAATGGAAATTGTTAATATTTCCCATTGCTTCTCTGGGGTTGACATGAATGCTATGTCCCAAAATCTGCAGTTTCCAAATAGAAATAGCTTTAGGAATCCGTTGAGTTATGCAACCTTACTAGGAGGCGTTTAAATATTTGATGACTCAACAAAATGCTGTCAGCAGCAGTATAGTGAGAATAAATTTCTCAAAAATAGGCTCTTCTTGAGCTCCAAGAGAGAAACCAGAGTGTGTCCATGGTGAGAGATCCAGCAATCTTGGTTCAGCAGGTAATGGGTAATACTCCATATTAATATCTGCATTCAAGGGGTAGAATTCCAGCCAGCATATCACCTAGAAGGGAATTTCACAAGAAGCAGCAGCAGTGTCTAAAGAGTTATCAGTATTGAGTTAGATTTGTTGGGGTTTGTAATATCTACTACCTTTCTATGGTACTGTGTGAAGACATTCACTGGGATTTTCATTTGTATTTTCTGTTTTCTGTGATGAATTTTGTGCTAAGCAAGGTGAAAAATATCAGCGCTGTGAACTGGAACATGTGCCCGTTTCAGGCATCCAGTGTCGGTATCAAATACTACCGGCTCCAGTACAGCATAGTTAGAAATAGAGTAAAGCTCCTGTACCTTGCTCCAGCAATGTTCCTCAGGTCTAACCTCAGAAGAGCAGCACCGATTGTATCAATGTGATATTTTCCATTTCCCACACCAGCCACTCTTGGGGTCTCTGAGCAAGATTGCCAAATAAGGAACAGTGTTGTGCCTTGGGCCGTTCCCACTAGGACGTTCCCATTTTTGTTAAAGTATACTGAGTAAAAGGATACCATTGTTGTTTTTTGATAGTCTGAAGAGACGAGCCCAGCGCTGCTCAAGTCACCAAGAAGTCCTTTGGAAGTGAAGGAAATGGCATTGACTTCTGCCCCAATAGCAGCTTCTGCCATCAAGGAAGATGAAGATGAGGGTAACCGGATAATGGCAGAACTACAGGTAGAAATTGATTACCAATAGTAATGAATATAAAGACATCATCTGCATTAGCTGTAAAAAAAAAAGTGTGCAAATGTCAAATTCCCAAAGATCATTTATTGGGACACTCATCTTTTTATTTCTTCTCAGAGATTTGAACAATGATTCTGAGGTTATGACTATTTAAAACTTTAATAACTAGACCTGCTTAACTATAAAATGTTTCTAAAGTATATTCTGAAAATGTAATGCTGGTTATTCTAAATCCATTAAAAGTGGGATGTAGGTTGAAAGCCTTGTGCCTCTAAATTCTCAGTATTATTGTGGGCTGCACCTGGCAGAAGAGACGAGGCGTGGGAGTGAGGGACAAGGAAGAAAATCAGGGAATGTTGCCTTGAGGCAATGTTCGATCATCTTCTAACAGGTAGTTTAGAGTAGCATTGACAGAAGGCTGAGAAGTGATCAGTCTCAGTTAGTCCATGGCCTGAGGAGGTCAAAGGAGAAAAATAAAGGGAATTTATCTTGAAAACAACAAAAAAAAGAAACATTTTATAATTGCATTCTCTGAATAAAATCAAAAGTACTGTTTTTCATTATAGTGCAGAGATACATGTGGGGTCTTTAGAAGACTAAATGTAGCAATGTTATTTCAGCAACCCATATTGCAATAATGTCTCAGGATCTCTCAGTCCCAATGTGGTGAAAACTGCCCTGTTTTATATTGCACAGTAGACTCCATAGCAACGGAGGCCACAGAAAACAGCAGTATAGACATAAGTTTCCCCATGCACATTTATTTTGAAATTGGACTTTGAAGCTTTGATTTGGGCTGTAGAACCTACCCTAATGGTTGCTGGGTGTAAAATTGCTTTGATTGTGCAAGTGGATTGAACTGTGCAACCGACTGCCTCCACATCCGATGACGCTGTTCATATTGCTGGGGGGGAAAGGAGGGCAACACTGCCTCCTTCTTCTGGGGACAGTATCACCAACTCACTTACTGCATTGCCATTGAAGTCAGGGCTGCTGTCTGAGAGTGTAGTAAAGTAAATGGTAAATTAGTGTTAAATTGCATTATTTTGAACATCATAGAATGTTGCACTGTGGAATGATTACCACTAATGCAACACTCCTGCACCATTTGCTTTGGTCTCATGTAAGATTTAGATTTTAAACACAACCCAAAAATATGAATTTGAGGCCTGTCGAAGTGTTGCAGAATGAGAGCAGCCAAAGTAACAAACTGAAGTGTGCACACAGCAAGGTCCTACAAACAGCAATGTGATAATGACCAGATAATTTGTTTTGGTTGAGAGATAAATATTGGCTTGGACACTGGGGAGAACTCCCCTGCCCGTCTTCGAAATAGCACCCTGGGATCATCTTTGTCCTCTTGAGAGGGCAGACAGGTTTAACATCTCATCCGAAAGACAGTGCCTCCAACAGTTCAGCGCTCCCTCAGTAATGGAGTGGAGTGTCAGCCTGAATTATGTGCTCAAGTCTCTGGAGTGAGACTTGAAGCTACAACCTTCTGACTCAGAGGCAAGAGGATTACCCACTGAGCCACAGCTGACACTAGTTGCTGGCTACAGCAAAGTTAGAAACAGCTGCTAATGGTGCCACTTAGACTGGGTCTTCCATCTTGGGTTAGGCTGAAGGTGGGCTGACCTTTTTCTTTGCTGGCCTGAACCAATCTTTCACCGACATCAGGAAAAGATCTATGGTCACGTTCATAAAGTTGGAGATTTGACTTTGCATGAAACCTGTGCATGTGTGATTGTTTGCAACTTTCAGGCAGGGTTAATCCATTTTTGCTAAACTTGCTGTGCAATCTAAACAAGGAGATTCAGCAGCAAGAGGAAAGATTTATATTACAGAGCCACTTCTAATAGGGACAGTTCAGTAATAAAAAATGGGGAATTAGTAAGACATTAGCAATTAAAAAGCAGGGAAAGAAAAAAAAGACTGCTGAATCTTAGTTTTGTGAAACAACATTTTGTTAATATGCTCATTATCTGCCTTTATTTAACCAGAATCTAGAATTGAGAAATTGAGAAAATCAACCAGCTGGGGAACAATGAATGTTGCTATTTAAATGTGCCTCAGAGAAGTGGATTGAGTAGTTGGTTTTGGTGCAGTCTGGATTTGTATTGGGGCGATTGCATTTGCTAAGCTTTTGAAAGGATGTCCACATCAGAACGTGTTTGTCAGCTGGTTATTTGATCACACTTATTGCAACTTCTTCGTGAATTATTCATGCATGTTTTTAGCAACCTTTTTTTGCACTTTGTTATTCTTCTTCCTGGCACATGTGCTGCAATTTGGTTGACAAGTGACATTTGCTGCTTAACATGACAAGGAAGGTTGGGACCTCCACTTGAATGCAGTATTGTGAAATGCCTGTCAGCCCAATTTACCTGCAGTGGGTTTTGGTGAATTGACCAATGTGAATAAGGAGTTTGCAGCACCTGTTGTGTTGTGTCCCTTTCTTTACTTTGATGACAAAATTATTATGCTTGTCTCCCTGATGTGTTTTTTGGATCTGAGTGCACTAGGTACATAATGCTTTCATGAAGAAAGCCAAATTGTAGTTTGAATAGTCTCAACTAGCAGTTTTGTAATATGTATGGAGAAGCTGTGGTGAAAGGTTTTCAAACCAAGTCATTTATGAGATTAACTCAACCAATCAGTAACATTTCATTAGCATTGTGTTGCTCATTTCTATATATGCCACAGATATCGATTCTATAATGGACTACATGTTTCTAATATGACTTTTGGTGTAAAGTTTTGATTAGGCACACTGGGACTTATGGTTGGAATGTGCACAGAAATAGATCTTGTTATATTCCATCCCAAAACCAAAAGCTATGAATGATGGGATGAAAGTTGTTTTTTCTACGACAGGGTAGCTGAGTCTATTCAGGCTGTGTGGGGACATTTTAAAAATGAAATGTCAACATTTATGTCCACAATTTGAGTAGTATCCACGTTGGTGTGACAGAAGTTTAACATCTCGAATTACAGTGTCGGAACCATCAGTTTGGAACAAAACTCGCAAATAGTACAGTAACCAAACTTCAAGTGTGTGATCTATTTAATCAAAAATAATCCTGCAACATTTGCTGAAAAATTATTTGGGGAGAGAGGGAAGGAGAAATGCTTAAAATAAATAGTGGTATATTGTAATCCGTGGGGGGTTTCTGACCTGACCCTTAAGTAGCACGGCTGTCAGTGGGGAAAAATACTAGAAAAGAAAGTCAATTGTTGAGGAGAGAACTGAAGCAGCTGATATGAAACCTGTAGATGAAGAACGGCTTGGCAAAGAACACGTGGAATTTTGAAAAATCTGATAGTTTTTGTAATCTTTACTGAATCAGCCTATTTGTCCATTATTTCTAAAAGGCTTCCTCTGATGCACTCAAGCACTGAGATAACAGCTGTGCAACTGTATGTGTGAGGGAACTAAGTTCACCCTTACTGGACAATTCCCTCTCTTAAAAAGTTAAAATATTTCATTAAAGGGGTTCTTTATTCCATCCCAACTCACCAGTTTAACAATTACTTAAACCACCTTAGGTGCTTTTTAAAATTGCACATGCAGACTATCCAGCTCATGATACTGAGAGTCTTGAGAAATGTTGCTTCTGATAAGTGAGGAAGTGTGTTTTGATCTATAATTTGGCCAATTGTGACATGAGGGCCCATGTCTGTCGTCTGTCAAAACTTAATTTTAAGATTTAAGTTTCTTTGAACTGTGTTTCTTATAATTTGCCTCAACAGTTGACAAAGTTTAGTGGAGGCTACACATTCGCAAGCCTGTCATTGGAAACAATCCACATTGTTGATATTTTTCTCTGTGTCAAAACAGCCAGAGTACAGAAGAGGTGCAAATTATAAGAAACACAATTCAAAACACAGGTACTATGATGGGAAAGTGCCAGCATTTAAACGCAATTGGATTTCCTCTGTCAAGCGCTGCATATTGATGGCATTGAGTAGACAAACGTTTTTTCCTACAGAGAGCTAAGATTGAAGGTCAGTCAGCCGTTGATTCTGAGCACTAATTCTGGAGCAGCTTTGGATGATGCCCAGGAGCAGGTATCCCAGCTGCCTGCTTGGTCAGGGAATAGTCTTTGCCACAGAGGGACTTAGAGAGAAATAAAATGGCTCTCAAACAGGAGGAAAAACTGAATACAGGTCAATGTAACTACTTCAGAATATTGGAAATGATCTCAAAGTATGAAGATAAGAGAAAGGATGGTAATAAAAATGGCTGTTGTCATTCAAAATGCAAAGAAAATACTAAGACAAAAACATCACTGACTAGAAACCTCACTGGCTCTGATTTCTAACAGTTCGGTGGATGAGCAAAGATAATGGAGTCTTTGTATTAACATTTTTCCTCTTGAAAGTAAAATCCTTCCTTTCAAATAGTCATCATTTTGGTGAAAAGTGTTGTCAAGACTGATTTAAAATGTTCAGAGGCAGCTGGGCAAATGTTTGCACTAAACCTTCACCTCCTCTCCAGTGTCACAATGAGAAGTGTGACCATTAAGTAGAATACTGTAATCCTAGACCGAACCTCAAGGAATCCCACTGAGCACTGTGCAGCTATCATTGTAAGTTAATCTTATGATTATTCAACTTTTCTGATTCCAGTATGTGTAAGAGTTGCACTGTTTGCATTTCTATGCAGCAGTACATAGAATAATATTGGGGTATCTTAATTTCATTTTTAAGTAGTGAATACTTGAATTCTTTTGTGTAAGTATAGAAATCTATGTCCACAAATATAAATTTCTGTTGTCTGAAGTACTTTGAACAATCTCCTAACTCTCAAAATTACAGCATTATACTTCATATCTGATCTGAAGGTAGTTGTAAAGAGTTTGGATAACATGAGAGTTTAAATTTAGACAACCTATTTGAAACCACATAGTTTATTGAAGGTGTAGCCTTCACAAGACTATCACTGGAAACAATCCACATAGTTGACATTTTTCTCTGTGTCAAAACAGCCGGAGTACAGAGGAAGTTAATCTGTTTTTAGTAGCTCAGATTAGACCATTAATACTGTCTCCTGGGGCAGTCTTTGTCTACTTTATTTTTGTAAAGGAGTCTGTGTAGGTAGTTTTTTCTTTTTTTTTCAGTTAATTCTGAGATCTTTATGAAAAATCCATTTAATTCTCTTCATTGAACTGCAGGAGGTTACACAGATTCTGCATAGAAGGTAAAACATGTACTTTGGAAGCCGTAAAGGAATTTCAGGGCCTCCAGGCAATGGTTAAAGTGAGGGGGGCACTCTTGCATCCTGTCCAGCTGTGTTTGCAAAGCGAGGTGTTAGTAGTGTGGACTGCTTTGGAATTTCTGTTGAAATCTAAGAGCATGATTGTGAGCAAGTCAGAGATTGTAAAAGTTAGATTCAGATTTTGATTTGTACGTTGATTTATTTTTACCAAAGCTAAATCATTGCCCGTGTAGAAAATATACAGAATGAGTAAACACTGAACTCAAGGAAATATCTCCACCTGGCCATGTAGGAGTGGGCAGGAGTTGGGGGGGGCGGGGCGGGGGGGGGGGGGTGGGTAGAGAAAGATGTTAGAGAGAACATACATACAAAAACAATTTTTTTCAAAATATCACCAGCTATCCCATGGTGTTGCTCACAGTAAGTCAGACGGTATGTTCTATTATAATAAAAGGGATGTTTGTCAACAAATTATCTCAGCGACAGTGTTATATGATGTAAGTGTGATGCTTACAAGAAGTGTGCACTATATGCAAGACTTTTAATGTGTTATGGATTACCTAGGTCTGGTTGTTTGTGGGATGATTTCCAATGACTATCAAAATGACACTTTTCATATTAAAGATAGCTCTTCAGTGTTGGTGCTAAGTCTCTCATTAGGCACCTGCTTATGGTTTGATGTATTATAAAGAAGAAAATGTTTAATGGGATTAACATGTCCCATCAGAGTAATTACAGGCCAGTCAGTCTAACCTCTGTGATGGGCAAATTACTGGAATCAATTCTCAGGGACAGCATAAATCGTCATTTAGAAAGGCATGGGTTACTCAAGGACAGTCGGCATGGATTTGTTAAGGGAAGGTCATGTCTAACTAACTTGATTGAATTTTTTGAGGAGGTAACAAAAGGGTCGATGAGGGTAACCATTTTTTGTAGTGTACATGGATTTTAGCAAGGCTTTTGACAAGGTCCCACTGGCAGACTAGTCAAAAAAGTAAAAGTCCATGGGATCCAAGGGAAAGGGGCAAGTTGGATCTAAAATTGACTCGGTAGCAGGAAGTAAAGGGTAATGCTTGAGGGGTGTTTTTGTGACCGGAAGGCTGATTTCAGTGAGTTCTGCAAGGCTCAGTACTAGGTCCCTTGCTTTTTGTGGTAGATATTAATGATTTGGACTTGATCAAGGAGTTTGCAGATGATACAACAATTGGCCATGTGGTTGATAGTGAGGAGGAAAGCTGTAGATTGCAGGAAGATATCAATGGACTGGTCAGGTGGGCAGAAAAGTGGCAAATGGAATTCAATCCGGAGAAGCGTGAGGTAATGCATTTGGAGAGAGCAAACAAGGCAAGGGAACACACAATAAATGGGAGACTACTGAGAAGTGTAGAGGACTGAGGGAGCTTGGAGTGCATGTCCACAGATCCCTGAAGATAGCAGGACAGGTAGATAAGGTGGTTAAAAGGCATACAGGATATTTTTCTTTATTAGCCGAGGCATAGAATACAAGAGCAAGGACGTTATGCTAGAACTGTATAAAACATTGGTTAGGCCACAGCTTGAGTACTACATACAGTTCTGGTCACCACATTACAGGAAAGATGTGATTGCACTAGAGAGGGTACAGAGGAGATTTACAAGGATGTTGCCAGGACTGGAGAAATTTAGCTGAGAAAAGATTGGATAGGCTGGGGTTGTTTTCTTTGGCACAAAGGAGGCTGAGGGGAGATTTAATTGAGGTATATAAAATTTAGTGGGGCCAAGATAGAGAGGACCTATTTCCCTTGGCGGGGGGTCACTGACCAGGGGGCATAGATTTAAAGTAATTGGTAGAAGGATTGGAGGGAAGCTGAGGAGAAGTTTTTTCACCCAGGGGGTGGTGGGGGTCTGGAACTCACTACCTGAAAGGGTGGTAGGAGCAGAAACCCTCAACTCATTTAAAAAGTACTTGGATGTGCACTTGAAGTGCCGTAACCTACAGGGCTATGGACCAAGTACTGGAAAGTGGGATTAAGCCGGATAGCTCTTTTTCGGCCGGCAGAGATACGATGGGCCAAATGGCCTCCTTCTGTGCAGTAACTGTCTATAATTGTATGATCAGTAACTAGTGAAGTTCAGAAAGTAAGTTATGTGAAAAATCAATTTATACACAAACCTGGTATAAGAAGGTTCATCTAATTGGCTTTCTCCCCTACGTGAATTTGAGAAAGTTGGGTTCTTTGACCACATTAAATTTAGTTGCTGAACTATAAATAGTAAAAGTTGCCTATTTGCATGTAGTAAGTTTTTTACTGACCAGTTATGTGGTATCACAATTTTTTTTTGACAAATCTTGGAATTATCCTAACGTCTGCTGTGAATTGGAAGCTGATCTCTGCCATAAAGAAAGAAAGTTGCATTTATATAGCATCTTTCTTGGCCTCAGGACATCCCAAAATGCTTTACAGCCAATGAAGTACTTTTGAAGTGTAATCACTGTTGCAATGCAGAAAACGTTTCCCTCCAAGTCACGCACCATCCCGACTTGGAAATATATCGCCGTTCCTTTGTCGTTGTGTGTCAAAATCCTGGAACTCCCTACCTAACAGCACTGTGGGAGAACCATCACCACACAGACTGCAGCGGTTCAAGAAGGCGGCTCACCACCACCTTCTCAAGGGCAATTAGGGATGGGCAATAAATGCTGGCGTTGCCAGCGACGCCCACATCCCATGAACGAATGTAAAAAAAAACGCAGCAGCCAATTTGCACACAGCAAGCTCCAGAAACAGCAATGAGATAATGACCAGATAATCTGTTTTAGTGATGTTGGTTGAGGGATAAATATTGGTCAAGACACCAGGAACATAGTGCCATGGGATATTTTATGTCCACCTGAGAGGGCAGACGGGCTTCTGTTTTACAGCTAATCCGAAAGACGGCACCTCCTGACGGTGCAGCGCTCCCTCAGAACTAGGCTGTCAGTCTAGATCATGTGCTCAAGTCTCTGGAGTGGGACTTGAACCCACAACCTTCTGACTCTGAGGTGAGAATGCTACCAACTGAGCCATGCCTGACACCGGAACTTATATTTGGACAAATAAACAGAATTTGTCAACATTTTCCAGAATTTGTTGGCATCCAGTAAATCAAACAGCTGCCTTTGCATTCAAATTCTTCATTGAACGATTTGTCACTGAAGCTGTAATAAACTTCCTTTTGCCAATTTACTGATTACTTTGAATTCAACAGCCATATATTTTTTGGTGATCTTAGGCCGCAAGGATTTGACTTCATGTTTTTTGAATTGAGCTGTTTTTTTTTCTCTACAATGTGATTTTGTATCTTAGCTCCTTAATGAAATTCCTGGACACTGCAATGAGGTGAAATGTGGTTGATATATTTTTTGGCTAACATCCTGTACTTTAATCTCTCAGGCTTTCCAGAAATGTTCAGTTATGGATGTAAGTTCAAAAACAGTTGTTGAACAGCCGAAAGTTGAAATACAAGCCAGAGATGTAAGGTCCACAGCCTTATTATCAGCCAAAGAAAAGAAGGTAACACCAATGGCATCAGAATGTGAGCTTGCTGTGCTCCAACCTTTTCTGCTTCAAAACTAACCAAATCTCCTCTCTGCTGTAGTCTAATTCCTAAAGCTTTATGAACCTTGTATGCTTTCCAGCAAAAGTGTCTTAAATAGTCTCTACAGTGGTTCTGCTGATAACAATGAAGAATTATCCTGTATCTTACACAAAACATTAACTTCCTCTGTTAATGATTTGTACGGAGACAGCATTCCTCCTTATGAGTTACCTTAAATTCTGTTCACAGAATAGGATTAAATATTAAAATAAAATGATTTTGACGGTGATTTTTTTTTTGTGTTTTGAAAGCTGGCCAGCAACACATTTCCCATAGAGCGTCACTCTGATTTTTAAAATTGTACAGAAGATACTACATAGTTCCCCTGGATTACTACCTGAGCCATACACAAATTGGCATAGGGACAAACAGATTAGATGGTTAAATGTATGGCTGAAAGAATGGTGTGGGAAGCAGGGATTTCAATTCATGGGGCACTGGCACCAGTACTGGGGAAAGAGGAAATGGTTCTGCTGGGATGGGCTCCACTTAAACTGGGCTGGGACCAGTGTCCTGGCGAATCGAATAACTAGGGCTGTAGATAGGGCTTTAAACTAAAGAGTGGTGGTTGTGGGGGGGGCGGGGTTCAGGTAAGGGTAATTTTATAAGTCTAAAGAAAAAAGCCAAAGCTGTAGAGTAGAGTAGCGATTTGGGTAAAAACAATCAGTGTGTGTCCAGAAGGGACAGAGTTTAACAAAGGTGAATAGGGCATTAGTGACTAAGGTCACATCAAGGAGATATAATAAAAAGTTAAAATTAAAGGTGCTATATCTGAATGCACGAAGTATTCATAACAAGTTAGATGAATTAAAGGCGCAAATAGAGATAAATGGGTTTGATCCAGTAGCCGTTACTGAGACGTGGTTGCAGGGTGACCAAGGTTAGGAACTAAATATTCCAGGGTACTTGACTTTTAGAAAAGATAGGCAAAATGGAAAAGGAGGAAGGGGTAGCCCTGATAATAAAGGATGAGATAAAGGCAGTAGTGAGAGGATTTTAGCTCAGGGAATCAGGATGTAGAATCAGTATGGGTGGAAGAAATAACAAGGGACAGAAAACACTGGTGGAAGTAGTTTATAGGCCCCTTATCAGTAGTTATAGTGTTGGATAGAGTATAAATCAGGAAATTAGAGGGGCGTGTAACAAGGGTAATGCAATAATCGTGGGGGACTTTAGTTTTCATAGAGACTGGGCAAACCAAATAGGTAAAAGTAGTTTGGAGGATGAGTTAATGAAATGCACTCAAGACAGTTTTCTAGAACAATATGTCGAGGAACCAACTGGGGAACAGGCCATTTTAGACCTAGTGTTGTGTAATGAGACAGGGTCAATTAGTAATCTTATAGTTAAGGGTCCTCTGGGGGAGAATGATCATAATATGATAGAATTTCATAGAGTTTTAGAGTGATATAGTTAAGTCCGAAATTTAAATGATGCCAATTATGTAGGTATGAGGGGCGAGTTGGCTAAGGTAGATTGGGAAATTAGATTAACAGATGATGGTAGATAAGCAATGGCGAACATTTAAAGAAATAATTCATAATTCTCAGTGAATATACATTCCCTTGAGGAATAAAAACTCCACTGAAAAAGTGACCCAACTGTGGCTAACTAGAGATGATGTGGAGATGCCGGTGATGGACTGGGGTTGACAATTGTAAACAATTTTACAACACCAAGTTATAGTCCAGCAATTTTATTTTAAATTCACAAGCTTTCGGAGATTTTCTCCTTCCTCAGGCAAATGTTTCAAGAGCTCCTTGAAGCCTACGCATTTATACATATTGAACAATACATGGTGTTTACATGGTGTTTACAGACTGCAGGGGCAGTCTGTAAACACCATGTATTGTTCAATATGGTGTTTACAGACTGCAGGGGCAGTCTGTAAACACCATGTATTGTTCAATATGTATAAATGCGTAGGCTTCAAGGAGCTCTTGAAACATTTGCCTGAGGAAGGAGAAAATCTCCGAAAGCTTGTGAATTTAAAATAAAATTGCTGGACTATAACTTGGTGTTGTAAAATTGTTTACAATTGCTAACTAGAGAAGTTAAGGATACTATTAGGTTAAAAGAAGAGGCTTACAATGTTGCCAAAAAGAGGAGTAACCCTGAGGATTAGGATGGTTTTAGAAATCAGCAAAGGATGACCTAGAAATTGATAGAGGGAGAAAATTGAATATGAAAGTAAACTAGCAAGAAAAATAAAAACAGATTGTAAGAGCTTCTACAAGTCTATAAAAAGGAAGAGATTAGCAAACATAAACGTGGGTCCCTTAGAGGCAGAAACAGGAGAAATTATAATGGGGAGTAAGGAAATGGCAGAGACGTTTAACGAATATGTTTTATCTGTCTTCACAGTAGAAGACACACAGATTGCAGCGGTTCAAGAAAGCAGTTCACCACCACCTTCTCTAGGGCAATAAATGCTGGCCTCGCCAGTGACGCCCACATCCCATGAACGAATTTTTAAAAAAAGACACAAAACAATAGGGGGGAAATCAAAGGTCTAATGAGAGTGAGGAACTTAAAGTAATTAATATTAGTAAAGAAAAAGCACTGGAGAAATTAATGGGACTAAAAGCCAACAAATCCCTGATGGCCTATATTCCAGGGTTTTAAAAGAGGTGGCTGCAGAGATGGTGGATGCATTGGTTATGATCTTCCAAAATTCCCTAGATTCTCGAATGGTCCCCGTGGATTGGAAGGTAGCAAATGTAACCCCGCTATTCAAGAAAGGAAGGAGAGAGAGAGACAGAACAGGGAACTATAGGTTGGTTAGCCTGATATCAGAAGTACAGAAAATGCTAGAATCTATTATTAAGGACATAGTAACTTAAAGTATCATAATATGATTAGGCAGAGTCAACATGGTTTTATGAAAGGGAAATAGTGTTTGACAAATCTATTAGTTTTTTGAGTCACTCACCCGACGAAGGAGATAATCTCCGAAAACTTGTGATTTTCAAATAAAATTGTTGGACTATAACCTGGTGTTGTAAGATTCTTTAGTTTTTTGAGGATGTAACTAGGAAGGTAGATAATGGGGAACCAGTGGATGTAGTATATTTGGATTTTCAAAAGACATTCGATAAGGTGCCATACGGGAGGATGTTACACAAGGTTAGGGCTCATGGGATTGAGGTAATATGTTAGCGTGGAGTGAGGATTGGTTAACGGACAGAAATCAGAGAGTGGGGAAATGTGAAATTATCCACTTTGGTAAGAATAATAGAAAAGCAGAATATTTTTTAAAAGGTGAGAGACTAAGAAATGTTGGTGTTTAGAGAGATTTGAGTGTCCTTGTACATGAATCACAGAAAGTTAACATGCAGGTACAGCAAGCAATTAAGAAGGCATGTTAGTTAGCCTTTATTGCAAGGGTATGGAGTATTAGAGTAAGGAGGTCTTGCTGCAATTAAATAGGGCTCTGATGAGACCACACCTGGTCGTCTTACCTAAGGAACGATATACTTGCCTTAGAATGAGTGCAATGAAGGTTCACTAGATTGATTCCTGGGACGAGAGGGTTGTCCTATGAGGAGAGATCGAGAAGAATGGGCCTATATTCTATGGAGTTTAGAAGAATGAGAGGTGATCTCTTTGAAACATATAAAATTCTTAGAGGGCTTGATAGGATAGATGCTGAGAGGCTGTTTCCCCTGGCTGGAGAGTCTAGAACTAGGGTCTATAGTCTCAAGATAAGGGGTCAGCCATTTAGAACCGAGATGAGGAAAAATTACTTCACTCAGAGGGTTGTGAATTTTTGGAATTCTCTACCCCAGAGGGCTGTGGATGCTCAGTCGTTGAGTATATTCAAGACTGAGATCGCCAGATTTTTGGACTCTAAGGGAATCAAGGGACATGGAGATCGGGCGGGAAAGTGGAGCTGAGGTCGAACATGAGCCATGATCTTATTGAATGGCGGAACAGACTCGAGGAGCCGTTAGGCCTACTCCTGCTCCTATTTTTTATGTTCTTAGTTAGCTATGCTACGTAGTTATAAGACAACTGTCATTTCACTTTTATTGCTCTCTAAATCCTCCTTTTAATAACAAGATAGGCAACTCATTGTGCAGCGGTGATTGCAAAATGGAACCTACAAGTTTTTGCCAGGTCCATTAATTCAAAGGCAAGTATATCGTTCCTTAGGTAAGATGACCAGGTGTGGTCTCATCAGAGCCCTATATAATTGCTGCCCCACTGCACTGTCCAGTATTCCTGAACATGTTCTTGCATTTAGTTCCTTCAGCAACCCACCCCTTATGAAAGTAAAAAACAAGTGAATAATAATCATAAGAATGTAATTTAGGAAATAATGTCGAAAATGTGAATAGTTTCCATGTACATCACGTATAGTTCATTGGAATGAATGTTGCCGTTATAGTTTAGTAACAAGGAAGATGAGGTGCTTTAACATTCAGAATCGAAAGTTCTTTCAAGGTCAGTAAAAAGCAGAATGACAAAAATGTCAAACTCAAAGTCTATTTTGAAAGTTCCCCTTCCTTGGGAAGGAAGAGTTATGAAAAAATTATAGCACTATGATCAGTCTAGTAGTCTTGCTTTTCCCAAAGGATTCTGATTATTTGATTTGCTAGAGATCAATACTGTTTAATCTTGTAGGGTGTGTTTGCCAGCAGGTAGCACTCAGTTTTATCTGCACTTGAAAGATTTTTCTGATATTGTAAAGTTTCTTCATTTAGTAAAGCTCTCCAGTTCTCTGCTATAATCCCATTAAATTGGTGAAGGATAGTAAAACATCAAAGATTATTTTGCTTTGAAATCTTGGATGTTTTTGAACCCCAACTAAATGCATTTACTTCCTGAGAGTTAATAAACTAGTTATGCTAAATCATAACCAGAGGATTGAAGGAAGCCACAATATACCCTGAATCTGACCATGTAGTACAACACTTACACGGGTTCAAAGCGGCATCAGGTTTGAAGAAACTGCACTAAAATATATTAACCTTCAATAAATTAATTTTATAATCCACATCTATTCAGAGCAAAAGATTAGATATTACAAAAAAACAAAGTATTCTTCTGTTGCATATTTTATGGCCATCTCCAATATGGTTGATTCCATTAAAGTATCCATTGTAGTTGCCTATAAAATCATTGTGCTTATTCGAGACACTTCAGTTGTGAAACGTCGTCCTTTCAGCTTTGTAGAATCCAGAAATGATCAGTTTTCTCAGTGGATTACATCCCATTGCAAGCATGGAATTCAATAGCACCAGTCCTTACCAGCACTGGTTGAGTCAAGTTTTCCAATGTCTTAGAATTTTAGGGCCTAAAATAAATCCTTAGGCTGCCAACATGCTATAGCTTTTGACATGCTTGTCCTGTAATCTGGAGGCAGCAGTATGATTTGTGGATAATTTTATATTGTAAACAACCTTGATTTTCCTGGCTGATGGAGTGATTTGTTTCTGTGGTCTACTCCATACTTCTGGTAGGAAGGCTCACTGCTTAACCCCACACCTTTAACTCCACTTTATCCACTTACTCTTTTAAACTAAGCTGTTCATTGAATATTTAATTATTAAACGCTGAAGAATTAAGGGGCCAGTGCCCCTTTAATATGGGTTTGAATATTGACAGAATATATCTGAAAGACTGGTTTTACACTTTAATTTACGTAGTTTAAATTTTGCCGTACTTATGTTTGTCCAAGAATCCAACAGAGTCCAAGAGGTAACAATATAGGGGAGCTCTTGATTAGCTACATACATTTGTAAAAATGCTGACAGTTTCACGTAATAAATTGAGAGTCCCAGACAGCAACTGAAGATGGTCAAAAATTTACTGGACAGGCACAAAGTACATATGCCAGGAATCAGATACTTCAATGAATCAAAAGATGTGTTTTATCTGGATTTTAAGTGCATACAGTGTAAAACCAATGCACCCCATTCATAAATGCATAATAATTTAAATGAAGTATACATTTGTAGACTATACTGTAAAACTGGTCTTGCCTATGGTTTCTGTGAATGTTTCTACTTTAACCTATCAAGAAAAGAAATGTAAGTTATGCTTTCAAGTCTGTTATTTCCTTGTTGTAGTTTGTGAGAAAACAACAACAATCACGGTTACTAATTCAGTGGAACCCCTATTATCTGAACATCCTTGACACTGCTGCATTATACATCATGTATTCAAGTGGTACTAAAATAATCATTGTACCTAATTTTTGAAGCCTACTTTTAGTTTAAAAAGTCCTAACTTTGTGTTTCCTGATCAGTTCATATAATGGGAGTTTACTGGGCTGTTTGATTACAGTACAGAGAGTTTAGTGTTTGCAATCTATTTTTAAACATCTGTGTTTTCAGTTTTGAACAACTTTCAAGTACATTGCTAGAATGGAAACTGAGCCACTTTTTATGTATATCTTGTGGAGTCTGACACACAGATTATTGCAGTACGATGCACAGTTTCCATACAGAAAATGCAAAGGAAGGGTTTTCTGTGCCTAAAAGGCAGATTTTTCTCTTGATTTGTTGCAGAAAATCCCATTGCATTCAAACATAAACAATCTGAAGAATACCTGTATTAGCTGTTTTTTCATTGTCCTTCCTATTCCCTATACTGATTTGTGTCTAGATTTCTGCCTACAGGTAACATTGATTCTGAAAAAGATTAATAACCAACAATAAGCTGGAAAACATTAGTGAACTAGGGGAATGAAAGTTTTGTAAAAACTGATATCACAGATGTCTTACAATTTCAAACTTGAATGAGGTTTCTTTAATTAGATACTTGGTTTGCTGTGCGTGGGGTGATGCAAATTTCTACAAAGGTGTTCCTGCTGCACAATTTAATTTTAAAATAAAAAAATGTTTTATTAGCTTCTTTGGGTTTGCCTGTTGAGCACTTGGGGTATACTGTTGTTCTTCTGGTTTTGGAGCTTTGACTATTGGTGACAGGCTTTGGTGCTGCCAACGTTTCTTTTAGCGGGTTGAGATTTGATGCTAAGGGCTGTTTGGATTTTGGATTGAGGTGACTAACCAAGACTTGCCCAATCTGTAACCCCTGCTTTTCAACCTTGGGACAATTTGTGGGTTTTCAGTTATAACACACCTATTTTGCATTGTAAGTTTTATTTTGTGAATGCTTAATCTGATATGTCTAAAAGAGTAAAGCTACATGTGAATATTTTTGTTGGCTTATATAGGATATTTTTAGTTGCTGAATGTGATATGTTTGTAGCAGTGAAACGCAGCAGTTGTGTTATAAATGGGTGACTGTGCAATGTGTGTTGCAGACCTTAAATACGTTATGGGTAAGCTGCTCTGCTTAAATACAGTTCATGCCTGGTCTGCAGAGCATTTGTTGTGCAATAACTTGTTATAATGAACTATCCTAGCAGAGATCAGACATTTTCGGTGAAGGTGAACAAGCTACTTGCACAGAGAATGAAGACCAGGCTGTGCTGGATTCTACAGTGGTAAGTAACTTAAAATGGTGGTATGTGAGAGCAATTTTCTGTTATAAATTACTAACTTCTATTATATTTCATTGATATTTTTGATTCAAAGATAATGTCTTGCAGATATTCTTGTATTTGTAGATTTTATTTTCTTTCTTTTATAGGTTTCTTGTGATGCACCAATGGCTTCCAATGTGTTCGTATTCCATAATGTTCAATCGGGTCATTCTCAAATCGAGCTTCAGCCAAAGAATGACACTCTTGTGCCTTCGCCGTACCCCAAGGGTACATTGAAATACTTAGACGATGAAGAGAAATCTGTACCAGATAAGATGCATATTGTCCTTCAATCTTTTGAAAATAAAAAAGATGCCATTCCAGAGAAAGATATTATGCCTGCAGTAAAATTTTATGAGCCAATTGTAGGGGTTGAAACAGAAAATGGACTGCAAGATTTTGACTCAGCGTGTGGGTTGGATCACTCGGTCTGTGTAAATATTTCCACATCTGAAGAGGTTGTTAATCAGAGTGTTCGTTCCATGATTAAGAAAACAAGTATGACGTTACCTGTGGTGCAACAATCCACTTCATTTCTGGGTCAGCATGATTCACTTGCTAACCAATCTGATCATCAAGAATGGGAAATGCCATCAGCAGACTCCTATAAACAGATGGAAGACTATAGCCAGCAGGTAGTATTGAGACCAAAGGCCCCCAAAAAAGTTACTATCAGATATTTGGATGATGTTGAATCCTCAAGTTCCTCCGGAGAAGAGTCACCATCAAGTGACAACATAGCATTTATGATTACAAACACTGAGGTCCAGGCCCTGTCCAGTGGAGAGGTCAATGAAATAGTGACCAGGAAAGGAGAAGACATCCAGACTGTAAATGTGGATGCAAATCGAGAATTGACAGCATATCAGAGTAGTTATCAGGAGGCTGGGAACAAAGACCCAGTGCTTTGCATAGATAAAAAACCAGTAATTATTATCTTTGATGAACCAATGGACATCCGATCAGCTTACAAAAGATTGTCAACAATATTTGAGGAATGTGACGAAGAATTAGAAAAGATGATGTCTGAAGCGAAAATAGATGAAGAGAATGAAGATGCTGAAATATCTAGTGATACAGAAACTTTAGCAGAATCGACCATGATTAATGATAAAGTGCATTCAAACAAAATTTCTTTTACTGTGGATTCGGTAACTAGATCGGTATGGGATAAATCTAGTGGCTGTGAACAGGATATTCATCTTAGTTCCAATGAAATTAATGAACCAAAAGAAAGTAAATCTGGTGTAATAGAATGTGATGACTCAAAATCGGATTGTACGGATGGCTCGTTTGCCAATAAGCCAGACACCAAGAAGAAGTTTAAATTCAAATTCCCCAAAAAACAACTTGCAGCTCTGACCCAAGCTATTAAAACAGGTACAAAGACTGGGAAGAAAACCCTGCAGGTAGTGGTTTATGAAGATGAAGAAGAACTTGATGGAACAGTGAAGCAGCACAAGGAAGCTAAAAGATTTGAGATTGTACAATCAAAGAGCAAGGATGAAGCCTCTACCAAAACCACACAATCAAAGCAACATAGCTCCACTGATATGGTATCTAATTCATCCAGAACAGATCAGATTCGGAAAAATACTTACAAGACCTTGGATAGTCTTGAGCAAACCATCAAACAGTTAGAAACAACAATCAGTGAAATGAGCCCAAAGATAGCTGAACAGGAGGAAGAATACACAACCTGCCCTTCACAAATCTGTGAATTAGCTCAAGGGGTTGTGTCATGGGATGAAATCAAATCTACTGATCAGCTATTGCTTTCCACTGCAAAGGCACCTCAAAACACCAAGACCAAACCACCACTCCTTCCAAAAATCTCCACAAAAGCAAGTGAACAGCAGGTGTCCTATTGTATTCTTTATTATCTGCTTCATGCGGGTGACGTGACTCCTCTTTCTGGTTTCTAACAGCTGAAGCATAATTGGTTAATGGTTTGGTGGACAATGGTGTTGGGAAAAGCTAATGTTTATTAATCTGACCACTGATGCAAGTTGGCAATTTGATTTTTGTTAATTGAAAGCGTAATGATGCTTTGGTCTAACTGGGTGTTTGACCTTCAGGTAATATAAGCTTCTTGTAAAATAACTTTTGTTTTCCGCCTCTGCACCTCTAATCAAGCTTGAATTTGGTTGAAATGGGGACTGCGATTCTGTTCCCCATGCATGTAAAGGTAAATGGATTTCCCTAATATCAGGGTAATGGTGATCTATATAGATGCTATACAAGATAACCAGTCTGTTTTTTTTGTCTTCTGGAGATCCGCTAATCCACATTGTGATTCAAATATGTTCACAGGAGTAAGAATCTACTGTGCTCATCGTGTTTGTTTTAAATGTGACTATTTAATTTTCTTCCAGAGTTCAAGTCTGATGTCCCCAACCAGCAGAATGCCAGTCTCTGTGGGATCAAAAATAAGACAGCAACAGGGAAATACGGAAAAGGTGACAAAACAGAAGCTTCAGGACCCCCAACGACAGTTCCGACAGGTAGTTTTGTTCTAGAAGTCTGTCGAGAAAATATTGAAGGAAATTAGAATATTTGTGAATTTTAAAATGTTTTCTTCATAAAATACAAGCTGTTGACATTAAATTTCAATGTTCGTTATTATATCTCACTTTAATTATTGAATTAAATTATGAACCCGGACCTGGTATCAGCTTGTAAATGTTGATGAACTTTGTGAAATGTTCTGTGTCTTTGCTGTAATACTCACAAGTATCTTCCCATTTCTCTGTCAGTAACCTCTTGTTGATGTGCATCTGTATCCTCTTGTGCAGTAAACCCTTTAACAAGTAACTTGCTATTGTATTGTTTCCCATTCATTTTCCATCAGGATTATAGTGTATAATTGGAATGGCTGAAATAACCAGACTTAACCAATGCTGACACATCTGAACTAACTACTGTGAAAATTTATGTCTAGTGAATGAATTAGAATATGAATCACTGGTTAATTAGTTTTTTTCCAAGCTTGCATTCTAATAGTAGAAAAGCATGGTTATAATAATCCTCAATAATATTCATACTTTTTTCTTTTATTTTCTTTCTTTCCACATTTATATGTTGTGGGATTTACCAGGTCCGTTAAGCTCCTTCAAGGCTCACCAGGATAATAAAGTTCTGCACTGTTGATTCTTTTGTCTGCCTGGGACTGTTGTGGCAGGCCCCATGGCTAAAATGTTGTGGGCTCTCTGACAAACTTTATCTCCTGCCATCTTTGTTCGCAGGCTAATGGAAGTGCTAAGAAAGCTGGTGGGGAGAGTAAGGCTACTTCCCCTACTTTACCTGCTTCTAAGATCCCAGCCCTTTCTCCTAGCTCTGGGAAAAGTAGCTCTATGCCTGGTCCGAGCAATGACAACACTAACCATCCCAGTACTTCCAGTAAATATCCCCTATCTGCTACTAATGTTCTCACTCCAACTGCAGGTCGTAATGCTCAACTTCCATCTGTGTCCCATATCCCTTCTACCTCTAATGGCTCCCTTAAGCTTCATGCTCAGAACCCTGCCTTAACAGGCAGAGGTCAGCCTCTTTCATTTCCACTACACACCCCAAATGGCAGACCCTCTTCCTCTTCCTCGCCCTCTTCCCCCTCCCCAGTTTCTCCCACCTCATTGATTCAAGGTGTGAAGAGCATCCGGACAATCCATACCGCTAGCTTCGCAAGCTACAAGCAACAGAACACGAACCAGAGCAAATCCACCGTGGCCACTGTCAAAGAAACGGCGTAGAGGCAGCACGTTGGAAACCTTCCATCTATAATTTTCATTCAAAAAAAAATTGCAGTAGAATGCTATTAATTTCATTTTCATTTTGTAAAGTTCCTCACATAGTTTGCATTCAGCACAGCCAGAATTAACAGGTCTTTGTAAACCTGCAAACACTGAATTCCTTGTGTGGTTTCTAGGGAAATGTGAAGTACACTTGCAGTCTTTCTCTTGTAAATAAGTGTTCTAGTTAACCAGACTTAAAATCAGGTGGTATAATGAAAGATTGCACGTTAAGATGTTTGAGCATAATAGCAAAGACATTCACCTGCTGGCAACTTTTTTTCAAGCACATTGTTTTGTATACAGAGTATTTTTTCACTTTGCGCAGTTGATATTGCTTTAACTATTGTAAAGTTTGAATAATGAACACTGGGATACTGATGTAAGACTAGCATAAATTATTCCATACCAAAACATAACTATATGAAAAAAGCTGGAGAATTGTAACAGATACAAGGTCAAAGGTAAAACAGTAACAAGGTAACTGCACACACACAGTTTGCACTGAATTGTACTTACTCAGCATATTTGTTATTAGACTTGTCACTATATTAAGGATATGGAATAAACGTTTTATTTAATGGGTGTTTCTTAACCCTTAGCAGGTGCATTCTCCTTGCAACTGATAATACTTGGTCAAGGGCAGCTGCCTATTACTTAATGTATGATCTGTTGCATTTTTAAAAAACCATACCTAGCTATATATTTCACTAAGGCAAGAAATAATCATTATTCCCAATTAAGTCTGCAATTTTGGTTTTAAATTTCCACTATTGGGAGTGCTTATAAATATTACTTACTGTTTCACATGACAATGAAAAGGGATGGGATAATGCAGATTAAATATATGGTTTGGATGAGTGCAAGACTGATGTAATGTTGTAGATATTACTATCTGTTGTACTGCCATTCTCTCTCACTAATAAAGACGTGAGTATTGCATTTTTGGAGTGATGAATGGAAAACTGTTTCATATTTTGCTTCAGTTTTTATGTATAGCTGACTTTTCTTTCTAATTGCTCCAAAGCTGTGTTTTTGTACTTCCAATTAATAGTCTTTAAAATTTAGTTGTACAATTGTTTTTTTTAAACTCATTTTTGCCTATTTTCATGAAAGTGAATGCTAGTTTGCTAGTTGCAGATTAAGGACTGTTAACCCACATTAAGAGATTTGTAAAACTGGCAAACTTGTATGTTTTGTGTGGATATGAAGATATATACACACTCACACATATATATCTGCTTATAAATCTGCAGGGATGCTTAAATAGTTTTCACTCTAGTACCAAAGTTTGTTTATTTGCATGCCTTTTTATTATAAGATATATTTTAAGAAACAGATGGGTATATGTGATCTATAAGATGGGGCATGTTTGCACATCCAGAGGTTTTTTGTACATAGTTTTGTTATTTGTAAAACATATTATATTGTAAAATACAGCATTGTGGTGAACTGCAAACTCTAGCCTTGTGAAGAAGCAATGAAATAAAGGGCCGCATGCTTGTAATTCTGTTTGTTGTCCTTTGAGTAATAATACATTTGACAGTATTTTCTTTTGAAAGGTTCTGTAAATGTTACTGTTGCTTAGTCCCTACATGGTTAGCATTAGCTACTCTCAGCCAGAGGGGCAGTAAGAGTACTGCAATTATTCTCCATGCCTGTAGGTCAGGGAGCAAAAATTCAGTCTGTGTTCCTATTGTTTATCACCACGATCGAGTGAACCCTGCTTACGTGGAAGTAGGTGAAGACTGGATCAGGCTTAGCAGTGATGCTTCTGCAGTTTAATAGCCAACTGACATTCGTTATCTAGGCTGACATTTGGGCGAGGTCCCAGCGCCTCTGGGCATTATTCCAACAAGGAGTCAATGTTTTCAGGAAAGGAATGTGGTTGTAGTAGGTTGGACTGTTCTAGCACTTTGCCAGAATTCTGCTAATCTCTACATTGCATCAATCTCATCAGGAATGGAAAAGTCCTTTCACGTTGAAATAAGTGGCTTTCTGTGTTGAGAGCTTATTTACAGTAAAGCATCTTTTATTTTGAATAAATTTGCAAGGACAAGAGCAGCAGGCACATGGGAACAACACCACCTGCACGTTCCCCTCCAAGTCACACACCATCCCGACTTGGAAATATATCGCCGTTCCTTCATTGTCGCTGGGTCAAAATCCTGGAACTCCCTTCCTAACAGCACTGTGGGAGAACCGTCACCACACGGACTGCAGCGGTTCAAGAAGGCGGCTCACCACCACATTCTCGAGGGCAATTAGGGATGGGCAATAAATGCTGGCCTCGCCAGCGACGCCCACATCCCGTGAACGAATTTTTAAAAATGTGCATATCTGGACAGTAAAAGCCTAGATTTGACATTGAGATCCACCTGATTTTGGGACAGTAATTGGACAGCCAGAAGCAGAAAATGAGCAGAAGTCCTGTGTTTCTGGAATTCTGCCCACATTGTGCCAAAATGCAGTTTCTGGAAGGTAGAACCAGTGGTGGTGGATATAAGCAGGCTGGCCTTTATTTAAGTATTAATCTGGGGCCCTTAAATTCAGCATGGTATTCCCTGCTGTCCTAGTATGCATGTGTTAATCACTCCCATGTCACTTGGGCATTCAGGGTTGCTTGATGATGGAATCGTGGAAGTTTACAGTACAGAAAAAAGCTATTTGGCCATTGTGTCTGTCCGATCTTTGCTAGAACAATCCAAAACTCATCCCACTGCCCTGCTGTCTTCAGATAACCCTGTATCGCCCTTGGCTTCAAATATTTATCCAATGGTCCTGCCTCAACTATTCCTTATGGCAAAGAATTCTGTGTTCCGACAATCTTCTGCTTAAAGAAATTTCTCCTAACTTCTCTTTAGTGACAGCGAGCCCAGGGTTGGTGGGTGAGTGGGACTTGGCGCGAGTTTAGACATGGGCAGCAGAGTGTTGGATGAGCTCAAATTTACGGAGGGTAGAAGGTGAGAGCATTGGAATAGTCGAGTCTGGAGGTAATTGAGGCATAAATGAGGGTTTCAGCAGCAGATGACTGAGGCAGGGGCAGAGACGGATGACATTACGGAGATGGAAGTAGGTGGTCTTCGTGATGGAGAGGATATGAGGAGTAGAAGCTCAACTCCGGGTCAAACAGAAGGCCGTGGTTGTGAACTGTCCGATTCAGCCTCAGTGGCCAGAGAGAGGGTTGGAGTCGATAGCTAGGGAACGGAGTTTGTGGCTTTGGTCTTCCCAACATTTAATTGGAGGAATTTTCTGCTCATCCGTTACAGGATGTCGGAAAAGCAGCGTGACAAATGAGAGACAGTGGAGGGGTCGAAAGAGGTGGTGGTGAGGTAGAGTTGGGTGGCGTCAGTGACGTGGAATCTGACATGTTTTTGGATGGTCACCAAGGCACAGCATGGAGATGAGAAATAGGAGGAGGCCAAGGATTGATCCTTGGGGGACTCCAGAGAAAACGGCCCGGGAGCAGGAAGAGAAGCCATTGCAGGAGATTCTCGGGCTATGATTGCATAGATAGGAATGGAACCAGGGTAGGGTACGGTAGTATAGTGGTTATGTTACTGGACTAGTAATCCAGAGGCCTGGACTAATCAATCCAGTGTCATAAGTTCAAATCCTGCCACGGCAGCTGGCGAATTTAAATTCAATTAATTTAAATAAAATCTGCAATAAAAAGCTAGTATCAGTAATGGTGGCTATAAAACTACCTGATTGTTGTAAAAACCGATCTAGTTCACTAGATGGGACTGGGATGTTATAGCTATGACTGAAACATGGCTAAGGGAGGGGCAGGACTGGCAGCTCAATGTTCCAGGGTACAGATGCTATAGGAAAGATAAAGCACGAGGTAAGAGAGGAGGGGGAGTTGCGTTCTTGATTAGGGAGAACATCACGGCAGTAGTGAGAGGGGATATATCCGAGGGTTCGCCCACTGAGTCTATATGGGTAGAACTGAAAAATAAGAAGGGAGAGATCACTTTGATAGGATTGTACTACAGACCCCCAAATAGTCAACGGGAAATTGAGGAGCAAATATGTAAGGAGATTACAGACAGCTGCAAGAAAATAGGGTGGTAATAGTAGGGGACTTTAACTTTCCCAACATTGACTGGGACAGCCATTGCATTAGGGGCTTGGATGGAGAGAAATTTGTTGAGTGTATTCAGGAGGAATTTCTCATTCAGTATGTGGATGGCCCGACTGGAGAGGGGGCAAAACTTGACCTCCTCTTGGGAAATAAGGAAGGGCAGGTGACAGAAGTGTTAGTGAGGGATCACTTTGGGACCAGTGATCATAATTCCATTAGTTTTAAGATAGCTATGGAGAATGATAGGTCTGGCCCAAAAGTTAAAATTCTAAATTGGGGAAAGGCCAATTTTGATGGTATTAGACAGGAACTTTCAGAAGTTGATTGGGAGAGTCTGTTGGCAGGCAAAGGGACGTCTGGTAAGTGGGAGGCTTTCAAAAGTGTGTTAACCAGGGTTCAGGGTAAGCACATTCCTTATAAAGTGAAGGGCAAGGCTGGTAGAAGTAGGGAACCTTGGATGACTCGGGAGATTGAGGCCCTAGTCAAAAAGAAGAAGGAGGCATATGACATGCATAGGCAGCTGGGATCAAGTGGATCCCTTGAAGAGAATAGAGATTGCCAGAGTAGAGTTAAGAGAGAAATCAGGAGAGCAAAAAGGGGACATGAGATTGCTTTGGCAGATAAGGCAAAGGAGAATCCAAAGAGCTTCTACAAATACATAAAGGGCAAAAGAGTAACTAGGGAGAGAGTAGGGCCTCTGAAGGATCAACAAGGTCATCTATGTGCGGAACCACAAGAGATAGGTGAGATCCTGAATGAATATTTCACATCGGTATTTACGGTTGAGAAAGGCATGGATGTTAGGGAACTTGGGGAAATAAATAGTGATGTCTTGAGGAGTGTACATATTACAGAGAGGGAGGTGCTGGAAGTCTTAACGCGCATCAAGGTAGATAAATCTCCGGGACCTGATGAAATGTATCCTGGGAGGTTAGGGAGGAAATTGCGGGTCCCCTAGCAGAGATATTTGAATCATCCACCGCTACAGGTGAGGTGCCTGAAGATTGGAGGGTAGCAAATGTTGTGCCTTTGTTTAAGAAGGGCGGCAGGGAGGAGCCTGGGAACTACAGACCGGTGAGCCTGACCTCTGTAGTGGGTAAGTTGTTAGAGGGTATTCTGAGAGACAGAATCCACAGGCATTTGGAGAGGCAGGGACTGATTAGGAACAGTCAGCATGGTTTTGTGAGAGGAAAATCATATCTCACGAATTTGAGTTTTTTGAAGGGGTAACCAAGAAGATAGATGAGGGCTGTGCAGTAGACGTGGTCTACATGGACTTTAGCAAAGCCTTTGACAAGGTACCACATGGTAGGTTGTTACATAAGGTTAAATCTCATGGGATCCAAGGTGAGGTAGCCAATTGGATACAAAATTGGATTGACGACAGAAGACAGAGGGTGGTTGTAGAGGGTTGTTTTTCAAACTGGAGACCTGTGACCAGCGGTGTGCCTCAGGGATCGGTGCTGGGTCTGCTGTTATTTGTTATTTATATTAATGATTTGGATGAGAATTTAGGAGGCATGGTTAGTAAGTTTGCAGATGACACCAAGATTGGTGGCATTGTGGACAGTGAAGAAGGTTATCTAGGATTGCAACGGGATCTTGATAAATTGGGCCAGTGGGCAGATGAATGACAGATGGAGTTTAATTTCGATAAATGTGAGGTGATGCATTTTGGTAGATCGAATCGGGCCAGGACCTACTCCGTTAATGGTAGGGCGTTGGGGAGAGTTATAGAACAAAGAGATCTAGGAGTACAGGTTCATAGCTCCTTGAAAGTGGAGTCACAGGTGGATAGGGTGGTGAAGAAGGCATTCAGCATGCTTGGTTTCATTGGTCAGAACATTGAATACAGGAGTTGGGATGTCTTGTTGAAGTTGTACAAGATATTAGTAAGGCCACACTTGGAATACTGTGTACAGTTCTGGTCACCCCATTATAGAAAGGATATTATTAAACTAGAAAGAGTGCAGAAAAGATTTACTAGGATGCTACCGGGACTTGATGGTTTGACTTACAGGGAGAGGTTGGATAGACTGAGACATTTTTCCCTGGAGAGTCGGAGGTTAAGGGGTGATCTTATAGAAGTCTATAAAATAATGAGGGGCATAGATAAGGTAGATAGTCAAGATCTTTTCCCAAAGGTAGGGGAGTCTATAACGAGGGGGCATAGATTTAAGGTGAGAGGGGAGAGATACAAAAGGGTCCAGAGGGGCAATTTTTTCACTCAAAGGGTGGTGAGTGTCTGGAACGAGCTGCCAGAGGCAGTAGTAGAGGCGGGTACAATTTTGTCTTTTAAAAAGCATTTGGACAGTTACATGGGTAAGATGGGTATAGAGGGATATGGGCCAAGTGCAGGCAATTGGGACTAGCTTAGTGGTATAAACTGGGCGACATGGACATGTTGGGCCGAAGGGCCTGTTTCCATGTTGTAAACTTCTACGATTCTATGACGCCAGACCCACAGAAAGGTGGTTGATTCTTAATCGCCCTCTGAAATAGCCTTGCAAGCCACTCAGTTGTACAATCTTGCTACAAAAAGTCATAAGAATAAAACCGGATGGACCACCTGGCATCGGATTATTAGGCACCAGACACGGCAAACCAAGCCCAGTCGACACTCCAAAGTCGTCCTCGCTAACAGCTGGGGACATGCCAAAACTGGGAGAGCTGTCCCACAGACTAGTCAAGCAACAGGTATGATTCTGTGAGTATGGCTTTCAGCCAACGTTCTAGACTCTTTCATCACCATCCCTGTCCCACCTGCAGGACAGACCCACCAGAGGTAGCAACAGTGATATACAGTCAGGAGGGAGTGGCCCTGGGAGTCCTTAACATTGACCCTGGACGCCATGAAATCTCATGGCATCAGGTCAAACATGGGCAAGGAAACCTCCTGCTGATTACCACCTACCATCCTCCCCTCACCTGATGAATCAGTCCTCCTCCATGTTGAGCACCACTTGGAGGAAGCATCTTGCTGAGGGTAGCAAGGGCACAGAATGTACTCTGGGTGGGGGACTTCAATGTCCATCACCAAGAGTGGCTCGGTAGCACCACTACTGCCAGACTGGGCCTCCAGCAGGTGGTGAACGAACAAACACGAGGGATAAACCGACTTGACCTCATCCTCAACAATCTACCTGTCGCAGATGCATCTGTCCATGACGGTATTGGTAGGAGTGATCACCGCACAGTCCTCGTGGAGACGAAGTCCCCTCTTCGCCATCCAACGTGTTGTGTGGCATTACCACCGTGCTGGATGGGATAGATACAGAACAGATCTAGCAGCTCAAAACTGGGCATCCATGAGGCGCTGTGGGCCATCAGCAGCAGCAGCAGCAGAATTATATTCCAGTATAATCTGTAAATTCATGGCCTGGCATATTCCTCACTCTACCATTATCAACAAGTCAGGGGATCAACCCTGGTTCAATGAGGAGTGTAGAAGAGCATGCCAGGAGCAGCACCAGGCGTACCGAAAAATGAGGTGTCAACTTGGTGAAGCTATAACTCAGGACTACATGCATGCTAAACAGCGGAAGCAATATGCTATAGACAGAGCTAAGCAATTCCACAACCAACGGATCAGATCAAAGCTCTGCAGTCCTGCCACATCCAGTCATGAATGGTGGTGGACAACAAAACAACTAACGGGAGGAGGAGGCTCTGTGAACATCCCCATCCTCAATGATGGCAGAGTCCAGCACGTGAGTGCAAAAGACAGGGCTGAAGAATTTGCAACCATTTTCAGCCAGAAGGGCAGAGTGGATGATCCATCTCGGCCTCCTCCTGCTATCCCTACCATCACAGAAGCCAGTCTTCAGCCACTTCGATTCACTCCATGTACGATCAAGAAATGGCTGAATGCACTAGATACAGCAAAGGCTGTGGGCCCAGAGAACATCCCGGCTGTAGTGCTGAAGACTTGTGCTCCAGAACTAGCCGCGCCTCTAGCCAAACTGTTCCAATACAGCTACAACAATGGGGAAAATTACCCAGGTATGTCCTGTCCACAAAAAGCAGGACAAATCCAATCCGGCCAATTACCGGCCCATCAGTCTACTCTCAATCATCAGCAAAGTGATGGAAGGTGTCGTCGATAGTGCTATAAAGCGACACTTACTTACCAATAACCTGCTCACCGATGCTCAGTTTGGGTTCCGCCAGGACCACTCGGCTCCAGACCTCATTACAACCTTGGTCCAAACATGGACGAAAGAGCTGAGTTCCAGAGGTGAGGTAAGAGTGATTGCCCTTGACCATCTCCAACAAGAGAGAGTCTAACCACCTCCCCTTGACATTCAACGGCATTACCAGCGCCGAATCCCCCGCCATCAACATCCTGGGGTTCACCATTAACCAGAAACTTAACAGGACCAGCCATATAAATACTGTGGCTACAAGAGCAGGTCAGAGGCTGGGTATTCTGTGGCGAGTGACTCACCTCCTGACTCCCCAAAGCCTTTCCACCATCTACAAGGCACAAGTCAGGAGTGTGATGGAATACTCTCCACTTGCCTGGATGAGTGCAGCTCGAACAACACTCAAGAAGCTCGACACCATCCAGGATAAAGCAGCCCACTTGATTGGCACCCCATCCAGCACCCTAAACATTCACTTCCTTCACCACTGGTGCACCTTGGCTGCAGTGTGTACCATCCCATCTTGGAAATATATCGCCGTTCCTTCATCGTTGCTGGGTCAAAATCCTGGAACACCCTGCCTAACAGCATTGTGGGAGAACCTTCACCACGTGGACTGCAGCGATTCAAGAAGGCGGCTCACCACCACCTTCTCAAGGGCAATTAGGGATGGGTAACGAATGCTGGCCTCGCCAGTGACACCCACATCCCATGAATGAGTTTTTAAAAAAAAAGGGCAGTCACACCCAGCTGGACAACGGAGGAGACACTTTTGAGAGGATGGTAAGGTCAACTGTGTAAAAGACTGCAGACAGGTAGAGAAGGATGAGGAGGGATAGTTCACCACGGTCACATTTGTGACTTTGATAGTCGTTTCAGTGTTGTGGCAGGAGCAGAAACCTGATTGGAGAGGTTCAAACATGGAGTTATGGGAAAGATGGGCACAGATTTGGGAAACGACAACATGGACCAAATTGGGTGACAGAGGTTCATGGGAGCAAAACGGAGGTAGTCCAAAATGATTGGGAGGGAAAGCCTTGACCCTACTGACTCCACCACTGTGGGTGACCCACATTCTGGAGAATGCGATCCTGAAACCCCTCATCCTCTTTGCGATAGAGTGTGGGCTATTGCAGAAATTAGTGCAAATATGCTTTCCCTGGATAGAGTATGGGCTCGATTTTCAAATGAAAGTTTGGGGGCCGGTGGGGGGTGGGCAGCGAAAATCAGTAAAATTCCAAGCCGGTGAGGAACCTGGCTCAAACCCGCCAACTTCCGCGTCTCACACAGGCGCATCTGGGTGCGTGCACGGTTCTGGAATCTGGAAGTCCTGCGGCGCACGATACTTGAAGCAAATATACCTCATTGAGGTACTTAAAGTACTTTGTTACATGGTAGGTAGTTACAACGATTTTCAACTTATATGGGCGGCTTTCCCATGGCTTCTGATTCACGCCTGGTGAAACCAAGCATGAAGGGCTGGATCAGGCAAAAATAAACTAAATAAATGAAATAAAATAACATTTCACAACGTAATAAAATAAATAAACCTACCTTTCAAACAATGTCACCTGCACCCCCTGCTCTGATGTCCAATGTCTCACCCCTCGCTGTCTTCCCCTTCCCAACGATGTCCGATATCCCCCCCCCCCCCATCTTTTGTCCCCTCCTCCTATCTTTGTACCCCCCCCTTCTTTCTCCCCCCCCCAACTCTGTTCCACCACCGGATGACGTCTCTCACCGCACCGCCCACCCCCACCCCACCACCCCCAACCCCAACCCACCACCCAATCCCCCCTCCACCCACCCCCACCCCCAATCCCCCCTCCACCCCCAATCCCCCCTCCACCCACCCCCACCCCCAATCCCCCCTCCACCCCCAATCCCCCCTCCACCCACACCCCCCCCCCCCCCCCTCATTGTAGCTCCTGTTGCGAAACCCGGAAACAAGATTAATGAGCCTCAATTACCTCGCGATCGCATGGGGAAAGGTAAGTTTTTAAATTCGGGTTTTGAACCCTATGAATCCACGATGGGCTGCATATCGCATGCCAAAACTATATAGAAATCTGGAACACTTCAAGGTAAGCAATGACAGTAGAATGAGGGGACTTCGGCTCAAATGACTTCCTGTCCTTTACCCAGTTTCTTACCCCTTTGCAAGTTTTACCTTGAACTGCCACTGCTTTGTAGCAATGTTCTGAGAGGTACTTTGTCAAATACTTTCTGGATGTCTACATATGCCACGCCATAAGGTTTACCACAGTCCACCGGGGATATCACCTCCTCAGAAGCTGTCATTTGTTAGGTTATTAGCTTACACATAATTATATACTTATAATTGATTGATTTGATTTACTTGTTATAAGAGTAATGGATCTGTAGCTGGGCTGGATGTTTTGAATGTGGATACTATGATCGCATGCTTCTAAACTAGTCTGAACATCCTAGCATTTAATCACCCCTCTGTCCCTTTTATTATTTTTTTTGTGTGGGGGGGGGGGGGTGGCATCAGTTTGTTTTGAGCACTCACTGAGTAATGAAGCATGATTTAAGGAAACATGAGAAGAAAGAAAAACAACTTAAAAAGGGATGTATAATGCTGGTGAAAGTCAAAACAACATAGATGGACAGAGAAAGATCAGTTGGTCCATCAAGCCTTATTAAAGTACAGTGTAATTTTAACACTGCAGACTGATATTGTTGCTTGGTTCACAGTACCCTGATTGGTATCAAAAGCAAAATACTAAGGATGCTGGAAATCTGAAATAAAAACCCTGTAATAAAAACTCAGTAACCCCGATTGGTATGGTGTCCATCAAAAAGAAAGCTGATTTTCAGCTGTGAGTCATGTGCACCCTCTAGTGTTCACACATGCTCTCCACATATATAATTGGAGAAATTAATTCTTGTACATGTTGGAAGCAAACTCTGTAGGTTATGAAAACCACATTATTAATTACAGGGGAGATTTTCCTGCGTTTGCTCCTGACCGCAGCAAATATCAGAAATTAAGCAGGTCAAAGGGCACGTCATTTAAATTAATGGAAGAAAAATTAAGCATGTTCTTTTACAAGCGTGCGGTCCAACCCATCTGCTTTTCTGATATTTGCTGCGCCCAGGTCTTGAAAGAACAAGCAAAAGTTTAGCCCATTCAGTGTGCTCAGAGTCAAAGCTCAGACTATAATAGAATATTTTGAGTGAAACACGATACAAATGGTACTGTGTCATGAGGTCACTGCTGTGACGGGCTTAAAATCCAACTGTGCAATATTAGTAACAGAAGTGTTAATGCTAAAAATAAATGGGCTACTGCCTCCACTAAGTGATTTCATACCAATGTGCTAACATCATGTGGGGGGCATGATTAAGAAGTTTGCAGATGATACAAAAGTTGGCCGTGTGGTTGATAGGAGGAAAGCTGTAGACTGCAGGAAGATATCAATGGACTGGTCAGGTGGGCAGAAAAGTGGCAAATGGAATTCAATCCAGAGAAGTGTGAGGGAATGTATTTGGGGAGGGCAAACAAGACAAGGGAGTACACAATAAATGGGAGGATACTGAAAGGTGTAGAGGAACAGAGGGACCTTGGAGTGCATGTCCACAGATCCCTGAAGGTAGCTGGACAGGTAGATAAGGTGGTTAAGAAGGCATAAGGGATACTTTCCTTTATTAGCCAAGGCATAAAATCTAAGAGCAGGGAGGTTATGCTAGAACCGTATAAAGCACTAGTTAGGCCACAGCTTGAGTACTGCGTACAGTTCTGGTCACCAAGTTACAGGAAAGATGTGATTGCACTAGAGAGGTACAGAAGAGATTTACAAGGATGTTGCCAGGACAGAGAATTTTAGCTATGAGGAAAGATTGGATAGGCTGGGGTTGTTTCCTTTGGTCCAGAGGAGGCTGAGGGGTGATCTAGTTGAGGTGTATAAAATTATGAGGGGCCTTGATAGAGTCATAGAGTTATACAGCACGGATAGAGGCCCTTCGGCCCATCGTGTCCGCGCCGGCCATCAGCCCTGTCTACTCTAATCCCATATTCCAGCATTTGGTCCGTAGCCTTGTATGCTATGGCATTTCAAGTGCTCATCCAAATGCTTCTTGAATGTTGTGAGGGTTCCTGCCTCCACAACCCTTTCAGGCAGTGAGTTCCAGACTCCAACCACCCTCTGGGTGAAAAAGTTCTTTCTCAAATCCCCTCTAAACCTCCCGCCTTTTACCTTGAATCTATGTCCCCTTGTTATAGAACCCTCAACGAAGGGAAAAAGCTCCTTAGTATCCATCCTATCTGTGCCCCTCATAATTTTGTACATCTCAATCATGTCCCCCCTCAGCCTCCTCTGCTCCAAGGAAAACAAACCCAATCTTCCCAGTCTCTCTTCATAGCTGAAGCGCTCCAGCCCTGGTAACATCCTGGTGAATCTCCTCTGCACCCTCTCCAAAGCGATCACATCCATCCTGTAGTGTGGCGACCAGAACTGCACACAGTACTCCAGCTGTGGCCTAACCAGTGTTTTATACAGCTCCATCATAACCTCCTTGCTCTTATATTCTATGCCTCGGCTAATAAAGGCAAGTATCCCATATGCCTTCTTTACCACCTTATCTACCTGTTCCGCCGCCTTCAGGGATCTGTGAACTTGCACACCAAGATCCCTCTGACCCTCTGTCTTGCCTAGGGTCCTCCCATTCATTGTGTATTCCCTTGCCTTGTTAGTCCCTCCAAAGTGCATCACCTCGCACTTTTCCGGGTTAAATTCCATTTGCCACTGTTCCGCCCATCTGACCAACCCATCTATATCGTCCTGCAGACTGAGGCTATCCTCCTCGCTATTTACCACCCTACCAATCTTTGTATCATCAGCGAACTTACTGATCATACCTTTTACATTCATATCCAAGTCATTAATGTAGACCACAAACAGCAAGGGACCCAGCACCGATCCCTGTGGTACCCCACTGGCCACAGGCTTCCAGTCACAAAAACAACCTTCGGCCATCACCCTCTGCCTTCTGCCACTAAGCCAGTTTTGTATCCAAAGTGCCAAGGCACCCTGGATTCCATGGGCTCGTACCTTCTTGACCAGTCTCCTGTGGGGGACTTTATCGAAGGCCTTACTGAAATCCATGTATACCACATCCACTGCGTTACCCTCATCCACACGCCTAGTCACCCCCTCAAAAAATTCAATCAAATTAGTCAGACATGATCTTCCCTTGACAAAGCCATGTTGACTATCCCTGATTTTGAGTGGATAGGAAAGACCTATTTCCTTAGCAGAGGGGTTGAAAACCAGAGGGCATAGATTTAAAGTAATTGGTAGAAGTATTAGAGGGGAGTTAGGAGAAATGTTTTCACCCAGAGGGTGGTGGGGGTCTGGAACTCACTGCCTGAAGTTGGGGGGGGGGGGGGGCAGATAGAGGCAGAAACTGTCATCATATTTGAAAAGTACTTAGATGTGCACTTGAAGTGCTGTAACCTACAGGACTATGGACCATTATCTGGAAAGTGGGATTAAGTTGGATGGCTCTTTTTCAGCCAGCACAGACACGATGGGCTGAATGGTCTCCTTCTGTACTGTACATTTCTATGATTACTATTAGTGCGCAGCACAATTTCAAAGCCATAGAGAATAATTTTAGTGGCAGTTCTATAAATTATATTCCCGAATACATTCTCATCCCATCTGCAGGCAATATTGTGTGTCAGGGGCCCAGAAAATTCGAACTCATATCCATCTAATATAAAAATGGTACACCTGTGTGTATTTCCTATTGTCTGTCACACTAACTCAAGTTGCAGTGCCCCACTTAATTTGTCCTGCCTCATTTCAAATTTATTTCAGTTGATTGGGTGTTATGCATATTTATTAATTGCAATTGGGGCCTACACAAATATATCTCAAAAGGTGAATCAATCAAATGAACACTGGAAAAAAATTATCATCCATCATTTTTTTTCCACATAGTGTCTCAACAATGTGTACCATCTACAGGATGCACTGCAGCAACTTGCCAAGGCTTCTTCGACAGCACCTCCCAAATTCACGACCTCTACCACCTAGAAGGACAAGAGCAGCAGGCACATGGGAACAACACCACCTGCACATTCCCCTTCAAGTCTCACACCATCCTGACTTGGAAATATATCGCCGTTCCTTCATCGTCGCTGGGTCAAAATCCTAGAACTCCCTACCTAACAGCGCTGTGGGAGAACCTTCACCACACGGACTGCAGCAGTTCAAGAAGGTGGCTCACCACCACCTTCTCAAGGGCAATTAGGGATGGGCAATAAATGCTGGCCTTGCCAGCAACGCCCACATTCCATGAACGGATAAAAAAAACTATAGCAAGGTAAAGAAAAAGCAATTTATTATATGGTAAAACAAAATTAATTTAGCCATCTAATTTCCCAACTCCCATCAGAAATGTGTCTTCACTTCAATTCACTGAAGCATCTGAACTTTTCACCCCCCAAGGCTTGAGATTGTGGCTCAATTGAATATCAAACAGTTCCTGACCTATTGTGCCCTGTTCTGGCCCACCCAAAACTTAAAGGGTTCTTTACCTGCCAGGCCCACCTGTGCAACATTTACCCCTGCCCCCATTCCCATTGTTTTCCACCCTCATCCATTCCCCTCGGGACCCATTGCCCCTAGTCCTGGTGCTGAAAATTGACTAAGCAACAAACAATCTTTTGAGGAACAGAGAAGGAGTTTAGCGGGAGGGAACGAGTAGGGAATGGGGCTATAGCTTTGGACAATTATTTGCTTGCTCACCTGGCCCACCCCAGTACTAATAGATCCCTCTCTGCCATACCGCCACAGCCAGGGCATACTTCCCCTATTAGGCCACAAAATACTCTTCTGCCCCATCCCCTCCCATGAGCCAAACTTCACATTCCAGCCTTCCACACTACCAAACCCCTAAGAACTCCATCTCAAAGGGACAGGGTGGCATTGGTGGATCTTCCCCCCCCCCCCCTCCCCAAAATCACACACACACGGGGAATGGCTGGGAGAGTTCCTGGGTTTCCATAGGAAATTGTCCTCAGTCTGTCTTCTGCCAGAAACAGAAAATGCAGGAAAAGCTCAGTGCTGCCTGACTTGCTGAGCTTTTGCAGCATTTTCTATTTTTATTTCAGATTGCCAGCAGCCCCAGTATTTTGCTTTTGATTTAGTCTCTTCTGATAGGCCAGCTGCCTGCTGAGACCAGACGTAGGTTCCATTATAGGTCTTCCAAAATGGAAAGGTGGAGCTGGTAATTGATCCCAGAGAACATAAGAACTAGGAGCAGGAGTAGGCCATACGGCCCCTCGAGCCTGCTTTGTCATTTAACAAAATCATGGCTGATGAACTACCTCAACTTCACTTTCCTGCCCGATCCCCGTAGAGTCCAGAAATCTATCGATCTCAGTTTGAAATATACTCAACAACTGAGCATCCACAGCCCTCTGGTGTAGAGAATTCCAAAGATTCACAACCCTCTGAGTGAAGAAATTCCTCCTCATCTCAGTTCTAAAAGACCGACCCCTTACCCTGAGACTACAATCCCTAGTTCTCGACTCTCTAGCCAAGGGAAACATCCTCTCAGCATCCACCTTGTCAAGCCCTCTAAGAATTTTATATGTTTCAATGAGATCACCTCTCACTCTTCTAAACTCCAGAGAGTTATAGACCCATTCTACTCAATCTTTCCTCATTGATTCCTGGGATGTGAGGGTTGTCCAATCTAGTGAACCTTTGTTGCATCCCCTCTAAATATATCCTTCCTTAAAGAGACCAAAACTGCACACAGTATTCCAGGTGTGGTCACACCAGAGCCCTATACAATTGCAGCAAGACGTCCTTACTCTTATACTCCAACCCTCTTGCAATGAAGGCTAATATACCATTTGCCTTCCTAATTGCTTGTTGTACCTACATGTTAACGTACTGTGATTCGTGTACAAGGACATCCAAATCCCTTTACCAACATTTCTTAGTGTCTCACCTTTTAAAAAATAATCTGCTTTTCTATTCCTACCAAAGTGACTAACCTCACATTTCCCCACACTATACACAATCTGCCACCTTCTTGCCCACTCATTTAAGCTGTCTAGATCCCTTTGCAGCTGCTCTGCGTTCTCCTATCAACCTGATAGTGTAGATAGAAACTATTTCCGCTGGTTGGGGAGTCCAGGACTAGGGAACATAGCCTAAAAATTAGGGCCAGGACTTTCAGGAGTGAAGTTCTACACACAAAGGGTGGTAGAAGTTTGGAACTCTCTTCTGCAAATGGCAGTTGGTGCTAGCTCAATTGTTAATTTTAAATCTGAGATTGATAGATTTTTTTGACCAAAGGTATTAAGGGATATGGGGCTAAGGCAGGTATATGGAGTTAGGTCACAGATCAGTCATGATCTCATTGAAGGGCTAAATGGCCTACTCCTGTTCCTATGTTCCTCACAGTTTACTTTCCCACCTAGCTTTGCATTGTCAGCAAACTTGGATATATTACACTTGGTCCCCTCATCTAAGTCATTGATATATTATAAACAGCTGAGGCCCAAGCACTGCTCCTTGCGGAACTGGTTACAACCTCCCAACCCAAAAATGACACTCTGTTTTCTATCTGTTAAATCAATCCTCAATCCATGCTAATCTATTATCCCCAATCCCATGAGCCCTAATCTTGTATAACAAGAGGCTATCAATTACCTTCCAGCAATGGTCCAACAGCTCCTTTGGGAGCAACAGGTGTGTCAGGTTGCCTTCGTGTCGGCCAAAGTCTTTCCCAACCTTCCTCTGTTGAGCGATAGCTGCATGGTACTGCTTTGAGGTTCCTGCCTAAGTCAGAACAAGCGCCGCTGATGTGCTCTTTCCGGGGCAGACACCCACCCCAAGTATGATAATGACCCAGCCCCAGAACTTGGGACAGGGTCTGTGGCTACTGTCATCATTAGGCAGGGTAGCAGTCTGCCACACTTGCGCCAAGAAGTGGACTCCAGGCGTTTTGGGGTTATGAACTCTATTACGTCAAAACAATTGCAAACACTTCAACACCTTGCATGTATATAATGTTTTTAACATTCAGTCCCAAAGTGCATCATAATGGAGATAGGTAAGAGAACAGCCAAGCCATGGCTGGAGCGATTAGGAAGGGGGAAAAGCTTGGTCAAAAGATTGGCTTTTAGTAGGTTTTTAAAGGTGGATCAGCATATATACGGAAGCTGTCCCCTTACCTGCTGATAATGCTGAGGGACATGTAGATGAGGACGAGAGCCCAATGATGCTTGGAAAAATCCAGAGCTGGTGGTGTAGGAGTGTGAAGAGAAGCCATTGCTGGAGGGGCACTGGTTTTGATCAGAGGGGTAGGGATGGAACGACGTGAGGGCAGTCCCACACAGCTGGACACAGAGGAGCAGCATTAGAAGAGAATGTTGATCATATCACATACTACTGGGATCAAAGAGGGATAATGCACCAGTCATAGAGGGTGTCATCGTGATTTTGGCCACAGCTATCTCCGTCCTTGTCTTCTGTCCCCACAAACTCTATTCCCTAGCCACCGACTCCATCCCCCTCCCTGGCCACTGACTCAGGCTGAACCAGACCAGTCGCAACCTTGGTGTCCTATTTGACGCTGAGATGATCTTCCGACCCTATATTCTCTCATCAAAACCTCCTACTCCCACCTCCGTAACATCACCCATCCCCACCCCTGCCTCAGCTCATCTGCTGCTGAAACCCTCATCCACGCCTTTATTACCTTTAGACTCAATTATTCCAATGCTCTCCTGGCCGGCCTCCCACCTTCCAAGTCCCGATCACTCATCACCCCTGTGCTCGCTGACCTACATTGGCTCCCGGTCCGGCAACGCCTCGATTTTAAAATTCTCATCCTAGTTTTCAAATCTCTCCATGGCCTCGCTCTTCCCTATCTCTGTGACCTCCTCCAGCCCTACAACCCTCCGAGATCTCTGTGCTCCTATTTCAGTCCTCTTGCGCATCCCCAATTTTCATTACTCGACCATTGATGGCCATGCCTTCAGCTACCTAGGCCCTAAGCTCTGGACTTCCTTCCCTAAATCTCTCCCCCTCCTCCTTTGACACCTCTTAAAATCTATCTTGTCACCTTTTGGTCACAAGGCCTAATATCACCTTATGTGGCTTAGTGTCAAATTTTGTTTTGATAATTGCTGCTGTGAAGCATCTTGGGACATTTTGCTACATTAAAAGGAATTATAAAAATGCAAGTTGTTGTTGTCATGTGAGACAAGAAAATGTCTCAGGAATTTTGAGAGATAGACACAGATCTATGATTCAATGACCCGTTCGAGGACCTTTGAGGGAAAAGGCAGTTTAATAGGAGAGTAATTAAAGAGCACAGATCAGTTGAGGGTATGTTTTTTTGAGGGGCGGTGATGGCAATTTTAAAAGGGTGCCTGAGGAAAGGGAGCCACCAACAATGCCAGCTAGGATAGGGTTAGGAAGGGATATTGGGTTGCATGACAAGAGCATGGAAAGAACATGGAGTAAAAAATGAAGAGTGGCTGGGGGAGGTAGGAGTGGGAGGAGGGTGAGAGGAAGGGGAGGAAGCAGTAGAGATAGCTGCACAGATGGTCTCAATCTCACATGAAGAACTTCATGATCTCATCGCACAGTATTGAAGGTGAGGTCAGAGTGGGGGGAGGGGCAGAAGAAACAGGTTTGAAGAAACTTCTAGTCATGGAGAAGAGGTAAGGTTTGTCCTTGCCCTCCAGGATGATCCTGGAGAAATAAGTTTGGCTGCAGAGAGGCTTATTAATGCACAAAATGATCAAGCCAGATCCAGACCCTTTGGCCTAGAAATTGGTTTATGCTGGCCTGCCAGTGCGAACTGGTGGCAGGGAACAATCTCTGCACCAGAATGAGTAGGTCCAAGGCACACCTAATATTGGACCTCAGGCCTCATTTACATGAGATCAGTGAGGTTCAGACACCTGCTGGGCCTCCCCAGGCAGCTCACTGGCAAAGACTATTTAAATTTTGGGTGACTGCATCGCCGGCAGTGACCCTTAGGTAGGGCTTGGAAGGTGAGGGGTAGCAATGAGGAGAGAGGCAGAGACGGGGAGAGAGGCAGCAATTAGGGGGTGGGGGGAAAGAGTGGGGCTGAGCAGTGACCAGCAGCAGCCCCTGGCTTCAATGTAGAGGTGGGAAGAGCACTCCTGCACACTCCAGCTCCATTCAGGTAAGTATATTTTGTACACCTGGTTTTCCTGATGCAGCCGGCTCGTCACATTGCAGATGTGCAGATTGCAGGTGTAGGCCCTGTACTGCTCTGGATGCTTATACCAATATGGCACTTCCAACTCAGTATGTGAGCATGCTGCCCACCCTACTGGATGCTTTTGTACCTGTTTTACACCTGTAAAGCACCATGCAGTGTTGTCGAATGTCTAGGCCATTGTGTGTCATGTGCATTTGAGTTTGCAGTCCTCAGACTTGAGGGCATGCACATAGGGACTGCATCAGGAAGAACATTAGGGGTGGAAAATGGTAAGTGATTTGATGGGAATGAGGGTGCTATGGAGACGATGCGGAAGCAGTTAAGTAAATCAGTAACTATCAAAGTAACGTAAGTTTGCGAGCGAATTAAATGAGGGAACTGGGGAAAGCTTTTTTCTATGGGCAAGTGAAGAGGGACACAAGCAAATTGCCTGATCAGTAATCAACACCTCAGGAGCAGAGAGACCACTAGAAATGAGGTCAAAGGGATAGCTGCGGATGTAGGTGAGGGATACATTATGTGGATAAAACGGATAGGAGTGCAAAAATGTTGACGATATGGCTAGGGGCATTAAAGTCACTAAGGATGAATCGTTGCTTGCTGCAGAGGCTACATGAGGGAAGAAGGGAGGACATCTCAGTGGGGAAGTCAGCATGGGGCTTGAGGGCGTCATTATACAACAACGATTTTAAATGAGATGTGGGAGGAATGGAGGGCGAGTTGCTTTAAGGAAGAGAAGGTGCCAGAGTAGAGGGTACAGGCCAAGATGAGACCTGATAATGAATGTTACTCCACTGCCATGGCATTTCGCTGGGCAGGTGGTGGAATGTGTAATCAGGCAGGGAGGCTGCAGTAAGATAGATTTACCCATGATGATATCATGGATGGCATGGGCCTTATTTGTGAGGGAGTGAACAAACATTTTAGAGTGGGTTGGATTGAAGATCTGTGGGGGCGGGGGTGGAAAGGGTAGACTTAGCCAGTTCAAGCACAAAAAACATGCCAAACAACTTACATTTATCTAGTGTATATAATTAACATAGTAAAATATCCCAAGGCACTTAGTTCTTCAGGAAACTGCTTTTTGTGAAACCCCTGAGGACACCCATGTTCTGATCAGGCTAATTATGCATGTGTGAATTGTTAGCATTAGACAGGAAAGATCTGTTTAAAACTATTGGGAGCAGGGGGAACAACTAGCTTATGTTGGAAACTCCAGATCCCTTTCCAAAACAAGCCTGAATGGGAAATTTAATGTTGGATAACCTGAAATCAGCAGCCTAGTCTCCCTGCAGTTTTGTGGCTATATTAGGATAAAGGAACTGACAGTAAAACCTAGCAATGGCAAGAGAGGAAAGGATTTCACCTTCCATATTATCTGGATACATGAAGAGGATCTAGAAGTTTGGCACCCTCTCTATCTTTTTCTCTCATTTCTGCTACAGAACTAGATTGACAAGTTCAGCTTAAGGCCAGACAGACCATTGAAACAAGTGGTAAGTGAAGCAAAAAAATTCTGTACTAGGGCACAAACCACTACATGCTGGATGCTCCAATCGCTATACAGAAACTGAATAATACCTGAACTACAAGTGCATCTGAAAAAAAAGACTTGCATTTATATAGCGCCTTTTATAACCTCAGGACATCCCACTTTACAGCTAATGAAGTACTTTTTGAAGTGACGCACAGCAAGATCCCACAAACAGATAATCTGTCTGTGATGTTTGTTGAGAAATAAATATTGGCCAGGATACCGGGGAGAACTCCCCTGCTCTTCTTTGAAATAATGCCATGGGATCTTTTACATCCACCTGAGGCAGAAGGTGGGGCCTCTGTCTAATGTCTCATTTGAAAGACGGCACCTCCGACAGTGCAGCACTCCCTCAGTACTGCACTGGAGTGACTGCCTAGATTTTGCACTCAATTCTCTGGAGCAGGACTTAAACCCACCACCTTCTGACTCAGAGGGAAGAGTGCTACCACTGAGCCAGGGCTGACAACCCTGACACCTGAATGAAAATAGTCATTCCCTGAAAATACTCAATACTGAGATTTGACCAATAGAAATTACTGTATTTGAATGTCTGGTGTTCCAAACTGGAGAGTAGTTGATATTACTAGCAGCTGAGGCCTCATATTCACTTTGAGCAACTCAATTTCTGCAATGAAAATGAAAAAACCGCAAGAGCTTTTAGTTATTATACCCTTGTTTATTGCTCTGATCCCTAGCTTTTGGGGATTTTTTTTCTTGAATTTAGCGAAAGGTCAGGAGCCAAAATACAACTGCCTGGCACTTTAAGAAATGGAAGTGCAGGTATTGCACTGAAAAATACACCACAATTTGCATGGGGGAAAATAGCTGAAAAACAGAAAAATCTGTGTTCATTAGTATAGGAAAGAAGGCAGGCTGAGGGAAGGGGGTGGTGGGGAGAAAGAGAAAAAAAATCAAATCATATTGCACATGACGGGTCAAACACACACATGCTACATTTTCTCTTGGAAGATGCAAAAGACCAGAACCAAGAACTCCTGGTATGGTACTGCTTCCTGTGCCTTCAAGGTACCTGATTTAACTCCCAATAAAGTTTCTTGCATGACGAAAAAAGGAACAACTGGGAAGTTCCATTAAAGAAACAAAAAGGGAACAGAAATATAAGCAAGACTGTTTCTACACACACATTTAAAAGACCAACATGTTACAGAAAGGACTTCTGATTTCATTGCTTTTTGTAGCCAAAGAACAAAAACAAAGATCCACAGAAACAAAAAATTTATTTCCAGTGTTTCCAGGGGACATTTACAAACCATTTGCCTATATCTGTACACAGGCTAAATACAATGTTGAATCTGAGAAAACAGTTCTCATGCACAATTAAGATTCTCTTTAGAGATGATGAAAAATGAGCAAGGGACCAGTTTTTCCAGAGACCGCTATCTACATGCCTATGTTACAAAGCTTTTATCAAATCTCAAATTTGAAAAAGCTACACATGAAATTATATACACGTTTAAGTATCTTTACAGAAACTTTAAAAATTCAAGTCCCATACAAAGACTGTATTAAAAGTCTGACTTAAAAAAAAATGTTCTTAAGATCCAACTGGAATGCCTATAGTGTGGAAGCTCTATTGTTCAGTTAATAAAATCTGGAAAATTATCTTAATGATCTTTTTGTTTTGTTTATAGATAAAACTTCATTTGTTCACAGTAGGTTTCTAGTCTTTTGAACTAAAAAGACAATATGGCACCCTATCTAACCCAAATTCTTTTTTTGAGATGAGGCACTTTCTTTAGCAACTTAAGTTCAAACAATTAAGTCCCAATAGTGTTTGTTTTGCTCGCCCTTATAAGCTGATGTAAAATATATGCAGCAATATCCAATTGTAGAGCATGTAAGATGTTTGCGGGAATCGCCGATCATGCAGTATGAGTACTTTATGGAATTTTGCATTGGAAGGTTTCAGCATTGCTCTTTTGTACTCAATTCATAAATTCATTTTATACAAAAGTTTAGCGTTTTTCTGGCTGTCAGTGTGCACTGTAAAGAGCTTCCACAGCACCCAGCACAGAAACCAGCCTGTATTATAGGCAGAGCAGCAGAGCATCAACCATTTCAAAATTCAAGTACAGATAGAAATATGTACAGGAGATTCATATTAAAAAAATCAGTATACTGTATGATGAGCAATTTGCTGTACAATATTCCGCAGCACTAGACACAAATAATTGCAGACCTACAAGTACTGATAGAAGCGAGACTTGACTACTTGATTACTGGATATTTTATGGGGATGAGCATCAACTGTTGTATTAAAATTGCTTTTTCCCTTGCTTTGGTGGCTGTCACCATTCACTTGGCCTGTTGAAGATAGTGGGCTAGGTGATGCTGAAGGGGAAGGCCGGCTGAGTTGGGGCAAACTAGCAGAGCTGTCTGCATCTTCTCCAAATGATGCATGCAACTTTGAGTTTCTTCCTTTGTCCAAACTAATGTCCACAGTTCTCGGCTCCGAGGCTTTTTCTGTGTGCAAATCTGGTGTGCTAGTGCGTAAGCGCTCTCGTGCAAGCCACTCTGTAATCGAGAGGTCCTGGGACTGACATTTTGGCTTAAGGCGGTCTACTGCTGACAACTGAGATTCTTTTCCACCACTCTCGGCATTATTTTGAGAATTTTGTTCTTGTTCCTGTGCTCTCCAAGCATTTAGAACACTGAGTTCTGAAAAATCCCTATTTCCTCCCATGGTATGTCTCCGCCTAATATTCTTTTTTCTACTGGTCTCTGGAGATCCCGACCTTTGTATGCCAACTCCAAACATGTCATCTGCAGAAGTCTTTAGACGTAGTTTTAAGCGCTCTGTAATTTTTAGTTTCCAAGCAGGCTCTACCCGATCGGGTTCATTTTTTATGGATGAAGCCAGGCTGCTTGTGGATTTCCCTTTCTTCATCACATCAAACATCTTGTATCCTCTATTTGACTCTTTCTGTTCCTTTGCATCCATTGCTACCTCACTATCACCCTTCAATCGAAGAGACTTTTTCTTGGAAAGTGTATCACATTCAATAAGCTTACGTGAACTGAATGCTTTCCTATCATCTAACCTTGGTGTTGAACTTCCTTCTGTTCCAGTCTTGTCACTTCCTTCCGAGTTTCTCCTGGTGCCCTTTGCTGTATCCTGCCTCATTACACGGAGAACCTTTTCAGGTGCACAACTTGCAGCAAAAACAGAAAAGTCACTGTCACTGTCTGTTTCTACATGGTGTCCTTCACTAACAAGTTCACTTCTCTCATCATCAGCCTCATCACCTTTGCTTTCTGTCACTGACTGGACTTCTGCATTCAGTATGTGGGTGTCCATGCCTGTAAGGTATGTTATAGAAGAAGTTGTGGAATAGTCCGACGTGATGGAGCTTACATCCGCAGTACCTGCATCTAAGCTTTTGACTTCCGATGTCTTTGACTTGCTTAAATTAGTTTGCTGCCGAGAGACCAGAGAACGATAACGGATTGCGGTAATCGAGTCAGACATAGTTTTATCAGTGTGGGGGTTCACATTACTAGCAGAAACCTCAATAGTAGATATGGGCGTTGTGCTTGCAATTAGTTGTGAGCTGAGACAGCCAACATTAGGTGAGTCTGTGCGTTTTTGGCAGTATGCTGGAAAGTTCTGCTGTGTGGGGCTTGCTTCTTCTAGAGAGGCTTGTTTTCTCATTCCATACTTTTCAATCAATGCCACAGATAAAGACTGGCTCCTTTCATCTGTACTTTCCTTCTCTTGCTGCTCACTATACCAGTTATCTAGTTTTCCCTTCGGTTCAGATAAGTCAACTTCATTTTCAGATTCTCCTTTACTCCCCAGTTCCTTAATTGCACCAGTGTGGGGATGGTTTGATATTTCTTTCCTGGAAAATACACTTTCCAACTCATCATCTGAGCTGCTCTGTTGTGGCTTTAGATCCTTTTTCTTTCTTTTACGGCTGGCTGCAGCAAAGATGGATGACACAAGCAAATCCCTGCTGTATTGATCCTTTCCGGATCCCCAAGAACCCTGTTAAATGGGAAAAAAATATTTGAAATAAAATCTGTTGCACTACCAATTAATGCTTCCAGGCACGGGTCTTAACACTGAACAATGGCATTTTACAAACACATTTGAAATAACACATTTTGAAAGTGAATAATGCTCCTCAAATAACTGTTTTGGGGAGTACATTAAAAACAGTGCTGGGTTATCTTTAACCAGTCATATTTTCAGAATGAAAATATCGAAGTCACACACATAAAATACTGGACATGGAGGAAATCAGGCAGCAAAATCCATGTCTGGTACCCACCCTTAAATAGAGTTTAAAATCATTTACTTTATTCAGTCAATCATTCACCCATACTTGTGCCACAATGTCGCAAGTGTTACTGAGTTTTAAAAGGAAAGGCAAGAATGCAATGCAACTGAAACCAGTTCAGCCATACAATACTTTCTGGGTGCCTTATATTTCTTTTAATTTGAATATACCAAGGATAGAAACAGCAGCTGAAGGGACAATATTTGGAAAGAAAGAGTACAACTTTTTTTGGTGTCGCCTGTTTCACTGAAATGCTCACAGTATAAAGAGGACAGTTCTATGAACCAGGAGAGACCACATTTCAATGCTGATGCAAATTATGGCTCCAGGGCTCAGCTGTAAATTAGATACTGAATGTACAATCTCACCATGTGATCCCCACCAGTACTACATACCATTCTTACACTCTCAGAATACCCCTGCTCAAATAAAGCTATAATGTATAGCAGCAATAAATTGATTAAAATACCACTTTTACATATACATTTGGAGATAGTTCAAAATGGTGGAACTTTTAAGAACCCATGTGGTACCACAAATGAAATTTAAACGTTAAAATGTGAAACTATCAAGGACCTAGTCACACACACACAAGTTTCAGAAGCAATTAGCTTGGCATAACTTATGAAAGGACTGTGACAGCCCCTTCATAATTCCAAATCTGGTTCCCAGAGGTGGTCCTGTTGATGCATCATCCACCTAACTGCGTACAGTGCCTGGTTATCCAAACTTCCACATTGCCCAAACTCATTCAAATCCTGCACATAAGCTAGAGGCCACTATGTCTGGTCCATAACTGCACTGTCTGGAGCCCCTCCTAGATCACCCTATTTATACATGACTCTAAACACTGCACAGAGAGATTCAAATTATAATGCAGTGAAATCTTTATATTCATGCCAGTATGAGGCCTATGACAACACAAGCATGCTGTATGAATCTCTTCAACACCGTATAGTAGTAGTGATAATTTGTATGCAATTTTGTGCTAGGAATAAGACCAGAATTTGTTCTGAGCTTTATTTAAACTATTCGGTTATCTTCTGAGATTGCACAAGGGCAGTTAAGACTAAGTGGGGGTTAGAGGGCAGGGGTTAATTGGAGCAGGGCACATGAATGTAATTCAGTATCCATTTCAAAATCATACACTTGGTCCTTATTTTAATATAACTTTGATTTTATATTATTATATTTATAGTGAAACAGAAAAACATGGGGATTTGGGAAGCAGAGAAGTAAAGCTGCAGTAAAGCCTGAGGAGGTGGGAGATGCAAAACTGAAGCACTACAGTGGTGTCACTGGCTGAAGAGTGTAATTGCAGAGTGACAAGTTTACATAGACAGTTTCCATTATAAATAAGAACGTAGGAATATATAATGGCAAAAATATTGATACAAAAGTGTGACAAAAAATGTGCTAACAGGAAGCAAGGTTTTTTGTTCAGAAAAGCGCGTGCGGATGCAAGATTTTTAATAGCGATAAATTGAAAAGATGTGAGTGCATAGGTCACAGCAAAGATTCTTGGACACTTGTTACTCCTTGCCACTACATAGAATATTTTTGTAATGTGAGTACTTAAATGTGCAAAGATTCTACACAATTAATAATTTGATCAGTGAAACAATTCATAACTACTGATACTTTTGTAAATATAGTTTAAAATCTTTTACCAAAAGGACCTCTGTACATCAATTTTATAAAACAATTTCAAATACATTAGGTTTACAAAAGAAATTGCCATCAATATTTTTTAAAACTGTAATCTAGTGCCTACAGCAGATAATTGGTACATTACCACATAACAGAATGCACTATACAGTGAAGCCTTATTGCAATTTACAAGTAATGTTTCATTAATGCAGTTTCTTCATATTTAATGATAGCCCAGTTTAAAAGAAACTGACCTCATTATTAGAGTTGCAAACCAATGAGTAAGTTGAAATTTAAAGATAATTTCTTCTTTACCTCCACTCCTTATGCCCCCCCAAAAAGGCAAAAGCAGAGTTCCCTAAAATTATTTCTCTGTCGCTTAAATGAAGTGATATCTTGAAAGACAAATAATGCACTTACTAAAGCAGGGGATGAATCTCAAAATATAATATCTATTTCACAACAAAAAGCCCAGAGATGGCCTCATTTAAAAAAAACTGACCTGGAGAGCTTTTAGTTTCTGTTCTGTGGATCTGTTGGCAACTTTACATGGGTTGCGCATAATGAAATAGTTAGTAGTTTCAATTCCTGTGCTCCTTCAGGATCAAGTTCAGGGACAGATACGACAGCGAGACAATTAAGTCTATCCTTGTAAACATATTGGCCTGAAGTTTCTGTTAGGGGCCCAACTGGGAAATGTGCCCGGAATGTGCTGGACACTGTGCCGCTTTTGCTGAGGTGAAGTCAGGCTCAAGCATCCGTGCAAACTCATTTGCATAAGCCCGATCAACGCAATCAAGCAGCGTAATCGAATGTAATCGATTATCGACTGGAACATGGCCAACGGGGCCTCAAGATTGTAGAATTAAACCAATTTAAACTGAAAATGTGTTCAAAAGTAATTGCTGCAGCTGTACAAACAGACCAATCAATGGTTTCCATTGACTGCTGGTCACAGGTCCCATATACCAAGACAGATCAATTGACTGATTATAGCATTAGTATGAGAGACAGACCCGGATGAGGCCCTCAATTGTTTGCTGGTCACTACAGCTCATTAACAATGGATTAATGTGGCCGAAATTCTGGATGCAATGTGATGAACACCCCTGAATGAGCGCAATCAGTGGAAACTCACCACGCCGACCTGGGGCATGGCCAGTTTTCTGGGCAGGGACTGCTTTGGGCGATTTAGCTTTTGAACCAGCGTAAAAGATGGCGGAAACTCAAGCGCAAGTGGTTATGGGCGTAACTCACTTACGTTTTAAATTCCGCAATCTTTTGTGCTATTGCAGTCGATTCCACCCGGATTGCGCTGATACCTGGGCGGAAAACATGCTGAAACTCCAGGCCAGTATTAGGAAAATGGTTGCAGAGGGAGAGGAAAGGATGAAGGGAGGCAGGCATAACTCCCAAGCTTGACACAAGGACAAGGAGTCCAATCACGAGGTAATTAAAAATACATATCGGCTGCAGTACAGTCTCTGTACTAGGAATTCTAATGCCAAAAGAACAATTTCATTCAAAAAATTTATAAATATCAGGATGATGGCACACTGATGTTAAAGTTCTACTGCATGATGCGAGATTAGGAGCTGTGAAGGAGCAAACTGATTTAGGTGTCCATGTACACACATCACTAAAAGCTAGTGCACAGGTACAACAACTAATCAAATAAGCTAATGGAATGTTGGCCTTTATCTCAAGAGGGTTGGAGAACAAAAGTGAGGACGTGATGTTTCAGTTGCATAGAGCCTTGGTCAGACCCCATCTGGAGTAATACGTTCAGTTTTAGGCACCAACTTCAGCAAGATATATTGGCCAAGGAAGGAGTACAGCGCAGATTCACCAGATACCAACAATAGCTTACATTTACATAGCACATTTAACATAGCAAAAACTTCCCAAGGCGCTTCACAGGAGTGTTATCAGATGAGATTTTGACACCTAGCCACATAAGGAGATATTAGGACGGGTGACCAAAAGCTTGGTCAAAGAGGTGGATTTTAAGCAGCGACTTAAAAGGAGAGGGTCAGGAAGGGAATTCCAGAGCTTAGGGCTTAGGCAGTTGAAGGCACAGCCTCCAACGGTGGAGGGATACGCAACAGGCTAGAATTGGAGGAGTGCAGAGATCGGAGGGCTGGAGGAGGTTAGAGAGATAGGGAGGGACGAAGCCATGGAGGGATTTGAAAACAAGGATGAAAATTTTAAAATAGAGGCGCTGCTGAACCTGGAAGCCACTGTAGGTCAGCGAGCACAGGGGTGATGGGAGAGCGGGACTTGGTGCGAGTTAGGACAAGGTCAGCAGAGTTTTAGATGAGCTGAAGCTTACAGAGGGTGGAAGGTTGTCCAGAAGAGCATTGGAATACTCGAGTCTGGAAGTAACAAAGGCATGGATAAGAATTTCAGCAGGAGAGGAGCTGAGGCAAGGGAGGAGACGGGCGATATTAGAGGTGGAAGTAGGAGATCTTAGTGATGGAGAGGACGTGGGGTAGGAAGCTCAGCTCAGGATCCAGTTCCACCTCAGACGGTGGCCAAGGAGGGGAATGGAGTCGGTGGCTAGGGAATCGAGTTTGTGGTGGGGACTGAAAACAACGGCTTCGGTCTTAATATTTAACTGGAGGAAATTTTTGCTTATCCAATACTGGATGTCGGACAAGCAACGTGAAGAGTCAGAGGCAGTGGATGGGTTGAGAGATGATGGTGGTGAGGTACAGTTAGGTGTCGTCAGCGTATATGTGGAATCTGATGTCGTGTTTCCGGATGATGTCACCGGGGAGCAGCATGTAGATGCGAAATAGGAGGGGGTCAAAAGATAGATCCTTGGGGGAATCCAGAGATAACGGTGATGGAGCGGGAAGAGAAGCCATTGCAGAAGATTCTCTGGCTATGACAGGATAGATAGGAATGGAACTAGGCAAGGGTAGTCCCACTCTGCTGGACAATGGAGGAGAGGCTTTGGAGGATGGTGTGGTCAATGGCTGCAGACAGATCGAGAAGAACGAGGAGGGATTGTTCACCACGGTCACAGTCACGTAGGAAGTCATTTGTGACTTTGATAAGGGCCATTTCAGTGCTGTGGCAGGGACGGAAACTTGATTGGAGCGGTTCAAATATGGAGTCGTGGGAAAGATGGGCACCGGTTTGGGAGGCAACAACATGTTCAAGGACTTGAGAGGAAAGTGAGGTTGGAGATGGGGCGATAGTTTGCAAGAACAAAGGGGGTCAAGGGAGCAGGAGGTGGGTCTCATGGACAAGATGAGCTCGGAGAGGGTACGAGGGGAGATAGGAGAGAAATTAGAGAAAGATGCTAGGGCTTAAAGGGCTAAATTATGAGGCAGGTTGCATAAACCTTGGCATGTAGTCCCTTAAGTTTAGACGGTTGAGGAGTGATCTAATTGAGGTGTTTAAATTTATAAAAGGATTCAATAGGGTAGATACAGAAAATGTATTTCCTCTGGTGGGGGAATCCAGAACAAGAGGGCATAATCTTAAAATGATCATGAGGCCATTTAGGAGTGAAATCAGGGGACACTTTTTCACAAAGGGTTCTGGAAATTTGGAACTTGCTTCCCGAAATGGTTGTGGATGCTGGGTCAATTGAAATTTTCAAGACTGAGATTGACAGATCTTTGTTGGGTGAGGGTATCAAGGAATATAGAACAATGGCAGTTTAATGTAGTTGAGATCCAGCTCAGTCATGATCTAACTGAATGGCAGAACAGGCTCGAAGGGCTAAATGGCCTACTTGCAAACATTCAGTTCTCAATCTAAGCCATCTCCAACCATGAAGGAAAATCAGAGGGAATCATGCTTCTACAGTCTCTGACACTCCCTAATGGCTGGTTACAGGGGCAGTGGATTGAACCCAAGGAGGAGGCATCGGGCCAAACAGGCAAGGGGTGGGGGATAAAAACCAAGAATAGGGAAACTTACCCAACTACCAATAGTTTTAAAAAAACATATTTAAATCATATACTTGAATTCAGTGTCAAAAGTATTGTCTACTAACGTAAATTATGGTATCTTCAAAATTTTAGGGGAAAAAATGTGAAATCTAATAGGCACATCCGCACTAAAAAAATGTTTAACTGTGATATTGATGACTGCTCAACTGGCTTAAGTATCTTAATAAGAAAGGACTTGCATTTATGTACCACCCTTCACAACCTCAGTCCCAAAATGCTTTTCAACCAATGAAGTACTTTTTTTTTGAAGTGTAGTCACTGTTGTAACAGCAAACTTGTGCACAGCAAGTTCCCACAAACAACAATGAGATAAATGAGCTGATAATCTGTATTAGTGATGTTAGTTGTGGGATAATTATTGGCCAGGACACTCTGGAGAACTCTACTGCTCTTCATCGAATGGTGCCATGGGGCCTTTTATGTAATGCAAAAGATACTTTAACATTGTTCTTTAAAACCAATTAATGCTACGTAATAAGCATGAAATAACTTTGGATTTCATTGGTGAAGATAAACTAATTACAATTACAACTTCAATTATTTAAGAGGGCTACCTCAGCAGTGAAATAAAAAATTCTAGTCACACACTCCTATTACACACTTTCTATGCTTTTATAACTGCCAATTAGCAAATGGGTTTCTATGCCTTATATGTTATTAGCAGTTAAAGTTCTCACCTTAGATTTTGCTGAGTCACTAGTGGCTGAATCTATAAGAGATAAGAAAGATGTTACAATGTTACATTTATTTTTACACATAATTTTCAAACACAAATATTCACTGTAATCATGAAGCAAAATTATAATTCATAGAAAATTGTATGACTGCAATAGAAAAAGGGCACAGAGTGGAGAGTTATAAGCTCACTGAGATGAAAAGCAGCACAGACAGCCACCACCATGAAAGTATGCTGTGAAATTGTGGGTAAAACCAGCTCAATGAGAGGGATGGCAAAGGGACCCTGTTCTCTTTTAAAAAAAAACACACAAATAAACACTAATTAATCATTAGTACATATTAGAACAATTTATTCTTGTATCCATTTGCAGAACTCATTCTTTCATTTTATTTAAAATTTGTGCTGATTACATGCATTATTAATACTAAGGCACTCCTACTTCTAAATACACCAGCAGTTTGTGTTACATCTACACAAATGTAGATATTAGTCTAAGGGGTATACAACTTAAGATGCTACTTTAAAAGACGCTTTACAAGGGTTACTTACTCCATAAGAAAGTAAGGCAACGATTGTGGAGCGAAACACAAATGTACAGAACTCAAACACAAAACCAGTAATCTACCTTTTATTTTACTTATAATGAAACTATTCCAATATATTCAATTGAGCTGTATTTATGGTCCATCTAGAGGCATCTGACTTTCAAATTTGACAAGCAGGGGCACGATGAAATGTAGAATGAAAGCTGCAAAAAGAGATTTACTATGGGGCAACAGCTGAGGCTATAAAATCATGAGAGGGGGCAGAAAGGGGCTAGCAAAATTCCAATTTTTAAAAATATATTTCAATATTTTAAAGCTATTAGTATATTAAAACTATTCCTACAATTCACTTTGCAAGTCTGTGAGTCAGACCAAGAGCTGAGCCCCCAGCCACACCCCTTTTGAAACATGGTTTATGCTACATGACTATAAAAACTAATAGACCATACCATGCTATTTCTCCTCAGGGTCTGCTTCAGAAATGATAAGAAACAGCAGAAAGACTTTAAGAAAGTAGTATTGGTCTTTTTAAAATAATCATAACAGCAAATTTACATCACAGACGATAATTTTCCATTTACAAGAAACGGGGGTTTCTGCAGACTAGGCAGCTACAATGAGGGCAACAATCCTCCTTCTTCCTACAGTTCCAGCTGTCCATCAGTGACATCACAGAATCCATCAGTGACATCACAGTGTGATAGACTCCTCCAACTTCGCCTGTTTCAAGATCAGTATGTGTAAATGCTGGAAAAAACCCTTTAACACTCAGACAGGAGCTTTGTGACAAAGTTGACAAGTTTGGGAAAAGAACATGCTGGGTTAGTTTGACAGTGGGTAGGATGACAAGCTCACACTAATGGGACAAAAACATCCTCCAAACCAAGCCTAGGTTAATGATATTGAGAGTAAGGGCAGAAGATAAAAAGAAATGGCACAGCATATACACAAAATTACCACACTAAAGTACAAATAATTGTGCAATTTTAATAGCAATTTATAGAGTATATATATATTATATATATATATAGACTTACATTATTCTGATAATAAAATCTCAGCTGGATCACATTACTTGAACCAAACCTTTTAAGTGCATTTAGTTATGAGTTAGATAACTTGCTTTAAAAAAAAATCAGTATCTCTTTTCTCATTCTTTTGCTCAAATGACATTGCACATTTCATGGAATGAAATTAATGCAACATGATTTTGAAGTGGCCCAGATTTATATGTTTCTTTTTCAATTGCTTTTAAGCCCAGTGAAATCACTGTCACTCCAAAATGAAACAGTGTCATTTGATTCAGTTAAGTTGTAACAGGCTGGAGAAAGGAAGTAAAATAACTCAGTGCAGATTCGACTTAAATCCAGCCCAAATATATGATAAAAAGTGATACTGTCCGACTAACACATACGTACACATCACAGTCCCACAGACAAGGTCAGACAAAAATACAGCAAACAAGCATCCAACCACTAAAACTAGGCAAGTCTTAGCTTTATACTTTTCCTCAGATTAAATTCCTTAAATTAAAAGCTAATTTTTCAGCGAACACTGCAATCATTACCAATAAAGTATGCCTCTGTATACAATGAAAATTGAGTTCCTGAAAACATTTCAGTCCTACAATGGTTAATTATAACTTAAAAATGTGCATAGCACACTATGTATATATAAAATCACAATGTTACAGTACTACATTAAATCCATTTGTCTTTTAAAAACAAACAATCTGTAATCATGGATAACCAAGAAACAATATACCTCTGAACACTTTAAAGTATATAATTTGAGGTTATAGTTGTTTCACAAAATGCAGCAATTTTTCCCCCACTACAAGTATTTGCAGTTTTGAATGGGCAAGTACAAGCATTTCAATCTTGAACTGTCTACTTCTGTAGGAAGCTGGTCAGTAACAATGACACTGTCTGTTACCGGGTTCTGCAGTGTCTTGTTCAGGCAGTTACCTGAAACATCTCCCGGAGTAGTTCCTGTTCTCCCAATGTTGGTTAGCAAATGATCTATGTTTGGCACTGGCTGTGTATCAACTGTGCTTTCTTCCTGGACTGGTGTCTACATTCACAAGAGTAAGAAGATCAGAAAGTTGGTTTTCTTTTACTGGAAAAAACACACACCAGTAACCCAAGTCTAAATGAACACTAAACTTCTACATTCTCCAGTATGGCAAGATTGTCATTTACTAGCATCAATGAATTGCCTGAACCAGGGTCTGAAAAAAGATAGGTTGCTTGTCTTTAAGTACAACAGCTATTCTTTGAATGAATGCTTACTCCCCTATGAATAAGTAACAAAATTGGTAGCTGAGTGAGGTCCTACTTTCTCTTTGTGGCATTTATTAACCAGACTCATGTGACTTTTCCCCACTATGTCCTATAAGACAACTTCTTTTCATACATCACATTCAGTGCTTTTGATGAGTGTTTAAATTTTAGTATTGCATTTTGCAAGGACTCAATATCCTTTTGACAGAATAGAAGGGCACCTTTCCTGCTATACTAAAATGAAACATATAGGATATAAGCAAAATGTATGATTTCAAATAACCAGAAACACATGGTCAATTAGCAACATAACACCTTTTTGTCTCAGTCTTAATCACACTGTAAAAAATAAGTAAGAAAATATAAAATGTCATTTATATTATATACTTTAAGGATTACAGCATTTACTTGTAAAAACAAAAGTAAAATACGCATTTTAAATCAAATTTCTTACAAATTGATTATTCAGCCAGTAAATGATAATGGGAGGAAGCTGTACTGTACTTTGAGGTACACTACACATGCTTGGTCATTAGCTTGCAAACTCATTCCCTAGGACCAATGATATTAGTGGAGGTTTTCTAATCCAAATTTGGATATCAAATAAAACCAAAATATGATGAAATGGTGCATTCAAGACAGTTGATAAAACAGTCTATGCCTGGCAGAATTATGTTAAATCTATCCATTCCTTGTACATAAAGATGCACAGATGCAACTCACATTCTCAAGAGGATTATAGAGAATTCTCCATTGTATGTCCTTAGTTTCAAAAAGTTCAGTACTATCAATTTTGAAAAAACTGGCACTAAGCTCATCAAAATTATATCTCTTCTGATCTAGCCCACACGTGCACTGTATCAAGTTTTATATTTATTAATTCTTCTTCCTCTTTCGAGATAAGAGGCTTCGTAATCCTTATTGCCAGGCTTGAAGGACTGGTTCTACATAGAATGTACAGCACACAAACAGGCCATTTGGTTCAGTAGGTCCACACTGGTGTTTATGCTCCACACGAGCCTCCTCCCTCCCTAACACCAGAAGCAATCATGCTTGCTCAGCAAACAATTTACAAGATCTCAACTATTCTGTAAGATTCTGGACAGTTTCCAAGCTGACAATGATGCATCCGAGTACTCAGCGCTGCCTACACCAGTAGCCTCTTGGAAGCCAGACAACAGCTATCAACTCCCTTAAGAGGGAAGGGGTGATGTGCTACAAGAGGGATGGGGTGATGCGGTATTCAGTTACCTCACAAGTGCTCACTGATTGTTTCCCTAGTTTTTTCTTGGGTGGGGAAGAATGTCAGACTTAACATGACATTTGTGATTATTTGCTGGCACCAAGGTGTTGTGCTGAATGCCCAGCACTTATACAATTGTAACTTTTAAGATAGTGGCTAACAGAGTATAATTATAGACCCTTTTTTCAGGTACAGATGTTGATGTTGATAATTAGATGGGGTTTGTTTTAGAAGCATGTTTGCCCTTCTCTCTAAACCCAATGTTTGATAGGGGGCCATAAGTAGCACCAGGAATGCACTCCTTAAAAAGCTGCTACTGATTTTGCCTTTATATTAAGGATTGAGGCACTTGGACAGCAAAGTTTTATTTTGTTTTTATCCGCTTTAGCCGCCAGATTTTGAATTGTCTATTTTGGCTTCAATAACATTTATGAATCACAGGAGGCTGTTCATAAGTAATTTTCTGAAATAAAATTGGTAGAATTCACAGGGTCCAGTAGGAAATCCCCTTCCTCCAAATTTGGGAGAGGTTTTCTATACCTAATTCAGAATTTAAATGCAGAATCAGTCACAAAAAACTAAGAACTCTCCAGAACTTGCAAGGCAAGGATCAGATTCTTCCAAAATAACGACAGTCTGTTTAAAAAAGCTTACTTTTCTCTCACAGTGAAGCACCACACATTTATAATTAATACCGATGGCAGGAGAAAGACCAAAGCATGGCTTTAAAAGATGCAGCAAGAGTAGGTCATTTGGATTTCAGCTGAGAACACGTAGAGTAGAACAAACAGGTTTTTAGTAGCCTCTTGAATCACATAATTTATTATATATTTACGAAGAAAAATACTAGTTTTTCTAGGTAAAATATAAATAATGTATTTATCAAGAGTTAATCAAATTTTCCTCATCCCTTTTTATTACACAAAATCAATGTTCTTGTATGAATTTGCAGTTAAGGTACAGGTAGCTGAATAGCAAGAGCTTTCTGGAATAAAGTACCCTCCCAAACTTTGTAGACTAAGAACAGCAACAGATGAATGCTGCACAGTTGCTTCTTTACATTTTCTAGCACAACTTCACTTTTTAAGTGCCATTATCTTTACAAACAGCAGCATTCACCATTGTATTTTCATCAAACATTTTACTTTTAGACTTCATTTATTTAAAATATCAAACCAGCAAATTTCAGTAGCAAAATATTTTAAACTTGTAAATGCAGGCAGTGTGGGTGCATTGTATTGATTAAAATTCAGTTTTAATAGCTTTCTTTCATAAGAATTTGTTATAACATTTGAGTGTGCTAAGTTAAAAACTATGATATACTTAATAAGTTTATAAAAACAATTAATCCAAAAAGAAATCACCTGGAAAAGGGTTACTAAAACCATCAACATTATTATAGGCAAGGATACTGAGTGAGATTGACATCAGTTCCAGTTTGGTCTGTTGCACATCTCTAAGTATGCCTTGAAATTATTACTACTTACGGTTGCATTTTCATCACCTTCTTCAGTGAAAAACCAGTCATACTGAAAAACATAAGCAAATCGATCTTTGTTATAACATAGTTGCTGATTCAAACAACCTCTAGCAAATGGCTACTTCTAATATGCAGCAAAACAAATAAAAGAAACATACATGTTGTATGAGCGTTTCCACTATTTTGTATTGATCTGGCATGTGAGTAACCATGTGCATCATGTTGTCTTCCGATGTTCTGACGAGGGTTGGACCAAATACAATTGCCAGATTTCTGGGCTCCATCTGAGGGCACAACAGTTTTACATCTTTTAAAATACCAAACTATTTGAAAACATTACACTGCAATATCATATCAGCCCCAACTACATACATTAATAATGGATGCTGGAACAGGAGTAGGTCATTTAGCCCCTCGAGCCTGTTCAGTCATTCAATGAGATCATGGCTGATCCGTGACCTAACTCCATATATCTGGCATGGACCCATATTCATGAATACATTTGGTTAACAAAAATCTATCAATCTCAGATTCAAAATTAACAATTGAGCTAGCATCAACTGCTGTTTGCAGAGGAGAGTTCCAAACTTCTACCACCCTTTCTGCGTAGAAGTATAACCCTAGTTTGTGTAATCTCTCCTCGTAATTTAATCCTTTGAGTCCAGGTATCATTCTGGTAAATCTATGCTGCACTCCCTCCAAGGCCAATATATTCTTCCTAAGGTGTAATGTCCAGAACTGAACACAGTACTCCAGGTGCAGTCTAACCAGAGATTTGTATAGCTGTAGCGTAACTTCTACCCCCTTGTATTCTAGTCCTCTCGATATAAAGGCCAGCATTCCATTAACCTTTTTGATTATTTTCTGTACCTGTCCATAACATTTTAATGATCTGTGTACATGGACCCCTAAATCTCTTTGGACCTCCACTGATTCGAGCTTTTCACCATTGAGAAAGTACTCTGATTTATCCTTTTTAGATCCAAAGTGGATGATCTCACACTTGCCTACACTGAAATCCATTTGCCACACTTTTGCCCATTCACTTAATCTATTAATTTCTCTCTTTAATTTTATGCTTCCATTGACACTGCTTACAATGCTACCTATCTTTATGTCTTCGGCAAACTTGGATATATGGCGCTCTGTCCCGTCATTTTTTAAAATTCATTCATGGGATGTGGGCGTCGCTGGCAAGGCCAGCATTTATTGCCCATCCCTAATTGCCCTTGAGAAGGTGGTGGTGAGCCACCTTCTTGAACTGCTGCAGTCCGTGTGGTGAAGGTTCACCCACAGTGCTATTAGATAGGGAGTTCCAGGATTTTGACCCAGCGACGATGAAGGAACAGCAATATATTTCCAAGTCAGGATGGTATGTGACTTGAAGGGGAACGTGCAGGTGATGTTGTTCCCGTGTGCCTGCTGCTTTTGTCCTTCTAGGTGGTAGAGATCGTGGGTTTGGGAGGTGCTGTTGAAGAAGCCTTGGCGAGTTGCTGCAGTGCATCCTGTGGATGGTACACAGTGCAGCCACTGTGCGCCGGTGGTGAAGGGAGTGAATTTTTAGGGTGGTGGATGGGGTGCCAATCAAGCGGGCTGCTTTGTCCTGGATGGTGTCGAGCTGCTTGAGTGTTGTTGGAGCTGCACTCATCCAGGCAAGGGGAGAGTATTCCATCACACTCCTGACTTGTGCCTTGTAGATGGTGGAAAAGGCTTTGGGGAGTCAGGATGAGTCACTCGCCACAGAATGCCCAGCCTCTGACCTGCTCTTGTAGCCACAGTATTTATGTGGCTGGTCTAGTTAAGTTTCTGGTCAATGGTGACCCCCAGGATGTTGATGGTGGGGGATTCGGCAATGGTAATGCCGCTGTACATCAAGGGGAGGTGGTTAGATTCTCTCTTGTTGGAGATGGTCATTGCCTGGCGCGAATGTTACTTGTCACTTATCAGCTCAATCCTGGATGTTGTCCAGGTCTTACTGCATGCGGACACGGATTGCTTCATTATCTGAGGAGTTGCGAATGGAACGGAACTGAATACTGTGCAATCATCAACGAACATCACCATTTCTGACCTTATGATGGAGGGAAGGTCATTGATGAAGCAGCTGAAGATGGTTGGGCTTAGGACACTGCCCTAAGGAACTCCTGCAGCAATGTCCTGGGGCTGAGATGATTGGCCTCCAACAACCACTACCATCTTCCTTTGTGCTAGGTATGACTCAAACTGGAGAGTTTTCCCCGATTCCCATTGACTTCAATTTTACTAGGGTGCCTTGGTGCCATACTCGGTCAAATGCTGCCTTGATGTCAAGGGCAGTTACTCTCACCTCACCTCTGGAATTCAGCTCTTTTGTCCATCTTTGGACCAAGGCTGTAGTGAGTTGTTAATAAATGGTTGAGGCCCCAAACACAGCTATCACGAGTCACATCCTGCCAATTTGTGTACCTGCCCATTATCCCTACTCCCTGTCTCCTGCCACTCAGTCAATTTCCTAACCAGGTTAATAATTTGCCCTCAATTCCATGAGCTTCAAATTCAGCTAACAATCTCTTATGAGGGACCTTATCAAATGCCTTCTGGAAGTCCATATAAACAACATCCACAGATATTCCCCTGTCCATTTCTTTAGTCACCCCTTCAAAAATCTCAATCAGGTTCATCAGGCATGACCTACCCTTTACAAATCCGTGCTGGCTCAGGAATGGTTCCTGAATTGAGAGAACTTTGGAAGATTATAGTTAGGGCATCTGCATTGTTCTCACCGACTTCCTTTACAACCCTGGGATGGAAACCATCTGGTCCTGGGGAAATGTCACTCTTTAGTGCCAATATTTTCTTCATTATTGTTAATTTGCTTATGTTAATTATGGTGAGTCCCCATCCCTGATTCAAAATTAGTTTCCTTGGGGTGTCCGGCATGCTATCCTCTTCCTGTAATGTAAATACTGGCGCAAAGTAATTATTTAACATGTTCGCCATTTCCTCATTTTCATTTACAATATCACCATTATTAGTTTTTAAGGGGCTCACATTGCTCTTAACCACCCTCTTTTCCCTAATATAATTGTAAAATTTTTTTGTGTTGAATTTGATATCCCTTGCAAGTTTCTTTTCATACTCCCTTCTTACTATCCATTTTGTCACCCGTTGCTGTTCTTTGTATCTCTCCCAGTCGCCAGGATCTGTGCTCCATTCTGCGCTATTTTTTGCATTTTTGTATGCTTTCTCTTTTAATTTTATGTTGTCCCTTACCTCTTTTGTCATCCATGGCTGTTTTTTTTTAAACAGATCATCTGTCGTTTTACCCATTAACATATTTGCCCAGTTTATGGTGGACGGTTTCTGTCTCATCCCGTTGAAGTCGGCCGTACCTAAATTTAGAATCTTAGTAGCTGTTACGGGGTTCTCCCTTTCAAACACAACGTTGAACTCGATCATATTATGATCACTATTAGATAAAGGCTCACACAACCGTAGGCTGTTAATTAAATCTGGTTCATTATTCATTATTAAATCTAATGTGGCCTGTGCCCTTGTTGGTTCTAGAACATATTGTTGCAGAAAGCTGCCCTGAACACAAAAAATGTTATCTTTCTGACATGGGCTCATCTGCTTATCCCAATCTATATGAAAGTTAAAATCCCCCATTAAAACCACTCTGCCGATGCTACATGCTTGTCTAATCTCTTCATTTATGCATTCTGCCACTTCACAGCTACTACCAGAGGGCCTATACAGAACTCTCACTATAGTCTTACGTCCTTTTCTACTTCATAATTCTACCCATAGAGTCTCCACTGCTTGCTTATCTCTCGTTATATCCTCTCTTTTCATTGAAGTAATTTCACCCATAATCACTCCTCCCCCTCTACCAGTTTCCCTATCCTTCCTGAAAAGCAAAACACTGCGGATGCTGGAAATCATAAAATCAAAGAAAGTTACGGCACAGAAGGAGGCCGCTCGGCCCATCATGTCCGAAATCTGAAATAAAACAGAAAATGTTGTTTTTCTGTTTTTATTCCCTATCCTTCCTGTAGACCTTATAACTTGTAAATTCAGTTCCCAGTCCTGACTGTCTTGCAGCCATGTCTCAGTAATGGCTACCATGTCATACCCTCTAAGTTGAATTTGCACCTGCAATTAATTCAATTTGTTTCTTATACTCCATGCGCTTGTATAAAGAATGCTTAGTTGGGTCACACACCGTAATTTGTCCTTCTGCTCGAATGTTGTTTTCCTCACACATTTCTTATTTCTCTCCTGATCTAATTACTTTAAATCTTTTAGTTTTACCTGTAGGGCCTAAAGCATAATTTTTGACTATTACTCTACTCTCTTTCATTTTGTTTGTTTCAGAATTGTTAACTGTCACAGGGCACACATAGTTTTCAAATATAATTTCATTAGGAACAGGAATTACAACAACAACTTGCATTTATATCATGCCTTTAATGTAGTAAAATGTCTCAAGGCGCTCCTTGGGGGTGTTATCAAACAAAATGTGACACTGAGCCACATAAGGAGATATTAGGACAGGTGACCAAAAGCTTGGTCAAAGAGGTAGGTTTTAAGGAACATCTTAAAAGGAGAGAGAGGTAGAGAAGCAGAGTAGTTTAGGGAGGGAATTCCAGAGCTTAGGGCCTAGGCAGCTGAAGGCATGGCCGCCAATGTTAGGATACAGGCAGCAGAGGTTTGGATGAGTTCACGTTTATGGACGGTAGAAGGTGGAAGACCGGCCAGGAGAGCATTGGAATAGTCATGAAGTCTAGAGGTAACAAAGGCATGGATGAGGGTTTCAGCAGCAGATGAGCTGAGGCAGTGGCTGAGAATTACAATGACATATCTGGATATAATATTCTGTGACATTAGCAAAGCTGAGTGCTCCATAACTAATAAGCAAATTAATATCGTTGGACATCATTCTAGATTTTAAAAATGAATTCTGAACACCAGCAGGAAGTCAAAGTGACCAGCACTACTGCAAGTCAAAATCTCAACCTACTGAGGCAAATTGAGAAACCCAAGGTATTCCTAATTTTCATTTACATTTTTTAAAAACATACTGATTCAAAATATTGATGCAATTTGAACAGATACCTTATTTTTTTCAGAGTTTTCTGCTACTGTTTTCAGATGTGCCGAGAGAAATTTTAACGTTTCATAGTGATGATCTGGCAAATCTCGGATCTGAAACAGTTTTAGCATCAAAGCAATATTACTATACAGACAACAGGTTTAATATCAAGCATATGTAAATTTTTGCCAGTCACAGATGAGGATTACCAATTTTTTTAAGGTCCTGAGTCTATCCACTGAATCCTCTTTTCTGTTGGCGTCTATGAAATCAGCATATTTGTCTGTAACACAAATAAATTGTTTTAGGATGTCAATTAGAAATAGAGTGAAGTTGGTAATATAATGTTGAAGACAATATTTCCCTGAATAGGCATTCTTTAGAGAATTCTACAATTTTTAAATCAGCAGACTATAATATCATAGGTATAGTCAATATGAACTGATCAAGGTTACCCAAACATATTCAACATGGACCTGTTATAAGTTGTAAACAATTTTACAACACCAAGTTATAGTCCAGCAATTTTATTTTAAATTCACAAGCTTTCGGAGGCTACCTCCTTCCTCAGGTGAACGATCCTTCCACATCGTTCACCTGAGGAAGGAGGCAGCCTCCGAAAGCTTGTGAATTTAAAATAAAATTGCTGGACTATAACTTGGTGTTGTAAAATTGTTTACAATTGTCAACCCCAGTCCATCATCGGCATCTCCACATCATGACTGTTATAAGTTGGTGGGGGAAGACCCATAACACTCGGACCAGATTTGAACTAACTCCCACAGTTGAAATAACACGAACAACCCCACCCAATTTTCTTGAGCAAGCAATAAATTCAAATCAGTTATTCAAACGGACAGGTCAACAAATTAATTGGATTCTGAAAGCTGAAAGAGTACTTGAAGTATCCTTCACTAAAAGTGCTGCATTGTCTGCTTCAGAGTGTGAGTCTTACATGAACCGAACGGCATACTTTGTAAAAATGATCGTACTAGAGTTTTCTGTAGCTGAACTACAAAAAAAAGTCTATTTCCCAAACTAACTTGTAATACAAAGTCTACAATGCAAATACCATTGTTTTTAACCTTGAGTACAATGAATAGGAAGGCAACTATTCCACTAGAACCAGATAGTGGGCTGTTTACATTTTAAAATTGTAGATAAACCTACGTTAAAGCACAATGAAACAGGAAACATATACATAATGAACATACGAAAACTCAGACAGGAAAAGACTGATTCATCTATCAAACAAACAGTCATGATGCAACTAAGCATCATGACTCCCAGTTTACCCTCCCACTTGTAATCATGTAATCTTCTAGGAGAGGTTAAAAAGAGAGATTAAAACAAACCCTAGGCCAATTCAGGGAAAAATAATCTGGGAAATTCCTCTCCAGCCCCTGAAAGTGATCAAGATGAGTTTCAGGAGATCACAGTGAGGGACATACCCAACATCCAACCTACCTTTCATATGCAGTGATATTAGCCACAGCATGGAACTTGACGAGCTCCATTTTAAACTGTTGCAGCGAATCTGCACTCACTACATGAGCCGGTAACATGTTCCAAGTGTCAACAACCCTTTGCACAAAGTAAAACCTCCTGACATCGAACCTTGCATATGCTTGCATCCATGCCTTTGTTACCTCCAGACTCGACTATTCCAATTCTCTCTTGGCTGGCCTCCCATTTTCCACCGTCCATAAACTTGAGCTCATCCAAAACTCTGCTACCCGTACCCTAACTCACACTAAGTTCCATTCTCCCATCACCCCAGTGCTCGCTGACCTACATTGGCTCCTGGACCAGGAATGCGTGATTTTAAAATTCTCATCCTTGTTTTCAAATCCCTCCATGGCCTCGCCCCTCCCTATCTCTGTAACCTCCTCCAGCCCGACAACCCGCCAAGATCTCTTGCGCATCCCCGATTTTAATCGCTCCAACATTGGCGGCCGTGCCTTCAGCTGCCTACACCCTAAGCTCTGGGATTAGGAACATAGGAACAAGAGTAGGCCATTCAGCCCCTCGTGCCTGCTCCGCCATTTGATAAGATCATGGCTGATCTGTGATCTAACTCCATATACCCGCCTTTGGCCCATATCCCTTAATACCTTTGATTGCCAAAAAGCTATCTATCTCAGATTTAAATTTAGCAATTGAGCTAGTATCAATTGCCATTTGCGGAAGAGAGTTCCAAACTTCTACCACCCTTTTGTGTAGAAATGTTTTCTAATCTCGCTCCTGAAAGGTCTGGCTCTAATTTTTAGACTGTGCCCCCTACTCCTAGAATCCCCAACCAGCGGAAATAGTTTCTCTCTATCCACCCTATCTGTTCCCCTTAATATCTCAAACTTCGATCAGATCACCCCATAACCTTCGAAACTCCAGAGAATACAACCCCAATTTGTGTAATCTCTCCTCGTAACTTAACCCTTGAAGTCCGGGTATCATTCCAGTAAACCTAGCTGCACTCCCTCCAAAGCCAATATGTCCTTCCGAAGGTGCGGTGCCCAGAACTGCTCACAGTACTCCAGGTGCGGGCTAACCAGGGTTTTGTATAGCTGCAGCATAACTTCTGCCCCCTTGTACTCCAGTCCTCCAGATATAAAGGCCAGCGTTCCATTAGCCTTATTGATTATTTTCTGCACCTGTTCATGATACTTCAATGATCTATGTACCTGAACCACTAAGTCCCTTTGGACATCCAGTTTTTAACTTTTTGCCATTTAGAAAGTACCCTGTTCTATCCTATTTTGATCCAAAGTGGATGACCTCACATTTGTCTACATTGAATTCCATTTGCCACAGTTTTGCCCATTCACCTAATCTATCAATATCGTTTTGTAATTTTATGTTTTCATCTACACTGCTTATAACGCCACCAATCTTTGTGTCATCGGCAAACTTAGATATGAGACTTTCTATGCCTTCATCCAAATCGTTAATAAATATTGTGAATAATTGAGGCCCCAAGACAGATCCCTGCGGGACTCCACTAGTCACATCCTGCCAATGTGAGTACCTACCCATTATCCCTACTCTCTGTCACCTTTCGCTCAGCCAACTTCCTAACCAAGTCCGTACTTTTCCCTCGATTCCATGGGCTTCTATCTTAGCTAACAGTCTCTTATGTGGGATCTTATCAAATGCCTTCTGGAAGTCCATATAAATAACATCCATTGACATCCCACTACTTTGGTCACCTCTTCAAAAAATTCAATCAGGTTTGTCAGGCACGACCTACCTTTCACAAATCCATGCTGGCTCTCTCTGATTAACTGAAAATTCTCAAGGTGTTCAGTCACCCTATCCTTAATTATAGACTCCAGCATTTTCTCCACAACACATGTTAGGCCAGCTGGTCTATAATTCCCTGGTTTCCCTCTCTCTTTCTTAAAAAGCGGAGTGACGTGCAATTTTCCAATCCAGAGGGACAGTTCCTGAATCTAGAGAACTTTGAAAGATTATAGTTAGGGCATCCACAACGTGCTCACCTACTTCCTTTAAAACCCTGGGATGGAAACCATCTGGTCCTGGGGATTTGTCACTCTTTAGTGCTATTATTTTCTTCGTTACTGTTGCTTTACTTATATTAATTTTATCGAGTCCCTGTCCCCAATTCAATATTAGTTTTCTTGGGATTTCCGGCATGCTATCCTCTTTTTCTACTGTAAACACTGACGCAAAGTAATTGTTCAACATGTCCGCCAATTCCCCATTGTCAATGACAATATCCCCACTTTCAGTTTTTAAGGGGCCAACACTGCTCCTGACCACCCTCTTTTTGCTAATGTAACTATTAAAGTTCTTCGTATTGGTTTTGATATCCCTTGCAAGTTTCTTTTCATACTCTCTTTTTGTAGCTCTTACTATCTGTTTTGTGACTCTTTGTTGATCTTTGTATCTTTCCCATTCGCCAGGATCTGCGCCATTTTTTGCCTTTTTGTATGCCCTTTCCTTGTGTCTTATACTGTCCCTTACCTCTTTAGTTTGTCCATGGCTGTTTTTTTTGGCAAGTAAAGTTCTTGCCCCTCAGGGGTATAAACCGATTCTGTATCACGTTAAATGTTTCTTTAAACATTTCCCACTGATCATCAGTCATTTTACCAATTAACAGATTTGCCCAGTTTACTGTGGACAGTCTCTGTCTCATCCCATTGAAATCGGCCTTACCCAAGTCTAGAATCTTAGCAGCTGACTCACTTTTTTCCCTTTCAAACACTACATTGAACTCGATCATGTTATGATCGCTACTGGATAGATGTCCGCATACAGTTAAGCCGTTAACTAAATCTGGTTCATTACTCATTACTAAATCTAGTATGGCTTGCCCCCTTGTTGCCTCCAGGACATACTGCTGTAGAAAACTATCCCGAACGCACTCAAGAAATTCACTACCTTTCTGACAGTTGCTAGTCTGCTTTTCCCAATCTATGTGAAGGTTAAAGTCCCCCATTAAGACCACTATGCCTTTCTTACACGCTTGTCTAATCTCTATATTTATACAATCTAGCACTTCAGAGCTGCTGCCAGGGCTCCTATACACAATTCCCACTATAGTCTTAGATCCTTTCCTATTTCTCAATTCAACCCATAAGGTCTCTGTCAGCTGCTTACCTCTCATTATATCCTCCTTTATCATTGAAGTGATTTCATCTCTAATCATTAAGGCTACTCTTCCCCCTCTTCCATTTTCCCTGTCTCTCCTGCAGACCTTATATCCCGGTATATTTAGTTCCCAATCCTGACCATCCTGCAGCCATGTCTCAGTGATAGCTATCATGTCACACCCTCCAATTTGAATTTGAACCTGTAGTTCATCTAATTTATTCCTTATACTCCGTGCATTTGCCTCCAGGACATACTGCTGTAGAAAAGTTTTCACTTTATCTGTTGTGTCTAAAGTACACTTTCTTTCTGCTGCTCCACGCTTTTCCCTTTCACTTGTTCTTGAACAACTGTTTGTACTATTTGTATTGTAAATTTCCCCTGGGTCTTCCCCTCTCTTGCTGCTCTCAACTTTACTCCCTTCTGACTCCCCTCTCAGGTTCCCATCCCCCCTGCCACTCTAGTTTAACCTTCCCCAACAGCACTAGCAAACACTCCCGCGAGGACATTGGTCCTTGTCCTGCTTGGGTGTAACCCGTCCCGCTTGTACAGGTCCCACCTTCCCCAGAACCGGTCCCATGTCCCAGGAATCTAAATCCCTCCCTCCTACACCATCCCTGCAGCCACGCATTCATCCTGTCTATTCTCCTGTTCCTATACTCACTAGCACGTGGCACTGGTAGTAATCCTGAGAACAGTACCTTTGAAGTCCTGCTTTTTAATTTATGTCCTAACTCCTCAAATTCAACTTGCAGGACCGCATCCCTTTTTTTAAACCTATGTCGTTGGTACAGATATGGACCACGACTACTGGCTGTTCACCCTCTCCCTCCAGAATGTCCTGCAGCCACTCCGCAACATCCTTGACCCTAGCACCAGGGAGGCAACATACCATCCTGGAGTCACATTTGCGGCCATAGAAACGCCTATCTGTTCCCCTTACAATGGAATCCCCTATCACTATAGCCCTGCCACTCTTCTTCCTCCCCTCCTGTGCAGCAGAGCCACCCGTGGTGCCACAAACTTGGCTCTTGCTGCTTTCCCCTGATAAGCCATCTCCCCCAACAGTATCCAAAGCTGTATATCTGTTTGAGAGGGAGATAGCCCCAGGGGACTCCTGCTCTACCTGCCTAGTCCTTTTACTCTGTCTGGCGGTCACCCATTTCCTTTCTGCCTGCGTAGTCTTTACTTGCAGTGTGACCACCTCACTGAACATGCTATCCACAATAGTCTCAGCATCACGGATGCTCAACAGCAAATCCACCCGCAGCTCCCACTCTGAAATGCGGTTTGCCAGTAGCTGCAGCTGGACACACTTCCTGCACACATGGTCGCCAGGGACACTGGTAGTGTCCATGACTTCCCACATAGTGCAGGAGGAGCATATCACAGGTGTGAGCTGTGCTGCCATGACTTGCCTTAGATTTACCCTTCCATGAACCTCTCCGCCTCTCTATCTATCTCTCTCTCTCCTCCTTTTAAGATGCTTAGAACCTACCCCTTTCACCATGCTTTTGGTCACCTGTCCTAATATCTCATGTGGCTCGGTGTCAAATTTTGTTCAATAATGCTCCTGTGAAGCAGCTTGGGATGTTTTACTACGTTAAAGGTGCTATATAAATGCATTTTTTGTCGTTATACGTGTGACCCCTCATTTTCCCTAGTTCAAATAGTCTGTCCACTCAAATACATTCTGGTCCCTTCATCATCCTAAATACTGATTAAATCTTCCCAAAGTCCACGCTTTTATAGAGCAAAAAGACCTAGTTCTCCAAGCCTATTGTTTTAACTAAGGGGTTTTAAACTAGGGATCATTCTAGTGGTCCTCTTTTGAACCTTTTCAAGGTCCTCGATATCATCCAGAATGTGAGGAGACCAAAGCTGAACAGTCTAACTAAAGTCTTGTACAAAAACACTATAATTCTTTTATTTTTATACTGAATGTCCTCACTATACACCCTAGCACATGACTAGTCAGCCACTTCATTTTGTTTTACCGTGTGCCTTTCTATCGGCTGTAGGGATGTACATGGCTTCTTTTTGCCGAGAATAGTTTTAAAGGCTTCCCATTTTTCATCAGTATTAATAATTTCCCAGCCTAGTAGAGTTGCCAATCTACTTGTTTCAACTCTACCATTTTTGTAAATTTGGCCCTCGAGATCTGGAACTAGCATAAAATTCTCAGAAGCCTTGCTTTAGCTGATCAGATTAAATGTAATTATATTGCCGCCCAGATATTCCCCACGTGGAGATCCAATACTGCAATCGGGTCACTAAGTAATCAGCTATCCCTAGCCTTCTCATTAACATGTTGTGTTAGGAAATGGACAGTTACAGTATCAATAAATCTTTCAGCTGATCTGCCCTCTGCACTAGAGGATGGGTCCTCCATCTGCAAAGGTAGAAAAGAATTTGTGGATGATTACTGACCGTTCACAGAAACTATCCACTCAATTTGAAAAGGCTAAATGTCCCTAAAGTAAGAGATTACTTACTGGTGTGGGAGGGAAGTCCATGACAGAATAATAATTCATGGGCTCTGGCTGGAGCAGGCTCAATGGGTCAAACGGCTCTTTTTCACTTTGGATTTTCTTATTTCTTATGTTTTTATATTGTTAGACTAATCATCTACATTGCATCTCAAGGGCATTTGACTATATAATTCTAAACTTGGGGGGCGGGGGGGGGGGGGGGAATCATTGATGAGGGTACTTTTAGACTATTAAGTGAAATTTCTGATTTCCTACTTTCTAAAGCACGTTGACAAATTGGGGAGGGTTTGTAGAGGAGTGACCAGGATGATTCTGGGAATAAGGGCTTCAACTTAGAAGGAGAAATTATCAAAGTCAGTTTGTTTTCATTGGAGAACAGATTGAGAGAAGACAATCCACGTTTGCAAAATATTGGTAAGAATGGACAAAGTAGCTGCAAGCAGGTTACCTAGCTTGGACTGGGTACAGTAATGGATAGGAAAAAATATAAAGTTAACAAGCTTCAAGTTAGTTAAGATGAGAAGATATTCTCTTCCCTCTCCTATCGCTTCTCTGAACAGGTTATCTTAGAAGAATTTTCCAGGTTAGTGAAAAGATACTCAGCATAAACTGGTTCACACTGATTAAACTCATCAACGTTCTGCACTTTTGCAAACTTTAATGAAAAGCTTTTTTAAAAAAAATGGGAAACATCACAGGCCATATCCCTTCTGTAGGCCACCTAAACATATTAAAAGTGATTACATTTTCTCAAACAAGCTCTACCAATGTCCTTTAGTTCTAAAATGAAAAATCCTATTTTTCCATCAGCACCATATATGAATGTTATAGTCCATTTTGAATCAATCAGATATATTTACCATTTGTGAAGAGGGGTTCAGGAAGTTTTCTGAAGAAGGATTTCAGTAAACTGCTGATAACATTCAGATCTCGCCATTTCTGTGTTTTGAAACATTTGAGGGAAACAATTTTATTTCCATTAATTTTTCAACACATTTATGCAAATATTTCTAAAGGCATTCAAACAGAAACAATTGGAAACTTACATCATCCAAAAGATCAATATCAGTCACTCCTTTGTTAAGTTCCTCTTGTAAGCTTGAGATAGCAGCATTATTTCCTGGTACTCTGTAGATTCCAGTGTACTCAAGTCCTTTTTCTTCAACCAAATTGCAGCAAACCTCAACTATCAGTGGTACATACTAGAAAACACAATATGAAATAGGTTTTGAAATATACTTTTTTTTGGGTAAAACTACATTTGAGTAGTACAAATCAACAATTTATTTAAAAAAGGCTTTAAAGCCATTTCAGTGCCACACAATAATTGCACTATAGTTCCCTTTCACAATTCCCCATATGTTAAAGCCTCATCTTAGTCTGTATTTTCTTTTTATTTTGTTCTCAGGATATGGTGATGCTGGCAAGGGCGTATTTATTCCCCATTCCTAGTTACTCCAAGGTGGTAATAAGGGGCCTGTTTATTGAACCATTGCAGTACTAGGGAGGGATTCCAGTCACCTAATCTAATAAATACCATGTCAGGATCAGAGTTATTTTTGAAGGTCTTGTTTGTTACGTTAGCTAATCAAGGTGCTTACATGAGGAAACATTATCACCCCTTTCACTCCAACAAAGTAAGTTAATTTACACTTTTCCTCCAAACTTTCTGGCAGCCAGTTTGCAGCAAAGATGATAAAGGTGGGGAAAAGGATCTTGCATCCAATCTCTTGATTGGTAACTTTTTTTAAAAAAGAAATCAGGATGAAGGATCAAGACTTAAGATATTTGATACAGGACACCAGAGAGGTTCAAAAGAGTAGAAGAGAAAGCATTGCAAATCAGGAAGTAGCAAGTAGTTGACCTCAGGTTTGAGTTTTGAAAGCCTGATCATGATATGAGGAAGGAAAGAGTGAGGGAGGTAAGGAGTTTCAAAGTTTTGAAAAAGTGAGTTACAGTGAGACACTGCACAGTTAGTCCCGAGTACATGGAAGGAGGAAGAACACAACAGAGATTACATTTTTGCAACTTGGGAGCAAGGAGAAGGGAAAGCTCAGAGCAATGACCAAAGCAGTACCGATCAAATAAAGAAAGACAAGAACTTGAACAATGTAGTGATACAATTCCTACATCTTAATCTCTTCCATTGCCTTTAAAAAATGTCTTTGTCCTAGTTTCTTCATGTTACACAAGTCAAATCAGCAGCTACCTCTTACTTTTAATGACTTTATTAAGAAGGCTGATACTCTTTTTCATGCTAAACTCTTCTATCCCCAACAACTCTTAACTCTCTGTAAAGTCCAAATCTGGCCAAGATTTGAATAGCGCTCTCCTATTTGGGGAACCTCTTCTAATTCTTCCTTTACACTCCTGGACTTGTCATCTGACATGCGATCCCTTCTTCACCATTAGTGTTCAGTGTGTTGCTCTCAAGCATCTCCACATCAAAGACAAGAACAGTAGAGTGCAATAGAGAGAGCAACACACTGAACACTAATGGTGAAGAAGGGATCGCATGTCAGATGACAAGTCCAGGAGTGTAAAGGAAGAATTAGAAGAGGTTCCCCAAATAGGAGAGCGCTATTCAAATCTTGGCCAGATTTGGACTTTACAGAGAGTTAAGAGTTGTTGGGGATAGAAGAGTTTAGCATGAAAAAGAGTATCAGCCTTCTTAATAAAGTCATTAAAAGTAAGAGGTAGCTGCTGATTTGACTTGTGTAACATATGAAGAAACTAGGACAAAGACATTTTTTAAAGACAATGGAAGAGATTAAGATGTAGGAATTGTATCACTACATTGTTCAAGTTCTGGAGGTCAGGAGGTTATAATCTGAAGGAAGTTGATGAATGGAATTATAAGGGAGTGAATACAGTTGGATGATGAGTAGAGGGGGTATTAATATAAAAAGTGGGGAACCTGAGTTAATGGAAAATGAGTCAGAGGATGAAGCATTAACTACAACAGAGCAATGCAAGAGGAAACTAGTTAGTCATGAACAGCACTTTGGTTTGGGGGAGGGGTATATCATGGCATTCTGTTTAGAAGTGCAATGTCAAGGGCTTTGGAGATGCCCAAGGCAATGACAAGTGAAGTGCTAAATAGCAAAAGTTTCTGAAATGTATAATATGGACAGTAAGATCCCCAGTGGAACAAAAATGCTTAAAACCACATTGGAATTCATGCATCAGGCCTGATAAGATAATGGATAATTTATGAGTTCCACAATTTTATATGCCAGAGATGGGAGAAAAGGAGAGAAATGTCCAAACTCCGAAGAAAATAAAGCATTTAAAAGTACATAAACTCACTATAGATGTTATAATGAAATGTCAATTATCAGAAGAGTTCAGGATAAATCCCATTTGTATAAGGGAGTAAATCCAATGACTAATCCCAATAATTCTAACAATATGCAACAGAAACTATAGGAATTCAGCATGGAAACTGATGTAAAGTACAAATAAATAATTGTATATGCAAGGCACACTGGCATTTCCAGCCTGTTCTGATAAGTGATAAACATGTAGAGAGAAAATTCTGTTAGTGAGCCTGTTTTCAGGAGGGCTTATTAACAAAATTCTCTCTCTTTGTAGCAAAAACCTGTTACTTCAGTGATTAAATCATAAATAAACTACAAAGCTTTAATTATGAAATTTCTCATTGGATTCATTATACCTTATGGTGAAGAGCTGGTGGACAATCATCTAGCCTGACACCAAAAGTTACACCAGGACCTGGTTTCTTTTCAAAGGTTTTTCTCATTATACTAGGAATGCCTCTTCGCCACGTTCCCTTGTCTTTTGGCGGGCTTGTGTCATCTGAATGGCGAAACAACCTCCCATTGGTATGATTATACAACAAAAAGAATCTTTGCTAAATATTGCATCATTAACAGGAAAGGACCCAACATAATAGGTAAAATGATTCACAATTAATGTAGGTTTGGAGAATAATCTATATTCAGATCCTCATTCAAATACTTAACTTATGTAATAATACTAGTATATGTTCTTGGTGTAAATAAAAATGTTTACAATCAATATAGTTTTAAGTGAACATTTAAATGGCATGCAGTCATTTCCTACTTGGTGAATTACCAGGTTTGCCACATCTTGTTAGTTTATCACGAATATTCACTTTTCAGCTGTTCAGAGCAAAATCTTTAGTAAAACTTCCTAAATACTGCAAAATCTGGTGTACATCAAATCCTCATGGGTTTTATGGTTTGCAAAATTCTGCACCTAAAACGATCTTGCCAGTAATGCGTCAGATTTTAACCGTATTGAAATTTTAAAATATAGATTACTCATTTTACTACTTTTAAAACTAGGAGAGTGGCAAAATGCAATTAATAGGAAGCAACTAATGTGGAAAAACATGATAAAATGTGTAACCTAGTCAAAACAGTATTAACAGAATAGCTAAAATTATCTGGATAAACTCAATTTCTATCCATTTAACAGAATCATTAACTTATTAATATAACCTACTTCATTTTAATAAGCCTTCATTTAAGTGAAGCTGACTAGAATCATAGAATGGTTACAGCACAGAAGGAGGCCCATCTAGCCCGTGCCAGCTCTTTAGAACATCAATCCAGTTAGTCCCATTCCCCTGCTCTTTCCCCGTAGCCCTTCAAGTATTTATCCAATTCTTTTTTGAAAGCAACGATTGAATCTGCTTCCACCACCCTTTCAGGCAGCGCATTCCAGATCAAAACTACTCGCTGCTTAAGAAAATGTTTTTCCTCATGCTGCCTTTGGTTCTTTTGCCAATCACCGTAAATCTGCGTCCTCTGGTTCTTGACACTTCCGGCAATGGGAACAGTTTCTCTTTATTTACTTTATCTAAACCCTAAACACTTCTATTAAATCTCCTCTTAACCTTCTCTGCTCTATGGGGAACAACCCCAGCTTCTCCAGTCTATCCACTCATCCCTGGAACCATTCTAGTAAATCATTTATGCACCCTCTCTAAGGCCTTCACATCCTTCCTAAAGTGTGGTGCCCAGAATAGGACAATACTCCAGTTGTGGTTGAACCAGTCTTTGATAAAGGTTCAACATAACTTCCTTGCTTTTGTACTTTAGGCCTCTATTTATAAAGCCCAAGATCCCATATGCGTTTTTAACCACTTTCTCAACCTGTCCTGCCACCTTCAAAGAGTTGTGCACATATACCCCCAGGTTTCTCTGATCCTGCACCCGCTTTAGAATTGCACTATTTAGTTTATATGTCTCTTCTCATTCTTCCTGCCAAAGGTATCACTTTGCACTTCTCGGCGTTAAATTTCATCTGCCACGTGTCCGCCCATTCCACCAGCCTGTCTATGTCCTCTTGAAGTCTATCACTATCCTCCTCACCGTTTACTACACTTCCAAGTTTTGAGTCATCTGCAAATTTTGAAATTGTGCCCTGTACACCCAAGTCCAAGTCATTAGTATATATATAAAAAAAGCAGTGGTCCTAGTACCGACCCCTGGGGAACACCACTGTATACATTCCTCCAGTCCAAGAAACAAACCGTTTATCACTACTCTCTGTATCCTGTCACTTAGCCAATTTCGCATCCATGCTGTCACTGCCCTTTTTATTCCATGAGCTTCAATTTTGCTGACAAGCCTATTATATGGCATTTTATCAAATGCCTTTTGAAAGTCCATATATACATCAACCGTATTGCCTTCATCAACCCTCTCTGTTACCTCATCAAAAAACTCAATCAGGTTAGTTAATCATGATTTGCCTTTAACAAGCCCATGCTGGCTTTCCTTTATTAATCCACACTTGTCCAAGTGACTATTAATTTTGTCCTGGATTATCATTTCTAAAAGCTTCCCCACCACCAAGGTTAAACTGACTGGCCTGTAGTTGCCGGGTTTATCCTTACACCCTTTTTTGAACAAGGGTGTAACATTTGCAATTCTCCAGTCCTCTGGCACTACCCCCATATCTAAGGAGGATTGAAGATTATAGCCAGCACCTCTGCAATTTCCACCCTTACTTCCCTCAGCAACTTAGGATGCATCTCATCCGGACCGGGTGACTTATCTAAGTACAGCTAGCCTTTCTAGTACCTCTTCTATTAATTTTTAGTCCATCCAGTATCTCAACTACCTCCTCCTGAGACTTTGGCAGCATCTTCTTCCTTGGTAAAGACAGATGCAAAGTACTCATTTAGTACCTCAGCCATCCCCTCTGCCTCCATGAGTAGATCTCCTTTTTGGTTCCTAATCGGTCCCATCCTTCCTCTTACTACCCGTTTACGATTTATATGCCTATAGAAGAGTTTTAGATTCCTTTTTAGGTTAGCTGCCAGTCTACTCTCAGACTCCCTCTTTGCCCTTCTTATTTCTTTGTTCACTTTTCCTCTGTACTTTCTATATTCAGCCTGGTTCTCACTTGTTTAATCAACCTGACATCTGTCATATGCCTCTTTTTTCTGCTTCATCTTACTCTCTATCTCTTTTGTCATCCAGAGAGCTCTGGCTTTGATTGCCCTATCTTGCCCTATCTTTCCCCCTCGTGGGAACGTACCTAGACTGTACCTGAACTATTTCCTCTTTAGAGGCCGCCCGTTGTTCGATTATAGTTTTACCTGTCAATCTTTGATTCCAATTGACCCGGGCCAGATCTGTTCTCAAACGTTCCGAAATTGGCCCTCCTCTATTAAGTATTTTTACTCTAGATTGCTCCTTGTCCTTTGCCATAACTAATCTAAACCTTAAGATACTATATAATCACTGTTCCCTAAATGTTCCCCCACTGACACTTGCTCCACTTGACCCACCTCATTCCCCAGAACTAGATGCAGCAATGCCTCCTTCCTCGTTGAGCCCGAAACATACTGATCAAGAACAATGATAAATGTATAGTAGAAAACTTTTTAAAAGGAAAGTACTGGAGAGTTTTGGTAATACAATGAAGCATTACTTATAAGTTTTCTTTCCAACTCTTGCTTTGGAGAATGTGGGCTCTTTGGATCAGTTTTAGATCCCAAGAAGGTCTGCCTAATACTGAGGGTCTGGCGAGGTGTTTTAGGAGATGGTTCTGTTTTGCTGCCAGAAGAACTGAAAAAAAAAAGTAGACATGTTATTGGAATTACTGCATACATACTGCAAACAATTTAACATTCCTAAATGAACAACAACAGCATTGGAATTTTTTTTTAAATAGAACAGTATTCTGTACTCACTGAAATATATGGACCAATATCTATATTAGGCATGGCTCCCATTACCCTACAATCTTCAACAGAATACGTAGTGTTAGAGAAGGTGAGGCTTCTAATCTCCAAGCATTCTACATAGCCTGGTGATAGTTTAGACTGTTAAAAATGGGTGGTTTTGTGTTATGCAACCATGGCCCTTGAAAACCAGACCAGGATACCAAGATTACTTACTTCATCATGGTACTGTATTCTTTAATCTTTCTGCTAATTAAATCTCTGCTCGTAACTCCTGTGTCCTACAAATCAAAATGAAAACGTGTATTATTCCTTTTTGTACAAATACACCTGATGTGCAATAAAGCAGTCATAATAGTGAAGTACAAATGCTTAAGAAGTTATTTTAAGAGTGCATCACAAAACTTGGGCTTGTAACAAAGCCATGAAGCTTTGTGGAGTTTGCTTATAGTAAAAACTAAAATGATGCCACAGCAACTACCAAATATTGATAAAACACCATATAGTTTGAACCAACGTATGCTTTAATGCTCAAATTTTAAACAAGTCATATAAGCTCACATCAGAGTAGATAAAAAAACTGTTTCTACTGGTTGAGGGGGTCAAGAAAAAGGGGACATAGATAGATTAAATGCAAGAGATTTAAGACAGAGAGCAGGAGAAACTATTTTACACATAGGCTTGCGAGGCTGTGGAATGCACTCTCAGAGTTAGTGATTTAAGCAGAGACCGTATCAACATTTAAGAATAGGTTAAATAGGTGTTGAAGGAATGAGGAATAAATGGATATGGGAACAGGACAGGTACATGGGATTAGGACTACTGCTTGGTGTGGAGGATAAACACCAACGTGGACTGGTTGGGCTGAACAGCTGGTTTCCATAACGTAATATCCACGTAATTCTACATATAAAGCACTTTAATTAAAGAGTAAGGAACTTTGTGGGCAAGTATCATCATTGACGGGTTCCATAATGGAGTGCATAATAGAGACGGATATTGCAGGTGCTATAAAGCACATCATAAATTTCCCGTATCCTGACTTGTGTTTTAACAATCTTGAACAGGATATTTAACTCTGAAGTTGAACTTCTGTACAAGGTGCCTGTGACAATTTTTTGCATATTTCTCCTCTCATGAAGGGTCTGACTTTTGATGGGGTACAGTGAGCCTCAGTGTTCTGATTTATATTTCTCAAGTACATTACTAGGCAGGGTATTTATCTACTGAGTTATATTCTTTGTTAAAAAGCAGCAAGACGTACATGCTCCCTAAAACTCTCAAACATGCTGTATGGTCTACATACACAAGAAATTCATAGGACACTCTCAAGTTTCACCCTCACACGTAAGGTAATAAACTTCAGGTTGCACTTTTAAATATAAATGTAAGTACTCTTGCTTCTGAGTCAAAAGGTTCTCGGTTCAAGCCCCACTCTAGGACTCGAGCACATAATCTACACTGACCCTTCAGTGCAGTGCTAAGGGAGTCTACATTGTCGGAAGTACTTTTGGATGAGATGTAAAACTAAAGCCCTGTGTGCCTGCTCAGATGCACACAAAATTCCCAGCACACTATGTGAAGACAAGCAGGTGGTTCTCTGGGCATCTTGGTCAATATTCACCACTCAATTAACAGTAAATAATCATTTGCTGTTTGTAGGATCTCACTGTTCACAAATTACCTGAAAAACAGCACCTCCCAACAGTGCTGTAGTCCCTCAGTATTGCACTGAAGTGTCACTTAGATTATTTGCTCGAGTCCTGGAGCGGGAATTGAACCCACAGACTCCAAATTGGAGGTATAAATGCTACCAACTAAGCCAAGCTGGAAAACTGGACATGGCACCTGAATGGGCCCCTATTTACAGAATATTAGTTTTAGAAATGCTGGCAATTGAAGCAAAATAATAATAACTTTATATATGTACAATAATACCATAAACTGGCAAGATTCAAAAATATACCAAGTACTTTACTGAATTATAAAACATTGAGAATACTCTTATAGTATTAATATAGTACTGCCACTCTGACTTTGCATTAAATGCTGCATCCAATAAAATTTATGAACCCACATGCAATTTTGTTTTGTCAATTAAATGCCATCATGATTAATGATGAGCATGCAGTTCCTTTAGTTTCTAAAATAAGTTGATAGCTTATTATGGGTGCTTCAGTTGCAAAATACAAATGCACATAATTAATACAGCAGCATACTTTTGAGTTCAAAAGAGCTAGATGTGGAGGAAGCAAAAGCTGAAGATATGTTGCTCATTTTCCTTTGTTCTTCTGCCAAATCACAAAATGCACTTACTTCATCATCTAGATTGCTGTTTTCTTGAATGGTCTTAATCCACGCCAACATATCTTCCCGATCCTCAGCCTGAAAGAGGTATTCGCACTCGGAAGTGGTTAATCGAAACACGTGCTTACGCTTGGTTTCACTATATGAAATGTCTATCAAGCAGGCTTTGATGCTGATTGGTTGTTCTTCCTCAATTTGGCAAGATGCATGAGTTGTCTTGTCCTTTTTATCTTTGTACAGGAATAGAGAGTGCCCACGAAGAACCACATACATTTGCTTCCATGGCCGAATGCTGCCACCAACACGCTGTAACATTTAAAAATAATTAATTTCACTTGGAAATTGACCAGGAATACCACTTTGTTTTTACATTTCTAAAACTTTCTTTTATAGGAACAGGAGTAGGCCATTTAGCCCCTCGAACCTGTTCCGCCATTCAATGAGATCATGGCTGATCTGTGACCTAACTCCATATACTGACGGTAGCCCCATATCCCTTAATATCTTTGGTTAACAAAAATCTATCAATCTCAGATTTAAAATTAACAATTAAGCCATCAATTGCCGTTTGCAGAAGAGTGTTCCAAACTTCTACCACCTTTTGCATGTAGAAGTGTTTCCTAACTTCACTCCTGAAAGTCCTGGCTCTAATTTTTAGGCTGTGTCCTCTAGTCTTCGACTCCCCAAACAGCAGAAATAGTTTCTCTCTTTCTATCCTATCAATTCCCCTTAATAACTTGCAAACTTCAATCAAATCACCCCTTAATCTTCTAAATTCCAGGAAATACAACCCTAGTTTGTGTAATCTCTCCTCGTAATTTAATCCTTGAGGTCCAGGTATTCTAGTAAATCTACCCTGCACTCCTTCCAAGGCCAATATATCCTTCCTAAGGTACAATGTCCAGAACTGAACACAGTACTCCAGATGTGAACTAACCAAGGCTTTGTATAGCTGTAGCATAACCTCTACCCCCTTATATTCTAGACCTCTAGATATAAAGGCCAGCAGTCCATTAGCGTTTTTTTTATTATTTTCTGTACCTGTCCATGACATTTTGACAATCTATGCAAGACTCTTTGGACCTCCACTGTTTCAAGCTTTTCATCATTTAGCAAGTACTCTGATCTCTCCTTTTTGGATCCAAAGTTGATGACCTCACACTTGCCTACATTGAAATCCATTTGCCACAGTTTTGCCCATTCACTTAATCTATTAATACAAATCTCCAATTTTATGCATCCATCTACACTGCTTACAATGCTGCCTATCTTTGTGTCTTCGGCAAACTTGGATATGCGGCTCTCTGTCCCACCATCTAAGTCGTTAATAAATACAGTGAATAGTTGAAGCCCCAACACAGATCCCTGTGGGACACCACTAGTCACATCCTGCCAATTTGAGTACCTGCCCACTATTTCTTCTCTGTCTCCTGCCGCTCAGCCAATTTCCTAACCAGGTCAATAATTTGCCTTCAATTCCATGAGCTTCAACTTCAGCTAACAGTCTCTTATGAGGGTCTTTATCAAATGCCTTCTGAAAGTGCATATAAACAACATCCATAGATATTCCCCTGTCCACTTCTTTCGTCATCTCTTCAAAAAAATTCAATCAGCTTCGTCAGGTATGACCTACCCTTTCCAAATCCATGCTGGCTCTCTGATCAGCCGAAAATTTTCAAGGTGTTCAGTCACTCTATCCTTAATTATAGGCTCTAGTAATTTCCCAACAGATGTTAGGCTAACTGGTCTATAATTCCCTGGTTTCCCTCTCTCACCTTTCTTAAATAGCAGAGTGACATGTGCAATTTTCCAATCTAAAAGGAACGGTTCCTGAATCAAGAGAATTTTAGATGATTATAGTTTGGGCATCTGCAATGTTCTCACCTACTTCCTTTAAAACCATGGGATGGAAACTATCTGGTCCTGGGGATGTCACTTTTTAGTGCCATTATTTTCTTCATTAATGTTAATTTGCTTATGTTAATTATGGTGAGTCCTCATCCGTTATTCAAAATTAATTTCCTTGGGGTGTCCGGCATGCTATCCTTTTCCTCTACTGTAAATACTGATGCAAAGTAATTATTCAACATGTTCGCCATTTCCTTATTTTCATTTACAATATTATCAGTTTTTAAGGGGCCCACATTACTCTTAACCACCCTCTTTTCCCTAATATAATTGTAAAAATGTTGTGTTAAATTTGATATCCTTTGCAAGTTTCTTTTCATACTCCCTTTTTGTAGCCCATATTATCTGTTTTGTCACCCACTGCTGTTCTTTGTATCTCTCCCAGTCGCCAGCATCTGTGCTCCATTCCGTGCTATTTTTTGCATTTTAGTTTTATGTTGTCCCTTACCTCTGGTCATCCTTGGCTGTTTTTTTTGACAGATCATCTGTCATTTTACCCATTAACAGATTTGCCCAGTTTACTGTGGATGGTTTCTGTCTCATCCCGTTGAAGTCGGCCGTACTTAAATTTAGAATCTTAGTAGCTGTTACGGGGTTTTCCCTTTCAAACACAACGTTGAACTCGATCATATTATGATCGCTATTAGATAAATGCTCACACACCATTAGGCTGTTAATTAAATCTGGTTCATTATTCATTATTAAATTTAATGTGGTCTGCCCCCTTGTTGGTTCTAGAACATACTGTTGCAGAAAGCTGTCCTGAACACACAAGAAATTTGTTATCTTTCTGACATGAGCTCGTCTGCTTATCCCAATCTATATGAAAGTTAAAATCCCCTATTAAAACCACTCTGCCGTTGCTACATGCTTGTCTAATCTCTTCATTTATACATTCTGCCACTTCATAGCTGCTACCAGAGGGCCTATACACAACTCTCATTATAGTCTTAAATCTTTTTCTATTTCTTAATTCTATCCATAAAGTCTCCACTGCTTGCTTACCTCTCGTTATATCCTCTCTTTTCATTGAAGTAATTTCATCCTTAAATCACACCTCCCCCTCTACCAGTTTCTCTATCCTTCCTGAAAAGCAAAACACTGCGGATGCTGGAAATCATAGAATCAAAGAAAGTTACGGCACAGAAGGAGGCCGCTCGGCCCATCATGTCCGAAATCTGAAATAAAACAGAAAATGCTGGAAATACTCAGTTGAGTATTTCCAGCTCTTTTTGTTTTTATTCCCTATCCTTCCTGTAGACATTATAACCTGTACATTCAGTTCCCAGTCCTGACTGTCTTGCAGCCATGTCTCAGTAATGGCTACCATGTCATACCCTCTAAGTTGAATTTGCACCTGCAATTCATTCAATTTGTTCCTTATACTCCATGCGTTTGTATAAAGAATGCTTAGTTGGGTCACACACATAATCTGTCCTTCTGCTCTCATGTTTTTCTCACACATTTCTTATTTCTCTCTCCTGATCTAATTACTTTACATCTTTTAGTTTTGCCTTCACCTTTAATTCTTTTCTCCCCATCAAGAAAAAAAGATCGATTGAAAAATGATGCAGGTTCATCTGGAATTTTATGCATTTTGTTAAAAAAGGTAATCCTGTGTAATTCATAAAAGGAATTCTTCCTATATAACTAGGAAAGGAACACTTGCAAGTATATAAAGCCTGATCACGTGATTGAACTGTTTCAAAGGGCCCAATATTACCATGGCGGCGGGGGGGGGGGGGCGATTGGGCGCGCGGGTAACACACCCGTTGAAATCAGCCTGCCCCGCGCTCAATCACAGGCTAATTGGATCCACTTACCTCTTGTTCCGGGTTCCCCGCTGCTGAGCTGCGCGGCGGGCGGACTGCGCATGCGCAGTAAGGTCTGTCAGCTGGAGGAGCTCTATTTAAAGGGGCAGTCCTCCACTGACTGATGCTGCAAGAAATAGGAAAAATTACAGCATGGAGCAGCCCAGGGAGAAGGCTGCTCCCAGGTTTAATGATGCCTCACTCCAGGTAGCACTGGATGGGGTGAGGAGGAGGGGGAGGACAGAGATCTTCTCCTCTTCCCCCCCCCCCTCCCCCAATGGGCGGGAGGAAGTGGCCTGCCTCTGCCACCAAGAAGGCCTGGCTCGAGGTGGCAGAGGAGGTCACCTGCGCCACCAACATATCGCCCACCTGCATACAATGCAGGAGGCGCCCCAATGACCTAAGTAGGTCAGCCAAAGTGAGTACACTTACTCTTTCCCCTACACTCCGTCTGCCACATCACCGCCCCCACCCCACATCTCCTTCTGCACTGCCAGCACTACTCTGTCACATCACCCCTCACACCCACTCAAACCTCATCCTCATCTCTTACCTGCACTTACTCACCTCGCCAGTACTGATCCCGCCACTACCACTCAACCCAATCCTCATACAATCTCATGGCTCCATCTCATACTCACCCTCTCATGCATCTCTTTCACAGTCAGCCTCACTCAACCTGCCACTACCTGTGCTGCAGCCACAGGGCATGCATCACATATGTGCAGTAGGAAGTGTAAGGCAAACGTGTTGTGAGCATGAAGGGGGTGCACAAGGGTGTTTGAGGGTTTGTCATGGTTGTTACTTATATTTAATTTCTGAGCAACTCACATTACATATTATATTGGCACCACTACTATCACGTCTTTGCGAATCTTGTCTGGTTTGTGCAATAATGCCCTTTCCTGAGGATCACAATGAAGACCCACACCTGATGCCACCCATTGTGTCACTGCAGAGTGGGTGTATGTGTATTTGCAGGGCTCTTTTGTGCAGACGACTGAGAGACGTTGGCGATGTCCCCGGTGGCACCCTGGAAGGATGCGGAGGAGAAGTTGTGGAGGGCAGTGGTGACTTTGACAGCGACAGGTAAGAAGATGGTGCTCGGGCCAGCCGGGAGCAGCTCGGCATGAAGGAGGCTGCAGATGTCCACGACTACATGTCGAGTGACTCTGAGCCTCCGTGTGCACTGCTGCTCAGAGAGGTCCAGGAAGCTGAGCCTCGGTCTGTAGAGCCTGTGGCGAGGGTAGTGCCCTCTGCGACGCATCTCTCTCTGCGGTTGCCCTCCCTCCTGTTGTGCACGTGGATGTGTCACAGCACTGTGTTGTGGAGCTCCACGTGTCAGAGGTGGACGGCGTGGCCGGTGAGGCTGGTGATGCTGTTCGCCCTCCGAGGAGGTCATGACTGCAGCTACGGCGGCCCCCATCTGGAAGATGTTCATCTGAGGGGGTCCGCAAGGTTTTTTTTTATATTCGTTCACGGGATGTGGGCGTCACTGGCGAGGCCAGCATTTATTGCCCATCCCTAATTGCCCTCGAGAAGGTGGTGGTGAGCCGCCTTCTTGAACCGCTGCAGTCCGTGTGGTGACGGTTCTCCCACAGTGCTGTTAGGAAGGGAGTTCCAGGATTTTGACCCAGCGACAATGAAGGAACGGCGATATATTTCCAAGTCGGGTTGGTGTGTGACTTGGAGGGGAACGTGCAGGTGGTGTTGTTCCCATGTGCCTGCTGCTCTTGTCCTTCTAGGTGGTAGAGGTCGCGGGTCGCAAGGTAGGTACATGTGTCTGGACCCCGGGGTAAGTGTGCCAGTTGGTGAATTTTGTTGTTAGGAGGAGGGTGGTGGAGGCCAAACTTTGTCCAAAGTGACAGAGTGGCCTCCTGCAATGAGCGAGGGTCTCCCCCACTCCCACCTGTCAAGTGGACCTTTGCAGCTGCCACAGGCTGATGGCTGCAACACGTCCATTTGAACTGGGAGTGTTTTCCCCCAGTACGGGAAACAGTCCCAGTTGTTTGTAAAATCCCAACCCTCCTAAAATATCACGTTAATCAGGTCTGTAAACGACCTGAAACACCAAAATAAGTACCTTAAGTGGCACCCCGCCGGCTTTCATTGCCAGCGGGAGTCCCTCATGCGGGGGCTGCGCGCGCATGTCAGCGCGTCAGTGGGGAACCCGGAAATGGGGCGGGTTGGAGCCGGGCTCCCGAGCCGCCCCGGGAATCCCCGATTTTCGTAGCCCCCCCGCCAGGAACGCACCCGATTGCGGGTGCTAAAATAGAGCCCAAAAGGTTTTACACAAACAACTTTGAGCGCGATTACTGCTGCTGTGTAGCCAAATATTCTGTGTTCGGTTTCCCCTGCGCCTTTCACCCCCATGCAAGACTTGCCATGTTTGATCGCGATGGGAAAATCACAAAACAGTTCCCTATCGACCGTTCTTTTGGTTCGGGACAGTCCAAAAGAACCGTTCAATCACAATTACCCAGTGGAAGAGTAGAAAGTAGCATTGCTGGAATTCTTCCATCTATCCATGGATAAAGTCTGAATAAAATGCTCCCAGGATACCAACTTGCACTTCGGCTTCTATTTTATTTGTACGTATCAAATATGATGCAATTTAATGTGGAGAAGTGTGAAGTGATGCACTTTGGAAGGAACAACATGGAGAGGCAGTATAATCTATTTTGAAAGGGGTGCAAGAGCAGAGAGACCTGGGGATTCATATTTATAAATCTTTGAGGGTGGCAGGGCAAGTTGATAAGGTGGATAAGGAAGCGTATGGGATACTTGACTTTGCAAATATTGACTACAAAAACAAGGAAGTCATACTAAACCTTTACTAATCACTGATTAGGCCTCAGCTGGAATAGTGTGTACAATTCTGGACACCGTACTTTAGGAAGGATGTCAAGGGCTTGGAGAGGGTACAGTGGAGGTTTTCCAGGATGAGGGACTTCAATTATGTGGAGAGATTGGAGAAACTGGAATTATTCTCCTTAGAGCAGGTTAAGGGGTGATCTAATAGAGGTATTCAAAATTATGAGGGGTTTTGGGCACGTAGGAAGAAACTGTTTCCTATGGTAAGTGGGTCAGTAACCAGACGTCATAGATTTAAAATAATTGGCAAAGTGAGGAGAAATATTTTCACACAGAGGGTTGAATCAGATTCTATAGGAACGTTCAAAAGGCAACTGGACATGTACTTGAAGAGGACTAATTTGCAGAGTTATGGTGAAAAAGCTGTTGTCTGGGACTAAATTGGACAGTTCTTTCAGAGAGCTGGCACAGGCACGACGGGCCGAATGGCCTCCTTCTGTGCTGTAAAATTCTATGATTCTATCAGACATACATATACATTGGTACAACATAACAAATGCAGTCCCTTGAAAAAATATTAAGAGCACTTGGTGAAATATTAGCAAATCTTTAAACTAACATTTATATTACCCAGTGCCTGACAGAAGGAAAAACATAGGCATGCCAATAGTTATTGTGCAATGACTGCAAAACATAGATTGTAACCTGGGGGATTTTGTTGTCTGACCATCCCTCCTTGTGTGAAATTGCAACTGACAACCCCACTTGACACAAAAACTAAAATCTGCAGTACTGTACATCCTACCACTCTTCTGGTACTATGAATTAAGCACAAATGTGGGTGCACAGTCACAAATTTTCACTTTTATCCAGTATGCTGACACATGAGATTAAATTGTTACAAATAATGTTCAATATGACATGTTACCTTGTGTTAGGTGTCATCTGCACTATACAAAAAGTGAAAGATGAAACCATCCCATCAAAATAAACTGACAACTATTTTTGCTATTTGTATGTCTATAGTAAGAGATTATGCTGAATAACATCCCCTCCATTCCCACAAAATGCCAGGTCAGGAAATTAAATGAATTGTGCACTCGAGGTTAGAAATTCTTATTTAGAGAAAAAGGCTAAATAATCTACATTAGTAAGCATTTAAAGTTAGAACCTACTCTCAGTGTTGGGTAAACTGTCCACAAAGCAGTTTACACCCAGCACCGGGGGTGTTTGAGGGGGGGGGGGGGGAAAGAAAGGGAGCAGATGAAGAATAGGGACTATGGAATATAGTAGAGAGCAATATCAGACATTTGAACAAGGTAACATACCTCATGGTCATTATTACTTCTGGAATTTGATTTTGATTGCCTTCAGGGGTTGGAGAATAATTTCCAAGAATACGTTTTTGCTAAAATGACAGGTTTTGCCTCTCAGGCTGCTGCTGGGTGGGAAGCATTGGGGTCTTGTTGCCTAGTTACTGCAACACAGCTGAATGGGACAGATTCAATGGACTGGTTGGTCTTTTCCAGTTTGCCTTTCTCGTATGCTCGTAATGTCACTTGCCATTCTATTTTATTCAAAACCTTGTTTATATGAACTCCAGAGCATTATTTTATATATATATATATATATATATATATATATATATAAAAATCGTTCAATTCCAGCAAGTTGAGTCTTGAAAGTTGAGGCATCAAAAACGATGCAAAGCCTACAGGCTATGTGGTCCCGAACCCACTGACACCCTTGGCAAACACAATACTTTTCTTGGAATGGCTACCTGGCACAATGTGTGAGAAAGTTAATTGAATAAGTTATGTTGCGCAAGTTGCTTAATATTGTAAGGATTTAAAAACATTAAACATTTAAAAGCACTCAACAAGGAGAGAGACAGCAGGCATTATTTTAGCATGGAGGCGGAAAAGGAGCTTGGTTGGGGGTGGGGGGAAAGAAGATAATCGGACACCAAACCCAGAAGTTAAGTTGACGGGTCGCAATAAATTTTACTTCCGAGCTTCGTGGCCGGTAGCCAGCTTGATTGATAGGTTGGCTGGAGAGAAGGCCGGGGATCTGAGAAGAGGGAGGATGGGATCATGGGCCATGGAGAACATTGGGGTGGGGGGGGGGGGGGGGAAAGGGGGTAGGTGGAGGAAAGAAGGAGGTTGAAGAAGTTGCAGAGATCAGAGGTCAGTCGAAGAGGTTAGAGATTGGAAGACGATATCGGAGATCAGTCGCAGATCGGGAGAAGAAATCGGAGGTTGGGTGAAGGTTGGCCGTGAGAAGGGTTCTAGCATCGAGGTGGGGGAAAATCGGGCGATTGCAGGGTAATGTCGTGCCAGGTAAGCTGGTTAGGCCTGGGAGAAGCACTCCTGCTCCTCCTGTCACACACACAGTGCAATAAAAATACTCACCACATGGATCCGGCCCTTCCTGCCTGTTTTCACCTTATGTGAATTGGAAGCAATGGGAAACCTGAGCAAGTAAGATTAAAGTTGTTTTATGGGCATCCATGAGGCACTGTGGGCTCTTAGCAGCAGCAGAATTGTATTCCAGCACAATCTGTAACCTCATGGACCTCAAGGGATCAAGGGATATGGGGAAAAAGCGGGAACAGGGTACTGAGTTAGACGATCAGCCATGATCATGTTGAATGGCGGAGCAGGCCCGAAGGGCCGAATGGCCTACTCTTGCTCCTATTTTCTATAATTCTACGATTTTCTATGATTCTATTACACAAAAAATTAAACACCTCAAGTATTTCAATGAGGTACATTGCCCCTTAAAGCCGGCGGGCTGATACTTAACTGGGGGCGGGACTTCCAGGTTTCTGCTGCGCACGCATCCAAATGTGCCTGGGTCAAATCTGGAAGTGGGCGTGTTGGAGCCAGGATGCGGTCCCACTCCAAAAATCCACTATTTTTACTGCTCATCTGCCCCCAATCCACCTGTTCTTCAGGGTTAAAATTTCCCCCGGCAGTGCAAAGAGAAATGACACCACCACCACATTTTGCAGTGACTACAGCGAGCACAATCAAATGCAGTTAGATGGATTTTACAGATCTTGCCATTTATCCCAGCTCTGAAACACAACACATACAGGAGGATTTTGACACATTCACTGCCTACTTTAAAAACATATGGCTTCCAAGTCATGTGAAAAGACCCAAATGTAAAAGGTTGGTGTTAGAATAGAAGGAAAGTTAGGGATGTGAAAAGGTTGGTCAACTTTCTAGCATTTAATAACTTCAAGGCATTTAATTGTATTTTAAGTAATCCCAATGTTTTCTGACTGTTATTCTGCTTAGTAAATTGTTCCAAACACCTATTACTGTAAAGAAGTTTATCCTGATATCTCTCAAATTTATTGTTCACTAATTTCCAGTTGTTTTCTGTTCAGAGTTTCTTGGTGTACTTTGAAATAATAATCTAGATTTGCATTGGCTATATACACCATTTTAATACTCATGCACTTCAATGAAACCCCTCCGCCAGCACTCTTGTTCTAGAATGTGAAGTTTATGCTTCTCCAAGCTTTCCTCATAGCTAATTACTTTACCTGTGGAACCAGTCTTGCTGCTTATTTTCTGTACTCTTAATTTTTTTTTTAGTATTTTGATGACCAATGCATTACAAAGTTCTTACTTGGCTCAGTTAACTAAAATATTGAAATCCTCTGAATCTGGCTATAATGCTTCTCATTATTTTCAATGCTTCTCATTATTTTCATTGCTTCCCATTTTGATGAGATCTGAAAACTTGAGAGAATTGATTACAATATCCTTGCCCAGGTCATTCATGTTATATATGTAAATAAATCTTTAGTAAAACTTAGACAAGGTTATGATCTTCAAACTTGAGGTTAATAATTTAGTTTTCCAGGTATCAACAGAACGAAGTCACTAGTCTGATGAAAGGTTATCGACCTGAAATGTTAACTCTGTTTCTCTCCCCACGGATGTTGCCCGACCTGCTGAGTGTTTCCAGCATTTTGTGTTTCTATTTCAGATTTCCTGCATCCGCAGAGTTTTGTTTTTGATTGTGAGCCAGCAGATTACAGGGAAGTATGGTTCAAATATATTTTAAGGGCTTTGTTAGGCTGAATTTATGGTATATAGTTCCTTGATGTTTCAAATTACATTTACTAATGAAAAATTAAAATTTGTTTATGCCACCATAGAAACTTTGGAACTGAACTCCTGATTGAAACCACATAATGGGATATATTTAAACTAGATACCATGGTATAGTCAGTGTGACAGAAACAGGATTTATCATGCGCCAAACAGGGAAAATTTCTGTCTTGTATTGTTTCATATGACTTTGGATAGATAGAACAATTAAAAGGTAAAGACTGGCTTTAGATTAGCTACAGTTTTAGAAGAGGTTTTGTTTCTGGAGATCACCCAAACACACAAAACTCTCCTGGTTCAGCACATTTTGATAATAGCTAGATATCTGTCCTTGATGATTTTCTTCATTGAAGTTGTTCCCTGTATTGAGAAATTAATGGTATCAGTCACTACTGAAATGTTAATGTACGTGAATTTGCAGAATGGGGGAAATAGACAAATTTATTATCTCTAACGTGACCCATCATAACCTTGAGGTGTCATCTCAAAAGGAAGATAGTTAATGTCTAATGTTAAAGACCCATGACATTAAAGCCTTCTTTTGGCATAATGGCACAGTCAATACTAGCCATCCAGAGTTTAAGTTCAAAGTCCATCTTTCAATTTCTGCATTAATACTGACTCTGTGCAGCGGCAGGAATAATTCCTCATCCATATACAAATCTCAAGGAGGTCTATGAAAGATTGTCTTCCAAATTATCAGATTGTGTAAGCACTACATTTTAAGAAAATATTTTAACCCCTTGCGCACTGATTTCAGTCTTTATTGCCGTCTGAATATTTGCAAGCTCAATGACTGTTTTTCTGCTTTAGTTGATGCTGATCTGGCCCTGAATGGCAAGCACCTGGATGAGACAGTGAAAATAGGTAGATTGGGAGAGGATTTGGCAGCAGCAGCAGCACACTCACATTGAAATCAAAGAACTCAAATATACTGGCCTTTGGAGAGTCACCACCATTGCTGCAGTGAATAGTGGGCAGCTCCCTGAAGCACAGGAAATATGTATTAAAATACATACATGCTGTTGCTGATATCAGAAGAGTCCTGTTCTCAACATCGCTGTGGGTCCATGCTCCCGCTTGAGTCCTGCCTGTGTCCACAGCAAAGCAGACTGCCGGCCAGCAACTGCAGAGTACATGGTAAACAACAGGGCCGGGGGGCGGGGGCAATTTTGGTTGCGATAAATATTTACCCTTTAGAGATCAGGACCACACCAAAACTTCAGTATTTGATACTGTATATCAAAGTTCAAAGTATCAAGATTTGACGAAAATCAATACTGTGGCTTAAAACAAGTTAAAATACTGATGGGTTCATAGGATAACCTGTGATCAAGACATTTTCTTTGGTTAATTGTTTACAGCTCTAAACATACCTTCCACTATCTGATCATTCTAAGAATAAAAGTTTCTGGAATTGAAGAACTTTATAACCACCATTAAGTAGATTTTGTAAAAAATTGACAAAAACTGACTGGGAGCATCCATTAAAATTAATTACCTTTCCTTTTTCTGTAAGAAGCTGACGAAACTGCAGCCATCCCTCCTTTGAAGCATCGCTAAAGCTATCTGATGAGGAGTCCCTTCTTGGGCTCACGTCGTCTGAAAACTTCAGGCTGTCTGCGGCCTAAAGAAAATGTCAGAGTTACAGTGCACCACATTCCACTGCAAGTCATATGAGAACCAAAAATGGATCATTTGTAATGGATTGATAAAAGAGAACAGCAGAGTCCAATAATCACTTTACCAGAAACATTACACCAGTTATGTCTTGAGCTTAAGGGATAATACAATAATGGCACATGATGATTTCAGATTGATTTTTTAACTCAAGTTAAACTTCCTCTCATAATATGAACCTTCAACTTCAGAAAAATTATATCTGGCATCAGCCATTCCAAAATATGCAAGGAACATACCAACAGACTGCAGTAATGCTTCTACTAAATTAATACTGTGCAGATTGTTTGGCGTTGGTGTTGCGCTTGTCTGCTTACACTGTTCCACTGTATTCGGCCTACATAGACACTACTGTGATACTGAACCTTGTTTTTACTTTCTGAAGGTCCTTTGTTACTGTGAGCACATCAGATACCAGGCTAATTCATTTACATACATGCTTATAAAAGTTCATTCCAGGAACTGCATTGATCAGTAAGAAAAAAAGCTGTGAGAATCTAATCAAAAGTTAACAAATGTTCTTTTCAAAAAGCCCAGCTTTCTTTAACAAGGTTTTTACTTACTATTTGAATACAAAGTAGATCAGTGACCTGAATATAGACTGAAATGTCCCTATGTAGTTAATAAAATAACTACATATTGCTAAAAAAAAAATCATAGTTGACATTTGTGTAAAACATTATTTTTTGTTGCAAACACAAGTGAATGGTAAAGAAATGGATTAGGGTGGTCACTAATATACACATCACCTTTCACCTTTGAAGGTACATGACACACTTTCACATTAATGGGTAAATGATTCCAGTCGTACTATATCTGAGTCTTGGGAGCAAGTCACTATCTTATTTTTGGATATAGTGAGTATGGGGCCTGAGAATCTTTTTTTTTAAAAAAGGGGGGTGAGGGGGAGATGGTATGTACTTCACATCAAAAAAAGTTACAAACCTTCTTTAGTCCTTTCAGGCTAGGCACTTGCTTCATTGATTTTCTGCTGAAAATAACATTTCTTATTAATGCAATAAAGAGCCAATTAATTCTAGAATTAAAATGCAAGAAAAAAAGGCCTGTAGTCTACAAATCAGCAACTTACAACTTTTCTTCTCTATAATTATCTAATCCTTCGTCATATGACTTTGATCTCTCCGTTTTTCCAGTAGGCTGTGAATCAGGAGTAGACGTTCTTATGGCATCTGATGGAAATGCTTACAATTAATAATGCAACATAGTCATGGTCTGTAATTTGTAGCAACAGCACAAGATAAAAGCTAGAATTTTTTCAGTTCAAATTTGTACTTAAGCACCTACCTTGGTCATGTGACAACTGACGACGAATAAAAGGCGATGGTTTAGTAGGACTGCAAGGTACTGCTGTTATTGTTAGCATTTCAGAGACACCAGCTGAAATTACCGCTGATGCAGGAATGTGGGCAGACTCTTGATCAACACTAGGACTTGTGGGCTCATCTAGGAATGACGTTAAGAATATCCATCATTAAGTTTCTACTGTTAAATGTGGACAAAGTTTTTTAAATTTTATTTCAAATTTACCACAGATATATAAAATCTTACAACATATTCAGTCATCAATACACAAGTGCCAATAATAAATATTAAATGAAAAGTTTGAACAACAGTTAGAAAATTTGCAGAACATCCGATTTTCTTGTAAACATACTTTCTGCACTAGCCTTTATATTTCATGGTGGGTTTGTTACACAAAATAGTTAAATCACTATTTGTAAAGTGCAAGATAACTACTTCAGTATTGCATACATTGGCCCAAATTTTCCTGAAAACCTACGCCATAGTAATGGTGTAGTTACTTTATACGTTATTATTCTAGCACAGAAAGAAGCTCCAGAAAATTATGTCTCGAGTGCATTATTTTAGTTTTTATGCCAAAATTTCCAGGGCTCTGCTGCATAGTTAAACGTTAATTATAACAGCTACATCCACCATGCAAAACAGGGCAATGGCGATTTTCCTTAAATTGTACTAGTTTTCTGGCTACTTGTAGGTCACTGATTAAAGAAAGGCGGACACACACCTGGCTGTATCAGAACTACTGTAATAATCTGGAACTTTTGGCCCTCTCATGAAAGAAATGAAATGAGCTGTTCCAGAGCTGAATTCCTTCGGTCAAACCCCTGTGTCTCATGGTTTTATCAGGCCATACAATAGGTCCCAGCCCTTTTAGCAGAAGACTGCTGTCCAGATTACCTTGGTATCTTTGTACACCATCATAAGGTCAGAAAAGGGGATGTTTGCTGATGATTGCACAGTGTTCAATTGCATTCGCAATCCCTCAGATAATGAAGCAGTCCGTGCCCGCATGCAGCAAGACCTGGACAACATCCAGGCTTGGGCTGATAAGTGGCAAATAACATTCGCCCCAGACAAGTGCCAGGCAATGACCATCTCCAACAAGAGAGAATCTAACCACCTCCCCTTGACATTCAACGGCATTACCATCGCCGAATCCCCCACCATCAACATCCTGGGGGTCACCATTGACCAGAAACTTAACTGGACCAGCCATATAAATACTGTGGCTACAAGAGCAGGTCAGAGGCTGGGTATTCTGTGGCGAGTGACTCACCTCCTGACTCCCCAAAGCCTTTCCACCATCTACAAGGCACAAGTCAGGAGTGTGATGGCACATTCTCCACTTGCCTGGATGAGTGCAGCTCCAACAACACTCAAGAAGCTTGACACCATCCAGGACAAAGCAGCCCACTTGATTGGCACCCCATCCACCACCCTAAACATTCATTCCCTTCACCACCGGCGCACTATTGCTGCAGTGTGTACCATCCACAGGATGCACTGCAGCAACTCGCCAAGGCTTCTTCGACAGCACCTCCCAAACCCGTGACCTCTACCAACTAGAAGGACAAGGGCAGCAGGCACATGGGAACACCACCATCTGCACATTCCCCTCCAAGTCACACACCATCCTGACTTGGAAATATATCGTCGGCCCTTCATCGTCGGTGGGTCAAAATCCTGGAACTCCCTTCCTAACAGCACTGTGGGAGAACCTTCACCACACGGACTGCAGCGGTTCAAGAGGGCAGCTCACCACCACCTTCTCAAGGGCAATTATGGATGGGGAATAAATGCTGGCCTTGCCAGCGACGCCCACATCCCATGAACGAATAAAAAAAACACCCTTCTTGGCTATTGTTTACGAGTATCCCTCTAGATCCCCAACATGACTCTCACACACAAACCTTGCTGGTAACGAGTAGCCAATAATTTATGGCCACAATGTCCCACTATAAGTCTCCTGGTGCTATGTTAATTTACTGCCATGCAGAAAATAGCACTCTATAGATTATGACAACTCTGGGCAGTATCAGCTTCAGAACAAATTACTGGCCATTGGGATGAGCTGCTTCCTATTTGCCGCCACGGCATATTCCAATTAGAAATGCAGGAAAACGTGGAGGAAATTATCGATGACAAGATTAGAGTGCTAGACAGCTAAATTTATGGGATGCGTCGCTGATTTCGGCATTGCAGGAAAATCCGGACCACTATACCAGACATAATAGTAAAATGTGTCCTGCAAGGCTCACAAAAATACATGATGACAAAAGTGTTCAGGTTGCACAGACTTAAAACCATGACAGTGTGCAGCAAAATATCACACCCATTAGTGCACAAATCACACTGAAGTTTACACATCATAATATTTTGCAGGAATGAAGGATTTAGCCATGGGATTTTAAAATAACTGAATTACAAAACTGCAAATAATTGACAACTGTACAATTTCTATCCCTCACAAAAAAATGAAGGCAGATTGCAACTGCTCAAATGCTCTAGTCCAGTGATGTGGATCATATTTTGCATACTATTCTTACTTTACAGTGAAATACTTCAATCACTTGCTAAATGTGGCATTAAATACTGTTAAAATGGACACCAATGTTTTCAAGTGAAATACAGAAATAGTACTTGCTTCACAAGAAAATTACTACAAAACCACAAAAATTATACAATGATTTTACATCCCATTATATCAAGAGTGAAGCATATGTTCTTGGGATAATACCACAAAAAGTCCAAAATCGAAGCAATTTTTCTTAAAAATCGTGCATCAATTGCTGCACTGGATCACGCCCCGATTCAGGAGTGACTTCATTTCTAGGCCCCAGACTTGATTGAGTGTAATTTCCTCCAGTTAGACATTTAGAAAACCAAAGCCATCATTTTCAGCCCCTGCCACTAACACTATACCCTCTCCACCAATTCCATTCAATCCCCGGTGACTGTCTCAGGCTAAACCACACCGTTCGTAACCTTAACATCCTATTCGATCCCAAGCTGAGCTTCTAATCCTCCATCACAAAGGCAGCTTACTTTCACCTCTAACCGTGCCCACCTCTGTCCCTGTTTCAAACCATCTGCTGCTGAAACCCTCATATATGTCTTTGTCATCTCCAGATTGAAATATTTCAGAGCTCTTCTGGCCTCCATAAACTTCAGCTCATCCAAAACTCTGCTGCCCGTTTCCTACTTTGCACCAAGTCCCTCTCAGCCATCACTCCTGTTCTCGCTGACCTATATTGGCTTCTTGTCCCACAATGCCTTCAATTTAAAATTCTCATCCTTGTGTTTAAATTCCTTCATGGCCTCCACCTTCCTTATCTCCATAGTCCCTTGCACCCCTACAAAACCGCATTCCTCTGGCATGTGGTGTATCCCCTTCCCTTAGCCCCACTACTGGTGGCTCTGGAATTCCCCAAACCCTCTCTCTCCTCCTTTAAAAGCCCCCTTAAAGCCCATCTCTGTGACCAAACTTTTTGTCACTCCATCTAGTATCTCCTTCTTTGGCTCAGTGTCTATTTTGTCTGATTACATTTCCTTGAAGCAAGTTGGAATGTTTTTCTATGCTAAAGGCACTATATAAATGCAAATTGCTGTTGCAGTCTCTCTGTCTTTGTTTTCTTCTGATCCTCTCTCCTCAACTCTTTTTGCATTGAATGGCAAGGAAACCACCCAACGGCTGCAGGCTGTGTTTGCATTGGGGGATTTGCGGAAAACGTAGCCACAAGCAGCTCCTTCATCATCCTCGTCAGAGCAGTTCTGACGAAACGACTTTCACCTGAAATGTTAACTCTGTTCCTTTCTCCACAGATGCTATGTTGGTTGCTGAGCTTTTCCAGCATTTTCTGTTTTTATATCAAAATGTAATTACGTTTTAAAAGAAATCAAGAACCGAAGAAAGACACTCTCGTCTGTTTGCCTCTTCCAGTCTGATATGTGGTTAAATAATTAGTTGGCTTTCAAATTGAACTGTTAGCCTGAAGAAAGCCTCTCTCTCGAAGCCCACTCTCTCAATTTAATACACTTTCTTAAGTTAATAAACCAAAGATAAACTACAACGGGTGTAATCTCACACACACCTGTGGGTGTTGTGTGCTGGGGTGTTATGTAACAGAGGGTGCGACACCTATAATTGTCACCTTATCACAGTGCCACCTATAAGAGTGATAGGCATTGCAGGCATATGTGGACTTTAGGAAGAATATCAAGGCCTTAGAGAGGGTTTACTAGAATGATACCACAGATAAGGGACTTCAGTTATGTGGAGAGACTAGAAAAGCAGGGATTATTCTCCTTAGAGCAGAGAAGGCTAAGGAGTGATTTAATAGATGTGTTCAAAATTATGAAGGGTTTTGATAGAGTAAATAAGAAGAAACTGTTACCATTGGCAGGAGGGTCAGTAAATAGAGAACACAGACTTAAATGTTTTTACGCAACTAGTTGTTATGATCCGGAATACACTGCCTGAAAGGGTGGTGGAAGCAGATTTAATAGTAACTTTCAAAAGGGTATTGCATATATACTTGAAAAGGAAAGATTTGCAGGGCTATGGGGAAAGTGCAGGGGAATGGGACTAATTGGATAGCTCTTTCAAAGAGTCAGCACAGGCACAATGGGCCAAATGGCCTCCTCTTGTGCTGTACCTACAGTGATACTATGTGCAGTCAAGGAGGTGACGCATATGGCAACAGTCAGCATTTGACCGCTGCTCTGTGATGGGGGGAGGGCAGGGAAATGTAAATGATCTTGGAACCACCGGATTTCACGATTCAGATGTGCGTGCCCTCACTGTTCTAGAGCACCACTGTTTTCTATCCACAAGAAGATTCCAGTGAGTCCAAAAACTACCAAGGAAAATCACCGATATCAGCTGCTTTCAATATGATTGTTCTGCTTCTTGCATCATGCATAACAGATACTTTCGAGGTTCTCAGAATAAACTAGATATAGCACCTGTAATTACAGAAAAGTCCCAAGGTGCTTCACAGAGATGCAATCAAAAAAATGAGTTGAAGAAGGAGAAATTGGGGTGGGGGGGGGGGGGGGGGAACCAAAAGCTTGGTCGAAGAGATTGGTTTTGAGGAGGTTCTTAAAAGGAGAGGGAAGTTTAAGGAGGGAATTGCAGAACGTGGGGCCTAGGCTGCTGAAGGCACAGCCACCAATGGTGGGGTGAAAGGTAAATGCAGATGGCCATAGTCAGACAATGGAGAATCTGGAGATGATGTGGTGGTAGGGCTGGAGGAGAGTATAACATAGGTGGGGGTGAAGCCTTGAAGGGATCTAAGCGCAAGAATTAATTTTTTAAATTTGAGGTACTGAGGGATCAGGAGCCAATGTAGATCAGGAAAGACCGGGGTGGGGGGGGGGGGGGGGCAAAGGAAGATGAGTGAGCGGGACTTGGTGCATGATAGGATACAGGCAGCAGAGTTTTGGATGAGCTGAAGTATATGGATGGGGAGGATTGAAAAGCCAGCCAGAAGAACACTGGAATAGCCAACTCAGGAGGTAAAAGGGCAGGTAGTGACAGAGGTAGGCAATGCGACGAAGATGGAAGTAGACAGTCTTTGTGATGAGAGGATATGGGGTCAGCAGCTCAGCTCAGGGTCAAATAGAACAAGAGATTGAAAACAGTCTGGTTCAGCATGAGACAGTGGCTGGAGAGGGGGAAGAACAAGTGGCAAGGGCAGAGTTTGTGGCAAGAGCTGAAGACTATGGCTTCAGTCTTCCCAATGGTTAGCAGGAAGATACTGCAGCTCATCCAAGAATACAAGTTGGGGAAGCAGTCTGTCAGCACAGAGGCAGTGGAGGGGTTGAAAGACATGGTGCAGAGGTAGAGTTTGGTTTAATCAGCATACATGTGAAAGCTAATCCCATGTTGGTGGATGATGTTGTAGCATGTAAATGAGTAAGAGAAGGGAGTGAAGGATATATCCTTGGGAGACTTCAGAGCCAACAATGTAGAGGTGGGAAGAGAAGCCATTGCTGGAGAAGCTCTGGCTACACTCATAGGTTAAGAGTGGAAACAAACCAGTGCAGTCCCACCGAGCTGGACAACAACGGTGTGTTTAATAGTGTCAAAGGCTGCAGAGAGGTCGAGGAGAGGTAATGCAACATGGTCACAGTTAGAGAAATAAAAACAGAAAAATGCAGGAAACACTGAGCATTTTCTGTTTTTATTTCAGATTTCCAGTATCCGTAGTACTTTGATTTTGTTTTACAGTTAGAGAATGTTGTTTGTGACAATCAGAAAGGAACAGGCTGGATTTGGTTGCATGATGAGCAGGAGGTATGGTTTTATGAGACTGCAAAGTATGAGAAGTCTAAAGGCAAACCCACTTTCATTGATTTTCTTAAGTCTTTCATTCTAGTACCTCTTGCAGCCCTCAAAATGAAGATGGAATCTATGAGAGTACATGGCCAAATCTTGGATTTTATCCAGGATATGTACTCCAGCTTTAAGATCGTAGATGGGAGATTCACTGAACCCACCTTTCGCAAAACAGGAATGAGGCAAGATTGCCTACCATCACTCATTCTCATCAAATGGGGGTCTTCAATGATGTGTTGGATGCCCTGTCTATTTCTGAAATGTGCGGAGTCACATAGGGATCTAGTGTGCTCCAATCACTATTTTTGGCTCCAAAATGAAGGAAAATGCACTGAACTGCGTCACAAATTGACATCTCCGTGTGGTGGGTGAATGAAGAGAGTAATTACTGTGTGGCAGACTGAGATATCCGTGTGCGCACTCTATATTAGGTAAAAAGAAACTAATTATGTTGATTTTTCAGTAGATTGGATTTGCTGCTCGTCAGACACCCAGCGTGCGGGGAAAAAAAAAAACTTAAATTGGTAATTCACCATGTAGAAAAGCATGGGCCATATCCCATCACTTCATAGTTGAGTGCACTGAGACTCCAAAGTGTTTCCCCCACTATATCACCACCTTTGTTCAAGTCCACAAGTAGAGTTAAGACTTTCCATAATAGTTAAATTTTAAAGTGGGATTTTAAGAGTTAATATCTGTAGGTTATGGCTTCAAATGCAAGAGGCAAACATATCAGCGGCATGAAGGAGTTGGATCCTCCAATGCTGCAGGAAAGTCTGTTTCACAATCAGAGTAAACTGAAGCTATTAATCCTGCATCCTGAGCTGTTGCCAGTCAGTACAAGGTCTTAAAATAGGTTGAATCCCATTACCTCAAAGTATCTGCATAAGATATTCTCTTCAAAATTAAGTGGAAGTTATCCAGAAGAGTTACAAGAACTTTAATGTACTTCCACACTTGCAGCATACCCAATAATTCTGTGCCAGACTTGGTATTTTGAGATGAATAAGTGTGTAGTAGTTAATCTAATATTTTACAAGCTTGGTGCACATAGAAACAGTTAAAAAGGTTGTCAGTTGTTGAGGCATTGCATCGAATGATAACCTGTTTTTTGGGTGGATAGGCAGACAGGCGGGGAGGGAAGAGTAGGAAGAGAGTGAAAATAAAGAACTAGATTGCACAACTTTGTGTTATGCAAAAGGCAGGAAGTAATTCAGCATGTAGAGTACATTTGTATGCCTGCTATTCCTCAAATCAAACTGTAGTCCATGGGCCCGAGGGGTCCACAATCTCATCAGATTTCTGTCCACCTGTGAGCACAGTGCCTTAGAATTATGCAAGCCATATTTTTGCTCTATATGTTAAACTACTCTCACACAATTTCTGTTGCAGTGTAAAAAAAGTGTTTGTGATGATTGCACGGTTCTCCTTTGGTGATAGCTGATTCTATCTTCTGGAAGTTATAACAAAGATACCCCAAAAGAAAATTTTGAAGCCCGTTGGCATACTGAGCCATTGTATGACTTAATTATGGATTACTGTGTAATAGTAATTCACATAGTAACCTTTACTTGTTTTTTTTAACATTTGGAAAATATGTATTATGGTAGATTTTTTATGCTGGGTTGTTTCTTGGATAATAATATTCGCATCACTCATAACATAGCACCTGCCTTCACCATTTCCTTTAAACCCCAGTTTCTCTATGTTATAAGAACATAAGAAATAGGAGCAGGAGTAGGCGATACGGCCCCTCGAGCCTGCTCCGCTGGTCTGATGTTCGACCTCAACTCCACTTTCCTGCCTGATGCCTATATCCCTTGATTCCCTAGAGTCCAAAAATCTATCCATCTCAGCCTTGAATATAGTCAATGAATCAGCATCCAGAGCCCTCTAGGGTAGAGAATTCCAATGGTTCACAACCCTCTGCGTGAAGAAATTCCTCCTCATCTCAGTCTTGAATGGCCAACCCCTTATCCTGAGACTATGCCCCCTAGTTCTAGACACTCTAGCCAGGAAAAACAATCTCGCAGCATCTACTCTGTCAAACCCCCTCAGAATCTTATATATTTCAATGAGGTCACCTCTCATTCTTCTAAACTCCAGCCAGTATAGGCCCATTCTACTCAACCTCTCCTCACAGGACAACCCTCTCATCCCAGGAATTAATCTAGTGAACCTTCGTTGTACCACCTCCATGGCAAGTATATCCTTCCTTAGATAAGGAGATCAAAACTGTACGCAGTACTCCAGGCGAGGTTTCACTAAAGCCCTGTACAACTGTAGAGGGGGAGGGCGAACAGCCAGCTGTCGTGGTGCACATAGGCACCAACGATATAGGTAAAAAAGGGGATGAGGTCCTAAAAGCAGAATATAGGGAGTTAGGAGGTAAATTAAAAAATAGGACCTCAAAGGTAGTAATCTCAGGATTGCTGCCAGTGCCACGTGCTAGTCAGAGTAGAAATAGGAGGATATTTCAAATGAATACGTGGCTAGAGGAATGGTGCAAGGGGGAGGGATTCAAATTCCTGGGACACTGGAAACGGTTCTGGGGGAGGTGGGACCAGTACAAACCGGACGGTCTGCACCTGGGCAGGGCCGGGACCGCTGTCCTAGGAGGAGTGTTTGCTAGTGCTGTTGGGGAGGGTTTAAACTAAAGTGGCAGGGGGTTGGGAACCTGAGCAGGGAGAGAGAGGAAAGCGTAACAGGAAGGGACAGAAGGCATGGAGTAATAGGTAAAGTGTTAAAAAAGGAAAAAGCAGGAACTAAGCGTCACAAAACAGATTTGAAAGTTCTTTATCTGAATGCACGTAGCATTCGTAATAAAATGGACGAGTTAACGGCACAAATAACTACGTATGGGTATGATCTTGTGGCCATTACAGAAACATGGCTGCAGGGTGACAACGACTGGGAATTAAATATGCCAGGGTATTTAACAATCAGGAAGGACAGGCAGGAAGGAAGGGGAGGTGGGGTGGCTATGTTAATAAAGGAAGGAATCACTGTAATACAGAGAAATGATATTGGGACAAAGCATCAAGATAATGAAACAGTTTGGGTGGAGATAAGGAATAATAAGGGAAAAAAAACATTAGTGGGCGTAGTATATAGGCCTCCTAATAGTTGCAACTCTGCTGGAAGAAGTATTAATCAGGAGATAGTCGGGGCATGTAATAAGGGAACAGCCATAATTATGGGGGATTTTAATTATCATATTAACTGGACAAATCAAATTGGGCAGAGCAGCCTTGAGGACGAGTTCATTGAGTGCATCAGGGATGGATTTCTTGAGCAGTATGTAACTGATCCTACAAGGGGGCAGGCAACCTTGGACCTGGTCCTGTGTAATGAGTCAGGATTAATTAATAATGTCCTAGTTAAGGATCCCCTTGGAACGAGCGACCACAACATGGTTGAATTCCATATCCAATTAGAGGGTGAGAAGGTTGATTCTCAAACAAGCGTACTGAGCTTGAATAAAGGAGACTATGATGGTATGAGAGCGGAATTGATTAAAGTGGACTGGGAAAATAGATTAAAGGGTAAGACGGTACATGAGCAGTGGTGTTCATTTCGGGAGTTATTTTACAACTTTCAAAATAAATATATTCCACTGAGGAAAAAAGGGTGTAAAAGAAATGACAGCCACCCGTGGCTAAGTAAAGAAATCAAGGATAGTATCCGACTAAAAACAAGGACATATAAGGTAGCCAAACTTAGTGGGAGGATAGAAGATTGGGAATTCTTCAAAAGACAGCAAAAAGTAACTAAAGGATTGATTAAGAAAGGGAAGTTAGATTATGAAAAGAAATTAGCAAAAAATATAGAAACAGATAGCAAGAGTTTCTATAGTTATATAAAAAGAAAAAGGGTGGCTAAGGCAAACATAGGTCCCTTAGAGGATGAGACCGGGAAATTAATGGTGGGAAACATGGAGATGGCAAAAATGCTGAACAAATATTTTGTTTCAGTCTTTACAGTAGAGGACACTAAGAATATCCCAACACTGGACAAACAGGGGACTCTCGGGGGGGAGGAGCTAAATACGATTAAAATCACTCAAGAGATGGTACTCAGTAAAATAATGGGACTCAAGGCGGATAAATCCCCTGGACCTGATGGCTTCCATCCTAGGGTCTTGAGGGAAGTGGCAGTAGGGATTGTGGATGCTTTGGTGATAGTTTTCCAAAATTCCCTGGACTCAGGAGAGGTCCCGGCAGATTGGAAAACTGCTAATGTAACACCGTTATTTAAAAAGGGTAGTAGGCAGAAGGCTGGAAATTATAGGCCAGTTAGCTTAACATCTGTGGTGGGTAAAATTTTGGAGTCTATTATTAAGGAGACAGTAACGGAACATTTAGATAAGCATAATTTAATAGGACAAAGTCAGCATGGCTTTATGAAGGGGAAGTCATGTCTGACAAATTTGCTTGAGTTCTTCGAGGATATAACGTATAGGGTGGATAAAGGGGAACCAGTGGACGTAGTGTATTTAGACTTCCAGAAGGCATTCGACAAGGTGCCACATAAAAGATTATTACTTAAGATAAAAAATCACGGGATTGGGGGTAATATTCTGGCATGGGTGGAGGATTGGTTATCAAACAGGAAGCAGAGAGTTGGGATAAATGGTTCATTTTCGGACTGGCAACCAGTAACCAGTGGTGTTCCACAGGGGTCGGTGCTGGGTCCCCAACTCTTTACAATCTATATTAACGATTTGGAGGAGGGGACCGAGTGCAACATATCAAAATTTGCAGATGATACAAAGATGGGAGGGAAAGTAGAGAGTGAGGAGGACATAAAAAACCTGCAAGGGGATATAGACAGGCTGGGTGAGTGGGCGGAGATTTGGCAGATGCAATATAATATTGGAAAATGTGAGGTTATGCACTTTGGCAGGAAAAATCAGAGAGCAAGTTATTTTCTTAATGGCGAGAGACTGGAAAGTACTGCAGTACAAAGGGATCTGGGGGTCCTAGTGCAAGAAAATCAAAAAGTTGGTATGCAGGTGCAGCAGGTGATCAAGAAAGCCAACGGAATGTTGGCTTTTATTGCTAGGGGGATAGAATATAAAAACAAGGAGGTATTGCTGCAGTTATATAAGGTATTGGTGAGACCGCACCTGGAATACTGCATACAGTTTTGGTCTCCATACTTAAGAAAAGACATACTTGCTCTCGAGGCAGTACAAAGAAGGTTCACTCGGTTAATCCCGGGGATGAGGGGGCGGACATATGAGGAGAGGTTGAGTAGATTGGGACTCTACTCATTGGAGTTCAGAAGAATGAGAGGCGATCTTATTGAAACATATAAGATTGTGAAGGGTCTTGATCGGGTGGATGCAGTAAGGATGTTCCCAAAGATGGGTGAAACTAGAACTAGGGGGCATAATCTTAGAATAAGGGGCTGCTCTTTCAAAACTGAGATGAGGAGAAACTTCTTCACTCAGAGGGTGGTAGGTCTGTGGAATTTGCTGCCCCAGGAAGCTGTGGAAGCTACATCATTAGATAAATTTAAAACCGAAATAGACAGTTTCCTAGAAGTAAAGGGAATTAGGGGTTATGGGGAGCGGGCAGGAAATTGGACATGAAGCTGAGTTCGGATCGGTCAATGCCCTGTGGGTGGCGGAGAGGGCCCAGGGGCTATGTGGCCGGGTCCTGCTCCGACTTCTTGTGTTCTTTAGATTTGTGGTTGGGATCAGATCAGCCATGATCTTATTGAATGGCGGAGCAGGCTCGAGGGGCCGATTGGCCTACTCCTGCTCCAATTTCTTATGTTCTTATGTTCTTATGTTCTTACTCTTGTCCTCCAATCCCCTTGCAATAAAGGCCAACATGCTATTTGCTTTCCTAACTGCCTGCTGAACCTGCATACTAACTTTTTGTGTTTCTTGTATGAGGACACCCAAGTCTCTCTGAACACCAACATTTAATAGTTTCTCACCATTTAAAAAATATTCTGTTTTTCTATTCTTCCTACCAAAGTGAATAACTTCACATTTCCTCACATTATACTCCATCTGTCACCTTCTTGCCCACTCACTTAATCTGTTTATATCCCTTTGCAGACTGTGTGTCTTCCTCACAGCTTACTTTCCCACCGATCCTTGTGGCACCCCACTAGTTACAGCCTGCCAACCTGAAAATGACCCTTATATACCTACTCTCTGTTTTCTGTCCTTTAACCAATCCTCCATCCATGCTATATTACCCCCAACCCCATGAGCCCTTAGCTTGTGTGACAATCTTTTATGTGGCACCTTATCGAATGCCTTTTGAAAATCCAAATATACTACATCCACTGGTTCCCCTTTACCTACCCTACTGGTTACATCCACAAAAAACTCTAATAGATTTATCAAACACAATTTCCCTTTCATAAAACCATGTTGACTCTGCCCAATCATATTATGATTTTCTAAGTGCCCTATTACCACTTCCTTAATAATGGATTCTAGCATTTTCCCAATGACTGATGTCAGGCTAACTGGCCTGTAGTTCCCCGTTTTCTCTTGCTCCCTTCTTGAACAGCAGGGTAACATTTGCTACCTTCCAGTCCACTGGGACGGTTCCAGAATCTAGGGAATTTTGGAAGATCGTAACCAATGCATCCGCTATCTCTGTAGCCACCTCTTTTAGAACCCTAGGATGTAGGCCATCAGGTCCAGGGGATTTGTCAGCTTTTAGTCCCATTAGTTTGTCCAGTACTTTTTCTCTACTGATATTAATTGTTTTAAGTTCCTCACTCTCAGTTACCCATTGGTGCCCCACTATTTTTGGTATGCTTTTTTGTGTCTTCTACTGTGAAGACAGATATAAAATATTTGTTTAATGCATCTGCCATTTCCTGATTCCCATGTTAGACTTCCAATTACAAAAAATACAAAAAAACCCACAAAATCTACCTTTTGATTGTTGTGCAACAATTTAATCATTGCCTCTGGAAAAAAAAATCTTGATCAGGAATGCTTTTTTATGCTCTTTCTTAAACTGACTCTGACAGATAAGGAATTTCAAATAAATTTCTAATAAGAACATCTATGTATTTTAATATCTATGGACAGGAGAGCAACATTTTAACTATTAGGTACAGTCAGCTGCTTCTTTAAACCACAGAGAATATACATTAGGACGTGAGGGGACATGATAGATGCAGTAAGCTGGAACATTGTGGCAAGGGTTTTCTGTTCCACCCTATACTCCTACATTTACCCATAGATTGGACAAGTGTAGGGAGCACAGATTTGCTGGTAGGAGTGGTCTGTGACACAGAATGCAAGAAAAGTATCTTGTGTAAAATACCCCAAAAGTGACAATCCTATAATGGAAACCAATTTACTAGACTCAAAACAAAGGCAGACGATAGCTGTCTGCAATTAAAACATGGCTGTTTCTTAAATTCAAACAAAATACCCAGAACAAAGAAAGTAAATGAAAAAATGTCTTCTCCTCCACCATGAGAGAAAACTAAAAGGTGAATTCAAAACATGGTTTGAAACTCATCCCTTGCAAGTTCGGATCTGTTAATTGCATAACTGGTTTATCATGACGGCAAAACAATTAATGACTCAAACTTAGGTGTTACAAGTTGGCAGGTCATCCACACAAAATTAACTTCACCTAGGTAGTAATCGGTTTTTGATACCATTCTTTCTCTGAACAACCATTGTAGGCGTAGAAAAATCAAGTATTCGACCAACTGCCACACCCTATCAATCCCTTGCAATAGCTTAATACATCCATTTATTTGCAAAACCTACAATGCTCAAAGGCCACTTAAAAACATTCCTAAATTTAATAGCAACTTAAATTATAATTTTAAAAATTATAATTTATGAGTCAACTTAGAGCATCACTGAGATAACTAGTGTCCACTTGCACAGGCCAATGAATTATGAGATATTGTGTGTTTCTTGTGATGACTTAAAAACACATCCAAAGTTCTGATGCTCTAATGATGTGAATAGATCAAATTTTAATGATCTGTCTCTCAAATGGCTGACAAATATGGCCATTGGAAATCATTTTTAATATGAAACTGATTTAAAATGATGAGTTCCAGCTTTGAAATGGATGCTAGAGGCAGTGGAAAACAACTTACATATTAAATAAAATCCAAACCAGATTTTCTTTAAATAGTTAAAATACAAGAGAGTGAATATAGTTGAAAATGTAGAAATATTAGGACAGTGAGAGAGAGAGAGAGAGAAAATAGCCAAAAGCAGTAATTTGATCATTATTATGCTTTGATTGTAAGTTTTTTATACTAATATTAAAAGAACAAAACTCCCAACACCTCAACATGATTAATTGTATTATTCTCGAAGATCAGCGAGAGGTGGAGTCTTAAAAATCGACTCAGGGGTACAAAATTGCCTATAAATGGTAAGTATTCTTGGTTCATATTGTATATTAATTTTTTTAAAACTAATTCTTTCAAAAATACATAGGAATAGGAAATAAAACAGAATGATAAGCTCAAACTTTGCAGTCATGAATGGCTTAGGATCTGTAGTTGCTTTCACAAACAAGGCTTCATCTGTAACATTAAGAACGTTGCAGTAAACAGTACAATCAAGTAGAATGCCTTTATAAATATTCTGTTGGCAACAGCTACTATTCCAGTGATAAGTAGAAATACAAATTAGAATGCACAGTATTGTCTGCAGAGTATAAATTGGAACTAAGATTGACTAGCAGTGCTGCTAATCTGTGGACTTTGCTCGAAGTAAATAATTTAAACACTCCCTCAAAGGGTGACAAATAGCCACGTTAGTCAGAAGCCTGCTAATGCAAACATGGTGCATTTCTGAACTTCACTGCTACTTGAAATGATGTCTTCAGCCATCTTTAATTATGTGAATGAGTTACAGCTATGTTACTTTATCAAACACAGTCATTCCCCAGTAACTTGTTTTGTTCCTCACCTGAGAGATGTAAAGCTTGCCCTTGAGATTCTGCCAATACCGCTTTGAATTCAACTATTAGAAGGTATATGAGATTAATTTGGATTCACTTCAAAACCACAGAATCACTAACGTCTATGGATGTGTCTTACCTCCACTTTACATCTCTATCTTGATAATTACCATGTGGTTATGTGGACACAAACCTGCATCTCAACATTATATATCAAGATTGTAGTGCTAAACTAAAGCACCGTGTAAATTGTACAACTGTATCTTATTAGAATTCTTCAACTGAACACAGCCCTGTCTGTACTACTTGAATATCTCGTTATATTTTTGTCACACTGTTTGTGTCAACTTTTTCCATTCTAAATTCCATTCTCTTCACTTATAATAGGTTTTGCCTATGTAAACTAGTCACTCTCATTGTACGATCTGGCCAACGGGTTCTCAAATCACTTAAAATGCTTTTTGAATTTCACTTCATCGACCATTTTCTTCCTTAGGAACAGAAATTTCTAGTGTCCGAAATAAGGGTTTAAATAAAACAAAATATTAAAAAATACAACTTTCACAATACCATGATCTAATTTATACACTTAATTCTTGACGGCCACCGCATCTCCCAAAAGCCTGAGCTTGGACTTGTTATTTTTGTCCTGAGCTGTAACCCCCAAGCTGAATTTGGATTGCACAATCTGTGTGTATGCACTGTACCCAATTTCTTAGGATGCATCAGTACTGTTCAATCAGCTGTACTGATTAAATACTTTTCTTTAGCTTCTAGCAGTTTCTGCTTGACTAGTCCCTTTCCTGTATTGTTATCCACAAAGTCAAGACCAAGTATTGTATTAGTGGGGTTAAAGGGTGGGCATAATTGGACCAGGGTGTACAGAAGTAATTCAATATCTATTCTAAAGTCATACATACTTTTTATAATTCTATTATAAATTCTTATGCCCACATTTATAATGGAAACTGCCTATGCAACTTCTCACTCTGTAATTACACCCTATCAGTGGTGGCACAACAGGCTCAAACTTTAAGGTCCCGGGGAATGGCCATTCTGTCCATGGTGAAGTTGTGAGAGCTGTGAGCTAGCCTCACTCATTGTCCGGTGGCTGCTTTCGAACCAGCCCTCCCCTCCCACTCTCTCACCGGATGGCTACTTCTCCTACCTTATTCACACTTGATACCTCCATTTCTGCTAGGACTCCTCCAATTGTACAAATGATATCCAACTCCCACCATAGGCCTGGCCTGCCCACCAACCAGCACTGTCGGCAAGGCTGACATTGCACAGAACTCTTCCTCTCACCCCCATCCCCCTGAGAAAAGGCTGGACGGACAAAAGAGGGAACAGAGGAAGCGCACAATTCACAACTGCCTTCCATCACCAAATCAAAGAACAGCTTAGCCATTTCTCCGCTGGTCTTATTCCATACCGATTACTTCAGTTACTAGGACAGCTCACCCAACACAGCTTCCACGATTAACATGCATTAAAAAAAATTAAGTTCCAAAAAAAGTAATGCTTTAATCGCAATTAATTGCAAGCCCTAGATTTCACCATATTGTATCAGAGATATCCTCTTATTCCCAACTCCATCCCGTACAGTCATTATTTTTCCCTAGCAGATGGGTTTAAACATACACTCCCAGCATTTGTGAAATAAGGTTTTTAATATATAAAGAATACATTTCTAAAGAATAGAAGTAATTCTCACTTGTTCCTTGAAAAAAAAACTTGTTTGAGGGCGAGTTCTGCCTCTGCCTTAATAGCCAACAGCTACATCCCATTAACTGAGCGTTTAATGTGCCTCACACATCAAGGGGCCATTGTAAGCATCGCCAATGATAAAATTATTTTAAAACTGATAGATTTTTTAAAAATTGAAGTGATCATTCATGTTTCTATAGCTCTGGAATTCCCTCTCTCTCCTCCTTTAAGATGCTCCTGAAAACCTACCTCTTTTGACCAAGCTTTTGGTCACCTGTCCCAATATCTCATTACGTGGCTCAGTGTCAAATTTTGTTTGATAACGCGCCTGTGCAGAGCCTTCGGATATTTTATGACGTTAAAAGCGCTATATCAATGCATGCTGTTATTGTGCAGAGGACAATGAACAAAAAAACTTTAGCTTTAGATACTAATTCTATTCTGTGCCACCACAGAATTCTAACTCCTCAAATAAGAAAAATAACGACTGGCTTGGAATCTCTATTCTGAACTGTGTGTTATATTTAATTTTCAGGTATACGTAGCTGTTCTTTTATATACTTACTAGCTATAGAAGTAACTGGTTATCTAAATTTGCCAGATGTGCTGTATAGCCTATCTCCCTTCATAGACTCCAAATCAAACTCAAAGATTGCTGAACACTCCAGAATGAATGCCCCTGCAGCAGTGATTCGGGCTTCATGAGTCTGAGTAACTGTCTCCTAAATCCAAAAGGACCCATCAACCAGACACACATCTGAACCAAGTAATACAGCATGTTTATGTTTGAATTGTTTGGCGTGGTTCCTCCCCCAAGCTAACTGCTGGATGCAGCGAGATAGCAGTCAAAGCACTGTACTGAGTTAGGCTAGGACAATTTCTAGGAGCATAGCTGGTTTTTAAGCTGCTTGTGTGCCGTGATTGAATTAAAAAGAGCTATTAAAGTCTATCCTCAATTCAATGTTGTTTATTTCAAATGATCTGATAATTGAACTTTTAGCTCCAAATTCTTACATTCCTTTATTTACTTTGCTTAATTAGATTTTTTTTAAGTTGCAAAAAAAAACAATTTGGAATTATAAGGATTAGGCTGTACCAAATTATAACGAGATAAAAATGCTTCATTTTGTCACAGGTGTTCAATATTATGAAAGAGTTTGTGGAGATAAAGAAGAGAAAATTATTTCCACTGATTGGTGAATTGATAAGGAGGGAGAAGAGAACGAAATAAACTTAGAATTAGTACTAGAAGCATAAAGTGGGAGGTTAGAATTTTTTTCCCCCAATATACTATGGTTGTTATTTGTGACCTGTCCATTAAGAGGCCATACACATCCTGTAACCAAGAATAATAATGGTACATCTGAGCCTGCATCTTCCATTCTGATGACGTTGACCTACCGTGCACCAATCCCCCTTTGCTCCTCCATTGGCGGCACAGCCTTCAACCATCACAGTCCCGCTCTCAAACTTTTTTCCTAAAGCCTTCTGCATTGCTACATCTCTTTCCCTCCGCTCCCTGCCCCCACAATATCTTCCCGAACCCACCTCTTCAACCAAACTTTTGGTCACCTCCCCTAACTCTTGGTTGGAGGCCATTTCTCCTGCCCTTTTGTGAAGCAGCTCTGGATGTTATGCTACATTAAGGGTGCTATGCAAGTGCAGCATGTGGTTGCTTTTGTACCTCTATGTAACTCACACTTTGCTATAATTCACTGTTTTGAAGGACTGCCGATCAAACCATTACGTAGAGGATAAACTGTAAAAATACTAGAAACATCCATTAACAGAAAAATGACAGGTAGAAATGCCTTTTTAGGCATGTCTAAAAATGTTCTTCTCAGACGAGTTCTAATGTTTCATTGCATTAACTCAATAAAGGCTATGCAGAATGTACGAAGAAACAGCAGGGCACATTAGATAGTCCAGCCACTGCAGCTAAATTAATGTATAACGGTGCTTGTTTATTCTTCAATAACAGAACAGCTGTGCTTGTAAATCTAATAATTGTACTGTACTTTGCATCAGATTATACATTTTTTTAAAGCAAATTCAGTCCTAGCTTGTTTTGAAACAAGCCAACTTAGGCATGACCAGAGCAGTGAACTACGATAGGCATTTGCTATAAAGCAAGTATTTCCTGTAAAGTTCAGATCTCTGTAATATACATCCGCCCATGGTGCTGGTTAGTGAACCTTAAAACATTTGCAGCTCTAACCATATACAAAAATAAATTTAAATACAGATTTTTTTTCCTCTCTTTCACATTTTTGTTTAGGACTAAATTTGTATTTAACATGTAAACTTTAAGAACAAGGAGTACCCCTTCACCATCCCAATAACAGCATCACAACTACCTACAACACTGGTATCAACTAAAGGCATGGTGGAAAGAAGAATATATCAGAAACCAATATATTAAAAATGCTAATTTGTATTTAAGTTAGTTTTGCCAAAATCCATCTTCACCATGTATGTGCAAAACTACTTTTAATGAAAATTACTTCTACAAATAAGATTATCACTACAAAACAATTAAAGTAAGGTTTCTCAATTTGGCATTTTCTTCCTTAAATGCTTCTAATATATATTGGCAGAATGGGCTTTTCAGATTTTCATTTATTCAAGAAAATCTGTTTCTGGTCTTACCTATGAAAGGAATAGATGCCAATGAGTCATCCTGTGGGCTTGAACTCGATGCCTTTCTCTGATCACCAATTCGTTTAATATTTACCTCACGACGTGCATCATTAGGTAGCCAGCAAGTAGGGTCCGTTACTGTATCTGGTGAATTTACAGCCAAAATGTATGACTGGTGCCTTAGTGGTTGTGGTGTTAATCTACTTGTAGCAAGTTTTCCCCTCAAGATTACAGTTTCTTTTTTGTCTGAAGGTTCCTGCTCGTTACGCCCAGAGCCGTGCTCATTTTGTTCTAGACAATTCTCCACATCTAATTTAACTTTCTCCTCTTCTAGTTTACTTTCAGGTTTCAGTTTTTCTGATTCCTTACTCTTTTGTCGAACTGATGCATTAGTAAGAGTAGAGGTAGCAGGACCCTTTACTATCCTACTTGTCTGCATGGAAGGCTGTACAGATGTTGGTGCAGAACATGAAGCTGATCTTATACCAACAACTACTTCTGCTGGATGTTCAACCACACTGTCAGCTCTTGTCCTTCGCTCCAAGTGCTGGCCACATAGATTACTGTGATTTACCATTCTTTGGTCTTTTAATGCATCAATGCCAATACTTTGGGTAGGAGAGAGAACTGGTGGTGTTGCATAGGAAACAGAGGTGGCTAACAAAGAACTTGGCAGGGTAGTTTGAAATGACATTGGTAAATAAGACTTTTCTTGAGAAGGAGCTAGAGGTTGCTGCCCTGTATAGGTAGACTGGTGATCCCTTGAATGCTGAACGGGCTTTGTGTCTGTGGCAACCTTCCAAATAGGTGGAGCAGGACTAGAATGTGTACTGCTTCGAACGTTGGATCGCATCTTTTTACTGTCAGTGTTGGGAACACCTGGTGAAAGATTACTGTGCTGAGATTGTGTCGTACCACTAATAGATATGTGAGATCCTGGCTGCCCAACTTGTCTGACAGGTTGTCGGAATCCTTCACGAAAACCAAGTCTATTATCTAGTTCTTTAAATCCAGCTGCTTGGTTATAAATTCGCTGCACTCCATCACCAGCTAGATCACGTGAATATGAAGTTCCAATATCCGCAGGGACACCTTCCAATGTTTCTGCCTGCTTTCCGAGATAATCACATGATCGTGTCCTATGGTTCTGTGGCCCAATTACTGGTGATGTTAATGCATCTTGTGAAGCACTCCGTGGCCAATCTTTCATTAAAACAGACTCTCCTAATCTTTCCTGAGACACGCTACGGCATCTCATTGGTGTAGCTTGGTAAGATCGATCATGTGAAGTGCTCCGACGTCGTGCTGGAGTTGTAATGCGGGTTGGAGCGGTTTGTTGATAGTCTGTTGAGTTTTGAACTGCTGCTCTCAAACTATCTAACCTTTCCTGTATTGTCCTACTACCATACATGTGCAAACGTCTATTTTCAGTATACTCTTTGTAAGTTTTATAATTACGCCAGTCTATATTCTGGTGTGAAGTAACAGTTGTTGGAGATGTATGATGATTTGTGATTACTGAAGAGTCTGTGGTTTGAGGTGTAGATCTGCTGGAAGTATCATCTAAATGTGATCCATAGATTGTCTGTTTACCAGTATTAGTGGTAGAGGTAGTTGTTGTGGTATCTTTTGCCCTACCACTTGTAACCTGCTGAACTGTAGTACTGGTCAACATAGCCGAAGAAGAAGTGGTCCTTGATCTTGGTTTCCCAATGGTGTGGTCTGTCAAGCCATACGGTATTTCTTCCGATCTGTGAGCTGGACTTGAATGGTTAATTCTACCAGGTGCAAAATCAGCAACCCTCTCTGAAGGCACAATAACAGTCCTTACCGTTTCATTGCAAACACACACAGCAGTATTGGTTTTTGCAATATCTATTGGTGAAGATGGGACTTGTACTTCAGCCCGATAGCCTCTATCAGATGTGGCAATTGTCCGTACCGGTCTACTAATTTGCTGCCTCCCCCGAGAAGGTTCTGGTGGTGAAACCTCCATGGGCTGAGCCACAGCTGAAGCGGTGTTCGTCAATCGAGGGTAACAGACAGGTGGTGGCTCAGGGATGTTGTGTGCGTTGCCAGTGTATGGATCATTGCCTTTTAAGTAGGCATCTTGGGAATATGCCTTTAAAAATGAAATATATACTTCATTATAAAAATGAAAGAATACAAGTGTTACAATTTATTGAAACAAAGAGCTGAAAGACATGATACCAAATTATATAGTAAATAGCTACCAAACTGTTTTGGTTTCACTGCCATATAGATTCAAGAACATGAAGCCAGGAAAGAGAAAAAGCTATTCAGCCTAATTCCCCCATCATGGACTCTACCAAAGGAGTTCAGTTTCCTGAGAGATTACATTTCTACCTGATCCCTAAAGCAAAACTCCAGGATATGCATCTATACAATTCATCCTGACCACCTGAATCCCACAGTTGGTATGTCAATCGTCCCACCAGCACAGGAATCATCAAATTCATTATTAAATAGCCTATCTCTATCCTTATCATAAGAATTCGGTTGAAAATTATTAAGAGCATTTTTTTTTCCAAAAAGGAGTTAAACAACCCAGCAATAGTTTTTGTTGGGAACCAATCTCAACACATATTGTTCTGCTGGAAAATAAAAGGAACTTTTCTAATCTCATTTCCCTTGAGGCGTACATTTTTATTTTACATTATTGCCCCTCCATTTTCTATTAAGACTTTCCCCAATGCTGTCACCTTGCTTTCTTTTTCAACCAGGAAAATAGGTCAGTCACAGGTTTAACCAGAATTACAGGGGGTAATTCTAACCCCCCAGGATCGGAGGGGGGAAGGGGACGGTCAAATTGTTAAAAATGAGAAACCTGACCCTAACTCACCACAAATGCACCTACTTCCAGTTTAACCGGGGAGGGTTGGGGGTCAGCCAAGTAACCAGCTCTGGAGAGGCAGGTCATTAATTATAATTTTTGGCAACCAAAGGTATTAAGGGATATAGGCCAACGGCAGGTATATGGAGCTAGATCACAGATCAGCCATGATCTTATCAAATGGCGGAGCAGGCACGAGGGGCTGAATGGCCTACTCCTATTCCTATGTTAATAAGGCTCTGGGCCTCAGATTTTGTCAGCCATTTGGATTTAACGCCTCCAGCACGGGTTTCCCGGGGCAGCTAAAGGGAGGTGAGGAGAGAACTGCCAGATCCCGCAGGTAAGTGCTTTTCCAGCACTGCTCATGGGCCAGGAAGAGTAGGAATGCATCCCCCCTCCGGTCCCGCAAGCTAACCTGCCGACCACCCCCCTGTAATCGGCCGACCCGACCCTACCCTACCCCCCCACCCCCCACCACGATCAGCCGTTCTCTCCCTCCCCGGAATCAGATCGCTATCTCTCTTTCCTCCTCCCCGCCGCCCCCCCACCCCCACCTCCAATCCGGTCCCCGGCTGCTGCCTTCTACAGCAGGCTTTCTCACCCCGCAGCAGCCAGCCTCTCAATCTGGACATGTGCAGGGCGGGATACAGGTTTTAAAAATTCAAATGAGGTCCTGCCGTTAAATTCACCTTCCTGGCTGCTGACAGGTGCCCCCGCTTCCTCCCCCTAAATATCAGGGCCACAGTCTCTGCAATTATCTAACAGGTGGTGCGCTTGTGGAGAGGAAAGTCTAGTTCTTTTTCTGTTCCCCTCCCTCCCCCAGTGGAGTATTAAACTGCCATAAACCATTTAATTCAGCAGCCTAAAAGAACTAAACTCACCCCAGTGAAGGTTAGGTTTTGAATGTGGGACCCGAGTATGAGTCAAACTACAGCTGAAGCTACTGGCCTGCCAGACATTTAGTTTAAGATTTTCTATCATGTCTAATTCATAAGTCATTACTAAGGGCTGCAGAACAGACTTTATATGGCTAAAAATCTGATTTTCTGCTTGTAATCTAATTTACAAAAATACTGAATAGAAGAGACATTTAAAAAAGTTTATTCAATTCAGGATTGCTTTAAGATAATAAACTAACACCAAAGTAGCCTTTCTCCATATTAACAGGAAATGCATACATTAAACTTTTGGTGAAAATCAGGAAATCCACAAAACCCTCCCAATTTATTTTATCCTTTTAATCTCTAAACTAAACAAAACCTGCTCTGCAACTAATTTAATTGTCTCTCTCAAGCAGAGAATAACAGGATCATATGAAATACTGCTTTACAGTGAAAGTTCTCTAAATAATGCTAACAGCTCACCTACCTCGTGTTTCAAAGTTTGGCTCCTCTGAAAAACTGTTAAACTTAATTTGGCACGTTTGCCAAATCTGCTTTTTGTTGCACAGGAAACCTCGGTAATCATTTTTAAATCAAATATTAAATTTACAGTAAAGAGGTAACAAGCGATTTGTTAGTTGATTCGAATATATGTACTTCAGCACTACCGCTTTGGTCCACGTTCATCCAAATTCAGTTAACATATTAAATGCACTACAAAACCACTGCCCTGCTGTAAAAACAAAATAAGCTCAGAGTTCGTAATTCACTTCAGGTGTAGATTCATATTACAAAATTTCCTGTTCAAATCCCAACCTGCACAGTCGTCGTCACCAAACCTGTCCCACCCATCATGTATGCTTGTCTGGAACAAAAAAGCCCTATATGTAGCCATGACTACAGATCTACGGGTTTAGAACTTTGAAACAGGGCGAGGCTATCAAATACAACTGTGTTCATACTCAAATCACATAACTGATAAGTCATTCTACAGCAATAAAGAAAATGAAATGAGTAGACAATGCTCAGTGTTAACCTTGAAAGCAGGAAAGATTTTATCATATACGAGAAGCTTCTAGAGCTATTATTTCAATACATACACATTTTAAAGGCTTGCTCTAAATTTACAAAAAAGCATTTTACTGAATTAGAAGAAATAAAAAGCGATTCCTATAGCAATCTTACCAGTGTTGTAAGGACCTCTGCAAACTGTAGCCGGCCAAAACGAAAGGAACCATAGTACAAGCTGGTTAACTCAGAGACAGAGTTAATCTGTCATGTTGATGCTGAATACAGCGAGCTATAAATACATCTACTCTGACTTCTCTGGAAGATACCAATGAGGTAAAGGGCAGTGTATCATGCACAGTACTACAATAATACTGAGCTTTATTATCACATTACTTCACCTGCTTATTGCTGTCAATTTTTAGTCCAGGAAGTATATCCTACTTATGGCAAATTTCTTTGATACATTTTTTCCTTATGTCTAATTGAATCTTTCCTTAGATTTCACAACCTCCCTTTTACCTAGATTATACCCTCATGTTTCCAAACTCCTGGTTTTACTGCTCCTCATTGAACTGCTTCGTTATACAATCACGTCAATTACTGTAGTATTCCTATAAAAATCCAAAGCCATCAGCTGACAGCAGCTGTTTTGTCACCATACTGACCAAATTAGACAGATGATGTAACCAGAAGATCCCTGCCATGTGATTCCTTTCATTTCTTAAACATTTTTCTTCAATAACTAATTTAAACAGATTATGGATGCGGCTTGCTCTTTCTTTAAAGAGTGACTAATCATTAAAAGCCAACAAATTCTTTGTCGGACAGAGGATTTAAGAACTGGTTAATGTGAAAATAATTTATTCAATTTGTTATCTTGTACTGTGCATCATACATATTTTGCTCAATAGGAATTAATAGCATACACAGACAGTTAACAGAAGCTTTCACTGTTAGTGATTAACTGTTTGAGAGTTCTAGGATTTTCTATTGAGAAACCAGGATGAAGGGCGAAGGACCACAGTGCAGGACATCACCAATGTTAAACAGAGTAAAAGTGAAAATGAAGTAAATCAGAAAAAACTAATTTAGATTCAAACACTTAGATTGGAGAAGAAAGGAAACCAGAGTGGATCAAGAATTCCAGAGTTTCGTGGTCCTTGGAAAGAAAGGAGACTATGTGATGAGCCTCGATTCTAGCACAATGCAGACATGGGGAGGACATGGGCCTTCTATGGTGATAAAGCTCTCAAGGAGAAAAAAGGACTGTTTGACACAAAAGAGGAAACTAAGCTTTCTGAAGACAGCTTTAACGATGGAGGAGTTGTAGGAGTTCCATTTGAGATCTGAAGAGATAGTGAGGACAAGATTGCCAATAGGTCATGATTAAAAATGGAGATGGTTAAGAGACATTAGCTCTCGATTTAAAAGCAGTAAGCAATTATGTTTTTGGAGACAGTTCCTGAGAGGAAAAGACTGCAGACATGGAAACTGAAGCAAATTGATGAGTATGAATCAGAATAATCACCAGAAAAGTGGATAAGGATGGATGATGAGCAGAAAAATGTCAAAGATGCAGAGTGGGAGAGAAGTTACAATCTGAAGGTGCAAAGACTGAGTTAAAGAATAAGCAGATCATTTAGAATGATTGGGGAGGAAACCAAATTATCCATGAACACATACTTAATGGTAGACAATTATAATGGCTTCTCTAGAAGCGCACAATTTGAGACCCTGTCAAAGTTATTGGAGATGCATGCTCTCTATGGCTTTTATGTCCTTTCTATAATGGAGCACCCAAGACTACACACAATACATTAGCCCAAGACTTGCCTTGTACAAATTTATTACTTCCTCGCTCTTGTACTCTGTTCATCCATTTATAAAACCCAAACAGCTACTGGTTTTTATTATGACTTTATCTACCTGTGCTTGCACTTTCATAGAATTGTGTGTTTGAACCCCTAGGTGTCTGTTCATGCACGCTCTTCAGCACCTTTCCATTGAATTTATACTCCCATTCCTCGTTTTCCTCCCAAAATATATTATCTCACACTACCCCACATTAAATTACCTCTGCCAACTGTCTTCCCATTCCACTGCCTGTCTATATTCTCCTGGAATCTTTTACAGTACTCCTCGCTGTTTGCTAAATCCCATATTTTTGTGGCGCGGCAAATTTCAATATTGAGCTCCCTATGCATTAGGCCAATCATCAATACATTGCAAAAATAAAAGCGGACCCAGCGCTGATCCCTGGGCAATATCAATTCCAACCTTTCCCCAATCTGAGTACGGTTGACCAAAGTGTTAAAGAGCCAGATATGCAGAACACTGTCAACAAGATTATCATGCTGTGCCGAAAATCATAATGACAATAGTGGATTATGAACAAGTGGATAATTTGAAAGTTAACGGCAGCTTTCATAACTTTAGAACATGCTGACGTAAGGGCAATAGTTCAATATTTTGATCGAGAAGTGTAATCATCTTTCTTAGGAATAGCTTGAACATAAGCAAATTTATAGGAGGAGGAAAGGTCTCCTAAGAGAAACTGAAGAGATAGCAAAGGACAGAGACAAGGTTAGAGGCAGACATCTCATGGATGACAGGTGGTGCCATAACAACTAGAGGTCTTACTGGAGGATCCAACAGATCCAGAAGAATAGAATTGAGAAATAGAAAATGGTTCTTTAACTCTAATCTCAATGATGTTACTAGAGGAAAAAAAAAGTGAGCCAGCAAGTCAGATTTCTTTTTAGAAAAGCTGGCAACTTGGCTATCGGGACAAAAGACAGGCAAAATGAAGGATTCATGGGAGTTCTGAGAGATGGCTTTGGCAAAACAATAGATGGAGTGCCTACTGGAGAAGGTAGGAAGACAGTAGATGATGTTTCTTTCCAATAAAGTTCCATTAGGCAACTCGAATAGATTTGCAGAGGTTATTAGCAGAGATAAAGTGGGCTCGGGATGCTTCAGGCTGATCAAGACATCAGGTGCAATTGGCATGATTCTTATGAAACACAATGGAATGACAGGCATCACCAAACCAAGATGTTGCAGTTTAGATTTAGAAAGTACTCTGATCTATCCTTTTTAGGTCCAAAGAGGATGACCTCATTCTTGCCTACATTGAAATCCATTTGCCACAGTTTTGCCCATTTACTTAATCTATTAATATCGCTCTGTAATTTTATGCTTCCATCTACACTGCTTACAATGCTGCCCATCTTAGTGTCATCGGCAAACTTGGATATGTGGCTCTCTATCCCGTCATCTAAGTCATACAGTGAATAGTTGAGGCCCCAACACTGATCCCTGTGGGACACTACAAGTCACATCCTGACAATTTGAGTACCTGTCCATTATCCCTGCTCTTTGCCACTCAGCCAATTTCCTAACCAGGTCAGTAATTTGCCCTCAATTTCATGAGTTTCAACTTTAGCTAACAGTCTCTTATGAGGGACCTTATCAAATACCTTCTGGAAGTCCATATAAACAATATCCATAGATATTCCTCTGTCCATTACTTTAGTCACCTCTTCAAAAAATTCAATCAGATTCATCAGGCATGACCTACCCTTTACAAATCCATGCTGGCTCTCTGATCAGTTGAAAATTTTCAAGGTGTTCAGTCACTCTATTCTTAATTGTAGACTCTAGTAATTTCCCAACAGATGTTAGGCTAACTAGTCTATAATTTCCTGGTTTCCCTCTCTCACCCTTCTTAAATAGCAGAGTGACATGTACAATTTTCCAATCTAAAGGAACAGTTCCTGAATCAAGAGAGCTTTGGAAAATTATAGTTAGGACATCTGTAATGTTCTCACCTACTTCCTTTAAAACCCTGGGGTGGAAGCCATCTGGTCCTGGGGATTTGTCACTCTTTAGTGGCATTATTTTCTTATGTTAAATTATGGTGAGTCCCCATCCCTGATTCAAAATTAGTTTCCTCGGGGTGTCCGGAATGCTATCCTCTTCCTCTACTGTAAATACTGATGCAAAGTAATTATTTAACATCTTCGCCATTTCTTTATTTTCATTTACAGTATCACCATTATCAGTTTTTAAGGGGCCCACATTGCTCTTGACCACCCTCTTTTCCCTAATATAATTGTAAAAATGTTTTTGTTGATTTTGATATCCCTTGCAAGTTTCTTTTCATACTCCCTTTACTATCTGTTTTGTCACCCGTTGCTGTTCTTTGTACCTCTCCCAGTCGCCAAGATCTGCATTATTTTTTGCATTTTTGTATGCTTTCTCTTTTAGTTTTATGTTGTCCCTTACCTCTTTTCTCATCCATAGCTGTTTTTTTGGGCAAATTGAGCTCTTGCCCCATAGGGATATCAACTGTTTCTGTATCACATTAAATTCTTTTTTGAACACCTCCCACTGATCATCTGTTGTTTTACCTCTAAACAGATTTACCCAGTTTAATATGGACAGTCTCGGTCTCATCCCGTTGAAGTCGGCCTTACCTAAATTTAGAATCTTAGTAGCTGTTATGGGTTTCTCCCTTTCAAACACAATGTTGAACTTGATCATATTATGATCGCTCTTAGATAAATGCTCACACACAGTTAGGCCGTTAACTAAATCTGGCCGATTACTCATTATTAAATCTAATGCGGCCTGCTTCCTTGTTGGTTCTAGGACATATTGTTGCAGAAAGCTGTCCTGAACACACACAAGAAATTCGTTACCTTTCTGACATGAGCTCGTCTGCTTATCCCAATCTATATGAAAGTTATTTTGAACTTTGCGGTCGATCAGATGAGTCTCAATGGTCTTGGATCCTGTACTGCAAGTTCATAAATGTTTGTAATAATCTACCAAGCAAAGCAATAGAAACAAAAATAATAGGGTAATCAAAATATATGTCACTATTAGCATTTGAGGAACATTTTTTGCTACTTTTCTCAGGTCTATGGTGAGTCCAGCAGCTGGAGTTGAAAACAGGTGCGTCAGGGAGCTTTGAGCCAACAAACTAGCTGTTCCAATATAAACTGATCTTACCAGTAAGAAGCAAAACGGGGGTGGGGGGGTAAGAGAAAAAAATGCTAGCAGCCCCAATTCCCACCAGTCTCCCATTATCCACAAAGCGTTTAGCAGTGATTGGGGACATGGAGAATTGAGTTTTCATGTACGAAATTTCAGATATAACTTTAGAGAAAGTTTTACTACTGCTGGAATGTAAAGCTGGACTTTGGATAGCCAAATAAAGTCAATAACTATGATAGTAAAAGATGAATATTGGATTTTAAACTGGAGCTGTGGGATAGCCCGGCTATGACCAAAAATCTTAATAATCGGCTTATACTGACATAGATAAAACAGAATGCTCCTTTCAACAAAATCCACCTTGCAAGCAACAAGCTAAATACTATAAAACTTACCAGCTGCAGGATGTCTTCATCTTTTGGCATAACACAAAGCTCCAGCACAGAGTCACTGTAAAAACAGGATAAACAGATGTATTCATTAATTTTGTTTGGCAACAACTACATGATGCTAGGCAGCCTAATAGATACATTTGTGGGAATTTGATTCTAAATCTTACCTTTTAGTTTCAAGCTGCTCAACTGTCAGACATCCTGGCAATCACTATCTGGGCTACTAAATAGAGTACCTTTTGGAAGCAAGTATTCCCACCTTGGGGGTAAGAAAGCTAACATAGCTTTCTCTCACCTATGGCCACTCAACTGGTATTTCCCCTCAAAGTCATGGAAGCATGATTATAACAACAACAAAGCCTGTTGTTATATTGTCACAAGGGTGTGTTAAAATATAAATTGGGGGTCAGCCGTGGCTCAGTGGGTAGCACTCTTGCCTCGGAGTCAGAATGTTGGGAGTTCACGTCCCAACAGAGACATGAGCACATAATCCAGGCTGACACTCTAGTGTAGTACTGAGGGAGTGCTGCACTATTGGAGGTGCCGTCTTTCGGATAAGACGTTAAACCGAGGACCTGTCTGCCCGCTCAGGTATAAGATCCCATGGCACTATTCGAAGAGTAGGGAAATTCTCCCGGTGTCCTGGCCAATATTTATCCCTCAAGCAACATCACTAAAACAGATTATCTGGTCATTTATCTCATTGCTGTTTATGGGACCTTGCGCAAGTTGGCTGCCACGTTTCCTACCTTAAAACGGTACGACCTCAAAAATACTTCATTGGCTGTAAAGTGCTTTGGGACATCCTGAGGTTGTAAACAGTAAGCAAGTTCTTTCTTTCAATTTTGATTTCTTACCAGTTTTAAAGTGAAGAATACGCAGCAAGACAGTATGCAAGATGTTAACAGTTAGGGTTAAATGTCTGGTATTTAGCAGTACTGAATAGGGGGAGTCCCTGCGCTTTGGTAGCACGGCGGATGGTACTGGGCTGCGACAGTTCTGTGGTAGGATTTCTGGGGTTTGGCATCATGGTGGAGGGGGTCCTTCAATTTGACATCACTGTGGAGGGGGAACCTGGAGTTTGGTAAAACTGTGGAAGGGAAAGCTGGGGATTGGCAGACTGAGTAGAGAGGTTTGGCTCACTGATGGATTCCTGGTGTCTCAACATTGGTAGGGCATGGGTTTGACAGCAATGAGTGTGGTGGGGTGGGGGTTCCCATGTCTGAAGGCACCAGTTTACAAGTTTGCAGAGATCCCTCAAAGATTAAATCTGGTGTTTTATACTTGGTTCCTGGATGAGTATCTGTATCTCTCTTTCTCTCTAATGCCAGTAATTAGAATGTTTACATTTTATAACCGACAACAAAACACAGGTGATAGAGACTTAGTTTGCTTTCAATTAATTTCTTTAAAAATAAAATAAAATTAGGATGAGAGAGGAGAGAGGAAAGACAACAACTTGTGTTAAAGTAAAATCTAAGCTGTTGGTTTAAAGTAAAATTTAAGCTGTTGGGTTAAAGGCAAAGATGACCTTAGGCGACTAGTGTGAGCGTGGCTGCGGTCACTGCCCCGAGACCACACTGAAATGCACCTTGCGCGGACCAGACTAACCATAATTAAAAGCTTAAACATAACATATGATAATTAACAAATTAGTGTACTGCTAAACAAAATGGACTCTGCTAAACAAGATGGACCCTGTGAAAAGACATTAAAAAATGCTGACTGAGCACAACGAACTGATAAAAACTACAGAACCAGACTGAATAGACAAAGACCAGACTGTCTTAAGTTGATAACAGTTGTTTTAATGTGATTGGGGGCCTAATTGGCTAATGTGTAACTAAGCAAGGCTAATAATGTAATAACTGCTGGATGTCTGTACTTGTAACATATAAAAGAAGCTGAACGACCATTTTAAAATTGAGAAAGGTGACTGCGTACACTGCGGAGTGTCCAGCTGTTCTCCCAAAGCTTTGTCCAATAAACTGCATGTTGAATCTTTAAGTCTGACTCCGAGTGGTGATTTTTCCCACAACAACTTGCATTTATATAGCACCTTTAACGTCACAAGATGGTTCACAGGAGCGTAATTAGATAAAAATTGACACTGAGCCAAAGGAGAGATTAGGACAGGTGACCAAAAGCTTAGTCGAAGGGGTAGGGTTTTCAGGAATGTTCAAAAGGAGGAGGGAGGTGGAGTGGTGGAGAGATTTAGAGAGGGAATTCCAGAGCTTAGGGTCTGGATGACTGAAGGCACGGGCTCCAACACTGTGGCAAAGGAAATGGGGGATGCACAAGAGGCTAGAGTTGGAGGAACACAGAGCTTTTGGAAGGTTGCAGGGCTGGAGGATGTTTCTGAGAGAGGGATTTGAACACGAGGGTGAGAATTTTAAAATCGAGGTGTTGATGGACCGGTAGCCAAAGTAGGTCAGTGACCACAAGAAAGATGGGTGAACAGGACTAGCGTTTGTTGGTAAAATGGCAAGATGAAAAGCAGAGTGTGTGAATATTTTTTGATCGTGAGTGCTTTACTTCCTTGGTTACTGAATGGTGGTAGATGTTTCAGTAAATATCCAGGCTTGGGCTGATAAGTGGCAAGTAATATTCACGCCAGACAAGTGCCAGGCAATGACCACCTCCCCTTGACATTCAACGGCATTACCATCGCTGCAGTGTGTACCATCTACGGGATGCACTGCAGCAACTCGCTAAGGCTTCTTCGACACCATCTCCCAAACCCATGACCTCTACCACCTAGAAGGACAAGAGCAGCAGGCACATGGGAACAACACCACCTGCACGTTCCCCTCCAAGTCACAAACCATCCCGACTTGGAAATATATTGCCGTTCCTTCACTGTCGCTGGGTCAAAATCCTGGAACTCCCTTCCTAACAGCACTGTGGGAGAACCTTCACCACATGGACTGCAGCGATTCAAGGCGGCGGCTCACCACCACTTTCTCAAGGGCAATTAGGGATGGGCAATAAATGCTAGCTTTGCCCGCGACGTCCACATTTCATGAATGAATAATAAAAAAATACGTGAAGTACATTTACCTGTATTGTGTGAGCGTTTGTAAGCCGTTTTCTACTAAAATTGGTGTATGTGGCTAAAATAATATCGCCATAGGCACACCTGTGGCTAGTCAGCAATTTCTATTAGACAACACTGGCCTAGATTATGTGCTCAAGTCCTGGAGTTAGCGTTAAACCCACAACCTCCTGATTAAAAGACGAGAGTCCTACCAACTGAGCCAACCTGATGCTATGATGGAATGTCTAAACTTATCTGCTAACACTGCTCTGAAAGGATGTGCACAAGCATGGTCCAGGGATAACTATTCATTCAAATATACATGACTAGAAAAAACTGTTGTGGTCGATCTGGCTGGCCCTCCAATGTAAGACGGCACCTCGATTCTTCACCATGGAGATTTGCAAAATGCCTTGGGATGTTTTTCTATATTAAAAGTGTTATATAAATGTAAGTAGTTGTTGTTTCCAATTTTTCTAAATCCCTGCACAGTTCTAAATAAAAATAAAAATAAAAATCACCAGATCATGCCTTGGAGGGAAAAATAGCCAATAATGAAAACATTACAGTATTTCTCTCGTTATCTCACCCTCCTTCCAAGAAAATTGAGCCAATAACATGCTATTTGATTTCATACTGAAACCTGTTTGGTCACAAAAGTTGTCACATTGAAAGTTTCACTGCAGCAGTTGTTGGCTATTTTAGTAATGAAAGGGAGATAGGAATAAATCCACCAATGAGCTCAAATTTGACTTGGCAATGACTCAAAGAATCACTTATTCAAAGAACGTGCATCTCCATCAGGTTGCAAAATTGACTTCAAACTGCCTACATACTTTGTGAAAGACTTCATTCATGAGGTGGACCATTTCTTTCAGTTATTAAGAAACCACTTACACTGCCATTTGGAAGTCAGAATGCTTCCAGTTTCTGCCATAATCAACTTGCTAAGCAATATACAAGCCTTAGGCGCTTCACAAAGCAGATTCTAGCAGATTTGTGATCAGTTTGTAAGCAGAATCCACTGCAAGTGGAAGCAGGATAAATAGAAGGTCTATCTGCACTGGGAAGCAGTATGAATCACCACAAGCAATGCATGGAATTCAAAGACCCATATTAAATGATGACAAGAGGAATCAGTTTCCACTGATCTGTGAAGCACATTGCATTGTCTCATACCTACCAAACAGGTTACTAGTAGAAACATGTAGTAATGTAAACAGTAGTGTTATTTAATTTATTTGCACATTTTTGACACTGAAATTTGTCCTATATAACTATCCACTGATTAATTCCTTAATATTCTCAATACTATCTGTTTAGAATACCAAACTACATTAATTCCTGCTTGCCCTTCAACTGCTCCCACTTGCAACGAAAGAAGCATTAGTTATTTTAAAATTTCACATTTAAACCTTCTCTGATAAATTATTGATAGGCTGGCCACACTTCTTCCACTACATGCCTGCATTAATCCTTTTTTACACAGACTGTTGATCACATATAAAAGAATGGGTCAGTGAACTGAACTTAAAAAAAAAAGCAACAGTGGTGGGCAGATATTTAATTTCAAGATGACATATAGCACCAGATTTTTATTGAGTGCTGAAAACAATATTGATTCCCCCATGAATTAAATGAAACCATTCACCAAATTAGCCAGTTACTGATGTCAATTGAACTGCTCTCTGATGAGTTTGACCTAAATGCTAGATTTCTAGGAGGCCGAGTAAGGAATTAAAAGGGAAGTTCTCTTACCAGGTAGGACTTTCAAAAAATATACTTGCAGTGGAATGATTTCAAAGGACGCCAGAGAAAGAGGGTGGGGAGGGAAGAAATGTTTTGCATTGAAAGTACATCATAACTTTGAAGACAGTCACAACATTTACATTAGTACATATTAAAAGGAAACGTTCTTTGGCTATGATCATACTTCAGGTTGCGACAGAGTGACAGTAACGTGCCAATATGTGCTTCCCACTTACCAACTGGGACAGTAGAAAACACTAGAATGTCAATCATGGGCACAATGAAGCCAATTTTGAGGTTCCCCCATATCAGCACAAAATAACATTATTTTAAATCAAATCCAACAAAAATAGCCTTTATTACTAGGATAGATTTTTATACTTCTCAAATTTATCAGTTACACCAAGCCCAGACAAAGAGGCTGAGAAACAAGTTGTCTCTACACATCAAGCCAAGCGTTGCTAAAATCCAATAGATGGCTTGTTTTGACATAGTTGTTTACAAAAAATAGCATTCATACCTGTCCTGAATCAAGGCTATAACTTGGGAGTATGTTTTTCCAATAATGCTTTCCCCGTTTACTTTGACAATCCGGTCACCTGGGTTACAGAAAGGAAAAATTCTAGTCAAAGATTTTAAGTGATTATGGAAAATAACAGAAACTATAACAAATCATGACCTATTGTCAGATTCAACTACCACCTAGGATGAAATTAGTTCCATTGATCTGAATCAGACTGAATACTGGATAGATTATTTTCAAATACTAGGGATAGAATTCATTTTGTGACATGAAGTAATTTTTATAATATGGCTTCTAATTAAGAATTTTCTTTAAATTAAATCACAATTTTTAGAGTAGTTAAGTCCAGTAGTTAATACCCTTTAAACAAACAGAAATGATTAAAAATAACAAGTTGCCTCTGACTATTAATTCCTGATTACTAAATACATTATTGTAAAGATCACTTATATATTAAGTCTGCAGTCCTAATTAGTCACCTCCTTTACAACCTGCTGCAGACCTTCTACAATGTTCCAACATACAGTGAGCACATCCATCCGTCAGCTGTACAAAAGAGCAGATGGGGAGTAAATTGCCAATAACATTTTCAGGTCCAAAATATTTGGGTTACATAGAAACTACAACAGGGCATTTGACTCAACCAGTTCATGTTGGTGTTTATCCTCCACATAAGCAATAGTCCTAATCTGATGTGCCTGCTCTGTTCCCATGGGGGAAATGGACTAAAAAAAAATGACAGATGGAATTCAGTTTCAGTTAAGTGTGAGGTGATGCAGTTTGGTTAAAAAAGAACAGCAGTAATTATACTCTGAATGGAAGTAGGCTCAGTGTTGTGGAAGAGCAAAGGGATTTGGGGGCTACAGGTTGACAGGACATTAAAAGGTAGCATATCGGGTTGATGCGGTTTTAAAAAAAGCAAATGGAATACTGGGTTTTATTGCAAGAGGTAATGACCCTATATTAAACCTTAATAAGATCTCAGTTACAGTACTATGTGCAGTATTGGGGTTTGCACTATAGAAAGGATATTGAGGCTTTAGAGAGTCATTAGAATGCTGCTTAGTATGAGTAAATACAAATATGAAGACAGACTTGAAAAATTAGGTTTTTTTCATTATAACAACAGAGTGATATGATATAAGTGTTTAAAATTATGGAAGGATGGGGCAGGGTAGATAGAAGCAGACTGTTTTCAGTAGTTGGGGGTTCTAGAATGAGCAGGCACGAGGGGCTGAATGGCCTACTCCTGTTCCTATGTTTCCTATACAAGATCATACCAACAGATGATACTTTACAGAGTTGAGAGGATGTGGAATTCACTTCCAGGGTTATGGGATGAGGCAGGAACTCTCTCAATGTTCAAGATTAGATTGGATAGCTTGATGAAGGAAAAGGTGTTGCATGGGTATGGGAATAGGTATTAGAACTATTTGCTCACGTAGAGGATAAATGCTGGCAGAAACCCGCTGATTGGCCCGAATGGCCTGTTTCCGCAATGTAATTTCTATGTAAACCGGTTCGTACACGTTGACATGGTCTCTGCTTCAATCACCAACTCTGGTAGCACATTCCATAGCTTACAACTCTGTTTAAAAAAGAAAAAAAAATTCTCCTACTCCCAGTCCTAAATCTCTTACATTTAATCTTGTATCCATGCCCCTTTGTTCTAGACCACTCAGTCACTGTAAAGTCTGTTTCTATCTACTCTGTCCCATCCCTTTATAATTTTAAACACCTCCTTCAAATCACTCCATAATCTCTTCAGTTCTAATGAAAACAGCCCCAATTTTTCTAAGTTTTTTTTGTATTTGTATACCAGGCAGCATTCTAGCGAATCTGTGCTGTACCCTCTCTGTTGCCTCAATGTTCTTCCAATAGCATGGAGCCAAAACTGGACAGCTGCTTGTAATGGGATGTAGAGAGACCATTCAGTGTGATAGAACACAAGAAAAAAAGTGTGTAGTTTTTTTTTTAAAGTAAACAGAAAAGTAGTTCTATTGAATACAGAAAGCTCAAATAGCACAGAATTTTACAGCACAGAAACAGGACATTCTGCCCAACAGTCCAATGCACCACACGGGCATCCTCCCACCTTACTTCATCTCAGCATAACAGCACAGAATACATTTGTCTCATAACCCAGATAGCTGTTTAAGAAAAAAACTCTGGGTCTCACTGTTGATGTCCAGCTAAAAGTTTTAATTTCTTCCAGAAATGTAGGTAGAACCCCAACAAATACCCAAGCTGTGACCCAGAAAACGTTGCTCCTTCCCCCAACTCCTCATCCAAAGCCTAGTGCCCAGGGGGATTACAGCCACCTATACAAATGTATTCCAGCTGTTTCCACCAACATCCTGCACAAGTAAAAATGAGCAGAGTGTAAAATTCTGTTGACCTCACTTTCACCTTACTCATGCAAGATCAGTTATAAGCACTTACCTGTTGGTTTCTGGTCATTTAAATGCCCCGAAATACTGACAAAACTCACAGAAAGGACGGCAGGTGAAATTTTCACTTTCCTTGCTAAGCTGTTTTTTTTATAGCTCTTCCTTATGATCTTGCCCTGACTCAGGACTGCTTTAGAATCTGAACCTGCATCCTCTACCCAGAGGCGACAGAAGCAGAAATGTTGCTCCCAGCAACATCTTTCCTCGAGACAGAGTTCCAGTTGGCATCTAAAAGCATATCCACCCTCAAGAGTGAAGTATTGCCCAACAATGGGATGTTTCGGCAATCTAGATGGCACACAAAGTGGGCAGGTGGTATAAGAAAGCAGCAGTACTCAACTAGTACTTATTTATATGAGGTTGGGCGTCTCAATCACTCAGGTTGCTTTGAGATGCATCAGACCCCTCCTATATATACTATTTAAAACTTAAGCAAACAAAATAATCATGCTTTATGGGGAAAATAGTGGAGGTAGATGGAGAATAATTTGTATATTATGCCCCCAGCCTTTTCTTATTTAAATATCATCTCACCTGACTAATTCTAGATAACAGTCTATACTTCAATAACGAATTGCTGTAATTATCGCTCAAGTACGCAGAAAACTGTCAGTGGAAAATTTCAGATACTTTAGAAAGGAAGGCAAGGTGAGATTTTGACTGATTCCTACTCTACATAAAATGTATTTGATTGTATTAATACTGATGCAACTTTGATGGAAAACACCCGATACGAACACCAGTAAAAAGTGAACAGTGAATGTAATCCAAGGAGTGAATATCTAATATGCACAAGTGACTGCACTTCAAATGTTCTGGTCACTAGAACATACATAGGAGGGGTATTGCCTTTGGGAAGACACAAAGGCAATAATCATGACTATTTTAGGTATCAGGAATATAAATTATAAGACAAGGTTAAGTTGTGCTTGGTCACTTTTGGATAAAACAAGACTTTTGAGCTGACCTAATGGAAGTTTTCCAAATTATGGGGGAAGTAACAAAGTTGATCCAAAAAATTGTTAGTATCGCAAAGAGCTCAAAAAGCAGGGGACACAAGTTTAAACAAAAATTAAATCAACAAGCAAGAGTCAAAAGAACAAATTAGGAAGATTTCACACAAAGGGCAACAGACTTATGGACCAAGGAAAGCCGTTGAAGCAAATAATATAAATGGGTCCAAAAGGCAACGAGATGTGTTTCTGCAGAAAGGTGAGAAGGTAAATGAGTTGAGATCAATCATAAAGGGATATATTTGTTAGGGTTAATGGCCTTTTCCTGTTCCTAAAAATTCTTGAGTTATTATGAACCCTTCCACTAGATGGGGTACAGGGAAGTCCAAAGCACGAAGAGGGCAGAATCTTAAAAAAAAGAACTTGCAATTTAAAAATGTTCCACTTTGAATAATTCTGATTTTTTTTTTTAAATCACATTTTTAGAATACATGGATAAAATATATAAACTTTAATGTGGCAATAAAATGCTCACATGCAGCAGATACAGTTCTTAACAGCAATAGCTTTTTGATATCAAATCATGACAAACCAAAATAGATGACAGGAAACCAGCTTCTGTGCATTTAGTTATTTTAAAACGACTTGTTTTATAGGCTGCAATTGCCCTCTGTTTCATTACCTTCATTTGCTGTAGCTTTGTTCTTCCCATTACATATTTGTACTCATTTTAACGTCACACTTATTCAACCTTAATTCCCATCTCAGTCAACACCAAGCTGCTAAAATTGGCTACTTCGATAGCAAAATAATTTTGAATACATTTAGGTGATATATTATAGACAACGTTTTTAAAGAGATCTCAAAGACAGTTGCGAATTCCACTTGCAAACTACAAATTTCATAGTGCATGCATTTCAAACAGATACAAACTATATTCCACATCCTGTATTGGATAACTTCCAATCCTATGAATTAGGCCACAATATAGCTGAATGATACATTGTTAAAAGGAAAAGATGGATTACAGGACCAGAAAATGGTTTGGCTGGAAATTTGAGATGCAATAAGAGAGATTTTAGTTACAATACTAGGGTGACTTAAAAAAGATGTTCAGCTATATAGGAAATCAATTTTGCACCTTCTCATAAATATTAATAAAATGCACAATCAAAAACACCATTACAAATGACTTGTACTTTGCTGCAGATATCTTAATTGTGTTGCATAGCATTTATAACATTCCTACACCAAAAGTTAAAACATTCTGTATGATGTAGGTGCAGCCTCAATACTTAACTGACAACATATGGACAAGCCTGTGCAAAATATATTTCTACTTTGTTCAACTGTATGCTCTAAGTAACTATACAGAATTGAAGGATTTTTCAGTACCTGTACATAATCCAGCTCCATGCGCTGGTCCACCTTCCTTAACCTGTTTAACAAAGATGGTATCCATTGGCTCCAGTTTGCCTCTGGTTTGTCCTGTAAAATACAAAAGAGGCTTGTCAATTAATTTAAAATGAAAAAATATTTTACTCTAGATTTTGAAAATTTGAAGTCAACTCCAATTTGTATTTTATTTTAATACCAGTAAAAGTACTCAGTTGGGTGTAAATAAGATTCTAAAAAGTCTACTCAACTCAGTTTAACATTAAGATTATGGGCGTCAATCTGGATGAAACCACCTAAGCTTAGAACATCAACTGAACTATCAATTGCTATATAGCCAAAATACGATTCTACTGCTTAGGTCAACACAGCACCTTTTTCAAAAATCACAGTAAAAATAAATCCAGCTGAAACATGCATGACCAGACTGAATATTACAAGTACTTCATACATTGCAGAAATCACTTTAAACTATAATTTTTCTTAGCAATACTTTGTAAATACTCCAATGTAGAATTTACAAAGTCTGCTACAAATACCTATTGAAAGCAAAAGGATAAGAAGGGCAAAGAGAGAGTAAGAGAATAGATTAGCGGGTAACATAAAAGCAAACCCAAAAATCTTTTATAAACATAAAAAGTAAAAGGATAATTGAAGAAATGGTGGGGCCAATTAGGGACAAAAAATGGGAATCTTCTTGTTGAGGCAGAGGACATGACCGAGGTACTGAATGAATACTTTGCATCTGTCTTTACAAAAGAGGATAAAGTTAATGTCACAGTAGAGGAGGAGAGTAGAGATATTGGATAGGATAAAAATAGATAGAAATCAGACGCTAAATAGTTTGGCATCACTCAAAGTTAACAAGTCACCCAGTCTCGATGGGATGCATCTTAGGTTGCTGAGGGAAGCTGGGGTGGAGATAGCAGAAGCTCGGACCACAATCTTTCAATCCTCCTTTGATATGGGAGTGGTGCCAGAGGACTGGAGGATTGCAAATGTTACACCCCTGTTCTAAAAAGGAGAAGAGGGATAAACCTGGTAACTACAGGCCAGTCAATCTATCATCAATGGTGGGAAAACTAGTAGAGCCCATTGTCAAGGACAAAATTAATTCTCACTTGGAGAAGCATGGGTTAATAAGGGACAGCCAACACTGATTTGTTAAAGGAAAATCATGTCTGACTAACGTGATTGAGTTCTTTGATGAAGTAACAGAGAGGTTTGATGAAGGTAGTGCAGTGGATGTTGTATATGTGGACTATCAAAAGGCATTGATAAAGTACCACATAACTGACTTATTCGGAAAATAGAAAAGCATGGGATTAAAGGGACGGTAGTAACTTGGGTAGGTAACTGGCTACGGGATAGGAGGCAGAGATTGGTGAACGGATGTTTCTTCTAACGGAAGAGAAGTATGCCGTGGGGTTCCCCAAGGGTCGGTATTAGGACCATTGCTTTTCTTGTTATATATAAATGACAAGGACTTGGGTATAGGGAGTACAATTTCGAAGTTTGCGGATGATACAAAATTTGGCAAAGTAGTAAATAGTGAGCAGGATAGTAGCAGACTTCAGGAGAACATAGACAGACTGGTGAAATGGGCAGACACAAGGCAGATGAAATTTAATGAGGATAAGTGTGAAGTAGTGAACTTTGGGAGGAGTAACATGGAGAGGCAGTATAATCTAAGTGGTACTGCTTTGAGGGGGGCAAGAGCAGAGGGACCTGAGGATGCATATTCACAAATCTTTGGAAGTGGCAGGGCAAGTTGATAAGGTGGTTAAGAAAGCATATGGGATACTTGGCTTTGTAAATAGGGGTAATACAAAAACAAAGAAGTCATGCTAAACCTTTACAAATCATTGGTTTGGCCTCATCTGGAGTATGGTGTACAATTCTGGGCACCACACTTTAGGAAGGATGTCAAGGCTTTGTAGGGGGTACAGAGGAGGTTTGCCACAATGATACCAGGGATGAGGGACTTCAGTTATGTGAAAAAGCTGGGATTGTTCTCCCTACAGCAGAGAAGGTTAAGGGGCGACCTAATAGAGGTATTCAAAATTATGAGGGGTTTTGATAGAGCAAGTAGAGAGAAGCTGTTTCCTCTGGCAAGTGGGTCAGTAACCAGAGGTCACAGATTTTAAATAAATGGCAAAAGAACTAGAGAGGAAATGAGGAGAATTTTTTTTTGCACAGAGGGTTGTTAAGATCTGGATTGCATGGCCTGGAAGAGTGGTGTAAGCAGATTCTATAGGAACTTTCAAAAGGCAATTGGACATGTACTTAAAGAGGACTAATTTGCAAGGTTATGGGGAAAAAGCTGGGGTGTGGGACTAAATTGGACAGCTCTTTCAAAGAGTTGGCACAGGCATGATGGGCCATATGGCCTCCTTCTGTGCTGTAAGATTCTATGATGCAATTGTGAATGGGGTTTTAACCGGTAGCCACTAGAAATGGTCTACTCAACTCATCTGACGATCAAGATTATGGGGGTCAATCTGGATGAATTCAAGCACGACAGTCCATTCTACCTATCTTAGCATAGATTATCAACTGCTACATGGCCAGATCTACTTCAGCAGGTTGACAAAATCTGCAAGAGTTCGACATGATTTTTTAAAATTTGTTCATGGGATGTGGACGTTGCTGACAAGGCCAGCATTTATTGCCCATCCTTAATTGCCCATGAAAAGGCGCCTTCTTGAACAACTGAGTGGCTTGCTAGGCCATTTCAGTGGGTGATTAAGAATCAACCACATTGCTGTGGGTCTGGAGTCACATACAGGCCAGACCGGGTAAGGACGGTAATGAACCAGATGGGTTTTTACGACAATCCGGTAGTTTCATGGCCACCATTACTGATACTAGTTTTTTAAAATTTAATTAATTGAATTTAAATTCCCCAGCTGCTGAGGCAGGATTTGAACTCATGACTCCGGACTATTAGTCCAGGCCTCTGGATTACTAGTCCAGTAACAACCACTATGCTACCGTACCCGTTTGGAATGTTTACAGTTACTTGTCCATTTTTGACATAACTATACCATTTCGGATATCAAATATCTTATAAGCAGGGAGCATGTGGTCAGACAAAATGCAGAAAGGGCCACATAAACCCCTTTTGTTTTTTTCTAAAAAAATTTAATTTTAAGCAGAATAAAGCTTTTGAAATTTGTCCTCTAGCTTTTCTTGAAATAATTCTGAAAAATAACCAAACAGAATTTGTTACAGACCAAGAAAGCAGCATTGGAGGAAAGGGTCCCAGTGATAGCACTAGTTTGTTATTTTGAAATTTTAATATGCATTTGCCATACCCATTTGCCAGTTTTTTTTTGATGCCTGTCTGGCATGTAAATTCCCACTAATGCCCAAATTCCTAGCATTTCTCTAGTTTAAATACTACAAATGGATCCTTGCAAATTAACTGAGCGTCAATGGATAAGGGAGCCTAAAATCTTTATACAGTAGGTTTTAGTGCTGGGAATCTGCAGAGGGAGGGCTAATATTTTTGAAAAGTGGGCCTCTGGTTGGGCATCAGAGTGGGGGAAAAGAGGGTTAAAATTTTGGTAGAGTCAGGGTTGGGCTGCAAACTTGCAGGAGCAGAAACAGAAAATCTGTAAAGAGCAGGCAGAGGGTCAAGAATGTGGCAAGGAGGTGCCCCCAAACCAATAGGGTGAGGAGGCTGAAACTTTTTAAAAGGATCAAGGCATTGAAATTGAAAAGATGGCAAAGTATTTTGAAAAGCAAAGACAGGTCAAACTAATTGCTGGGGGGGGGGGGGGTAGATTTTTGCCACCAGTTTTGAGGAAAGGCCAACAGCAGAGCTTTGAAGAAGGGGAAAAGTGGAAGTTTAGTTGCAGGTGAAAATCAATTGGAAGAGTCGGGGCTGGAAACTGGTGGGAGCAGACATTTTGTCAGCAGCCAGTTTTCAAGAAGTGGGTGAAGAGGCGGCAGTGGGAGCTTAACAGAATTTTAAATTCGATGGCTAGTGGAAAAATACATTTAACTTCTTGGGCTCAGCAAACAGGCTAAGACAGGCTTAGGGTTTGCACTAAAGAACAGAAAAAGCACGACAGCGCCAGCAATGGAGGAAGTGTGTATTGTAGGTGTTAACTGTTACACTGATTTCAATAAGTAATGCTGTATCACAAGGGCATTACTGAAGTGTCACAATTGTGACAAACATAGAAGAACATGGAAATGAACATACCAGAACGCCCATGGCATTGGTCAGAGAATTTGCTGTTTTGTAACAAGAGGGATGTTTATACCATGTAGGGAGTAACATCTGGTCCACTGATTTACAGTTTCTGAGTAAGTCAAATTCCATTGTTAGTAAAATGTATTCTGGGGCTTGTGGAAGGCAAGAAAAAGAGGGGGAGAATGGAGAAAGGAGGGCAGGGAGGTTGGCTCCAAACAGCTATGTGCAACTCAATGGGAGGGCAGGAATGGTTGCGATCAGATGAGCAGACAGGGTTCCAATTATCTGAATGACGCTCAGTGGATGGGGGGTGGGAAGAGGTTGTTTGCCCGGGAGGTGTGGGCTCAGAGCACCTGTGATCGTGTTGGTGGAGGGTCAAAGATGTGTGGGCTCTGATCACCTGAATGGTCAGTTTGGTCAGGGACAGGGTGTTGCTCGGCTGAGCAGGTGGATTCCATTCAGCAAAGTAATGCTCAGTGGAAAGTGGGGTGCGATCACTGGATTTCTGCTCAATGCAGAGGGAATGCCCAGTGTGGGTTGGGGGGGGGGGGGGGTCATTCTACATTTCTATGTTTATATTGGGGGAGGGAAAAAAAGAGAGGCGTGTAATATTTCTGTTCCGCAGGGTGGGATTCAGTCCTGGGTACGGGGTGGGATTCAGTCCTGGCTACGGGGTGGGATTCTTTCTCAACAAAGGGAGAATCCAACATGACATTGGGTTATATCCCAAATTTTATGCTCAGCAAGGTAATGGGGTTGTAGCATTGTGGTTCACAGATAGAGGCAGGCAAAGAGAGACAAAGAGTGAAAAAGAAACAATAGAGAGAGAGGCAGACAGAGACGATATCTTGCCTCACTCAAAATTGATTTTTTTTTAAATAAAAGTTTAATTTTGAAATCAAACAAGGACTCTTAAGGAATAAAAACAGAAAATGTTGGAAACACTCAGCAGGTCAGGCAGCATCTGTGGAGAGAAAAACAGAGTTAACGTTTCAGGTCGATGATCTTTCATCGGAACTGGAAGATGTTAGAGATGAACAACTTTTAAGCAAGTATAAAGCCAGGGAAAAGGGGGCAGGAAAAGAACAAAAGGGAGAGAGGTCTGTGATAAGGTGGAGGGCATGAATGATTGAATGACAAAAGGGATGATTGTGAAAGACAAAAGGGGGTGGTAATGAGACAAGTGTAGAAACAAAAGATGCATCCAGAGGTAGTGTAAATGGTTCCAGCAGAATAGCAGAGGGGGAGGGAATTTAGAAAATCTGGCAAAAAGAAGGCTCCCATGGCCCGGGAATGTGGCAGAAGAAAGCCAGGTACACCCCAGGGGTGCAGAGCACTGCCAGCCATGTAAGGGGATTCCCACCTCAAGCACTAGCCCACACTACCTCTGATCCCAGTGGCTCTTGTTCAGCCATCCTTCATTACCAGCAGTTGGCGTCCGAGAGAAAATGGAAGCGGTGGTTAAGATCTAAAGTTGTTAAACTCAATGATAAGATTGCAAGACTGTGAAATGCCTAGTAGAAAGATATGATTGGGTGGAGATCAGGAGAAAGATCACTCCTACTAGAGTGATGGGAGTGGTGCCAGAGGACTGGGGGATTGGAAATGTTACAACCCGTACAAAAAGGGGAGAGGGATAAACCAGACAATTAGAGGCCAGACAGCCTAATGTCAGTGGTGGGGAAACTTTGAGACACAATAAACTAACTGGCACTTGGAAAAGTATAAGCTAATAAATAAAAAAGTCAGCATGGATTTGTTAAAGGAAAATCGTGTTTGACTAACTTGATTGAGTTCTTTGATGAAGTAACAGTTTATGAAGGTAGTGCAATTGATAAAGTACCACATAATAGACTTGTTATCAAAATTAAAGCCCACAGGATTAAAGGGACAGTGGCAGTGTGGATAGAAAATTGGCTAAGGGACAGAAAGCAGAGAGAGTAGTGGTGAATGGTTGTTTTTCAGACTGGAGGGAAGTATATGTTAATTGTATCCATGTGATTTATATCAAAGTGTTAATTGTATTCAGGTGGTTCTCTTCAATTGGGAGCTCTCATCCATTTATAGGCGAGCTGCTCTAGGGCGTGGAGCTCTGTGAATAAGGTCTAGTATTCTATCCTTCACTACCTGGCTATCCAATTTATAACAGTATAAGTGGTGTTCCCCAGGGGTCAGTATTAGGATCACTGCTCTTTTTGATATATATTAATGACTTGGACTTGAGTATAGAGCGTATCATTTCAAAGTTTGCAGATGACACAAAACTCGGAAATGTAGTAAACAATGTGAGGATAGTAACAGACTTCAGAAGGACATAGACAGACTGGTGAAATGGGCAGACACATGGCAGATGAAATTTAATGCAGAGAATTGTGAAGTGATGCATTTTGGTAGGAAGAATGAGGAGAGGCAATATAAACTAAATGGTGCAATTTTAAAGGGAGTGCAGGAACAGAGAGACCAGGGGGTGTATGTACAAAAATCTTTGAAGGTGGCAGGACAAGTTGAGACGGCTGCTAAAAAAGCATATGGGATCCTGGGCTTTAATAGAGGCAGAGTGCAAAAGCATAGAAGTTATGCTAAACCTTTATAAAACATTGGTTAGGCCTCAGCTGGAGTACTGTGTTCAATTCTGGGCACCACACTTTAGGAAGGATGTCAAGGCCTTAGAGCGGGTGCAGAAGAGATTTACTAGAATGGTACCAGGGATGAGGGACTTCAGTTATGTGGAGATATTGGAGCAGCTCAGGTTGTTCTCTTTAGAGCAGAGAATGTTAGGGGGAAGATTTGATAGAGGCGTTCAAAATAATGAACAGTTTTGATAGAGTAAATAAGGAGAAACTGATTTCAGTGGCAGAACAGTCGGTGACCAGGGTACACAGATTTAAGGTGATCGGCAAAAGAGCCAGAGGCGACATGAGGAAATGTTCTTTTATGCAGCGTGTTGGAATGATCTGGAATGCACTGCCTGCAGGGTGGTGGAAACAGATTCAATAGTAACTTTCAAAGAGGGGAATTAGATAAATACTTGAAGGGAAAATATTTATAGGGCTATAGGGCTATGGGGAAAGAGCTGGGGAATGGGACTAATTGGATAGCTCTTTCAAAGAGCCGCCACAGGTGCGATGGGCCGAAATGCCTCCTCCTGTGCTGTACCATACAACGAACCATACTATGAAACTATGCCCTCCATCCTATCTCAGACCTCTCCCTTTTGTTCATTTTCTGCCCCCCTTTCCCTGGCTCTGCATTTGCTTAAAAGCTGTTCACCTCTAACATCTTCTAGTTCTGATGAAAGGTCATCGATTTGATAAGTTAACACTTTCTCTCTCCACAGATGCTATCTGATCTGCTGAATGTTTCCAGCATTAGTAGTTTTTAAACTTTCAGATTTCCAGCATTTGCAGTATTTTGCTTTTGTTTTACTCTTAAGGAAACAGCTAGAGGAAAAAGGAGGGGGGGAGGAGGAGGGAGTGGGAGGGGTAAACAAACTTGGGGGAGGGGGGGCATGTAGCCTCTTGGCACCTGTCTTTGGGTGGAGGGAGTGGGAATAGGGGAAGGAAGGGAGACTGGATGCATAGTTACAGGTGAGGTGAATGACTGCAGAACAAGGGGGAGGAGGGGATACATGGGTTCAAAGTAGACAGGACTTGCTAAGTATTTCCAGCATTTTCTGTTGTAGATAGGGTTAGTGATGGAAGAAAGTCCGTTGGGAAGCTGAAGTGATGTTGGGAACGAGGGAGAGAAATTGGGGGACAAAATGGAAAGGGGGTCGTTGAAGGCAACATTTTCGCCACAATCCCCATCCTAAATGCTGCCTGCAGCCATAATTACCTCCTTTTTCCATCATGCCACCCACTGTCTCCCAGCCAAAGAAAAGACAAACAGAAACAGAAGATGACAGAAGTACAGAATTATTTCTACAAACCTTACTTCCTGTTGTCATGGTTTGTTTGGTCACACTTTTGTGCCAATTTTTTCCAATATAATTTCTTATGACCACATTTGCTAGTTCAGTTGGGGAGGGTTTAAACTAGAATGGCAGGGGGATGGGAACCAAAGGGCAGGTACAGATAGGACAAATTCAGACCAAGAAACGGGAAGTAGAAAAGCAGTTAGTGTCGTAGTTAGCGACTCAAAGGCAAAAGAAGCAGAGGTTAAATAGTGTTCAGCACAGGAATTTGACGGGGTTAAAGGGTATATACTTCAATGCAAGGAGTATTCCAAATAAAGCAGATGAGCTAAGGGCACAGATTGACACATGGCAGCATATCATTGCTATAACGGAAACCTGGTTTAAAGAGGGGGATAATTGGCAGCTCAATATCCCTGGATAGAGAGTTTTCAGGCAGTATAGAGTGGGTGATAAAAACGGAGGGGGGGTAGCATTATTGGTTAAGGAATCAATTACAGTTGTGAGAAGGGATGATATACTAAATGGATCATCAATTGAGGCCATATGGGTTGAACTAAGAAATAAAAAAGGGGCAGTCACACTACTAGAAGTGTACTATAGACCCCCAAATAGCGAAAGGGAGATAGAAGAACAAATATGTAGGCAAATTTCTGAGCACAAAAATAAGAGGGCAATAATAGTAGGGGACATCAACTACCCTAACATCAACTGGGATTCAAACAGTGTGAGGGGCACAGAGGGTGCAAAATTCTTGATCGGAGTCCAGGAGAACTTTTTTAGCCAGTACGTGACAAGCCCAACAAGGGATGCAATTCTAGATTTAGTCCTGGGAAATGAAGATGGGCAAGTGGGTGAAGTGACAATGGGTGACCATATTGGGGATAGTGACCATAATTCAGTTAGTTTGAGCAATATTATGGATAAGGATAGAATTAAACCAGGAGCAAACATTTTAAATTGGGGGAAGGCAAATTTTTACAGAACTAAGAGGTGATTTGGCAGAAGTGGACTGGACACAACTACTTGAGGAGAAATCAGTGGCAAGCCAGTGGGAGGCACTAAAAAGTGAAATTCTACAGGTACAATGCAGACATGTCCCCTCAAAGAAAAAGGGCGGCATTGCCAAATTTAGAGCCCCCTGGTTGTCTAGAAGTATACGGGGCAAGATAAAGCAGAAAAAGAAAGCTTATGACTGTCACAGAAACTAAATACTGCAGAAAGCACAGGGATGATGTAAAAAGGGAAATAAGGAAAGCAAAGAGAGTGCATGAAAAAATATTAGCTAGTAAGATTAAAGAAAACCCCAAAGATGTTTTATCAGTACATTAAGAACAGGAGGATAGCTAAGGAAGAGGTGCGACCTATCAGGGATGATAAGGGTGACTTGTGTGTAGAAGCAGAGGATGTGGGTAGGGTTTTAAATGAATATTTTGTCTCCATATTCACAAGGGAAAGGGATGATCCGGACGTAGTAGTTGAAGAGGAGAGGTGTGAAATATTGGATAAGGTAAACATTACGAGAGAGGACGTACTAGAGGGACTGGAATCCTTGAAAGTTGTTAAGTCACCAGGGACGGATGGATTGTTTCCTAGGCTATTGAAGGAAGCCAGGGAGGAAATAGCGGATGCTCTGAGGATCATATTCCAATCCTCACTAGATACAGGGGAGGTACTGGAGGACTGGAAGACTGCAAACGTAGTACCATTGTTTAAAAAGGGTACGAGGGAAAGGCCGAACAATTATAGGCCGGCCAGTCTTACCTCGGTGGTGGGCAAACTATTAGAATCAATTCTGAGAGAAAGGATAAACTGTCACTCGGAAAGGCATGGTTTAATCAGGGATAGTCAGCATGGATTTGTTCAGGGAAGGTCATGCCTTACAAATCTGATTGAATTCTTTGAGTAAGTGACAAGGAGGATTGATGAGGGTAGTGCAGTGGATGTTGTCTACATGGATTTTAGTAAGACATTTGACAAGGTCCCACATGGCAGACTGGTTAGAAAGGTAAAAGCCCATGGGTTACAGGAATTGGATCCAAAATTGGCTCAGTAACAGGAAACAAAGGGTAACTGTCGATGGATGTCCTGGGAATGGAAATCCGTTTCCAGTGGTGTGCCACAGAGCTCAGTGTTGGGTCCCTTGCTGTTTGTGGTATAAATTAATGATTTGGACTTGAATGTAGAGGGCATGATTGGCAAATTTGCAGACAGCACAAAAATTGGCCGTATAGTTGCTAGTGAAGAGGATAACTGTAGATTCCAAGGAGGTATCAATGGGTTGGTGGAGTGGGTGTAAAAGTGGCAAATGGAGTTCAACCCGGAGAAGTGTGAGGTAATGCACTTAGGGAGGGCAAACAGTAAGAGGGAATACGGAGTAAACGAGAATATATTGAGGGATAAAGGAAGTGAGTGACCTTGGAGTGCATGTGCACAGGTCCCTGAAGGTGGCAGTACAGGTAGATAAGGTTGTGAAAAAGGCATACAGAATGGTCTCCGTTATTAGCCGAGGTATAGAATACAAAAGCAGGGATGTAATGATGGAACTGTATAAAACAGCTGTGGCCTTACCAGCGGAGTATTGTGCGCAGTTCTGGTCACCACATTACAGGAAGGACATAATTGCGCTGGAGAGAGTGCAGAGAAGATTTACAAGAATGTTGCCTGGGCCTGTAAACTGCAGCTATGAGGCGAGATTGGATAGGCTGGGGTTGTTTTCCTTGGTGCAGAGGAGGCTGAGGGGAGACTTGTTTGAGGTGTACAAAATTATGAAGGGCCCAGATAGAGTAGACAGGAAGTACCTGTTTCCCCGAGCGGAGAGTTCAAGAACTAGAGGACATAGATTTAAGTTGGTTGGCAGAAGGATTAGAGGGGTCATGAGGGAAAACTTTTTTACCCAGAGGGTGGTGGGTGTATGGAATTCGCTGCCCGAATTGGTGGTAGAGGCAGGGACCCTCAACTCTTTTAAAAAGTACCTGGACCTGCTCCTAAAGTGCTGTAAGCTGCAAGGCTATGGACTGGGTGCTGGAAGGTGGGATTAGAAATGGGCACCTGGTTGTTCTTTGAGCCAGCGCTGACACGATGGGCCGAATGACCCCCTTCTGTGCTGTATCTTTTCTATTGGGGGGTGGTTCCCATTCTTTTTCTTGTCACTGTCAATGCAATTACAAGCTCTGGCCACTAGATGGTGTTGTTGATCACATTTCTAACAACTCAGCTGCATTGCATTGCCATTTCCCTTTTTACAGGTACATTTTTCCTATATTATGTCTTAGATTTTCTTTTCTCTTTACTTTTTTTTGTTATAAAATTTATTTTAATTCATTCCCCAGTCTCCCTTCTCTTCTTGCAACTGACAACAATTTTCCTTCTCCCGGTTTACAACTATCTTCCAGTTCCTCAGGATAAGGAGTCGGCCATTTAGGACTGATGAGGAGAAATTTCTTCACTCAGAGGGTTGTGAATCTTTGGAATTCTCAGCATCCACAGCCCTCTGGGGTTGAGTCATTGAGTATATTCAAGGCTGAAATAGATAGATTTTTGGACTCCAGGGGAATCAAGGGATGTGGGGATTGGGCGGGAAAGTGAAGTTGAGGTCGAAGATCAGCCATTATCTTACTGAATGGCGGAGCAGGCTCGAGAGGTTGTATAGCCTACTCCTGCTCCTATTTATGTTTCCTCTCGTATCCCATCGTTCCTACCCTTGCAACTGGCCTCCTATGTTCTTTGCGGTCTTGCAGTTAAGCGTTCACCTCAACCCAGTTTTTTCTTTCCACTCCAATACCTACCCAATACCATTCTCTCCTGCTGGCTTCAGCAATCTGACCTCAGGTTGCTTCCTATTTTCTTCCCATTCACATCTTGTTAATACACTCATATTTTATTATTCATGCTGCTCATGAGAACTCTATGTCTGCTGTCCTTCTAGTAAGGGCTTAACCTATACTTGTTAAATTGTGACTACCATTCTTTAGGGATTGGGGGAATAAATACAGTCTCTGTGATCAAGTTGGCTCCAAGATAGCTGGGAGTTTGGAACTGCAGTGAAACCTGTATAAACAGACACTCCCAAAAAACAGACTCTTATTGAGACCCAAATAACTTGCATGGTAAAATATACAAGAGGCACTCAAACCACAGACACTGGCAAATTACAAACTACAGACAGCCTTCAATGCACCAAGCCCTTTTACAACTTAAAATACGAGACACGCAGGTCAGCGCGAGGTGACGGCGGGTTTTGTGAAATGGGGAGCTCTTTACCCAGCATCCATAGTGGCAGAGAACCCGCTCTGTCTCTGGGATTGAGTACTTGCACAGCTCTATTCCAGGAATAGTGGTTTCTCTGCTGCCAAGGATGTTGGGTAAAGAACTCCCCATTCTACTGAAGATTTTTACAGTACATTCAATGACCATTTTGAAAATAAGGACACCTGCAAAAAGAAAGCTGATGCCAGTCCCTAATGTGTCCATAATTTACAGGTTTCAATGTATCTTGATCCAATACCTGAGTGAAGAAGGTATGCAGCCCTGCAAAGCACTATTGACGACTGGCCAGCTTGGCTCATTGTTAGGAACTAAAGGAATAGTTCTGTCTAAAGTGGCTAGCATTCTTCCCACCCAGCTCCAGATAACCCTGAAAGCCAATATCCTAACTGGGAGGGTATTCTTGGCTGGACATACAGTGCTCTGTGCTCGCAAACTGCTGATTAAACCCCAGCAGTACTCCGACACAAGCTTAAGATTGTTAACAACCAAGCTTTCCAGGCATAGGCAACTGGGGTGTGACAATATGGAGAAACAATCCATCTCATATCAGAGAAATGGAAACACCTTTTGTGTGAATTTCTCCATAGTTTAGTTTGGACATTCTTAAGCCCGGTGATGGATTTCCACGAGCCAAATGCTTGTCTGAAACGTTAAATACATAAAGAAATATGGCCAAAACGTATATTGCTGGATTTCCTTACTTTTGACAGTAACCAATTGTCTCAGACACTCAGACAAGATGGCCGATGTACCTCAATAGATTTCAGAAATCCTCAACTCAAATATTCTAGGCAAAGTAATTAGAACTGGAGTACTTTAATATGCGCTGCGACTGCATGTACGTATAGAATTATTAATGTAAAACACATCTCACTACAAAAACAAACTGAGGTCGTACAAGACAAAAGTAAAATGTCAGTTTGCAGACTAAATTATTGTGACAAAGGAAAAGGCAACCGAGTTATGATGAAGGAAGTAATGTAGTTGTTAGAGACTATGCATCTTGTTAGTTCAGCTTGCAATTTCTAAGTGGCAGGTTGTCAACAGCACAACATACAAATGTTTCAGTCCAAAAATCTGAAAATTCAAAATGAAAAAACTTTGGCAAGACTCTCCCTCTAAATTATAAATAGGGAAAGGGAAGATTTAAACTGATAACTAGTAAACAGAAAGTAGCAATTGGTGATTAAACTTTTCTTTCATGGGAGACAACAGTCCTAAATCTGCTGCTGTTGATGGGAAATAAAGAACCATCTTTATGCTTCAGAGCAAGGCTGTTACCAACAAAAAGGGGGGGCAGCAAGGAACATTAATTAGCTAACCACATTTACTACAGATTTTCTCTGGTTTTAACTCCACTCCCCAGGATGACTGAAATTTCTCTTCAGATGGAGTTCTGATAAATTTGGGGGGGGGGGGGGGGTGGAGAAAATGATGAATTACACCCTCAAATACTTCTCAGATGAAGGTTCTGCATGTGTGAAATTAAAGATGCAAGTGGTATATGACTGTTAGCCACGCTTCTAGACATACTGTATGAATAGCATTGCTTCTCATATTTCTCCTTTTGAAGGAACTTGTTTAAAGACACAGTGTAAAGTCCAGTGTAGATGGAAACTGTCCCTTTCCTTTAGGAACTAGTCAACAGAAACAAAACTTTAAAATAAAAACAGAAAATGCTGGAAACATTCAGCAGTTCAGGCAGCATCTGTGGAGCGCGAAACAGTTGAAGTTTCAGGTCGATGACCTGAAGCTCATCTGCAGAAGCTCATCTGTTTCTCTCTCCACAGATGATGTCTGACCTGCTGAGTATCTCCAGCACTTTTTTTTAATTTCAGATGTCTAGCATCCGCAATATTGTGCTTTTGTTTTATTGCAGAAATAAAACTTTATTGTTTGTATGATGTTACACTTCAAGAACAAAAACATTTTCAATAAAGAGAAACTGTTCCCATTGGCAGAAGGGTCAAGAACCAGAGGACACAGATTTAAGGTGATTGGTAAAAGAACCAAAGGTGATATGAGGAAAAACTTTTTTACGCAGCGAGTAGTTAAGATCTGGAATGCGCTGTCTGAAAGGGTGGTGGAAGCAGATTCAAACATGGCTTTCAAAAAGGAATTGGATAAATACTTGTAGGGAAAAAACTTGCAGGGTTACGGGGAAAGAGAACTAACTAGATTGCTCTTATAAAGAGCTGGCATGGGATCGATAGGCTGAATGGCCTCCTCCTGTGCTGTAACCAGTCTATGATCCTAGAAGGCTTTACTGACAAAAAAAAAAATGAATATATACATTACTTGCTATAGCTTACAACTATGGCTATGGTTGCCTAGCAGTTATGGTACTAGGTTTTGAATTCAAATCCCACGATGGCAAGGTGTGAAGTTGAATTCCAAAAAATCTGGTAATTTGTGGGTTGACACCAGGAAATGGTTATGAAAGCTGCTGGACTGTTGTAAAAACCCAATTGGTCCACTAATGTATTTCATGGAAAGGAACTGACACTCCTACCCATTTTGGCCTATAGGTGACTAGTTCCACACTATGTAGTAGATTCTCAATGCCCTCAGGATAATTAGCGGTGGGCAATAAATACTGGCTTGTCAGGGTTGGCCACATCCTAAGAACACATTTTTAAAAATGGAAAAATAATGGACCTATAACACATGTAAAGTTAGAAACCAGAGTAAACTCCCAGAGTAAACTCCTAGTAATACAATCTCTCTCATCATTCACATCTCCCTCCCACAAAGTCTGTACAAAATCTCAAAACTGTTACACTTTTAAATACAAATTGATTTAGGTAACATTGAATTTATTCTTCAGTGATGAAATTACAATTGTGACCTTTCCCTAATAAGCATCCAAAATTAAGAATTTGTTATTCATCATGTATTGCCAGGTCATAAAATCACTCATGCATGTATCACATCTCAAAAGCATCAAATCTCTATCCTGTAAATATTCTCTAGCCATCCAATTGTTTATAACAGGAACTTTCCAAAATTCAAGCACTGACCTATTTAAAGATTCCAATGGAATTAGACACTTAACCACTTTTGAACAAAAATGTTGTCTAGTGCTTTTTTTAGCCATTATTCAGGAGTGATTACCACATTAAAAAATGAAACTGAAAAAAGCTTTCTCTTTAGCTTCAAAAAACATTCTAAAAATAAACAGGATTGAGTAGTGCATTTGTGAACACTCAAAACATCCAAATAAAATTGGAGAGCTAAATAAGTATGAAGAGTTATGACATCGTAACTATTAGGGTGACGAGGCTTAAAGTTTGGACAGCTGTGGGAACTTCATATTTCTAGTTATAGGATTTTCAAAAGAGATGGGGAAGTAGAGTGGCAATGTTATTAAAGAGTTCCACCACAATGCTAGAATGTAAGGATGTCCCATAGGATTGTGTTTAAGACAGAATCCATATGGATAAAATTAATAGGAAAAGAAATGGTACAATTCTCAGTATAAATTACAGGCCACCAAACAATGGAAATGAAAGAGGAAGACATCTGCACACAGTTTGGAGAGAGATGCAAGGACAAGAGGACAATAATATTGGCTGATTTTAATAATCCCCAGATAGACTGGAATAAAGATAATGCATGTAGCCAAAGTGGGGAATGTATTTTAGATTACATCCAGGACTGCTACCCAGATCAGTATGTTTCGAGTCCAACATTGAATGCAAGCATTACTTGATTTAGTTCTGGGAAATTAAGTGGGGCATTCTAGTTGACTCAAAAGTATCTGACATAAATCTCCCCTCAGCACATCAAAACTTCAGGTACACCATCTTAATTTTAGCATGCACACCTCAACTTTAGTGCCTGTTGGTCTAAAACTACCACATACAAGGACTAACTGTATTCACTTTTGCCAGTCATTTAAAAATGTTCTTTCCTTCACTTGGCTCAAATTCCCACCAAATTAATTTTGGATGCTTCTAGTAGGATCTGTTATTTTAAATTAATATTTCAGTTCTACAATAGAACCTCACTTTCAAAGAGGTAAAATAATGCTTTCAATGCACTTATAACTGATACAGGGTCAGGGAGGACGCCAATTCCAAAATGCCTTAATAGAGACACTGGCCTGATTAAGTGGTCTGAACAGTTATTTTCTGCTCAGGACAACCAGTATGGCCAGACTCCATAAATTTGCATATTAGGACTGCAACATTAAATCATCCACTTTGAGAAATCAGTCCATAACCATAAGACATAGGAGCAGGAGTAGGCCATTCGGCCCCTTGAGCCTGCTCCGCCATTTAATGAGATCATGGTGATCTGATTTTTACCTCAACACCACTTTCCCGCCTTTTCCCCATATCCTTTGACTGCCTTGCTGATCAAAAATTTATCTAACTCAGCCTTGAATGTATTCAAGGACTCAGCCTCCACAGCTTTTTGGGGTAAAGAATTCCAAAGATTCACGACCCTCTGGGAGAAGAAATTCCTCCTCATTTCCATCTTAAACGGGCGAACCATTATTCTGAGACTATGCCCCCAAGTTTTAGATTCCCCCATGAGGGGTAACATCCTCTCAGCATCTACCATATCAAGTCCCCTCAGAATCTTGTATGTTTCAATAAGATCTCCTCTCATTCTTCTAAACTCCAATGAGTATAGACCCAACCTGTTCAATCTTTCCTCATAAGACAACCCTTCCATACACGGAATCAACCTAGTGAACCTTCTCTGAACTGCCTCCAACGCAAGTATGTCCTTCCTTAAACAAGGGCACCAGATCTGTACGCAGTACTCCAGGTGTGGTCTCACCAGCACCCTGTACAGTTGTAGCATGACTTCCCTGCTTTAATTCTCCATCCCCCTAGAAATAAAGGCCAATATTCAGTTTGCCTTCCGGATTACCTGCTGCACCTGTATGTTGACTTTTTCTGTTTCATGTACGAGGACACCCAGATCCCTCTGTACTGCTGTAAGGAATCTTACAATACCAGGTTATAGTCCAACTGTTTTATTTGAAAATCACAAGCTTTCGGAGGCTTTCTCCTTCGTCAGGTGAGCGAGTGTGACACTCGCTCACCTGACGAAGGAGAAAGCCTCCAAAAGCTTGTGATTTTCCAAGAAAACAGTTGGACTATAACCTGGTGTAAGATTCCTTACATTTGTCAACCCCAGTCCATCACCGGCATCTCCACCTCTGTACTGCAGCATTTTGTAGTAATACTCCCCTCAAATAATATTTTGCTTTTTTATTTTTCCTCCCAAAGTGGATGACTTCACATTTTCCCACATTATATTCCATCTGCCAAATTTGTGCCCATTCGCTTAACCTGTCAATATCCCTTTGCAGACACTGTGTCCTCATCGCAACTTGCTTTTCTACCTATCTTTGTATCAGCAGTAAATTTGGCTACAAGACACTCTGTTCCTTTATCCAAATCATTGATATATATTGTAAATAGTTGAGGCCCCAGCACTGATCCCTGTGGCACCCCACTAGTTACAGATTGCCATTTTGAAAATGACCCTTTTATCCCGACTCTTTGTTTTCTGTTATTTAGCCAAACCTCCATCCCAAACACCATGAGCTCTTATCTTGTGCAGTAATCTTTTAAGTGGCACCTTATCGAATGCCTTTTGGAAATCCAAATATACTGCATCCATTGGTTCCCCTTTATCCACCCTGCCCGTTACTTCCTCAAAGAACGCTAATAAAATTTGTCAGACATGATTTCCCCTTCATAAAACCATGTTGACTCTCCTTGATTGTGTTATGAGTCTCCAAATGTCCTGCTACTATTTCCTTAATAATGGATTCTAGCATTTTCCCAATGACAGATGTTAGGCTAACTGGTCCATAGTTACCAGTCTTTGAGGATAATTCAATCTTCACATGCAAATAAACCCAAGTCATCCAAGAAAGGGAAAAATCCAATGGCACTGTTCTTTTAAAAGTTTTGCGCCATACAGGAGCCATACAAGTACATAGTAATTTCCGCCTCTATAAAGCTCTGGAAAAAGTTATTACGTAACCTTTTACAGCACAGAAACAGGCCATTCGGCCCAACAGGTCTATGCTGGTGCTTATCAACAGGCACTAAAGCTGAGGTGTGCATGCTAAAATTAAAATGCTATACCTGAAGTTTTGATACGCTCCACACAAGCCTCCTCCCATCTTATTGCAACAAAGCAAGGAATTGGCATTAAAAAAGAAAGCTCCAAATACTCTATGTAAGGGAGTGAACTGAGGGAGCTTTGTATAGTAGTTAAAGTATCTACAAAACTATGAGGAAGTGCCAAAGGCAAGTCTTTCAACATGATTCTTTGCTCATTTATTTGTCACATAGTCCACATCAATGTAGCACAAAAAAGTGGAGAAATTGTCTTTTGATGATTTATGAACAGAGTGGAGCACAGATCCAGACAACACTTTCACAAAAGTAAGGATTACTCCACATAACACACCATATAGAGTTAAGAGAAATTCTTTACATTTTGACGTAATCTTATCACAGGCCTAAACCTTTCTTGACGGATCATGTTTAGTGCAAGAACGTAGAGATGAAGCCTACTCCTCCTAATTTAAAATTGCTTAATTCAAAATATCTAACTGCAATTGAAATCATGTCAAACTGCCTCCCAATGAAAGCGCAAAAAAATGTTGCTGCTAATTCCAATCCTAAATAGATCTGGACCAGTGAAATCTGCTGCTTGTTGGAAAAAGTAAATGTATTTACTTAACTTAAGAGTTTGGAACCAACCCTGTTTCTGCATCATGGATCAGCAGCTTTAAAAACTACCACGCAATCAGGGAGGCAAATAACATTTACTGAAATTTTATCTTATATATCTCGAAGACATATTTAATATTAACAAGACTGGCTTTTTTTTTGCAAGATGTACCCAAGCAGAACACTACCTTTCATCATATAGGAGCACAGGCACAGGAGTAGGCCATTCAGCCCCTTGTACCTGCTCTGCCATTTGATAAGATCATGGCTGATCTGTAATCTAGCTCCATATACCTGCCTTTGGCCCATATCCTTTAATACCTTTGGTTGCCAAAAAGCGATCTATCTCACATTTAAATTTAGCAATTGAGCTAGTATCAATTGCTGTTTGCGGAAGAGAGTTCCAAACATCTACCACCCTTTGTGTGTAGAAATGTTTTCTAATCTCGCTCCTGAAAGGTCTGGCTCCAATTTTTAGACTCTGCCCCCGACTCCCAAAATCCCCAACCAGCGGAAATAGTTTCTCTCTATCCACCGTATCTGTTCCCCTTAATATCTTATAAATTTCGATCAGATCACCCCTTAACCTTCTAAATTCTAGAGAATACAAACCCAATTTGTGTAATCTCTCCTCGTAACTTAACCCTTGAAGTCCGGGTATCATTCCAGTAAACCTACGCTGCACTCCCTCCAAGGCCAATATGTCCTTCCAAAGGTGCAGTGCCCAGAACTGCTCACAGTACTCCAGGTGCGGTCTAACCAGGGTTTTCTATAGCTGCAGCATAACTTCTGCCCCCTTGTACTCTGGTCCTCTAGATATAAAGGCCAGCATTCCATTAGCCTTATTGATTATTTTCTGTACCTGTTCATGACACTTCAATGATCTATGTACCTGAACCCCTAAGTCCCTTTGGACATTCACTGTTCTAAACCTTTTTACCATTTAGAAAGTACCCTGTTCTATCCTTTTTGATCCAAAGTGGATGACCTCACATTTGTCTACATTGAATTCCATTTGCCACAGTTTTGCCCATTCACCTAATCTATCAATATCGCTTTGTAATTTTATGTTTTCATCTACACTGCTTACAATGCCACCAATCTTTGTGTCATCGGCAAACTTAGATATGAGACTTTCTATGCCTTCATCTAAGTCGTTAATAAATATTGTGAATAATGGAGGCCCCAGGACAGATCCCTGCAGGACACCACTAGTCACATCCTGCCAATGTGAGTACCTACCCGTTGCCCCTACTCTCTGTCGCCTTTCGCTCAGCCAAGTCCGTACCTTTCCCTCGATTCATGGGCTTCCATCTTAGCTAACAGTCTCTTATGTGGGACTTCATCAAATGCCTTCTGGAAGTCCATATAAATAACATCCATTGACATTCCCCTGTCCACTACTTTAGTCACCTCTTCAAAAAATTCAATCAGGTTTGTCAGGCATGACATACCTTTCGCAAATCCATGCTGGCTCTCTCTGATTAACTGAACATTTTCGAGGTGTTCAGTCACCCTATCCTTAATTATAGACTCCAGCATTTTCCCCACAACAGATGTTAGGCTAACTGGTCTATAATTCCCTGGTTTCCCTCTATCTCCTTTCTTAAAAAGCAGAGTGACATGTGCAATTTTCCAATCTGGAGGGACAGTTCCTGAATCCAGAGAACTTTGAAAGATTATAGTGAGGGCATCTGCAATGTGCTCACCTACTTCCTTTAAAACCCTGGGATGGAAACCATCTGGTCCTGGGGATTAATCACTCTTTAGTGCTATTATTTTCTTCATTACTGTTGCTTTACTTATATTAATTTTATCGAGTCCCTGTCCCCGATTCAATATTAGTTTTCTTGGGATTTCCGGCATGCTATCCTCTTTTTCTACTGTAAATACTGATGCAAAGTAATTGTTCAACATGTCCGCCATTTCCCCATTGTCAATGACAATATCCCCATTTTCAGTTTTTAAGGGGCCAACACTGCTCCTGACCACCCTCTTTTTGCTAATCTAACTATAAAAGTTCTTGGTATTGGTTTTGATATCCCTTGCAAGTTTCTTTTCATACTCTCTTTTTGTAGCTCTTACAATCTGTTTTGTGACCCTTTGTTGATCTTTGTATCTTTCCCATTCGCCAGGATCTGTGCCATTTTTTGCCTTTTTGTATGCCCTTTCCTTATGTCTTATACTGTCCCTTACCTCTTTAGTTGTCCATGGCTGTTTTTTTTGGCAAGTAGAGTTCTTGCCCCTCAGTGATATAAACCGATTCTGTATCACGTTAAATGTTTCTTTAAACATTTCCCACTGATCATCAGTCGTTTTACCCATTAACAGATTTGCCCAGATTACTGAGGACAGTCTCTGTCTCATCCCATTGAAGTCGGCCTTACCCAAGTCAAGAATCTTAGCAGCTGACTCACTTTTTTCCCTTTCAAACACTACATTGAACTCGATCATGTTATGATCGCTATTGGATAGATGTTCGCATACAGTTAAGCCGTTAACTAAATCTGGTTCATTACTCATTACTCAATCTAGTATGGCTTGCCCCCTTGTTGCCTCCAGGACATACTGCTGTAGAAAACTATCCCGGACACACTCAAGAAATTCACTACCTTTCTGACAGTTGCTAGTCTGCTTTTCCCAATCTATGTGAAGGTTAAAGTCCCCCATTAAGACTACTATGCCTTTCTTACACGCTTGTCTAATCTCTGCATTTATACAATCTAGCACTTGAGCTGCTGCCAGGCGTCCTATACATAACTCCCACTATAGTCTTAGATCCTTTCCTATTTCTCAATTCAACCCATAAAGGTCTCTGTTAGCTGCTTACCTCGCATTATATCCTCCTTTATCATTTACGTGATTTCATCTCTAAACACTAAGGCTACTCCTCCCCCTCTTCCCATTTTCCCTATCTCTTATAACCCGGTATATTTAGTTCCCAATCCTGACCATCCTGCGGCCATGTCTCAGTAATAGCTATCATTGTCATACCCTCTAATTTGAATTTGAACCTGTAATTCATTTAATTTATTCCTTATACTCTGTGCTTTGTATATAGAACTCTTAGTTGGGCCACACACCCTATTCTGACCTTCAGCTTTGAAGCTGGGTTAATCGCCTTACGCCTTCTAGTTTTCACTTTATCTGTAGTATCTAAAGTACACCTTCTTTCTGCTGCTCCATGCTTTTCCCTTTCACTTGTTTTTGAACAACTGCTTGTACTATTTGTATTGTAAATTTCCCCTGGGTCCTTCCCCCCCCCCCTCTTGCCGCTCTCAACTTTACTCCCTTCTGACTCGGGAAAGAAAAGTTCCTTATGATTGGGAATTTCATACACCCTCAATGCCGTTGTGGCAGTGTCACTCTGCCTGTAAACTACAGATACAGGCATGGATGATTGGTGTTCTTTTTGCAGAGTGGCTGTGTCACTTTGATGTATGTTATTGCAAGGCAGAAAAGTTTCCTCAATAGCAGAGGACTGTGGGCCTCACGTGACGTACCTGCGTGTAAAAATAGAATCCACGGCCAACTGCTTTTGCCAATGTAAATTCATCCCACCAGTAGAGGAAGCAGCTGTCTCTGACATAGTCGATGATCCCACATAAGCATCAATGGCCAACTTTGAAGCAGTGAACCTCTAAGCACGAGTTCTCCATTGAAACTGCCAGTAGAATTGAGGTTTGAATCCAGAGTCAATATTGATGAGAAAGTCCCGACATCGGATTGCTGACCAACATGAAAATTGTTGGTGCGGCACAGGAGGATGAGTGGGAGTGGGAGGGAGCAGTGAACAGCTGGCTATAAAGGAACCATCCCCATCACAGTCATTGTACCCAGTTATGTTCGATTGCCGATGAAGTGGCTAATAACTAAACCAGATATCTTGATGGAACTTTCCACAGAATCATGGGCCTCGATATTAAACCACCCCGCCCAACACGACGGGCAGGAGAGGAGGGGGTTGGGGAGAATCGGAACGCGCCCCAGTTCGCCCCGCATGTGCCCATTTCAGTCTTTACAGCGGCGGGTTTCGAGGCATCCAAATGTCCTCTGGTGGAGAGGCGAGGCACTTTATCAACATACTTAAAGCAAGCTCCCACAGTGCAAATGGGAGCCCGATTTAAATTTTACAGATGCTGTGCAGGCTTTCCAGTGGTTGGGAAACCTGACAGTGAAAGGCAGATGGGAGCTGCCGGCTCCACAAGGTAAGTGCCTTTTACAGCACTCCTTGTGGGCTAGGAAGAGGAGTGCTCCCCTAGCCCCTCAATGGAGCTATCAGCCTCCCCTTTGCCGAGCACGGCCCCACTCTTCTCCTTCATCCACCCCCCGAGCACGCGATTACTGACCTCACCCCCTACGGCCTCGCTCTCCTTCCAGCCGATCATGGCCGATCCCATCACCCCCAAGCCCCTTTCCCAAGTCCCAATTGCTGCCAACCTTCTCTGCCTAGCTCCAAAGGCCAACCTCTCCATGCCGCAATCACAGCCAATCACAACCCCCCACCCCCCCCCTTTCCACACAAAGCCTCAAATGGCAACACCCCCCATAATTGCCAGGCGCCGTCCCCAATTATGGCCTCCTGCCGCTGGTTTTCCCACCTGGCAGGAAACTGAATAAAAAAAAAATGATGAGGTACTCCTGATTTGGTAGGGCCTCAGTGTCCCGGCCTTGCCAGATTTTTCCCATGCTAATGCACTCCCCTGCACCCTCCCCGTAAATATCGGGGCCATAGAATCAGAGCACAGGAGGCGGCCATTCCACCCATCGTGCCTGTTCTTTGAAAGAACTATCCAATTATTTCCTCATAGCCTTGCAAATCTTTCCTTTTCAAGTATTTATCCAATTCCCCATTGGAAGTTACTAATGAATCTGTTTCCACCGCCCTTTCTGGCAGTGCCTTTGAGATTGTAACAACTCACTGTGTAAAAAAATTCTCATCTCACCTCTGGTTCTTTTGCCAATTACCTTAAATGTGTTCTCTGGGTGCCGACCCTCCTGCCAGTATAACAGTTTCTTCTTATTTACTCTGATCAAAACCCCTAAAAATTTTGAACATCTCTATTAAATCTCCCCATAACCTTCTCTGCTCTAAAAAGATCAACCCCAGCTTCTCTAACCTCTCCACATAACTGAAGTCCCTCACCCCTGGCAGCATTCTAGTAAATCTCTGCAGCCTCACCCAAGATCTTGATATCCTTCCTGAAGTGTGGTGCCCAGAATTGGACACAATACTCCAGTTGAGGCCTTACCAGTGATTTATAAAAGTTTAGCATTAGTTCCTTGCTTTTGTACTATATGCCTCTATTAATAAAGCCCAGGTTCCCATATGCTTTTTTTAAAACAGTCTTCTCAACTCGTCCTGCCACCTTCAAAGATGTGTGTGTGTGTACCCCCAGTCTCTCGGTTCCGGCACCCACTTTAAAATTGTATCATTTAGCTTATGTTGCCTCTCCTCATTCTTCCTGTTCTGGGCACTGCACCTTCGGAAGGACATATTGGCCTTGGAGGGAGTGTAGCGTAGCGTAGGTTTACTAGAATGATACCCGGACTTCAAGGATTAAGTTACGAGGAGAGATTACACAAATTGGGGTTGTATTCTCTAGAGTTTCGAAGGTTAAGGGTGATCTGATCGAAATTTATAAGATATTAAGGGGAACGGACAGGGTGGATAGAGAGAAACTGTTTCTGCTGGTTGGGGATTTTAGGAGTAGGGGGCACAGTCTAAAAATTAGAGCCAGACCTTTCAGGAGTGAGATTAGAAAACATTTCTACACACAAAGGGTGGTAGAAGTTTGGAACTCTCTTCCGCAAACGGCAATTGATACTAGCTCAATTGCTAAATTTAAATGGGAGATAGAAAGCTTTTTGGCAACCAAATGTATTAAGGGATATGGGCCAAAGGCAGGTATATGGAGCTAGATCACAGATCAGCCATGATCTTATCAAATGGCGGAGCAGGCACGAGGGGCTGAATGGCCTACTCCTGTTCCTTTGTTCCTTCCAAAATGTATCACTTCACACTTCTCTACATTAAATTTCATCTCCCATGCATCTACCCATTTTGCCAGTCTGTCTATGTCCTCCTGAAGTCTGCTACTATCCTCCTCACTGTTTACCACATTTCCGAGTTTCGAATCATAGGTGTTTTGTCGGCAAGAAGCAAACCATAATACTTTGCAAAATGACTTAATTTTGGTAACAGCGCTTCGATAAGTGTGCATTTCAATAGTTGCCTGATGTTTTGTGGGTTTTTTTCCTCATGCACTTTAGAGGTAATTTTAATCTAACTCGCCGGGATCGGGTGGAACACTGGTCTTACACTGTGCCCAATATTACTCTCTATTGACTTCAATGCAGAGTAAAATCGGGCAGGGTGTAAAACCAGCGTTACACTCGATCTGGTCAGTTTCCTGACTGTCGGTTTAGGTTAAAATTGCCCCCTTGGTGTTTTCGGTGCTGTTTCATTCACACTACTGAATAATTCAAATTTTTTTAAGCAAAAACAAAATGAACAGCAGCAGACTGCATATCCTAATAAGAGTTTAATAATGGTTTCAGTGAATGCTTTGTTACAAAAACAAACTACTTAGATTTTAAAAAGTGACAAATCTGATCTGGGCAACTAGAGGTCCATTATTACAGATTAGTAACAGGTAAAGTAAGGGAAACCATTCTACTGAGTAGGCCAGAGGAGCAGTTATATAACAACTGCTTAATAGCCAGCCAGCATGGATTCAGAAGATTGGAATCTTGTCTGACAACCTTCTTCAACCTCGTTGAAGATACTGGAACTCCCCTATGATGTTTATTTGGAGCCCCAGAAAACTTTGACAAAGTGCCGCAAGAAAGATTTCTAATTTTTTTTAAATTCCCAGGAAGACAGGGTAGAAACAGTTTTAAAAGGAAATGGTACTTGGATTTTATGTCAGACTGGATCTACGTACTGACCAGGTGCCTCATGGGTCTTTATTTCGACTGCTGTTGCTTCTAATCTATATAAATAACCTAATTGCCAAAACCAATTGCAAGCTTTTCAAATCTGCACACACACTAAAAAAAAGACATAGGTTTTTGAAGAACTTAAGCTGCTTTTATATTGGTGCTGTTTTAATTCAGACCAGGAGATTGGCACAAGAGAGCCAGCTCCTGGATTTCCTGTTACTAAATCCAGTTCCCTTATACCAGCAGCAGACTCGTAGACCCACTGTGGGTCTGCCGCCAGGAAACGGAAACTAGTTTTGCAATGTAAATGCTGGCAACTGTTTCATGGACAAGGGGCTCCTGGAAAATTATGCCAGTATAAAAGCAGCTTTAAATTAGTCATGCAATTGGGCAGACAAATAGCAAATGAGAATTTATACTGACGAAGGTAAATTATCACACATTAGGCAAAAAAATCTGCAACATAAATATATACAATGAACAGAATAGAATGAGCATAGGGAAGCTTAGAAAGAAAGTAATAGGGTCATCACTTCCATGTCTACAGAAGGTGGTTTGATTTGAAAACTAGATGAAAAAGCTTTGGATTTTCATATACCATACTGCTGATGCATTAAAGAGATGGGGTTATGAGATTTAATTTTTTTTAAAATAAAATTTTTTGTGTTCCTTCCCTGACCATGCGTAATGATACGTAGTATTGAGACAGATTAAGTTCTGTATTTTGCTAACATCTAACATGGTGGGGCTACTTCACATGATAACACTCATTTATTCAGTTGTAACCAATATCAAAACGATGGGTCTTTCATAGGTACATCATTAACCTTATACTGAGAAGTATAATTATAAAAGGCATTAGTAGCTTCATTTATGTTGTACAATTTACTCAACTTCATTGAACCACTGTATAATTTGTTTAGGTCACACACCAAACTTGAGCTCTCAGAGAAAAAATAAACTGCTTATCAACCACATCTCAAATTTAAATTAAAAAGGGAGCCAAAATGTGAGTTAATACTGTATGGTTCGAACAAAACCAGGTTAGTGTTTTAGCTTAGTAGGGCAAAGCTATGCAAAAATCCAACTTGAACAAATTACAGTTGATCCACAAGCAACTCATGTAGAGCAAAACACTGCTCTAAAACCATTTATGCTACCTTTATTATAGTAGACCATTATTTCTTTATTAAACCAGACAGAATATGAGGTGCAATGATGAAAACAATCTTTTAATTAAAAATGTTTACTACACCACAAGCTGCAATTTTGAATGATTCTGTTACCAAGATGTAACATCTGAGCCATCTGTGTTGTCACAGGTTTGCTTGTGTTTTGCTTTTGTTATTTACATATCAAATTATCCACATGCTCATATATCAAAAATGCAATTTTTTCTGAAGCACAAGAGACAGAATAGAAATAATTCAATTACCCTGCAGCAGGAACATGCACAGAAAAGACTGTGGCTCATAACAGGTTTCTGTCAGGGGCAAGTGCAATTTAAAAAAAGGGAGAAATAGATTACTGCCACGATGAGATCAGCTTACAAACCAGAAAACATGTTTTTTTAAAATTATACACACACACACACACACTTTGGTTAACAGCTTTACAGGAAAATCACCTCTGATCTACAAGGGATGAATGCTGTTAGTGGGTCTAACCAGTACAAGCCAAACCAAACCAGTTACTAGATCTCTGCCTGAATATGGAGCATGAATAATCTCAAAAGGGCAGTTCATTTCTCTCTTCCATGCAGTACTTTCATACCCTTGAGCAAAGGAAATAACCTCTGTGATAGGGGGACTCCTTTTTCCTTCTTTTGTGAAAAAGCTTCCTGTACCTGTGAGAGGATGAAACAACCTGTGATGGGACAAATCTTGTTTTTAAATTAGAGTTAATAAATATATGCATGCAGCAGAAAAGTCAGTACCTGTATATGTATTCAGAGAATGGTTAGAGATAACTGTCCCACAAAGTGTTACTGCAATTGAACACAATACATTTGTGCCACTAAAGGATGGGCCTCAAGAAAATCAATCCTGTGGAGTCAACTTGCACAACTGAAGTTAAAACACTGTCCCTTTAGTTGAAGTAATTTTAGAGAAAAAAAAGCAGTTGGGCATTTAAAAAAAAAATATCAAGACAACTGTGCTGGTCAATATCATCAGTTTATAGAAAATGTAACTATTCAACAAATGTCAAACAGCTATAGAGTGCAACATAGCTTTTGACCAGGAAAATATACTGCAGAAATTAAGGGCACCTGTTTCCATATAAGCATACAAATCTTCCAGAATACCTAGTGACAGAAAATTGCATTTTCTTCAGGAGGATTTTGTGTTTTTGGGATATGCGGGCAGAACAAAAAGCATGAAATGCTCTGTGCATTTTTTGTTAAGCTGGTAAGTTTTGATTTTTTTTAAAAATAATGAATGCAAAGTATTAAGAATACAATAGTCATCTGAGCAATTTCACACCCCTCAGTGGGTAATTGGGCAAATGCATTGTGTGATACTAAGCCACACTGACCAGGAACGTACCAGGTTTGATTCCTGTTCTCGGTTAGTTACTGGATCTCATCTGAAGCAGTGATGGGTTGGGGGGGGAGGGGGAGGGGAGAAAGAGGAGTTACAAATTAAAGAACTTGCATTTATATAACATCTTTCACAACCTCAGGACATTGCAAAGTACTTTTTAGCCAATTAAGTACTTTTGAAATGTAGTCACTGTTGTTATGTAGGAAACATGGCAGACAATTTGTGCACAGCAAGCTCCCACAAACAGCAATGAGATAATGAACTGATGATCTGTTTTAGTGATGTTGGTTGAAGGATAAATATTGCCCTGGACCTCCCCTGCTTTTCTTCGAATGGCATAGGATCTTTTACGTCCACTTGAGAAGGCAGAAGGAGCCTCTGTTTAATGTCTCATCCGAAAGACAGCATGTCTAACCTTGCAGCACTCCCTCAGTATTGCACTGAAGTGCCAACCTAGATTATATGCTCAAGTCTCTGGAGTGGGACTTGAACCCACGGCAAATATGTTACCACTGAGCCAAGGCTGACACTTTGACTTAAGTATCCATAGGTTAGGAAAAGGAGAAGGGAAGGAAACGGAAATATAGCTTTCAGTTCTTGATTCCCATCCAACAATCCTTCCTGGAAGTGTGTTTATAGCCAAGGACAAGATCAGGCTCAACTGTGATGCTTCCTATGATCAAATAACCTGGTAATGCTCACATTTCAGGCTAAGATAAAGAATGATAAATTAGGTGTGGTACTGGAAGGCTGCCAACAGCTATGAAATAGTACTGCTTTAGAAGTTGTTTCCTTTAGAAGAGGAGGAGCAAGGGAATAAATAAAAAGCATTAATTTATCAGTTCCCCTCCCCACTTTCAACTTTTCTCATCCCTTTTGCATTATTGATCCAACAGATAGCATGCAATTCCTACAAGCGGTCACTAAGTGGTGATCTAAGCACATAGATTCTAATGCAGATCCATTAAAAAGTAAGAATTTTACATTCTGTGCTGGTTCTCGGAAAGAGCTTTCTACCTGGTCTTACCTATTCTTATACCTTTTTAAATTTCTCTTTCAAATATTTGTCCACTTCCCTTTTAAAAGCTATTATGGATTCTGTCCTCACCATTGTTACTGGTAAAGCATTCCATGTCCTACACAAAATCTGCGTACAAAAATTCTTCCAACCCCACATAGTTCACCGACCAGTGAAAATAGTTTTCCCAATTTACTTAAATCAAAGTCCTTCATAATTTTGAACACCTCTATCTGGGGTCCTCTTAACCTGCTCTGTTTTAATGAAAAACATTCCGGTTTCTCTAGTCTCTCCTCAGAACTACATTAATTCTCTGGCCTTGATGCCCTTCCTAAACTATGATGTGGAGATGCCGGTGATGGACTGGGGTTGACAATTGTAAACAATTTTACAACACCAAGTTATAGTCCAGCAATTTTATTTTAAATTCACAAGCTTTCGGAGGCTTCCTCCTTCGTCAGGTGAACGATGTGAACGTAAGACCAGGTAGAAAGCTCTTTCCGAGAACCAGCACAGAATGTAAAATTCTTACTTTTAATGGATCTGCATTAGAATCTATGTGCTTAGATCACCACTTAGTGACCGCTTGTAGGAATTGCATGCTATCTGTTGGATCAATAATGCAAAAGGGATGAGAAAAGTTGAAAGTGGGGAGGGGAACTGATAAATTAATGCTTTTTATTTATTCCCTTGCTCCTCCTCTTCTAAAGGAAACAACTTCTAAAGCAGTACTATTTCATAGCTGTTGGCAGCCTTCCAGTACCACACCTAATTTATCATTCCTAAACTAGTTCACCCAAAACTGGACACAATATTCTAACTGCAACTTAATGATTTGTATAGATTTGGCATTACTTCTGCTTTTGTAAAATGTATTCATAAAATCTAGAATTCCATGTGCTTCTTAAAAAACTCATCAGCTTGTACTTTTATTTTCGAGGATTTGTGTATCTGAACCTCTAAGTTTCTCTACTTTTAAAGTTTTATCATTCAGTGTGTTGTATACATGTCAACTTATTCTTCCTCCCAAAATGTATAATTTAATTTCTCCAATTTAAATTTCACCATACATCTGTCAGTCAATCTACTAGCCTATGTCCTTTTGAAGTTACTCACAGTCCTCTTTGTAGTTAACCACACTACCTATTTTTGTTTCCTCTGAAAATGTTGAAAGCTTGTCTTCGTTATACTGCCAATTTAACCAAAATACTCCCAAAAATAGAAGAAGTTTGAAGCAGGATTTTACTTTCAAAGTTTACTACAACACAGAAACTTCATTCTAGCCCATAACAATCACAGAAGCAATTTGGACTACATAATTTTCTTCCCTCACTTCCATCTCCTCCCCCTCCCCCCAGTCCTACAAGTTCAGCCTCCCTGGTTTTTAAATGGAGTTCTGCAAACACTACCTCTCAAAAAATAAAATATAACTGAAAACTGACTTTTCAGTAACCAATGTTAGTGTAATTTATAACTGCTGAACAAATGAGAATGGCAGAATACTACCAAAGGCACGGATGTCCTCGTTCACTGACTGCAAGATCTCGATACAAATGAGTGCTCCATCATCCAACATGAGAAATATATCAATCAACACTACATGTTTTGGCACTGCAGAAATATAAGTCAACAGCAAGCAGATCTATCAATTAGGAAAAAAATGAAGTTTTTTGTCTATAATGCATCATGGTACTGGTTTCTTTCTTTGCGTCACAGAAAAGGCCCAGCTTGTTTTGATACATAATAGCCATTGAATATATACATGTTTGGTTGGATATCTAAGGGAAGATCTAATCAAATCAAATATAAGCATCGTGTGTGTTTTGTTAATATATATATATTTGATAGGCAGTTTTTTAAATTTAAAAGACACATATTTAAATTTCCTTTAATCCTGTCAAATTTTGAGTGTATTTCTCAACTTGTCTGATTCAAATTAGGTAGTCTGTCTGAAGCAATCAGAGGGAAGTGGATAGGGCAAAATGACTGAGAATGGTCAACAACAGACTATGATGTAAAGGTTAATGTGAAGGGGCTCCCCTGTCAGGTCCAATTCATCATGCAGTTTAGCACAGCTTCCATCTTCCAAGAAGGGATAGTTAAGCCTGTATGTCTGCAGTATGTCATTGCTTCTATTTAGTTATCAAATTGTCAGCTTGGCTCAGTGGTATCACTCTCACCTCTGACTCAGAAGTTTTTGGGTTCAAGCCCCATTCCAGGACTTGAGTACATAATCTAGGGAACAGAGAACTGAGGGAATGTAGTATTTTCAGAGGTTCCATCTTTCAGATGGGACATTAAAACGAGGCCCTATGAATGATAAAAGATTCTTTCCACAATTCAAGGAGCAGTTCTCCCGGTGTCCTGGCCATTATTTATCCCTCAAATTGGCTGCCACATTTACCTACATAACAGTGTCTGCAAACTACACTTCAAAAAATTAATTCTATGAAGGTCTTTTTGAGCATCTTGAGGACATGTAAGGCACTATATCAATGCAATTTATTTATTTTCTTTCTTACTGTTTAATGAATCTGTTTAACAGTTTACAGTCTAAGGCATGGCCAAATGATGTATTTATTTTGGCAACTTCCAAGTCCAGGAAGACCACTTGAGGGCATGTAATGTTATCAGTTACCAAAATATACAGTGAGGATTTTCTGTTGATTCCAGGGCTTGCTGCAAATTACCTAGATATTTACCAGGTGAAGGCACACTCCACAGCTCAATTACAAGAGTTGTCCGACATGCTGAACCCGAGCAAAATATCTAGAACAAAATCCCTAAACCACTAACAGCGTCGTTCTCCAGTCGATGGCTACACTCCTATGTATAAACGACCAGAAATTAAAAAAATTAACAGCACTGTAGACCCACAAACTTACAAGTCTAGGAACCTGCCAATTGATTAAGCGCTTCATGTTACAGCAAACAGAGAATCAAATCTTGCTGGAAAAATAACGGTGTGTGAACAACGCACGCCATTATTAATGAACTTGCTGGCCGATTTGCGCATTAAGAGAGATTAAGAGGTACGCCGTGTATTGCGAAACTCCAGAAGTTGCTGGTCGCCTCTCACAAATGGCATCTCGCTTGTAGCCTCCCCATTATTTTAAGAACTTGCTGGAGTTGGACATTAAATGACCGTTAAAGTCGCCACAGAAAATTAGGGTTGGTGATTAAGACCCGTAAGTACCTTTTAACTATATGATAATTGTTAATGCAACGCCAATCAACCTCTCTGGCCCAGAAACAGAACAATTTAAACTGTTCAATCTCATTCCTGCATGTAGTAAATTGTTGTCAAATTTTACATTTTTAATTTTTTTCTTACTTTTCCTTTGTCTCTTTTTCCTCTCTCTTAATCCAATCTTTCTTTCCCTCTCTATTTCTCTTTCTGTACTTGATTTAACTCTAATTCACCATTGTTCCTCTGTTTCTTTCTCCATCCTTAAATCTCATTGGTTCAGGATACACACTGTTGGTCCTGCCGTTCACTAAGTTCCCAGATGCCCCATTGCCCTCGCCACACTTGTCAGTTCACAATTCCAGCAAGTCACGGCAGAAAAAAATTTGAGAGCTAAAGGATGCAGGAAAAAGTCTAACTAACGGCGTATGGCACAAGACGCCCCGGTCACGCAAAATTTGGCCCAGCAGGTCAGCCTTGCTTGTTCCAATTTCCCTTAAATTGCATTATTTAGTGTCCCACTCTGGTCCTGTTTTCAACAACAGTATCTCAACCATGATTTTCTATTCGGCATATATTTTTGGAGGAAGGAGTCTGTGATAGAAAGAGAATCTGTAAACTTTTAAACTGAAGAATTATTTTAGTCAGATGCTTGGGCAATGTGTACAAGCAGAACTGAATCAGATCTTCATCAGACTGCTGCTGCAAATGTAAAAGGAGGATAGTGATGCATGGAGGTCCCTTTCCCTGGATGGGAATTTTAAAAATTGTAATATAAAACCACCCTTTATAACCTTAACAGATTTGTGCTATGCTGCAAGTGATCTTGGTCAGCTTCTTTTCCTCATCCAAGCTCTATATAAGGTTTTGCTCTGAGCCCCAACTTAGTTCTTTGCCAGAGATGATAAAAGAGACCAAGTAGCAACAATAAGAACATTTATAAATCACAAAGGATAAGTTGCTCCAAGTTACACCAGATCAGAAAGAGTGCAAAGGGAATGTTGTATGGGCAATTAAAACTATACTCAAGAACAAGTCTCAGGATAACCATATCAATGGTAGTTAATCAAACATTCATTTGCTCGGCACCAGTAACCAAAATTTGCAGTCGCCCAGTTGCTCCAAAGCCACTTTTGCTGTTTCATTTTTTGGGTTGTAGATCTTTTCAAAAAATTGTTCACGGGATTTGGTGATGTTGGTACAGTCACATTTATTGCCCATCCCTAGTTGCCCTGAGACGGTGGTGGTGGGCCGTCTTATTGAAACATTGCAGTACTTGTGGTGCTTCATGATGTTAAATTGGAAATCCTTGGATTTTGACCCAGCAAATGAAAAAATGGCAATATATGTCCAAGTCAGGATGGTGTGCGACTTGGAGGGGAACATGGAAGTGAATAAGTTCCTATGATATTGCTGCACTTGAGCTTCCCCATTTCCCCAAGATCACATAAGAAAAGAACATAAGAAATAGGAGCATGAGTAGGCCATACGGCCCCTCGAGCCTGCTCCACCACTCAGTATCTTACAGATCACAAAAGCCATCTGGCCCATTTTAGTTCCTCCATCCACAGAAAGACTCTACCCTACTGCTTCCTAAAGGAATCGCAGTAATTTGCTAACTTCTTCAAAAATCACCCAAAATATTAACTTTTCTGTTCTCCCCACAGATGCTACCTGGTCTGTTGCCTACATCCAGCATTTTCTGTTTTTGTTTCAGATTTCCAGCATTTGCAGTTTTTTGCATTTTGCTTATACTAGATTGGTTACCTTTTTGTTCCATCTATACTGTACTCTAAAGCTTCGAACAAAACTAACAATTTTTAATGCAAGCAGCATATGATGCCAGATAAAATTTCACCAGTTATCCTAAAACAAGTGAAACTCATACAATTCTTGGCCAAATAGATAAGATCTTATGCCTATCTGAAAGCCAAACTATCAGCAAAACACAAAATTCACCAATCTTGCATGAATTGAGAACAAAGCAACGGTTTTAAATTTCACATCACAAGAAACTATAGGTTCAAGTGGGTGCCACAAAATACTTGTTGGGCACAAGATTCAAATCCTAGGTAAGTGGCAACTAGCATAGCGTTTGATTTTCCAAGCACCTTTCACGTGTTCAGCTGTAGACCCCAAAGACAAACGACAGGCTGGGATATTTGCTACTTGAATCCTCAGTGAAGCGGCTGATAGATATTAACTAACCAGCAGTTAAGGTATATATCTTGCAGCGCTGTCACCAGTAGCAGCTCCAACTCTTGGATAAAAGAAATCTCCAACAAGAAAGACCTTCAAGAAGTGGCTTTCTGTCAAGTTTTAAGTGGCAGTAGAGCCAGAGTACCAATGCAAATGTTTACCACAGTTTACCATTTTTCTTGCTGTAGGCGTTCTCTATGTAGGCCAACAATGCAGGTTCACATTACTGGCTTGTATGAATTTTCCCCAGAGAAAGGCTGTAGCCAGAAAGTAAAAGCACCAATTTACAACTTTTAATGAGAGAAAAAGATATTTAAAAAGTAAGATCCATGAAATCACACCTCAATAAGCTTATAATCACAACATTGCATCAATAGAAGATGCCTGCATCTCTCATTGCAAGTTTTTAGGGAAGAAGCCTTTCAAAAGACCAACAATATTTCATTCACTGAAGTACCGTTTGGCCAGCCTAGCATCTCTCCAGACCTCTGCTGTCAAGGAAAGGTACCAGGAGGGCACTATATCACATTTAATCATCCAACTGCTATAATGCACAATGATTGGAGAATAATATATTTTTCTCTAATGTCCAGAATATCAATAGCTGGGTGCTACAGCTTAGCCGCTTGCTCAATATAGCCCACAACTAAATTCTATCAATGGGAGGATGGTGAGCATTTTTTGAGTCAATTGGATACAATTAATCATCTAGAAATGCACAGTTCCAACAGGGGTAACTGGATCACGATAAGGACCGGAAACTCTGGCCATATTTAAATTGCTGCACATATGAAATTATATTGAATTTGCCAAAGCTTTCGTAGAAACTCTTTTTTAAAAAAAAATGTACTAGAAGAATATAGATAATGCAGTTTTAGAAAACAGCAATTAGAGGACCTTTAAAATTTTGCACCAGGTAAAAAAAATTAAGTTGCTTCAAATGTATTTCAAATCTTATGCTAAAAATTAAGCGACGTGGGTCACTCACTGGCCTATCATCCACATTTATGCTTAAAAGCTGCTAGCTAAAAGTAGTCTGGAAGCAAACATTGTGTATCAAATGCTCCGAGGTGACATCATTCCATTCCAGTATCATGAATGGGAATCACAGACTGAGTAGTTCTTATTCATGATGATACATTAGAGATCTGTATGTCTGCTCCCAAGCTGTCTCATACAGCAGTTCTAAAGCATAAAAAAGGTAACGACAGACATCAGTGTAGAGCTAATTTCTTTCTTAATGTTTGACACATTTCCCCTGTAAGTTCTTCCCATTTAATGTGTTTGTAGTAGAGTTCTACTAATGATAAAATAGCAGGCATGTATAGACAATGCCTTTAGTCTGTAATTTAAAATATCACTCTCACTGAAGCGGTTTGAGTGGTTTAATTAGTTACACATTAGAAAACCTTTTCCTTTATTTACGCAACCACATTTTGCAACATGAAATGTATATCAATTGGTGCGTTCCTCAGAAACAAAATGCTTCCAATCTCTGGCCTAGATTATAATTTTTCTTACAGTTTGTGTGGTCTTGTTTTGGATTTTTAAAACTTCATTCTCTTGAGCTGGATCAATTCCAGCAGAACCTATGAGCCAAACATTATGCAACATAAATTCCTTCCATTGCCCTCATTTTACAACAACAATTTACTGTGTTTTTAAAAATCGCCTCCAGGTGCAGTACTTACGACAGCAAATCATCTACACTTCCTATAGCTCTTTGGGACATTGTGAGAACACCATAAGGTGCTATATAAATTTTTCCTTGTTATGTGTGGCCGTTGTAAAAAGTTACAGGATGTCATGCTGTTCAAATCATTTTCATTTTTTAATTTGTCCTATAAGCACCAAATGCTTTTTCCTGGCTTCACTTTTGATCTAATCTCCCTTTTCACCCATGGGATGCCAGCCTTAAATATACTCCATTTTGGAGTACTTGATTTTTATTTACCCATCTCCTCTCCTATTGAGCCTTAAATTTACAGCAAAGGCAGTGGCTACTCGGCTCATTTTGCTGCCTCTTTGCTAGGCAATCCAAAAGTAATCCCACTGCCCTCCAACAAATATTTACCCACTTTTTTCCTTAAAAGATGCAATGGTTTCTACCTACATTAAACTGAGGCCCTGTCTGCCCCTCAGGTGGACACAAAGGATCCCATGGCATTATTCGAAGAACAGCAGGGGAGTTCACCCAGTGTCCTGAACAACATATATCCCTCAGCCAACATCACTAAAACAGATCTGGTCATTTAACTCATTCATGTTTGTAGGACCTTGTGTACAAATTGGCTGCCATGCTTCCCTACATTACAACAGCAACTACAATTCAAAAGAACTTCATTGGCTGTGGAGGGCTTTGGGATGTCTTGAGATCATGAAAGATGCTATATAAATGAAAGTTCATTTTTCTTATCCCACACCAAAAGATAGGGTATAAAGCAGAAATAGAAACAGCAAGATAATTTATTAAGGAACATTGGAAAGATCCTCATCAAGTTTGAGGATACAGATAAAATTTTGGCCAAACAATCCCTTAAGGTGTTAAAGTAGAACTCCTCACACCAGTACATCAAAATGCTTCCATGTAATGCTGTGCACAGGTGAGAATTTTTCAGATAGCTGATTTGATCCTATCCTCACCTTATGTCCACGTGCGCACACAGTCCAGTGGGTATTACTAGATAGCAATCATCAGCTGAAACTCTGGCTTTTCCCTACCTGGGCCAGAGATGACACCAATTGTAAAGATAGCATTTGCAAGAAAATTTGCTGGCATGTAAATACAGCAATATCTATATACAATAAAAAATTAAGGAGCTTCCTGATTTGAACCTCAAAAATGCATGGCAATATAAAAATTAAATAGTAATCTTAAAGCCAAAATTGCAGTATTGAGACTTAGCCAAATGTAATTAGGTCCACTGTGAGCATCTATTTGACCTAAAAAAATATCCACTGCAAGTAAAGCATGTTCAGGTGATACACTTAAGATTCAGAGCAGTGGACTCTAAAACAACATTTACTGAAGTACCCACTAAATTGGTTCAAGAGCAAATTTCCTAATGTGTAGTACTCAAGAGAAAATATTTAAAACAAATAATGCAAACAGGTAGACATTATGTTTAAGATTAACTTACCGTTATGAAAACTTCCAATTCAAGGCCCAATTTATAGACTAGATATGTCATGTTAAAAAATGTTTGCTTAATGCACTCAATGTTATTATAAAGCTATACATACACAAGACAAGCTATACTCACCCCCTTTATTTCCATTTTCTTCATCCTGACAAAAAAAGCATATTAAGTTACTTCCAGTGTTCAATTTCCAAAAAAAAAGTAAGTTTGCTTACAAACATATCAGGACAGGGGATGCCTTTACAGTGGATCTAAATCCACAAAAAACAGCAAATTGGTATTCCAAAGTGTTGATCAGAGTCTTCATAGTGAGATGCTGCCTGCTATTTCCCACATCAAGTTCCAGATCTCAGCTAGGTTATTGGCAGACCAGCATAAACTAGAGAGTGTTTATGATAAAGGGAATATCAGAGGACAAATCATCTAGAACTCTTCATGCAATTATGCTAGCTCAAAGGCAGCGATGGCAGAACCTCTTAATGTGTTTGGTCCAATGGTCGTGGCTTATTGCTGAGCCTGTAAACCTGCTTTGGAGCATCTCTCTTTTTTTAAAACAAGCTTTAATAAGGCCAGTAATGATTTTTTTTTGGGAGCATGCCGCCAGTATCCATTGGTGCTCATGCCTCAAAGCCCAAAATAGAAAATCATCCAAACTATGATGGTGAAAATTAAACATGAACTGCAAAGAACTTTTTAACCTGACCTACGAACTGTGGTGAGATTGAAGAACTGATCCAATTCAACATTCGGAAATGGGACGTTAGGAGCAGAGGGCACTATCTGTTGGCCAGAGAAAAACAGACTGGTACTATTATGCAGATCCTGGGACTTTTACGATTCGGAAGCAAATGAGCATGCCCACCTTGGATGCCATTTTAGACAAATGCCAAGTCCGGAACCAATCAAGCCTGGCTTAACGTTAATCAGGATGCCGAATGAAGCATATGCTATTTGGAATGGCTGGACTTTCCAACTATCTTCAATTAAACTTTCAATTAAAAAAATTACATAATTTGTTTCTTGAACAATTGTCAAACTCCATAAGTTTTGAAGAACCATAACAACAATGATTCACTGGATTTGAATAAAGCATTAAAATACTTTGGATGCAAGTGTCACTTTTTTGCTAAATGAATAAAATATTACTTTAAGACAACAACAAACTACAAAAGGTTTCACAGTAAAAACGTAGGCTGGTATACAACCCAACTTGTATTACATCAACATTACAAAGTATGGCACAAATATCTTGTACTACATTCTTATTTCTCCCAGTGCAGCTATCAATGTAATGTGAATAAAAATCAAAAACCCTAGCATTGTATGGCATTACTATAATTTGCACAAAACCACAGCATTTTAAAGTTCTACTCAAAATATATGCAGAAAGTGGCATGCCATTAATATATTCAAATTAAAACAGGATTAAATCAAAAGGATAAAAAGTTTCCAACAAAGTAATTTTTAAAAAATGCTGGGTTTTGATTTTGCTCAAAGAATTGGCCGTCACTTTGATTCTCTGACCTTTATATTGGTATGTACAGCTGACTCTGGGGGGTAGACAATGAAGTGTCTCAGCGTAAACCCAAAACCCTGTGAATTTCGGCGTAGACTAATGGTTTTTGGGCCTGGCCATGAGAAAATGTCATCCACCAGCAGTGAGGTGTTCTCGCCTTGTCCACTTCCATCCTTCTTGTTTTTTCCCTGTGGGAAGAAAACAATCAGTTGAGAACTGCTATTAGCAATCTTTACACAAGAATGTATAAAAGATAACTGAAAAATTTACAAGAGAAACTTTCCCTTTTGAATTACACAGATACTTTCTCTTAGCCAAAAGTATATGTTTACAGCAGATTCAGTAGTTTCTAATTTCTTTAGATACAAGTAGATCACTCATTGTATTGCTCGTAGTCTGGGACCTGGAGTGTGGTCTCTGATCCTTATCACAGTCCTCATATTCCCTAAATGACAGTGGTTCACATATCTCTGTACTACAGCAAACTTGCTAAAATACTATGTGATTGGTTGGAGGTAACATTATTATTTACTAGACTCCTAGATCACAGGTACATAGAAACAGAAGTAGGCCATTCAGCCCCTCGAGCCTGTTCCCCCATTCAATTAGATTATTGCTCATCTGTACCTCAACTCCTTTACCCACCTTTGATCTACATCCCTTATACCCTTACCTAACAAAAGTCTATCAATCTTAGTTTTGAAAATTTCAACTGATCCAACATCCACAGTCTTTTTGAGGGTATGTTCCAGATTTTCACCACCCTGTGTGAAAAAATGCTTCCTGATTTCACTCCTAGATGACCCAGCTCTAATTTTAAGATTATGTCCTCTTGTTCTGGGTTCCACCACAAGGGGAAATAGTTTCTCTGTGTCTAATCTATCGCATCCCTTCCTCATTCCAAACACTTTGATCAGATTAGCCCTCAACCTTCTAAATTCAAGGGAATACAAGCCAGATTTATGCAACCTGTCCTCATAATTTAATCATTTATGCCTTGGTATCATTCTGATGAAACGGCACTGTATCCTTTCCAGGGCCAATATATCTTTCCTGAGATTCAGTACCCAAAATTGGAGGCCTGACCAAGGCTTTGTGCAACTGATGCATAACTTCCTCCCCGTGTGTTCCAGCCCCCTTGAGATAAAGGCCAACATCCCATTAGCCTTTTTGATTGCTTTTTGTATCTGTCTATTAGTTTTAAATGATTTGTGTGTCCTCAGTACCCTCCAATTACATGGTAATAACAATTGTAAACAATTTTACAACACCAAGTTATAGTCCAGCAATTTTATTTTAAATTCACAAGCTTTCGGAGATTTTCTCCTTCCTCAGGCAAATGTTTGCCTGAGGAAGGAGAAAATCTCCGAAAGCTTGTGAATTTAAAATAAAATTGCTGGACTATAACTTGGTGTTGTAAAATTGTTTACAATTGTCAACCCCAGTCCATCACCGGCATCTCCACATCATGGTAATAACAGCCTTAGAAGGATTACAATACATACACAGGAAGCCTGCATGGAACCCCACCTTGCACCCACCATGACTAAATCAGCACAGAAGCTCCAATATTTTCAGAAGGACCCATCCTACCAGGCAATAGGAGAAGCATCACAAGGCCAACACAACTAACAGAAAGTACTCTTCCCCCAAACCAACCAAAATACACAGGATGCCCAAAGACAACCCCACCAAAACCAAGGAATTCTATGCAGTAAGTTACAATGAACCTAGGCACTCGAAGCACAGTCCTCTGTTACCACCTCTGAATACCAAACTCATGACTGACTGGGTGAGCCACACAGTGGCAGCCTCCTACTCACCCAAGAGCAGAGGAGAGTGAACCATAAGCATCTCCCTTTCACTCTAAAAAGGATCATCCCCAAAAAGAATGAGTACAGTATCCCAATAATGGATTGAACTGCTCCAACAATGAACATCATACATTCTGCCCCAAACATGGACTTTTTACATATGTGCTACCTTAAATTTCCTCTCACTTGCACCCCCATATGGAAGACACAATTACCATGGGACGTCACTTAAATGTGGCCTCCACAGTTGGATGAGCTCCAAGCAAACACAGGGTGCCCAGAGCAAACTATGAAAATGATCCAAGAGCAATATAACGATCTAGGCCTTGCAGATATATGGCGAGCCATGCATCCCACAAAGGGATTCACTTTCTAACCAAACACGTACAAAGCATACTCCAGAATCGACTACTTATTTGTGAAGCAGAAACACCTACCCTCAATTCAGAAACTGCTACATCAGGCTCATAGCATCCAAATGGAAGTCACTATGTGATTGGTTGGAGGTAACATTATTATTTACTAGACCCTTAGTACTTTACCACCTCATCTGCCATAAAACTTGGTGATCCAGAGTTCATGCTCTCCCTGTAGACAAGGCTTGCCCACTGAATAGATAACACCACCAGGCCTAATACCTCCTTCATGCTCTGGGAGAGTATTTGACTGACTGGAGTGGTACTCTCAGTACTCAGGCAAATGGACATCAGTGACTTATTTTGGAAGTGTGTTAAAATCCTATATTCCAAAACCAATGGCCTCAGCTGTCCTCCACATATTCCACCCCTCTCTGGAAACAAATGGTGGAGGGGCTGTGGCCAGAAAAATACTCTGCTACACATGTTCTCATCCTGCCCCCTCGTTTAGGCCATTAGGGCAGCAATGTAGATGGCCACAAGAAGTATGACAGGACTCAATCCCTGAAGATCAGTCTTTGCCTGCTGGGATAATCTCAGAACTACTAGCTGCAAGACAGTGCATTTCCCTATTGTAGCACAGGACAACTCTCCCCACAACAAGCACATGGGTGAAATATTTATGGGGCACAGATCAGTCAGTGAGCGTGATTTATGCACTGTGCTTAGAACTTGGGAAATATCAAATAGTTGGGAATCCATTCCTTTAAGCTCATGAGAGACAGGCATCTGCCACATAAACCCCAAACACCATCCATGGAAGTCAGGGAGGCCACAAACTAATAGCTCCCTTCCAGTATATCACAAAGAACCTATAAGGCTCATCACTATCTTTATAAGATTCTTGGAGCAGAGGTTGTGGCAGGGTCTAAAATGATTGCTTTGATTTTCTCAATGTTGAACTGGAGAAAGTTGTGACTCATCCATGACTAGATGTCCAAGAAGCAGTCTGCCAGCAAAAGGGCAGTCAAAGAGTTGAGAGGCAGAACTGGGTGTCTTTGGCACCTGTGTGGACCAGATACCAGGCCTGCAGGTCAAATGATAAGCAACAGGACAATCCTGTTAATTATGGACTTGGGAAATCATACATTCATTATCTCTGGTTTGATGCTAGTTTAAATTTAGCAGAAATCACTTTAATTTGATTATGATTCTAGTGGGTTTATTTTGATTGTAAACTAGATTCAGAGCAGTCTCCCATTTTCAATTTCCTGGTAGATATAATCTATGTTAATTTGCCAAGTAATTTTAACCTAGCAACATTTGAGTTAATTATCTCTTAACACAACAGGATTTGGTTGATATCAAGAAATACAAAATTATGGTTTACTGTAAATATCTTGAGGCTGGCAAACAGTTTAACATTTACAAACTCACTTAGAAACTAGTGGTCATTCTCAAAAGGATGGTTTACTTGCCAGACCAGCTTTTCACAATGAAAACTATTATATCTAGGTTCATGTTTATTGTAGAATCCCAGAGAGGACATGCAAATGTTTTCAATACAATCTCACCAATTTAGATATGGTACAGTCATGCAGTCATTTGTTTCCCTGCATATCTGGACAATTATGCCAAAGCAGACTGAACATACGAGGTGAGGTACAGATTCGTTGACATAAATTCCGATAGAAGCAGCTGTTACCGCATTAGTTACAACCGTGTCCCTATTCTATTAATTGATATTCAGAGATAATCAGTAATTTTACATACCAGAAATTCTATCACCCAGAACATAGTTTACCAACAAGACTAACAGAACGTTTGATTTTATATTAGAGCCTAAGTATACACAACTTAATAGTGATCAGGTGATTTAAATATTTTTGTGCTCACTGCAATGTGTAATATAATTTTACTTTTAGTATCCAGTGGCAACAAAGCACTCTAGACCAAATACACAACATGCGAAATTCTCAGCAAAGCTTTCTCTATTTTATCTCAAACTCCTAAAAAGAATCCCCTAGAATACCAGAAGGGCATTTCTATTTCTTATACAAACCACTTGTGGTTTCTTTCATGTCGTTGTGCTCCACTAAAGGAATTTTTATTCTGTAGAAATCAAACCCAGTGCTTAAAAGTCATTTTCCATGCACATACTTTGCAGTCAAACAAAGTATTTGTAAATTTGTACCACATTAACACAGGAATATAAAAACCTTGGTTAAAATCTAAGTCTCAATTTACTTAGGCCACAAATCAGCATTTATTCCGATATGGTTTCCAACTTACCCAACAGCTGCATGGATGAGAAAGTCCTTTATCTATAGTGCTGCCACTAGAGTTTTGGTAAGGTACACCAGGATGAGAAGTACTTGCTTTGTTTTCCTCTTCTCTCCCTTTCAGCTTTTCTTTCTTGCTTTGCTTCCCTTATCGCTCAGTTTTCCACCTCAAGTTTTATGTTAAACAAAGTGGAGTTTACTTATATTTATAACAGTGAAATTGTTCGACAACCATAATGGGTAATATACAGCAGTTTCACTGACTCAACAGTGTGGATAAGTGCTTTTTTCTGTAACGTGGAGGATGGTAGAGGAAGGAACAGCACAACCAATACAACACCTGTAATGTAAAAAATGTCCCAAGACATTTCAGCAAATAGCTGCTGAGCCAAGGAGAGAGAGATTACGAGGGTGACCAGTAACTTGGTCGAACAGAGGGGTTTATAGGTAAGCAGTAAGAGAAAAACGGGTAGAGTTAGGTAATGTTGCAGGGATGGAAGTAAGCAGTCTTTGTGATGGAAAGGATACAAGGTCTGAAAGTCAGCTAAAGATCAAACAGGATTTGCAAACGGTCTAGTTTAGCCTGAGATAGTGGCAAAGCAGTGAAATTTATGGCAGGAGCCGAAGACGATGGCTTTGGTCTTCTGCATGTTGAGCTGGAATTGTGGCTCATCCAAAAACTAGATGTCAGACAATCAGTCCAACACAGCAGTCAAGGGGTTGGAAGAGGTGGTTCAGGAGGTAGAGCTGGGTGTCATCTGTACACATTTGGAAGCTATATGGGTATATTACTGGACTAGTAATCCAGAGAGTTGGGTTAGGGTTTGAGAATTTGAACTCAATTTTAAAAATCTGGATGGAAATAAATAGCTGCTATCAATAAAAGTGAAGCTGTCGGATTGTCCTAAAAACCCAATTGGTTCACTAATTCCTTTTGGGAAGGAAACTGGTCTGGCCTATAGGTGATTCCAGTCCCAAACCAATGTGGTTGACTCCTAACTACCTTCTGAAGTGGAATAGCAAGCCACTTAGTTGTATCAAACTGCTTCAAGCAGGGCCACCACCACCTTCCCAAGAGAACTAGGGATGAGAAATATGTCAGCCTTGCCAGCGACACCCACATCCAGAGAATGAATTTTTAAAAATTGATCTTGTGGCTGTAAATAATGTAATTGAACAACTACATGTAGGTGGGACTCTATGGGGGAGGAAAGAAAAGCTATCGTTGGAGATACACTAGCTAGAATGGAACTATGCAAGGCCAATCCCAAGGAATCAGACGACGAACGAGGATCACGTGGTCAACTGTGTCAAATGCCATGGAGATGTTGAGGGATAATACACCAGTTACAATCACAATCACAGAGGATAACATTCATAACTTTGCTCAACGTGGTTGCAATGCTTTGAGAATGGCAGAAGCTGAACTGCAGGGATTAGAATGGAGAGTTTCAGGAGGTCAGGCACGGAGCTGGAAGGCCGTGACACATGTAAGGACCTTAGAGAGGAAACGGGAGGTTCAGATGGAGCAGTAGTTGATGAGGAAGGTATTTTGAAAAGCTGGGTGACAATGGCAGTTTTGAAGGAGACAGCGACAATGAACAGCATTTACATAGAGAATCAGCAAAGCCCAACTCAATAATTTAAATGCATCTTCCAGCTAGGTTTAAAATTATTTAGGAAAATAAACTGAAATACTGTTAGCTATTCCACTGAGAAAATAAATATATTTTCTGTAAACAATGTTTTGGATTTTGAAGTATAAACAAAAACATGCATGCTGTTAATCACCCAACTGTTTGTTTTTTTTCTGTCTATTATCTCTGAAGTAAAGTTAAACAAAATACAAAATTAAGTAAAGTGGATTAAGCAATTGTGAAACATACCTGAAAAAAAATTAAATTCATTCACCAGCTTATTTTGAAATAGTTTGGGGGGGAAAAAAGAATTTGGAATTTGAGAGGATGAGGAACAGAGCCTTCACGTGCATTGCAAGAATCCTAGAGATGTATAATGGGAAACTGCACACACTCCACATGCTCAGACTATGGCATCTCCCTTCAGCTGACAAAGTGATATCCCTGGGAAAAATACCAAACCCAAGACCAGGCTTTTGAGAGATTGAGACCTTCAAGTAAAAACCTTAATGGAAGGTTTTCTAAAGATACAAGAGATCATTCTAAAGGTAAGTTTAATCACGCCAATGTGAAATATGTAATTTCTAAATGTTAGTCATCTTATTTTGAGCTCTTGGCAAGTAGTAGGCTGATTAGGAAAAAAAATACAATGAAAAAATGACTTCTTCACCACCTTCTTGCTAATAAATTTACATATGATCAAATCACAATCAATTTGCATATCAACCAAACAGGTAAAAGAAATCTGAACTGTGGTGGGTGAAATTTGAATACATGATAATCAACCCCAACTGGGACATAGACATTTGAATTTAGACAGTGCGAGATCAATGAGGATCGACAGACATCTTGTGTGATGGACAGCAGAAATGCAGATACATAAAGGTTTTGTAATATTAATAGCAAATCTCTCATGCAAGTGATAGAATGCGTTGATTAGGAGAATGTGGCGTTTATAAGGAAAGGAACGTTATACCAGGTAAAATAGTGTATTATTCTAGTGCTAAAGTCTAAGTATATGTTCCTTTAAGGCTACTAAATCTAATATGTTAGGTAAACATTGATGATTATATTCAAATATTAGTTGCTATTCAAGCTGTAGATCAGAACCCTGGCTTTGTATGTGGGAAGGTCTGCAGACATTATGGCTATTGTTTGTTTTGTTTCAATACATTTTTTTGAAGTACCAGATAGTGTAATGTCTGAAGCAAAATATGTGCATAAAATTTTTGTAATAAATAAGCATGACTGATAGCTGGATGGATAAATTGATTTCAGGTTTGAAGACCATTAATAGCAGCGCGCACACACACACACACACACACACACACACACACACACACACATCCATACATACACAAAGAAACCTTTGCAATGAGGGCAGCAAATAAGGGTAAAACTGGAGAGCCAATAGAACAAAATGAAAGATTAAAATGGGGTCCCAGGTGTGGTGCTGAGCCTTACAAACCAGGAGGGTCCCAGGTGTGATCCCTTATGTGGCGAGTTAACTGTCTCAGCCAGAGCAGCAGTGGATGTTTTACAATTAGCTTCAGCACCTATGGGTTCAGAGTGTACATGAGCAGGTAGCTTTTAATTGATGGTGAGATGAGTGGGAGAAGGGAAAAAAAATTGTAACTTGCCTGCCTGCACCTGCTCACAGTGAATCCTTATGCAACTTAGATATTGGGTGCTAGGAAAAGATCCCAGCATGCATCCATTTTAACTTTTCAATGTAAATATTCTTGATCAATTATGCAGTATCGCTGTCTTTCCGAGAACCGTTAAACCATTTTTTTTCTTCTCCCATCCATCCCACCACCAGTTAAAACAAACTACCTTCTCATACCTCTGAGCCCACAAACACTGAAGATAATTGTAGTGCTCCACTGCTGCTCTGACTGAGATCAGTTAAGTCACCACTCATTTATCTCGTTGCTGATTGTGGGACCTTGCTGTGCGCAAATTGGCTGCCATGTTTCCCTACATTACAACAGGGTTGTACTTCAATAATAATTCATTAGCTATGAAGTGCTTTGGGACGTCCTGAGATTGTGAAAGTCGCTATATAAATACAAGTTTGTTCTTTCTTTATTGCAAAAGGATATGAACAGATGAGTTTAGTTATTAAACACTTTTCAGTATTCAGTTGCATTATGGTGACATTCTTAAATAACCATACATTTAGAATGATACACACAGTTTAGGTACTAGTACTGCTATATACTGGAGAACCGTTTCAAGATCAACACCGCAAGAAACTGGTTAATAAAGTTTTCGTCCAGTAGAGGGCAAAATACATCCATTCGCTTACTCCGTTCCTTGTTCAGGATGCAAATTTTGAACTGCAATACTAAAAATGATACTAAAATGGTACTTGTTGAAACAAAACTGCAAAAGAAAACATGTGATAAAATTTTAACATTTCATTGTTTCATAAGCAGAAAGGATCCAGTTTTTCTGGTCCTCAAGAAGAAACAAACTTCTGAATATGTATGGTTATACTGAGTTTATATGTTGTTTGGGATCCACACTAATTGCTCAGATATTTTTTAAAAGTATTTTTGTATTAACATCTTATGTCTAGTTTTCAAAAGGCATCATACCGCAGGTCATCCTACATCTGCAGGGCAATAATTACTGAAAATTTACTGGTATAAACAGTATTTGTAACAAATAATTTTGACTAAAGGTACATTCATATATAAAGGCATGTAAAATGTTTTCCCAGAGACATACTCCTGTGTTATGCACCTGAGGCTCATTCGGAGTAATTAGCTGCAGCTTCAATTATTTGGTTGGCTGAAGAGGAAGAGGAAAAGAGAGAGAAGAAGAGGGAGAGAGAGAGAGGAAGAGAGAGAGAGAGAAAAAAAAAGAGACCAAAAGAATTACCTTTAGCCAGTAAACTGTCAGGACAGACCAGGGATCAGTCAGTGCCTTTACCCACTGAAGCAGTAGAGGGAAACTCATTTTTAAAAAAAAGACAACTTCTGTTGCATTTAGAATCTTAGAAAGTTTACAGCACGGAAGGAGGCCATTCAGCCCATCGAGTCCGTGCCGGCTCTATGCAAGAGCAATCCAGCTGGTCCCAGTCCCCTGCCCAATCCCCGTAGCACTGCAAAGTTTTTCCTTTCAAGTACTTATCCAGTTCCCTTTTGAAGGCCATGGTTGGATCTGCCTCTACCACCCCCTCAGGCAGTGCATTCCAGATCCTAACCATTCCCTGTGTAAAAATAGTTTTTCCCTCACATCACCTTTGGCTCTTTTGCCAGTCACCTTAAATCTATGTCCTCTGGTTCTTGACCCTTCCACTAATGGGAACAGTTTCTCCCCATCTACTCTGTCTAGAACCTTGAATACCTCTATCAAATCTCCTCGCAACCGTCTCTGTTCCAAGGAGAACAACCCCAGCTTCTCCAGTCTATCCACGTAACTAAAGTCCCCCATTCCTGGAATCATTTTAGTAAATCTCTTCTGCAGCTCTTTGTGGGTCTTACTTTTGAAATGTTAGTGTTTGGTGGTGTTGTTGATCCAGTGAAGTTTTGCACATGTGGGCTGACATTTCGTTAATTATTGGGGCAGAAATCGCTCGCGAAATAATGGAGAGCTCAACAGCGCTTTCTGTTGTTAGCAGCGAAATGGAGGAGCAAGTTCCAATGTTCGCACATGTGCAGTGAAACGCGGAAATCTGGAACCTGCTCCTACTGATTCGCCGGCGGTATGACAGCTTCGAATTAAAAGGTATATCGCACGCTGCAATCAGAGAAATCATTGAAAAGGTGCAAACTTGCTTATCTGCCTAGCTGGAAAGTAACCAATTACACTGCAAAACAGGTACGCTTAAAAATACAGGTCTAAAATAAGTTTTATCAGCACGCTAAGTCTTTAATGACTGCCAAACAATTAAAAGTTTACTTAAAAATGTGGAGTCTCATTACTCTTTATTTTAATGGTTTTTGGTCATTTAAAAAAAAACTTAAATTTTTTTTTTACTTTGCCCTTCTCTCTCTATTTCAATTATTTCTTACCCTCTCTTTTTTCCTGCTGTCTATAACTGTTTTTACATTGATTTTAATGTTATATCTTTCACTTCCTGGTTTAATGCTTCAAGCCTGCAGAGAGAGTGAACGCAGCTTGTCAAAAATGCTGTAATTTGATTGGTTGAGGGGATAGATCAATCCTCTCTCTTCTCCCACGGTCCTAGCTTTGCTTGAACTGCGTTGGGCTCTTTTCCATTTCCTATTCAAGGAAATGCCTGACGAAAAGACCACGGTAAGTTAGTGGGTTAGTATAAATCTATGGAGCAGCGAGCAGTGTTGGTTCACCACTCCAAGCAATTTCTGGCCCATTGTAACATTAAGCTTTTAAGTATACTGAGTAGAACAATTTTTTGATCCATTTGATTCAAGTCACCTGGAGTAAAGGGGAAGGTCACATGTTTCCAACCAGGACACGTCTCTTCTAATCCCTACCATGTCGATGTAACCTGAATTTCCTTTAGTCCATTTGCATGTGCATTTTGGCTGTTGCTCCAGATCCAAACCCATTATTTCTATCTTTTTTTCTCCCCTCTCAGGCCCTTCTCCCGGCTTCCTTCCCATGGTCCAGTCATTCCATCTTCCATTTATCCCTTTCCCTACTCCAACCATCAGCACTCCTAAACCTTCCTACTCTCCTACTGCCGCTTCAGACTTGAATGCTCCTTGGAGGAAGAAAAAGAAGAAAAAAAATGAGGGAGGCAGAAGAGGAGGAGAACGACTAGGAAGAACTTACATGGCAGGGGTGACCAAATGCTTGGTCAAAGATGTGGGTTGTAAGGAGGGCCTTAAAAGGAAAGTAGAGGCACAGAAGTGAGTGCATTATACTGTACACCATCTCCTATAATCTGAAGATCTGATGCTTCATCAATTGCTATAATGTAACTGCATCACATATAAGCACTGAATAGATCAGTTGCATAAACAAAATCTGGAGTTTTTGTGTCATTTCATTGCACTAGAACTGAAAATTTGACGGCAAGGCACTTAGGAACTTAATCATAACAAAACTCAAAATTAACAGGAAGAACAAAAACCATGTTCCTTTAGATATTCATAAGTATTACTTCATCTGTTGAATTCCACTGCAATGAAGCTTCAAAATTATTGACTTGGTTAAATATTGGTATGCATACTTAGACATTGAAAAATGAAGAATCATTGTTCATCAGCAGACTTGTCTATTTCTTTTATTAATGCTTTAGCAAAAAAGTGTATTGATGAAATTACTCATGGCTTGGGGAAGTTGCTGCATAAGAGTACAGGAGAGAAATGAATAAAGGAGTTATCCCCACAATGCTTCAGTTGTGAAACTTAACTTAGCTTCCATGTGTCTGACTTAGTTGCCTGCAAAGTGCAAACGCACTTCAAATAAATACGCTCTGCAAAACGGTCAGACCAAAAAAGATATTAATCCTCCAAGCACCACAGACTAGCTTACTCATTTGAATATTAGATTATAGGTGAGTATGCTCGTTGGCAGCAAAACTGATGAATTTTGATGTGAAGTACACCTGATTGCATGTATAATAAGACCAAGTCAATCTTTACATCCTGGGCATTCACCTACCTGCGACACTAGCCTTTGAAGGCAGTTTTCGGGCACTGAAAACAATTAAATAAAACCCTCCTCCTACTCATGCACTCAAAGTAGGGAATGGAAGCCAGAAGGAAGAAAAACACAGCTAAAAGAGGGCTGAGCAAAAGTTTAATGGAAACAATGGGTTTTGAGAATTTTTTTTAAAAAAAGAAAGTACAGGGGCAGAGGTTTGGGGTGGGAGTTCCATAGAGTGGGGCTGAGGCAGTTGAAGTTTCAGCCATCAATCGTAGGGAGAGGGCAGGGGATGCAGAGTCGGAGGGTTGAAGGGCGCGCGAGAGGATGGATGTGAGGCTATAGAAAATTGCAGAGACAGGGTGGAGCAAGCCAGGGAGGGATCGGAAGATGTGGACAAGGATTTTAAATGTAATGTAATAAAGGGAGCCAATGTAGGTCTACAGGACGAGGAGATTAGCGAGTGGGACTAAACACAGAACAGGATATAACCATCGGAGTTTTGGACTAGTTAAAGCTTATGGAGGCTGAAGGATGGGAAGCTAACATAGGACATTGGAGAAATTGAGTCCATAGGTGACAAAAATGTGGATAAGGATTTCAGCAGTGTTGAGGATGACATAGACACAGAAGTGGGCAAAGTTTTGGAGGTGGAATAGGTAGTCTTGCTGTTGGGAAAAAAAGAGTATTGAATCATAGAATTTTACAGCACAGGAGGCCGAATGGCTGTTATGCCTGTGTCAGCTCTCTGAAAGAGGCTAACCACTTATTCCAGTTACCTAACATTTTAAAATATGGGATTTGCGTTGAGCAGGGCGCAGTCTGGTGTAGACTGAGTGGTGGCCAGGAGGGGATGGAGTCAGTGGCAACAGAGCAGAGTTCAGTCTTATGTTCATTTGGGGGAAGTTTTGACTTACCTGACAAAGTTGGTTGGGCAGTCTGACAGCACAGAAGTGGTCATGTAGAGAGGCAGCCAAACAAATGGAAGCCAACTCCAGTCATGTAGATGATGTCACTGACGACCAGCACGTAGATGAGGAAGAGAACGGGCCAGGTTCAGATGCTTAGGGGACTCCAGAAGTGCAGGGGCAAGAAAATAAGCCATTACCGGAATCACATTGCTTGCAGTCAAATAGGTAGAAGTGGAACCATGAAGGCAGCACCACAGAGATGGACAATGGAGGAGAGGTAGTGAGAAATATGACTGAGCATTGCAGAGAGATTGAGGAGCGCTAACACAAAAGATGGCATTCGCGATTTTAGGCTGGGCGATCTCTGTGCTATGAGTGCACATAAGTCATAGAATCTTACAGCACAGAAGGCGGCCATTTGGCCCATTGTGCCTGCTCTTTGAAAGAGCTATCCAATTAGTCCCACACCCCTGCAAATTATTCCTTTTCAAGTATTTATCCAATTCCCTTTTGAAAGTTACTACCGAATCTGCTTTCACCACCCTTTCAGGCAGTGCATTACAGATCATAACATGCTGCGCAAAAAAAATTCTCACCTCCCCTCTGGTTCTGTCAATTACCTTAAATCTGTGTCTTCTGGTTACTGACTCTCCTGCCAGTGGAAACTGTTTTTCCCTATTTACTCTATCAAAACCCCTAATAATTTTGAACACCTCTATTAAATCTCCCCTTAACCTTCTCTGTTCGAAGCAGAACAATCCCAACTTCTCAAGTCCCTCATCCTTGGTAACATTCTACTAAATCTCCTCTGCATCCTCTCCAAGGCCTTGACATCTTTCCAAAAGTGTGAACACAATACTCCATCTGAGGCCTAACCTGTGATTTATAAAGTTTTGGCATAACTTCCTTGCTTTTGTAGTCTTATGCCCAGTCTAAAGCCAAGGATCCTGTATGCTTTTTTTAAAAAAAACTGCCTTATCAACTTGTCCTGCGACCTTCAAAGATTTGTGTATGTAAACCCCCAGGTTTCTGTTCCTGTACCCCCTTTAAAATTGTACCATTTAGTTTACATTCTATTAATATCACAAACTTAATGCTATTTTGGTTTATTCAATTTTCAGTTACTGGACTGTCAGCATTTCAACAATGAAAGTTGCACAACTAAATACAATTACTAGCACACATTAAATGCCCATGTCTGTAGTTATAGTATATGTTACAAAACAAATCCAGTAGTTATGCCTACTTTCACTTAAAATTTACTTCCATACATCAAGAGTTGTTGCACAAACTTATAGAAGCATTCATAACCATTTATGTAGCACATTTTCTTCCAAATAATCTCATCTTTTTATTGATCATTGATTACTAAAGCCTCATTGGAATTCATTTTATTCTGATTTTCAAATGCAACTGTAGAAATTCAGAAGTAAAAATCTTACATCATTACAGACTGAAAACCCCAAGATTTGTCATAGAACATGCATATTCTTAGTTATGAGGAATGTATGACAGTTCTAAAAAAATGGTAAACAATGCCATGATAAAAAAATACCAATGGCAAACAACTGATCATCTGTTATGGGCTTTATCTAGACAAACTAGTTTGATTATTGGCAAGGGATGTTACATTCCTTACATAGCATACTCAAAGAAGCACCATAGCAAGTATAGCTTCAGACAACACAAACTGGCATAATGCAATTGCAATTCCTCGCCACCATCTTTAGGGAATCAGCAGAAACGAGAGAATTGGAAAGTAGACGATGTACCATAGGGCAATTAGCCCAACACATGTGGTAGGTAAAGTACACTAGAGAGCACCCTGAAAGAAGAGATAATGAAATACCTAGCTAGGAATGGTAAGGAGTCAGAACGGATTTATAGGAGGTAGGTCTTGCCTAATAAATTTACAGGAGCTCTTCAAGAAAATGACAACCTCGTTGAAAATGGAAACTGTGTCGATGACATATTTAGATTTCAGGAAGGCGTTTGATGCCATGTCGTGCCACACAGGAATAAAAAAAAAACTAGTATCAGTAATGGTGGCCATGAAATTACCGGATTATTGTAAAAAACCCACTTTGTTCACTAATGTCCTTCAGGGAATGAAACTGGCCGTCCTTACCCGGTCTGGCCTATATGTGACTCCAGATCCACAGCAATGTGGTTAATTCTTAATCGCCCTTTGAAATGGTCTAGCAAGCCACTTAGTTGTATAATCTTGCTACAAAAAGTCATAAGAAGAATAAAACTAGATCAATCACCCGGCACCGGACATGACAAAGGCAAACCGAGCCCAGCCGACCCTGCAAAGTCCTCCTCACTAACATCTGGGGACTTGTGCCAAAATTGGGAGAGCTGTCCCATGGACTACTCAAGCAACAGCCTGACATAGCCATACTCTCAGAATCATACCTTTGAGCCAGCATTCCAGACTCTTCCATCACCATCCCTGGGTATGCCCTGTCCCACAGGCAGGACAGACCCACCAGAGGTGGCGGTACAATGATATACAGTCAGGAGGGAGTGGCCCTGGGAGTCCTCAACATTGACTCCAGACCCCTTGAAATCTCATGGCATCAGGTCAAACATGGGCAAGGAAACCTTCTGATTATCACCAACTACCCTCCCTCAGCTGATGAATCAGTCCTCCTCCATGTTGAGCACCACTTAGAGGAAGCACTGAGGGTAGCAAGGGCACAGAATGTACTCTGGGTGGGGGACTTCAATGTCCGTCACCGAGAGTGGCTCGGTAGCACCACTATTGACTGAGCTGACAGAGTCCTGAAGGACATAGCTGCCAGACTGGACCTGCAGCAGGTGGTGAGCAAACCAACACTGAGGAAGAAACCGTCTTGACCTCATCCTCACCAATCTACCTGTCGCAGATGCATTTGTCCATGACAGCATTGGTAGGAGTCACCACCGCACAGTCTTTGTGGAGAAGAGGTCCCATCTTCATGCCGAGGACACCATCAAACGTGTTGTGTGGCACGACCACCGTGCTAAATGGGATAGATTCAGAACAAATGTAGCAGCTCAAAACTGGGCATCCATGAGGCACTGTGGGCCATCAGCAGCAGCAGAATTGCATTCCAGCACAATCTGTAATCTCATGGCCCGGCATATTCCTCACTCTACCATTACCAACAAGCCAGGGGATCAACCCTGGTTCAATGAGGAGTGCAGAAGAGCATGCCAGGAGCAGCACCAGGCATACCTAAAAAAAGTGGTGCCAACCTGGTGAAGTTACAACACGGGACTACATGCATGCTGAACAGCAGAAGCAACATGCTATAGACAGAGCTAAGCGATTCCACAACCAACGGATCAGATCAAAGCTCTGTAGTCCTGCCACATCCAGTCGTGAGTGGTGGTGGACAATTAAACAACTAACGGGAGGAGGTGGCTCTGTGAACATCCCCATCCTCAATGACGGCAGAGTCCAGCACGTGAGTGCAAAAGACAAGGCTGAAGCATTTGCAACCATCTTCAGTCAGAAGTGCCGAGTGGATGATCCATCCCGGCCGCCTCCCAATATCCCCACCATCACAGAAGCCAGTCTTCAGCCAATTCGATTCACTCCACATGATATCAAGAAATGGCTGAGTGCACTGGATACTGCAAATGCTAAGGGCCCCGACAACATCCCGGCCTTAGTGCTGAAGCCTTCTGTTCCAGAGCTAGCCGCGCCTCTAGCCAAACTGTTCTAGTGCAGCCACAACACTGGCATCTAACTGAATGTGGAAAATTGCCCAGTTATGTCCTGTCCACAAAAAGCAGGACAAATCTAATCCGTCCAATTACCGACCCATCAGTCTACTCTCAGTCATCAGCAAAGTGATGGAAGGTGTCGTCAACAGTGCAATCAAGCGGCACTTACTCACCAATAACCTGCTCACCGATGCTCAGTTTGGGTTCTCCCAGGAATGCCAGAGGTGAGGCGAGAGTGACTGCCCTTGACATCAAGGCAGCATTTGACCAAGTGTGGCACTCAGGAGCCCTAGTAAAATTGAAGTCAATGGGAATCAGGGGGGAAAACTCTCCAGTGGCTGGGGTCATATCAAGCACAAAGGAAGATGGTAGTGGTGGTTGGAGGCCAATCATCTCAGCCCCAGGACATTGCTGCAGGAGTTCCTCGGGGCAGTGTCCTTGGCCAACCATCTTCAGCTGCTTCAGCAATGACCTTCCCTCCATCATAAGGTCAGAAATTTTTTTCTTTATTCGTTCATGGGATGTGGGCATCGCTGGCAAGGCCAGCATTTATTGCCCATCCCTAATTGCCCTCGAGATGGTGGCGGTGAGCCGCCGCCTTGAACTGCTGCAGTCCGTGTGGTGAAGGTTCGCTCACAGTGCTGTTAGGTAGGGAGTTCCAGGATTTTGACCCAGCGACAATGAAGGAACGGTGATATATTTCCAAGATGGGATGGTGTGTGACTTGAAGGGGAACGTGCAGGTGGTTGTTCCCATGTGCCTGCTGCTCTTGTCCTTCCAGGTGGTAGAGGTCGTGGGTTTGGGAGGTGCTGTCGAAGAAACCTTGGCGAGTTGCTGCAGTGCATCCTGTGGATGGTACACAGCCACTGTGCGCCGGTGGTGGAGGGAGTGAATGTTTAGGGTGGTGGATGGGGGTGCCAATCAAGCGGGCTGCTTTGTCCTAGATGGTGTTGAGCTTCTTGAGTGTTGTTGGAGCTGCACTCATCCAGGCAAGTGGAGAGTATTCCATCACACTCCTGACTTGTGCCTTGTCGATGATGGAAAGGCTTTGGGGAGTCAGGAGGTGAGTCACTCACCACAGAATACCCAGCCTCTGACCTGGGGATGTTCGCTGATGATTGCAGTGTTCAGTTCCATTCACAACCCCTCAAATAATGAAGCATCCGTGCCCGCATGCAGCAAGACCTGGACAACATCCAGGCTTGGGCTCATAAGTGGCAAGTAACATTCGCGCCAGACAAGTGCCAGGCAATGACAATCTCCAACAAGGGAGAATCTAACCACCTCCCCTTGACATTCAACGGCATTACCATCACCAAATCCCCCACCATCAACATCCCGGGCGGGTCACCATTGACCAGAAACTTAACTGGACCAGTCACATAAATACTGTGGCTACAAGAGCAGGTCAGGTGCTGGGTATTCTGCGGCGAGTGACTCACCTCCTGACTCCCCAAAGCCTTTCCACCAACTACAAGGCACAAGTCAGGAGTGTGATGGAATACTCTCCACTTGCCTGGATGAGTGCAGCTCCAACAACACTCAAGAAGCTCAACACCATCCAGGACAAAGCAGCCCGCTTGATTGGCATCCCCATCCACCACCCTAAACATTCACTCCCTCCACCACCGGCGCACAGTGACTGCAGTGTGTATCATCCACAGGATGCAATGCAGCAACTCGCCAAGGCTTCTTCGACAGCACCTCCCAAACCCGCGACCTCTACCCCCTAGAAGGACAAGGGCAGCAGACACATGGGAACACCACCACCTGCACGTTCCCCTCCAAGTCACACACCATCCCGACTTGGAAATATATCGCCGTTCCTTCATCGTCACTGGGTTAAAATCCTAGAACTCCCTACCTAACAGCACTGTGGGAGAACCTTCACCACACGGACTGCAGCGGTTCAAGGCGGCGGCTCACCACCACCTTCTCAAGGGCAATTAGGGATGGGCAATAAATGCTGGCCTTGCCAGCGACGCCCACATCCCATGAACAAGTTTTAAAAACGCTACAAAAGCAATTAGTTCGCAAAGTAGGAAGGCAGGGAACAGGATGCGAGCTTCTGGAGGTGGAATGAAAATGGACAAAACCAAAAAAAGCAAAGAGTGAGTGTGAATGGAGCTGCATCGACATGGAAAAGGATCACGAATGGGATCACTGCTGTGCACCATGTCTAAAAGATATGGAGCTGGGGAGAGAAACAATGCCACATTTGTAGATACCAAAATTTGTGGTGGGGGAGGTGGAGTTAAAACAATTGGGAACGGCAAACCGAATATAAAATGTTCCGAATAAACTGGAAAGGTGGGTTGATGACATTTATTGTGAACAAATGAAAGGTAATGAAAGAAGGGGATAAACAATGTAAATATGAACTAAATGGCTCTAGGCTGAAGGCACATTACAGGGAGGGATTCAGGGGGTGGGGGTATTAGTGGATAGTTCAACAGCACAGTGTGCAGCAGCAAACAAAACTATTCATAGGAACATAGGAACAGGAGTAGGCCATTCAGCCCCTCGTGCCTGCTCCGCCATTTGATAAGATCATGGCTGATCTGTGATCTAACTCCATATACCTGCTTTTGGCCCATATCCCTGAATACCTTTGGTTGCCAAAAAGCTATCTATCTCACATTTAAATTTAGCAATTGAGCTAGTATCAATTGCCGTTTGCGGAAGAGAGTTCCAAACTTCTACCACCCTTTGTGTGTAGAAGTGTTTTCTAATCTCACTCCTGAAAGGTCTGGCTCTAATTTTTAAGACTGTGCCCCCTACTCCCAGAATCCCCAACCAGCGGAAATAGTTTCTCTCTACCCCCCTATCCATTCCCCTCAATATCTTATAAACTTCGATCAGATCACCCTTAACCTTCGAAACTCCAGAGAATACAACCGCAATTTGTGTAATCTCTACTCGTAACTTAACCCTTGAAGTCCGGGTATCATTCTAGTAAACCTACGCTGCACTCCCTCCAAGGCCAATATGTCCTTCCGAAGGTGCAGTGCCCAGAACTGCTCACAGTACTCCAGGTGCGGTCTAACCAGGGTTTTCTATAGCTGCAGCATAACATCTGGCCCCTTGTACTCCAGTCCTCTAGATATAAAGGCCAGCATTCCATTAGCCTTATTGATTATTTTCTCCACCTGTTCATGACACTTCAATGATCTGTGTACCTGAACCCCTAGGTCCCTTTGGACATCCACTGTTTTTAACTTTTTACCATTTAGAAATTACCCTGTTCTGTCCTTTTTTGATCCAAAGTGGATGACTTCACATTTGTCACAGTTTTGCCCATTCACCTAATCCATCAATATCGCTTTATAATTTTATGTTTTCATCTACACTACTTACAATGCCACCAGTCTTTCAGATTTTGTGATGCATCTCCAGGGGAATAGAACACAAATCTCAGGTGTGATACTGAGTCTGTACAAGGCACAGCCACACCTAGGGTACTGTGTACAATTCTGGTCATCGTACGGCAGCAAAAACGTCCAAGTATTGGAAGTAGTGCAGAAAAGGGCAACTAAACAGATAGTAGCTTATGGTATCAAGAGACACAAGTTATTCCTTAACAATTAGGCCAGTCTAAAAATACAATTATACAATAATTTAAAATATTAAATAATATTCCATGGTAAACTGTTGAAAACAGACTGTAATCGTACTTGTAAACTGAACATACACATAACAGACCCTTATCCCACATGGGAGAAATTTTATATTAAATGTCTTACTCTCAAGCAAAAGATAGGGAGTGATGTGATGTACTTTAACGTGACCATAATCCATCAGAAAATAAGGAACACTTGACCAATATTTCGCACATCAGCTGAAGAACTATGGAAGGCATGAGATTTTCTTTTGGAAGAGGAGTTCCCTAGTACTTTAAGTACAATTCAATGCAGTATTGAGAAAGTGCTGCGTTGTGCGAGATGCCATCTTAGCTGAGAATGAAAGATCCTATGACAGCATTCGAAGAGAAACAAGGAGTTCTCTTATCATGTCCAATGTTACTCCCTCAATCAACACTACCATCAACAGATTATTCATTCATTTGCTGTTTGTGAGACTTTGCTTTGTGCAAATTCGCAGTTGTATTTGCTTACTTAAGTGACTGTACTGCAAACAGTAATTCATTGGTTGTAAAGCACACTTTGGCACAGTCTATGGCTGAGACATGGCACTCTATAAATCAAGTCCTCTCTGAACAATTGAAAATTGAACCTGCTTTGATGTACCACCTTGCTTTAAATGTAATTGTTCAATTTAGATCACAATTACATAATCCAAAATAAACATGCCTTGCTAAAATCTGTGTGCTACGGTGAAGAGGTCAAACGCTCAATGACTTCCAGAATAATTATTGAAGCCAGATACCAGAGAAAGACAGGAAACCATAATCTGTAATTAAACACAGAAATCCATTTGAAGACAGCATTTGTGCTGCACAATTTCATTCCTGGTCTAAGGATTCTGATGCTGTTCACAGATCACTAAAATGTAGAAGTCAGGTATAAATAATAATCACAAAAGTTAATGGAATGTCAGTCTTTATAACTAGAGAGCTAGAATATAATGGGGAGGACGTTTTGCTACAGCTGTACAAAGTCCTGGTCAGACCACATCTGGAGTACGGTGACAGTTCTGGGCACCGCACTTTAGAAAGGCTATATTGGCCTTGGAAGGAGTGCAGCGCAGATTCATCAGAATGTTACCGGGGCTCCAACGGTTAGATTATGAAGAGTACATAAACTAGGCTTGTATTTCCTGGAATATGCATGATTAAGGGGTGATTTGATTGAGGTTTTTAGGATTTTCAAAGGAATTGACAGGATAGAGAGAAACCTCTCTCGCTGGTGAATGAGTCTAGGACTAGGGGACATAACCTTAACCTTATAATCAGAACCAGGAGAGAAGTTAGGAAACACTTCTTCACGCAAAGGGTGGTAGAAGTGTGGAACTCTCGCCCACAAAAAGCAGCAGATGCTAGCTCAATTAATAATTTTAAACCAGAGATCGATAGATATTTGCTAACCAAGAGTATTTAGGATATGGAGCCAAGGCGGGTGGATAAATGGCGGAACAGGCTCAGGGGGGCTGAATGGCCTACTCCTGTTCCTAGGTTTCTAAAACAGACAGAGTTGATCACAATATTAAACCCTAAGATATTACTTAGATACAAAAGATATTTGGTACAATATGGGTGTATTTTTTAAAAAATACACCCATATGTGCTAAAATGTGTATTCTGCTAGTTTATTTTATTTGTAGGCAATAGGTAGATTATAATTTTTCTGAATTCCTCTTAATATTTGCCAACTACTGTTACAGCAAGACCTGGAATTGCTGTAAGAAAACCACTGACCAAACTTAAATGGCACCTGTTTTAATACAATTCATCATCTTCAATGCACTGTAGGTCACTAGCAAGTGTAAAGTTAACTACAGTACCAATAATGTAATTAAAAACTTTGATTTAGTAACACACACAGTGCTATTGTATTAAAGTAAATAAAAATATTAATTGCACCTATTGTCAGCTTGGCTCAGCTGGTAGCGTACTCACTTGAGTTAGAAGGTCATGGGTTCAAGACCACTCTAGGATTTGAACATATAATCTAAGCTTCAAGAAGTAATGCAGTAATCATGGGGGACTTGAATCTGCAGATAGACTAGGCAAATCAAATTGGGAACAGTAGTTTGGAAGATGAGTTCATGGAATGTATTCGAGTTGGTTTTCTAGAACCAACCAGGGAACAGGCTATTTTAGATCTTGTATTGTGCAATGAGATTGGGTTAATTAGTAATCTCACAACTAAAGAACCTCTGGGGAAGAGTGATCATAATATGATAGAATTTCACACTGAAGTTGAAAGTAACGTACTTAAGTCAGAAACTAGAGACTTAAACTTAAATAAAGCCAATTACATAGGTATGAGGGGCGAGTTGAGGGTTTGACAGTTGTAAAGCAATGGCAAACATTTAAAGAAATATTTCAATATTCAACAAATACACATTCCATTAAGAAATAAAAACTCCACGGGAAGAGTGATCCATCCACGGCTAACTAAAGAAATTAAGGAGAGTATCAGATTGAAAGAAGAGGCCTACTCTGTTGCCAAGACGAGTAATAAGCCTGGGGATTGGGAAAGTTTTAGAAACCAAAGGGCGACCAAAAAAAATTGATAAAAAGGGAGACAATTAAACTAGAAAGAAATATAAAAACGGATTGTAAGAAATTGTACAAATATATAAGAAGGAAGAGTAGCAGCAAAAGTAAACATTGGTCCCTTAGAGACTGAGACAGGAGAAATTATAATGGGGAAATCAGGAAATGGCAGATGCGTTAAACAAATATTTTATATGTCTTCACAGTAGAAGACACAAGAATACCACCAAAAATAATGGGGAACCAAGGGTTAAATGAGAGTATGGAACTTAAAACAATTAATATCACTAGAAAAAAAGTACAAGACAAACTAAATGAAGGGACTGAGTGTAATGTATCCTAGTTTGCTGACGATACAAAGCTAAATGGGAAAGTAAGCTGCGAGGAGGACACAGAGTCTGCAAAGGGATATAGGCAGGTTAAATGAGTGGGCAAGCAGGTGGCAAATGGAGTATGATGTGGGGAAATGTGAGGTTATTCACTTTGGTAGGAAGAATAGAAGAACAGGATATTTTTTTAAATGGTGAGAAACAAGGCAATGGTGAGACCTCACCTGGAGTACTGCGTAGAGTTTTGGTCTTCTTATCTAAGAAAGGATATACTTGCCTTAGAGGGGGTGCAACAAAGGCTCACTGGATTAATTCCTGTGATGAGAGGGTTGTCTTATGAAGACAGGTTGAATAGAATGGGCCTATACTCTAGAGTTTAGAAGAATGAGAGGTGATCTCATTGAAACATAAGATTCTGAGGGGGCTTGACTGGATAGATACTGAGAGATCATTTCCCCTGGCTAGAGAGTCTAGAACTAGGGGGCATAATCACAGGATACGGGGTCAGCCATTCAAGACTGAGATGAGGAGGAATTTCTTCATGCAGAGGATTGTGAATCTTTTGAATTCTCTACCCCAGAGGGCTGTGGAAGCTGAGTCTTTGAATATACTCAAGGCTGAGATGAATAGATTTTTGGACTCTAGGGGAATCAAGGGATATGGGAATTGGACGGGAATGTGGAGTTGAGGTCGAAGATCAACCATGATCTGATTGAATGGCAGAGCAGACTCGAGGGGCCGTATGATATACTCCTGCTCCTATTTCTCATGTTCTTACGTAAGAACAACTTGCATTTACATAGCGTCTTTAACATAAGACAATGTCCCAGAGCACTTCAGAGGCGTAATCAAAAAATGGATCGTGCCAAATGAGATATTAGGAGCTTCATCAAAGAGGAGTGGGAGAGCCAAGGGTCTAGGGAGAGAATTTCAGAGCTTGGGACACAGCTGCCCAATGGTGTAGCGAAGGAAGGGGCAATGCACACAAGGCCAAAGGAATAGAGAGTTGGGAAGGGATATGTAAAGCTGGCGAATTTTAGAAAGATTGGGAGGGACAAGGCTATGACAGGAATTAAACAAGACGGTGACGATTTTAAATTTGAGGCTTTTGGGGGACTGGGGCTTGGTGTGGGATACGTTAAGGGCAGAGTTTTGAATGAGCTGAAGTCTATGGAGGGGTAGGTCGGCCAGGAGAGCACTTCAATAGTCCATTCCGGAGGTAATAAAGGCTTTGATGAGGGATTCAGCAGCAGATGGGCCGAGGTAGCAGTGAAGGCGAGCAATGTTAGAGGTGAAAGTAGGTAGCCTTCCGATGGAGAGGATATGGGATTGGAAGCTTACCATGGGGGTCGAATAGGATGCCAAAGGTGTAAACAGGTCTGCCAGATAGAGGCTAAGGAGGGAGATGGAATCAGTAGCAAGAGTACAGAGTTTGTAGCAGTGGCTAAAGATGATGGTTTTGGTCTTCCTAACATTTATGTGGAGGATGTTGCGGCTCATCCAAGACTGGATGCCGGACAAACAGTCTTGACAGCGCAGAGGCAGTGGAGGGATTGAGAGAAGTGGTGAAGAGGATAGCATACATGTGGAAGCTGATTCTATGTTTGCGTAGGATGTTGTCAAGAAACAGCATATAATTGAGGATAAAAGGAGGGGACCAAAGATAGATCCTTTAGTGACTCTGGAGGTAATGGTTTGGTGGTGGGACGAGAAGCCATTGCTGGAGATGCTCAAGCTATGATTGGATAGCGAGGAGTCCCACCCAAGAGGGGAGTTGGAGGAGGATAGTATGTTTTTTTTAATTTGTTCATGGGATGTGGGCGTCGCTGGCAAGGCCAGCATTTATCGCCCATCCCTAATTGCCCTTGAGAAGGTGGTGGTGAGCCGCCGCCTTGAACCGCTGCAGTCCGTGTGGTGACGGTTCTCCCACAGTGCTGTTAGGAAGGGAGTTCCAGGATTTTGACCCAGTGACAACGAAGGAACGGCGATATATTTCCAAGTCGGGATGGTGTGAGACTTGAAAATGTATCGCCGTTCCTTCATCGTCGCTGGTTGATCCTGTTGAAAGCTGCAGAAAGATCAAGAAGGGATAATGCACCACAGTCACAAAGAATGTTGTTTGTGACTTTGATCAGGGCTGTTTTGTTGCTGTGGCAGGGAAGGAAACTTGAGGTTAGAGATGGAGCAGTAGTTTGAAAGGACAGAAGGGTAAAGTTGTTTTTTTTTGAAGCGGGGTGGGGAGCGGAGGGGGGGGTTGACGGCAGCAGTTTTGAAAGGGAGGTGGTCAGTACCCAAAGAGAGGGAAGCATTTACAATATCAGCTAGCATTGGGTCTCAGAAGGGAAGTTGCTGGGATTGGGTTCAAGGTATCAGAAGGTTGTTCTCATGGGTGAGATGAACTTGGAGAGGGGATGAGGGAAATTAGGAGAGACGGTAATGGGAGATACAAGTTCTGGGCTAGGGCAGGGTGTAGATATGGCTTGGTGGGAAAGGGGAATGGTGGAAGCAGTTAGTTCAATCTTGGCGATAAAGAAGTCCATGAACTCCTCACACTTGAGGAGGTGAGGGTAGAGAGGGCAGGGGGAGGAGTTTGAGGAGACAATTGGCAGTGGAAAAAAGAAGCCAGGGGTTATGTGCTCTCCAGGATGATCCTGGAGTGGTGAATGGTTTTGACAGAGAGTGAGGTCCAGTGGAGTAATTCTGAAGGAGTGCTGCATTGTTCTGGGGTTGCCATCTTTCAGATGAGAGGTTAGACCGAGGCTCCATCTCCCTGTGGACGTAGAAGATCCCATAGCACCAAAGAGCAAATGATGCAGCCATATGTTGAAAACACTGCATTTGTGGGATAATCAAAGATTTATAAAGTGTTAGTAATGCTTCCTTGGGTTTACCAGTACTATGGAACAATTTACATAACACACAATTTTGCAACTACCACACTACATTTTTATATTTTGAGCCATAAGCTGATTTTACATTGGGCTAGTGGGGTTCTGGGGCTATGGCCTCCGGACAAACAGGTCTCATGCAACTGGTGACAATCCCAGAGTAAACTTGCGGTAAGCTTAATGAGTCCTGACAGTTGCCGGGGTGACTTTTTAGCCACTTACTTTTTGGAAAACTATTGCAGTTATGTAAATACCGAAATTACACATTTTATTAGTTATTTGTAACTAATGAGTTTGTTCTTCATAATTTCAACTTCATAAAAACAAAATTTGTGTTTATATAGCATCTTTTAGCATAGAAAACACTCCAAGATGCTTCACAGAGGCTTGAGAAAAGCAGACACCGAGCCAAAGGAGGAGGGATTACGATGGATGACCAAAAGCTTGGCTAAAGAGGTATATTGTAAGAAGGCTCTTAAAGGAGAAATGGGTAGTGGAGAGACAGAGGGGCTTATGGAAGGAGGGGAGTGGGGATGGTGGCGATAAGGCTGAAGGTGGTTACAGAGAAAGGGGAGGAACAAGGCCATCACTAGATTCAAGGATACGCATTTTAAATGAGGTGTTGGGGGAGAAGGAACTAATGTAGGTCAGCGATAAGGGTGTGATGGATGAGCGAAACTTGATGTGGGATAGGATATGGGCAACAGAATTTTGAAAAAGTTGAAGTTGAAGTTTATGGAGGTTGGAGGGTGGGAGGTCGGCCAAGAGACAAAGACATGAATAAGGGATTCAGTGGCAGATGGGCAGGAACGCAGGCGGGTGATGTTACAAAGGTGGAAATGGGCGACCTTTGTGATAGAGAAGATAGGTCGTCAGAAGCTCAGCTCGGCTTGAATGTAATGCTGAGCTTGTGAACACTCTAGTTCAGCCTGAGACAGGGGCCAGGTAGATGGATGGAATGCTAATTGTTGATATTAAAGTTTAAATAAATAATCAGTTTGTGTTGTGAGTTTTATATTGTTAGTTGCACAAAAAAATTGTTCACTTCTATATATAGTATAGGAACAAACACTTACTTAAACCAATACACCTGAATATTGTGCAATAAGCTTAGTGTGAAATACTCTTAAATCACCTCAAATTGATCCCACTACCACGACCACTTGAGTTGTACTTCACCCAAGGATTATATACCTTAGCCGAGGCTTGTAACCTATAACTGTACCAACAGATGTTTCTCACAGTTCAAGTGGACATAATATTGTGGCTTTCAAACTGTTGTGTGTGGGGAATCTCCTGCAAGTATTGGCATGCTCCAGTAGACCCCTAAGTTCCAACATTCAGTGTCATCTGTCCAAAAGGAAAACAGTGCTATTGCAAAAAGCTTCATTAGTGGACAACAACTGAAAGAATGCTCCAGCAAACTAACAAGTGCATAAAAATTGAGACATCTGATGACTTCAGGGACCCCGAGATTCCTTCAGAACCCCGGTTTGAAAGTCTGCTGCATGGCATGAAAATTTCACAGCATTACACTTTACTGAAATTGTGGAGAGAAAACAAATCAGCACTGCAGCTTCATGACAATTTGATGCTCAGCATTACATTTTACTACAATCCTATTAACACTGTAAATAGTCACCACTTGACTTGTTAAGGTCACATTACCCCATGTTAATTTAATGATTGAATAAAACGGAGAAAATATACAGATTTCACTGGAACTGCTACACAATCCACAGAACGTAATTCCCTTTTAAACTTATTTGTATCACGTTCTTCTCATAATTCGTATTACAAGACACTGCATATAAACAAAATGCATGAAAAGGCATGCTCACAGGTCAAACCGCTCCCATGATCATCAAAAATCAATGCCAAAGTGATGTCAAGTCACAGGAAAATCTGGGAGCAGCCAAGTAATTGGCCAAAGCATAGGAAGCAGCAGGTACTTATTAGGCGAGTGTTATGCTGAATGGAGTGACACAGAGATTTGTATTGGGATCCCTAATACCACAACTTGTCTTCAAACTTTCAGTGGAAACTGGTCAAATTTGTAGATAATGGGGGGGTGGGGGACATTAATCAAACTGAAGACACAGCCAAAAGATCTGCGATCAGTTAGACAGAATATGCATGTATTGGACTTCAGAGCAGGGTAACAAAGTCAAAAACATGGAATCATTTAAGAAACAAATGCTTTGCTTTGGGAGGGGGAGAAGAGACGACTATATGTTCTTTCTGGATTAATTAGCTCAGATAGATCAAATGGCTTTCCTCATCTATATCAATCTTGAAGAGAAGCAAACCTTTTTCATGGTAAGGGGTAAGACCTTTACAAGAGGCTTCCTGGACATACTGAAAATGTAGTAGCACATCCTCCGCTGATGTCCAGTGCTATTTTGTTCTAATATTTTTCAGTTTAATTCACATTTTATGTATCCTTCATCCCCTCAAGGGAACAAATGAAACAAACCAAAAAGAGTAAAAGGTAATGGAAAAAAGAGAGGTCAATAGAGAATGTCTGAGCAACACATTTTATAGACGGACTCTGTTCACTGCAGCATACACAGAATCCTACTCCCTCAAGACTGCTGATAGTTGAAAATCTAAATGGAAGGCATTTCACCGGTTGCAAAATTTAAATAAAATCATAGCATCTTACAGCACAGGAGGCGGCCATTCTGCCCATCGTGCTAGTGCCAGCTCTTTGGAAGAGCTATCCAATCAGTCCCACTCCTCTGCTCTTTCCCCACAGCCCTGAAATTTTTTTGCCTAACAAGTATATATCCAATTCCCTTTTGAAAGTTACTACTGAATCTGCTTTCACCACTTTTTCAGGCAGTGCATTCCAGATCTTAACAACTCACTGCGTAAAAAAAAACTCATCTCCCCTCTGGCTCTTTTGCCAATTAACTTAAATCGGCGTCTATCTGATTACTGACCCACCCACCAGTGGAAACAATTTCTCCTTATTTACCCCATCAAAAATTTTGAACACTTCTATTAACACTCCTCCTCTGCTCCAAGGAGAACAATCCCAGCTTCTCTGGTCTCTCCACATAACTGAAGCTCCTCACCCTGGTATCATTCCAATAAGCCTCCTCTGCATCCTTTCCAAAACCTTGACATCCTTCCAAAAGTGGGGTGCCCAGAATTGTACACAATACTCGAACTGTGGCGTAACCGGTGGTTTACGAAGGTTTTCCATAACTTTCTTGCTTTTGTACTCTTATGCCTCTATTTATAAAGCCAAGGATCCCATATGCTTTTTTAAAAAACAGCTTTATCAACTTGTCATGCCACCTTGAAAGACTTGTGTACGTGAACGGCCAGGTCTCTCTGTTCCTGCACCCCCTTTAAAAGTACCATTTAGTTCATATTGCTTCTCCTCATTTTTGTTCCCAAACTGCATCACTTCACAGCATTAAATTTCATCTGCCATGTGTCTGCCCATTTCACCAGTCCTCCTGAAGTTTGCTACTATCCTCATTTGAATATTTTAAAAATTAAATACAATTCAAAGCAGTTAATTACAATGGAAAGAATTTTCCAATTAAGTAAAACTGCCCGGGAATGCAACTCAAATGAAAATAAGCATTTAAAAATGAGTCATATGTGTTCCTCAGTAAAATGGACAAAAATGTTAGTTTAAATGAAAGTCAATATTTTATAAGCATGCTCTTGTTCCACTAACACCCTCCCTTCCCTCACTGCACTACTGAGAGAAGCACTGCTCATGCCAGCAAAATATTATAGGAAGTGTGCACACAATCTGTTAACTAATCCTGATCACATGACTGAACAAAGATGATGTGGTTGTTCCAGAAAATTAGGGCTCAAATAATTTAACAGCTTTACTAAAGGCTTGGACGGTAAAATAATTACATATTCATATTATCCATATTTGCAGCAAAACAAATTGCTTATATAGCATCAACTCCCTTCCTATAGAGATTTAGGCCTACTTTCACCAAAAACTCAATGACTCAGAACATATAACTATCAAATATCATTGGTCATTTCATCAGTTAAATTGTTGTGCTATATATACTTCAAATAGAATGATAGAGAATAAATACATAGAACAGTGAACGGAGTTACCAGCATTAATCTGCCGAGATTTCCCTTACAATATTTTATTTATAGCACAAAGCTCGTGTCGCAGATTTTTCTACTTCCCATGATCGAAAATGTATTTCCCAATACATTCTTACAACACTAGCAGGTACTTAATAGTTTGTGGTTAAATATGAGCACTGCAACATAGCTGCATCAGCTCAATGCAGAATATTGCAGCTTTATGTGAAAAGCCTCCTTACCCTCTCTAAACAAACATACAAACATTTTCCATGCAAGAAGCTGACAACACTAAACAGAAATAAACAAACAAACCTGAGTGTTCCAGCCACAGTATAGGCTGCAGATCATACTCCAGTTGTGGTTGACCACACAGTCAAATACACTGAACTGGGCCATGCTCGTCCCTGTTGCAGTCTGCGTCTCTATCAGCGTTCGTCTCTGCACCAGTGCATGTTCAGTGATGAGATTCTTACATGAAAGGGCCTTTCTCCCCACCCATCTGTTATCCCAGTGCACCAGCTGACCACTACCTGCAACTTCAGGAAATAAATTAGCATTGAACTAATAAAATAAAGTGAAATGCCACATGTCCAGATACAAAAATCAAAATAAACACAGAGCTTAGTCCATTATTCCTTCAAAGCGATCCCGAACCATAACATCTTATTTCAATCACGATTAGAGGGGGATATCATGTTGACAACTCAAGGTTCAACAACCTGATCTGCAAACCCAAGTCCATCTGCTTCTGCACCAGTCCACTGCTTCACACCAAATACACAAAAGTCTAGTTAGTCAAGCATTTTTTTAAAAAAAGGTTTTCTACCAACTTCCATAGTTAAAAGTGTTTGTCGATTATGTTCAGAATCAACTATAGTAATTAGCTTTTTTAAAAAAGCTATAGTTGAAAAAAATATTTAAGGAATCTTTCAAAGTACCCCATATAAACAAAAACAACCAGAAAACTTTTCACTAAATTAAGATAGGTGATGCTATAGATTAGACCAACAATGAGACCAGAGTTTTACAGAAAGTTGAATGATGTTCTTCCATTGTATTACCCCATTCAAATGTTCTCCCCTGCCTTCCTAAAGATGCTAACTCATGCTGGGGTATGGTCTTACAGGTACTGGCAGCCTCAACCACCTCGCTCAAGTATCATTATTCATGTGCCAACAGACTGACCTGATTCCTGCTCTCATCCAATGGACTACTCACTGTACATTAGCGGTGCCCTTAATCCAGGGAGAGCGGCCCTTCTTCCGGGGGTGGGGGTGGGGGTGGGGGGGGGGGCATTATAGTTGTTTTTGTCCTGGTGTCTATACTAAAATCAAAACAGAACTTGCTGCTTATGGAGCATGGGTCAAAGGGAGTTATTCAGCCATTGTGGAGAGGAGTAATCCCACTCCACGTGACAAATACTTTGAGAAGGTACCAGACATTGTAGATAAGAGTAATGCTTTAGGAAAAACATTGACAAGGTACCATACAAAAGAGATTACTAGAGAAGATCAAAAGGGTATGGAATTAGGGAGAGGATAGCTAACTGGATTATTAATCAGTTAGAAGAGAGAAAACACTGAGTAAGAGTTAAGGGTAGTTAAGGGGTCACATATGATCATTGTGTATATCAATTATTTTGATATAGCCCTAGAGGGAATGGTGTTGAAATTTGATACCAAAATAGGAGGTATAGTTAATTTCTTAGACCAAAGAATGCTGCAAAGGGATATTAATAAGATGGGGGAATGAGCTAAAAAAAATGAAATGGAATCCAATGTCAGTAAGTGCATGGTGATACATTTTGGTAAAAAAATAACAGTAGTAATTATACTCTACATGGAAGCAGGCTGAGTGCTGTGGAGAGATAGATTCATAGGAGTCATTAAAGACAGCATAGGAACAGCAGTAGGCCATTCAACCCCTCGTGCCCACTCTGCCATTTGATAACATGATGGCTGATCTGTGATCTAACTCCATATACCTGCCTTTGGCCTATTTCCCTTAATACCTTTGGTTGCAAAAAAGCTATCTATCTCAGATTTAAAATTAGCAATTGAGCGAGCATCAATTGCCGTTTGCGGAAGAGAGTTCCAAACTCCTACCAACCTTTGTGTGTAGAAGTGTTTTCTAATCTCACTCCTGAAAGGTCTGGCTCTAATTTTTACGACTGTGCCCCCCTAATCCTAGAATCCCCAACCAGCAGAAATAGGGTGGATAGAGAGAAACTATCTGTTCCCCTTAATATCTTATAAACTTCGATCAGATCACCCCATAACCTTCTAAATTCTAGAGAATACAACCCCAATTTGTGTAATCTCTCCTCGTAACTTAACCCTTGAAGTCCAGGTATCATTCCAATAAACCTATGCTGCACTCCCTCCAAGGCCAATATATCCTTCCAAAGGTGCAGTGCCCAGAACTGCTCACAGTACTCCAGGTGCGGTCTAACCAGGGTTTTGTATAGCTGCAGCGTAACTTCTGCCCCCTTGTATTCTAGTCCTCTAGATATAAAGGCCAGCATTCCATTAGCCGTTTTGATTATTTTCTGCACCTGTTCATGACACTTCAATGATCTATGTACCTGAACCCCTAAGTCCCTTTGGACATCCACTGTTTTTAACTTTTTACCATTTAGAAAGTACACTGTTCTATTCTTTTTTGGTCCAAAGTGGATGACTTCACATTTGCCTACATTCAATTCCATTTGCCACAGTTTTGCCCATTCACCTAATCTATCAATATCCCTTTGTAATTTTATATTTTCATCTACACTGCTTACAATGCCACCAATCTTTGTGTCATCGGCAAACTTAGATATGAGACTTACTATGCCTTCATCTAAGTCATTAATAAATAGTGAATAATTGAGGCCCCAAGACAGATCCATGCAGGACTCCACTAGTCACATCCTGCCAATGTGAGTACCTACCCATTATCCCTACTCTCTCTCGCCTTTCACTCAGACAACTTCCTAACTAAGTCCGTATTTTTCCCTCGATTCCATGGGCTTCTATCTTAGCTAACAGTCTCTTATGTGGGATCTTATCAAATGCCTTCTGGAAGTCCATATAAATAACATCCATTGACATTCCCCTGTCCACTACTTCAGTCATCTCTTCAAAAAATTCAATCAGGTTTGTCAGGCACGACGTACCTTTCACAAATCCATGCTGGCTCTCTTTGATTAACTGAAAATTCTCGAGGTGTTCAGTCACCCTATCCTTAATTATGGACTCCAGCATTTTCCCCACAATACATGTTCGGCTAACTGGTCTATAATTCCCTGGTTTCCCTCTCTCTCCTTTCTTAAAAAGCGGAATGACATGTGCAATTTTCCAATCTAGAGGACGGTTCCTGAATCGAGAGAACTTTGAAAGATTATAGTTAGGGCATCTGCAATGTGCTCACCTACTTCCTTTAAGACCCTGGGATGGAAACTATCTGGTCCTGAGGATTTGTCACTCTTTAGTGCTATTATTTTCTTCATTACTGTTGTTTTACTTATGTTAATTTTATTGAGTCCCTGTCCCCGATTCAATATTAGTTGTTTTGGGATTTCCGGCATGCCATCCTCTTTTTCTACTGTAAATTCTGACGCAAATTAATTATTCAACATGTCCGCCATTTCCCCATTGTCAATGACCACATCCCCACTTTCAGTTTTTAAGGGGCCAACACTGCTCCTGACCACCCTCTTTTTCCTAATATAACTATAAAAGTTCTTTGTATTGGTTTTGATATCCCTTGCAAGTTTCTTTTCATACTCTCTTTTTGTAGCTCTTACTATCTGTTTTGTATTCGCCAGGATCGGTCCCATTTTTTGCCTTTTTGTATGCCCTTTCCTTATGTCTTATACTATCCCTTACCTCTTTAGTTGTCCATGGCTGTTTTTTCGGCAAGTAAGAGTTCTTGCCCCTCAGAGGTATAAATCAGTTCTGCGTCATGTTAAATGTTTCTTTAAACATTTCCCACTGATCATCAGTCGTTTTACCCATTTTCAGATTTGCCTAGTTTACTCTGGACAGTCTCTGTCTCATGCCATTGAAGTCGGCCTTACCCAAGTCTAGAATCTTAGCAGCTGATTCACTTTTTTCCCTTTCAAACACTACATTGAACTCAATCATGTGATGATCGCTATTGGATAGATGTTCACGCACAGTTAAGCTGTTAACTAAATCTGGTTCGTTACTCATTACTAAATCTAGTATGGCTTGCCCCCTTGTTGCCTCCAGGACATACTGCTGTAGAAAACTATCCCGGACACACTCAAGAAATTCACTACCTTTCTGACAGTTGCTGGTCTGCTTTTCCCAATCTATGTGAAGGTTAAACTCCCCCATTAAGATCACTATGCCTTTGTTACACGCTTGTCTAATCTCTGCATTTATACAATCTAGCACTTCAGAGCTGCTGCCAGGGGTCCTATACACAACTCCCACTATAATCTTAGATCCTTTCCTATTTCTCAATTCAACCCATAAGGTCTCTGTTGGCTGCTTACCTCTTGTTATATCCTCCTTTATCACTGAAGTGATTTCATCTCTAAATCACTAAAGCTACTCCTCCCCCTCTTCCATTTTCCCTATCTCTCCTGTAGAGTTTATAACCTGGTATATTTAGTTCCCAATCCTGACCATCCTGCAGCCATGTCTCAGTAATAGCCATCATGTTATACCCTCCAATTTGAATTTGTGCCTGTAGTTCATGTAATTTATTCCTTATACTCCGTGCATTTGTATATAGAACTCTTAGTTGGGCCACACACCCTAGCCTGTCCTTCAGCTTTGAAGCTGGGTTAATCGCTTTACACCTTTCTAGTTTTCACTTTATCTGTAGTGCCTAAAGTACACTCTGCTGCTCTACGCTTTTCCCTTTCACTTGTTCTTGAACAACTATTTGTACAATTTTTTTGTTAATTTCCCCTGGATCCTCCCCTCTCTTGCTGCTCTCAACTTTACTCTCTTCTGACTCCCCGCTCAGGTTCCCATCCCCCTGCCATTCTAGTTTAAACCCTCCCCAACAGCAGCAGCAAACTCCCCTGCGAGGATATTAGTCCTGGATCTGTTGAGGTGCAACCCATCCGGCCTGTACAGGTCCCACCTTCCCCAGAATCGGTCCCAATTCCTCAGGAATCTAAATCCCTCCCTCCTGCACCAACCCCCCAGCCACGCATTCATCTGGTCTACTCTCCTATTCCTATACTCACTAGCACGTGGCATTGGGAGTAATTCTGAGATTACTACCCTTGAGGCCTTATTTTATAAAAGCTTATTTCCTAACTCCTTATATTCTGCTTGCAGAACCTCATCCCTCTTGTACCACAACCTCCGGCTGTTCACCCTCCCCCTTCAGAATGTCCTGCAGCTGCTCAGTGCATCCATAACCCTGGCACCAGGGAGGCAACATACCATCCTGGAATCACGTTTGCGGCTGCAGAAACGCCCATCTGCTCCCCTAACTATAGAATCCCCTATCACAATTGCTCTCTCGACCTTTCTCCTCCCTTTGGTTCTGTAAGACTTAATACCCTTGCCTAACAAAAATCTATCAATCTCAGTTTTGAAATTTTCAATTGACCTAGCTTTTGGGGGAAGCGAGTTCCAGATTTCCACTGCGCTTTGTGTGAATTGTTTTCTGACATCACCTCTGAACAGCCTAGCTCTAATTTTAAGGTTATGCTCCCTTGTTCTGGACTCCCCCACCAGAGGAAATAGTTTCTCTATCTACCCTATCAAATCCTTTAATCATCTCAAACACCTCATTTAGACCACCCGTTAATCTTCCATATTCAAAGGAATATAAGCCTCATCTACGCAACCTATCCTCATAATTTAATCCTTTTAGCCCCAGTATCATTCTGGTGCATCTGCACTGCACCCCCTCTAAAGCCAATTTATCCTTCCTGGGGAGCGGTGCCCAGAGCTGAACGCAGTACTCCAGATGCAGTCCAACCAGGGCTCTGTACAGCAGTAACATAACTTTTACCCTTTTGTATTCCAACCCCCTGGGATAAAGACCAACATTCCATTAGCCTTTTTAATTACTTTTTGTATCTGTCCACTAGCTTTTAGTGATTTCTGTACTTGAATCTCCAAACCTATCTGCTCATGCACAATTCCTAGCTTCTCACCATTTAGAAAATACTCTGGTATACCTTTCTTAGATCCAAAGTGGATAACCTCCACTTTCCCACAATGAACTCCATCCACCACAGTTTTGCCCACTCACTTAATCTATTAATGTCCCTTTGCAACTTTTTGCTCCCAATTACACTATTTACTGTGCCACCTAACTTAGTGTAGTCAGCAAACTTAGATATACGGCTCTCTATTCTTTCATCCAAGTCATTTATAAATCTCGTGAAAAGATGTGGCCCCAGTAGATCCCTGGGGGACACCACTAGTCATATCCTGCCAATCTGAGTACATGCCCATTATCCCCTACTCTGTCTCCTGCCTCCTAACCAATTCCCTATTCAAGCCAATAGGTTGCCTCTACAAAAATGAGAGTGCATGGAATTAAACAGTCTCTTATGTTGAACCTTGTTCATTGCCTTCTGGAAGTACCATTGATAAGGCCATATAAAAAGCTAATGGAATTCTAGGTTTATCACAAGAGGTTTTGAATACAAAAGACAAGAGGTAATGATGAGCCTGTATAAAACCGTAAGACCTCAATTAGAGTACTGTATGCTGTATTAGGATTCACACAATAAGAAGGATATTGAGGCATTAGAGAGGATACAACACAAATTCACTAGGATGCTGCTTGGTACGAGGAAATACAAATATGAAGACTGACTTGAAAAATATGCAGCTTTTTTGGTAGAAGCATGCAGAATACAAGATAGTAAAAGGTTTTAAAATTATGAAAGATGGGACAGAGTAGATAGATGCAGACTGTTTCCAGTAGTTGAGTGGGCTACAATGAACAGCCATAGATAGAAGATTAAATATAAAAGATTTAGAATGAAGAGCTAGAGGAACTTCTTTACAGAGTTGTGAGACTGTGGAATTCATTTACCGATTTAGTGGTTGAGGCAGAAACTTAGTTAATGTTCAAGATTAGACTGAAATGGTGCATGACGGAAAAGAGATGGCGGGATATAGGAACAGGGCAGGTAAATGTGATTTCGATTATTTGCTCGCGTGGAGGGTAAATACTGACATGAACTGGTTGGGCCCAATGGCCTGTTTCCGTATCGTGGCTGTATTTCTATCTTGTGTGCAGTTCTGGAACACACACTACAAAAAGGATGTAGGTTAGCTGGATAACAGAGAAAGGAGCTACTACATAAGAAATACGAGCAGAACGAGGTCATACAGCCCCTCAAGCCTGCTCCACCATTCAATAAGATCATGGCCGATCTTCAACCTCAACTCCACTTTCCCGCCCAATCCCCACATCCTTTGATTCCCTTAGAGTCCAAAAATCTAGGGATCTCGGCCTTAAATATACTCAATGAATGAGCATCCACAGACCTCCGGGATAGAGAATTCCAAAGATTCACAACCCTCTGAGTGAAGAAATTCTTCCTCATTTAAGTCCTAAAAGACCGACCCCTTATCCTGAGACTATGCCCCCTAGTTCTAGATTCTCCAGCCAGGAGAAACAGCATCTCAGTATCTACCCAGTCAAGCTTGCTCAGAATTTTATATGATTCAATGAGATCCCCTCTCATTCGTCTAAACTCCAGATAATATAGGCCCATTCTACTCAATCTCTCCTCATAGGACAACCCTCTCATCCCAAGAATCAATCTAGTGAAACTTTGTTGCACCGCCGCTAAGGCATGTATATCCTTCCTTAGGTAAGGAGACCAGAACTGTTCACGGTACTCTGGTATGGTCTCACCAACACCCTGTACGATTGTAGCAAGACTTCCTTACTCCTGTACTCAAATCCCCCTGCAATAAAGGCCAACATACCATTTGCTTTCCTGATTGCTTGGTGTACCTGCACGTTAACTTTCTGTGTTTCATGTAGAAGGACACCAAATACAACAAAGGCTACGGGCCCAGACAACATCCCGGCTGTAGTGCTGAAGACTTGTGCTCCAAACTAGCCATGCCTCCAGTCAAACTGTTCCAGTACAGCTACAACACTGGCAACAACCCGACAATGTGGAAAATTGCCCAGGTATGTCCTAGCCACAAAAAGCAGGACAAATCCAATACGGCCAATTACCACCCCATCAGTCTACTCTCAATCAGCAGTGATGGAAGGGGTCGTCGACAGTGCTATCAAGCGGCACTTACTCACCAATAACCTGCTTACCAATGCTCAGTTTGGGTTCCGCCAGGACCGCTCGGCTCCAGATCTCATTACAGCCTTGGTCCAAACATGGACAAAAGAGCTGAATTTCAGAGGTGAGGTGAGGGTGACGGGCCTTGACATCAAGGCAGCACTTGACCGAGCGTGGCACCAAGGAGCCCTAGTAAAATTGAAGTCAATGGGAATTATGGGGAAAAACTCTCCAGTGGCTGGAGTCATACCTAGCACAAATGAAGTCAGTCGTGGTTGTTGGAGGTCAATCATCTCAGCCTCAGGACACTGCTGCAGGAGTTCCTCACGGCAGTGTCCTAGACCCAACCATCTTCAGCTGCTTCATCAAAGACCTTCCCTAGAACCATAGAAAAGATACACCACAAAAGGGGGCCATTCGGCCCATCATGTCCGCGCCAGCTCGAAGGACAACCAGGTGCCCATTCTAATCCCTCCTTCCAGCACCCGATCTGGAGCCCTGCAGCTTACAGCACTTCAGGTGCAGCTCCAGGTACTTTTTAAAGGAGTCGAGGGTCCTTGCCTCTACCACCAATTTGGGCAGAGAATTCCATACGCACACCACCCTCTGGGTAAAAAAGTTTTTCCTCATGTCCCCTCTAATACTTCCGCCAATCAGCTTAAATCTATGTCCTCTAGTGCTTGAACTCTCTGTTAGGGGAAACATGTACTTCCTGTCAACTCTATCTGGGCCCCTCATAATTTTGTACACCTCAATCAAGTCACCTCTCAGCTTCCTCTGCTTCAAGGAAAACAACCCCATCCTATTCAATCTCTCCTCGTAGCTGCAATTTTCAAGCCCTGACAACATTCTTGTAAATCTTCTCTGCACTCTCTCCAGAGCAATTATGTCCTTCCTGTAATGTGCTGACCAGAACTGCGCACAATACTCCAGTTGTGGCCTTACCAGCGTTTCATATGGTTCCATCATTACATCCCTGCTTTTGTATTCTATACCTCGGCTAATAACGGAGACCATTCCGTATGCCTTCTTCACAACCTTATCTACCTGTACTGCCATCTGCAGGGACCTGTGTACATGCACTCCAAGGTCTCTCACTTCCTCTACCCCTCCCAATATATTCCCGTTTACTGCGTATTCCCTTTTACTGTTTGCCCTCCCTAAGTGCATTACCTCACACTTCTCCGGGTTGAACTCCATTTGACACTTTTCCACCCACTCCACCAAACCATTGATATCTCCTTGGAGTCCACAGCTATCTTCTTCACCATCAACTACACGGCCAATTTTTGCGTCATCTGCAAATTTGCCAATCATGCCCCCTATATTCATTAATATATACCACAAATAGCAAGGGACCCAACACTGAGCCCTGTGGCACACCACTGGAAACAGATTTCCATTCGCAAAGACATCCATCCACTTTTACCCTTTGTTTCCTGTTACTGAGCCAATTTTGGATCCAATTCTCCACATTTCCCTGTATCCCATGGGCTTTTACCTTTCTGACCAGTCTGCCATGTGGGGCCTTGTCAAATGCCTTACTAAAATCCATGTAGACAACATCCACTGCACTACCCTCATCAATTCTCCTTGTCACTTCCTCAAAGAATTCGATCAGATTTGTAAGGCATGACCTTCCCTGAACAAATCCATGCTGACTGTCCCTGATTAAACCATGCCTTTCCAAGTGACAGAATCAATACTGAGAGATAGGATAAACTAATAGTTTGCCCACCACCAAGGTAAGACTGACCGGCCTATAATTGTTCGGCCTTTCCCTCGTACCCTTTTTAAACAATAGTACTACATTTGCAGTCTTCCAGTCCTCCAGTACCTCCCCTGTATTTAGTGAGGATTGGAAAATAATCCTCAGAGCATCCGCTTTTCCTCCCTGGCTTCCTTCAATAGCCAAGGAAATAATCCATCTGGCCCTGGTGACTTATCAATTTTCAAGGATTCCAGTCCCTCTAGTACTTCCTCTCTCGTAATGTTTACCTTATCCAATATTTCACACCTCTCCTCTAACTACTACGTCCGGATCATCCCTTTCCTTTGTGAATACGGAGACAAAATATTCATTTAAAACCCTACCCACATCCTCTGCTTCTACGCACAAGTTACCCTTATCATCCCTGATAGGTCGCACCTTTTCCTTAGCTATCCTCTTGTTCTTAATGTACTGATAAAACATCTTTGGGTTTTCTTTAATCTTACTAGCTAATATTTTTTCATGCCCTCTCTTTGCTTTCCTTATTTCCTTTTTTACATCATCCCTGTACTTTCTTTACTCCTCTAGGCTTTCTGCAGTATTTAGTTTTGTGACAGTCATAAGCTTTCTTTTTCTGCTTTATCTTGCCCCTCCATCATAAGGTCAGAAATGGGGATGTCCGCTGACGATTGCACAGTGTTCAGTTCCACTCGTAACCCCTCAGATAATGAAGCAGTCCGTGCCCGCATGCAACAAGACCTGGACAACATCCAGGCTTGGGCAAGTAACATTCGCACCAGGCAATGACCATCTCCAACAAGAGAGAGTCTAACCACCTCCCCTTGACATTCAACGGCATTACCATTGCCGAATCCACCACCATCAACATCCTGGGGGTCACCATTGACCAGAAACTTAACTGGACCAGCCACATAAATACTGTGGCTACAAGAGCAGGTCAGAGGCTGGGCATTCTGTGGCAAGTGACTCACCTCCTGACTCTCCAAAGCCTTTCCACCATCTACAAGGCACAAATCAGAAGTGTGATGGAATACTCTCCACTTGCCTGGGTGAGTGCAGCTCCAACAACACTCAAGAAGCTCAACACCGTCCAAGATAAAGCAGCCCGCTTGATTGGCACCCCATCCACCACCCGAAACATTCACTCCCTTCGCTACCGGCGCACCGTGGCTGCAGTGTGTACCATCCACAGGATGCACTGCAGCAACTCACCAAGGCTTCTTCAACAGCACCTCCCAAACCCACGACCTCTACCACCTAGAAGGACAAGGGCAGCAGGCACATGGGAACAACACCACCTGCACGTTCCCCTGCAAGTTACACACCATCCCGACTTGGAAATATATCGCCGTTCCTTCATCATCGCTGGGTCAAAATCCTGGAACTCCCTACCGAACACTGTGGGAGTACCTTCACCACACGGACTGCAGCGGTTCAAGGCGGCGGCTCACCACCACCTTCTCAAGGGCAATTAGAGATGGGCAATAAATGCTGGCCTTGCCAGCGACACCCACATCCCATGAATGAATTAAAAAAAACATTATAGTTTCTCACCATTTGAAAAATATTCTCTTGTTTTATTCTTCCTACCAAAGTGAATAACTTCACATTTCCCCACATTATACACCATCTGCCACCTTCTTGCCTACTCACTTAACCTGTCTATATCCCTTTGCAGACTGTGTTCACCTCACAGATTACTTTCCCCCTTAGCTTTGTATTATTAGCAAACTTTGATACATTACACTCGGTCCTTTCATCTAAGTCATTCATATAGATTGTAAATAGCTGAGGCCCAAGTACTGATCATTGCGGCACCCCACTAGTTAGCCTGTCAATTTGAAAATGACCCGTTTATTCCTACTCTCTGTTTTGTCCGTTAACCAATCCTCTATCCATGCTAATATATTACCCCCAACCCCATGAGCCCTTATCTTGTGTAACAACCTTTTGTATGACATCTTATCGAATGACTTTTGAAAATCCAAATATACTACATCCACTGGTTCCCCTTCATCTTCTCTGCTAGTTACATCCTCAAAAAAACCTAATAAATTTGTCAAACACTATTTCCCTTTCATAAAACCATGTTGACTCTGCCTAATCATATTATGATTTAAGTGCCCTGTTACCACTTCTTTAATAATAGATTTCAGCATTTTCCCACCGACTGATGTCAGGCTAACTGGCCTGTAGTTCCCTGTTTTCTCTCTCCCTCTTTTCTTGAATACATTTGCTACCTTCCAATCCACTGGGACAGTTCTAGAATCTAGGGAATTTTGGAAGATCACAACCAATGCATCAACCTCTTTTAGAACCCTAGTTTGTAGGCCATCAGGTCCAGGGGACTTGTCGGCTTTTAGTCCCATTAATTTCTCCAATACTTTTTCACTACTGATATTAATTACTTTATGTTCCTCACTCTCATTAGACCCTTGGTTCCCCACTATTTCTGGTGTGTTTTTTGTGTCTTCTACTGTGAAGACAGAAGCAAAATATTTGTTCATTGTCTCTGCCATTTCCTTATTCCCCATTATAATTTCTCCTGTCTCAGCCTCTAAGAGGCCCACATTTACTTTTGCTACTCTCTTCCTTTTTACATACTTGTCGAAGCTCTTACAATCGGTTTTTATATTTCTTGCTAGTTTAGTGTCATTCTATTTTCTCACTCTTTAATCAACTTTTGGTCATCCTTTGCTGGTTGTTAGAATTGAATAGCCACGTGGTGAAGGATAGAATACCCTAGAGTTGGTCTTTAGATGTTTCCAAGCCTTTATTCATAGAGATTCCACTTACTTACACACGCACACATACACGCCAAGCTCGCCTATAAAAAGGATACGAGTCCCCAATTGATACCCACTACCTGAATACAATTAACACTAATTGATGTAAATCATACAATTAACACCTGTTTCTAAAACTCTCCCAATCCTCAGTCTTACCATTCTTGTTGGCAACATTATACGCCACTTCTCGTAATCTAATACCATCCTTAACTTCTTTAGGTATTCACGGATGGATCACTTTTCCCATGGAGTTTTTATTTCTCAATGGAATGTATATTCATTGAGAATTAAGAAATATTTCTTTAAATATTTGCCATTACTTATCTACCATCATACCTTTTACTCCAATTTCCCAAGTTACCCTAGTCAACTTACCCCTCATACAGATGTAATTGGCTTTAAGTTTAAGTTTAAGACTCTAGTTTCGGACTTAAGTACGTCACTCTCGAACTTGATGTGAAATTCTATCATATTATGATGACTCTTCCCCAGAGCATCCCTTACTATGGAGATTACTAATTAACCTGTCTCATTACACAATAAGATCTAAAATAGCCTGTTCTCTGGTTGGTTCCATGACATATTATTCTAAGAAACTCTCAAAGCATACTAAGATCATAAGGAGATCATATGAAGTATACTTCATATCCTGTAATATTTAACTGCCAGTCCTGTTCTTTATGTAGCCATGTTTCTGTTATCCCAACTACATCTGGCTCCTCACTACAAATTATTGCTCCAATTCATTTATATTTCCATTATATATGTCTACGTTGACATTTGTAATGGAAACCAACCACGAATAATTGTCATGTTGTAATTACACCCTCACTCTAGTGGTTTTGCTGTAGTCCATCCTCTGGATTCTTTGCACTCTGAACTCCATTAAAAGCTGTCATCCCAATGGTAAGCTTCAGAATTAACCACTCTGTTCAATCTCTTAATCCGACTCCACTTTGCTTCTCCTTAGAAAGTTGTTCACGTTCACCCTACCATTAGGAAAGATAATCTATTTTACTCTTAACACTACAACCCTTTTGCACGTACACAACTATTTTCTAAAGTTACGAAACATACCATAAGCTCTCTAATTATCCATCACTATAAGTTCTGACATAAACCACGATTGACAATATGCTATTCGGTATGTTTTCTCCCCCACTGGTGACCCTGCTGTCAATGTTACACGAGGGGGAGGCTGTGGCCACGGCGAGGGGGACGCAAACATCCTGGAAACATAAGGAAACAATTGGATGCTACAATGGAAGGAGGTAACTATAGGATCTTTCTGGATGTATGAGTTTACATAGTTACAATGACTAAGACCTTTTGCCCTGTCTTGTGATCTGGTGTGCACCTTGTAAAATGCAAGAAGATTATATAAATGCATTGAGCTCAGCTTCTTAATGAGCTGGTTTTTCATGAAGTTTAGTTTAGCACTGAGTTGAGAGAAATATGCAAAATGCAGAATGCACGGAATTAGGGAGGGCAATTTAAAAAAATCTGAAGCTATAACAAAAATTTGTTTTCATATGGAACCTTTAGCATAGTGAACATTCCAAGGTGCTACATATTTGGATTCAGATCGCCAGATATTAGTTATCTACTAAACATTTAGCTACCACATTACACCTAGCTGTCACAACTGATAAGGTGATAAGTCAGACAAAATAGTATGTCGACTAGCAGCTATTGTAAACAGCTAAGCAACAAGAAAGAAATCCCAGGCAAAGCATAGCAAATTTCTTTAAAACAATGCAAAATACACAATTTTTAAAGCAGCACCAAATTAGTACCATTTCTTATCAGGTATTTTAAAAATAATTATATTAGGCTGAGAGTCAGAAGTCCCGAAACCCTGGACAGACTTACTACAGAGCCTCAATTTTCATGCTGCTGAATTTGGTTGGGGTTGCCATAAAAATTGGCCTTGAAGTGCTGCAGAAATTAAGGGGTGTGGTTATAGAGGTAGAGTTAGATTGAGACAATCAAATATTCCATGAGACACAATGGTTCCTGTGATGCTGAGCAGAGAAAAAAAATTTAAACCTGGATAAAATTTATTTTTATTTGTTTTTTTAAGCTTTAGAAGTCTTGATGATGAAACACATAAGATTAAAACCAGAACTTTTGACAACAACAACAAAGAAAGATTGGGCATACTGCACAGGAGAGACTATGCGCACTCATGCACACAATTTATATGGATGATGTTGCACCAATAAAACATATGGCTCATTAAGTGTATATTGTATTATTAAAAAAGTTAAACAACGCTGAGGAATAATAGGTCTCCATCTAAAAAGGGAGAGAGTAGCAAAAGTAAACTTTGGTCCCTTAGAGGCTGAGACAGGAGAAATTATAATGGGGAATAAGGAAATAGCAGAGATGTATCTGTCTTCACAGTAGAAGACTCAAAAAGCATACCAGAAATAGTGGAGAACCAAGGGGATAATGAAAGTGAGGGATGTAAAGTAATTAATATCAGTAGAGAAAAAGTACTGGATAAACTAATAGGACCAAAAGCCATTAAATCCCCTGGACCTGATGACCTACATCCTGGGATTCTAAGAGGTGGCTGCAGAGATAGTGGATGCATTGGTTGTGATCTTCCAAAATTCTCTAAATTCTGAAACGGTCCCAGCGGATTGGAAGGTAGCAAATGTAACAAATAGTCGGGAAAATGCTGGAAGTGACAACAGGGCAGTTAGAAATTCAGAATATGATTAGGCAGAGTCAACATGGTTTTATGAAAGGGAAATCATGTTTGACAAATTTATTAGCGTTTTTTGAGGATGTAACTAACAGGGTAAATAAAGGAACAGTGGATGTACTGTATTTGGATTTTCAAAAGGCATTCGATAAGGTGCCACATAAAAAGGTTGTTACACGAGATAAGGGCTCATGGGGTTGGGGGTAATATATTAGCATAGATAGAGGATTGGTTAATGGACAGAAAACAGAGTAGGGATAAATGGGTCATTTTCAGGTTGGCAGGCTGTAACTAGTGGGGTGCTGCAAAGATCGGTGCTTGGGCCTCAGCTATTTACAATCTATATCAATGACTTAGATGAAGGGACCGAGTGTAACATATTCAAGTTTGCTGACGATACAAAGCTAAGTGGGAAAGTAAGCTGTGAGGAGGACACAGAGTCTGCAAAGGGATATAGACAGATTAAATGAGTAGGTAAGAAAGTGGCAGATGGAACATAATGTAGGGAAATGTGAGCTTATTCACTTTGGTAGGAAGAATAGAAGAACAGATTTTTTTTTAAATAAGAAGCTATTAAATGTTGGTGTTGAGAGACATTTGGGCATCCTCATACAAGAAACACAAAAAGTTAGCATGCAGGTAAAGCAAGCAATACGGAAGGCAAATGGCATGTTGGTCTTTATTGAAAGGGGGTTGGAGTACAAGAGTAAGGAAGTCTTACTCCAATTGTACAGAGCTTTGGTGAGACCTCACCTTGAGTATAGTGTACAGTTTTGGTCTCCTTATTTAAGGAAGGATGTACTTGCCTTGGAGGCGGTGCAACAAAGATTCACTAGATTCATAGAATCGTAGAAAGGTTACAGCACGGAAGGAGGCCATTCGGCCCATCAAGTCTGCACCGGCTCTATGCAACAGCAATCCAGCTAGTCTCACTCCCCCGCCCCATCCACGCAGCCCTGCAAATTTTTTCCTTTCAAGTACTTACTCAGCTCCCTTTTGAATGCCACGATTGAATCTGCCTCCACCACTCCCTCGGCAGTGCATTCCAGATCCTAACCATTTGCCATGTAAAAAAGTTTTTTCTCATGTCACCTCTGGTTCTTGACCGTTACACCAATGGGAACAGTTTCTCTGCATCTAATCTGTCTAGACCCTTTATGATTTTGAATACCTCTATCAAATCTCCTCGCGACAGTCTCTGTTCCAAGGAGAACAACCCCAGCTTCTCCAGTCTATCCACGTAACTAAAGTCCCTCATCCCTGGAATCATTTTAGTAAATCTTTTATGCACCCTCTCCAAGGCCTTCAAATCTTTCCTAAAATGCAGTACCCAGAACTGGACACAATACTCCAGTTGTGGCTGAACCAGTATTTTAAAGGTTCATCATGACTTCCTTGCTTTTGTACTCTGTGCCCCTATTTATAAAGCCAGGATCCAATATGCTTTTTTAACCACTTTCTCAACCTGCCCTCACCTTCAGCGGTTTGTGCACATATATTCCCAGATCTCTCTGCTTCTGAACCCCTTTTAGAATTGTACCTTTTAGTTTATATTGCCTCTCTTCGTTCTTTCTACCACTTCGCACTTTTCTGCATTAAATTTCACCTGTCACGTGCCTGCCCATTCCACCAGCCTGTCTATAGCCTCTTGAAGTCTATCACTATCCCTCTCACTGTTCACGACACTTCCAAGTTTTGTGTCATCTGCAAATTTTGAAATTGTGCCCTGTACACCCAAGTCCAAGTCATTAATATACCTTTAAAAAAAGCAGTGGTCCTAGTACCGACCCACGGACAACACCAATGTACACCTCCCTCTAGTCTGAAAAACAACCGGTCACCACTACTGTTTCCTGTCACTTAGCCAATTTTGTATCCATGCTGCCACTGCCCCTTTTATTCCATGGGCTTCAACTTTGATGACAAGCCGATTATGTGGCACTTTATCAAACACCTTTTGGAAGTCCATACAACTGCAATGCCCTTATCGACTCTCTGTTACCTCAAAGAACTCAATCAAGTTAGTTAAACACAATTTGCCTTTAACAAATCCGTGCTGGCTTTCCTTAATGAATCCCCACTTGCCCAAGTGACTGTTAATTTTGTCCCAGATTATCGTTTCGAAAAGTTTCCCCACCACTGAAGCTAGACTGACTGGTCTGTAATTTGAACAAGGGTGTAACATTTGCAATTCTCCAGTCCTCTGGCACCAACCCCGTATCCAAGGATAGATACGGGGGTGATTTTTTTAAAGCTGCTGCAAAAGAAATCTTCAAGACGCATTGATCTATCTTCAATGCGAGGTGATCTAATTGAAATATATCAGATTCTGAGGGGGCTTGACAGGGTGGATGCTGAGAGGTTGTTTGCCCTGGCTGGAGAGTCCAGAACTAGGGGACATAGTCTCAGGATAAGAGGTCGGCCATTTAAAACTGAAATGAGGAATTGCTTCACTCAGAGGATTGTGAATCTTTGGAATTCTCTACCCCAGAGGGCTGTGGATGCTGAGTCATTGAGTATATTCAAGGCTGAGATATAGATTTTTGGACTTATGGGGAAACAAGGGATATGGAGATCGGGCGGGAAAGTGGAATTGAGGTCGAAGATCAGCCATGATCTTATTGAATGGCGGAGCAGGCTTGAGCAGCCGTATGGCCTACTCCTATTTCTTATGTCCATTTTTTTTTATTCATTCATGGGATGTGGGCGTCGCTGGCGAGGCTAGCATTTATTGCCCATCCCTAATTGCCCTTGAGAAGGTGGTGATGAGCCGCCTTCTTGAACCGCTGCAGTCAGTGTGGTGAAGGTTCTCCCACAGTGCTGTTTGGAAGAGAGTTCCAGGATTTTGACCCAGCAACGATGAAGGAACGACGATATATTTCCAAGTCGGGATGGTGTGTGACTTGGAGGGGAACGTGCAGGTGGTGGTGTTCCCATGTGCCTGCTGCTGTTGTCCTTCTACGTGGTAGAGGTCGCGGGTTTGGGAGGTGCTGTCGAAGAAGCCTTGGCGAGTTGCTGCAGTGCATCCTGTGGATGGTATACACTGCAGTCACAGTGTGCCGGTGGTGAAGGGAGTGAATGTTTAGGGTGGTGGATGGGGTGCCAATCAAGCGGGCTGCTTTATCTTGGATGGTGTCAAGCTTCTTGAGTGTTGTTGGAGCTGCACTCATCCAAGCAAGTGGAGAGTATTCCATCACACTCCTGACTTGTGCCTTGTAGATGGTGGAAAGGCTTTGGGGAGTCAGGAGGTGAGTCACTCGCCGCAGAATACCCAGCCTCTGACCTGCTCTTGCAGCCACAGTATTTATATGGCTGGTCCAGTTAAGTTTCTGGTCAATGGTGACCCCCAGGATGTTGATGGTGGGGGATTCGGCGATGGTAATGCCGTTGAACGTCTGGAATTCAGCTCATTTGTCCATGTTTGGACCAAGGCTGTAATGAGGTCTGGAGCAGAGTGGTCCTGGCGGAACCCAAACTGAGCATCGGTGAGCAGGTTATTGGTGAGTAAGTGCCGCTTGATAGCACTGTCAATGACACCTTCCATCACTTTGCTGATGATTGAGAGTAGACTGATGGGGCAGTAATTGGCCGGATAGGATTTGTCCTGCTTTTTGTGGACAGGACATACCTGGGCAATTTTCCACATTGTCGGGTAGATGCCAGTGTTGTAGCTGTACTGGAACAGCTTGGCTAGAGGCGCAGCTAGTTCTGGAGCACAAGTCTTCAGCACGACAGCCGGGATGTAGTCGGGGCCCATAGCCTTTGCTGTATCCAGTGCACTCAGCCGTTTCTTGATATCACGTGGAGTGAATCAAATTGGCTGAAGGCTGGCTTCTGTGATGGTGGGGATATCGGGAGGAGGCCGAGATGGATCATCCACTCGGCACTTCTGGCTGAAGATGGTTGCAAACGCTTCAGCCTTGTCTTTTGCACTCACGTGTTGGACTCCGCCATCATTGAGGATGGGGTTGTTTGCAGAGCCTCCTCCTCCCATTAGTTGTTTAATTGTCCACCACCATTCACGAGTGGATGTGGCAGGACTGCAGGGCTTTGATTGATCCGTTGGTTGTGGAATCGCTTAGCTCTGTCTATAGCATGTTGCTTCCGCTGTTTAGCACGCATGTTGTCCTGAGTTGTAGCTTCACCAGGTTGGCACCTCATTTTTAGGTACGCCTGGTGCTGCTCCTGGCATGCTCTTCTACACTCCTCATTGAACCAGGGTTGATCCCCTGGCTTGTTGGTAATGGTAGAGTGAGGAATACGCGGGGCCATGAGATTACAGATTGTGCTGGAATACAATTCTGCTGCTGCTGATGGCCCACAATGCCTCATGGATGCCCAGTTTTGAGCTGCTAGATCTGTTCTGAATCTATCCCATTTAGCACGGTGGTAGTGCCACACAACACGTTGGATGGTGTCCTCAGTGCGAAGATGGGACTTCATCTCCACGAGGACTGTGCGGTGGTCACTCCTACCAACAGTGTCATGGACAGATGCATTTGCGACAGTTGGATTGGTGAGGATGAGGTCAAGTAAGTTTTTCCCTTGTGTTGGTTCGCTCACCACCTGCCACAGGCCCAGTCTGGCAGCTATGTCCTTCAGGACTCGGCCAGCTCGGTCAGTAGTGGTGCTATCGAGCCACTCTTGGTGATGGACATTGAAGTCCCCCACCCAGAGTACGTTTTGTGCCCTTGCTATCCTCAGTGCTTCCTCCAAGTGGTGCTCAACATGGAGGAGGACTGATTCATCAGCTGAGGGAGGACGGTAGGTGGTAATCAGCAGGAGGTTTCCTTGCCCATGTTTGACCTGATGCCATGAGATTTCATGGGGTCCAGAGTCAATGTTGAGGACTCCCAGGGCCACTCCCTCCTGACTGTATATCACTGTACCGCCACCTCTGGTGGGTCTGTCCTGCCGGTGCCATTTTTAGCAGCCAGAGTCAGAATCAAACATTCTTAGATCTGGTGTACCATAGAGTTAAGCTCCCTTTACTAATAATGGACAAAACCTTCCTGGAAAAATGACGGGGTCACGACGCGTGCCATTATTAACATGCAAATCGGCCAGCAAGTTCAGGGAAAGAGAGATATGCCATGAGTTGCGAATCTCCAAAACTTGCTCATTGATTTACGCCGCACCAGCGTTTGCCTCGCACAAACGGCAGCTTGCCTTTAAACTTCTTGTTATTGTTAAAAACTTGCTGGATTTTCATATTAATTGCCCATTAAACTCGCCACAGAAAGTTAGGTCTCATAATTAACAGCATAAGTACCCTTTTAACAAAATGATTATCGCTAATGCAATGCCAATCAATCTCTCCAGCCCAGAAAGCAACACTCGTCCTATCCAACAGGTACGAGATACTTGATACCCGTGAGGATAAGGATGAAGGCTGCAGTGAGGATGCCCAGGATGATAACCATGGCACTGTGGAGCATCAGGCAGTCCAAGGGTGGGGAAAATCAGAATAGAAAGGTTGTAGTCATCGGGGATTTTATAAATTAGGGATAGATGGCGTCCTCTGCAGTCGCAACAGAGTCCAGGAGGGTGTGTTGCCTACCTGGTGCAAGGGTAAAGGACATCTGAGTAACTGGGGAGGAACTTGGAAAGGGAGGGGGAGGATCCAGTTGTCATGGTCCATGTCGGCACCAATGACATAAGGAAGAACATGGAGGAGGTCCTGCTAAGGGAATACCAGAAGCTAGAAACTAAATTAAAAAGCTGGACCTCACGGATGGTAATCTCAAGATTACTACCCAAGCCACGTGCTAATTGGCATAGGGATAGACACATCAGAAAGGTGAATGCGTGGCTGAAAAACTGATAAGAGAAGGAGGGGTTCCATTTCATGGGACACTGGCACCAGTACTGGGACAGGAAGGAACTGTACCGCTGGGACGGGCTCCACCTGAACCAGAATGGGACCAGAGTCCTAGTGGAAAGGATAAATAGGGCAATGCATAAGGCTTTAAACTAGCAAGATGGGGGAAGGGATCTGGTAGCAATAACCAAAGCTTAAAGATAAAAGGAACAAGAGATGAGTGTAAAGGTCAGACCAGGGCAAGGAATAAAGAAAGCATAAACAGTCAAGGAACAAATACAGTTATAAAACAGAAGTATAAAAGGACTGTTACAAATAAAGTAAAAGGAACTATCAAAGATGAATTAAATTGCATGTACAGCAATGTACACAGCGTCCAAAATAAAACAGGGGAAATCGAGAGGCAATAATCCGTAGCGAAGAACCAGATATAGTAGGAATAAATGAAACATGGCTGCATAAAGAACAGGACTGGCAACTAAATATTGCAGGTTATAACATAATTGGAAAGGATAGGGAAGGAAGAAGTGGTGGGGGGTGGAGTAGCTGTACTAATTAGAGACAACATAATGACAGTTGAAAAAAGGAACATAACTAATAGAAGGATAGAAACAGAATCCATACGGATTGAAATAAAAGATAAGGGACCGATCATGCTAATAGGGGTATAGTACCAGACCACCTAATAGTGGAAAGGAGGTGGAGGAAGAAATATGTAGGCAAATATGTGAAATGAGTAAAAGGACATAGAATAATCATGGGAGATGTTAAACTATCCCCAAATAAACTGGCAAGAGGTAGGTAAAGGGGTACAGGGAACGGAGCTTTTACAATGTGTGCAGGACTACTTTCTTACCCAGTATGTAAAAAGTCCAAGAGAGGAAGCGTTGCTGGATCTGATGATGGGAAATGAACCAGAACAGATAAGAGAAATAAGCGTAGGGGGCCACCTAGGCAAAAGCAATCAAAACATAATACAGTTTAAGATAAAGATTGAGAAGGACATAAAGACAAAAGACCAAAGTAATAATTGGGAAAGACACTGATTTTCAGGGGATGAGAATAGAAGTAGGAAAAATAAACTGGAAAAATTTATTGATAAACTAAGAAATAGAACAGCAGTGGAAAACATTTAAAACAGAGATCAAGAGAGTCCAAGAGAATTATATCCCACTAAAAAGCAAGAACAAACTAGCCAGTAATGATACACCATGGATGAATAAAGAAATAAGGGCAAAACTGAAACTAAAGAAAAAGAAAAAGGCATGCACTAAGTATATTTTCGGTTTCTAAATGTAATCAAGAATAGTCAGTACGGATTTCAAAAGAGGTCATGCTTGACCAACCTTATTGAATTATTTGAAGAAGTAACAAAGGGTAGACAAGGGTAATACAGTAGAGGTAATATATCTGGATTTTCAAAAGACCTTCGATAAGGTACTGCATAGTAGACTCATGACTAAGGTCAGAGCATGTGGAGTCAGGGGACAAGTAGCAGAATGGATAGCAAGCTGGTTACAAAAAAGAAAACAGAAAGTAGGGTTTAACAGTAGTTACAGGAATATACTGGCATGGATTGAGAATTGGTTGACAGACAGGAAACAGAGAGTAGGAATAAACGGGTCTTTTTCCAGGTGGCAGGCAGTGACTGGTGGGGTGCCGCAGGGATCAGTGCTTGGGCCCCAGCTATTCACAATATATATCAATGATTTGGATGAGGAAACTAAATGTAACATTTCCAAGTTTGCAGATGACACAAAGCTGGGGTGGAATGTGAGCTGTGAGGAGGATGCAAAGAGGCTCCAATGTGATTTAGACAAGTTGGATGAGTGGGCAACATGGCAGATGCAGTGTAACGTGGATAAATATGAGGTTATCCACTTTGGCTGTAAAAGCAGAAAGGCAGATTATTATCTGAATGGTGATAGATTGGGAAAAGGGGAGGTGCAACGAGACCTGGGTATCATTGTACACCAGTCGCTGAAAGCGAACATTCAGGTGCAGCAAGCAGTTAGGAAGGCAAATGGTATGTTGGCCTTCATTGCAAGAGGATTTCGGTACAGGAGTAGGGATGTTTTACTGCAGTTATACAGGGCCTTGATGAAACCACATCTGGAGTATTGTGCGCAGTTTTGGTCTCCTTATCTGAGGAAGGATGTCCTTGCCATGGAGGGAGTGCAACAAAGGTTTACCAGACTGATTCCTGAGATGGCAGGACTGACGTGTGAGGAGAGATTGGGTCGACTAGGCCTATACTCACTAGAGTTTAGAAGAATGAGAGGTGATCTCATTGAAACAAAAAATTCTAACAGGACTAGACAGACTAGATGCAGGGAGAATGTTTCCGATGGCTGGGGAGTCCTGAACCAGGGGTCACAGTCTCAGGATACGGGGTATGCCATTTTGAACCGAGATGAGGAGAAATTTCTTTACTCAGAGGGTGGTGAACCTGTGGAATTCTCTACCACAAAAGACAGTGGAGGCCAAGTCATGAGATATATTCAAGAAGGAGATAGATATATTTCTTAATGCTAAAGGGATCAAGGGATATGGGGAAAAAGCGGGAACAGGGTACTGAGTTAGACGATCAGCCATGATAATTTTGAATGGCGAAGCAGGCCCGAAGGGCCTATTCTTGCTCCTATTTTCGATGTTTCTATGTTACTCAGACTGGCAAAAAGTGGGAAGTCGTGTTCCACAAGGATCGGTGCTGGGACAACTTTTGTTCACCATTTACATAAATGATTTGGACTCTGGAATTGGACATACAATTTAAAAATTTGCAGACGAAACATCTCAGAATATGGTTTAAAACAAGCATAGAAAATAGGAGGGCAAAGGTCCACGTGTCTGAGAGGAAAATAACTTACAGAAACCCAATTGAAAGAATGCTGGGGCATTAGTAGAGTGAAAAAACAATAAGATTCAAGGGACAGGTTGTCTTAACCTAGTATAAACATACTAAGACCCGATAACGGTAAAAGGCTACGTAAACACTAAGACATTAAAGAATCCTTGGTGCTTTCTGAGAGTCAGCAAAGTGGGAGGGTTTACGACCATGAGATAAGACCAGCACTGCTTATGTACAGGCAACGCAGCCGAATAGTATAAAGATAGGGCATGCTCCCTCCCAAAAGTTAGAGCTCTCAAGACAGGTTGGTCGGAAGTCTATTGCCACAGGCAGTCCGCAAAGGCTAAGTCTGATCAACTTGGGTTTGACAGACAGATCAGGTTTTGTTTCCTTGTCAATAACGTAATCTGTGGACAGTTGTATTAATACTGTTGAATGTAATGTTGAAGACAGCTGTACTGCAACTCTGATGTAAGTCAGTCAATCTAAAACTTGCTATTTTATAACCACTCGGGCTAGAATAAAGCAGAAGTTATTGTTGATGGATTAACAACCCATAGTTGTGATAGTAACGGGAGAAATCAGCCAACACCACCAAATTGGTATAGTTAATACCAAGGAGGACTGCGACAAAATACAGGGAAGCATTAAGAAACTTGCAGAATGGGCGTGTAATTAGCAAATGAATTTCAATATAGATAAGTGCGAGGTATTACATTTCAGTAGGAAGAATAAAGGGGCCACGTATTGCTTGGATAGTAAGAGTCTAAATGAGGTAGAGAAGCAGAGGGATCTGGGGGGGGGGGGGGGGTACAGATACAGAAATTACTATAAGTAGAGGCACAGGGTGATAAGGCCATTTAAAAAAAAGCAAACCAAGCACTGGGGTTCATTTCTGGAGGAATAGAATTGAAAAGCAGAGAAGTTGTGTTAAACTTGTATAGAACCTTGTTTAGAGCACACTTCGAGTACTGTGAACAGTTCCGGTCGCCATATTATAAAAAGGATGTGGAGGCACGAGAGTTGGTGCAAAAAAGATCTACTAGGATGATACCAGAATTGAGGGGTTATACCCATCAGGAAAGTTTGAGCAGGCTGGGCTCTTTAGAAAAAAGACTAAGGACTGATCTTTAAAATTATGAATGGGTTTGCTAAGGTAGATGTAGAGAAGATGTTTCCATTTGCAGGAGACCCCAGAACCAGGGGCCATAAATATAAGATAGTCACTAATAAATCCAATAGGGAATTCAGGAGAAACTTCTTTACCCAGACTGGTTGAACTCACTAACAAAAAGGGGTAGCTGAGGCAACTAGCATAGATGCATTTAAGGGAAAGCTAGATAAACACGCAAGGGAGAAAGGAATAGAAGGATATGCTGATAGGGTTAGATGAAGTAGGGAGGGAGAATGCTCATGTGGAGCATGAGCCTGTTTCTGTGCTGTACATTCTATGTAACGTTGGGACTCATTCCTGCATGTAGTAAATTCTTTAGAGATTTTAAATATTTCAAATTTAAAACGTTTACACTTTTTTCTTACTTTTCCTTTCAGTCTTTTAACCCAATCTTTCTTTCCCTCTCATGATTTCTCTTTCGGCACCTGATTTGTGTTTAATTCACCCACCTTCTCCGTTATTTCTCTGTTTCTTCCTCAATCCTCAAGTCTCATTGGTTAAGAAGATAGACTATTGGTCCTGTTATTCACTAAGGTCCCCAGATGCTCCGTTGCCCTTGCCACATCATTATCAGCTCACATTTCCAGCAAGTTACAGCGCAAATTATATTCAAGCTGAAAAGTGCAGGAAAAAGTCTTACTAATGGTGCACACTGCAAGGTGTGCCGTTCCAGCAAGATTTGGCCCAATATGTCACAACTGACTGCAGAACATCACCTTGCAATACCACGGTGATTATGCATTTTGCACACTAGCAGTTAGGTTGCCAAGGTAAAAAAAAACAAAATTGGCCATGGGTAAAAGGAATATATCCTAACCTACTTCATCCAAATCATTGGCATCTATCTGGGTTTTAAATTACATATTTTAGTGCACCTGACTGCAAGCTCCATACTGATGCAATAGGTTCTTTGTAGACTTAATTATACATTGCATTTAGGATTTTTACCCATGATATCTTTGGAGTCCCCCAAGTATCTATCCTTCGCCCTCCTATTTTTCCATCTACATGCTGTCCCTCCGCGATTTCATCCGAAAACACGTTAGAGTCCACATGTACGCTGACGACATCCAGCTCTACTTCACCACCACCTCTCTCAATCCCTCCAATGCTTCAGATTTGTCGTGCTGCTGGTCAGTCATGCAGGACTGGATGAACTGAAATTTCCTCCAATTAAACATTGGGAAGACCAAAGCCACTGTCTTCTGCCCCTGCCACAAACTCTTCCCTAGTTACCGATTCCATCCCCTTCCCTGGCCACTGTCTCAGGCTGAACCAGACCATTCGCAACCTTGACATCCTATTTGACCCCGAGCTGAGCTTCCCGCGCTATATTCTCTCCATCACCAAGACCGCCTAATTCCACCTCCGTAACATTGCCTGTCTCCATCCCTGCCTCAGCCCATCTGCTGCTGAAACCCTCATCCATGATTTTGTTACCTCCAGTCTTGACTATTCCAATGCTCTCCTGGCCGGCCTCCCATCTTCCACCCTCCAAAACTCTGCTGCCTATGTCCTAAATCGCACCAAGTCCCGTTCACCCATCAACCATGATCTCTGACCTACAGTGGCCCCAAGTCGACCAACGCCTCGAATTTAAAATGCTCATGCTCGTGTTCAAATCCCTCCATGGCCTCACCCCTCCCCATCTCTGTAACCTCCTCCGATAAGAACATAACATAAGAAACAGGAGCAGGAGTAGGAGTAGGCCACTCAGCTCCTTGAGCCTGCTCCACCATTCAACAAGATCATGGCTGATCTTCTACCTCAACACCATTTTCCTGCACTATCCCTACATCCCTTGATGCCTTTAATATCTAGAAATCTATCGATCTCTGTTTTGAATGTACTCAATGACTGAGCCGCCACCGCCCTCTGGGGTAGAGAATTCCAAAGATTCATCACCCTGAGTGAAGAAATTTCTTCTCATCTCAGTTCTAAATGCCCTTCCCCATTATTCTGAGGCTGTGACCCCTGGTTCTAGACTCCCCAGCCTGGGGAAACATCCTCCTTGCATCTACCCCTTCAAGCCCTGTAAGAATTTTGTATGTTTTAATGAGATCACCTCTCATTCTTCTAAACTCGAGAATACAGGCCTAGTCTACTCAATCTCTCCTCATACGACAATCCCGCCATCCCAGGAATCAGTCTGGTGAACCTTCGTTGCACTCCCTCTATGGCAAGTATATCCTCTCTTAGGTAAGGAGACCTAAATTTTACACAATACTCCAGGTGCGGGCTCACCAAGGCCCTATATAATTGCAGTGAGACACCTTTACTCTTGTACTCAAATCCTCTTGTAATAAAGGCCAATATACCATTTGCCTTCCTAATTGCTTGCTGCACCTGCATGTTAGCTTTCAGTGACTTTTTTTTTATTCGTTCACGGGATGTGGGCGTCGCTGGCGAGGCCGGCATTTATTGCCCATCCCTAATTGCCCTTGAGAAGGTGGTGGTGAGCCGCCTTCTTGAACCGCTGCAGTCCGTGTGGTGACGGTTCTCCCACAGTGCTGTGAGGAAGGGAGTTCCAGGATTTTGACTCATGTACAAGGACACCCAGGTCCCTTTGAACATCAACATTTCCCAATCTCTCACCATTTAAAAAAATACTCCTCTGCATTACTGTTTTTCCTGCCAAAGTGGAGAACTTCACATTTTTCCACATTGTATTCCATCTGTCATGTTCTTGCCCACTCATTTAGCCTGTCTATATCCCATTGAAGTCTTCTCACAACTTACATTCCCACCTAGTTTTATGTCATCAGCAAACTTGGAAATATTATATTTGGTCCCCTCATCCAAATCATTGATACAGATTGTAAATAGCTGGGGCCCAAGCACCGATCCCTGCAGTACCCCACTTGTCACTATCTGCCAACCTGAAAAACCCATTTATTCCTACTCTCTGTTTTCTGTCTGTTAACCAATTCTCAATCCATGCCAGTATATTACCCCCAATTCCATGTGCTCTAACTTTGTTCACCAACCTCCTGTGTGGGACCTTATCGAAAGCCTTCTGAAAATCCAAATACACTACATCCATTGGTTCCCCCTTAATCTATTCTACTAGTTACAGCCTCAAAAGAACTCCAATAGGTTTGTCAAACATGATTTCCCTTTCATAAATCCATGCTGACTGCCAAATCCTATTATTATTTTCTAAGTGTCCTGTTATCATATCCTTTATAATAGATTCTAGCATTTTCCCTTCCACTGATGTCAGGCTAACAGATCTGTAGTTCCCTGTTTTCTCTCTCCCTCCCTCCTTTCTTAAATAGTGGGGTTACATTTGCTACCCTCCAATCTGCAGGTACCGTTCCAGAATTTATAGAATTTTAGAAGATGACAACCAATGCATCCACTATCTCTATAACCACCTCTTTCAAAACCCTGGGATATCGACTTTCTGTCCCATTAATTTCTCGAGTACTATTTTTTTTACTGATACTAATTTCCTTCAGTTCCTCATTCTCACCAGACCCTCGGTTTTCTAGTATTTCTGGGAGGTGAAGACAGACACAAAGTATTTGTTTAATTTCTCTGCCATTTCTTTATGCCCCTTTATATATTCTCCCATCTGTCTGTAAGGGACCCACATTTGTCTTCGCCAGTCTTTTCCTTTTTATATACCTATAGAAGCTTTCACAGTCCAATTTTATGTTTCTCACTAGTTTACTCTCATATTCTCTTTTCCCTATCTTCATCAATTTCTTGGTCCTCCTTTGCTGAACTCTAAAATGATCCCAATCCTCAGGCTTACTGCTATTTCTGGCAGCTTTAAGCGCCTCCTCCTTTGATTTAATACTATCTTTAATTTCTCGTTAGCCACGGTTGGACCACTTTTGCTGTTGGGAATTTGTGCCTTTGAAGGAATATATATTTGTTGCAAATTATGTATTAATTCTTAAAATGCTAGCCATTGCCTGTCTACCATCATACCTTTTAATGTAGCTCCCCAGTCAACCATAGCCAACTTGCGCCTCATACCTTCATAGCTTCCTTTGTTTAGATTTAAGACCCTGGTTTTGGATTGAACTACATCAATTTCAAACATAATGAAGAATTCTATCATGTTATGGTCACTCTTCCCTAAGGGTTCCTTTACAACAAGATTATTAATTAACCCTTTCTCATTGGACAATATTAGATCTAAAATAGCCTGTTCCCTATTGGTTCCTCAACATCCTGATCTAGAAAACCATCTCGTATACATTCCAGGAATTCATCCTCCACAGTATTAGTGCTAATTTGGTTTGCCCGATCTATATGTCGATTAAAGTCCCCCATGATTACTGCATTACCTTGTTACATGCACTTCTAATTTGGTTCACTAATGTCCTTTAGGGAAGGAAACCTGATGTCCTTATCCGGTCTGGCCTATATGTGACTCCAGACCCACAGCAATGTGGATGACTCTTAATTGCCCTCTGAAATGGCCGAGCAAGCCACACAGTTGTAAAATTTGCTAAAAAAAGTCACAATAAGAATAAAACCAGACGGATCACCCGGCATCGGACCACTAGGCACCGGACACGACAAAAGCAAACCAAGCCCAGTCGACCCTGCAAAGTCCTCCTCACTAACATCTGGGGACTTGTGCCAAAATTGGGAGAGCTGTCCCATAGACTAGTCAATCAACAGCCTGACATGCCATACTCACAGAATCATGCCTTTCAGCCAACGTCACAGACTCTTCCATCACTATCCCTGGGTATGTCCTGTCCCACTGGCAGGACAGACCGACCAGAGGTGGCGGTACAGTGATATACATACAGTCAGGAGGGAGTGGCCCTGGGGGTCCTCAACATTGACTCTGGACCCCATGAAATCTCATGGCATCAGGTCAAACATGGGCAAGGAAACCTCCTGCTGATTACCACCACCCACCCTCCCTCAGCTGATGAATCAGTCCTCCTCCATGTTGAACACCACTTGGAGGAAGCACTGAGGGTAGCAAGGGCACAAAATGTACTCTGGGTGGGGGACTTCAATGTCCATCACCAAGAGTGGCTTGGTAGCACCACTACTGACCGAGCTGGCCGAGTCCTGAAGGACATAGCTGCCAGACTGGGCCTGCGGCAGGTGGTGAGCGAACCAACACGAGGGATAAACTTACTTGACCTCTTGCTCACCAATCTACCTGTCGCAGATGCATCTGTCCATGACAGTACAGGAGTGACCACCGCACAGTCCTCGTGGAGATGAAGTCCCGTCTTCGCACTAAGGACACCATCCAACGTGTTGTGTGGCACTACCACCGTGCTAAATGGGATAGATTCAGAACAGATCTAGCAGCTCAAAACTGGGCATCCATGAGGCGCTGTGGGCCATCAGCAGCAGCAGAATTGTATTCCAGCACAATCTGTAACCTCATGGCCCGGCATATTCCTCACTCTACCATTACCAACAAGCCAGGGGATCAACCCTGGTTCAATGAGGAGTGTAGAAGAGTATGCCAGGAGCAGCACAAGGCGTACCTAAAAATGAGGTGCCAACCTGGTGAAGCTACAACTCAGGACTACATGCATGCTAATCAGCAGAAGCAATATGCTATAGACAGAGCTAAGCGATTCCACAACCAACGGATCAGATCAAAGCTCTGCAGTCCTGCCACATCCAGTCATCAATGGTGGTGGACAATTAAACAACTAGCGGGAGGAGGAGGCTCTGTAAACATCCCCATCCTCAACGATGGCAGAGTCCAGCACGTGAGTGCAAAAGACAAGGCTGAAGCGTTTGCAACCATCTTCAGCCAGAAGTGCCGAATAGATGATCCATCTCGGCCGCCTCCCGATATCCCCACCATCACAGAAGCCAGTCTTCAGCCAATTCGATTCACTCCACGTGATATCAAGAAACGGCTGAGTGCACTGGATACAGCAAAGGCTATGGGCCCCGACATCATCCCGGCTGTAGTGCTGAAGCCTTGTGCTCCAGAACTAGCTGCGCCTCTAGCCAAGCTGTTCCAGTATAGCTACTGGCATCTACCCGACAATGTGGAAAATTGCCCAGGGATGTCCTGAACACAAAAAGCAGGACAAATCCAATCCGGCCAATTACCGCCCCATCACTCTACTCTCGACCATCAGCAAAGTGATGGAAGGTGTCATCAACAGTGCTATCAAGCGGCACTTACTCACCAATAACCTGCTCACCGATGCTCAGTTTGGGTTCCGCCAGGACCACTCGGCTCCAGACCTCATTGCAGCCTTGGTCCAAACATGGACAAATGAGCTGAATTCCAGAGGTGAGATGAGAGTGACTGCCCTTGACATCAAGGCAGCATTTGACCGAGTGTGGCACCAAGGAGCCAGAGTAAAATTGAAGTCAATGGGAATCAGGGGGAAAACTCTCCAGTGGCTAGAGTCATACCTAGCACAAAGGAAGATGGTAGTGGTTGTTGGAGGCCAATCATTTCAGCCCCAGGACATTGCTGCAGGAGTTCAAGGCAGTGTCCTCGGCCCAACCATCTTCAGCTGCTTCATCAATGACCTTCCCTCCATCATAAGGTCAGAAATGGGGATGTTCACTCATGATTGCATAGTGTTCAGTTCCATTCACAACCCCTCAGATAATGAAGCAGTCTGAGCCTGCATGCAGCAAGACCTGGACAACATCCAGGCTTGGGCTCATAAGAGGCAAGTAACATTCGCGCCAGAAAAGTGCCAGGCAATGACCATTTCCAACAAGAGAGAGTCTAACCACCTCCCCTTGACATTCAATGGCATTACCATCACCGAATCCTCCGCCATCAACATCCTGGGGGGTCACCATTGACCAGAAACTTAACTGGACCAGCCATATAAATACTGTGGCTACAAGAGCAGGTCAGAGGCTGGGTATTCTGCGGCGAGTGACTCACCTCCTGACTTCCCAAAGCCTTTCCACCATCTACAAGGCACAAGTCAGGAGTGTGATGGATTACTCTCCACTTGCTTGGATAAGTGCAGCTCCAACAACACTCAAGAAGCTTGACACCATCCAGGACAAAGCAGCCCACTTGATTGGCACCCCATCCACCATCCTAAACATTCACTCCCTTCACCACCGGCGCACAGTGGCTGTAGTGTGTACCATCCACAGGATGCACTGCAGCAACTCACCAAGGCTTCTTCGACAGCACCTCTACCACCTAGAAGGACAAGAGCAGCAGGTACATGGGAACAACACCACCTGCACGTTCCCCTCCAAGTCACACACCATCCCGACTTGGAAATATATCGCTGTTCCTTCATCGTCGCTGGGTCAAAATCCTGGAACTCCCTTCCCAACAGCACTGTCGATGAACCTTCACCACACGGACTGCAGCGGTTCAAGAAGGCAGCTCACCACCACCTTCTCAAGGGCAATTAGGGATGGGCAATAAATGCCGGCCTCGCCAGCGACGCCCACATCCCATGAACGAATTTTTTAAAAATTTCCTGCTTTATACCGTGCCCTACATTACCACTACTGTTTGGTGAACTCTGAATCAATGAACTCTGCATTCCTCCAATTCTGGCCTCTTCTGCATCCCCGACTCCCTTTGCTCCACTATTGCCGGCCATGCCTTCAGCTGTGTCGGCCCAAAGTTCTGGAATTCCCACCCTAAACCTCTCCTCCTCGAAGTTGCTCCTCACTCAGAACTCTGACCAAACTTTTGGTCACCTGTCACAACGTTTCCTTCTTTTGCTCGGCGTCAATTTTTGTCTGATGACGCTCCTGTGAAACGCCTTGGGATATTTTACTACGTTAAAACACGCTATATAAATACAAGTTGTTGTTGTTGTTGTTGTAAGTCAACCTAAAATTCAGATTTCCAGTACTGATTCCAGGCCCAGTTGGATTTTTTTTGGCACATAGATCCTGAAATTAAAATGAAACTAAACAGCCTCGTCAGCTTCACATTACTTAGAATCACAGAAAAGTTACAGCACAGAAGGAGGCCATTCGGCCAATCGTGTCCGCGCTGGCTAAGAAACAAGCCAGCCAGCCTAATCCCACTTTCCCACATTTGGTCACAGCTTAAAGGAGTACTCCAGAGTGAGGCCCTATCTTACTATTGAGTATTGATTTGAAGGAAGCAGCACTCAAGTAATAAAAGATTAATTTACTCGAAGGTAGCTGGCAAGTCGATCAGAGCTACTATTTTTGCCATATTTCCAAAATTAGGCAGTGAAATTGTACACAATTTCATCCACCCTGGTTCCAACCGTTGAGCAGTTGGAGTGGAGGAAACCAAAGTTAGAGTCCAAAACGTAGATAAACCAGTATCCCCAATATAAAGTTCAGCTGCCCCATGGTAATTATGTTTAACATTTTCATTGCTAAATAACATTTAAGTTACTCAGGAACATTGGAATTGCTAGACAAAAAAAGATCATGGTCCATCTAGTTTGCCTTCTACCACAGTGGTAGTCGCATGTTACAATAATAAGTTATTGACTAATCATGACAACAATCTCTTAATTCTGACTTTTTCACACAAGTAATATTTGAAAATAGGGTCCTGAGGCCTTATTCTATACTACATTCTTTTAAACTTTATTACTACTTTAGTGTATGTCCACAATCAGAACTACATATGTTGCAGTATGTACCAATCTGTAACAATAAGAAACTTTGCAAAGTCAACCTTACATTGACCCTGAAGAATTCTGCCTAAATCCTGTGCAGCATTAAAGGATTAAAAAAAATCAATTCAGCTCACGGATTTAGCAACTCTCCAAGGCTTATAATCTCTCACTTTAGAATAAAAATCAATGGGAGATGCAAGATTATTTTAGACAATTTGTAGAAAATATATATGCGCATACAGTATTAGAAATGATGCTCAGCCATTCAGGTGGACTATTTTTATGTATAAAGCAATGGCATGATACTCATTTTAATTATGATGTATATATATATATACACATACACACACACACACACATACATACACACAGTATGGAGAGTGGCCCACAGCACCCAAAGGCTATTTTCAGGTCTTTCACAACTCCTCTGCACAATTATTGTTTGTTATTCTGAATATTTCATTTTTTAAAAAAAAAGGGTCAGTGTACCCTCCTACAGCTGTGAGTTCACTGCCTTGAAAATGTCCACATGAACCAATTTAGGCAATGATGAAACTATACTGTTTGAATCTGATCTTGGAAGATTTAACCTAAACACTTTTTGTGTTCATTTGGATCTAGTAATATCTAACCTGAACTTTTTTTGCCCATTTGTTTTTGGCACATCAAATTCACTCTCTAACCCTAGGCAGTTTTTGACAATGCAACTAACGGTTTAGACAATGCCCATAATGATTGATTTCACAATAATGTAACCCCTGTGGACTTAGCAACATCTCAATTTTGAACGTGAAAGTCTCTTCCCTTGCGTACATGCAACACAGATGGATTGGGCCAAAGTAGGGAAGCATTCAATACTTGATCAAACTGATATGAAAACATATACACTGTCTTACAATTCCTTGTTTCCCCCCCCCCCCTTAAGAAAAATAGCCACATATTCAAATTCAGAATATAAAATAACTAATGCTTTACTAATAAAAGTGCAAAGTTCCAGGACATCAGTTTGTCTCTGGCTTAAAATAAATAAATTCTTTGTTGAATACCCACAGTTCAAGTGACTTGTTAATGTCAGAATTTACAGTTGTTAATACTGATAAAAACCTCAACATGGTTAACATATGACAAAAAAATGGGAAGTCTAACAACATGTGCCCATTGTTGAACAGCACCTCAGGAGGTACATTTATAGAGTTTGGCATTGATGCAAAGTGTTTTGGCTTCACAGTGACAAAACCTGCATCAGGTGTTAAGGCCTGAACTGGCTCTGAATTAAGCAGAGCGAGATGCCCTGACTCCGGATGTTGGCTGCATTTACACTGTAACTGCAATGTCACTGCAAAGCAAACCCACTACACACTACAGTTGCAGTGCTAATGCACTCTCATACTGTAGTATGAGCATGTGGGAGGGGAGTGGGAAAAAGAGGAAGAGCGTGGGGTGAGGAGAGTGCGTGACATGTGTGGAGCACAGACACACAATCTCCAATGAATGAGCTCCAGTTTATTTCACATAAGAACATATGAAATAGGAGCAGGAGTAGGCCAATCAGCCCCTCGAGCCTGCTCCGCCATTCAATAAGATCATGGCTGATCTGATCCTAACCTCAAATCTAAATTCATGTCCAATTTCCTGCTCGCTCCCCGTAACCCCTAATTCCCTTTACTTCTGGGAAACTGTCGATTTCTGTTTTAAATTTATTTAATGTAGCAGCTTCCACAGCTTCCTGGGGCAGCAAATTCCACAGACCTACTACCCTCTGAGTGAAGATGTTTCTCCTCATCTCAGTTTTGAAAGAGCAGCCCCTTATTCTAAGATTATGCCCCCTCGTTCTAGTTTCACCCATCCTTGGGAACATCCTTACCGCATCCACCCGATCAAGCCCCTTCACAATCTTATATGTTTCAATAAGATCGCCTCTCATTCTTCTGAACTCCAATGAGTACAATCCCAATCTACTCAACCTCTCCTCATATGTCCACCCCCTCATCCCCGGGATTAACCGAGTGAACCTTCTTTGTACTGCCTCGAGAGCAAGTATGTCTTTTCTTAAGTATGGACACCAAAACTGTATGCAGTATTCCAGGTGCGGTCTCACCAATACCTTATATGACTGCAGCAATAGCTCCCTGTTTTTATATTCTATCCCCCTAGCAATAAAAGCCAACATTCCGTTGGCCTTCTTGATCACCTGCTGCACCTGCATACTAACTTTTTGATTTTCTTGCACAAGGACCCCCAGATCCCTTTGTACTGCAGTACTTTCCAGTTTCTCGCCCTTAAGATAATAACTTGCTCTCTGATTTTTCCTGCCAAAGTGCATAGCCTCACATTTTCCAATATTGTATTGCATCTGCCAAATCTCCGCCCACTCACCCAGCCTGTCTATATCCTCTTGTAGGTTTTTTATGTCCTCCTCACTCTCTACTTTCCCTCCCATCTTTGTATCATCTGCAAACTTTGATATGTTACACTCGGTCCCCTCCTCCAAATCGTTAATATGACTTGCAATATGACTGGATTGCAAGAAAAAGTATATAGACTCCGTTGAGCCAAGGGTGTGGTGGGGAAGCAAAGAGAGTGGCCCTTTTGCAAAGGAATGGAAATGACATCTCTGGTTCTGCTAGGAATGGGAGATGGTTCTGATTAAGGCTTGGCAGACCCACGTTTCACAACAGCATATCCTCAGACTAATTGTGAGCAATGCTATGGTACTAAATAAACCTTCATATTATTACTATTGTGGTACTTGAAGAACTGAACTGTAAATGCTACTACTTAACCAGATAAAGAAACCCAAACAGATCTGCTACTAAGGCATACAGTTTTATTATATCATTTGATCCCTCGAGCTATTCCACTTCTGTGCTTACCAAGTAGAACAATTGTTGCCACAAGTTACCAGAAATACTAAATTCATACACCAGAAATTTAGAACAAAAGGCACAGAAAGGCCTTTTAATTGGGTGAAGGGGAAGAAAAAATTAGGAGAGCAGCAAGGTGATTACAAACACTTGATTTTGTCACAGCTTAAGGTCGTTATGTCATCACTGGTACACTGAATGGAAAACAAAATAATTTTTAAAAATAATTTTGGAGAGACTACAGCATCGCCTAGCCGCAAACCAGGAGAAAATATTTAGAGCACGCAAAGGCAGGCCGAATCATGCAACCATCCTCGTCAGAGGCTGATAGCAAGAAGAATTAACTGCACCGTTGCCTTGTGCCAAAAGATTTGGATCCTAGCATTTTTAAAATTCTAATTTCACATGCCTTAAAGCCTACATTTTCATACATATTAAAATGGCTTTCCATCTGTTAATTGTGCAACACTAGTGTTAATATTCTTCATTGTTAACAAGTAAAATGCGGATCATATGCAAATATATGTAAATTAATGCTCAACATTAGCTTTAAATACCCAGTTTCACAATAAAGCAGCTGTCAATTTTTCACCAGATCCACAAACGTCTGTAGACTGGCACCCTAGGGTGCTCCCTCATGTTCTCTAACTCCTGCTTTAATAATACTGGTGCATTTGCAGTAAGAAATGTTTAGCCAAGTTTTAAAGAATAAGCGGTATTTTGATTCATGTTTTAGGAAGTTTCAAAATATATTTTTTGACATTCACAACATAATTACTATTTGCTTGGTATATTAGTTGACAACCATAACAAGAACATGACTCTGGTGGCTCCCCATATCTCCAGGTCACTAGAGAAGCATCACCAAGAGTGAGATGGTGTGGACCAGCTCAATTGATTGTAATGTAGGCCATGACTTCAGAACAGCCTGGAAGCTGATCTGGAGTCTCCTATCCAAGGAAATCTTGATTTCCTTTTTGGGGCTTTTAGCCTTTTGAGTTTTCAATTTAAAAGAAGTGCTTTTCCCAATCTATCACCACTAAATGGTGATAGATTGGGAAATCATGTTTGACAAACTTACTGGAGTTTTTTGAGGATGTAACTGGTAGAATAGATAAGGGAGAACCAGCAGATGTGGTTTATTTGGATTTTCAGAAGGCTTTCGATAAGGTCCCACATAAGAGGTTAGTGTGCAAAATTAAAGCAAATGGAATGGGTGGTAATATACTAGCATGGATTGAAAATTGGTTAACAGACAGGAAACAGAGTAGGAATAAATGGGTCTTTTTCCGGGTGGCAGGCAGTGACTAGTGGGGTACCGCAGGGGTCAGTGTTTGGGCCCCAGCTATTCACAATATATGTCAATGATTTGGATGAGGGAACCAAATGTAATATTTCTAAGTTTGCTGATGACACAAAACTAGGTGGGATCATGAGTTGTGAGGAGGATGCAGAGGCTTCAAGGCAATTTAGACAAGTTGAGTGAGTGGGCAAATACATGGCAGATGCAGTTTAATGTGGATAAATGTGAAGTTATCCACTTCGGAAGGAAAAACAGAAAGGCAGAGTATTATTTAAATGGTGATAGATTGGGAAATGTTGATGTACAAAGGGACCCGAGTGTCCTTGTACACCAGTCATTGAAAGCAAACATGCAGGTGCAGCAAGCAGTTAGGAAGGCAAATGGTATGTTGGCCTTCATTGCAAGAGGATTTGAGTATAGGAGCAAGGATGTTTTACTGCAGTTATAAAGGGCCTTGGTGAGACCACACCTTGAGTATTGTGTGCAGTTTTGGTCTCCTTACCCAAGAAAGGATATGCATGCCATAGAAGAAGTGCAGCGAAGGTTCACCAGACTGATCCCTGGGATGGCAGAACTGTCGTATGAGGGAAGATTGGGTCGACTCGGCCTGTATTCACTCGAGTTTAGAAGAATGAGAGAGGATCTCATTGAAACATATAAAATTCTGACAGGGCTAGTTAGACTGGAAGCAGGGAGGATGTTTCCCCTAGCTAGGGGGTCCAGAACGAGGGGTCACAGTCTCAGGATACGGGGTAGGACATTTAGGACTGAGATGAGGAGAAATTTCTTCACTCAGAGGATGGTGAACCTGTGAAATTCTCTACCACAGGAGGTTGTGGAGGCCAAGTCACTGAATATATTTAAGCAGGAGATAGATAGATTTCTAGACACAAAAGACATCAAGGGGTATGGGGAGAGAGCGGGAATATGGTATTGTGATAGAGGATCAGCCATGATCGTGCTGAATGGCGGGGCAGGCTCGAAGGGCCGAATGGCCTACTCCTGCTCCTATTTTCTGTTTATTAAAGTAGCAGCACATCACAAAAGTAAACATTGGCACACAGGATTACATTCACACATGAATAGCCTCCAGTCACACTGTTTGACTCTAGAAACCACAAAGTATATGCTCTATTAAAAACAAATCCCAAGAGTGAAATTAGCTTGTCTGGTCTCTAACGAGCTACTTGCTCAAAAACATTCAGGTAACATGGGCAAACAGGCAATTCTTATGATGGCCTTGGAGGTCGAGAGTAAACCCGGAAATCATTTTAAATCAATGCTGACCACAAGTTAACTTTCTGTAGGAGTGCAATTTTTTTTTTAAAAAAGAACTTTTGGAAAACAATTATGGTTCAATTGTTTTTTTAAATTTACACATGATTTTGCTTTTGCAGCTTCGATTTATTTTGTATGTCTTCTCTAGTTCTTGGTATTATCTATCTTTTGCTTCCTCTTGTAACTTTCCTTCAGTCTTTTTTTTCTTGAATCTATCCCTTTCAGTTGTTGTCATTAATTTGTTTTTTTTATAATTTCATCAATTTTTAGCTTTAGCTTTCAATCTTTTTACCTGTTTTGTTTAACTTAATGACTAGCTTTTTTGCTTTTCTTATATCTTTCCATTTGCTGTACCTACTTTATGGACAGCCTGTCAAGCAGTATAGTGACAGTTTAGTAGTGGTACTTTCCACCCAGCATTGATCAAACTAACTTACAAGATCATTAGAGAAGAGAATGGCCACTTAGCCCATTCAGAAGCTCGACACCATCCAGGACAAAGCAGCCCGCTTTATTGGCACCCAATCCACCACCTTAAACATTCACTCCCTCCACCACCGGCGCACTGTGGCTGCAGTGTGTACCATCTACAAGATGTACTGCAGCAACTCGCCAAGTCAACAGAGCCTCTCAAACCTGCGACCTCTACCACCTAGAACGACATGGGCAGCAGGCGCATGGGAACAACACCACATGCACGTTCCCCTCCATGTCACACACCACCCCGACCTGGAAATATATTACCGGTCCTTCATAGTCACTGGATCAAAATCCTGGAACTCCCTACCTAACAGCACTGTGGGAGTACTTTCACCACACGGACTGCAGCGGTTCAAGAAGGCAGCTCGCCACCACCTCAAGGGCAATAAATGCTGGCCTTGCCAGCGACGCCAACATCCCATGAACGAATTAATAAAAAGTTCATCCATCCAGAAATTCCTCAAGTCTTCCACATCAGTATCCAATTGGTTCCTACATGATTTCAGGGTTTTTGCCTCCACTCCGCCATCTGGAAGCCCATTCTACGTATTGCTCACAGTGTGAAGACTTTGCTGGTAGCAGTCCTAAATTTGCTGTCACTGTCAGAGGTGTCGTCTATCGGATCAGATGTTAAACCGAGGCTCCGTCTGCCTTCTCAGGTGCATATAAAAGATCTCACGGTACTATTTCAAAGCAGGAGAGTTCTCCCAGTGTTCCACCCAATATTTATCCCTCAACCAACATTACTAAAAAAAATTAACCGGTCATTATCTCATTGCTGTTTGTGGGAGCTTGCTGTGTGCAAATAGGCAGCCACATTTCCCAACATTACAACAGTGACTACACTTCAAAAGTACTTCATTGGCTGTAAAGCACTTTGGGACATCCTGAGGTCACGAAAGGCACTTTGTAAATGCAAGTTCTTCCCTTTTTATTTTTTAACTTTTTTTTTTAAGACCACGGAATTCTCAATACATTTTGTGGTGTAGATTACAGCCCTGATTTTAATTCTGGGCAGGTGGGGAGCAGGAAGAGTTAGAAACTCACCTGCTTCAGCAGAAAACAAAGCTCTGGGTATTTTAACTCCCGGGACACATTAACATGCCACTTGAGGAAGAAGCAGCTGCTGGCCTTTGAAAAACCGGGCAGCACTTGGCCACCAACCGGCACGAAGGTAGCTGTGGGGTTCCGGGAGCAGCTCACAGGAGAGAAGTGAAGGTTTGGGGCCCGAAGAAGCATTCCTGCTCCTCCAGGCCCCACAAAAGTAAAAAAATACACGTTTGTGCATTATCATCTTCCAGGCACAAAAGCCACAGCAACTTCCCCGCTCAGGCTAAAAGTTAAAATTGACATTGGACCCCGATCTGCATATTTAAAGAAGGACCCTGCTAGCATTGGGTGGGTGACTTAGTCGCCTGTCCAAAAGCTAGAGTAAAAGTCGCAGACAACATTGTCAGTGCAGCTTTCCTGTCAAAATTGCCCCCAAGATTTTCCTCCCACTTCACTGCTACAGTCACACCAAAACAACACTCCAATGTCCGGTATTCAGTTCTATAGCCAGGCAAAGAACTAGGCCATTGAGAATTTCTGGATTGAAAAGGCAATTCCCAACATCTCCACGTGAGAGCCCAACGCTCTGCTATTACATCTACTCGGCTGCCTTTTTGAAAAAAAAGTTATTTTACTAGGAACTTCATTTATTTTAAAACACTATTCTCTTCTACACCACCTCTCCACTTCCTATGCTCTGTCAGATCTAGAAAAGTCCAGTTAGAAAAATATTTCCATGATGCACATCTTAGATTAACTTGCCAGGAACATTGCGGGAAGAGCATTAACAATTTATTGCTCTCCCAGAAACCCAAGGGTGGCAAAACATTGTGACTGGGTTTCCAACTCAGATTTGCTATTCGAGATAGACATGTCGGCATTGTAGCAGCCAGAGCATCTTAATTCTTAATTAAAATTTGGCCACTTTTAGAATGATATCTTATTAGGTATTGTGGAAGACAGACTGCTTTCCCATACCAGCTATACTGTAGACAATCATTAAGATAAAATTCTGAGAGATCATCGCCTTTACTTCCTAGTTATTCTCTGAAGACTTTTTTTTTTAAAATGAATTTACTTCTGGAACAATAACTCTAGTTTCAAACTTTGAAGAAATTTGCACATCAGGTTCATATTAAGACAACATACAGAATTGTAAGTTTGGGACATTTTGAACATTTTTAAAAATTTTTGACTGCTGATCTTGTTAATATAGGACGTGTAACTTTTTTTTTATTCGTTCATGTGATTTTGGGCGTCACTGGCGAGGCCAGCATTTATTGCCCATCCCTAATTGCCCTTGAGAAGGTGGTGGTGAGCTGCCTATTACACAGCTATGATGTAACTCCTGACTACAGCCAGTGGCTGTCAGTGCATAATATGGGACATTCTTTCCAACAAAATTATTAATTTATTTACTTGTCTATAATAACAATTTCAGTGGAGTTATGTTACTACAGATAACCCTGTGCACTAATATTATGCCATGGCATTGTCACCAGGGCTTATTTAGTATTATACACTACAGGGGAAAACAGCATAAACCAAAATGTTTGGATGTTGTTCAATACTTAATCTATCATCTCAAAATGAGTCCTACCAGTGACAGGCATGTAGCCACTATGGAGTGAAGTATAGGTCAAAATACTCTATTTAGAGAATACCTGCACTTTTATTTTTAAAATGATTTGTTTTCAGGATGTAGGGAATACTGGCAAGGCTGCCATAAATTTTCCTTACTTGCTCTTCAACCGTAATAATAAAAATCATTAAGTAAATTGTGAGCTTAAACTTTGTACTGAAGAAGGTCCTGTTGTACGTTACTTACACCCCACTTACCCTGCAGAAATGGCTTCAAACCAAAGCAGTTCTGCACTATGTACCAGTTCTCTGTGTACCAAATTCACCTTGCTTACGCTGTAGAATGGATTCAGAGACTAGAAACTATAATACAAGCACATGTGCTCATTTTAAAAGAAACTACACATACACAATCCATGTGCGGAGTTCCTCTGGCATTCACAATATCACCATTCTACTTCCGTACCTTCCCAAATGTGAGGGAAGGTCCATGCATTCCATCTCATTGTTGGCCCACAGGCGTTGTAGGGGTAGGGTAGAGCTAGGTGGTCAGGCCTCTGCAACTAGAACAAAATGACAGATCTAATGGTATCAATTTATTTTTTCCACTGCCAGCACTCTCCCTCCAGATTGGCCACTTCATTTATACTATAGCAACATCTTTGTCAGCAGTACTGTAATATAAAGGGATATCAGCTTTTCAGATACTTTTGATTATAGATTACTACATGAACTCTACTTATTCTCTATGGTTTTGATTTTCTTCATTACATGTCTAGGAGTGAAACTAGATTGATTCCTGGGATGGGAGGGTTGTCCTATGAGGAAAGATTGAGTGAGTAGAATGGGCCTATATTCTTTGGAGTTTAGAAGAACGAGAGGTGATCACACTGAAACATAAGATTCTGAGAGGGCTTGACAGGGTAGATGCAGAGAGGTTGCTTTCTCTGGCTGGCGAGTCTAGAACTAGGGGGCATAGTTTCAGAATAAGGGGTTGGCCATTTAAGACTGAGATGAGGAGGAATTTCTTCACTCAGAGGATTGTGAATCTTTGGAATTCTCTATCCCAGAGGGCTGTGGATGCTGAGTCATTAAGTAGATTCAAGGCTGAGATAGATAGATTTTTGGACTCTAGGGGAATCAAGGGATATAGGAATCAGGCGGGAAAGTGGAGTTGAGGTTGAAGATCAGCCATGATCTTAACAAATGGTGGAGCAGGCTCGAGGGGCCTTATGGCCTATTCGTGCTCCTATTTCTTATGTTCTTATGAAGCTGGTCATTAAGTCTGGGAGAGAGAAAAAATACACTAAAAGGACCTTTGAAATGGATTGATGATGCATTTTTTAAAAAATAAACCCTACTACTCTACTAGGCACTGTTTTGGACAGTGATGAACTAAGGGGGTGAAATTGGTCCTAAGAAGTGTAAAACAGGCACAATGGAAAAGAAAAATCAGGCAAGGCGTAAAACATGCTGCCAATTCGCTATCACTCATTTTGCACTACCGCCCAAGAAATATTTCACGTCATATGAGCAGACGAGTGTGCATTCTCACTCATCCAGAATATAACACTATTCGACAGGCTTGCGATACATTTCATATTATGACTAGCCTGCTGGCTGTCTTGCCTGACTCTGAGCCTCCAAGGCATCTCACAGCCAGGCAAAATCACTTGAGATGAGAAAGTACTAGCAGTTCTCAAAACCACAAAAAAAAATTCCATCACATTCAAAAATGTGCCCATGTGAGGACAGGGTTACGTTAATCTTCACATTTAAAAAAAAATTAGAAAATGTATAAAACATACAATAATTTGCCTGCCGGATAATTATAACATTTTGCTAAGCTACTGAGATAGCTGCATAGCATTCCAGGACAAACCACTTTTTCCATTCACCAATTTCAAAAATCTACATCACAGCAAGTTAAACCCCGACAAAATTAGCTATATTCCATCATGAAAAAAATTAAATGAAACAAGCAATTTTTAACAAAAGTTTAAGGCTACTGCCGTAACTTAGAAGTCAAGCAAATTCCTGCCATTTGTGTGCATTTACGTTTCCCCCAGAAAATCAGATTCAGCCTAGATTATGCCACTTGCAGATATGTATTCATCTTCACTCGACCATGATGAAGGAACTTTAACAACAATCTTCTGAAAGCACATCTTTCAGTAACCACTTAAAGATTTCACGCATTATCTAGTAACGTTTACAGCTCTTTATTGGCAATTTGCTCTCTACCTTTCCGAAAGCACTGACTGCTACTGGCATGAATGAATGAGCAAAAATTTCCCTCAACTAAATATTGGAACAACCAAAGCCATTGTCTTTGGCCCCACCACCAACTCCGGTCCCTAGCCACCAACTCCATCCTGCTTCCTGGTCACTGTCTGAGGCTAAACCTTGGCATACTATTTGACCCAGATGAGCTTCCAACCACATATCTGCTCCATCAATAAGACCGCCTACTTCCACCTCCGTAACATCATCCGTTTCCGCCCCTGCCTCAGCTCATCTGCTGCTGAAACCCTCATCCATGCCTTTGTTACCGCTAGACTTAAAATGCTCCCTTGGCTGGTCTCCCATCTTAAACCCTCCATAAACTTGAGCTCATCCAAAACGCTGCTGCCCATATCCTAATTTGCACAAAGTCCCATTCACCCATCACCCATGTGTTCTTTGACCTACATTGGCTCCCGGTATGACAACACCTCGATTTTAAAATTCTCATCCTTGTTTTCAATTCCCTCCATGGCCTCGCCCCTCCCTATCTCAGTAGCGTTCTTCAGCCCTTCAACCCTCCGAGATTTCAGCACTCCTCTAATTCTTGCCTATCCCAGATTTTAATTGCTCCGCCATTGGCAGCTGTGCCTTCAGCTGCCTAGGCCCTAAGCTCTGGTATTCCCTCCCTAAACCACTCCCCTCCTTTAATACGCTCCCTAAAACCTACCTCTTTGCTCAAGCTTTTGGTCACCTGTCCTAATATCTCCTTAAGTGGCTCGCTGTCAAATTTTGTTTGATAACACTTCTGTCAAGTGCCTTGGGGTGTTTTACTATGTTAAAGAAACTATATAAATGCAAGTTGTTGTTGTATGGTTCCATGGGTACTGACAGCCCTCCATTATCTCACCCAACTGGCTGTTGTTCAAGTCTGGACAGTGACCATCAGTAGGCTATTCCTTTAATGGGGGGCTATTGCAGCTGAGCATAATCCTGTCGACAAGTAATCAAGAGTTGAAGCCCTGGTTGATATTTTCCCTCCCCATAACCCAGGGACCACAGAAGTTAATTATAGTACTCGAACTGCGACCCAGGCCAAGATCTGTTAACTTGGAGCAGGCACAAATCAAGCTTGTGACCTTCCAGTCTGTGTGGTTTTGCATTGTCAGAATGTGTTTCCACCTATTAGGCCAATAGGGGAGCCTCTGCTGACTTACCACGAAAATGTATTCAAAAAATAACTTCCTACAGTCTTCAAGGTTTTTAAACCAGAAGCTTGACATCATCTAATCACTACTTACTGATAATGTAGCTCTTCCTACTTTTTTCAACACGGATATTTTCTCAATTTTTAAAAAGTAACACTCCCATATTACCCAGAAAAAAACCCTCATCTCCACCTCAATAATCAGAATATGCACTACAATACTGAACCATAGTAGTTTACAACAGAAAATTCCATTCAGCCCAGTGGGCATGACTCGAGGACCAAGTGTAATGAATTCAAGTTTGCTGACAATACAAAGCTAAGTGGGACAGTTAGCTGTGAGGAGGACACAAAAAGGATGCAAAGGGATATAGACAGGTTAAGTGAATGGGCGAGAAGGTGGCAGATGAAGTATAATGTGGGAAAATGTGAAATTATCCACTTGGTAGGAAGAATAGAAAAGCAGAATATTTTTTTTAAAAGGTGAGAGGCTAAGAAATGTTGGTATTCGGCCTCATCCCGATATCCCCACCATCACAGAAGCCAGTCGTTAGCCAATCCGATTCATTCCACATGATATCAAGAAATGGCTGAGTGCACTGGATACAGCAAAGGCTATGGGCCCCGACATCATCCCGGCCGTAGTGCTGAAGCCTTGTGCTCCAGAACTAGCTGCGCCTCTAGCCAAGCTGTTCCAGTACAGCTACAACACTGGCATCTAGCCGATAATGTGGAAAATTTGTCAGGTATGTCCTGTCCACAAAAAGCAGGACAAATCCAATCCGGCCAATTACCACCCCATCAGTCTACTCTCAAACATCAGTAAAGTGATGGAAGGTGTCATCGACAGTGCTATTAAGCAGCACTTATTCACCAATAACCTGCTCACCGATGCTCAGTTTGGGTTCCGCCAGGACCACTCGGCTCCATATCTCATTACAGCTTTGGTCCAAACATGGACAAAATAGCGGAATTCCAGAGGTGAGGTGAGAGTGACTGCCCTTGACATCAAGGCAGCATTTGACCGAGTGTGGCACCAAGGAGCCCTAGTAAAATTGAAGTCAATGGCAATCAGGGGGAAAACTCTCCAGTGGTTGGAGTCGTACCTAGCACAAAGGAAGATGGTAGTGGTTGTTGGAGGCCAAACATTTCAGCCCCAGGACATTGCTGTAGCAGTTCCTCAGGGCAGTGTCCTAGGCCCAATCTTCTTCAGCTGTTTCATCAATGACCATCCCTCCATCATAAGGTCAGAGATGGGGATGTTTGCACATTGTTCAGTTCCATTCGCAACCCCTCAGATAATGAAGCAGTCCATGCCCGCATGCAGCAAGACCTGGACAACATTCAGGCTTGGGCTAAGTGGCAAGTAACATTCGCACCAGACAAGTGCCAGGCAATGACCATCTCCAACAAGAGAGAATCTAACCACCTCCCCTTGACATTCAATGGCATTACCATCGCCGAATCCCACACCAACAACATCCTGGGGATCACCATTGACCAGAAACATAAATACTGTGGCTACAAGTGCAGGTCAGAGGCTGGGTATTGTGTGTTCTGTGGCTCACCTCCTGACTCCCCAAAGCCTTTCTACCATCTACAAGGCACAAGTCAGAAGTGTGATGGATTACTCTCCCCTTACCTGGATGAGTGCAGCTCCAACAACACTCAAGAAGCTCGACACCATCCAGGACAAAGCAGCCCGCTTGATTGGTACCCCATCCACCACCTTAAACATTCACTTCCTCCACCACTGGCGCACAGTGACTGCAGTGTGTACCATCCACAGGATACACTGCAGCACCTCCCAAACCCGCGTCCTCTTCAACCTAGAAGGACAAGGGCAGCAGGCACATGGGAACACCACCACCTGCACATTCCCCTCCAAGTCAAACACCATCCCGACTTGGAAATATATCACCGTTCCTTCATCGTCACTGGGTCAAAATCCTGGAACTCCCTACCTAACAGCACCGTGGGAGAAACTTCACCACACGGACTGCAGCGGTTCAAGGAGGCAGCTCACCACCACCTTCTCTAGGGCAATTAGGGATGGGCAATAAATGCTGGCCTTGCCAGCAACGCCCACATCCCATGAACGAATAAAAAAAAATTTGGGTGTCCTTGTACACGAATCACAGAAGGTTAACATGCAGGTACAGCCTGCAATTAGGAAGGTAAATGGTATGTTAGCCTTTAGAGCAAGGGGGTTGGAGTAGAAGAGTAAGGAGGACTTGCTGCAATTATAGAGTTCTCTGGTGAAACCACACCTGGAATACTGTGTATAGTTTTGTTTTCCTTACCTAAGAAAGGATATATTTGCCTTAAAGTGGGTGCAAAGAATGTTCACTAGATTGATTCCTGGGATGAGAGGGTTGTCCTATGAGGAGAGATCGAGTAGAATGGGCCTATATTCTCTGGAGTTTAGAAGAATGAGAGGTGATCTCATTGAAACCTATAAAATTCTTAGAGGACTTGACAGGGCAGTTGCTGAGAGGATGTTTCCCCTGGCTGGAGAGTCTAGAACTAGAGGTTATAGTCTCAAGATAAGGGGGCGGCCACTTAGGACAGAGATTCAGTCAGAGGGTTGTGAATCTTTGGAATTCTCTACCCCAGAGGGCTGTGGATGCTCAGACATTGAGTATATTCAAGACTGAGATCGATGGGTATTTGGACACTAAGGAAATCAAAGCATATGGGGATTGGGCGGCAAAACGGAGTTGAGGTAGAAGATCAGCCATGATCTTCTTGAATGGCAGAACAGGCTCAAAGGGCCGTATGGCCTACTCCTGCTCCTAGTTCTTATGTTCTTATTTCAGCATGATGGCGGGAACTCAGCGGTTGGGTAAATAGTCATGTGGGAAACCCAGAAATAATTTTAGCATGTTGGATTGAGCAATCGCAACTCAATTGAAGGCACTTAATTTTACCTCTAGGTTTCGCCTCCCCAGCTGCGCAGCAGGTGTACTGTGCATCTGCATGACATGATGTGAACCCGACTATTTAAAAGGGCCAATGCAAAAATGGATTTTAAAGGAAAAAGGAGAACACAGAGCAACGTTTCCCTTGAGGTGCTACTGGCTGGTGTGAGAAATAGGAGAGACATCCAGTACCAGCTGACGGGAGGAAGAGACCTGCTTCTGCCACCAAGAAAGCATGGCTGGAGGTGGCAGAGGAGCTGAGCAGCAGGAGCATGGTGCCCAGGTCTTGGGTTCAATGCAGGAAGTGGTTTAATGACCTAACCAGGTCAGGAAAGGGGAATACATTTGCTGATACACCCACATCCTGTGAAAAGAACCCACCCGCCCCTCTCACTTTGTGCTGGCAAGCCTACTTCATCACATCACTCCTCACACCCACTTAAGTTTCTGCATCAACTAAACTTCACTTTCTACGCACTTCCTCACCTCCCCATTTGTGCACCCACAACTGCCACTTACCCAGTGGTGGGGACTGTACTACAACAATCCAATACAAATTGCACTGCCCAATGCTCGCTCCATAGCCCTATCTTCCTCGGCTTCAATCATTTATCCAATTTTCCCTCAAAAGATGAAATGGTCTCTGCCTCTACCACTCCCCTGTGGAAAAGTATTTCAAGTTCCAATAACTTCACAAGGAAATGAGGTGAGAGGCCAGGAGAAATCTCTTTGTGCAGAAGATTACTGGAGCATGGAACCTCTTGCCATAGGGTGTAGTTGAGGCACAGATCAACCCATCTTTTAAAGGAAAAGTACATAAATATTTGAAGCAGGGCAAGTTACAGGGATATGTGAAGAGAGCAAGACCACGGGATTAATTTTAGAATCCACTAGCAAAGAGCCAGTAGAAACTATAGGCCGAATGGCTATCTTCTGTGCTAAGTGGCTCCACTCAATATTAAGAAGTGATTTTATTTTTGTACACTTCAACCGTGGTAAAATATGCAATTAGGTACAACTCAGAGTCCCCCCCTACCCACTATATTTACAATCTGAGAATTACTAAGCAAAGTACTACACAGGTATCTGAATCAGTGCATTCGATGATCGACTTAAATAAGCCAGGATTCCGACAATTACTTGCACCTTAGTAAATTCCACAATTTCAGCTGCCGTACAAAGGGCCAAGCACGCTGATCAAATACACAGCACTCAGATTATTAGACAAGCATGACGTAATGCCCTAGTGTGATGGAGATTTAATCATTTTTGAACCTGCATTACTCTGGGAATTTCCAATGGCTAATCCATCAGGCTTCATTGCGTCTATGATAGGATACATTTCATAATGTAGTCATTTGAGAAGACGAGTACTAGGTACGGCTGAACAGATAATGTGGGTTGTACACACTCACCCAGATCAGCACATCAGTAAAACAACATTAAAATAAACTGAACACTTTTTAAATGTTGCATCTGTGGCAATTCTGCAGAAAACTAATTCAGAATTTGATTTAAAGTAGATATATTGGGAATGCAATACTTACATATGATGGCCACAAAAGTAACAGCCATAAAAGGATTATCACTATGGATTACATCACAGAAACAGGCCATTCGACCCATCGTGCCTGTGCTGGCTCTTTAAGAGGAGCCATCTACTCTAAAGGAAAAAATATGCAGGGCTATGGGGAAAAGGGCAGGGGATGGGACTAGCTGGATTGCTCTTGCACAGAGCTGGCACGGACTCGATGGGCCGAATGGCCTTTCCATGATTCTAATCCCCATTTCCCTGCTCTTTCCTTGAATCCTTTTCAAATGCTAATTCTCTTTTAAATGATGTGTGATAGCGTTAATAGCCACTTGTGATAAAGCCTTCCATGCTCTAATAACCGTCAGAGTGAAATAATTCCGAACATTCATTCTTCTGCTGATAATGCTGCCTCTATGCGCCATTGTTGACAATTTATCAATCACTAGGTACAGTCTTTTACTATTTATCCTCTCAAAACATTTCATGATTTTGAATACCTTTATTACATCCCCTCTTAATCTTCTCTGCTCAAGTGAAAAAGCCCCATTTTTAAGCCTTTCTTCACAACTATAAGCTTTTATTCCCACTAAAATTCTAGTGAACAGTTGCCATTTCCAAAGTTCCAATATCCTATCTATAATGGGGTGCCCTGAATAGCATACAATACTCCAACCACAACCTAACCAACATCTTGTACAAATTCAACATCACTTCTTTTTTGTATTCGGTGGTTTACAAATAAAACACTGAATTCCACTTGACTTTTTTTTCTAAATGTGCTTTTCTACCTGCACTCCAATCTTGAACAATGTATTTGCAACCCTAGATCTCTCTGTTCCTCCATTCTTAAGATTCTTAAATTTTAAGAGCATATTTCTTTTCCTCCCAAAATCTACAACTTCATACTTCTTTGCACCTGTCACCTATCTGCCCTACTCACTAACTGGTCTGTTCAGTTACACTCTTCCTCAAAGTTTACTATGCCCTTAAATTTATCTAATTTTGATAATAATCGTCAATGTCCAAATTATATTTATATATAGTCAAAATAAGAGGACCAAGAACAGATCCCTGGGATCTCAACACTAAACATATACTCCAAATCCAATAAACCTCATTTTGTCCCCTTGCTTTCTCTCTATTCACATGGCTACATTCCCTTATGCTTAAAAGATTTGTTGCAAAAAAATTTGGTTATCTCAACAACAGTCTTCTGAAGGTCCCTAAATACAACATCAACCACAATCCCTTCAGTTATACATTCTGAATGTCTCCAAAGATTCAATTAAATCAGTCAAGCTCAACTTGCCCTTTACAAATCCACAATGACTGTCCCCAATTACCTTATGCTATGTGTTCACAAAGTAATTAAGGATGAGAGAGGCCATTTGACCCATCTTACTTCAACCATCCAGAAATAACCTGAAGACACTCACCACAGCATCCAATTGGTCCTTAAAAGATTTCAATGTTTTTACCTCTACTACTTTACCTGCAAGTCCTTTTGTATTGATCACTCTAATATGACAAAGCACCTGCTGATATCAATTGGAGATATGCCTTTCACTAGCTTGAACCTATGTCCTATTCAGGCAATTTATTGGGAAGCAATTTCCCACATTTACTTTTTCCATACTGTTAACTACCTTATATACTTCGAAGATCACCTTTAGGTGTCTGCCTTCCAGGCTTAAAATGTCCAAATTTCTTCAGTCTTTATCCTAACCCCCTACCTCCGATTCTAGGGATCAGCCTCTTGGCTCTGCTCTACGGTGCCTCCCTTGTGTTTCGTGACCAAAACTTGACACAGTACTTAGGATATGGTCTGACCAGAGTATTGCAGTTTAATCACAACTTCCACTGACTTATAATTCTACTGTTTTGGCTATATAGCTCAAAGTTATATTGGCTTTGTTGATTGCTGCTTTTCATTTGTTGGACATGTTGAGTGTACTAAGGCTCCTAGGTATCTTTCAACTTCATCCTTCACTATTTGAACACCATATATCAATTATGGTGATTCACTCATTTAATTCTGTATTATGTACTCTGAAGGTTTATCCACAACCATGATAAGATTAGCTGGCTTATCATTTCCTGGCTTAACCCCTTCCCTTTCTTGAAGACATACAAAACTTGCCAACCTGTTGCCCTTTAGCACAATTGCTATTTCCAAATATTTTTGCAAAACTATTATTAGATCTCCTGTAGTGTTGTTCACTTTGAGTCAGAGGATACACTGTTTTATAACAATAGGGTATTATCACCAAGGTATGACAAGGAAACTGTTACAGGAGCGAAGGGTGACGGTTATAGGAAATGGCACCATAGCCAAGACTTAATACTTTACTACAGGACCTCTCATGGTGGGTTGGAAGATACACTGTTCTATGCAATGTAATATATAATATGGTATCAGGCCATTGATTTATGGTAATTCAACAAGTTAAATTGCATTTTTAATTGAGTACTGGAAAGCATTAAATATTTTAAAGCTGAAAGTCTAAGAGTGTCCATATAAGTGTAGAAACTGTGAAAATCAGTGGCCTTGATAACTATTAAAAGTTAGTTTAAGCAGTTATTTTTAACCACTTAAGTGTTTTTTTTAAAAAAGGGAAGATTGTGGGAAAATGTTCCAGGTAAGTAGGAGGTAGACTGCAAGAATTGTGCGGATCTGTAGTAGGAAAAGATGGATATTCCTGAAATTTAAGCATGGGAGTCAAGGAGTGTGGGGGCACAGACCGGGGTTTGGGGGGGGGGGGGGGGGAACAGAGTTTGGAAGAACCAGGAGTGTGGCTGAGGGAGCACTGGGACGGGCCTTGTAGAATGGGAAAGAGTCGTTAGAGCATGGCAAGAGGTAGACTTCAAAAACTGTGTAGATGGTGGGGCACCCATGTCTGTAAGGAGAGTAAGAGATGAGTCCCAAAGTACGGGAGCACTGAAGAGGTGGCAACTGTGGGAAGGGGGATTGCTGAATGTAAGGTACGGTTGTAGAGTACTGCAAACAGCCCCTTATCCTGCCGCAACCGGAAAGTGTCATGGCTCAGAGTCTGGCCAAAGCAGAGCATCCAGTCGCAGCAGGATGGAGGAGACTTTTTTTAAATATATAAAAAGGGGTTTTCCCAGCAGTGACTATTATTTAATGTAAATAATCCTAAGTATTTAATTTAAATAATACAGGTTTCCATACTCCGGGGTAACCCTATCACCAAATTCCTTGTCCACTTATTTACTGCTGAGGAAAAAGCCTTTAAATAAATATATCTCCCTGCCCCAAACTCACTAAAAGCTACTGCACAGGTACAAAAAGTAATCAAAAAAGCTAATGTAATGTTGGCCTTTATCTCAAGGGGGCTGGAATAAAAAGGGCAGGAAGTTGTGTTTCAGTTGTACACAGCCTATGTCAGACCACATCTGGAATACTGTGATCAGTTCTAGCACCACACCTGAGGAAGGATATATTGGCCCGGTTTTTGTTAGATATGGGTATAATCAAAGGCAGGTAAATGGAGTTGAGGTACAAATTAGCCACGATCTGACTAAGTTGTGGAACTGGCTCGAGGGGCTGAATGGCCTACTCCTGTTCATACGTAACCTCTTTCCCGCAAGCAGACTTCATTTCCCACCCTGCTGCCAAGAGCCAACCCAACATGATTCAATCCTCCAATCTCAAGGTGGCTTTCCCCCACAAATGTTGAAAAACAAGTTCTTGCCTGTTGTCAGGAATTGCCTGCAAATGCTTCAGCACTTAAAATCATAATGGCAGAAAGCATTAGCAGGCTATATTTTGGAGTTCCAAGATGGGTGGCATTGTGGAAAGCAGTTACACAGCACAATCTATCTGAAGACACTACAGTTAATGTCCCAAAGATAAAAATGCAATCTTGGAGAACTCAGAGGTATGTAAAATGAATAGGTAAATTTAAAGCAACAGAAATAACATGATAGAAATACCGTGACAGAAGTAATGAAGTGTTATTTGACAAGTATGTACATAAATTAAACTTTTTACATATGATTGCTCGATAGATATACAGAGACACATTCACATATTTAGAGGATCCCTCTGCGTTGATCATTGCAAGTTTGGATATGCCTCGTTTCTTACCTATTGCTGCTGCCTTGTGTTCTTGGCTGTCACTCTGTCCTCTCTTTATCTTTGTGGTCGTCTCAGTGATGATTTGTTTCCACCTCTCAGAGTTCTTTCCCAGTCAATGCTTCCTGTGTCCTTTGCATGCACCTCTCGGTCCCCATTTTCATCACCACCTCCTCCATTCCTCATGGTTCTGCTACTTGTCCTTTCCATCTGCTTCCCTGTTTCATCCTTCCAATTCAGTTCTCCTGCACTCCCCTGTCCATTGTTTCCCTTCCCTTCCATCCAACTATTTTCTTATCTTCCTTGTCTCCCTAAAGTTCCTGTTGCCAGTCTCCCCTTTTTCACCCCCCTTCACCTCTTACCTTTCTTCTGCCAAACTAGACTCCTCCTAGTGAAGGTCTCTTGATACTTCACCACCTTGCCCTATGCTGATTAGCTCCTCACTCATTCTCCATTCTTAATTACATGTCCCCCACCCCTTTCTCGCTAAAAACATTTTACAGAAAAGTAGCTGTTTCAAAACTGAAGTGCCAAATTTACAGAACTGGTGATGATGAGGCACAAAATGCAAAAACAGGGTGAAGAAGGGGCTTGTCAGTGAGAACAGGCAGGTCAGTGCCAATAGCCGATACAAATGAGGGCTAGTGACGATCAGGCAGCAGAAGGCGTTGGAGGAGGGAGCAGCCCTTGTAGTGTGGCTAAAGTCATAAAGATCAGCCAGTGGGAGTAGGAGGCCTTGGGGCCCGGAGCGGGTTCAATTCAAGATGACATAACAGGGCCTCAGAGGACAAAAGATGATAGAATGGTGTGCTGCAAGCAGGAAGCAAGACCAGAGAACATGAGTGGCAGTAACCATCACAAAGAAGCAATGCATAAAATGGTGATAGCCAGAACACAAGGTGCGTGGCATACACAAGACTTTTAATATCTATATACAATACTGAACATTTTACATATGCATGCACCGTCAATCTCCCATTATAAATTTCTATGTCTGCATTTATAATGAAAACTGTCACTGTGATTACATCCTCCCCCATTAGTATCACTGTAATGTCCAAGTTTTGCACTTGCCAGCTCCTAAGCTTGTACTCGAGAGAAACTACAATGCTCCACTTCTCTACTTCCTAAATTGCCATATATTTTGCTCTTTATTATAGATTGACATGAAAAAATGACAGAATGCAGGACTTTAAAATGGCAGCTGAATTACATCTACACATCCTTATCCAATTTTCCCCCATATTCTAACTTCACTTTACCTGAAGACTACACTTTGTCTTGGCTTCCTATGTGCAATGCAAAAGGAGATTGACTAGTATTATAGATAGTAGATGGGGATGAGATAGTAGAGACACTGAATATCTCAGTATTCTGGGATGCAAATCATCTAGGCCATGGTGAATTTTCTGCTTTCAATACCATTAACTGTCTTTCATTTTGAACGTTTATCTCGTCATGGTTCTTCCACATCATCCTCTGACATTCTTAGTCTAATTTTCACCTTTCTCTAAAAACTGAGGTAAAATGTTTATTTAATTCCACTGCCATCATTGTAATTGTGGACGTATGAAATTTTCATGCAGCTACTGTTTTATGTATTTTTTTAAAATAAAGATTTTAGTGAAACAAAATGAACTGTGCAAGTACAATGACAGGCTATCTTCCTAAAGCTGGGGTGAGGTTGGAGATAGTATTTAGGTCTTATATAACACCAGAATGAAAGAGTGATGGCTATAAGTCTGACCCTGCTGGATATAGAGGAAAGTGCAGTTTGAGCTAAGAATTGAGGGCATCACCTAACAGAAAAATGTATTTGCTAAATTCAATTTTTTCAACAACGTACAGGTACTAATATACTAAACAAGCATTGCAACAAAACTGAAGTGTAGTGCTTGTAACTAATGCAGTATTTTTTGCTAGTCAAAAATCAAGTATAAACAGGAAAAGCTTGTAAACAATTTAATTATTTAATATAGGAAGATACAAGGATTATCGGTGACCTTCACTGCCAATGCAAAATTTAGCCATGAGTGCATGTGATAATTTGACCCTTGCTACACACACACACACGCGAAAAGGTGGACAGTGAGCAGTGAAATTTCACTTCACTTCACCGTTCCAAGTTAAATATTGCTGCACAAATTCATAGAAATATCAGCAAAAACCAAACCTAAATTTATTAACTGCTACATTTTGGACAGATAGCACCAAAATAATTTTTCTACTGAACCTTTCCATGTACCAGATTATCAATACCACTACTATCCTAAATAACATGCAAAAATAAAGTTACTTAAACACAGACTTTCCTGTTTATTAAACCAGAAACAATTGTTATTGCCGATTTGCTATAATGGTCTATCATCGGAATTTAGTCAAATAAAAAAGTAACCCATCACAAGATGTAGCTGTTTCATATATAGTTCAAATACTGAACTAGTGAATGGTGGGCAAGAAGGTGGCAGACGGAGTATATAGTGTGGTGAAATGTGAGGTTATTCACTTTGGTAGGTAAAATAGAAACAGAATATTTTTTTTAAAATGGTAAGAAACTATTAAATGTTGGTGTTCAGAGGAATTTGGGTGTACTTGTATATGAAACAGTTAATATGCAGGTACAGCAAGCAACTGGAAGGCAAACGGTATGTTGGCCTTTATCTCAAGGGCGTTGGAGTAAAGAGTAAGGAAATCTTGCTGCAATTGTACAGGGTTTTGGTGAGACCACACCTGGAGTACTGTGTACAGTTCTGGTCTCCTTACCAAAGGAAGAATATACTTGCCTTAGGATATTGGATATACTTGCCTATATGTGCAATGAAGGTTCACTAGATTGATTCCAGGGATGAGAGGGTTGTCCTATGAGGAGAGATTGAGTAAATTGGGCCTATACTCTCTGAAGTTTAGAAGAATGAGAAGTGATCTCATTTAGAGGGCTTGGCAGGGTAGATGCTGTTCCCCCTGGCTGGAGAATCTAGAACTAGGGGACATAGTCTCAGTATAAGCAGTCAGACATTTAGGGCTGAGATGAGGACGAATTTCTTCACTCAGAGGGTCGTGATAATTTGGAATTCTCGACCCCAGAGTGCTGTGGATGCTCAGTCGTTGAGTATATTCAAGGCTGAGATCGACAGATTTTTGGACTCTAAGGGAATAAAGGGATATGGGGATAGGGCGGGAAAGTGGAGTTGAGGTCAAAGATCAGCCATGATTTTAGTGAATGGCGCAACAGGCTCGAGGGGCTGTACGGCCTATTCCTGCTCCTATTTCTTATGTTCTTATGAATGACAAAATTTACATATGTTGTTTGGAAAAATGTACAGTATGCATGATGTTACAGTATATATTAGAAACACTTTTTCCTCTTGTTCAGCATTATATGCAAGAATAAGTAGCCAAAGCAAACAAGACAGTCCCAGATTAACTGTAAAACAGTCAACTGTTTTGATCAGGCAACATGGGATCAGCTACCGCTGTTCTAGTGAAAAACTGAGTTTCTGCATCTATTTCAATTTAGGAAGACTCTTGTACCATCATTTACTTCACTATCAAATGGCAACAAAATGAAAATAGGTGCAATCAGAGGCCATGCACACTACTAAGATATCATGATGGCCCACATCTCTGACAATAACAGAAGCACTCGCCGTTTCTTGTAAAGGTAGCCACGTTTTTGGGTTGTGCTGGTCTGAACTACTCGTGCCCATCCCATCCGACAAGCAGAGCTGTTGTATTCCCGTAGACCTGTATGGATTTTCTCCAGCCATTGCAGAAGGTATGCAGGCCCTGTTGTGGGCGGGCGGGTGGGGGGGAAATGGGAAAGAAACCACTCTTTACAACTTTAAAACTGCAGATCCAGGATTGCAGAACTCTTTTCTGAAGTTATTGTGCAACATAAATGCTGGTTCAGTGAGTTTTGGACTACAAACCACTGTATCACAAAAATCTGCAAATTAATGTGCACCAAGTAAGCCACAGTATGGAGAGGGGCAAAGGCACTTCCTAATAGGGAAATGTCACTTGCCCTGTACCATTCATTTTTTTAAAAAAATTCATTCTCGGGAAGTGGGCGTCACTGGCAAAGCCAGGATTTATTGCCCATCCTGAGTTACACTAAGATGGTGGTGGTGGGCCTTCTTCTTGAACTGTTGCAGTCTGGTAGTTTGATACAACTGAATGGCTTGCTAGACCACTGCTGAGGGCAGTTAAGAGTCAACCATTTTGCTGTGGGACTGGAGTCACATATAGGCCAGACCAGGTAAGGACGGCAAGCTTCCTTCCCTAAAAAGGGCATGAATAGTTTACGACAACTTCACTGTCATTTTTACTGATACCAGCTTCTTTTCAATTTCCATTTTTTTAAAAATAAAATGGAATTCAAATTCTCAAACTGCCATGGTAAGATTTGAATTTGCTTTCTCTGGATTATTAGTCCAGGCCTCTGGATTACTAGTAACATAACCACTACACTATCATAACCATTAATATACCTTGAAATAGTCCAACTAAACATTGGTAGAGGTCTTGGAGCAAATCTCAAAACTATCTTTTCTGCCAGAAAAGGGGCATGTTATGGGAAAAAAAAATTATTTGCCAAGAATGAAACAAATATCCCCATCCACTTCAACCACAAATTGATTAGGTTTCTAAAATCACATTGACTCAATTTCCCATTTTAAAAAGTTTGGCACCACAGCTGTGTACACTGAAGTAGGTAATTTTCAGTCATGGTCTAATATAAACACCAGCAGTGATGTCTGAAACAAAGATAGTCAAAAAAATATAGCTGCTAGTGATCTTGGTGTCTGAAATGCTCCTGTTCTCTTTCATACAGGCAGCAAAATGGTTTTGTTGTCACTGGCCTGTATGAAACTTCCTACACGCAGCTGTTCAGAGTTAATCTTTGCAACGGTGAGCTTCAGTGATGGTAGCTTCCCAATGTCTGGAGAAGATCCATACACACCAGCAAAGCTTCTTCGCTCCTAGTATGAAGGTGAGCGAGAGAAAGCTTCAACTGCTCAGTCTGTCAGGACAATATTAAAAAAAAGGGCAAGTTCAACTGCATGGAAGTAGTTCTCTAATATAAGATGTGCTTTAAAAGAGCACATGATGTGGAGATGCCGGTGATGGACTGGGGTGGACAAATGTAAGGAATTGTACAACACCAGGTTATAGTCCAACAGTTTTATTTGAAAATCACAAGCTTTCGGAGCTTACCTCCTTCGTCAGGTGACGAAGGAGGTAAGCTCCGAAAGCTTGTAATTTTCAAATAAAACTGTTGGACTATAACCTGGTGTTGTACAATTCCTTACATTAAAAGAGCACAGACCTTGAAGAAATTCATCTCACAACATAGGGCAGGGTGTTAGAGTAAGCATTGTTTCATTGATGCTAAAAACCAAGTCATTCAGTGAACTGCAAATACAAATGCATTATAATTTTTCAGGAGCTAAAATTACCATCACACAATATTCAGTTTATACTATGATTGTATAGTACCATGGGTAACTTTGAAGAACATTTCATCAATTCTAGAACACACTGCATTAACTAATCACTACTAAAATATAGGTTAATCACATAGATACAGGCTAGTTGACCGAAGTTCTCCGACTGTGTGCTCACTGGCTAACGATTTTCTCTCCATTCATTTTGATGGACAGGAAAGTCACAGCCTCGCAAGCATAGAAGTGGAAAACCCCAGCCATCAAGTCTTACTTCCAGTGACGGTTAAATTATTTTTTTTTTTAAAGTCATGTATTGTAAAGGAAACAACTTCTGATCTATTCTATTCATTTCAAGTCTTAGAAAAATTAAAACTGTAATCATGTGTCTATCAAAATCATAAAATTACATTCAGTATATAGTTCCACTAGAGTGAGTGCTATACAGGCTATAACCAGACACTGTATACCAGAATCCAAAGGGCTACTCTGTAAATAATTGATGAGTACTTTCTACAATAGTCTGTACTGGGCATGAACAATACTAACTATGAACTCACCAACCTCAGATATTTCATACAATTTTTCAACAAATCCCTGTTTTTTTAAAAAAATAAACAACCTTCCAGAACCAAAGCCATTATAGCTCTATGCATGAATCATTCTATAATGTTAACTTTGTACAAAATCAGCAGTCACATCTCACAATAATCTACTTTAATCTGATTAACTCCACCTTTAGCTACATGCCCTACTAAACACAAAAACTCTCATATACTGCAGTTGTTTTACCGTTGCAATTCTTAAAACAATTTTAATTGTAAACAACTTTGTCTTTTGGATTGTTGTAAAATAATGCAAATGTGCAGTTATTACATCAGAATAAAAAGTTGAAACTGTATCTTGGAACAGTTTATGAAACACTTCAGGCCCCCATCCACAAGCAGTACAACTCAGATCATAGCACTCCAATTTTGTAAATAAGAATTGCCTCATTTTTCAGCTTTAAAATGGATCTGAATGAAAGACTCATAGTTCTTGCTCCCTCATGACACCAATAAAAGTGGTAGCCAATACATTACTGTTGTTAAAAACCAGACGAGTTTTATTTCATAGTTCGCTCTTATTTTCATATCCCACACTTGTCTTTAGTTTTACTTCAGCAACTACTTCAGGGAATATTTTAAGTTTTGCAATTACAACCAATAAAGCACTCATTCAAAATGCAATGATTATATATTGTTAGCCACTGTACCTGCAAAATACTTCAGCCTCAAAATTAAAAAGGAGGCAAAGCACTTGCAGCAGGAATCTTTGCTTTATGAATATCCTAAGATTAAAGCTACTTTCCAGCACATGAAGATTTGAACAAAAAAAGGGACTAAAATTGCAATAAAAATACAAACATTTAATACTGAAGAAAACAACTATCTACACATTGAAAGCTTTGCAGCATAGTATATAAAGTGCCGTATTCTAGTTACAAACATCTTAATAGTATAGAATTTCTTGACCAAAAAGCCCAATGTAACCATCAATAGTGGTATAAAAAAAGGACTTCAGGTTTTTTTCACATTGCTCACTATGCAGTCCAATCATGTTTCATAAAATGGCAGTAGTGGAAGATCCTCTTCACAAATGTATATTCCCAGATTACAGTCTACCTGTGCATCCTTGTATAATTAAACCTTTCCAGAACATACAAATGATCATTGCATTATTCTCAGTTGTAACACTGACTGGTTGATTTTAACAACAATTTTAAAACTATTGCAGTTGTAAAATTCTCTCATACATATTCCAACTTCTATCCATCAATATTGGTGGCATTGTGGACAGTGAAGAAGGTTATCTAGGATTGCAACGAGATCTTGATAAATTGGGCCAGTGGGCCGATGAATGGCAGATGGAGTTTAATTCAGATAAATGCGAGGTGATGCATTTTGGTAGATCGAATCGGGCCAGGACCTACTCCGTTAATGGTAGGACGTTGGGGAGAGTTATAGAACAAAGAGATCTAGGAGTACAGGTTCACAGCTCCTTGAAAGTGGAGTCACAGGTGGATAGGGTGGTGAAGAAGGCATTCAGCATGCTTGGTTTCATTGGTCAGAATATTGAATACAGGAGTTGGAATGTCTTGTTGAAGTTGTACAAGACATTAGTAAGGCCACACTTGGAATACTGTGTACAGTTCTGGTCACCCTATTATAGAAATGATATTATTAAACTAGAAAGAGTGCAGAAAAGGTTTACTAGGATGCTACCGGGACTTGATGGTTTGACTTATAGGGAGAGGTTGGATAGGCTGAGACTTTTTTCCCTGGAGAGTAGGAGGTTTAGGGGTGATCTTATAGAAGTCTATAAAATAATGAGGGGCATAGATAAGGTAGATAGTCAAAATATTTTCCCAAAGGTAGGGGAGTCTATAACGAGGGGGCATAGATTTAAGGTGAGAGGGGAGAGATACAAAAGGGTCCAGAGGGGCAATTTTTTCACTCAAAGGGTGGTGAGTGTCTGGAACGAGCTGCCAGATGCAGTAGTAGAGGCGGGTACAATTTTGTCTTTTAAAAAGCATTTGGACAGTTACATGGGTAAGATGGGTATAGAGGGATATGGGCCAAGTGCAGGCAATTGGATCTAGCTTAGTGGTATAAACTGGGCAACATGGACATGTTGGGCCGAAGGGCCTGTTTCCATGTTGTAAACTTCTATGATTCTATGCCTTCCAGGAAAACACAATTGTCTCTAGGTTACACCCATACCTTTACTACTGTAAAGTTTTCCATTAAACCACCCACACACATTAATTAACCAATTTGGTGAACCACCTGTACCGTTAAGGAAGAACACTATAGATGGTGGCAAATAAGCACACTGGATAGACACTCTCCAAGCTCAATGAAGATTTAAAAATTAAAACAGTGGAAAGTGCCCATAATTTCAAGTGTGACTAAGTTCGCCAGTCGTTACAACGTATCGCTTCAATGACTTTACATAATCAATTTTCTTTAAAAAAACACTTCTTTGCTACAAATGACAAAATTAGAATCAGTCTACAACAGCTTCAAGATGAGTATATTATTAAATGTCAACCGCTTTCAGCAACATACACATTTTAAAAATAAAAAAATCTGAATGATGTCGACTAGGCTAATGCACTTGCTGAAATACGATTCCAGGAACCGCAATTCAACATCGTACATAATTACAGCTGAGACTACTTACGTAGAAAAGCTTAAAACTGTAATACACAAGCCCTAGCTAAATCTCTGGAGTATAATCTGTTGAGCCTGGCGGGCAGTGCGCCCAATACAGCAAGACGACAAACGGTAAATCAAAAGCCACAAAGCAACTGCTGATCCCTTCGTGCAAAGCGTTATGTAAAAATAAACACTTAAATCTCCATATAGCTTAAAAAAAACACGGAATCTAGACTCAACCTTACCTCGTCCTCTCCAGCAGATGGGTGTTTCTTTCCATTTGCATCTCCATCCTCCTCCTCACTTGGACAGGTCCTACGTGTCGCCATTATTTCATTTCAATTTAAAGCAAATCCAGATCAGGAGAACACTCCCTCGGCTCAGTACATTGAAAAATCCAATCATGAACAGCAACAAAAAAAATACAGCCAGATGATAACTCGCCGGTCTACCCGTCGTTCCTCATTGTTTCTTAAAGAAACTGGAAATAAAAACACATACACCGTCAGTTTGTCGCAAATAATTACTTGTACAATAATTTATGTTAACAACCCTCCTTAAAAGAGACAGTGGTCATAAGAATGCACTGACTCAGAAGACAAGTCAGTTTTCCCGACAGTTGCTTAAACCTCCTTCCATCAAACAAGGAAACGCCTCTTTTTTATAATTTAATTTTCCTGTTACTTGACTTTTCCTACTGAAGCTGCGTTTATGCTCAACACCTTCCAACGCCAAGTTTCCTTCGGTTTTATTCTTTTCTCCTCCTCCGATCGCCCGAATCTCGGAAGATTATGTAATCCCAGTAAACCTGTGATCTCTCCCCCCCCCCCCCCGCCCAAACACACACACACACCAAAAATACAAAGATCCGAAAAAGTGATTAAAACGAAGATCGAACAGATGTAGTCTGGAGGCAGATTTTCACACTGCTCCCTACGTGCCGGGAATGGTTCCTGACAACTAACCATTTGTTGTGGGTGTTTCTGTTTGATAATTCACCCAAGTACCGAGTTGCACAGAGAGGATGCAATGTGCAAATTAAGTAATAACGACCCCCCCCCCCTCCCATGTAAATCGCTATATCGTGTGTAGTAGTTCCAGTCAAAGGGAAAAACTCTCTCCCCCACCACCACCACCACCTTGCAAAATATCTCGATCACACCCGATTTCCATATCACAGTGTGTGCAGAATTCCCCCTCCCCATCAATCATCAATTCAAGCGGAGTCGGAAACAAATCCGCACACACTCCGCCTCTCCCACCGCCGCCGTTCCGCACTTTGTTTTCCTCTCGTTCCCCGGTTTAATGCTTAATGGGGAGGAAGACCCTCTCCCTCACTCCACTCCACTCCACTCACTCGCACCTTGTAGCGCCGTGTAGGGGGCCGAGGCCTAAATCCCCTCAGTCCAGGAGACTCCTGCTGCTGTCCCCCAGTCTCGGCCGCACTCTCCCTGCCACCAGCTCCTCCGCCAGCAGCACCGCCGCCGCCACTAGCACCACCACCATAGCTCCTCAGGGGCTTCTCCGTCTCTCGATCACTCCCTCCCTCCCTCCCTCTGATTGCTGTCAGTCGCCGCTCCCTCGAGTCCGGCGGCGGCGCCCCCTCCGTCGCTCGCGCGCGCACACACCCACACAACCAGATAAAGAGGACGGTTTAACCCGAGTGTGAAGCCGGGCCCGCCGCCAACTTCATCATCATCATTATTATTATTATTATTCTCCCTTGATTTGATTTGATTTATTTTTCTCTCCCCGCACCCAGTCCACGAGCCTCCCGAAAAATGGGGAGGGGGGGGGGGGGAGGGAATAAGAGGCAAAGAACCCAGCCGCCCGCGAACAGCTAATCGTAAGCCGGTTTACATTGGCGGCTCCACACATTGTCCAATCGGATAGGGCGTTTTATCCATTCCCCCCCCCCCACCACCTCTCCGCGCTTCCCAACAATTATTCCCAACTCCGGGCCAATGGGGAATGAGCTCGCGCTCCATCATCAGACACTCGAGCGGAGCCAATCAATGCAGAGCCGCCGCCCCCCGCCCCGCTCTATTATCCCCCACATTATCAGACCGATAAACATTGATACACTTGTTAAATCTGGTACATTTTTTCAGAGTGGGTTCCCCAGCTAAAGATTTTTTTCTCTCTACAAAGTTGGTTGGTGCGAAGGTCCGTGCAGATTTTTCTTTTAAAAATATGCAATAGTATAGGGAACAAAAGTGGATGCAGCGCAGGTTATTGTAGAGTGGTGTGATCTTCAACAGTATGTGAGCTGCATAGAAATTAAGCGTAAGGACGGATGATCATTTACTACAGTTCGCCGAACAGTTATTCTCGTGGCAGAGCTTGTAATTGTGGCGCTGGGAGGTTGGGCAACGTATTTCGCAGCTTGAAACGGGCTACACAACTTAAGAGAGTTTCTCTCTGATCACTAACACCTCGTTCAAATCACAGTTCGAACCAGAGGCAGGTGTTGGTAGTGTCGTGCAGCATTTAACTTATTGATCCTAAAATAATGGCAGTGATTCTTTGTGACGCCTGTTTTCACACCGATTCCCCACTCCTCATTCTCACGATGATCTTAAAGTCCTCATCTGATGGATTTGCCATCCGATTGTTACTTACGGATGTGCATCGCAATATTTTCATCTCAAGATGCGATTCGCCATGATGCTGCACTTCATGGATTATTATTATGATGTCCTGTGCCTTGCAGAGATTTGTCATAATCTTATCATTTGTTACATTCCTCTTCAAAAAACCATTCGTAATTTCTTCCAGAATTTTTATGGCACCGTTAAGTTACTGTGGAGATTCATTTGGCCCTCTTGTTCCTTGTAGAAATCTCTCATTTTTGGATTGATTCGGTGCAATATCCTAATTTCTCACAGAATCTGATTCCAAATCTCCTCTTAGATTTGTCACAGCCCTTTCATTCATTCACTCACTATTTCCTCACACATATTTGCCATAATCAAATTGTTCCTTCCTTCGATTCACTCAAATAGACCAAAGGGCCTTCTTCGCCCGAACCGAGCTTGTGACCATAATGTTCTAATTCCTGAAACAAATTCAGCAAGTTGTCTATTGAAGATTCACCATAACCGTATGTTTAAGCCTGAGGTTTGTTGCTGCAGCGAATTAATACGCAGTATCCCTTGAAAGCGCATACATGTTTTAGGTAGGTTTTAACACAACTGACATTTAGCTTGTTGCACGGAATTTATGTAACTTTGCCCACTATTGATTTGACACACTCATTGCTCCCAATGTTCCTGTTCAATCTCAACTTAAATGCACTCTCGATTCCTTAAGGAATGAGAAAGGAATTTAGCAAGACTGTTGTATATATTTTTAGGAATTCCATACTTAGATTCATCCCAAGGGCATTTGAGTATACATGGAAAGAAGTGAATCTAATCTTGTATAGACAACTGGAGGAGATGCATTTGCAATGTGTGTAGTATTGATGTTGATGTGTTGGAAAGGATTCAGGGAAGATAATAAGGATGATTCTGGAAATTAGGACTTTATGATAAGAACTAAACTTGTTTTCATTAGAGAAAAGAAAGTTAGGGGGGGGATTTGTTCCAGGGTATTTAAAATGCTGAGAGGTATATGTAATCATAGAATCATAGAAAATTTACAGTACAGGAGGAGGCCATTCAGCCCATCGTGTCTGCGCCGGCTGAAAATGAGCCACCCTTATTTTGGCCTAATCCCACTTTCCAGCACTTGGTCCATAGCCTTGTAGGTTATGGTACTTCAGGTGCATATCCAGGTACTTTTTAAATGTGATGAGAGTTTCTGCCTCTACCACCCTTTCAGGCAGTGAGTTCCAGACCCCCACCACCCTCTGGTATGTAAACATAAACAGGCTGTTAGAGAACTGAAGTCACAATTTTAAAATGAACAAGCCTTAAGTGATACCAGAAATTAGAAGAAACATTTTATCATTGCACAGTAGTGGGTATATGGAAGAGATTCCTGGCAAAAGGAGTTGAGGCTGAGCCAATTAACTCCTTAAGAAAGAAGCTGGATAAGTATCTAATTGGAACAAAGTTGGTGAGAGGTATGCACTGAGATGGTCAAATATTTCACAATACATATGATTACCTGTTGCTGGATGGAGGAATGTTGTCAGCATAGGGCAGCAGGCCAAGGCTAAATAGTGGAAATGTGGGATTGGTTAGCTTCTGGAGCTTTTCTTATTTATATTTGGGAATCAGAACTCAAGAAATTAAATGATAAGAGTGGATTGTACAAAATCTGTGGAAGGAGCTTGAGCTGAAAGATTTTTTTACATTCCATGCTACTTTATTCCATAACCTCATTCCACTCAATGGGGGCAGTTCTGGACTTAGTTTTAGGGAATGAAGCTGGGCAGGTGGAAGGAGTATCAGTGGGACAGCATTTTGCTGGTAGTGATCATAATTCAGTTAGTTTTAGAATAGTTATGGAAAAGGACAAAGATAGAACAGGAGTAAAAGTTCTCAATTGGAGAAAGGCTAATTTTACTAAGCTGAGAAGTGATTTAGCAAAAGTGGACTGGAAACAGCTACTTGAAGGTAAATTAGTGTAAGAGCAATGGGACACATTCAGGGAGAGATTGTGAGGGTTCAAAAGAAACATGTCCCCACAAGGAAAAAGGGTGGGACTGCCAAATCAAGAGCCCCCTGGATGACAAGGAGCATACAGGGTAGGATACAGCGAAAAAGGGAAGCTTACGTCAGATACCAAGAGCTCAATACTGCAGAAAGCCTAGAGGAGTATAGAAAGCGGAGAGGTGAAATTAAAAACAAAATTAGGAAAGCAAAGAGAGGGCATGAAAAAATACTGGCAAGTAAAATCAAGGAAAACCCAAAGATGTTTTATAAATACATAAAGAGCAAGAGAATAACTAAGGAAAGAGTAGGGCCTATTAGAAACCAAAGAGGTAACCCATGTGTGGAGGCAGAAGATGTGGATATGGTTCTAAATGAACACTTTGCATTTGTCTTCACAAAAGAGGGGGTCGTTTCAGACATTGTAGTTAAGGAGGAGGAGTGAGAAATATTGGATGGGAAAAACATAGTGAGAGAGGAAGTATTAAGGGGTTTAGCATCTTTGAAAGTAGATAAATCGCCAGGCCTGGATGAAATGTATCCCAGGCTGTTAAGAGAAGCAAGGGAGGAAATAGCAGAGGCTCTGACCATCATTTCATAATCCTCCCTGGCTACAGCCGTGGTGCTGGAGGATTGGAGGACTGCTAATGTTGTACCATTGTTTAAAAAGGGAGAAAGAGATATACCGAGTAATTTCAGGCCAGTCAGTCTAACCTTGAAGGTGGGCAAATTATTGGAATCAATTCTGAAGGACAGCATAAATCGTCATTTAGAAAGGCACGCATTAATCAAGGACAGTCAGCATGGATTTGTTAAGGGAAGGTTGTGTCTGACTAACTTGATTGAATTTTTTAAGGAGGTAACAACGATGATCGATGAGGGTAACGCGTTCGATGTAGTCTACATGGATTTTAGCAAGGCCTTTGACAAGGTCCCACGTGGCAGACTGGTCAAAAAAGTAAAAGTACATGGGATCCAAGGGAAAGTGGCAAGTTGGATCCAAAATTGGCTCAGTGGCAGGAAGCAAAAGGTTATGGTTGATGGGTGTTTTTGCGACTGGAAGACTTTTTCCAGTGGGGTTCCGCAAGGCTCAGTACTAGGTCCCCTGCTCTTTGTGATCTATATTAATGATTTGGATTTGAATGCGGGGGGTTGATCAACAAGTTTGCAGATGAAACAAAAATTGGCCGTGTGGTTGATAGTGAGCAGGAAAGCTGTAAATTGCAGGAAGCTATCAATGGACTGGTCAGGTGAGCAGAAATGTGGCAAATGGAATTCAATCCAGAGAAATGTGAGGTAATGCATTTGGGGAGGGAAAACAAGGCAAGGGAGTACACAATAAATGGGAGGATACTGAGAGGTGTCGAGGAACAGAGGGACCTTGCAGTGCATGTCCACAGACCCCTGAAGGCAGCAGGACAGGTAGATAAGGCGGTTAAGAAGGCATACGGGATACTTTTCTTTATTAGCCAAGGCATAGAATATAAGGCTTCGAGGAGTTCCTGACATTTACCTGAGGAAGGAGGAAGCCTCCGAAAGCTTGTAAATTTCAAATAAAATCGTTGGACTATAACTTGGTGTTGTAAAATTGTTTACAATTGTCACCACATTACAGGGAGGATGTGATTGCACTCGAGAGGGTACAGAGGAGATTTACGAGGATGTTGCCAGGGCTGGAGAATTTTAGCTATTGGAAAAGATTGGATAGGTTGAGGTTGTTTTCTTTGGAACAAAGGAGGCTGAGGGGAGTTTTAATTGAGGTATATAAAATTATGACAGGACTATGGAGTGGATAGGAAGGATTTATTTCCCTTAGCAGAAGGGTCAGTGACCACAGGGCATAGATTTAAAGTAGTTGGTAGAAGGATTAGAGGGGAGCTGAGGAGAAATTCTTTCACCCAGAGGGTGATGGGGGTTTGGAACTCACTGCCTGAAAGGGTGGTAGAGGCAGAAACCCTCAACTCATTTAAAAAGTACTTGGATGTGCACATGAAGTGCCGTAACCCACAGGGCTATGGACCAAGTGCTAGAAAGTGGGATTAAACTGGATAGCTCTCCTCTGGCCAGCATGGGCACGATGGGCCGAACGGCCTCCTTCTGTGCCATAACTTTCTATGATTCTAATATGGAGCCTTAGTAGCATGTTGCAGTTTACCTTGAAGATTTATCAATACCCTCTCATTTCCTGTGAAAAATGACAGATCTTGCACCAATTCACTAAATAGTGGTTTCTTAAAATGCTCTGGTGTGACAGAAATTATCACAAAATGTGTTGTTCACGATTCTTCTCACATTGGTTTCTTTCAGTAAGTTTTACTTGACTCACAAACTGATATTTTATGATCACCTCACTTGTATAGTTCTCCAATATCTTAAACAAAAGCAAAGTATTACAGATGCTGGAAATCTGAAATAAAAACTGAAAATGCTGGAAACATTCAGCAGGTCAGGCAGCACCTGTGGCGAGAGAGAGAAATGGGTCGATGATTTGTTCTGATGAAAGGTTAACTTTGTTTCTTTCTCCACATATGCTGCCTGATCTGCTGAGTATTTCCAGCGTTTTCTGTTTTTATCTCCAGTTTCTCTCATGTTCACCATGTTTGTTCTGTTGTGATTTACTGTAACTGTTATATTCTTTTGTGAGATTCACAATGAAAATCGTTCCTCAAAAAGAATGATCACAATCCTTTCATTCGTCACAAATTTCTTCCTAACAATACAGTCTCTGTGACAATGAATTGTGTATCCTTTTGTAGTCATTTTCTACAACCCTTTTTTTTTACACAGAACTGTCACCGTGCTCTCGTTCTTTTGGGCAAATTTCTAACAAGCCTTATTGCTTGATTTTGTGCAGTGCTAATTTCTCACAATCATACATATCCTCATCATATTATTTCTTTCAGCAATTTGCATTGATTTCTCACGTTGATTTGTTGCTGTTTGAATGTTCCTCACAGTCATGGAGAGTAAGTGGAGTCCCCTTATTTGTTTAACACTGATTCACCATAACCCGTTCATTTCTTACATATTTTCTCTCTGACTCACTGGCTAATTTCTTGCAATAGTCGAGATTTTTTTATGGATATCTCTAGCAATGCTCCAATTTTTCATACACATGCACCATAATTCTAATTTTTATTGCAATTTTACATAATACTAAATACAAATGTTGATTTCTGTAGTGTTCTTCTTACATAAAAACATAAGAAGTAGGAGCAGGAGTAGGCCATACAGCCCCTCGAGCCTGCTCTGCCATTCAATAAGATTATGGCTGATCTTCGAACTCAACTCCACTATCCAGCCCAATCTAAAAATCTATCGATCTCAGCCTTGAATATAGAATCATAGAATCATAGAAGTTTACAACATGGAAACAGGCCCTTCGGCCCAACATGTCCATGTCGCCCAGTTTATACCACTAAGCTAGTCCCAATTGCCTGCACTTGGCCCATATCCCTCTATACCCATCTTACCCATGTAACTGTCCAAATGCTTTTTAAAAGACAAAATTGTACCCGCCTCTACTACTGCCTCTGGCAGCTCGTTCCAGACACTCACCACCCTTTGAGTGAAAAAATTGCCCCTCTGGATCCTTTTGTATCTCTCCCCTCTCACCTTAAATCTATGCCCCCTCGTTATAGACTCCCCTACATTTGGGAAAAGATTTTGACTATCTACCTTATCCATACCTCATTATTTTATAGACTTCTATAAGATCACCCCTAAACCTCCTACTCTCCAGGGAGAAAAGTCTCAGTCTATCCAACCTCTCCCTATAAGTCAAACCATCAAGTCCCGGTAGCATCCTAGTAAACCTTTTCTGCACTCTTTCTAGTTTAATAATATCCTTTCTATAATAGAGTGACCAGAACTGTACACAGTATTCCAAGTGTGGCCTAACTAATGTCTTGTACAACTTCAACAAGACATCCCAACTCCTGTATTCAATGTTCTGACCAATGAAACCAAGCATGCTGAATGCCTTCTTCACCACCCTATCCACCTGTGACTCCACTTTCAAGGAGCTATGAACCTGTACTCCTAGATCTCTTTGTTCTATAACTCTCCCCAACGCCCTACCATTAACGGAGTAGGTCCTGGCCCGATTCGATCTATCAAATGCATCACCTCACATTTATCTAAATTAAACTCCATCTGCCATTCATCGGCCCACTGGCCCAATTTATCAAGATCCCATTGCAATCCTAGATAACCTTCTTCACTGTCCACAATGCCACCAATCTTGGTGTCATCTGCAAACTTACTAACCATGCCTCCTAAATTCTCATCCAAATCATTAATATAAATAACAAATAACAGCGGACCCAGCACCGATCCGAGGCACACCGCTGGTCACAGGCCTCCAGTTTGAAAAACAACCCTCTACAACCACCCTCTGTCTTCTGTCGTCAATCCAATTTTGTATCCAATTGGCTACCTCACCTTGGATCCCGTGAGATTTAACCTTATGTAACAACCTACCATGCGGTACCTTGTCAAAGGCTTTGCTAAAGTCCATGTAGACCACGTCTACTGCACAGCCCTCATCTATCTTCTTGGTTACCCCTTCAAAAAACTCAATCAAATTCGTGAGACATGATTTTCCACTCACAAAACCATGCTGACTGTTCCTAATCAGTCCCTGCCTTTCCAAATGCCTGTAGATCCTGTCTCTCAGAATACCCTCTAACATCTTACCCACTACAGATGTCAGGCTCACCGGTCTGTAGTTCCCAGGCTTTTCCCTGCCGCCCTTCTTAAACAAAGGCACAACATTTGCTACCCTCCAATCTTCAGGCACCTCACCTGTAGCGGTGGATGATTCAAATATCTCTGCTAGGGGACCCGCAATTTCCTCCCTAACCTCCCATAACGTCCTGGGATACATTTCATCAGGTCCCGGAGATTTATCTACCTTGATGCGCGTTAAGACTTCCAGCAACTCCCTCTCTGTAATATGTACACTCCTCAAGACATCACTATTTATTTCCCCAAGTTCCCTAACATCCATGCCTTTCTCAACCGTAAATACCGATGTGAAATATTCATTTAGGATCTCACCCATCTCTTGTGGTTCCGCACAGAGATGACCTTGTTGATCCTTAAGAGGCCCTACTCTCTCCCTAGTTACTCTTTTGCCCTTTATGTATTTGTAGAAGCTCTTTGGATTTTCCTTTGCCTTATCTGCCAAAGCAATCTCATGTCCCCTTTTTGCCCTCCTGATTTCTCTCTTAACTCTACTCCGGCAATCTCTATACTCTTCAAGGGATCCACTTGATCCCAGCTGCCTATGCATGTCATATGCCTCCTTCTTCTTTTTGATTAGGGCCACAATCTCCCGAGTCATCCAAGGTTCCCTACTTCTACCAGCCTTGCCCTTCACTTTATAAGGAATGTGCTTACCCTGAACCCTGGTTAACACACTTTTGAAAGCCTCCCACTTACCAGACGTCCCTTTGCCTGCCAACAGACTCTCCCAATCAACTTCTGAAAGTTCCTGTCTAATACCATCAAAATTGGCCTTTCCCCAATTTAGAATTTTAACTTTTGGGCCAGACCTATCATTCTCCATAGCTATCTTAAAACTAATGGAATTATGATCACTGGTCCCAAAGTGATCCCTCACTAACACTTCTGTCACCTGCCCTTCCTTATTTCCCAAGAGGAGGTCAAGTTTTGCCCCCTCTCTAGTCGGGCCATCCACATAATGAATGAGAAATTCCTCCTGAATACACTCAACAAATTTCTCTCCATCCAAGCCCCTAATGCTATGGCTGTCCCAGTCAATGTTGGGAAAGTTAAAGTCCCCTACTATTACCACCCTATTTTTCTTGCAGCTGTCTGTAATCTCCTTACATATTTGCTCCTTAATTTCCCGTTGACTATTTGGGGGTCTGTAGTACAATCCTATCAAAGTGATCTCTCCCTTCTTATTTTTCAGTTCTACCCATATAGACTCAGTGGGCGAACCCTCGGATATATCCCCTCTCACTACTGCCGTGATGTTCTCCCTAATCAAGAACGCAACTCCCCCTCCTCTCTTACCTCCTGCTCTATCTTTCCTATAGCATCTGTACCCTGGAACATTGAGCTGCCAGTCCTGCCCCTCCCTTAGCCATGTTTCAGTAATAGCTATAACATCCCAGTCCCATGTACCCATCCATGCCCTGAGTTCATCTGCCTTGCCCATCAGACTTCTTGCATTGAAATAAATGCAGTTTAATCTAGATTTCCCTTGGTCTTTGCTCTGCTTTCTCAGACCATCTGTCCGGTCATGTTTTGTACACTCTCCCTTACTGCCTTTTGTTTCTGTCACCACTTTACTTCCCACTGACTTCCTGCATCAGTTCCCATCCCCCTGCCACATTAGTTTAAACCCTCCCCAACAGCACTAGCAAACACTCCCCCTCGGACAATGGTTCCAGTCCTGCCCAGATGCAGACCGTCCAATTTGTACTGGTCCCACCTCCCCCAGAACCAGTTCCAATGGCCCAGGAATTTGAATCCCTCCCTCTTGCACCATCTCTCAAGCCACGTATTCATCCTAGCTATCCTGTCATTCCTACTCTGACTAGCCCGTGGCACTGGTAGCAATTCTGAGATTACTATCTTTGAGGTCCTACTTTTTAGTTTAACTCCTAACTCCCTAAATTCAGCTTGTAGGACCTCATCCCATTTTTTACCTATATCGTTGGTACCTATATGCACCACGACAACTGGCTGTTCACCCTCCCCCTCCAGAATGTCCTGCAGCCGCTCCGAGACATCCCTGACCCTTGTACCAGGGAGGCAACATACCATCCTGGAGTCTCGGTTGCGTCCACAGAAACGCCTGTCTATTCCCCTTACAATCGAGTCCCCTATCACTATAGCTCTGCCACTCTTTTTCCTGCCCTCCTGTGCAGCAGAGCCAGCCACGGTGCCATGAACCTGGCCGCTGTCACCTTCCCCTGGTGAGCCATCTCCCCCAACAGTATCCAAAACGGTATACTCGACGACTGAGCATCCACAGCTCTCTGGGGTAGAGAATACCAAAGATTCACAACCCTCTGAGTGAAGAAATTTCTCCTCATCTCAGTCCTAAATGGCCACCCCCTTATCCTGAGACTATGCCCCCTAGTTCTAGACTCTCTAGCCAGGGAGCCTCCAGCCTCTCCGCATCTACCCTGTCAAGTCCTCTCAGAATCTTATATGTTTCAATGTGATCACCTCTCATTTTTCTAAACTCCAGAGAGTATAGGCCCATTCTACTCGATCTCTCCTCATAGGACAACCCTTTCATCCCAGGAATCAATCTAGTGAATCTTCCTTGCACTGTCTCGAAGGCAAGTATATCCTTCCTTAGGTAAGGAGATTAAAACTACACAGTACTCCAGGTGTGGTCTCACCAAAGCCCTGGATAATTGCAGCAAGACTTCCTTACTCTTGTACTCCAACCCCCTTGCTATACAAGCCAACATACCATTTGCCTTCCTAACTGCTTGCATGTTAACTACCTGTGTTTCGCATACAAGGACACCCAAATCCGACTGAACACCAACATTTAATAGTTTCTCACCTTTTAAAAAATATTCTGTTTTTCTAGTCTTCCTACCAAAGCGAATAACCTCACATTTCCCCACATTATACTCCATCTGCCACCTTCTTGCCCACTCACTTAACCTATCTATATCCTTTGCACACTTTTGGTGTCCTCCTCACAGCTTACTTTCCCACCTAGCTTTGTATCATCAGTAAACCCGGATACACCCGGTCCCTTCATCTAAGTCATTAATATAGATTGTAAACAGCTGAGGCCCCAGCACTAATTATATTAATGATTTGGATGAGAATTTAGGAGGCATGGTTAGTAAGTTTGCAGATGACACCAAGATTGGTGGCATTGTGGACAGTGAAGAAGGTTATCTAGGATTGCAACGGGATCTTGATAAATTGGGCCAGTGGGCCGATGAATGGCAGATGGAGTTTAATTTAGATAAATGTGAGGTGATGCATTTTGGTAGATCGAATCGGGCCAGGACCTACTCCGTTAATGGTAGGGCGTTGGGGAGAGTTATAGAACAAAGAGATCTAGGAGTACAGGTTCATAGCTCCTTGAAAGTGGAGTCACAGGTGGATAGGGTGGTGAAGAAGGCATTCAGCATGCTTGGTTTCATTGGTCAGAACATTGAATGCAGGAGTTGGGATGTCTTGTTGAAGTTGTACAGGGCATTGGTGAGGCCACACTTGGAGTACTGTGTACAGTTCTGGTCACCCTATTATAGAAAGGATATTATTAAACTAGAAAGAGTGCAGAAAAGATTTACTAGGATGCTACCGGGACTTGATGGTTTGACTTACAGGGAGAGGTTAGACAGACTGGGACTTTATTCCCTGGAGAGTAGGAGGTTAAGGGGTGATCTTATAGAAGTCTATAAAATAATGAGGGGCATAGATAAGGTCGATAGTCAAAATCTTTTCCCAAAGGTAGGGGAGTCTATAACGAGGGGGCACAGATTTAAGGTGAGAGGGGAGAGATACAAAAGGATCCAGAGGGGCAATTTTTTCACTCAAAGGGTTGTGAGTGTCTGGAACGAGCTGCCAGAGGCAGTAGTAGAGGCGGGTACAATTTTGTCTTTTAAAAAGCATTTGGACAGTTACATGGGGAAGATGGGTATCGAGGGATATGGGCCAAGTGCAGGCAATTGGGACTAGCTTAGTGGTATAAACTGGGCGACATGGACATGTTGGGCCGAAGGGCCTGTTTCCATGTTGTAACTTCTATGAAATAAATCCTTGCGGCATCCAACTAGTAACGGTATGCTAACCTAAAAATCACCTGTTTATTCCTACTTTCTTTTCTGTCCTTTAACCAATCCTCTATCCATGCTAATATATTACCCCCAACCCCACGAGCCCTTGTGTAACAACCTTTTGTGTGGCACCTTATGAAAAAGCCTTTTGAAAATCCAAATATACTACAAACACTGGTTCCCCTTTATCTACCCTCCTAGTTACATCCTCAAAAAACTCTAATAGATTTGTCAAACACAATTTCCCTTTCATAAAACCATGTTGACTCTGCCTAATTATGTTATGATTTTCTAAGTGCCCTGTTATCATGTCCTTAATAATGGATTCTAGCATTTTCCCAACAACTTATGTCAGGCTAACTGGCCTGTAGTTCCCCGTTTTCTCCCTCTCTCCTTTCTTAAATAGCAGTTTACATTTGCTACCTTCCAATCCATTGGGACCGTTCTAGAATCTAGGGAATTTTGAAAGATTAAAACCAATGCATCCATTATCTCTGCACCAAATTCTTTTAGAACCCCAGGATGTAGGCCATCAGATCCAAAGGATTTGTCGGCTTTTAGTCCCATTAATTTCTCCAGTACTTATTTTTACTAATATTAATTACTTTAAGTTCCTCACTCTCATTAGACCCGTGGTTCCCCACTATTTCTGGTATGTTTTTTGTGTCTTCCACTGTGAAGACAGATACAAAATATTTGTTTAATGTCTCTGCCATTTCCTTATTTCTCTTACCCAATTATCACAACGTTCTCTTTATTATAGCAAAATTCCAGTGTTTTTTCATTTGGTGATTCAGTATGATAATTATTTCTTATTGCAATTCAATTTTAGCCTTTTTTCTTGCGCAGTTGCGCCGCAACGTACATTTCAGGCATGTAAACAGTAAACGGGTAGTAAGAGGAGGGGTGGGGCCGATTAGGCACCATAAAGGAGATCTACTCATGGAGGCAGAGGGGATGGCTGAGGTACTAAATGAGTACTTTGCATCTGTCTTTGCCAAGGAAGAAGATGCTGCCACAGTCTCAGTAAAGGAAGTTATAGTTGAGATACTGGATGGGCTTAAAAATTGATAAAGAAGAGGCTCTTGAAAGGTTAGCTGTACTTAAAGTAGATAAGTCACCCGGTCCGGATGGGATGCATCCTAGGTTGCTAAGGGAAGTAAGGGTGGAAATTGCAGAGGTAACGGCCATAATCTTCCAAACATCTGTAGATACGGGGGTGGTGCCAGAGGACAGGAGAATTGCAAATGTTACATCCTTGTTCAAAAAAGGGTGTAAGGATAAACCCAGCAACTATAGGCCAGTCAGTTTAACCTCAGTGGTTGGGAAACTTCTAGAAACAATAATCTGGGACAGAATTAATAGTCACTTGGACCTGGGTGGATTGATTAGGGAAAGCCAGCATGGATTTGTTAAAGGCAAACCGTGTTTAACTAACTTGATGGAGTTTTTTGATGAGATAACAAAGGGTAGATGGGGGCAAGGCAGTTGATGTGGTGTATATGGACTTTTAAAAGGCATTTGATAAAGTGCTGCATGGTAGGTTTATCGTCAAGATTGCGGCCCATTCAATAAATGGGGCAGTAGCAGCATGGATACAGAATTGGCTAAGGGACAGGAAGCAGAGAGTAGTGGTGAACGGTCATTTTTCGGACTGGAGGGAGGTGTACAGTGGTCAGTGCTGGGACCACTGCTTTTCTTGATATATATTAATGACTTGGACTTGGATGTACAGGGCACAATTTCAAAATTTGCAGATGCCACAAAACTTGGAAGGGTAGTAAACAGTGAGGAAGATAGTGATAGACTTCAAGAGGATATAGATAGGCTGGTGGAATGGGCAGACACGTGGCAGATGAAATTTAACGCAGAAAAATGTAAAATAGGTTGGAAGAACGAGGAGAGGCAATATAAACTAGCGGGCACAACTTTAAAAGGGGTACAAGAACAGAGAGATCTGAGGGTATATGTGCACAAATCATTGAAGGTGGCAGGGCAGGTTGAGAAAGCGGTTAAAAAAGCATACGGGTTCCTGGGCTTTAAAAATAGAGGCATAGAGTACAAAAGTATGGAAGTCATGATTAACCTTTATAAAACACTGGTTCGGCCACAACTGGAGTATTGTGTCCAGTTCTGGGCACCGCACTTCAGGAAAGATGTGAAGGCCTTAGAAAGGGTGCAGAAGAGATTTAATAGAATGATTCCAGGGATGACGGACTTTAGTTACGTGGATAGACTGGAGAAGCTGGGCTTGTTCTCCTTGAACAGAGACGATTGCGAGGAGATTTGATAGAGGTATTCAAAATCATGAAGGATCTAGACAGATTAGATAGAGAGAAACTGTTCCCATTGGCGGAAGGGTCAAGGACCAGAGGACATAGATTTAAGGTGATTGGCAAAAGAACCAAAGGTGACATGAGGAAAAACTTTTTTACACAGCGAGTGGTTAGGATCTGGAATGCACTACCCAAGAGGGTGGTGGAGGCAGATTCAATCATGGCCTTCAAAAGGGAACTGGATAAGTACTTGAAAGGAAAAAAATTGCAGGGCTACGGGGAAAGGCCGTGGGAGTGGGACTAGCTGCATTGCTCTTGCATAGAGCCGGCGCGGACTCAATGGGCTGAATGGCCTCCTTCCGTGCTGTAACCTTTCTATGATTCTATGATTCAGGCAAGAATGCACCGCTGGTGTTTTCCATAGAAATTCACAAAATAAAGCCAGTGATGCAGTATCTTGGCGCACCAAAACGCATAACACAGATGTTAGAAGTTCCTGACCTCAGTCACTGTGGGTAGATGCCAAGCAAAGGCCAGGTGCTTCCTCACAGTGGTGAAGGAGAATCACAGAGAGAGCCATCACTGGCCACCTTCTAGTGTCTGGCTCAAAATGGCATTGACCTGGAAGCAGATCTGTGCTCCATCAGAGCTGGTATGTGATGCAGAGAGAGAAAATAACTTGAAAGTACCCTCACCAAAAAAATAACATAAAAGCTTGGTTTCCTACAGTAATAATTCAAGGTGTGTTTTTTTCGGTGTTGCAAAAACACTCTTGCTTCTTACAGATTGACTGTGAGGTTCTTGTTTCGAGCAAGGATTCAACACATTTTTATTTCACATGGTGATTTTTCACATTCATTTTCACAGAGACATGATGAGACACCAATGGCGTAAACTCATGTTTTTGCTCACTTCCTCTTTGGAAAAAGCTGAATTATGACACCCTACAATGTCTGCAACTGTGCATAATGCTGACATTTTGTGTAGAAATCCAATACGTTGTCACTGCTCAAAAGGATGTGTTGAAAAAGAATAATTTCTGAATGATTTAATCTTGTATCTATTATTCATGAATAATTGAATCTTGTTTATCACAGGGATTTGTCAATAATCACTGTTTCATGGATTTGATAAGACACATTCAGAAAATACGGTGCTGGACAGAAAGTGCATTATGTTCTTTTGATCAATTACTCTACTTACAACAATAATAGTAAAATTTGTTAGTCTTTTTATTAACTAATTCACACCACTGACTAAGCAATGTTTTGAAATAATTATTTATTGGCTGAATAATATTTGGCAAATAATGAATTAAATATTTGCATTTATATAGCACTTTATCACACATCTCAAAGAGCTTCAGCAGTGAATTACTTTTGGAGTTCATTATTCTATAGCTAAATGCTGCAGCCATGCTGAGCAACTTCCCACCAACAGCAATATAAACCACTTTGGCTAACATGTTTGGATTGGACTGGATTGGATTCTCCTGTAGCTTACTCTACATTCAACTGATCTTGATTTCTATTATTTCTTCCCTAGGGCTTAGCTGAAGAGATATATATTGCTGTTAGGCCCTTTACCATTGAACATGCACATATGCCATATTTTATTAACTCTTGAGATTATCCAAATTCTACACAGAATGATTTGCAGAATCCATTATGGTTGTACAGGCTATACTCTGACTGGTTTAAATAGTATTTGTGAGGCATTGAAACAATGTAGTGACATAATTACGATTTCATGTTTCGGGGAAAATAAAATGAAACTTGTTTAACCAATCTATATGAATCTGTTATTAATAGAAATGATATAATTTTATTGCGTATATTAGTGTACACCTATACTATAGAAACCCATATTCGAGTGACTACATGTGATTTTGAAAGTAAATGATCCAGCTGCAAATGAGTATGTAGAAAGTAGCAATCAGTTTCAGTGCAACTTATTTCCTCCAAAAATGTAGACTAACAAGACAAACACAGAAATTACTTTGGACTGCTTTGTGAAGAGTCTACACATTTATACTGTGCTTCACAAACTGCCTTGTGCCGGAAATGGGAAGCACTCCAGTTTGCAAAGGACAGTGTAAACAGGGCATTACACTCATGATTTCAATTGTGGATGACTTCAGTGTTCATGCAGCTGTTGTCAAGTGACACAGAGCCGATCCAGTATAATTCAAACAGCTGTATTGTATGTACTTCAGTGAAGTCACTGGTTTCCTTTCAACTTGTATACCTCTAGCCTTGCATTTTGAAAGGAATTTATTTTGTGACTGGAATGTAAAAACACAGCTTTTAATTTGAGGTAATTGTTGATTTTATTTTCATTATTCTGTTATTATGCAACCAATAAAATATAAATTAGTATATTTGTATATTTGAGCATTTTCCTTAAGATATTTTAATTTGGCTGTTAGAGCACAACATCTCCCGAGTACAATTGCTGGTTTGAAAGTTTATCATTAAATGATGTGTATCTTTCAAACTCCCATTCAAAACCCAATCCTATTTGAATTATTTTGGCTGTTCTAGATGAAATCTATTACATTATTTTCTAGGTGCTGATAAATTTTGTGGATGATTTCTATCAGGCATAAAATTGTATTTGGGGCAAAAATCTCTGGCCAATTTTCCACCACATAGGAACATGGGAACAGGAATAGGCCATTCAGCCCCTCAAGCCTGTTCTGCCATTCAATTAGATCAGGGCAGATCTGTATCTTAATTACTTTAATCCGCCTTGGTTCTGTAACCCTTAATAACCTTGCCTAACAAAAACCTATCAATCTCAGTTTTGACATTTTCAATTGACCTAGCCTCAAAAAGCTTTATGTGGCAGAGAGTTCCAGATTTCCACTGTCCTTGTGTGAAGAAGTGCTTCCTGACATCTCAATTCGATCACCCCTTAATCTTCTATACTCAAGGGAATGCAAACCTAGTCTATGCAACATGTCCTCGTAATTTAACCCTTTTAACTCGGTTTCATTCTGGTGATTGTGCTAAAATCCAAACACTGAGAAAATGCACCAAGGAGGGAAGCCAGCCCTCAAACTGCACAAAAGAAGAATGCTTGAACAAGTTTTTAAAAAGTCCACGTTTTGCATCCTGTACTTACTTAGGTGGAAATATTTTCCACACAGTGTGTGAAATCACCAATTTAGGCAATCATAAGTGGCTATATCCAATTAACTTTGGACTAGACACAATTTTCTACTAACCACAGCTTTCTATCAGGTGCAGAATTAAAGCTTAATTAAACCAAGTTTAAAACTGAAAATTTGTTAAGATTGTAAAGAAAAAGTTTAATTCTTTGAAATTTAACATTAGGTTTATGTTGGAATGCATTTCAGATTTCATCCATTGTATGCATGCATAACAGACTTTTTATCTTGAGCTATTGGTGTAACCCAGTGACAGAAGCGGAGTCTGGCTGGCACGTTTTATTGTGAATCTGCCAGCTAAGCTTATTTTGTGAGTTTTGCCAACAACATCTGTATATCATAGAATCATCGAAAGTTTTGGCACAGAAGGAGGCCATTTGGCCCATCGTGTCCGTGCCGGGCGAGAAAGAGCTATCCAGCTTAATCCCACTTTCCAGCACTTAGTCCATAGCCCTGTAGGTTGTGGCACTTCAAGTGCACATCCAAGTACTTTTTTAAATGTGTTGAGGGTTTCTGCCTCCACCACTCTTTCAGGCAGTGAGTTCCAGAACCACACCACCCTCTGGGTGAAAAAATTTCTCCTCAGCTCCCCTCTAATCCTTCTACCAATTACTTTAAATCTGTGCCCCCTGGTCAGTGACCCCCTCTGCTAAGGGAAATAAGTCCTCCCTATCCACTCTATCTAGTCCTGTCATAATTTTATACACCTCAATTAAATCTCCCCTCAGCCTTCTTTGTTCCAAAGAAAACAACTCCAGCCTATCCAATCTTTTCTCATAACTAAAATTCTCCAGCCCTGGCAACATCCTCGTAAATCTCCTCTGTGCCTTTTCTAGTGCAATTACATATTTCCTGTAATGTGGTGACCAGAACTGTACGCAGTGCTCAAGCTGTACTACAAAATGCTGCGGTACAGAGGGATCTGGGTGTCCTCGTACATGAAACATAAAAAGTCAACATACAGGTGCAGTAGGTAATCCGGAAGGCAAACGGAATATTGGCCTTTATTTCTAGGGGGATGGAGTATAAAAGCAGGGAAGTCATTCTACAACTGTACAGGGTGCTGGTGAGACCACACCTGGAGTACTGCGTACAGTTCTGGTGCCCTTATTTAAGGAAGGACATACTTGCATTGGAGGCAGTTCAGAGAAGGTTCACTAGGTTGCTTCTGGGTATGGAAGGGTTGTCTTATGAGGAAAGATTAAACAGATTGGGTCTATACTCATTGGAGTTTAGAAGAATGAGAGGAGATCTTATTGAAACATACAAGATTCTGAGGGGACTCGATAGGGTAGATGCTGAGAGGATGTTACCCCTCATGGGGGAATCTAAAGCTAGGGGGCATAGTCTCAGAATATGGGGGTCGCCCGTTTAAGATGGAAATGAGGAGGAATTTCTTCTTCCAGAGGGTCGTGAATCTTTGGAATTCTTTACCCCAAAAAGCTGTGGAGGCTGAGTCATTGAATACATTCAAGGCTGAGTTAGACAAATTTTTGATCAGCAAGGGAGTCAAAGGATATGGGGAAAAGGCGGGAGAGTGGAGTTGAGGTTGTTGGCCAGGGGCTGCAGAAGGTAACCTGAGACGTCAGCTGCTGATACACACAGGCAGGAACAACTTTTGAACTAAAGTAACCTGAGTTCAGTCCTGGCCTTGGCTGGCTGGAACCAGTTTGAATTAACCAGGTTTTGTGAAAGACAAAGGAAATGTGATAAGACACAAGTCCTTATTTAGAAAAAGAGTAATGAGGTAATGCTACCTAAGTCCTTGGGACAGAGCCAATGAGGAGAAGACACAGGGTAACCGAGGAAGCCTAAGCCAACGAAATAGAGAACAGCACAGCTTGAAGAGATAAGATTCGGAATAAGAATGAAGGATCTGGGGCGTGAAGCCAGAGCGAAGACTCCAGAGACCAACCGTTGCAGAAGTGGAAGACCCTACGTCAGGGACGTAGAGACGACGTCGAGAGAGAGAGAGAACGGAACGCCTGGCCAGTGTCAGCTCTCCTTTTCGGGTATTATCCTTTATATTCTGTGACCACTCGGAGTGTCAGAGAAACCTAGTGGGTGTGCGTTTAGATCTTGGTTTGGGTATAAGACTGTATAACCTGGTGTAAACTGCATGCCTATATCTAACCAGATGTATAAGCTATATGTATATGATCTAACGGCATGAATAAAGTGAATTGAGAGTTAAGAGAGAATTGACTCTTCTCCTCTTTGTACTAAGCCAGTAACCGTAACCGGTGACCTCCGGTCAACAAGGTAAAAATCAGATCAGCCATGATCTCATTGAATGGCGGAGCAGGCTCAAGGGGCCGAATGGCCTACTCCTGCTCCTATCACTTATGGTCTTATGGTCTGTGGCCTAACCAATGTTTTATACAGTTCTAGCATAACCTCCCTGCTCTTATATGCTATGCCTCGGCTAATAAAGGAAAGTATCCCGTACGCCTTCTTAACCACCTTATCTACCTGTCCTGCTACCTTCAGGGATCTGTGGACATGCACTCCAAGTTCTCTCTGTTCCTCGACACCTCTCAGTATCCTCCCATTTATTGTATACTCACTTGCTTTGTTTGCCCTCCCCAAATGCATTAGCTCATACTTCTCTGGATTGAATTCCATCTGCCACTTTTCTGCCCACCTGACCAGTCCATTGATATCTTCCTGCAGTTTACAGCTTTCCTCCTCACTATCAACCACATGGCCAATTTTTCTATCATTTGCAAACTTCTTGATCAAGCCCCCCACATTCAAATCCAAATCATTAATATTTATCATAAAAAGCAAGGGACCTGGTACTGAGCCTTGCGGGATCCCACTGGAAACAGTCTTCCAGTCAAAAAAGCACCCATCAACCATTACCTTATGCTTCCTGCCACTGAGACAATTTTGGATCCAACTAGCCACTTTCCCTTGGATCCCATGGGCTTTTACCTTTTTGACCAGTCTGCCATGTGGGACCTTGTCAAAAGCCTTGCTAAAATCCATGTAGACTACATCAAACGCATTACCCTCATCAACCCTCCTAGTTACCTCCTCAAAAAATTCAATCAAATTAGTCAGACATGACCTTCCCTTAACAAATCTATGCTAACTGTCCTTGATTACTTCGTGCATTTCTAAGTGACAGTTTATCCTGTCCCTCAGAATTGATTCCAATAATTTGCTCACCACCGAGGTTAGACTGACTGGCCTATAATTACTCGGTCTATCTCTTTCTCCCTTTTTAAACAATGGTACAACGTTAACAGTCTACCAATCCCCCGGCACCATCCCTGTACCAGGGAGGATTGGAAAACGATGTATGTGTTTGTGAAATCTGAGGACAAAGGGAAAGAGAAAGGTAAAGAAAGAAAGCAAAAAAGAGATGTACATACACAGGTAGAGAGGAGCAGATAAAGAAAAAGTCACATATAGAAATAGGCAGCTCACTAATAAGACTGGCTTGCCAAGTGCATTATTATTCTTAATTCTGCTGCTCCAATTTGTCTTGTTTTCTTCTACTTATGTGTTATTTTTCATTTTGTTTTCTTCTTGAATTTGTATGTTTTTTTACTTGCAAGCATTCATCCTTTGCATAGTTTGAGGACTACCTTCCCTCCTTAGTGCACTTTCTCAGTGTTTGGATTTTGGCACTATCAAACCGTTGCTCTGCCGTGGGCAAAGTTGACAGGCATATGCTGCTGACCCACTCCAGCTGTGCCCTCTAAAGGGCTCTGCAGATAATCAGGCATGAAACTCCTTAAAAAAGCTGGCAAATTCAGGTGAATCATTAGCTCAAGGGGCTGTGCGTTTGACTTCTAACCAAACAGTTACAAGTTCAAATCTTAAAATTGTCTGTCACTTGACCTCAGGTCTTTCAGTTGAGTTACTCTTAATAGTACTATGAGGAAGTGAAAAATTCTGACTTGATGGGAGAGAGGAGAAAAAGCAAATATCCAACTGTGCGAAGGGGACGCTATATATTTGTTAATGAGAATCTAACTGTTCACAAGTTACAGTTGAAGATATTTAGGTTCAGGTAGATCAAGCTATTGGCTCAAAATTGATGATTTGCACTTCCAGGCCAAGGGTCCTATCATGATGAGGTATTCTGGACACAAATTACAAGGACAACTGAATAGGGATTATTTTCAATCTGAGTACTGGGCATGAGCCCAAAGTCACTAGGACAAATACTACTACAAGTGCCCCCCTCAAGAGGAGGCAGCATTAATATAGGACAAGTAGTCCAGTCAAAATAAAAGTGCACATGTGGAGTATTAGATAATGATTCGGTTCCCATTATTGATCAGACAGACAATGTTCTATGGTGCCCACCAGATGCAGAAGGCTTGTATAGGCCAACAATTTGAAAATCGTATTACCTGCCTATACAGGTGAGATGTCAATCTGTGGCCAGAATAAAATGATGGTCCTCAAGGCAAGCAGCACTTGTAGTAAAAAAAAACACATGAAGCACGTATAATTCCTTGCTTATATTGCAGCATTTCAGAAGCATGAGATTGTTTAGATTACCTTGGAGTCTACTGACAACAACAGTGGAAATCTGCAACTAGGACTGTCCTACCTCCTTGGCTAAAAGAGAATATGCTGTGGTGAGTGCTCTATAATAAGAGAATAAAATGCAAGATCTAAAGAAATATTCTAAGGACCTCCACAGCCCTGTAAGGAATGCTGGTTAAATATCAGTATACATTAATTCCCCAAAAATCATCCACCCAGAATGATTGAAAAATCCAATTTATCTTCCAGCTGTCATGCTGATTTTTTTTCTAATTTAAAAAAAATTATTCTTATGTATGTTCAGTCAGTCTACCTTGTCGTTGACTCATCATTTGTTTGCAGTTTCATGATTATGTTTTTCATTTTGTTACAGAGGTAGTGCTGCAGTTCTCAAAAGGTTAATAGCTCCTTCCCACCAGAACTGAGCTATGATTTTACACGGCCAATCCGAGTCTCAGTACAGCCTCCTTACCAGAGGGATTTGCTTTCTCTTTGTTTTTTTTTTAATTGGCTCAGTACAAGTGTTCACTGTGAAAACCAAACCAGACTCTGGGCTCAGCTTGAGCTCGGCTTGACCTAGACAATGGCTGGTTCACCCACCTCCACAATTAAACTTGCAGCAATGAAAAGCAAGCTACTGTCTCATCTGTACATTACTGCTGTACTCCTGTCCAATTACTTTTAATGAGGAAACCAAATCAAAGTGGGGTAGGCAGTTCTTTTCTTTCCATTTTTTCCACTGATATTTTCTAAGCTATTCTTATTGGGAAAAATTATATTAATCAAAATTGCTGTTTCTTGTTTAAAATATGAATGCCTATAAGTATTTTTATTATCAGCATAAGAATAAGCAAGAAAAATTAAATTAAATTGGAAGAGGCATACATCTTTGATCTTTTATCCAGAATTGCTAACAGTAACAAAACATCACAACAATCCTGGGGATGTAAACTGTCGATTATAGTGTTTTGGCCGATGGAGTAGGGAGCCCTCGGAAAAAAGGAGGGAGGAAATATAATGAGGTGGTGGCGTGATTTTCAGCTGTTGATTATGTTTCCAGTGGTCAGCCAGAATCAACTACGCTACATGCATCAAATCAATTGAACTATTATGGATGGAGCTTACCAGTTTCTAAATATAGGTTTACAGCGTCAGAAGTGTTGCGATTATTGAGCCAGTAGCTATGTGTATAAATGTTTGAAAACTCTATTGTCTATGTGTATCAACTAAGTAAATGATATCTGATTTTTGAGAGGGGAATTATTCTGTGTGTGCGTTGGAGCCTAGGCATAGATGCTGACTTAGGGGAGCAGAGCAACTATCCCTAATGTAAATAGTGGGGACGCAATGAAAATGAATTCCAAAACTATCTGTTGGGGCGAGCTCATTTTCTGATTTTTAAAATAATTATCGTCATCTAGTCTTGTGGACAATGGGCATTGCAGTGGAACAGCCTTGGGCCTCAGGACAGTCAGATTTGTACTTTCTTTCTCAATATTTCTTAAGCTATTGGGTAATGCCTGTTTGAATTTGGCAAGACAGGATGGGGTATGGGTTTGTTCTTGGTGCTGCTCCCTCATGGATAAGTACTTGAAACGAGAAAATGTGCAGGGCTACGGGGATAGGGCAGGGCAGTGGGACTAGCTGGATTGCTCATGCATAGAGCCTACACGGACTCAATGGGCCGAATGGCCTCCTTCCGTGCTGTAACTTTCTATGATTCTATGATTGGTGAATTTAGGTTTTTCCACCTTGATAAAGTTGCATTGAGAACAAAATGTATGCAGGCACACCCACCGGTGTAAGAAGTAAAAAAGCAAATATAAATAGGGCAGCAGCACTGATTTCAACAGACTCTACAGCCACCATGCAACAACAGCAACTTGCATTTATATAGCGCCTTTAACGTTGTAAAATGTCCCAAGGGGCTTCACGGGAGCGTAATCAGACAAAAATTGACACCAAACTAAAGAAGGTGATATTAGGACTGATGGCTAAACATTTGGTCAAAGAGATTGGTTTTAAGCAGAGTCTTAAAGGAGGAAAGAGAGACAGAGAGGTTTAGGGAGGGAATTCCAGAGCTTAGAGCCTAGATGGCTAAAGCATGGCCTCCAATGGTGGGGCGAAGGAAGTGTGGGATGCACAAGAGCCAGAGTTGGAAGAACGTAGAGTTCTCATGGGTTGTGGGGCTGGAGGATGTTATGGGGTTAGGGAAAGGCAAGGCCATGGAGTATTTGAACGTGAGGATGAGAATTTTAAAATCATGGCATGGGTGGACCGGGCACCAATGTAGGTCAGCGAGCACAGTGGTGATATGTGAACAGGAATTTGTGCCAGTTTGAATATGGGCAACAGAGTTTTGGATGAGCTCAAGTTTATAGAGGGCAGAACACGTAAGGCCAGCCAGCAGAGTTTTGGAATGAGAGTTTCAGCAGCAGATGGGTTTCATCGAGTTACATCGAGTTACATCGAAACTACAGCGCAGAAACAGGCCATTCGTCCCAACTGGTCTATGATAGCATTTATGATCCACACAAGCCTCCTCCCTCCCTACTTCATCTAACCCTATCAGCATACCCTACTATTCCTTTCTCCTTCATGTGCTTATCTCACTTCCTCTTAAATATATCTATGCTATTTGCCTCAACTACTTCCTGTGGTAGTGCATTCCATATTCTTACCATGCTTTGGGTAAAGAAGTTTCACCTGAATTCCCTATTGGATTTATTAGTGATAATTTTATATTTATGACCTCTAGTTTTTGACTACCCAATCAAACCCTATCATTATCTTAAAGACCTCTATCAGGTCACCCCTCATTCTTCTCTTTTCTAGAGAAAAGAGCCCCAGTCTGTTCAGCCTTTCCTGATAAGTATATCCTCTCAGTTCTGATATTATCCTTGTGAACCTTTTTTGTACCCTCACCAATGCCTCTATAACCTTTCAGTAGCATGGAGACCAGAACTGTGCACAGTGCTCCAAGTGTGTTCAAACCAAGTTTCTATGTGAGTTAAACATAACATCTGTGTTTTTCAATTCTATCGCTCAAGAAATGAACCCCAGCTCTTGGTTTGCCGTATTTATGGCCTTTATATGTTGAGACAGGGATGGAGATGGGCGATATTACAGAGTTCGAAGTAGGTGGTCTTTGTGATGGAGAAGATGGGCACTAAATTGGGCCATGTAGCGCCCATTGTTTCGGTGCTACACAGCTTCCCGAAGTGCCAAGATGGCGTCTTGGCTGCACACGCACGTTTCCAACGTAATGTGCGCCAGACGCCATTTTGGTACAGGAGTTAGCACAGGCACTGATAACAAACACCAAAAACATATAGAGTAAGGAGAAAATGGATACAATCAGTGTGCAACGCTGATAGACACCATTTTGGGACTTAACACTCAACTCAACGCACAGTTTTAACCCCTACCATCTGAACGTGTCTTAGAGTACCTGGAGGACACCCCACCAGTGCTATTTAAAGGGACCATGCAGGTATTTCAGGTTAATGACTGGATTGTTGCTTCTGGCTGCCGAGACATTTGTAACTGTTTTTGAAGGTCTGTTATACTTGAATACTAGGACGCGGGGACATAGCCTAACATTTAGAGCTAGGACATGCAGGAGTGAAGTTAGGAAATGGTTCTACACGCAAAGGGTGGGAGAAGTTTGGAACGCTCTTCTGCAGACTGCAGTTGATGCTAGCTCACTTGTGAATTCTAAATCTGAAATTGATAGATTTTTGTGAACCAAGTGTATTAAGGGCTATGGGGCAAATGCAGGTATATGGAGTTAGGTCACAGGTCCACCATGATCTCACTGAACAGGCTCGAGGGGCTAAATTCGACTGCCACTTGCTGCCTCCTGACATGCGCCATCTTCTCCTGCAAGAAAGAGGGACATGTGTCTGGGTGATGTGCCTGTCATAGTTGAATAGCTGCCAGTGTGTGTGGCGTGTGAGTTGTGGGTGGGCAGCTTGCAACAGTGGTAATGTGTGAGGGTGAGAGGAAGCATCTGGTTGGAAGAGTTGAGTACTGATGGAAAGCGTTTGTTGGTATGTGGGTGATGGGGGACGTAGTGCGTGGTGCAGTGGATGTGGCTAGTGGTGCAGTTGGTAGGTGATGCCACTGACGGTTGAACTCACTCACCTTGACCACTCATGTCAAAGCATTGAACTTCTTCCTGCACAGCACCATGTTCATGATACTGTGCCCCTGACATTGACTTCATCCCCCGCTGCCTCCCACTGCCTTTTGGGTATATGTCTGGAGGGGTCTTGCCCCCCCACTGCGGATATAGGATGTCCCTCCTTCTGTCCACCTCTTGCACCAAGGCCTCTAGTGCATCAGCAGAGAACCTTGGTGCATGCACTCTTGCAGGCCTGGTACCCACTCAGATCGACAGATTGGTGAGGTCTGGCATGCGGATTGGAGGATGTGGGATTTAATAGTGCACAACCTTTATTCAATATGTTAAAATAACTCATCAGTTTGTAAACATAGGGATGGGAGCTGCATCTGCGTTTTGCATGTGTGATGTCTCATCTCCATGCAGACAGCAGATTGTTATTTTCAACAAATAACAGGTACCAGCTACCTTTAAGAGATTTGTAAGCGACACCCTGCCTTTAAGAGATTGGAGCTCCCCCTGCTGGAGGAAAGTGCAAATTGCATGGAGTGCTCGTTCAACACTGATTTCCAATGCAGATTGCAGGTAAGTCTTCAGGCCTGACAAAAGTCTCGTCCTGCCTGCGCAGGGGCCGTTGGGTGCAGGGTAATAACAGATTGTGCTACCCCCGCCCAATAACAAGCTCTATCTATTTTTTTCCCCTGATATGTGGTTGGAATCCCAGCTCAGGATCAAATAAGACACAGAAGCCGTGAATAGTCTGGTTCAGCCTGAGACTGTGGCCAGGCAGGGGTATGAAATCGATAGCTAGGGAACGGAGTTTGTGGTGAGGCCAAAGACAATGCCTTCAGTCTTCCCAATGTTTAATTGGAGGAAGTTTTGGCCCGTTTAGGACTGGATGTCCGACAAGCAGTCTGACAACACAGTAAACCACGCTGTTTGAAGAGAAAAGAATTGAGGCCCAAAAATCAGCAACCTATCCATTGCGTTCTGATTGTATTTCTGACGGGAGTGCACCAGAAGGGCCACAAATTAGGCCAGAACCTGGGTACAATAGGTGCCAGCTTTCAGTGACAGTTTCTTCAATGGCCTATAGCAAGCAGAGCTTCTACCTGCTCCAAACAAGACCACTGAGGCAAGTGGGGTTAAGGCTGGGGCTTGGAACTCTCTACTTTGGGAGTTCCAATTTTCTTGGCCCTCACAACGGCCTGGTGTTTCATTAGCAGCCGAACTCCTACATACGAACATAGGAATAGGAGTAGGCCAATTAGCCCCTCGAGCCTGCTCCACCATTCAATCAGATCATTGCTGATCTTTGACCTCAATTCCACTTTCCTGCCCGATCCCCATATCCCTTGATTTCCCTAAGTCCAAAAATCTATCTATCTCAGCCTTGAATATATTCATTGACTCAGCATCCACAGCACTCTGGAGTAGAGAATTCCAAAGATTCACAACCATCTGCGTGAAGAAATTCCTCCTCATCTCAGTCTTGAATGGCCGGCCCTTTATCCTGCGGCTATGCCCCCTTCTCTGGCTGGGGAAACAACCTCTCAGCATTGTCAAGCCCCCTCATAATCTTATATGTTTCAATGAGATCACCTCTCATTCTTCTGAACTCCAGACAGTAGAGGCTCATTCTACTCAACCTCTCTTCATAGGACAACCCTCTCATCCCAGGAATTAATCTAGTGAACCTTCGTTGCACCACCTCTAAGGCAAGTATATCCTTCCTTAGATAAGGAGACCAAAACTGTGCTCAGTACTCCAGATGAGGTCTCACCAAAGCTTTACTCTTGTACTCCAACCCCCTTGCAATAAAGGCCAACATGCCATTTGCTTTCCTAATTGCCTGCTGTACCTGCATACTAACTTTTGTGTTTCTTGTACAAGGACACCCAAATCTCTCTGAACACCAACATTTAATAATTTCTCACCATTTAAAAAAAATCTGTTTTTCTATTCTTCCTACCAAAGTGAATAACCTCACAATGCCCCAAGTTATATTCCATCTGCCACCTTCTTGCTCACTCACTTAATCTGTCTATATCCCTTTGCAGACTCCTTGTGTCCTCCTCACAGCTTACTTTCCCACCTAGCTTTGTATCGTCAGCAAACTTGGATACATTACACTCAGTCCCTACATCTAAGTCATTAATATAGATTTATCCCTACTTTCAGTTTTCTGTCCTTTAACTAATCCTCTATCCATGGTAATATATTATCCTCAGCCCTATGAGCCCTTACCTTGTGTAACAACCTTTTATGTGGCACCTTATTGAATGCCTTTTGAAAATCTAAATATACTACATCCACTGGTTCCCCTTATTTACCCTGCTACTTACATTCTCACAAAACTCTAATAAATTTGTCAAACATGTTTTCCCTTTCATAAAACCATGTTGACTCTGCCTAATCATATTATGATTTTCTAAGTGCCCTTTTACCACTTCCTTAATAATGGATTCCAGCATTTTCCCGACGACCGATGGCAGGCTAACTGACCTGTAGTTCCAAAGTTGATGACCTCACTCTTGCCTACATCGAAATCTATTTGCCACAGTTTTGCCCATTCACTTCAATCTATTAATATCTCTCCGTAATTTTATGCTTCCATCCACACTGCTTACAATGCTACCTATCTTTGTCTCATTGGCAAACTTGGATATGTGGCTCCCTATCCCGTCATCAATGTTGTTAATAAATACAGTGAATAGATGAGGTCTCAAAACAGATCCCTGTGGGACACCACTAATCACATCCTGCCAATTTGAGTACCTGCACATTATCCCTACTCTCTGTCTCCTGCAGCTCAGTCAATTTCCTAACTAGGTTAATAATTTGCCCTCAATTCCATGAGCTTCAACTTTAGCTAACAGTCTCTTATGAGGGACTTTATTGAATGCCCTCTGGAAGTCCATATAAATAACATCCATAGACATTCCCCTGTCCACTACTTTAGTCATGTCTTCAAAAAATTCAATCAGGTTCGTCAGGCATGACCAACCCTTTCCAAATCCATGCTGGCTCTTTCTGATCAGCTGAAAATTTTCAAGGTGTTCAGCCACCCTATCTTTAATTATAGCCTCCAGTAATTTTCTGTTGGTAGATTCTTACTTCTTCCAAGACCAGGTCCACCAAAGGGTGAAAGTGGACTTCACCTGAGGGTCCAGGCCAGGATCAGGTTGGTAGAGTCTTGGTAAAGTCTTGGTAGAGTCTTGGTACATCTTTGGGGGAAGGGGGTTGGAGGTCAGCCCACCCCATTGGGCTGCCCTGGCTCTGGCTGATTTTCTAGTGTCAGGGTCGTTTAAATAATTTGGGCAGGCTCCCAGTGAGATTCTTGGCTGCACCGGGAAGCCCTCCTCTGGGGGACAGGTGGAGGAGGGAGGGTGGAAAATCACTGTGGCAGACCTCAATTGACTGTTGCAGCCTCTCAGGGCTGACTGCCTCCAGGGAAGCTGAAGAGGACATTAAAAGTTTTGTTAACAATTTTAATTTTGCGGGGTTGGGGAGTTGAATCGATCACCCCATGATTGATTCATGGTCCTTTAAAATCTGTCACCCCATCGCATGCCATAGGATGGATGCCAGGAATGCACAAGTGTTCTTAGCACCCAATGTTGCTAGGGTGCAAATGATAGGAAATACATTGGATGACATATTCCTAGCATTTATATCCCACTATTTATTCCCCACTGTGGGCTGGAGGTATGCCAGGGAGCAAGTCCAACTCCAGTGGAAAATCCGGCTCAGTCACTTGCCCAGATATATAAGTAAGTTTGTAGCATGCTCTGGGAAGGAACAGAAAACATTCGAGTTTATTTCAGTTATATTTTTTAAAATCACATGAACCTTCTTATCTTCAGAAGGCAGCAAGGTAACACCATACCAGACTTTGACTTAGTCTTTAACTACATAAACAAATTTATTAAACAGCAAACAAACAAGCAAAGAGTAGCAGTAACACAGCATATATTTTTATTGTAGTTGTCAAACTTAATTGGCTCCCCGTGCAGTAGAAAATAATAAATTGGTCACAACTGCTATGGTGGACTACGAAACCACCTATATTGCTAATGGCTCCTTTCCTTTTCTCTCTATCAATGGAAGCCATTTGAACTAACATTCTGTCTTAGAAGGCTGCAGTCTCTGATTTGAAAAAGATTGGCAGATAAATCTTTGTAAAAATGGCGAGGACTGAATAAATTTAAATAACTATCTGTTAAGCTAAAAAAAAATCAAAGACAGTTGAACAAATCCCCAAAGATATTTGTATTTGAACTGAATAGCTTAGCCTCTCTCTTGGATCTGTCTCAGACAAACTGACTAATTGTTGAACAATTGTATCAAGTTAGTTTGAGCTATAGGGGGAAATATAGGATGTGCAGGAGAGGGGCGGAGCGAGGTTAAAAATTCAAAAATGGGAAACATGACCTCAACCCGCCTCCAACGTGGTCATTTCCAGTTTTAAAGGAGGCGAGTTGGGGGGTGGGCAACTAACCTGCTCTCCAGAGGTGGGTCTGTCATTTAAATATTTTAATGAGGATGCTTGCCTCAAATCTTTACAGATCTTCAGGGTGAACTGCTGCGGGCCGGGTTTACCCGGGCTCTGGAGACCCAGCGGCTGAAGGGAGGCGAGAAAGACCGGATCCATCAAATAAGTTCCTTTACAGCACTGCTTGTGGGCCAAAAGGATCAGGAGTGCTTCCCCCCGGCCCCCAAGCCAACCTACCATGATCGGCCACCCTCCTCCCGATTGGACCCCTGAACTACGATTGGCCCCGCACTGCGATCGGACCCCCAAGCCACGATTGGACCCTGCTCCGCGATCGGACGCCTGAACCACGATCGAACCCTGCTCCACAATCGGACCCCCGACTCACGATCGGACTCTCCCCCCCCCCCCCCCCCCCCGACCCCACCATGTTCGGACCCCCGACCACCGATTGCGATCACCTTATTCTACGGTTGCCATGCAGAAAAAGTGCTGCTGTCACCAGATTCCAAAGCAATCCAGCCGGGAGATCCGCGCAGTTCGATTGCAGCTACACAACTTCTGTTTCCACTGGTACAAGGAGAGTCTGAATTGACGGCTGGAGAGGGTCATGACCAGCACAAGGAGTGGCAAAGATAGTTCTTGAAATACTGAAGAGCAAGGCTATTTCGCTTTCAGAGGATGGAGGAGCCCGACTCCGCGGTCTACTACTGTGTAATCCAGACACTCACTGTACAAAAACCTGGCCTCGGGGAGACGCCCTTTCTGACCCCCCAACCCCCCCCACCGGCCTTTCCAATCTCCATCCCGCCGCCCCCCCTTGCCCAACGCTTCCTTTCTCCCTTACTCTCTCCCTCCCTCCTCTCCCCTCCCTGGCTGCAGCCTTGTGCCACAGACCTTCCTGTCCGACAGCGAGCCAACCGCTCAGTCTTTTTTTTTATTCGTTCATGGGATGTGGGCTTCGGTGGCAAGGCCAGCATTTATTGCCCATCCCTAATTGCCCTTGAGAAGGTGGTGGTGAGCCGCCTTCTTGAACCGCTTCAGTCCGTGTGGTGAAGGTTCTCCCACAGTGCTGTTAGGAAGGGCGTTCCAGGATTTTGACCCAGCAACGATGAAGGAACGACGATATATTTCCAAGTCGGGATGGTATGTGACTTGGAGGGGAACGTGCAGGTGGTGTTGTTCCCATGTGCCTGCTGCCCTTGTCCTTCTAGGTGGTAGAGGTCATGGGTTTGGGAGGTGCTGTCGAAGAAGCCTTGGGGAGTTGCTGCAGTGCATCCTGTGGATGGTACATACTGCAGCCACTGTGCGCCGGTGGTGAAGGGAGTGAATGTTTAGGGTGGTGGATGGGGTGCCAGTCAAGTGGGCTGCTTTGACCTGGATGGTGTCGAGCTTCTTGAGTGTCGTTGGAGCTGCACTCATCCTGACTTGTGCCTTGTAGATGGTGGAAAGGCTTTGTGGAGTCAGGAGGTGAGTCACTCACGCAGAATACCCAGCCTCTGACCTGCTCTCGTAGCCACGGTATTTATATGGCTGGTCCAGTTAAGTTTCTGGTCAATGGTGACCCCCAGGATGTTGATGGTGGGGGATTTGGTGATGGTAATGCTGTTGAATGTCAAGGGGAGGTGGTTAGACTCTCTCTTGTTGGAGATGGTCATTGCCTGGCACTTGTCTGGCTCGAATATTACTTGCCACTTATCAGCCCAAGCCTGGATGTTGTCCAGGTCTTGCTGCATGTGGGCACAGACTGCTTCATTATCTGAGGGGTTGCGAATGCAACTGAACACTGTGCAATCATCAGCGAACATCCCCATTTCTGACCTTATGATGGAGGGAAGGTCATTGATGAAGCAGCTGAAGATGGTTGGGCCTAGGACACTGCCCTGAGGAACTCCTGCAGCAATATCCTGGGGCTGAGATGATTGGCCTCCAACAACCACTACCATCTTCCTTTGTGCTAGGTATGACTCCAGCCACCGAAGAGTTTTCCCCCTGATTCCCATTGACTTCAGTTTTACTAGGGCTCCTTGGTGCCACACTCGGTCAAATGCTGCCTTGATGTCAAGGGCTGACACTCTCACCTCACCTCTGGAATTCAGCTCCTTTGTCCATGTTTGGACCAAGGCTGTAATGAGGTCTGGAGCCGAGTGATCCTGGCGGAACCCAAACTAAGCACCGGTGAGTAGGTTATCGGTGAGTAAGTGCCGCTTGATAGCACTGTCGACGACACCTTCCATCAATTTGCTGATGATTGAGGGTAGAGTGATGGGGCGGTAATTGGCCGGATTGGATTTGTCCTGCTTTTTGCGGACAGGACATACCTGGGCAATTTTCCACATTGTCGGGTAGATGCCAGTGTTGTAGCTGTCCTGGAACAGTTTGGCTAGAGGCGTGGCTAGTTCTGGAGCACAAGTCTTTGGCACTACAGCCGGGATGATGTCGGGGCCCATAGCCTTTGCTGTATCCAGTGCACTCAGCCGTTTCTTGATATCACGTGGAGTGAATCGGATTGGCTGAAGACTGGCTTCTGTGATGGTGGGGATATCGGGAGGAGGCCGAGATGGATCATCCACTCGACACTTCTGGCTGAAGATGGTTGCAAACACTTCAGCCTAGTCTTTTGCACTCACGTGCTGGACTCCGCCATCATTGAGGATGGGGATGTTTACAGAGCCTCCTCCTCCCGTTAGTTGTTTAATTGTCCACCACCATTCACGACTGGATGTGGCAGGACTGCAGAACTTGGATCCGATCCGTTGGTTGTGGAATCGTTTAGTTCTGTCTATAGCATGTTGCTTCCGCTGTTTAGCATGCATGTAGTCCTGAGGTGTGGCTTCACCAGGTTGGCACCTCATTTTTGAGTACGCCTTGTGCTGCTCCTGGCATACTCTTCTACACTCCTCATTGAACCAGGGTTGATCCCCTGGCTTGTTGGTAATGGTAGAGTGAGGAATATGCCGGGCCATGAGGTCACAGATTGTACTGGAATACAATTCAGCTGCTGCTGATGGCCTACAGCACCTCATGGATGCCCAGTTTTGAGCTGCTAGATCTGTTCTGAATCTATCCCATTTAGCACGGTGGTCGTGCCACACAACACGTTGGATGGTGTCCTCAGTGCGAAGAGAGGACTTCATCTCCACGAGGACTGTGTGGTGGTCACTCCTACCAGTACTGTCGTGGACAGATGCATCTGTGACAGGTAGATTGGTGGCTGCCAGCCGGGAAACGGAGACGAAAGATTTAAACGAGGTCCTGCCGTTAAATTCAGCAGGACCTCTAGGAAACCCGCTTTTCCGCTCCACCTCCCCCCTGCTCCCTCCCCACCTCCTTGTAAATACCCAGGATTTCTGTGGGTTGGTTTTTAAACCCTCTGTATCGTATTATCAAAGCTAATACCAAGCTAAATCTAAGAGAAAAATGTTTCATTTTGTCACAGCTGCGTCTCGAGTGATACTGAAGCATGTAAAAAAACAATTTTCAAATACATCTTTACATTCTTATAGGGATGGTGTGACTGGAAGTGGCACGCAGCCAATTGAGAAAGAAAACAAAGGATATTGTGCCTTTCACAACCTCAGGATGTCCCAAAGTGCTTCATAGCCAATGTCATACTTTTGTTTTGAAGTGTAGTCACTGTTATAATGTAGGGAAATACAGCAGCCAAGTTGTGCACAGCAAGGTTCCATAAACAACAATGAGATAAATGACCAGATAATTTGTTTTTAGTGATAGCACAAAAAGGCGGAGAAGGAAGCCCTTCCCTCCGCCCCAAAAATCTTAAAGCAACTGAAAGGACAATGATCATATTTTCAGAATAATGAGAGAGGAAACAATCTCTAATTCTGGTAACTATATTCACAATACATAGGTAATAGTGTGCTGTTTGTTGTATATGAATATCATAAATAAAATGTTGATTAGTTTGATGTGGCTAATAAAAACTCTCTTCCGCAAACGGCAATTGATACTAGCTCAATTGCTAAATTTAAATCTGAGATAGATAGCTTTTTGGCAACCAAATGTATTAAGCGATATGGGTCAAAGGTAGGTATATGGAGTTAGATCACAGATCAGCCATGATCTTATCAAATGGCGGAGCAGGCACGAGGGGCTGAATGGCCTACTCCTGTTCCTATCTTCCTATGAATAATTTACAATGTTAATTAGCTCACTTTATTTGAAATTCAAAAATTTGGAAAGATATGCGGTGCTAAATTGGGCTGTGTAGCACCTGTTGTTTCAGCGCTACACGGTCGTAACGCTGATTTAAAGTGATACACACCATTTTGGACCTTAACGCTCAACTCAACACACCGTCTTAACCCCGACCATCTAAATGTGTCTTACAGTGCCTGAAGGACCCCCCCCACCAGTGCTATTTAAAGGGGCCATGCAGGTGTTGCAGGTTATTTGCTGGATTATTGCTTCTGGCTGCTGGTGGAGTAGGAAGTGTTTATTTTTGAAGCTCCCTATTCTTACTGAGAGTTCCTAGACCACATTTAAGAGTAGTTTGGCAGGTACTGCCTTACAGTTCTGAAAGTTGAATCGTGGTTGAACAACATTCCTGCCAACCATGGGTGGTCTGCTAGGGCTCCCGCTGGGCATTGAGCATGACTGGGAGCATGCAGAGAGGCCATGCAAAGCAGATCACCTGCTAGGAGAGGAGGCGCAGGGCACTGAGCAGGAGGCCCTACCCAATCAGAGCCTTCTAGGACCAATTCTCTTACCTCAACATGACCGAGGAGGATTGCATCCGACGCCTGAGGTTCACCAAGGAGGCCGTGGCTGAGATCTGTCAATGCTGCAGCCACAACTGCAGCCTCAGAGCAGGGCGAGGACAGCATTGCCTGTGGCTGTGAAGGTCACGATGACGTTGAATTTCTACGGCTCACAAGCATTTCAGGCCTCTGCTGGCGACATGTGCAACATCTCGCAGTATGCAGTGCACTGCTGCATAAGGGAGGTCACCGACTCACTGTACCACATGAGGAACAGGTTCATCACCTTCGCTCTCCACAGAGGCAAGCAGAATGAGCGAGCACGGGGGTTTGCTCGCATTGCTGGCTTCCCCATGGTGCAGGGTGTCATTGACTGCACACATATTGCTCCATCGAATCATGGAGGTCGATGCCCGCTACTCTGGGAGCAGTCACGATGCCTTCGTCACACGGCAGTCCACGTGCCAGCTATCTTTCACCCAACTCGGCACGTCAAAGGCTGCCTACTGGGTGACAAGCGCCGTGGCTCATGACACCGGTCAGGAACCCATGCACATGTGCACAGCAGGCCTATAATAAGAGTCATGCTGCCACACGCAATGTCTTGGAGCATACCATAGACCTCCTCAAACAACGCTTCCGCTGCCTGGACCGGTCTGGAGGAGCCCTGCAGTACTCCCCTGAGCGGGTGGGCAGATTTGTGGTGATCTGCTGCATGCTGCACAACCTCGCCATCATGAGGGACCAGCCTTTGCCACCAATGATTGGAGAAGACCCTGAGCCAGAGGTGGAGGAGGAGGAGGCTGAGGAGGAAGAGGCTGAGGAGGAGGAGGAGGAAGAGGAGGGGGTTGAGCCGGAAGAGGAAGTGGAGGAAGACGCAAGGGTGCAACAGGAACCACACGCTTTGTCTGCAATGGCTCTGTGTGCTCGCCTGATCCGTGCCCGCAATCAATAATGTGAACTACATCCTCCAACTCACCAACAGTCCTACATTCCCCACCTTTCCGTTCCCACAAGACAATCAAATCGCCCTCCATCTGATTACACATTGGTGTCCCTCTCAGCTCATTACATAAATAAAAACCACCTCCAAATGCAAAATCAAACTCTCATTTATCAATGAATAAATGAAATTATGCAAACATTACAGAACTATTCACCCTTGTGCATTCCCTTAGTGCCTGTTGTTCGTGTGCATTTACCTATCCTAGTGCTCCTATGAGGTGCTTCCCCAGTGGTTGGAGCATAGAATCATAGACTCATAGAATCATAGAAGTTACAACATGGAAACAGGCCCTTCGGTCCAACATGTCCATGTCGCCCAGTTTATACCACTAAGCTAGTCCCAATTTCCTGCACTTGGCCCATATCCCTCTATACCCATCTTACCCATGTAACTGTCCAAATGCTTTTTAAAAGACAAAATTGTACCTGCCTCTACTACTGCCTCTGGCAGCTCGTTCCAGACACTCACCACCCTTTGAGTGAAAAAATTGCCCCTCTGGACCCTTTTGTATCTCTCCCCTCTCACCTTAAATCTATGCCCCCTCGTTATAGACTCCCCTACCTTTGGGAAAAGATTTTGACTATCGACCTTATCTATGCCCCTCATTATTTTATAGACTTCTATAAGATCACCCCTTAACCTCCTACTCTCCAGGGAAAAAAGTCCCAGTCTGTCTAACCTCTCCCTATAAGTCAAACCATCAAGTCCCGGTAGCATCCTAGTAAATCTTTTCTGCACTCTTTCTAGTTTAATAATATCCTTTCTATAATAGGGTGACCAGAACTGTACACAGTATTCCAAGTGTGGCCTCACCAATGCCCTGTACAACTTCAACAAGACATCCCAACTCCTGTATTCAATGTTCTGACCAATGAAACCAAGCATGCCGAATGCCTTCTTCACCACCCTATCCACCTGTGACTCCACTTTCAAGGAGCTATGAACCTGTACTCCTAGATCTCTTTGTTCTATAACTCTCCCCAACGCCCTACCATTAACGGAGTAGGTCCTGGCCCGATTCGATCTACTAAAATGCATCACCTCACATTTATCTAAATTAAACTCCATCTGCCATTCATCGGCCCACTGGCCCAATTTATCAAGATCCCGTTGCAATCCTAGATAACCTTCTTCACTGTCCACAATGCCACCAATCTTGGTGTCATCTGCAAACTTACTAACCATGCCTCCTAAATTCTCATCCAAATCATTAATATAAATAACAAATAACAGCGGACCCAGCACCGATCCCTGAGGCACACCGCTGGACACAGGCATCCAGTTTGAAAAACAACCCTCTACAACCACCCTCTGTCTTCTGTCGTCAAGCCAATTTTGTATCCAATTGGCTACCTCACCTTAGATCCCATGAGATTTAACCTTATGTAACAACCTACCATGCGGTACCTTGTCAAAGGCTTTGCTGAAGTCCATGTAGACCACGTCTACTGCACAGCCCTCGTCTATCTTCTTGGTTACCCCTTCAAAAAACTCAATCAAATTCGTGAGACATGATTTTCCTCTCACAAAACCATGCTGACTGTTCCTAATCAGTCCCTGCCTCTCCAAATGCCTGTAGATCCTATCCCTCAGAATACCCTCTAACAACTTACCCACTACAGATGTCAGGTTTTTCCCTGCCGCCCTTCTTAAACAAAGGCACAACATTTGCTACCCTCCAATCTTCAGGCACCTCACCTGTAGCGGTGGATGATTCAAATATCTCTGCTAGGGGACCCGCAATTTCCTCCCTAACCTCCCATAACGTCCTGGGATACATTTCATCAGGTCCCGGAGATTTATCTACCTTGATGCGCGTTAAGACTTCCAGCACCTCCCTCTCTGTAATATGTACACTCCTCAAGACATCACTATTTATTTCCCCAAGTTCCCTAACATCCATGCCTTTCTCAACCGTAAATACCGATGTGAAATATTCATTCAGGATCTCACCCATCTCTTGTGGTTCCGCACATAGATGACCTTGTTGATCCTTAAGAGGCCCTACTCTCTCCCTAGTTACTCTTTTGCCCTTTATGTATTTGTAGAAGCTCTTTGGATTCTCCTTTGCCTTATCTGCCAAAGCAATCTCATGTCCCCTTTTTGCCCTCCTGATTTCTCTCTTAACTCTACTCCGGCAATCTCTATACTCTTCAAGGGATCCACTTGATCCCAGCTGCCTATGCATGTCATATGCCTCCTTCTTCTGGGTGGTGGGAGGCTGCTGGCCTTTAATGTAGGAGCGTGCATGTGGCCTTGGAGGATAACCTCGAGTGGCTCTGGGCCAGGAGGGCTTGGCTTCAGACTGCACCATCTCAGCATGGGCTGCAGCAGTCTGGCCTGGCTGGCCGATAGGCAACAACAGGGACACTGGTGGAGTGGCAGGGGTGGGAGCAGGAATGCTGTTGTCCTGAGGGAGGACATCAGGTCTGACTGCCATGGCGCCACTGCCACTTTCCCGGAGCGGTGCCTCAGCACTCCTGGTGATCAGCTGGAGAACGGATTGCTGCAGTGCTGTGACGCCCTGGAAGCCCTGTTCCACAGTGGTCCCCAGAGCCACAATAGCAGCAGTCTGAACTTCCAAGGCAGCAGTCTGAGCTTCAAATGCAGCAGTCAGAAACTTGGATGGCAGATGTTTGTGCTGCAATGGAAGCTGTGACATCAGTCATCAGATGCTGCATCATGGTGGGTTCCACAGGTGCGCTGATGGAGGTGACCACCCGTTCCATGTTGGAAAGGATGGGCTCCAAGCTCTGCGCAAAGCCCTGTGCCAAGTTGGAGCTGGACTCCTCCATGCCCCTTCTCATTGTGCGCAGGCTTTCAGGCAGGCTTTCCAGTGCCCCACGCATTTGTTGGTGTACGCCCATCAGTCGTCTTCTGTAGCCTGGCCCATCGAAGTCCTCATCTGACTCCACTGCAGCAGAACTAGTGAGTGACCTCACCCTCTGGTGAGCTGGCTCCTGTGGTATCCGACCTCGCCCCGGCTCCTGTGCACTTGTGCTCGGTGTCTCACCATGTGCAGATCCCTCCTCTAACCTAACCTCTAAAGGACGCGCAGTGTCAGTCTCTGAGCTGGTGGAAGCAAGTGTCAGATCAAGTGACGGTGTGGCTTCAGTGTCCTCCTCCTCCTCGGACGGTGCCATCACGTGTTCTTGGGTATCTGCAATGACAAAGGGAAACAGGTTGAGTTGTGGAATGGGGAGAGGATCAAGTAAGACGTGCATGCTGACAGCATCTGCAGCACGTGAGTCAGAGAAGATTATGGGAGGAGGGAGATGTGGAAAAGGAGAAGGAGCTTTAGATATGCAGAGACCCCCCCTCCTCCACTTCATCGGGACCTCCAGCATGTTGTCACGGCTGCAGCGAAGGCCCGCCCAATGATCCGAAGCACTGTCTCCTCTAGGGGGGTGAGGACATCTAAGCGTGTCCGTCTACACTCAGGTCCCTCCTGCTGCTGGGGGTTATACGCCACTTTCTCCTGCAAGACAGAGGACAGTGTGTTAGTGAGTGTCCCGCAAGGTGTGTGGCTGATGTGCCTGTCGTGGTCGAATAGCTGCCAGTTTGTGTGACCTGTGAGCGGTGGTTGTGTGGCCTGCAAGTGTGATATTATGTGCGGGTGAGATGCAGCATGCTGAGTGCAGCATTGCGTATGGATGGGCAGTGTTTGTTGGTGGGTGGGTGACGGGGAGTATGATGCATGGAGCAGTGTACAGTTGGTAGGATGTGCCACTTGACACTTGCATTCACTCACCTTGACCACTCTTATCAAATCATTGAACTTCTTCCGGCACTGCACCCACGTGCATGGTGCAATGCTCCTGGCGTTGACTTCCTGCACCACAGCCTGCCAATGCCTGCGGAGCTGTAGTCTGGAGGGTCTCCACCACCCTGCGGATATATGATGGCCCTCCTTTCATCCACCCCTTCCACCAGGGCCTCCAGAGCATCATCGGAGAAGCGTGGAGCCCTCTCTCGTGCTGGTCCTGCTATCCTTGTGGCCATCTTTCCCTTCTCCAAGTAAGCTATGTACCTGCCATTTGAAATGTGCACCTGCACCTTTAAGAGGGGCAGGCTGCTGATGACGTGCACTGTGCACGCCCCATTTCCAACTTCCTCATTCTCCATGCAGCCTCTCAGCAGCGCAGGTAGCGCTGGCTTCACAGAGATATCATGGTAATTAGCAGGCAGCACAAAGTTCACTTGCTGCCTGTGTAGGGGCCATTGGGCGCGGGGTACTAGCGCATCACGCTACCCCCGCCCGAAAATGGCCCTTATTGAATTTTCCGCCCATGAACTTCAAAGTCAACTGCAGAACATCCCCCATCAGATGCTATACTTTTAGCTTTTGGAAAGTTCAGTGTTGTTTCGTCTTCAGGATTCTGATTTTCTCAATAAATGTACATAAAGGTTGTCTTTCCAGGTGCCAATTAAATTTTTATAAAATGTTGCATGATAAAAAAGTGAAATTATTTTCATATTATTTTTGTCTCTTTAAACTAAATGTTATTTAAATTGTCATTTTGCATAATTAAAGGATTTCAATTGCTATCGAGTTACATCATAACGTAGAATATTGAAGCTTTACAGTTGTAACTTTTCGTAACAAAAAATGGAGTAACTTGCAAGCATAGTAATATAATTAATATTATAAGTGAGTGGGAGGTTCTGTATTGAACTCTGCTTTAAATTTGATTTCATTAGGCCATTTTAATGCCACAAAAAAGAGAAAGGAATTAGCTTTGCTTTTTCAAATGATACCTACTACTAGTAATTGGCTTGATGTTTCAGTCATCGTGGTGTATTTTGTTGTTTCCGTGTTCATGATCCGAAAGATGATGTGGAATTAATGCTGTGCCTGAAAGTTGCCATGGATACATACTACAATTAGCATTAATTATGGGGTCACGTAACTGCACAAAGGATGGTTGAGCGGTGCTAACAGTTGCAAAATGTGACGTCAACTTTTGTAGTGTGGCATCGTCTCTGATTGAAGTAGATCAGGTTCATTTAACTTCAACTTTGCAATAATTGAAAGAGAGAAAAGACTTTCAACCCAACTGTCTGATTGGGATTCTAGCCAAGATTCCAAAGGGAAGAGGACTATGCTCGAACACCCTGTACCACCCGGTTCCAACCAGGTCTTTTACTGCGTTTTCAAATCACTTACACAGGCATTTTATTGCAGGATTGAGTATCAAAGGTTACTCCTACTGCAATTTTATACTAAAGATAAATGTTTACATCTTCTTTAAAAGTAATATTCCCCCATTGAAGGATAGATTGATGGAGAAAAGTATTCCTTGCAAGAAAGTAACAAAATGCTGATTCTGAAGAAGAAATGTATTGCCTGGAATACATGGGTATGAAGGGTCGCACAGCATCTGTGGGTATCAGGTAATAGGACTACCTGCCATCAATGGAGAATGGGAGGGATCAGGACTGCCTGGTGTCTGAGTATTGGGAGGATCAGGATTGTCTGTTATTTTTGAATATTAGATGGATCAGGAGTGTCTGGTGTAGCTGGGTATTCGGGGGAGATCAGAACTACCTAGCATATATAGGTATTAAAGGGGTGAACGAAGACTATTTGGCAGATGGGGTTATTGAAGGGAGGAATCAGAACTGCTTGGCCTTTGGGGATATTAGAGGAGGGGAATGAAGACTACCTGACGTGGTTATTGAAGGGAGGAGCATCAGGACTGACAGGCATATGTGGGCATTGAAGGGAGGACTGCCTACACACGACCATATAAAAAAACAGACGGAAAAAGATCAGCAAGTCCATCAAGTCTTTTTCCTACTCAGCCACGTTGTAATTAAGCAGCACAACCTCTGGTACCCCCAGCCATGTAATCTCCTGGGAGAGGCAAAAAACAGATATTTTAAAAACGCCTAGGCCAATTTGGGGAAAAAAAGAATTCTAGGAAATTCCTCTCAGACCCTCAAAGACAATCAAAAGTGAGTTTCAAGAGATAACAATGACCATGAGTTGCATTATCCAACATCCCACCTACCATTTGTAATCAGTGATATCAGCCTCCTCCAGGAACTTGTCCAACGCCCTTTTGAATATTTGGAGCAAAATCTGCATTCAATGCATGAGCCGACAACCTATTCCAAAGGTCAATGATCTCTCTAGGAAAAGAAAAATCTAGTTCTTTGTTTATGCACCTTGAACGCTTCTCCCCTCGTTCTCCCTAATTTATTTAATTCAAATAATCTGTCCGCATGTACACAGTCTAGTGCCTTCATCATTTTAAATGATTCACTCAAGTCTCTCTGAAGTCCATGCTTTTCAATAGTAAAGAGATCCAACTCCCTGAGCCTGTGGTGGTAACTAAGGGTTTTTAGAATGGTATTAATCTAGTGGCCCTCCTCTGAACCTGTTCTAAGGTCTCTATATCTCCCACCATTTGAGGGGACCAGAACTGGACACAGTATTCTAGATGGGGCCTAACCAAGGAGAGTATGGTGGTTTCCTGATCCCTCTTCCCCTTCACTTTCTTTTGACTGCATCCCTCCTTCCAATCTCACCCCTTGTCATATTTTCACTGACCCACTGACCTTCACCTCTCTGACCCTGATTGACCCATCCTCAGCAAAGGCCCCAGCTTCATCCCTTTACCTCAATGAATTTTGAGCTCGACATGATGCTGAGCACTTCTTTCACCGCTTTCACCTCCGTGCCAACTTTTTGGCCTAGAGACTTCTCTCTGTGTATCAGACTTTTTCTCCTGTCTTCAGAATTCCCATTTCATCTGCACCCCTCCCTCTGGCCTCTTTCTCTCTTGATCTTTTCATTGAGAACTGCTGGCATGACATCGGCCGTGTCAGTTTCTCCTCTCCCCTCACTTACTCTAATCTATCTCCCTCTAAACTTGCAGCACTCGTTCTCTTGAGTCCAACCCTGACATCATTATCAAACCTGCTGACAAGGTAGGCACTGTTGATGTAAAGCGGAAGGACCTCTATCTTGATGAGGCTAATCACCAACTCTTTGACAACTTCTCCTACCTCCCCTGGACCATAACCCCACTACTGAACATCAAGCCATCATTTCCCAGAAGGTCACTCACCTTATCTCTTCTGGACATCTCCCCGCTGCGGCCACCAACCTCACAGTCCTCCAACTCCACACAGCCTGCTTCTGCCTCCTCCCTAAGGTCCACAAATAGGACTGACCGGGTAGACCTATTGTTTTAGCCTGCTCCTGCTGCACAGAACTTATTTCCTCTTATCTGGACTCCATTTTTTCTCCTCTTGTCAGTCCCCTCCCATCTACATGCACGGCTCTTCTGATGCCCTCCGCCACTTTAATCAATTCCAGATTCTTGGCCCTAACCATCTCCTTTTCACATTGGACGTCAAATCTGGCAACTTTCATAGTCATTTCTCTGTGCTACTCCATAAATTACCAGATTTATTGAATTTATTTTCACAACTTACCATGGTGGGACTTGAACTCACCACATCTGGGATGCTAGGCCAATATTATAACCACTACAGTAATGTACCCCTCAGGAATTCTGGCCACATATGCTTTCACTGAAGAGGAGCAGGCTGCCAGTTTGGTGCTTTTGGATAGCAACCTTATCTCTGAGTCAGACCTTATCTTTCTGCTCCAGACTTCAGCACATAATCTAGGCTGAAACTCCACTGTAGTATTGAGGGAGTGTTGCATCTTTAGAAGTGCTATCCTTCCAGTGAGGCATTAAACCTGTCTGCTTTCTCCACTGGTCAGATGGATAGTAAAGATCCCCTGGCACTATTTGATGAAGAGCAGGAATTCTTGTAGTGTCCTTGCCAGCACTCTCCCCTCAACCAAATCCAAACAAAACAGATTACCTGGTCATTCATCTCACTGCTATTTGTGGAATTTGTGTGCAAAATGGTATCATATTCATCTGCACAATAACAGTGAATGCACCAAAAGTAATGACAAGATCACAAGGTAATTATGGATGATGGCAGCCATATTTAGTTCATCCAGCCACATGGATCCTAATGGCTCCCTCAATTGTTTCTTAAATGATTCCAGGGTTTTTGCCTCCTCTATTCTATCTGGAAGTATATTCCACATGTTGATTACTCTTTGGGGGAGATATTCAACTGCTGGCTGCCCGTTTCTCACCTGAAAACCAAGTAACTGATAGTTGAAAATCTGGTGGGGACCTTGGGGACCTATTTGCCCACCTGCATGAACTTTCAAGCAGGTGGGTGGGTGTTTAAATATACAATTTGGGTCCCTGTGCCTGTTGTAGGACCACAATTGCAACTTTCAAGGACAAATGGGTAAAGAATGCACGACGCATGCCAGTTTCACTTTCGCCAGACATTGAGAGGCCAAGCTAAAAATCCTTAAAGGGACCAGTGGAGGTCTTTCCCAAAAGGTAATTTTTTTTTGTTTTTTTGCTAAGATTTTTGTTGGGCCAGGAGGAGCAGGAGTGCTCCTCTGGACCCTACGAAAATCTTCTGGCCCGCTGTCTGCCCTCCAGCATCCGCTCCCCCCTCCCAACAGGCCTTATCTGCCGGCCAGCTGCGTGAGGTAGCTGGCCGATTTTCCTCCTCACAGACCGACGAGATGCAGCAGGGCGTCTGTTTGGCGCCTGCAGTTGGCCAAGAAAATGTTAGTGAGGCCCAAACCAGAAATTGGAGTGGGCCTCCCTATTGCCACATTGGGCCGACTCAGTGGGCACAGTGCTGACATCACGCCCATTCGCGCCCAATATGAAAGTCTTCCCCTTGGTGTGAATGACATGCTTTGGGATGTTTCTGAATGTTGGAGTTCTCTCACCCTGTGCCTTCTTTGGGAATTATCGCATGGTCACTGCCCGTATGCCTAATAAGACCAGGAGTACTGGCTGACTAGGAGTGGATGTTGGGCCTACCCCCAAAGATTTTTTTAAAAAATGATTTAATGGCAGCCCCTTTACAAAGGGGCAGCTACAAGATGTTTTCAAGGGATTACCCAGAACCTCACCTCCCTTTGCCAAGTCTCTGGCTAGTCGTTCCAGTCTCTTCAGATGTGCCTTTAACCCCCCAAAGACACTTAAATTACCTGACCAACCACCGTCCCCCTCCCATCCCCGCAAACTTTTGCAGGGTTAGTGACATTGGTCTGGGGCGGGTTGTACCTCAGCACCTACACATATATGTGTTGCCCTGCAATTATTTGGGGCCATTATTTCAAAGCCCACACATTTTGAGTTTGGAATCTTTTTAAACAATCTTTAAGTTATTAAAATGTTATATTTATTGTAAAAGTGAAGTTTGTTTATACGTGGGTCAGTGGTTGGATTAAAAAAGTTACTGAAGACACTTGAACTCAACATATTCTTCTTCAAACTCATGGAATTTTAAGGTAAGTAACATTATGTATGTGACATTACATAAGGCGTGTAAGGCCCAGCAAATCACATAAAAATCATAAGGTCTAAACAAGGTCAATAGTTTTCAAGCAAAGTATCACTAGTTAAATATGGAACTGGAATCGCTCCATTAAACCTGTGGATTTGAGCCATATATGTAAGCAAAAACAATATAATCCATTGCACATACCCAGTGGTAGTTCAAGATAGGCCATTACAGTTGGTACATTTATTCTGAACTATCTTACACATACTACAGCACAGGTTAATGTGTAGCTAATTGGCTCAACCACAAAAAGTATGGGGGTTATGTAATGGTAGGATAGCCACTCCTTGCAGAGGCTAAAAAAATGAATCACTCAGTACAACATAAGTACATATCTTTTGATAACACATAAAATAAGAGTGGTTAAAAAGTAATTCAAAATTAAGTTTGTTCTCTTCCAACAACAAAATCTTGTCTTAAAAGAGAATGCTGTGCCTGTTACATTATTTTGGGAGAAATTCTACTCCATGAAAGAATTCTCTGAGTTATAAAAGAAAAATATTTAGAACTAATCATTTGTTTAAGAACCCAGAACTGTTTAATTGGGACATTGTAATTCTGGGTAAATAACACGAGCATGGCTAGATATTCCGGGAGCATACCTCGCTGAGTCAGCTGAGCCAACAACGTGCCCGATTTGTGAGTCACCAAATCCCATGAGCCAAATTTTTGTGTGTCTTGTTGCAAGAGCCAAACTTTTGCTCTTAATTTTATTCAGTCTCTTGCAAAGTGGTCCCACACCGAAGTCAGCAATGTGATTTAACTGTCCAATCCATTAGGGCTGCAGAATGGGCATTGCTGGGACATGTTGCTCTCGCCTTTGGGAGGCTGCTTCTTAAAGTTTGGTTAACTGATTAATAATGTTCTAAAGTTTGTTTCTTTTGTTGGATATCTTAAACTCTGCTGGTCAGACCCTGCACTGCTTTTGGATCATCCAGATGTCCCTTCTCGCTTCCAAAAGCTTCCTCTCGACACTTTCTTCATCCCTGCTGGTCTCCTGGATTATTCTTTACACTCCTCTGGCTTTCTGGTCTTTGCTGCTCCTGGTTCCTGTGCTTTATCCCTGATTCACTGCTGCATCATGCCCTCTGTATGTCCCTGGATTCTCTGATCTCCACTGTTAGTACCTAACGTCATGCCGAACCCCACTGGATTCATCGATGCAACTCTGATAGCTCCCTGCTCCTCCTTTGACTCCCTGAATCCTTTGGACTTCCTGGTATCAGCCTCTACCAGTGCCTCAGCTGATACTCTCCTCCTCTGATGGTTTCCAGACCAATCTTTTCTCTTCCATCTCCAAACCGGATTTCTCTTCTTTGCTGACTATGGCTGATCCAAGCTCGCCCCTCCTCTTGAATCTCCTCCCCATTCAATCACCCCTCCCACCACTGCTCCATGGAATGTGTTTTTTATTCGTTCATGGGATGTGGGCGTCACTGACAAGGCCAGAATTTATTGCCCATCCCTAATTGCCCTTGAGAAGGTGGTGGTGAGCCGCCTTCTTGAATCGCTGCAGTCCGTGTGGTGAAGGTTCTCCCACAGTGCTGTTAGGTACGGAGTTCCAGGATTTTGACACAGCGACGATGAAGGAACGGTAGTATATTTCCAAGTCAGGATGGTGTGTGACTTGGAGGGGAATATGCAGGTGGTGTTGTTCCCATGTGCCTGCTGCCCTTGTCCTTCTAGGTGGTAGAGGTCGCGGGTTTGAGATATGCTGTCGAAGAAGCCTTGGTGAGTTTCTGCAGTGCATCCTGTAGATGGTACACACTGCAGCCACAGTGCGCCGGTGGTGAAGGGAGTGAATGTTTAGGGTGGTGGATGGGATGCCAATCAAGCGGGCTGCTTTGTCCTGGATGGTGTTGAGCTTCTTGAGTGTTGTTGGAGCTCCACTCATCCAAGCAAGTGGAGAGTATTCCATCACACTCCTGACATGTGCCTTGTAGATGGCTTTGGGGAGTCAGGAGATGAGTCACTCGCTGCAGAATACCCAGCCTCTGACCTGCTCTTGTAGCCTCAGTATTTATGTGGCTGGTCCAGTTAAGTTTCTGGTCAATGGTGACCCCCAGGATGTTGATGGTGGGGGATTCGGTGATGGTAATGCCATTGAATGTCAAGGGGAGGTGGTTAGACTCTCTTTTGTTGGAGATGGTCATTGCCTGGCACTTGTCTGGTGCGAATGTTACTTGCCACTTATCAGCCCAAGCCTGGATGTTGTCCAGGTCTTGCTGCATGCGGGCACGGACTGCTTCATTATCTGAGGGGTTGCAAATGGAACTGAACACTGTGCAATCATCAGCGAAAATCCCCATTTCTGACCTTATGATGGAGGCAAGATCATTGATGAAGCAGCTGAAGATGGTTGGGCTTACGATACTGCCCTGAGGAACTCCTGCAACAATGTCAATAGATCAACAATCAATCTCCCTTTCTATATGTTCCTCATTCCCAAAGAAGGCCCTTGCTATCTATGACCTTATTGTATGATTGTATTGACATCCTGGCATCTTGCAAAACATGGATAATGGGTGTCAATGCCTTCCTCCTTACAGAAGCATCTTTGCCTGGCTATACTTTTCACCACCTTTCCTGCCCAAAACACCATGGCCCTTATATCCAAATCACACTTTGGTCTCTGTTCCTACTTCTGTGGCACCTTTTCCTCCAAACATCTCAGCCTCTTCCATCTTCTTGCCACTCATTTAAATTCTCATTGTCTATCGCCCCTGCAACCATTGTGCCAACAAGTCCTCCCCAAGATGTCCTCCCTTCTTTGTTCCCTTAGCCTCTGTACTGAGCAACTCGTCATCCTTGGTGATTTCAATCTTTACCTCCACTCTCCTTGCCCCTTCTCTTCCAAATTCATCGCCAGTCTATCCTTTCTTAATTTCACCCTTCATAGAAACTTCATAATATAAAGGGCCTATACACTCTGGAGTTTAAAAGAATGAGAGGTGATCTCATTGAAACATATAAGATTCTGAGGGGGCTTGACAAGGTACAGGTTGTTTCCCCTGGCTGGAGAGTCGAGAACTGGGGGGGCATAGTCTCAGGATAAGGGGGGTTCGGCCATTTAAGACTGAGATGAGGAGGAATTTCTTCACTCAGAGGGTTGTGAATCTTTGGAATTCTCTACCCCAGAGGGCTGTGGATGCTTGGTCGTTGAGTATATTCAAGGCTGAGATAGATAGATTTTTGGACTCTAGGGGAATTGAGGTTTGTAGGGATTGGGTGGAAAAGTGGAGTTGAGGGTGAAGATTAGCCATGATCTTATTGAATGGTGGAGCAGACTCGAGGGGCCGTATGGCCTACTCCTGCTCTTATTTCTTATGTCCTTATGTTCTTAACTCTCCTGTCCATATCCTTGGCCACTCCCTCAACCTGGCCATCTCTCATGGCTGTTCTGCACCCATAGCTTCGATTACCAACAAGGTTACTTCTCACCACTTCCTCAATTCTCTTATCACCTATATACTCCTGACTTCCTCCGATCCTGCTACTTTCACTCTCTGCTCTTTGGGGGAAAAGACTCTCCTCCAAGTCGCTTACAGCTGCATTTGCAAGTTCATTATCCCTAGACTTTGCCTTCTATTCTTCATGACACCATTGCAGTTATCGACTTGTTAACTGCTCCTTCATCTCGATCTTCGACTCCCTTGTTCCCAGCAAAACCACTGTCACCCAGCCCTAGCACAGCCCCCATCTTCACTGCCTTAAGCCTGTGATGTGCAATTTTGAGTGCAATCTTAAATTATGCCATTTCAGAACAAGCAGGGATTCATACAAACTTGAAGTAGTCTTCAATTAAGAGATCACTCCAAAGCCCATTTGCTTTCATATAATATAATAAATGTAATTTAAATCAATTTTACAATTCAGCAAGATTGAACATTGAAGTTTGATTTTGTTGCAGCATTGGAAGAAGCAGGGAAAACTATAATCAGCCCCCAAGGTATGTGTTTTCTACTACCTAATGTAGTGCTCCTTCCAAGTGCCTCCTCAGTCGGAGGGGTAAGTGTAATGCTGCTTATCAATGGGAGCCTCATGGGATAGTTGTGGCCCCATACTTCTTTGTGCTCCATCATGAGATGGTCCTGCACCTATTGGCAGCACTTTACATCCTGCACTGGTTGTCTGCTCTTTTCTTCTACTTGGCAGTTTGTGAGTTCTTTGAGGAGACCAACAGAGTTGAATGGATGGAACATTAGACTGAGAGATAGTTGCATCATTCTTGCCTCCTTCTGCCAAGCCCTGGCTGCTGGGCAATCCTTCAGGTTGACCAGGGATCTACAGATTGCAGGCCACCACTGAGTAATGTGAAGCCCATCATCAATCCAATTACATGATGGTCCAATTTCACAACTAAGAGATTCCTGCAAATTGGAGCCCCAGGTCTTATTAGCCTCATTTGTTCCTCCTCACTTGCTGTATGCCTCATCAGTTGCTCCTTCTTCACTCTGACTATCGGAATCACTCTGAGTTGGATGTATCTGAGCTGTTGCCCACACAAGCAAGTATGCATGTGAGGGTGCTCATGAGATGGTTGGACTTTCTGATCATCTCTGCTGCCAACTATGTCAACTTGGAAGATCCCTATACAAAGCTAGCATGGTGCCTCTATGAAATAAGTGTGAACAGATTTCCAATGCTAATATATATTTTTTGATGCAGAGGAGGGTAGCGCTCAGCCCCAAATACGGACACTATTCTGTGCTACACCTCTTCCAAGAAAATAAAAAAGGCTCTCTTCATCAGAAGGGGCAGTTCCACCTAAATCCTTTTGGCCACCTTCCCTTGCAGGCCTTCCAGATTAGCTTCAGCCAAAAAAAAGACTTGAAGTGGGAGCAGCAACCCTTTAAGAGCTAGTGCTCTCCAGATAATCTGCCTCCTGCCAATCAGAGCACGCCTGTGAAAAATGACGCTGTGAAAAATACACAGGGATCTTATTACCAATTGTATTTATTAGCCGGCCTCACTGAATTAGGTGAGGTCAGTTTTGTTGCACAAAGTCCAAAGGGAAAATTGCAATGCAGCATTGCAGCCATTATTGCTGAATCATCTCTCATATCCTTACTTGAAATTCTACGGAGGTTCTTCTGATCTTCTGCTGTAGCTTCGGTGGAAGACCGGTAGAAGCACTGAAAAAATGGCGTAATCAACCATTTTCAGCCATTTTCTTCTACGGTTCCGCCAATCTCCTGCTGAGGTTATGGTGGGATATCGAGGAAACCCCCGTGGAAATTCATGGCCCACATTATGATGAGATGCATATACAGTACAATCACCCCCACAATCCAGGCTTGGGCTGATAAGTGGCAAGTAACATTCGCACCAGACAAGTGCCAGGCAATGATCATCTCCAACAAGAGAGAGTCTAACCACCTCCCCTTGACATTCAACGGCATTACCGTCGCCGAATTCCCCACCATCAACATCCTGGGGGTCACCATTGACCAGAAACTTAACTGGACCAGCCATATAAATACTGTGGCTACAAGAGCAGGTCAGAGGCTGGGTATTCTGCGGCGAGTGACTCACCTCCTGACTCCCCAAAGCCTTTCCACCATCTACAAGGCACAAGTCAGGAGTGTGATGGAATACTCTCCACTTGCCTGGATGAGTGCAGCTCCAACAACACTCAAGAAGCTCGACACCATCCAGGACAAAGCAGCCCACTTGATTGGCACCCCATCCACCACCCTAAACATTCACTCCCTTCATTACCGGCGCACTGTGGCTGCAGTGTGCACCATCCACAGGATGCACTGCAGCAACTCGCCAAGGCTTCTTCGACAGCACCTCCCAAACCCACGACCTCTACCACCTAGAAGGGCAAGAGCAGCAGGTACATGGGAACAACACCACCTGCACATTCCCCTCCAAGTCACACACCATCCCGACTTGGAAATATATTGTTGTTCCTTCATTGTCGCTGGGTCAAAATCCTGGAACTCCCTTTCTAACAGCACTGTGGGAGAACCTTCACCACACGGACTTCAGCGGTTCAAGAAGGCAGCTCACCACCACCTTCTCAAGGGCAATTAGGGATGGGCAATAAATGCCGGCCTCGCCAGCGACGCCCACATCCCATACGAATAATAAAAATAAAATCACCCCCACAATGACTAATGCACCAAAACTATTGTCAGTAATGGTGTTGTTGTATTGCAGGTACTGGTTTGAGACTGTTACCTACTTTAGATGATATTGAGCTGGCAGCGCTGGGTAATACTGTCATCTCCACAGTACTCTTTGGCCAGGCAAGTGGAGGTTTGTCCATGCATGTGCTCATCCAAATGTTAAGTTAAATTTTACATCTTGGCAAAGAGCCAAATAGATCATCAACTCTTTACTGATGATAAATGTTTAAAAAGGCTTGAGGGGGCTAACAGACAAGCAGAGCACCAACACACTGCACCACCGCTCCAGGCAGTAAATAGATCATTAAGTCAAGCAACTTTTTGTCAACTAAGTGAGTAGTACAATTTTGCACTCTTTAAATTTTTTGTGAATTTAAATTTTGGTACCACACATGTTCTTGAAGTGACTACAAGACGCCCAACATTGACATTGAACTTAATGACCGCAAATACAAAGATAGTACAGTGTTGGTTTGCATTGTAACTATTTTGTCTCCTGAACTTTGTTGTGTCTCCGGCGTGCCCTTTTGCCCGATACCTATTCTGAACAAGTTTTTAAAGTTAGTCGGGATATTTACTGGGACTTAAAAATCTGCTATATTGTTCATAGTATAGGAACGCACAAGCTTTTTTCTGCAGTAGGGACCCTGAATAGTAATGTTTAATCAACTGTCTGTTCCTTATTCTGTTCAGTAGTTAGTTTGTTCTCTTGTTCCTCCATTGCTCTTTCAGCTTTGATCAGTCCTGCGTTGTTTTGCCCTCATAGTCACCGCCATATTCCAAATCCTTTCCTCTTCAGCTTTTCAGGCAGAGCAAATAAAACAAACCAAAAAAACCAAGAATTAAGGTATAACAAATTTCGTAACAGTTAATTGTGATTTTTTTTGCACCCCATAACCAAGAGATCTGATAAGTACAGTCTACTTCTGATAATTCAAAGTTGTTTTTGTATTAAAAAATTTAATTGATCCAATAATTCAAATTAAGCAATGTAAATAACATAGCAAGATGGAGATTTAGGGGTTGAAAGTCCATTCCTGTGCTATGGCAATACAGACCTTCACTGGGTGTAGAGACTATGAAAAAGAAGGAATTTTGTCTTTGTGCCAATTTTGCACCAGCCTCAGGTTTTTTGCTGGGACTGCACTGGGGGCAGAAGTGGCTTGCACTGCTCTGTGGTGCAAGTTTCATTAATATATGCATTTGAGGCATTTTGGGAATGGGCCCTTTAGGCCCTAGAAATTTCAATGTGTTGCACCATTACTGCAACATCATTCAGGTGTGCCATAAAAAGTTGCCCACTGCCCTGCTTTCTCCCCATAGCCCTGTATCTTTTTCTGCTTTAAAACGTAGCCACTTTTCCCTTAAAAAGATTCAATGGTCTGTGCCTCAACCACTTTCTGTGGTAAAGATTGATGCTCCAACAACCCTCTGCATAAAGAAATCTCTCCTAATTTCTCTCCTCACTTTATAATTATATGATTTTAAATTGATGACCCTTCCTCACTGTCTCAATTTAAAACATTTGTGTCTGCCTTAGATATTATCTCAGGAACATTGTTCCTATAAGCATTCTGAGTGTCTTACGTTCAGGAGTGTACCTGCACTGACCAATACCTAAAGTAATACCTGTTGTACACACATAAACAGATCCACTGCATTACACAGAGAAAGAGGAGCCATATTGGCTTTCTCTTCAGGTGTCACCACTTACAAATTTTTTGCATTTTACATGAAAAATTATTTTTATACAGCTATAGAAACAAAATAAATACAGATACATGGGTAGTAGATGACAAACCTGTGCTCATGTGTCAATTAAAAGCCAATTCAAAGACTGATTGAGTGAAACAAAACAAGCAGGATATATAAATCCTCCAAAGGCTCTGGCTGCCAATCCCATACTACGTGGTGGACTCTTAATACCCTCAGGGTAATTAGGGATGGGTGGTAGGTCCCTTCCCCGAAGGACATTAGTGAACCAGTTGTGTTTTTATGACAATCCAACAGCTGTCATGGTTATTTGTGCTAGTCTACAAATTAGCAAATTTATTGAATCCAGTACCATAAATACAAGGTTGCCATATCAGTTTCTGTTAGGGCATTCCTTGTCCAAACAAACCCCTGCATACAAGATAATCTCCTAACCTCAGTCTTTTGGTGATGACCTTAAATTTACACCCTTTAGTTATGACTCACTGACCGATGAAAATAGTTTTGCCATACTCACCGTATCAAAATTCCTCATAAATTGGAATGCCTCTAACGCATCTCTCCTTAATCTTCTTTGTTCTAATGAAAAAAGGCCCAGTGTCCCTAGTCTTTCCTCATTCCTGACATAATCTTAGTGAGTCTGCTGCGCCCACTCCATGCCCTTGACTTCCTTCCAAAAGTACAGCACCGAAAACTGGACACAAACTGTGGCCAAACCAGTGATTTCTAGAGGTTTACAACCCCTTCGATTCATCTAATTGTACTTTTAACATGGTTATAATAGTGAAAATAAGGACCAAGTATCCCACAGACCCCGATGGTTTCTCTGCTGCTGAGATATCTGTGGAGGGAGCCTGACCATGTTTATATAGTGGAGAGGTGAGGATGGGTAGATATTCTAGAGTTTAGCTTGATTATTTTGGGGAATTAGTCAGCATTATGAAGAACTGTCCTCCAGAGATTAAATAGGTAGGACAGAGTCAATAGCCCTGATTTTAACGCAAGGCAGGAGGTTCGGGGCATGCAGTGTGCAGGGCGGGCGGGAGTCCCCCACAGACTCATTAGCGTGAGACCCGGCCCATTTACGTTTGATGGATGGGTTGTCCTCCCGATCACTTGCAGAATCAAAAAGCCTTCCCACATAATTGTCGGCGCAACTCCTGAGGCCTTCTTAAAGCGGAGATGCACCTCTTAAAGCAAGGTTGCACCCCTGCTGCATTTTTCCACAACTTTTCCATACTTTTTGGCAAGACTATGAGCCGCAGGGCTGCCTGGCACTTTTCTGATGCCTCCTTGGAGGTCCTAGGGAAGGAAGTGAGGGCCAGAAGGGAGCAGCTCTTCATCAAAACCCACAAGGGCAATCCCAAGGCCAGGATGAAGCAGACAGACAGGGTCAGTGCCACCAACATCACACTCAGGTCCTGACTTCAATATAGGAAGAGGTTCAATGACCTCCCAAGAGTAGTAATGGTGGGTACAGTTCTTCATTTCTCCACCTCTTTCTCAACAGCACCTCACAACACTCATCTCACCTCCTCCCCCACCACTCTCAATAATTCTCTCCTCTCCACCACACAATGCAATCACAAGGCCACACTAAAACACCCCTCTTTCTCTTTTCAAACACACTCACCTCTTCCTTTCCTCTCGTCACACCACACACTTACACCATTCTCTTCTCACACACTACCACTTGCATAACCACCAACTACTCCCACCACTCCTTCCTCACTTCACATTATGCACACTTCCCTTTACATTCATCACCTCCCCATCCTCATTCTATCTTACTTCTTTCCACCTCTCACCACATGCACAAGCCCCACGCATCTCCACTCACCTTCTCAACAGCCATTCACTAACTCTCAATCTCTTCCTGCAGGGGAAGACAGGGAGAGATGGAGGAGTTCCCAACATCATCGCTTTCACAAAGGCAGAGCAAGAAGCCCTGAATTTTTTTTTATTCGTTCATGGGATGTGGGCAAGGTCAGCATTTATTGCCCATCCCTAATTGCCGTTGAGAAGGTGGTGGTGAGCCGCCTTCTTGAACCGCTGCAGTCTGTGTGGTGAGGGTTCTCCCACAGTGCTGTTAGGAAGGGAGTTCCAGGATTTTGACCCAGTGACGATGAAGGAACGGCGATATATTTCCAAGTTGGGATGGTGTGTGACTTGGAGGGGAACGTGCAGGTGGTGTTGTTCCCATGTGCCTGCTGCCTTTGTCCTTCTAGGTGGTAGAGGTCATTGGTTTGAGAGGTGCTGTCGAAGAAGCCTTGGTGAGTTGCTGCAGTGCATCCTGTGGATGGTACACACTGCAGCCATAGTGGGCCGATGGTGGAGGGAGTGAATGTTTAGGGTGGTACATGGGGTGCCAATCAAGTGGGCTGCTTTGTCCTGGATGGTGTCGAGTTTCTTGAGCGTTGTTGGAGCTGCATTCATCTAGGCAAGTGGAGAGTATTCCATCACACTCCTGACATGTGCCTTGTAGATGGTGGAAAGGCTTTGGGGAGTCAGGAGGTGAGTCACTCGCTTCAGAATACCCAGCCTCTGACATGCTCTTGTAGCCACAGTACTTATGTGGCTGGTCCAGTTAAGTTTCTGGTCAATGGTGACCCCAAGGATGTTGATGGTTGGGGATTTGGTGATGGTAATGCCGTTGAATGTCAAGGGGAGGTGGTTAGATTCTCTCTTGTTGGAAATGGTCATTGCCTGGCACTTGTCTGGCGTGAATGTTACTTGCCACTTATCAGCCCAAGCCTGGATGTTGTCCAGGTCTTGCTGCATGCGGGCACGGACTGCTTCATTATCTGAGGGGTTGCGAATGGAACTGAACACTGTGCAATCATCAGCGAACATCCTTATGATGGAGGCAAGATCATTGATGAAGCAGCTGAAGATGGTTGGGCTTAGGACACTGCCCTGAGGAACTCCTGCAGCAATGTCCTGGGGCTGAGATGATTGGCCTCCAACAACCATTACCATCTTCCTTTGTGCTAGGTATGACTCCAGCCACTGGAGAGTTTCTCCTCTGATTCCAACTGACTTCAATTTTACTAGGGCTCCTTGGTGCCACACTCGGTCAAATGCTGCCTTGATGTCAAGGGCAGTCACTCTCACCTCACCTCTGGTATTCAGCTCTTTTGTCTATGTTTGGACCAAGGCTGTAATGAGGTCTGGAGCCGAGTGGTCCTGGCGGAACCCAAACTAAGCATCGGTGAGCAGGTTATTGGTGAGTAAGTGCCGCTTGATAGCACTGTCGACGACACCTTCCATCACTTTGCTGATGATTGAGAGTAGACTGATGGGGCGGTAATTGGCCGGATTGGATTTGTCTTGCTTTTTGTGGACAGGACATACCTGGGCAATTTTCCACATTGTTGGGTAGATGCCAGTGTTGTAGCTGTACTGGAACAGTTTGTCTAGAGGCGCGGCTAGTTCTGGAGCACAAGTCTTCCGCAGTACAGCCGGGATGTTGTCGGGGCCCATAGCTTTTGTTGTATCCAGTGCACTCAGCAGTTTCTTGATATCACTTGGAGTGAATCGAATTGGCTGAAGACTGGCTTCTGTGATGGTGGGGATATCACTGTCTCAGGCAGAATCATGCATATCGAGGAAGGAGAGGCTGGTGGTTTACCTAAGCAGGGTGTCTGCATATTGCTTCTGTCCCTTCATTCAACTCAGCAAATATGCAGCAACCTTAGAGTGCCTGACCCAAAGCTAAAAACTGGTGAATTAAAGTTGTCGTGGACCGAAACGATGCCGAGAACCCCCAGATACGATTTTAACTCCCGCACACACTGTTCCTGCCAAGCGGGCTGGGTTAAAATCAATGCTAATTACTCAATAGATATACACGGGCTGTGCAAGGAATGGGCTTGATTTACTAAATGGCCTTTTTCCGTCCCATGCTTTATTATAAGTTACATCTGGTTGGCATCTTCCAATGATTGCACAGCTGAGATTGGGAGTTCACTTTGTGGGAAATTATATGCTTCAAGCTGCATCCTGTGTAGCACAGAGCATTAGCACTGCAATGAGCAGCACCACCACCCAACTACTCCAATCTAACTTCTGAGTTTTGTATCTGCATATTACTGAGCAAAGCTTTTCAAGATATGCTACAATTAATAACATTCTATTGATTCATCTACTGAAAACAACATAAATAGTTTTTAATTCATGTTAAATCAGAACTAATGAAAAAAATTAATTTAAATTTGCTCATGTCAATATCTCATTTATCAATGTGCCAAAAATTGAAACAGTCTAATAAAAATGAATACTTCTAGTTATATTCCAGAATTAAGCTATGAAATTTCCAATCTAATCCAGAAGGATGTTAGTCATTTTCACTAAATACCTTTCAGTTATTTGTTGCATTACATATTAGACGGAGCATCTATTTACGAAGCCATTCTTCTGACAGAATGTAACATAAAATCGACTAATGTTCATTTCCTCGATTTGATTTTGAGAAATCAACCATGACATTACATAATTAACTGGTTAACTCGCCTAAGTGTTATTGCTGCACTAATAACTGTTAAATGAAGTGATTTACAGTGTTGATTTTGAATGTTTGAAAAAATTGCTTTCCTCCCATTTTTCAGTTTGTTTATCGTATTTGCAGGTTCTTCACCATCACCATAGGTTAAACTATGTGAACTTCCACTCCTAGTATGGAACCTCGCTTGGTTGGAGCGCAGATCAAGGGCTTAATTTTGAAATGATGGCGGGTTGGCAACGGCGGGGGGTGAAGGTGTGCGTGGCAAACCCGCATAAACAAAACTTACTGTTTCCGAAGCGATCGCATCGTAATCGATGATGATTAACGTGCTCTCTGGGTTTCGCGCCCGGCAGCTAGCCTGATTGACGGGCTGGCTACCATCAGGAGCTGCAACGCGAGGTGGGGGGGGGGGAGAGAAAGAGAGAGTGAAACATCATCTGGCACTGGAACGGAAGATCGGGGTGGGGGGAGAGTGGAAGATCGGGGGGGCGAGAGGGGAAGATCGGAGGGAGAGGGGAAGGTCGGGGGGGAGAGTGGAAGATCGGGGGGGGCGAGAGGGGAAGATCGGGGGGGGGGAGAGGGGAAGATCGGGGGGGCGAGAGGGGAAGATTGGGGGGGTCATGGGGGTGAAGAGGGGGACATCGGGGGGGTGAAGAGGGGGAGATCGGGGGGACATTGGGGGGGTGAAGTGGGGAAGATCGGAGAGGGAGACATCGGACATCGAAGCAGGATGGAAAGGTAGATTGATTTTGTTTTTTAACTTAGTGCAATGGTTTTTTATTTAATTTATTTTGTTTCTCTTTGCCTGATCTGGCGAAGCCTGATTAGAAGCGGTGGGCAAGCCGCCCAGCTAAGTTAAAAATCGTTCCAACTACCAAATATGTCACAAATAAAGTGCCTTAAGTACCTCAATGAGGTACATATGGCTCTTTAACTATAATCCCGCTGGCCTTAATTGCTGACGGGACTTCCGGATTCGGGACACTCGCGTGCACACAGATACGTCCATGGGGAATTCGGAAGTCGGCGGGTTGGAGCCGGCTTCCGAACCCGAACAGTATTTCCCTGATTTTCGGAGACCCCCGCCCCCAACGCACCCACAATTTCCCGGCAAAATTGAGCCCCAAAGGTTAGCTTATCCAATTTGTGGTTCTTTTGTGTCACTTTTCCAGTGATTAATTTTGGGGTTTATATATAGGTGCACTGAATGCACTAACAAGACGTGAAGTGTGATAGCATAGTGGTTATGTTACTGGACTAGTAATCCAGAGGTCATACACAGTGCCTGCAGATCTTTCTTATATGTGTCTTTTTCTATCCTCTCCGTTTCTCACACTCAGTGTCGCTCTCGCTTTGTGTGTGTGTGAGTGTGTGTGTGTGTGTGTGTGTGTGTGTCTTTCTCTTTCACTCCTTGTTTTTCTCTCTTTATCTTGCTCTTTCCTTCAATGACCTGGTTTGGAATATACCTTGGGTCATTACCATAACTCAAAGATGGCCCGGTCACAGGCAATGGATTGCTATTCTCTAATCATCCATGTGGGAGTATTATCGTTGGACACAGCCCTTCCTGGCAAGGTACATCTTTACCTTGAGGAAAATGGGAAAGCTGACAAGGATAGTGTTGAACTGTCAGTGAAGACAAGCAGCATAAAGTTTGGTCTTGAAATCCCGACTTCTGAGGGGTGAAAGAAAGGGCTACATTTCAAAAGTTTTTCTAGACGTGGTGAATTCTTGGCAAAAACGCTGCATTGCATAGCAGTGCCAGAATCCTCCTGAGTGGTCACATGGCTGTAACTAGGTCAAAGATGAAGGACTTGATCATGATGCCCTCAAGAGGCACCCTGATGAGAACCTTTGTATAAGCTCCATCATTCAATGCTGTAATCAAGCATCAGTACTTGAAAAGATTCAGCTTGAGAGCTGGGCTGGAGAGGATGGAAACTTGTGTGGGTTAATCTGCTTAAGGCGATTAGTCATGAGCACAGATGGTATGTACATTCATCTGGGCCCTGCATCAGCCAACATCCTTGACCTGTTTCAGTGATCACCCCATCAAGGAAATGTAAGGACTCCACTCAAAGGGCTGATCTCTCTTTTACAAGCTTGGGTAGTAAGGAGCTATAAATTGGACTTTTCCTTTTCCAGAAATGGATCTTTATCCTTGGCTTACAGAAAATGTGTAGAATGGTTAATGACTGTCGCCTAATGGTCTACAGTTACAAAATAGCTGAAGGGCCTATGGACCTCGATACAGATGGGGCCCAGAATTTGGCTCTTGTAATTGTCCAGGACTGTTGCAGTGGCAGTCGAGGTATACTTGGCTAATCTGGTCTGGCAAAGCACCTTTTTAAAAGGTCCAGGCTTTGGCTTATGGGACCTGTGTACAGTTTTCAGAATCTATATGGAGCTGAATGTTGGAGGTCCCTCAAGAGTATAGGTAAATCCTTGAATGGCTCACAGAATGTTTTCTTTTGACTGTCCATTCTCCTTATGGGTGATAGGAATATATCCATGCTGGAGCTCCAAACATGTTGCAAATCCTTCCAGCAGTGCTGCACTCATGCTTCCTTTTTGAGGTCTCCCTATCACATGGCATAGGCATGGGGTTCAGTGGGGTTCAGTGGGGTACGTGTGCCCTTTTCTTTTCAATTGCAGTGTTCAACATCATCATTGCCAGTTACCTTCTTCACTAAGAAGGCAACTCTTATCTGTCTTAGGCAAGGTGGTGTGTGCATAACAAAGGGTGACTGTTGATGGCATCTGTGCTATGAATGATCAGACCAAGGCACTCAGCCCAAAGAAGAATATTGCTGACCATGAAGCCTCGGACCAAGCCTGTGTGACTGCTGATAGGGCTGACTCGACAGGCAAATGACGTGGCCAATGGATTCCCTTGCCTCTGCAGCTGAAGACATAAACAAATTGAAACAAGAGCCTGCTAGCTGCTCACCCACTCTTAGCTGCGCCCTGTTAAGGCAATTGTAAAGAGAAGGAGATCTGTTAGCAGAGGGCTTTAAAAACAATACTTCAATTCTGCCACTCTTAATACTTAGCACATTCTTGAATCTGTATTTTTAACATGTTATTATTGCCAAATTTTTTAAAAATTGTTTCAGACAGGCACATATTTGTGAACATATGCATGTGGCGCCAGCAGTTATAGTTAATGCAGGCTTTAATATTATTCAGTGTCTCAAATTTCTGCTGAGTGCACTCTATGAGCCTGCTAATAATGACATTTGATAAAGTGCTCAAAATCACTTCAAATTATTACCAAAAATATGATTATAATCAGTTCTATGGGACATACTGTTTAAAAATATAATGTTCAGATTATAATTTTAATTCACATTTATTTTGAATTTCAATTTGCTTCTCTCCTTCAATGTCATCTTGACGTGTTAATTAAATCATTGTGAAAATCTGGTCTTCAAAGCAACAAATACAATATCCACAAAGTGTGCAACTGAAATGCAACTCCACTTTTACATGTGGGTTTCCACAATAAATACATAAGGATGATGTCTTTAAAGCACTTGTAAAGAACTTTAGACTTCTGAGCCCTTCCAAAATGGTTTCAAAACCAACAACAATTTGTATATATGGAGCACTTTTAATGTAAAGAGCACCCCAAGGTACTTCACATATAAGCATAAAGAAAATGGAAGCTGAGCCAGAGAGGGAGATTGTGAGGGGTGACTGAAAGCTTGGTTGAAAAGATGGATTTTGAGGAGCTTTTTAAAGAAAGAGAGTGACGTGGAGAGGCAGGGATATTTAAGGAGAGAATTCCAAATAAGACCCACGAGATAAGGCATGGTCACCAGTGGTGGGGTGAAGGGAGAAGCGATGCACAAAAGGTTGAAGTCAGAGGAACAGAGTGTTTAGGAGGGGAGTTGTAAGGCTGGAAGACATTGCAGAGTAGGGTGAGGTCATGGAGGGCTTTAAAGGCAAGGTTGATGACTTTAAATTTAAGATGTTGGGGGCGGGGTGCAAATATAAGTCAGTAAGGGTATGGGTGATGGGTGAGCAGGACTTAGTGCAGGATAGGATAGGAGAATTTTGAACAAGTTGGAATTTATGGAGGATGGAAGATGGGAGGCCAACAAGGACAGCATTACAGTAGTTGAGTCATAGACTCATAGAATCATAGAAAGATTACAGCACGGAAGGAGGCCATTTGGCCCATCAAGTCTGCCCCGGCTCTATTCAAGAGCAATCCAGCTAGTTCCACTCCCCCACCCTATCCCAGTAGTCCTGCAATTTTTTTCCTTTCAAGTACTTATCCAGTTCCCTTTAGAAGGCCATGATTGAATTTGCCTCCAGCACCCCCTTGGGCAGTGCATTCCAGATCCTAACCACTCACTGTGTAAAAAAGTTTTTCCTCATGTCACCTTTGTTTTTTTTGCCAATCACCTTAAATCTAAGCCTTCTCACAAAAAGAACCAGAGGGGGAGATGAGGAGAATTTTTTTTTACGCAGCGAGTTGTTGTGGTCTAGAGTGCACTGTCTGAGGGGGTGGTTGAAGCAGACTCAATAGTAACTTTCAAAAGGAACTTGGATATATACTTGAAAAGGAAAAATTTGCAGGGCTATGGGGATAGAGCAGGGGAATGGGACTAATTGGACTATTTCAAAGAGCCGGCACAGGCACGATGGGCTGAATGGCTTCCTTCTGTGCTGCTTTATTCTATGAAGCTATGATAAGGATTTTAGCAAGGAAAGGGCTGAGGTATGGGCAAAGATGGGCAATGTTGTGGAGGTAGAAGTAAGCGGTCTTTATCATGGAAAGGATATATGATCTCCTATTGAGGAGCGGGACATCAAGATTGTGAATGGCCTGGTTCTGAGATAATGGTCAGGAGGAGAATGGAGTCAGTTACAAGGGACCGGAGTTTGTGGCACGGGCCGAAGACAATGGCTTTGTTCTTCCCATGTTGAGCTGGAAGAAGTTATGACTCATCCAAGACTGGATGCCAGACAAGTCGTTTGACAGCCCAGAGGCAGTCGAGGGGCCAAGAGAGATGTGCAGAGGTAAAGCTTGGTGTCATCGGCGTACATGTGGAAGCTGACTCCATGGGCTCGATTTTAGGGTCGGGTTACCTGCGGGTTTCCAGCGGGGGGGCCCCGAAAATCCCGATCTCCGATCACGTGACCGGATTCGGACGAAATCCCGGCCACTTCCGGGTACCGCGCTGACGTGCGGGGCTGCGCGCGCAAGCCCCGCTGGTGGGAATCCCGCAGGCAATTAAAGCCAGCGGGGTTCCACTTGAGAGCACTTAACTTGCTCGTTGTGGTCAGTTAATGAGCTGAAGCAGCTGTCAAAAGAGGAAGTGTGGGATTTTACGTTCAAAGCAGTCAGTTTCCCACACTGGGGGAAACAGGACCCTTCAAACCAGGCGTGTTGCAGCCAACAGCCTGTGGCAGGTGCCAAGGTGCGCTCCACGGGGGAGCGCCCTCACCCACGCAGGAGGCCACCGCGTCACATAGGGCAACCCCTGCCCCCCACCACCCCCCGGCCAAGCCAGAGGACAGACCGACACGAAACCGCAGCCCCAGTCCGAGGACCCACACACCTACCCTGCACAACCCCTCAGACCAACACCTGCCAGTTGGGTGGTGTGTGGACACCCTCGGAGGACGAAGAGCATGACCACCACCAGCAGCCTCGCAGTCCACGCCGTCCGCCGCAGAGACGTGGATCCCCCCAACACGGTGTGGTTGCACGCCCACCTGCACAGCAGGAGGGAGGGCTACCGCAGAGAGAGACGCGTCGCAGAGGGCACTACCCTCGCCACAGGGTCCAAAGACCGAGGCGCAGCTCCCCGGACCTCTCCAAGCAGCAGTGCACAGGGAGGCGCAGATTCGCTCGACATGTAGTCGTGGAGATCTGCAGCCTCTTTCATGCCGAGCTGCTCCTGGCTGGCCCCAGCACCAACTGCTTACCTGTCGCTGGCAAAGTCACCACTGTCCTCCACACCTTCTCCTCCGCATCCTTCCAGGGTGCAGCCGGCAACACCGCCGATGTCTCTCAGTTGTCTGCGCGGACGAGCCCTGCAAATACACCTGCACCTACTCTGCAGTAACACGATGGGTGGCATCAGTGGTGGGTCCTCATAGTGATACCCAGGAGCGGGCATTATTGGACACAATGGACAGGATTCGCGGAGACATGGCAGTGGTGGTGTCAATATAATGTGTGCTGTTTGTGGCTCTGAAATTCAATATGGGTAACACCCATGACAAACCCTCAGACACCCTTGTGCACCCCCTTCATGCTGACGAGACGTTTGCCTTACCCTGCCTACTGCACATATGTGATGCATGCCCTGTGGCTGCAGCACAGGTGGTGGCAGGTTGAGTGAGGCTGGCCGTGAGGGAGATGCACGAGAGGGTGAGTATGGGATGGAGCCATGAGATTGTATGAGGATTGGGTCGCGTGTTAGTGGCAGGATGAGTACTGGCGAGGTGAGTAGGTGGAGGTAAGATGAGGATGGGGTGTGAGTGGGCATGAAGGGTGATGTGACAGAATAGTGTTGGCGGTGCCGAAGGAGATTTGGGGTGGGGGCAGTGTTGTGGCAGACGGAGTGTAGGGGAAAGACTTCGTGATCTCACTGTGGCTGACCTACTGCGGTCATTGCAGCGCCTCCTGCACTGTATGCAGGTGGGCGATATGTTGGTGGCGCAGGTGACCCCCTCTGCCATCTCGAGCCAGGCCTTCTTGGTGGCAGAGGCAGGCCGCTTCCTCCCACCCGCCGGGGGGAAGATCTGTGTCCTCCCCCTCCTCCTCACCCCATCTGATGATACCTGGGGTGAGGCATCATTAAACTGGGAGCAGCCTTCCCCCTGGGCTGCTCCATGCTGCAATTTGTCCCATTGGTTGCAGCATCTGTCAGTGGAGGACTGCCCCTTTAACTAGAGAGCCTCCAGCTGACAGATCGCACTGCGCATGCGCAGCCCGCCCGACGCGCAGGCCAGCGCCGTGGACCCCGGAGGAGCAGGTAATTGATTCCTATTAGTGGATTGCCTGCTACGATCGCGTGGGCAACCCACTAATTTCGCCGTTCGCTTTTTCGACGCTCCCGGAGGACCACCCGCTGGGAACCCGCAGGCCTGCTAAATTCGAGCCCCATGTCTATGGATGATGTCACCCATGGGCAGCATGTTGGTGAGGAAGAGGAGGGGGCCAAGGATGGATCCTTGTGGGGCTCCACAAGTGATGGTGCCAGGGAGGGTAGTGAAGCCTATAGTCATAGTCACAGAGGAAAAATCATTGGTTAATTGTGGGAATGCTACAATATACGCCAGTCTGGCAAGTTTTGAAGTTGCGATTCGCTGACTTCTTCAAATAAGACATTAAAAAAGTGAGTGCTGGAGTGCAGATCCATTGTGGTACAAAAGGCTAAGTTATGAGAACAGATAATGTAATGCAACATTTCTACTGCAGAGGATAGTGTCAGAAGGCCAAGAGTTGCAAAGTTACAATTTATTTTTTTGGACATTTTTTCTTTTTTCTTTCAGATTGCACCTCCCAGTTACATTCATCACTCCACTGCCAAGAAAAGAGGCAGAGACTGTTTGCAATTTGTGCTTTTTATAGGATTAAAAAAAGTTGGGAAGTCATCTATAATCGTCTTAGGCTAGTAAATGGCTGCCTGAAATCTCTGAAAACTACACTGAAGTTCAGCTTTCTATATCATAGATAGGGTAAGAACTCTGTTGCAAATTTGAGGATTCCGCATATTAGTTTAAAATAACGTTTAATTGGGGGCCGCTGTTTTGAATTGCTAGTTGTTGCATAGCTATGACTGCAATAGTTCCTATGATCTGAAAGAGCTAATTTGTTGTCCTGAAACATCTGGAAAACTTGTGATTTGAATAAACCTTTATTCAAGACGTATTTGTTCCCAAGGAGATGGCACCTTTCCCACACTAAGTCCTACTCATATGTCAACCCTTGACCTTGCTGCTCTATATTTTCTTCCCATTCCCCAATGTGTTAAATTTTAAATCCTGGTCCTCATCTTCAAATTCCTTCATGGCCTTACCCCACACTATCTCTGCAACCTCCTCCAGCCCTATGCCCACCTGCCCCAACTCTCTATTCCTCTAACTCTGGCCTTTTGTACATCCTACTGCCCCATGATTGGTGGCAGATCCTTAGTCACCTCAGTACTACTGTCTGGAATTCCCTCCCTAAACCTCTCCATCTCACCATCTCCCTCACCTCCTTTCAAGGCCTTCTCAAAACCCGTCTCTTTAACTAAGCTTTTGGCTACTCCATCTAACCTTTCCCTTTGTGGCTCATTTTCATTATACCTGGTGCATAAGAACGTAAGAATATAAGAAATAGGAGCAGGAGTAGGCCATACGGCCTCTCGAGCCTGCTCTGCCATTGAATAAGATCGTGGCTGATCTTCGAGCTCAACTCTACTTTCTTGCCCTATCCCCATAATCCTTGATTTCCTTAGTGTCCAAAAATCTATCGATCTCAGTCTTAAATATAGTCAATGACTGAGCATCCACAGCCCTCTGGGATAGAGAATTCCAAAGATTCACAACCCCCTGAGTAAAGACATTTTTCCTCATCTCAGTCCTAAATGGCCGACCCCTTATCCTGAGACTATGCCCCCTAGTTCCAGACTCTCCAGCCAGGGGAAACAGCCTCTCAGCAACTATCCTTCAAGTCCTCTGAGAATTTTATACGTTTCAATGAGATCACCTCTCATTCTTCTAAACTCCAGAGAGTATAGGCCCATTCTACTCAATCTCTCCTCATAGGACAACTCTCTCATCCCGGGAATCAATCTAGTGAACCTTTGTTGCACCCCCTCTAAGGCAAATGTATCCTTCCTTAGGTAAGGAGACTGAAAATGTACACAGTACTCCAGGTGCGGTCTCACCAGAGCCCTATATAATTAGAGCAAGACCTCCTTACTCTTAAACTCCAACCACCTTGCAATAATTCTAACATACCATTTGCATTCCTAATTGCTTGCTGTACCTGCATGTTAACTCTCCACGATTCGTGTACAAGGACACCAAAATCCCTCTGACTACCAACATTTCTTAGCCTTTCACCTTTTAAAAAATATTCTGCTTTTCTATTCTTCCTACCAAAGTGGATAATTTCACATTTCTCCACATTATACTCCATCTGCCACCTTCTCGCCCACTCACTTAACCTTTCTATATCCCTTTGCAGACTCTTTCCGTCGTCCTCACCGCTAACTTTCCCACCTAGCTTTTTATGGTCAGTGAACTAGAATATATTATACTCGGTCCCCTCATCTAAATCTTTGATATATATTGTAAACAGCTGATGCCCAAGCACTGATCCTTGCGGTACCCCACTAGTTACAACCTCCCAGCCGATAATGACCTGTTTATTCCCACTCTCTGTTTTCTGTCCGTTAACCAATCCTCGATCCATGCTAATATTTTATCCCCAATTCCATGAGCCCTAATCTTGTGTAACAACCTTTTATGTGGCACCTTATCAAATGCCTTTTGAAAATCCAAATATGCTACATCCACTGGTTCCCTCTTATCTACCCTGCTAGTTACACCCTTAAAAAATTCTAATAGATTTGTCAAACATGATTTCCCTTTCATAAAATCGTGTTGACTCTGCCTAATCATATTATGATGTTTTTTTTATTTGTTCATGGGATGTGGGCGTCGCTGGCGAGGCCAGCATTTATTGCCCATCCCTAATTGCCCTTGAGAAGGTGGTGGTGAGCCGCCTTCTTGAACCACTGCAGTCCATGTGGTGAAGGTTCTCCCACAGTGCTGTTAGGAAGGGAGTTCCAGGATTTTGACCCAGCGACGATGAAGGAACGGCGATATATTTCCAAGTCGGAATGGTGTGTGACTTGGAGGGGAACGTGCAGGTGGTGTTGTTCCCATGTGCCTGCTGCTCTTGTCCTTCTAGGTGGTGGAGGTCACGGGTTTGGAGGTGCTGTTGAAGAAGTCTTGGCGAGTTGCTGCAGTGCATCCTGTGGAGTGTTCTGAGTGCCCTGTTATTACGTCCTTAATAATAGATTCTAGCATTTTCCCTACTACTGATGTCAGGCTAACTGGCCTATAGTTCCCTGCTTTCTCTCTCCCTCCTTTTTTGAATAGTGGGGTTACATTTGCTACCTTCCAAACCACAGGGACCATTCTAGATTCTAGTATCTTAGTATGTTCCTTATGTTAAAGGTTCTATATAAATGTAAATTGTTGATGTTGCTTTTGTTGGTGGTGTGAACTTGTGCCCATCTATTCATTTGTACACATGGATATAATCATGTTGTTGCATGAAGCTATTTGTATTTTTGAATGTTAATACTGCACTGTAAATTGTTGTCTGTGCATTCAGAAAACCACCAATGAACATCACCCATGCTAATCAGCAGAGCATGAGTCATTTGCTTTTGCTTGGGAAAGGCAAATGATTGTGATTTTTCAGAATAGATGGTCCTGATGTCTTTCAGGTTAAAAACCGAAGGCTGCTTTAGTTTAGCAATTTTCTTCTGGGTCCTGGTAAATGGTCAAACAGAGGACTCTAAGATGAGTTGATGGGTTTCAGTCCAAATTAATATCCCAATATTGAAGGTTGTACAGAAAGACAAATGCAGGCAGAATTTCCAATTCAGACACTTGGGCCCGATTTTAAAGGCAGGTGGGGGGGGGATGGGATGGGGTTTGTGTGAGCCCTGAAGTGGGTGGTGCACCTGGAGAGTCCGGGGACGTGGATGCCCTGTTGATCATAATGGCTGGGCCTCATTTGAATACATTTTCTCCGACTCCTGGCCGAACCCGGCCAGATCTATTGGGCGAGTGGGCGGGAATAGGAATGGTCCCTGGCTGTCAGTTGAGGGAGTGTGGGCTCTAGAGACAATCTGGGGCGGGCGAGGACTCTGGAGTTGACCTGGGGGCAGGGGCTCTGGAGGCGATTGGAGGGGAGATGTGGAGCCCGGGGCAAGAGAGGCCCGTGGCTTCCATGTGAGGCACAGAGGAGCATTCCTTCTCCTTTTGACCCACAAGGAAACTTAAAATTAAAATGTTTAAACTTACCTGCCGGGTCTCTTCTGGCCCACAATCCGGCTCCCGGCAGGTCTGGCCTGATGGGAAAGCCATCACTGCTCGCTCCGCTCAGGCCTCCAACTAAAATTGCAGATCAGGTCCCGATGACATCATCAGACCCGACCTGCATAGTTAAAGAATGACCCTGCTTCCTTCCTACAGGTGTCCTGTTCGCTTGCTCAAAAGGGCAGATTAAGATCGGGAAACGGCAAGAAGGCAATAGCGTCAGAGCGGGTAAGTGTCTGAGATTGGCCTCATCATAACTCACCCCCACCCGGTTCCCGCCAGGCGGGAAGTTAAAATAGGGGCCTTGCTGTTTACACACAAATACTGTTCTTATGAAGCGTGGACTTTTGTAATACTATTTCTGTTTTATATTTATACTGTCTAGTATCTGTACAACAGGTTGCGTAAAGTTGAAGGAGTCATGTTTCAACCGCAGATACTTTGCAAGCACCGAGAGGATTATATTTTGGAAACTGTACTCTATGTGCATATCTCTTTCAGTTAATTCACAGCAGACTGTTTGACAGTTCTAGTAGTCAATGTAGGTGCACTTAACCACTCCCAGCCCTCTGGGAAACTTCATAATGGCACAGAATCTTTGCCGTGTGCCTGTGTTTCTTTTTGAAATTTTGAAAAGAAAATGAATTTTCCAGCCTGCGCATCAGTTTGGCAGGTGTTCATGGTGGATGGCCATGGAACTGTAATCTCTCTTAGATGCCTTGAACAAACCAGTTACATAAAAATCTAAAGCAGTTTTAACTTTAACAGCCATAAGTGTTAGTGATGTTGGCTCAAAGTCTGAAACCAACATGTTGCAGATGTGAGCTATAGCTTTTCCAATAAGTAACATCATTCATCTCAATTTCGCAAGATACGAAGAAAAGGGGTTGTACTAGCCCTTGGCACAGGTGGACGAGCGGCGGTTCCTTGGGGACCATGCCATACATGAATTTTTAATTTGAATAGACTGTTGGCATAGGAAAGGCTTTCCAAAGAGCTTGGCCTGTATCACTCTTGTGGAGCACCAAATCTGGCGAGGCAGCAGCTCTTAAAGGGCTGCAGATTACCATGAAAGGTAAAGTTGCAATGGTTGCAGAAAAATAGACTAATTATTCATAGAGGAAACTTATGGACAACACTGCTTCCTTTGATGCCTTAAAGTTGGGGTCCCTGCTGGAGGAGGTGCACCAAAGGACCTTGGCCCTATTTGGGGCTGAAGGTCACTCTCTGGTGAAAGCACAGGTGCTAGCTGCTTGGGCAAAGGTCCCTGATTGATTCAATGTAGTCACCCAGGTCCCTCAAAGCTGGCTACAAATAAGGAATAGCTTTTTCTAAGAACTAGGTGAACACCCACTGGCAGGTATCATTTTGGAGAATTAGTATAGACCTAATGCCCTTTTGCACACCCTCTTTCGTTATCCCTAACTGGCATGGTACACTTTTCTTAAAGGCGAAGGTGGCAACCGAGTATCAATGAACAGATGCTGGATGAGTTGCTCCTCTGCTCTTAGGGAGTGTCACAGTTGGTTCAGTAGCCATGGATGTAGATGTTAGTCGTGTTCTCCTAAGAGTCACCCACCCAATGTTTCATTTCCTTCGAATAATGTGGTCACTGTGGAATGCCGTACAATGAAGGCATCTTGGCAGCTTCCTGGATAATAGCCACTGATGTGCAGAATTATTTTTCTGTGGTCAGATATCAGCTGAACATTAATTGAGTGAAAACTATTTCTGTTCATGTTTACACATAGGGTTGTGAGGCTGAGGAATGCACACCCAGAGCTCGATTTTCGGATGTCCGAGCAGGTGCGTTCGTGGTGGGGGGGGGGATCCAAAAATTGGGGATTCCTGGGGCGGGTCCGGAGCCCGGCTCCAACCTGCCCACTTCCGGGTTCCCCAATGACGCGCTTAGATGCGCGCGCAGCCCCCGCATGCGGGACTCCTGCCGGCAATTAAAGCTGGCGGAATCCCACTTAAAGCAATTAATTTGATACTTCAGGTCGTTGAGCAGACCTGATTTGGAGGATATTTTAGGAGGGGTGGGATTTTCATCCAAACTGACCGTGTTTCCTGTACTGGCGGAAACACTCCTAGTTGAAATGGACGTGCTGCAGCCACCGGCCTGTGGCAGCTGGAAAGGTCCATTTGACAGGTGGGGGGTGGGGGAGACCCTCACTCATTGCAGGAGGCCACTCTGTCACTTTGAACAAAGTTTGGCCTCCACCACCCTCCTCCTAACAATAAAATTCACCAACTTGCAACCTCAACCCCGGTGTGCGAACACATTTACCTACCTTGCGGACCCCCTCAAACATACATCTTCCAGATGGGGGCCGCATAGCTGCAGTCATGACCCCCTCGGAGGACGAACAGCATCACCAGCCTCACCGGCCACGCCGTCCACCTCTGACACGTGGAGCTCCACAGCACAGTGCTGTGACACATCTACCTGCACAGCAGGAGGGAGGACAACCACAGAGAGAGATGTGTCGCAGAAGGCACTACCATTGCCACAGGGTCTACAGACCGAGGCTCAGCTTCCTGGACCTCTCTGAGGAGCAGTGCACACGGAGGCTCAGAGTCACTCGACATGTAGTCGTGGACATCTGCAGCCTCCTTGATGCCAAGCTGCTCCCGGCTGCCCTGAGCGCCATCTTCCTACCTGTTGCTGTCACAGTCACCACTGCCCTCAACAACTTCTCCTCCACAGCCTTCCAGGGTGCCACCGGGGACATTGCCGACGTCTCTCAGTTGTCTGCACAAAAGAGCCCTGCAAATACACCTACACCCACTCTGCCGTGACACAATGGGTCGCATCAGGTGTGGGTCTTCATCGTGATCCTCAGGAAAGGGCATTATTGCACAAGCCAGTCAAGAATGGCCAAGACGTGGCAGTAGTGGTGACAATATAATATGTAATATGAGTTGATCAGAAATCAAATATAAGTAAAAACCATGACAAACCCTCAAAAACCCTGTGCATCCCCTTCATGCTCACGACACGTTTGCCTTACACTTCCTACTACACATACGTGATGCATGCCCTGTGGCTGCAGCATAGGTGGTGGCAGGTTGAGTGATGCTGACTGTGAAAGAGATGCATCAGAGGGTGAGTATGAGACAGAGCCATGAGATTGTATGAGCATTGGATTGAGTGGTAGTGGTGGGATGAGTACTGGCGAGGTGAGTAAGTGCAGGTAAAATGAGGATGAGCTTTGAGTGGGTGTGAGGAGTGATGTGATAGAGTAGTGTTGGTAGTGCAGAAGGAGATGTGGGGTGGGGGCGGTGATGTGGCAGATGGAGTGCAGGGGAATGAATGAGAGTACTCACTTCGGCTGACCTACTTAGGTCATTGAAGCGCCTCCTGCACTATATGCAGGTGCGTGATATGTTGGTGGTGCTGGTGACCTCCTCTGCCACCTCGAGCCAGGCCTTCTTGGTGGCAGAGGCAGACCACTTCCTCCCGTCCGCCGGGGAGAAGATCTCTGTCCTCCCCCTCCTCCTCATCTCATCCAGTGGGACCTGGAGTGAGGCATCATTAAACCTGGGAACAGCCTTCCCCCTGGGCTGCTCCATGCTGTAATTTTGGCTCCTTTCTGCAGCATCAGTCAGTGGAGGACTGCCCCTTTAAATAGGGCTCCTCCAGCTGACAGCCTATGATGCGGGTGCACAGTCCACCCGCTGCGCAGCTTTCCAGCACGAAACCTGGAAGCCAAGGTAAGTTTTTTTTTATTCGTTCATGGGATGTGGGTGTTGCTGGCGAGGCCGGCATTTATTGCCCATCCCTAATTGCCCTTGAGAAGGTGGTGGTGAGCCGCCTTCTTGAACCGCTGCAGTCCGTGTGGTGACGGTTCTCCCACAGTGCTGTTAGGAAGGGAGTTCCAGGATTTTGACCCAGCGAAGTGGCTTCAATTAGGCTGCGATTGCATGCGGAACACCCCGAATTCACTGGCCGCATTATCCATGTGCCCAGTCGACCCCTCGCTGCCAACCCGCCTCCCTCCTAATATCGAGCCCCCAGTGTTTGTGACTATGTCCACGTTTAAAGGTAAGATAGGAAGGTGGTTGACAAAAGGAGAGTAAAGGGATATGGGAACAGGGCAGGCACATAGGATTTAGGCAATGCTTCTGTGAAGCATTAGCGCCAACACTGACTGGTTGGATTAACAGTCTGTTTCCATGTTGTGATTTCTATGTAATTCTATATAATATGTAAAAGACCATGGGGTTGATATATTGAACCCTGCTGTCCATGTGGTAACCACGTTGAATGCTTTGAACTTGAGGGAATCCTGCCACTCACTGAAAGCTCTCTGCTCTGTTCAGTTGATTCTTCCTTTCCATAGTAAAAATGATGATGATGTGGCCCTTGCCCTTGCAAACATAGTATTTGTCACTTGCTTGATACATATATGCATTGCAGACTGTCTGATGTGGCAGATGTCTCCTTGGATGGCTTTAAAGGATCCAGTAGCATAAAAGCTTCATGCTGTGGTAAACCTTCAGTTGTACAGAAGGAGCTGTCCCTAATCCAGAAGTTGTTTGCAGGTCATTGTGCAGCAGATGGCACTACACTCTGGCAGCCTATCTTGGGGATCGGAGGCGGCAAAGACAGGTCTCCTGCAAGAGCCTACTCTGACATGCCCAGGTATGTATGGAGGGGCTTATTAATGTAGGTCCTGGGGTAGTGATGGGTTGTTTTCATTTGCTGATCCTCATGGACTCCTCCTCCTCATCTCAATTTTTCAATCCCTTTGGAACCCCTAAAGAAACACCCATTTTCACTTAACGATCAGCAGCGACCAAGAACGGCAAAGAAAAGAATTGGCTGGGGTAAAAAAAATGTTAAACTGGAGGACTACGTTAAATATGGAGCAAAATGCAGCAAGAAGTCAACCTCTATATGTCTGTGAGAGACTTAATATGAGCCTGATTCCGTACTCACCCATGCTTACTTGTAATGGGTCAGGTTTGTGCTGTGGGCAGAGGTTGCCCATATGTGTAAAAGTTTGCCTTTGACTCTTTTTAATAAGGTTACCATACTAAAATGAAGCCGTGAATGGCTGCAGCAGGGCCTGATTACTTGACCTGTCATCAAAACATTGGGTGCCCTGTAAATCAGTTGCGTATGTCAGGCACCCGATTTTCTGACTCACAGCTGCTCCCTTATAAAATAAGCCCTTTGCTGTCTTCGGCTATTATTGCTGCACATCCTCATCAACAACTCCCTGGATTGCACTAGCTTGTAATATGTTGCTGTTGCCAATGGAAACAAAATCAGTGCTCTTGCACCAGCATTTAAACTGACTCTAAATTGGACAAGGTTTAAAAATACAGAACGTTGAAGACAAGCGTTCCTGATTTCTAGTGAGATCTGCTGCTAATACTACAACAACAACTTGCATTTATATAGCCCCTTTAATGTAAAAAAAAAGTCCCACAGTGCTTCATAGAGGTGGATTCAAAACAATGCGAGCCTAGCCAAAGAGGAAGATATTAGAGGTGAATAAAATGGTCGTAGAGATGGGTTTTAAGAAGGGTCTTAAAGGAGTAGAACGATGTTGTGCGGGCAGATAGGTTTAGAGAGGGAATTCCAGATGAAGGCACAGCTGCTAGTGGTGGGGTGAAGCACAAGAGTCGAGAGAGAGAGGAATGGAGAGTTTGTGGTGAGAAGGGAGGGGGATTTTAGGGCTGGAAGAGTTTACAGAGATAGGGAGGGGAAGATCATGAAGGAACTTAAGCACAAGATTAACATTTTAAATTTGAGGTATTGGTCGACCGGGAGCCAATGTAGGCAAATGAGGACAGGGGTGATGGGTGAATGGGACTTGTTGTGGGATAGGAGGCAGACAGAGTTTTAGATGATCTGAAGTTTATGAAGAATGGAGGTTGGGAAACCGGTCAGGAAAGCATTGAAATAGTTGCTTTCTTCATGTAAAAGAATACATCAGAGCATTTTACAAAGTGAGAGATGGACACTGAGCAGGAAGTAAAGAGTTCTCAAGGGAGGGATCCTTCCAAGTCAATTTCCTTACTGAGATGTCCTCCATTCCCTCGACCCTCAGCCTCTGCTTTGTGAGTCCTCAACCTCAGTGATTTCTACCTATACCTCAACTCCCCTGGCCCCCCTTTTCCTTTGACATCACTCAATCTTACCCTCCATATAAACTCCCACAGAGTTATCCTTAGGCGCTCCCTTAGTCTTGTTATCTCTTGTGGCCTCTCTGCACCTAAGATCTCAATCACTGACAAGACAAACTCTGACCATTTTCTTGTCTCCCTCACCATGTACATCCCTATATCATCCTCCAACCTCACTGTTTTAATTATTCCCATAGAGAAAAAACTCTCCTCCAGCTCCCTCAAAAATGAATTCACGAATTCCCAACTCCCTCTCCTTCGACCTTCAACTTGTCCTGCCATTCTGCATAATTGCTCCCTCACCTCTGCTTTCGGCACCCCTGTACCCAACAAGTCAATCGCTGTCTCTCTCCTCATTGCTCCTCCTGGTACAGCCCCTTGCCACCATCTTTGTTCCCTCAAGCCAGTGGAACACACCTGATGCACAATTGGTCTAGTCACCAATCACCAGATCTGGCTTGACCACATCAGGCACTAACATGCATCACCCTCCTCAGTCAAAGCTGCCTATTACTCTAGGATCATCGTTGAGAGCAAGCTCAATCCCAGGTTCCTTTCTTTTCATGACCAACCACCCCCTTAAACCCTTCTCCTCCACCCCTACACCTCATATCAAATACCAAATGAGAGGAGCTCATGGGCTTATTTGGGACTGAAATATCTCAGGGATTTCACTGGTCTCCCCCTGGAAAATGGCAGAGACCCAGGAATTTCTGCTTTTGTAGGTGAGCTCCTGTCCATATTGGACAATCGGGGAATTTCTGAAAGACAGCAACTCGAACGGTGCAGCACTCCCTCAGTATAGCAAGTATTGAATGATGTACTCAATCCTGGAGTGGGGTTTGCACTGCTACTACTACTATTATTATTACTACTATTATTGCTACGACTACTACTATTACTACCACTACTACTACTACTACTACTTCAACTTGCATTTATTTAGCAGCTTTAACTTAGAAAAATGTTTCAAGGCAGTTTACAGAGGCATGTGAAAAAAATGGGCATTGAGCCAAAGTAAGAGATATTGAAAGGGTTACCAAAAAATGGTGTAAATTGGGTACAACTAATTGGAAAAATGAGGAGAGATCTATTGTGCTAGATTTCTGTACATTTAGCCTCACATCCAGTTTTCTGTTTGAGTTATATAATGGCACTCAACACTTTGCAGCTCAGTACATTAAAATTAGTCCTCAATAATGTAATTTCCATGCAATGTCCTGGTGTTTATGGCATTCGCTCATCTACCCACCATGTAAAATGGATGACTGGCTGCTAAGGAGTGCTGTTTATGAAAGTGCATGTAAAAAACTGTGTGGTAAGATATGTAGCAACATTTCTGAATCCTTATTCATGCTTTGTTGTTTCTTTCATGTTTCCACTTAGCTGGACAGGAGATGCACCAATTGCATCAAACCTTTGCAAATATACATAAAAAATATTAGCAGCCTTTGTAATTGGTGCCAACATTTTTATCCTCATATGCATTTTATCCACACTTACCTTTACGTGATTATACCCCATTAAGGTCCACTTAAAGATAAGTATATGCATATGGGGATTGAAAAAATGTTGGCATCAATTACAAAAGCTCCTAATATTTTTAATAATCCGTGGAAAGCTGTCTTTTTGATTTCCCACTCCCCACTGTTGGGCTCCCAACATTAGGTCCAATATGGACAAGAGCTCACCTACAAAAGCAGGTGAGTCCAGCACATTAAGGGTTGGACTGGCCTCTTGTTGATAGGGTAATGGCAGGACAGGATTTCCACCAGCTGCTATGACCTCGCTGTACCCCAACCCATTTTCGTGGTCATTTCATATACAGGGCAGGCTCCTGGTGGGATCTTTGCCATCAAGAGGGAGTCCACCATGGCTGAAGAGGAAAATTCTGCCAGTGCTGCAGTGGGATCACAGAAGAGGCAGACAGCCATTTAAAGGGGCGGATTAGCCCAGAAAGGACAACACCGAAGCTTAAAATGGTTAGTGTTGGGGGCTATTATGAAGGGGGAGGATGCCTCTACTGGGCCTCCTCCCTCTATCGATCATTTTCAATGGCTTACCACTGCTGCCAAGAGCCTACCACCACCTTTCTTCCAGTGGTCCCTGGGGTTAGCGGAGACAGCAGCAGTAAGGAGGAGTATTGGCCGGGAGCCCAGCCCTGCCCTCCCGCTAGCATTTGCACACGGTGGGTATGAAAAGAGAGGCTAGCTGCCATCCCGGTGGGGGCAGGAAGAGATCTGGGCGGGAATGTGCTGGTAGGCCTTAGCACTCAATTTTGCCCCAGTTTCCACCATTATCCTGACTGATTTTGGATGGGACAACAGAGGAAAATAGAGCCGAAAGAATTAATTATGCACCACCTGCCCAAAGCCCGACTGGAGGCCTGATTGAAAAATCTGCCTCACAACCCTGATATCTGATAAACTTCTTTGCCTTGAGGACTAAAAAGTAGAGGAAACCTGTGGCATTTTCATCACAATGATCTCACATGCAACTGATGTGATTATATATTTAAATGTGATTGACATCATTGCATTATGTGTTTGCCAAAGATTTTTCATGAAAGCAGAATCCCTTTAATTGTACTTGCCTAACTGCATTCTTTGCCATTTTACAAATTCCAAGCATCTGTATGGATTTCACAGAAAAGCTAATTTCCGGTAAGACTGAGACTGATTATATTTTGATTGGGAATGCATTAAATCTGAGGAAATTATGATTTTTAAGTGTAAGGTACATCTTGGCTAAGATTTTGCTCTGCTGGGTGTCCATTGTTGTGGAATTAATCAGGTGGCTAGTAGAGGAAAATGGGCATGAGTTCTGTCCCACCAGAAGGTCAGCTTTTTTGCACTTCGGCACAACCTGTAGTGGATGGAAGAAGCAATGGTGGCAGTGTCTAAACAGACGAGCACTTCCACCTCCATTCTGCCCTGCAGGATAGGAACATAGGAATGATTTCAATGGAAATGAAAATTGGGAGAGATGTATAATGGGCAGCTGATTCGATATACACTATCAGCCAAAGTCAAAGTTACGCCCAATCACTGTGTTTGTGCAATGTGTGATTCGGTCATGAATGTGACTGTGCATATCTATATATTGCTGATATTGTTCTGTGTTGAGAGGTAGAATCCAGGCCGTTGACAATGGCCCTGGATGGTGATGAGGCCTGGTGACAAAGTAGGTGGCGTATTATCAGATATACTTCAGCAAAGTGGATGGATTTTACATACTGAACTTGATAAGAAATGAAAAGATGCTATACCGTCTAAGACCTGCGCAGTGAAATGGTGAAACCAGTCTATGAAATAATTCATTTGTCATTACACATAGCAAGAGTTGCACAAGAATGAAAAACCCACTGAAACCTCTTTTTTAAGATGAAAGAAATAACTTATATTTATATAGCATCTTTCATGACCTAGCCAATGAAATAATATTGAAATGCAGTCACTGTTGTAATATAGGAAATGCAGCAGCCAATTTGTACACAGCAAGGTCCCACAAACAGCAGTGAAATAAATGACCAGATCATCTATTTTAGTTGTTGGATGAGGGATGAATGTTGGCCAGGACACTGGGAAAACTCCCTTTCTTTGAATAGTGTTATGGGATCTTTTATGTTCACCTGAGAGGGCAGACTGAGCTTCATTTTAACATTGCATCCGAAAGGCAGCACCTCTGACAATGCAGCCCTCCCTCAGTACTGCACTGAAGTGCCTGCCTAGATTATATACTCAAGTCTCTGGAGTAGGGCTTGAACCTATGACCTTCTGACTCAAAAACAAGAGTGCTACCATTGAACCAAGGCTGACATTTTTCTCCTGTGCTCTCCTAAGACACAAGACCACCAATTTTTATCTGAGGTCTCAGTTCAGATGCATGACAGGCAGGGTGATATCAGCATGTCTGATGGTTGATGTACTTACCTTATCTCTCATTGGGAGCTCACCCATTAGTAAATGGGAAATTGGCTGCTGTACTATTTCTGAGTGCAAAGGCCAAGCACAAAGGTTTCCAGTGATGTCAACAAGTAGACGTTTGAGCAGCAGGGTGGTAAAATCATCTGATGGGGAAATGCAGATCTTGCTGGAGCAAGTGTGTCAGAGGAGGGAGGTCCTCCGTCCTGCAATTGGATGCCTGGTGCCTATATATGCAGGAGGCAGGCTAATAGCAAGTCGTCGTAATCTTCCTCCAGTGTAATTTGACAGAGCATGCCTCAATTCCTTCTCTTCTTCTGCCTTCAAATGGCATAAATAAAGCAGGGGTCTTACAGAACACCCATGATCTCCATTAGATCATTGGTAGCGAGAAATGGATGTGGCACAAATCCTCTTCTGCCGCAGAGTTGGCCTCAGAAAAAAAGAGAGAGACAAAAGAAACAGTTGAAAATAACATTTGAAAATTAATACATCAACATTGGCTGTCCCTTTAAATAAGTGCCTATTTCTGGCCTCTTGTGGCATTTGTACATTCCATCAGAAATGTGCATCATGCACATTATTGTTGAACTTCCAGTCAAAGCGATCTTTGCCTATACTTCTGATCAACTGCACCCTGATTATACTCATTTATGGGTTGTAACTGACCCAAAAATTCATCCTAGTATCTCCTGCTAACGTATTGTCCCAGGAGTGCCATGTTCCTTCCAAGTCACTGTTCTTCATGTGTGAGCCTAGGTTCCAAGTGTGGGCATGCTATTTGATTACAGTGACCCTGACAGCCAGTGCTGATCCTATCTTCATCCAACTGAGGTCTTCTGATACAACATAGTTTAAGAGAGTGAGTATATGTAAGTATAGTATATGCTCTGGTGGCTGACCAAAGAGTCGTTTTGTGTAGTAATCTAGGAACTGGGCTTGCATCCACTCCCTTGGGCCCAGAGGCATGTGACCTAAAAGTTCCTATGAAGGGGACAAAATGGTGAAAATGCTAAGGATTTGTGCCCTTTATTGGAGGGTAAATATCATCATTTAAAAGTAGGAAATGGGCTTCTATTTCTTATAGATTGCAGGATGTTCCCAGTGAAGAATAAATCAAAGTAAAACAACACATGGTATTGAACCCCAACGTTAAACTTGTAAGTCCCGTGCATGCAAGGATGGAATGAAACCACCACCACAGGCTCTGCTAATGGGGAAGAGCCTGCTAAAAAGTGAAAATTAGCTCCCCTTTTACAAACAACAGTACTGACTATTCTGCAAGTGTGCCATGAAAGGGAAGTTCCTGTCTGAAAATAAAGGTCACAGCCCTGCAGCCAAATAAGTCACAGTAAAGGAGCTGCATCAGATTACAGCATTATGTGGGGAAGAGCATTCCAAGTTCCAAATGGAGAATAAAAACCTCAGAAGGAGAGAATGCATGCTACTGTGTGAAAGTCAATAAGCAAGAGAAGCCTTCATGATGCAGTGTTCTCATTATGTACTTAGGTTTCTTAGTCTGCACTGAAGGAATTAAGCGACACTAAGCTTGAAGAAATTACCGTTTAACACATATCCAGGAATTGAGCAAGAGCACTGATCCTTATTGTCCATTCACCCACTCAATTCATAATTACATTCAATCTAGATGAAGGTACTGCACTGCCAAGTTAGAGATCAAATCCAGGAGACAGAACCTGTTTTTCTGGACTGTCAGTTGAAATTCTGCAGTGAAGAAGGTATTTGATAGGATCTAATGCCAGCTGTGACTGGCAGAATTAGATATGGAATGTGGTGATTTCTGGGTGCCCCAATAACACACTGGGTGAATGCATGTGACAGACCAGAGATCTGTTTTGCTTTGAACCATAAAAACTCTGATATTTTACCTTTTTATATATATATATTTGACTAGATTATGATGGGTAAATTTAAGAACAGTTTCTATTGCTCCCAGCTGCAATGGGTTTGCTTCTGTTCATATGAAATACATGTACATACACGTACCCTGTCTTCCATGTAGTTGCCGATTCATAAATCTTTGTTTTCAACTCTGTTCATGTTGTTGGCTTACAATTCCTCATCAGGCTAGCCAGATACCTCAGATATATCTGTGAGTTAGCGACTGCAAGAAAGAACCAGAGCCATTAAGTGTGATTGTTCCAAACGGGGTCTTATTTACTAGATCCACTCCTCTGTTTATCGTTAATTCCCTGAGTCTGGTACCTGAGCAGCTGCCCCAAAACCTTTTAACCCTACTTTTACAAATCGCTTTTTTTAGTTCCGAAGGATACATAGGAACATAGGAACAGAAGTAGGTCATTCAGCCCCTCGTGCCTGCTCCGCCATTTGATAAGACCATGGCTGATCTGTGATCTAACTCCATATACCTGCCTTTGGCCCATATCCCTTAATACCTTTGGTTGCCAAAAAGCTATCAATCTCAGATTTAAATTTATCAATTGAGCTAGTATCAATTGCTGTTTGCGGAAGAGAGTTCCAAACTTCTACCATCCTTTGTATGTAGAAATGTTTTCTAATCTCACTCCTGAAAGGTCTGGCTCTAATTTTTAGACTGTGCCCCCTACTCCTAAAATCCCCAACCAGCGGAAATAGTTTCTCTCTATCCACCCTATCTGTTCCCCTTAATATCTTACAAACTTCGATCAGATCACCCCTTAACCTTCGAAACTCCAGAGAATACAACCCCAATTTGTGTAATCTCTCCTCGTAATTTAACCCTTGAAGTCGAGGTATCATTCTAATAAACCTACGCTGCACTCCCTCCAAGGCCAATATGTCCTTCCGAAGGTGCGGTGCCCAGAACTGCTCACAGTACTCCAGGTGTGGTCTAACCAGGGTTTTGTATAGCTGCAGCCTAACTTCTGGCCTCTTGTACTCTAGTCCTCTAGATATAAAGGCCAACATTCCATTTGCCTTCTTGATTATTTTCTGCACCTGTTCATGACACTTCAATGATCTATGTACCTGAACCACTAAGTCCCTTTGGACATCCACTGTTTTTAACTTTTTACCATTTAGAAAGTACCCTGTTCTATCCTTTTTTGATCCAAAGTGGATGACCTCACATTTGTCTACATTGAATTCCATTTGCCACAGTTTTGCCCATTCACCTAATCTATCAATATCCCTTTGTAATTTTATGTTTTCATCTACACTGCTTACAATGCCACCAATCTTTGTGTCATCGGCAAACTTAGATATGAAACTTTCTATGCCTTCATCTAAGTTGTTAATAAATATTGTGAATAATTGAGGCCTCAAGACAGATCCCTGCGGGACTCCACTAGTCACATCCTGCCAATTTGAGTACCTTCCCATTATCCCTACTCTCTGTCACCTTTCGCTCAGCCAACTTCCTAACCAAGTCTGTACTTTTCCCTCGATTCCATGGGCTTCTATCTTAGCTAACAGTCTTTTATGTGGGACCTTATCAAATGCCTTCTGGAAGTCCATATAAATAACATCCATTGACATTCCCCTGTCCACTACTTTAGTCACCTCTTTTCTTTGATCTTTTCTTTTGTATCAGCTCAACATCAAAGGGAAAGAGAAAAATTGAACCCCAGCTGCCAGCACTTCTTTTTCATTGTCCTTCTTACTGTATCAGGAATCTGGGGGTTATGCTTCTCACCTAAAAGCATTTCATCAATGATTCAATTTGTGAAAGTTATTGCAGGGAACTGCTAAAGTTTCAAACATTTATTGTTTTGAATAAAATTTTTTGTATATCAAGTTTTTTTGAAAATGTTGAGAAATTTGCAATATTTACAGTTTAATTGTCATAAAATTTAAAACATTGCCACGTGGCTAGCTCTTCAAAGAGCCGGCACAGACACGATGGGCTGAATGGCCTCCTTCTGTGCTGCATAACTCTATGAATGGGAAACTGTAAATTAAGTAAAGGATCGTAAACTAGTCAATCTGCTAGTTTCTTTAATATAGAATCATAGAATCATAGAAAGCTTACAGCACGGAAGGAGGCCATTCGGCCCATTGAGTTCGTGCCAGCTCTATGCAAGAGCAATCCAACTAGTCCCACTCCCCTGCCCTATCCACGTAGCCCTGCAAATTTTTTACTTTCAAGTACTTATCCAGTTTCCTTTTGAAAGCCACGATTGAATCTTCCTCCACCACCCTCCCTGGCAGTGCATTCCAGATCCTAACCACTCGCTGCGTATAAAAGAGTTTTTCCTCGTGTCACCTTTGGTTCGTTTGACAATCACCTTAAATCGATGTCCTCTGGTTCTTGACCCTTTCGCCAATGGGAACAGTTTCTCTCTATCTATTCTGTGTAGACCGTTCATGATTTTGAATACCTCTATCAAATCTTCTCTCAACATTCTCTGTTCCAAGGCGAACAGCCCCAGCTTCTCCAGTCTATCCACATAACTAAAGCCCCTCATCCCTGGAATCATTCTAGTAAATCTCTTCTGCACCCTCTCTAAGGCCTTCACATCTTTCCTAAAGGACGATGCCCAGAACTGGACACAATACTCCAGTTGTGGTCGAAACAGTATTTTATAAAGGTTCATCATAACTTCCATACTTTTGTACTCTATTCCTCTATTTATAAAGCCCAGGATCCCCTATGCTTTTTTAACCGCTTTCTTAACCTAGAGTCATAGAGTCATAGAGTTATACAGCACGGATAGAGGCCCTTCGGCCCATCGTGTCCGCGCCGGCCATCAAGCCCAGTCAAATCTAATCCCATATTCCAGCATTTGGTCCGTAGCCTTGTATGCTATGGCATTTCAAGTGCTCATCCAAATGCTTCTTGAATGTTGTGAGGGTTCCTGCCTCCACAACCCTCTCAGGCAGTGAGTTCCAGACTCCAACCACTCTCTGGGTGAAAAAGTTCTTTCTCAAATCCCCTCTAAACCTCCCGCCTTTCACCTTGAATCTATGTCCCCTTGTTATAGAACCCTCAACGAAGGGAAAAAGCTCCTTAGTATCCATCCTATCTATGCCCCTCATAATTATGTACACCTCAATCATGTCCCCCCTCAGCCTCCTCTGCTCCAAGGAAAACAAACCCAATCTTCCCAGTCTCTCTTCATAGCTGAAGCGCTCCAGCCCTGGTAACATCCTGGTGAATCTCCTCTGCACCCTCTCCAAAGCGATCACATCCTTCCTGTAGTGCGGCGACCAGAACTGCACACAGTATTCCAGCTGTGGCCTAACCAGTGTTTTATACAGCTCCATCATAACTTCCTTGCTCTTATATTCTATGCCTCGGCTAATAAAGGCAAGTATCCCATATGCCTTCTTTACCACCTTATCTACCTGTTCCGCCGCCTTCAGGGATCTGTGAACTTGCACACCAAGATCCCGCTGACCCTCTGTCTCGCCTAGGGTCTTCCCATTCATTGTGTATTCCCTTGCCTTGTTAGTCCCTCCAAAGTGCATCACCTCGCACTTTTCCGGGTTAAATTCCATTTGCCACTGTTCCGCCCATCTGACCAACCCATCTATATCGTCCTGCAGACTGAGGCTATCCTCCTCGCTATTTACCACCCTACCAATTTTTGTATCATCAGCGAACTTACTGATCATACCTATTACATTCATATCCAAGTCGTTAATGTAGACCACAAACAGCAAGGGCCCCAGCACAGATCCCTGTGGTACCCCACTGGCCACAGGCTTCCAGTCACAAAAACAACCTTCGACCATCACCCTCTGGCAACTCTGGTGGGACCTGCCCTGCCACGTTCAACGATTTGTGCACGTATACCCCCAGATCTCTCTGTTCCTGTACCCCTTTTAGAGTTGTGCCCTTTAGTTTATATTGCCTTTCCTCGTTCTTCCTACCGAAATGTATCACTTCGCATTTTTCTGCGTTAATTTTCATCTGCCACGTTTCTGCTCATGCCACCAGCCTGTCTATATCCTCTTGAAGTCTATCACTATCTTCCTCACTGTTCACTACTCTTCCAAGTTTTGTGTCATCTGCAAATTTGGAAATTGTGCCCTGTACACCCAAGTCCAAGTCATTAATATATATCAAGAAAAACAGTGGTCCCAGCACCAACCCCTGGGGAACACCATGGTACACCTCCCTCCAATCTGAAAAACAACCGTTCACTACTACTCTCTGCTTCCTGTTACTTAGCCAATTTTGTATCCATGCTGCTACTGCCCCCTTTATTCCATGGGCTTCAATCTTGATGGCAAGCCTATTATGCGGCACTTTATCAAACGCCTTTTTAAAGTCCATGTGCACCACATCAACTGCATTGCCCTCATCGATCCTCTCTGTTACCTCATCAAAAAACTCTATCAAGTTAGTTAAACATGATTTGCCTTTAACAAATCCATGCTGGCTTTCCCTAATCAATCCCCACTTGTCCAAGTGACTGCTAATTCTGTCCCGACTTATTGTTTCTAAAAGTTTCCCCACCACCGAGGTTAAACTGACTGGCCTATAGTTGCTGGGTTTATCCTCATACCCTTTTTTGAACAAGGGTGTAACATTTGTAATTCTCCAGTCCTCTGGCACCACCCCTGTATCTAAGGATGTTTGGAAGATTATGGCCAGTACCTCCGCAATTTCCACCCTTACTTCCCTCAGCAACCTAGGATGCATCTCATCTGGACTGGGAGACTTATCTAGTTTAAGTACAGTTAGCCTTTCTTGTACCTCCTCTTTCTCAATTTTCAGCCCATCCAGTATCTCAACTACATCTTCCATTACTGAGACTCTGGCAGCATTTTCTTCCTTGGTAAAGACAGATGCAAAGTACTTATTTAGTACCTCGGCCATGCCCTCTGCCTGCATGAGTAGATCTCCTTTTTGGTCCCTGATTGGCCCCACCCCTCCTCTTTCCACCGGTTTACTGTTTACATGCCTATAGAAGACTTTTGGATTCCCTTTATGTTTGCTGCCAGTCTATTCTCATAATCTCTCTTTGCCCCTCTTATTTCCTTTTCCACTTCCCCTCTGAACTTTCTATATTCAGCCTGGTTCTCACTTGTGTTATCAACCTGACATCTGTCATATGCCCCTTTTTCCTGCTTCATCTTACTCTGTTTTGTCATCCAGGGAGCTCTGGCTTTAGTTGCCCTATCTTTCTCCCTCGTGGGAATGTAGCTAGACTGTACCTGAACCATCTCCTCCTTAAAGGCCACCCATTGTTCAATTACAGTTTTGCCTGCCAATCTTTGATTCCAATTTACCTGGGCCATCCCACTGAAATTGGCCCTTCTCCAATTAAGTATTTTTACTTTAGAGTGGTCCATGTCCTTTTCCATAACTATTCTAAACCTTATGATACTATGATTGCTGTTCCCTAAATGTTCCCCCACTGACACTTGCTCCACTTGGCCCGCCTCATTCCCTGGAATCAAGTCCAGCAATGCCTCCTTCCTCATTGGGCCAGAAACGCACTGGTCAAGAAAGTCCTCCTGAACACACTTCAAAAATTCCTCCCCCTCTTTGCCCCTTATATTATTATTATTATCATCCCAGTCTATATTAGGATAGTTGATATCCCCCGTTATCACTACTCTATGGCTTTTGCACCTCTCTGTAATTTCCCTGCAAATTTGCTCCTCTCTATCCTTCCCATTAGTTGGTGGCCTATAGAATGCACCCAGTAGTGTAATGGCACCCCTATTGTTTCTTAACTCTAACCAAATAGTTTTTGGTAATATTGCATCTTAATTGACTTGGGCCTGGAAGTCCCGCGATCAATATAGAAGGGCAGAAGAGCAGTGGGGCGGTTTTCTGCCCACCATTTTGATCTTCCACTGACCCCATCTCAAATCTTAGGCTCAAGGTCATTTGAATATTCAGGGCAGGTGCCCACGCCTGTAGCCATTCGACCGAGGTGCCCATCCCAATGAAACGGTAGATCATGGCATAGCATCAGGTCAATACAGGAGGGGGAGCCTTAGGTCCAAATCAGGCTGAAGAAAATAGTCCTAAAAATGTGTTTGTTTCCCCTTGGGGAACGGAGGGGAAATTTCTCCTTTGAGGGGCCAGCTTAAAGCCGTCACTGGGACCTACACATGCTCTCAGTAGGTCTTGCTGGGCCTATTAGGAGCGCTGAGAGTAGAATTCCCAGAAAAATCTGGGAAAGTCCCTGTACATGGTCTCCAAACAGGTTGTGCAATGTTACATCGAGATAAATCGAAACTACAGCATATAAACAGGCCATTCAGCTCAACTGGACTATGCCACCGTTTATGCTTCACACGAGCCTAATTCATCTAACCCTATCAGGATACCCTTATATTCCTTTCTCCCTCGTGTGCTTATCTAGCTTCCCCTTAAATGTATCTATGCTATTTGCCTCAACTACTCCTTGTGGTAGCGCGTTCCACATTCTTACCACTGTTTGGGTAAAGAAGTTTCTCCTGAATTCCCTATTGGATTTATTCGTGACAATTTTATATTTATGACCTCTAGTTTTGGACTCCCCCACAAGTAGAAACATTTTCTCTACGTCTACACTATCAAACCCTATCATTATCTTAAAGACCTCTACCAGGCCACCCCTCAGCCTTCTCTTTTCCAAAGAAGAGCCCCAGCCTGTTCAGCCTTTCCTGGTAAGTATATCCTCTCAGTTTTGGTATCACCCTTGTGAATCTTTTATGCACCCTCTCCAATGCGTCCTTATCCTTTCTATAATATGGAGCCCAGAACTGGACACAATAATCCAAGTGTGGTCTAACCAAGGTTCTATAAAAGTTTAACATAACTTTTTTGCTTTTGAATTCTATCCCTCTAGAAATGAACCCTAGTGTTTGATTTGCCTTTTTTAGGGCCTTATTAACCCTGCATCGCTACTTTTAGTGATTTGTGTATCTTTTTTTTATTCGTTCATGGGATGTGGGCGTCGCTGGCGATGCCGGCATTTATTGCCCATCCCTAATTGCCCTTGAGAAGGCGGTGGTGAGCTGCCTTCTTGAACCGCTGGAGTCCGTGTGGTGAAGGATCTCCCACAGTGCTGTTAGGAAGGGAGTTCCAGGATTTTGACCCAGCGACAATGAAGGAATGGCGATATATTTCCAAGTCGGGATGGTGTATGACTTGGAGGGGAACGTGCAGGTGGTTTTGTTCCCATGTACCTGCTGCTCTTGTCCTTCTAGGTGGTAGAGGTCGCGGGTTTGGGAGGTGCTGTCGAAGAAGCCTTGGCGAGTTGCCGCAGTGCATCCTGTGGATGGAAATTCCCGGTGATAGTGACCAGAAGAAATCTCCCCCTTTATGTACGTCTAGTTCAGTTAATCAGCCTCCCTCTGCCATGTAAAGCTAATTGTATTTTGTTGTGCTTCCTGGCAGGCGGAAGGGTAATCCTCAAAAATAAATCAAGCCCTAGTTGCTATTGAGAAAGAAGTCTCTGACGTGGAAACAATCTTACTTTTGAAAGAAGAAATGCTGTCTCCAAACTAGTGCTGAAGGACTTTGCAAACATATGGGGCTGGAAAAAATTAAGAAACTCCTGGCATCAAGTGACACCACCATGTTGTAATACCCAGATGTGTAATGTATAACATATGAGCTTCAGAGAGGCCTCTCATCCAAACATTTCTAATGAACCCGTGATGTACTGGAAGAACATCCAATTCTTAATAAATCTGCTGGATCTGGCAGCTTCCTGATACCGACAGTATTTTACATACATAAACTTATTTGAAAGAAAGCAAGGGCCACATCCCAAGCTCTAGTGAATGTCCTTTGCCAGATTCATGTGCAGAATTTAGATGTATTTTCTGACGTAAGTGTATGTATGTCTCAAAGAAGCTGTGAAGATAACATCATGTGGAAACTGATGCATCATATATCAAAGTGCACATGAATAAAACCTAAAAAAAAAGAGTGCTCAATTAGCTCTGACAGTTGGATGTGAATAAATCTCAGTGTGAAAACTGGAAAACAGCATCTAATTCTAGTTTGATCAGCTTTTGCTTCCTCTCATTCCCCATTGGCCATTGACTGGTGGCCCACCTTGGAACTATGACTCCTCACTGACATCTCATCATCTTTCGTCTGTTGCTGGATCTGCCTTTTTTAATTTAACTGACTGTACTACACTTACTTAAAACTAGTGATTGAGGTCAAATCTATACATTCTGCCAATATTTTATCTTTTTATCCTTGAATTTCTCCCCTCCTCACTGGGGGACAATTCCATGGACATTGGCCCAAGTGGCCATTCTCCTTCAGTGAGCCTAGGTGTGAGTGTCCTCCACCCAAGTGGGCATCGTAGCTGAGCCTAAACTTGTCCTCAACTGATGTTCACACATGTGCATTCCACCAGGGGTTACTGAAACACATAGAAATTACAACATGGAAACATGCCGTTTTGCCCAACCAGTCTGTGTTGGTGTTTGTCCTTCACACTAGCAGTAGTCCTAAAGCTATGTGCCTGCCCTGTTCCTATATCCCTTCATTCCCCTTTCCTTCAACCACCTATCTAACATATTCTTAAATGTTGACTTTCGGGGTGAATTTCCTCAGGGCTTCTTCTGCTGCGAAGGCGTAACTTTGGTGGAAACCCCGTTCATGTGCGTAAATGGGGTTACCGCTGAAGTTATGGTGGTGGAGGGGGTGAAGATCCGAGGAATGTTACCCCCATGGGTCTCTGCTTCAATCACTAATTCCACAGTCTCACCACCCTCTGTAAAAACCTTTCTCCTGCTCTCTATCCTGAATCTCTTATTTAATCTTATATCAATGTTCCATCCTCCCTCAATCACTGGAAACACTGGGGCCAATTTTAAATTGACCAAATCGGCATTAACAATGCCTCAACAGCCTCGAAATGGGGTCGGTAGACTTACTGCCCTGTTAATGCCGATGCTGCAACCACTGCCATTTTTAAAGAGACCTCAGTGCCTGCCTCTTTTAGGTGGCAGCCTCTTTTAGTATGCAAATTGGGGTTCTATAATGTACATAGGACCGCAATTGCCATTTTAGGTCAGAACTAGGCAGAGTGTGCACTGTGTACATTCCAACCAGTTTTACTGGTGGTACAATCAAAAAGGACCAAATTAGGCAAGTTTAAAATTATTTTCGTAGGGCCAGGAGGAGCAGGGTCACTGCCGCCAGGATGGGCATGGAGCCCAGCATTTTCTGTAGAGCCGGGAACAGCTGAAGCAGCAACACGTGGTGAGGGAGCGACGATGAGAGAGGAGCAGCCAGTAAAGGAGTGAGTGAAAGCTGGGGATTTTACTGTGGGTATATAGTGAAAGATTATTTCCGCCGGTGAGCAAATGGGGAACTAGGGAATGGAGACTGAGGAATCTTGCTGAAAGAACCAAGAGGAAAGGGAGAATTAGAGTTTTTGAATTGAGGGCTATTATCCCCTGGGATACTTCACCACAAGTGACTATTGAGGCGGAGACTAGGGACCATTTAAAAAGGGAGTGGGATAAATATTTGAGAAGGAGAAATTTAAAAGAATCTTGGGGGTTGGGGTTACAGGAGAGAGCATCAGCACCGCGGTGCATCGGCACCGGGGGACGAATGTGCTGTAATTTCTATCATTCTATGAAAACTCTCATTTATTGAGTCCAAGTCCAGGGAGAAATGTTAGAAGTTGGAATGGTCCCCGGCAGTAAGTGGGCTGGAGATTCCGTCAACATCACATGAAGAATTGGGGAGGGCAGGCGATTACTTTGCGTTAAGGATGTGGTGGGGGGGAGGGTGGACAGGGCTGGGTAGACCCAAGGACACCTTGAGGTGCCTACGAGAAGCAGCCTCTGCTCCTCCTGGTCCACAAGGAGTTCAAAGACAAAGACGTTTTTAAAACTTACCTTGGCCTCTTCTGGCCAGTTGGCCCCTCCCGTCATGTTTCTGCTGCCAGGCAGCAGACAGCGCGGGACTCCTCCTGACATGACATTAATATCACAATGCGGTGATAATGACATAATCAGGCTGCGACTTTTGAATCTTAAGTAGGCCCTGCCTGCTTTTAACAGGAGCCTTGTCGAGGTCCTGAATCTCCGCCATTAATATTATGGAATGCGGTGGGTTAGAGGCAGGATTTAGAATTCAAGATTTTAACCCCTCTCCTGAACCTTTCCTGTCTATCGGAGAGGAGTTAAAATCAAAGCCAGAGGGTCTTGTAACTTGGAATATATTTTTGATGAGATTTCTCAGCTTTGTGTCAGAAATGACTCCTGCAAGGCCTCCCAGATTTAATGATACAGTGGTGGAGGTGAGAGCCAGGAGAAAGGTCCTCTTCCCCTCAAATGGCAGAAGGGTGCCCAGGCAGACACTGTAGCAGGCCTAGAGGGAGGGGTATAAAATGTGAATGTCATAAGCACCATCTCCAGGACTTGAGTTTAATGCCAGAAGAAGTTCAATGACCTTACCCAGACCACACAGTCCTTGTGAAGATGAAGTCCTATCTTCACACTGAGGGGATAGATAGATCCAGTGATAGGGGACATAGAAAGCAATCCCCAAACCTTCCGAGCATGTGATAGGAAAAAGAAAGAAAAGTGCAGCTTTAAGAGAACTGTTCCCAACATAAAAAAACTTGGAAGGCCATTGGCAGCAACTTGAAATAAGCAAAATTAATCCACTGCATTTGTAGTTTGTGAAAATCATAAAATTGCAGGATCCCCCATTATGCAGCAATTATAAGGGGATTTGTGCAGCTAATAAAGGTCTCTCACAATGGGGGTAATTTTGACTGTGATAGTGTAAAACAGGTGCTATCGATTCAGCCGCCCATTATATATAACTGATGACTGAATCAACATTGCCATTTTACACTATCACCCTAAGTCAAAATTACCCCCAATCTGTGCAAAAGAGTGCACTGCCGGGAGAGGACCAGAGCCAGGGTTTCACGCTTAGTGTTGAGCAGGTAGAAAGCCAGTGAGTTGAGGAACTTGCAATTTCACTACATGCACCATTCCTCCCACTCGGAAACATTTACATCAACTGGGATTTCCAGGCTGGAATGTAATATGAGAAAATGGTATTAATATAGAAATGCTGGATATACAAGGTTGTTAGCATCTGTAAGGAAAAAGGATAGATTACACAGGATGATGGAGCTGTTGTGAATTTCCAGCATGTTATATATTTTAGATTTCCAGCATTTATAGGTTTACTTTTTGCGTGAGAACATGGTGGGGTTAATCCATGATCCCACACTCCGAGCGGGCAGCCGTGCTCACAGGAAGTGCAGGTTGGAGAATGGGGACTACAGTGTTGTAGCTTCATCTTCAACCTACAAGCCATTCATTGGAAGCGAAGCATTTATCCCAGTATTTTTTTAGGTTGACTTTCAGCTGCAGCTTCACACAGTCTCCTTCAGCTGAGAGGGTGGATCAGTCCAGGTTACAGAGTTCTCCAGACCTCAGCTAATGTAACATGAAGAAGACTCTTAACAAATGATTTGAATATTAACCCAACGATTGAAACATGCAACCTCTGGTACGGTGAGGCAACCACTGTGTCTCACTACACAACAACTACAACTACTACTACTACTACTACTTTAACTTAGTAAAACATCCTAAGGCGCTTCACAGGAGTGATTTTCAAACAAAATTTGACACTAAGCCACATATGAAGATATTAGGACAGGTGACCAAAAGCTTTGTTAAAGAGGTGGCCCGATCGCGGGAGGCGGGGTGGGGGGTGGGTGTCCGATTGTGGGGAGTGAAGCAGTTTAGCTTGAGGGGCTCGGGGAGGGGGAGCACTCCTGCTCCTTTTGGCCCACAAGCAGTGCTGTAAAGGCACTTACCTGATGGATCCGATCTTTCTCGCCTCCCTTTAGCTGCCGGGTTTCCAGAGCCCTGGTAAACCTGGCCTGCAGCAGTTAACTCTGAAAGTCTGTAAAGATTTGAGGCAAGCAGCCTCATTAAAATATTTAAATTACGCCTGTGGAGAGCAGGTTAGTTGCCTGCCCCCCCCCAACCTGCCTCTGTTAAAACCGGAAATGGGTCCGTTGAAGGTGGGTTGAAGTAGGGTCTCCGATTTTTGAAATTTTAACACCACCCCCCCGCCGCCCCTCTCCCACCTATCCTGGGGAGGGGGGGGGGGTTAAAACTCCCCCATCTGAATCAGGACGGTGATTGGAACTTTTGGATTTTTTGGGGGTAATTTTAGGCTTCCAGTGTGGAGCCTCGCCCACCCAGAGCAACATATTGGAGATTCTGGGGTGAGCCACACATGGGTTTCTGACCATTCAGGGAAAATCATCCACAGCTTATGTCAGAATTTCCAATTTGGGTACTTGGTCTGGCAGGACTCCTCACCAGGAATGCCAAGTTGGAAAATTACCCCTCTAGTTTCTATATATGATGATTTAGGGGAAAAGGTACATTTTAAGTTTTTTGGATATTTTTAGAAAAGTCCTGAAATTCACTGTCTGGAAAAAGGAAACTAATGAAAGATTCACTAATGCACTTAATGCCTCAAACTAGTGTGTTTTGGGGTAACCAATGAGTTTTATTGCTCTTAACACTGAGATGTCTGAAAGAAATAACAGGCTCTCAACTTCCTAATCACCCCTACCATTGTCATGGGTACAGGTTCTGACTGCAACAGAAAATGATCTTTAGAAAGCTATTCTGGTAACGTTGGATTGACAGCTTTTTCTGACTGCGTGCACTGATAAGATAAACGATAACTCTGTGCCCTTCTAAAGCTTTCTGTAATGTAATAATTATTGACATTCCATTTCATTTTTAATTCCTGTGTGCAGACTGAAGTCTGGAGAAACAGGTATTGTTGAGATTGCTTCCAGAATGTTGTAAGTGCCTGATCTGCTGCTTTTCACACACAGTCTTCTACAGGCATGTAAACAGTAAATGGGTAGTAAGAGGAGGGGTGGGGCTGATTAGGGACCATAAGGAGATCTACTCATGGAGGCAGAGGGGATGGTCGAGGCACTAAATGAGTACTTTTAGAAATGATAATCCGGGACAGAATTAAGACTCTTGGACGAGTGTGAATTGATTAGGGAAAGCCAGCACGGATTTGTTAAAGGCAAATCGTGTTTAACTAATATGATAGAGTTTTTTGATGAGGTAATAGGGAGGACAGATGAGAGCAATACACTTGATGTGGTGTATATCGACTTTAAAAAGGAGTTTGATAAAGTGTCGCATGGTAGGCTTATCATCAAGATTGCGGCCCAGGGAATAAAGGAGGCAGTAGCAACATGGATACAGAATTGACTAAGTGACAGGAAACAGGGAGTAGTGGTGAATGGTTGTTTTTCGGACTGGAGGGAGGTGTACAGTGGTGCTCCCCAGGGGTCGGTGCTGGGACTACTGCTTTTCTTGATATATATTAGTGACTTGGACTTGGGTGTACAGGGCACAATTTCCAAATTTGCAGATGACACAAAACTTGGACGGCTAGTAAACAGTGAGGAGGATAGTGATAGACTTCAAGAGGATATAGACAGGCTGGTGACATGGACAGACACGGGGCAGATGAAATTTAACACAGAAAAATGCGAAGTGATACATTTCGGTAGGAAGAACGAGGAAAGGCAATATAAACTAAAGGGCACAACTCTAAAAGGGGTACAGGAACAGAGAGATCTGGGGGTATATGTGCACAAATCATTGAACGTGGCAGGGCAGGTTGAGAAAGCAGTTAAAAAAGCATAGGGGATCCTGGGCTTTATAAATAGAGGCATAGAGTACAAATGTTTGGAAGTCATGATGAACCTTTATAAAACACTGGTTCAGTCACAACTGGAGTATTGTGTCCAATTCTGGGCACCGCACTTTAGGAAAGATGTGAAGGTCTTAGAGAGGATGCAGAAGAGATTTACTAGAATGATTCCAGGGATGAGGAACTTTAGTTACATGGATAGACTCCTTGGAACAAAGACGGTTGCGAGGAGATTTGATAGAGGAATTCAAAATCATGAAGGATCTAGACAGAGTAGATAGAGAGAAACTGTTCCCATTGGCGGAAGGGTCAAGAACCAGAGGACATAGATTTAAGGTGATTGGCAAATGAACCAAAGGTGACATGAGGAAAAACTTTTTTATGCAGCGAGTGGTTAGGATCTGGAATGCACTGCCCGAGGGGGTGGTGGAGGCGGATTCAATCATGGCGTTCTAAAGGGAAATGGATAAGTACTTGAAAGGAAAATATTTGCAGGACTACAGGGATAGGGCGGGGGAGTGGGACTAGCTGGATTGCTCTTGTATAGAGCCGGCATGGACTCGACGGGCCGAATAGCCTCCTTCCGCGCTGTAACCTTTCTATGATCTGGGCAGAACTGAGCAATAACTTGGTTTGCAAGTCTCTCAATAAACTATTGGACTTTTGAGCAGCTGGAAAGCACTGGTCGGCCGACCATTATGGCAGCGAAGAAGCCCTCGGCCTCATTTACATACACCAGGAGAGTTGCAGGACATCCCAATGCAGCTCGCCAGATTTATGCCTAAAACTCAGGCTGGACTTGCTGCCAGTAAGGTAAGTTGGGGGGTGGGGGCACGATCGCGGAGGGTGGGTTTCCTGGGGCGGCAACGGTCCAGATTATTTTTGGAGCTGCTCCTCTGGGACTGCAAAAATAATTGAAGACTTACGTTTAGATGGCCTATTCTCTTCCATTGCCCGTGGAACTGATGTGCATGACACAGGCTGACAGTGCAGCTGTCCATCTGTATTGCACTGAAGTGTCAGCCTAGATTATGTGCTAGAGTTTTGGAATGGGGTTTGAACTGACTCAAAGGTGAGAGCGGTAGCACGAAGCCAAGCTGACACTTAATAGCAAATATCATGGCCATGGTCATGTGCAGGAATGCAGACGCATGCACTGTGTTGACAAGAGAGATACTGGTATGTTAACTAGCTATGAAAACTTGCAAACTATGTGCTTGCTGCAGTAAATCTTCCTCTTAAAATGCTGTGTAAAGATTTGGTGGTACCAAAGACATTTCCATTAACCCTATGCACACCACAGACAAATTCACACATACAGCTGGGCATGCTCTTCCTCTGGGGCTATAGCCATGACAATCTTGAGATTTTTGGCAATGAGCCATTTTTAGCCAATGAAATGGCAATTTCTTTCAGTGCTGCTTTTGCCCCAAAATAGACATTGAGATCACGAAGGCAAAAGAAAAAAAGATACGTTATAAATTTAAAATTTGGAAAAGAATAAGAAGAACAAAGGGGCATCAGAGCAAGTACAAGTAAAGTTTTTAAACTTTTTTTTACTCTTATTTAACTGAGTTTGGGATGTGGAACTCCAATTTTCCCTGGCCAGCCCCCGATGCAGATCAGGCAGTATAACTCAGGACCATAAGTGCCGTTTTACTCAAAACAGGTATTGTTCTCAGACTGGGAACTTAATATTCCTGGTTATAAGATTTTCAGAAGAGATGGGGAAGTGGCAGCGGGGAGGTGGGGCCTTGGCTTCCGGCTGTTTGCCTCAGTTACCGCAGCTTCCCAGGGTCTCCAGGAAAAGCCTGGACTAGTAGCAGGAAAGCCCCAAGCGATCAGGATGGAATGAGAGGGCCTAGTAGTGGCTTCCTCTCCTTCCAAGGTGGGTCCAAAGGCTTAACTTTGTTGGCCTCGGTCTTGTCCAAGGCCGACAAAAAATTCAGCTGAATTCTTCTTTGGGGCTCTTCTGCCCCTTTAAATCTTCGTCTGCCTCTTCTGGTGCTGCAATCTCACTGCAGCCCCATCAGGATTTTCGTCTTTGGAAGTGGATGACCCCTTTTGGTGGCAGGAACCCCACTGGGAGCACATCTGTATACCAAATGACTCCCGAACCAGGAAAATGGGCTGGGGTCACAGCAGGGTTGGAGGGGTGGACGGACATCCTGCCCCACTGCTACCCTATTGGAAAGAGGACTATCCAGCGGCTATAGTTCTTTGGTACTTGCCCAAGTGGGAAAGATTCTGAGCTTATAAATGTAGTGCATAACTGCTTCCCGTGTGTTAGAGAGGCCAGGATAGGGAGCTCTTTTGTGCACCTAGTCAGATACCATTTAGGGAGTAGGAGCAATAGTGACTGTTGCACAATAACTTTCAATGTGACTTGGGAACACTGCAGGAAAGTAATCATACGATAAGGAATGATTAATAAGTTAGGCATTCTTCAGGTTTTGGAAGAAATGGCTCAGAGGGGATCTTATAGAGGTGTATAACAAACAATAAGTAAACCTGAAGCAATACTTTCAGATATGTCATGGTAGGAGGGCAAGAGAGCACAGGTTCAGGATTGTGAAGGGCAAATTCAAACAGATATCAGGAATAAAAATTCTTTAAACAAAGGGTCATCAACAGATGGACCAGGCTGCTAGGACATCAGTGGAACCCTAAAAAGCTTTTCAGAGTGGTAATATTGAGATAACTATGCTTTCTTTATACTGTTCTGGTATTCACCAAAAGGGGCCACTTACTGCCAAAGTGGAAAATCCACTGCTGCAGCAGGTCAGAAAACTGGACTTGTTCAAGAAACAGTTGAATAGGTCAAAGGACTTTCTTTATCCAAACCAATCTTGTGATCTTATTTGATCTCATGATTGAAGTGTCACCTCATTTTAAGATGGAATTGAATGTTACTTCATTTTAAAAGAAAAATTCTGTGATACAGCAGTTTATTTTCTCTAGTTTATTCTTGTCCCTACTGCTTACTGGGGTATAGTTCCATGGATACCAGTCACTTTGCTAGAGTGGCCATTATTCCTGTTGACAGACTATTCAGCTATGGGCGAGGAAGGGCAAGACATTATAGATGAGCCTGACTCTGCCAATGTCCACACATACACTTTTGCAATTGGCGGGGGGTGTGACACTACATACCTATTGAGAGCATAAACACTGGTCAATTTTCCCTGCATGACCTAGGGGACTGATGGCAATTGTAACGTCCTCACCACTGCCTCTGTTAAAATCAGGTAATTCAGTGTAGACCAGAGATTCAACCTGTGACTCTGCTGGTCAGTATGGCCCAGATACTCACTAGGTAAACTTGATGAGACATCAGTGGAACCCTGAGCAGTTTTAAAGAGTGATAATATTGAGGTTGCTGTACATTCAAAACAGAGATCAATAGATTTCTAGATATTAAAGGCATCAAGGGATATAGGAATGGTGCAGGAAAATGGCGTTGAGGTAGAAGATCAGCCATGATCTTGTTGAATGTCAGAGCAGGCTCGAGGGGCCGGATGGCCTACTCCTGCTCCTATTTCTTATGTGCTTTCCTTATACTTTCTGGTACTCAATTAACTTAACTCAACTCAGATGAAGATTATCTTTGACCATTTGATGTTTTCTGAGATGAATTCTCGCTGTCGTTCATCCAGATCTGTTTTGTTTTATGAGTCACTTTCAAGGTTCCTGTATTGTTGCTCAGTTCCTGAATAAAAGCTCTGTTCGGCCCAACAGTTATGTTATTAATTTATGAGAATGGTAGTCTCTTGGCAAGATGTAAAAATATCGTTTTTTATAGACTGTTTTTCACTGGGGCCTCAAAAGACTCAGTACTCCAGTCCTGCAATCCATGTGTGTGAATGACTGATAACAGCTGTAATGTCCCATCCATGTGGATGAAATGAAAGATGAACAGAAACAAAAAATGAATTCAAATTAAAGGTAATCTGATGATGTTAACGATCATAATAAAGTATTAAGATTTATTATTGATTGTCACTGGTTTTCTCCTTTAACGATGCGACAGCCAAACAGATTCATAAAGAGAGCCATCATGGCATCGTTAACTTCAAAGCAGGTCTCACTATCAGTGCTCTAGGTTGGTATTTATCTATTTATGTGTCATATTGTATGATACAAATAAAGATCGTACTCATTGCAAAGAATATAAAATTGGTCCCATATGACTGATATATAAGGAATATAAAATTAAGGCAAATACGGCTTTAAATTTGTTTCTCCTCCACATAAATGATCCGTTTTAACTTGACTTTGATGTCCATTTTTAACTGCAACCTGCTTATAATTAAACTTTATAAGTTGAGCTGTTTATTAAATGTCAACTTTTTGGAACTCACACAGGTCTGTATAATATTACAATAAATTGAACCAACTGGAAGGAAAACAATTTTCTGATATTTGAAATACTTTGGAATGTTTCTAAGAGCTGCAGTAAGGTGCTATGGAACTGAAAACACAATCTTCGGCACCTGTCATGCTGCTCCACGTTGCAGCCCAGCTCCCTTCATTATGGGGTGCTGAGGCTTGAGGCCTACTAAGTACCCGATGCATAGTGTGTATCATAGCATGACCGTAAACACCTGTTGTGTGCTAGGCTCACTAAGGCTCAATTTATTTTTATTTGGGGATGTTCTCAAAATGCATCTGGAACATCCTGAACATTGCTGCAGATACTCCCCCACCCTATAAAAGAAGGGGACTTCAGGTAAATCCTTGCTGTTAAAGTTGTATTACGGATTTGCAGATTGCTGTGTAGCTGTTTGTAATTCACTGCTCCTGTGCTATATTGCTATTATGAGCAAAAAGAGGTTAGTGATCTTATTGGAGCCATACAGACAGCTTCTTAAAGTTGCACTGTATGTGTTAACTGTGTTTGTTTCGTTATGTGCATACCTCTCTATTTGCAGTTTCTGGAGAAGAAGGAAGATCACAGGAGAGGTGGCAGCTCACAATTAATGAGAAACAGTCCATACACCGCTAGACCAGACATTCACACCTGGACATGTTAGATTAAACCTGCTTGTGGAGACTATAGGGTAAATTTAATCTTCAGCACCTTGGGTGATAATCTGGCAGCCCTTTAAGAGCTACTTATGCTGGAATCCTCATCCCCTGACCCCTACGCACTCCCAGCCTGTCATATAGTATGTGCCAGGAGCACCAACATTAATTTAAATGAGCTGACCTCACATTAATCCACGAGGTCAGCTCAGTGGAGTGAGGGTGCCCGCAGTGCCTGAGGAGAAGCAGCCTAGGTGCCACTGTGCCCAGACAGATTCATCGGCCCTATCTGAATCCAAATGTTTTTTCCTTTGGTAGCATGAGCAGCTTGATACAATGTTGAATTTTTAAAGACAAAAATCAATAATGAAAGATAAGGCAGATTTTTTTTGCAGAACAAAGCTGAGTCAGTGCAACAAATTGTGCGAAGACATGTCTTTTGTCTGTTAATCTGGGTCATCTGTGAATGGTCGAAGCTTTATTTGGGTAGAAGGAATCCCTAAACATTTCTAATTGTTAGCAGATTGTCATCCACCTGCACGGCCTGTTTTTCGGCTCCCAGATTTATTTTATTTTATTCGTTCATGGGATGTGGGTGTCGCTGGCAAATTCTGCATTTATTGCCCATCCCTAATTGCCGTTGAGAAGGTAGTGATGAGCCACCTTCTTGAACCGCTGCAGTCCGTTTGGTGAAGGTTCTCCCGCAGTTCTGTTAGGTAGGGAGTTCCAGGATTTTGACCCAGCGACGATGAAGGAACGACGATATATTTCCAAGTCGGGATGGTGTGTGACTTGGAGGGGAATGTGCAGGTGGTGTTGTTCCCATATGCCTGCTGCCCTTGTTCTTCTAGGTGGCAGAGGTCATGGGTTTAGGAGCTGCTGCAGTGCATCCTGTGGATGGTACACACTGCAGCCACGGTGCGCCGGTGGTGAAGGGAGTGAATGTTTAAGGTGGTGGATGAGGTGCCAATCAAGCGGGCTGCTTTGTCCTGGATGGTGTCGAGCTTCTTGAGTGTTGTTGGTGCTGCACTCATCCAGGCAAGTGGAGAGTATTCCATCACACTCCTGACTTGTGCTTTGTAGATGATGGAAAGGCTTTGGGGAGTCAGGCAGTGAGTCTCTCGCTGCAGAATACCCAGCCTCTGACCTGCTCTTGTAGCCACAGTATTTATGTGGCTGGTCCAGTTAAGTTTCTGGTCAATGGTGACCCCCAGGATGTTGATGGTGGGGGATTTGACGATGGTAATGCCGTTGAATGTAAAGGGGAGGTGGTTCGATTCTCTCTTGTTAGAGATGGTCATTGCCTGGCACTTGTCTGGCTCGAATGTTACTTGCCACTTATCAGCCCAAGCCTGGATGTTGTCCAGGTCTTGCTGCATATGGGCACGGACTGCTTCATTATCTGAGGGGTTGCGAATGGAACTGAACACTGTGCAATCGTCAGCGAACATCCCCACTTCTGATCTTGGAATGGAGGGAAGGTCATTGATGAAGCAGCTGAAGATGGTTGGGCTTAGGACACTGCCCTTAGGAACTCGTGCAGCAATGTCCTGGGGCTGAGATGTTTGGCCTCCAACAACCACAACCATCTTCATTTGTGCTGGGTATGACTCCAGCCACGGAGGAGTTTTCCCCCTTTTTTAAGATTTTGTTTCCTGCGGAGTGTCACAAATTTTGATTTGAAAACAACTGAGATCAAGAATTCAAGGAAAATAATAGATTTCTTATTCTTTTCTCAGCAACTATCATAGCGTAATAAAGTGTTGTCAACACTACTGCTTTGGTTCATGGTTTATTGATTTTGCTGAATTGATGCGTGGAGTTCAGTGGGACCGAAGGAATATACGACCTCGTCTATCATCGGCAGTCCTCTGCATTAAAGCAATACTTCAAAATAATTAATTGTCACCAAAATGGCAATGCTGTAATAGTATTTTTTAACATTGCAACACAATGCTAAATACTATTGACCTGAACCTCAGTAGGGGTTCTCTTAATCACCTGCCATAACTTTTTTCTTATTGATTCTTGGGATGTGGGCATGCTGGCAAGGCTGGCATTTATTGCCCATCCTTAGTTGCCCTGAGAAGGTGCTGATGAGCCTTCTTCTCGAACTATTACAGTCCGTGTGGTGAAGGTGCTCCCCCAATGCCAGTAGGTAGGGAGTTCCAGGATTGTGATCCAGCAACAATGAAGGAACGACGATGTATGTTCAAGCCAGGATCGTGTGTAACTTGGAGAGGAACTTGCACCTGCTGCTCTTGCCCTTTTAGGTGGTGCAGGTCACAAGTTTTGGACGTGATGCTGAAGAACCCTTGATGAGTTGCTGCAGTGCATCCTGTAGCACAGATTGGAGCCACAGATTGCCGGTGGTGGAGGGCATGGAAGATCAGCAGAACTCCCAGAGAAACGGGGTAAGCAGTCATTTTCAGCCATTTATGATGTTTCTCCACGGATTGTAATAGAATCATAGAATCATACAGCACAGAAGGAGGCCATTCAAGTATTTATTCAATTCCCTTTTGAAAGTTACTATTGAATCTGCTTCCACCACCCTTTCAGGCCGTGCATTCCAGATTCCAAGTTAAAAAATGTCTGAAATACACTTACCTTGATATTACTGTGCCCTGTCCATGACCTTCAGTATAGCAATTGCCCTCTAGCAATCACAGACACCCATGTCACATAGGCCTGACTAATAATTATGTCCAGCACGCTAGAATGGGCAAGATTGACACGTGGCCATATTAATATCTAAATGAAGTGCCCCTTTTTTGGGGTGGGCTGCCATTAGCACTGCCTACCTGAAACTAGGGAGGGAAATCTGGCAGAATGGAAGTCTTACTCAGTTTCCATTTCCAACTGCTTGATTACTATCCCAAAATCAGGTGGACCATGGTGGAAAATCTGGGCTAGTATCTGTCTCTCAATTTCCTTATGTTTCTGTGTTTTTATACTTTAAAAGTTGCTGGACAGAGTTATACTGGGAACAGATAATCTGTAAAGTTCCCCTTGCAGTGACATGAAGTTCCATTCCAGTGACATCATTAATTGGGCGGTGGACTCTGGACATCACTCTCCAGTCATGATGTCACTGGACTGGAACTTGATGATGTAACTGCATGGGGAATTCTACAAAAGGTGTGTTCCCAGTCTGTCTCTAATGAACAGCTTTAAAGCACAAAACAAGGAAACAAATGAGAAACACCCATGACTGTAATGTTAGCTCCCTTTATAATATTTGGATTGCATGATATTCCAGATGAATTTTGGACTCCTTTAAGTGATTAAATCCTTGCACTAAATACAATGTATTGCTTCAGGTTTTAACTGCTGTTCAGTGTAATTTGTTATTAAGAATTGCCATGCTATCATTTCATTGTGAAAATATGCTGTAAGAATTTTTAAGAATAGGAAAACATCATTAGGCCGAATAAGCCATCTTATTTTGATAAATCAATCCCATGTACCACTTTTTCATCATATCTCTCAATCCCTTCCCCTCAGGAGAGGGAGGGGACTCTTTATAAATGGATTTCTAATTTCACTACTTGTAGCACACGGAAGAAACTTTCCTCCATGATGCTGTAATGTTTTATAACGACACTAAACTTGTCATTTCCTCTGTTGGCTAATCATAGAATGATATAGCACAGAAGGAGGCCATTCGGCCTATCATGCCCATGCCGGCACTTTGGTAGACTTATCCAATTAGACCCACTCCCCTAGTAAATCTTTTCTGCACCTTCTCTAAGGCCTTGACATCTTTCCTTGTGTGGTGCCCAGAATTGAACACAATACTCCAGCTGAGGCCTAACCAGTGTTTAATAAAAGTTTTAGTATAACTTCCTTGCTTTTGTACTCTATGCCTCTATTTATAAAGCCAAGGATCCCATGTGCTTTTTTAACAGCTTTCTCAATTTGTTCTGCCACCTTCAAAGATTTGTGCACATACGCCCACAGGTCTCTCTGTTCCTGCACTCCCTTTAAAATTGTACCATTTAGTTTTATTGCCTCTCCCCATTCTTCCTCCCAAAATATATCACTTCACATATCTCTGCATTAAATTTCATCTGCCATGTGTCTGCCCATTTCACCAGTCTGTCTATGTCCTCTTGAAGTCTGTTACTATCCTTCTCATTGATTCCTGGGGCATTGGGACCAGTTCTGGGGAAGGTGGGACCTGTACAGGCCGGACGGGTTGCACCTCAATGGAGCGGGGACCAATGTCCTCAAAGGGAGGTTTGCTAGTGCTGTGGGGGAGGGTTTAAACTAATTTGGCAGGGGGATGGGCACCAGGATGTAGCAATGGAAAGGAGAAACAAGGGGCACAAAGGATCGGGGGAGAAAAATAGCACTAAAGCAATTAATAGTACAGTATTAGGTGGGATCAGACTAAGAGAGAGTAAAAGAAAGTCTAAGACTGGTTTGCAGTGCATGTGTATAAACGCACAAAGTGTGGTAAACAAGGTTGGTGAGCTGCAGGCGCAAATAGCCACATGGGAATACGATATCGTGGCGATAACGGAGACCTGGCTCAAAAAAGGGCAGGATTGGGTACTGAATATTCCTGGATACAAAGTGTTCAGGAAAGATAGGGAAGGAAAGAAAGGAGGGGGGGCGGGGTAGCAGTATTGATTAAGGAGAATATTGCAGTGCTGGAGAGAGAGGATGTCCTGGAGAGGTCAAGGACAGAATCTACTTGGTTAGAGTTAAGAAATAAAAGAGGTGCCATTACACTACCGGGTGTATTCTATAGGTCACCAACTATTGGGAAGGATGATGTGGAGATGCCGGTGATGGACTGGGGTTGACAATTGTAAACAATTTTACAACACCAAATTATAGTCCAACAAATTTATTTTAAATTCCACAAGCTTTCGGAGGCTTCCTCCTTCCTCAGGTGAACGGTATGGAAAATACCGTTTTCCATACCGTTCACCTGAGGAAGGAGGAAGCCTCCGAAAGCTTGTGGAATTTAAAATAAATTTGTTGGACTATAACTTGGTGTTGTAAAATTGTTTACTATTGGGAAGGAGATAGAGGAGCAAATTTGCAGGGAAATTAGTGAGAGGTGCAAAAGCTATAGAGTAGTGATAACTGGGGACTTCAACTATCCTAATATAGAATGGGATCACAATAATAATATAAGGGGCACAGAGGGGGAGGAATTTTTGAAATGTGTTCAGGGTAACTTTCTTAACCAGTACGTTTCTGGCCCAATGAGAAAAGAGGCATTGCTGGACTTGGTTCTAGGGAATGAGGTGGGCCAAGTGGAGCAAGTGTTAGTGGGAGAGCATTTAGGGAGCAGCGATCATAGTATCATTAGGTTTAGAATAGATATGGAAAAGGACATGGATCATTCTAAAGTAAAAATACTCAATTGGAGGAGGGCCAATTTCAATGGGATCAGAACAGACCTGGCCCAGGTAAATTGGAATCAAAGATTGGCAGGCAAAACTGTAATTGAACAGTGGGCGGTCTTTAAGAAGGAGATGGTTCGGGTACAGTCTAGGTACATTCCCACGAGGCAGAAAGATAGAGAATAGAGTATGAGAATAGACTGGCGGCCAACATAAAAGGGAATCCAAAAGTCTTCTACAGGCATATAAACAGTAAATGGGTAGTAAGAGGAGGGGTGGGGCTGATCAGGGACCATAAAGGAGATCCACTCATGGAGGCAGAGGGGATGGTTGAGGTACCAAATGAGTACTTTGCATCTGTCTTTAACGAGGAAGAAGATGCTGCCAGTCTCAGTAAAGGAAGATATAGTTGAGATACTGGATGGGCTAAAAATTGATAAAGAGGTATTTGAATAACTAGCTCTACTTAAAGTAGATAAATCACCCGGTCCGGATGGGATGCATCCTAGGCTGCTGAGGGAAATAAGGGTGGAAATTGCAGAGGTACTGGCCATAATCTTCCAAACATCCGTAGATACGGGGGCGGTGCCAGAGGACTGGAGAATTGCAAATGTTACACACTTGTTCAAAAAAGGTTGTAAGGATAAACCCAGCAACTATAGGCCAGTCAGTTTAACCTCAGTGGTGGGGAAGCTTTTAGAAACGATAATCTGGGAGAGAATTAACAGTCACTTGGACGAGTGTGGATTGATTAGGGAAAGCCAGCACAGATTTGTTAAAGGCAAATCATGTTTAACTAACCTGATAGAGTTTTTTGATGAGGTAACAGAGAGGGTAGATGAGAGCAATGCAGTTGATGTGGTGTCCATGGACTTTCAAAAGGGGTTTGATAAAGTGCCCCACGGTCGGCTTATCATCAAGATTGCGGCATATGGAATAAATGGGGCAATAGCAACATGGATACAGAATTGGCTAAGTGACAGGAAACAGAGAGTAGTGATGAAAGGTAGTTTTTTGGACTGGAGGGAGGTGTACAGTGGAGTTCCCCAGGGGTCAGTACTAGGGCCACTGCTTTTCTTGATACGTATTAATGACTTGGACTTGGGTGTACAGGGCACAATTTCCAAATTTGCAGATGATGCAAAATTTGGAAGGGTAGTAAACAATGAGGAGGATAGTGATAGACTTCAATAGTATACAGTCAGGCTGGTGGCATGGACGGACACGGGGCAGATGAAATTTAACGCGGAAAAATGCGAAGCGATACATTTCGGTAGGAAGAATGAGGAGAGGCAATATAAACTAGAGGGCACAACTCTGAAAGGGGTACAGGACAGAGAGATCTGGGGGTATATGTGCACAAATTGGTGAAGGTGGCAGGGCAGGTTGAGAAAGCGGTTAAAAAAGCATACGGGATCCTGGGCTTTATAAATAGAGGAATGGAGTACAAAAGCATGGAAGTCATGATGAACCTTTATAAAACATTGGTTCAGCCACAACTGCATTATTGTGCCCAGTTCTGGGCACCATATTTCACGAAAGATATGAAGGCCTTAGAGAGGGTGCAGAAGAGATTTACTAGAATGATTCCAGGGATGAGGGACTTTAGTTATGTTGATAGACTGGAGAAGCTGGTGTTGTTCTCCTTGGAACAGAGATGGTTGCGAGGAGATTTGATAGAGGTATTCAAAATCATGAAGGGTCTAGACAGAGTAGATAGAGAAAAACTGTTCCCATTGGCAGAAGGGTCAAGGACCAGAGGACCTAGATTTAAGGTGATTGGCAAAAGAACCAAAGGTGACATGAGGAAAAACTTTTTTACATGGTGAGTGGTTAGGATCTGGAATGCACTGCCCGAAGGGGTGGTGGAGGCAGATTCAATCATGGCCTTCAAAAGGGAACTAGATAAGTACTTGAAAGGAAAAAATTTGCAGGGCTACGGGGAAAGGGCAGGGGTGGGACTAACTGGATTACTTTGCATAGAGCCGGTGCGGACTCGATGGGCCGAATGGCCTCCTTCCGTGCTGCAACCTTTCTATGATTCTATTATTCTATGGTTCTTTACTGTATTATGAACCTTGCACTCGTCATAAGCCCCTTTTTTCTATTTCATTTTAGTCTCTATATCTCTAGTCATCCAGGGAGCTCTAGCTTTGAATGTCCTTCCTTTCCCCCCTCGTAGGAATCTGTCTACTCTGTATCTGCACTAACTCCTCCTTGAAGGCCTTCCATTGTCCAATTACTGTTTTGCCCACCAATTTTTGATTCCAATCCACACGGGCAACATCCCTTTTTAACTCACTGAAATTAACCCTCCTCCTGTTAAGTATTTTCACCTTTGATTGTTCCTTGTCCTTTTCCATAATTATTCTAAACCTAATGATATTATGATCACTGTTCCCCCAATGCTCCCCCACTGATACATGCTCTACCTGCCCCATTTCATTGCCTAGAACTAGATCCAGCACTGTTTGCTTCCTGGGTTGGGCTGGAAACATACTGTTCCAGAAAGTTCTCTTGAACACATTTCAGGAATTCCTCCCCCTCTTTGCCCTTTACACTGTAACTTTTCCATTCAATATTGGAATAATTAAAATTCCCCATTATCATTACTTTCATTTTTTTGTAAACCTCACTGACACCGACGTAAATGTAGCTTCTGTGTCAGGAACTAACATGCCCACGTCAGATACAGAATAGCCAACTGCACAGCACAGCTTCCTTTCCTGGGTCCCAACCCCATAGGAGACCCTCCAGTGTGAACTTTTCCATTTGTCACACCAGCTAAAACTGAGAGAAATTGGCAATTTGTGTTAAATTAACAGACAGTTTTGGGTTGTGGCTCCAAATTCACTAGGAACTAGGATGAGACTATCAAAACCCAATTCATGTAGAACATTTCCAAGTCGCAGAGACAGGAGACAGGAAACTTCCATCTAATCCATTAGGGCTGGGTTTGAACTCAAGTCCCAGAAGGGAGGGGCCAGTCTACACTAGATTGGAAAATTGCACATGTCACTCTGCTTTTTAAGAAAGGAGAGGTAAACCGGGGAATTATAGATCAGTTAGCCTAACATCTGTTGTGGGGAAAATGCTGGAGTCTATAATTAAGGATAGGGTGACTGAACACCTCGAAAATTTTCAGTTAATCAGAGAGATCCAGCATGGTTTTGTGAAAGGTAGGTCGTGCCTGACAAACCTGATTGAATTTTTTGAAGAGGTGACTAAAGTAGTGGACAGGGGAATGTCAATGGATGTTATTTATATGGACTTCCAGAAGGCATTTGATAAAGTCCCACATCAGAGACTGTTAGCTGAGATAGAAGCCCATGGAATCGAGGGAAAAGTACAGATTTGGTTGGGAAGTTGGCTGAGTGAAAGGCGACAGAGAGTAGGGACAATGGGTAGGTACTCACATTGGCAGGATGTGACTAGTGGAGTCCCGCAAGGATCTATCTTGGGGCCTCAATTATTCACAATATTTATTAACGACTTGGATGAAGGCATAGAAAATCTCATATCTAATTTTGCCGATGACACAAAGATTGGTGGCATTGTAAGCAGTGTAAATGAAAACATAAAATTACAAAGGGACATTGATAGATTAGGTGAATGGGCAAAACTGTGGCAAATGGAATTCATTGTAGACAAATGTGAAGTCATCCACTTTGGAACAAAAAAGGATAGAACAGGGTACTTTCTAAATGGTAAAAAAAGTTAAAAACAGTGGATGTCCAAAGGGACTTGGGGGTTCAGGTACATAGATCATTGAAGTGTCATGAACAGGTGCAGAAAATAATCAAGAAGGCAAATGGAATGCTGGCCTTTATATCTAGAGGACTAGAGTGCAAGGGGGTAGAGGTTATGCTGCAGCTATACAAAACCCTGGTTAGACCGCACCTGGAGTACTGTGAGCAGTTCTGGGCACCGCACCTTTGGAAGGACATATTGGCCTTGGAAGAAGTGCAGCGTAGGTTTACTAGAATGATACCCGGACTTCAAGGGTTAAGTTACGAGGAGAGATTACAGAAATTGGGGTTGTATTCTCTGGAGTTTAGAAGGTTAAGGGGTGATCTGATCGAAGTTTATAAGATATTAAGGGGAACAGATAGGGTGGATAGAGAGAAACTATTTCCGCTGGTTGGGGATTCTAGGAGTAGGGGGCACAGTCTAAAAATTAGAGCCAGACCTTTCAGGAGTGAGATTAGAAAACATTTCTACACACAATTGATACTAGCTCAATTGCTAAATTTAAATCTGAGATAGATAGCTTTTTGCCAACCAAAGGTACTAAGGGATATGGGCCAAAGGCAGGTATATGGAGTTAGATCACAGATCAGCCCTGATCTTATCAAATGGCGGAGCAGGCACGAGGGGCTGAATGGCCTACTCCTGTTCCTATGTTCCTATGTACTAATGAATTATATCATTCTGTGCCTTCATAATTTGAAAACAATTTTACAACACCAAGTTATAGTCCAACAAATTTATTTTAAATTCCACAAGCTTTCGGAGGCTTCCTCCTTCCTCAGGTGAACGGTGTTTCCACACTGTTCACCTGAGGGAGGAGGAAGCCTCCGAAAGCTTGTGGAATTTAAAATAAAATTGCTGGACTATAACTTGGTGTTGTAAAATTGTTTACAATTGTCAACCCCAGTCCATCACCGGCATCTCCACTTCATAATTTGATTTAGATTGGCCCAGATTTTGCTGTAGCAGGGCATCTAATGGTGTTTGCAGTTAGTTAGACTTGTTTGTGCACGTTTAGGTTTTTACATTTTTTGTGTCGCAAGTTGCTGGAAGTGTGAGGTGATAACGGCCCAGCGAGGGAAACAGGGCAACTGGGACCTGAGTGAACAGGGCAAGCTGTGTATCTCCTTAACCAATCAGATTGAGGGATTGAAAAATAAACAGAGGAAGGACTGAGAAGGAGGGTGAATTAGAGTGGGTGAATTCAATGTCAAATCAGGTACAGAAAGGGATATAAAGAGAAGGAAAAAAAGATTGGATTAAGAGAGAGAAAAATGAGACAGAAAGGAAAAGTAAAAAAAAAATTTTTCAATGTTACATTTGATATATTTTAAATCACCAACGACGATTAATACCTGAAGGAATGAGACTTCACACTTGTAATAGTTAATTTTCAGTGTCAGAGAATTTGATTGGCAGTAATTAACAATTATCACATCGTTAAAAGGGTACTTATGCTTGTAATGACATAACTTAACTTTCTGTTGTGAGTTTAGTTCGTATCTACCGCACAAATACAGTAACTTCACGTCATTCAATGCATTTCAACAGTGAGGCAGACAGCGAGATGCCATTTTTGCAAATCTAAGAGCAGGGAGGTTATAGTGGATAAAACGCTAGTTAGGCCACAGCTTGAGTATTGTGTACAATTCTGGTCACCACATTACAGGAAGGATATAATTGCACTGGAGAGGGTACAGAGGAGATTTACGAGGATGTTGCCAGGACTGGAGAATTTTAGCTATGAGGAAAGAATGGGTAGGCCGGTGTTGTTCTCTTTGGAACAGAGGAGGCTGAGGGGTAATTTAATTGAGCTGTACAAAATTATGAGGGGCCTCGATAGAGTGGATAGGAAGGACCTATTTCCCTTAGCAGAGAGGTCAATCGCCAGGGGGCATAGATTTAAAGTGATTGGTAGAAGGATTAGAGGGGAGCTGAGGAAAATTTTTTTTCACCCAGAGGGTGGTGGGGGTCTGGAACTCACTGCCTGAAAGGGTGGTAGAGGCAGAAACCTTTAACTCATTTAAAAAGTACCAGGATGTCCACCTGAAGGGCCGTAACTCCAGGGCTACGGACCAAATGCTGGAAAGTGGGATTAGGCTGGGATGCTCATTTTTGGCCGGCGCAGACACGATGGGCCAAATGGCCTCCTTCTGGGCTGTAAATATTCTATGATTCTTCTATGATTCTAACGGCGGAATGCCGCAACTCGGACAGCAACGTTTGGATATTGGCATTTGACCGCGTATCTGCTGCTCGCCTGAAGTTGCTGCATCATTTATGCTGAAATAACAGCAAATGCCATTAGCCTCACCACTATTTCGACAGCAAAATCTGGCCCATTATTTTTCCCTATTTTCCACTATTATTTTTCCTGGACTCACCACTGTAGATTTAATGAGAGGCAGTAGAGCTTCATGCAACTGAAACTGATGTAACAAATGATAAAAAACTTACTTCAGGCTAACTTTTTTCAACGACAAAGATGTTTAAATAAAGAGGGACACAAATAGAAAGCAGGTGGTTTTGCTTCTACAGACTGAAATCTCTGATGGATTAACAAAAAGTTCCAGTATTAGCCGAGGCATAAACCACTGACTATAACAACAGAGCATCCAGGGCGATGTGTGAACTGAGGCTGTGCAATGATTTGTTCAGATTTCCCTCCTCGACTATTTCTGAAATATGAGGCTTTAAAATTACACCATGTGATACCCCTACACAAATACTTCAAATACTACCTGAAATTTCTCTCTCCGCTAGTTCAGCAGAGGCATTTAGAGGGGGGAATTGATCCTCATTGCATCTGTTTTCCAGGCGCAAAAAGGGGGCAATGTGGACCAAGCACATCCTATGCCTGATCTGCGCCTGGGTTACGGGCGCTGCTATATTGGTAAAGGTCACTTCCCTGGTGTACGTGGCGCTCACCTAAGGGGCCTAATGTCTGTTTCAGGACCCTGCCAGGAAATTTGGCATGTAGACCAGGTAATGCTGAGGAGAGCAGCCCCATGCCTGAGGGAGGACAGCAGATACCTCTCCCATGGAGCCAATGCCACTGTTCTGGGACTATGCCTCAGCATTCCTACAGCTCTGCACGAGAACAGTGCTAGTAATCTAGAGGCCTGGACTAATAATCCAGAATCATGAGTTCAAATCCTGCCACGGCAATTAATTAAATAAATAAAAAAAACTAGTATCAGTAATGGTGGCCATGAAACTACCGGATTGTTGTAAAAATCCATCTGGTTCACTAATGTCCTTTAGGGAAGGAAACCTGCCGTCCTTACTCGGTCTGGCCTATATGTGACTCCAGACCCACAGCAATGTGGTTGATTCTTAATCACCCTCTGAAATGGCCTAGCAAGCCATTCAATTGTACAATCCCACTACAACCTCATGGACTGCAGCGGTTCACCACCACCTTCTCAAGGGCAATTAGTGATGGGCAATAAATGCTGGCCTTGCCAGCGACACCCACATCCCATGAATGAATTTTTAAAAAGTAATGACGTCACTCTCTGGAAGCCCCTTTCAATGCTGGCCTCCAGCTCCAAGATGACAGCAGTCTGAGCTTCCATAGCAGCAGTGTGAGCAAACTTTCTGTTTTCTGATTTTGCTATTTATATTTGTAGTCAGTTGAAGGCAAGGCCCATGAGGTTGTACTGAAGGAAGGCAATTGCACTTGTGCCCGGTGACTCACCAGGTGAAGCCCCCTTCTCAAGCCTACCCTCAGCCATTTCTATCTTCACAAGTGTTCCTTCCTGTCTGTAGCCACAGCGCACCCCTTTAAGAGTTGCTGGCTGCCTTTAAGTAGCGTCAGAGATGCTGGATTTCCCACCGCCACCCCCACCAAACAGGCGCCCAGTCCTGCCAGTATCTGAGCTGGTGCTTGCTATGATCAAATCGAGTGGTGCTGCATCTTCAGGAAGGCTGGCCTCCTCTACCTGAACTAGCACAGGGGCCTGGACATTTTCAGCACCTGAAATGAAAGAAAGGAACATGGGTTAGCTTTTAGTGTGAAGGGAGAGCAGAGAGAGATGAGCGGCAGCTGCAATTTGTCATGCAGAGTGTGTAGGATGAAATGGAAGTGAGAAGGGAAAAGGAGGATGAGGTGTGAAGAAACCCTGCGTGACGTGTCCGTCAGCATTGCCTCTCGCCACGGCCATTACTCACCCCTGCCCGTGATGTCCAGAACATCCCCCTCAAGTGGGGAGAGGGTGTGCAGGTGCCTCTGGTTTCTCTGGTCATCGCCTGCTGCCTCATGCTGTATGCAACTTTTTCCTGCAAGAAAGAAGGTCGTGTGTTAATAGCAGTCTTATGAACTGTTTTGAGAATGTACTTGTATAATGGCCCAATAGTGCAGATATTGTATGCCAATTGTGAGTTGCAGGGAGGTAAGGGTTGCAATAGTGCTGAGAGTAGGAGGTGCAGAGTGTGTGAAGAAGAGGAGAAGGAGGTGGTTAAGTGTGGTGTAGTGATTGAAAGAGAGTGAAAGGAAGCAGGGGAGGGGAGTGTTGTGAGTAATGGGACTACAGGTGTGAGGAGAGAGTAATTGAAGTTACCTTGACAACTCTGGTGAGGTCATTAAACTTGTTTATGGCATTGCAGCCATGTCCTGGGAGCTAAGCTTCCTCAGCCATATCTTCACACTGGCGATAGAGGTGTTGCCTGGAGGGTTTTCTGCCCTATGGGGGGAACAGGATCTCCCTCCGCCTGTCCACCATCTGGACCATGACCTCCAAAGTGGCAGTGGAGGCCCAATCTACAAGTCTCACAGTCATTTCTATCTTCACAAGCATTCCCTCCTGTCTGCACCTAGTAAGGTACAACACAGAAGGAGGCCATTTGGCCCATCGTGCCTGTGCTGGCTCTGAAAGAACTATCCAATGAGTCCCACTCCCCTACTATTTCCCCATAGCCCTGTGATTTTTTTTTCCCTTCAAGTATTTATTTAATTCCCTTTTGAAAGTTACTATTGAATCTGCTTCCACCACCCCTTCATTCCAGATCATAACGGCTCGCTGCATAAAAAAATATATCCTCATGCCGTCTTTGGTTCTTTTGCCAAACACCTTAAATCTGTGTCTGCTGGTTACCGACTATTCTGCCACTGGAAACAAATTTTCCTTATTTACTCTATCAAAACCATTCATGGGTTTGAACACCTCTATCAAATCTCCTCTTAACCTTCTCTGCTCTAAGGAGAATAACCCCAGCTTCTCCAGTCTGTTAGTGTCCTCCTCATTCTTTATTACATTTCTGAGTTTTGTGTCTTCTGCAAACTTTAAAATTATACCCCATGAACCCAAGTCCAGGTTATTAATATATATTAAAAAGACCTCTCCTTTAAGAGGTGCTGGCTCCCTTTAGGTGGCATCAGAGACGCCAGATTTCCCACCCCCCTAAATAGGCGTGCAGCCAATAAACAGTGAGGGTAGCACTGGCTGCACGTCTGGCCCATTATAATGAGCTGCCAGCACCAATCTCACGTGGTCCCTGCCCCCATGTGATCAGGCGTGAGCCGTGCGCCCCACCCCCTGCGCGTTTGTTTTTGGGCGTGATCGAATTTCTAGGCCAGCGTGTTTGTATGCTGGTATTGCACAGGGTAATTTCTGGATCATAGAATATTATGGCTTAAAATAACTCCACACCGGTGACTGTATGTGGAGTCTGTTATATCCTACATTCTTTAGAATGGAATATAGTTTGTAACCATTTAATAAGGCTACCTCAGCCGAGGCAGCAGAACCCCTCACCCCCTCCCCCCACAACCCCTCGAAGCAAGAGCTTGCAGTTCTTTTTTAAGCTCCTCAGATCAAAGCAAGAAGGAGGAGTCTTACAGAAAAGAAGAACGTATGCCAGGAAATTTTTCTTATTATGAAGGAATAAATCAATTTATGTTGATCCTTCACTGCTGTTTGCTTTCCCTGCAGATTTGAGTATTCATTAGGGAGGCAATAATTGACACTTAAAATGTCTTAGGCTGAAAGAGAGATGAAGAAAGGAAAATGGGAGCATGTGATATTAGTACCCAGAGAATGAGCAATTGAAAGACCAATCTTAGATGCTGCGAGAAGGATTATTTTAAAGGGAATGTAGATTAAAAGACTAGCCTGCTGTGTTTATTTTCTACCATATATAATGTGTCAGGAAAATGCTAAGACTTGGCCTTAACTTGGACCTGTCATGAGACAGTACTAATAGTAACAGATCACACTGCTCTCACTGTATATTATGACTTGGCCTTTACTGGGACTGTCATGAGACAGTACTAGTGGTATAACATGAACACTCTTTGACTAAGAAGGCAGATGGGTAGGCTGTTCTCAGGCTCCATCAATGGCCACTCTAATGCAAGGTATATGTAAGTGTCTGACAGTGGCTCACCAACTGAATTTCCTCCCTTTCTATGTTGAAGTATCCAGAAACTGGAAGTGAATCCACACCCTGCTGCTCCATCAGATCACTAGAAATACCACTTCATCTGCATTTTCAACGATAAAGCATTAGTATATCTTAGACAATTAAAACTGCAAATAATAACTGGAAGACTATTTCACAGATACATATTCTACTGGAACAAGCATAAAAAGGATCTCCAATTCTGTTGAATAGGCATAGGTGACAAATGTGACTTGCAAACTATTAAAGCTGAGCAACACAATGGATTTAGGTGCTGCCTAGTTAGTTTACATAGAGAATTCATGATGAGCTCTTTCCTATTATATGATTTATTATGGTTATTCATTAGTTGCACAGTAATTCTGTGCAGGAAGTTTAATTACATCTTCAGGGATTAAAGACGCATGCAAATAGATGAATTATTAATGACTCATATGGATTGCTGTCTTCTACAGAATGGTTAAACATGAACTATTACTTTCAATACTCTGCTATGAACAATGGTAAATAAAATTATAAGTTGTTAATATTTTGGATTATTAATTTACTTTAATTACTAACTTGAAAGGCGGTGTCATGAATTATTGTCTCCAGAGGAAGAAACCACATTGTACAAAGCTGATTATATTAATAACTGAAAGGTTTTATTCTTATTGTACACAATTTTAAAAAAAACTAAGAATGCGTCACTATATACTGGACCAGGACACTGACTAAAGGACAATGCCATCAAATTCAAACCTTCACTGTTCCCGTCAGGGCAGTTCACAAAGACTTTTTTATTATTTATTTTGTTCAACTGTGATTAAGAAGTAAGAAAGGAGCCTGTTTTCATCATTGAACAAGAGAGTAAACTTCTAGGTCTGAAATTCCACTGTGTAATTTCAGTGTATAATTGGTGTAACTTTTTTTTGGTAGCTAAATTTATGCTGGCTTTCCGCCCTAAAATTGATTGCCACCAAATTCTCTGGCATTTCCTGGCCTTTCCCTTGAACCGCCTGCCAAGTCCCTGAGTGAGCTTATTTACATATATTATAATGAGGGCCATTGGTGCCAACAGCTCCGAGTTTCCTGTTTATTTCACAATGTACTCTGGGTAAGTTAGACTAAGAATTATAAGGTACAGCTGTTACCAGGATCAGCTGAGACAGGCGGAAGTGAGAAGTTTGTGAGCCTGAAGAATATGGAGAGTTTCAATAGCGATTTCTGCAGCTGGGAATGATTTTTTTGCAGCAGCTTTTTTGGCATTATACTTACACATAACCTGGACCAGCTTCAGACTGTTTGTGACCGTGTGAGGCCACTGGGAAATTTTCATCCACACTCACACTGAGCAGGTATGGCTTTCTCAATGGGCATACCCTTGTGCGCCATTATCTTGGAGAGGGAGTAGCAGCACAGGATGGTGCAAAGGACAGCCAGGCAGCATCTAAGGAGGATGGACCCCCACCAGATAGTATTTCGAGTATACAGTGAATACAGGTCATATGATGACCTTAGTGAAGAGATGTGTATGAGAAAAGTGCGTTTCACCAAAGTGACAATGGGGAGCTCCGCCACCTAACGCACGAGAACCTGCAGCCATGGTCATCTGACCCCACTGTTCTCCCAGTGTCAATCAAAGCGACGGCTGCAGCCATGGGGAAATCTGTGTACTGTCTAAACTGGAATCACTCAGCGCAGACCAGCGACGGAACCTTGGCCTTTACATAAAAAGTCAGTGCTGTTGTGACAACAGCTCCAGAACTATGTGACTTAAACTCACACTTCACATCAATGCAATTATGGAAAATAGATGCTGTAATAAAGGATTAACTAACCCATATAAGTGCTGAAGATCACAGTGGATTGTCATCAGGGAAAATATGATTGGGAAACTACTTAAGAATAATTAGTACTCCCATGATATAAATATTGCAAAATGATTGGCTAGCACGAAGCAGGAAGAGCTAGTGGATATTTGAACTGGGATGTAGTTGATGTCCAAATTTCAGTACATTGGATTATTTAACAGCTTTTGATTATACAAATATGTTTGAAAAAAAGGCCTGTACAAAAGCATGCTTCAAATAACAGCTTTATATACTGGGGGTAAAACTGATTCATGCATTTTTCAACACAGAAGGCAATGTGAGAATAAATCAATATTTCTCATTTTATACTCACATTGCCTTTTGTGTAAATTAAGTGCATTGGGGAATTTTACCCTGAATTTCGAAGACTCCTACAAGAACTTGACCTTTATCTACCTGAGTAGACCTGGGTTTTAACTGTATAAATAAAGTTCCACGTAAAAGAATTGTCAGCTTAAATATTAAATTACCGTATGTTTTTTGCATCATAAAATTGCTGTGCAATATTTACTAAGAGATGTAGCGATGAAAAGAAGCAGACAGAATGAGATCACAGCATGTGATGAGACTATTCAAACTGCACCGACAATGAGTTTTATGAGGTATTAAAGGTATCAGCTTTCTGTATTTTATTTCTGAAGAAGCTTGGATCGCAGCCGTTAAATGTAAAAGTCTGTTAAAATTTGAAGCACGCAGCTTCATTAACATATTTAAATAACTGACCCGCCTCCCGAGAGCAAGGTACTCTGTTAAAACCGGAAGTGGGCGTGTTCGAGGCGGGTTGGGGTCGGGATTCAGATTTTTGAAAATTTAACTTATCTCCTTGCCCCTCTCCTGTCCATCATGGGGGGTTAAAACTCCCCCCCCCCCACAAAGTGTCAATAATTTCTAATAAAAACCACAAGAAGTTGCTAATACTAATTTTTTCCAGAGAATACAAAAAAAATCAATACTTCCTCTTAAAATTTTCTGTAAACTCATTGATGCAAATTTTCCAATATGTGTGGTGCAGCAATAGGAATTATGTGCAGTGGATTTGGTGCCTGTCCACACAGGCACTATTCTAACTTTTGGTTTGGGTTTAACTGGGGCTGATGCTATGATGGTGGGTGCTCCTGATGCCTACAACAGACCGAAGCACTCATCACACCCCGATGCAGGTGACAAGCACAAAGGGTGGCCGGTGCACAAGTTGTGCGCTGAGTTCATTAGGCCCCTGACTTTAATTTAAATTAGGCACCTATCCCTCCAATAATGTGGCTGGAGCACTTGAGCAGTGCTTCAACTGCGCAGCACCCATTTGGAACATAGATTAAAGGGGTGGCCACTTTTAAATTTGTCCCCTATTGACCAGTGGCCCTCAGGCCCAACTTCTGTGTCCTCTGGCCCTTGGTCTCCTGACCGTACCTTCACACAATGGGCAGCCAGCAGCCCTTTACTGGTCTGAAGTTCCAATAAATGATGTAAGATGAGCTGTTGGTACCCTGGCACTTGTATGAACAAGGGTGTGAAGTGTCTGAACTGTGCCGACATTGGAGGTGCTGCACAGGGGGCCAATATTCCAAGTGAACTCCCAGCATTCAATCTGCCTGTTGTTGGGAGCTCACTTGGCATATTGGGGAGCATGGAATTTCTGGCACTGCTACAGTTAACTAAAAGGCTGGCAATGGCTTTTAAAGGGAAGGGTGATTTTGGCTTGCAAAAACTCTCACCAGTCAAAATAGCTTGTGTTGTGATCTTATGAAGCAGCGTCATGGGAAAGCATATTCACTCATGGGTGCGGCTGTGGAGCTGCTGCTCCTGGAGGTGGGAAAAGGAGGGATGCCTTGTTTGGAACTCCATGGCACCCTCCACACAGGAGAATGGTGAAGTGTGCCTGGGAAGAGAGGTGGTACTTGGAATAAATGCTGTCTCTGCCACCCAGAAGACCTAAGAGTAGATGAGAAAGAAGATTACCAACTTGAAAACATTTGCCAAGATAACGTGACCGACCAGTACCTTCTACCAAGTAGATGGTCAAAATATGCATGCCACAAAATGTTTCCTTGCACTCTTGTTACACAATGACTGCTACCCCATGCAAAGCACTTAGACTACCTTACAGCTCTTTGAATGCTGACCATGCATGTCCATACTGCATTACACAAATTCAATCTGCCACTTACAACATGCTAACACCTTGAAAACATTTCACACTAAAAATCCTTCTAACATAACCTGGCTGCACAATGCACATTCATTTTACTCACATATTCCATATGCTTCTGACACCATTAATATCTCAACAGCACTTCTGTGCTTGCTGGACCAGGTGACACGAATGGAAGGAACAGCTGTGCACTGGAGGAGAGCCATGAAACTAGAAGTCTTTGGCTCTCTTTGAAGAGGTTCCAATGGAAACGTTTGTGAGTAAGATTATACAATTGAGTGGGCACAATGGAGATGGATGTCTTCCCCAAGCTAAGTACTATTTGAAAGGGTGCCCTGTAGTCAGTATTCTACATATGTTCCTCCTCTGTTTCTATAGTTGTCCCCCAGTGCCATGAAAGGAGTCAGAATCTTACAGCATTTTGTTATTCAAAACTACCTGTTGCATAGAAAATACAACATGGAAACACCAACCAATCTGTTATGGTGTTTATTCTTCACAAGAGCAGTAGTCCTACTCTGTTCCCATATCCCTTTATTCCCCTTTCCTTCAACTACCTACCTAACTTATTCTTAAATGTTGACACGCTTTGATCATTAACTCAGGTTGTGCATTCCACAACTTCACAATCCTCTGTGTAAAAAAGTTTCACCTGCTCTCTATTCTAAGCCTCTTACGTTTATTCTTATATTTATGCTCTAGAACTATCAATCGCTGGAAACAGTTTGTTTCTATCTATTCTCTCCTAGGAGTAGGCCAATCAGCCCCTCGAGTCTTTTCCACCATTCAATAGATCATGGCTGACCTGTACCTTAACTCCATTTACCCACTTTTGTTCCATATCCCTCTATACCCTTACCTAATGAAAATCTATCAATTTCACTCATGAAAATTTCAATTGTCCCCATATCTACAACCTTTTGGGGAGAGAGTTCCAAGTTTCCAACTACCCTTTGTGTGAAAAAGTGCTTCCTGATTTCACGCCTAAATATTCCAGCTCTAATTTTAAGATTATGTCCTCTTGTTCTGGATTCCAGAGGAAATAGTTTCTCTGTATCTCCCATCCCTTCATAATTTTAAACATGTCTATCAAATCACTCCTTAATTATCTCTGTTCTAATGAAAACAGCCCCAATCTTTCTTTGCATTTGGATTTCCTCATACCAGATAGCAACTGAGTGAATCTGCACTGTACTCTGTCTATTGCCTCAATATCTCCCTATAGTGTGGAGCCCAAAGTACTGCACACAGTACTCCAACTGTGGTCTTACTAAGGTTTTGTATAGGTTCATTCCCCATTATATCATGACTTTTATATTCTATACCTTTTTTTAAATTCGTTCATGGGATGTGGGCGTCACTGGCAAGGCCAGCATTTATTGCTCATCCCTAATTGCCCTTGAGAAGGTGGTGGTGAGCCGCCTTCTCGAACTGCTGCAGTCCGTGTGGTGAAGGTTTTCCCACAGTGCTGTTAGGTAGGGAGTTCCAGGATTTCTTGCCATAGTATTCCATTAGCTTTTTTATGGCCTTATTCACTTGAGGTGCTGCTTTTAACGCTGCTTTTAATGTCTTGTCCCTCTGCTCTTCCACATCACCCAACCTTCCCCACATTCAAAGTATAACTACTACTTTTTTTACCAAAATGTACCATCTCATATTTACTGACATTGAATTCCATCTGCCACTTATTTTCTCAATTCCTTGCAGCTTCCTTTGGTTTTCAGAATGATTTATTTTAGTATCTTAGTATCATCAACAAATTTGGTCACCACTCACTCCAGCTACAAATCCAAATCATTAATGTACACAGTGCAAAGAAGAGGTCCCAGAACTGAACCTTGCGGGACACTGCTACCCACTTCCAACCACCCTGAGAGGTATCAGTCCAGGTACATTTGGGATTTAGGTAGTGAGCTTGAGAAGGAGCACTTGGTGAATCACAAAGCACGAATGAGAAGGAACAAATGAGGTGGCAGTGGAGAAGCATGAAGCTGCTGGCCAAAGGGACAACTCACATTCTTCCTCAATTGAAGAGCTCAGGGATTCATTCCTCATGGGACTGGCCTATAATTCAATGCTGCAATCTGAGCACGATCATCTTATGGAGACATTTTGAGGCTGTCCAAAGTAAGCTGCAAGGTATGGTACCAACCGTTGAGGAGTTTACTAGTATTCGTGTCATTGTGCAGGAAAGTTTCTAGGCGCTTCAATCCACCACAGAGCACGTGGTAACTCCATGGGCATTTATAATGGAGGCCTCAATGATAAAGGTCCTAAAAACAATGGGATTATCTCTCATGAATGTTCACACAACTGCTATTGAGACTTGAGCGCCAATGTTCAAGAGACTCTATTATCCAGTTTCCCATTGGCTTTTTTATGACCTGTGTATCTGCACAACAAAATGTTCTGCTCCTCTGCTCCAAGTAAAATCTTACTATTTAAGGTGCATTTCCTTTCTCCATTTTCACTTCCAAATAGTATTATTTCACATTTTTCCACAATGAATTCCATCTGCCACCTACCTGCCCATTCTATTACCCTCTCTATATCCTTCTGCATGCTTTCACAATCCTTGTCACAATTTGCCATACTGTCAATTGATTCAAAATCGAACTGTGCCACCATTGCTTAGGAATGCAGTGGCGTCTTAAAAACAAACCAAGTTTACGACTACTGTATCAGCAAAACCAGGACAAATAAATATTTTGTTTGTAATTTTAAAATGATTAATAACCTTCAATGTGCATGGTATGTGGTGAGGTATTGTTATCAGGAGAATATTAATTTCCTCTGAAATGGGTTGACTATTGGGTATGAAATTTGGCATGAATCAACTTTATCCTCATACCCCTGCCAGGCCACATCAGAGATGCCAAGTGAATTTAGTACAGTAGGATGTGAAATAATTTCAATGGAGAATTTAATTTACTTTTCTTTCTCCTATTACACATGAATAGATTCTTAAAATTAACTACTGTACCACTCTCTTATCAGGCTTACAGATAGTTCTTGATAAGGATTGAATTGCCTCTGGCTATAATGGATCAACAGGGCACCAAGTCTATTTGTTCTTCATTCTTGTAACAAATGATTCTAAGGAGTTAAGTTTTGTTGTTAGTTTGGTTTTAATCTCAGGATTCTTTAGCTAATTCCTGACCTAAAGGCATATTGAACTCATCCTCCAGTTAGAAAGAACAATTTGAATTGTTCAACCGATAAAATATTTGTGTTTTTAGGCAGTAAGAACTTGAAGCAGGCATGGATTAAGCCAGAGAGGAAACATGACATAAAGTTGTATTTTGAAGAAATGACATGTCATCCCAGACCTACAGCAAAGTGAGATGGAATTTCACCCTTGTTGATTTAAAGTTGCAAATACTAAAGGCCTGATTTTAACCCTGCCCCCCGGCACAACCGAGTGGGCGGGCAGTTAAAATCAGAGCAGCAACGTACCCTCTCTGGTCCTGCTGTCTTCCCGTGGGATGTCGTTTTAACCTGTTGTTTACAGCAGGCGAGTGGGACACCTGCCAGAAGGCAGTGGAGTCCTGCTTTATATATGCAGGTCGGGCCTTGATGACATCATCAGGGCCCAACCGCATTTTAACAGGAGGCCTGCATGGGGAAGCTGTTGCGGTTTCCCCATCAGGCCAACCTGGCAGCAAACAGGAGCGGGGCCAGAAGAGGCACAGAAAAGATAGTAAATGTCATTTCTTTTTGGTTTCCCTGTGGGTCTGGAGGTGCAAAAGTTAAAATCTCCCGGGCCGATGGAGGGCTGGATGACTTCCTGTCTGCATGACTCCTGCCGGGAGTCAAAATGTAGGCTTAAGTGTTGAAGTGAGAACAGGTGATAGAAGAGATATTCCATACTGGTTCAGGGTCAGTAAACTAAGCCACTGGGGCACTGTTCCTGAGCAGACCTATTAACTACAATTCAGGAGTGAGGAACCCCTGGAGAAATTCAAGAAGCCAAATATCTTGGCAGATCTATGGGCATTTTAGAAATTACTGATGCTTAATATGTGTCTATCAGAGGACAGTACATGGTTTCCAAATGAATAGCAACAGTGCAGAGAAAGAATTAGATGTAAGTAAATGTGTTAGACAATATTATAATCAAGTCCAAAGTCAACTTCATCCTTTTGCAAGGTGGACATGCAGAGGATCCTGCATATATAGGGCAGGAGGTGGGGGGGAGGGGTTAAAATCTACCCCAGTGTATCAGTATCCTGAACTATTGACCAACCTGCTGGAAATTAATTACTCAGGGACCCACTAAATGCAGGTGATGATTGCCTTTCTAGTGTTCTTTGACAATTGATTAAAATAGAGGGTTTACATATGAGATACAATAAATAAGGCTTGTGGCAAATTTTGTTTATTATTGTCAATGTTCTCTCTTTCTCTGTGACCTGATGATGTGTAGTTCCATGGGTGCCAGCAGCCCTCCTGTACCTTGCTCAAGTTACTATCTCCATGTGTGAGCCTACACAGTCAACAGATTATTCCACTCTGGGGCATCACATCTGAATCTCAAACTGTCCTCACCCGGCACCTACACATATGCACTTTCCAACAGTGGTGACTTGATAAGAGTGGGAAGCCTGACTAATTATTCCCCTCCTTAACTCAGGGACACTTAAGTCAATTGAAGCATCACCACCATTACCATTGGAGATGAGATTGGCCAATTTTGAGCCGATCAGTGGTCAAATCTGGGACACTGAGGGAATCAAGGGATATGGGAATAGGGCGGGAAAGTGGAGTTGAGGAAGAAGATCCACCATGATCTTATTGAATGGCAGAGCAGGCTCGAGAGGCCGTATGGCCTACTCCTGCTCCTATTTCTTATATTGTTGTCTTCCAGCTCTGTGTGGCTCAGTACCGTGCAACACAGTTTACATGCACCAGTGAAAGGAACGAGTCTAGTTTGTCTGTACAGATCATTACAAGGTCAAAAAATCGGTTACAACTGGGGGGCAAAGCAGATCACACTAAAGAAGTTGTTTTACATGTTACTTGAAGTAACTTTTTTTATTCATTCATGGGATGTGGGCATTGCTGGCAAAGCCAGCATTTATTGCCCATCCCTAATTGCCCTTGAGAAGATGGTGGTGAGCCGCCTTCTTCAACCGCTGCAGTCCGTGTGGTGAAGGTTCTCACACAGTGCTGTTAGGAAGGGAGTTCCAGGATTTTGACCCAGCGACGATAAAGGGACGGCGATATATTTCCAAGTCGGGATGGTGTGTGACTTGGAGGAGAACGTGCAGGTGGTTATGTTTCCATGCGCCTGCTGCCCTTGTCCTTCTAGGTGGTAAAGGTCGTGGGTCTGGGAGGTGCTGTCGAAGAAGCCTTGGCGAGTTGCTGCAGTGCATCCTGTAGATGGTACACACTGCAGCCACTGTGTGCCGGTGGTGAAGGGAGTGAATGTTTAGGGTGGTGGATGGGGTGCCAATCAAGCAAGCTGCTTTGTCCTGGATGGTGTCGAGCTTCTTGGATGTTGTTGGAGCTGCACTCATCCAAGCAAGTGGAGAGTATTCCATCACACTCCTGACTAGTGCCTTGTAGATTGTGGAAAGCCTTTGGGGAGTCAGGAGGTGAGTCACTTGCCGCAGAATACTCAGCCTCTGACCTGCTCTTGTAGTCACAGTATTTATGTGGCTGGTTCAGTTAAGTTTCTGGTCAACGGTGATCCCCAGGATGTTGATGGTGGGGGATTTGGCGATGGTAATGCCGTTGAATGTCAAGGGGAGGTTGTTAGACTCCCTCTTGTTGGAGATGGTCATTGCCTGGTACTTGTCTGGCTCGAACGTTACTTGCCACTTATCAGCCCAAGCCTGGATCTTGTCCAGGTCTTGCTGCATGTGGGCACGGACTGCTCCATTATCTGAGGGGTTGCAAATGGATCTGAACACTGTGCAATCATCAGCGAACATCCCCATTTCTGACCTTATGATGGAGGGAAGATCATTGCTGAAGCAGCTGAAGATGCTTGGGCCTAGGACACTGTCCTGAGGAACTCCTGCAGTAATGTCCTGGGGCTGAGATGATTGTCCTCCAACAACCACTACCATCTTCCTTTGTGCTAGGTATGACTCCAGCCACTGGAGAGTTTTCCCCCTGATTCCCATTGAATTAATGAGAATTAATGGCCCAGATCCTGCTGAAAAAATACCGGCGTCTGAACGACACACACCATTATTAATGCGCAAATCAGCCAGCAACTTGTGGTGAGGAGGAGATATCCCGTGAATTGCGAATAGCCACATGTTGCTGGGCGATTTGCACCATTCCGCTGTTAGCTTTGAGAAAACGGCATCACACGCTTAACCTCCCTGTGATTTTCATGAAGTTCCTGCTTTTTCAACTTAATTGCCCATTAAACTCGCCAGTAATTAACAGCGTACATATCCTTTTAATGATGTTATAATTGTTAATTAGAAGTGTGGCGTTTCATCCCTTCAGATTGTGAACTGATGTTGGAGATTTTTTAAATGTCAAATTTTAAATGTTTTAAATTTTTTTTCTTACTTTTTCTTTCTGTCTCTTTTTTCTCAGTCTCTTAATCCAATCTTTCTTTCCCTCTCTTTATTTCTCTTTCTGTACCTGATTTGACATTGAATTCACCCACTCTAATTCACCCTCCTTCTCAGTCCTTCCTCTGCTTATTTCTCAATCCTTTAATCTCATTGGTTAAGGAGATACACTGTTTGTCCCTGGTGTCCTCACTGAGCCATTATCAGCTTGCACTTCCAGCAACTTTGTGGGCAAAAATTTTTAAAACCTAAACATGCACGAACAAGTGTAACTAACAGGGTACACCTCGAGATGCCCCACTCCAGCAAAATCTGGACCTATACATTTACAAAGGAAGCATCGGTACAGTGACCGTTATACTCACATCTCTTAAAACAGAAAATTCTCAAATCTGGTCAATACATCACAACTCTACTAATAATTAAAAAGTTATGCAAGCAATTCAAATACATATAATACCAAACAAATAAAATGTATTAAAGTACACAAACTATTTTCTATTGCTGCATCTACGTCCATACCAGCTAGCTTTGGCACTGAAAGCATCAGCTGCTCAGCACGGCACCTTGTGTGTCAGCTTGAATTAGTTAGTGAGTACTTTCACCTCTAAGTTGTAAAGGTTGTGGGTTCACTCCAGGACTTGAGCACATAATCTAGGCTGACGCTTCAGTGCAGTACTGAGGGAGTGCTGTGTTCCTTGAAGTGCTGTCTTTTGGATGAGATGTTAAACTTAGGTCCTGTCTATCTGTGGACATGAAAAAAATGCTGTGGAACTTCTTTGAAGAAGACCAGGGGTGTTCTCCTGGTGTCCTGGCCAACATTCATCATTCAAAAACCACCACCAAGAACCAGATTATTTGGATATTCATCTCATTCTTGTTTGCAGGACCTTGCTGTGTGCAATTTGACTGCAATAGTAACTACACGTCTAAAACAGTTAATTGGCTCAGAAGCACTTTTGATACCCTGAGGATATGAAAAGCGCTATATAATTTTTTATCTATCTCTGTATCACAAAGCACAGCACTTTCCACAGGGGTGAGTCTCACATAATTAAATAATAAAGTAAAATAAATGGTATCAATTATATTTACTAGAAGATTCATGGCTAATTAAAAAACAAACCATCTGTAAGTTGGCTCCCTATAAATCCCTCACCTGCCATGCTCAGACTAAAGGGACATTATTTGTTAAAAGAATATAAAGTTAAGAATGAGAAAACACCGTTTGACCCATCCCTTTCGTGCCCAAGCTGTGTCAGCTGTGGCTCAGTGGGAGCATTCTTACCTGAGTCAGAAGTTTGTGGGTTCAAGCCCCACTTCAGGAACTTAAGTCTAAAATCTAAGCTGATACTCCAGTGCAGTACTGAGGGAGTGCTGCACAATCACAGGCAGCATCTTTCAGATGAGATATTAAACCTGGGTCTTGTGTGCCCTCTCAGGTGGATGGAAAAGATCCGATGGCACTATTTTGAAGAAGAGCAGGGTGTGTTCTCCCCGGATTTGAACACAAGGATGGGAATTTTACATTTGAAGTGCTCCTGGGTCGGGAACCACCGTAGGTCAACGAGCACGTGGTGATGGGGGAACGGGACTTGGTGTGAGTTAGGATATGGGCAGCAGAGTTTTGGATGAGCTTAAGTTTATGGAGGGTGGCATGGAAAGCTTTGGAATAATCGAGTCTGGAGGTAACAAAGGCATGGATGAGGGTTTCAGTAGCAGATGGATTAAGGGCAAGGGCAGAGGCAGATGATATTATGGAGGTGGAAGTAAGCAGTCTTGTTGATGGAGAGGATATGGTGTTATAAGCTCAACTCAGGGTCAAATAGAATGCCAAGGTTGCGAACAGTCTGGTTCAGCCTCAGACAGTGGCCAGGGAGAGGAATGGAGTCGGTGGCTAGGGAGCAGAGTTTGTGGCGGGGACCAAAGACAATGGCTTAGGTCTTCCCAATATTTAATTAGAGAAAATTTCTGCTCATCCAATACCGGATGTTAAACAATCAGCGTAACAAATCATAGATAGCTGAGGGATCGAGGGTGGGGGTGGTGAGGTAGAGCTGGGTGTCATCAGCATTCTTGTGGAACCTGGCATTATGTTTTCAGTTGGTCACCGAGGGGCAGCATGTAGGTGAGAAATAGGAGGGGGCCAAGGATAGATCCTTGATTGGCTCCAGAGGTAACAGAACGGGAGCAGTAAGAGAAGCCATTGCAGGTGATTCTCTGGCTACGACTGGATAGATAAGAATAGAACTAGGCGAGGGCAGTCCCACTCAGCCGGACAATGGCGGAGAGGCATTGGAGGAAGATGGTGTGATCAACTGTGTCAACCAGGTCGAGAAGGATGAGGAGGGATAGTTTATGATAGTCACAGTCATGTAGGACGTCATTTATGACTTTCATAAGGGCTGTTTCAGTACTGTGGCAGAGGCAGAAACCTGATTGGAGAGGTTCAAACATGGAGGCATTGGAAAGATGGGTATGGATTTGGGAGACGACAACACGTTCAAGGACTTTGGAGAGGAAAGGGAGATTGGAGATGGGGCGGTAGTTTGCAAGGGCAGAAGGATCAAGGGTGGGCTTTTTAAGGAGGGCAGTGATGAAAGGGAGAAGGACAGTACCAGAGGAGAGGGAACCGTATACAATATCAGCTAGCATGGGGGCCAGGAAGGGAAGCTGCATGGTTAGCAACTTAGTGGGAATAGGGTTGAGAGAGCATGAGGTTGGTCTCATGGACGAGATGAGCTCGGAGAGGGCAAAAGGGGAGATATGAGAGAAATGAGAAAGATGCGAATTCAGGGCTAGGGCAGGAGGGAACTTTAGAGGAAGTTTGGCTTATGGTCTTATGGTCTTATGGCTTGGTGGGCATGGGGAAGGGAGGGATGCAGCAGAGGCAGCTGAACAGATTTTCTCAATCTTAGTGATAAATAAGTCCATGAGTTCTTCACACTTGTTGTTGGAGGTGAGGATGGAAGGAGCAGGGGAGAGGGGTTTAAGCAGACGGTTGGTAGTGGAGAAGAGAAGCCGGGGGGTTATCTTTGCATTCCAGGATGATCCTGGAGTAGTGAGCAGTTTTGGCAGAGGAGAGCGGGGCTCGATAGTGCTTTATTTTGTCCAGTCGGAACTGGCGATGAATGGCTAAACCAGTTGTCCGCCATAAACCTTCAAGTCTGTGTCCCTTGGACTTAAGGGATGGAGTATAATGTGGGGAAATGTGAGGTTATTCACTTTGGTGGGAAGAATAGAAAAACAGAATATTTTTTAAATGGTAAGAAACTATTAAATGTTGGTATTCAGAGAGATTTGGGTGTCCTGGTACAAGAAATACAAAAAGTTAGCATGCAGGTACAGCAGGCAATTAGGAAGGCAAATGGCATGTTGGCCTTTATTGCAAGGGGGTTGGAGTACAAGAGTAAGGCAGTCTTACGACAATTGTACAGAGATTTGGTGAGACCTCACCTGGAGTATTGTATACAGTTTTGGTCTCCTTATCTAAGGAAGGATATACTTGCCTTAGAGGCGGTGCAACGGAGGTTAACTAGATTAATTCCTGGGATGAGAGGGTTGTCCCATGAGGAGAGATTGAGTAGAATGGGCCTATATTAACTGGAGTTTAGAAGAATGAGAGATGAACTCATTGAAACATATGAGATACTGAGGGGGCTTAACAGGGTAGATGCTGCAAGGTTATTTCCCCTGTCTGGAGAGTCTAGACCTAGAGGGCATAGTCACAGGATAAGGGGTCGGCCAATTAAGACTGAGATGAGGAGGATTTTTTTCATTCAGAGGATTGTGAATCTTTGGAATTCTCTACCCTAGAGGGCTGTGGATGCTGAGTCGTTGAGTATATTCAAGGCTGAGATGGGTAGATTTTTGGACTCTAGGGGAATCAAGGGACATGGGGATCGGGCAGGAAAGTGGAGTTGGGGTTGAAGATTAGCCACGATTTGATTGAATGGCGGAGCAGGCTCGAGGGGCCATATAGTCTTCACCAGCTCCTATTTCTTATGTTCTAAGGGAGTGGACATGGGAGCTGTAACAGGGGGAATGACCAAAGTGGCATAGAGTAATTGGACAAGGGCACCAAAGGTGGAGGTGAGGGTGTGATTGAGCAGATCAGTAGCTGCAAAAATGATTAATGCTGTGTGTGTGTGAATATGTAATGTTCACAACCGAGAGGCAAGTGCATGCACTTAAATGACTGCCTAGTGGGCCTCATTACCTGACAGTCTGAAAATTGGTTCACTTATCTCATTGTTATAGAAAGAGTATTGTGGCTTTGTTTGAAATTGGGCAATACCACAAATGCAGAGCTGGTGAGGAAATTGCCTTTCTGGTATGTAAAATGATTCAGGATTTCAGACATGTCCTAAAGTTTCTGTTTTTGCAGCGAGGTGTTTGAAGACACGCACCTGAGCATGAAGCATTCCACAATCACACTAAAGGACTTACACAAAATGTTTGCAATATGTAAGGAAAAGTGAGCAAAACAGTGAGGAAGAGACAAAATAACATTATCCTGAGGTTTGTATCCTAGATGTAAAAACAATCCAGCAAATAATTTTAGCCTTTCAAAAGAAGGCTAAGAACTCTGTCATTGTGTGTCAAAAAGAGGAATTTTGTTCAGACATTAATTTTTGTTCTTGTAAAATACACATTTTCATACCAACAGCACTGTAAAAATGGGTCACTTATTTAATTCACGGTTCAGTAACTAAAATTAATGCACACTGTGCAGAGTGAGATTACAATCTCTTTCGATCAGTCTGTGTACAATATTCATTCTGATCGCTATGTATTTATTTTATTTTCATTTCTATTTGCGAATTCTTAATTTACATTAGGCATGGATTTATTGCAATTGTGTCACAAATGTTTGATTCTGATCTTTGTGCTTTTTACATAAAAAGTAGTATTAAATAGATTATAAAAATAAGAAAAAAAGACTTTTGAAATGCTAATTGGATAGGCAGGACTGCATTCAGGGGCATTATATATAGTAAAGATGAAGAAAATGATGGGAATTTTCACTCTTTAAGGGCGGAGTGCTTTGTAAAATAAAAATATAAACAATTACTTGCCCTCATCACGGGTTAGGTTACAGTGACAGATGTGATAATGAGCTTATTGCTTCTGTCCCTGTAGGATATGCTGCCTAGGAAACGGGTCAGACTGCAGGCGCAGTGAAACGAGCGGCCACAGTTGTGTCCACCTGCTCGCACTGAATACTGCTCCTGGCAGAGCAGGAGTTCTCTTCTGATTCCCATTAACTTTTGCTGAAACTCGGAAAGATTTAAAGAGAAAAAAAAAATCAAATGTACTTTCATTTGACAGATTGTTAGAAATGGAATTGCATTATTAATGATCTCACCGTTAGCAGATGATTGCAAAGATTTACTGGGGAAGATGACCTCTTGTGCCGTTCTTAATAAACAGGTTTACGATTTTGTTAACATATAGCAAATCATCTAGGCACAGACTGTGCATAAAATAAGCCCCACATGCGCCTAATCCACATGTTTGTGGTGGGGGAATTCGGGCTTCACAACACTGCTTCACCATGATGCGGGAGATGCATTTTCTTGCCGCTACCATTGAGATTTGTGCTTGTCTGCGACAATGGACCTGAGGGGACATCAATGCAAGTCACGACATTTGTGGTATCCTGGGTCGCTTCCTAAAAAAAGGATGGATTCGAGGGCAGGAACAGAACGTGTGTATACATTTGCCATTCTGGTTACGTTGTGTGTGTTGTACACATGAAATATCATAGCAATATTCATACAATGTTCCACACTATATAAGCCAATAATGCTTTGTATAGTGTGGTTAATCCTCACCGTGTACAACTAGTTTCTATGTTCCAAATAAACAAGTTAGTGACTCTGAGAATACCCATATGACAGTAACGTGATGACATTACAATTATGCAATTTGGCTCTGAAGTGAATCTTGCATAATAGAATAGTGTGTAATCAACAACCTTCCTCCCTGTAGCTCCATTAAGAGCTCCCTCGAGTACTCTGAAGGCCATTCTGTGGAGCTAGCTACCATTTCTTTGATGGTTGGAGTGTCGCCAAATCTAGAGTTTTCTCTGTGGAGGATCCTTTGAGGGACGGGTCCTCCCAAAGTTCAACTGCCCATCCTTCTGAACATCTGAAAATAAAACAAATATATAGTTTTACTACACAAGTAATGTATAAATTGATCATATTATTTAAACAGTATTCCTTCATTTATCACGTTTGCTGCTGCACAAAGTTTTAAAAGAGTAAATAGAACAACTTTAACATTATGAAGTGAGACTGTAAGTATTTGTTAAGTTTTACTTTATTGCACCACATAATGTGAACTGTAAAGTGAACTGCACTTTTCTATATATTTGTTTTGAATTATATGAAAGGTTTCTTTTAACAGTTCTTTCTCTGGTACTTTGAATAAAAGGTTGTTTTTTTATTTCTTCTTTACTTAAGAAGGGAGAGAACAATAAACTGGGTAACTAGAGACCTGTTAGTCTAATGTCAGTTGTGAGAAAACTCTAAAATCCATAATTCAAGATAAAATTAGTACACATTTAGAAAATTAGTACACATTTGGATTTGTTCCAGGTGCAGATAGACAGCTAATGTAACAAGGAGAACAAGTGATAGAAGGATCTTGTACTTTTCAAAAAAAATGTGTTCTTTGGATGCGGGATTAATCAAGAACAGCCGGCATGGATTTGTGAAAGACAAGCTGTGTTTGGCAAACATAATAGAACTTTTTGAAGAAGTGACCAATTGGATAGATAAAGGGAATGCAGTAGTGTATATGGATTTTCAGAAGTCAGTCAATAAAGTATCTCACAAGAGGCTTGTTAGAAAAATTCAGGCATCAAGCATAAGCGGAAATGTAACAGCATGGATAGAAAGTTGGCTGATGGACGGGAAACAAACAATTTGGGTAAATGGGCGTTACTCAGCCTGGAGAAGGGGTGGAAGTGACGTTTCCCATTGGTCTATGTTGGGTCCAATTTTGTTCTCGGTCTATATAGATGATTCAGACTTGAGTATAAGGAACACAATTTGCTGATGAAATAAAAGTAGTCGGTCTGGCAAACATTGGGGAGGACTGTAAAAAACTTCAGGAAGATATAGATAGGCTAGTGGATTGGACAGACTGGTGACAGATGGAATTTACTGTTGATAATTGTGAAGTGACACATTTGGGAGAAAAAACACAAGAGATGGGAGGAGTAGTAATTCTAGATTTAGTCCGGGACATGAAGATGGGCAAGTGGGTGACGCAACAGTGGGTGACCATATTGGGGATAGTGACCACAATTCAGTTAGTTTTAGCATTATTATGGAAAAGGACAGAATTAAATCAGGAGTAAATGTTTTAAATTGGGGGAAGGCAAATTTTACAGAACTAAGAGGTGATTTGGCAGAAGTGAACTGGACACAACTACTTGAGGAGAAATCAGTGGCAAGCCAGTGGGAGGCACTAAAAAGTGAAATTCTACCGGTACAATGCAGACACGTCCCCTCAAAGAAAAAGCGTGGCACTGCCAAATTTAGAGCCCCCTGGTTGTCTAGAAGTATACGGGGCAAGATAAAGCAGAAAAAGAAAGCTTATGACTGTCACAGAAAACTAAATACTGCAGAAAGCCTAAAGGAATATAGAAAGTACAGGGATAACGTAAAAAAGGAAATAAGGAAAGCAAAGAGAGGGCATGAAAAAATATTAGCTAGTAAGATTAAAGAAGATGTTTTATCAGTACATTAAGAACAAAAGGATAGCTAAGGAAAAGGTGGGACCTATCAGGGATGATAAGGGTAACTTGTGCGTAGAAGCAGAGGATGTGGGTAGGGTTTTAAATGAATATTTTGTCTCCGTATTCACAAAGGAAAGGGATGATCCGGACGTAATAGTTAAAGAGGAGAGGTGTGAAATATTGGATAATATAAACATAACGAGAGAGGAAGAATTGAGGGACTGGAATCCTTGAAAGTTGTTAAGTCACCAGGGCCGGATGGATTGTTTCCTAGGCTATTGAAAGAAGCCAGGAAGGAAATAACGGTTGCTTTGAGGATCATTTTTCAATCCTCACTAGATACAGTAAGGTACCGGAGGACTGGAAGACTGCAAATGTAGTACCATTGTTTAAAAAGGGTACGAGGGAAAGGCTGAAGAATTATAGGCCAGTCAGTCTTACCTCGGTGGTGGGCAAACTATTAGAATCAATACTGAGAGATAGGATAAACTGTCACTTGGAAAGGCATGGTTTAATCAGGGATAGTCAGCATGGATTTGTTCAGGGAAGGTCATGCCTTACAAATCTGATTGAATTCTTTGAGGAAGTGACAAGGAGGATTGATGAGGGTAGTGCAGTGGATGTTGTCTACATGGATTTTAGTAAGGCATTTGACAAGGTCCCACATGGCAGACTGGTCAGAAAGGTAAAAGCCCATGGGATACAGGGAAATGTGGAGAATTGGATCCAAAATTGGCTCAGTAACAGGAAACAAAGGGTAAAAGTCGATGGATGTCTTTGCGAATGGAAATCCATTTCCAGTGGTGTGCCATGGGGCTCAGTGTTGGCTCCCTTGCTGTTTGTGGTATATATTAATGATTTAGACTTGAATGTAGAGGGCATGATTGGCAAATTTGCAGATGACACAAAAACTGGCTGTGTAGTTGATAGTGAAGAGGATAGCTGGAGACTCCAAGGAGATATCAATAGGTTGGTGGAGTGGGCAGAAAAATGGCAAATGGAGTTGAAACCGGAGAAGTGTGAGGTAATGCACTTAGGGAGGGCAAACAGTAAAAAGGAATACGCAGTAAACGGGAATATATTGAGAGGGATAGAGGAAGTGAGAGACCTTGGAGTGCATGTGCACAGGTCCCTGAAGGTGGCAGTACAGGTAGATAAGGTTGTGAAGAAGGCATACGGAATGCTCTCCATTATTAGCCGAGGTATAAAATACAAAAGCAGGGATGTAATGATGGAACGGTATAAAACGCTGGTAAGGCCACAACTGGAGTATTGTGCGCAGTTCTGGTCACCACATTACAGGAAGGACGTAATTGCTCTGGAGAGAGTGCAGAGAAGATTTACAGGAATGTTGCCAGGGCGTGAAATGCAGTGTCCAGAACTGAACGCAGTACTCCAGATGCAGTCTAACCAGAGCTTTATACAACCATAGCATAACTTCCATCCCTTTGTATTCCAGCCCCATTGAGATAAAGGCTAACATTCTTTTAGCTTTTTAAATTTTTTTTTGTTCCTGTCCACTAGCTTTTAGTGATTTCTGTACATGGACCCCTAAATTTCTCTGCTCATCCACAGTTCCTAGCTTCTCACCATTTAAATACTCTGGTCTATCTTTCTTTGGATCAAAGTGGATGACCTCGCACTTCCCCACGTTGAACTCCGTCTACCACAGTTTTGCCCACTCACTTAATCTATCAATGCCCCTTTGCAACTTTCTGCTCCCATTGGCACTATTTAATGTGCCACCTAACCTAGTGTCTTCAGCAAACTTGGATATACGGCTCTCCATTCCTTCATCAAAGTCATTTATAAATATATTGAAAAGCTGAGGCCACACTACAGATCCCTGTGGGACGCCACTAGTCACATCTGGCCAATTGGAGTTTATACCCATTATCACTACTCTCTGTCTCCTACTTCCTAACCAATGTCAAAAGGTTTCCTCCAATTCCATGCGCTTTCATTTTTGCTAACAATTTCTTGTATGGAACCTTATTGAATGCCTTCTGGAAGTCCACATGAATAACATCCATAGACACTCCCATATTTACCACATTAGTGACCTCCTCAAAAAAATCAACTAGTTTGGTTTGGCTTGACTTACCCTTTATAGATCCATGCTGGCTCTCTCTGATCAGTTCATATTTGTCCAAGTATACACTCAATGGAAAGATACTGAAGGATGTGGATGAACAGGGAGACCTAGGGGTTCAATTTCCTGTAAGGGGATGTAGACAAAGCCATAAGAAAGGCCAATAGAATTTTGGGTTTTATAAATAGGGGCATAGCGTATGAGTGTTAGGAATTAATGATGAAATTATGCAAGATATTGGTTACGCCAAAGTAACAGTGTGCAGTTTTGAGTGCCCTATTATAGAAAGGACATGAAGAAAAGCATACTGCATACATTCATTAAGATGATGTTAGGGATTTAAAACTATAGTTGTAAGGAAAGGCCTGAGATGCTGGGATTATTTCCACTGGAGCAGGGAAGGCTCCGGTGTAAATAGAGGTTTTTAATAGTGTAAAGAGCCAGAGTACTGATACATTATGCCCATCTCAGATATACCACTGACAGGGGCCGGGAGGGGGGAGGGAAGGGAAAGCCAGCCCATAAGAGCAAGGAATATTTGAGAAAAAACTGGAACAGACAATAGTTGAACATCTCTTAGTACAGCTCAGTAGCAACATCAGTGAAGAAAAGATCACTGCCCTCCCTGCTTCAGAATCTGGAGAAATTAAGTGCATAGGCAAAGAAATGGCTGAAAATGCAAGGCAACATTGATATAGAAAACATGAAATTTATACAGAATGGATGGGTGTCCATGAACAAAGGAAAAATCTTTGAATCTGATTATCCAATTAATGTACTGCGTTATCTCTCTTTGTCCTCCTGAACCTCTCTGCAGTGTTTGACACAATCAACTAATCCTCTTCTTCCACCATTATTCCTCTGTGCTTCAACTCCATGGTACACTTGTTTGGCTCCATTCTTACCTGTCTTAATGAAGACAGCAGATTTCCTACAGTGGTTTCTCCCACTCCTGCATGGTCACTGCAATTGTGCCTGAAGGTTCCATTTTCAGCCCCTTTTCCTAGTCTCCATGGTGCTCCTTAATGATGCCATGTGTCAGTAAGGGGTCAGCTTTCATATAAAAGAAAGACTTGCAATTATATAGTGCCATTCACAACTTTAGGATGTTCCATAGCACTTTACAGCCAATGAAGTACTTTTGAAGTGTAGTCACTGTTGTAATGCAGGAAATGCAGCGGCCAAAATTGCACGCAGCAAGGTCCCACAAGCAGCAATGTGATAACGACCAGTTAATATGTTTTTTTAGTAATGTTGGTTGTGGAATAAGTATTGGCCAGGACACCAGGGAGAAGTCCCCTGCTCTTTTTCAAAATAGTGCCATGGGATCATTTACATCCAACTGAGAGGGCAGACGAGTCTCGGTTTAACCACCGACACTGCATCGCTCCCTCAATATCGCACTGGAGTGTTGGCCTAGACTCTGTTCTCAAGTATCTGGAGTGGGACTTAAACCACAGCCTACTGATGCAGAGGCAAGTGTGCTACCAATGAGCTAAGGCTAACACTATTATGTCTGCTCAAGACACCCAACTCTACTTTGCCGCTACCAACTGTGATGCCATGACCGCCACTGTACTGCCTGACTACTAATCTCACATCAAGAAGTGGATTAGCAAGAACTTTCTTCAGCATTAGCAAAATTCAAGCCATCTTGTTTGCCTTCAACCAAAAGCTCCACAATTTAATCTCTGATTCCGTCCAGCTCCTCATTCAGGCTGAACCCAACAGTGTGCAATCTCCATATGAGTAATGACTGCAAAAGGCAGAGTAATGCTCCCACTACCCTCAACTTCTTGTCTGCAGATTGAGGCAGGACTACTTGATGAAGGTAGTGCAATATATGGACTTTCAAAAGGCTTTTGAAGAAGTACGGCATAACAGGCTTATTCGGAAAATAGAAACACATGGGATTATAGGGATGGTGGTAACTTGGGTACATAATTGGCAAAGGGTAGGAGGCAGAGAGTAGTGGTGAACGGATGTTTTTCTGACTGGAGAGAAGTATGCCGTGGGGTCCCCATGGGTTGGTATTAGGGCCATGTACTTTTCTTGTTATATATAAATGACCTGAACGTGGATATAGGGAGTACAATTTCAAAGTTTGCGGATGATATAAAACTTGGAAGGTAATAAATAGTGAGGAGTATAGTAGCAGACTTCAGGAGGGCATAGACATACTGGTGAAGTGGGCAGACACGTGGCAGATGCAATTTAATGTGGATAAGTGTGAAGTGTTGCACTTTGGGAGGAACAACATGGAGAGGCAGTATATTCTCAATGGTACTATTTTGAGGGGGTGCAAGAACAGAGGGATCTGGGGGTGCATGTTCGCAAATCTTTGAAGGTGGCAGGGCAAGTTGATAAGGTGGTTAAGAAAGCATATGGGACACTTGGCTTTATAAATAGGGGCATTGAATATAAAAACAATATAACCATACAAATCGCTGGTTAGGCCTCAGCCAGAGTATTGTGTATAATTCTGGGCACCACACTTTAGGAAGGATGTCAAGGCCTTTGAGAGGGTACAGAGGAGGTTTACCAGGATGATACCAGGGATGAGAGACTTCAGTTATGTGGAGAGATTGGAGAAGCTGGGATTGTTCTCCTTAGAGCAGAGAAGGTTAAGGGGAGACCTAATTCAAAATTATGAGAGGTTTTGATAGAGCAAGTAGGGAGAAACTGTTTCCTCTGGTAAGTGGGCTGGTAACCAGGGGTCATGAATTCAAAATAATTGGCAAAAGAACTAGAGGGGAAACGAGGAGAAATTTTTTCACACAGGGTTGTTAAGATCTGAAATGTACTACCTGAAAGGGCGGTGGAAGCAGATCACATAGGAACTTCCAAAAGGCAATTGGACGTGTACTTGAAGAGGACTGATTTGCAGGGTTTGGGGAAAAAGCTGGGGTGTGGGACTAAATTGGACCGCTCTTTCAAAGAGTCTGCTCGGGCAAGACGGGCCGAATGGCCTCCATCTGTGCTGTAAGATTCTGATTAGAATCATAGAATCATAGAAGTTTACAACATGGAAACAGGCCCTTCGGCCCAACATGTCCATGTCGCCCAGTTTATACCACTAAGCTAGTCCCAATTGCCTGCACTTGGCCCATATCCCTCTATACCCATCTTACCCATGTAACTGTCCAAATGCTTTTTAAAAGACAAAATTGTACCCGCCTCTACTACTGCCTCTGGCAGCTCGTTCCAAACACTCACCACCCTTTGAGTGAAAAAAATTGCCCCTCTGGACCCTTTTGTATCTCTCCCCTCTCACCTTAAATCTATGTCCCCTCGTTATAGACTCCCCTACCTTTGGGAAAAGATTTTGACTATCTACCTTATCTATGCCCCATACTTCACGTGACTCCTCGGCAATACTCCAGAAGGCTGCACCTTCTTCATGAAGCAGTAACTGAGTTGTGCAAGCTGCAAGACAATGGCAGGCACAGCTCATAAATGAGACCTTCAGTTGATCAAGATCCAAAGCTACTGCCAAATGAGTCCTGTCATCACAGTCCCCTTTGCAACAAACTCAAATCAATCACTTGATTACATGAAGCTCTCCTCCACAGCTCCCAAGGCTCCCATATGGACATCATTCTGCTATTCCTTCACACAACCTTGCCCTATCATTCTGCACATAGTCCATTAGTGACAAAGTCAATTCACTAAAAGCAAATCTGACAACCTTCATACACTTTTACCACTGTGCCTCCCCTTGGCATCTAATATTTTGTGCCCGTTCAATTTTAGCCTCTTATTTCTCCAAGTGATAGCTCAGTGAAGGTGCTGAGGAGACTGACTGATGACCTGCAGCAGGAGCCTTTGGGGAATTGGGTGCCATTTCCTTGACTTTGCTTGTGTTCCATTTCCCCTTTAAGAATTGTGAAGGCACTCTGCATGTCCGAAAGCATTCCTTTGCGGAAGTGAGAATCGCCCAATCCCCCTTAGATATGGGGATGGTGCCGGGGGATTGGAGGATTGCAAATGTTACATCCCTTTTCAAAAAAGGGGAGAGAGATAAACCCAGTAATTACAGCCCAGTCAGCCTAACGTCAGCGGTGAGGAAACCTTTAGAGACAATAATCCGGGACAAAATGAATTGGCACTTGGCAAAGTATGGGCTAATGCATGAAAGTCAGCACGGATTTGTTAAAGGAAAATCGTGTTTGACTAACTTGATTGAGTTCTTAATGGAGAGGGTTGATGAGGGTAGTGTGGTTGATGTTTTGTATATGGACTTTCAAAAGGCGTTTGATAAAGTACCACATAATAGACTTGTTAGCAAAATTAAAGTCCATGGGATTAAAGGGACAGTGGCAGCATGGATACAACATTAGATAAGGGCCAGAAAGCAGAGTAGTGGCGAACAGTTGTTTTTCAGACTGGAAGGAAGTATACAGTGATGTTCCCCAGGAGTCAGTATTAGGGCCACTGCTCTTTCTGATATATATTAATGACTTGGACTTGGGTATAGAGGGTATAAGTTCAAAGTTTGCAGATGACACAAAACTCAAAAATGTAGTAAACAATGTGGAGGATAGTAAGACTTCAGGAGGACATAGACAGACTGGTGAAATGGGCAGACACATGGCAGATGAACTTTAATGCAGAAAGGTGTGAAGTGATGCATTTTGGTAGGAAAAATGAGGAGAGGCAATATAAACTAAATGGTACAATTTTAAAGGGGGTGTAGGAACAGAGAGAGCTGAGAGTGCAATAATCAATCTTTGAAGGTGGCAGGACAAGTTGAGAAGGCTGTTAAAAAAGCCAATGGTATCCTGGACTTTATCAATTGAGGCATAGAGTACAAAAGCAAGGAAGTTATGCTAAACCTTTATAAACCATTGGTTAGGCCATAGCTGGAATATTGTGTTCAATTCTAGGCACCACACTTTAGGAAGGATGTCAAGACCTTAGAGACTTCAATTATGTGGAGAGACAGAGAAGCTGGGTTCGTTCTCCTTAGAACAGGGATAAATGGTTCATTTTCAGACTGGCAACCAGTAACCAGTGGTGTTCCACAGGGGTCGGTGCTGGGTCCCCAACTCTTTACAATCTATATTAACGATTTGGAGGAGGGGACCGAGTGCAACATATCAAAATTTGCAGATGATACAAAGATGGGAGGGAAAGTAGAGAGTGAGGAGGACATAAAAAACCTGCAAGGGGATATAGACAGGCTGGGTGAGTGGGCGGAGATTTGGCAGATGCAATATAATATTGGAAAATGTGAGGTTATGCACTTTGGCAGGAAAAATCAGAGAGCAAGTTATTTTCTTAATGGCGAGAGACTGGAAAGTACTGCAGTACAAAGGGATCTGGGGGTCCTAGTGCAAGAAAATCAAAAAGTTGGTATGCAGGTGCAGCAGGTGATCAAGAAAGCCAACGGAATGTTGGCTTTTATTGCTAGGGGGATAGAATATAAAAACAAGGAGGTATTGCTGCAGTTATATAAGGTATTGGTGAGACCGCACCTGGAATACTGCATACAGTTTTGGTCTCCATACTTAAGAAAAGACATACTTGCTCTCGAGGCAGTACAAAGAAGGTTCACTCGGTTAATCCCGGGGATGAGGGGGCGGACATATGAGGAGAGGTTGAGTAGATTGGGACTCTACTCATTGGAGTTCAGAAGAATGAGAGGCGATCTTATTGAAACATATAAGATTGTGAAGGGTCTTGATCGGGTGGATGCAGTAAGGATGTTCCCAAAGATGGGTGAAACTAGAACTAGGGGGCATAATCTTAGAATAAGGGGCTGCTCTTTCAAAACTGAGATGAGGAGAAACTTCTTCACTCAGAGGGTGGTAGGTCTGTGGAATTTGCTGCCCCAGGAAGCTGTGGAAGCTACATCATTAGATAAATTTAAAACAGAAATAGACAGTTTCCTAGAAGTAAAGGGAATTAGGGGTTATGGGGAGCGGGCAGGAAATTGGACATGAAGCTGAGTTCGGATCGGTCAATGCCCTGTGGGTGGCGGAGAGGGCCCAGGGGCTATGTGGCCGGGTCCTGCTCCGACTTCTTGTGTTCTTTAGATTTGTGGTTGGGATGAGATCAGCCATGATCTTATTGAATGGCGGAGCAGGCTCGAGGGGCCGATTGGCCTACTCCTGCTCCAATTTCTTATGTTCTTATGTAACAGAGAAAGTTAAGGGGAGATTTGATAGAGGTGTTCAAAATCATGAACGGTTTCGATAGAATAAATAAGGAGAAACTGTTTCCAGTGGCAGCAGGGTTGGCAGCTAGAGGACACAGATTTAAGGTGACCGGCAAAAAAGCCATAGGCGACATGAAGAAACTTTTTTATGCAGCAAGTTGTAATAATCTGAAATGTACTGCCTGAAAGGGTGGTGGAAGCAGATTCAATAGTAGCTTTCAAAAGGGAATTGAATACATGAAGGAAAAAAAATTACAGGGCTATGGGGAAAGAGCAGGGGAATGGGACTAATTGGATAGCTCTTTCAAAGAGCCGGCAGACATGATGGGACGAACGGCCTCCTCCTGTGCTGTACTTACTATGATACTATAATGTGGAGAGACTGGGAAGATTGGGTTTGTTTTCCTTGGAGCAGAGGAGGCTGAGGGGGGACATGATTGAGGTGTACAAAATTATGAGGGGCACAGATAGGATGGATACGAAGGAGCTTTTTCCCTTCGTTGAGGGTTCTATAACAAGGGGACATAGATTCAAGGTAAAAGGCGGGAGGTTTAGAGGGGATTTGAGAAAGAACTTTTTCACCCAGAGGGTGGTTGGAGTCTGGAACTCACTGCCTGAAAGGGTTGTGGAGGCAGGAACCCTCACAACATTCAAGAAGCATTTGGATGAGCACTTGAAATGCCATAGCATACAAGGCTACGGACCAAATGCTGGAATATGGGATTAGATTAGACAGGGCTTGATGGCCGCCGCGGACACAATGGGCCGAAGGGCCTCTATCCGTGCTGTATAACTCTATGACTCTATGCCAGTGATGGACTGGGGTTGACAGTTGTAAACAATTTTACAACACCAAGTTATAGTCCAACAAATTTATTTTAGAACTGCTATAAGAGGTCCTGGAATTGAGATACACATCATGTGAGTCTCCCTCTGCTTCCCTACATGTGCAGCTAGGAGTAAAGGAATACTTGCAGGAATGGAAGGGTGATATTATGGTTTGTCTGCATTTTGGCAGTAAGTTGCAGATAGCTTTTGATCCAGTGACAGCATGGTTGCATCTGGGAAAATGCTTATTATAGTGCCCTGTTGCAAAGTATCACTGCCTCCTGTACCCTTGCTCGCATGAAGAGGTCAGTGAACCCTTTGCTGGATTTGATGGAAGTGACATTCGCTGTCAAAGATGCCCTTTTTTATGTCCTCCTCTACCAAAAGGTCCTGCTATTTCTCATTTATGCAGTCCGTTAGGACAGTCAGGGCCCAGTCTGTAATATGGCTTTACAACCTTTCTAGTCAGCCATTTTACAAAAGTATTTTGCATTCCACAACTGAATTCATGAATTTTTCATAATTTATACAGATATACCAACTTATTAGCTGCTTGAGAAATATTAAGAAGGATCATTATTAAAGGTAAAGCATGATTAGCCAATTTTCCCCCCCCTGTTCCTGCTTTCCAAATCACGTCACACAAAATTTCCAGTTTAAAAATGTGTAAGTGGGTTATAAAATATTATTAAATAAGTGATTAAGTTTTTCCTGGGAGAAAGAGGAAAATATAGTCAATTGTTGGGACACAGCAGCAGTTCTACGCTGTATTTAACCATGGAGACCTAGATACTGATGCTGGGTATGGGTATTACTTCAATAAGCACAATATTTTAAAAATGACTGCCCTTCAAACTTGTCTCTCACCCAATGTCCTCACCAACTGGCTTTCTGCAGCAGCTATGTACCTGTATTTAAAGACAGCTGTACCACTATCTTGATGACCGACACTTATCGTTCAACCCTTTTCCTTTTACCAATGAGGTGGTGACTTTGACACTGCAAACCTTCAATCAGTTGGGTTTGCCATGCCAGAACTTACTTCTCTAAATGCAAAACCAGTGACAGTTTCTCAGTAAAATCATTGTTATTGATACAGAATATGAGTATTTAACATTTTTGTACAATACAAACTATCAATTGTTTTCGTGTCATTTAAAACAATTCCTTGTCAAATGAAATAAAAGGAAAATAACAAAGCATTTAAATTGTAACTTTGTTGTCCACTGTCACTTAACAATTTCTCCATTTTTGTGCTTACATACATTCATCCTCTAAGTATGAAAATTTATACGAGCAACTACTTCTCGGATCAAAAATGTAACAACGTTTGCATAATAATACACTTTACTTTTTCCAAAACAGATACATAATAAATTTATGCTTGAAAAAGAAAATTTATGATGGTCTTTAATTTTGTGGAATGTAGATAAATTTATGTCTCTCAATCAGGTCAATATCTTGTTCTAGCTTTTTCATTTTATTCTCAAGTTTTTGCTTGTAGAGTTGCTTGGAAAGAGTATCTATCAAAAGAGAAAGACCCTGAAACGCATGATTCAGCTCCTCCCAGTTCTGCTTTAGTCCCTGAAATGTTACCAGAAATAAAAAAGCAAACAGGTCAACACTGTGCAGCTCAGTTTGAAATTAAAACGGTATTACTTAAGCTACCTCTGTACACCAAAATATCAATTAGTAATCAAAATAAAATATTCAGAGTTTATTCTCCTTTAAAGGCAGGACAAGTAGGGCATGAGACTTTAAATCACCCTGCTAAGGAGAATGGTTTACGGTGATTGTAAAAAGATGCAAATGTTAAACTTTCATGCTTGTTGGCTGATATATCTGATTGAGCTAGTCAACGCATCTGTTGAAAATAATAAAAGAAGCATTTGATTTTCAAAACTTGAAACTGCTATTTGGGAATTTGTTTCATAAAGTTTATGCAAATATAAAAATTCTGGGATAGAGAAGTCAAATTCTGATATTTTCTTTCATTCTCTTAAGATAGAAGCATAGAACCACAGAAGGAGACCATTGCCCCTATTGCGTTTGCTGACTCTTTGCTAGGGCAATCCAAATCTATTCCAACGCTCTCCCTAGAAGTTTGCAGCACAGAGGATACCATTCAGCACAGGAGAAGAAACAAAAAAAAATCATGATTACTTCCTTTTATTTTTTTTCCAGGAAACTCAAGATAGCTTAAAAATCCAAACCATATTAGTTGGTATTAGATTTGGGTACAATTGCTAATGAAGGTGAGGGATGTGTGGTGCACGTACTCAAACTTTTTAATTTCCTGGGGCACGGAAAATGAGTGACTCTTCCCACTACACTTCCCATTGCCATTCCTGCTGTGACCTCCTGTTGCTATAGGGCATTTAATGTTGTTGTTTTGTGAGGGGGAATTGCAGATATCACAAAACGATCATAAGAATTCTACCCATAACAGCACCTCACTCTTCAGTGGAGTAGGAGATAGGAGCGGGAGACTGGCGCCAAAAGCGAACTGTGGGGGGGGGCGGTGATGAGAAAATGCCAGCAAGAACTGAGGGGGGTGGGAAGTGAAAGATATCAGCGTGAATTGCATGGTGGGTAGGAAGGAATGAAGGAAATTGCCAGCATAAACTAAGGAGAAGAAGAATACCAACATGAACTGCGGATGCCAATGTGAACGGGAGAGGGTCAAGGAGTTACAGTATGTACTGGGAAGGGGTGGGGGCAAGAGTGCAGGAGTGAAGTGATGGAGGACAGCAAGAAGAACGGCAACATAAACTGGGAAGGGGGAGGAGAGAGACTAGGGTCAGCATTGATTTGAAGAGTAGGGGAGAAGAGTGCCATCTTGAATTCACAGGGGTGAGGGAGAAGACAGCCAGTATGAACTGCAGTGGGGGAACCATGATCTAACAGAATGGTGAAACAGGCTTGACGGGCTGAATGGCCTCTTCCTGTTCCTATTTTCCCCTCTCTTTTTTGGAATAAAAATGTAAGAAATAGGAGTAGGCCTTAGGCCCCTCGAGCCTGCTCTGCCATTCAATCAGATCATGGCTGATCTTCAACCCCAACTCCACTTTCCTGCCCGATCCCCATATCCTTTGATTCCCCTAGAGTCCAAAAATCTATTTATCTCAGCCCTGAATATACTCAACAACTCAGCATCTACAGCCCTCTGCGGTAGAGAATTTCAAAGATTCACAACCTTCTGAGTGTAGAAATTCCTCCTCATCTCAGTCCAAAATGGCTGATCCCTTATCCTGAGACTATGCCCCCTGGTTCTAGACTCTCCAGCCAGGGGAAACAACCTCTCAGCATCTACCCTGTCAAGCCCTTAGTATCTTATATGTTTCAATGAGATCAACTTTCATTTTTCTAAACTCCAGAGTATAGGCCCATTCTACTCAATCTCTCCTCATGGGACAACCCTCTCATCCCAGGAATCTTAGCCAGATATATGATTTTTTTGATTATATTATAGAAGTAAATAATCATTGCTAACCAATAACACATCTTCGCGCTCATCCTCAGTCAACAGTTTCATGGAACCTTGCTGAATACGCTCCTTCACATAGGCGTCATATTCCTCTTGCGCTTTTTTCTCTTCTTCATTCCGCTTGATTATATATTGTGGAGTTTTACCGAAGCCCTACAAAGTGAAATGGTCCAGATTAACCCACTGAATACAAAGGACCCTTTTTTGTTTTATTGTTGAATTAATATTAAATATAATTAGAATCACATAGATATAGATGTTAAATTTCATACATAAGAGTTCCTGGGCTCACAGAAGTAGGATTCTGGAAGGGTACATGATGGCTTTAAACAGATCTTATATTAGTAAAAGTTTTATGTGTGGCATGCAAACCCTTACTTCCCGTGTCATGATTTTACATTGTAAAATGTTATTTAAACATTTCTAATCGGAATTCCAATATTAAAATGTCAACACTTACCTGTCACACTTACTTATAACAATTACCTGTCAGACCACTAGGTGATGCTCTAATGGGACTACCATTACTAAATGATAACACGGACCTGTAATAATTACTTGTTATACCACCAGGGGGCACCATGTTATCTTTGCCCTATAAATCACTCAAATGCTTTCTGAAAACATTTTCAGGCGACATTTTGTTTCCTCAGTAACTAACATTTCTAATGTCGAAAATATGGTTTCAAACGGGATAAAATTTCAAATAATTACATATTTCACAATAATGATTCAATTTATCCTTTGAGGTTTTCTGTCTCTTTTAATGTCCTCATTAAAGTTTTTACTTGAAGGCCTCAGCCTCTTCAAAATGACTGGACTTTGACTTGATTTTTTTTGCTTAGTGCCATGACTTGGTTCGCTGAAGGCAGATTGTGAATACTAAGCAGGTGCAGTGTACCAAATGTTCCAGAATTCATCAACAGTCAATCAAACTGCTGGAATACTTTCCTTCAGCTTCTAGCAGTTTTGGTCCACTTATTTTTCACTATTAATTGAAGAAAAGCTACAGGACAAATTTCAAAGCTTTAGTCAGGTAAAGTTTATTTTGAGTTTGTGTGTGTCAGAGACAGAGAGAGTGAAGAGGAGAGAGAATGAAAATGGCAGATTGAACTGATTACACACCTGGTGTAGCTTTTGTTTCATATTCTATAAAGTTCTGAAGGCATATTAAGCTGAGAGACATGCACATGGTGTCTTTTCCAATATTGAGTGCACCTTGGAGCTAGAGCGCAAGTAACAACAGCAATGGTAGAAGGGGAAACAACATCAGTCCGTCTGCATAGCTGAAACCCAAGGTTTTCTGAAGCTGTGCTGAAGGTCATAGTGGCAGGGATTAGGGTAAGAGCAGAAAGACTCTTTGGCAATGGGGGGAAAAAGAGCCAGAAAAAAGGAGATTCAGGCAGTTTGGAGGGAAATTGCCAAGGTAAGTGAAGGCAAGAGTGCCTGTGCAGATGCTAGAAGCATGACTCATATCCACACCATCTAGGACCACAAAGTGTAAAAGAGATGAATGAGACAGTTATTAATGAAAGAACAATCTTGCATTTATATAGTGACTCACAACCTCAGGATATCCCAAAGTGCTTCACGATGAAGTATTTTTGAAGTGTAGTCACTGCTGTAATGTAGGGAAAAACGGTAGCCAATTTTCACACAGCAAGATCCCACAAACAGCATTGAGATTGATGACCAGATTATCCATTTTATAAAGTTTATCTCTCAACCAACTTTGATGTTGGTTGAGAGATAAACATTGGCCAGGATACCGGGACAACTACTTCCTCGAAAGGTGCCAAAGAGTCTTTTGCGTCCACCTGAGAGAGCAGACTTGGTTTAGTGTCTCGTCCAAAAGATGGCACCTCTGATATTGCAGAACTTCTTTAGTTCTACACTGAAGTGTCAGCCTAGATTATGCATTCTAGTCTGTGTGGTGAGGCTTGAATCTATGACCTTCTGATTCAGAGGCAAAAGTGCTGACAGTGAGCCAAGGCCGTCACACCAACAACCTCATCACTCCCAGCAGCCACACAGCCCTCTCCTACCACTGCATTATCCCATGTCACATTTCCTACAGTGTTTGTGAAAAGTGAAGAGGTTGTTGCATTACCTGTATCTGAATGAAATTATCACAATAGAATGTCTGCGGACACCTCGGTGAAATTAAATTATGAATTAGTAGCCTGTCTAAATCTTTGTGTTCTTTGTAGAGGAGAAGCATGTGCACAACCAAAGACAAAAGTAGTGCCATGGGTAGAAGAATAGGAACCATCAGCCCTGAGTAGACACGAGGAGGGAAACTCTATAACTCCTTGCAGACAAACCAAAGAAGCAGGAGGAGATGGAGAAGTGGGAGAGCTGTCAGGTTCAAGCTAGTAATGAGATGAATTGCTTACAGTGCTGAGTGTTTACAGTCTTCAGACATTCTGGTTACTTGAAAAATCTCCCATCATTACTCATTCACACCTTATTCACAATTTAGAGTGCACCCTCCCAAAATCGATGTTCTTTGTATGCCTCACTGAGAAAGAAATATCTGATGAGAAGCTTGGCAGTTCCACAATATCCATTCCTGTACCTGATTCACAACTCTATAATGGCACCTTACTTATTCAAGCACCAGCCCATATATATGGTAAAAAGTGAGATCATAGACACCGATCTGCTTATGAAAACTATCTTTTGCTATGGACACGAATAAAAGGAGCTATTGTAAGTTTGAGTATTAGTGATTACAGTGATGTAGGTCTTTGAAAATGATTAATAGTTAGTTTTGGGATTAGGTTAGAAATCACATACACTCAATTGGAAAATTCCCACTGGATAATTTTCTTAAACTAACTGTGTCTTGTTCCAGGACGTTGATTATATGTTTTACTAAAATTGACCAAAGTTTAGTGAAAAGTTGATTTTAAATATTTTACAGCTATTAAGTGTTAAAGACCCAATGTTAAAGACCCATGTTTTAATACAGTGCCAGTTTCTAGCATGTGCTTTACAAAAAATAACAAGGATAAGGGGAAGAAATTACATGTCAAGTTTTGTGATAATATGTTCAGATATTTTTAAATTGTCAAGGTGACACAGACATTCAGATGTTGCATGATGGGATACTTGAATAGTCAGAAGAGAGATTTTTTTTAAAAAGGGACTGAAAATGTTTGGTGCATGATAAACATGTATAAAGTTTCCTTTATATCCAATGAAGGATTTAAAAGTTGATATGAAAGGTTAATGTTCATGGAAAAACTACAAACATCCATTCCACTCCATTAATAAACAAATGCTGGTATCTACCTTTCTGTACAGGAGTGTTGGAAGAAGCCCCGATGGTTCCAATAAGTTTTTATTTCCTCTTCTGGTATCAACATAGATGGGCACAGGTTTCCTGGGCACTGACATCTTAACGTCAACTACATTGGCACGAACAAAGTTTTTCTTGGTGTGGAGTCCCATTATTGGCTTATCAGAAGGGATAGAGGTTTTTATTCCTTCTACAGGGACTTTGTAAGGTTTCCCTGTGGAATGAAACAGATTACGTTCTTGAGATGATCTCGGCTGCAGATTCCTCTGCGATCACCATTACAGTTCAGTGACGGCCCAGAATGAGACGTGATAAGATGGTTCCCCCATCTGCTGGCTGACTGAGAACTGACACAACCCAGCTACCTGTGGAGCCTACAGACCGATTCCGTACTTCTACACTCCTAATAGGGACCACAACGTGGGCACATAGCCTGTGATTTTCTATCCATTAAAATGAATGTACTGAAAAATCACGGGCTGTGCACTCACAATTTCCCACGATACCTTCCCCGTGAGCACTGCTCCATTTGGGAGCGTTGAATTGGCCCTCTAACAAATAGAGGCACTCTCTGCTGTAGCACTAAGCAATGTGATGGTCCCAGTCTAAACTAATTTAGCTGATCTCAGCTGTGGCACTACAATTGGTCCCTGCACCCCTAGAGTAGAGGGAATAAATGCCAGTAAAATCCAGAGGTGGGAGGAACTTTGATTCCACCAGTAAGTAATAGTAACTCACTGAAATTGCACCGACAAATAATAGTAATACTGGTAACACTCAAATTCGCCTCATAACTAACAATAATACAATAACTCACTGATAGATTATATGTAATTGGTAGTAATAGTTGCAACGCCCTGATATTCTACCTTCAACTAGTAGTAATCCTATAACTCGCTGATATTCCCCCTGTAATTACAGCCAGAATCCCTCTGCGGTGCACAAGGTGTGATCAGGCTCCCCAGTTGATGCCACTTTTAACAGACCCGATCTTTCTTCCTATCTCCTTGGACTCTGATTTGGACTCAGCTTCTGTGTGAAGGTGACAACTCTGAACTAGGAACCTCAGTCATACGTCAAAACCGGCTGGCAGTTTTCTGAACTAAACCGAGAGATCGCACAACGGGCAGCATGCACGGTGTTTGGGGCACTTCTCACAGGGCACATCGTCCTAAACCCAGCTCACCACAAACATTTCTAAACCACTCCCTGGACTCCAACTCAATAAAGGAGAGTTTTCATAGAACAATAGCAATTACAGCATAGGAGGAGGCCAGTCAGCTCCTGGTGCTGGCACTCTCTCCTGGAACCCCATTCCCCCCAGATCCTTTTATATTCCTCCTTTTCAAATAATTATCCCATTCCCTTTTAAATGATGTTTTAGTCTCTGCCTCAATAACCATTTGTGGTGAAGCATCTCATGGTCTATTAGCCCTCAGTGCAAAAGCTTTCATTCCCCCTTGGTACTTCCAGTGAGAATCCTTGGTCTCCGTCCTCTTGTTTCCCATTCACCCATCAGTAGAAACATTCTATTTGCCCACAGTAAAGTCCCCAGGTTTCACTTACCTTTGGCTGCTCCTCTCTCAGTGCAACTCCCACTCACCATTTTGCTGCTGCTCCCGTAGCTGCAAAAGATGCTGGTCCTCACATCAACCCCATTTCCCAGTCCGCCTCTCTCTCCCCTCCGCTCGAACCCCAATCGCCCTGACCCTCTCTTCCCCCAACCCCCATTCCCTAGTCTCCCTCTTTCCCCTGCCTGAGCCCCATTCTGCAGTTTTTCTCTCTCCCAAGACTCCCCATTCGCCAGATTCCTTCTCTTTCCCAGAGTCACCATCCCCTACCCCATTCCCCAGTCACACTCCCTCACCTTCGAACCCCCATCTCCCCTCTCTCACCCAACCCACATTTCTCCTCTTTCTACTGAACCCGATCCCTGATGCCCATTCCTTCTCTCTCCCGCAGTCCCACCATTCCACGGCTTTAATTACCATTCTCCCTGACAGCTAAGCCATTCTCCCTCTCTTCCCCAATCTCCATTCCCCAGTATCTCTCTCTTCCCCGAACCCCATTCCCCAGTATCCCTCTCTTCCCCGAACTCCATTCCCTGCTATCCCGCTCTTCCCCAAAACCCATTCCCCACTATCCCTCTCTTCCCTGAACCCATTTCCCACTATCCCTCACTTCCCCGAACCCCATTACCCTGTATCCCTCTCTTCCCCGAACCCCATTCCCACTACCCCTCTATTCCCTGAACCCCATTCCCCACTATCCCTCTCTTCCCCGAACCCATTTCCCACTATCCCTCACTTCCCCGAACCCCATTACCCTGTATCCCTCTCTTCCCCGAACCCCATTCCCACTATCCCTCTATTCCCTGAACCCCATTCCCCACTATCCCTCTCTTCCCCGAACCCCATTCCCCTGTATCCCTCTCTTCCCCGAACCCCATTCCCCACTATCCCTCTCTTCCCTGAATGCCATTCCCCACTATCCCTCTCTTCCCCTATTCCCATTCCCCAATATCCCTCTCTTCCCTGAACCCCATTCTCCAGTATCCCTCTCTTCCCCGAACCCCGTTCCCACCTTTCTTTCTTCCCCATCCCCGACCCCCATTCCCCAGTCGCTCTTTCTTCTCCATCCCCTGACCCCCATTCTCCAGTCGCTCTTTCTTCCCCATCCCCTGACCCCCATTCCCCAGTTGCTCTTTCTTCCCCATCCCCTGACCCCCATTCCCCAGTCGCTCTTTCTTCCCCATCCCGACCCCCATTCCCCAGTCGTTCTTTCTTCCCCATCCCCTGACCCTCATTCACCAGTATCTCTTCTATCCCCGGTTTTCCTTCTATTCCCCCAAGCTGCATTCTCCAGTCTCCCTCTCTCCCGACTCCTGAGCTCTTCTCCATGACTCGAGAATCTAAATGTTGCGTGAAGTTAGGATCATAGAATCAAAGAATGATAGAAAGTTACGGCACAGAAGGTGACCATTAGGTCCATCGTGTCCGTGCCGGCTAAAAAAGTGCAATCCAGCTTATTCCCACTTTCCAGCACTTGGTCCGTAGCCCTGTAGGTCAAGTGCACATCCAAATACTTTTTAAATGATTTGAGGGTTTCTGCCTCTACCACCCTTTTCCAACAACGTTCACCTGAGGAAGGAGGAAGCCTCCGAAAGCTTATATTTTATGCCTCAGCTAGTCATAGAATCATAGAACGGTTACAGCACGGAAGGAAGCCATTCGGCCCATTGAATCTGTGCCGGCTCTCTGCAAGAGCAATCCAGCTGGTTCCACTCCCCCACCCTATCCCTGCAGCCCTGCAATTTTTTTTCCTTTCAAGTACTTATCTAGTTCCCTTTTGAAGGCCATGATTGAATCTGCCTCCACCACCCCCACTGGCAGTGCATTCCAGATCCTAACCGCTCGCTGTATAAAAAAGTTTTTCCTCATGTCACCTTTGGTTCTTTTGCTGATCACCTTAAATCTATGTCCTCTGGTTCTTAACCCTTCTGCCAATGGGAACAGTTTCTCTCTATCTATTCTGTCTTGACCCTTCATGATTTTAAATACCTCTATCAAATCTCCTCGCAACGTTCTGTGTTCCAAGGAGAACAACCCCAGCTTCTCCAGTCTATCCACATCACTAAAGTCCCTCATCCCTGGAATCATTCTAGTAAATCTCTTCTGCACTCCCTTTCTAAGGCCTTCACATCTTTCCTAAAGTGCAGTGCCCAGAACTGGACACAAAACTCTAATTGTGGCTGAACCAGTGTTTTATAAAGGTTCATCATGACTTACTTGCTTTTGTACTCTATGCCTTTATTTATAAAGTCCAGGATCCCGTAAGCTTTTTTAACCACTTTCTCAACCTGTCCTGCCACCGTCAACGATTTGTGCACATATACCCCAGATCTCTCTGTTCCTGTACCCCTTTTAGAATTGTGCCCTTTAGTTTATATTGCCTCTCCTCGTTCTTCCTACCAAAATGTATCACCTCGCATTTTTCTGCATTAAATTTCATCTACCTCATGTCCGCCCATGCCACCAGCCTGTCAATATCCTCTTGAAGTCTATCACTATCATCCTCACTGTTCACTACACTTCCAAGTTTTGTGTCATTTGCAAATTTTGAAATTGTGCCCCATACATCTAAGTCCAAGTTATTAATATATATCAAAAAAAGCAGTGGCCCTAGTACTGACCCCTGGGGAACACTACTGTACACCTCCCTCAACCTCTACTTCCTGTTATTCAGCCAATTCTGTATCCATGCTGCTACTGACCCTTTTGTTCCATGGGCTTCAATCTTGATGACAAGCCTATTATGCGGCACTTTATCAAACGCCTTTTGAAAGTCAATATACACATCAACTACATTGCCCTCATCTACCCTCTCTGCTACTGCATCAAAAAACTCTATTAATTTAGTTAAACACGATTTGCCTTTAACTAATCCTTGCTGGCTTTCCCTAATCAATCCACACTTGTCCAAGTGACTGTTAATTCTGTCCCGGATTATCGTTTCTAAAAGTTTCTCCACCACCGAGGTTAAACTGACTGGCCTATAGTTGCTGGGTTTATCCTCATACCCTTTTTTGAACAAGGGTGTAACATTTACAATTCTCCAATCCTCTGGCACCACCCCCATACCTATGGATGTTTGGAAGATTATGGCCAGTACCTCCGCAATTTCCACCCTTACTTCCCTCAGCAACCTAGGATGCATCCCATCTGGACTGGGTGACTTATCTACTTTAAGTACAGCTAGCCTTTCTAGTACCTCCTTTTTATCAATTTTCAGCCCATCCAGTATCTCAACTACATCTTCCTTTACTGAGACTGTGGCAACATCTTCTTCCTTGGTAAAAACAGATGCAAAGTACTCTTTTAGTACCTCGGCCATGCCCTCTGCCTCCATGAGTACATCTCCTTTTCGGTGCTTAGTTGGCCCCACCCCTCCTCTTACTACCCGTGTACTGTTTACATGCCTATAGAAGCCTTTAGGATTCCCTTTTATGTTGGCCGCCAATCTATTCTCATACTCACTCTTTGCCCCTCTTATTTCCTTTTTCACTTCCCCTCTGAACTTTCTATATTCTGCCTGGTTCTCACTTGTGTTATCAACCTGACCACCTGTCATACGCCCCTTTTTTCTGCTGCATCTTACTCTCTATCTCGTTTATCATCCAGGGAGCTGTGGCTTTAGTTGCTCTACCTTTCTCCCTTGTGGGAATGTACCTAGACTGTACACGAACCATCTCCTCCTTAAAGGCCGCCCATTGTTCAATTATAGTTTTGCCTGCCAATCTTTGATTTCAATTTACCTGGGCCAGGTCTGTTCTCATCCCAATGAAATTGGCCCTCCTCCAATTGAGTATTTTTACTTTAGAGTGATCCATGTCCTTTTCCATAGCTATTCTAAACCTTATGATACTATGATTACTGTTCCCGAAATGTTCCCCCACTGACACTTGCTCCACTTGGCCCGCCTCATTCCCCAGAACCAAATCCAGCAATGCCTCCTTCCTTATTGGGCTGGAAACGTACTGGTCAGGAAAGTTCTCCTGAACACACTTAAAAAATTCCTCCCTCTCTTTGCCCCTTATATTATTACTATCCCAGTCTACTTTGTTGAAGTCCCCCATTATCACTACTCTATGGTTCTTGCTCCTCTCTGTAATTTCCCTGCAAATTTGCTCCTCTATATCCTTCCCACTAGTTGATGGCCTATAGAATACACCCAGTAGTGTAATGGCACCTCTAATTTTTCTTAACACTAACCAAATAGATAATAAAGGAAAGTATCTTGTATGCCTTTTTAACCACCTCATCTTTCTGTCCTGCTACCTTCAGGGATCTGTGGACATGCACTCCAAGATCCCTCTGTTCCTCTACCCCTCTCAGTATCCTCCCATTTATTGTGTACTCCCTTGCCTTGTTTGTCCTCCCCTAATGCATTTACCTCAGACTCTATTGTGATACCCTGCATGGATAAATAGTCTATCAACACACGGTAAGGAAAATTGGATTGGGTGCACAATGGGTGGTCAATGCAAAACTGCCAGTTTTCCACCCCCACCAAAGTTGAAAGTTGCCCCCACTCAGTCTTGGCTAATTGATGAAAAATAACCACTTCAGCAAAGCACCAGAGGGCTGACTGAGAACTGACCAACTCAACCAACCCTGTAGCCTATGGGCTGATCCTACACTTGTACACTCCCAGCAAGGAGTGCATCATGGGCGTAATGGCCTTCCAATCATTAAAATTAATGGGTGAAAAACAACGTGCTTGTGGAATCACACCGCACTTTCAGTACAGCAAGGTTGAAAAGGAAACGACCCTCTACTTCAAAGTGAGTTGAATCTTTTTAAAGAAAAACTGAAGTATGTAAAGGTATGTGTTGACTATCACAGAGGCTAATTACATAAGAACATAAGAACATAAGAAATTGGAGCAGGAGTAGGCCAATCGGCCCCTCGAGCCTGCTCCGCCATTCAATAAGATCATGGCTGATCTGATCCCAACCACAAATCTAAAGAACACAAGAAGTCGGAGCAGGACCCGGCCACATAGCCCCTGGGCCCTCTCCGCCACCCACAGGGCATTGACCGATCCGAACTCAGCTTCATGTCCAATTTCCTGCCCGCTCCCCATAACCCCTAATTCCCTTTACTTCTAGGAAACTGTCTATTTCTGTTTTAAATTTATCTAATGATGTAGCTTCCACAGCTTCCTGGGGCAGCAAATTCCACAGACCTACCACCCTCTGAGTGAAGAAGTTTCTCCTCATCTCAGTTTTGAAAGAGCAGCCCCTTATTCTAAGATTATGCCCCCTAGTTCTAGTTTCACCCATCTTTGGGAACATCCTTACTGCATCCACCCGATCAAGACCCTTCACAATCTTATATGTTTCAATAAGATCGCCTCTCATTCTTCTGAACTCCAATGAGTAGAGTCCCAATCTACTCAACCTCTCCTCATATGTCCGCCCCCTCATCCCCGGGATTAACCGAGTGAACCTTCTTTGTACTGCCTCGAGAGCAAGTATGTCTTTTCTTAAGTATGGAGACCAAAACTGTATGCAGTATTCCAGGTGCGGTCTCACCAATACCTTATATAACTGCAGCAATACCTCCTTGTTTTTATATTCTATCCCCCTAGCAATAAAAGCCAACATTCCGTTGGCTTTCTTGATCACCTGCTGCACCTGCATACCAACTTTTTGATTTTCTTGCACTAGGACCCCCAGATCCCTTTGTACTGCAGTACTTTCCAGTCTCTCGCCATTAAGAAAATAACTTGCTCTCTGATTTTTCCTGCCAAAGTGCATAACCTCACATTTTCCAATATTATATTGCATCTGCCAAATCTCCGCCCACTCACCCAGCCTGTCTATATCCCCTTGCAGGTTTTTTATGTCCTCCTCACTCTCTACTTTCCCTCCCATCTTTGTATCATCTGCAAATTTTGATATGTTGCACTCGGTCCCCTCCTCCAAATCGTTAATATAGATTGTAAAGAATTGGGGACCCAGCACCGACCCCTGTGGAACACCACTGGTTACTGGTTGCCAGTCCGAAAATGAACCATTTATCCCAACTCTCTGCTTCCTGTTTGATAACCAATCCTCCACCCATGCCAGAATATTACCCCCAATCCCGTGATTTTTTATCTTAAGTAATAATCTTTTATGTGGCACCTTGTCGAATGCCTTCTGGAAGTCTAAATACACTATGTCCACTGGTTCCCCTTTATCCACCCTATACGTTATATCCTCGAAGAACTCAAGCAAATTTGTCAGACATGACTTCCCCTTCATAAAGCCATGCTGACTTTGTCCTATTAAATTATGCTTATCTAAATGTTCCGTTACTGTCTCCTTAATAATAGACTCCAAAATTTTACCCACCACAGATGTTAAGCTAACTGGCCTATAATTTCCAGCCTTCTGCCTACTACCCTTTTTAAATAACGGTGTTACATTAGCAGTTTTCCAATCTGCCGGGACCTCTCCTGAGTCCAGGGAATTTTGGAAAACTATCACCAAAGCATCCACAATCCCTACTGCCACTTCCCTCAAGACCCTAGGATGGAAGCCATCAGGTCCAGGGGATTTATCCGCCTTGAGTCCCATTATTTTACTGAGTACCATCTCCTGAGTGATTTTAATCGTATTTAGCTCCTCCCCCCCGAGAGTCCCCTGTTTGTCCAGTGTTGGGATATTCTTAGTGTCCTCTACTGTAAAGACTGAAACAAAATATTTGTTCAGCATTTTTGCCATCTCCATGTTTCCCACCATTAATTTCCCGGTCTCATCCTCTAAGGGACCTATGTTTGCCTTAGCCACCCTTTTTCTTTTTATATAACTATAGAAACTCTTGCTATCTGTTTTTATATTTTTTGCTAATTTCTTTTCATAATCTAACTTCCCTTTCTTAATCAATCCTTTAGTTACTTTTTGCTGTCTTTTGAAGAATTCCCAATCTTCTATCCTCCCACTAAGTTTGGCTACCTTATATGTCCTTGTTTTTAGTCGGATACTATCCTTGATTTCTTTACTTAGCCACGGGTGGCTGTCATTTCTTTTACACCCTTTTTTCCTCAGTGGAATATATTTATTTTGAAAGTTGTAAAATAACTCCCTAAATGAACACCACTGCTCATGTACCGTCTTACCCTTTAATCTATTTTCCCAGTCCACTTTAATCAATTCTGCTCTCATACCATCATAGTCTCCTTTATTCAAGCTCAGTACGCTTGTTTGAGAATCAACCTTCTCACCCTCTAATTGGATATGGAATTCAACCATGTTGTGGTCGCTCGTTCCAAGGGGATCCTTAACTAGGACATTATTAATTAATCCTGACTCATTACACAGGACCAGGTCCAAGGTTGCCTGCCCCCTTGTAGGATCAGTTACATGCTCAAGAAATCCATCCCTGATGCACTCAATGAACTCGTCCTCAAGGCTGCTCTGCCCAATTTGATTTGTCCAGTTAATATGATAATTAAAATCCCCCATAATTATGGCTGTTCCCTTATTACATGCCCCGACTATCTCCTGATTAATACTTCTTCCAGCAGAGTTGCAACTATTAGGAGGCCTATATACTACGCCCACTAATGTTTTTTTTCCCTTATTATTCCTTATCTCCACCCAAACTGTTTCATTATCTTGATGCTTTGTCCCAATATCATTTCTCTGTATTACAGTGATTCCTTCCTTTATTAACATAGCCACCCCACCTCCCCTTCCTTCCTGCCTGTCCTTCCTGATTGTTAAATACCCTGGCATATTTAATTCCCAGTCGTTGTCACCCTGCAGCCATGTTTCTGTAATGGCCACAAGATCATACCCATACGTAGTTATTTGTGCCGTTAACTCGTCCATTTTATTACGAATGCTACGTGCATTCAGATAAAGAACTTTCAAATCTGTTTTGTGACGCTTAGTTCCTGCTTTTTCCTTTTTTAACACTTTACCTATTACTCCATACCTTCTGTCCCTTCCTGTTACGCTTTCCTCTCTCTCCCTGCTCAGGTTCCCAACCCCCTGCCACTTTAGTTTAAACCCTCCCCAACAGCACTAGCAAACACTCCTCCTAGGACAGCGGTCCCGGCCCTGCCCAGGTGCAGACCATCCGGTTTGTACTGGTCCCACCTCCCCCAGAACCGTTTCCAGTGTCCCAGGAATTTGAATCCCTCCCCCTTGCACCATTCCTCTAGCCACGTATTCATTTGAAATATCCTCCTATTTCTACTCTGACTAGCACGTGGCACTGGCAGCAATCCTGAGATTACTACCTTTGAGGTCCTATTTTTTAATTTACCTCCTAACTCCCTATATTCTGCTTTTAGGACCTCATCCCCTTTTTTACCTATATCGTTGGTGCCTATGTGCACCACGACAGCTGGCTGTTCGCCCTCCCCCTCCAAAATGTTCTGTAGCCGCTCCGAGACATCCTTGATCCTTGCACCAGGGAGGCAACACATCATCCTGGAGTCTCGGTTGCGGCCGCAGAATTAAATTAAACAGAATTAAACATGTATTTTAATTTCCACAGTTAGATATTGCAAGTTATAAAATATTTTGCTATATTTTACAGAAGCTTACTTTCTGGTAGTTTTTGTTCCTTGGAATGCTTCAACAGATGGTGTTTTGGACAAGGTGCCTCAACCTTGGGTAAACCCATTGTTTTGTATGCAGATTTTTTACTGTCCCAGTCTTTTTGTACAACTTTCCTTTGCACTGAATGATACCTGAAAAAAAATTTAAAAACTTCCAGAATATTTTTACATATAAGCACATGAAGAAAGCATAAGCAACAATTATTTTATTTAAAAAAGTAAAAACCAGTTGATAGATAGCAAGGTTCTTGAAACTATAAAACAGAACATTGCAGTGCAGAGAATAACATTATTTTGAATTGTACTTTCTATTAGACTACTTTATACAGAAATTTATTTAGAGACCCCAGCAAGAAGATTGTTTTACAAATTGTCAAGCCATTTCTAAACCATTTTTCTTGTTTTTTTCTGTTCTTTTGCTGCTGTCCCTTAGGTATTCAGAAGCCTTTGTACCAATTGTTCTGATGTGGTATTTCCTCCCCCACCCTGGTCAACAACACCAACATGATTTCCTCAGAAGAATCTCCCTATATCCATGCTTAATGGAGGAATCGGATGTCCAAAGGATGGATGGCAGGCAGGTCGGTCAAGCTGCACCAGAGGCACTCTGCATCCACCTTCCAGAAGCCACACGCCAGGATTTACAGATCGAGGTGCACATGTCAGAGAAGCAGTGACTGCAGAAACTTCATTGTACAAGGCACGCCATGAAAGATTTGTGCAAAATGCTTCATTTACCTCAGTGATGCCATTTGGACTACTGCCATGCCATTCAGTGGCTATGGTGAGCCAGCACCATGCAGCAGAGCTTTGGCTGGAATGGACACAGATGATGGTACTGTCTCTCAGGACTCCAACATATCCAGGCCCAGTGGCTGTCAAGGTTACAAATGCATTTAAGTTTTATGCTTTGGGTTCATTCCAGGCTTCCAGTGTGGGCATCCAGCTACACTCATTCTCTCTCTCTCTCCTTCCCTCTCCCCCTTCGATTCTCCCCTCCCCTCACACACTTTTGCTCCTTCCTTCTCCCCTTTGCCTCTCTCTCCCCCCCTCACTCTCACCCTCCTCCACTCAAGCTCTCTCCCTCTCTGCTCTCCACGTTCCCTTCCACTCACGCTCTCTCTCCCCTCCCCTCCGCTCACGCTCGCTCCCCTCCGCTCACGCTCGCTCCCCTCCGCTCCCCTCCCCTCCCCTCCGCTCGCTCCCCTCCCCTCACGCTCCCTCCCCTCCCCTCCCCTCACGCTCCCTCCCCTCCCCTCACGCTCCCTCCCCTCCCCTCCGCTCACGCTCCCTCCCCTCCCGCTCCCTCCCCTCCGCTCACGCTCCCTCCCCTCCGCTCACGCTCCCTCCCCTCCCCTCCGCTCACGCTCCCTCCCCTCCCCTCCGCTCACGCTCCCTCCCCTCCCCTCCGCTCACGCTCCCTCCCCTCCGCTCACGCTCCCTCCCCTCCGCTCACGCTCCCTCCCCTCCGCTCACGCTCCCTCCCCTCCGCTCCGCTCACGCTCCCTCCCCTCCGCTCACGCTCCCTCCCCTCCGCTCCGCTCACGCTCCCTCCCCTCCGCTCACGCTCCCTCCCCTCCGCTCACGCTCTCTCCCCTCCGCTCACGCTCCCTCCCCTCCGCTCCGCTCACGCTCCCTCCCCTCCCCTCCGCTCACGCTCCCTCCCCTCCCCTCCGCTCACGCTCCCTCCCCTCAGCTCACGCTCCCTCCCCTCCCCTCCGCTCACGCTCCCTCCCCTCCGCTCACGCTCCCTCCCCTCCCCTCCCCTCCGCTCACGCTCCCTCCCCTCCGCTCACGCTCCCTCCCCTCCCCTCCGCTCACGCTCCCTCCGCTCACTCCCCTCCCCTCCGCTCACGCTCACTAACATTTGGGGACATGTGCCAAAATTGGGAGAGCTGTCCCATAGACTAGTCAAGCAACAGCCTGACATAGACATACTCTCAGAATCATACCTTTCAGCCAATGTCCCAGACTCCTCCATCACCATCCCTGGGTCTGTCCTGTCCAACCAGCAGGACAGACCTACCAGAGGTGGGGGCATTGTGGTATACAGTTGGCTGAGAGTGGCCTTGAGAATCCTCAACATTGACTGCAGACCCCATGAAATTGCATGGCTTCAGATCAAACATGGGCAAGGAAACTTCCTGTTGAGTGCTACCTACTGCCCTCCTTCAGCCCAGGAATCAGTTCTCCTCCATGTTGAACACCACTTGGAGGAAGCACTGAGGGTAGCAAGGGCACAGACTATACTCTGGGTGGGGGACTTAAATGTCCATAAGCAAGAATGGTTCGGTAGCACCACTACTGACCGGGCTGAGTCCTGAAGGACATAGCTGCCGGACTGGGCGTGCGGCAGGTGGTGAGCGAACCAACACGAGGAAATAACCTTCCCTGACCGTGTCCTCACCAATCTGCCTGTCACATACGCATCTGTCCATGACAGTGTTGGTAGGAGTGACCACCGCACAGTCCTTGTGGAGATGAAGTCCCATCTTCACACTGAGGACACCATCCATTGTGTCATGTGGCACTACCACCGTGCTAAATGGGATAGATTAAGAACAGATCTGGCAGCTCAAAACTGGGCATCCATGAGGCATTATGGGCCATCAGCCACAGCAGAATTGTATTCCACCACAATCTGTAACCTCATAGCTCGGCATACCTCTTTCACTCCTCCATCACCATCAAGCCAGGCGTCCAAGGGACCAAAGACCTACTCCTGCTCCTATCTCTTATGGTCTTACGGTCAACTCTGATTCAATGAGGAGCATTCTAGGAGCAGCATCAGGTATTCCTGAAAATGAGGTGCCAACCTGATGAAGCTACAACACAGGTCTACATGCATGCTAAACAGCGAAAGCAGCAAGCTATAGACAGAGCTTAGCGATCCCAAAATCAACGGATCAGGCCAAAGCTCTGCAGTCCTGCCAAAACCAGTCACAAATAATGGTGGACAATTAAGCAACTAACGGGAGGAGGAGGCTCCACGAACATTCCCATCCTCAATGATGGTGGAGACCCGCACATGGGTGCAAAAGACAAGGCTGAAGTGTTCGCAACCATCTTCAGCCAGAAATGCTAAGTGGAAGATCCTTCTCGGCCTCCTCCCAAGATCCCCACCATCACAGAAGCCAGTCTTCAGCCAATTCAATTCACTTCACATGAGATCAAGAAATGGCTGAGTGCACTGGATACAGCAAAGCCTACGGGTCCCGGCAACATCCCAGCTGTCTTGCTGAAGACCTGTGCTCCAGATCTAGCCACACCTCTAGCCAAGCTGTTTCAGTACAGCTACAACACTGGCATCTACCCAACAATGTGGAAAATTGCCCAGGTATGTCTGTCCACAAAAAGGAGGACAAATCCAACCGGGGCAATTATCATCCTATTAGCCTACTCTCAACCATCAGCAAAGTGATGGAAGAAGTCGTCAACTGTGCTATCAAGCGCCACTTACACACCAATAACCTGCTTCCCGATGCTCCATTCACGTTCTGCCAGGAGCACTCCAGACCTCATTGCAGCCTTGGCCTAAACATGGACACAAGAGCTGAATTCCAGAGGTGAGGTGAGAGTGTCTGCCCTTGACATGAAAGCAGTATTCAACCAAGTGTGGCATCAAGGAGCCCTAGTAAAACTGAATGTCAATGGGGATCAGGGGGTAACTCTCTAGTGGCTGGCACAAAAGAAGATGGTTGCAGTTGTTGGAGGCCAATCATCCCAGCCACAGGACATCGCTGCAAGAGTTTCTCAGGGCAGCGTTCTAGGCTCAACTATCTTCAGATGCTTTATCAATGACCTTCCCTCCATCATAAGGTCAGAAGTGAGGCTGTTTGCTGACGATTGCACAGTGATTAGCTCTATTCGCAATTCCTCAGATAATGAAGCATGCTCCATGCACACATGCAGCAAAACCTGGACAACATGCAGACTTGGGCTGATAAGTGACAGGTAACATTCACACCACAAGTGCTAGGCAATGACCATCTCCAACAAAAGAGTGACTAACCACCTCCCCTTGACATTCAATGGCATTAACATTGCCGAATCTCCCACGATCAACATCCTGTAAGGAATCTTACAACACTAGGTTATAGTCCAACAATTTAATTTTAAAATCACAAGCTTTCGGAGATTATCCCCTTCGTCAGGTGAGTAGTGAATGAGAGGTTCTCAAATCGCATATCTTATATTAGGCTGGGACACCATCACACCAATCAAAGGTGTCGTTGGTGTTCAGACAGGTTAGCCACGGAAAACAGTAGGTCCCAGTATGCTGAATACACAATGGGTCAGATTACACAGACAGAGAGAAAGAGACCCGAAAGGCAGAGAGAGAGAGAATTTCAAGTTGTATTAAAAACAGATAACTTTTTGTTCCCTGCTGGTGGGGTTACGTGCACTGTGACATGAACCCAAGGTCCCGGTTGAGGCCGTCCTCATGGGTGCAGAACTTGGCTATCAATTTCTGCTCGACGATTTTGCATTGTCGTGTGTCTCGAAGGCCGCCTTGGAGAACGCTTACCCGAAGATCGGTGGCTGAATGTCCTTGACTGCTAAAGTGTTCCCCGACTGAGAGGGAACCCTCCTGTCTGGCGATTGTTGCGCGGTGTCCGTTCATCCATTGTCGCAGTGTCTGTATGGTCTCGTCAATGTACCATGCTCCGGGGCATCCTTTCCTGCAACGTATGAGGTAGACAACGTTGGCCGAGTCACAGGAATATGATGGACACCTACAGACGCTGAAAGACGCCCTCGTAAGAACGGGATATGACGCTCGACTTGTCGATCGACAGTTCCGACGGGCCACAGCGAAGAATCGCATAGACCTCCTCAGAAGACAAACACGGGACGCAACCAACAGAGTACCCTTCGTCATCCAGTACTTCCCCGGAGCGGAGAAACTACGCCATGTTCTCCGCAGCCTTCAACATTTCATCGATGACGACGAACACCTCGCTAAGGCCATCCCCACGCCTCCACTACTCGCCTTCAAACAGCCACCCAACCTCAAACAGACCATCGTTCGCAGCAAATTACCCAGCTTTCAGGAGAACAGCGTCCACGACACCACACAACCCTGCCACGGCAACCTCTGCAAGACATGCCAGGTCATCGACACAGATACCACCATCACACGAGAGGACACCACCCACCAGGTACATGGTTCATACTCCTGTGACTCGGCCAACGTTGTCTACCTCATACGTTGCAGGAAAGGATGCCCTGGAGCATGGTACATTGGCGAGACCATACAGACACTGCGACAATGGATGAACGGATACCGCGCGACAATCGCCAGACAGGAGGGTTCCCTCCCAGTCGGGGAACACTTTAGCAGTCAAGGACATTCAGCCACCGATCTTCGGGTAAACGTTCTCCAAGGCAGCCTTCGAGACACACGACAACGCAAAATCGTCGAGCAGAAATTGATAGCCAAGTTCCGCACCCATGAGGACGGCCTCAACCAGGATCTTGGGTTCATGTCACGCTACACGTAACCCCACCAGCAGGGAACAAAAAGTTATCTGTTTTTAATACAACTTGAAATGCTCTCTCTCTCTCTGCCTTTCGGGTCTCTTTCTCTCTGTCTGTATAATTTGACACATTGTGTATTCAGCATACTGGGACTGACTGTTTTCCGTGGCTAACCTGTCTGAACACCAACGACACCTTTGATTGGTGTGATGGTGTCCCAGCCTAATATAAGATATGCGATTTGAGAACCTCTCATTCACTACTCACCTGACGAAGGAGATAATCTCCGAAAGCTTGTGATTTTAAAATAAAATTGTTGGACGATAACCTGGTGTTGTAAGATTCCTTACATTTGTCCACCCCAGTCCATCACCGACATCTCCACATCAACATCCTGGGCATTGCCATTGACCAGAAATTCAACTGGACCGGCCACAAAAATGCTATGGCTACTACAGCAGTCCAGGTTGGGTATTACCATAAGACCATAAGAGATAGGAGCAGGAGTAGGCCATTCAGCCCCTCAAACCTGCACCGCCATTTAATGAGATCATGGCTGATCTGATTTTTACCTCAACTCCACTTTCCCGCCCTTTCCCCATATCCTTTGACTCCCAAAAATATGTATAACTCAGCCTTGAATGTATTCAATGACTCAGCCTCCACAGCTTTTTGGGGTAAAGAATTCCAAAGATTCATGACCCTCTGGGAGAAGAAATTCCTCCTCATTTCTGTCTTAAATGGGTGACCCCCTAATTCTGAGACTATGCCTCCTAGTTTTAGATTCCCCCATGAGGGGTAACATCCTCTCAGCATCTACCTTATTGAGTTCCCTCAGAATCTTGTATGTTTCAATAAGATCTCCTCTCATTCTTCTAAACTCCAATGAGTTTAGACCCAACCTGTTCTATCTTTCCTCATAAGACAACCCTTCCATACCCGGAATCAACCTAGTGAACCTTCTCTGAACTGCCTCCAATGCAAGTGTGTCCTTCCTTAAATAAGGCCACCAGACCTGTACGCAGTACTCCAGGTGTGGTCTCACCAGCACCCTGTACAGTTGTAGCATGACTTCCCTGCTTTTATACTCCATCCCCCTAGAGATAAAAGCCAATATTCCGTTTGCATTCTGGATTACCTGGTGCACCTGTATGTTGACTTTTTCTGTTTCATGTACGAGGTCACCCAGATCCCTCTGTACTGCAGCATTTTGTAGTATTTCTCCATTCAAATCATATTTTGCTTTTTTATTTTTCCTCCCAAAGTGGATGACTTCACATTTTCCCACATTATATTCCATCTGCCAAATTATTGCCCATTCGCTTAACCTGTCAATATCCCTTTGCAGACACTTTGTGTCCTCATCGCAACTTGCTTTTCCACCTATCTTTGTATCATCAGCAAATTTGGCCACAAGACACTCTGTTCCTTCATCCAAGTCATTGATATATATTGTTAATAGTTGAGGCCCCAGCACTGAGCCCTGCGGCACCCCACTAGTTACAGATTGCCATTTTGAAAATGACCCTTTTATCCCGACTCTTTGTTTTCTGTTAGTTAGCCAATCCTCTATCCATGCCAGTATATCACCCCCAACGCCATGAGCTCTTATCTTGTGCAGTAATCTTTTATGTGGCACCTTATCGAATGCCTTTTGGAAATCCAAATATACTGCATCCATTGGTTCCCCTTTATCCACCCTGCCCGTTGCTTCCTCAAAGAACTCTAATAAATTTGATGTGGAGATGCCGGTGATGGACTGGGGTTGACAATTGTAAACAATTTTACAACACCAAGTTATAGTCCAGCAATTTTATTTTAAATTCACAAGCTTTCGGAGGCTACCTCCTTCGTCAGGTGAACGATGTGAAAATTTGTCAGACATAATTTCCCCTTCATAAAACCATGTTGATTCTCCTTGATTGTATTATGAGTCTCCAAATGTCCTGCTACTACTTCCTTAATAATGGATTCTAGCATTTTCCCAATGACAGATGTTAGGCTAACTGGTCTATAGTTAACTGCTTTTTGTCTCACTCCCTTCTTGAATAGGGGTGTTACGTTTGCGGTTTTCCAATCCGGTGGGACCTTTCCAGAATCTAGTGAATTCTGGAAGATTACAACCAATGCATCCACTATCTCTGTTGCCACTTCCTTAAAGACCCTCGGATGCAAGCCATCAGGTCCAGGGAACGTGTTGGCCTTTAGACCCATTAGTTTACCTAGTACTTTTTCTCTAGTGATAGTGATTGCTTTTAGTTCCTCCCTCCCCTTTGTCCCTTGATTTTCTACTATTATTGGTATGTCATTAGTGTCTTCTAGTGTGAAGACAGATACAAAATACCTGTTCCATTCCTCTGCCATTTCCTTGTCTCCCATTATTTCCCCAGTCTCATCCTCTAAGGGACCAATGTTTACTTTAGATACCCTCTTCCTTTTTATATACTTGCAGAAGCTTTTACCGTCAGTTTTTATATTTCTTGCTAGTTTACTCTCATAATTTATTTTCTCTCTCTTTATTATTCTTTTAGTCATCCTTTGCTGGTTTTTAAAGTATTCCCAATCTTTGGGCTTACCAGTAATCTTTGCCATGTTGTATGCTTTTTCTTTTAACCTGATACCATCCTTGACTTCCTTAGTTAGCCATGGTTGGTTCATCCTTTATGTGGAGTCTTTCCTCCTCACAGGGATATATTATTGTTGTGAGTCATAAAATATATTTTTAAATGTTTGCCACTGCTTATCCACCATCATACCACCATTATATTCTGCGGCAAGTGACTCACCTCTTGACTCCCCAAAGCCTTTCCACCATCTACAAGGCACAAGTCAGGAGTGTGATGGAATACTCTCCAGTTGCCTGGATGAGTGCAGCTCCAACAACATTCAAGAAGCTCGACACCATCCAGGACAAAGCAGCCCACTTGATCGTCAGCCCATCCACCACCTTAAACATTCACTCCCTCCACCACCCGCAGTGTGTACTATTTACAGGATGCACTGCAGCAACTCGCCAAGACTTCTTCAACAGCACCTCACCAACCCAGGACCTCCACCACCTAGAAGAATAAAGGCAGTAGGGGCATGGGAACACCACCACCTCCAAGTCACACACCATCCCGACTTGAACATATATCGCCATTCCTTCATTGTCACTGAGTCAAAATCCAGGAACTCCCTACCTAACAGCACTGTGGAAGTACTTTACCATATGGACTACAGCAGTTCAAGGCGGTGGCTCAGCAACACCTTCTCAAGGCCAACCAGGGATGGGTAATAAACGCTGGCTTTGCTGGCAACACCCATATCCCCAAAACACATTTTAAAAAACTCTCTCCTTCCTTCTCCCCTTCGTCTCTCTCCATCCTTCTCTCCCCATTTCCCACCATTCTCTCTCCCTACTTCTCTTCCCTTTACTAACTCTCTCCCCTTCCCTCCCCCTACCCTCCACTCACTATTCTTCCCTCTCCTCCTTCTATCCACACATTCACTCTCTCTCTCTCCCTCCTTATCCCCTTCCCCTCATTCTCCTTCCCTTCGCCCCTTCACCACTCATTCTCTCAACCCTTCCTCTCCACGCCCTCTCTTCTCCGCCCCATTCTCTCCACGCCCTCTCTTCTCCGCCCCATTCTCTCTCCCCTTCCTCTCCATTCTCTCTCTTCTCCCACCCACACACTCTTCCCCTCCCTCCTCTCACCCCATGCATTCTCCCCTTCTTTTCTCCCACTCACTCCTCACTCTCCCCCTCTCTCTTCTCCCACCCACTCGCTCACTCTCCCCCTCTCTCTTCTCCCACCCACTCGCTCACTCTCCCCCTCTCTCTTCTCCCACCCACTCGCTCACTCTCCCCCTCTCTCTTCTCCCACCCACTCACTCACTCTCCCCCTCTCTCTTCTCCCACCCACTCTCCCCCTCTCTCTTCTCCCACCCACTCGCTCACTCTCCCCCTCTCTCTTCTCCCACCCACTCGCTCACTCTCCCCCTCTCTCTTCTCCCACCCACTCGCTCACTCTCCCCCTCTCTCTTCTCCCACCCACTCGCTCACTCTCCCCCTCTCTCTTCTCCCACCCACTCGCTCACTCTCCCCCTCTCTCTTCTCCCACCCACTCACTCTCCCCCTCTCTCTTCTCCCACCCACTCACTCACTCTCCCCCTCTCTCTTCTCCCACCCACTCGCTCACTCTCCCCCTCTCTCTTCTCCCACCCACTCACTCTCCCCCTCTCTCTTCTCCCACCCACTCACTCACTCTCCCCCTCTCTCTTCTCCCACCCACTCGCTCACTCTCCCCCTCTCTCTTCTCCCACCCACTCGCTCACTCTCCCCCTCTCTCTTCTCCCACCCACTCGCTCACTCTCCCCCTCTCTCTTCTCCCACCCACTCGCTCACTCTCCCCCTCTCTCTTCTCCCACCCACTCGCTCACTCTCCCCCTCTCTCTTCTCCCACCCACTCGCTCTCCCCCTCTCTCTCCTCCCACCCACTCACTCACTCACTCTCCCCCTCTCTCTTCTCCCACCCACTCACTCCTCACTCTCCCCCTCTCTCTTCTCCCACCCACTCACTCACTCTCCCCCTCTCTCTTCTCCCACCCACTCACTCACTCTCCCCCTCTCTCTTCTCCCACCCACTCACTCTCCCCCTCTCTCTCCTCCCATCCACTCACTCCTCACTCTCCCCCTCTCTCTTCTCCCACCCACTCACTCCTCACTCTCCCCCACCCACTCACTCCTCACTCTCCCCCACCCACTCACTCCTCAACTCTCCCCCTCTCTCTTCTCCCACCCACTCACTCCTCACTCTCCCCCACCCACTCACTCCTCACTCTCCCCCACCCACTCACTCCTCACTCTCCCCCTCTCTCTTCTCCCACCCACTCACTCCTCACTCTCCCCCACCCACTCACTCCTCACTCTCCCCCACCCACTCACTCCTCACTCTCCCCCTCTCTCTTCTCCCACCCACTCACTCCTCACTCTCCCCCTCACTCTCCCCCTCACTCTCCCCCACCCACTCACTCCTCACTCTCCCCCTCTCTCTTCTCCCACCCACTCACTCCTCACTCTCCCCCTCTCTCTTCTCCCACCCACTCCTCAGTCTCCCACCCATTCACCCCCTCCTCCCATCCACTCACTCTCGCTCTCCCACCCACTCTCCCTGTCTCTCCCCGATGACTTGTGGCCGGCCAGACACTCACTTGAGCGGGCGGCGAATTGGCGGTTCCGGGCGGGGGAGCAGGTTGTAGATACACTCGGACGGGGCCTCAGCGTTCATCGCGGCTCAGAAAAAAATGTTTGAAAACAATGGAATGAAAGATCCACTCCGTCCACGTTACCATGGAGACCGTTTCTAACAACAAACCCGCTTCGAAATACATCACTTCCGCTCTGCTTTCCCGTGGCGTGTGATTGGCCAGATTATCAAAAGCCATGTCTAAAAATGAAAATCTGCGCAAGAGACGAGATAGTAATAGTGAGATAGAGAGTAACAGTGAGATAGAGATAGAGAGTAATAGTGAGATAGAGAGTAACAGTGAGATAGAGATAGAGAGTAATAGTGAGATAGACATCGAGAGTAATAGTGAGAGAGAGTAATAGTGAGATGGAGATAGAGAGTAATAGTGTGATAGAGAGTAATAGTGAGATAGAGAGTAATAGTGAGATAGAGATAGAGAGTAACAGTGAGATAGAGAGTAACAGTGAGATAGAGAGTAACAGTGAGATAGAGAGTAATAGTGAGATAGAGAGTAATAGTGAGATAGACATAGAGAGTAATAGTGAGATAGAGAGTAATAGTGAGATAGAGATAGAGTAACAGTGAGATAGAGAGTAACAGTGAGATAGAGAGTAACAGTGAGATAGAGATAGAATAATTGTGAGATAGAGAGTAATAGTGAGATAGAGAGAGAGCATTGGTGAGATAGAGAGTAATAGTGAGATAGAGAGAGAGCATTGGTGAGATAGAGAGTAATAGTGAGATTGAGATAGAGGGTAATAGTGAGATAGAGAGTAATAGTGAGATAGATATAGAGAGTAACAGTGAGATAGAGAGTAACAGTGAGATAGAGATGGGGACTAATAGTGAGAGAGAGAGTAATAGTGAGATAGAGATAGAGAGTAATAGTGAGATAGAGAGTAATAGTGAGATAGACATAGAGAGTAATAGTGAGATAGAGAGTAATAGTGAGATAGAGATAGAGAGTAACAGTGAGATAGAGATAGAGAGTTATAGTGAGATAGAGAGTAATAGTGAGATGGACATAGAGAGTAATAGTGAGATAGAGAGTAATAGTGAGATAGAGAGTAATAGTGAGATGGACATAGAGAGTAATAGTGAGATAGAGAGTAACAGTGAGATAGAGAGTAATAGTGAGATAGAGAGAGAGCATTGGTGAGATAGAGAGTAATAGTGAGATAGAGAGATGCATTGGTGAGATAGAGAGTAATAGTGAGATTGAGATAGAGGGTAATAGTGAGATAGAGAGTAATAGTGAGATAGAGATAGAGAGTAACAGTGAGATAGAGAGTAACAGTGAGATAGAGATAGGGACTAATAGTGAGAGAGAGAGTAATAGTGAGATAGAGATAGAGAGTAATAGTGAGATAGAGAGTAATAGTGAGATAGAGAGTAATAGTGAGATAGAGATAGAGAGTAACAGTGAGATAGAGATAGAGAGTAACAGTGAGATAGAGAGTAATAGTGAGATGGACATAGAGAGTAATAGTGAGATAGAGAGTAATAGTGAGATAGAGAGTAATAGTGAGATAGACATAGAGAGTAATAGTGAGATAGAGAGTAATAGTGAGATAGAGAGTAACAGTGAGATAGAGATAGAGTAACAGTGAGATAGAGAGTAACAGTGAGATAGACATAAAGAGCAATAGTGAGATAGAGATAGAGAGTAATAGTGAGATAGAGAGTAATAGTGAGATAGAGATAGAGAGTAATAGTGAGATAGAGAGTAATAGTGAAATACCGATTAATAGTGAGATAGACATGAAGAGTAATAGTGAGATATAGAGAATGTAATAGTGAGATAGAGAGTAATAGTGGGACAGAGATAGAGTAATAATGAGATAGAGCATAATAGTGAGAGATAGAGAGTAATAGTGAGATAGAAAGTAATAGTGATATAGAGATAGAGAGTAACAGTGAGATAGAGAGTAACAGTGAGATAGAGAGTAACAGTGAGATAGAGATAGAGAGTAACAGTGAGATAGAGATAGAGAATAATTGTGAGATAGAGAGTAATAGTGAGATAGAGAGAGAGCATTGGTGAGATAGAGAGTAATAGTGAGATTGAGATAGAGGGTAATAGTGAGATAGAGAGTAATAGTGAGATAGAGATAGAGAGTAACAGTGAGATAGAGAGTAACAGTGAGATAGAGATAGGGACTAATAGTGAGAGGGAGAGTAATAGTGAGATAGAGATAGTAATAGTGAGATAGAGAGTAATAGTGAGATATAGATAGAGTATTGGTGAGACAGAGAGTAATAGTGAGATAGTAATAGTGAGATAGAGGGTAATAGTGAGATAGAGAGTAACAGTGGGATAGAGAAAGAGAGTAACAGTGAGATAGAGATAGAGAGTTATAGTGAGATAGAGAGTAATAGTGAGATGGACATAGAGAGTAATAGTGAGATAGAGAGTAATAGTGAGATAGAGAGTAATAGTGAGATGGACATAGAGAGTAATAGTGAGATAGAGAGTAACAGTGAGATAGAGAGTAATAGTGAGATAGAGAGAGAGCATTGGTGAGATAGAGAGTAATAGTGAGATAGAGAGATGCATTGGTGAGATAGAGAGTAATAGTGAGATTGAGATAGAGGGTAATAGTGAGATAGAGAGTAATAGTGAGATAGAGATAGAGAGTAACAGTGAGATAGAGAGTAACAGTGAGATAGAGATAGGGACTAATAGTGAGAGAGAGAGTAATAGTGAGATAGAGATAGAGAGTAATAGTGAGATAGAGAGTAATAGTGAGATAGAGAGTAATAGTGAGATAGAGATAGAGAGTAACAGTGAGATAGAGATAGAGAGTAACAGTGAGATAGAGAGTAATAGTGAGATGGACATAGAGAGTAATAGTGAGATAGAGAGTAATAGTGAGATAGAGAGTAATAGTGAGATAGACATAGAGAGTAATAGTGAGATAGAGAGTAATAGTGAGATAGAGAGTAACAGTGAGATAGAGATAGAGTAACAGTGAGATAGAGAGTAACAGTGAGATAGACATAAAGAGCAATAGTGAGATAGAGATAGAGAGTAATAGTGAGATAGAGAGTAATAGTGAGATAGAGATAGAGAGTAATAGTGAGATAGAGAGTAATAGTGAAATACCGATTAATAGTGAGATAGACATGAAGAGTAATAGTGAGATATAGAGAATGTAATAGTGAGATAGAGAGTAATAGTGGGACAGAGATAGAGTAATAATGAGATAGAGCATAATAGTGAGAGATAGAGAGTAATAGTGAGATAGAAAGTAATAGTGATATAGAGATAGAGAGTAACAGTGAGATAGAGAGTAACAGTGAGATAGAGAGTAACAGTGAGATAGAGATAGAGAGTAACAGTGAGATAGAGATAGAGAATAATTGTGAGATAGAGAGTAATAGTGAGATAGAGAGAGAGCATTGGTGAGATAGAGAGTAATAGTGAGATTGAGATAGAGGGTAATAGTGAGATAGAGAGTAATAGTGAGATAGAGATAGAGAGTAACAGTGAGATAGAGAGTAACAGTGAGATAGAGATAGGGACTAATAGTGAGAGGGAGAGTAATAGTGAGATAGAGATAGTAATAGTGAGATAGAGAGTAATAGTGAGATATAGATAGAGTATTGGTGAGACAGAGAGTAATAGTGAGATAGTAATAGTGAGATAGAGGGTAATAGTGAGATAGAGAGTAACAGTGGGATAGAGAAAGAGAGTAACAGTGAGATAGAGAGTGACAGTGAGATAGAGAGTAATAGTGAGATAGAGATAGAGTATTAGTGAGATAGTGAGTAATAGTGAGATAGAGAGTAATAATGAGATAGAGAGTAATAGTGAGATAGACATAGAGAGTAATAGTGAGATAGACATAGAGAGTAATAGTGAGATAGAGATAGAGTAACAGTGAGATAGAGAGTAACAGTGAGATAGAGAGTAACAGTGAGATAGAGAGTAACAGTGAGATAGAGATAGAGTAAAAGTGAGATAGAGAGTAACAGTGAGATAGACATAAAGAGCAATAGTGAGATAGAGATAGAGAGTAATAGTGAGATAGAGATAGAGAGTAATAGTGAGATAGAGATAGAGAGTAATAGTGAGATAGAGAGTAATAGTGAAATACCGATTAATAGTGAGATAGACATGAAGAGTAATAGTGAGATATAGAGAATGTAATAGTGAGATAGAGAGTAATAGTGGGACAGAGATAGAGTAATAATGAGATAGAGCATAATAGTGAGAGATAGAGAGTAATAGTGAGATAGAAAGTAATAGTGATATAGAGATAGAGAGTAACAGTGAGATAGAGAGTAACAGTGAGATAGAGAGTAACAGTGAGATAGAGATAGAGAATAATTGTGAGATAGAGAGTAATAGTGAGATAGAGAGAGAGCATTGGTGAGATAGAGAGTAATAGTGAGATAGAGAGAGAGCATTGGTGAGATAGAGAGTAATAGTGAGATTGAGATAGAGGGTAATAGTGAGATAGAGAGTAATAGTGAGATAGAGATAGAGAGTAACAGTGAGATAGAGAGTAACAGTGAGATAGAGAGTAACAGTGAGATAGAGATAGGGACTAATAGTGAGAGAGAGAGTAATAGTGAGATAGAGATAGAGAGTAATAGTGAGATAGAGAGTAATAGTGAGATAGAGATAGAGAGTAATAGTGAGATAGAGAGTAATAGTGAGATAGAGATAGAGAGTAACAGTGAGATAGAGATGGAGCGTAATAGTGAGATAGAGAGTAATAGTGAGATGGACATAGAGAGTAATAGTGAGATAGAGAGTAATAGTGAGATAGAGAGTAATAGTGAGATGGACATAGAGAGTAATAGTGAGATAGAGAGTAACAGTGAGATAGAGAGTAACAGTGAGATAGAGAGTAACAGTGAGATAGAGATAGAGTAACAGTGAGATAGAGAGTAACAGTGAGATAGACATAAAGAGCAATAGTGAGATAGAGATAGAGAGTAATAGTGAGATAGAGAGTAATAGTGAGATAGAGATAGAGAGTAATAGTGAGATAGAGAGTAATAGTGAAATACCGATTAATAGTGAGATAGACATGAAGAGTAATAGTGAGATATAGAGAATGTAATAGTGAGATAGAGAGTAATAGTGGGACAGAGATAGAGTAATAATGAGATAGAGCATAATAGTGAGAGATAGAGAGTAATAGTGAGATAGAAAGTAATAGTGATATAGAGATAGAGAGTAACAGTGAGATAGAGAGTAACAGTGAGATAGAGAGTAACAGTGAGATAGAGATAGAGAGTAACAGTGAGATAGAGATAGAGAATAATTGTGAGATAGAGAGTAATAGTGAGATAGAGAGAGAGCATTGGTGAGATAGAGAGTAATAGTGAGATTGAGATAGAGGGTAATAGTGAGATAGAGAGTAATAGTGAGATAGAGATAGAGAGTAACAGTGAGATAGAGAGTAACAGTGAGATAGAGATAGGGACTAATAGTGAGAGAGAGAGTAATAGTGAGATAGAGATAGTAATAGTGAGATAGAGAGTAATAGTGAGATATAGATAGAGTATTGGTGAGACAGAGAGTAATAGTGAGATAGTAATAGTGTGATAGAGGGTAATAGTGAGATAGAGAGTAACAGTGGGATAGAGATAGAGAGTAACAGTGAGATAGAGAGTAATAGTGAGATAGAGATAGAGTATTAGTGAGATAGTGAGTAATAGTGAGATAGAGAGTAATAATGAGATAGAGAGTAATAGTGAGATAGACATAGAGAGTAATAGTGAGATAGAGAGTAACAGTGAGATAGAGATAGAGTAACAGTGAGATAGAGAGTAACAGTGAGATAGAGAGTAACAGTGAGATAGAGAGTAACAGTGAGATAGAGATAGAGTAACAGTGAGATAGAGAGTAACAGTGAGATAGACATAAAGAGCAATAGTGAGATAGAGATAGAGAGTAATAGTGAGATAGAGATAGAGAGTAATAGTGAGATAGAGATAGAGAGTAATAGTGAGATAGAGAGTAATAGTGAAATACCGATTAATAGTGAGATAGACATGAAGAGTAATAGTGAGATATAGAGAATGTAATAGTGAGATAGAGAGTAATAATGGGACAGAGATAGAGTAATAATGAGATAGAGCATAATAGTGAGAGATAGAGAGTAATAGTGAGATAGAAAGTGATAGAGAGTAACAGTGAGATAGAGAGTAACAGTGAGATAGAGAGTAACAGTGAGATAGAGATAGAGAATAATTGTGAGATAGAGAGTAATAGTGAGATAGAGAGAGAGCATTGGTGAGATAGAGAGTAATAGTGAGATAGAGAGAGAGCATTGGTGAGATAGAGAGTAATAGTGAGATTGAGATAGAGGGTAATAGTGAGATAGAGAGTAATAGTGAGATAGAGATAGAGAGTAACAGTGAGATAGAGAGTAACAGTGAGATAGAGAGTAACAGTGAGATAGAGATAGGGACTAATAGTGAGAGATAGAGTAATAGTGAGATAGAGATAGAGAGTAATAGTGAGATAGAGAGTAATAGTGAGATAGAGATAGAGAGTAATAGTGAGATAGAGAGTAATCGTGAGATAGAGATAGAGAGTAACAGTGAGATAGAGATAGAGAGTAATAGTGAGATAGAGAGTAATAGTGAGATGGACATAGAGAGTAATAGTAAGATAGAGAGTAATAGTGAGATAGAGAGTAATAGTGAGATGGACATAGAGAGTAATAGTGAGATAGAGAGTAACAGTGAGATAGAGAGTAACAGTGAGATAGAGAGTAACAGTGAGATAGAGATAGAGTAACAGTGAGATAGAGAGTAACAGTGAGATAGACATAAAGAGCAATAGTGAGATAGAGATAGAGAGTAATAGTGAGATAGAGATAGAGAGTAATAGTGAGATAGAGAGTAATAGTGAAATACCGATTAATAGTGAGATAGACATGAAGAGTAATAGTGAGATATAGAGAATGTAATAGTGAGATAGAGAGTAATAGTGGGACAGAGATAGAGTAATAATGAGATAGAGCATAATAGTGAGAGATAGAGAGTAATAGTGAGATAGAAAGTAATAGTGATATAGAGATAGAGAGTAACAGTGAGATAGAGAGTAACAGTGAGATAGAGAGTAACAGTGAGATAGAGAGTAACAGTGAGATAGAGAGTAACAGTGAGATAGAGATAGAGAATAATTGTGAGATAGAGAGTAATAGTGAGATAGAGAGAGAGCATTGGTGAGATAGAGAGTAATAGTGAGATAGAGAGAGAGCATTGGTGAGATAGAGAGTAATAGTGAGATTGAGATAGAGGGTAATAGTGAGATAGAGAGTAATAGTGAGATAGAGATAGAGAGTAACAGTGAGATAGAGAGTAACAGTGAGATAGAGAGTAACAGTGAGATAGAGATAGGGACTAATAGTGAGAGATAGAGTAATAGTGAGATAGAGATAGAGAGTAATAGTGAGATAGAGAGTAATAGTGAGATAGAGATAGAGAGTAATAGTGAGATAGAGAGTAATCGTGAGATAGAAAGTGATAGAGAGTAACAGTGAGATAGAGAGTAACAGTGAGATAGAGAGTAACAGTGAGATAGAGATAGAGAATAATTGTGAGATAGAGAGTAATAGTGAGATAGAGAGAGAGCATTGGTGAGATAGAGAGTAATAGTGAGATAGAGAGAGAGCATTGGTGAGATAGAGAGTAATAGTGAGATTGAGATAGAGGGTAATAGTGAGATAGAGAGTAATAGTGAGATAGAGATAGAGAGTAACAGTGAGATAGAGAGTAACAGTGAGATAGAGAGTAACAGTGAGATAGAGATAGGGACTAATAGTGAGAGAGAGAGTAATAGTGAGATAGAGATAGAGAGTAATAGTGAGATAGAGAGTAATAGTGAGATAGAGATAGAGAGTAATAGTGAGATAGAGAGTAATCGTGAGATAGAGATAGAGAGTAACAGTGAGATAGAGATAGAGAGTAATAGTGAGATAGAGAGTAATAGTGAGATGGACATAGAGAGTAATAGTAAGATAGAGAGTAATAGTGAGATAGAGAGTAATAGTGAGATGGACATAGAGAGTAATAGTGAGATAGAGAGTAACAGTGAGATAGAGAGTAACAGTGAGATAGAGAGTAACAGTGAGATAGAGATAGAGTAACAGTGAGATAGAGAGTAACAGTGAGATAGACATAAAGAGCAATAGTGAGATAGAGATAGAGAGTAATAGTGAGATAGAGATAGAGAGTAATAGTGAGATAGAGAGTAATAGTGAAATACCGATTAATAGTGAGATAGACATGAAGAGTAATAGTGAGATATAGAGAATGTAATAGTGAGATAGAGAGTAATAGTGGGACAGAGATAGAGTAATAATGAGATAGAGCATAATAGTGAGAGATAGAGAGTAATAGTGAGATAGAAAGTAATAGTGATATAGAGATAGAGAGTAACAGTGAGATAGAGAGTAACAGTGAGATAGAGAGTAACAGTGAGATAGAGATAGAGAATAATTGTGAGATAGAGAGTAATAGTGAGATAGAGAGAGAGCATTGGTGAGATAGAGAGTAATAGTGAGATAGAGAGATGCATTGGTGAGATAGAGAGTAATAGTGAGATTGAGATAGAGGGTAATAGTGAGATAGAGAGTAATAGTGAGATAGAGATAGAGAGTAACAGTGAGATAGAGAGTAACAGTGAGATAGAGATAGGGACTAATAGTGAGAGAGAGAGTAATAGTGAGATAGAGATAGAGAGTAATAGTGAGATAGAGAGTAATAGTGAGATAGAGAGTAATAGTGAGATAGAGATAGAGAGTAACAGTGAGATAGAGATAGAGAGTAATAGTGAGATAGAGAGTAATAGTGAGATGGACATAGAGAGTAATAGTGAGATAGAGAGTAATAGTGAGATAGAGAGTAATAGTGAGATAGACATAGAGAGTAATAGTGAGATAGAGAGTAACAGTGAGATAGAGAGTAACAGTGAGATAGACATAAAGAGCAATAGTGAGATAGAGATAGAGAGTAATAGTGAGATAGAGAGTAATAGTGAGATAGAGATAGAGAGTAATAGTGAGATAGAGAGTAATAGTGAAATACCGATTAATAGTGAGATAGTCATGAAGAGTAATAGTGAGATATAGAGAATGTAATAGTGAGATAGAGAGTAATAGTGGGACAGAGATAGAGTAATAATGAGATAGAGCATAATAGTGAGAGATAGAGAGTAATAGTGAGATAGAAAGTAATAGTGATATAGAGATAGAGAGTAACAGTGAGATAGAGAGTAACAGTGAGATAGAGAGTAACAGTGAGATAGAGATAGAGAATAATTGTGAGATAGAGAGTAATAGTGAGATAGAGAGAGAGCATTGGTGATATAGAGAGTAATAGTGAGATTGAGATAGAGGGTTATAGTGAGATAGAGAGTAATAGTGAGATAGAGATAGAGAGTAACAGTGAGATAGAGAGTAACAGTGAGATAGAGATAGGGACTAATAGTGAGAGAGAGAGTAATAGTGAGATAGAGATAGTAATAGTGAGATAGAGAGTAATAGTGAGATATAGATAGAGTATTGGTGAGACAGAGAGTAATAGTGAGATAGTAATAGTGAGATAGAGGGTAATAGTGAGATAGAGAGTAACAGTGGGATAGAGATAGAGAGTAACAGTGAGATAGAGAGTAACAGTGAGATAGAGAGTAATAGTGAGATAGAGATAGAGTATTAGTGAGATAGTGAGTAATAGTGAGATAGAGAGTAATAATGAGATAGAGAGTAATAGTGAGATCGACATAGAGTATTGGTGAGATAGTAATAGTGAGATAGAGATAGAGAGTAATAGTGAGATAGAGAGTAATAGCCATGATCTTATTGAATGGCGGAGCAGGCTCGAGGGGCCGATTGGCCTACTCCTGCTCCTATTTCTTATGTTCTTATGTTCTTATAATAGTGAGGTAGAGATAGAGAATAATAGTGAGATAGAGAGGAATAATAGTGAGATAGAGAGTAATAATGAGATAGAGAGTAATAATGAGATAGAGAGTAACAGTGAGATAGAGAGTAACAGTGAGATAGAGATAGAGTATTAGTGAGATCGAGAGTAATAGTGAGATAGAGATAGAGAGTACTAGTGAGATGGAGAGTACTAGTGAGATGGAGAGTAATAGTGAGATAGATGTAAAGTCATAGTGAGATAGAGAGTAATAGTGAGATAGAGAGTAATAGTGAGATAGAGACAAAAAGTAATATTGAGATAGAGATAGAGTAATAGTGAGATAAGGAGTAATAGTGAGATAGAGAGTAATGGTGAGATAGAGTAATTATGAGCTGGAGATAAGGCAATAGTGGTGAGTGTCTGGAACAAGCTGCCAGAGGCAGTAGTGGAGGCGGATACAATTTTGTCTTTTAAAAAGCATTTGGACAGTTACATGGGTAAGATGGGTATAGAGGGATATGGGCCAAGTGCAGGTAATTGGGACTAGCTTAGTGGTATAAACTGGGCGACATGTTGGGCCGAAGGGCCTGTTTCCGTGTTGTAAACTTCTATGATTCTATGATTCTATGAACCCTGTGGCACACCACTGGAAACAGATTTCCATTCGCAAAGACACCCATCGACTTTTACCCTTTGTTTCCTGTTACTGAACCAATTTTGGATCCAATTCGCCACATTTCCCTGTATCCCATGGGCTTTTACCTTTCTGACCAGTCTGCCATGTGGGACCTTGTCAAATGCCTTATTAAAATCCATGTAGACAACATCCACTGCACTACCCTCGTCAATCCTCCTCGTCACTTCCTCAAAGAATTCAATCAGATTTGTAAGGCATAACCTTCCCTGAACAAATCCATGCTGACTATCCCTGATTAAACCATGCCTTTCCAAGTGACAGTTTATCCTGTCTCTCAGTATTGATTCTAATAGTTTGCCCACCACCGAGGTAAGACTGACTGGCCTATAATTGTTCAGCCTTTCCCTCGTAGCCTTTTTAAGCAATGGTACTATGTTTGCAGTCTTCCAGTCCTCCGGTACCTCCCCTGTATCTAGTGAGGATTGGAAAATGATCCTCAGAGCATCCGTTATTTCCTCCTTGGCTTCCTTCAATAGCCTAGGAAACAATCCATCCGTCCCTGGTGACTTATCAACTTTCAAGGATTCCAGTCCCTCAAGTACTTCCTCTCTCGTTATGTTTACCAAATATTTCACACCTCTCCTCTTTAACTACTATGTCCGGATCATCCCTTTCCCTTGTGAATACGGAGACAACATATTTATTTAAAACCCTACCCACATCCTCTGCTTCTGCACACAAATTACCCTCATCCCTGATAGGTCCCACCTTTTTCTTAACTATCCTCTTGTTCATAATGTACTGATAAAACATCTTTGGGTTTTCTTTAATCTTACTAGCTAATATTTTTTCATGCCCTCTCTTTGCTTTCCTTATTTCCTTTTTTACGCCATCCCTGTAATTTCTATACTCCTCTAGGCTTTCTGCAGTATTTAGTTTTCTGTGACAGTCATAAGCTTTCTTTTTCTGCTTTATCTTGCCCCGTATACTTCCAGACAACCAGGGGGCTCTAAAATAGAATGAGAGATAGGGAGTAATAATGACACCAGAGAATAAAGGAGAGAGAGATACAGAATAATAGTGACACCGGGGAATTAAGGTGGTACAGGGGTAGATAAAAGAGAGAGTGATAGTGACACTGTGGAATAAAGGTGATATAAAGCTAGATAGATAGAGAGTAATAGTGACACTGGGGAATAAAGGTGATACAGAGATAGCTAGATAGATTGCCGGTAATAGTGACACCGGGTAATAAAGGTGATAGAGAAATAGGAAGTAACAGTGACACCAGGGGACAAAGGTGATAGAGAGTTAGATACAGAGTAATAGTGACACTAGGGAATAAAGGAGAGAGAGAGAGAGATGGAGAGTAATAGTAACACTGGGGAATAAAGGAGATAGAGAGAGGCAGACGCACACAGACACAGAGAAAAATAGATACAGAGATAGATAGAGATAGAGAGATAGATAATGTTACAGAGAGAGAGAGACACATAGATAGAGTAATAGTAATACTGGGACGAGGGGGAAAAGTGATACAAAGATATAGAGAGAGAAAAACAGAGCAAGGTTGATAAAAGAGAGATACAGAGAGAGTTATACAGAGTTAGAGATGAAGAGTTACAGAGAGATGGATAGAGATACAGAAAAATAGTGAGAGAGATGGAAATACACACAGAGAGATAGGTAGAGAGAATAGTGTGGAGAGATAAAGATGGAGTGACAGTGATACAGGGAGAGAGTGATATAGGGAGACAATAAGAGAGAGGGAGTGATACTGAGAGACAGTGAGGTTGTGATACAGGGCAGGAGAGGGGGTGACAGAGTGGGAGGGTGGATTTGTATAAAGAGGAGGCAGAGTGGTTATGGTGTGATACAGAAAGAGGGTCCAGGGAGAGGGGTTATATAGAGGGGGGAGTATGATTCTTAGATAAGGGATAATACTTTATGGAGAAGGATACAGGTGAAGATGTGATACAGAGGATAAAGCAGGTGGGTGTAATACAGAAAGAGGGTAAGGGTGGAGGGAGTATTAGAAAAAAGATGAAGGGTGAGCATGGTACAGGGAGAGGGTATAGGAAGGACAGTATGATAGAGGATACGTGGCAGGAAGTGAAACAGGGAGGACAGAGATGAGGGAATGGTACACAAGGAATATGAGGAGACGGTAATATAGAGGGTGCATGAAGATGAAGTAATACAGAGAGAATAGAGGGGAGGAAGTAATACAGCAAGAGGATAAGGGAGGGGCATTAGTGAGAGGATACAAGAGGATGGAGTGATACAGAGGGAAGATACATGGGGACAATGTGATACAGAGAGAATAAATGGCGTGGCTGTGATACAGAAAGAGGACACTATACAGTTTGAACATGACTTCTTCTAACCTGTACTCTACTCTTTTGGCTACTTAGGTGAGCATCCGCTTGGTTTGTTGATTGCTATTCTGCAGTGAATGGATATTTTAAATGCAAAGTCTACTAATACTCCTCATCTCTTTCAGCGTCATCCTTAGTATTTCAACATCGCTTATGGATTACTATGTTATCTATTCTTCTCTGCACTTGTCTGTATTAAATTAGATTTGCTATTGTTCCATTTACTTACATATTTTATCTAATTCAGTCTCTGAGTTGTGTCTTTAAATTCAATTGCCTCTCCTCACCCAACACCAAATGCCTTGGGCACTCCTTTTGGCACTTTCCCCTCTGACATCATGCCCCATAACAAGTTTCCACTTATTCATTCCCTTCAATCAATTTTTATCCAGGGTCTACCTCGAACCCCATCACTTTAAGCTTAAAACAGGCTTCCTATGGAACTTGTAAAAAGCTACTTAGAATCTGTGGGCTATTCACAATCCATCCAGGGTGCCACTTCCTCAAAAAAGTCATAGCAGCTGGTCAAGCAGAATTTTTCCCTTCAGAAGCTGTGTGACGTTGCTATTTACTAAGTTACCAGTGTACAAGTTATACTAAAGTTTGTCCTTGTTAATCAGTTCCATTTTTTTACCCAGTATTGATGTGAGACTAATCATTGATTCAAATTCCCAATCAGGAACTAACGATAAGGACAAATGAAATGAACTCAGCAATTGAGCCTGTTCAGAATATTAGTATTTTATTATCTATAAATATTTTCTGAGTTGATTATCATTAGTTTGCCTCAGTAATATGGCCACAATTTCCAGAGGGCTTGTACTAAATGGTGAAGTTTGATGGTTCATTGATACTAGTGCCTTAATCCCATTTCGGTTACATAAATGGAGAACGTGAACAAGAAGAAAGTGTAAAAATACTTCTCCCTTTTACTGCTTGCTATTAGGGTCATGTATATTTATTAAGTATGTATACTTTGAATAAAATATATAAAAAAATAATTGCTGCAGCATTCATTTCAGAGTTCTGTGCTACCAGAAGTGACATATGGTAAGGGGGCAGGTGGGCGTTGGAAACCAGTGTGATTACCCACAGTGCTGTGCAATCTTGGCACTCAGTTCAATCTTTATATGTCTGTTTTAGCACGTTATTTATTCATTTGCATTCGTGCATGATTCAAATTGAGTCTAAGAACTGGAACAACACGCTTTCTGTCATCCTGTGCACATGATATCATGTTTGAATATCCTTAGTGTCTCAAATTTTCCATGTGTTTGTGACTAAATGCAAAAGCTGAATGGCCTGGCTTAAATTTCAGGTTTTATAGTTAACAAGTCCTGTGATGATGTGTTACATTCTGCGTCGGATCATACTAAATTTATATTGACACTTTATCTCGAAAATAGAAATTTATCTTAAGATGACTCTAGTATACTGCCCCCAAGCAGTAAGGGATTCTACACATCTCCCACTTAAACAGATTTGTATCGTCCTTATACGAACACTTAAGCCCCGATTTTAACTCCCCGCACCTGACGAGAACAGGGCGTGTGAGGGGTTAAAATATTGGTAGTGTGTCCAACAACACTTGCGCCCTGCCCCATTTTAACAGGTGCGTTTTGGGCAGTGTGTCAGGCTCTCGCTCCAGGCAGGCGAGGGCTTCATTGAAATGCAAAATTCAGGGTCTGCTAATGTCATTCAGTCCACAAGGCCATTTTATCTAGTATTTTTAGCAAGGTCGGCCAGCCTAGCTAGGGAAACCCAGCGCCAAGGAGTAACAGGCCCAGAGGAGGGCCGAGAAAGTGAGTTTATTAAGTCCATACTCTATTTTATTTAAAACTTATTTCCCTTGCTCAAGTATTGCTAACATTGCTGGCCTAAACCACAACTATGGCAGACTGGAAGTCATTTGGTGACCTGCTTCCTGGCTTCTGTCAATACCAGTATTGACTGACTGCTAGGAGATACTCTGGGGTGTACCAGTAACCCACTGACTTTCCCTCCCCCCTGCAGGGAGACATCTGGCCTTAACTTCACATCTCCAGCAGTTTGGCTGATATTAGGAAATCTGTGGATTGGGGGATTAAACCTGCACACTCTCACTCTTGTTTCTGGTGTGGGAGCCACTGTAAGCATTTTTTCATGTGCAGTGCTTAAACTAATCAAATGATTGAGAACCATAAATTATATAATAACAGGCAGCCGCTTTAATCATGTTAATCCCTGTTAACTGCTAAATAGTTATTTATTTGCAAAACCATTCACAGAAGTTAGATGAGAAAATGTCTGTCAATCAAAAATGAACCTAGCTGCAGTAACTGATAATTATGTCCTACATGCAGGGCCTGTGATAAGCGGGCAGAAGTCATATCCTTCAATCTCATTAAGCTTTTGTATGATTTATTTTAATACTATGAATGCATATATATGCATAATTAAGTAACTAGTGATCACTCTTTTGGAACCAGTTTACTGAGGAACAATGTTCAACTAACAAAATAATATTTTATAATATTTTTATTGAATGGTGTTTAAAATTTGAAGTTGTAAAATTACTCAATTAGATGATTGATTTACAAAAGGTGCTCCATATAATGTGTTTTATTGCTAACAGGAGAAAAAAGTTGGTGATTTATAAACATGCAGCTTATTTCAGTTTAGACTGATCCGAATTCTCTCCTGTACAGTCAGAATTCCTTTTTATCAGTGTTGTAGAAATAATAGATTAAAATGCTTTTCACATTCTATTGAATAAAAAAATCCTTTAGACATTACCATCTTTGTTATAATTGTTACTTTAAATTAAATCTTTGGTTATTGTGTAACAGATCTATCAAAGTGGTTTGAGCTGAAAATACACTGGCAGTGTTAAAGTTCTTTCAGCACTGCCATGAATACAGAATTGATATGGTTTGTAATTCAGCCAGAGATTTTTTTTAAAATTTTACAGTGATTTGTTCAAATACAAGTCATGCTCACCAATTCAGATTTATTACTTACAGCAGTTTAAATATTTTAAATGGTTACTTTCTACCCCTCAATATTTATCAAAGACGTTTTTTTAAAAGCCACTTAATTTTCTTCTGAGATAATCCACAGTGACGCAGATGTGGGTGGCAGGTGGCGAGCAAAAACTGCAGGAGTGTAAACTCAAATATGTCAGTAGCATACGTCAACAGTGTACATTGGCATTAAATATGCATGAAAACAGCAATTTAGATTTAATATATAATCTTGTGTCTTACACACTCTTCCTATTTATCACACTTACTTCCTGTATCATAATTAGTTTCTCACATTATTTCGATCGCAACCAGGTATTACTTTTAAACTATGTACATAGAATTACATACAAATTACAAAATGGAACAGACCAAATCAGTCCGTGTTGGTATTTATTCTCCACATAAGCAGTAGCTCTAATCCCATGTGCCTGCCCTGTTCCCATAACCCTTTATTCCCCTTTCCTTCAACCATTTATCTAGCCAATTCTTAAATGTTGACTTGGGCCCCAATTTTAACTCCGGACAGGTTGTGGGCATGTGGGTGGTGGGGTGAGTTTGAAACTAATCCGCTGTTCCAGAAAACAGGCCCAGGGGATTTTAACTCACAGGCCTCGTTAGAATCTCATGGGTAGGTTTCTGATCAGATTCACTGACACAATGGGAAACCCGCCTACTTTGTCAGCACAATTTCCAGTGGCCTATTTGAAGCAAGGAATGTGCTACTTAAAACGAGGTTGCGTTCCCTTCTGCAAGATTTCATTGTTGAAGAGGTGCAGCAACAAACTGAATCAGTATGAGTCGCAGGCAAGCTCCCAGGTTCTCTGAGGCCTCTTTTGAGGTCCTGCTGGAAGAGGAAGGAAGTTCTCTTCCCAGCCAATGGACACAAAAGGAATTCTGGGTTACATAGGAGATTAGGTGACCACTGTCTTAGTGGATTCAAAGGGCTAAGGAGGAGCAGAGAGCCAAGGAGGAGTGGACTGTTGAATGGGACCTAGCAGATTCTGGGGTCTAGTGGCCTCAGGTGCTATCAGTGCATGCCAGCAGATCTGAAGGGGCCAGCAGAGGAATATGGAACAATAGGTGGACCCCAGGGACCAACAGTAATGAAAATTGGGGAGCCAGGAAAGCTGTACTGATGGTCCAAGCTGTAGGCAGTGAAGAGCACACAAAATAAGTGTAGAAATTTATGGGATCATTTGCAGAATATCATATCACACCAACGTACCTCTTAACCAAGTTCTTTTTGCACTGAAGGATGTGGCCAAACTAATTCTTATGCACAAGAGATTTGTGGAAGGAGTTGTGGTTGAATGATAAATGGAGGTTACATAATCTCATTGTTGAAGTCTACACCTTTTTCTCAGCATCCCACCATCTGTATTATTGGATTGACTTCTTGGCAGTAAAATCCACATTAATTTAAATGGAAAGAAAATTAGGTGATCCTTTACCGGCATGTGCTCTGACCCGCCCAATTTTCAGTTATTCACTTCATCCCAGGCAATCCAGTGCACCTGGGTGCAGACCCAAGAAAATCTCCCCTATGTGCAAATGTGCTGCATGGGTAGTTGTTTTACATTTTTGGGGCCATCAGCAACTTCACTGAGGAAGTCCCATGTAGGTAATGGTGAAACTGTTTCACTGCCAGTATGGAGAGAAGCAGAAGGGTTTCGGGCACAGGTTGGTGACAATCATATTTTCTATCACCACGTGCAGTGTGTCGCTGTTTGTAGTGGCACTGACTTGAAGATACCAAAAGTAATACATTTATAGTAGCAAGCAGATTAATTTTGCTCCCATGTACTATAGACTTTGTAATTTGATACCTTAGGCAGTGCTTTAGCTATTCCAGAGCACTGTTGATAATCGACCAAACCAGCATGACTGACCAATGGAACCTGGAGGGGTAAACCTGTCACTGGGGTTCTTCCCATTTGGTTTCAGGTAACCCTGCAGGCCAGAGCTCTAATGGGTAGAGTGGTCCTAGATGGACGAGAAGCAGAAAGCCTACCAGTATTTCACCGTGGTAAGCTGTGCGGTTTAGCTGAATAAGCTCCAGCACTGCCCCTGTGCACACTTGGAGATCCCTTAATCTTGATGGTTTTGCAACTGAGATGTAAAGTTGCATTAATTTCCCCCTCCCCAGCTGTATTAATGTGCATTTAATTTATAACATTTTGTTTAGAATATTCTTATTTGCAGTTTAGCAGTACATATTATTGATGCTATGGTATAATGCTGTTAAAGCTGCAACAGTCTGCTCCTTGGCGAGCTGGATTGCTTTGAAACATGTGGTATACTGTGCACAGGAAGGGAGGAGCTGCTAGTGAACTGGTTACACATGTGCAGCCAGCTCCAGGGATCAGGGCAGTGGAATTGTTCCATTGGCTCATACTGGGGGAAAGGATATGTTGGTCCCTCACTTGCAGTTGGAGTGATCTCTAGCAAGGATGGGGCAGAGAGGTGTACCTCTCTGATAATTTTTAAGGCAGGAGAATCTGCTTGTGCAAGTCTTGTGAGACAGCCTGATGATGTGAGCCTGCTGAAAAATAAGCCCTCTCTCATTTGTCGCAAGTATATATTCTACGTGACTCCAGTTATATTCAAGATGGAAGTAGGGCCTCACAATAAATGACAAGGAGGGAGGTGAAGAGTGTGTGTAATTTTCCTTCCCATACACAGGGGATGTGTTTAAAAGTGATTAAGGACATAAAGTTGACAAACTGGCCAAGCTGTCCTGGTATGTGTGTGCTTGGAGACATTACTCAAGTAAATACTGATTTTTAGACAGGCTGATTACCTTTAAATGGCTTTCTAATTAATTTCTTACTCTTGAAAAAAGTAGATTGTATCTTATCTTGATAGAGTCAAGTGTCTTACAGAAGCAAGAGGATATCATGTAGGTTTTGATGGCAGTTTGAAGTTTTTCTCTACCTGAGGTGACTGTGTGGAGTGCTGGAGAAGGATCAGCTTGGCCACTTCACCCGGATAGACTGAGAATGAGGGCAATAACCTTCTGAGTATTTGCCCATGACCAGGTACCTGCGTCACTGAGCGGGGATCAGAAAATCATAGGTTGCCTGCGATTTTTTTGAACCGCATTCACAATGGGCCAGATACCTCGCAAGGAGGAAAAAAAATCTGCCCTTGTACATCAACACAGAGTCAAGTCACTCAAATCACTTGCTTCACAGACTCATAAACATGAATGATTATTTCCTCATAATGATTTAATTTAATAATTGCGACGGCTTTGCAGGTTTACATTTTACTATATACTTTTTTCCATTTTAAACTATCCAGAACTAAACATGCATACTGAGATGTTATGACATCTGCATGTTGTATTCTTGTCAAAACAAAGTCTTAATCATAAAAAATAAGTGTGAGCTGTTTCTCATTTGACACTTAATACTAACAGGAAAGTCATTTAGGATAAACAGCTGTCTTTCTGTTTTACAGGATTTTGTTTCAATCTGGGAGGCAAATTTCCTCTGGCTGCAAGTGTCAGCAATATCATAAGCATAGTGGGAAGATTTCCTCTGACTGCTATTTCTGGTGAAATCATAAATCTGTTTTTTTGGGATGCTTTTACAATTTTGCTAGGAATAGCAAACATAAGGCGGCTGATTTTCATTTGCCGTCCGCCCCACTTCCTGGCAAGAATGGGGTGGCAGCAGCATGAAAATGTGCGTGATTTGCACCCTGGTGAGGTTTTCTAAGAGGTCTGTCCGAAGCCATCTTCAGGTGGCCTCAAAATAGGCGTCCAGACCTCCCACACAAAACAGGGGGGAACCTTATTTAAATAGTGTTCCTGTACCCTTGTAGGACTCCAGTGCGATTCTCGTGGATCAGTGCAACCATTGGCCCCTGACATGGAGCGGTCCAGGTAGCGGTCCGTAATAAATACAGCATTAGCTTTCGATACACTGGGGAAACTAAAACATGAGAGTATGATTATTTTTTTAATAATATTTTCAGCTATAACAGATATACTCTCTTGTTCTCTATATCCACATATGTAATGCTGTAGGCTTATTACCTCTGGACTAAAAGGTAAATTTACTAATCAAGCACTCCCAACAGGGAATTGTGCTAGAAGCAGGTGCGGGTCAAAGATAGGGCTACAACACTGTAGCCCCTATTCTCTGACCCATGCTTCAAGTAAGGATCCCCATTGGGACTGTGGGATTAGTGAGTTTACCTGTTGATCTCTGCATGCTGTGGATCTAAGAGTGCACTTACAGGGCTCGATATTAGCAGGGCGGCGGGTTCTCAGTGGTAGGCCGCGTGCCCGATGAAATCGGGGTGCTCCGCACGCAATTACAGGATAATTGGAGCCATTTACCTGTGCTTCCGGGTTTCCCACTGGTAAGCTGCGCGGCGGGTGGACTGCGCATGCGCAGCAAGGTCTGTCAGCTGGAGGAGCCCTATTTAAAGGGGCAGTCCTCCACTGACTGTTGCTGCAGAAAATAGGAAAAATTACAGCATGGAGCAGCCCAGGGGGAAGGCTGCTCCCAGGTTTAATGATGCCTCACTCCAGGTATCATTGGATGAGGTGAGGAGGAGGGGGAGGACAGAGATCTTCCCCCCGGCGGGCTGGAGGAAGCGGCCTGCCTCTGCCACCAAGAAGGTCTGGCTCGAGGTGGCAGAGGAGGTCACCAGCACCACCAACATATCTCACACCTGCATACAGTGCAGGAGGCACTTCAATCACCTAAGTAGGTCAGCCGAAGTGAGTACACTTACTTATTCCCCTACACTCCATCTGCCACATCACCGCCCCCACCCCACATCTCCTTCTGCACTGCCAACACTATTCTATCACATCACCCCTCACACCCAATCAAAGCTCATCCTCATCTTACCTGCACTTACTCACCTCGCCAGTACTCATCCCGCCACTACCACTCAACCCAATCCTCATACAATCTCATGGCTCTATCTCATACTCACCCTCTGATGCATCTCTTTCACGGCCAGCCTCACTCAACCTGCCACTACCTGTCCTGCAGCCACAGGGCATGTATCACATATGTGCAGTAGGAAGTGTAAGGCAAACGTGTCGTGAGCATGAAGGGTGTTTGAGGGTTTGTCATGGTGTTTACCTATATTTAATTTCTGATCAACTCACATAACATATTATATTGTCACTACTACTGCCACGTCTTTGCAAATCTTGTCTGGTTTGTGCAATAATGCCCTTTCCTGAGGATCACTATGAAGACCCAAAACTCATGCCACCCATTGTGTCACTGCAGAGTGGGTGTAGGTGTATTTGCAGGGCTCTTTTGTGCAGACGACTGAGAGACGTCGGCGATGTCCCCAGTGGCACCCTGGAAGGATGCGGAGGAGAAGTTGTTGAGGGCAGTGGTGACTTTGACAGCGACAGGTAAGAAGATAGTGCTCGGGCCAGCTGGGAGCAGCTCAGCATGAAGGAGGCTGCAGATGTCCGCGACTACATGTCCACAGAAGCTGAGCCTCGGTCTGTAGACCCTGTGGCGAGGGTAGTGCCCTCTGCGAAGCATCTCTCTCTGTGGTTGCCCTCCCTCCTGCTGTGCAGGTGGATATGTCACAGCACTGTGTTGTGGAGCTCCACGTTTCAGAGGTGGACGGCGAGGCTGGTGATGCTGTTCGCCTTCCAAGGAGGTCATGACTGCAGCTACGGCGGCCCCCATCCAGAAGATGGGGGCCCCCGATTTGAGGGGGTCCGCAAGGTAGGTAAATGTGTCTGGACACCAGGGTAAGTGTGCAAGTTTACGCATTTGATTGTTACATGGAGGGTGGTGGAGGCCAAACTTTGTCCAAAGTGACAGAGTGGCCTCCTGCAATGAGTGAGGGTCTCCCCCCACAACTGTCAAATGGACCTTTGCAGCTGCCGCAGGCTGATGTCTGCAACACGTCCATTTGAACTGGGAGTATGTCCCTCCTAAAATATCAGGCCAATCAGATCTGTAAACAACCTGAAGTACCTGTTCAAGTACTTTAAGTGGCACCCCGCCGGCTTTAATTGCCACGGGAGTCCCACATGCGGGGGCTGCGCGCGCATGTGAGCACGTCACTGGGGAACCCGGAAATGGGGCAGGTTGGAGCCGGGCTCCAGACCCGCCCCGGGAATCCCGGATTTTTGCAGCCCCCCCGCCACGAACGCACCCGATTGCGGGTGCGAAAATAGAGCCCATACTGTCACTTTTGTGTTGACTCAATGCAGTTTTGAGTGAGCAGTGACAAAAGAGTGGCAGTATAATTCCAGAATCAGGTCCCAGTCTGACTCCAGAATGTATTAAAACCAAATGGCATGAAACCTTCTTGGGTATTGATCATGGAATGATATCAATTCAATTCCCCAGTCCTGCAATATATATATATATATATTTATAAAGTTAAAAAAGGTCCTCTTCAGCTGCCCTGGAGGCAGGTGCTTGAGGCCTGTCAGAGCCACTTTCTTCCATCCGCAAGGAAGGCTCCCTGACAGAGGCAGGAATTCCACAAGGAGCCCCCTGCAGAAATGTAAATGACTCTGGGCCATTGGGGCAGCTGGAACTCCCACGCACAGAAGATGCGCCTGAGTTCTGACAAAGAGAAAAATCCCAGCCCAGGAATCTACCATGTTGGAAATCGGGAGCACAGACCCATATCCTACCACCCTATGATAGAATTTTTACAGCTACGTCTGTAGAATCATAGGAATGTTACAGCATGGAAGGAGGCCATTCGGCCCATAGAGTCCGTGCCGGCTCAATGCAAGAGCAATCCAGCTAGTCCCACTCCCCTGTCCTATCCTTGTAGCCCTGCGAATTTTTTACTTTCAAGTACTTATCCAGTTCCCTTTTGAAGGCCATTATTGAATCTGCCTCCACCACCCCCTCTGGCAGGTGCTAACCACTCACTGTGTAAAAAAGTTTTTCCTCATGTCACCTTTGGTTCTGTTGCCAATCACCTTAAATCCTCCGGTTCTTGACCCTTCCGCCCTTCTTGAATCAAAGATGCAGGGTATTGTTCAAAATTAAAATATTGCACGTAGGTGTATGATACAAAAGTGATGTAATGTATCGTACCGTTTAAGGCCAACAAATTTAATAAATTAACAAAATTCATTTATTTGGAAAAAAAAATATTTTTTTTAAACTGCAATGCTGTACAATGTTCTAGCCATTTTTTTGAAATATACTATATTGAAAATAAAGTTGTTTTTAAAAGCTACTTGAAAGTGATTTTAAAGTTAAATTTGAAAATGTACCTGATTAAATTCTTTGAGGAAGTGACAAGGAGGATTGATGAGGGTAGTGCAGTGGATGTTGTCTACATGGATTTTAGTAAAGCATTTGACAAAGTCCCACATGGCAGACTGGTTAGAAAGGTAAAAGCCCATGGGATACAGGGAAATGTGGAGAATTGGATCCAAAATTGGCTCAGTAACAGGAAACAAAGGGTAAAAGTCGATGGATGTCTTTGCGAATGGAAATCTGTTTCCAGCCACAGGGCTCAGTGTTGGGTCCCTTGCTGTTTGTGGTATATATTAATGATTTGGGCTTGAATGTAGGGGGCATGATTGGAAAATTTGCAGATGACACAAAAATTGGCCATGTAGTTGCGAGTGAAGAGGATAGCTGTAGACTCCAAGAAGATATCAATGGGTTGGTGGAGTGGGCGGAAAAGTGGCAAATGGAGTTCAACCCGGAGAAGTGTGAGGTAATGCACTTAGGAAGGGCAAACAGTAAAGGGAATACGCACTAAACGGGAATATATTGAGAGGGGTAGAGGAAGTGAGAGACCTTGGAGTGCATGTGCACAGGTCCCTGAAGGTGGCAGTACAGGTAGATAAGGTTGTGAAGAAGGCATATGGAATGCTCTCCATTATTAGCCGAGGTATAGAATACAAAAGCAGAGATGTAATGATGGAACTGTATAAAACGCTGGTAAGGCCACACCTGGAGATTGTGCGCAGTTCTGGTCACCACATTACAGGAAGGACGTAATTGCTCTGGAGAGAGTGCAGAGAAGATTTACAAGAATGTTGCCAGGGCTTGAAAATTGCAGCTACGAGGAGAGCTTGGATAGGATGGGGTTGTTTTCCTTGGAGTAGAGGAGGCTGAGGGGTGACTTAATTGAGGTGTACAAAATTATGAGGGGCCCAGATAGAGTAGACAGGAAGTACCTGTTTCCCCTAGTGGAGAGTTTAAGAACTAGAGGACATAGATTTAAGCTGATTGGCGGAAGGATTAGAGGGGAGATGAGGAAAAACTTTTTTACCCAGAGGGTGGTGGGTGTATGGAATTCTCTGCCCGAATTGGTGGTAGAGGTAGGGACCCTCAACTCTTTTAAAAAGTACCTGGACATGCACCAAAAGTGCTGTAAGCTGCAGGGCTATGGACCGGGTGCTGGAAAGTGAGATTAGAATGGGCACCTGGTTGTTCTTCGAGCCGGCATGGGCACGATGGGCTGAATGGCCCCCTTCTGTGCTGTATCTTTTCTATGGTTCTATGGTTCTAACAGTATTTCAATGGCGTCACAGCTAATGCCCACATGTCACTTCAGGCACTATACTTATAAAGTAGACTCCAGTTATAAAGTCATTACAAGTGGCACTCACCATCACAAAAACATTATTATGAAGTTTTTACAGTGTATTGATATAAACATAGGCACGAAATGTACAAAAAACTCAACCAAACATGTGGTTGAATCATGTGACTGCTTGTACATGTGTTAAGAGATCCATTACCCAATCCATGCATGCAAAATGAGTTATATAATTGATGCAAGAAAGGAAAAAATTTCAAAAAGAAGCAAACAAATTAAACAGATTTCCAAAAATATGAATAAACAACAACACCTGGGGTTCATTTCTTTTGGAGTTGTTGTTGATAATGCGAAACATAAGACAAATAATTCGCAATTGCTGATGTAACCCAGATGTGGGATCTGGGAGATAATTTAACAGGTAAATTTATCACACCCAGTGTTGAGCCAAGCTAAAAATAGGGCACTGCCTTTGAGTGCAGCTCAACACTAGAAGAGCAGGATTGTTGAATTTATCCTTAATTCCGTGTGCCACTTAGATTACTGTCAAAAGCCTCTCATTAGGCAATACAGGACTGTTAGGTACATAATCCAGGATGACACTTCAGCACCGAGGGAGTGCTGCACTGTCGGAAGTGCCTTCTTTTGGATGAGACGTTAAACCGAGGCCACGTCTGCCCTCCCAGGTGGAGGTAAAAGATCCTGTAGCACTATTTGAAGGGGGGGTTCACCTGATGTCCTGACCAATATTTATCCCTCAACCAACGTCATTAAAGAAACAGATTATCTGGTCATTATCACATTGCTGCTTGTGGGACCTTGCTGTGCGCAAATTGGCTGCCGCGTTTCTGACATTACAACAGTGACTACACTTCAAAAGTACTTTAGCTGTAAAGCATTTTGGGTAGTCTTGAGATCGTAAAAGCGCTATATAAATGCAGGTCTTTTTCTTTTTACTAAGTGCCTTACCAACTCTAGTAATTGTGATAAAAGCAGCTATGACGACTGGCACAATTGTGGAGAGCAGAGAAACAGGAGAGATTGCAGCTGTTACCTGCAGAGGAAAGCATGTCTTACTGACTGCGCTGTACCTATACTTGTGGATCAAATATTCAAATCAGGCAGTTACACAACATTTGATACTCGGATACATCATGCATGGGAAGAGGTGACACAGTGGGGGTGACTTTTGACTACATTTCTAAGTCAACTCTAAATGGTTAAGAACTGCTGGCAATCCCACTTGAAAAATGAAGTGCAAATATCATTCAATTCTCCAAATGCAAAATTATTTACTGCATCAGATGCAGATTCAGACATGTCCAGGGAGGACTCCAGTGGTGGGAAAGGAAAACTGCATGCAAGGCAAAGTTGAAGGGATGCTGACCATTGAAGGGGGGTGTCACAATAAGGGAAAAATTCAGAAAGCCTTTGAAGAGCCTCAGAAGGCATCTCAACTGATTAGCGGCTTTGCCAAGGCTGATAGGTGAGGGGACTAACTTGTGGCAGGTAAAAACCCCTCAGACAATGAACTAGCTGCGCCTCTAGCCAAGCTGTTCCAGTACAGCTACAACACTGGCATCTACCCGACAATGTGGAAAATTGCCCAGATATGTCCTGTCCACAAAAAGCAGGACAAATCCAATCCGGCCAATTACCGCCCCATCAGTCTACTCTCAATCATCAGCAAAGTGATGGAAGGTGTCGTCGACAGTGCTATCAAGTGGCACTTACTCACCAATAACCTGCTCACCGACGCTCAGTTTGGGTTCCGCCAGGACCACTCGGCTCCAGACCTCATTACAGCCTTGGTCCAAACATGGACAAAAGGGCTGAATTCCAGAGGTGAGGTGAGAGTGACTGCCCTTGACATCAAGGCAGCATTTGACTGAGTATGGCACCAAGGAGCCCGAGTAATATTGAAGTCAATGGGAATCAGGGGGAAAACTCTCCAGTGGCTGGAGTCATACCTAGCACAAAGGAAGATGGTAGTGGTTGTTGGAGGACAATCATCTCAGCCCCAGGACATTGCTGCAGGAGTTCCTCAGGGCAGTGTCCTAGGCCCAACCATCTTCAGCTGCTTCATCAATGACCTTCCCTCCATCATAAGGTCAGAAATGGGGATGTTCGCTGATGACTGCACAGTGTTCAGTTCCATTCACAACCCCTCAAATAATGAAGCAGTCCGAACCCGCATGCAGCAAGGCCTGGACAACAACCAGGCTTGGGCTCATAAGTGGCAAGTAACATTCGCGCCAGATAAGTGCCAGGCAATGACCATCTCCAACAAGAGAGAGTCGAACCACCTCCCCTTGACATTCAACGGCATTACCATTGCCGAATCCCCCACCATCAACATCCTGGGGGTCACCATTGACCAGAAACTTAACTGGACCAGCCATATAAATACTATGGCTACGAGGGCAGGTCAGAGGCTGGGTATTCTGCGGCGAGTGACTTACCTCCTGACTCCCCAAAGCCTTTCCACCATCTACAAGGCACAAGTCAGGAGTGTGATGGAATACTCTCCACTTGCTTGGATGAGTGCAGCTCGAACAACACTCAAGAAGCTCGACACCATCCAAGATAAAGCAGCCCGCTTGATTGGCACCCCATCGACCACCCTAAACATTCACTCCCTTCACCACCGGCGCACTGTGGCTGCAGTGTGTACCATCCACAGGATGCACTGCAGCAACTCGCCAAGGCTTCTTCGACAGCACCTCCCAAACCCGCGACCTCTACCATCTAGAAGGACAAGAGCAGCAGGCACATGGGAACAACACCACGTGCACATTCCCCTCCAAGTCACACACCATCCCGACTTGGAAATATATCGCCGTTCCTTCATCGTCACTGGGTCAAAATCCTGGAACTCCCTTCCTAACAGCACTGTGGGAGAACCGTCACCACACGGACTGCAGCGGTTCAAGAAGGCGGCTCACCACCACCTTCTCGAGGGCAATTAGGGATGGGCAGTAAATGCTGGCCTCGCCAGCGACGCCCACATCCCGTGAACTAATAAAAAAAAAGTCCGTGCCCGCATGCAGCAAGAGCTGGACAACATCCAGGCTTGGGCTGATAAGTGGCAAGTAACATTCGCACCAGATAAGCGTCAGGCAATGACCATCTCCAACAAGAGAGAATCTAACGACCTCCCCTTGACATTCAACGGCATTACCATCGCCGAATCCCCCACCATCAACATCCTGGGGGTCACCAATGACCAGAAACTTAACTGGACCAGCCATATAAATACTGTGGCTGCAAGAGCAGGTCAGAGGCTGGGTATTCTGTGGCGAGTGACTCACCTCCTGACTCCCCAAAGCCTTGCCAACATCTACAAGGCACAAGTCAGGAGTGTGATGGAATACTTTCCACTTGCCTGGATGAGTGCAGCTCCAACAACACTCAAGAAGCTCGACACCATCCAGGACAAAGCAGCCCGCTTGATTGGCACCCCATCCACCACCCTAAACATTCACTCCCTTCACCACCGGCGCACTGTGGCTGCAGTGTGTACCATCCACAGGATGCACTGCAGAAACTCGCCAAGGCTTCTTCAACAGCACCTCCCAAACCCGCGACCTCTACCACCTAGAATGACATGATATCTATTACTGAGACATGGCTGCAGGATGGTCAGGATTGGGAACTAAATATATCGTGTTATAAGGTCTACAGGAGAGACAGGGAAAATGGAAGAGGGGAGGAGCAGCCTTCGTGATTAGAGATGAAATCACTTCAATGATAAAGGAGGATATAACCAGAGGTAAGCAGCCAACAGAGACCTTATGGGTTGAATTGAGAAATAGGAAAGGATCTAAGACTATAGTGGGAATTGTGTATAGGAATCCTGGCAGCAGCTCTGAAGTGTTAGATTGTATAAATACAGAGATTAGACAAGCGTGTAACAAAGGCATAGTGGTCTTAATGGGGGACTTTAACCTTCACATAGATTGGGAAATTGTAAACAATTTTACAACACCAAGTTATAGTCCAGCAATTTTATTTTAAATTCACAAGCTTTCGGAGATTCTCTCCTTCCTCAGGTAAATGTTCAGGATCTCCTTGAAGCCTACGCATTTATACATATTGAATAATACATGGTGTTTACAGACTGCCCCTGCAACTGCCCGTTGCCAAGGCAATCACCGTGTTCAGACAGAGAGGTGTCATCTGCAGAACCCCCGAATACACATTCAACAAAAATTGGGAAAAGCAGACTAGCAACTGTCAGAAAGGTAGTGAATTTCTTGAGTGTGTCCGGGATAATTTTCTACAGCAGTATGTCCTGGAGGCAACAAGGGGGCAAGCCATACTAGATTTAGAAATGAGTAATGAACCAGATTTAGTTAACGGCTTAACTGTACACGAACATCTATCCAATAGCGATCATAACATGATCGAGTTCAATGTAGTGTTTGAAAGGGAAAAAAGTGAATCAGCTGCTAAGATTCTAGACTTGGATAAAGCCGACTTCAATGGGATAAGACAGAGACTGTCCACAGTAAACTGGGCAAATCTGTTAATGGGTAAAACGACTGATGATCAGTGGGAAATGTTTAAAGAAACATTTATCGTGATACAGAAACGGTTTATACCCCTGAGGAGCAAGAACTCTACTTGCCAAAAAAACAGCCATGGACAACTAAAGAGGTAAGGGACAGTATAAGACATAAGGAAAGGGCATACAAAAAGGCAAAAAATGGCACAGATCCTGGCGAATGGGAAAGATACAAAGATCAACAAAGGGTCACCGAACAGATAGTAAGAGCTACAAAAAGAGAGTATGAAAAGAAACTTGCAAGGGGTATCAAAACCAATACAAAGAACTTTTATAGTTACATTAGCAGAACAAGGGTGGTCAGGAGCAGTGTTGGCCCCTTAAAAACTGAAAGTGGGGATATTGTCATTGACAATGGGGAAATGGCGGACATGTTGAACAATTACTTTGCGTCAGTATTTACAGTAGCAAAAGAGGATAGCATGCTGGAAATCCTAAGAAAACTAATATTGAATCACGGACAGGGACTCGATAAAATTAACATAAGTAAAGCAACAGTAATGAAAAAAATAATAGCACCAAAGAGTGACAAATCCCCAGGACCAGATGGTTTCCATCCCAGGGTTTTAAAGGAAGTAGGTGAGCACATTGCAGATGCCCTAACTATAATCTTTCAAAGTTCTTTAGATTCAGGAACTGTCCCTCTAGATTGGAAAATTGCACATGTCACTCCGCTTTTTAAGAAAGGAGAGAAAGGGAAACCAGGGAATTATAGACCAGTTAGCCTAACATCTGTTGTGGGGAAAATGCTGGAGTCTATAATTAAGGATAGGGTGACCGAACACCTTGAGAATTTTCAGTTAATCAGAGAGAGCCAGCATGGATTTGTGAAAGGTAGGTCGTGCCTGACAAACCTGATTGAATTTTTTGAAGAGGTGACTAAAGTAGTGGACAGGGGAATGTCAATGGATGTTATTTTTATGGACTTCCAGAAGGCATTTGATGAAGTCTCACATAAGAGACTGTTAGCTAAGATAGAAGCCCATGGAATCGAGGGAAAAGTACGGACTTGGTTAGGAAGTTGGCTGAGCGAAAGGCGACAGAGAGTAGGGATAATGGGAAGGTACTCACATTGTCAGTATGTGACTAGTGGAGTCCCGCAGGGATCTGTCTTGGGGCCTCAATTATTCACAATATTTATTAACGACTTAGATGAAGGCATAGAAAGTCTCATATCTAAGTTTGCCGATGACACAAAGATTGGTGGCATTGTAAGCAGTATAGATGAAAACATAAAATTACAAAGCGATATTGATAGATTAGGTGAATGGGCAAAACTGTGGCAAATGGAATTGAATGTAGACAAATGTGAGGTCATCCACTTTGGATCAAAAAAGGATAGAACAGGGTACTTTCTACATGGTAAAAAGTTAAAAACAGTGGATGTCCAAAGGGACCTAAGGGTACAGGTATATAGATCATTGAAGTGTCATGAAGAGGTGCAGAAAATAATCAAAATGGCTAATGGAATGTTGGCCTTTATATCTAGAGGACTAGAGTACAAGGGGGCAGAAGTTATGCTGCAGCTATACAAAACCCTGGTTAGACCGCACCTGGACTACTGTGAGCAGTTCTGGGCACCGCACCTTCGGAAGGACATATTGGCCTTGGAGGGAGTGCAGCGTAGGTTTACTAGAATGATACCCGGACTTCAAGGGTTAAATTACGAGGAGAGATTACACAAATTGTGGTTGTATTCTCTGGAGTTTAGAAGGTTAAGGGGTGATCTGATCGAAGTTTGTAAGATATTAAGGGGAACAGATAGGGTAGATAGAGAGAAACTATTTCCGCTGGTTGGGGATTCTAGGAGTAGGGGGCACAGTCTAAAAATTAGAGCCAGACCTTTCAGGAACGAGATTAGAAAACATTTCTGCACACAAAGGGTGGTAGAAGTTTGGAACTCTCTTCTGCAAACGGCAATTGATACTAGCTCAATTGCTAAATTTAAATGTGAGATAGATAGCTTTTTGACAACCAAAGGTATTAAGGGATATGGGCCAAAGGCAGATATATGGAGTTAGATCACAGATCAGTCCTGATCTTATCAAATGGCGGAGCAGGCACGAGGGGCTGAATGGCCTACTCCTGTTCCTATGTTCCTAAATCCCCTAGATCTGATGGTCTACTTCCAAACGTTCCAAAAGTGGTGGCTGCAGAGATAGTGGATGCATTGGTTATGATCTTCCAAAATTCCCTAGGTTCTAGAATGGTCTCAGTGGATTAGAAGGTAGCAAATGTAACCCCGCTATTCAAGAAAGGAGGGAGAGAGAAAACAGGGAACTACAGGCCAGTTAGCCTGACATCAGTCATCGGGAAAATGCTGGAATCCATTATTAAGGAAGTGGTAACTGGGCACTTAGAACATCATAATATGATTAGGCAGAGTCAACTTGGTTTTACGAAAGAGAAATCGTGTTTGACAAATTTATTATAGTTTTTGAGGATGTAACTAGCAGGGTAGATAAAGAGGAACCAGTGGATGTAGTATATTTGGATTTTCAAAAGGCATTCGATAAGGTGCCACATAAAAGGTTGTTACACAAGATAAGGGCTCACGGGGTTGGGGGTAACATATTTGAAACATAGAAAGATAGAAAATCGGAGCAGGAGTAGGCCATTCGGTCTCTCAGCCTGCTCCGCCATTCAGTATGATCATGGCAGATCCTCTATCTCAATACCATATTCCAGCTCTCTCCCCATACCCCTTGATGCCTTCTGTGTCTAGAAATCTATCCATTTCCTTCTTAAATATATTCAGTGTCTTGGCCTCCACAGCCTTCTATGGTAGAGAATTCCACAGGTTCACCACCCTCTGAGTGAAGAAATTTCTCCTCATCTCAGTCCTAAATGTCCTACCCTCTATCCTGAGACTGTGACCCCTTGTTCTGAACCCCCCAGCCAGGCGAAATATCCTCCTTGCATCCAGTCTGTCTAGCCCTGTCAGGATTTTATACGTTTCAGTGAGATACCCTCTCATTCTTCTAAACTCGAGTGAATACAGGCCGAGTCGACCCAATCTCTCCTCATACGAAAGTACTGCCATCCCAGGAATCAATCTGGTGAACCTTCGCTGCACTCCCTCTATGGCAAGTATATCCTATCTTGGGTAAGGAGACCAAAACTGCACACAATACTCCAGGTGTGGTCTCACCAAGGCCCTGTATAACTGCATTAAGACATCCTTGCTCCTGTACTCAAAATCTCTTGCAATGAAGGCCAATATAACATTTGTCTTCCTAACTGCTTGCTGCACCTGCATGTTTGCTTTCAGTGACTGGTGTATAAGGACACCCAGGTCCCTTTGTACATCAACATTTCCCAATCTATCACCATTTATATAATACTCTGCTTTTCTGTTTATCCTTCCGAAGTGGATAACTTCACATTTATCCACGTTATACTGCATCTGCCATGTATTTGCCCACTCACTCAACTTGTCTAAATTGCCTTGAAGCCTCTTTGCCTCCTCCTCACAACTCACGGTCCCACCTGGTTTTGTGTCGTCAGCAAACTTGGAAATATTACATTTGGTCCCCTCATCCAAATCATTGATACATATTGTGAATAGCTGGGGCCCAAGCACCCTGCGGTACCCCACTTGTCACCATCTGCCCTGATTACAAAGACCAGGGTGAATACCTATATAACCGTCACTGCACTTCAAAAGCAGTTCATTATGTGAAGCACTTTGAAGTGTTTCTATGAAGGTGAAAAGTACTGTATAATTGCAGATATTTGTTCTACCTCTGTTGACGTGCTGGTATCTCCAGAAATGCCGACACTTGTGATTTTGTTAATGATTTGTTGATTCTATATTCACCGAAAAAGACCCATTTATTCCTACTCTCTGTTTCCTGTCTGTTAACCAATTTTCAATCCATGCCAGTATATTACCCCCAATCCCATGTGCTTTAATTTTGCACACCAACCTCTTATGTGGGACTTTATCAAAGGCCTTCTGAAAATCCAAATACACCACATCCACTGGTTCTCCCTTAACTATTAGCATGGATAGAGGATTGGCTAACGGACAGAAAACAGAGAATAGAGATAAATGGGTCATTTTCAGGTTGGCAGGCTGTTGCTAGTGGGGTATCACAAGTGTCGGTACTTGGGCCTCAGCTATTTACAATCTATATTAATAACTTGGATGAAGGGACCGACTATAATGTATCCAAGTTTATTGACAATACAAAGCTGGGTGGGAAAGTAAGCCGTGAGGAGGACAGAAAGAGTCTGCAAAGGGATATGGACAGGTTACGTGAGTGGGCAAGAAGGTGGCAAATGGAGTATAATGTGGGGAAAGGTGAGGTTATTCACTTTGGTAGGAAGAATAGAAAAACAGAATATTTTTTAAATGCTGAGAAACTATTAAATGTTGGTGTCCAGAGAGACTTGGATGTCCTGGTACAAGCAACACAAAAAGTTAGCATGCAGGTACAGTGGGCAATTAGGAAAGCAAATGGCATGTTGGCCTTTATTGCAAGGGGGTTGGAGTACAAGAGTAAGGAAGTCTTACTACAGTTGTACAGAGCTTTGGTGAGACCTCACCTGAAATACTGCATACAGTTTTGGTCTCCTTATCTAAGGAAAGATATACTTGCCTTGGAGGCGGTGCAACGAAGGTTCACTAGATTAATTCCTGGGATGAGAGCGTTTTATCCTATGAGGAGAGGTTGAGTAGAATGGGCCTATACTCTCTGGAGTTTAGAAGAATGAGCGGTGATCTCATTGAAACATATAAGATTCTGAGGGGGATTGGCTGGGTAGATGCTGAGAGGTTGTTTCCCCTGACTAGAGAGTCTAGGACTAGGGGACATAGTCACAGGAAAAAGGGTCGGCCATTTAAGACTGAGATGAGGAGGAATTTCTTCACTCAGAGGGTTGTGAATCTTTGGAATTCTCTACTCCAGGGGGCCGTGGATGCTGAGCCATTGAGTATATTCAAGGTTGAGATAGATAGATTTTTGGACTCTAGGGAATCAGGTGATATGGGGATTGGGCAGGAAAGTGGAGTTGAGGTTGAAGATCAGCCATGATCTGATTGAATGGCGGAGCAGGCTCGAGGGGCCATATGGCCTACTTCTGCTCTGCTCCTATTTCTTAAGTTCTTATGTTGTTATAGGTAAATTTCTGCTCCAGCCTGCCGGTCAGGCAGTCAATCTGGCCATTTGTTGGGCTGGGGTCTGCACAGAATTATTTAAATATGGCCCTGCTGTTAAGATTGACAGGGCCTCTATGTCCCATTCTTCGCCCGCTACCGGGCTCTCCTGCACTCTTCCCATCTCCCCGTTGATATTGGGGTCATATGAGTCTGCAGACAATTGACAGAGCAACCCAGTACCTGCCCCCCTGTTTGCTGGCCGGTGAAGTGAAGGTGGTGCCTCATGAAGTGATTGCTAACAGGGTTGTCCACTTTGCCACTCTAAAGTACCATTCCCATAGTTAGCATTGCAGCATACTTTCAAGGAGGTGCAGCCAGAATTCAGCTCGCTGCTGACTATTACTATCACTGAATATGCCAGCCCTATGCTGCATGGTAGCTGCAAGTATCCTTGCAACATTTGCTTGTCTCATGACCTGAACGCTGTGAAGATAGTTCCCTACAGTTACTACCAGGTAGATGTGCCAGGCCTGCATAAATGGTTGGTGGCATCTTGGTGGGTAGAGCCAATCAGGCAATACTGACTCTCGATCATTCTGGCATGCCTTCTTTCATCTAGTATCATGGAAAGCATGACATATTGTGATTGGGATACTTCTGAAAAGCCATCCACCATAGTGTTTAATCTGACATTCACATATCAGAGCAACATCATTGAGATCATTTTACCTCTCTCTGCAGATGCGGGTGTGCAGCTGCTGGCTGGAGGGCATGGAGCACCTCTCAGGCAGTCTGACCTGGCTGGCGTCACTCTGTAAGTGCTCTTCTCTTCCAAAGTCCTCAGATAGGAGAATCCCACTGGTGCCAGTTATGGTGCCTCGGGCAAAAAAAAATTAGAAACATTTGTATAAAGTCACATGAAAATGTAAGTATCAATTGAAAGAAATGGATGAAATACACATACCTTAATATTACCATACCTTTTCCACTACCTCCTGAGTACTTACAGTTCCCTAGCAACCTTGGATTTCACATGGGCATGATTTAGAAATGATGTCCTGCACATCTGAGCATCGGGAAATGGCGTGCAGATTGTATGCAGTTTGCATTCCCTTTCAGCTCTCTGCCCCTTGCACCTCCTCACTAAGTGCAAACAAATACTAGCAATGCTGTTCATTGTGTAAATATTACTTTTTACTCAAGTTCAAAGTAAGGGCAATCAACAACTGGAATATTTAAGTGGATTTCAGCAGAGGGCAATGCCGGTGGAACCAATAATGCAACAAATAGGCCTTTATGGCTTTAATGAGCTTGAAACCAGCAAAAAACATTCTGTTAAAGATTTTAAATCCAGTTTGGAACCGGTGAAGAATTCGAACTTCTGCCCGAACCGGCAATGCTGGTGCCACTTAAACGTTTGATGTTCTTCATGTTCAGCATCTATGACAGTGGACACTGGCCAGAAACCCCATATGTGAACCCCTAATGCTTTAAAACTGTCCCTTAAGGAATATTCCACTCACCAAAATTAGTCAATTTTGCAGATATCCTGATTGGAATTTGTTTGTTTTGTGAGATATTAAAATGTACAGTTTCCAACATATTTAGTGTGATTTATGGTTTACTTTTGCGCTTTTGTGCTGCTCACACTGCAGCTTATCTATCATGCGTTGTCCTCATATCTGGTGTCGCAGCCAACCTGATTTCTTATTGTAATAAATTGATTACAGCTCACAGATTGTAGATTTCTACTTTGTTATCAGTTGGATCGGATTTAGTGGGCATGGCAGGCACCTGCAATAATGGCTGCAAACAATGTTAAAAATATTTTGGCCTTTTAATTGTGAATGTTGAACACTGAAGTGCTACTTTCCGATGTAGATGATTCTACTACAGAGCAAGTCTGAGAGTTGTTACGATTTATTTAAGTGATCTCCATGAACACATTCCTGTCTCTCCTTCCTTTGCAGTTAATTCCTATTCATAAACATGTTTTTTTTCTCATTTGGTTGAAGTACATTCCAATGATTTACTACTGTGTTTTGCCCATTGTTCTACAGGCTATTCCTCTTAAAAGAAAATAGCTTCAAGCCAATTGCTACTGTGCATAAACTTTGGAATAAATATTAATAGTAACAATGCAACATTTTTAATGTTTAACATTGATTTTGACAAAATAATTTGAGGAAAATAGGTTTAAATAACTCCCCTGGCGACACCCACTGCCAGAACATGGCACTACAAGATAAAAATCTCACTACACAATAAAAAATAATGTAAACAAATTTTTGAATGTATCCTACTAATATCTACTAAAATACAACACAATTATGATAGCCCCAATTTGTTTAGAGTGTCCCCAGTAATAAATAGCTCCATGCTTTGTTTAAATGATTGGGAGCTGTCTATTCCCTGTTCACATACTATGGGGTAGAAATCTGTTGCAAGCATTTTTTGGGCATAAAATGGGGGCCCAATCTGTGCAGGCGTTAGTCCCACTGCCAATTCATGGGGACCAATTTTTAGGCGTCCTGGGCCAACCCCTTAAACAGCCATTACGCCCCTGGAATTTATAAATTAGAGACCTAATGCCTGTAAAAGGACCCCTTTGACAACTTGGTCACCTTATGAGTAGGGCAGGCGTCAGGCTAAAATGTGGGGCCTTTGATCAAATGTTTCCTCACTTTGGTGTTTCAATAAACCATTTGAAGTGATAGTACAGAATGGGTTCTGTACAAATAGACACACTTGTTAAAGAAAATATCTCCTGATTTTGCAAGACCAGCAAAATCTGTGCTGGGAATGGCCAGCAGCCATAGGGAACCTGACCCAAAGCATACTAAAATGATAATGGCTAATTCATGTGATTAGCTCATTTGAATAATTAGCATAATAATAGCTTTGGCCTTAAAATGGCAGCTGTGCTAATGAGGAGGTGGGAGGGATGTGGTTAAATCTGACTGGCTGCTCAAATTTAAAGGGATGTGCACACTTAAAGGTAAATGGGTGCATTTGGGGCAAATATTGTTTCAGCCTTCATAAAGCTTCAAAATAATCGAATAAATTACTTGTTAGCCTTTGTTAAAGCCAGGGGGAGGGAAGAAGTGCCAGGTAAAAGTGAAAAGAATCCCAATGTGGAGGTACAAAACATAGTCTGTGGGGAAATGATGGAGTACCACAGCACCTGATGCCCTGTTTGATGATTGGCAAAGGGGATGTACCATTGCATGAGTTGGGAGTTCAAAACAAGGGAGCATTACCTTAAAATTAGAGCTAGGTTGTTCAGGGGCGATGTCAGAAGCACTTCTTCACCCAAAGGGTAGTAGAAATCTGGAACTCTCTCTCCCAAAAAAGCTGTTGAGGCTAGGTCAATTGAAAATTTAAAAACTGAGATTGATAGATTTTTGTTAGGGGGAAGGGTATTAAGGGATATGGAACCAAGGTGGGCATATCGAGTTGAGATACAGATCAGCCATGATCTAATTGAATGGTGGAACAAGTTCCAGCGGTTGATTGGCCTACTCCTGTTCCTATGGGTGCGAGGAGGGTTGCCCCCGCGTGGTATTTCAGGGCACCTTCCTAAGATGACAGCAGGGCACCTCTCCTGTCAAGAGTTGGCTGCCAGGCTTAATGGTCTATGCAGTAAATGGGTGCCCTCTATGATTCTCTACACTCTTGGGAAACCCAGCACTTCTGGAAAATTCTGTGCCCTGTTCAGCTGATACCTTCTTTCCACAGGAAAGAGAAAATTTTCTTCTTGCAAACACCTATGCTTCATGTGTACTGAAAGTGCTATATATGAGCCAAGATGAAACAAATGTGTGTGATCAAAATGGAAAAGTGTTCTTAAAATATATCCAGGTCTTTTTCGCTGTGTTCAGCGTCCATTAAAGAAGGACGCAGTGCTGGATCTAGTTCTGGAAAATGAACCAGGGTGAGTAAGTGGCCTGAAGGTACTTGAGAAATAGTGACAACAAACTAAATAGGTTCATATTGAAATAGAACAAGAAAAAGAGGAATCGAAGATAAAAATGTTTGACTGGAAATGAGTTAGTATCAGTGGGATGATATGAGACCCAGCATTGATTAACTGGAAAAAAACCCAGCAGATCAAATAGCAGAAGAGCAGTGGGAAATATTTAAATAGGAGAAGGATACGTTACAGGATAAATACATTCTGACTAGGAGCAAAGAGGGTGCATTATTTAAAAGAGAATTGCACAAGTATTTGAAAAGGAGGAATATGAACTGTTAAGAGAAATAGCAGGGAAACATGATTAGAATAGATAATTCCAGTTGAAGATCTTGTGTTGGCATAGACATGATGGCACGAATGGTCTCCGAATGATGCTATTGAAATGTAATGTTCATTGGTATTGTTCTAAAATATTGCAATTAGAATCGTGATCTTATTTTTGTGTTTTATAATAATACAATTTTTCCAATAGTGTCATGTTTTATAGTAATACAATGTTCCAAACAGTGAAATGTGCTATCATACTGGTGTAAATATTTCCTTTCAGAATATGCAAAAATAATTATGATTTAATTCTTTTAATTGACATCCATTTTTAAAGGCTATTTCTGTTATAGTAGTAGTGCAGTGACCTTTAATAGAACCTAAAGCTAGGCTAAGTTCCCAGCCGTTTTATGTACCAATCAATCAAGTCAGACCATCTGATGCAGTTTTTCTCATCACACAGTGCATGATCCCTTTGAAGCAGCATGCTAGCAGTATGGAATATTTCTTTAAATGCTTCCTACCAATTAAAATATTTAAATATTATATGTAATAAATAAAAGAAAAAAACCTTGAAAAAAATGATACAAAATCAATCTGCTTTTTAAAAATACAATGATATTTTAAAATAAAACCTGATCGCTTTTTTATTTTAAGAGTCAAATGATCATGCCTAGTCTTCTGGTAGGGCTCCATGAATTAAGTATATGTAAGTATATGTAAGAGAGATCAGTAATGAGAGTGACAGTGGGAAAGTGATTTTGCTATTAAAAATTGTGATCAGGATAGGTATAGCCACTAGATAGGCTACATAGCTTTTTATATTAGTCCGCTCCTGTTAATTTTTAGTATTCCCAAAATATGAATTATCCAACAACTTGAATTAAGCAGCTCTATTTAAATATCACTGTGGTCCTTTTAAGTGCAATTTGCTCATTGCAATCTCAGAGAAAGGGAATTAGAATACTCCAGCATTTACTAAGTTTGTAGTAATGAACTACCACAGGGGGGCAATGTTGCAAGGTAACAAGGTTGCACCAGGTATCAGCAGTCCTGTTCAACAAAGTATTTAGCAGAGAACTCCACACATTGTGGGTAAAATAAAAATGTGTGTGGATGATATCATTACTATTAAGGTATCCACATTGTAAAAAATTCTCTTACTACCCACCAGTGCATTGAATTCTGTTCCTTTAATAACTGTTTACTTTTTATTGAAAAATTGATCAACTAGAGTTATTCCCCAATGGGTCAGTTGGTAAACATGCTGCTCAATGCAGCACTCAGGCACACACTTCAGGAAAGTCCCAGGTATTGACCAGTTGGGCTGAATGGCCTGTATCTGTGCTGTAGATTCTATATATGTATGTAAGTTTGTACTGAGTTAGCTGATTTCAGCCAGGATGCAGGTACAGGTGCTAGTTAACTTTTGCACTGCTGAAAATAAGAGACGATAACCCCGAGCAATCCAACCCTAATGAATTGAAACGTTTTATTTGTATATTAGTAGATCTCCCATGGTGTTGCTCACAGTATGTCACAGGAAATGTTCTCTCTCTTATCTACGTTATCTTTGTGTTGTTGCTTCTCTCTTTCTGTCCTCTACCATTTGTCTCACTCTTTCTCATCTCAACCTCTTCTGTTCTCTCTTCTTTTCTATTTTCTTCTGGTTCATTCTCCTATTTTCCTTTCTTCTCTCTTTCTATTCTTTTCTACTGTTCTCTGTCTTCTCTCTCCTGTCCTCTTGGGTAGGAGGTGGTGACAGCATTTTCTGGTGGTGGCGGCAGAAGGGATCTGGATAGTGTTGCCAGTTGTCTATTGAGTTCCACATCATTGGGTAGGGGGAGGGATACAGGCACTGGCTGCATTTTCTAATGGTGAATGTGAGGTGGTGGTTGAGGAGGGATCCAGTTAGGGGAGGAAGGCGGTAGGTGGATGAAGGAAAGGGGATGGGTGGGAAGAATCGGTAGTTGGGTGAGAGGATCGTAAGAGGGAGAGGGATAGATCTGTCCAATGCTGAAGGCCAGTGCATCACGGGTGCCTTTTGGCCCAAAAAATTGCAGCTGGCGGGTGAGGAGAGGGATTCAGGTCAATGCTCGCATTTTCTGTTGACAAATTCAGTGAGTATAGCGGTGAATTAGAAGTGGCGCAGCCAATGTCCAGTTCTAGGATAGCTGACATAACTCCACTCCTCCACCCTCTAGGCTAGTAGATTGATATTGGTAAGTAGTTTTAAGTTATGACAGTTGGTTAAATCTTGCATACAGCCACTGACTGGGGAACTGGCCTATGTATAATCCTGCTGGCGCAAATGAGGCAGCATTGTTTAATGTAACTCACGTCCCGTGAAGCCCTTACTGTAATGAGGGCAAGAACTAAATTTTTTGTACCAAATCCTTGCCACTGTTGATGCAATTCAGCTGACATTTAAGTTGGTGTAAATAAACCTTTGTTTCTTCATGGTTTGCTGAAGCTAAAACAACAGGGCAAGTTCAGACCATGGATTGTTTTTCTTGATAAATGCTACTCCAGTTGCTGTTCCCTTTGCTTTTCATCAGCAGCTAGAACCAGATGCAGCAATCTTATAAATGTTTCCTTTTTCACTTTAATATTAAACACCAAAGTAGCTTTTGTATCTTCATAGAGATTATTTTATTTTATTCAGTGTTGTCTATTTAGGTAATTACTTTTTCTCTCTCTAATTTTCTCCATTCCACCTCTCCTGCAGCAATTGTGTCTCTCTCTTCCCACAACTGTTTCTCTACTTGTATCTGATCCTCTGACTCTTTAAGTCTCCCTCCCTCTTTCTGTTTGTTTTCCACTCTTTCTGCTCCATAGCTTTCACACTACCTCTTATTGCCTTCAACTTTTTTTTTGGCCTTAATTTTTGTGCTCTTGAAGGTGAGGGCTAGGCACCCAATATCAGTCAGACACAGAGTAGAACTCCCTCTACGCTGCCCAACAATATGCCTCAGCCCTACTCTCAGAACAGCACCAGTTACTGCACCAATGTGACATTTTTCTATTTCTCACACTGAGTGAGACTGTCAATTAATGCCACTTTGGGGGCAATTCTGTGCTGTTGGAACTGGATTGAGACTGGCCAAACTTGTTTCACATAAGAAACCCTTACAGCCAACAGAGAGAGGAAACATTCATCAGTCAGGGCAGGATTCAAATGCAGGGTCCAGATATGAAAGGCCAGTGTCTAGCCCACTACACCACCCAGTTCCCATCTCCCCCTCTTTCTGTGAGAAAAGTAGATTGATGTTCCCATTTAAATATATCTATATGAACTTGCTGTCATCCATTTAGAGTTGCTGTGGCAATGGTTGTGAGTATTATTGTGAAGATTTTCAGCAAAAAAAGGACATATATCCACAGATGTTACTTTACCCAATTTGATTCCTGGATATTTTCCATACCAATTATACTGGGTGTTTACTTGGCAATCTAAACCAGATTAATGGACACTTACTGCCAGTAAATCTTAGTGGACACTCACTCTACAGATCTGCAATCTATGATGATTAGATGTTGGTCCAGGCCAGGCACAGAGCAGGACAGAGTAGAAGGGCACTGCGGAGTAGAGAGCAAGTACTGAATCCAAGAGAGCAGAGAGGCCTGCTGCTTAGTCTGGCAGAAGAACAGGATGGTAGGACTTGACAAAGGGAAAGCTAATGGCACTTGTACCAGGTGGGAAATGACAAGATGCTAAGAGAGTGAGGCCAATGGCCTGTAGAAAGGAGGTTGGGTCTAATGTTCAACTGGATCCAGCATCAGTCCAGAAGCAGGCTCAAACATGGCCACTTTCTTAACTTTGTTCATTGCGGTTGTTGCATCTGATTGGTCCATGTTAACCACATGTCAGCCAATGTCCCAGACTCCTCCATCACCATCCCTGGATATGCCCTGTCCCACTGGTAGGACAGTCCCACCAGAGTTGATGGTACAGTGTTATACAGTCAGGAGGGAATGGCCCTGGGAGTCCTCAACTTTGACTCCGGACCCCATGAAGTCTCATGGCATCAGGTCAAACATGGGCAAGGAAACATCCTGCTAATTTACCAACTACCACCCTCCCCCAGCTGATGAATCAGTACACCTCCATGTTGAGCATCACTCGGAGGAAGTACTGAGGGTAGCAGGGGCACAGAATATACTCTGGGTGGGGGACTTCAATGTCCATCACCAAAAATGGCTCGGTAGCACCACTACTGACCGAGCTGGCTAGGTCCTGAAGGGCCTGCGGCAGGTGGTGAGAGAACCAGCACGAGGGAAAAACCTACTTGGCCTTGACCTCACCAATCTACTTGTCACAGATGCACCTGTCCACGACAGTATTGGTAGGAGTGACCACCGCACAGTCCTTGTGGAGAAGTCCCATTTTCACACCGAGGACACCGTCCATCGTGTTGTGTGGCACTACCACCATGCTAAATGGGATAGATTCAGAACAGATCCAGCAGCTCAAAACTGGGCATCCATGAGGCACTGTGGGCCATCAGCAGCAGCAGAATTGTATTCCACCACAATGTGTAACCTCATGGCCCAGCATGTCCCTCACTCTACTATTACTAACAAGCCAGGGGATCAACCCTGGTTCAATGAGGAGTGTAGGAGAGCATGCCAGGAGCAGCACCAGACGTAGCTAAAAATGAGGTGCCAACCTGGTGAAGCTACAACACAGGACTACATGCATGCTAAACAGCGGAAGCAACATGTTATAGACAGAGCTAAGCGATTCCACAACCAACGGATCAGATCAAAGCTCTGCAGTCCTGCCACATCCAGTCGTGAATGGTGGTGGATAATTAAACAACTAACGGGAGGAGGACACTCTGTGAACATCCCCATCCTCAATCATGTGAGTGCAAAAGATAAGGCTGATGCGTTTGCAACCATCTTCAGCCAGAAGTGCCGAGTGGATGATCCATCTCGGCCTCCTCCTGAGATCCTCACCATCACAGAAGCCAGTCTTTAGTCAATTCGATTCAATCCACGTGATACCAAGAAACGGGTGAGTGCACTGGATACAGAAAGGCTATGGGCCCCGACAACATCCTGGCTGTAGTGTTGAAGACTTGTGCTCCAGAACTAGCCACTCCTCTAGCCCAACTGTTCCAGTACAGCTGCAACACTGGCATCTACCCGACAATGTGGAAAATTGCCCAGGTATGTCCTGTCCACAAAAAGCAGGACAAATCCAATACGGCCAATTACCGCCCCATCACTCTACTCTCAATCATCAGCAAAGTGATGGAAGGTATTGCCAACAGTGCTATCAAGCGGCACTTACTCACCAATAACCTGCTCACCGATGCTCAGTTTGGGATCCGCCAGGACCACTCGGCTCCAGACCTCATTACAGCCTTGGTCCAAACATGGACAAATGAGCTGAATTCCAGAGGTGAGGTGAGAGTGACTGCCCTTGATATCAAGGCAGCAGTTGACCGAGTGTGGCATCAAGGAGCCCTAGTAAAATTGAAGTCAATGGGAATCAGGAGGAAAACTCTCCAGTGGCTGGAGTCATACCAAGCACAAAGGAAGATGGCAGAAGTTGTTGGAGGCCAATCATCTCAGCCCCAGGGCATTGCTGCAGGAGTTCCTTAGGGCAGTGTCCTCGGCCCAACCATCTTCAGCTGCTTCATCAATGACCTTCCCTCTATCATAAGGTCAGAAGTGGGGATGTTAGCTGATGATTGCAGAATATTCAGTTCCATTCTCAATCCCTCAGATGATGAAGCAGTCCGTGCCCGCATGCAGTAAGACCTGGAAAACTTTCAGGCTTAGCTTGATAAGTGGCAAGTAACATTCGCGCCAGACAAGTGCCAGGCAATGACCATCTCCAACAGGAGAGAGTCTAACCACCTCCTCTTCACATTCAACGATATTACCATTGCCGAATCCCCCATCACCAACATCCTGGGGGGTCACCATTGACCAGAAACTTAACTGGAGCAGCCACATAAATACTGTGGCTACAAGAGCAGGTCAGAGGCTGGTTATTCTGTGGCGAGTGACTCACCTCCTGACTCCCCAAAGCCTTTCCACCATCTACAAGGTGCAAGTCAGGAGTGTGATGGAATACTCTCCACTTGCCTGGATGAGCGCAGCTCCAACAACACTCAAGAAGCTCGACACCATCCAGAACAAAGCAGCCCGCTTGATTGGCACCCCATCCACCACCTTAAACATTCACTCCCTCCACCACCGGCGCACTGTGGCTGCAGTGTGTACCATCCACAGGATGCATTTTATATCAAAATTTTTAAACTATTTTAATTGACCAAAACTACCAATCACCAACTCCCTCTTGTTTTTACTGCTGTGACAGATTGGAAATCTACCTTAATTCAGATCATAAGAATCTCTAATTTGTATAGTTTTCTAGCAGAGAAAAGATGCATAGACAGTTTAGACTACTTCACGCAGAGGGTGGTGAACATGAGGAATGGACTGTCCAGGGAGACAGGTGGTGCGGAAAACTCTAAGGGTAATTTGGATAAATATTTGAAGGCGTGGATGATTAGGAGGTATTAATTTTTGGGTTCATCCATATGGATTGCAGAGCCTTTCCTGGTCCTGTACTTTTCTGTTTCTATTTGGAATTGAAAACTTGCCAGTATTTTGCTGTGACTACTTCTGGGGAGCTGTCTGTGTTTCTTTGTTTAGGGGAAGGTTTGACATACACATTCTGTTATCCAAGTTAGGACTACAACATCCCTCACCCATAACTATTCAAGTAGTGTTATTTTGGATTTCTTTTCTTCTTTGGTGTTGCTGATTATATTTGAAGAAATATGCACGTCTATAGACTAGCTATGTTAGATGGAAGTTTGATTGCCTTATTGTTTATAAGATACTATCACAGACAGACATTCTGCATCAATCAGGCCAGATTTTGCAATCTGGTAATTAATCAGATAAGGGATAGAGGACAAAATGGCGGACATTCATGCTCTATCTGTCCGGGATGATGTCACTGTTCAAAATTGAGTGGTTCATTCCTAAAGTATATGGCTGTAAGGCTTGAAATCTATCTTAATTGACAGGTTTGATTTGTCCCAGCCTGGATCAATGGGGAGAGATACATGTAATTGAGACTGGTATCTTTTGTTCACCATTTCCTTTTTGCTGTACCGCTATACAAGTTGGAGGCTATAAGGACTCCATGAAATGTTGTTTCTTGCATAAAAACTTTTCATCAAAAATCATTGTGCTGGTTAAGAAAGTTACTTCAAAAAACTGCTAGGGTTTGGGACCTTTTTAATTCTGGAACAGATACTGTGGAGTTGAGTAAAGCACTGGTGAGAAGTCAAGCATGCTATGACTGTACTCATTCTGTGGAATGTTCATTCTGCCTCTGTGATTTCTGTTTCTTATTAAATGCTAATTAGTAGGTTTCGGTCTGATCTATATGGCCTGATAGCTTGTTATCTTCTGTCAGTTTTAAAGTGATCAGAAGTTATCTGTTCTGTTTTCAGTTTACGTATCAAAGGGGAAAAAAGTTCATCATTCGCCCTAGGGCACACTACATCCTCTATGCTTGCTGTATAAGAAAGCATTTCACAACTTCAGGATGTCTCAAAGCCCTTCACAGCCAATTAAGTAATTTTGAAGTGTAGTCACTGTTTTACTAGTGAGAAACGTGGCAGCTAAATTCTGCATGGCAAGGTCCCACAAACAGCAATGAGATAAATGACCAGATAATCTTTTTTTAATAATGTTGGTTGAGGGATAAATATTGGCCAGGACACCGTGAGAACTCCCCAGCTCTTAGCGCTGTGGGATCTTTTACGTCCATCTGAGAGGGCAGACGGACGTCAGTTTAACATCTCTTAAAAAAGGAACCTCTGACAACGCAGCATTCCCCCAGTACTGCACTTAAGTGTCAGTTGAGATTATGTGCTCAAGTCCTGACTCGGAGGTGGGAGTGCTACCATTGATCCAAGGCTGACACTTCAAGGGTTTCAGGTCCACGTCCTGATGAAAGGTCACGGACCTGCAACGTTAAACCGACCTTCCTCGCTCCACGGATACTACTATCTGCCTTGCTAGATATTTTCATCACTTTGTTTTTATTTCACATTTCCAGCATTTTGCTTTCTGTTATGACATTTTAAGGGCAAATTTAGGTTCACAGGAATTGCGTGCTGGCCTTTGTCAGCTAAGGTTTGTGTTGACCATGGGTAGAAAGTATCAGGAAAGAGCCCAGATGATATAAACTGCACTCAGGACACTTGCTGTAATATGTGGCCATCATGATGAGTAGAATGGGCCTATACTCTCTTGAGTTTAGAAGAATGAGAGGTGATCTCATTGAAACATATAAGATTCTGAAGGGGCTTGATAGGGTAGATACTGAGAAGATGTTTCCCCTGGCTGGAGAGTCTAGAACTAGGGGACAGAGTCTCAGGATAAGGGGTCGGACATTTAAGACTGAGATGAGGAGGAATTTCTTCAGTCAGAGGGTTGTGAATCTTTGGAAATCTCTACCCCAGAGGGCTGTGGATGCTCAGTCATTGAATATATTCAAGGCTGAGATGGATAGATTTTTGGACACTAGGAGAATGAAGGGATATGGGGATCGGGCAGGAAAGTGGAGTTGAGGTCGAAGATCAGCCATGATCTTATTGAATGGGAGAGCAGGCTGGAGGGGCCGTATGGCCTCCTCCTATTTCTTATGATGTAGGGCAACTCCAGGCAAACTATATCCAGTGACCCAGCTTTTAGAGACCCAGAAAGTAATTGGAAACAGGGAGCTTTCTAGACTGAGAAGAGCTTGAATATATTTGTAGAAATATTCACACAAACTTAACACGTTGAAAGCCTCCCTCAGGAAGATGGTGGAGGTTCCTCCGCTCCGCTCCGGCCTCGGCCCACCGGCCAGCCTCTTGTTCCACTCCAGGGCCGTGGAGCAACGGATTCGTTTCACTGTAAGTAACCGAGCCCGAGGCTGCTGTTCACCAAACTCCCGCCGGGGCACATGACAGCGGGGCGGGGGAGCCGGGAGCCGGATCCGGCCAAGTCCTCCAGACAAAAGCTCGGCTCACAACCCACGGCGGACGGAGCGGGCCCGGCCCATAGGTAGGTCCCGGTCAGTAGGTAGGTAAGCCCGGCTCAGTCGGCGGCTCAGCCCGGGGGTTTCAGTCCCCGGCCCTGCGCCGTGTGACAGGTCGGCTCTTCCTTGTCCGCGTCGGGCCGCTTTTCTCCGGTTCTTAGGAGCGCCGAGCCGATCGCTGGAGGCCTCGCTGTGTCCGATAACTAACTAACTACCCATCAGTAACTATCTCATGACCACTAACTACCGATCAGTAACTATCTCATGACCACTAACTACCGATCAGTAACTATCTCATGGCCACTAACTACCCACCAGTAACTATCTCATGACCACTAACTACCGATCAGTAACTATCTCATGACCACTAACTACCGATCAGTAACTATCTCATGGCCACTAACTACCGATCAGTAACTAACTATCCATCCCACAATCACTAACTACTGCCTAGTTACTAACTACCACCCAGTAACTAACTTGCCGTGCCAGTAACTCTGACGCGGGTTACACACAGAGGACACTGTTGCTAACGATGTACTCGGTGTCTCCCCGGTTATATCCACCAATGTGGAACACTCACTCCGACTGCGACATACTCACTTTAGTTGCTTTTATATTGTGGGTGGGGATATCAGGGAAGTGGTGAGATCATAGCTTGTTTAAACAATCAGAACTTTATTTATTTTTAAGAGTCAGATGCATGGGTTCACTTACGCTGCCCCTTTTGCGCAGTCATCCAAAAGTGACTGTAAAACAACAATTTGCAGTTATAGAAACTTACAGCACAGAAGGAGGCCATTCGTGCCTGTGCCGACTCTTTGAAAGAACTATCCAATTATTCCTATTTCCTAGCTCTTTTCCCATGGCCCTGCAAATTTTTCCTTTTCAAATATGTATCCAATTCCCTTTTGAAAGTTAGTATTGAATCTGCTTCCACACCCTTTCAGGCTGTGCATTTCAGATCATAGCAATTGGCTGCGTTAAAAAAAAATCTCATCTTCACCCTGGTTCTTCTGCCAATTATCTTAAACCTGTGTTCTCTGGTTACCAATCCTTCTGCTCGTGGAAACAGTTTCTCCCAATCTACTCTATTAAAACCCCCTCAGTATTTTGAACACCTCTATCAAATCTCCCCATAACCTTTTCTGCTTTAAGAACAATCACAGCTTCTCTCGACTCTCCATATAACTGAAGCCCCCATCCCTGGTATTATTCTGGTAAACCTCCTCTGCACCCTCTCCAAGGCCTTAGCATCCTTCCTAAAGTGTGGTGCCCAGAATTGGACACAATACTCCATCTGAGGCCTAATCAGTGATTTATAAAGGTTTACCACAACTTCCTTGCTTTTGTACTTTGCCTCTATTTATAAATCCAAGGATCCCACAAGCTATTTTGTGGAGATGCCGGTGATGGACTGGAGTGGACAAATGTAAGGAGTCTTACAACACCAGGTTATAGTCCAACCTGGTGTTGTAAGACTCCTTACAAGATATTTTTTTTTTTCAAAAAATATACTTTATTCATAAAATTTGCAGCAGTACATACAATACAGTTGTCATATCACTTTCCAAACGTACACAATACAGATTATACAATTTGCAGGTTACGTCAAGTACAGTTCAATGAACACATTGGACATAATTACAGTTCATGACACTCTAGGGTGTCTCATTGCATCATACTCAACACAGATTATTGCTTACAGATTCATTTCAGATTCATTACAGGTACATTACAGCAATTTGAATTTTACATTCTGCCCGAGGGGGTTTTTCCCTGATTGCAGCCCCTCGGTTTACAATGGCGGGAAGGCTCTAAACGGTTGCCTTTCCCCACAGGGCCTTTGCGGCGGCCGCACCCATCCTCAGTGCATCCCTCAGCACGTAGTCCTGGACCTTGGAATGTGCCAGTCTGCAACACTCAGTCGAGGACAGCTCCTTGTGCTGGAAGACCAGCAAGTTTCGGGCAGACCAAAGGGCGTCTTTCACCGAGTTGATGGTCTTCCAGCAGCAGCTGATGTCCGTCTCAGTGTGCGTCCCCGGGAACAGCCCGTAGAGCACAGAAACCTGTGTTACGGAACTGCTCGGGACGAACCTGGACAGATACCACTGCATCTCTCTCCAGACCTTCTTTGCAAAGGCACATTCCATAAGGAGATGGGTGACGGTCTCGTCTCCACCGCAGCCTCCTCTGGGACAGCGCGCGGTGGCGCTGAGAGTCCGGGAGTGCATGAAGGATCTGACGGGAAGGGCCCTTCTCACCACCAGCCAAGCAAGGTCTTGGTGCTTGTTTGAAAGCTCTGGCGATGAGGCGTTCTGCCAAATGACATTGACAGTCTGCTCGGGGAACCAACCGACAGGATCCACCATCTCCTTTTCCCGCAGGGTCTCGAGGACGTTACGTGCGGACCACTTGCTGATCGCCTTGTGGTCAAAGGTGTTTTCCTGCACAAACCTTTCCACGAAGGACAGGTGGGGCGGAACGGTCCAACTGGACGGAGCGTTCCGTGGCAGCGTGGCCAGGCCCATCCTTCTCAACACCGGGGACAGGTAGAACCTCAGCACGTAGTGACACTTTGTGTTTGCGTACTGAGGGTCTATGCACAGCTTGATGCAGTCGCACACAAAGGTGGCCATCAGGATGAGGGCCACGTTGGGCACGCCTTTCCCTCCTTTCTCTGGCGATTTGTACATCGTGACCCTGCGGACACGGTCCATTTTTGATCTCCAGACAAAGTGGAAGATGGCTCGGGTGACTGTCGCGGCGCAGGAGCGAGGTATGGGCCAGACCTGCGCCACGTACAGCAACACCGAGAGCACCTCGCACCTGATGACCAGGTTCTTGCCCACGATCGAGAGGGATCGTTGATGCCACAGTCCCAGTTTCTGCTTAACCTTGGAGATACGCTCCTCCCAGTTTTTGGTGCACGCCCCGGCCCCCCCGAACCAGATCCCCAGCACCTTCAGGTAATCTGACCTGACGGTGAAGGGGACAAAGGATCGGTCGGTCCAGTTCCCAAAGAACATGGCCTCACTCTTGCTACGATTTACCCTGGCCCCCGAGGCCAGTTCGAAACGGTCGCAGATGCTCATCAATCTGCGGACCGACAGCTGATCCGAGCAAAAGACGGCGACGTCATCCATGTACAGGGAGGCCTTGACCTGAGTGCCTCCGCTGCCTGGGATCGTCACCCCTCTTATGCCCGCATCCCTCCTGATGGACTCGGCAAAGGGTTCGATGCAACACACGAACAAGATGGAGGAGAGAGGACAGCCCTGCCTGACTCCAGATTTGATCAGAAAGCTTTCTGATTCCCACCCGTTGATTGAAACTGCGCTACTGATGTTTGTGTAGAGCAGTTGGATCCAATTGCGGATTCCCTCCCCAAACCCCATTTTGGAGAGCACGTCCATCATGTACGTGTGGGATATTCTGTCAAAGGCCTTCTCCTGGTCCAGGCTGATCAGGCAGGTGTTCACCCCCCTGTCCTGTACGTAGGCAATCGTATCCCTGAGTAGCGCCAGGCTATCAGAGATCTTCCTGCCGGGTACGGTGCAGGTCTGATCGGGGTGGATCACCACCTCCAGGGCTGACTTGACCCGATTGGCGATGACCTTGGACAGAATTTTGTAGTCCACGTTAAGTAGTGAGATGGGTCGCCAATTTTTGATTTCTTCCCTCTCCCCCTTCCGTTTGTAGATGAGGGTGATGATGCCTTTCCTCATGGAGTCTGACATGCTGCCTTACAAGATATTTTAACAGCCTTACAAACTTGTCCTGCCACCTTCAAAGATTTGTGTATGTGAATCCCCACGTCTGTTTCTGCACCCCCTTTAAAATTGTGCTATTTAGTTTATATTGCATCTCCATCATTCTTTCAAAATTCATCACTTCACATTTCTCTGCATTAAATTTCATCTGACGTGTCTGCCCTTTTCACCAGTCTGCCTATGTCCTCCTGAAGTCTGCTACTATCTCTACCCTCTCCTCCTGTTAGTATATTACAGGAGTTATTGTTTCACTGAAGAAAAAGACCTTAATGCACTTATCCCTGTGCATAAATATCAAAATCAGGGAACTGTTGCTAATGAAATTTGCGTGATCAAAAAGAGTGTGACTGTCACAAGCCAATTTAAACACTGTTTATTTTTAAAAGTCAGACACATGAAAGAACCAGTAATACTGCCATTGTTGCATCACTGTGAAGCAATTTCCATTTTGCATCAATGCAAAAGTAACAATGCAACAACAGTTGGATCCCAATCTGAGTGAAGCAGTGTGACATGCCTCCGCGAGACTGTCTCTCACTGCTAAGGTTTGACACTGCAGCGATACAACTCTAGTGTATCCTCTGAGATCTCTGCACTCCTCCAATTCTTGCCTCTTGCGCATCCCCAATTTTAATCGCTCCACCATTGGCGGGCGTGCCTTCAGCTGCCTAGGTCCTAAGCTCTGGAAATCCCTCTCTAAACCTCTCCGCCTCTCTACCTCTCTCTCCTTCTTTATGATGCTCCTTAAAACCTACCTCTTTGACCAAACCTCCTGTGAAGCGCCTTGGGGCATTTTACTACGTTAAAGGCACTATATAAATGCAAGTTGTTGTTGTAGTGAGGTGTGAATCCTGGTTTATAAAGTGTTCATAGGATCCCTTGGACCTCCTTGTCATTTTATAACCTTACGTCGAGTTGTGCTAAATGTTCTGAGTGCCAACAGTGCCCAAGCTCTCAAAACAGTTAAAATGTAATAGTTGGAAATGGATCTCTGCTCATTCATATATATGGTCGGGTAGTTGTTACTGGACTAGTATTGGTCAGTTAAGCCATATATCTTAAGGTCTTCAATCACTATCACCTTTATTACCCTTTTATTTCATTAAACTACTCTGTACAGTAATTGTATAAGTAGTTTTTATATAAAAAGCTGTTACATTTTGTTTGTAGGTAACATAACAAATAACAATGCTTATCTTTATACAGTGTCTTATTGTAATAAAACATCTCAAAGTGCTTCACAGACAACAAATTGGTTTTGGAATGCAGTAATTATTATTGTGTAGTCAAAACCTTTAGAAACCTTTAATTCAGTCTTGGGAGTTCTAGGCCCAAAAGTAGTGACAACCATGTGACTGAGAGACATGAGTCGGGATTGGTTAATGTACAGTAATAGCTTCATGGAAATTTTGACAGTTCTGCTTGGAGAAGATTGTCAGTATATATTTCTTATGTGGGCTCTAATCTACTGTTACTCAATATAAATCATTTTAGAAAAACAAAAATATGGGTCTGCAGTTGATTGTAGAATGCTGAGGCTTCATTGCTTTGGTTTTTGTTATATGAACCATTGAATTACAGCTTTTATCTTACATTAAGTATTGAGATACTCTACCGGTTGGTCATTGAAAAGATGACCCACCTATGAGGAAATAATTGCAGCTGAATGTTGTTGCTAGGGTTACTAGCTTTGTGGGTGGTGTTCTATTTCAGAGAATCAAGTTTCATGCATTTGAATATTTCCTGATTGGATGAGAGCAACAATTCCAGCAAACTTACAGTAACTAGGATAATTAGTGGAGAAAGACAGACTGCACCGTGAACATCAGGGGGAAAAAAATCAAGGAATGACTAACTTCATATGTATTATTTTAACAGAATGCAGTGTTAATCTAGATTGTAAATTTTGACCAGCCAAAGTTTTCAAGCAAAAAAAATTAATGTGACCATATTTAGATAGACTTTTTATTGAAAGTTAAATGATTATTCATTTTTTAAGAAAAAGCCACAACTGTATATAGGATTATCAGATCGGAGTGATTCATAATAATTTAAATACTATGGATAGACTGGAGAAGCTGGGGTTGTTTTCCTCAGAGCAGAGAAGGTTGAGAGGAGATTTGATAGAGGTGTTCAAAATCATGAAGGGTCTAGACAGAATAGATAGAGAGAATCTGTTCCCATTGACAGAAGGGTCAAGAACCAGAGGACATAGATTTAAGGTGATTGGCAAAAGAACCAAAGGCAGCATGAGGAAATCTTTTTTACACAGCGAGTGGTTATGATCTGGAATGCACTGCCTGAGGGGTGGTGGAGGCAGATTCAATCATGGCTTTTAAAAGGGAATTGGATAAGTACTTGAAGGGAAAGAATTTGCAGGGCTATGGGGATAGGGCGAGGGAGTTGGACTAGCTGGATTGCTCTTGCAGAGAGCCGGCATGGACTCAATGGGCCGAATGGGCTCCTTCCGTGCTGTAACCATTCTATGATTCTATAACAATGAATATAATTATAGCATTTTGCTGTTTATATTCCTAAATTAAATTGGTGTTTTTTGTGATTTATATAAAACTTTATGGTGCTCCTGAAGATGTCATTAAACCTTGAAACTTGCAGAAGAACCTGCACTACTTGGTTCCATTCTCTTGCTCTGTGTTTCTCACTGACACTGATCTCTTTCCCTATTCCTCGTGACTAAGTTCTCTGGCAACTCCTAGCTATAACTGTCACTAACATAGTTTTAAAAGTACAGGTAATTAATAATTCTGAGATTAAGTGTGATTTTAAACAGAAATACTAATATGACTTGTATAAAAATTGTAATGATACAGGTAAACACAACAGTGGATTATTGTGAGTCAACATTTTATACACTCAAAAAGATTAATCCTTGATTTATGTAGATAATGTAGAGTATACAGAACACAAGTTAAGAAGTTAGAGAGGCACAATAATTACAAAAGAAATTTAACACAGTGAAGAGAATTATTCAAAAGACTGGGGTTCATGTAATGCTAAAGTAGTTTAGAAACATCACTGAGGCCTGAGATAAGATTACATAGTGAATAACCGATTCTCAGGAGAGACTGTCAGACAGTATCATCCAGGATTTGAAGTTCGGGCAATTTGTAATTTATCTGATCCCTGAGATGAGATTTACTGTCTCGAAATCATTCCCATGCGTGTATTAATGAATGCACTGGAATTGATGGAGGCAGTCAGTCTTCATTTCCAATTTTTTATGTCAGAGGCAGGTGTCATTGGGGGACATGGATGGCTAGGATTTGCTGTGATGCCCTCCCTGATGTGTAAACAATTGTGTCTTAATCATTGCATCTTTGTTACAAATGTGCACACAGCAATGAGTCAAAAAAAGCAATGAGATAAATGACTAGATAATCTGATTTAGTGGTGTTGGTTGAAGGATAAATATTGGCCAGGCTACCAGGAGAACTCCCCTGTTCTTCTTCAAAAAAATCCAAAAGCACTATAACATCCACCTGAGAGGGTAGACTGGGCCTCAGTTTAATGTCCCATCTGAAAGACGGCACCTCCGACAGTATAGCACTCCCTCAGTACTGCACTGAAGTGCCAGCCTGGATTATACGCTCAAGTCTCTGTAGTGGGGCTTGAATGCACGACCTTCTGACTCAGGCAAGAGTGCTACCAACTGAGCCAAGGTTGACATGGGTGAAACCAAACACTCTTGTAATGTAGCCACGTCAATAGCACTGAAGTCCCACAGCCAATCAGTCCCTTATCGTCCCTGTAATTTGTTATATAACCTCACCCACTGAGTTATAGCCCTACACTAACCCCTGCCAAAAACAAATTGTGCTGATCTGCATTGTCTGATTCTGCAATTGTATCATTCCACTGTTTTTAAAAAAACCTTTTTAAGCTGCTTCAACAAATAGTATTCTAAAGCCATGCAGCTGTATAAATAGAATATACAGGGATAGGGTTGCCAACCCTCCAGGATTGTCCTGGAGCCTCCAGGGACTGAAGGTTAATCTCCTGGACATTGCTGCGAGCAGCCCAGAAGAAAAACGTAAAACAAAGTGAGTGTTTTTAAAATTTTCTTTGAACACTTTTGTTTGTTCTAAAAATATTGGAGAAAAAAGGCTGTTTGGGCAGGATGGTTGGAGGCAGAGGGTCACGTAATGAAACCTCCAGGAATACATCCAATCAGAGTTGGCAACCCTAATCAGGGACAGGTGGTTTATAGTCTGCATCATTCGTGAGATATTGAGCAAGCCCAGAAAGGTGGTTCATTTTCATAAGCCACTGAACTTCTATGTATCCTTTATGTAACTTACCATCTGTTATGTGCTATTTTATGTAATTCATTGTTAAAACAACCTACATTTAAAGCAAGGATGACAAGGTTAAATCTCACGGGATCCAAGGTGAGGTAGCCAATTGGATACAACATTGGCTTGACGACAGAAGACAGAGGGTGGGTGTAGAGGGTTGTTTTTCAAATTGGAGGCCTGTGACCAGCGGTGTGCCTCAGGGATCGGTGCTGGGTCCGCTGTTGTTATTTATATTAATGATTTGGATGAGAATTTAGGAGGCATGGTTAGTAAGTTTGCAGATGACACCAAGATTGGTGGCATCGTGGACAGTGAAGAAGGTTATCTAGGATGGCAACGGGATCTTGATAAATTGGGCCAGTGGGCCGATGAATGGCAGATGGAGTTTAATTTAGATAAATGTGAGGTGATGCATTTTGGGAGATCAAATCGGGCCAGGACCTACTCCGTTAATTGTAGGGCGTTGGGGAGAGTTATAGAACAAAGAGATCTAGGAGTACAGGTTCATAGCTCCTTGAAAGTGGAGTCACAGGTGGATAGGGTGGTGAAGAAGGCATTCAGCTTGCTTGGTTTCATTGGTCAGAACATTGAATACAGGAGTTGGGATGTCTTGTTGAAGTTGTACATGTTGTAAACTTCTATGATTCTATGACTATTGACAAAAACACTTGGAAACCTTCAATGCGAAGTGTTGGTTGATGGCAGCCAGACATTTGCTGGTTGTGGTAAAATTATTAACAAACAACGCATACACTGGGTGCTTTAGTAATCTGGTGAGACTGAACCATCTCTCAGCTCCAATTTTCAGAAATATGTCATTGACTAACATATAACCAGTATTATATCCACTTGCAGTAACAGAATAAAATGTGTCCAGCAGCAATATGCTATGTTCCAGCAGATGTCTATGCACCCTTTCCTGGAACCCACTGTATCTAGTTATGCCGTGGTGAAGGTCTTTGGGTTTGTGCAGTTAAGTTGTCTTTAGTGAGATAATTCTCAGTTGTTCAGCCACCATAAATACTGGACATGAACTGTGATGTTTATTAAACTTGCCCCCATGAGGAAACATTTTGTTTCATTTTGCAATTATAGAATCATAGAATCATAGAAGTTACAACATGGAAACAGGCCCTTCGGCCCAACATGTCCATGTCGCCCAGTTTATACCACTAAGCTAGTCCCAATTGCCTGCACTTGGCCCATATCCCTCTATACCCATCTTACCCATGTAACTGTCCAAATGCTTTTTAAAAGACAAAATTGTACCCGCCTCTACTACTGCCTCTGGCAGCTCGTTCCAGACACTCACCACCCTTTGAGTGAAAAAATTGCCCCTCTGGACCCTTTTGTATCTCTCCCCTCTCACCTTAAATCTATGCCCCCTCGTTATAGACTCCCCTACCTTTGGGAAAAGATTTTGACTATCTACCTTATCTATGCCCCTCATTATTTTATGGACTTCTATAAGATCACCCCTTAACCTCCTACTCTCCAGGGAAAAAAGTCCCAGTCTGTCTAACCTCTCCCTGTAAGTCAAACCATCAAGTCCCGGTAGCATCCTAGTAAATCTTTTCTGCACTCTTTCTAGTTTAATAATATCCTTTCTATAATAGGGTGACCAGAACTGTACACAGTACTCCAAGTGTGGCCTCACCAATGCCCTGTACAACTTCAACAAGACATCCCAACTCCTGCATTCAATGTTCTGACCAATGAAACCAAGCATGCCGAATGCCTTCTTCACCACCCTATCCACCTGTGACTCCACTTTCAAGGAGCTATGAACCTGTACTCCTAGATCTCTTTGTTCTATAACTCTCCCCAACGCCCTACCATTAACGGAGTAGGTCCTGGCCCGATTCGATCTACCAAAATGCATCACCTCACATTTATCTAAATTAAACTCCATCTGCCATTCATCGGCCCACTGGCCCAATTTATCAAGATCCCGTTGCAATCCTAGATAACCTTCTTCACTGTCCACAATGCCACCAATCTTGGTGTCATCTGCAAACTTACTAACCATGCCTTCTAAATTCTCATCCAAATCATTAATATAAATAACAAATAACAGCGGACCCAGCACCGATCCCTGAGGCACACCGCTGGACACAGGCATCCAGTTTGAAAAACAACCCTCTACAACCACCCTCTGTCTTCTGTCGTCAAGCCAATTTTGTATCCAATTGACTACCTCACCTTGGATCCCATGAGATTTAACCTTATGTAACAACCTACCATGCGGTACCTTGTCAAATGCTTTGCTGAAGTCCATGAAGACCACGTCAACTGCACAGCCCTCATCTATCTTCTTCGTTACCCCTTCAAAAAACTCAATCAAATTCGTGAGACATGATTTTCCTCTCACAAAACCATGCTGACTGTTCCTAATTAGTCCCTGCCTCTCCAAATGCCTGTAGATCCTGTCCCTCAGAATACCCTCTAACAACTTACCCACTACAGATGTCAGGCTCACTGGTCTGTAGTTCCCAGGCTTTTCCCTGCCGCCCTTCTTAAACAAAGGCACAACATTTGCTACCCTCCAATCTTCAGGCACCTCACCTGTAGCGGTGGATGATTCAAATATCTCTGCTAGGGGACCCGCAATTTCCTCCCTAACCTCCCATAACGTCCTGGGATACATTTCATCAGGTCCCGGAGATTTATCTACCTTGATGCGCATTAAGACTTCCAGCACCTCCCTCTCTGTAATATGTACACTCCTCAAGACATCACTATTTATTTCCCCAAGTTCCCTAACATCCATGCCTTTCTCAACCGTAAATACCGATGTGAAATATTCATTCAGGATCTCACCCATCTCTTGTGGTTCCGCACATAGATGACCTTGTTGATCCTTAAGAGGCCCTACTCTCTCCCTAGTTACCCTTTTGCCCGTTATGTATTTGTAGAAGCTCTTTGGATTCACCTTTGCCTGATCTGCCAAAGCAATCTCATATCCCCTTTTTGCCCTCCTGATTTCTCTCTTAACTCTACTCCGGCAATCTCTATACTCTTCCAGGGATCCACTTGATCCCAGCTGCCTATGCATGTCATATGCCTCCTTCTTCTTTTTGACTAGTGCCTCAATCTCCCGAGTCATCCAAGGTTCCCTACTTCTACCAGCCTTGCCCTTCACTTTATAAAGAATGTGGATATGTACATATCCTTATAATGGTTGATAGATGGCCCTGCCTCACCTCACTGCTAAACAAACAAATTGACTTCTGTACTGCCAGTATGTTAAAGAAAGAACTTGCATTTATATAGCACCGTTCACAACCTCAGAACACCCCAAAGCACTTTACAGCCAATGAAGTGCTTTTAAAATGTAGTCACTGTTATAATGTAATGTTACAAGAACATCTTGTCTACTTGTAACTTACTGTATGAGTTTGAATTTTCAAAGCTCATGATCTCGGATGTAAATCGTATGCAATGTTAAACTCACAGATTTTAATCTGTTATGCAATGTTTACTCCTGTTTTCATAATCCCATCTTTATACTATATTTAGCATGTGGTTCATGAATTGTTGAAAATCTGGAATTTGATTTGGAAGAAAGAATTCTGCTAATGTTTTTAGTGATTTTGTAATTATGTAAATATCTATGCATTTAACAAGTTTAGAAATTGCATTATTAATGATAATGCAAAGCATTTTTAATATCGGTGTATTACTGTAGATACCTTCATTTTGTTTCATTTTGCAGTTATATATTTTTCCTTATAATTGTTGATAGATGGCTCTGCCTCATCGCTCCTAAACAAACAAATATACTCCCTTTGTTACTAACTTCACTAGTATGTATGTCTGTCATATGTGCATGCCATAGCGCAAAAGCACATTTTGTGATTTCCATGCTTTATTTGGTTTAATTATATATTTTAAGTAGCTACCTTTATTTAATATATTATATTTACTGCAAAAAATTTATGTACTGTGTGGTGGATAAAATATTGCCAGGATGTCATTATGTTTTCCTTCTGGTAATCTAGCAGTGCTTATATCACAGAGGATTATAATATCGTACTTTACCTGTTGTAAAACAACCTCAATAGGCTGATTACTGTGCACTGAGAAATTCATTTAGCCTTTTGTAAAAGAGACTATGCAATATATTTTACAGTATAAGAGGTTATTTAGTGCAATTCAAAAGGCACAAAAGTATTTGCTACAACTTTAGACATTTTGTTTTCCTGTACAGCCTCTGGATAGCATCGACTTTAATTAAATGCGTTAGTCATTTGCTAAATAGTTTTATTATTGACAAACTGAGGTGAGGGACCAGATCCTCATAATACAGAACACAATCAAGCTTGGAATGAGCAAGAGTGAAGAAATAGTAGTTAGGTGACACCAAGCTTTGGTTTTAAAAGCTTTAGGATTGTATAAGGATGGTAAAGAATTCCAGTTTTCATATCCTAGGAAAAATGACATAGTAGAAAATGATGTAGTGAATCTTGATTTCAACACAGTACAAATTGATTTTTTTTGCTTGTTTTATTTGGCGGTGAGGAAGATTAATGATGCTTTAATATAGTAACTGTAATTTAAAACAACTTTTTGTCTTTTTTCTAGTTTAAGAACATATGCCCTTGTCTGACTGAAGGTTAGGATGTCCAGGCTGATTTATATAGATGCACATCGCCTGATGCGCAGATTTTTTCACAGGCATGTATCTGACCACTCTTTAATTCCAGTGAACAAGAATTTTGCTTTATCATTTTTAAAAATGTTCCCTTTTTCTAAATATGCTAAGTCAAACCTGTCTACTCCTAGCTCACTGGTAGGTGAAAAGAACATTGTTCTTCTGGGTGCTCCTGGTGCAGGGAAGACAACAGTAGGGGTGTTTGTTGGTCAGATTACAGGCCTTCCTGTGATTGATGTTGATGAGGTACTTGAAAAGACTTGGCACATGAGTGTGGCTCAGAAACTGCAAGAGGTTGGTGATGAACTATTTTTGGAAGAGGAGGGAGAAACCCTTCAGAAGTTTTCAATATGTAGAAGTGTTATTTCACTTACTGGGTCCAATCCAATGCATCCCTCCAGTATGTACCATGTGAAAAAGAATGGAATAGTTGTTTACCTTGACGTGCCTCTTGAAGATATACTGGAAAGACTTGAAGGGATGAAGGTGGATCATATTGTTGGGCTGAGGCCTGGTGTTTCAATGCAAGAAATGCTTCGGTACAGACAGCAGTTTTACCACCAGTGGTATGATGTACATGTCTTCTGTCAGTCTGGTGACACAGCAGAAGCAGTTGCTGAGAAGGTACTTGACGGTGTAAAGAGGTATCAAGACTCTAAATCTGAAATATTTATTTCCACAAGAAGTATAGCTAAAGACTCTGAGTTAATGCGAGCCCCCAGCTTCTTCACTGATGTTGTCATCGAAGGCCTGGCTTTAGATGGAGGACTCTACGTGCCAGCAATCCGGTTTCCAGAACTGACAGCTGGGGAGTGGCAAAGGTTGGTTGAAGCACCTTACACCGAACGGGCACAGGTCCTACTGGAGAAGTGCATCCATCCCGATGATGTGCCAGCTGTCAAGCTACGAGAGATGGTGGAGAGAGCATACGGACAGCACTTTTCCTGTAACAAGATAGCACCAGTCAGACATTTGACTGACAATCAGTTTCTTCTTGAATTGTTTCATGGACCCACGGCTTCCTTCAAGGACTTTGCTTTGCAGATGTTGCCACAACTATTTGCATACTGCATGCCAAGAACTTGCAATTATCTGATTCTAGTGGCTACATCTGGGGATGCAGGGAGTGCTGTTCTGGATGGTTTCTGTCGCCTCAGTGATATTGACAAACAAAGAATCTCAGTTCTTGCATTCTTCCCTGAAGAGGGAATTAGTCAGATTCAGAAGGCACAGATGATTAGTTACAAAGAAGAAAATGTAAAGGCTGTAGGTGTCAAATCTAACTTTGATTTCTGTCAGACAACTATAAAACAAATATTCACAAATCCCGACTATACTGGCTTCCTGACAGTTGAATATGGGACAGCTCTGAGTGCAGCAAACTCAATAAACTGGGCTTGTCTGCTGCCACAGGTAGTCTATCATGCCTCTGCCTATCTTGATCTTATCAACCGAGGCGTAATTACCTTTGGAGATCCAGTTGATGTTTGCATTCCTACAGGAAATTTTGGCAACATATTGGCAGCGGTATATGCAAAATGTATGGGAATTCCAATTCGAAAATTTATATGTGCTTCAAATCAAAATAACATCCTGACTGATTTCATCAGGACAGGCAATTATGATTTGAGGTGTAGAAATGTAACTGCTTCTGTGTCTCCGGCATTAGATATTCTTAAGTCCTCCAACGTTGAGCGATATTTACACCTTGTTGCACATGGTGATGGGCAGCTGGTGAGGGAGCTGTTTTCCCAGCTGGAAGAACAGCACTACTTTCAGGTGCCAAACTCTCTGCTGAAGAGAATTCAGCATAACTTTGTGCCAGATTGGTGTTCGGAGGAGGAATGCCTCGCTGCTATCTACTCTGTGTACAGGTCCACAGGTTACATTCTCGACACGCACACGGCTGTGGCAAAAGTGGTAGCGGATCGTCAGCATGACCGGACCTGTCCGGTGGTAATTGCGTCAACAGCGCATCCTTCCAAATCTGCAGCTGCTGTGCTACAGGCTTTGAGGGTTAAAGAAATGAACCAATACCCAATTGATCAGCTCCAGATGTTGAACTCCCTAAATTCCTTGCCTTCTGTTCAGAAAGCTGTATTGGAGAGACTTGGAAAGGTTCATGCACACCAAGGACAAGCATGTCCAGCAGATCCAAGTGCCATTATGGATAATATAGAAAGATTTATTCAACAGAAATTCATGAGAGTTGTTTAAATTGTACATGCCTTGATATTCATCTGTAAATTCTTGACTCATTATGAATCAAGGCTGAGGAATGATGGGTTGAAAGCTGCTCGTATGTTTTCTGCTAGATTTTAAAGCAGAATTTACTGCACATCCTGCTGTGTGATTGGATGCTGCTGGAGTAAATTTAAATGGAATCCTGTTATATAGTGCTTTGTAACCTTTAAATCTCCTTCGTCCACTGTGTAACGTCTTTTATGGTTAACAGATTATAAAGAACAAGTGTTTCAACTGAATTAACTTGGAGTAGATTGTAGTTATATGACATAATTGATCCAGACATTTTAAAGCAAAAATTCTTCAAAAATTCTCCAAGACTAATAGACATCGGGCAATTTGGAAGTAAAATGCTTATGTAATTCAATAATATCCAAAAAAAATAATCAAACTTCAGAGGTTTCAGCATCCATTCCTAGTTCCACCATTTTGAATGCAGCCCCTCAGGGTAACACCCTGCATGATGATATTCCCACACCATTCATGGAATATGTGCTTTGCCCAGTTTTCCTTCCTGTGTGTAGCTCTTTATAACTTGTCTTTATTAAATTTAATCTGCCATTATTTTATCCACTACAAACCAATATAGAACATAACTGTAGGTTTCTGAGTTCAAGTCATCGAAGTAAGTTGGAAACAGTAGTTGTACCACCACTGACCTATGGGGCACCCCACTGAGTAATTCCACCCTGACATAACTCCTCTAGTAAATATCTGTTTTCTACCCTTCAGCCAATTTCTTATCCATACTGAAGACTTATCCTGATTTTCTACTGCTTTAAGCTTAGCCTTTCATGTGGAACCTTGTGAAATGCCTTCTGGAAGCCTTGGTATAACATGTCACTGGGCTTATCAAAGTCCACTTGCAATGTCACTTCCTCAAAGAAGTCAAGGAAGTTGGTCAGGCATGAACTTCTCCTTCCAAATCCCTGTTGATTGTTGTTTACTAAATTATTGTTGTACAGATAAGTGTACACCTGATAATCAGTTCCATTATTTTACACAATATTGAAATTAGACTAATGCATCTGTAGTTGCCTATGTCTGATTTGTCTAATATTTTTAAATATGAGCATCATAAGTGTATTTCTAGTCTATTGGTATCTGCCCAATGTCCAGTGACTCCTTCACAATGATTCTTAGTGCTTTGTAAATCTCCTTCATTGTCTCCTTTGACACTCTGGGATATGCACTATCTATTCCAAGCGAGCAGCCCATTAATTAATTTTAATGGATGCAAAATCACACCATGTGCGCCTGCAATTTTCCAAGTTGCACTGCCTATAGATGAATTGTTAGAGTAATCAGCTTGGAGTTGTTGTGTCTGTGACAGGAATTAAGGTTGTAAATGATGAGTCTTTATTTATAGAATTTACTATAGGAAATGATACTCACAGACAACACACAAAATGATGCGAAGGCTGCGGGAGACCTCGTGTTACAGTTCCTGAGTTCAGTCGCAGGGTAATTAGCCCTTAGGTCTTCCTTAACTTCCTTATAATGGTCTCACTTTTTAAGATCAGCTAAAAAGCCATTACATCATGTCCTCTATGACCGTCGATCTTGGTTTTACAGCTAACATACATGAACTCAGCATTCCAGAGAGTGGATCTCATAACAAAAGCTGTCCTTACAAGTACAGAAAAGCTAAACATATTGTTGCCAAACAGATATATATCTATTAGAAGATTGGAACTAACCAAGGCTATCTTCTATGATGACAATCAGTACAGCCTTGCAGGTCTGAGTTGATTTGTTGACATTCCACAGATATAACTGGATTCTGTAAAACTGTCTTTTAACTACAAAATGGAGCCCTGGTCATAAAGCCTTTCCTGCTAGCGTTCCTAATACTGCTCCCTGCTGGTAGTACCGGATTCATGGAATTACCTAAAGTTTATTTTCTTTATGGAATGTGTTTGATTAAGTAAAAGAGCACATCCGGTACATACTCTTTACTGTCTCCTACAGCACAAATACAATGTGTTGAGTAGATGAAATTATTTATGATCTATTTCTTTTATTTCCTGCCAGAATTGTTGATAGTCTTGTGAACATTTTTGCTACAGTAGGTCCTGTCATGTGTTGAGCAAATCGATTTGGCTGAAAGAGAAATAAATGTTGACTTGTTGAGCAGATGTTGTGTCCTAGACTGCAACTTTTATTGGTTTTCTAATTATTTGTTCTGTTGATTTTGATATGTACTGATTGAAAAACTGTCAAGTACAATGCTGAAAAAAATTACTTTTTACTATCCCATTTATCAAGCGTCAAAAGAACAGTCTGGGGGGAGTTTTCAGTCTGTTTTAATCAAACTAGTGTAAGCAGCAAATAGCTGTCAAGGTATTATGAGCAAAAACCCTGAACGGGCAGGTTTTGATGAGCCCAAGTGTATCAAAGATCTGGTGCATGGTACAGCTGGAGCTGATTTAAGTACATATTGTAGATTCAGTTCTCTCTTGTATGCAGTGCAGCCCTTTGAGTACTGAAAACACTTTGCAGCTTTCAAAGCTTTCTACAGCATCTGTGAAAAATAAATTATATTTTTCTGTTGAATTTAAAGTATGGCTGTTTCATCAAGTTACATCGAAACTACAGCACAGAAACAGGCCATTCAGCCCAACTAGTCTATGTCGGCATTCATGCTCCACACGAGCCTCTTCCCTCTCTACTTCATCTGACCCTACTCCTTTCTCCCTCATGTGCTTATCTAGCTTCCCATTAAATGCATCCATGCAATTTGCCACAACTGCTCCTTGTGGTAGTACGTTCCACATTCTTACCACTCTTTGGATAAAGAAGTTTCTCCTGAATTCCCTATTCGATTTATTAGCGAATATTTTATATTTATGACCTCTAGTTTTGGACTCCTCACAAGCAGAAATATTTTCTTTACGTCTACCCTATCATTATCTTAAAGACCTCTATCAGGTCACCCCTCAGCCTTCTCTTTTCCAGAGAAAAGAGCCCAAGCCTGTTCAGCCTTTCCCGATAAGGATATCCGCTCAGTTCTGGTATCATCCTTGTGAATCTTTTTTGCACCCTCTCCAATGTCTCTATATCCTTTCTATAATATGGAGACCAGAACTGTGCACAATACTCCAGGTGTGGTCTAACCAAGGTTCTATACAAGTTTAACATAACTTCTTTGCTTTTCAATTCTATCCCTCTAGAAATGAACACTACTGCTTGATTTGCCATTTTTATGGCCTTAATCTGCGTTGTTACTTTTAGTGATTTGTGTATCTATACCCCTAGATCCCTTTGCTCCTCTATCCCATTTAGACTCTTATTATCCAAGCAGTATGTGGCCTCCATATTCTTCCTACCAAAATGTGCCATCTCAACTTATCTATATTGAAATTAATTTGCCAATTACACGTCCATTCTGCAAGTTTATTAATGTCCTCTTGCATTTTGACATTCTTTCTTTGTAATAACTACACCCCCCAATTTGGTGTCGTCTGCAAATTTTGAAATTGTACTTCCAATTCACACATCCAAATCATTAATGTAAATTGTGAACAACAGTGGTCCTAGCTTTGATCCCTGTGGAACACCACTTCCCACCATTTGCTAGTCTAAATAGCTACCCTTAACCCCTACTCTCTGTTTTCTGTTTTGTAGCCAGCTTGCTATCCATTCTGCTACCTGTCCCCTGACTCCACATGCTCTGACCTTAGCCATGAATCTACTATGCAGATGTTATAGCATTAAAGGAAATGCTCACACTATTTCTGAATTCAATGAAGCTTTTGAAAGGTTATCCAATAGTGAGCCACAGCCTGTTTAAATAATGCAATGTTGTAAACTTTAAGATTCTCCCTGGTTTCTCTGCTTTCTGTTCTTGTTAGTCCTTGCATTTTGATGCGATGATTCCACTGCTTCACCATTTTTTACAGACATGATCGCATCGAAAGATAGAAGGACTGCCTGAGGAACTGTGGAGCTCAAATTCCGCAGTGGTTCCACCGTTCTCCCAGCTGAAAATGGTCATTTCCCCGGTGGGAGGCCAGCAGGACCGCCCCCCCATCGAATTTCATAGCCCCTGTATTTTGTTAAAATGTCTTTCAAATTTTTCTACCCTTTTCTCCCTTCCTCTCTTGCGGACACTGACTTTGCTGTTGTGCACTTCCATGCCACCAGCACCCTTTGGTACTTTCCCTAAATGGTACTTACCCTATGTGATTTTCGACAGTGAACATTGGCGGACTGTTTGACTGTGCGGTGGGGCGGCATCAGGGCTCAGCCCAGTCATGTTCTCACTCAGTGTCTGCACACGGACACTTTCCACCCACACTCACTGCACGGTAATCAGGAAGCCTGGCTGATTTTGTTCCAGGCTTCTAAGGCCGTGGATGCTGAACCTTATTTTTAAACCCCCCACTATTTCTACAGCAGACATCAGCCAACTGCCCTTTGTGCTTTTGCTTTGTTTTTGATGTGTGACGCCTGATGTCCTCCTCTCGGGTCAGGGATGTCCAAACTACAGTCTGTTGGCCACATTCAAATCGCAAGGCACGGCTACCCAACCCAGCGTAATCCGTGCAGCTGATGTCCCCTCCGCCTCCGGCCTCGACCCCCCGATCTCCTCCGCCCCCGGCCTCGACCCCCCGATCTCCCCTCCGCCCCCGACCCCCCGATCTCCTCCGCCCCCGACCCCTCGATCTCCCCTCCGCCCCCGGCCTCAACCCCCGATCTCCCCTCCGCCCCCGGCCTCGACCCCCCGATCTCTCCTCTGCCCCCGGCCTCGACCCCCCGATCTCCTCTGCCCCCGGCCTCGACCCCCCGATCTCTCCTCTGCCCCCGGCCTCGACCCCCCGATCCCCCCCCCCCCGGCCTCGACCCCCCGATCTCTCCCCCTACCGGTCTCGACCCTCGATGCCCCCCGCGATTCCCGGCCCCGACCCCCTGACCCCCCCCCCACCCCCGCGCTCCAGGCTCCGATCTCCCCCGACCCCCCCCCCCCCCCCCGCCGCTCCAGGCTCCGATCTCCCCCGACCCCCTCCGCTCCCGACCTCTCGGCCCAAATTTCTGGGCCATGGCCTTTTTTAATGTTCTTATTCTTTCATGGCCACCGGATCGTTGGTTCTGAAGAAAAGCTTCCTTAAAATACTTCAGGAATTACAGGAGTAGTTCCCGAAGATGTGAACTGTAAGTTAAGAACCAGTGAAGCAGAAACTGCCACCGACGAATTGAACAACCGGGTCCTGAATCAAGCCCAGGATCCTCGCCTCAACATTAAAAACCCGACCCTGAATGGAGGCAGCCGCCTGAGGAGAGGCCCTGAAGAGTTTAGCAATGGTCCGAGTGCAAGTACCGATCGGGCGCAGGCCGTCGCGTTGCTAAATTCAACCGTAAAATGGGCTTGACGATGTGAATTTCTCTCCCATTGTTTTTTAAAAAAACTCCTCAGTGTAGATTTGTTTTTTTTTTCTTTGCAATGTTACAGTTTCACGGCCATAACAGGATGTGTGCTGGAGGAGGTGGAAATTACCTAACTCACCCTGTTTTGCAGAGGTCTAGAATGTTCTTGTGTTTAAAAAAACAAACCGTTTTTATTCCCCTTTATAAGAAAACATTCTCTTGTTATTGAACCTCTATTACATTCCTGGTTAATACTAGTTCTGCTAAAACATGTATTACATTATCAAATTACTCTGTTCCCATTCTTACTGTTGAGTAGTGCATGCAAATACATTGTTCTCTGACACAGTTTTGGATTACATTTGGGAGCGCTATTTGCGGTTTCTATAATAATAAACTTGCATCTTATCACATTGAAACATCTCAAAGGGCTTCACACACAGTTAATGACTTGAGATGCAGTGACTGTTGGAGTGTATGCAAACATGTTATACAGCAACCCTGATGGCATCCTGAACTTTTGGGACTATTTGCGAATTAGATCACCTCCAAGAGGCAGGCTTGCAGCAGTGCTGGATTTGCTGATTGCAGGGTTAACTGTACTTGGAATGACAAATTGCTAAAAATGATTAATGGATTTCTGGGACAGACTCCCAGCAAGAACAATTGATGCTGTGTTAATTAGCTCCTTCAAAAAATAGGTCAATAAATATGTAGTTGAGAACGGAATCAATGATTTTTCAAATTAGCAGCAGACTGAAGTATTCCACAGAACATACGTTTTCTGTGTTGCTGAGGCCTGGATGGGGGATGATGTGGGGTGTTTTCCATGGAAGGAAGTTGGCTTGAATACTAGACATATGGGGATGGATAAACATTCAAAATGTTGTGTAAGGTTAGGCTACATTTGGAGTACGATGTGTATTGATCGATGGTATAGAGTTCACAGTAGACATTTACAGTATGGAATGAGGCCATTCAGCCCACTGTATTAGTGCCGACTTTATTAGAGCAATTCAAAACTAATCCCACTGCCCTGCTCTCTTCCTATAGCCCTGTATCTTTTTCTGCTTTAAATGTTTATCAATTCTTCCCTTAAAAGATAGTGGTCTGTGCCTCAATTACTCCCTATGGGAATATTCTAATAACTCCCTGTATAAAGACATTTCTCCTAACCTCTCCCCTCACTCTCTTTGTGACAGTTTTAAATTGATGACTCACCAACCAGATGGAACTATCCTTTCCGTATTTATCCTATCAAAATCTTTCCTAATTATAAAAACCTCAATGAAGTCTGTTAACCTTCTCTGCTCCATTGGAAATAATCCCAGGATTTCAAGTCTCTCCTCATAACTATAGTTTATTATCCCTGGTGAATTCAATTCTGGGCACTACACTTTAGGAAGGATGTCAAGGCATCAGAGAGGGCGCAGAAGAGATTTGCTAGAATGGTGCCAAGGATGAGGGACTTCAGTTATGTGGAGAGACTACAGAAGCTGGGGTTCTTCTCCTTAGAACAGAGAAGGTTAAGGGGAAATTTGATAGAGGTGTTCAAAATCATGGACGATTTTGACAGTAAATAAGGAGAAACTGCCTCCAGTGGCAGAAGGGTCGGTAACCAGAGGACACAGATTTAAGGTGACCGGCAAAAGAGCCAGAGATGACATGAGGAAACATTTTTTTACGCAGCAAGTTGTAATGATCTGGAATGCACTGCCTGAAAGGGTGGTGGAAGCAGATTCAATAGTAACTTTCAAAAGGGAATTGGATAAATACTTAGAATCATAGGTTACAGCACGGAAGGAGGTCATTCAGCCCATCGAGTTCGCGCTGGCTCTATGCAAAAGTAATCCAGCGAGTCCCATTCCCCCGCCCTTTCCCCGTAGCCCTGCAATTTTTTTCCTTTCAAGTTCCCTTTTGAAGGCCATGATTGAATCTGCCTCCACCACCTCCTTGGGCAGGGCATTCCAGATCCTGACCACTCGCTGTGTAAAAATGTTTTTCCTCATGTCACCTTTGGTTCTTTTGCCAATCACCTTAAATCTATGTCCTCTGGTCCTTGACCCTTCCGCCAATGGGAACAGTTTCTCTCTATCTACTCATTCTAGACCCTTTATGATTTTGAATACCTCAAATTTTGAATATCAAATCTCCTTGCAACCGTCTCTGTTCCAAGGATTATCCAGTCTATCCATGTAACTGAAGTCCCTCATCCCTGGAATCATTATAGTAAATCTCTTCTGCACCCTTTCTAAGGCCTTCACATCTTTCCTGAAGTGCGGTGCCCAGAACTGGACACAATACTCCAGTTGTGGCCAAACCAGTGTTTTATAAAGGTTAATCATGACTTCCATACTTTTGTACTCTATGCCTCTATTTATAAAGCCCAGGACCCTGTACGCTTTTTTAACCACTTTCTCAACCTGCCCTGCCACCTTCAACGATTTGTGCACATATGCACCCAGATCTCTCTGTTTCTGTTCCCCTTTTAGAGTTGTGCCCTTTAGTTTACATTGCCTCTCCTCGTTCTTCTTACTGAAATGTATCACTATGCATTTTTCCGCGTGTCCGCCCATGCCACCAGCGTGTCTATATCCTCTTGAAGTCTATCACTATCCTCCTGCTGTTTACTATCCTTCTAATTTTTGTGTCATCTGCAAATATTGAAATTGTGCCCTGTACACCCAAGTCCAAGTCATTAATATATGTCAAGAAAAGCAATTGTCCAAGCACTGACCCCTGGGGAACACCACTGTACACCTCCCTCCAGTCCGAAAAACAACCGTTCACCACTACTCTCTGTTTCCTGTCCCTTAGCCAATTCTGTATCCATGTTGCTACTGCCCCCTTTATTCCATGGGCCGCAATCTTGATGGTAAACCTACCGTGCGGCACTTTATCAAACACCTTTTGAAAGTCCATATACACCACATCAACTGCATTGCCCTCATCTACCCTCTCTGTTGCCTCATCAAAAAACTCTATCAGGTTAGTTAAACATGATTTGCCTTTAACAAATCCGTGCTGGCTTTCCCTAATCAATCCACCCTCGTCCAAGTGACTGTTAATTCTGTCCCGGATTATCGTTTCTAAAAGTTCCTCCACCAGTGAGGTTAAACTGGCTTATAGTTGCTGGGTTTATCCTTACACCCTTTTTTGAACAAGGGTGCAACATTTGCAATTCTCCAGTCCTCTGGCACCACCCCCGTATCTATGGATGTTTGGAAGATTATGGCCAGTACCTCCGCAATTTCTACCCTTACTTCCCTCAACAACCTAGGATGCATCCCATCCGGACCAGGTGACTTATGTACTTTAAGTACAGCTAGCCTTTCAAGTACCTCTTCTTTATCAATTTTTAGCCCATCCAGTATCTCAACTATATCTTCCTTTACTGAGACTGTGGCAGCATCTTCTTCCTAGGTAAAGACAGATGCAAAGTACTGATTTAGTGCCTCGGCCAACCCCTCTGCCTCCATGAGTAGATCTCCTTTATGGTCCCTAATTGGCTCCACCCCTCCTCTTACTACCCGTTTACTGTTTATATGCCTGTAGAAGACTTTTGGATTCCCTTTTATGTTGGCCACCAGTTTATTCTCATACTCTCTCTTTGCCCCTCTTATTTCCTTTTTCACTTCCCCAATGAACTTTCTATATTCTGCCTGGTTCTCACTTGTGTTATCAACCTGACATCTGTCTTACGCCCTTTTTTTTCCGTTTCATCTTTCTATCTCTTTTGTCATCCAGGGAGCTCTGGCTTTAGTTGCCCTACATTTCTGCCTCGTGGGAATGTACCTAGACTCTACCTGAACCATCTCCTCCTTAAAAGCTGCCCACTGTTCAATTACAGTTTTGCCTGTCAATCTTTGATTCCAATTTACCCAGGCCAGATCTGTTCTCATCCCATTGAAATTGGCCCTCCTCCAATTGAGTATTTTTACTTTAGAGTGGTCCTTGTCCTTTTCCATAAATATTCTAAACCTAATGATACTATGATCGCTGCTCCCTAAATGCTCCCCCACTGACACATGCTCCACTTGACCCACCTCATTCCCTAGAACCAAGTCCAGCAATGCCTCCTTCCTTGTTGGGCCGGAAACGTACTGGTCAAGAAAGTTCTCCTGAACACACTTCAAAAATTCCTCCCCCTCTGTACCCCTTAAATTATTATTGTGATCCTAGCCTATATTAGGATAGTTGAAGTCCCCAGTTATCACTACTCTATAGCTTTTGCACCTCTCTCTAATTTCCCTGCAAATTTGCTCCTCTATATCCTTCCAGTGGTGTAGTGGCACCTCTTTTATTTCTTAACTCTAACCAAATAGATTCTGTCCTTGACCCCTCCAGGACATCCTCTCTCTCCAGTATTACATTATTCACCTTAATCAATACTGCCATCCGTCCTCCTTTCTTTCCTTCCCTGTCTTTCCTGAACACCTTGTATCCCAGAATATGTAGTACCCAATCCTGCCCTTTTTTGAGCCAGGTCTCCGTTATCGCCACAACATCATATTCCCTTGTGGTTATTTGCGCCTGCAACTCACCAACCTTGTTTACCACGCTTCATGTGTTTACACACATGCACTGCAAACCAATCTTAGACTTTCTTGTACTCTCTTTTAGTCTGATCCCACCTAATACTGTACTATTACTTGCTTTAGTGCTGTTTTTCTCCCCCGATCCTTTGTGCCCCTTGTTTCTCCTTTCCATTGCTACATCCCCCTGCCAAATTAGTTTGAACCCTCCCCCACAGCACTAGTGATCCTCCCCGCGAAAACGTTGGTCCCAGCTCCGCTGAGGTGCAACCCATCTGGCCTGTACAGGTCCCACCTTCCCCAGAACTGGTCCCAACGTCCCAGGAATTAAAGCCCTCCCTCCTGCACCATCTCTCCAGCCATGCATTCATCTGGTCTATCCTCCTATTTCTATACTCACTAGCGCATGGCACGGGAGTAATCCGGAGATTACTATCTTTGAGGTCCTGCATCTTAATCTCTTTCCTAACTCCTTAAAATCTGCCTGCAGGACCTCATCCCTCTTTCTACCTATGTCATCGCTACCGATATGGACCATGACTTCCGGCTGTTCACCCTCCCCCCCCCCCCCCCCCCAGAATGTTCTGCAGCCGCTCAGTGACATCCTTGACCCTGGCACCAGGGAGGCAACATACCATCTTGGAATCATGTCTGCGGCCACAGAAACACCTGTCTGTTCCCCTAACTATAGAATCCCCTATCACTATTGCTTTCCTGACTTTTCTGCTCCCCCCCTGTACAGCTGAGCCACCCATGGTGCTATGGACTTGGCTCTGGCTGCACTCCGCAGAGGAAGCCGCTCCCTCAACTGGATACTGGTTAGAGAGTGAGATGCACTCAGGGGACTCCTGCAGTACCTGCCTGGCCCTCCGTGTCTGTCTGGCGGTCACCCAGTCCCTCTCTGCCTGCGCTCTCATAAGCTGAAGGGAAAAAATTTACAGGGCAATGGGGAAAGAGCAGGGGAATGGGACTAATTGGATAGCTCTTTCAAAGAGCCAGCACAAGCATGATGGGCCAAATGGCCTCCTCCTGTGCTGTACCTACTATGATACTATGAATCTACTCTTGACGTGCTTTGATATCTTTTCTATAATGGGATACCCAAAACTGCTCACAGTACTCTAACTGAGGCCTAGTCATTGCCTTGTACAAATTTATCATAACCTTCTTGCTCTGATAATCCATGCCTCCAGTTATAATACTGAAAATGCTATTGGCCGTTTTTTTATGGCTTTGTCCACCTGCACTTTCAAGGAACTGTGTATTTGAACTCCTGTGTCTCTCTTTTCATCCACACCCTTGAGTCTTTCCTTTGATTTTTCTTGTTCTTCCTCCCAAAGTACCTCACACATCTCCACATTAAATTGCATCTGCCACCTGCCTGCCCATTCTGCTAAATTACATATCCTCCTAAATAGAGTGTGCGATGTATGGGAGGAGCAGGCTTTACTGGTTATATGTCTAGTATTTGTTCCAAGGATTTCCTGTGTCCTTGTACCAAAAAAAAAATCTGCTGCATTCAGAATGGAGTTACAGAAGTGTCAGCTTGGCTCATTGTAGCATTCTTGTCTCAGAGTCATGGGGGTTGATTTTAAACACCAAGAACGGGTGGGTTAGGGGTGGGTGGGAGTTGAAAACAGTTGTTCTTTTGTTCTGCAACCGCAAAATTTTCGGACTTGGAATTCCCAGTGGGAAGCCTGTACATTTCCACGCCGACTTTAATCCCGGAAATAAAGCCGGGTTGCGGTCACAACCCAAAAAACAACTATTTTCAACTCCCACCCTCCCCCAACCCACCCGTTCTTGGGGTTTAAAATCACCCCCATGAAGTTTTAAGTTCAAACCCATTTCCAGGGTTTGTCTGAGGAAATACTAAACCAAGGCCGATCTGCCTATTCAGGTGGATGTAAAAGATCCCGAGGCACTAATCAAATGGCTGAAAGAGATCACATGGTGCTTTTTAGTGGATATGAAAGATCACATTCTGCTACTAAGGTTCATGTAAAGGAGCCCATGGCACTATTCCAAGAAGAACAGGGTAGTTATCGTGATCTTCTAACATTTATCTCTGTCAACAACATCAAAAACAGATTAACTAGTCATTTATTTAACTTGCTATTCATTGGACTTTGCTGTGTGCAAATTAGCTGCTGCATTTCTCCAAGTAACAACAGTTACTATACTTTAAAATAGTTAATTGGCTGTGGGTCTTGGGTGTCACTATTGACCAGAAACTTAACTGGACCAGCCACATAAATACTGTGGCTACAAAAGCAGGTCAGAGGCTGGGTATTCTGTGGCGAGTGACTCACCTCCTGACTCCCCAAAGCCTTTCCACCAACTACAAGGCACAAGTCAGGAGTGTGATGGAATACTCTCCACTTGCCTGGATGAGTGCAGCTCCAACGACACTCAAGAAGCTTAACACCATCCAGGACAAAGCAGCCTGTTTGATTGGCACCCCATCCACCACCCTAAACATTCACTCCCTTCACCACCGTCGCACTGTGGCTGCAGTGTGTACCATCCACAGGATGCACTGCAGCAACTCGCCAAGGCTTTTTCGACAGCACCTCCCAAACTCGCGATCTCTACCACCTAGAAGGACGAGGTCAGCAGGCACATGGGAACGACACCACCTGCACGTTCCCCTCCAAGTCACACACCATCCCGACTTGGAAATATATCGCTGTTCCTTCACCGTCTCTGGGTCAAAATCCTGGAACTCCCTTCCTAACAGCACGGTGGGAGAACCTTCACCACACGGACTGCAGCGGTTCAAGAAGGCGGCTCACCACCACCTTATCAAGGGCAATTAGGGATGGGCAATAAATGCCGGCCTCGCCAGCGAAGTCCACATCCCATGAACGAATAAAAAAAAAATCACTTTTGGACATCTTGAGGATGTAAAAGACACTTTATAAATACAAGTTCTTTCTGTCTCTCAAGTCCCATTCCCTGTGAACTTAACATACACAGAGAGAAAGGCTGAACAACTTTTCTCTGAAGAAATAATAGGAGATGTTCATATAGGTAGCAACATTCAAGTAAATCTTGCCATTTGAACCCAGAGACCTACCAAGAATACAGTCTTCTACTGCAAAAACTCCACAGCAGGGGATAATGCACAACTCCTTTATATGTTACAGAGTGTTCAACTTGCCTTACCGATTTTAATGTTATAATTGTCATTGATGGTTTCAAAGACATAAAGAGAAGTCTTTTTGCACGCATGCCCTTTGGTTCACAGTTTTGTTTTCCTTGTGCTAAGATATGGTTTTGTCTCACTGGCAGCTGAAGGAATCTTGGAAACTACCACCTGCACTACCATGGATGAACAAGTCTGCAGGCTGCACCACCGTATGAGAAATCTGTACCGCCAGTTGTTGTGCCGCTGGTGGAGGAATCCCGGCACAGAAGCATTTATAGAGAAATGTAGCTGTTTGTACAATCATGCGGAAGACGTGGCACAGTGCTACACGAGCTGCTCCCAGCATTGTTGATTGCCATATTTCAGGATTTTTGACTAAACCAGAGCATTACCAATCACAGTGCAGCAGGGTTGGGTAATGTAGATCAAGATTCAGATGAGGTGTCTGACACAACGTGCTGCAGACAATGAAAGGTAGTTTGACATGCTACTTCACAGGAATTGGTGCTGTGACCCTTCTATTTATTGGAACTCTAAAGAGGTCATTGCCGATTTAGGCTGGTGGATTCCAATCTTGGGTGGAGGTGGGGGCAGACAGTTTGATTGGAAGTTGACATAAGTCAGGCTGACGAGAAAAAAGCAGCAGAGTGCAGGAAATGGAGGTAAGGCCAAAATGCAGGGGTTCCATTTTGTATATCCAGTAGTTGCACAGAAAATAATGAAAAAACGAGTAAGACAGGCCACTAGTGTGAATTAGCAAAACAAGTAAGACAGGCCACTAGTGTGAATTAGCATGGTGTAATCATTATTTTCTTTATGCACAGGAAGTGAAAATCATGGCTCAAGTTCTATACATTTCTAATTGATTTTCTGCTTTTTATATTTAAAACCACAAATTTTGTTGATTTTAAGCATGGAATATATTTTTCATATTAAAAAGCCGTACCAATAATAGGTTCCACATTGTAAGGAAACAATAAATTATGTTTCACAGTAATATTTTACAAAGACACAGAACCCAATAAATGTCAAGGGATATAGCAAGAAGTATACTAAAAATAATGCACAGCAAATTATAACAACTTTCTGTCATTTGACTTTTCAAAGCAACGTTTATGTTGCCCATTCTTACCTTCAGTGGTTTCACCAGTGATACAGTAGCGGGATCCCATAGGCATAAACAAAAGAACTCCTGTTGAGTCTTAGTTATATGTGATTAGTGGGGAAGGTTAATATTATGGCAGAACCTTTAAAAGGATCACTGCCTTCGTCCCTCAAAATGATTGTTTTTCATCGAGTTTCCATTATAGAGGATAGTGATCGAGTTTCTAAGCAGACAACTAAAGTAACAGGAGAGGCATCTGAATTTATGGAGAAACTAATGGTCACCAACAAATAATAAGTGAAGTGCTTGAAGGTTCTTAAAGCACTAGATTCAGATAGTTTGCCAGTAAAAGTAAGATAACAGGGATGATACCAGGGTCCTGCAAGGTGGCTAATGTGATTGTAATCTTAAAAAAAAGTGCTGTTGAGAATAAGGCATTTGTATCGTGGTGAAAAATAATGGTGCAACACAAGTTTAACTTGTACATGTAAATTGTCATCCTTGAGAAAAGGTCTCTTATTTCATCTTAAAGTGTCTTGAATTATGCTGACCTACCACAAGATGGCGGTGTTGGAACTTTGGAACCCATTACCTGGTGATGGTCATCTTCTAGTTATTGTAAACAATTTTACAACACCAAGTTATAGTCCAGCAATTTTATTTTAAATTCACAAGCTTTCGGAGGCTACCTCCTTCCTCAGGTGAACGATGTGGAAATGAAATCCTCGAAATGAAATCGCATTTATAATTCACAGAACAATGCTTGGTGATTACAGACAGTTTTTTCAACTGCCCGTTGCCAAGGCAATCAGTGTGCAGACAGACAGGTGTTACCTGCAAGGTCTCAGAATATACAAATCACCAAAAAAAACAACAAACAAAAAAAAACAGAGATACAGAGGTTTACAATTGTCAACCCCAGTCCATCACCGGCATCTCCACATCTTCTAGTTAAAGAGACGGACACAATGCTTTGCAGGTTGTCCAATTATGCCACTGGTACTGAGAAGTAAAAGAACTAACTTAACAAAGAACATTTATTTTTAGTGGTGGAGGGAAGGGGGTGACATAAAAATGATATACCATGCAATATCAGCAAAGGATTAAATCAAATGAAAGAGAACCGTAGGGCATGATTTAAGGCCAGTTGTCAGCTCATTAGTATCAGGAAGTGATAAGTGGTTTACTGCTCATATGCCAGCTTCTTCTCAGTACCACTAAGGCTTAAACCTCCTGTAGCTGTTTTATGTAACTCAGAGCTGGGTTAGTTGTAAGTACCCGCCCACTCCTGCTGTCCCATATTTTTAAGTTGTGTTGGATCCACTTTGAAGCATTCACACCATTAAGAATAATATATTTTTTTAATGAAACCCCAAAATGGTTGAAGTATTATATTTGCAGTGGGGCAAGACTCCAGCCATGCCTTTTTGCTGCAATTGGGGACACTTTTTCTTACTCTTTCTCTATCACTATATCTGTAAGTCTCTCTTCCCTCTTTCTCTTTTCCGTATATCTGTGAATATCTCTACAGCTCTTAATCATGTTCCTTTTCTGATGGACTCAAGTTTCTAACTTACCTTTGCTGAAGCTCAGTTTACGCAGCAAGATCGCAGCCACCATGTATAATGAATATTGGCTGAGAGTTTGGGAGTTCGTACAAGAAGCTCAGGTAAGGGAGAAATTTGAGCATTGGGGTTGTGGGCTCAGGCTGTATGGGAGTGTGGAGTTGGGCCTGGGGTTGGCACCGGGGATGGTGTGCATAGAGGTCACAGGGGCTTGAGAAGGAGTGGGAAACCTGTGGCTCAGACTAGAGTTTGGGAGTGCTGACGCCTGGAGCATTCAAAGAAACCCTGGCTCAGCCCTGGCAGCAAGTAGGGAGTGGGGCCCACACTGAGCAGGGGAGCCAAGGCCTTGCAGCTGTCAGGGAGAATTGGGGGCTAGGGCTTTGCAGCAGTGGTTTAGCAGGAATGGAAGTGTGGGGTCCGGCTGTAAGAGGGGGCTGGAGTCTATAAATACTTGGGGGGTGGGGGGAAGGGCAGGGCAGTTATCAAGGGGGTGATGTCTGGAGCCTAGCTGTACCTAGGGATGAAATCAGGCAGAAAGTGGGGGAATATAGGTTGGCAGCACTCAAATGCAGGATTCTGGAGTCTGGCACCAGGACTGGGGTTCAGTAAGGACTTAGGGAGAGTTGACCTTTTTATAAATATTGTTTTTTTTTTGCATATTTGTTATCATACCAATTTATATTCTAATTCTCCTCCTGCTTTGAATAAGCTACTGGCCTAGGAATGACTTGCCTAAAGAGCTTGGCCTGTATCACACTTAACCTTATTTGCAAAACTGTTGACGAGGCAGCAACTCTTAAAAGGCTGCAACTCACCAGTAAGGGGGAGTCTGAGGTGGTGACAGTGATAGAGTGGAGGACATGTGGGCTCTTGATGCTAAAGAGTTGCAGATCCTGCTGAAGAAGTCTCATTAAAGGTCGGTGGCCCTACTTTGCTACCTGCCGGTAATAACACTGGTGTGTGGAGGGAGGTAGGTGACTCAGGCTGAGCAGTCACACAGGTCTTTTGCAACTGGCTGCAAATGAGGAAGAAATTTGTGGGCATCAGGAGGAAGGCAAAGGTAAGTGTGCTTCTCAGTTTTGCTCACATTTCTTGTGGCATCTATCAAGCATGGCACTAACCTAAGTTGGGAAGTGCCACACACTCCAGAAGCGTTTGAAGCATTGTACCACAGGAGCAGCCGCAAATCACGGAAGGTCCATTCATGGAGGGCCCTTCCCTGACCCTGCAGAATTTGGTGGGTGAGTGGAGGAGTTTGTGGTTCTAGACCCTCCAGCCAGGGGAAACAACCTCTCAGCATCTACCCTGTCAAGCCCCCTCAGAATCCTATATATCTCAATTAGATCACCTCTCATTCAAGATGGATCAATGCGTCTTGAAGATTTCTTTTACGGCATCTTTAAAAAATCAGCAGCGTCATCGGCTTCCACTCCTTATAGACAATTAAAGAGATACCATTCCCAACAGCCATTTGATGAAAGTGGACGGCGCACTGCTACCCCATCAGCCATGACTAGTACTATTGGTCTTTGTCTGTTTTCATGTTTGGATGATGGGACAAGGCAAAACTGTAATTGAACAGTGGGCGGCCTTTAAAGAAGTGATGGTTCGTGTACAGTCTAGGTACATTCCCAAGAGGGGGAACGGTAGGGCAACTAAAGCCAGAGCTCCCTGGATGACGAAAGAGGTAGAGAGGAAGATGAAGCAGTAAAAAGGCTGCATACGACAGATGTCAGGTTGATAAGACAAGTGAGAATCAGGCTGAATATAGAAAGTTCAGAGGGGAAGTGAAAATGGAAATAAGAGGGGCAAAGAGAGACTATGAGAATAGACTGGCGGCTAACATGAAAAGGAATCCAAAAGTCTTCTATAGGCATATAAACAGTAAATGGGTAGTAAGAGGAGGGATGGGACTGAAAAGGAGATCTGCGCATGGAGGCAGAGGTACTAAATGAGTACTTTGCATCTGTCTTTACCAAGGAAGAAGATGCTATCAAAGTCACAGTAACAGAAAAGGTAGTTGAGATACTGGATGGACTAAAAATTGAAAAAGAGGAGGTACTAGAAAGGCTGGCTGTACTTAAAGTAGATAAGTCACCTGGTCCGGATGGGATGCATCTTAGGTTGCTGAAGGAAGTAAGGATACAAGTTGTGGAGGTACTGGCCATAATCTTCCAAACATCCTTAGATACGGTGGTGGTGCCAGAGGACTGGAGAATTGCAAATGTTATACCGTTGTTCAAAAAAGGGTGTAAGGATAAACCCAGCAACTATAGGGCATTCAGTTTAACCTCAGTGATGGAGAAACTTAGAAATGATAATCCAGGACAAAATTGACAGTCACTTGGACAAGTGTGGATTAATTAAGGAAAGCCAGCACGGATTTATTAAAGGCAAATCGTGTTTAACTAACTTGATTGAGCTTTTTGATCAGGTAACAGAGAGGGTCGATAAGGGCATTGCAGTTGATGTGGTGTATATAGACTTCCAAAAAGCGTTTGATAAAGTGCCACATAATAGGCTTGTCATCAAAGTTGAAGTCCATGAAATTAAAGGGGCAGTGACAGCATGGATACAGAATTGGCTAAGTGACAGGAAACAGGGAGTAGTGGTGAACGGTTGCTTTTCAGACTAGAGGAAGGCATACACTGGTGTTCCCCAGGGTCCAGTACTAGGACCACTGCTTTTTTTGGTATATATTAATGAGTTGGACTTGGGTGTATAGGGCAAAATTTGCATTCGGCACAAAGCTTGGAAGTGTAGTGAACAGTGAGGAGGGTAGTGATAGACTTCAAGAGGACATAGACAGGCTGGTGGAATGGGCGGACACGTGGCTGATGAAATTTAATGCAGAAAAGTTTGAAGTGATACATTTTGGTAGGAAGAATGAAGAGAGGCAGTATAAATTAAAGGGCACAATTTTAAAAGGGGTTCAGGAACAAAGCGATCTGAGGGTACATGTGCACAAATCGTTGAAGGAGGCAGGGCAGGTTGAGAAAACGGTTAATAAAGCATATGGGACCCTGGGCTTTATAAATAGAGGCATAGAGTACAAAAGCAAGGAAGTTATGTTGAACCTTTATAAAAACACTGGTTCGGCCGCAACTGGAGTATTGTGTCCAGTTGTGGGCACTGCACTTTAGGAAGGATGTGAAGGCCTTAGAGAGGGTGCAGAAGAGATTTATTAGAATCATTCCAGGCATAAAGGAGTTCAGTTACACGGTTAGACTGAAGAAGCTAGAGTTGTTCTCCTTATTAGAGCAGAGAAGGCTGAGATGAGATTTGATAGAAGTATTCAAAATCATGAGGAGTCGAGACAGTTTTTTTAAATTCGTTCATGGGATGTGGACGTTGCTGGCAAGGCCGGCATTTATTGCCCATCCCTAATTGCCCTTGAGAAGGTGGTGGTGAGCCGCCTTCTTGAACCGCTGCAGTCCGTGTGGTGACGGTTCTCCCACTGTGCTGTTAGGAAGGGAGTTCCAGGATTTTGACCCAGCGACGATGAAGGAACGGCGATATATTTCCAAGTCGGGATGGTGTGTGACTTGGAGGGGAACGTGTAGGTGGTGTTGTTCCCATGTGTCTGCTGCTCTTGTCCTTCTAGGTGGTAGAGGTAGCGGGTTTGGGAGGTGCTGTCGAAGAAGCCTTGGCGAGTTGCTGCAGTGCATCCTGTGGATGGTACACACTGCAGCCACTGTGCGCCGGTGGTGAAGGGAGTGAATGTTTAGGGTGGTGGATGGGGTGCCAATCATGCGGGCTGCTTTATCTTGGATGGTGTCGAGCTTCTTGAGTGTTGTTGGAGCTGCACCCATCCAAGCAAGTGGAGAGTATTCCATCACACTCCTGACTTGTGCCTTGTAGATGGTGGAAAGGCTTTGGGGAGTCAGGAGGTGAGTCACTCACCGCAGAATACCCAGCCTCTGACCTGCTCTTGTAGCCACAGTATTTATATGGCTGGTCCAGTGAAGTTTCTGGTCAATGGTGACCCCCAGGATGTTGATGGTGGGGAATTTGGCGATGGTAATGCCGTTGAATGTCAAGGGGAGGTGGTTAGACTCTCTCTTGTTGGAGATGGTCATTGCCTGGCACTTATCTGGCGCAAATGTTACTTGCCACTTATGAGCCCAAGCCTGGATGTTGTCCATGTCTTGCTGCATGCGGGCTCGGACTGCTTCATTATTTGAGGGGTTGCGAATGGAACTGAACACTGTGCAGTCATCAGCGAACATCCCCATTTCTGACCTTATGATGGAGGGAAGGTCATTGATGAAGCAGCTGAAGATGGTTGGGCCTAGGACACTGCCCTGAGGAACTCCTGCAGCAATGCCCAGGGGCTGAGATGATTGGCCTCCAACAACCACTACCATCTTCCTTTGTGCTAGGTATGACTCCAGCCACTGGAGAGTTTTCCCCCTGATTCCCATTGACTTCAATTTTACTAGAGCTCCTTGGTGCCATACTCAGTCAAATGCTGCCTTGATGTCAAGGGCAGTCACTCTCACCTCACCTCTGGAATTCAGCTCTTTTGTCCATGTTTGGACCAAGGCTATAATGAGGTCTGGCGGAACCCAAACTGAGCATCGGTGAGTAGGTTATTGGTGAGTAAGTGCCACTTGATAGCACTGTCGACGACACCTTCCATCACTTTGCTGATGATTGAGAGTAGAGTGATGGGGCGGTAATTGGCCGGATTGGATTTGTCCTGCTTTTTGTGGACAGGACATACCTGGGCAATTTTCCACATTGTCGGGTAGATGCCAGTGTTGTAGCTGTACTGGAACAGCTTGGCTAGAGGGGCAGCTAGTTCTGGAGCACAAGTCTTCAGCTCTACAGCTGGGATGTTGTCGGGGCCCATAGCCTTTGCTGTATCCAGTGCACTCAGCCGTTTCTTGATATCACGTGGAGTGAATCGAATTGGCCGAAGACTGGCTTCCGTGATGGTGGGGATTTCGGGAGGAGGCCGAGATGGATCATCCACTCGGCACTTCTGGCTGAAGATGGTTGCAAATGCTTCAGCCTTGTCTTTTGCACTCACGTGCTGGACTCTGCCATCGTTGAGGATGGGGATGTTTACAGAGCCTCCTCCTCCCGTTAGTTGTTTAATTGTCCACCACCATTCACGACTGGATGTGGCAGGACTGCAGAGCTTTGATCTGATCTGTTGGTTGTGGAATCGCTTAGCTCTGTCTATAGCATGCTGCTTCTGCTGTTTAGCATGCATGTAGTCCTGAGTTGTAGCTTCACCAGGTTGGCATCTCATTTTTAGGTACACCTGGTGCTGCTCCTGGCATGCTCTTCTACACTCCTCATTGAACCAGGGTTGATCCCCTGGCTTGTTGGTAATGGTAGAGTGAGGAATATGCCGGGCCATGAGGTTACAGATTGTGCTGGAATACAATTCTGCTGCTGCTGATGGCCCACAGCGCCTCATGGATGCCCAGTTTTGAGCTGCTAGATCTGTTCTGAATCTATCCCATATAGCACGGTGGTACTGCCACACAACACGTTGGATGGTGTCCTCAGTGCGAAGACGGGACTTCGTCTCCACGAGGACTGTGCGGTGGTCACTCCTACCAATACTATCATGGACAGATGCATTTGCGACAGGTAGATTGGTGAGGACGAGGTCAAGTAAGTTTCTCCCTTGTGTTGGTTCGCTCACCACCTGTCACAGGCCCAGTCTGGCAGCTATTTCCTTCGGGACTCGGCCAGCTCGGTCAGTAGTGGTGCTACCGAGCCACTCTTGGTGATGGACATTGAAGTCCCCCACCCAGAGTACATTTTGTGCCCTTGCTACCCTCAGTGCTTCCTCCAAGTGGTGTTCAACATGGAGGAGGACTGATTCATCAGCTGAGGGAGGACGGTAGGTGGTAATCAGCAGGAGGTTTCCTTGCCCATGTTTGACCTGATGCCATGAGATTTCATGGGGTCCAGAGTCAATGTTGGATAGAGAGAAATTGTTCCCATTGGCAGAAGGGTCAAGAACCAGAGGACATAGTTTTAAGGTGATTGGCAAAAGAACCAAAGGCGACATGAGGAAATCTTTTTTACATACCGAGTGGTTATGATCTGGAATGCACTGTCTGAGGGGGTGGCGGAGGCAGATTCAATCGTGGATTTCCAAAGGGAATTGGATATGTACTTAAGAACATAAGAACATAAGAAATTGAAGCAGGAGTAGGCCAATCGGCCCCTCGAGCCTGCTCCGCCATTCAATAAGATCATGGCTGATCTGATCCCAACCACAAATCTAAAGAACACAAGAAGTCGGAGCAGGACCCGGCCACATAGCCCCTGGGCCCTCTCCGCCACCCACAGGGCATTGACCGATCCGAACTCAGCTTCATGTCCAATTTCCTGCCCGCTCCCCATAACCCCTAATTCCCTTTACTTCTAGGAAACTGTCTATTTCTGTTTTAAATTTATCTAATGATGTAGCTTCCACAGCTTCCTGGGGCAGCAAATTCCACAGACCTACCACCCTCTGAGTGAAGAAGTTTCTCCTCATCTCAGTTTTGAAAGAGCAGCCCCTTATTCTAAGATTATGCCCCCTAGTTCTAGTTTCACCCATCTTTGGGAACATCCTTACTGCATCCACCCGATCAAGACCCTTCACAATCTTATATGTTTCAATAAGATCGCCTCTCATTCTTCTGAACTCCAATGAGTAGAGTCCCAATCTCCTCAACCTCTCCTCATATGTCCGCCCCCTCATCCCCGGGATTAACCGAGTGAACCTTCTTTGTACTGCCTCGAGAGCAAGTATGTCTTTTCTTAAGTATGGAGACCAAAACTGTATGCAGTATTCCAGGTGCGGTCTCACCAATACCTTATATAACTGCAGCAATACTTCCTTGTTTTTATATTCTATCCCCCTAGCAATAAAAGCCAACATTCCGTTGGCTTTCTTGATCACCTGCTGCACCTGCATACCAACTTTTTGATTTTCTTGCATTAGGACCCCCAGATCCCTTTGTACTGCAGTACTTTCCAGTCTCTCGCCATTAAGAAAATAACTTGCTCTCTGATTTTTCCTGCCAAAGTGCATAACCTCACATTTTCCAATATTATATTGCATCTGCCAAATCTCCGCCCACTCACCCAGCCTGTCTATATCCCCTTGCAGGTTTTTTATGTCCTCCTCACTCTCTACTTTCCCTCCCATCTTTGTATCATCTGCAAATTTTGATATGTTGCACTTGGTCCCCTCCTCCAAATCGTTAATATAGATTGTAAAGAGTTGGGGACCCAGCACCGACCCCTGTGGAACACCACTGGTTACTGGTTGCCAGTCCGAAAATGAACCATTTATCCCAACTCTCTGCTTCCTGTTCGATAACCAATCCTCCACCCATGCCAGAATATTACCCCCAATCCCGTGATTTTTTATCTTAAGTAATAATCTTTTATGTGGCACCTTGTCGAATGCCTTCTGGAAGTCTAAATACACTATGTCCACTGGTTCCCCTTTATCCACCCTATACGTTATATCCTCGAAGAACTCAAGCAAATTTGTCAGACATGACTTCCCCTTCATAAAGCCATGCTGACTTTGTCCTATTAAATTATGCTTATCTAAATGTTCCGTTACTGTCTCCTTAATAATAGACTCCAAAATTTTACCCACCACAGATGTTAAGCTAACTGGCCTATAATTTCCAGCCTTCTGCCTACTACCCTTTTTAAATAACGGTGTTACATTAGCAGTTTTCCAATCTGCCGGGACCTCTCCTGAGTCCAGGGAATTTTGGAAAACTATCACCAAAGCATCCACAATCCCTACTGCCACTTCCCTCAAGACCCTAGGATGGAAGCCATCAGGTCCAGGGGATTTATCCGCCTTGAGTCCCATTATTTTACTGAGTACCATCTCCTGAGTGATTTTAATCGTATTTAGCTCCTCCCCCCCGAGAGTCCCCTGTTTGTCCAGTGTTGGGATATTCTTAGTGTCCTCTACTGTAAAGACTGAAACAAAATATTTGTTCAGCATTTTTGCCATCTCCATGTTTCCCACCATTAATTTCCCGGTCTCATCCTCTAAGGGACCTATGTTTGCCTTAGCCACCCTTTTTCTTTTTATATAACTATAGAAACTCTTGCTATCTGTTTTTATATTTTTTGCTAATTTCTTTTCATAATCTAACTTCCCTTTCTTAATCAATCCTTTAGTTACTTTTTGCTGTCTTTTGAAGAATTCCCAATCTTCTATCCTCCCACTAAGTTTGGCTACCTTATATGTCCTTGTTTTTAGTCGGATACTATCCTTGATTTCTTTACTTAGCCACGGATGGCTGTCATTTCTTTTACACCCTTTTTTCCTCAGTGGAATATATTTATTTTGAAAGTTGTAAAATAACTCCCTAAATGAACACCACTGCTCATGTACCGTCTTACCCTTTAATCTATTTTCCCAGTCCACTTTAATCAATTCCGCTCTCATACCATCATAGTCTCCTTTATTCAAGCTCAGTACGCTTGTTTGAGAATCAACCTTCTCACCCTCTAATTGGATATGGAATTCAACCATGTTGTGGTCGCTCGTTCCAAGGGGATCCTTAACTAGGACATTATTAATTAATCCTGACTCATTACACAGGACCAGGTCCAAGGTTGCCTGCCCCCTTGTAGGATCAGTTACATACTGCTCAAGAAATCCATCCCTGATGCACTCAATGAACTCGTCCTCAAGGCTGCTCTGCCCAATTTGATTTGTCCAGTTAATATGATAATTAAAATCCCCCATAATTATGGCTGTTCCCTTATTACATGCCCCGACTATCTCCTGATTAATACTTCTTCCAGCAGAGTTGCAACTATTAGGAGGCCTATATACTACGCCCACTAATGTTTTTTTTCCCTTATTATTCCTTATCTCCACCCAAACTGTTTCATTATCTTGATGCTTTGTCCCAATATCATTTCTCTGTATTACAGTGATTCCTTCCTTTATTAACATAGCCACCCCACCTCCCCTTCCTTCCTGCCTGTCCTTCCTGATTGTTAAATACCCTGGCATATTTAATTCCCAGTCGTTGTCACCCTGCAGCCATGTTTCTGTAATGGCCACAAGATCATACCCATACGTAGTTATTTGTGCCGTTAACTCGTCCATTTTATTACGAATGCTACGTGCATTCAGATAAAGAACTTTCAAATCTGTTTTGTGACGCTTAGTTCCTGCTTTTTCCTTTTTTAACACTTTACCTATTACTCCATGCCTTCTGTCCCTTCCTGTTACGCTTTCCTCTCTCTCCCTGCTCAGGTTCCCAACCCCCTGCTACTTTAGTTTAAACCCTCCCCAACAGCACTAGCAAACACTCCTCCTAGGACAGCGGTCCCGGCCCTGCCCAGGTGCAGACCATCTGGTTTGTACTGGTCCCACCTCCCCCAGAACCGTTTCCAGTGTCCCAGGAATTTGAATCCCTCCCCCTTGCACCATTCCTCTAGCCACGTATTCATTTGAAATATCCTCCTATTTCTACTCTGACTAGCACGTGGCACTGGCAGCAATCCTGAGATTACTACCTTTGAGGTCCTATTTTTTAATTTACCTCCTAACTCCCTATATTCTGCTTTTAGGACCTCATCCCCTTTTTTACCTATATCGTTGGTGCCTATGTGCACCACGACAGCTGGCTGTTCGCCCTCCCCCTCCAAAATGTTCTGTAGCCGCTCCGAGACATCCTTGATCCTTGCACCAGGGAGGCAACACACCATCCTGGAGTCTCGGTTGCGGCCGCAGAAACGCCTGTCTATTCCCCTTACAATTGAGTCCCCTATCACTATAGCTCTGCCACTCTTTTTCCTCCCAGCCTGTGCAGCAGAGCTACCCGTGGTGCCAGGAAGTTGGCTGCTGCTGCCTTCCCCTGATAAGTCATCCCCCCCAACAGCATCCAAAGTGGCATATCTGTTTGAGAGGGGGATGGCCACAGGGGACCCCTGCACTACCTGCCTGCATCTCTTACTCTTCCTGGTGGTCACCCATTCACTTCCTGCCTGTATACCCTTTACCTGCGGTGTGACCAACTCGCTAAACGTGCTATCCACGAGTTTCTCTGCATCGCGGATGCTCCACAGTGAGTCCACCCGCAGCTCCAGCTCCGAGATACGATCGGTCAGTAGCTGCAGGTGGACACACTTCCCGCACACATGGTCGGCAGGGACACTGGTAGTGTCCATGACTTCCCACATCTTGCAGGAGGAGCATATCACGGGTGCGAGGTCTGCTGCTGCGAGGACTTGAAGGGAAAAAATTTGCAGGGCTACTGGGAAAGGGCGGGGGAGTGGGACTAGCTGGATTACTCTTGCATAGAGCTGGCACGGACACGATGGGCCAAATGGCCTCCTTCCTTGCTGTAGCCATTTTATGATTCTATGATTCTATGGCGAGGATTATGCAGGTGTAACTGAGTTTTCTTGGCCAGAGTTTCTGTGGTAAGATACCACCCAAGCAGTAATTGAGTGCAAACCTTTTCTGTACATATATATTTGTTATAAATGTTTTGCAGAATAATCGGTAGCTGCAATGTAACCTACAATGATCTATTTTTTTTTTAAATGGTATTTTCGCAGGACAGACTAATAATTGACAGCTGGGGTGATAATGCGATGCAGTGTCAGGCAGAATGCAGCATTGTCTAGGCTATTACATCATGCTGAAACCTGGGGCATGATTTTGACCCCGAGCCGGGAAGGGGCGAGGGGGGTCAAATTGTGGACGGGAAACCCAGAAGTACGGGTTTCCCGGAAGTCCTTACGATTTTGGTGTAAGGACATCTTTTATTTTTTTTTGTCGGTTTCCTGTCCGACTGATCGGCCTGATTGACAGGCTGGCCTCAGTCAGACAGGAGAGCAGCCAGGGAGAGGACATGTCCAGGTAAGTCTGCAGGTAAGTCTTTGATTGTATGGAGGGGGGGGCCATGGTTGGGCACGGGGCATGGGTGGGCATGGGGCACTGATGGGCATGGGCGCACCGGCGGGCTTGGGGGTCACGGTGGGGGAGTCAGTCATCGGGGAAGGGATCACGGGTCAGTCACGGAGGGGTTGTCGGGGTTGGGGTCATCATGGGAGTCTGCGATCGTTCGGGGGGTTGTGGGTCATCGTGGGGGTCTGCGATCATAGGGGGGTTGGGGGTCATCGTGGGGGTCTGCGATCATAGGGGGGGTGTCGGAGATTGGGGGGGGTGTCCTCGATCGTTGGGAGGTGGTCGGCGATCGTTGGGGTTCATTACAGGTAGCCCTGGGGGAAGCACTCCTACTCCTCTGGGCCCACAAACTGTGCCAGAAAGGCACTTACCTGCAGTTTCAGGCCTTCTCGCCTCCTTTCACGTGGCGTGAAGGAGAAGGCCCGGAAATCCCGGACCCCAGGGGTTGAAACTGCAAATTCTGCAAAAATGGAGGCCTGCAGCCTCCTTGGAAGGTTTTAGTCACCAACCCACCTTCTGGGAGCAGGTTGGTTGCCTGCTCCTCGTCCCGCTATGGTGAAAACCGGATATGGGTGGGCTGGGGGCGGGTCTGAAATGGTTGTGATTTTGAACGCTCCCCTGCCCCCAACCCACCCATTTTTCAATGTTAAAATCGTGCTCCTGATGTCTGAAGCCGCTTAATCCTCGCACTCTTAGGACCTTTATTTCTGAAGAAATGGAAATTCCACTGGAAACAGATATGAAGAGCCCCAATATCCACATGGGCTATGCCATCTACAATACCCTGTGTAGGAACTTGCAGTTGGCAGGGTTAAGAGTTAATTTGAACACTCTACATACATTAATATTTGCAAAATATAATATTTCCTACTATCTTAACATACTTGATGCATGTGATGTGCTCCAGTGTAGCCAGCCAGTGACTGGAGCAATGGGAGCCAAAGCACAAGCTTTCTACAAGGTTCATTTACACCCCACATTTTATTTAAATTAGGGGGGCCTCCCCATAATGCGACTGGACCGCCTGAATGACACTCTAGTTGCTAAGTGTCCGTCTGGAACCGATGGAGGGGATTTTTGCAGATTGTGGGCCCCTCACTAATACAGGCCCACCCTCCGTTACTTGGCTACTTTTCTTTGGTCTTCAATATCACAGTGCAGCAAGGGGACTTAGGTCCCTAGTGGCTGCAATGAAAAATAATGGTGGCAATGTTCGGGCTGTCAGCAGTCTTTTACCGTGCCTGACATTCCAGCCCTACTCGCCCTGGCCACGGCATGTTCAGTGTGTCATTCATCATGTCCCTGGAGCACTACCAGAATATTCACATGAGTTGCCCTTCTATTCTGGTGGAAGATCACCTTATATGTGCACAGGTGTACCACCAGTGTCATGTTACTTTCAAAGTCGCTTCTGGATTTAATAAACTTCCGAGGAAAAGTTTTAGGCACCGTAAAAGTTTTTTTTTGCAAAAAAAAATCTTCCTTTACTGTGGGAATTCAGAAGACTCGATGACAGCAGCTGTTCAGTTCATTCACGAACCATGGGGCTTCTCTCTGAAGTTGCACAGTTTGTTCAGGTAGACATCTGCCTGCTAGAGAACATGTTGAGATGGGCAAAAACATGTGACCCATCAGAGGCAGATCATTTTAAAAATCACATTGTATTACTGTTAACAAATCTTTGACATTAGTTTATGAGGGCACTCTAGGCAGCAATGCCACTTCTTCATATGAGAAATATATCATAAGACGCTAATGCAAGTTGCAAACACTGTTTTGACATTTGTCTCTTCACTCTCTATTGACTTGGCTCTTTAATTGGCTGCTTAACCCTATTGTAGAAAGCAGGATTATTATTCTTAAATCTTAATATTGGCTCAAAATATCTATCAAGATGTAAATGAAATTTAAAATAGTAAGAGATATTATATTTTAACAAATTTGTACAAGTAAAGTGTTCAAATTAACTCTTACCCTGCCAACTGCTAATTCCTACTGTGTTTCCGGTGAGATTTCTATTTCATTAGAAATAAAGGACGCTAAATTGGGCTGTGTAGCGCCCGTTGTTTCGGTGCTACACAGCGTCTCCAACATCCAAGATGGCGCACGTCATGCTGGAAACTGCGCAAACATGTTCCCAGCATGACGCGCGCCGGACGCCATCTTGGTATAGGAGTTAGCGCAGGTGCAGATAACGATGGCTGGAATCATGTAAAGTAGGGAGAAAATGCCTTCAATCAGTGTGCAACCCTCATTTAAAGTGATAGACACCATTTTGGGACTTAACGCTCGACTTAACGCTCAACTCAACGCACAGTCTTAACCCCACCCATCTGAACTTGTCTTAGAGTGCCCGGAGGACCCTCCACCAGTGCTATTTAAAGGGACCATGCAGGATTTAAAGGTTAGAGGCTGGATTATTGCTTCTGGCTGCTGACTCATTTGTAACTGTTTTTGGAGGTCTCCTAGACTTGAATATTAGGACGTGGGGACATAGCCTAACATTTAGAGCCAGGACATGCAGGAGTGAACTTAGGAAATGTTTCTACACGTAAAGGCTGGGAGACATTTGGAACGCTCTTCTGCAGACGGCTGTTGATGTAGCTCAATTGTGAATGTTAAATCTGAGATTGATAGATTTCTGTGAACCAAGGGTGGGAATGTGAGTTGTGAGGAGGATGCAAAGAGGCTTCAAGGAGATATAGACAGGCTAAGTGACTGGGCAAGAACATGGCAGATGGAATATAATGTGGAAAAATGTGAAGTTATCCACTTTGGTAGGAAAAATAGAAATGCAGAGTATGTTTTAAAAGGTGAGAGATTGGGAAATGTTGATGTCCAAAGGGACCTGGGTATCCTTGTACATGAGTCACTGAAAGCTAACATGCAGGTGCAACAAGCCATTAGGAAGGCAAATGGCCTTTATTACAAGAGGATTTGAGTACAGGAGTAAAGATTTCTCACTGCAATTATATAGGGCCTTGGTGAGACCGCACCTGGAGTATTGTGTACAATTTTGGTCTCCTTATCTAAGAAAGGATATACTTGCCACAGAGGGAGTGCAACAAAGGTTCACCAGCCTGATTCCTGGGATGGCGGGATTGTCGTATGAGGAGAGATTGAGTAGACTAGGCCTGTATTCTCTAGAGTTTAGAAGAATGAGAAGTGATCTCATTGAAACATACAAAATTCTTTCAGGGCTCGACAGGGTAGATGCAGGGAGGATGTTTCCCCTGGCTGGGGAATCTAGAACCAGGGGTCACAATCTCAGAATAAGAGGTAGGCCATTTAGGACTGAGATGAGGAGAAATTTCTTCACTCAGAGGGTGGTGAATCTTTAGAATGTTCTACCCCAGAGGGCTGTGGAGGCTCAGTTATTGAGTACATTCAAAACAGAGATCGATAGATTTCTAGATATTAAAGGCATCAAGGGATATGGGGATAGTTCAGGAAAATGGTGTTGAGGTAGAAGATCAACCATGAACTTGTTGAATGGTGGAGCAGGCTCGAGGGGCCGGATGGCCTACTCTTGCTCTGATTTTTTATGTTCTTATGTTCTTTTTAAGGGATATGGGGCTAAGGCGGGTATATGGAGTTAGGTCACAGGTCTACCATGATCTCATCTCAGGATACGGGGTAGGCCATTTATGACTGAGATGAGGAGAAATTTCTTCACTCAGAGGGTGGTGAACCTGTGGAATTCTCTACCACAGAAGGCAGTGGAGGCCAAGTCATTAGATGTATTCAAGAAGGAGATAGATATATTTCTTAATGCTAAAGGGATCAAGGGATATGGGGAAAAAGCAGGAACAGGGTACTGAGTTAGACGATCAGCCATGATCATTTTGAATGGCGGAGCAGGCCCGAAGGGCTGAACGGCCGAATGGCCTACTCTTGCTCCTATTTTCTATGTTTCTATGTTTCTGTGTTTCATTGAATGGTGGAACAGGCTCGAGGGGCTAAATGCCACTGCCACTTGCTGCCTCCTGATATGCGCCACCTTCTCCTGCAAGAAAGCGGGATGTGTGCCTGGATGATGTGCCTGTCATGGTTGAATAGCTGCCAGTGTATGTGGCCTGTGATTTGTGGGTGGGCGGCTTGAAACAGTGGTAATGTGTAAGGGTTAGAGGAAGCATCTGGTTGGAAGAGCTGAGTACTGATGGAAATGATGCGGATATAGGATGTCCCTCCTTCTGTCCACCTCTTGCACCAAGGCCTCTAGTGCATCAGCAGAGAACCTTGGTGCATGCACTCTCGCAGGCCTAGTACCAACTCAGATCGGCAGATTGGTGAGGTCTGGTGTACAGATTGGAGGATGTGGGATTTAGTAGTGCGCAACCTTTATTCAATATTTTAACATAACTCATCAGTGTGTAAACATAGGGATGGGACCTGCATCTGTGTTTTACGTGTGCGATGTCTGATCGTGCAGACAGTAGACTGTTATTTTCAGCAAATAATAGGTACCAGCTACCTTTAAGAGATTGCTAAGAAACATCCTCCCTTTAAGAGATTGAGCTCCCCGTGATGGTGGAAAGTGCAAATTGCATTGATTCCACATGCAAGGCCTGGAATGGAACGCTGATTGCAAGTGAGTCCTCGGGCAGCCGAAACTTGCGTCCTGCCTGCGCTGGGGTTTTGGGCACGGCGTAATTGTACATCACGCTACCTACGCCCAAAAACGGCCCCAATCCGATTTTTTTTTTCCCCAAAGGTTCTAAGGTTGTTAGGATTAACCCATTTCAAACTTGAGATTTCAACATGATGTAATGGCCTAGACAGATTGGAACTGTTAGAAAATATGAGCAATGAATTATTATAAAATAGAGCAAGTTTTAACCAAATGTTCAGAAATAAGAGTATTTCAAAATGGTTTAGAGGCATTCCATGCCTAATCTGTAGAATTAGGGGTTGATCAGCCCAGTCATTGATAGAGGAATGCCAATCAATGAGGCCATTAAACAGATACATAAATACAACAGCCCATTGTGGGGATAAGAAGCCAATTAAAGAACTAGTCTTGATGACCTTGGAATTTCTGGAAGATGAAAAAACTATGAATTCAGTGCTTTAATGCCCCTTTGATGTATTCTGCAGTAACTTTGGTGGTGGCATAGGGTTTCGTTGTATCTGTGCTGTGATGCTATGTAAGGGCTTCTAATTGGGGCCATCAACCATAGTTAGCCCAGTTGATATCTCCTTTCTAGTGGAAATAGTACTCTTCTTCTGAGCATAACAATGAAGGAGAAAAGAGTTACATTGAGCATGAAGGTTGCCCATAGGATATACAGCTGCCTTGGATTAAAATGCAGGCAGAGAGAGACTTTTGTTACAAAGAGCAATTGCAATACATGTAAATATCTAATAGAGGTGTGGTATGTTTGAAGGAATCTTTATTGCATTTTAAAACATTTTAATATACAGTTGTGAAAATATATAGCTTTGGTGTGGAGTTACATACAGAGGAGGCACTGACTGAAGAGGCGGGTAGCAATTTTAAACATTTTCATGAGTACCTGAGTAATGTATGGAGGAGAATACTAACAAGTAACTGTGTTTGTAAGGTACAAGTAATCTTCTTGAACTACATTTTTGGGACAGCAAGGATATTGAGAAAATAAATACAGCTTGTTCGATTGTGAGTCTTTTAATATTCTTAACATTTAAATTTAATTGTATTCGAAGTGACTTCGAGAATTTGTTCAGATCGAGTGCTGCCCAAATATTTGAAAATGAAGTACTAGAACTGTACACAAAAAAAACCCATCTTTGGATGGTGATAGGAATAGCTGACAAATTGGGTTAAAACCTTGTCTTTTCACTTCTTTGAACCTGATATGAATCAAACTAAGACGGATCAGATAGTGTTTATCAAGAGTCTCAAGTTAAATCAATTTGATCAAGTTCAACCCATTTCTCAATGAATATGTCAGTCGTCCAAAACTGCCCTGAGTTGATACCAATTCAATAATATTGCACAGATGGGCCTCTCAAAGACAAAGAATGTGAGAAATGGAAATGCCAAACTGGTAGTTAGAGGCTGTTCTCCTGAGGCTGTGTTGTTAGAGCAGTGTTACCCAGTATGCCTTACTTCAAACATCTGACTTGATCTGAGAAGCCTTCAATTAATTGTCTGAGTGTGAACATGCATTTGTCTGTTTTCACACTGTTCATCCTAAATTTTAACAAATAAAATGACATAAATTATATCAAACTTATATAGTTTTTATTTGCTGGACTTCCTCTGCTGGAGATCTTGAGTGACACTTGGTCTTGGCTGTCTCCAGTTTCACCAGATCTTGAAATGACCACTAAAAGAAGTTCACAGTGATGATAGTGCCATCTTGAAGCAAAAGACACTCGTCATCAAAAGATATGGAGTGGCATTGAAGGGAGTCCTAGCGAAATCTAGAACCCAGACCATTTTGTTCAATTGCCAATCTCTCCCACTCAGATGAAAGAGCTCACCAGGGAGTGAAGAAAACACCAAAGGCAGTGAACTGCTAAAAAGAAAACATTGAACTGAGATTGTGTGATTGAAATGACAAGTAAGAAAGAGAATGCAAGGAAAAAGGAGATATGTTGTCAGGTGTCAAATTGACAAATCTGTGATCTGAGCAATTTAAGTAGTATAAAGCTTCTAAGGTTCAAAAAAGGATAAACCCAGCAACTACAAGCCAGTTAGTTTAACCTCAGTGGTGGGGAAACTTTTAGAAACGATAATCCGGGACAAAATTAACAATCACTTGGACAAGTGTGGATTAATTAAGGAAAGCCAGTGCAGATTGTTAAAGGCAAATCATGCTTAATTAACTTGATTGAGATTTTTGATGAGGTAACAGAGAGGGTCAATGAGCACAGTTGATGTGGTGTATAGGGACTTCCAAAAGTCGTTTGATAAAGTGCCACATAATAGGCTTGTCAGCAAAGTTGAAGCCCGTGGAATAAAAGGGGCAGTGGCAGAATGCATACAAAATTGGCTAAGTGACAGGAAACAGAGAGTAGTGGTGAACGGTTGTTTTTCGAACTAGAGGAAGGTATACAGTGGTGTTCCCCAGGGGTCGGCACTAGGACCACTGCTTTTCTTTATATATTAATGACTTGGACTTGGGTGTACAGGGCACAATTTCCAAATTTGCAGATGACACAAAACTTGGAAGTGTAGTGAACAATGAGGAGGATAGTGATAGACTTCAAGAGGACGTAGTCAGGCTGGTGGAATGGACAGACAAGTGGCAGATGAAATTTAATACAGAGAAGTGCAAAGTGATACATTTTGGTAGGAAGAATGAGGAGAGGCAATATAAACTAAAGGGTACAATTCTAAAGGCGGTGCAGGAACAGAAAGACCTGGGGGTATATGTGAACAAATCGTTGATGGTGGCAGGGCAGGTTGAGAAAGTGGTTAAAAAAGCATGGGGATCCTGGGCTTTATAAATAGAGACATAGAGTACAAAAGCAAGGAAGTTATGATGAATCTTTATAAAACACTGGTTCGACCACAACTGGAGTATTGTGTCCAATTCTGGGCACCGCACTTTAGGAAGGATGTGAAAGGCCTTGGAGAGGGTGCAGAAAAAATTTACTAGAATGGTTCCAGGGATGAAGGACTTCAGTTACGTGGATAGACTGGAGAAGCTGGGGTTGTTCTCCTTGGAGCGGAGAAAGTTGAGAGAAGATTTGATACAGGTATTCAAAATCATGAGAGGTCTAGACAGAGTAGATAGAGAGAAACTGTTCCCATTGGCGGAAGGGTCGCGAACCAGAGGACACAGATTTAAGGTGATTAGTAAAAGAACCAAAGCCGACATGAGGAAAAACATTTTTACACAGCGAGTGGTTAGGATCTGTAATGCACTGCCCGAAAGGGTGGTGGAGGCGGATTCAATCGAGGCTTTCAAAAGGGAATTGGACAAGTACTTGAAGGGAAAAAATTTGCAGGCCTACGGGGAAAGGGCGGGGGAGTGGAACTTTTTTTTTATTCGTTCACGGGATGTGGGCGTCGCTGGCAAGGCCGGCATTTATTGCCCATCCCTAATTGCCCTCGAGAAGGTGGTGGTGAGCCGCCTTCTTGAACCGCTGCAGTCCGTGTGGTGACGGTTCTCCCACAGTGCTGTTAGGAAGGGAGTTCCAGGATTTTGACCCAGCGACAATGAAGGAACGGCGATATATTTCCAAGTCGGGATGGTGTGTGACTTGGAGGGGAACGTGCAGGTGGTGTTGTTCCCGTGCACCTGCTGCTCTTGTCCTTCTAGGTGGTAGAGGTCGCGGGTTTGGGAGGTGCTGTCGAAGAAGCCTTGGCGAGTTGCTGCAGTGCATCCTGTGGATGGTGCACACTGCAGCCACAGTGCGCCGGTGGTGAAGGGAGTGAATGTTTAGGGTGGTGGATGGGGTGCCAATCAAGCGGGCTGCTTTATCTTGGATGGTGTCGAGCTTCTTGAGTGTTGTTGGAGCTGCACTCATCCAAGCAAGTGGAGAGTATTCCATCACACTCCTGACTTGTGCCTTGTAGATGGTGGAAAGGCTTTGGGGAGTCAGGAGGTGAGTCACTCGCCGCAGAATACCCAGCCTCTGACCTGCTCTCATAGCCACAGTATTTATATGGCTGGTCCAGTTAAGTTTCTGGTCAATGGTGACCCCCAGGATGTTGATGGTGGGGGATTCGGCGATGGTAATGCCGTTGAATGTCAAGGGGAGGTGGTTAGACTCTCTCTTGTTGGAGATGGTCATTGCCTGGCACTTATCTGGCGCGAATGTTACTTGCCACTTATGAGCCCAAGCCTGGATGTTGTCCAGGTTATGATGGAGGGAAGGTCATTGATGAAGCAGCTGAAGATGGTTGGGCCTAGGATACTGCCAAGAGGAACTTCTGCAGCAATGCCCAGGGGCTGAGATGATTGGCCTCCAACAACCACTACCATCTTCCTTTGTGCTAGGTATGACTCCAGCCACTGGAGAGTTTTCCTCCTGATTCCCATTGACTTCAATTTTACTAGGGCTCCTTGGTGCCACACTCGATCAAATGCTGCCTTGATGTCAAGGCAGTCACTCTCACCTCACCTCTGGAATTCAGCTCTTTTGTCCATGTTTGGACCAAGGCTGTAATGAGGTCTGGAGCCGAGTGGTCCTGGCGGAACCCAAACTGAGCATCGGTGAGCAGGTTATTGGTGAGTAAGTGCCGCTTGATAGCACTGTCGACGACACCTTCCATCACTTTGCTGATGATTGAGAGTAGAGTGATGGGGCGGTAATTGGCCGGATTGGATTTGTCCTGCTTTTTGTGGACAGGACATACCTGGGCAATTTTCCACATTGTCGGGTAGATGCCAGTGTTGTAGCTGTACTGGAACAGCTTGGCTAGAGGCGCAGCTAGTTCTGGAGCACAAGTCTTCAGCACTACAGCTGGGATGTTGTCGGGGCCCATAGCCTTTGCTGTATCCAGTGCACTCAGCCGTTTCCTGATATCACGTGGAGTGAATCGAATTGGCCGAAGACTGGCTTCCGTGATGGTGGGGATATCGGGAGGAGGCTGAGATGGATCATCCACTCGGCACTTCTGGCTGAAGATGGTTGCAAACGCTTCAGCCTTGTCTTTTGCACTCACGTGCTGGACTCCGCCATCATTGAGAATGGGGATGTTTGCAGAGCCTCCTCCTCACGTTAGTTGTTTAATTGTCCACCACTATTCACGACTGGATGTGGCAGGACTGCAGAGCTTTGATCTGATCCGTTGGTTGTGGAATCGCTTAGCTCTGTCTATAGCATGTTTAGCATGCATGTAGTCCTGAGTTGTAGCTTCACCAGGTTGGCACCTCATTTTTAGGTACGCCTGGTGCTGCTCCTGGCATGCTCTTCTACACTCCTCATTGAACCAGGGTTGATCCCCTGGCTTGTTGGTAATGGTAGAGTGAGGAATATGCCGGGCCATGAGGTTACAGATTGTGCTGGAATACAATTCTGCTGCTGCTGATGGCCCACAGCGCCTCATGGATGCCCAGTTTTGAGCTGCTAGATCTGTTCTGAATCTATCCCATATAGCACGGTGGTACTGCCACACAACACGTTGGATGGTGTCCTCAGTGCGAAGTCGGGACTTCATCTCCAAGAGGACTGTGCGGTGGTCACGCCTACCAATACTGTCATGGACAGATGCATTTGCGACAGGTAGATTGGTGAGGACGAGGTCAAGTAAGTTTTTCCCTCGCGTTGGTTCACTCACCACCTGCTGCAGGCCCAGTCTAGCAGCTATATCCTTCAGGACTCGGCCAGCTCGGTCAGGTGTGGTGCTACCGAGCCACTCTTGGTGATGGACATTGAAGTCCCCCACCCAGAGTACATTTTGTGCTCTTGCTACCCTCAGTGCTTCCTCCAAGTTGTGCTCAACATGGAGGAGGACTGATTCATCAGCTGAGGGAGGACGGTAGGTGGTAATCAGCAGGAGGTTTCCTTGCCCATGTTTGACCTGATGCCATGAGATTTCATGGGGTCCAGAGTCAATGTTGAGGACTCCCAGGGCCACTCCCTCCTGACTGTATATCACTGTACCACCACCTCTCGTGGGTCTGTCCTGCCGGTGGGACAGGACATACCCAGGGATGGTGATGGAAGAGTCTGGGACGTTGGCTGAAAGGTATGATTCTGTGAGTATGGCTATGTCAGGCTGTTGCTTGACTAGTCTGTGGGACAGCTCTCCCAATTTTGGCACAAGTCCCCAGATGTTAGTAAGGAGGACCTTGCAGGGTCGACTGGGCTTGGTGTTTTGCCGTTGTCGTGTCCGGTGCCTAGTGGTCCGATGCCGGGTGGTCCGTCCGGTTTTATTCTTATTATGACTTTTTGTAGCGAGATTTTACAACTGAGTGGCTTGCTCGGCCATTTCAGAGGGCAATTAAGAATCAACCACATTGCGGTGGGTCTGGAGTCACATATAGGTCAGACCGGGTAAGGGCGGCAGGCTTCCTTCCCTAAAGGACATTAGTGAGCTGGATTGCTCTTGCAGAGAGCTGGCACGGGCTCAACAGGCTGAATGGCCTCCTTCCATGCTGTAACCATTCTATGACTCTATGATTCTAGGTGACTAGACCAGGATAATGGGAGGAGCTGAACTCTGGAGATCTGTAGGTAACGGAATGATTTGAGTTGTTATTGAGGAATATGTGATGTGAGACTCCTACAAGTTGTAGAACATGATAATATCATAATGAAAAAATTCTGATTACATTGCTAAGAATGAATGTGGGGCCACAATGGATCAGTGACACCTGGTAGAGATGAAATATTGCACGACGAAATGGTTTACTCATTAAACTAATTTCCATAGCTGAGAATAATGATACTCCCAATGCAGCAGAGAGATTGAATCAGAATCCATGTGGATTGTGATAAATGATAAGAAGGGATCAGTCACATTTTTAGGGGTATACTACAGACCACCAAATGGTAGAAAGGAAATGGAGAGAGAAACATGTCGGCAGATATAGGAAATGAGGAAAAAGCACAGAATCATAATGATGAGTGATTTCAACCACCCCCAAATAAACTGACAAGCAGAGGGGAGAAGGAGATGGAATTTTTACAGTGCGCCTATCTGACCCAATGGCCTAAATTTTAACCACACAAACGGGTGAGTTGAGGGCAGGTGGGAAGGTAAAAATTGCAAAAACTAAAACCGGACCCCAACTCTCCTCCAACCCGCTCACTTCTGGTTTTAACGGAGGCAGGTCAAGGGGCGGGCGACCAACCCGCTCTTAGGAGGCGGGTCGGTCATTGAAAGCTTTTAAGGAGGCTGTGAGCCTCAATTTTGACAGCTTTTTTTTTAACTCCTGGGGGCCAGGATTCCCGGGCCTTCTGCTTCACACCACGTAAGAGGAGGTGAGAAGGCCTGAAACAGCAGGTAAGTACCTTTATTGCACTGTTTGTGGGCCCGGAGGGGCAGGAGCACTTCCTCCAGACCCAACCAGCCTTCCTGCAGCGATCCCACACAGGCAATTGACCAATCCCTCTCCCCGATCTCTGACCACCTCCTTCGATCTCCAGCCACCCCCCGATCTCCGATGACCCTGATCTCCAACCATCCCCTCTGATCTCCGACCACCCCCTCCCCCGATCTCCGACCATCCCCCCCCGATCTCCGACCACCCCCCCCGATCTCCGACCACCCCCCCCGATCTCCGACCACCCTCCCGATCTCCGACCACCCCCTCCCCCGATCTCCAACCACGCCCCCTGATCTCCAACCATCCCCTCCGATCTCCGACCACCCCCTCCCCGATCTCCGACCACCCCCCCTGATCTCCAACCAACCCCTCCGATCTCCGACCACCCCCTCCCCGATCTCCGACCACCCCCCCTGATCTCCAACCAACCCCTCCGATCTCCGACCACCCCCTCCCCGATCTCCGACCACCCCCCCTGATCTCCAACCAACCCCTCCGATCTCCGACCACCCCCTCCCCGATCTCCGACCACCCCCCCTGATGTCCAACCATCCCCCCGATCTCCGACCACCCCCTCCCCGATCTCCGAACACCCCCCCTGATCTCCAACCATCCCCTCCGATCTCCGACCACCCCCTCCCCGATCTCCGACCACCCCCCCGATCTCCGACCACCCCCCCGATCTCCGACCACCCCCCCTGATCTCCGACCACCCCCCCCGATCTCCGACCACCCCCCCCGATCTCCAACCACCCCCACGATCTCCGACCACCCCCCCGATCTCCGACCACCCCCCCGATCTCCGACCACCCCCCCCGATCTCCGACCACCCCCCCCGATCTCCGACCACCCCCCCCGATCTCCAACCACCCCCCCGATCTCCAACCACCCCCACGATCTCCAACCAACCCCCCGATCTCCGATCACCTCCTCCGATCTCCGACCACACCCGATCTCCGACCACCCCCTGCCCCGATCTCCGACCAGCACCCGATCTCCGATCACCTCCTCCGATCTCCGACCACCCCCCCAATCTCCGATCACCTCCTCCAATCTCCGACCACCCCCCCAATCTCCGATCACCTCCTCCGATCTCCGACCACCCCCCCGATCTCCGACCACCCCCCCGATCTCCGACCACCTCCTCTGATCTCTGACCACTCCCCCGATCTCCGACCACCCCCCCCCAATCTCCGACCACCCCCCCGATCTCCAACCACCCTCCGATCTCCGACCACCCCCCAATCTCTGACCACCTCCCCGATCTCTGACCACCACCACCCCCCGATCTCCGACCACCCCCCAATCTCTGACCACCTCCCCGATCTCTGACCACCACCACCCCCCGATCTCCGACCACCCCCCCCAATCTCCGACCACCCCACCCCCCCGATTTCCAACCACCCCCGATCTCCGACCACCCCTCCCAATCTCCAACCACCCCACCTGATCTCCGACCAACCCCCCGATCTCCGACCATCCCCCTGATATCCGACCACCCTCTCGATCTCCGAACACCTTCAGGGCAGTGTCCTTGGCCCAACCATCTTCAGCTGCTTCATCAATGACCTTCCCTCCATCATAAGGTCAGAAATGGGGATGTTCGCTGATGATTGCACAGTGTTCAGTTCCATTCGCAACCCTTCAAATAATGAAGCAGTCCGAGCCCGCATGCAGCAAGACCTGGACAACATCCAGGCTTGGGCTCATAAGTGGCAAGTAACATTCGCGCCAGACAAGTGCCAGGCAATGACCATCTCCAACAAGAGGGAGTCTAACCACCTCCCCTTGACATTCAACGACATTACCATCGCCGAATCCCCCACCATCAACATCCTGGAGGTCATCATTGACCAGAAACTTAACTGGACCAGCCATATAAATACTGTGGCTACGAGAGCAGGTCAGAGGCTGGGTATTCAGCGGCGAGTGACTCACCTCCTGACTCCCCAAAGCCTTTCCACCATCTACAAGGCACAAGTCAGGAGTGTGATGGAATACTCTCCACTTGCCTGGATGAGTGCAGCTCCAACAACACTCAAGAAGCTTGACACCATCCAGGACAAAGCAGCCCGCTTGACTGGCACCCCATCCACCACCGTAAACATTCACTCCCTTCACCACCGGTGCACTGTGGCTGTAGTCTGTACCATCCACAGGATGCACTGCAGCAACTTGCCAAGGCTTCTTCGACAGCACCTCCCAAACCCGCGACCTCTACCACCTAGAAGGACAAGAGCAACAGGTACATGGGAACAACACCACCTACACGTTCCCCTCCAAGTCACACACCATCCCAACTTGGAAATATATCGCCGTTCCTTCATCGTCGCTGGGTCAAAATCCTGGAACTCCCTACCTAACAGCACTGTGGGAGAACCTTCACCACACGGACTGCAGCGGTTCAAGAAGGCGGCTCACCACCACCTTCTGAAGGGCAATTAGGGATGGGCAATAAATGCTGGCCTCGCCAGCGACGCCCACATCCCATGAACAAATAAAAAAAAACCCTGATCTCTGACCCGCCCCCACGATCTCCGACTCCCCGGAGATCTCCGACACCATGACCTCTGACCCCCATGACCTCTGACCCCCATGACCTCTGGCCCCCATGACCTCTGACCCCCATGATCTCTGACCTCCCCCACTACGATCTCCAACCCCGATGACTGACTCTCCCCGACCTTGATGAACGACCCCCCAATGACCCATGATTGACCCCCCGATGCCCCATGACCAACCTCCCGATGACCCATGGCCATCCCCGTTGATGACCCATGGCCATCCCCGTTGATGACCCATGGCCAACTCCATCAATGACCCATGTCCGACCCCTCCGAGGACCCACAACTGAACGCCCCCAATGACCCATGACTGACCCCCCCACGATCTCTGACTCCCCACGATCTCTGATCCCACCACGATCTCTGACCCCACCACGATCTCCGAACCCCCCCCACTACGATCTCTGACCCTGATGACCAACCTCGCCGACCCCAGTTGTCAACCCCCACCGATGACCCATGACCAATCACCCCCCCCCCCCCCCCCCCACCCCCTCCAATCTAAGACTTCCCTGCTGGCAACTGCTTCCTGGCTCTTCTACCGTCCGACTGATGGCCAGCCTGTCAATCTGGCTGGTGTGTTGAGTGGGAAACTGAGAAAAAAAATTAAAAGACATCCGTACGTCGAAATCGGAAGGACGTCCGGGAATCACGTACTTCCGGGTTTCCTGTCAGGAATTTCCCCCCCCCCCCACCCATGCCCTCTTCCCAGCTCCGGGTTAAAATTTACTCCATTATGTGAGAAGTCCAACAAGGATAGAAGCACTGCTGGTCCTAATATTAGGAAATGAACCGGAACACATAAGAGAAGTGAGCATGGGAGAGCATTTAGGGAATAATGATCACTATATAAGGTTTAAGGTATTGACTGAGAGAGGTGTAGATAGTTCAAAGACCAAAGTAATAGATTAGAAAAAAGCCAACAATGAGGATGGAGCTAAGGGAGGTAAACTGGAGAAAAACATTAACAGACAAAGAGGTGGAACAACAGTGGGCAATATTTAAAGGAGAGATCATAGAATCATAGAATCATAGAAGTTACAACATGGAAACAGGCCCTTCGGCCCAACATGTCCATGTCGCCCAGTTTATACCACTAAGCTAGTCCCAATTGCCTGCACTTGGCCCATATCCCTCTATACCCATCTTACCCATGTAACTGTCCAAATGCTTTTTAAAAGACAAAATTGTACCCGCCTCTACTACTGCCTCTGGCAGCTCGTTCCAGACACTCACCACCCTTTGAGTGAAAAAATTGCCCCTCTGGATCCTTTTGTATCTCTCCCCTCTCACCTTAAATCTGTGCCCCCTCGTTATAGACTCCCCTACCTTTGGGAAAAGATTTTGACTATCGACCTTATCTATGCCCCTCATTATTTTATAGACTTCTATAAGATCACCCCTTAACCTCCTACTCTCCAGGGAATAAAGTCCCAGTCTGTCTAACCTCTCCCTGTAAGTCAAACCATCAAGTCCCGGTAGCATCCTAGTAAATCTTTTCTGCACTCTTTCTAGTTTAATAATATCCTTTCTATAATAGGGTGACCAGAACTGTACACAGTACTCCAAGTGTGGCCTCACCAATGCCCTGTACAACTTCAACAAGACATCCCAACTCCTGCATTCAATGTTCTGACCAATGAAACCAAGCATGCTGAATGCCTTCTTCACCACCCCATCCACCTGTGACTCCACTTTCAAGGAGCTATGAATCTGTACTCTTAGATCTCTTTGTTCTATAACTCTCCCCAACGCCCTACCATTAACGGAGTAGGTCCTGGCCCGATTCGATCTACCAAAATGCATCACCTCACATTTATCTAAATTAAACTCCATCTGCCATTCATCGGCCCACTGGCCCAATTTATCAAGATCCCGTTGCAATCCTAGATAACCTTCTTCACTGTCCACAATGCCACCAATCTTGGTGTCATCTGCAAACTTACTAACCATGCCTCCTAAATTCTCATCCAAATCATTAATATAAATAACAAATAACAGCGGACCCAGCACCGATCCCTGAGGCACACCGCTGGACACAGGCATCCAGTTTGAAAAACAACCCTCGACAACCACCCTCTGTCTTCTGTCGTCAAGCCAATTTTGTATCCAATTGGCTACCTCACCTTGGATCCCATGAGATTTAACCTTATGTAACAACCTACCATGCGGTACCTTGTCAAATGCTTTGCTGAAGTCCATGTAGACCACGTCTACTGCACAGCCCTCATCTATCTTCTTGGTTACCCCTTCAAAAAACTCAATCAAATTCGTGAGACATGATTTTCCTCTCACAAAACCATGCTGACTGTTCCTAATTAGTCCCAGCCTCTCCAAATGCCTGTAGATTCTGTCCCTCAGAATACCCTCTAACAACTTACCCACTACAGATGTCAGGCTCACTGGTCTGTAGTTCCCAGGCTTTTCCCTGCCGCCCTTCTTAAACAAAGGCACAACATTTGCTACCCTCCAATCTTCAGGCACCTCACCTGTAGCGGTGGATGATTCAAATATCTCTGCTAGGGGACCCGCAATTTCCTCCCTAACCTCCCATAACGTCCTGGGATACATTTCATCAGGTCCCGGAGATTTATCTACCTTGATGCGCGTTAAGACTTCCAGCACCTCCCTCTCTGTAATATGTACACTCCTCAAGACATCACTATTTATTTCCCCAAGTTCCCTAACATCCATGCCTTTCTCAACCGTAAATACCGATGTGAAATATTCATTCAGGATCTCACCCATCGATAGAGTTCAGGAGAAATGTATTCCACTAAAAAATAAGAACAAACTATCCAAAAATGAGATGCCATGGATAAATAAAGAGATGAGGATAAAATTGAATCTAAAGAAAAAGCCATATAAAAGTGCATAAACAATAAAGGAGAGGATGACAAAAGGGAATATGCTGAGCTTAGGAAAGAAGGGGAAAAGACAATTCGGACGGCAAAGAGGAAATATGAACTGAAAATATCAATGAATACAAAAAAAAGTAATAAAACATTCTATTGGTACATAAGTAACTAAAGAAGAATTAAGATATGGATAGGGCCACTAAGGGATGAGCAAAATAAACTCACAGGAGGTGATACTAAAATGGCAGGGATACTGAATCGATACTTTGCCTCAGTTTTCACTGAAGAGGCCAACAAAGAGGAAATGACAGTAGTAGAAGAAATCAAGAGAGATATTACAACAGTTAAGACAGAGAGAAAGGAAATACTGGCCAAACCTGAGGAGGACAGAACCCAGGTCCAGATGGATTGCACCTACCCATATGCCAAAAAACTAGGCAGCAGATAGCAAAGGCACTAATATTGATCTAAAAATTGATAGAAAAAGGAATAGTGTTAGAGGACTGGCAAACAGCAAATGTAATTCCTAGCTTCAAAAAGGGAGCTAGAACTAATCCAGGGAGCTATACACCAGTTTGTTTAACACAGTGGTGGGAAAGATATTATAATCTTTGCTAAAACATGAGTTCAAAACATCTACAAACTGAGAATATAGTAACTAAGCCAGCATGGATTCAATAAAGAAATGTAATGTTTAACTAACCTTACTGAATTCTTTACAGAAACAGTAGACAAGGGCAATGCAGTCGATGTGGTATACATGAACTTTCAGAAGGCCTTCAGTCAGGTGCCACATAAGAGACTCACGACAATGGTCAGGACCTTTAGAGTCAGGGGCCAGGTAGCAGAATAGATTGATAGGTGGCAACAAAACAGAAAACAGAGGGTAGGAGTTAAAGGAAATTTCTCGGACTAACAGAAAGTGGGAAGTGGTGTTGTCCAGGGATCCCTGCTGGGACCACATTTAGGCTCAGGAATTGGAGATATGGGGCTCGATTTTAAAACGAAAGTGCGGGTGCGTTGGGGGCGGGGCGGGCAAGGAAAATCACGTTTCCCAGGTGCGGGCAGAAATCCCAGCTCCAAAATGCCTAAGAACGCGCACAACCCAGAGCCATCTGGCTGCACGCCGTTCCTGAACCCGGAAGTCCCGGAAGTGGCGGGATGATATTTAAAGCAGCAATTGAACTATTTAACCTAGTTTAAAAATCCAAAAATGCAATTAGCCATGAAGGCAAGCAATTTCAACGCTGCCTCAGCATGTTTCCCGTGCTGTGTGAAACACGCCATGGTGAAGGAGTTGGGTTTCAGCCGGCAGTCATTTGGACATTTAAATCCCTGTTTGACAGATGGGGATAAAAGGTGAGTTATTGCAGCAGGGCACTCAGTTCTCTCAGACAAAGTTCTGTCTGGGAGATCTTTGTGTATAGACTGAAAATTCTTGGTTTCCACTCAGAATTGTTCTGTTTACACATATTTACTAACTTTTCGGACCCCCTCAAACTGACACCATCAGGATGGGGTGGGGGGGGGAGGGGGGCGATGGCTGCATTCACCAGTACATCTGAGGACGAGGAACATCACCATCCTCGCCAGGCACGGCGTGCACTTCCGCCAATTGTAGCTCTACAACACAGTGCTGCGCCACAGGCACCTGCACAAGAGCACAGAGGGCAACAATGGAGGGAGCGCCGTCACAGGTGGCACAACCCTCCCCAGAGGGTCTACAGACCGAGGCTCAGCTTCCTGGACCTCTCTGAGGAGCAGTGCATACGGAGGCCGAGAGTGAGTCGCCAGATGGTCGCGGACATCTGCAGCCTCCTTCATGCCACTGCCCTCAACTTTTTCGCCTCTGGATCATTCCAGGGTGCCACCGGTGACATCGCTGGGCTCTCTCAGTTGTCTGCGTACAAATGAATAAGGCAGGTCACCGATGGTTTGTTTCGCAGGGCCTCGCAATACATCAACTGCCCCACGGATGACCTCAGCAGACGGAGAGGGCAGTGGGATTCCACTCTGTGGCTGGCTTCCCACGTGTACAGGGTGCAATCAATTGTACCCATATAACAATCCGAGCACCTCCACACGAGCCAGGACTATTCAACAGAAAGGGGTATTGCTCCATCAACGCTCAGCTTGTTTGTGAGCACCGCAAAAGATTTCTTCACGTGTACGCCAGATTCCCTGGCAGCTGCCACGATTCATTCATTCTGAGGGAATCTAACATCCCGGGCCTCTTCCATGCATCGAACAACCTTAAGAGCTGGCTCCTTGAGGATAAGGGATTCCCCCTACACGAACACCTCTGAGGAACCCCATCAGCGAGCAAAAGCGTCGATACAACGAAGCCATGTCGCCACCAGGTCTATAATTGAACATGCGATAGGGTTGCTGAAGATGCAATTTCAGTGCCTCGATCTTTCTAGGGGAGCGCTTCAATACGCACCCTCGAGAGTGGGTCGCATTACATTAGTGTGTTGTGTCCTGCACAACATAGTGCAACAGAGAGGGGTACCGGTTGATGAGGCCCCATCCACTCATCCACCATCTACATCTGCAATCAACATTGAGGAACAGCAGGAGGAGGAGGAGGAGGAGGAGGAGGAGGCGGAGGACGAACCCATGGGCAGAGCAGCGGCTCACCTGGCTGTTCGTGAGGCCAGGGAGTTACTCACATGTGAACGGTTCTCGTAAGATCTGAAAGTGAGAATAGTTCAGCCCTCACACCCTGGAAAGAGCAGCGCTAACACCAGCCTCCCCACCCCCTGCACAAAACAGTCCTGCAACTACACATACACCCACTGGGTGGCATCAAGTGTCGCCATTCATGATGAAGCATATGAAAGGGTGCTATCACAAAAGCCAGTCAAGAATGGGCAAGACGTGGCAGTAGTGGTGAGAATGATAACATTTAATGTGACTTTAACAAAGACCAAATATAAATGAAAAACATCACAGTCTGTCAGACACCCTTTGTGATCACAAATCCTTTGCCTTTCTCTTTCTACTGCTTCTACGTGGTGCATCCCCTGTGGCTGCAACAGAGGTAGTGGCAGGTTGCTCATGTTCATGTCCTGACTGCTTAGATGTTTTTGGCCTATGCTCTCTTGGTTTTGGAACCCGTGAGAGCCTCTCCAAAGACTGCTCCACCTGCACCTGTGCAGGGGCAGACGCTGCCTCCTCTCCAGGTGGCCGAATTGCGGATACTGGTTAAGGGGGTGCAACGGGTGAGACGTGGGAGCGCTTTGAGTGGCGTCCCCACTTCCATGTCCCCTTTCGCCATCATCCCTCTCCTGGGCCAGGCCCACATCACTCCTACCACCCTGTTGGAAAACAGTTTGGAGGACACGTATGATGCCTTCAAAGCCCAGTTGTAAAGTTTCTGTCTGCCTGTTTAAGGTGGCAGAATGTTGTTACCCATGAGTTTGAACGGCCATTGTCAGGGCCTGAATGGATTCATTTGTGAGCCATACTTGAAGCTCAACGGAGGCTAGCCTTCTCTCCGTCGCAGACATTCCCGCACTTACCTGTGACACCATCTCAGACAGTTCCCCACGTCCCTGTGACACTAACTCAGAGATTCCCTCACGTCCCTGTGACACTATCTCAGAGATTCCCTCACATACCTGTGCCACCATTCCACTAATGCAGGAGTTGGACTCCTCCATCCTCTGCGCTATTGTGGAGAGTGCGTGTGGCACCTGTTCCAGTACCTCGCAAATATGCTTCTGTCCCTCGATCATTCTCCTTTTAATGGATGGTCCCCGGAGTTCAGCATCTGCGTCTGGCTGAGCAGAGCCTGGAGAGGAGTGCTCCCACCGACGCGGACTCTCCACAGCTGCCCCTGCCACCAGTGTCTGCTCGTGCTCACTTGTATGTGGTGACTCATCAGGTGCCAACCCAACTAACTCACTACTAGGACCCACTGAGGTGTGAGTATCTACTCTGGGGGATTGCTCACTAAGATGCGACGGTGCGCCCTCAGAGACCGGGAGCTCCTCTGAGGAATTGCCCTCTGCCATCACTGCGGTCGTTGAAGGGCCTGTAAGAGAACAGAAGGAAATATTAAGCATCATCCCAGATGTGTCATGTTGCGATGAGCATACTGAGGTGTTCAACATGCAATTGTTAACATCAATTCATATTGTGTGTGATGAATGTTAAAGTTGTGTCACCAGACGTTTGTGGGGTGCCAGTCTCGGCGTCCCTGACAGACAGGCACTTGAGGGTGCGGCTGATCTCCAGGGCCGCCTCCTCCACCTCTGTGAGAACCACTATTTGTTGTGGCCCCCCTCCAGCCCTCGCCCTCTCACGTGCATTTTGCGCTCTCTTCTAGAAGGGGAGAAAGTACAGAGGTGTGAGTGAGTGATGGTGAAGTGGCCAACCGATGAATGCATTGCTTTGGGTGAGGCTGACTGTGAAAGAGATGCATCAGAGGGTGAGTATCAGACAGAGGCATCACAGTGGATCAGGATTGGGGTCAGTGGTAGTGGTGGGGTGACTAATGGGGAGGTGAGGCAGTGCTCAGGAAGTGAAGGTAAGTTGAGGATGAACCGTAAGTGTGTGTAAGGAGTGATGTGATGGAGTAGTCTTGGCAGTGCAGAATGATGTGAGGGGGTGGGGGGTGATGTGGAAGACGGAATGCAGGAGAATCAGTAAGTGTACTCACTTTTGCTGACCTAGTTAGGTCATTGAAGCGCTCCCTGCACTGGACCCAAGTGCGGGAGATGTTGCTCCTGCTGGTGACCTTCTCTGCCACCTCGAACCAGGCCTGCTTGATGGCAGAGGCAGGACACTTCCTTCTGTCGGCTGGGTAAAATAGTTCCCTCCCGGCCAGTAGCACCTAAAGTGAGGCATCGCTGAATCTTGGAGCTGCCGTGCCCCTGTGCTGCTCCATTGGGTCTTCTTGCTCTTTGCTCCAGCAAAATCCATTGGAGCAATGGCCCTTTCAATCCAGATGCTCCAGCTGACAGCCTGTCATGCAGGTACGCAGTCCGCCCACTGCGCAGCTTTCGGACGGCAAACCCAGAAACAAGATTAATGGCCACCAATTAAGTCGCGATCATTAGGGAACGGTAAGTTTTTATTATTTGGGTTTGTCCCGCGCCCATTGACCACCTCCCCCTGCTGCCATCCCGCCGCCCTTTTAAAATTGAGCCCATGGTGTCAAAATTTCCAGATGATACCAAATTGGGGGCATCGCTAATAATGTGGAAGACCCCCAAAATACAGGAAAACATAAACAGGTTTGCAGATTGGGCAGATAAATTGAAAATGAAATTCACTATAGCAAAATGTGAGTTGGTTCATTTTGGTGGGCGGAATAAAGAGGCCATTTATTTCTTGGAAGGTAAGAAACTAAATGGAGTAATGTGGCAAAGGGATTGGTGAATACAGATACAAGTTGATAAGGCCATGAAGAGTGCAAACAAAGTAGGGGGGTTCATTTCAAGAGGAATAGAATACAAAAGCAGGGAGGTAATGTTGAATCTATAGAACCTTGGATAGACCACACTTGGAGTACTGTGCACTGTTATGGTCTCCATATTACAAAAAGGATGTTGAAGCACTAGAGAAGGTGCGGGAAATATTCAAATGGATGTGACCAGAATTGAGAGGATGCAAATATCAGGAAAGATTGATCAGGCTGAGGCTCTATCCTCTGGAAAAGAGAAGACTAAGAGGAGACCTGATAGAGGTCATTAGAATTATGAAGGGGTTTGATAGGGTGGATGTGGAGAAACTGTTCCCACTTGTGGGTGAGTCCAGAACAAGGAGCATAAATGTAAATTAGCCGCTAACAGACCAACTAAATAATTTAGGAGGAATTTCTTTAGGCAGAGTGGTGAGAATGTGGAACTCACTGTCACATGGTCAAAAGCATAATACTGCAGATGCTGGAAATCTGAAATAAAAACAGAAAATGCTGGAAAAGCTCAGCAAGTCAGACAGCTTCTGTGGAAGAAGGAACAGAGTTTACGTTTCAGGTCGAAGATCTTTCGTCAGAACAATTCTGATGATAGGTCATCGACCTGAAATGTTAACTCTGTTTCTTTTTCCACAGATGCTGCCTGACTTGCTGATCTTTTCCAGCATTTTCTGTTTGTATTTCACTGTCATATGGAGTGGTTGCAGCAGATAGCATTAACACATTTAAGGGGAGGCTTGATGCATACATGAGGGAGAAATGGATAGAGGAATGTGGGAAGAGGTAATTAGAGTGGGAGTAAGCTTGTGTGGAGTATGAACACCTGCATAGACCAGTTGGGCCGAATGGCCTGTTTTTGTGCTATAGATTCTATGTAATAGCAGAGGTAGTCAGAGACTAAATAAATTATTGGAAATCGTTGTTCAGCTTCCAAAAAATAGAAACAAGGATAGTTGGAAAAAGGATGTACAAGCTGACAGATTTCAAATGTTAATACTTTGTCTCAGGTGACATCTTGAAATGACTTTTTAAAATTGCTTATTTACTTGGGTGGATTCAGGCAGCTCCTCTGTCTGAGAGACCAGAATACTGCTGCAGGCTTTTGCTTATATCTCAACACAGCTGCAGTATTTCTGCTGATTTTGTTACCGAAGATGCTAGTAGCATCTGATTGTGCACAGCTAAATATAGTATGACGTCCAAAAAAATAATAATTCATGGAGTACTTGGAGAAGTCATGCTGTAGATGTGAGGAGGACTGTATTAAATATATTGGCCAAGTTTAACAGGTAAATCATGATGAGGTTATTTAACAGGTTAATCGCTGTGAAATGATTTTATCTAAATGCATGAGCAAGTTTGTGAGTGACAGATTTAGTCTTTTCCGTGCCAAAAATGGTTGATTGTGAGTGTTTACTTAAATGTAAATAGTTTATAGCCCAAATGAAAATTATGCTTATGCAATCACGGTAAAAGGATTTAATTTTGCTGAGCAGTAGCACAAGCACTTGAAAACTTGACTGGACTACCAACCAGGAGGCTGTGAGCCTGAGTCCCAGGGCTGCCTGCCACTCAAACTCTCTAGCCTCGGTTGGATGAATTTTGTCAGTTCGTAGTGATGTAAGCACAACCTTTACCCAAAGGAAATAATTTCTCTGTTGCAACTGGCACAAGTCAAGACACTTTCCATATGAATATATTGTGCATGAGATGGACCATAGGATGTGACCAGGCATTCCAGTAACTGTTATAGGTTTACCCAAGTGAGTAGGCAACGTGGCTGAAGAATCCAATCTGTGTAAAAACAAATTGGATTGAAAAACTGGCTTGAGGGGGAAAATACAACATTAAAGATAGAAATGAGAAGAAAAAAATAATTCAAGAACCGAAAAATGGAAAGTAAATATCTATTTATATTATAAAACTAATGTATCTTTGGGGTAGACATAAAAAAGGGGGAAAAAACTTGCAAATGCTGGAAATTTGAAATAAAACCAGAACATGCTAGAAATGCACAACAGCTTGGTTAAAAGAGTAAAGAAAGGTTAACTTTGTTAGAAACCCTGGCTTGTGTTATAGTTACCTTTCTTACAACTGAAGTGATAACTGTAAATAAATACAAGATATGATTTTTAAAAAATCAATTGTTTACTATAGTGTCAGGGTCATTCTATTCACAATTTTATCTGGTGATTTTAGTGCTCATCAAAGTGAAGGATAACAATGTTGGGAAACTGAAAACATCTGTACTTTCAACTGTTGATAATATTGTGACGGTTTAGCTCGTAGTGGCATTATAAATTGCTTTTGTACATTAAATAATACTCCTCATTAACAATATGCATTTTAATATTAAGCATGTTTGCGAGGGTCTGGCTCTTTCCTTTCTTCCCTGGACTATTCTGATCCTCTAACTGTGCACTAACTGTAGGGGTGGGGACCTGCTGCCAAGTCTCTGCCTATGCAGCTGTAGGCCAGCTACCAGGAGCGGTAAGAGATCAGCCGACCCATAACGTGATCTGTTTCTCCCTCTCTCCCCTCCTCTCTATTGAGAAGCATTTTGTTTTTGTCGCACACCACGGGAGTCTGGTTGAGATTGGGAACTCAGTGGTATAGGAGATCAAACATTGCCATGGAAAATAGGAACATAGGAACAGGAGTAGGCCTTTCAGCCCCTTTAGCATGTTTCTCCACGCTCCTGCATTTTATTGATTCACCACGCTGTCGCACCATTGCACTGCCCTAATGTTAAACGATTGGTTCGTAAAATAATTTTTGTTTTAAAAGATAAATTATTGAAATATATGATTAGCCAGTAAATTTAGCATTTTTTTCATTTATTACCATAGATTTTCCAATAAATGGGTACAAAGTGAAATCAATTGTAAAATTGTATGACATATTTCTTCTATTTCTTTTTGTAGAGAAATTATAAACCGAATATTCACTTACAAATAGTGAAATGCCTGTGTGGTATACTGACTGAAATATATAGAAGCTGGTACAAATATTGATTAATTCCAAAGTGTAAATCACACTTGTGTTTTGTTATTTTGCCATTAAACTCCTCATAATTTACTATGTCATAAATTCACCAGAATCATCAGTGTTCAGAACAGGCCATCTTGAAGAGATTGCTCATGTAATAATTTATTGAGGTTTTCATTGCTTCTGTAAGATAGGTACCTCAGATAATATAGAATGAGAAAAACATCCTTCCACACTCCACTGTACCCCAGTTGTTTAATTTTTTGAGGGAAAGTTCTGAAGAAATACTCTCTGATCTTCAAAACTGAGTAATAAAACAAAGCTCCAGAATGTTTATGTATCCTTACATGTCCACTATGATTGCTTTCCAAAGATGAGATTTCTTTGATCCCACAGCAAGCAAAACATCATGTTGCATAGAGAATTTGATAACCTATGACTATACTTTTCCCTATAACCTCCTAATCAGATATTTATTGATTTCTTTTAGTAAGTCATTCAGCCATTGGGTTGCTGTCTTTTGTCAAGTCCACAACTAGACAGGGTAATGGTAGAGGCAAGCCAGGGATGGAATCATGGTTTGAATTCTAATTGTAAAGTTTACGAGACTTTGCCCTCAGTGTGGAGTCTCGCTTAATGGGAGCACAGATCAGTAAATTGGGTGCAGAGGTTGGTGCGCCTGGTTTGTGGTGCTCTGATTTTCCAGTCATTAATATTAGTGCCAGGAGTCTCACCTCGTAACATTTGTTAGATTTGGTGATGACACAATCATTGAAAACTATAATAACTGATGCCTTCATATCGTAAGATACAGAAGTATAAGTAAAGTAAACAGGCTTTGTAAAGTAAACAGGCTTTGATGTCCTGTGTTTATTTTATAAAATTCTACACAGCCTATTCAAAATCAATACTGTCTAGATCTAAACCAGACAGAAGACAACTCTAGATTCCAGTGAAGGTGGGGATGGGGAAACTCAAACTATTTATGGCTGTACTCGCTGATATCACCCCTGTGCTCGCTGACCTACATTGGCTCCCAGTCCGGCAGCGCCTCGATTTTAAAATTCTCATCTTTGGTTTCAAATCCCTCCATGGCCTCTCCCCTCCCTATCTCTGTAACCTCCTCCAGTCCAACAACCCTCCGAGAACCTTGTGTTCCTCCAACTCTGGCCTCTTGGGCCTCCCTAATTTTCATTGCTTCATCATTGGCGGCTGTGCTTTCAGCTGTCTAGGCCCTAAGCTCTTGAATTCCCTCCCTAAACCTCACCGCCTTTCTACCTCTCTCTCCTCCTTTAAGATGATTCTTAAAACCTACCTCTTTGACCAAGCTTTTGGTCACCTGTCCTAATATTTCCTTATGTGGCTTGGTGTCAAATTTTGTCTGATAATGCTACTGTGAAGCGCCTTGGTACATTTTACTATATTAAAGGCTCTATAAATGCAAGTAGTTGTTGTTGTTGAATTTTCTAGAAATTGATTACAAGTGGTAATTTTATGAATTTGCACTCATGGCACAGAGTTTTGCCCACCGGGAAAGTATATCAGGAATTTAGGTTTGGAAGTCAGTGGGTGCTGCAAGGTTTTCCACCCATGAGGTGGATTGACTTAATAAGTTTAATGAGGAAGATCACCGGTGGATAGTTATTTATTATTGTTCTTAGTATTCAGGTCAATGCACTCTACCGCAGAAAGGACCATAAGAAAATGTAGTGTAAAATGTCATCTTTGTGTTTGTAATTTCTGAATGATTTATGAAAATAATTATTGGCGCAGGATTATACATTGTGCATCCGCAGTCTGCACTCAGTTGTTTAATTGGTATTTTATTTTGTTGACAGTTTGAATAAATATGGGCTATGTGTTCCACTTTTACTGAAAAAGGGTAAAGTGGCTTATTTTGTAGAACTGAATACGACCAATTCAAGTTCGATTTTGTTATTGATTATTTCATCCATTCTTATTAGTGGGAACAAAGGAAAACCAGCTTATCATAATGCACCCATAACAATGCTCCATTCACAATTGTCAAGCAGCTAATTTGCCGCTTTACCAATGGGAATGTAGAACACTTTGTTCATCCATTTGTGGAGTGTGCAAAACCTTTGAAAATTTAAGAAATCTCATTTCACTGGCTGGGGCATAGAGGTCCTGTTCGGCAGCATCTTAGAAGAATATGATGAACCTGTCCACAAACTTGCAGCACAAACAGAGCATGTGGCAATATGTGACAAACTGGGTCAACTTGGGGTTGATCATAATGGAGAGTTGGAACGAGGTGTAGAAGAAGTAGTATCATGATTTGGAAAAAAAGGATTAAGGTAAAGCAAGAAAAAGGCCCTGTCTTAATATGAAGACATATAAGGGAGATTAATTTAAATCATAGTTGTTAAAGATATAAATGAAAAAAGGCTATATGCACACAAGGAATAAAATGCCAGATGGCAAACTAGACTGTCCAAATTCATATTGCTTTTATATGTAGAGGCCAAACTTGCACAGAACAGGGGGGGGGGGCAAGAAGTGGAACAGGCGATGAACCTTTCTAGGGGAACCCTCCAATAGCAATTGAACAGTGAATAGTATAATTAATTGGAAGGGAGACTCTTAGGAGATTGGACGAGCACACAGACCACCTGGTATGTACCATATTAATCATGTATTCCATGCATTGTATCACGTTTTATCAATGTCCATACACAAGTCTATCCTTAGCCCCCTCCTATTTCGACATGCTGCCCCGTGACAGTGGCCAGGGAGAGGGATGAAGTTGATGGCTAGGAAACGGGAGTTTGTGGCGGGGAGCGAAGACAATGGCTTCGGTCTTCTCAATATTTAATTGGAGGAAATTTCTGCTCATCCAACATTACATGTTGGACAAGCAGTATGTCAAATCAAAGGCAGTGGAGGGGTCGAGAGGTAGTAGTGAGGAAAAGCTGGGTATCGTCAGCGTCCATGTGGAACCTGACGTGTTTTTGGATGATGTTGCCAAGGGGCAGCATGTCGAAATAGGAGGGGCCAAGGATAGATCCTTGGTGGATTCCAGGGGTAACGGTGTAGGATCGGAGGGAGCATCCGATAAAAGGCGGGATTTCAGAGCGCTGAGAACAGCTGAGAGGAGCCGAGCCGAGCGGAGGGAGCGTCCGATAAAAGGCGGGATTTCAGAGCGCTGAGAGGAGCCGAGCCGAGCGGAGGGAGCGTCCGATAAAAGGCGGGATTTCAGAGCGCTGAGAACAGCTGAGAGGAGCCGAGCCGAGCGGAGGGAGCGTCCGATAAAAGGCGGGATTTCAGAGCGCTGAGAACAGCTGAGAGGAGCCGAGCCGAGCGGAGCTGCGACCGAGTTCGAAGTGACGTCAGGAATCAGATCGGGACGCGACACAGGGGAGGCACCTGATTGGTGAGTAGGTTCAGGTGAGTATTTCTCCTTATCTACAGTAACTGAAGTAAAAGGAAAGGGAAGGTCTGCAGGTCTTATAGGAAGTAGCGTTTATTTTTTAGTGAATCAAGGTCCCTAGTGTAGTTAACATTCTCTAAATTGAGAACAATTTAAAGGAGTAAACTCCTTAAAGGGAGTGGTAAGTAGTTTTTCTTTCCTTTTTTTTTCTCTTGACATTGTAGTTGTTCTTAAGCTAATTTAAGGGTTAAGTCATGGCAGGAGATCCCAGCGCCGTGTCATGTTCCTCTTGTGGGATGTGGGAATTCAGGGCTCCTTCCTGTATCCCTGATTCCTTCACCTGCGGGAAGTGTGTCCAGCTGCAGCTATTGTTTGACCGCTTGACGGCTCTGGAGCTGCGGATGGACTCACTTTGGAGCATCCGCGATGCTGAGAAAGTCGTGGATAGCACGTTCAGTGAGTTGGTCACACCGCAGATAAAAATTACTGAGGGAGATAGTGAATGGGTGACCAACAGACAGAGGAAGAGTAGGAAGGCAGTGCAGGGGTCCCCTGCGGTCATCTCCCTCCAAAACAGGTATACCGTTTTGGATACTGTTGGCGGAGATGGCTCACCAGGGGAAGGTGGCAGTGGCCAGGTTCATGGCACCGTGGCTGGCTCTGCTGCACAGGAGGGCAGGAAAAAGAGTGGCAGAGCTATAGTGATAGGGGACTCGATTGTAAGGGGAATAGACAGGCGTTTCTGCGGACGCAACCGAGACTCCAGGATGGTATGTTGCCTCCCTGGTGCAAGGGTCAAGGATGTCTCGGAGCGGCTGCAGGACATTCTGGAGGGGGAGGGTGAACAGCCAGTTGTCGTGGTGCATATAGGCACCAACGATATAGGTAAAAAACAGGATGAGGTCCTACAAGCTGAATTTAGGGAGTTAGGAGTTAAACTAAAGAGTAGGACCTCAAAGGTAGTAATCTCAGGATTGCTACCAGTGCCACGGGTTAGTCAGAGTAGGAATGACAGGATAGCTAAGATGAATACGTGGCTTGAGAGATGGTGCAAGCTGGAGGGATTCAAATTCCTGGGCCATTGGAACCGGTTCTGGGGGAGGTGGGACCAGTACAAATTGGACGGTCTGCATCTGGGCAGGACTGGAACCAATGTCCTAGGGGGAGTGTTTGCCAGTGCTGTTGGGGAGGGTTTAAACTAATGTGGCAGGGGGATGGGAACCGATGCAGGAAGTCAGTGGGAAATAAAGTGGTGACAGAAACAAAAGGCAGTAAGGGAGAGTGTACAGAACATGACCGGACAGATGGTCTGAGAAAGCAGGGCAAAGACCAAGGGAAGTCTAGATTAAACTGCATTTATTTCAATGCAAGAAGTCTGATGGGCAAGGCAGATGAACTCAGGGCATGGATGGGTACATGGGACTGGGATGTTATAGCTATTACTGAAACATGGCTAAGGGAGGGGCAGGACTGGCAGCTCAATGTTCCAGGGTACAGATGCTATAGGAAAGATAGAGCAGGAGGTAAGAGAGGAGGGGGAGTTGCGTTCTTGATTAGGGAGAACATCACGGCAGTAGTGAGAGGGGATATATCCGAGGGTTCGCCCACTGAGTCCATATGGGTAGAACTGAAAAATAAGAAGGGAGAGATCACTTTGATAGGATTGTACTACAGACCCCCAAATAGTCAACGGGAAATTGAGGAGCAAATATGTAAGGAGATTACAGACAGCTGCAAGAAAAATAGGGTGGTAATAGTAGGGGACTTTAACTTTCCCAACATTGACTGGGACAGCCATAGCATTAGGGGCTTGGATGGAGAGAAATTTGTTGAGTGTATTCAGGAGGAATTTCTCATTCAGTATGTGGATGGCCCGACTAGAGAGGGGGCAAAACTTGACCTCCTCTTGGGAAATAAGGAAGGGCAGGTGACAGAAGTGTTAGTGAGGGATCACTTTGGGACCAGTGATCATAATTCCATTAGTTTTAAGATAGCTATGGAGAAGGATAGGTCTGGCCCAAAAGTTAAAATTCTAAATTGGGGAAAGGCCAATTTTGATGGTATTAGACAGGAACTTTCAGAAGTTGATTGGGAGAGTCTGTTGGCAGGCAAAGGGACGTCTGGTAAGTGGGAGGCTTTCAAAAGTGTGTTAACCAGGGTTCAGGGTAAGCACATTCCTTATAAAGTGAAGGGCAAGGCTGGTAGAAGTAGGGAACCTTGGATGACTCGGGAGATTGAGGCCCTAATCAAAAATAAGAAGGAGGCATATGACATGCATCGGCAGCTGGGATCAAGTGGATCCCTTGAAGAGTATAGAGATTGCCGGAGTAGAGTTAAGAGAGAAATCAGGAGGGCAAAAAGGGGATATGAGATTGCTTTGGCAGATCAGGCAAAGGTGAATCCAAAGAGCTTCTACAAATACATAACGGGCAAAAGGGTAACTAGGGAGAGAGTAGGGCCTCTTAAGGATCAACAAGGTCATCTATGTGCGGAACCACAAGAGATGGGTGAGATCCTGAATGAATATTTCACATCGGTATTTACGGTTGAGAAAGGCATGGATGTTAGGGAACTTGGGGAAATAAATAGTGATGTCTTGAGGAGTGTACATATTACAGAGAGGGAGGTGCTGGAAGTCTTAACGCGCATCAAGGTAGATAAATCTCCGGGACCTGATGAAATGTATCCCAGGACGTTATGGGAGGTTAGGGAGGAAATTGCGGGTCCCCTAGCAGAGATATTTGAATCATCCACCGCTACAGGTGAGGTGCCTGAAGATTGGAGGGTAGCAAATGTTGTGCCTTTGTTTAAGAAGGGCGGCAGGGAAAAGCCTGGGAACTACAGACCAGTGAGCCTGACATCTGTAGTGGGTAAGTTGTTAGAGGGTATTCTGAGGGACAGAATCTACAGGCATTTGGAGAGGCAGGGACTAATTAGGAACAGTCAGCATGGTTTTGTGAGAGGAAAATCATGTCTCACGAATTTGATTGAGTTTTTTGAAGGGGTAACCAAGAAGATAGATGAGGGCTGTGCAGTAGACATGGTCTACATGGACTTCAGCAAAGCATTTGACAAGGTACCGCATGGTAGGTTGTTACATAAGGTTAAATCTCATGGGATCCAAGGTGAGGTAGCCAATTGGATACAAAATTGGCTTGACGACAGAAGACAGAGGGTGGTTGTCGAGGGTTGTTTTTCAAACTGGATGCCTGTGTCCAGCGGTGTGCCTCAGGGATCGGTGCTGGGTCCGCTGTTATTTGTTATTTATATTAATGATTTGGATGAGAATTTAGGAGGCATGGTTAGTAAGTTTGCAGATGACACCAAGATTGGTGGCATTGTGGACAGTGAAGAAGGTTATCTAGGATTGCAACGGGATCTTGATAAATTGGGCCAGTGGGCCGATGAATGGCAGATGGAGTTTAATTTAGATAAATGTGAGGTGATGCATTTTGGTAGATCGAATCGGGCCAGGACCTACTCCGTTAATGGTAGGGCGTTGGGGAGAGTTATAGAACAAAGAGATCTAGGAGTACAGATTCATAGCTCCTTGAAAGTGGAGTCACAGGTGGATAGGGTGGTGAAGAAGGCATTCAGCATGCTTCGTTTCATTGGTCAGAACATTGAATGCAGGAGTTGGGATGTCTTGTTGAAGTTGTACAGGGCATTGGTGAGGCCACACTTGGAGTACTGTGTACAGTTCTGGTCACCCTATTATAGAAAGGATATTATTAAACTAGAAAGAGTGCAGAAAAGATTTACTAGGATGCTACCGGGACTTGATGGTTTGACTTACAGGGAGAGGTTAGACAGACTGGGACTTTATTCCCTGGAGAGTAGGAGGTTAAGGGGTGATCTTATAGAAGTCTATAAAATAATGAGGGGCATAGATAAGGTCGATAGTCAAAATCTTTTCCCAAAGGTAGGGGAGTCTATAACGAGGGGGCACAGATTTAAGGTGAGAGGGGAGAGATACAAAAGGATCCAGAGGGGCAATTTTTTCACTCAAAGGGTGGTGAGTGTCTGGAACGAGCTGCCAGAGGCAGTAGTAGAGGCGGGTACAATTTTGTCTTTTAAAAAGCATTTGGACAGTTACATGGGGAAGATGGGTATCGAGGGATATGGGCCAAGTGCAGGCAATTGGGACTAGCTTAGTGGTATAAACTGGGCGACATGGACATGTTGGGCCGAAGGGCCTGTTTCCATGTTGTAACTTCTATGATTCTATGATTCTATGAAACCATTTCAGTTTCTTCAATGAAGTAATGGAGAGGGTTGATGAGGGTAGTGTGGTTGATGAGTCTATGGACTTTCAAAAGGCATTTGATAAAGTACCACATAATAGACTTGTTAACAAAATTAAAGCCCATGGAATTAAAGGGACAGAGGCAAAGTGGATACAAAATTGGCTAAGGGGAATCAATGGATGCAGTATATTTGGATTTCCAAAAGGCATTCGATAAAGTGCCACATAAAAGATTACTGCACAAGATAAGAGCTCGTGGTGTTGGGGGTAATATACTGGCATGGATAGAGGATTGGCTAACTAACAGAAAACAAAGAGTCGGGATAAAAGGGTCATTTTCAAAATGGCAATCTGTAACTAGTGGGATGGCGCAGGGATCAGTGCTGGGGCCTCAACTATTAACAATATATATCAATGACTTGGATGAAGGAACAGAGTGTCTTGTGGCCAAATTTGCTGATGATACAAAGATAGGTGGAAAAGCAAGTTGCGATGAAGACACAAAGGGCTCGATTTTACCACCCGCTATCGGGTGCGTTCTCGGCGGGGGGGCCCCGAAAATCGGGGAATCCCAGCGCGGGACCGGAGCCCGCCTCGATCCCGCCCACTTCCGGGTTCCCCACGGACGCGCCGGCGTGCGCGCGCAGACCCCGCTGGTGGGAATCCCGCAGGCAATTAAAGCCAGTGGGATGCCACTTGACAGTATTTATTTAGCTATTTCAGGTCATTAACTGGCCTGATTGAGCTGTTTTATTCGGAAGGGTGGGATTTTACCTTGAACCGAGACTGTTTCCCATACTGGGGGAAACACTCTCACTTCAAACGGACGTCTTGCAGCCAGCAGCTTGTGGCAGCTGCCAAGGTGCATTCCACAGGTGGGGGGGGAGACCCTTCACCAACGCAGGAGGCCACTCCGTAACATAGGGCAACACTTGCCCTCCACCACCCTCATCCTAGCAAGAAGATTCACCGACGTGGAACCGCAACCCCGGTGCGAGGACACACTTATCTACCTTGCAGAACCCCTCAGACCTACACCTTCCAGATGGGGGCCGTCTTGACATCCTCGGAGGATGAACAGCATCACCAGCCTCAGCAGCCTCGCAGGCCACGCCGTCCGCCACAGACACGTGGAGCCCCACAACACGGTGCTGTGGCACATCCACCCGCACAGCAGGAGGGAGGGCAACCGCAGAGAGAGATGCGTCGCAGGAGGCACTACCCTCGGCACAGGGTCTACAGACCGAGGCTCAGCTTCCTGGACCTCTCTGAGGAGCAGTGCATACGGAGGCTCAGAGTCAGTCGCCGGGTAGTCGCGGACATCTGCAGCCTCCTTAATGACGAGCTGCTCCCGGATGGACCAAGCAGCATCTTCTTACCCATCGCCGTCAAAGTCACCACTGCCTTCAACTTCTTCGCCTCCGGATCCTTCCAGGGTGCCACCGGGGACATCACCGGGGTCTGTCAGTCGTCTGCACACAAGTGCATAAGGCAGGTTACCGATGGGTTGTTCCACAGGGCCTCGCACTACATCAACTTCGCCATGGATGACCGCAGCCAGATGGAGAGGGCGGTTGGATTCCATGCCATGGCTGGCTTCCCACGGGTGCAGGGTGTAATCGATTGCACCCACATAGCAATACGGGCACCTCCACGTGAGCCAGGACTGTTCATCAACAGGAAGGGGTATCACTCCATGAACGCCCAGCTCATCTGTGACCACCGCCAGAGATTCCTACACGTGTGCGCCAGATACCCTGGCAGCTGCCATGATGCCTTCGTCCTCAGGGTGTCCACCGTCCCGCCCCTCTTCCATTCACCCAACACCGGCAACGGCTGGCTCCTCGGCGACAAGGGATATCCCCTGCACACGTGGCTTATGACACCTCTGAGGAACCCCATCACCGAGCCGCAGCGTCGATATAATGACAGCCACATTGCTACCAGGTCTACAATTGAGCAGGCTATAGGGCTGCTGAGGATGCGCTTCAGGTGCCTTGATCGTTCTGGGGGAGCGCTCCAATACACGCCACTCAGAGTGGGACGGATTATAGTTGTCTGCTGTGCCCTGCACAACATGGCACAACAGAGAGTGGTGCTGCTGGAGGAGGCCCCGTGCACATCCGCCACCCATATTGAGGACGACGATGAGGAGGAGGAGGAGGAGCAAGAGGAGGAGGAACGACCCATGGGCCGAACGCCGGCTCACCTGGATGCTCGTCAGGCAAGGGAGGCACTCATATGTCAACGGTTCTCCTAACATCAGACTGTCTGAGGCGTTCACACCTCATCACGTGCACAGAGGAGCGGCCATACCAGCCTCCTCCACAGAAGATTGGTGCCATTACTCCTGCACCCACTGTAGTGTGACCCAATGGGTGGGACCAGGTGTTCGTCGTCATGATGAGCCCCACGAAAGGGACCTATTGCACAAGCCGCTGAAGAATGGACAAGAGGTGGCAGTAGTGGTGAGAACAATTGTGTTTATTGTGTATGTGGAGTAAACGACTATAAATAAAAACATAACAAATTGTCATACACCCTGGTGCATTCCCTTTGTGTTCATAACACCTTGGCCTTACGTTTGCGGGAACCCCTACGTGGTGCTACCCCTGTGGCTCCAGCAGAGGTAGTGGCAGGTTGCTCTTGCTCGTTCCCTGACCGGGTAGATGCTTTGGGCCGACGCCCCCTGGGTTTCGGTGCCTGTGAGGGCACCTCCACAGACCGCTCCTCCTGCACCTGTGCAGGGGCAGACTCGGCCACCTGGAGAGGAGGCACCATTGCGGGTACTGGTTGAGAGGGGGGCAACGGGTGAGACGTGGGGGCACTTTGAGTAGCGTCCCCACTTCCATGTCCCCGTTCACCATCTTCCCTCTCATGGGCCTAGGCCCACATCACTCCTTCCACCCTGCTGGACGGCAGTTTGGATGACCTGTGTGAGACCTTGCAAGGCCACCTCCAATGTATCTGACAGCCTGTTTATGGCGGCAGAATGTTGCTCACCCTGAATCCGAACAGCCGTTGTCAGGGCCTGGATGGACTCAATGTTGAGCTGTGCGTGACGCTCGAGGGAGGCTAGCCTTTCCTCCACCGCAGACGTTCCCGCACCTACCCGCGACACTATCTCGCGGATACCCTCCTGCACTTGTGCCACCATTGCCCTCATGCAGGAGTTGGACTCCTCCATCACCTGCGCGATTGTGGAGAGTGCACGTGGCACCTCTTCCAGTACCTCGGCAATGTGCTGGTGCCCCTCGACGACTCTCCTTTTGACTGGTGGCCCCCTGGGTTCAGCATCTGGGTCCGGCTGAGCAGAGCCTGGAGAAGAGTGCTCCCACCGACGTGGACCCTCCGCGGCTGCCCCTGCCACCAGGGTCTGCTCATGCTCACATGTGCGGGGTGACTCACCATGTGCAATCCCAACTAATTGAGGAGGGGGACCCACCGAGGTGTGTGTATCTGCGCTGGTGGATGCTTGGCTCATATGTGACGATGGACCCTCAGAGACCGGCATGTCCTCTGAGGAATCGCCCTCCACAGACACGGCGCTCGCAGACGGCCCTGCAAGAGAACAAAGGGCAATATCAGGCATGTGGACAAATGTTGAGGTGCGGCAGATGCCAAGTGATGCTAAGATCATTCGCGATCATGAGTGCTGAGTGTCAGCTTACCGTTACCGGACGTTTCTGCAGCCCCAGCCTCGCCATCCGCCACGGACAGGCAATGTAGCGTGTGGCTGATCTCCAAGGCGTCCAGCTCTGCGTGCGTTAGAACCACCTGGTGTGGCGGGCCCCCTCCGGTGCGTGCCCTTTCCCGGGCGTTCTTGCATCTCTTCTCCTGTCAAGGCAAAACACAGATGCGTGATTGAGTGATGATTGCATTGTGAGACGCTTCAAGCATTGGTGTGGGTGGGTTGAGCGTGTGGGAGATGGATGGGAGGATGCGTGTGCCACATGCCCATCCCATTGTATGTGGATTGCCGTGTGTGGTAGTGTTCGAATGGGGACAGGGACGGTGGGTACGTGCAGGCACGGTGAGGATGATAGTTGAGTGGCTGTGAGGATTGATGCGGGAGCGCTGTGGTGGCAGTGCAGAAGGGGTTGTGAGGTGTTTGAAGTGATGTGGAAGACGAAGTGTGGGAGAATGCGTTAGTTTACTCACTTTGCCGGACCTAGTGAGATCATTGAATGTCTTCCGACACTGGATCCATGTTCTTGTGGTGTTGCCCCTGCTGCTAACCTCCGCGGCCACCTCCGCCCATGCCTTCCTGGTGGCGGAGCCAGGGCACTTCCTTCCGTCGCTGGGGAACAACGTCTCCCTCCTCCTCCTTACCCCGGCCAGCAGCAGCTGGAGTGAGTGGTCAGAAAATCGTGGGGCAGCCTTACCCCTGGGGTGCTCCATGGTGTGCAACTTCTTGTTTGCAGCAGGAGGAGCATTGGTGGACTGCCCCTTTAAATAGAGCTCCACCTTCACTCAGACGTCACTGCGCATGCGCAGGCCGCCGGCGCACAGCTGAGAAGCGGAAAACCCGTAACCACAGGTAAATGACTTAAATTATCCTGTGATCGCGCGGGGGACGCACTCATTTCACCGGGCGCGTTATCCACGCGCCCGATAGAAGCCCCGCCGAGAACCCGCAGGCCTGCTAACATCGGGCCCAAAGTGTCTACAAAGGGATATTGACAGGTTAAATGAATGGGCAAAAATTTGGCAGATGGAATATAATGTGGGAAAACGTGAAGTCATCCACTTTGGGAGGAAAAATAAAAAAGCAAAATATTATTTGAATGGAGAAATACTACAAAATGCTGCAGTACAGAGGGATCTGTGTGTCCTCGTACATGAAACACAAAAAGTCAACATACAGGTGCAGCAGGTAATCCGGAAGGCAAATGGAATATTGGCCTTTATTTCTAGGGGGATGGAGTATAAAAGCAGGGAAGTCATGCTACAACTGTACAGGGTGCTGGTGAGACCACACCTGGAGTACTGCGTACAGTTCTGGTGCCCTTATTTAAGGAAGGACACACTTGCATTGGAGGCAGTTCAGAGAAGGTTCACTAGGTTGATTCCGGGTATGGAAGGGTTGTCTTATGAGGAAAGATTGAACAGGTTGGGTCTATACTCATTGGAGTTTAGAAGAATGAGAGGAGATCTTATTAAACCATACAAGATTCTGAGGAGACTCGATAGGGTAGATGCTGAGAGGATGTTACCCCTCATGGGGGAATCTAAAATTAGGGGGCATAGTCTCAGAATAATGGGTTGCCCGTTTAAGACGGAAATGAGGAGGAATTTCTTCTCCCAGAGGATCATGAATCTTTGGAATTCTTTACCCCATAAAGCTGTGGAGGCTGAGTCATTGAATACATTCAAGGCTGAGTTAGACAAATTTTTGATCAGCAAGGGAGTCAAAGGATATGGGGAAAGGGCGGGAAAGTGGAGTTGAGGTAAAAATCAGATCAACCATGATCTCATTAAATGAAGCAGGCTCGAGGGGCCGAATGGCCTCCTCTTGCTCCTATCCCATATGGTTTTATGGTCTAAGGGACAGAAAGCAGAGAGTAGTGGTGAATGGTCGTTTTTCAGACTGGAGAGAAGTATACAGCGGTGTTCCCCAGGGGTCAGTATTAAGAACCACTGCTCTTTTTCATAAATATTAATGACCTGGACTTGGGTGTACTAATTTGAAAGTTTGCAGATGACACAAAATTGTAGTAAACAATGTGGAGGATAGTAATAGACTTCAGGAGAACTTAGACAGACTGGTGAAATGGGCAGATACGTTGCAGATGAAATTTAATACAGAGATGTGTGAAGTGATACATTTTGGCAGGAAGAATGAGGCGAGACAATATAAACTAAATGGTACAATTTTAAAGGGGGTGCAAGAACAGAGAGACCTGGGGATATATGTATTCAAATTTTTGAAGGTGGCAGGATAAGTTGAGAAGGCTATTAAAAAAGCTTAAGGGATCCAGGCTTTATTAATAGAGTCATATCGTAAAAGCATGGAAACTATGCTAAACCTTTATAAAACACTGGTTAGGCCTCAGCATGGAGTATTGTGTTCAATTCTGGGCACCACTTTAGCAAGATTGTCAAGGTCTTAGAGAGTGTGCAGAAGAGATTTACTAGAATGGTGCCGGGGATGAGGGATTTCAGTAATGTAGAGAGGCTGGAGAAGCTGGGGTTGTTCTCCTTAGAACAGAGAAGGTTAAGGGGAGATTTGATAGAGGTGTTTAAAATCGTGAATGGTTTTGACAGAGTAAATAAGGAGAAACTGTTTCCAGTGGCAGAAGGGTCGGTAACCAAAGGACACAGATTTAGGGTGATTGGCAAAAGAGTCAGAGGTGACATGAGGAAACAGATTTTTACGCAGCGAGTTGTAATGATCTGGAATGCACTGCCTGAAAGAATGGTGGAAGTAGATTCAATAATAACTTTCAAAAGGGAATTGGATAAATACTTGAAGGGAAAACAATGGCAGGGCTATGGGGAAAATTGGAATAGTATGATACAGCACAGGCACGATGGGCCGAATGGCCTCCTTCTGTGCTGTATCATACTATGATAGGTGATTCTCTGGCTACAGCTGAATTGATAGGAATGGAACCAGGAGAGGGCAGTCCCACCCAGCTGGACAGCAGAGGAGAGGCATTGGAGGAGGATGGTATGGTCAACCGTGTTACTTGACAGCACCTCCACCCCCACCCATCCCCCACGATCTACCACTGAGAAGGACAAGCAACAATGTTGTGAACACCATTACCTCATACTCCTCTCCAAGTGACACCACCCTGAAATAAACAAATATCGCTGTTCGTTCATCATCGCTGCGTTAATAATCTCAAATTCCCTACCTAATACCATCGTGGGAGCACCAAAACCACAAGGACTGTAGTGGTTCAAGGAGAAAGCCCACCATCACATTCTCAGGTAAACTAGTGGTGGGCAATAAACGTGGCCTTTCCAGCAACCTCCACCCGAGAATTAAAAAAAAGTTGTCTATGCTGCAGTCTTATTTTAAGCAGGAGCCAAAATCATTGGCATACTTGCAACTGCAGTAATGTAAACCATGGAAACAAAAGTAGGAGCACATCTCATAAAGAATGCACAGAAGCAGTTGAGTAAGAGTCATGTTCTGAACTGTCACGTTACATTACACAAGTAGCTACAGGCTGTGCTTCAAAAAGCAATGTAACCACAGCAACCTCAGTTAATGGCCCTCCTGACACTGATGCTGACACATCAGAGGTAGTCACAGAGGAAGGTAGTGGACATTTCGAGTCAAACGGAGCTCATCAGTTCATTTACCATTCACACACCAATGCAACAGCTCAGCTAGAGGAGACAGCATCTGCTCAAGCAATGGGCCCCACAACACAAATCACAATAAGTCAATTCAACTTGAAGACTTCTATCACAAGTAGTGAGACACTGTACACATTGAAACACCACAAACATTGAAACATCAAACCGTGAAACACCGCAGCCCTTTACACGTGATGCTCCGTCTAGCACTGGGTCAAAGCATTGGGAGGGACATGAAAATCTTATGTAAATGGATGAAACAACTAGTGCTCCCTGATTGTAAATGTATGCAGTAGAAAATTATAGCTGCCTTCTACTGCAAAGCTGAGTGGAAGCTCAGGGCAGTGAGAGCCTTCTGTTCCTATCGCCCTGGCTGCAGTGTTGCTAGTGGCTCCTGCGTCCTCTTGTCACGGTACTCCTCATTCAAATCCATGGTGAGGCCTCTGTATATGGCAATATTGTGCAGTGTGTGGCATGCTAAAGGGATCAAGAGATATGGGGAAAAAGCGGGAACAGGGTACTGAGTTAGACGATCAGCCATGATCATTTTGAATGGCGGAGCAGGCCCGAAGGGCCGAATGGCCTACTCTTGCTCCTATTTTCTATGTTTCTATGTTTCTATAGTGTTCCAGTTTTGGCCACCTCCACTGGGGAATAGTGTAATGCCTCCCTTCCCATCCAATCCTAGGATCTGAAGTGTTGCTTTGGTGTGCCCAGTGTTTGCCCACTGTGAACCTGGTTTGCCCACGAGCACCATTTTATCTGTTCTCTGGTGGGGCATGAAGCGTATGGAAATTGCTGTAAGTGATCTGTGCATGAATGTTACTGGACTGTTTCCAGATAGAGGGCTGATTTGTCATGATACCTGCGTTGTGAGAGAAAGGATGAAATTAACTGTCTTGTACTTGTAATATGTCAGGGGAATTCCGCATAACCATCAGGAGTGGGACCTTTGGCTGATTTCCCCCGCTCCCTAATGTTGAGGCACTGAAGCCAATTGTAGAGACTTTAATACCACCCTAGCTGAGATGAAGTAACTCAGCACAGATTGATGCTCATACCTGGGACCTGCCTAGTCTGCATGGCTGAGTTATTCAGTGGATAAACTCACTGTGCTTCTGATTTAATCTGCTACATTATCTGGGTAGGAAGTAATAATAATTGATTTTAATTGTAATGCTTCATTTTGTGATGTGTTTTAATGCTGTAATTATACTTTAACACTTCTATTGCAATACAAAAAAAAATGTAATGATGAGGATAAAGCTCCTGAGCTTCACTATAATGAGTTGATAGACACTGTAATTTGTTTCAGAAATAAAGTTGACAGACATGAAAGTCATTTCTTATGAATAACCTGCTGAACAATGTTGATAACATAACAGCTAAAACATACCCTCAGTTCTAGGCTGTAGAAAATTGAATAGCCAATACCATATCTAGGCTACAGGATATAGGTCATTCATTTTAGTACACCATTGATTACTGGTAAGCTCAGTGACACACGCTAGCTTATAGTTATTAATATCTATTGAGTAAATGCTGTGGACGGAAATGTACATCAGTTTAACTTCTTAATGAACATAAGAACATAAGAACTAGGAGCAGGAGTAGGCCATATGGCCCCTCGAGCCTGCTCCGTCATTCAATAAAATCATGGCTCATCTTCGACCTCAGCTCCACTTTCCGGCTTGATCCCCATATCGCTTGATTCCCTTGGAGTCCAAAAATCTATCGATCTCAGTCTCGAATATACTCAACGACTCAGCATCCACAGCCCTTTGGGGTAGAGAATTCCAAATATTCAGGACCCTCTGAGTGAAGAAATTCCTCCTCATCTCAGTCCTAAATGTCCGACCCCTTATCCTGAGACTATGCCCCCTGGTTGTAGACGCTCCAGCCAGGGGAAACATCCTCTCAGCATCTACCCTGTCAAGCCCTCTTAGAATCTTATATGTTTCAATGAGATCACCTCTCATTCTTCTAAACTCAAAAGAGTATAGGCCCAATCTATTCCGTCTTTCCTCATCCCAGGAATCAATCTAATGAAGTTATTGTTGCACCGCCTCTAAGGCAAGTATATCCTTCCTTAGGAGACCAAAAACTGTACACAGTACTCCAGGTGTGATCTCACCAAAGCCCTGTACAATTGCAGCATGACTTTCCTACTCTTGTACTCCAACCCCCTTGCAATAAAGGCCAATATTCCATTTGGCTTCCTAATTGCTTGCTGTATCTGCATGTTAAATTTCTGTGTTTTGTTACAAGAACACCTAAATCCCTCTGAACACCAACATTTAATAGTTTCTCACCATTTAAAAAATATTCTGTTTTTCCATTTTTTTCTACCAAAGTGAATAACCTCCCATTTCCCTACATTATACTCCATCTGCCACTTTCTTGCCAACTCACTTAACTTGTCACTATCCCTTTGCAGACTCTTTGCGTCCTCCCCACAGCTTACTTTCCCACCTAGCTTTGTATCATCAGCAAACTTTGATACATTACGCTCAGTCCCTTCATCTAAGTCATTAATAGAGATTGTAAATAGCTGAGGCCCAAGCACTGATCCCTACAGTTCCCCACTAGTTACAACCTGCCAACCCGAAAATGACCTGCTTATTCCTACTTTCTGTTTTCTGTCCGTTAACCAATCCTCTATCCACGTTAATATATTACCCCCAATCTCATGAGCCCTAATCTTGTGTAACAACGTCTTGTTTGGCACCTTATTGAATGCCTTTTGAAAATCCAAATATACTACATCCACTGGTTCCCCCTTATCGACCTTGCTAGTTACACCCTCAAAAAATTCTAATAAATTTGTCAAACACGATTTCCCTTTCATAAAACCATGTTGACTCTGCCTAATCATATTATGATTTTCTAAGTGCTCCGTTACTACCTCCTTAATAATAAATTCTAGCATTTTCCCGCCGACTGATGTCAGGCTAACTGGCCGTCAGTTTCCTGTTTTCTCTCTCCCTCCTTCCTGTGTAAGGTAGGATTTTACTTGTAGGAATTATCAATCAACTTGTACAGCATGTTTTCACTTTGTTTGGGACTATCAATTCAAAAAATGATGTATTTCCCCCTCCATTTTATCTTAATGAAAGACTATACTAATTTCTACAGATAACTGCCCATCCTCTTATCCAACATTCAATTGCTTCCCTGCAACTTCAATCACTATCCTGAATATGCTTTCTGCATACGAGATTCTGGCTGTGGACTGATTTAATAGAGCTCTGTTATGTTAATGTGTGTAAACCTGAGGTGTGAAGGAAAAAGGGGCCAGCTGTTCAGTGTTAAACATAATTTACTGCAGTTGCGGTGTTTGTGTTTGGGTCGAGTGAATGTTGATAATTACATCTGCTGGTCTTAGTCTGCTGTCTTTTACCTGGGATGCAGAAGAGTGGAACAGATGTGTTTTTGCTTTCTCAATCAATATTCGCTCATAATTTAAAAAAAACACTATTAGGCCATTGACTCATAAACACTCAAGATACCTTTCATTAATTGATTTTGATGAATTAGTACCCTGAGAGACTAACAAATTCCAACATTGCTAGTGAATGATCAGGAATAGGGATGTATGTAGTCTAATTCATGACCATATGCTATTTTGAACAAGTACCTAATGCATGTATATCCAGTCACTGGCAACATTTATTTTGAAAATATTACAGCATTAAAATACTCCTATGGAACATAACTTACAATGACCCCTTTAATTCCACCCTGGTGTTTGGTTGACATTGCAATCTATAATGAATGATATTATTTTAAAACATACATTTTCCTTATAAAATTCTATTTTCATTAAAATAATAGACAATTTGCTAAGGATTTAGCACCTATATAAAATGTTCTACATATCTCAGCAGGACATTTAAATTATACAATACTGTTGCAATGTTACTCGATGGTCAGCACAAACTCATCAGGACAGCAGAAGGAAGGCAGAAAGATTTTGACTTTGTGCGATAGTGTAAAACAGGTGATAGCGAATTGGCAGCCCATTTTACATCTCTCCCAATTTTTATTTCCATTGACTTCATTTCAATATTTGTGATTGGGCCCTGGGACAGCAGCATTCAAGCTGAGAGCTATGATCTCCGAGTGCTGCTTTCCCCATTTTACTGACCATGTGTGTCGCTGGTGCTTGTTGAAGGGTTAATGGAAATCTATTTGTTTTCTACACCTTTGATCTCTAGTTTTGGTTCCTGGGCACCAGTGTGGAATTGGTCTCCTTTACATTATTGTGTCCTGGCAGTTGCAGGAGTACTATGTTTAAAGTGACCCACCCCAAACCCAGTTCTAGTTGCCAAGCCACCAACTGCATACTTGCACAACCTGTAGGGCACCACAGCCAAAAACCCATTCAAATCCCTCATAGACATTGCCACTATTGATTATAAACAATGCATTGACTCATTTTAGAAGCACTCAGAGAGATTGAGGTCAGCACTCTGCTCATTTAGTCCAGTGAGGGCAAGAAGCTTTTACTCTCTTTCTTCAGGATTCCCCCAATGGTTGTGCGTTGTGTTCTAGGAACACAGCACTACCTATGGAGCCAATTATTTTATGTGGTAATCTACGTCTTTATGGAGTTTGGAAAAGTAACAAATAGTTTCATTCTTTAGTGCTGTCATCCATCACTGTAAACATCGTTAAACGACAGTAGATATGGATCACTAATAACACTGTTTTCTGGAGGTCTCCTGCTAACTTCAGTAGGTCAAAACTTCAATCAAGAAAGCTGATGATTTGGACACAGGTGATCATGATTCAGTTACAAATACCAGGGCCACGATTTTAGCATGGCGGCAGGAAGTCAGCAGGTGGGTGGATTTGTGCGTGGGGAACCCAGAGGCAAAGTGAGCACGTATACATCTGCGAAAGTATCTCGATTGCAGTCAATAATCTTGCTTCTGGGTTTCGCGTCTCCAAGCTGCGTAGCGGGCCCACAGTGCAACCGAATGACGCAATCTAAAGCCCATTATTTAAAGGGCCAATCCAAGAATGGATTTTGAAGGAGAAATGGAGTCCAGGACAGCAAAGGCTGCCCCTAGATTTGATAATGCCTCCCTGGATGTACTGCTGGCTGCAGTGAGAGCCAGGAGGGGGGTAATGTTTCCAACTGATAGCAGGAAGAAGCCTGGCTCTGTAACCAAAATTGCTTAGCTGGAGGTAGCAGAAGAGGTGAGTAGCAGGAGGACGTGCCCAGATCTTGGGTTCAGTGCAGGAAGTGTTTTAATGACCTAACCAGGTCAGGAGAAGTGAGTACAGTTGCTGAAACACCCAAATCCTGCGTTGCTCAACAACCCCCCTCCCCCATTGCTCTTTGTTGGCAAGCCTACCCCATCACATAACACCTCTCACCCACTTAAGAGTCAGCAGCAGCGACCATCCTCCCCTTCCATGCACTTCTTCAACTGCCCATTTATTCACCCACCACCGCTACTCACCCCAATCCTGATGCAATGTGATGTATCTGTCTGATACTCACCCTCTGATGCATCTCTTTCATGGTCGGCCTCACCCAAAGCAATGCATTCATAGCCTGAATATGTCACCTTCGATCACTCACAGGTCTGTTCTTTCTCCCCTTGTAGGAGAAGGGACCACAAAATGCAAGGGAGAGGAGCAGAACTGGAGGTGGCCCAACCCATAGTGGAGGTGGCAGATGTGGAGGAGGAGGCCATGGAAATAAGTTAGATTGTCACATGCTTGACTGGCAACCCGCGGATGGCTGGTGACAGAAGTTTAACATCTTTCACACACATGATGAATTGATTTTATCAATGATGTAACTGTGCCAGACCTCAGTATGGTCATTGGAAAGATTGTCACTTTTGCAATGAATCATTAATATCGCTTGCTGTTGTCTTCTAGGGCCTTCATGAGGAATCAGCAGAAATGAAATAAAGCGATTCCTCAGAGGAGCTTATTCCTTCTGAGGTGCAGCGTCACAGGACATCCAGCCATGCACCAGCGCTGATACTCGCACTTCGGTCGGTCATATTAGACAGTTAGTTGGGTTGTCACCTGGTGAATCACCACTCACAAGTGAGCACGAGCAGACACTGGTGGCAGGAGCAGCAGTGGAGATTACGCTCCTCTCTGCTCCGCTGGACATAGATGGTGAACCCATCGTTGAGAAGAAGAACGATAGAGGTGCAGGAGCAACTTTGAAAGGTACTGAATGTGCCAGGCACATTCTCCACAATAGTGGAGAGGATGGAGGAGTCCAATTCCATCGCTAGTGGATTGGTGGTGCAAGTAAGTGTGAAAATGTCTGTGATGGAGAGAATGGCAGCCTCCATTGAGCTTCAAGCATGGCTCTCAAATGAGTCCATGCAGGCCATGACAATGGCCGTGCGGACTCTGGGTGCCAACATGTCTGCTGCCTTAAACAGGCAGACAGATACGTTAACCATGGCCTTACAACATGGCACATCTGCTCACCAACTTGCTGGCTGGCAGAGTGGTAGGAGTGATGTGGGCCTGGCCCAGGGGATGGTTGATGGCATAAGGGGACATGGAAGTGGGGACTCCGCTCAAAGTGCTCCCATGTCTCACCCTATTGTCCCCTCCTCAACCAGTGCCCACAATGCTGTCTCCTCTCCCGATGGTTGAGTCTGCCCCCTGCACAGGTGCAGATGGAGCAGTCTTTGCCGGGGCTCTCATGGGCTGCAAAACCCAGTGGTCGTAGGCCAAGAGCATCTCAGTAATCAGGGCAGGGATCTGAGCAACCTGCCACTACCTCTGCTGAAGCCACCGGGGATGCACTACGTAGAAGCGGTAGAAAGAGAAAGGCTAAGCATTTGTAATTAACCAAGGGTATGCACAAGGGTGTTTGACAAGCTGTCATGTTGTTAATTTATATATTTTTTTGTTATGGCACATTAAATTTAATCATTATCACCACCACTGCTACATCTTGGCCATTATTGATTCCCTTTTGTGAATTCACCCTTTCATATGCTTCATCATGAATGCAAGACATGAATGCAAGACATGATGCCACCCATTGACCGTGTGTGCAATGGGTGTATGCGTGGTTGAAGGACTGTTTTGTGCAAATGGCGATGGGGTGGGGGGGCTTGGTGGCGGTGGTTGTTGTTCCAGGCGGCCTGAGTATTTCAAAGTCTTCAATTCGCACATCTCATTATGAGAACCTGTTGGAGATAGGGGCATCCCTGGCATCACGAGCAGCAATGTGCGCGGTTGCTCTGGCGATGGGTTCCCCATCTTTATTTTCGTCCTCTTCAGACGTACTGTGGAATAGATCCATTGCACCCCCCATCCTGATCTTGTCAGTTGGGGTTCCAAAATGTAGGCAAATTTGTCTGAACACAAGAATTCTCAGTCTTAATAAAGAAATCTCAGGCAAAACACAAGGAACTCCCAGCCAAACGCTTGTTTGAGAGAACTGAGTGCCCAGTTGCAATACCTCACCTTTTATTGAGATATGTCAATCACTGGTTTAAAGGGCCAAATGAGCTTCTGCTGCAACTCGCCTCCGTTTCAATGGCATGTTTCAGAAGCCATTGGGAGACATGTTCAGGAATAGTTAAATCCATTTCTGTTGCAGAATCCACAAAAAGTTAAGTACCTAAAGTGTTTCAACTACCTGAATTGGCCCTTTAAATATCATCCCATCGGCTTTAAGTGGGGTTGGGACTTTCAGGTTTCTGTTGTGCGCCCACCTAATGCGCCTGAGTTAAACCCGGAAGTGGGCGCGTTGGAGCCAGGATGCGGTCCCGCTCCAAAAAACTGCTACTTTAACCTCCCACCCGCTCCCAACCCACCCGTTCTTGGGGGTTAAAATTACCCCCCAGGAATCAAATGTGCATGTGGCTAAAAGTACTATATTTGGACTAGCATAGATGTATTTAAGGGGAAGCTAGATAAACACACGAGGGGGAAAGGAATAGAAGGATATGCTGATTGGGTTGGATGAAGTAGTGAGGGAGGAGGCTCGTGTGGAGCATAAAACGGCATGGATCTGTTAGGCCAAATGGCCTGTTTCTGTGATGTACATTCTATGTAATTCTATGTAAAGTGAAGGCAGACAAATATGGGTGGGTATATTGAAATGACTCAATAATGATGGGAAAACATCATGGGGCAGAAATTGCTCAGAGCAGCGAACCAACAGTGCTCGCTGCTCCATAAATTTATACAAACCCACTAACTTACCGCGGTCTTTTCTTCGGCCACTTCCTCGAATAGGAAGCGGAGAAGAACCCAGCATCAGTTCAAGCGAAGCTGGGACCCTGGGAGAAGCGAGAGGGTCACATTCTCCCCTCGACCAATCAGATCGCAGCATTTTTGACCCGCTGCGTTCACTGTCTCTGCAGGCTTGAAACGTTAAACCAGGAAGTGAAAGGTACAACATTAAAATCAATGTAAAAACAGTTATAGACAGCGAGAAAAGAGAGGGTAAGAAATAATTGAATAAAAGAGACAAAAGGGAAAAGTGAAGAAAAAGTTTTTAATTTTTAAAAAACATTTTTTTAATGACCAAAAACTATTAAAATAAGGAGTAATGAGACTCCACATTTTTAACATTCATTTTTAATTGTTTGGCAGTCATTAAGACTTACCGCACTGTTAAAACTTAGTTTAGACCTGGTATTTTTAAGCGCACCTGTTTTGTGGTGTAATTAATTACTTTCCAGCTGGGCAGATAAGCAAGTATGCACTTTTTCAATGATTTCTCTGATTGCAGCGTGTGATATACCTTTAATTCGAAGCTGTCATATCGCTGGTGAACCAGTAGGAGTAAGTTCTGGATTTCTGCGTTTCACTGCGCTTGTGCGAACGCCGGAACTTGCTCCTCCATTTCACCACTAACAACGGAAAGCGCTGTTGAGCTCTCCATTATTTTGCGAGTGATTTCTGCTCCCAAATGAGTTATTTCCTGGAATTACAGTCAGAGCAACGTTGGCTGCAAGGGGTGCCAGTATGTTACAATTTAAGAGATTGATTGATTGCACTCCTGAAGCCCCAGGATTTTAAAACTCAAGAAAAAGTTGCCTGCTCCTTTCTGCTGCTAGATTCCTGCCTAGAAACCCTACATGTGAGGCAGACCCGTGGAAAATCTGCCAGAGTCAATCCATGGCAAAACGGGCAGGCATAAAGCCCTCCAACGACCCACAGCCACGGCGAGATTCTGCCAATGTGGAAAATCCTGCCTCAGATAACTAAGTATAGACCAGAGATCAAACCTGGTACCTTCTGTTCTGGTATGGTTCAGTACCATACTGGTCAGTACACTTACCCACTATAAGATTCCTATCAAGTTGCGTAATTGGGCACTTGGATTAGATAAACTACACCATAGTATCTTCAAGGAAATAAGTGTGGTATTAGCCCCAATCTTGATCGTGGTGTTGAAGCCTGAAGTAGTCCTTGTTACCATTTCCTTAACTGTCTTCAATGCATCACTGCCCTTTGAAGGTCAATACTGAACTCCCAGTCAGAGGGTGCAATTGAATCCTAATCTCGATTGCCATTTGAACTTTGCTCTCCTGTGTGGATAAGTTTTGCTGCTGGTATTTTGGATGTAATTTCTCACAGTGCTGGAGGTGGGAAAAGAAAGAATAGGAAGGGGGTCAACTAATTTATGCCCTCTTAATTTAAGGAAGATACAGTGGAAGTGTAAAGGCAGCATGAGGCTAAAATTAGTTTAAAATAAAACATAAAACATTGTTTACCGTAATCATAGTTTTATAGACACAGGTGACTTCTGATTGGAAAATGACATCTATTTAGATTTTGTAATATTTTTAAAGTATGTTAAACATCAAGGCAAATATGTTAGATACTTTCAAAATCACTAGTTCCGGTACATTTTATTAGAAGGAATACTGAATCTCGAGGAAGGGAGATTTTATCTGTTGGATAGTTTTAATACAGTTAATTTGCTTTGAACAGCCTGAGGATAGCTCTAGTTGCCGAAATGCAACATTTGTTTATGCATAATCATATTTCTTAAAATAGACCTCCAAGGTCTGACCAATGAAACAAACGCTTGTCAGAAAACTGACAGAAATATATAAAATATATAAAATGCCATTGCTGAGGAAGGTCAGAGTAAAACCACTATCATGCAGAATGCCTTCTGTCAACCCAAAGGCAGTTGATTGACAACGTGTTCGAAGGAGAAGGACAACTGGCTAACAACAGTTCTGCATTGCATAACTAATTATGCCTAAATAGTTAAGTGCACTCTCCATTAAATTGTGCATCTCAAACGTATAATGATCTGGATTAGAAAAAACATGAGAACGCATTATACATCATATCTGTTAAGAATCGACTGTGATATAATTGTTATAACTTATCTCTATCTTCCTGTCATTACAGTCAGTGACAGTAAATTGATACAATAAATAAGGTTCTGTATGCACTGCTGTCTGTGGTCTGCTGCAACTGTACGTTATTATTTAAAAACAAACAGAAAAGGCCTCCTGTTGAAGGCAACGCTTATTTATCTTTGTCCATCGACGACTGTACAGACCAAGCATCCACCTCTAGCCATGAGGGTTAATGTTCACAATTTGGCTTCCTATAGTCACAATTGACCTTTGTGTGTGATCATTCGTGGGGGACATGATTCATGCAGAATGCAGAGAAAAATATCCACATTTGCTGACTTGAGCTGGTACATCTTGCTCTGTGCAGTGCTCCATCAAATGGCCTGACTGAGGTTTAGGACTGGAACCTTTGATATTATGCATCAAAAGTAAGTGCTTTACAGATTGTATGTAGATAGTATTTCTGATGCATTGTAAGATACAGAAATGATAGTTTACAGTGACACTACATGCTCTAATTGCTAATCACCTTATTAAGTATTATTGATAATTTTGTCATTTTAACCCTTTGCAGTAAATGCGGGGGAGATCAGAACTAGGGGCCATAAATATACAGAGTCGCTAATAAATCCAATAGGGAATTCAGGAGAAACTTCTTCACCCAGGGAATGGTTAGAATGCAGAACTCGCTACTACAAGGAATAGTTGAGATGACTAGCATTGATGCATTTAAGGGGAAGCTAGATAAACACATGAGGGAGAAAGGAATCGAAGGATATGCTGACAGGGTTAGATGAAGTAGGGAGGGAAGAGGCTCGCGTAGGGCATAAACACCAGCATGGATCCTGTTGGGCCGAATGGCCTGTTTCTAGCTGTACATTTTATATAATTCTATGTAAATGCATCTGTGCTGTTTGCCTCAACTACTCCTTATGGTAGCACGTTCGACATTCTTACCACTCTTTGGGTAAAGAAGTTTCTCTTGAATTCCCTACTGGATTTATTAGCAACTGTTTTATATTTATGGCCTCTAGTTTTGGACTCCCCCCACAAGTCTACCCTATCAAACCCTATCATTATCTTAAAGAACTCCATCAGGTCACCCCTCAGCCTTTTCTTTTCTAGGGAAAAGAGCCCAAACCTGTTCAGCCTTTCCTGATAAGGATATCCTCTCAGTTCTGGTATCATCCTTGTGAACCTTTTTTGCACCCTCTCCAATACCTCAATATCCTTTCTATAATATGGAGACCAGAACTGTGCACAATACTCCAGGTGTGGTCTAACCAAGATTTAATAAAAGTTTAACATAACTTCTTTGCTTTTCAATTCTATCCCCCTAGAAATTAACCCTACTGCTTGATTTGCCTTTTTATGGCCCAAAGAAACTGCTGAGTGCACTGGAAACATCCCAGGTCATGGGCCCCGACAACATCCCGGCTGTAGTGCTGAAGACTTGTGCTCCAGAACTAGCCGCGCCTCTAGCCAAACTGTTCCAGTACAGCTACAACACCGGCATCTACCCGACAATGTGGAAAATTGCCCAGGTATGTCCTGTCCACAAAAAGCAGGACAAACCCAATCCGCCCAATTACCACCCCATCAGTCTACTCTCAATCATCAGCAAAGTGATGGAAGGTGTTGTCGACAGTGCTATCAAGCGGCACTTACACATCAATAACCTGCTCACCAATGCTCAGTTTGGGTTCCGCCAGGACCACTCGGCTCCAGACCCCATTTCAGCCTTGGTCCAAACATGGACAAAAGAGCTGAATTCCAGAGACGATAGTGACTGCCCTTGACATCAAGGCAGCATTTGACCGAGTGTGGCACCAAGGAGCCCTAGTAAAATTGAAGTCAAAGGGAATCAGGGGGAAAATTCTCCAGTGGCTGGAGTCATACCTAGCACAAAGGAAGATGGTAGTGGTTGTTGGAGGCCAATCATTTCAGCCCCAGGACATTGCTGCAGGAGTTCCTCAGGGCAGTGTCCTAGGCCCAACCATCTTCAGCTGCTTCATCAATGACCTTCCCTCCATCATAAAGTCAGAAATGGGGATGTTCGCTGATGATTGGACAGTGTTCAGTTCCATTCGCAACCCCTCAGATAATGAAGCAGTCCGTGCCCACATGCAGCAAGACCTGGACTATATCCAAGCTTGGACCGATAAGTGGCAAGTAACATTCGAGCCAGATAAGTGCCAGGCAATGACCATATCCAACAAGGGAGAGTCTAACCACCTCCCCTTGACATTCAACGGCATTACCATCGCCGAATCCCCCACCATCAACATCCTGGGGGTCACCATTGACCAGAAACTTAACTGGACCAGCCACATAAATACTGTGGCTACAAGAGCAGGTCAGAGGCTGGGTATTCTGCGGCGAATGACTCACCTCCTGACTCCCCAAAGCCTTTCCACCATCTACAAGGCACAAGTCAGGAGTGTGATGGAATACTCTCCACTTGTCTGGATGAGTGCAGCTCCAACAACACTCAAGAAGCTCGACACCATCCAGGACAAAGCAGCCCGCTTGATTGACACCCCATCCACCACCCTAAACATTCAATCCCTCCACCACCGGTGCACAATGGCTGCAATGTGTACCACCTACAGGATGCACTGCAATAACTCGCCAAGGCTTCTTCGACAGCACCTCCCAAACCCATGAGCTCTACCACCTAGAAGGATAAGGGCAGCAGGTACATGGGAGCACCACTACCTGCACGTTCCCCTCCAAGTCACACACCATCCTGACTTGTAAATATATCACTGTTCCTTTATCGTCGCTGGGTCAAAATCCTGGAACTCCCTACCTAACAGCACTGCAGGAGAATCTTCACCACACAGACTTTTAAAATTTTGTTTATGGGATGTGGGCGTCGCTGGCAAGGCCAGCATTTATTGCCCATCCCTAATTGCCCTTGAGAACGTGGTGGTGAGCCGTCTTCTTGAACCGCTGCAGACCGTTTGGTAACGGTGACCATTTTAAATATTTCACCCTGCTGTTCTATCTCTTTGTCAATTTTTTTTTCCAGTTTACCTTCCCTAGTTCCATTCTTATTCCCATCAAATTAGCTTTTTTCCAATCTATTACTTAGGTCTTTGTCTTACTTATGACTTTCTCATTTATTATTTTAAACCTTATTATGTTATGATCGATTTTGCCTTGATATTCCCCTATGCTTACTTCTCTTATCTGTTCTGGTTCATTTCCCATTACTAGTTCTAGCAGTGATTCCTCTCTTGTTGGACTTCTCACATACTGGGTAAGAAAGAAGTCAATACACACTGTAAAAACTCCATTCCTTTTTCTCCTTTCCCTACTTGCCAGTTTATTTGGAGGTATTTGAAATCTCCCATGATTATTATTTGATGTTTGTTACTCATTTCATAGATATGTCTACATATTTCATCCTTCACTTCCCTTCCACTATTGGGTGGTCTCTAGAATATACCTATTAATGTGATCGATCCCTTCTTATGTCTCAATCCATATGGATTCTGTTTCTACCTTAATGTTGCTTTTGAGCCTTTTTGCTATTGCCATTATGGTGTCTCAGTAAGTACAGCTACCCCCCCACCATCTTCTTCCTTCCCTGGAACGTGTTATTGCGTACTGTGCTACTGTATAACAGCTGCAACGGTGGATTTTAATTCGCTTGATTTTCTTATATTGAATTTATATCACAGAAACAGGCCATTCAGACCAACAGGCCTATGCTGGTGTTTATGCTCCACACAAGCCTCCTTCCACCTTACTTCATCTCACGCTATCAACATATCCTTCTATTCCTTTCTCCCTCATGTACTTATCTAGCTTCCCCTTAAATACATCTATGCTATTCGCCTCAACTACTCCACGTGGTAGCAGGTTCCACATTCTAACCACTCTCTGAATAAAGACGTTTCTCCTGAATTCCTTATTGGATTTATTAGTGACTATCTTATATTTATGGCCCCTAGTTTTGGACAAGTGGAACCATCTTCTCTACGTCTACCCTATCAAAACCCTTCATAATCTTAAAAACCTCTATCAGGTCACCTCTCAGCCTTCTCTTTTCCAAAGAAAAGAGCCCCAGACTATTCAATATTTCCTGACAATTATAACCTCTCAGTTCTGGTATGACCCTTGTGAATCTCTTTTCCACCTTCTCCAGTGCCTCCATATCCCTTTAGTAATATGGAGACCAGAACTGAGCACAGTACTCTTCAGTACACACTGCACAGTATCTTCCGTAAGATCTCAGGGAGCAAAGAATTCTGAAGGACAGATGCATTGTGGCAACTCCCCGCAAATCTCACAGAGGACTCTGCATTTTGTCACATATTGAGTGGCACATGTTCTCCAAACTGTTGTCCAGCAGAGTGGTAGGAGTGATGTGGGCCTGGCCCAGGGGAGGGATGATGGCAAAAGGGGACATGGAAGTGGGGATACCACTCAAAGCGCTCCCACGTCTCACCTGTTGCCCCACTCTCTGTGCAGGAAGTTCAGAGGGTTGACCACAGGAGCTTGCAAAGAAATGTGAGTGCAATCTATTCCACCCTGCACCTTGGGAAAGCCAACAACACCATAGCACTTGATGACCCTGTCTTGCCACTGTCTTACTGTGAAGCCAAACTGAATTAAGTCCCCAGCTTTGTGGAAAAGTGCATCAGTTACCCAACGAATACACGCTCAGACAGCTCTCTGGGTGATATTGCATGGATCCCTCATGGCTACCTGAAATGTCCCAGTGACATAAAAGTTGAGTGTGGTCACGACCATCATAGGCACATACATAGCAGTGCGTGCAAAAGACGATGGCTGGAGGTTATCATAGAGTAGCTGGTACAGCCTCTTTGGTGAAGGGCATTCTTCTAATACACAGTTCCTCACTAAGTCCTTCGTGGAACCTATGTTGAGAGTCTATTCTTCGGGGAGGGGGGAGTAATATTTGAAGGGTGTATTCTCCTTAAATGCCGCCTCACACTCCATTCCACCATACCCTCCTGCCCCTTCTCTTCTTCTGTTTTAATGGCAAACAAATGTATTCATAGGGAATTCCATACTTATTCCTGAGAACTTCTCACTGGGGATGAGGGCAAAAATATCCCAGGGTCTCACAGACCCACGGGCAGTCAGAGACACTGTCCAGGGGAAAAGCAACAATAAAATGCTGAAAAACACATGTTCCCAGCTCCAGCAATCAGCAGGAAAAGTTTAGGTAGTCTTTAGGCATAAAGGTTCCTCACTTCTGCCAGTTTAAGCTGATCCTGGCAACAGATTACCCCTAGTGCATTGCAAGCACAACTTCCAGAAATTCAGGGTAGGAGGGCCACTAGTCCTCGTTTGAGTGTATTTAAATTAGCCGTGTGAGCACTCAACGGGCAGATTGTGGGAAAAGCCATAATGTGATCGTGAGCTCAGGTGCACTATATTTTGGATCAGAAAACTGCTGTAGCTGTACAATCTTAACTTCTGTAACTTTTCTCTCCCTTTGTCAGAGCTGCACTATTTGATTTTACAGAGATGCCCTTCTACATACACTAGACAAAAACTCTTACACTTCCAGTTTAAAGACTACTTCAGGGACTACTAACAAAACTAGAACTAAGACCTAAGGACTGAAGACGGAGAACTGAAGACTTAGAGCTGCAGACTGAAGTTAAGTGACAAAAGCACAATTTTATATATCCTTAATTTCTAAAGAAACCCGCTCAATTTTATTGACCAATCTGAGTGACATGTATTAGAAGAGTTCAGCTCTTCTGGCTTCAATCACCTTACACAGCCATGTTGGTATCCATGATGACTCTTAATCCAATGAAGCACTGGCACCTTGACATTTGTTTACTTCTTAGCTTCTCGTGTTTTTGCTAATAACGGGGTCGCGCACAGGTCTAGAAAAGGCAGGACATCTTTATGTCTCGCTTAATGAGTGTGGGTCTATGACCTTGATGGCTTGTAAGGAATGCTTTGTTTGTATGAGTCTTCATGGTTTAATTAGCATTAGCCCTTTCCCTTCCCAGCATTCAATCTGACTGCTGCTTCCATTTTGAGGACATATTTGAGGCAGTTCTTGGGGAATTTCTCTGACAATTTCTATCAACATAACTGGTGATAAATTCACTACCACATCCTTAGGGCAAACATCCCAGCCATTGTCATTAGATGGTAAGAATAGTGATCCCATCACTGTTGAAGTTGTCTCCTCTTTTCATTATGTCTTTTGTAGTTTATTCTGCATTTCATTTAATTTCATTTGCAAGAAAGACCTATATGATCATTCATGCCTGTAACTTTCTCTGCATGTTAGCTTTGAAGGAATATATATTTGTTCTGTGCCTCCAGCATTATGTCACTATAATCATAACAGCTTGGTTGAAAAAGGAAGTGAACTGTTCACTTACACTTCATCTGTTTAGTCAATATTTATGAATGCACAAAGGTCACTTTGTTAGAACCTACCTGACATATGTACACAAATATCTATCACCATCATCACTAAAGAATTAACAATAACAGATATTAACCCAAATTACTGAGCATGTGCAGTGGATGCAGAGAAGAGTTGACAACACAATTGTAGCATGTGGTTTAAAAGAAACATGTAAAGCAACGTTACAGTGTCGCGTAACACATGATGTGGAGTTATACATTAATAAAGAAGACAATTAAGTTTGTAGTTTGATGATAAGCATTTAAAGAACATTATACAAACTTACATAAATTTGAATCAGATGGATTAATGCTCATGATTTTCATGTAGTAGCACATAAATCCCACTAACAGTCCCTTGTCTTATGCAGTACTCTGGTAATTCCTGCTGTGAGTTTATCTTGCTCAAATTGCTTTGCTGCAGAATTTTACAGACATGCATGGCCAGAGCAGCCAGCCCCTTCCTCATCTCACTTTCTTGAGAGCTTCCATGAAATCAATAATTTTGTCCACTCCAGGAGGGGATCCAGTGACCTGCCATGTAGCTATATCCGCTGTAATTGTTGAAGACATGCATTTATTATGACAGACGCACAGGCAAAGGAACAAAACGCCTGATGCACGGGCAAAGGAACAAAACCACAGTTTGTTAAAGAGAGAAACATGCACTAGAGCTAAAAACCTGCGGGCATCCTGAGGCACTTTGATTGCAACTGAAGCAGGAGTGTGCCAGAAGGGTCACAAATTAGGCCGGGACTTGGATACAATGGGGCCTTGTGTTTCCTAGAGTTCTCACTGGGCGTTGTTGAGGGAGGAGCCTGCACCTGCCCCAGACAAGATGAGTGATGTAACAGGGGGCATTAACAAGATCAGGAACTCTCAGCCCTGGTCAATGAAGACCACGTGAGAGTGCAAAGCAGCAGGTGAACACAGATACATTAGGGCAATGAGGCCACCAGGATAATTATTGCGTACATACCTTAGAGATCTTGAAGCATTGCTTCAGAAACCTAGACAGCTACAGGGATGCATTACAGGTCCAAGGTTATCATTGGTTGCTGCATGCTATATAGTTTTCCATCCAGAGATTCATAATCATGGAGCAGGTGGAGGGGAGACTTATCTGTAGACCAGAGGGGAGCATAACATTGATAATGACCCTGAAGATAACTCTGCTCAAACACCTTGGCAGCCAGGAAGAGTAGTGAGCCGGGCTTTCAAATGAGACTTTCACCCAAGTACCTGTACCACACAATTCACCAACAATCCTGTCTGCCCGTGCACCATGCGGTGACTCAATTCACCTTCACCAACATTATCCTCTGAATTAACTCAACTATCATGGAGGTCCATTGTTTCACCTGCTGCTACCTTAATCTGCGCCATCAAAGGTAAACTCTCTTGAGAAGGTGCAATCAATTTATTACCATATAAGTGATCAATGAATGTAGCTAGTATCCCTCACCCATGCCTATCAGGCAAGCTTCAACTGGTGGGCACTCTCTCAGTATGTCCATGAATCCACGTGGTAGCAGACCTCAGAGCAGCAATGCAGTTTGTGAAGCCCTGCATCATGGCTGTCAATTGATTCCCCATTTCAACCACAATTAAAGTTGAGCAAGACAGCCTGCTGTACATTAGAGCCTCAATACCAGCAGCATAAATTAAATGAACTAAAGGTTCAAATTCAAATTGGAGGGTATGACATGATAGCTATTACTGAGACATGGCTGCAGGATGGTCAGGATTGGGAACTAAATATACCGGGTTATAAGGTCTACAGGAGAGATAAGGAAAATGGAAGAGGGGGAGGAGTAGCCTTAGTGATTAGAGATGAAATCAATTCAATGATAAAGGAGGATATAACGAGAGGTAAGCAGCCAACAGAGACCTTATGGGTTGAATTGAGAAATAGGAAAGGATCTAAGACTATAGTGGGAGTTGTGTATAGGATCCCTGGCAGCAGCTCTGAAGTGCTAGATTGTATAAATGCAGAGATTAGACAAGCGTGTAAGAAAGGCATAGTGGTCTTAATGGGGGACTTTAACCTTCACATAGATTGGGAAAAGCAGACTAGCAACTGTCAGAAAGGTAGTGAATTTCTTGAGTGTATCCGGGACAGTTTTCTACAGCAGTATGTCCTGGGGGCACCAAGGGGGCAAGCCATACTAGATTTAGTAATGAGTAATGAACCAGATTTAGTTAACAGCTTAATGTGCGTGAACATCTATCCAATAGCGATCATAACATGATCGAGTTCAATGCAGTGTTTGAAAGGGAAAAAGTGAATCAGCTGCTAAGATTCTTGACTTGGGTAAGGCCGACTTCAATGGGATGAGACAGAGACTGTCCACAGTAAACTGGGCAAATCTGTTAATGGGTAAAACGACTGATGATCAGTGGGAAATGTTTAAAGAAACATTTAACGTGATACAGAACCGGTTTATACCCCTGAGGGGCAAGAACTCTATTTGCCAAAAAAAACAGCCATGGACAACTAAAGAGGTAAGGGGCAGTATAAGACATAAGGAAAGGGCATACAAAAAGTCAAAAAATGGCACAGATCCTGGCGAATGGGGAAGATACAAAGATCAACAAAGGGTCACAAAACAGATAGTAAGAGCTACAAAAAGAGAGTATAAAAAGAAACTTGCAAGAGATATCAAAACCAATACCAAGAACTTTTATAGTTATATTAGGAAAAAGAGGGTGGCCAGGAGCAGTGTTGGCCCCTTAAAAACTGAAAGTGGGGATATTGTCATTGACGATGGGGAAATGGCGGACATATTGAATAATTACTTTGTGTCAGTATTTACAGTAGAAAAAGAGGATAGCATGCCGGAAATTCCACGAAAACTAATATTGAATCGGAGACAGGGACTCGATAAAATTAACATAAGTAAAGCAACAGTAATGAAGAAAATAATGATGTGGAGAAAATAATAGCACTAAAGAGTGACAAATCCCCAGGACCAGATGGTTTCCTTCCCAGGGTTTTAAAGGAAGTAGGTGAGCACATTGCAGATGCCCTAACTATAATCTTTCAAAGTTCTCTAGATTCAGGAACTGTCCCTCTAGATTGGAAAACTGCACATGTCACTCCGCTTTTTAAGAAAGGAGAGAGAGGGAAACCGGGGAATTATAGACCAGTTAGCCTAACATCTGTTGTGGGGAAATTGCTGGAGTCTATAATTAACGATAGGGTGACTGAACACCTCGAGAATTTTCAGTTAATCAAAGAGAGCCAGCAGGGTAGGTCGTGCCTGACAAACCTGATTGAATTTTTTGAAGAGGTGACTAAAGTAGTGGACAGGGGAATGTCAATGGATGTTATTTATATGGACTTCCAGAAGGCATTTGATAAGGTCCCACATAAGAGACTGTTAGCTAAGTTAGAAGCCCATGGAATCGAGGGAAAAGTACGGACTTGGTTAGGAAGTTGTCTGAGTGAAAGGCGAGAGAGAGTCGGGATAATGGGTAAGTATTCACATTGGCAGGATGTGACTAGTGGAGTCCCGCAGGGATCTGTCTTGGGGCCTCAATTATTCACAATATTTATTAACGACTTAGATGAAGGCATAGAAAGTCTCATATCTAAGTTTGCCGATGACACAAAGATTGGTGGCATTGTAAGCAGTATAGATGAAAACATAAAATTATAAAGCGATATTGATAGATTAGGTGAATGGGCAAAACTGTGGCAGATGGAATTCAATGTAGACAAATGTGAGGTCATCCACTTTGGATCAAAAAAGGATAGAACAGGGTACTTTCTAAATGGTAAAAAGTTAAAAACAGTGGATGTCCAAAGGGACTTAGGGGTTCAGGTACATAGATCATTGAAGTGTCATGAACAGGTGCAGAAAATAATCAATAAGGCTAATGGAATGCTGGCCTTTATATCTGGAGGACTAGAGTACAAGGGGGCAGAAGTTATGCTGCAGCTATACAAAACCCTGGTTAGACCGCACCTGGAGTACTGTGAGCAGTTCTGGGCACCGCACCTTCGGAAGAACATATTGGCCTTGGAGGGAGTGCAGCGTAGGTTTACTAGAATGATACCTGGACTTCAAGGGTTAAGTTACAAGGAGAGATTACACAAATTGGGGTTGTATTCTCTCGAATTTAGAAGGATAAGGGGTGATCTGATTGATGTTTATAAGATATTAAGGGGAACGGATTGGGTGGATAGAGAGAAACTATTTCCACTGGTTGGGGATTCTAGGAGAAGGGGGCACAGTTTAAAAATTAGAGCCAGACCTTTCAGGAGTGAGATTAGAAAACATTTCTACACACAAAGGGTGGTAGATGTTTGGAACTCTCTTCCGCAAACGGCAATTGATACTAGCTCAATTGCTAAATTTAAATGTGAGATAGATAGGTTTTTGGCAACCATAGGTATTAAGGGATATGGGCCAAAGGCAGGTAAACGGAGCTAGATCACAGTTCAGCCATGATCTTATCACATGGCGGAGCAGGCACGAGGGGCTGAATGGCCTACCCCTGTTCCTATGTTCCTATAAGCATTTATCAGAGATACTCCCAATGTGAGAAAGGAACTCTGCAACTGATGGCTTCCTGCAGAAGCCAGTGGAATTGCCTTGCACTCCATAAGAGATTCCAGTTCTGAGAAGCTGTCTTGCACGACTGTACAAATATGGGTATTGGACCATACAAAGATGCTGATGAACCAAGTAGCATGTTTTGGACAGTCTCAAATGCCCGAAGAAGATGATCATGCTCAGATAGTGACAAGGTCCGAATCACCGGGAAGCTGATGAGGGGGCCAAGCTGACCCTCCAGCTAGCAGGTTCTTGCTTCCCTATTTTAAAAACAAATCATTTTCAAGATATGGGCATCGCTGACATTTATTGCCCATCCGCAGTATAACTGAATGGCTTGCTAGGCCGCTTCAGAGGGCAGTTAGGAGTCAGCCATGTTGGTGTGGGACTGGAGTCACATATAGGTTTTCTTCCCTAAAGGATATTAGTGAACAAGTTGGGCTTTTACAACAAACCTGGGGTTCTAAAAGAGGTGGCTGCAGAGATAGTGGATGCATTGGTTGTGATCTTCCAAAATTCTCTAGATTCCAGGACAATCCCAATGGATTGGAAGGCAGCAAATGTAACCCCACTATTCAAGAAAGGAGGGAGAGAGAAAACAGGGAACTACAGTTAGCCTGACATCAGTAGTCAGGAAAATGCTGGAATTCATTATTAAGGATATGGAAACAGGGCACTTAGAAAATCATAATATGATTAGGCAGAGTCAACACGGTTTTATGAAAGGGAAATCATGTTTGACAAACCTATTATAGTTTTTTGAGGATGTATCTAGCAGGGTAGATAAAGGGGAACCAGTGGTTGTAGTATATTTGGATTTTCAAAAGGCATTCAATAAGGTGCCACACAAGAGATTGTTACACAAGATAAGGGCTCATGGAGTTGGGGGTAATATATTAGCATGGATAGAAGATTGGTTAACGGACAGAAAACAGAGAGTAGGAATAAACGGGTCATTTTCAGGTTGGCAGGCTGTAACTAGTGGAGTGCCGCAAAGGTAAATGCTTGGGCCTCAGCTATTTACAATTTATGTTAATGACTTAGATGAAGGGACCGGGTGTAATGTATCCAAGTTTGCTGACGATACAAAGCTAGGTGGGAAAGTAAGCTGTGAGGAGGACACAAAGACCCCGATTTCTGAAGGAAATTGCGGGTGCAATGGGGGCGGGGTGCTGCGAAAATCGTGGAAATCCTGAGCAGGTGAGGAAGCCGGCTCCAACCCGCCGACTTCCGGGTTCCCCACAGACGCGTCTGTGGGGGCGCACGTCTCACGAATGTGGAAGTCCCGCCAGCAATTAAAGCCGGCAGGATGATAGTCAAAGAACCAAATGTACCTCACTTCAGGTACTTTATTTCTGACGTAGTAGGTAGTTAAAACGATTTTAAACTTACCTGGGCAGTTTTCCCGTGGCTTCCGATTCACACCTGGTGAAGCCAGGCGTGAAGGGCCGGATCAGGCAAAAATAAACAAAATAAATGAAATAAAAAACCATTGCACAAAGTTAAAAAACAAAATAAACCTACCTTTCCATCCTGCTCCGATGTCCGATGTCTCCCTCTCCAATGTCCCTTTCAGCCCCCGACAACACAAAGCTGGGGTGGAATGTGAGCTGTGAGGAGGATGCAAAGAGGCTCCAATGTGATTTAGACAAGTTGGGTGAGTGGGCAAGAACATGGCAGATGTAGTATAACGTGGATAAATGTGAGGTTATCCACTTTGGTTGTAAAAACAGAAAGGCAGATTATTATCTGAATGGTGATAGATTAGGAAAAGGGGAGGTGCAACGAGACCTGGGTGTCTTTGCACACCAGTCGCTGAAAGCGAGCATTCAGGTGCAGCAAGCAGTTAGGAAGGCGAATGGTATGTTGGCCTTCATTGCAAGACAATTTGAGTACAGGAGCAGAGATGTCTTACTGCAGTTGTACGGGGCCTTGGTGAGACCACATCTGGAGTATTATGTGCAGTTTTGGTCTCCTTATCTGAGGAAGGATATCCTTGCCATGGAGGGAGTGCAACGAAGGTTTACCAGACTGATTCCTGGGATGGCAGGACTGACATATGAGGAGAGATTGGGTCGACCAGGCCTATATTCACTAGAATTTCGAAGAATGAGAGGTGATCTCATTAAAACATATAAAATTCTAACAGGACTAGACAGACTAGATGCAGGGAGGATGTTCCCAATGGCTGGGAGTCCAGAACCAGGGGTCACGGGATACGGGGTATGCCATTTAGAATAGAGATGAGAAGAAATTTCTTCACTCAGAGGGTGGTGAACCTGTGGAATTCTCTACCACAGAAGGCAGTGGAGACCAAGTCATTAAATATATTCAAGAAGGAGATAGATATATTTCTGAATGCTAAAGATATCAAGGGATATGGGGAAAAAGTAGGAGCGTGATGGAATACTCTCCACTTGCCTGGATGAGTGCAGCTCCAACAACACTCAAGAAGCTCGACACCATCCAGGACAAAGCAGCCCGCTTGATTGGCACCCCATCCACCACCCTAAACATTCACTCCCTTCACCACCGGCGCACTGTGGCTGCAGTGTGTACCATCCACAGGATGCACTGCAGCAACTCGCCAAGGCTTCTTCGACAGCACCTCCCAAACCCGCAACCTCTATCACCTTCAAGGACAAGAGCAGTAGGCACATGGGAACAACACCACCTGCACTTTCCCCTCCAAGTCACACACCATCCCGACTTGGAAATATATCGTCGTTCCTTTATCGTCATTGGGTCAAAATCCTGGAACTCCCTACCTAACAGCACTGTGGGAGAACCTACACCACACGGACTGCAGCGGTTCAAGAAGGCGGCTCACCACCACCTTCTCAAGGGCAATTAGGGATGGGCAATAAATGCTGGCCTCGCCAGCGACGCCCACATCCCATGAACGAATAAAAAAAACCAGGGTACTGAGTTAGACGATCAGCCATGATCATTTTGAATGGCGGAGCAAGCCCGAAGGGCCGAATGGCCTACTCTTGCTCCTATTTTCTATATTTCTATGTTTCTATCTCCCCCTCCAATGTCTGCCTCAGCCTCCGATGTTTCCCTCTCCGATGTCCCTCTCAGCCCCCGATGTTTCCCTCTCCGATCTCCCTCTCAGCCTCTGATGTTACCCTCTCTGATCACCCCCTCTCCCCCCACGCCCCCCCCCCCACCGATGTCCTGCTCCTATTTCTTATGTATGTTATACTGTAAGCAGAGAAGTAATGATCAGATTTTGGAAGTTTGAAGAGCTCATACAGTGACACCCAAGTGCATTCCTAGGTTTTGTTTTGAAACTTGATTCATGAGCTCAACTTTACAAGTGTAAAGTGTGATAATAGTTTCAATTATAAGTTGCAGCTAGAATCTGTATCCTGCTACAGTCTGAGCACATATGTGAAGCTATGAAAGAGCTGCAAGGTTGACTGAGAGTTTTGCATGTGCTACAAAGTCGAACAAGCTGAGATGAAACACTTTTGAACTTGCACATTTTCCCCATCTACTTGGTATAGAGAAATGCTGGGTTGCTTCACCTTGGCAGCTTTTCTCAGACTGGCAATTTTTTCTCTCATTTCTCCGATCCTCTGGATATTTCAGACTAAACTGATCTTTTCCACCACCCCGTTGCTTGCACTGTTTTCCTGAGAGAATGGTGTTCTGCATTGTGTAACAAGGCAGGCCTCCTGTGATGGGAATAGGGTTTTGTCCTGTTTCAAACTGTTACATTTCTACATTTCATCCTTTCATTTAAACTGCAGCTAGGTCAGGACACTGTTTTTAATGGCAGCCATGGCTATCTTTCTGTTTCCTTTTATTCTTTTAGCTTAAGAGCCTGTAGGCAAAATACTTGTGTTTGAAAGCATTACATATTAAGTGATGTATTTAAACTGATTTCTGTTAACTGCTTTCTGGAAGGGATTTCTATTGATTTTGTGTGTGCGTGTGTGTGTGTGTGCGTGCGTGCGTGTGTGCACACATGCTGAGGACCTGTCTCGAGTACAGATGCTATCTTCAAAGGATGGTCAACCTCCATTTGTATTAATGGAGACCAAAATTGGATTGATTAATTCCTTGGGCAATATATGCAATTTACTTGCTGTGGGAAAGAAACAGAGCAATTATCTATAATGAGTACCATAACAGAGGCATCCTGTTATGAAAGCCACTGTTGTCTGTGTCAGCTCGGCTCAGTAGTACTATTTTACCTCTGAGTCAGAAGGTTGTGCATCCAAATCTCATTTCAAGACTTGAGCACCTAATCTAGCCTGACTTCAGTGTAGTACTGAGGGAGTGCTGCATTGTCAGCGGTGCCATTCTTTGGGTATTCTTGTTAAATTGAGGCCCTGTCTGCTTATGCAGGTGGACATAAAAGATCTCAAGGCATTATTTGAAAAAGAGAGGGGTGTTCTCCTAGTATCCTGATCAACTTTCATTTCTCAACCAACACCAGCAAAACAGATCATTCATCTCATTGTTGTTTGTGGGCCCTGGCTGCGCACAGCTTGATTGCTGAATTTGGCTATGAAACAATAGTAACTACACTTCAAAAGTAATTCATTGGCCATGAAGCACCTTGGGATGTCCTTAGAACATAAAAGGCACTATATAAATGTATTTTTTTTGGTTTCTACTTTCATGGAAGATTTCCTGTGGCATAAAGGCATGAACATAACTGCTTGTGCTTAGCTCACTCAGTCCAACTGGATGTTTAGATTCCTGCGGTGAAACAGAACTCCATGAATGCCAAGACGAGCAATTACATAAATAGCTCATCACAAGATTCGCATTAAAGGACTCTGAAAAAGCGAGTAAGAATCTCAAATACTTATTTTGATCCCAAAAAATGATTAAGGTTCTGGATTGCTATTTTATCTGCTGATTTTACTTGCTTCTATGTCTATTTCATTCTTACTAGTCGATCACCTGTGGCATTACAGACAGAAAGTCAAGATAAAGTGTTGCCTTCACTCAGGTGAAGCTGGGTTAAAGAATGGTGGATAATTGGATCAGGGTATAAAGGCATAATCAGTCCCCATTTTGAAGTCATGCATTCTGTCTTTTTTTTAAATACTACTTTGATTTGATATTATTTGTAGTTAAATGGCACACTGATGGCAATTTGGGAAGAAGAAACAAATTCACTGGAACATGGGAGTTTCTTTGCAGCATAGGCTAAGGTGCCGGGAAATGGAAAAAATGAGGTGCTACAGTGCCAACACTGGTGGGAGGCTGTAATTACAGTGTGACAAGTTTACATAGACAGTTTGCATTATAAATCTGGACATGAGAATTTACAGTGGAAAACTTGACACAAAAGTGTGACAATAGTAAGTAAAATTTTGTAGACACGAAGTGCGTGCAGACATAAGGATGCGATTTTCAACTCCCAACCATTCGTTTTTCATCTAAAAAATTGGACGCCTGCAGTTGAAAATTCAGGGGGCACCTCAGCCATCCCCTCGATGCCCAAACCTGCCTGATGCAATTTTTAGGCGGGCCTGTATGAACAGCACGTCCAATATTTCGGGCAGTAAGTTGTTCAAGTATGCAAATCGGATCCTACGCCATTGCAATTTTGAAGTACAAATGGGTGGGTTGAGTGGCGTTCCCATTCTGCCCATTTGTACTAGGTAGTGAGTGGCCTGACCAGTGGCCCTTAAAGGGATCGCTGATGCCTGCTTCACCGAAGGACTCCACACTTTTTTTTAAATTTCATTTTTGTGGGGCCAGGAGTAGCACCAGAAGCATTCCTGCTGGGTCCATAGAAACACTACGGCCCTCTACCGGCTGGTGCTCGTCTTCCTGCATGATTGGCTTGTCTCCCCTCCCCCCCCCCCCCCACCCCACAAGGTCCGACCTGTCAGTCAGCTCAGCATAGGAGCTGGTCAATTTTCTGCCCTCCCACAACAAGTGAGCTGCAGTGGAGCATCCACTTGACATCAGGAGCTCACTGGCTACTTTCAAAGGAGGCCCGAACTTGAAAATGGTTCTTACCCCCTGACACTGGCTTCGGGCGTGGCTGTTCTGCTGACATTGTACCTATTTTGGGCGGAAGTTCAAGAGTCCCCCAAAGATATTATAGATAATAATTCATAGTTTAGCCCGATTAGCGTGATTGTTTTTCACTTGTTGGGGAGATGAAGAGTATGTGGTGTGAACCCTGGTTAACTCAGTAGTAAGAAAGTAGATTGTTAGCTCTGAGTCACGCTACATCCCATTCACTATAAAATTAAGGTTAATTTTCAGATTTTAAACAGGTGCGGGCTTGCTTGTAGCCTCTGCCTTTTGTAGTTTATTTATTTAGCCTGTGCAGGCCTTTTGCAGTGAGCATGAGTAAAGAGTTTTGGGAGAAAGCCCAAATCACAACGCCTCCTTTCAACCACTGCCTGAAGCAATAGCTCCATAGCTGCACCTGTGAAGCTGGGTCCTCATGGCTGCCACTTCCTCATTTTTTCAGTGCCAAAGATTTGCAAGTTCTGCTCAATGTTTTTACTTCATAAAAATATCCCCCTTTAAATGGCTGGTGCAGTCCCTTAAGAACTGCATCTGTAACGGAAATTCTGCACCCCAGTGAACTCCCAGTGGAGGCCAAATCCAGACCTGGTGCTTGCTAGGAATCTCAATTAGGGCTGACCCAGAAGATCTTTCAGGGTTAGCCTTACTCATTAAGTTCAGTAAGGAAGCAGATTCAATAATAACTTTCAAAAGGGTATTGGATAAATACTTGAAGTGGAAAAATTTGCATGGCTATGGGGAAAGAGTAGGGGAGTGGGACTAATTGGGATAGCTCTTCCAAAAAACTGGCACAGTCACAATGGGCCGAATGGCCTCCTCCTGTGCTGTACCGTCCTATGATTCTATGATAAAACCCTCAATGCTCGCAATGCAAAATCTGCCCTAATGAAACGTAATGATGTCTCTGGGTCTCCCCCTTCTTTTATTCTTTCTCTCCCGCTTGTTCATGATTCCACAAGCAGACACCCATTCTACCTCACCAAAGTAACCATCTACTCAGTTAAACATGAACAGTGTGTTGGTGAGCTCAATGATGGATGGGGGGGAGGGGAGAAGCATGGAGGGGGCTTCGCAGACAAATTTCCCCAATGTCCATACGTGCACACTTCCAGCAGGAATAGTGATTCAGAGGGAGCCCTGGCTGATTTTTCAACTTTTTAGTCTGAGGATATTCGAGATATATTGTAGCCCTCACAGCCCCACCCTTATTGAGATCAGTGAACTAGAGAAATTGTACAGTTTCAGGCAGGAGTGGACCACTGGTCCATTTTGTCTATCATCCAACTTCTCACAATTTTCTGGATGTATTTCTAAGTTTAACCCTGATCCTATTTGTTGACAGGAACTTTCTAAACCCCATAATAGTTTCTTGTTCCGCCATCTTGCTAGTAGTCTGTTCTTCACGTTTATCATCCTTTTACTGAAAATATTTTGAAAACTGAATTTCACATTTTGTTTTGTCACACTTAAGTTGAAACTATGTCCAGTTATTCTTGAATTTTGTACATAGCAGTAACACCTATCTGAATCTGAATTCCTCAATTCCCTCCATCTTAAATAATGCTTTTAAAATCACCCGTCAATCACAAAAATTCGAGGGTCATCAACTTCTCTTCAAGGCTCTGTCCCCTCAGCTCTGGAATGAATCAAGTATCTTATAATCTAAGTCAGACTAGCCTATATAAAGATACTTAATACGTAAATGAAGATATTATTTATCACATTGAAAAAATTGAGCTTCCTCTTCTGAAATTCAGCAGCGGCAAATTAATAAAATGGAATAAATTAAGGCGATTACAAGAGATGAAATGCTGCAAGAAACATATGTGCATGTTTTAACTAGATGCTCACATACCTAGTTTTGCCAAAATTGTGCATATGCTGATCTTTTTATTAATTAAGTGAAACACATAGATATAATAATGATACTGAGCAAACCTCCACTGCTGCATTTGTGGCACATTTGCTGAAAATCTGGAAAGTTGAAAGCCTACATGCCAAACATTAGTGATCCATGATGCTGTCAGCGTTTTGGGGATCCAGTCAGCACTTGCTGACAAAAATCAACTCCGATTAAGCCTCCTCAGCCTCTAGCCCTGCTCCTGATGAAAATTTCTGGCTGAAAATGCTTTGGATCAGCTCCCTTTCTCCTCTCCGTACTGATGGCAGGAATCGTGTCCTCGGTATATTGTAGGCAGTAACTCTTGTGAGAACAGGAGTTCCTGCTTCCAATATACAGGGACCACAATCTGCCACTAGCACTGGGAATCAATGGAAGTCAATGGAAATTAAATCGGGCAGGGTGTAAAACAGGTCGGTGATTCGCTAATGTCCGTTTTGCACTACTGCCCAAGACCGATTTCACCCCAATGTCTTTGTGAAAGGATGGAGGTTGGTTGGGTTCAGTATCTTTTTTTTAATTCGTTCATGGGATGTGGGCATCGCTGGTGAGGCCAGCATTTATTGCCCATCCCTAATTGCCCTTGAGAAGGTGGTGGTGAGCCGCCTTCTTGAACCGCTGCAGTCCGTGTGCTGAAGGTTCTCCCACAGTGCTGTTAGGTAGGGAGTTCCAGGATTTTGACCCAATGACGATGAAGGAACGGCAATATATTTCCAAGTCGGGATGGTCTGTGACTTGGAGGGGAACGTGCAGGTGGTGTTGTTCCCATGTACCTGCTGCTCTTGTCCTTCTAGGTGGTAGAGGTCGTGGGTTTGGTAGGTGCTGTCGAAGAAGCCTTGGCGAGTTGCTGTAGTGCATCCTGTGGATGGTACACACTGCAGCCACAGTGCGCCAGTGGTGAAGGGAGTGAATGTTTAGGGTAGTGGATGGGGTGCCAATCAAGCAGGCTGCTTTGTCCTGGATGGTGTCGAGCATCTTGAGTATTGTTGGAGCTGCACTCATCCAGGCAAGTGGAGAGTATTCCATCACACTCCTGACTTGTGCCTTGTAGATGGTGGAAAGGCTCTGGGGAGTCAGGAGGTGAGTCACTCGTCGCAGAATACCCAGCCTCTGACCTGCTCTTGTAGCCACAGTATTTATGTGGCTGGTCCAGCCTATTAGCTGGATCTAGAGGGAGTGGAGTGTCTTTATGAACTGGGGCAGTGTGGGATTGATGTGGGAGTATGACTGTTGAGATAACTTTTGAGTGAGCGATGGTCCAAATGTGACTTCATTTTTTAACCAATGAAAGAGAAAACAATTAATTCAGAAGTATAAAAGTGCTTAAAGTTAATCAGAATGCAAAGTTTAATGTAAAACTTCCAAATTTTTTGAGGGTGCATGCCCTCAGAGCCCCCTCCAAGAAACGCAGCACCAGTTTTCTGTCTTCAGGCTTTCATGTATTTATCATAGAATCATAGAATCTCACAGCACAGAAGGAGGCCATTCGGCCCACTGTGCCTGTGCCGGCCCTTTGAATGAACTATCCATTAGACCCACTCCCCAGTTCTTTCCCCATAGCCCTGCAATTTTCTCCCCTTTAAGTATTTATATTTTCTTTCCCCCCCCCCCCCAATACAAGTGAAGTGACATTGTATATACTGACAACTTAACTGTGTAACTACTTGTTTTCACATTTTAGGGCTGTTCTTGAGCTGTCAGTGTTTTTGGGCTGTGTTAGCTTTTCCTAGTTGTCTAGGTGGATGTGTATGGGGAAGGATAAAGGGCAGAATCTGAACATGTAAGAAAATTAATGATATTCATTCTTACTACCTGGTTGGAATGATCTGATTTCTGTGGAGCTTTGTATCGACACTTCTGTTTGCTAGGTGCTACTCTAGTTATAGCTATGTGAAGATGTCAATCACTTCCTGGCTTTATATGACTATTAATCTACCTAAGTTACTATATATAATCTCTTGTCACATTCCTGTAGCCCATCATTGACTGAGTTTTCTACGGTGCTAGCAGCAGTACTTGCTCACACTTGTTGTCCTGCAGCCCATTTGCACCACTCATTGAGACAACACCAATTTTTTAACCTTTAGTGATCTTGCTGAAGGGAAGTGGAGTCCAGTAGCATTGCTGGCAACAAAAAGCAGCAGAAGAAATGAAGCATAACACAGTAGACCAGCTGTTCTCTCACCACTCTCTGCACTGCTCATTACTCTTAAAGAGATTTTAAACAACATTGGTTTGACATGAAATGGACTAGGTCTGGTCAGGTGTCTGTTGCTGTGCTGCAGTAGGTGCTATTCTACTGGACATAGCTGAATTGTTTTAAAGATACCAGTACTTGTTGCTTGAAATTTGTTGGTCATATCCCATCTGGAGTAACATGTCCAGTTCTGGTTGCTTGTTCATAAGCTGCTTTTCTACTGCTGTGCTACCATGTTAGTGCTGCTGGCTCCTAATACCCAGTTGCTGCACATCTGATTGCTGGATTTACTAAGGTGCTCCCAGTGGCCAGTCTTAGTGAATCCGGTAAGTTTATTTTGGAGTTGCTGCTGATGTGCAAGACTCACACGCTGGGAGCACTGGCAGCACTAACATGACGGCACAGCAATATAAAAGCAGCTTTAAGGTATTATCCTTAAGAGGGCACAGAGTTGAATGGCCCAGAGGATTCTGGGTATCAGTAATCAGAGGAAAGGTTAAGGAAGCTGGGTTTGTTTTCTTTGTAAAAGAAGAGATCAAAGTGACTTAATTGGCTTCTTCAAATTTGTTCCAGATAAATTGTTTACTGTGGTGAAGGCTTACCAGTTAAAAATGAGCAAATGAGGTGTCATAAGGGAAGCCAGGCAGAACATTTGTACAGAAGGGATAACAGTGAAGACTTGAGTGTGGACAATACAAATGGTTCAAGAAATAACTCGATGTATTCTTGGAGAGAGAAGGGATCAATGAATACAGTGCTTGTCTAACAAGGTCTAATATTCTTTTCCACTTCCTTAAAGTTCCTTATGCTCTCTGTACTTTTAAGTACTTTGAATGGGATGCAATTCACTCATTTGCCCATTGGCTATGTGTAAATAGTGCCTGGTTAGTTCTGAATTGATTTTTGGATCTTTATTTTGTAGTCAGTAACTGCATGATTGGCAGACATGGGGTGGTCATTCAGGGCTAGAACTTTCTTCTAGGATGCAGGTGTCTTAACCATGAGGAGATTTGCCCAAGATCACCATAGAGTGGTAATCTTGCACTCCAGGTGGGGAACCCCATCCCCTGGGAGCATATACTGAAAATTCAGAAGCACCATTTTCCAAACATTTCAAATGAATGATTGGAAAATTGGCCAAATAATAGCTCCATTTTCCCATACCATCCATATCTGTGGCCTTTGAATGAGACTACAATTTAATGCAATTAGCTCAAATAATAGCCATTTTTATACACAAAGATCTGAATTAAGATTGCCCAAATCAATTTCATAGAATCATAGAATCTTACAGCACAGAAGGAGGCCATTCAGCCCAACGTTCCTGTGCCTGCTCTTTGAAAGAGCTATCCAATTAGTCCCACTCACCTACTCTTTCCCCATAGCCCTGCAATTTTCTCCCCTTCAAGTATTTATTCAACTCTCTTTTGAAAGTCACTATTGAATCTGTTTCCACCATCCTTTCAAGCAGTGCATGCCAGATCATAACAACTCGCTGCGTAAAAAAAATTCTCCTGATCTCACCTCTTTCTCTTTTTCCAATTACCTTAAATCTATGTTTTCTGGTTACTGACCCTTCTCTTGGAGGAGCCTTATAACCATTAGAGGGAAGAGACTTTCACTCTAACAGTCTGGGCTGGATTCAAAACAAGGTCCAGAGATAAATGCACAAATCACTGAACCATCCAAAACTCAAAAGATATTTTAAAATATATATTGCAGGTGGTGCTGCACTCTGCACCCACAGATATACAGTTTTTCATATGGGTACAGAACAGACTGCAGTGCTGCATTCCCACCCATGGACAACCTAATCTCTGTCCCAGACAGTGACAAATGTAAAAAAAAGTATACAGCTCCTTAACCTCTTTGTCTTTGTGTTGTAGCAGCTTGCACTAATCAACTGGTTGACTGCTTCTAAATTTGAAACGGTGCCTGCTGGCCCTAACAACTGAGCATCTCTTTCTATGTACAGCTTTGGTTTCTTTCCCAAGGAGAATAAAAAATGGTAACTTCACTAGAGAGACAGTGAATAAAAACACAAGGCTAGAAGGTCACAAAGTGACCTCAGCACAAGAATGCTTAACATGTACCATGGGATACTGTGGATAGGTATGCGAGATGTACCAAAAGTCTTCTCCTGCCTGAACATGTTACTATGTTCATATGACATTTCTTTGTCTGCTAGTTTAGTAAATAAAATTAATGAGTTAACACCCATATTAAAATAACGGACAGAGGACTGTCGTGCAAGTTTTTTCTTTATTTATTCATGGGATGTGGGCATCGCTGGCCAAGGCCAGCATTTATTGCTCATCCCTAATTGCCCTTTGGATGCTGGTGGTGAGCCACTGCCTTGAACCGCTGCAGTCCATGTGGTGAAGGTTCTCCCACAGTGCTGTTACGTAGGGAGTTCCAGGATTTTGACCCAGCGACAATGAAGGAACAGCGATATATTTCCAAGTCAGCATGGTGTGTGACTTGGAGGGGAACATGCAGGTGGTGTTCTTCCCATGTGCCTGCTGCCCTTGTCCTTCTAGGTGGTAGAGGTCGCGGATTTGGGAGGTGCTGTCGAGGAAGCCTTGGCGAGTTGCTGCAGTGCATCCTGTGGATGGTACACTCTGCAGCCACGGTGCACCGGTGGTGGAAGGAGTGAATGTTTAAGGTGGTGGATGGGGTGTCAATCAAGTGGGCTGCTTTGTCCTGGATGGTGTCAAGCTTCTTGAGTGTTGTTGGAGCTGCACTCATCCAGGCAAGTGGAGAGTATTCCATCGCACTCCTGACTTGTGCCTTGTAGATGGTGGAAAGGTTTTGAGGAGTCAGGAGGTGAGACTCACCACAGAATACCCAGCCTCTGACCTGCTCTTGTAGCCACAGTATTTATGTGGCTGGTCCAGTTTAGTTTCTGGTCAATGGTGATTGCGCATGGATATTGCCAACAGTCATTTCTTAGATTTAGAAGTCAAGGATACAGTAGTGTGGTGGTTACGATACTGAATTACCAACCCAGAGATCGTAGGGCTGATATTCCTCTCCCAGTACTGTCTAGGAGCAATTTGGGTGCAGCATGCTGGAAGGGCAATATGTAGGGCCCACATCCTCAATGCTCGATCTTCCTGTCAAGTGCTAGACAATGACCATCTCCAACAAGAGAGAGTCCAACCACCTCCCCTTGACATTCAACGGCATTACCATCGCCGAATCCGCCACCATCAACATCCTGGGGGTCACCATTGACCAGAAACTTAACTGGACCAGCCATATAAACACTGTGGCTACAAGAGCAGGTCAGAGGCTGGGTATTCTGCGGTGAGTGACTCACCTCCTGACTCCCCAAAGCCTTTCCACCATCTACAAGGCACAAGTCAGGAGTGTGATGGAATACTCTCCACTTGCCTGGATGAGTGCAGCTCCAACAACACTCAAGAAGCTCAACACCATCCAGGACAAAGCAGCCCGCTTGATTGGCACCCCATCCACCACCCTAAACATTTACTCCCTTCACCACCGGCGCACTGTGGCTGCAGTGTGTACCATCCACAGGATGCACTGCAGCAACTCACCAACGCTTCTTCGACAGCAACTCCAAAACCCGCGACCTCTACCATCTAGAAGGACAAGAGCAGCAGGCGCATGGGAACAACACCACCTGCACATTCCCCTCCAAGTCACACACCATCCCGACTTACATAGGAACATTGGAAATATATCGCCGTTCCTTCATCGTCATTGGGTCAAAATCCTGGAACTCCCTTCCTAACAGCACTGTGGGAGAACCTTCACCACACGGACTGCAGCTGTTCAAGAAGGCGGCTCACCACCACCTTCTCAAGGATAATTAGGGATGGGCAATAAATGCCGGCCTCGCCAGCGGCGCCCAGATCCCATGAACGAGTAAAAAAAAAAGAATTTTTCTGTGGACAGCTATGAAAATTCATGCTAAGTTTATGTTCATTTATTTACTGCTGGTTCTAATATAAGCCCCCTTGAGGCCTTCTAAAAGCCCCAAACCTTCTCTAAAATAAGCCCATTGAGCTTGAAGGAGCTTGATTACCTTCTCAAGTTGGAATGACTGTAATAGGAGCTAAACAGTTCAATTTCTTTGGACTACATGGGCCTTGGAAGAGTGGATCAATTCGAGCATGGGCAGCCTCCACTGATGCACCATTGCAGGCACAGGGGGCCCTCCCCACTTACGCAAATGATGTCCCTAGAATTTGGGATGGTGATCTCTGGCTTTGTGCGAGGGTGGGTGAGTGATCCACTCCGCTCCTCTGCATTTGCACAGGCAAAGTGGAGTCCCGAGAATTTCCAGGCCAATATACTTTGTGTTCCTTTGCAGACTTCAGTAGCATTATATGCAGTATTAATATTTTAATTGAGTATTTTTATGGCAATGATTGATGATAGGAGGAACTTAGAAGAAATTTAAACTCGAGGGCCTAGAAATTTGATCGCACCCGAAAATGGGCATGTAGGTGGCAGGCCATTGGCTGCATGCGTCTGTTCCCATGGTCACAGCTTATTATACTGAGAAAGGTGTGGTACTCGCACTACTTACTGGCTGCGTGCCATTTTGGTGGGCGGGAAATCAGGCATCTCTGATGCCACTTAAAAGCAGCCAGCACCTCCTAAAGGGGAGGTGCACTCTGGCTGCAGAGAGCAGGAAACATTCTCAAAGGGTTAAAATGGCTGCAAGAGCGCCAAAGAAACCCCCCAAATTTTCTGATGCCGCTTTGGAGGCCCTGGTCGGCAGGAGAAAGGAGATCCTGTTACCCCACCCCCAGGGGGGCACAAAGCCCTCCAGGCAACACCTAAGAACACAGCGGGAAGAGGTGAATGCAAGGAGCTTAGCTCCTAGGACATGGCAGTAATGCCGGAAAAAATTCAATGACCTCACCAGACGAGTCAAGGTAAGAATCCGACCTCTCACCTCAATTACTGTCTCCTCACACCTGCATCACCTGCAGCCTCGCTAATCACAACACTCCCCTTGCCTGCTTCTCTTCACTCCCTACAATCAAACTTCACTCCATGCTTCACTCCATCTTCTATCCCGCCACAGACACACTCTGCACCTTCTTCTCTCTGCATTATTGCAACCCTCACTTCCTCACACCCCACATCTTGCACACAACATCCGCACTATTCGATCATGACAGTTACATTCTCAAAACAGCTCACAAGGCTCCCACTAACACGTTCCCTTTTTTCTTGCAGGATAAGGTCACGCACAACATGAGGGAGCAGGTGATGACTGGAGAAGCCAGAGTTCGCCTTCACACCCTATTCCCACTTGAGGAGGACGTTCTTGACATCGCTGGCAGGTGGTGAGTCATGGTCATGCTGAATGACAATGATGGAGGAGATGTCCCGCTGGGTTTCTTCACACCTTACTCTCTTTTTTCCTTCTTCTACCTCACCCTATACACTCTGCATGACAAACTGTAGCTGAGCAACCACTTATCTCTCTCTGCTTATCTTTCATGCTATAAACTAACCCTTGTCCTTCTCTTTCATTTCAGGTGCTGGAAGTGATGATGCCCCATATGCCAATTCAGGAAGAGAAGGCCTGCCTTCCTGAAGATGTACTGTTACTTGATCTGACACCAGTAAGCACCAGCTTAGAGACTGGCACCATGCACAATGAGGACCAAGGAGATGTCTTCATTTGGTGATTCATGGGGCATGTGTGCAGGAGCAAGGGCAGGGGGATAGGTCAGCACAGGTGCCAGCTCACCAGAGGATGAGATTATTCCCTAGCCCTGCTGCAGAGGATTCAGATGCTGACTTTGAGAATTCACACCACTGAAGAGGGCTGAATCAATTTCTAGGCCGAGAAAGTTAGAAACATAAAGAGTGCAATAACTTCAAAAGATGGTTCAAAACAACACAGGATGGAACTGGAAAGAACCAATGGCCCCGATATTTACCGGGCGGCGGGGAGGGAGCGGAGGCGACTTTTAGCAGCCGGGAAACCCGCAAGTACGGGCAACGCGGAGGTCCTACCGAATTTAATGGCAGGTCCTCATTTGAATTTTTTATCTCAGCTTCCCAGTTTAGCAGCCGGCCAGATTGAGAGGCTGGCTGGCTGTCGGGCGGGAAGGCCTGTGGTAGAAGGCCGCAGCCAGGGACCAGAGAAGAGGGAAGGAAGGAGGGAGAGATTTCTTGGGTGGGGGGAGATCGTGGTGGGGGAGGAGATCGCGGGGTGGGAAAGAAATCACGGAGGGGGGTGGGCGGGGAGATTGCGGGGGGTGGGAGGAGATCACGGTTCGGCCTGGAGATCGTGGGTCATATTTAAATTACTCATCCGCCTCTCGAGAGCAGGCCGCCCCCACAACCCGCCCTGGTTGAACCGGAAGTAAGCGTGACCGCAGCGGTTTGGAGTTGGGTTTCACATTTTTAAGAATTTTACCCTCCCCCGCCCCGATCCCGGCATTCCTGGGGGGTTAAAATTCCCCCCAAAAGGTTCTATATTCTGTTACAGCACCTATGGGGAAAAAGCACCTCAAAGAAGGTTGTGGGTATATATCTGAACATGTCTTTCCAATTAATAGAAATTCTTTTACGTAACTGCTTTGAGGAATGTTTACTTGGAAATGTTGATATGCCTTGGATTTTTTGTGTTAAAACTCTGTGCTTGGGAATTCGAAGGTCATTTGTGTAGATTTTCTATTTTGAAAATTTGATTAAAGCTGGAAGTAAAAGGTTGCCAATCTACCTTGTGTAAGGATGTGATATGCTCTGAAGTGTGACTCATGCTGATCTAGAGAAAATTGTAATGTGAAGATAGAATCAGTTCAATGGCAGAGCAAATTAAAAAAAAGAGAGACTAATGTATTATAGTGTGCTAATGCAGGATGTTCAATCTTTTGGAACTGAGCATTGGAGATATGTGCAAAACCAGAGAATGGGCTGTAAATGATTACTCAGAAATGCAAGCCCCACATACACAGAAAAGTTAGGCTTCACATATACATAAACTGCAAAACTTCCCATATTACACAGATAAGCAAGAAGCCCATATTCAAAAGATCCAAGCCTCCAACACACAAAATATTCAAGCCCCCCCTTCCATCTCCATCTTCCTCCCTCCTTTCCTCCATGCAGCCCCTCCTTTCCTCAACCTCCCTCTCTCCTTTCCCTTCCTTTTCCCCTCCCTTCCCCCTCTTCCTTCCCATCCTTTCCCCCATTTTCCCTCTATTTCTCCCTTTCCCCTCCTTTTACTCTTCCCCATTTTGCCACATCACTCCTCTATTTCCCCCTTCCCCTTCTTTTCTATCCCTCCTATTCTCCTTCTTCACTGTCCCCTTAACATTTCTAAACTTACCTCTTTAAAGTTCCTAGGCCTGAAAGACTAGCTAAGACTGATTTCCTGATTGGGGCAAAATGCTCGGTCCAAAATCCACCATTCAGAGAGCACCTTTTCCAGTCCCCCAGGTCCAGAAAGTTTCAAAGAGTTGAAGCTTCCAAATCAGCTTTGCGTACAATCCTGTGAGGAAGGATGGAACTGGCAGAGGCTTTTGCGGGCTGGATCGAAGAAACTCAGGGGCCACATTTCCCCCAGGGGCCCTTTCGTGGATACCCCTTGCTAATGGGCAGTGTGATGGAACAGTCTGATGTGAGTATAATGCCAGATATGGGGTACAGTCTAGCATTCAATTGCAGAACCCATTAGCACACCACAATGCTGTCCCACTGAGCCTCCATTTTTTAACTCAAATCGATGGATTCCATCTTTACATTGCAATGAGTTATTGTTCCTAGCCTTATGAATGAAAGATTTGCAGTATTGGGTTTTAAGCTTTAATCTAATTTTTAAAATATACTCAGTGTCGTACTTATAATGGGCTCTCTGGTGGAGGTGTTTCCTCACAGGCTGCTCTTATAAGGTTACAGAGTGGGATTCTAAAGGATTGGGAAAAGGCAGGATTCATATCTTGGCTGATCAATGGATGTGTGGAATGTTGGACTTAAAAAGCAATGAGTCAAAAACAAATAGGAGACTAACACCGGGCTATACTGAATAAACCCAGGAAGCAAAACATTCAGTGCAGAAATAGAACAAAGTTTAGGAAAAAAACAATCAATAAACACTGAATAATGCATACTTAGAAGTGATTGCAAAGCAATAGTTCAAATGAAGGGGTTCAGGTGACATAATAAACCACGAGAGAAAAGCTTGAGAGGTTTAGAACTGTCATCTGAATCCTGAGATTAGATTATGTCTTGAAATAACTCCAGGGAATCTGTTAGTTGTTGCAGTGTATACTGTAAATGCTGCTGGGTGGTTTTATTCAGATGTGGTGTCCTGGTGACTGAAGTTCCGACGCCAGCTGTCAGTGGGCTCATTGTTATCAGTGCGTGAAATTTGCACTGGAGGATTAACGATTATAATGGTGACCAATTTGTGTCCCAATGCCTGAAAAGTGTACAAACTATTTGTACATAATAATCTAGTCACAAAAGCAAAAAATTGCTGCATATTATTGCTTGATATTATTTAAAGGAGAAAAGAATATCTAAATAAAAAAATGGTTGATTAAGAAAATGAGTAGATAAGCTTTGAGTTGGAACACTGTCTGCCAGTTAAATTGACTGCCATTAGTGAGTAAAACCCATCTGAATCCTGCAGATTCTACTTGAATTGTTCCGATGTAAGTCCTTTGATGTGTCTTTATGCTCATTGATCTGACTGGTTTTGTTGAACCACAAGCAGAGCTGCTGTTGGTAGAAATACCATTCATTTCAGTATTTTTCATCTGATCTTTCTTTACAGCAAGTTGTGTCACCTTCATTTGAATAAAGTAGAATTTTAGTCAGGCTCTTATAATATTGGTTAATCTTTACATTACCCTACCATGCTACAGTTTATCATATTTTTCCCAGTTTAGAAATTAGATTGAATTTTACATTTAAAGCATTTGATCACATCTCTTAAAACACTTCAATTACAAAGAACTATTTTGAAGTGCACTAAGTTTAATGTAGGTCAAGGCAGTAACTATTTTGCACATAGCAAGATCCACAAATAGCAATGAGATGAATGATCTGTTAATCTGGTTTTGGTGGTGTTGGTTGAATGAGGATTGTTGGCTAGGACATAGGAAAGACTCCTTGCTCTTCTTTGAAAAATGCCATCCACCTGAAGCACCATCTCATAATCTCTCATTTTTCAATTTTCCATTGCTTCCTGCCCATTCTGGGTGGGAAGTGGACTCATGGCATGTTAATGAGGCCTGGGAGTTAAAATAGCCTGGGCCTGATTTCTGCCACAGTGGATGAGTTTCCAACCTGCTACCCACCAGCTCAAAACCAGCCCGGAGTTAAGATTAGGGCTTTCAGTTCAGTGCAGTGGCAATTCTTCATTGTCAAACATATGGGCCCGATGTTACCAGGGCTGCGGGTTCTCGGCGGGGGGGCTATTGGGCGCGTGGGTAACGTGCCCGATGAAATTAGTCAGCTTCCCGCGCGATTGTAGCAGACAATCCATTAATTGGATCCACTTACCTGCTCCTCCGGGTTCCCCACTGCTGATCTGCGCGTCGGGCGGGCTGCGCATGCGCAGTACAGTCTGTCAGCTGGAGGCGCTCTATTTAAAGGGGTAGTCCTCCACTGACAGGTGCTGCAACAAATAGAAAAAATTACAGCATGGAGTAGCCCAGGGGGAAGGCTGCTCCCAGTTTAATGATGCCTCACTCCAGGTATCAATACATGGGGTGAAGAGGCGGGGGAGGACAGAGATCTTCCTCCCGGCGGGCGGGAGGAAGCGGCCTGCCTCTGCCACCAGGAAGGCTTGGCTCGAGGTGGCAGAGGAGGTCACCAGCGCTACCAACATATCGCCCACCTGCATACAGTGCAGGAGGCGCTCCAATGGCCTCAGTAGGTCAGCCAAAGTGAGTACACGTAGTCTTTCCCCTACACTCCGTCTGCCACATCACTGCCCCCACCCCACATCTCCTTCAGCACTGCCAACACTACTCTGTCACATCACCCCTCATACCCACTCAAACCTCATCCTCATCTTACCTGCACCTACTCACCTCGCCAGTACTCACCCCGCCACTACCACTCAACCCAATCCTCATACAATCTCATGGCTCTATCTCATACTCACCCTCTCGTGCATCTCTTTCACGGCCAGCCTCACTCAACCTGCCACCACCTGTACTGCAGCCACAGGGCATGCATCACATATGTAGGTAGCGTAAGGCAAATGTGTCGTGAGCATGAAGGGGATGCACAAGGGTGTTTGAGGGTTTGTCACGGGTGTTACTTATATTGAATTTCTGACCAACTCACATTACATATTATATTGGCACCATTACTGCCATGTCTTCGCGAATCCTGTCTGGTTTGTGCAATAATGCCCTCTCCTGGGGATCACTATGAGGACCCACAACTGATGCCACCCATTGTGTCACTGCAGAGTGGGTGTAGGTGTATTTGCAGGGCTCTTTTGCGCAGACGACTGAGAGACATCGGTGATGTCCCCGGTTGCACCCTGGAAGGATGCGGAGGAGAAGTTGTTGAGGGCAGTGGTGACTTTGACAGCGACAGGTAAGAAGATGATGCTTGGACCAGCCAGGAGCAGCTCGGCATGAAAGAGGCTGCAGATGTCCACGACTACATGTCGGGTGACTCTGAGCCTTCGTGTGCACTGCTGCTCAGAGAGGTCCAGGAGGCTGAGCCTCGGTCTGTGGACCCTGTGGCGAGGGTAGTGCCCTCTGCGACACATCTCTCTCTGCGGTAGCCCTCCCTCCTGCTGTACAGGTGGATGTGTCACAACACTCTGTTGTGGAGCTCCACGTGTCAGAGGTGGACGGCATGGATGGCGAGGCTGGTGAGGCTGGTGATGCTGTTCGCCCTCCGAGGAGGTCATGACTGCAGCTACGGCGGCCCCCATCTGCAAGATGTACATCTGAGGGGGTCCGCAAGGTAGGTACATGTCTCCGGACCCCGGGGTAAGTGTGCAGGTTGGTGACTTTGACTGTCAGGAGGAGGGTGGTGGAGGCCAAACTTTGTCCCAAGTGACAGAGTGGCCTCCTGCAATGGGTGAGGGTCTCCCCCGCCCCCCCACCTGTCAAATGAACCTTTGCAGCTGCCACAGGCTGACAGCTGCAACACGTCCATTTGACCTGGGAGTGTTTCCCCCAGTGTGGGAAACAGTCCCAGTTTGCTCTAAAATCCCACCCCTCCTCACATAATCCTTTAATCAGGTCAGTTAATGACCTGAAATACCAAGGTAAATACTCTCAAGTGGAACCCGGCTGGCTTTAATTGCCTGCGGGATTCCCACCAGCGGGGGCTGCGTGCGCACGCCGGCGCGTCAGCGGGGAACCCGGAAGTGCGCGGGTTCGGGGCGGGCTCCGGTCCAGCTCCGGGATTCTCCGATTTTCGGAGCCCCCCCGCCAGGAACGCACCCGATAGCGGGTGCTAAAATGACGCCCAAGGTCCTTTGGAAGGAACATTAAAGTGAAATCATGTCTGTTAGTTCAGGTCAATGCTAAAGATCCTATGGCACTATCTGAAGAAAAACAGGGATCTCTTCTGTGTCTTGGTGAACGTTCCTCCCTCACCCAACCCCATTGATTCATTTGCTGTTTAGGAGAAGATGAATATAATGCATAGAATGACTGCTGTGTTTTATGTACATAACACTGCACTGCAAATGTTCATTATGTGAGGCTCTTTGAGATATCTTGATGCTGTATACAAATGCCAGCATTATTATTATAAGATGGCTCTTCACAGGATTCTTCAGATCCTGTGGGGAAGAGTTGTGCTGACAAGGGTTTTGCAGGTGTCTGGATGGAATTGTTTCAGTTGGGCAGTGACAACAAATTTTTTGCCTTTTGCGCTGATGAGTGACAATGCCATGTCGTACCTGTACCCCGGACTACTGTTGTATTTTGTTATTGTATTTGACCTTTCGGCTGCACACAAAAAACAACTCAGAAGCATGCATTCTCCTGCAATTCACCTGGACTATTTTTTATTTTTATATTTATTCATGGCTTTATTGGCAATCTTCCCCCCCCCCCCACTTAATGTTCCATTTAATTTTCTCACCTCTCCTCACCTGCAGGTGGTTTCTTTTGCTGGGTTCTAGTTCCATGAGTGTTGGCAGCCCTGTGGTACCTCACTAAAGTGGCAGTCATCCTGTAGGAGCTTGAACAGCAAGACTCAGTGGTCTATTCAATTGTATGGACATCAGAGCTGAGGCCAATTCTGTTACCACCTAATATCCCACATGAACTCTTTTAGCAAGGGTCAAACAGGAGTGGAACCGTGGCCAATTTTCTCTTTGTTAGCCCAAAGATACTCACTGGTAGTGTTCCTCCTCCACCATCCCAGTAGAGACCAACTAAGCAAGTTTTAATCTAGACTTTCCTGGTCTCTGGTACAAGAGATCTTAAACTGATATTGCTTTTCAGTGGCAAGCAATACTAACCAAATTAGCACAGTTCTCACCACCTCCACAAATTTTTAACATTTTATAATGTGAGGAGAAGAGAAAGTGTTTTTCAGAAAACCCTTGCTGCCCAAGATGCAGCATCTACTTGAGTGTAAACTTACACAGCCATATTTTCAGAACGGGTTCATTTCATCTGTTTCAGAAACAGGGCAATATCCCACATGCACTCAGCTTCCTACTGATAGTAATGTAATTTTAATCTGTTTCACCTGAGTTTATTTACTTCTCACCTACTTCATTCCTCTGTTCATTCCGGTGACTCAATGACATTGGGAGTGCTATGAGGTTTGAAGCCAAGCATAGACCAAACCCAGCAGCAATGAGCACTGAACAAAGTGACACTAAGGGCTCAATTTTAAAACCGAGCCGGGAAGGGGGCAGGGGGGTTAAGTTGAGGTCCGGAAACCCACTAGTACGGGTTTCCCGGACGTACTTACGATTTTGAAGTAAGGACATTTTTTTTTTCAGTTTCCCATCCAACTGACCGGCCTGATTGACAGGCTGGTCTCAGACGGACGGGACAGCAGCCAGGGCGAGGATGTGTTCAGGTTAGTCTTTGTTTGTATGGATGGGGAGGTGGGGGGGCATGGGTGGGCATAGGTTGGCATGGGTGGGCATAGGTTGGCACAGGGGTCGTGAGTCATGGGGGAGGGATCGGGGTCAGTCACTGGGGGTGTGTTGGGATCGGGGGTCATCGTGGGGGTCCATGATCGTTGAGGGGTAAGATCGGGGGTCGGGGGATCGGGGGGGGGGGGAGGATCGGAGTGGGGGGAGGATCAGGGGTCGGATCGGGGTCTGGATCGGACGATCGGAGTGGGGGGAAGGATCGGGGTCGGGGGTTAGCGACTGGGAGGGTCACGATTGGGGGTCGGCTGTCCGCGATTGTTGAGGGGTCGGTGCAGTTAAGCTTGTTGGGCCTGGGGGAAGCACTACTGCTCCACTGGGCCCACAAGCTGTGCCTTTCTAGGCACCTACCTGTTAGTCTCAGGCCTTCTCGCCTCCTTTCACGAGTCGTAAAACAGAAGGCCCGGGAATCCTGCCCCCCCCCCCCCCGGGGTTGAAATCGGGAATTCGAGAAAAATAGAGGCCCAAAGCCTCCTCGGAAGGTTTTAAGGCCCGACCCACCCCTGTTCCTGACCTGGTGAAAACCGGAAATGGGCGGGTTGGAGGCGGTTTGGGGGCGGGTCTGAAATGGTGGCAATTTTCAATGCCTCCTGCCCCCCAACGCACCCGTTTTTCAATGTTAAAATTGAGCCCTAAGTCAGTGTTAGCACAGGGAACTGAAGCTTTAAAATCACTTGGTTATTAATTAAAACCTTTTAACTGATCCCAGACTCTTCCCAAACTGATGTCAGGCATATTGGGCAGCTATTTTTATTCAGATTTTATACAACTTACTCCAGCTTTTCACTATTTATATGTATCCTTTGCTTTATTATTTATTGCCAATCTAAATTGAATAAGTCAAGGCGAATGGGGTTATATGCACTCCAGTCATTTTGAGTGAAGCTATACTCTCTCATGATTATGATCTTGATAAGCTCCTCCACATATTATAAACTAAAGTTCCTTTGAAGGGATTTTCTTTGGTGGCTCAGCTCAGTATGAATCCAGCACAAACAGCAAAAAGCCATCAGTATTTACATAAAATATAAGATGTGGTCGTCCCCTTGGTCCTTTCAGCCCATCTAGCATTCATGATCAAAGTATTGTGATATGCTGTAAGAAAGAACTTTCCATATTTTTCTAATTGACCTGCCCAGAAACAGTAATTAAAACAGTTTCTCTCCACAGTATCTGTCTATGAGCATAATAGCTTGACAAAAGCTCAGAGAAAGGAAACACTTTTTAAAAATTTTTATAGGCTTTACCAGCACCACAGGGACTATATTTCAGTACTACATATGAAAACAGAAATTACTGGAGGTTCACAGTATCTGAAAGAGGAAAGGCAGGTTAATATATTAAGTGTAGGCCTTTGTTAGTAGTTGTGATAGAGTCTACACCTAAGGCAGCAACCCATCATTTAGTGGTTTTTATTTCAGACACAGTTGTTCTTTTTATCAATAGACAGAATTAAAGTCATTGAATGGATATTGCAGGCAGTATGCATGTGATTTTCTGATCTGTGAGATCTGATCTGCATGTGAGATTCTGCTAGCACCATTGAGCCTCACAAAATTTACCCCAGTACATATGGTTCTAAAGAACTTAAGTCAATCATTTCTTTCTTTGTGAAGTTGAATCAATGCTGTTCCAAAATCCAAGTCTTTTGTAAAACATTATTGAAAGACTTTCAGCTAATTCTCAAAATCACAGGCTCGATTTTTGGACTGTAGCGTGCTGCAGCCTTTGAGGGAATCCAAATGGTAAAGATTTACATGGGGGTCACTGCTGCCCTGAATAATGAATCAACCATTAGACCTTGTAATATAATGTCAGGATTATTTCTGACTGCTCATTGACCCCCAATAGCAGCCAGTCACATTGCCATTGGCATAACAAGACTAAACATCCTTCCATTTGTCCAACATAAAATTTCTGACTCAGTGCATTCTAGATCATTACAACTCACTGCGTAAAAATCTGTTTCCTCATGTCGCCTCTGGCTCTTTTGCCAATCACCTTAAATCTGTATCCGCTGGTTACCGACCCTTCTGCCACTGGAAACAATTTCTCCTTATTTACTCTGTCAAAACAATTCATGATTTTGAAAACCTCTATCAATTCTCCCCTTAACTTTCTCTGTTCTAAGGAGATCAACCCCAACTTCTCAAGTCTGTCCACATAACTGAAGTCCCTCATCCCAGGCACCATTCTAGTGAAACTCTTCTGCACTCTCTCTAAGGCTGTGACATCCTTTCTAAAGTTGGTGCCCAGAATTGAACACAATACTCCAGCTGAGGCCTAACCAGTGTTTTATAAAAGTTTAGCATACTCTCCTTGCTTTTGTACTCGATGTCTCTATTAATGAAGCCCAGGATCCCATATGCTTTTTTAACAGCCCTCTCAACTTGTCCTGCCACCTTCACGTTTTGTGTACGTGCAACCCCAGGTCTCTCTGTTCCTGCATCCCCTTTAAAATTGTACCATTTAGTTTATATTGCCTCTCCTCATTCTTCTTACCAAAATACATCACTTCATACTTCTCTGCATTAAATTTAATTTGCCATGTGTCTGCCCATTTCACCAGTCTATGGCCTCCTGAAGCCTGTTACTATCCTCCACTTTGTTTACTACATTTCCAAGTTTATTGTCATCCGCAAACTTTGAAATTATACCCTCTATACCCAAGTCCAGGTCATTAATATATATCAAAAATAGCAGTGGTCCTAATACTGACCCCTGGGGAACATCACTGTATACTTCCCTCCAGTCTGAAAAACAACCGTACACCACTACTCTCTGCTTTCTGCCCCTTATCCAATTTTGTATTGATGCTGCCACTGTCCCTTTAATCCCATGGGCTTTAATTTTGCTAACAAGTCTATTATGTGCTACTTTATCAAATGCCTTTTGAAAGTCCATATACACAACATCAACTGTATTACCCTCATCAACCCTCTCTGTTCCTTTATCAAAGAACTCAATCAAGTTAGTCAAACACGATTTTTCTTTCCACGACTCCTAACAGGTATTAAAACTGACATTTCTTTCTTTGAATGGGCAATGTTATGTTCCTTCCCATCTTTCCTCTCCTCAACATTTCCTTGTCAGGTTAGAAATCAAAGCATTTAATATCACCGTAATTGTTAGCGTTGCATGAAATCAGGAAAAATGGGGCTCATTCAGGTGCAGTTTTCCTCTGAAGCTAGTTTTGTTCTTTTCTGTATTATTATAGAGAAGTACAAGAACAAATCGGGTGACTTGAAGGCAAATTTGAAGAACATTTCTTTCCATTGTGGTTTTTCAGCTCAGCGAAATCAAACCACAGCTCTCCCTCATTTCTAATAGAATTCAGACTGGCTATTTCAAAAGTGTTGAAATGTTTGAATTCATTGGGGGCAATTTTAACCCCCCAGGATGGTCAGTGGGGGGGGAGGGGGGTAAGTTAGAAGTAAAAAAAAGGGAAGCTAGTTTTAATGGGGGTGGGTTGGGCGTGGGCGACTAACCTGCTTTCTGGAGGCTGGTCCGTCCTTAAAATATTTTAATGAGGCTGCTTGCCTCAAACTTTACCTCAGTTTCACATTTAACTCATGGGGGCCGTGTTTCCCAAGCCTCAGGAAACCCAGCAACTAAAGGGAGGCAAGAACTGCCGGATGGAGCAGGTAAGTGCCTTCCCAGCACTGCTCGTGGGCCAAGAAGAGCCGGTGTGCTTCCCCCCACTCCACCAAGCTAACCTGTAAACCACCCTGTGATCCAACCCTCGTGATCAGACCTCCTCCCCGACGTCCGACTCCCTGATGTCCGACCCCTGATGTTCGACCCTCGATGTCCAACCCCCGATGTCCGACCCCCGATATCCGACCCACAATCACCCCCCACCGATGACCGACTTCCCCCCCCCCACCCCTGATGTTCGATTCACCTCCCTCCCTACCTCCGCTCCCCGACTGCAGCTTGGTGCCGCAGACCTACCCTCCTGACAGTCAGCCAGCCTCTCAATCTGGCTGGTTGCAGTCAGAAAACCGATTCAAAACATTTAAATCAGGTCCTGCCATTAAATTCGGCAGGACCTGTGGGAAACACGTATTTCCAGGTTTCCCGGCTGCTAACAAGGTTGACCATACTATCCTCCGCCAACGCCCCTCCTCTGCTGTCCAGCTGGGTGGGACTGCCCTCTCCTGGTTCCATTCCTATCTATTCAGCTGTAGCCAGAGAATCACCTATCATAGTATGATACAACACAGAAGGAGGCCATTTGGCTCATCATGCCTGTGCCGGCTCTTTGGTAGAGCTATCCAATTACTCCCACTCCCCTGCTTTTTCCCAATAGCCCTGTAACTTTTTTCCCTTCAAGTATTTATCCAATTGACTTTTGAAAGTTATTACTGAATCTACTTCTACCACCTTTTCAGGCAGTACATTCCAGATCATTACAACTTGCTGCGTAAAAAAATGTTTCCTCATATCACCTCTCGCTCTTTTGCCAATCACCCTAAATCTGTGTCCTTATTTACTCTGTCAGAACCGTTCATGATTTTCAACACCTCTATCAAATCTCCTCCTAACCTTCTCTGCTCCAAGGAGAACAACCCCAGCTTCTCCAGTCTCTCCACATAACTGAAGTCCCTCATCCCTGGCACCATTCTAGTAAATCTCCTCTGCACCCTCTCTAAGGCCTTGACATCCTTCCTAAAGTGTGGTGCCCAGAACTGAACACAATACTCAGCTGAGGCCTAACCAGTGTTTTATAAAAGTTTAGAATAACTTCCTTGCTTTTGTACTTTATGCCTCTATTAATAAAGCCTGGATCCCTTAAGCTTTTTTAATAGCCTTCTCAACTTGTCCTGCCACCTTCAAAGATTTGTATACATACACCTCAGGTCGCTCTGTTCCTGCACCCCCTTTAAAATTGTACCATTTAGTTTATATTGCCTCTCATCATTCTTCCCACCAAAATGTATCACTGCCACATCTCTGTATTAAATTTCATCTGCAATGTGTCTGCCCATTTCAACAGTCTGTCTAAGTCCTCCTAAAGTCTGTTACTATCCTCCACTACCGTTCACCACTACTCTCTGCTTTCTGTCCCCTAGCCGATTTTGTATCCATGCTGCCACTGTCCTTTCAATCCCATGGGCTTCAATTTTGCTAGCAAGTCTATTAGGTGGCACTTTATCAAATGCCTTTTGAAAGTCCAGATACATACATTGACTGCACTACCCTCATCAACCATCTTTGTTACTTCATCAAAGAACTCAATTAAGTTAGTCAAACACGATTTTCCTTTAACAAACACATGCTGTCTTTCATTTATTAGCCTATACTTTTCCAAGTGCCAATTAATTTTGTCCTGGATTATTGTCTCTAAAAGTTTCCCCACTACCGACATTAGGCTGACTGAATCATAGAATCATAGAATCATAGAAAGGTTACAGCATGGAAGGAGGCCATTCGGCCCATCGAGTCTGCGCCGGCTCTATGCAAGAGCAATCCAGCTAGTCCCATTCCCCCGCCCTTTCCCTGCAGCCCTGCAATTTTTTTTCCTTTTAAGTACTTATCCAGTTCCCTTTTGAAAACCATCAATGAATCTGCCTCGGGCAGTGCATTCCAGATCCTAACCACTCACTGTGCTGGGTTTATCCCTCTCCCCTTTTTTGAACAGGGGTGTAACATTTGCAATCCTCCTGACCTCTAGCACCATCCCAATATCCAAGGATGATTGGAAGATTGTGGCCAGAGTCTCTGCAATTTCCATCCTTACTTCTCTCGGGAACCTAGGATACATCTCATCTGGACCTGATGACTTTTCTACTTTGAGTACAGCCAATCTTTTAAGTACCTCCTCTTTTTCTATTTTTATCCTATCCAATATCACTACTACCTTCTCCTTTACTGCTGCAATGGCAGCATCCTCTTCTCTATTGAAGACAGATGCAAAGTATTCATTTAGTACCTCAGCCATGCCCTCTGCCTCCACAAGAAGATCTCTTTTTTTGTCCCTAATGCTTCCTTTTACTATTTATTTGTTTGACTTCATCAAAGAACTCAATCAGGTTAGTCAAACACGATTTTCCTTTAACAAATCCGTGCTGACTTTCATTTATTAGCTCATACTTTTCCAAGTGCCAATTAATTTTGTCCTGGATTATTGAAATAGCCAAGTTAAAACTTACTTACAATACAGAAGGACAAGCTGAGCGAGGCGATGCTGAAAGCTGCTTACATTATAGGTTTGAAGCATTTAGGAACATGGGAAAATAGGAGCAGGAGTAGGCCATTCAGCCCCTCGAGCTTTTTCCGCCATTCAATGAGATCTTCTGTATCCTAACTCCATCCACCCACCTTGTCTCCATATCCCTTAATACCCTTGGCTAACAAAAATCTATCAATCTCAGATTTAAAATTATTAATTGAGCTAGCATCTACTGGTTTTTGGGGGAGAGAGTTCCAGATTTCTACCACCCTTTGCGTGAAGAAATGTTTCCTAAATTCTCTCCTGAGGGGCCTGGCTCTGATTTAACATTATGTCCCCCTGTCCTACACTCCCAACTAGAGGAAAACGTTTCTCTCTATCTACCATATCAATTCCTTTCAAAATCCTAAAATCCTCAATCAAATCACCCTCTTACCTTCAATAGTCCAGGGCATACAAGCCTAGTTTATGTAATTTCACTTCATAATCTGACCCTTGGAGCCCTGGTAACATTCTGGTGAACCTGTGCTGCACTCCTTCCAAGACCAATATATCCTTTCTAAGGTGGGTGCCCAGAACTGTACACAGTAATCCACATATGGCTTTTCAGACAAGATAAAAGGTGATGTTGAGAAAGTGCAGAGAATGTGTTGAGAATGTGTAAACTTTGGGTACATCAAGATACAAGGGGCTTGTGTACGCACAGACCCTGAGCTAAAGGGGGCTAGTGTATGCACAGACCCTGACCTAAAGGGGCTTGTGTATGCAAAGACCCTGAGCAGTTCTGATAAGGGGTCAAGGAATGTGAATGACAAATCCAGATAAGGGAAAGCTTGCATGAGAAGAGGGGGATAAAGAATTCTAGTTTTACACTTGAATTTTCCTAGCAGTAAAGGGAATTAGGGGTTACGGGGAGCGGGCAGGAAATTGGACATGAATTTAGATTTGAGGTTAGGATCAGATCAGCCATGATCTTATTGAATGGCGGAGCAGGCTCGAGGGGCCGATTGGCCTACTCCTGCTCCTATTTCTTATGTTCTTATGTTCTTATTAAAGAAGCACAGGACGGCAAAAGAGATAGAGACAGACAGACAGACAGACAAGCAGCCATCCGAGGGTTACGACTTCTATCCAAAGCAAGACTACTGGGTAGTATCGTTTTCTTCTTTGCAATACTATTGCCTTATACATTGTATGTATTGATACTTGGTTAAATTCAATAAAGGATTAATCGCACCTGTATTGGCGTCAAGTCCGAATCGTTCTTACAGCAGTCACTGTTGTTCTGCAGACCTTTATTGTTCCTTTTGTGACTTTGCCTCACCCAATCTTTGGAATTCTTCCAGCTCTGTGTCCCACACTCCTCCTCTACTCCTTTATCCCTTGTTCCCTGACTCCCGCTACTCCTCCATTGATGCAGCCACTACACGACAGCCCTCTGGGATTTCCTGGCCTAGCTCTGTCCACCTGGCCATATCTTCCACTGCTTTCAAAAACATTCTCCAAACCCTTCTCTTCAACTGTGCTTTCAGCCCCCCATGCTTTGTTTTCTCCTTTTTCCTCTTGTTAATTTCCTACTTAACGTACAATCTTTTTTTGAGACATCTTTCTGTATGTGAAGAATGCAATAGAAATGCACGTTGCTGGACCACATGATGAGCCTTTGATAGGAAGAAATTCTTTGCTACTCTCCATAAGTTTGTTGAAAGTACACCAATAGTCTGCCATGAGTCAAGGTTCTATTTGGTTTGTTTTGGTGGATTTTCTGATGAAGGAATTTGCTGATGTAGCTGGATGATTTTGCTGGATAATTTAGGTGTTTTTTCTGACACATTTGGGCTAGAGTGAGCATTTTTGGCAAGTTTTGCTGCTGTATTTGGGTGAGTTTGCCGAGATACGAGATTGCTGCTGTATTTGGGTGATGTGGAGATGCCGGTGATGGACTGGGGTGTACAAATGTAAGGAATCTTACAACACCAGGTTATAGTCCAACAGTTTTATTTGAAAATCACAAGCTTTCGGAGGCTTTCTCCTTCGTCAGGTGAGTGTCGGATTCCTTGAAAATTACCGCATATATAGTCATAGAACAATGCCTGGTGATTACAGATAATCTTTCCAACTGCCTGTTATCAAGGCCATCAAATGAATTGAATAGTGTTCAGACAGAGAAACATTAGATACCAGACTACTGAATATACAAACGGCCAGAACCAAAGACAGAGAGGGAGAGAGAGAGAGAAACATCTGAAAGGAAGAGAAAGAGAGAGAATGACCAGTTATATTAAAAACAGATAACTTTTTTTTCCCCTGGTGGGGTTACGTGTAGTGCGACATGAACCCAAGATCCCGGTTGAGGCCGTCCTCATGGGTGCGGAACTTGGCTATCAATTTCTGCTTGACAATTTTGCGTTGTCTTGTGTCTCGAAGGCCGCCTTGGAGAACGCTTACCCGAAGATCGGTGGCTGAATGTCCTTGACTGCTGAAGTGTTCCCCGACTGGGAGGGAACCCTCCTGTCTGGCGATTGTTGCGCGGTGTCCGTTCATCCGTTGTCGCAGTGTCTGCATGGTCTCGCCAATGTACCATGCTCCGGGGCATCCTTTCCTGCAACGTATGAGGTAGACAACGTTGGCCGAGTCACAGGAGTATGAACCATGTACCTGGTGGGTGGTTTCTTCTCGTGTGATGGTGGTATCTGTGTCGATGATCTGACATGTCTTGCAGAGGTTGCCGTGGCAAGGTTGTGTGGTGTCGTGGACGCTGTTCTCCTGAAAGCTGGGTAATTTGCTGTGAACAATGGTCTGTTTGAGGTTGGGTGGCTATTTGAAGGCGAGTAGTGGAGGCGTGGGGATGGCCGTAGTGAGGTGTTTGTCGTCATCGATGACATGTTGAAGGCTGCGGAGAACATGGCGCAGTTTCTCCGCTCCGGGGAAGTACTGGACGACGAAGGGTACTCTGTATTCTCTGCTGTATTTGGGTGAGTTTGTTGAGATACGAGATTGCTGCTGTATTTGGGTGAGTTTGCCGAGATACGAGATTGCTGCTGTATTTGGGTGAGTTTGCCGAGATACGAGATTGCTGCTGTATTTGGGTGAGTTTGCCGAGATACGAGATTGCTGCTGTATTTGGGTGAGTTTGCCGTGATACAAGTTTGCTGCTGTATTTGGGTGAGTTTGCTGAGATACGAAATTGCTGCTGTATTTGGGTGAGTTTGCCGAGATATGAGTTTGCTGCTGTATTTGGGTGACACTGCTGTTGTTTTTTTTGAAAATATTTTAAAACATGCTATCATTTTTTCAAATTAACTAGAGATTGTCTGGTTGAAAATGCAGCACAGAGTTCTGCCTGTTTACATACAAAGATCTGGATAAATCACATTCAGAATTTTCTCTGGCGTTTGAAAGTAGATATTTCTTTACAAATCTCCTTGACACTTTTTTTATGCGTTCCTGGAGAGATTGAGTGCAGAACTCATCCCTCCGAAATGTCAGATTGAAACTAGTAAACAAAGTCATTGCAACCTGGAATTGTATCCTTCTCGACCTGTCTGCAGCCTTTGACACAGTTGACCACACCATCCTCCTCCAACGCCTCTCCTCCATCGTCCAGCTGGGTGGGACTGCCCTTGCCTGGTTCCATTCCTATCTACCCAGTCATAACCAGAGAATCTCCTGCAATGGCTTCTCTTCCCATTCCCACAACGTTACCTCTGGAGTCCTTCAAGGATCTATCCTTGGCCCCTTCCTATTTCTTATCTGCATGCTGCCCCTTGGCGATATCATTCAAAAATATGTCAGGTTCCACATGTACACTGACGACATCCAGCTCTACCTCACCACCAGCTATATCAGCCCCTCCGCTGCTTCTGATTTGTTACGCTGATTGTCCAACATCCAGTATTGGATGAGTAGAAATTTCCTCCAATTAAATATTGGGAAGACCTAAGCCATTGTCTTTGGTCACCGCCACAAACTCCGTTCCCTAGTCACAGACTCTATCTCTCTCCCTGGCCACTGTTTGAGGCTGAACCAGAATGTTCGCAACCTTGGCATTCCATTTGACCCTGAGCTGAGCTTCTAACTCCATATCCTCTCCATCACCAAAACCACCTACATCCACCTCCGTAACATTGCCCGTCTCCGCCCCGCCTCAGCTCATCTGCTGCTGAGACCCTCATCCTTGCCTTTGTTACCTGTAGACTCGACCATTCCAAGGCCAGCCTTCTACCTTGCACCCTCCATAAAATTGAGCTTATCTAAAACTCTGCTGCCCGTAACCTAATTTGCGACAAGTCCCGTTCACCCATCACCCTTGTGCTCGCTGACCTACATCTGACAACGCCTCGATTTTATCCTTGTTTTCAAATCCCTCCATGGCCTCACCCCTCTTTTTCTCTATAATCTCCTCCAGCCCTACAACCTTCCAAGATCTTGGCGCTCCTCCAATTCTGGCCTCTTGCGCGTACCCGATTTTCATCGCTGCATCATTGGTGGCCGTGCCTTCTGCTGCCTCGGCCTAAGCTCTGGAATTCCCTCCCTAAATCTCTCTGCCACACTACCTTTCTCTCCTCCTTAAAATCTGCCTCTTTGACCAAGCTTTTGGTCGTCTGTCCTAATATATTCCTTATGTGGCTCGGTGGCAAATTTTGTTTGATAACGCTCCTGTGATGTGCCTTGGGTCGTTTTACTATGTTAAAGGTGCTGTATAAATTCACATTGATGTTGTTGTTAGAAGAAAATCAAGCCAACTACTGTAAGTGGTCTGGAAAAAAATTCTGCAGTCTTTTAAATGCAATTAATGGCCAGGTGATCTGTTTTTATGGTGTTAGTTGAGGGATAAATATTGGCCAGAACACCAGGAAAACTCTGACGCTGCTCTTCTTTTAATTCTGCTATGGGATCTTTTATGCCCACCTGAGTAGGCAGACAGGGCCTCAGTAAAGCATCTTATCCAAAACACAATGCAGCACTCCCTCAGTACTGCACTGAAGTATCAACCTACATTTATGTGCTTATGTCCTGGAGTGGGCCATGAACCCACAACCTTAAGGTTCACTTCCACTGAGCCAGACTGACATACAGAACAACATACGAATTTATGAATACGAATTAAGAGCAGGAGTAGGCCATTTGGCCCCTCGAGCCTGCTCTGCCATTTGATAAGATCATGGTGATCTGATTGTGACCTCAACCCTACTTTCCCGTCTACCTACTATAAACTTTGACTCCCTTGTTAATCAGGAATCTATCTAACTCAGCCTTAAAAATATTCAATGACAAGGTACCAAGCTTGTGCACCACCTAGTTCGGTCCACATAAGCCTTTGAGAAGGGAGATGTAAGTGGTAAATTTATTGCATAGGAACATAGAATCAGACATAGGCCATTCAGCCCCTTGAGCCTGTTCCGCCGTTAAATTATATCACGGCTGATCTGTACCTCAACCCCATTTACCCGCCTTTGCTCCATATCCCTTGATACCCTTGCCAGTCAAAAATCTGTTGATCTCAGTCTTGAAAGTCTCAATTGACCCAGCATCCACTCCCTTTTGGGGGTGTGAATTCCAGATTCCTGCTACCTCTGGTGTGAAGACGTGCTTCTTGATTTCACTCCTGAATGGCCTGGCTCTAATTTTAAGATTATGCCCCCTTGTCCTGGATTCCCCCATTTGAGAAAATAGTTTCTCTTTACCCCATTGAATCCTTTTATCATCTTATACAGCTCGATTAGATTACCTCTCAATCTTCAAAAGGCAAGGGAATACAAGCCAAGTTTATGAAACCTGTCCTTATAATTTAACTCTTTTAGCCCCAGTATCATTCTGGTGAATTTGCACTGCACCCCCTCCAAGGTCAATATACCCTTCCTGATTTGCGGTGCCCAAAACTGAACACAGTACTCCAGATGGGGTCTGGCCAAGGCTCTATACACCTGAAGCATAACTTCCTCCCCTTTGTAATCCAGCAAAGGCCAACATTCCATTAGCTTTTTTGATTGCTTTTTGTACCTGTCGAGTGGCTTTTAGTGATTTGAGTATATGGACACCTAAATCTCTTTGGTCCTCCACAGTTCCTAGTTTCTTACCATTTAGGAAATTTATTGGCAGGAACCTGATAAAAAGGCCTCAGTTTTTCCAGTGTTCAATTAGAGAAGGTTCTGGCTCATCCATTATTTGATGTTAGATAAGACAGACTGATAACACAGAAGTGATTGTGGAGTTAACGGTGGTGGTGGGAGAGGAGTAATCTGGCAGTGAACATGTGAGAATGTGAGGAGAAACCCCTGCTGGAGATATGCTGACCTCAATGGTACAGATAGGAGTGGAACCAAGTGGGGGAACCCACCAAAGAGTTTCAATATTCCATTGACACACAATTTTCCAAACTCAACCACACGGTACAAACTTGGCTGATGATTTTTCTTGTATTAAATGTCACTTTTTCACATTTGACTCCGTGGATCGTGAATATTTGAACCACTGATACAAGACTAGTTTTAGATCTTCCATGTGAAAAATGGTGATGGAATACAGGGCGGAATTCCTTATTTGCGCCATTATGCACAATATGACAGACATACTACGGCATGAACATTTTAATTTTGTTCACTAACTGTAACTAAAATACCTTTTCTACATCCAACATTTGTAGCAGCAGTGTCTATACAAAAAGTCACCCAATTTGTAAATTGAGATTATACTTTTGGACCATATTCTGCATTGCAGCAAAAATTCTAGGTGCAGTGCAGTGTTCACTCAAAATCCAGAAACAGCATGGTGACTTTCTGATGCTAAAAATTCTGACAGTCACTGGATTCATATTTAGTAAATTTTTATCATTACTGCCATGTACTGAATGCAATTTTTATTCTCATCACCATATACTTGATGATTGCAGGTGACAAGCGTTCATTTATTGTACATGAAGATTTCATCCTGGAGCAGTGATACTGCTGGGCAATTTTACTGTCAGGAAATGTTTTCAGGAATAAAGGAACTACAAGCTTGCCTTACACAATCGGGGAAGATTGTACTTAATTAGATGCCCAGTATATGAGAGCTCAGTATTCGTGACCTAAAAAAAATAATATATTTTTAAAGAAGTTTCTGAGTTCCCTCAGCTATAATGTCATTCTTGGGTTCTGCAGCATGAGCCGTGTATTCCAGGATAATCTATACTGATGTGAAAATGGGAAAAATGGATAAAAAATATCAGATAGACACAAGTGTAAAGAGTGCTAAAAATGTGTACATATATGTCAGGGCTTGGACCCAGAAGGAATCATGTAAGTGTCATTTAAAATGTTACAGGTTTATGGCTCAGGAAATTGGACAAAAGAAATGGTATTTGTAATACAAGAGAAAAAAAATGTTAGCACTAGACCAGACTGCAGATAACATTTTAGCCACATACTAAATACATGTGAATGAATATGGGTTTCTTTGAAGAGCAAACTAAAAAAAAAGTTTGTGAAAACCATTGTAAGTTGCTACTTGTTTCTAAATTAGCATGAATGACAATTAAACTGTCATTCCTTTTGCCCTAACCTAATTGGCCTACTTATCCAACAGTCAAAGCTATGGGACTCCAGACCAAAGATTGGCAATGCGTTTTGCATGATATCACTTTAGGTTTGTCTTGACAAATTTGTTTCTCTGATGAAATCAAGTTGCAATCAGGAGTTGGCTTTAATATTTTTTATGTTTACTTGTGTGAATTTGATTTTCCAGGCACTCTTCCTGCAAGTAGCAATTTTGATGTTGACATTGCACAGAGAAAAAAATTACATGGCATTTTTTCTGTTGTTTTCACCCAGAAATAATGATTCGCATAATTTGTACTGTAGGAAATGACTTGCCTGGCTAATTTCTTTGCCGACTCCAATTCAAATACTTTAGGTTCACAAACACTTTCCTCCTCACCATCTGCCATCATCATGAAACTTTTGCTCAGCTTAGCTTCAAGTGAAGAAAAATGTGTTGCCTAGTAACCATTGCAAGGGTAGAAATGATGTGGAAATATGTTGCATGACATATTCTCATTATTTTCCTCTCATTATAATACTCCATATTTGGATGGACATGTTATATGCCTAACACCACTTCCGGTGGAAAATGCTGGAAGAGCTGTGGAGATGTGGGAATCTGGCGGAACTGCTCTCCAACCGACATTCCCCCCTCACCTGCCCTGGTTACACTGCTTTACTGGTGTAACAGGTAAGGAAATCCGGCCCCAAAGTATTTTGGCTAAAGATTATTTGAGAGTTGATTGACTGCTTTAGAATTGTCAGTTGTACTTGTGAATAATGACACTCCGCTTTTTCTCACCACGTCTTTCTAAATGCGTCATCTATCCTTTTTTGAATTGGTCTACTAGTTCTCAACAATGTGCATCTCTTCCCTTTGTGTTGTGGTTGCAGTAGATTATTGGATAAATTCAGATTAAAAATAGAATCATAGCATTTTACAGCACAGAAGGTGACCATTTGATTCATCGTTCCTGTGCCTGCTCTCTGAAACAGCTATCCACTTAGTCCCATTTTCATGCCCTTTCCCCAAGCCCTTTTCTTTTTCAAATATTTATCCACTTCCCTTTTAAAACGATTATGGATTCTGATTCCACTACAGTTTCTAGTAGCGCATTCCATGTCCCAACAAACCTTCGAACCTCTCCCCTTGTTCTTTTGGTGCTGATCTTAAATTTATTCTTTTTAGTTATTACCTCACTGACCAGGGGAAATAGTTTTCCCTATTCACCTTATCAAAACTCCTTGGTAAAAGGCATCTTTGTACTCCAGCTTGAGTACAAAGCCAATTTGCACACAGAATGACAAATAAATTGCAGAAAATCTTGGACCATTAATGTATTCTGATCCTCACTGTGCTTTGCCTGCTAAATGCTTTAGTCATGCAGTAACATCACATTGATATGAAGGAAGGTAGACTAAAATACAGGTAAGAAAATAAACTATGGGGTTGAATTTTCCTCCTGGCAGGAATGTGGGAAGCAGCTGCCTGGCCGTTAAAATTGAGTGGTTTGGAGGCCGCCACGGGGGACCTGTGGGAACAGTCCACGACACAAGGTAAGTGGATCGGAGAGGCTGGGTAGGGGAATCGTGGTCGGGGGAGGGGGGAAGCCTGGAGCAGGGGTTGCCCAAGGTTTCCATGCACACAAGGAAACATCAAATAAATTTTTAAAAATTACCTTACTGAGCCTCTTCTAGCCCTCGATATAGCTCATGGCAGCTTTGGGTAGATGGGGAAGCCGTCACTTTTCCCCCACTTAGCTCCCAAGTAAAAATAATAGTCAGGCACTGATGACGACTTCAGAGCCCGATCTGTATATTTAAAGAGGATTTCGCCAACTTCCAAACTTTCCCAACTTTTTGCCTGCAATTTAAAATAGCAGTCGGTCACATCAGGGCAGGAACGGAGTGAATAATTCCTCCACTCCATTTTAACTGTGATCCTGTCAGGTTTCCGCTGGGTGGGGGAAGTTAAAATTTATCCCTGTGCATCTTTAAGTTACTAAAGAGTAATTGCAAATAAAATGTTTCTAAGAATGAAGTGAGAGTGGTCTTAATTAAGAGATTACAGTGTATGCATATAAAACAAAAGCTATAGCTGGGACATGTCTTACGTAAGGAATGAACCCCAAGACCAAAATTGGCCCTGGATTGACTTACTAATCAGTGTAGGGGAATACACTACATTTGAAGATTTGAGAATATCGCTTGGCCAGAGACATTGAAGCTTTATGGTTGATCAAATCAATGGAGCTCAGCATGCAATGAATATGAAGAAGATGCAAGGGAGTTCACCCAGACAATATCACTAAAACAGATGATCTGGTCATTATCACATTGCTGTTTGTGAGATCTTGCTGTGTGCAAATTGGCTGCCACATTTCCTACATTACAACAGTGACTAAACTTCAAAAGTACTTCATTGGTTGTAAAGCACTTTGGGGCATTCTGAGGTTGTGAAAGGCGCTATATAAATGCAAGGTTTTTCAATCCAATGATTGATGAATGTGGGGGGGAAACATTTTAAACTATTTCACATGACGAAAGGAAACTAGATGAAGCCGAAGTAAATATCTTAAAAAGGCACTCATCACATTTGTCTTCGACCAGAATGCAAACAATCTAAATATCCTGGTGTATCCAACATGGTGGCAGTGACTATACTACAGCTTTTTCGAGAGAACTTTGTCACATGTTCAAATACATGCAATGCTATCCTGGGCCAAATGCAATGTAATGTTGTTCGATGCTACAACATCTTGACTGTACAAACTTTCTGGAAACCCCATAAACCTGAAAGGCCTAAATATATTTAAATTTGGTGCATGGGGGGCACTCAGGAGAAGGACCACATTGCATTAGGAAATCAGAGGAAATTGATTTTGAGACAGCTAACTGGTAGAAATGGCTCCCACCTCAATTTGCTGGCCAGAAAAATGATTTAACTGCAGGAAAGCGTCAAAAACAACATGGAATTTCCGGGCTATAGGGTCCAAGGCACCTGCCCCAATTCTTTCCTTAATGCTATTACTTGAACAAATGCATGTGGATTTGTGTGCTTGTACTTCTGAATGTTAACAAATTAACAGTTTCCCCTGATACCAGTTCTTATTTTTATATGCTCTCATCAGGCTAATGTCCATCATTCTCATGGTTTGTATCGATAATATTGTCATCATTAATTGATAAAAAGTCATTTTAATTGCCATCCCACTGAACTCCAGTGATGTTATTTACACTTTGTTCAAAAACTTCAGAGTGGTGCTGCCCAACAAGCTTAATAAGAAGAGTGTGGTGTTTCAGAGTTTTTTTCCACAGAAAGGATTTGGGGAAAAACAGAGTTAATTTTAATATTGAGTTTTTAAAAGTATAATATATTCAAACAAGTTTTTAAAAAAGGCTGCGACGATGGTTAGAGACAATAGGCAAAAATGAACTAGCTTTGTCATTGCTTCCTCATGGACATTAAATAATAAGCAATTTGTTAGTTTGCCTCAACAATCAAAAAATACTTCACACACATTGTATTGGAAAATCTTTGATTCACTTTTTTGACTGCGAACAGAAAATTATAAGACAGAGGCTGGGACACAAACTGCCAGAGAAGCTTTTGGAATTAGGATTCAGTCAAGTTTTTAAAAGAGAAAGCTGTAAGAGCTCTCACAGGGACTAAGAGGTCAGAAATGCTAAAAGAAAAGTTAGAAATCACCTTGTTCAAGTCATGTAAGATAATCCACAGATGTGGGGAATCATGGTATGTTCTTTATTTTTGTATTGTGCAGAGACAAGTTGTACAGGTTGAACTAATTAAACCTAATCATCACTGTATGGTAAAAGGAGAGTCCGAGAGTGGGAGGAGAGTCCGAGAGGTGAGCGCAGTGTTAAAGGAGAGTTCGAGAGCGGGAGGAGAGTCCGAGAGGTGAGCGCAGTGTAAAAGGAGAATCCGAGAGGTGAACGCAGTGTAAAAGAGAGTCCGAGAGCGGGAGGAGAGTCCGAAAGGTGAGTGCAGTTTAAAAGGAGAGTCCGAGAGTGAGAGGAGAGTCCAAGAGGTGAGCGCAGTGTAAAAGGAGAGTCCGGGAGGTGAACGCAGTGTAAAAGGAGAGTCCCGAGAGCGGGAAGAGATTTCGAGAGGTGAAGGCAGTGTAAATCTAAGGCAAGTCATGGCAGCAGAGCTCGCACCCGTGATATGCTCCTCCTGCACAATGTGGGAAGTCATGGACACTACAGGTGTCCCTGGCGACCATGTTTGCAGGAAGTGTGTCTAGCTGCAGCTACTGGCTAACCGCATTTCGGAGCTGGAGCTACGGGTGGATTCACTGTGGAGCATCCGCGATGCTGAGATTATCGTGGATAGCACATTCAGTGAGGTGGTCACACCGCAGGTAAAGAATACGCAGGCAGAAAGGAAATGGGTGACCGCCAGGCAGAGTAAAAGGACTAGGCAGGTAGAGCAGGAGTCCCCTGGGGCCATCTCCCTCTCAAACAGATATACCGCTTTGGATACTGTTGGGGGAGATGGCTTATCAGGGGAAAGCAGCAAGAGCCAATTTCATCGCACCACAGGTGGCTCTGCTGCACAGGAGGGGAGGAATAAGAGAGGCAGGGCTATATTGATAGGGGATTCAATTGTAAGGAGAACAGATAGACATTTCTGCGGCCGCAAACGTGACTCCAGGATGGTATGTTGCCTCCCTGGTGCTAAGGCCAAGGATGTCACGGAGCGGCTGCAGGGCATTCGGGAGGGGAAGGATGAACAGCCATTAGTCGTGGTCCATATCGGTACCAACGACATAGGTAAAAAAAGGAATGAGGTTCTGCAAGGTGAATTTAAGGAGTTAGGAGATAAATTAAAAAGCAGGACCTCAAAGGTAGTGATCTCAGGATTACTACCAGTGCCACGTGCCAGTGAGTATAGGAACAGGAGAATAGACAGGATGAATGCGTGGCTGCAGGGATGGTGTAGGAGGGAGGGATTTAGATTCCTGGGACATTGGGACCGGTTCTGGGGAAGGTGGGACCTGTACAAGTGGGTCAGGTTACACCCAAGCAGGACCGGGACCGATGTCCTCGCAGGGGTGTTTGCTAGTGCTGTTGGGGAAGGTTTAAACTAGAATGGCAGGGGGATGGGAATGTGAGCAGGGAGACAGAGGAGGGGGAAACAAGGATAGAAACAAAAGACAGAAAGGGAAGAAGCAATAGTGGAAGGCAGAGAAAACAAGGGCGAAAAACAAATACGGCCATTGTGTAAAATAAAACTAAGATGACTAGCAATCTTAAAAAGACAAGTCTAAAGGCATTGTGTCTTAATGCGCGGAGCATTCGCAATAAGCTAGATGAATTAACAGCGCAGATAGATATTAATGGTTATGATATAGTTGCGATTATGGAGACATGGCTGCAAGGTGACCAAGAATGGGAACTGAACATCCAGGGGTATTCAATATTTAGGAAGGACAGGCAAAAAGGGAAAGGAGGTGGGGTAGTGTTGTTAGTAAAGGAGGAAATCAATGCAATAGTGAGGAAGGATATTGGCTCGGAAAATCATGATGTGGAATCTGTATTTGTGGAGCTAAGAAATGCCAACCGAAACTAGGGTCCTGAATCTAAATAAAGGAAATTAGGAAAGTATGAGGTGTGATTTGGCTAGGATAGATTGGGGAACTTTACTAAAAGGGATGACGGTGGATAGGCAATGGCTAATATTTAAAGAACGTGTGCAGGAATTACAACAATTATTCATTCCTGTCTGGGTAAAAATAAAACAGGAAAGGTGGCTCAACCGTGGCTTACAAAAGAAATTAGGGATAGTATTAGATCCAAGGAGGAGACATATAAAATTGCCAGAAAAAGCGGCAAGCCTGAGGATTGGGAGCAGTTCAGAATTCAGCAAAGGAGGACAAAGAGATTGATTAAGATGGGAAAAATAGAGTATGAGAGTAAACAAACAGGGAACATAAAAACTGACTGTAAAAGCTTCTATAAATAAGTCAAGAGAAAAAGATTAGTGAAGACAAATGAAGGTCCCTTACAGTCAGAAATGGGGGAAATTATAATGGGGAACAAAGAAATGGCAGAACAATTAAACACATATTTTGGTTCTGTCTTCACAAAGGAGGACACAAATAACCTGCCAGAAATATTAGGGAACCAAGGGTCTAGTGAGAGGGAGGAAATAAAGGAAACCAGTATGAGTAAAAAAAATAGTGCTAGGGAAATTAAAGGCTGACAAATCCCCAGGGCCTGATAATCTACATCCCAGAGTACTAAAGGAAGTGGCCCTGGAAATAGTGGATAGATTGGTGGTCATCTTCCAAAATTCTATAGACTCTGGAACAGTTCCTACAGATTGGAGGGTGGCAAATGTAACTCCACTATTTAAAAAAGGAGGGAGAGATAAAACAGGGAATTACAGACCAGTTAGCCTAACATCAGCAGTGGGGAAAATGCTAGAGTCTATTATAAAAGATGTGATAACAGAACACTTGGAAGGCATTAACGGGATTGGACAAAGTCAGCATGGGTTTATGAAAGGGAAATCATGCTTAACAAATCTACTGGAGTTTTTTGGGGATGTTACCAGTAGAATAGATAGGGGAGAACCAGTGGATGTGGTGTACTTGGATTTTCAGAAGGCTTTTGATAAGGTCCCACACAAGAGGTTAATGTGCAAAATTAAAGCACATGGGATTGGGGGGAGTATACTGGCATGGATTGAGAATTGGTTGACAGACAGGAAACAGAGAGTAGGAATAAACGGGTCTTTTTCCGTGTGGCAGGCAGTGACTAGTGGGGTACCGCAGGGATCAGTGCTTGGGCCCCAGCCATTCACAATATATATCAATGATTTGGATGAGGGAACTAAATGTAACATTTCCAAGTTTGCCGACGACACAAAGCTGGGGTGGAATGTGAGCTGTGAGGAGGATGCAAAGAGGCTCCAATGTGATTTAGACAAGTTGGGTGAGTGGGCAAGAACATGGCAGATGCAGTATTACATGGATAAATGTGAGGTTATCCACTTTGGTCGTAAAAACAGAGAGGCAGATTATTATTTGAGTGGTGATAGATTGGGAAAAGGGGAGGTGCAACGAGACTTGGGTGTCCTTGTACACCAGTCGCTGAAAGCGAGCATTCAGGTGCAGCAAGCAGTTAGGAAGGCAAATGGTATGTTGGCCTTCATTGCAAGTGGATTTGAGTACAGGAGCAGGGATGTCGTACTGCAGTTATACAGGGCCTTGGTGAGACCACATCTGGAGTATTATGTGCAGTTTTGGTCTCCTTATCTGAGGAAGGATATCCTTGCCATGGAGGGAGTGCAACGAAGGTTCACCAGACTGATTCCTGGGATGGCAGTACTGACGTATGAGGAGAGATTGGGTCGACCAGGCCTATATTCACTATATTCCCTGCAAATACACAGGGTCTGCTCAGACGAGGAGGAACGCGATGGACACCTACAGACGCTGAAAGACGCCCTAGTAAGAACGGAATATGATGCTCGACTCATCGATCGACAGTTCCGACGGGCCACAGCGAAAAATCGCGTAGACCTCCTCAGAAGACTAACACGGGACGCAACCAACAGAGTACCCTTCGTCGTCCAGTACTTCCCCGGAGCGGAGAAACTACGCCATGTTCTCCGCAGCCTTCAACATGTCATCAATGATGACGAACACCTCGCTATGGCCATCCCCACACCTCCACTACTCGCCTTTAAACTGCCACCCAACCTCAAACAAACCATCGTTCGCAGCAAATTACCCAGCCTTCAGGAGAACAGCATCCACGACACCACACAACCCTGCCACGGTAACCTCTGCAAGACATGCCAGATCATCGACACAGATACCACCATCACACGAGAGGACACCACCCACCAGGTGCACGGTTCATACTCCTGTGACTCGGCCAACGTTGTCTACCTCATACGTTGCAGGAAAGGATGCCCCAGAGCATGGTACATTGGCGAGACCATGCAGACGCTGCGACAACGGATGAACGGACACCGCGCGACAATCGCCAAACAGGAGGGTTCTCTCCCTGTCGGGGAACACTTCAGCAGTCATGGACATTCAGCCACCGACCTTCGGGTAAACATACTCCAAGGCGGCCTTCGAGACACACGACAACGCAAAATCGTCGAGCGGAAATTAATAGTCAAGTTCCGCACCCATGAGGACGGCCTCAACCGGGATCTTGGGTTCATGTCACACGACACGTAACCCCACCAGCGAACAAATGTTATCTGTTTTTAATATAACGGGTCATTGACTGTCTTCGTTCTGTCTCTCTCTCTTTTTATTGGGGGGGTTGTATATTCAGTGGCCTTTTAGATGACACCTTTCTGTCTGCTCACTGTGATTGCCTTGGCAACGGGCAGTAATCACCAGGTTTTGTTAGGTGATCTTAAAATGCGAAGGATTCGAAATTGTCATTTCCACACCGCCTGAGGAAGGGGAAAGCCCCCGAAAGCTTGTGGGATTAAAAATAAAATCGTTGGACTATAACTTGGTGTTGTAAAATTGTTTACAATTATATTCACTAGAGTTTAGAAGAATGAGAGGTGATCTCATCGAAACATATAAGATTCTAACAGGACTAGACAGATTAGATGCAGGGAGGATGTTCCCGATGGCTGGGGAGTCCAGAACCAGGGGTCACAGTCTCAGGATACGGGGTATGCCATTTAGAACCGAGATGAGGAGAAATTTCTTCACTCAGAGGGTGGTGAACCTGTGGAATTCTCTACCACAGAAGGCAGTGGAGGCCAAGTCATTAAGAACATAAGAACATAAGAAATTGGAGCAGGAGTAGGCCAATCGGCCCCTCGAGCCTGCTCCGCCATTCAATAAGATCATGGCTGATCTGATCCCAACCACAAATCTAAAGAACACAAGAAGTCGGAGCAGGACCCGGCCACATAGCCCCTGGGCCCTCTCCGCCACCCACAGGGCATTGACCGATCCGAACTCAGCTTCATGTCCAATTTCCTGCCCGCTCCCCATAACCCCTAATTCCCTTTACTTCTAGGAAACTGTCTATTTCTGTTTTAAATTTATCTAATGATGTAGCTTCCACAGCTTCCTGGGGCAGCAAATTCCACAGACCTACCACCCTCTGAGTGAAGAAGTTTCTCCTCATCTCAGTTTTGAAAGAGCAGCCCCTTATTCTAAGATTATGCCCCCTAGTTCTAGTTTCACCCATCTTTGGGAACATCCTTACTGCATCCACCCGATCAAGACCCTTCACAATCTTATATGTTTCAATAAGATCGCCTCTCATTCTTCTGAACTCCAATGAGTAGAGTCCCAATCTACTCAACCTCTCCTCATATGTCCGCCCCCTCATCCCCGGGATTAACCGAGTGAACCTTCTTTGTACTGCCTCGAGAGCAAGTATGTCTTTTCTTAAGTATGGAGACCAAAACTGTATGCAGTATTCCAGGTGCGGTCTCACCAATACCTTATATAACTGCAGCAATACCTCCTTGTTTTTATATTCTATCCCCCTAGCAATAAAAGCCAACATTCCGTTGGCTTTCTTGATCACCTGCTGCACCTGCATACCAACTTTTTGATTTTCTTGCACTAGGACCCCCAGATCCCTTTGTACTGCAGTACTTTCCAGTCTCTCGCCATTAAGAAAATAACTTGCTCTCTGATTTTTCCTGCCAAAGTGCATAACCTCACATTTTCCAATATTATATTGCATCTGCCAAATCTCCGCCCACTCACCCAGCCTGTCTATATCCCCTTGCAGGTTTTTTATGTCCTCCTCACTCTCTACTTTCCCTCCCATCTTTGTATCATCTGCAAATTTTGATATGTTGCACTCGGTCCCCTCCTCCAAATCGTTAATATAGATTGTAAAGAGTTGGGGACCCAGCACCGACCCCTGTGGAACACCACTGGTTACTAGTTGCCAGTCCGAAAATGAACCATTTATCCCAACTCTCTGCTTCCTGTTCGATAACCAATCCTCCACCCATGCCAGAATATTACCCCCAATCCCGTGATTTTTTATCTTAAGTAATAATCTTTTATGTGGCACCTTGTCGAATGCCTTCTGGAAGTCTAAATACACTATGTCCACTGGTTCCCCTTTATCCACCCTATACGTTATATCCTCGAAGAACTCAAGCAAATTTGTCAGACATGACTTCCCCTTCATAAAGCCATGCTGACTTTGTCCTATTAAATTATGCTTATCTAAATGTTCCGTTACTGTCTCCTTAATAATAGACTCCAAAATTTTACCCACCACAGATGTTAAGCTAACTGGCCTATAATTTCCAGCCTTCTGCCTACTACCCTTTTTAAATAACGGTGTTACATTAGCAGTTTTCCAATCTGCCGGGACCTCTCCTGAGTCCAGGGAATTTTGGAAAACTATCACCAAAGCATCCACAATCCCTACTGCCACTTCCCTCAAGACCCTAGGATGGAAGCCATCAGGTCCAGGGGATTTATCCGCCTTGAGTCCCATTATTTTACTGAGTACCATCTCCTGAGTGATTTTAATCGTATTTAGCTCCTCCCCCCCGAGAGCCCCCTGTTTGTCCAGTGTTGGGATATTCTTAGTGTCCTCTACTGTAAAGACTGAAACAAAATATTTGTTCAGCATTTTTGCCATCTCCATGTTTCCCACCATTAATTTCCCGGTCTCATCCTCTAAGGGACCTATGTTTGCCTTAGCCACCCTTTTTCTTTTTATATAACTATAGAAACTCTTGCTATCTGTTTTTATATTTTTTGCTAATTTCTTTTCATAATCTAACTTCCCTTTCTTAATCAATCCTTTAGTTACTTTTTGCTGTCTTTTGAAGAATTCCCAATCTTCTATCCTCCCACTAAGTTTGGCTACCTTATATGTCCTTGTTTTTAGTCGGATACTATCCTTGATTTCTTTACTTAGCCACGGATGGCTGTCATTTCTTTTACACCCTTTTTTCCTCAGTGGAATATATTTATTTTGAAAGTTGTAAAATAACTCCCTAAATGAACACCACTGCTCATGTACCGTCTTACCCTTTAATCTATTTTCCCAGTCCACTTTAATCAATTCCGCTCTCATACCATCATAGTCTCCTTTATTCAAGCTCAGTACGCTTGTTTGAGAATCAACCTTCTCACCCTCTAATTGGATATGGAATTCAACCATGTTGTGGTCGCTCGTTCCAAGGGGATCCTTAACTAGGACATTATTAATTAATCCTGACTCATTACACAGGACCAGGTCCAAGGTTGCCTGCCCCCTTGTAGGATCAGTTACATACTGCTCAAGAAATCCATCCCTGATGCACTCAATGAACTCGTCCTCAAGGCTGCTCTGCCCAATTTGATTTGTCCAGTTAATATGATAATTAAAATCCCCCATAATTATGGCTGTTCCCTTATTACATGCCCCGACTATCTCCTGATTAATACTTCTTCCAGCAGAGTTGCAACTATTAGGAGGCCTAATTCAAGAAGGAGATAGATATATTTCTTAATGCTAAAGGGATCAAGGGATATGGGGATAAAGCGGGAACAGGGTACTGAGTTAGACGATCAGCCATGATCATTTTGAATGGCGGAGCAGGCCCGAAGGGCCGAATAGCCTACTCTTGCTCCTATTTTCTATGTTTCTATGTTTCTATGTTCACTCACTGTGAAATAAAGCAGCTTAATGATTCAGATCAAGTTTCATATCGCTTACTCTCTTTCTTTGGAGAGACTGAAGAAGCACATTTACAAAAGACATGAAAACGTGGTCTGGGTTACAAGGGGGTGCCATTGTTACACTTCTGGCTTTCGCTATTATGTATGCAGATATAGGGCACTGTGGGTTAACGCCCATTTAAGTAAGATGCTCAGACCACTTAAGGGAGTGACTGATGCCACTAAACTGGAGAAGGTATTTCTGGCAGACCTGAATTTATAACAGAGAGAAGGAAGGTCAATAGTCATTTTGTCTGGGCTGAATTTAAACAGGCGATGATAACTTGGGGCGGGGATTAGGGGTGCATGGGCCGAAGCGGATGGTGAACTGTCTGGCCCCCGAAGCATAAGGCCCGGGAGATTTTAACTCCTGGGCCTCATTTGCGCACCCAGATACTGACTCCTACCTGATGCTGGCGGGAATGATGTCACTGCTGGAGGGCAGGAGTCAAAATTGGCGGGGGGTCAGCTGTCGCCGGGGTAAATGGTCCCCGGCAAGGTAACAATCGATTGTGGGGGGGTGGGGTTGGCGAATCTGTGATCGGGGGTCGGAGGGAAGCGCCCACAAGGAACAGTTAAATATTAAATTGACGATTTACTTGGGCCTCCTGTGGCCTGGATCCTTTCTATTAGCTTTCGTTGCGGGCCTTATTCGGGTCTGTGGTTAAAATGACCTGCGCGACCCCATGACGTCATGGGGTTGCGACACTCCCATTTACATTAGGACCCTGTTCCTATGGGGTTGCCATCCCTGAATTCAGGCAAGTAAAAATGGTGAGGGGCAGAAACGCACCAGGAACGTGGCGCAAGCCCCCCACCATCTTACCCCCTCGCCCGTCTCGTTCCTGCCGGGCATGGGGATGGAGGGGGTAGTTAAAATCGGCCCTCAAATTTAGACTCCAGAAATGGACAGTGAGTCGGAAGAAAGCAAAATGCTCCAAAGTATCTTACTACCAAATGTATAAGATTGATTTCTACTTGACAGCAACTATTCCCTTTCGCAAACGTGAATTGAAATTGAGTCTTATTACCTGTGCTTTGGTTTTCATTTCCCAATGAAACAGACTCCATTGCGTCAAGTCCGTAATAAATAACTGGTAACTGGTAATTATCCAATTTGTTGACAATCCCTTTATTCAGTTGATATTTAGTTAATGACACAATCATTGCATCTAATTTAGTGTTTCGTTGCAATAATTTGCCGTGTGTGATGTGACTGACCCATTCCTATGAAACAGGTTTAAAGGTGCCATATAACCTTGCAATATTTGTTGACAAACATATGATGCAATGCTAAAAAATCATCTCTAAACACATCATTGCATTACATGCACGTGACACCATCATGCTGGAAGTGACACATGGCTCTTCTCCTTCTCTAAACAAAGAAGTTTGCCACTAAGTCTGTTTGTGTATCCGAAAGAATTCAGAACACTGGTAATGTTACTGTTATAAAACAGAAATTTCCCAATGTATTCAGTGGTGCACAAAACAAGATCAGGTTCACAGAAACTGAATTTTTATATAAATGATAAATAAAGGGAACTTTCTGTGAAAGTTGGAATAAACTCCAGAATGTACTATGCACATCTCATTTTGATGCTTTTGACGTACTTTGGCCTACTGCCAGGAAATGATGCTGTCTGATTAATATGAGACTTTCTTGAAATTCATCACTAGAGTATTTGTTATGCTGCTAAACCATTCATAATGAATATTTGCTTTTCAGGAATTATAAATAATTATGTTCTAAGATAGAAGCTTTCTAGATATATACTTGGTTTCTAACAATGATCTTTTTGGCTATATAATCAATGAATTGAATAATTGACCAACTGAACGTACCAAATGGGTTAATGCGTTATGCCATGCATTCCACAATCACATGTTGATCTTTTAATAATCATACTGGCTTCATGCGGCAGCACGGATGTATTCAGAGATCAACGAAAGTCAGTTTACTTTAATTTAAACTTGGTTTGAGTTATGTGCTAAGATAAAAATACAGTAAGATGGATTTTTAAAAATTCATTCTTGGGATACGGTCGTCAATGGCAAGGCCAGCATTTAGTGCCCGTCCCTGGTTGCCTTCCTGGTTGCTGGTCAATGGTGCCACCCTCACCCCCAGATGCTGATGGTGCTGGTGTGCCTTCTTCTTGAACCGCTGCAGTCTGTGTGGTGAAAGTACTTCCATAGTGCTGTTAGATAGAGAGTTCCAGGATTTTGACCCAGTAACGGTGAAAGAACGGCGATATATGTCCCAGATCAGGATGGTGTGTGACTTGGAGGGGAATTGGAGGTGGTGGTGTTCCCATGCACCTGCTGCCCTTGTCCTTCTAGGTGGTAGAGGTCATGGGTTTAGGAGGTGCTGTTGAAGAAGTCTTGGCGAGTTGCTGCAATGCATCTTGTAGATGGTACACACTACAGCCACGGTGCACCAGTGGTGGAGGGAGTGAATGTTTAAGGTGGTCGATTGGCTACCAGTCAAGTGGACTGCTTTGTCCTAGATGGTGTTGAGCTTCTTGAGTGTTGTTGGAGCTGCACTCATCCAGGCAAGTGGAGAGTATTTCATCACATTCCTGAGTTGTGCCTTGTAGATGGTGGAGAGGGTTTGGGGAGTCAGGAGATGAGCCTCTTGCCACAGAATACCCAGCCTCTGAACTGCTCTAGTAACCATGGCATTTATGTGGCTGGTCCAGTTCAGTTTCTGGTCAATGGTGTCCCCCAGGATAGTGGGGGATTCGGTGATGTTAATGCCATTGAATGTCAAGGGGAGGTGGTTAGACTCTCTCTTGATGGAGATGGTCATTGCCTGGAACTTGTGGCATGAATGTTACTTGCCACTTATCAGCCCGTTTGCTTGTTGTCCAGGTCTTGCTGCATGCGGGCTCGGACTGCTTCATTATCTGAGGAATTGCGAATGGAACTGAACACTGTGCAATCCTCAGTGAAAAGCCTCACTTTTGACCTAATAATTGAGGGAAGGTCATTGATGAAGCAGCTGAAGACAGTTCGGTTTAGGACGCGGCCCTGAGGAACTCCTGCAGCGATGTCCTGGGGCTGAGATGATTGACCTTCAACAACCACTACCATCTTCCTGTGTGCTAGGTATGACTCCAGCCACTGGAGAGTTTTCCCCCGATCCTCATTGACACTCACTTTTACTAGGGCTCCTTGGTGCTTCATTTGGTCAAATGCTGCCTTGATGTCAAGGGCAGTCACCTTCCCCTCACGTTTGGAATTCTGCTCTTTTGGCCATGTTTGGACCAAGGCTGTAATGAGGTCTGGAGCCGAGTGGTCCTGGCGGAACCCAAACTGAGCATCGGTGAGCAGGTTATTGGTTGTAAACAATTTTACAACACCAAGTTATAGTCCAGCAATTTTATTTTAAATTCACAAGCTTTCGGAGATTTTCTCCTTCCTCAGGCAAATGCATTTGCCTGAGGAAGGAGAAAATCTCCGAAAGCTTGTGAATTTAAAATAAAATTGCTGGACTATAACTTGGTGTTGTAAAATTGTTTACAATTGTCAACCCCAGTCCATCACCGGCATCTCCACATCAGGTTATTGGTGAGTAAGTGCCGCTTGATAGCACTGTCGACGACACCTTCCATCACCTTGCTGATGATTGAGAGTAGACTGATGGGGCGGTAATTGGCCGGATTGGATTTGTCCTGCTTTTTGTGGACAGGACATACCTGGGCAATTTTCCACATTGTCGGGTAGATGCCAGTGTTGTAGCTGTACTGGAACAGCTTGGCTAGAGGCACGGCTAATTCTGGAGCACAAGTCTTCAGCACTGCAACCGGGATGTTGTCGGGGCCCATAGCCTTTGCTGTATCCAGTGCACTCAGCCGTTTCTTGATATGACGTGGAGTGAATCGAATTGGCTGAAGACTGGCTTCTGTGATGGTGGGGATATCGGGAGGAGGCCGAGATGGATCATCCACTCGGCACTTCTGGCTGAAGATGGTTGCAAACGCTTCAGCCTTGTCTTTTGCACTCTTACGTTCCTTCTACTCTAATCTCTTATCCGAAAATACATCTAACACCTTCTTGAAGGAGTGCAAAGAGCCAGCCTCATTGCCATTTCTGGAAGGCTGTTCCACAGATTAATGGCCTTCTGAGAACAATGATTCTTCTGCACATCCAACCTCATTCCCTGCTTTCTCAATGTTAAGTAGTTTGCTTGGTGCCATAACTTCAATCCATCCACTTTTAAGTTATCAATACCTTTAATAATTTTAAAAACTTAAATCAGGTCCCCTTCAAGTCTACACCTCTCCAGCGAATCCAAACCCCAGGCATGAATCTATGTCCATATCTCAATGAATTTAGGCTGGGGTTCATCCTCATTGCTCTTCTCTGAACCCTCTCTAGAGCAAAAAATGTCCTTTTTGAGATGAGGAGGAACCTAAAGGGTACACAATACTCCAGATGAGATCTCACCAAAGCCTTAAATAACCCTATGATTGTGGCCCTAGTTTTGTACTGAACACTTTGGCCAATACAGCCCAGAACCCTGTTCACTCTTTTTTTATATTTCAAGACATACTTTATTCATAAAATTTGTAGAGGTACATACAATACAATTCAAGTCATATTTCAAACAATACAATACGGGTCATACAATTTGCAACGGTACATACAGTACAAATTCAACAGTCCCGGTACAATCAATACAGTTACGCCCAGCTACCTGGCACTGAGCTTAAACCTTTAGGAAGCAATAAAACCCACATTTTCAAGACTCTCTCCCTTCCTGTCACCTTTAATCTATATCCACTCATGTATTTTTTTTTAATCACTCGTTCTTAAGATGAAGGACATTTGCCAATCTTGGACCAACTTCCCCAATCTATCCAAATTCAGTTGCAGTTTCTTTCTTTCTTTCTTTCTTCCCATCATGCAACCTAGTATCATCCACAAATTTAATAACCATACCATTTATGCCCTGCTCCAGATTGTTATTAAATGTAGTTAAAATGGTGAGGACTCAGCACTGAACCTGGGCCACCCCACGAGTGACCAGACTCTATTGGGAAGCAGCCCCATTTAAAACCACTCTTCGTCTATGGTCCTTTAGCCAATTTGTGATCCACCGTGCAATATCATCCCCACACCTCATCTAGAGTATTCTGTACCTTTTATCACAGATCCCCTCATGTGGCACTTTATCGAAAGCTTTGTTTTGGAAATCCAAGTAGATTATATCTCCCACCTGACCCTGACAAATGAATGACATACACAACAGATAGAGGCTTCCAAGAAGTATTTATTGAAGCAATCACTGATTGCTTCTTAATTCAGCATGTAAGGACTAATAGTAGAAGGGATAATATCTTGGACTTAGTGTTCAATAATGAGCCATAGTTGATAGATGCCTAGAGGTGGGAAAGTAACTTGCTGATTTGGACTACTCTATCATAAAAGATTCAAAATATGGGGCTGTAGTAAGTTTAGGAATAGTAGCACGCTGGTGCTGGTTTTCAAAAAGGCTTGATTTATGGAAATGAAGAGAGACCTGGGAGCAGTTAAATGGGAAACGGTGGTGGGGGAGGATTATTACAACATGCATTGCAGATGGGGCACATTCAGAAAAGTCCTGAAATGATGTAATGCCTCATAGATCCTTATGAAGAGGAGAAGAGGGCCACAAGGCCGGGAAATTCCTCGGAGCTACTCCCGCTCCATCGGCGTCATTTCGCCAGAAGTGCAGCAAATCCACATTTACGTGCCTAAGTGATGTTTCTGCCACACATCCGGCGGAACGGGAGCATCTCTGAGCAATTTCCCAGCCAATGGCTTCAAGGGGCTAGCAGCTCAGGGTCTTCAGTTGCAGTGTATGGCTGTAATTCTGTCACTTTATTCCTAACACTTCTAATATTTGTACAGAAGGCCCTCTTCTCCTCTTCATAAGGATCTATGAGGCATTACATCATTTCAGGACTTTTCTGAATGTGCCCCATCTGCAATGCATGTTGTAATAATCCTCCCCCACCACCGTTTCCCATTTAACTGCTCCCAGGTCTCTCTTCATTTCCATAAATCAAGCCTTTTTGAAAACCAGCACCAGCGTGCTACTATTCCTAAACTTACTACAGCCCCATATTTTGAATCTTTTATGATAGAGTAGTCCAAATCAGCAAGTTACTCTCCCACCTCTAGGCATCTATCAACTATGGCTCATTATTGAACACTAAGTCCAAGATATTATCCCTTCTACTATTAGTCCTTACATGCTGAAAGTTTGGTGCAGTTTTATCCCTTGATTCTGTGTGGGTCCAACTGAACATGTGAATTGTTGCTTACATTGTCTGTGGTTGGACTCGCACTGTTATTTTGTAGGATGTGTATTTTATCCCTCGGCCTGATCAGTTTAAAGAAACCCTTAGTTCTTCCTTCATGTTGGCAGCGGAAAAGTTCACACCTCCCTTGCTCAGGTGAATGCCATTCTTATTGAGAAGTCCCAGTCTTCCAACGAGCTAGTTCCAATTGTCAGTGAGTGCTATCTTCTTACTCTCTGCTTAGCTTTGCAACCAGATGTTGAAATCCACTATCCTTCTTTTCATGGTCGGTAGGAGACCTGAAACAATAGCCTAACCAGTGGCCCTTAAAGGGCCCGCTGGTGCAGCTCCAAAAAAGGCCCAATATTTATTTGAAGGAATTTTTGTGGGGCCAGGAGGAGCAAGAATGCTCCTGCCCTTCACTCTCGGAATGGGTGGAAAGTCGACCGTCAGGATTTAAATGAGTCCCGAACATTACAATATCCCGGGCCGCATTCCTGGAGCAGAGGGTGAGTTTCTAACTCACATCGCTGCTCATTAACCTCCCTCCCACCCCCGAGCTAAAATCGGGGCCCTGATCGTTCCCATCTGTCAAAGCATTTCTGATTTTTCAACGATGCTTCAGCACACTTTATCAAGCTAGGGCCTTGAGCCACTGTTAAAGAGTAGCTGCTTTGATACAATGTGGCATTCCTGTAGCTTTAGATATGATCTGCTTGATCTAAGCTCAGACGAAATTTAGATCTTTTGACTGGTCGACACGGTGCCAACTATCTGTTTCATACAGCTCCAATTTGTCTGTCATGTAGCCAGTTCTTACTCCTTTCAAGATATGAACAGAAGGCCACATGGAGGCGGACCCTGTAGTACTTAAATATGCCAACTTGTGCTTTGACAAGCATTTTAAATGGTCCTGGGTTAAAGCTAGATATAAGTATGACTTGTTGCTAATTGGAGAAGAAACATACTGGATAAGACCATTGATGACTGAGAAAAACAGCAAAGCATCGCTTAATGATAGTACTCTCGCCTCTGAGTCAGAGGACTGTGAGTTCAAGCTCCACTCCAGGACTTGAGCACATAATCTGATCTGACACTTCAGTGCAGCACTGAGCGAGTGCAAGTTTAAACCGAGGTCTACTTGTTCAGGTAGACATAAAAGTCCACTATTCGAAGAAGAGGAGTGTCCTGGACAATGTTCATACCTCAACCAAAAAATACCAAAAACAGATTAACTGGTCTTTCATCTCATTGCTGTTTGTGGGGCCTTACTGTCGCAAATTGCTGCCACATTTACCCGAATAACAACAGTGACTTCAAAATAATTCATTCGTTTTGGAACATGTTCGGACATCCTGAGGAAGTGAAAGGTTTTTCTTCCTATTGCTTTGGTGTTCATTCTTTTTAATCTTTAGTTAATTCCTATGACAACAATTCAAGCTGCTGTTCAGGAAACTGGTGCACCTAAGGGCAGATAATTGAATTCTGTCTGTTGTATTTGACAGGTAGAAAAAAATGGAATCACCAACAGATGGTAAACTGTTACTAAAAACACCTTCCTATCCTTTAAGAATAGTTCTGCCAAAACAATTTTGATCAAGTCCTCCAATGCTCAGCACCACGTAGCTTCTGAGGAATGTACATGAATCTCATGAGCCATGGCCCAGAACCTTTAATGTATCTATGCCCAGACCACGTTAGCTGAGCACACCCCAACTTCCACTGCAAGGAGGTCCGAGTCATGTTCAGAGCCATACCTTAGATGTCCTTTGTACTTGGATCCATAGGCCTTCAACTAGGTGATGGGCTAGAAATTGGCATACATTGTGCCTGCATTTGGGGGTAAAAAGGGAGGCAAAATATATCAATTTAGCAGTGGGACAGCTTGCGATCTGCACAGGCATCCCAGGCGGGTGCCTAAAATAGGCATTAGGCCCCTTGAATATGTAAATTAGATGCTTAATGCCTTAAACGACCCCTTTGACAAATTGGTCACCACATGAGTGGTACAAGCATTGGGCCTGCCCAACTCAGGAGTCTTCAGCGGCCCCCCCGGTTTAAATTGGGAAGTCTGTCTGAAACCGTCAGAGAGTAATAATCAGGCCAGAAAGGTTATGTGGAAAAGAACTGCCACAGAATAATGCATTGTTTATCACAGCAGTCAAAGCTATTTAGTTATTTCCTCCTTACTTGAGGAGATAGTTACTTTCAATAACTACTTTAAAATCTATATGACTACAGTTCACTTATTTTTCCGTGTAATACATTTGTTTGACAGTTAAATCCTAAGTCAGTCCAGTGAAGTGTTTACTTTGCTGTTTTCTGAAATCACGGACGAATACGTGAGGCACATGAATCCAGTAAACCAAAATAAAGTGAAGTAATACTGTCCAATAAAGTGGACTGCTTTGTCCTGGATGGTGTTGAGCTTCCTGAGTGTTGTTGGAGTTGCACTCATCCAGGAAAGTGGAGAGTATTCCATCTCACTCCTGAGTTGTGCCTTGAAGGTGGTAGAAAGGCTTTAGGGAATCCAGAGGCGTGGAATACCCAGCAGAATACCCAGCCTATGACCTGCTTCAGTAGCCACGGCATTTATGTGGTTGGTCCAGTTCAGTGGTGACCCTCAGGATGTTGATGCTGGAAGACTCGGCAGTAGTAATGAACGTCAAGGGGAGGTGGTTATGGTCTCTCTTACTGGAGATGCTCATTGCCTAACACTTGTGTGGTGCGAATGTTACTTGCCATTTATGAGCCGAAGCCTGAATGTTGTCCAAGTTTTGCTGCATGCGGGCACGTACTGCTTCATTATCTAAGGAATTGCAAATGGAGCTGACCATCGTGCAATTATCAGTGAATAGCTCCACGTCTGACCTTATGACGGAGGGAAGGTCATTGATGAAGCAGCTGAAGATGGTGGATCCTAGGGCACTGTCCTGACGAATTCCTGCAGCAATGTCCTGTGGCTGAGATGATTGGCCTCCAACGACCACAACCATCTTCCTTTGTGCTCGGTATGACTCCAGCCACTGGAGAGTTTTCCCCCTGATTCCCATTGACCAGTTTTACTGGGGCTCCTTGGTGCCACATTCGGTCGAATGCTGCCTTGATGTGAAGAGTGTTCACTCTCACCTAAACCCTGAAATTCAGCTCTTGTGTCCATGTTTGGACCAAGGCTGGACCGAGGTCTGGGGCCAAGTGGTTTTTGTGGAACCCAAACTGGGCATTGGTGAGAAGGTTATTGAGGAGTAAATGCCACTTGGTAGCACTGTTAATGATTCCTTCCATCACTTTGCTGATAATTGGAAATAGGCTGATGGGGCTGGTTTGGATTTCCCCTGCTTTTTGTGGACAGGACATATCTGGGCAATTTTCCACATTGTTGGGTAGATGCCAGTGTTGTAGCTATAGAGGAACAGCTTAGCTAAGGGCTTGGCTATTTCTGAAGCTCAGGTCTTCAGCATTACAGCCAGGATATTGTTGGGCCCCATAACCTTTGCTGTGTCCAATGCACTCAGTCGTTTCTTGATGTCAGGAGGAGTGAATCAAATTGGCTGAAGACTGACATCTGTGATGGTGGGGACCTCAGGAGGAGCCCAAGAAGGATTATCCATTCAGCATTTCTGGCTGAAGATGGTTATGAACATTTCACCTTCTCTTTTGCATTCACATGCTGGGCTCCTCCATCATTGAAGATGGGAATGTTGATGGCGCCTCCTCTATGAATAGGAAAGTAAGAATTTACATGCATTATTTGGTGTTTGTGATTACTAACCAGCTGTATGTTCAGCAAGTGAAATCTCAACCTGTTAAGGAAGTTTGTGGAAAGGGGCATGTATGGCGATATGGTGCAACTGATGACATCTGATGACATCTTGTATTGTGGGTAGTAGTGTATGATCCCATCAACTTGATGAGCAAGTCCATGGGGAAGGTGATATAAATGAACAGGTTCTGCAAATGGTACATCAGTGACTTTTTATGCATTTGGGTATGGCTGATTGACAGATATTGTAAGTGCCCTCAGATGCAGCCTGAAATAACCTCATTAGGAATTCAGGATGCGGCAATCTTCATAGACTTTGGAAACATGTTGTCTCTGATGGAGGTGAACTTCATGGTCCAGGTGAGCATGTTGCATAACTGTTGTATAGCTTTACAAGTGAAGTGCAGCCTTCATAGGCATTGCTCATTGCTAAGGTGGAGCAGATAAGAGTGCCTTGGTCTGTGGATGAGAATGTGAGGGTACTGATGGGTGGGTGCCAGGCTTCTCCCGGGGTGCCCGATTAGATTTACTTCCATGCACTTCTCCGCCTCCTCATCCTGCTCTTCTTCAATGACTTTCCCTCCATCATAAGGTGCAAGAACTATAAAGTAGCGATAATGGGGGACTTCAACTATCCTAATATAGACTAGGATAGTAATAGTGTAAAGGGCAAAGAGGGGGAGGAATTTCTGAAGTGCATTCAGAAGAACTTTCTCGATCAGTATGTTTCTGGCCCAACGAGGAAGGAGGCATTGCTGGATCTAGTTCTGGGGAATGAGGTGGGTCAAGTGGAGCAAGTGTCAGTGGGGGAACATTTAGGGAACAGTGATCATAGTATCATAGGGTTTAGATTAGATATGGAAAAGGACAAGGAGCAATCTAGGGTAAAAATACTTAATTGGAGGAGGGCTAATTTCAATGGGTTGAGAATGGATCTGGCCCAGGTAAATTGGAATCAAAGATTGGCAGGCAAAATGAATAATGGGCGGCCTTTAAAGAGGAGATGGTTTGGATACAGTCTAGGTACATTCTCACGATGGGGAATGGTAGGGCAACCAAAGTCAGAGCTCCCTGGATGTTGAAAGAGCTAGAGAGCAAGATGAAACAGAAAAAAGTGGCATATGACAGATGTCAGGTTGATAATACAAGTGAGAACCAGGCTGACTATAGAAAATCCAGAGGGGAAGTGAAAAAGGAAATAAGGGGGCAAAGAGAGAGTATGAGAATAGACTGGCAGCTAACATAAAAGGGAATCCAAAAGTCTATATTAGGCATAAAAATAGGGTAGTAAGAGGAGGGGTGGAGCCGATTAGGAACCAAAAGGGAGATCTACGCATGGAGGCAGAAGGCATGGCTGAGATGCTAAATGAGTACTTTGCATCTGTCTTTACCAAGGAAGAAGATGCTGCCAAAGTCACAGGAGGAGGTAGTTGAGATACTGGATGGACTGAAAATTGATAAAGAAGAGGTACTAGAAAGGCTAGCTGTATTTAAAGTAGATAAATCACCTGGTCTGGATGGGATGCATCCTAAGTTGCTGAGGGCAGTGAAGGTGGAAATTGCAGAGGTGCTGGCCATAATCTTCAATCCTCCTTAGATATGGGGTCGTGACAGAGGACTGGAGAATTGCAGATGTTACACCCTTGTTCAAAACAGGATGTTAGGATAAACCCAGCAACTACAGGCCAGTCAGTTTAACCTGGGTGGTGGGGAAGCTTTTAGAAATGATAATCCGGGACAAAATTAATAGTCACTTTGACAAGTATGGATTAATAAAGGAAAGCCAGCACGGATTTATTAAAGGCAAATCGTGTTTAACTAACTTGATTGAGTTTTTTGATGAGGTAACAGAGATGGTTGATGAAGGCAATGCAGTTGATGTTGTATATATGGACTTTCAAAAGGTGTTTGATAAAGTGCCACATAATAGGCTTGTCAGCAGAATTGAAGCCTGTGGAATAAAAGGAGCAGTGACAGCATGGATACAAAATTGGCTAAGTGACAGGAAACAGAGAGTAGTGGTGAACGGTTGTTTTTCAGATTGGAGGAAGGTATACAGTGGTGTTTCCCAGGGGTCGGTACTAGGACCACTGCTTTTCTTGATATATATTAATGACTTGGACTTGTGTGGACAGGGCACAATTTCAAAATTTGCGGATGAAACTTGGAAGTGTAGTAAACAGTGAGGAGGATAGTAATAGACTTCAAGAGGACATAGACAGGCTGGTGGAATGGGCGGACATATGGCGGATGAAATTTAATGCAGAGAAGTGCAAAGTGATACATTTTGGCAGGAAGAACGAGGAGAGGCAATATAAACTAAATGGTAGAATTCTAAAGTGGGTGCAGGAATAGAGAAATCGGGGGTTTATGTGCACAAATCGTTGAAGGTGGCAGGACCGGTTGAGAAAGCGGTTAAAAAAGCAATGAGATTCCTGGGCTTTATAAATAGAGGCATAGAGTACAAAAGTAAGGAAGTTATGTTGAACCTTTATAAAACACAGGCTCGGCCACAACTGGAGTATTGTGTCCAATTCTGGGCACCGCACTTTAGGAAGGATGTGAAGGCCTTAGAGAGGGTGCAAAAAAGATTTACTAGAATGGTTCCAGGGATGAAGGACTTCAGTTACATGGATAGACTGGAGAGGCAGGTGTTGTTCTTCTTAGAGCAGAGAAGGTTGAGAGGAGATTTAATAGAAGTGTTCGAAATCATGAAGGGTTTAGATAAAGTAAATAAAGTGAAATTGTACCCATTGGCGGAAGAGTCGAGAACCAGAGGACATAGATTTAAGGTGATTGGCAAAAGAACCAAAGGTGACATGAGGAAAAACTTTTTTACGCAGCGAGTAGTTATGATCTGGAATGCACTGCCTGAAAGAGTGATGGAAGCAGATTCAATTGTGACTTTCAAAACGGAATTAGATAAATACTTAAAGAGAAAAAATCTGCAGGGCTATGGGGAAAGAATGGTGGAATGGGACTAACTGGATTGCTCTTACAAAGAGCTGGCATACACTCGACGGGCCGAATGGCCTCCTCCTGTGTTGTAACCATTCTATGATTCCTCTAAACAACACAAACAGAGGGGAATTGTAATGGATGCACCATTGTCTCCTTTTTTGAATGTCTCAGGCTAAAAAAGGAAGCCCAAGAGCATGCGGCAGAATGCTGAACCTAGCAGCAATATATTGATAAAAAGCAACAGCAGCAACAAAAATCCAAATGATTATTGAAGAGCAAGCTTACAGTGATGTAAAGATCTTGTGAAGTTGCCCTTTAGATGCACTCCCCGCTGTTGGCAGCTGCCGCCTTTTATGCATCAGTGTTCTTAGCAATAGGAGGGTCACAGGCAGAAACATTGGAAACTCTGACCATTGACATCATGGTAGTGTTTAAGTGCAATTTACATTCGGCCATCAGTAATTGGGTGACCACTTGCGGCCACTGAGCTCGCTTCAAGTGGAAGATCTTTACAGGTGTTGTTAAGAGTGAGAATGTGGCATCAGCCCTGCCACTGCTCCCATTTTTCTCTTCTGGCTGGCCCAAAACCACCCAAAAAAATCAAACAGCAAAATGGAGGAACATCCAACCCTTGAAGCGCAAAGACGTGATTTTCTCCTGTGCGATGCCACTGGATTGGTTTTACTTGATGCAATTCCCACTACAGTCTCTAGACTAATCTTCCATGTGTTTCTTGCGGTCTGAATACATTTAAATGTTGAAATATCCACTGAGTTGTCTTTGCGACTTCCTGCCTTGTTTTCTCTGTCTCAGTAATACTTCCATTTGGAAAGAGCAGATGACTCATTAAAAAAAACAAATTGTAAAATTTTTAAGTCTTTTAAAATAAAAATTTGGCCACATTTGATTAGAATTGTGTTCCTCTGAGGACAGGATGCTAGGCTGCAAAAACTTTCTTCAGTGTTCGGATAGGGGAAAATGTACCTGTCTACTATTTGGACACCGGCTGATTTATTAGCTGAATAATAAGTGATGAGTTAAATCTTGCCAGTGGTAATACACCACAGACAGAAGCTCCCCGGAGAGAATGAGGCGTCTAACCTGTTTTTTGTCAATTAGCAAAAAACGTTCTCAATGTCATCTCAACAGTCAGGAAGAGGAGTTTAATCAGAAACTCAGCAGTGCAGGAATTGTTATAGAAAATGCTTTTGACATCTAAAGGCAGGCTGGAGGATTCAGTGAGAAAGATAGATATCCTCCATTCACAGTGACTCATGTCACTGCTATCTATGTGGTACTACATATTCTTTGTGAGTAAGAAAAGAGAATCTTTGTAAGATGCAGCACACCCCTCTAAATATACATTTACAGAGTATACCAATGGGCCAATATGTATGTGAATGAAAAGAGAGCTGTTATAAGAGATACTGAGTGACCAATACTGCAAATATAATGCAATCTTCTTTTAATGTAGGGTAGATCCATTTTTATTAATGGCTGTACTTTGCAGCTGCTAAATTCTTACCAACGTGCTTTCATCTTTTATGAACATGTTGGCTTCAACTAAAGGTTCTTGTAATCTGTAGAAGCCATCTGCTGCAGTATCACTGGAGCCATGTTTGTAATATATTTACTATGGCATAATAGTCATAATTGCTGGAAGAATTTATCAACATTTGTTGGACTGGTCGAAGACAATTATGTAACAGCAAAATTCATATCCCTTGCTAACCTCATCATACTGAATTTTTTAAGACGATTGATACTAACATTGTTGTCACTATCCAAGACCACTCATCAGATTTAATTTGTATTTAAACCTTTTTAATGCTTCCTTTCGTACGCAAATATCGACTGGCTTATACTTGCTCATAGTCATAGCCTGCTTGGAGTTACAAATAATGCAACAGCAGTAAGATTTGGATGATAGTCTTAAATAAATATATTGCTCCCAAAATTCCTTGAGATGTGATCCTGACAGTTACACTGGGATTGCAACTATTAGTAACCTCCAGCGCTGACCCTGTTGGAGTTTGCAGGGGGCAGTGAGATGGCACTGAATATGCATGGGGCAGTCGGCTCCAAGCCACGCTATAGATGCATCTCCACCTGCTCCATGTAACAGGTAAATCCGGCACTTACCTGCCATTGGAGCAAGGTGGAGGGGTTGCCCAGACTGTACTTGACCCTAGCCATACCTTTTAACCACCTGCATACTGGGACTGAGCAGAAAAACTTTTGGAAATAAAAATGCCCCCTTTCTTCAAGGGTCTAGGCCACTTCCCTGGCTTGGACTCCACCAGTGGGGTCCGTTTTCATCCTTATGGAGGCTAGTACGCCTCAACTCACTCAGCGCAAAAGCCTCCAGAGATATGCTGGCTCCTAACTGACTCAGGCTAGCAGAAACTGACAACAACAGTAGAACAATAATCGTAGAACTGACTGAGACTGACAATAACAATGGAGCTGACTGAGACTGACAATAACAGCAGAACTGACTGAGACTGACAATAACAGTAGAGCTGACTGAGACTGACAATAACAATGGAGCTGACTGAGACTGACAATAACAATGGAGCTGACTGAGACTGACAATAACAGTAGAACTGACTGAGACTGACAATAACAGTAGAACTGACTGAGACTGACAATAACAATGGAGCTGACTGAGACTGACAATAACAGTAGAACTGACTGAGACTGACAATAACAATGGAGCTGACTGAGACTGACAATAACAATGGAGCTGACTGAGACTGACAATAACAATGGAGCTGACTGAGACTGACAATAACAGTAGAACTGACTGAGACTGACAATAACAATGGAGCTGACTGAGACTGACAATAACAATGGAGCTGACTGAGACTGACAATAACAATGGAGCTGACTGAGACTGACAATAACAGTAGAACTGACTGAGACTGACAATAACAGTAGAACTGACTGAAGCTGACAATAACAATGGAGCTGACTGAGACTGACAATAACAGCAGAACTGACTGAGACTGACAATAACAGTAGAGCTGACTGAGACTGACAATAACAATGGAGCTGACTGAGACTGACAATAAGAACAGCTCCAATTAAAATGTTAATTCTTATGTTTAAGTCGCTCCATGGCCTGGCTGCTATCTATCTCTGTAACCTCCTCCAATTCTACAACACACCTCAAAAAACTCTCCATTCCTCTGACTATGGTGTGTGTGCAATCCCCCCTCTCTTCACCCCACTATTGCCGGCTGTGCATTCAGCACACAGGCCCCACGCTCTGTAATTCCCTGCCTAAATCCCTTTGTGTCTCTGTCTCCTTTTCCTCCTTTAAGACTTTCCTTAAAACTCAACGTTTGAACCTTGCTTTTGGTCATCCCTCCTAATATCTCCTTCTTTGGCTCGGCATCTATTTATTTCTGATTATGCCTCTGGGACATTTTTCTACATTAAAGGTGTTATACAAATGCAAATTATTGAGCTGACAGTAGCAATTATGCTGACTGATCCCTGACAGTGACAATGGGGCTGAATTAATCCTGTCAGTAACAATGGAGCTGAGGGAATCCTGGCAGCAACAAGAAACACAAAAAGTTAGCATGCAGGTAGAGCAAGCAATTAGGAAGGCAAATGGCAAATGGCCTTTATTGCCAGGGGGTTGGAATACAAGAGTAAGGAAGTCTTACTACAATTGTACAGGGCTTTGGTGAGACCTCACCTGGAGTACTGTGTACAGTTCTGGTCTCCTTATCTAAGGAAGTATATACTTGCCTTAGAGACTGTGGAACATGGTTTCACTAGATTGATTCCTGGGAAGAGAGGGTTGTCGTATGAGGACAGATTGAGTAGAATGGGCCTATATTATCTGGAGTTTAGAGGAATGAGAGGTGATCTCATTGAAACATATAAGATTCTGAGCAGGCTTAACAGGGTAGATGCTAAGAAGCTGTTTCCCCTGGCTGGAGAGTCTAGAACTAAAGGGCGTAGTCGCAGGATAAGGGGTCGGCCATTTAAGACTGAGAAGAGGAGGAATTCCTTCACTCAGAACATCGTGATTCTTTTGAATTCTTTACCCCAGGGGGCTGTGGATGCTGAGTCGTTGGGTATAGTCAAGGCTGAGATAAATAGATTTTAGGACTCTGAGGGAATCAAGGGATATGGGGATTGGGTGGGAAAGTGGAGTTGAGGTTGAAGATCAGCCAAGATCTTATGGAGCAGGCTTGAGGGGCCGTATGGCCTACTCCTGCTCCTATTTCTTATGTTCTTATGTTCTTAACAATGGAGCTGAGGGAATCCTGGCAGTAACAATGGAGTTGAGGGAATCCTGGCAGTAACAATGGAGTTGAGGGAATCCTGGCAGCAACAATAGAGCTGAGGGAATCCTGGCAACAACAATGGAACTGAGGGAATCCTGGCAGCAACAATAGAGCTGAGGGAATCCCAACAGTAACAATGGAGCTGAGGGAATCCTGGCAGCAACAATAGAGCTGAGGGAATCCTGACAGCAACAATAGAGCTGAGGGAATCCCGACAGTAACAATGGAGCTGAGGGAATCCTGGCAGCAACAATAGAGCTGAGGGAATCCTGACAGCAACAATAGAGCTGAGGGAATTCCGACAGTAACAATGGAGCTGAGGGAATTCCGACAGTAACAATGGAGCTGAGGGAATTCCGACAGTAACAATAGAGCTGAGGGAATTCCGACAGTAACAATGGAGCTGAGGGAATCCTGGCAGCAACAATAGAGCTGAGGGAATCCTGACAGCAACAATATAGCTGAGGGAATTCCGACAGTAACAATGGAGCTGAGGGAATTCCGACAGTAACAATAGAGCTGAGGGAATTCCGACAGTAACAATGGAGCTGAGGGAATTCCGACAGTAACAATGGAGCTGAGGGAATTCTGGCAGTAACAATGGAGCTGAGGGAATCCTGGCAGTAACAATGGAGTTGAGGGAATTCTGGCAGTAACAATGCAGCTGAGGGAATCCTGGCAGCAACAATGGAGTTGAGGGAATTCTGGCAGTAACAATGCAGCTGAGGGAATCCTGGCAGCAACAACGGAGCTAACTGAACCTGAACAATAACATGGAGCTGACTGAATTCCACAGTAATTTTGGAGCTGAGATGGTAACAGCATGTGACCCAGATAACATACAGGGAATCTTAGTCATGGTTCCCTTGGACAACCAAGACCATAGAACGATGAAGATTGACATGATCTGGGATTTGGAAGTACTGAGGACCAGAAGCCAGGTATATAAGTTTAAAAATTCTAATTTTGAAGAAATGAGGGAAGAACTTAAGCAAATTGTTGGTGGTGGGGGCGGGAGGGGTGGGGGAGGTGCTTTTCAACAACTATGGAGCACAAATGGATTATCTTCCAATCTACAATGCTGAGCTTACAGGAGAAATGCATAGCTGGGATTAGCAAAAGTAGGCAAAACAAGTAGGACCCTAATTGGATAAAAATTTCAATCAAAAGTGAAATAATGAGGAAAAATAAGTTCTACAAATCCTAGAAATGAACACAGAGGCAGATGCAGAACAAAACAGTAAAACATCCTTTCAATGCTTTAACAGTAAGAGTGTAGTCAGAGAAAATATAAGAGTCCTAATGGAATGCATTAAGGGTGGAAATTGAGGATGCAGATACAGTAGTTAATAATAAATGATTACTTTCTCCAAGTATTCAAGGGGAAGAATTGAGCAACATACCCTTATAATTGGTGATAATCCAAAAAGAATTCATGACTTTGACATAAAATGACATTGAGGTTCTAGATCGGCTAACAGGGCACAAAACAAATAATCCAAAAGAGATGGATGATATTTATCCTTGGGCACTGCGTGAGAGAAGGGCTGCAATTTGTGCAGTATTGTTGGTCATTATGTGGGAATCGATAAACATTGGAGAGGATTTGCTAGATGAGAGTATTGAACGTAATGTCTGTTTTCAAAAAAGAAAGCAAAATAAACCCAGGGATCTACACAGCTATTGGTCTTGTATCAATACTGAATAAAATAATAGAATCAATTACCAGGAGTAAATTTGAGAATTATCTGTACGATAATAACCTAATAAATAATACACAAGTTGGCTACCATGTTGGGCCTACAAAAATAACAGTGACTACACTTCAAAAGTACTACTTTGGCTATAAAGCACTTTGAGATGGCCTGCGGTCATGAAAGGTGCTAAATAAATGTAAGTTCTTTCTTATAGGCAGCTCGCCGTTTACTCATGTGTTACTGAGGCAGCAAGCAAAATGACGATGCCCAGGGCACCTTGCTTTTTAGATACTGCTGTGGAGGTCCTTGGGGGCCAGGAAGGAGATTCTCTTTCCTTCATTTGGGCAATGGGTGCCTTGGAAAATTAGCCAGCAGCAGTGGAGAGAGATGTCTGGGTAGGTCAACGCCAATTACATAGCTTCTAAGACCTGGATGCAGTGTAGGAAGAAATGTAATGACCTTATCAGGATTGCCAAGGTAAGACTCCTTTTCACACCTCTCTTACTCTAATACCAGTTCTGCAACACTACACTTTTCCACCAGCACTATCAATCAATCCCTCCCCAGGCCTCTCCTCCATTCACAATGGGACACTTCACTTACACCTTCTGCTTACATTCACACACTCAACACCTGCCGCTTCTCTCACAATTGGCACAAACACCATTCTGCTTTTATTTTATTTGGTCTTGGATTACTTCTCACATTTCTGTTCAATGCTTTCATACTTCACACTGTACACACTTCCTTTCATCCAATAAATTCCCACTATTGCACACACTTTCTGCTTCTTCCTCTCAGTACGCACTAAGCTGCATCATACAAATCTTTACAACCCTTTCACAGGCCACACACTAACCCACGCCCACTCTTCTTGCAGGACAAGCTGGCACACAACAGAAGGAACCCTTGTCCCACTGCCCTTTTTCTCGGTCCTTCCCAATGATCTGGACCATGCGGTCGCACAGATGCACCTTCACTGACATCATTGGCAGAGGAAGGGCACATAGCATTGGAGATGGCAAGGCTGGAGGTCACGCGCAGCAGGGTCATTTGGCCATTTTGCCTTCCTTTACTCTTTCTACTTAGCTCTCCAGCACACATACACCATGACACTCTGGGGTTGCATTGTGCTGGCACTCATCTACTGCTTACCCTTGCCATTACGCCCTAACCCTTGTCCCTCTGCCCTTTCTCTTGGTCCTTCCCAATGATCTGGGCCCTGCGGACGCACTGATACACCTTCACTCACTCATACCTTCCTAAGCACCACCACAGGGACGGTCCCCCCAGGTGGTATTGATTGTGAGTTATAGGGGTCTGTATATGGTGATTCACACAGCACATCAGCAGGTGCAGGTGGAAGTGAAAAGGACAGCCCAGGAAATGGCATGCTGGAGGACAAGCTCAGGTCCTAGCTCTGTTGAAGATGCAGATTTTAGAGGTCCAGCCTTCAAAAGAAACATGTTTTCTCTGCATCAGCAATGGCTCAATGCATTGGGCCACCATATATCGGAGATGGTGAAGAAGTTCCCTACCAACTTGTGTGGGGTTCTGATGCATGGCATCAACACTCTGCAGTCAACCATGGAGCATGTGGTCACCTCAATTGACAGTACAGCTGGAACCTCCATGCACATGCTCCAGCAGGTTTAGTGCTGGAGGGCACCTAGCCGGTGTATTCCCAGTGTAATTGCTGGGATTGAGATCCATGCAATTTCAGGGCCCAACTGATGGTACTATTGTATTGGTTCTTGACTTGACGTTTTCGTAGGAAACTGCTTTCTTTTTCAATGCATAGACATTTTCTAGACAATTAATTTTAACCCTCCACACGTAAGCACTTACCTTTAAATAGCCGCATCCCTTTAAATGGTTGCTGCAATCCTTTATGTAGCTGCAGCTGTAGCAGTGCTGAAAATCCTTCCCCTTATCCCTCCAGCCCTACTGAACTCCCAGCAGAAAGTGTATTTCACAACACAAGCTTTTAGCGAATATCTGTTAAGGGAAGCCTGGAAGACTCAGTGGAAAGCATGTGTGAGTGTTAAACCCGCTGTACACTATTCCCTAAGAAAAAAGCTCTGTCCTCAGAAAATCCACCCTAAAATATTTGTTGAGTACATCATGCTTAAATGAGTCTCAAATAATTCTGTGCACATATGCATGCAGAAACCAATTAGATACAATCACAGACTAGCATTACCTTTTAAATACACCAGTAGTCTTTCTCATGCATATGTATCACTGGTCCACTATACAAATTGATATGTTTGACCGTTTGATGTTGAACATCGCTGGACTAAAGACAAGTAATTCAATTGAAGCAGTGACTAATGTTTCACCTGTGCTTTATTGAGATATTTGGATGGCTGTTTGAAATTGACTGTGAGCTATTGGGCTGGAAATTGTTTTTAAAATAAAGGTGAGCCTAACAGCGCTCACCGTTATTAGTGGCGAAATCGAAGAGCAAGTTCCGGTGACCGCACATGCACAGTCAAATGTGGAAATCCGGAACGTGCTGTTCCTAGTTCACTGGTGATCTGTCAGCTTCGCCTTAAAGGGACCTCGTGGCTGCAATCAATGGAATCAATGGACCAGCGCCAACTTGCTGCACTTTCCAGCTGGAAATGAACTAATCTCACCACAAAACAGTTACGCTGAGTTTTTTTAGGTCTAAACTAAGTTTTAACAACGTAGTAAGTATCAATGACTACCAAACAACCTCTCTGGCACTAAAAATTACCTTTTTGAAATGTGAAGTCTCATTACTCCTGATTTTAATAGTTTTTGGACATTTAAAAAAATTATCATTAAAAAATTTTAATTTTTAAACTTTTTTTTCTGTCTCTTTTATCTGAGTCTTTTAATCTTGCCATTCGGCCCATCGTGTCCGTGCTGGACGAAAAAGAGCTATCCAGTTTAATCCCACTTTCCAGCACTTGGTCCGTAGCCCTGTAGGTTACGGCACTTCAAGTGCACATCCAAGTACTTTTTAAATGAGTTGAGGGTTTCTTTATTTCGCTTTCTCTATCTCATTTTATTGTACATTTACTAACCTTGTCTGGCACTTCCTGTGTTATTAGTTTGCATGGTTTGTGAATGAACTGCATGACTTGCTTCAAGCTGATTGGCTTCAGGCTGGTTGGTTGAGGGGCCTTAGCAATCCTTTCACCACTCACAACCCCAGGAAAGAGCACTGATGTCATTTGAACTCGTAGTTTGACCCCACTGCTGGTTCGCCGCTTGGAGCAATTTCCGGCCCACTGGTTTTGATCATAATTCAGGAAAAAGTCCATAAAAACGAATAGGCTCAATCCTAATTAAAATCAAAGATACAATGAAGGGCAGTGCGCTGATCACTGTGCATTACTTGATTTTTTATTCCACTGTCAGTATTGCAGCCCATCCATATTTTTTCGAACTGAGTGATTCAGGAAACCAGTTGACACCCAGAGCCAGAAAGTTTCTCTCCACGAATCTCCATTGGCAAGTTGCTTTCTACCATCTTAGAGAATTCCTTCCATTCTCTGAGCCTCCGCTGCCTCTCATTCTCGCATACTTTGTGTCCTTTTGCAGCTTTCCCTCCTCCATCTCCACGGTCGTAACACCTTGCTGATACCTGAGGTTTATCCGGTTCCTTTTCTTAACATTTATTTCTTGTTTTTCAAGTTTTTGGTTCGTAAAAAGTTATTGTTGATGTGTTTTAAAAACATCTGCTTACTAATTTGTGAGTACCTTCTTATATATTTTTCCAGGACCAATTACATGTCCAATTGATCTAACAGATAAAACGTCAATCCAGTATTTTCATATCCTAATCATATTAGTAAATCAAAACCGTCCAACTACATTAAGTGTGAATTGAGATTCTTATCTACTGGGCCATATTTTCTCAGCATTTTGACAAAAAAGTAGATGTGCACAAGCAGGGGATAGGACCAGTAGAAAGTAGGTGCAGACTTTTTGTCCACTTGTACTGTAGCTGTGAGTTTTACTGCTTTTCCATAAATGTGTTAGTAAGAAATAGAGGGAAAAATTAGTTTTCCAAGATCATGTTAAAGACCAATCAAGAGAAACTCATGCAGTATTGCATGGAGTGAAGGGGACACAAAGAACATAACAGGAAGTGTATAACACAGAACAAGCTACTCAGACAGCCCATCTATTGCTACAGAGTTAGTCATCTGGGCATCATGGAAGAGCAGTGCATGAGGAGGCTCAGGTTCAGCAGGGAGTCTATGCCACCTATACCATCTACCAGCTATACCATCCACCACTTAGCTAAGGAGGTAGTTGAAAACCTGTTTCACCATGCATGCACCAACATATACTTCAGCAGCAACCATCAGAACCTGAGGAAGCTATAGTTTACCACATTCTCGACTTCCCCAAGATATAGGCATCATTGAATGCAGCCATTCATTTGTCTACCTGCAATCTTATGGCATACCTACATGGGCAGTGCCATTATTCATCAATGTGGAAATGGTATGTGACCCTCTATCTGTATGTGCAACTTCCCCTCATGTACCTACATCATTGTGGGAAGACTCCTTTGCTGCAGTTGCTGAAGGCTTATTGCTTTCAGAGATGGAAACTGCAGCCAATTGTGAAGTGCTGCATTTGACACAGACTGCCACTGACGTGAGTGACAATTGTTCGCATTTCTGCTCAGGCCAACCCTGAAGGCCATCTTTTCACAGGCTCATTCATCTCTTTAAATGTAGAACAATGGGCAACTTTGAGTTCTCTAAATCCTTCTCTCCTGGTTGTCTGTAAGTGTTCTCTTAGTGAGTTGAAGCCAGTTCTGACTGCTTGGCATAACCAATCCATACCATCCAGCACTGCTGTGAGTACAGACTATATGAGGCAAGTGACAACTTAACATGCATCATGCATTGTTACATCCTTTGTTGGAAACTGGGCCCATTAAAGTCCTGAGACAACTCAGAAGGGGCCAGACCTCTGTACTGCAGCTATTTGGTGCTCATCAACCCCATCCTTTGCCAGCCCTTCATCACCAGAAATCTGTACTTCACCATGTGCTTCATTGAGTTACATCGAAACTGCAGCACAGAAACAGGACATTTGGCCCAACTGGTCTACGTGGCGTTTATGCTCCACACGAGCCTCCTCCCTCCCTACTTCATCATCTAACCCTGTCAGGATACCTTTTTATTCCCTGCTCCCTCATGTGCTTATCTAGCTTCCCCTTAAATGTATCTACGCTAGTCGCCTCAACTACTCCTTGTGGTAGCGAGTTCCACATTCTAAACACTCTTTGGATAAAGACTTTTCTCCTGAATTCCCTATTAGCGAGTATTTACAACCTCTAGTTTTGGACTCCCCCACAAGTGGAAACATTCTCTCTACGTCTCCCCTATCAAACCCTTTCATTATCTTAAAGACCTCTATCAGGTCACCCCTCAGACTTCTCTTTTTCAGAGAAAAGAGTCTCGGCCTGTTCAGCCTTTCCTGATAAGGATATCCTCTCCATTGTGGTATCATCCTTGTGAATCTTTTTTGAACCCTCGCTAATGCCTCTATATCATTTCCATAATATGGAGACCAGAAGTGTGCACAGTACTCCAAGTGTGGTCTAACCAAGGTTCTACACGTTTAACATAACTTTTCCATTCAAATACAGTTGTCGTCACTTGTGTTGATGGTAGCCTGAAGTGTGCAACTTGACAGTTGCTGCTCTGCTGATTGTTCCTCTTCAGCAGCACACTGCAAGTCACTTGATTCTTCGTTGTTCTCTGAAAGGATCAGATGGGGCTCATGAGTACATAAACATACTTGTCCATTGCGGCAAAATATTGTTATTAAATGAACTATTTAGCACATGTCCACAATCAGTATGTATGGACACATTGAGGTAACATATAGTGGAAATCCTGTCCAACCTTACTGGGCTCAATGTCTTTAAGAGCAACCTTGACTATGACGTGCACGATTCTCATTTCCAATGGTGTGAACAGATTTCCCTGGGAGGGCTCACCACCTGTTCCACTCCTTTCAACATTCTTTGGGGTCGATTTTGACGTTTGGGCGGCCGGTCGTCCGTACCCGTGGCGAAGAGGTGGCTGCCATTTTGAGGCACCGACCTCGTTTGCATCGATCTCCATGGCAGCAGCCCAGATTACTTTTTGTATGAGCCCAGAGGAGCATTCCAGCCCACAAAAATATTATCAAATTTACTTTGGCCTGTTTGGTTCTATTGTTGGTGAAAATGATGAGAATGCGCACGGCACATGCTCCAACCTAAAATGGCAATCAGGATCCCGATTTGCATATTGAAATGGGCCTATCGCCTGTAACAGGCAGGCGCCTTGGGCGCTCAGCAAAATGGTGCCGTCCACACCATCGAGGTAAGGCTAGCAACCCCACTAAACACAACGACACTCCGAACTGACACACCAACCTCTTCCTTCTTGAATCCTCAAATGGAGTAATTAAGATATTTTTCAATTTTGTCTTTCTTCCATCTAGAATATCAGTCAGCATTGAGAGCGTCTCAGAGAAGAGCTATCGATTGATTCTGGATCTCAGATGCATAGAGCTGGAGTCATAGGAATCTTCATTTATAATTTGTTCGGTGAGAAAATGAAACATTTCCTTCCTAAATGCAGACTCTCTGTCGCACTCCCATAAAGCACATGCTGGCGATCTATCATGTTCACCACATGTGTTAATGCCTGTGTAAAAATAGTGCTCCCCAGTATAATGAAGCAGTCCGAGCCCGCATGCAGCAAGACCTGGACAACATCCAGGCTTGGGCTCATAAGTGGCAAGTAACATTCGCGCCAGATAAGTGCCAGGCAATGACCATCTCCAACAAGAGAGAGTCTAACCACCTCCCCTTGACATTCAACAGCATTACAATCGCCGAATCCCCCACCATCAACATCCTGGGGGTCACCATTGACCAGAAACTTAACTGGACCAGCCATATAAATACTGTGGCTACGAGAGCAGGTCAGAGGCTGGGTATTCTGCGGCGAGTGACTCACCTCCTGACTCCCCAAAGCCTTTCCACCATCTACAAGGCACAAGTCAGGCGTGTGATGGAATACTCTCCACTTGCCTGGATGAGCGCAGCTCCAACAACACTCAAGAAGCTCGACACCATCCAAGATAAAGCAGCCCGCTTGATTGGCACCCCATCCACCACCCTAAACATTCACTCCCTTCACCACCGGCGCACTGTGGCTGCAGTGTGCACCATCCACAGGATGTACTGCAGCAACTCGCCAAGGCTTCTTCGACAGCACCTCCCAAACCCGCGACCTCTACCACCTAGAAGGACAAGAGCAGCAGGCACATGGGAACAACACCACCTGCACGTTCCCCTCCAAGTCACACACCATCCCGACTTGGAAATATATCGCCGTTCCTTCATTGTCGCTGGGTCAAAATCCTGGAACTCCCTTCCTAACAGCACTGTGGGAGAACCGTCACCACACAGACTGCAGCGGTTCAAGAAGGCGGCTCACCACCACCTTCTCAAGGGCAATTAGGGATGGGCAATAAATGCCGGCCTTGCCAGCGACGCCCACATCCCGTGAACGAATAAAAAAAAAGAACATAGAATCATCTTGATAGGCTTTGTATGCAAATAGTGCTGGTCAGAATTTTTACCCTCACGTCTCTGCAAAAGCCTGTTTCCTTCAGCCCCCCATCAAGGTAATTTCATTGGAGTAAAATACTTCAACTTTGATTAAATGAAGTTTAGTATTTTCAGGGGCTTTGTAGGTTTATATATTTTTTAACATATTTTACCTTCTATTTCCAAACATATCCAAACTAGGCCAAATTAGCTTTGTGACAGGAGGAAATTTGCACAGTTCAGTAGCCAAGAAACATATCCATTTTAGATATAAAGTCACTTCCCGTAATTTGGTAGAATAGTTCTACAAATATTGTTTAACATATCAGTATCTCCATCTTTGATTCTGTCTAACTTAAAACCTGCCCTTTGGTTTCAGCTCTGATTCTGTATTACTGGAAATCCATTGGTTCGAATATATAATAATACTTAGATTAGAAGCTGACCATGTACTGAAGCCACTCACTGAGGCCAGTCCAAAGGGGCACCATTTATCAACACTGCAAAAAATTTTTTTTATTCATTCATGGGATGTGGGCGTCACTGGCGAGGCCAGCATTTATTGCCTATCCCTCATTGCCCTTAAGAAGGTGGTGTTGAGCCGCCTTCTTGAACCGCTGCAGTCCGTGTGGTGAAATTCTCCCGCAGTGCTGTTAGGAAGGGAGTTCCAGGATTTTGACCCAGTGACGATGAAGGAACGGCGATATATTTCCAAGGCGAGATGGTGTGTGACTTGGAGGGGAATGTGCAGATGGTGTTGTTCCCATGTACCTGCTGCTCTTGTCCTTCTAGGTGGTAGAGGTCGCGAGTTTGGGAGGTGCTGTCGAAGAAGCCTTGGCGAGTTGCTGCAGTGCATCCTGTGGATGGTGCACACTGCAGCCACTGTGCGCCGGTGGTGAAGGGAGTGAATGTTTAAGGTGGTGGATGGGGTGCCAATCAAGCGGGCTGCTTTGTCTTGGATGGTGTCGAGCTTCTTGCGTGTTGTTGGAGCTGCGCTCATCCAGGCAAGTGGAGAGTATTCCATCACACTCCTGACTTGTGCATTGTAGATGGTGGAAAGGCTTTGGGGAGTCAGGAGGTGAGTCACTCGCCGCAGAATACCCAGCCTCTGACCTGCTCTTGTAGCCACAGTATTTATATGGCTGGTCCAATTAAGTTTCCGGTCAATGGTGACCCCCAGGATGTTGATGGTGGGGGATTCGGCGATGGTAATGCCGTTGAATGTCAAGGGGAGGTGGTTAGACTCTCTCTTGTTGGAGATGGTCATTGCCTGGCAATTGTCTGGCGCGAATGTTACTTGCCACTTATGAGCCCAAGCCTGGATGTTGTCCATGTCTTGCTGCATGCGGGCTCGGACTGCTTCACTATTTGAAGGGTTGCGAATGGAACTGAACACTGTCCAATCATCAGCGAACATCCCCATTTCTGACCTTATGATGGAGGGAAGGTTGTTGATGTGGTGGGCTGCATGCTGTATAATTTTGCAATCCTGAGGGACCAGCCCTTACCACCAACTGAGCAGGAAGACGTGGAGGAAGAGGAGGAGGAGGAGGAAGAGCAGGAGCAGCATCGCCCACCATTCCCCACCATTCCCCTTAGCTGCCAAAGTTGTCAGAGACCAACTCGTACATTGAGGAGCGCTTCACCTGACCGAACCCTCCCTCCCCATCACACCAACAGTCCCACCATCCATATAATCTCGGTCCTCACAACCACCATCTGAATGCCCTCCTGCAGTCCAACTTCATGGGTGTTACATTTACTTTACTCAAAATTTAACACCACCAACAAATCCAGAAAAACAAAGTTGGTTACAACAACTCACTTCATATTTAGTAATAGTCAACTTGGGAATTTAAGAATCACTCATGTGCATACCCCTAGTGCCTGTCTTGCATGCTTGTTTAACTATCCTAATTGTGCCCAGGAAAATTTGGGCCCATTGTGTATTTCCAGCTGTTTATGTTTTCATTTCATATTTCCAGCATTTCATATTGCAGCTTGCCCTTTTTATTTTACCATGAAATATGAAATGAGCCAGTCTCAGGGATCACCAAAACAACAAAAACAGTTCAATCAAACATTCTGTGAGGGAGATCAAACACCTCTGCCTGTTAATCAAGAATGCAATTCAGTGCAAACAACGATTCCAATCGGCTTGATAGATGGGTTTTGCTGCAGCTTGAAACTGCTCAACACACTGGACCAGAAAGGCTTCTAGTAATTACACTTATGCAGTGCACAAGGCAGAGAGGAAATGCTTATGGGAATTTCCTGTTGCCAGCACCCTCTGTGGTGGGAATAATCAACCAAAACTGTGACAAAAATGTCTGCAGTGGGAAGTTTCTTATTACAGATTTTTGAGCAAATCCAAAGAAGCCAATCTGGTTCCCTCGATACTTTGAGGATTAAGTGAGCGTTCTAACTAACAAGATTAAAGTGTATTGAGATTTTGATTCAGAGAAGACTCTTAACATAAAAATGGCAAGTGTTCAGCTCAAAAGGAACTTTGTTGCTTGTTGAGTAAGTCCTTAAAAAGTCTTGCATGTCTCAATTAATAATAAGCAAATGTTGCTTCCTATTTTAATTTTTCCCTGTTAATTAAATCCTGGGATTCAAGAAGTGCCCTCCAGAAACAGGCCTATCTTGAAACTCTGATGTATGTGTTTCTGGATGATTCAGTAATCTGAGGCGGCATTTGAACCCTAGAAATTCATTGATCAGGAAAGTAACAGACAATGGTATTGACTTATCTTCCTCTTTCCTCACTCCCAATGCTCCTGATCCCATCGTCCTCCCTCCCTTGATGTTTCTGATATCCCACGCCATTGCTGGCCTATCACTACTGGTGACTTACTTCAGACTGTAACTGAAGGGATAGTGCAGGCTCATATAAAAAGTCCCCGATTCTTTCTCTCTCTCTCTCTCTGACTGCAAAAGTGAGCAAAGAAAAAGAGAGTAGGAAGAGCAACTAAGTCACATCAGTCAGTAGGTGCCAATCCCTTTTAAAATTTTAGTTTACAGTGTAACAATGTTAAAAATTCATTTTTTGTGGTAGAGATAATATATTTTTTGAGAATGTTGGGAAAGAATTAATACGTTCACTATGGCCTTGAATTTTCTTGTTGTCATCAGCACTTCTGCCATTGTTATGTTGTTACGCTGAAAAGACTGAGGAAATTTGCATTTTAGCACATTATGCGCTGTTACTGTGCTAAACACAGATTTTCTCGATCTTTTTACATGCAAATCTTAGGCCCATCAAAGCTCCCCAGGGCAAATTTGCATAGCTGTTCAAGTAAATAGATGTTTTCTGGAGTTTATGCTGCTCCTGCATTCGTTGTAACTTTACAGCTCCAAAAAATGGTCCAACAGTTCCCCCCAGCATTTTAGACAAGTGTAAGTGAGGAGTTGGTGAGATGAAGAGGGCACCAACTTAATTTACTGATTATTGGTTTCCGAGGAACTTATTTAACCTCTTCCTTCACATTTTTTATCACAGACACCAGCACTTCATTTGACTGTAGTGCTTTCCTCTCTTCCCAAACAAAGTATTTTGGGATCCCCGAATTCCCCCACCTCTAAACCCACATTCAGATCGACTTCGGACAAGAGATGGCCTTCCCCTTGGGCATAGCATTCCATGCCATCATAATGGAGGAGGAATTGCAGCAGCAATGGGCTCAATTTGGAAATGGTGGCAGGTTGAAGGTGCGCGTGGCAAACCCGAATAAACAAAACTGACCGTTTCCAACGTGATCGCATCGTAATTGATGGTGATGAATGTGCTCGTCGGGTTTTGCTCCTGGCAGCCAGCCTGATTGACGCGAGGTGGGGAGAGAGAAAGAGAGAGAACGAGACATCATCCGGCGCTGGAACGGAAGATCGGGTGTGGGGGCAGGGAAGAGGGGGGAAGATCAGGGGGGGGGGCGGGGAGAGGGGGGAAGATTTGGGGGGGGGGAGAGGGGAAGATCAGGGGGAGAGGGGAAGATCGGGCGAGAGAGGGGAAGATCGGGAGGATTTTGGGGGGGGTGAAGGGAGGGGGGTCAGGGGGACATCCGGGGGGGTGAAGAGGGGGAGGTCGGGGGGGTGAAGAGGAGGAGATCGGGGGGGACATCGGGGGGGGGGGTGAAGAGGGAGAGATCAGGGGGACATCGGGGGGGGTGAAGAGGGGGAGATCGGGGGGACATTGAAACATAGAAACATAGAAAATAGGAGCAGGAATAGGCCATTCGGCCCTTCGAGCCTGCTCCGCCATTCAATCTCTATCTCAAAACCATATTCCCGCTCTCTCCCCATACCCCTTGATGCCTTTTGTGTCTAGAAATCTGTCTAGTTCCTTCTTAAATATATTCAGTGACTTGGCCTCCACAGCCTTCTGTGGTAGAGAATTCCACAGGTTCACCACCCTCTGAGTGAAGAAATTTCTCCTCATCTCAGTCCTAAATGTCCTACCCCATATCCTGAGACTGTGACTCCTCGTTCTGGACCCCCCAGCCAGGAGAAACATCCTCCCTGCATCCAGTCTGTCTAGCCCTGTCAGAATTTTATATGTTTCAATGAGATCCCCTCTCATTCTTCTAAACTCGAGTGAATACAGGCCAAGTCGACCCAATCTTCCCTCATACGACAGTCCTGCCATCCCAGGAATCAGTCTGGTGAACCTTCGCTGTACTCCCTCTATGGTAAGTATATCCTTTTTAAGTAAGGAGACCAAAACTGCACAAAATATTCCAGGTGTGGTCTCACCAAGGACCTGTATAACTGCAATAAGACATTCTTGCTCCTATACTCAAATCCTCTTGCAATGAAGGCCAACATACCATTTGCCTTCCTAACTGCTTGCTGCACCTGCATGTTTGCTTTCAGTGACTGGTGTACAAGGACACCCAGGTCCCTTTGTACATCAACATTTCCCAATCTATCACCATTTAAATAATACTCTGCCTTTCTGTTTTTCGTTCTGAAGTGGATAACTTCACATTTATCCACATTATACTGCATTTGCCATGTATTTGCCCACTCACTCAACTTGTCTAAATCGCCTTGAAGCCTCTTTGCATCCTCTTCACAACTCATGATCCCACCTAGTTTTGTGTCATCAGCAAACTTGGAAATATTACATTTGGTTCTCTCATCCAAATCATTGACATATATTGTGAATAGCTGGGGCCCAAACACTGATCCCTGTGGTACCCAACTACGCATTGCCTGCAACTCGAAAAAGACCCATTTATTCCTACTCTCTGTTTCCTGTCTGTTAACCAATTTTCAATCCATGCCAGTATATTACCCCCAATCCCACATGCTTTAATTTTGCACACTAACCTCTTATGTGGGACTTTATCAAAGGCCTTCTGAAAATCCAAATAAACCACATCCACTGGTTCTCCCTTATCTATTCTACCAGTTACATCCTCAAAAAACTCCAGTAGGTTTGTCAAACATGATTTCCTTTTCATAAATCCATGTTGACTTTGTCTAATCCCGTTGATATTTTCTGAGTGTCCTATTATCACATCCTTTATAATGGACTCTAGCATTTTCTCTACTACTGATGTTAGGCTAACCGGTCTGTCGTTCCCTGTTTTCTCTCTCCCTCTTTTTTTAAATAGTGGGGTTACATTTGCCACCCATACATCGGGCGGGGGGGGGGGGGGTGAAGAGGGGGAGATCAGAGAGGGATACATCAGACATCGGAGCAGGGTGGAAAGGTAGGTTGATTTTGTGCTTTAACTTTGTGCAATGGTTTTTTATTTAATTTATTTCATTTCTTTTTGCTTGATGCGGCCCTTCAAGCCTGGTTTCACCAGGTGTGAATCAGAAGCCGTGGGAAAGCCGCCCAGATAAGTTAAAAATCATTCCAATTACCTAATATGTCACAAGTAAAGTGCCTTAAGTACCTCAATGAGGTACATTTGGCTCTTTAACAATCATCCAGCCGGTGTTAATTGCAGCGGAACTTCTAGACTCGGGACACCCGTGTGCTCGCAGGTGTGTCCATGGGGAACTCGGAAGTCGGCGGGTTGGAGCCGGCTTCCGAACCCGAACGGGATTTCCCCCATTTTCGGAACCCCCCCCCCCCCGACCCCAACACACCTGCAAATTCCCGGGAAAATCGAGCCCGATGTGGTCAGTCCAGAAGAATCAGGCAGCACGGCTGAGGACAGCAGCCCACCAAGTACAACCCTCTCCAACGTGTGTACTGGTCACACTATTCATAAGAGCCGCTTTCTGAGGAGCTGAGCATCCAACAACTGAGCCTGTCCAAGGATGCCATTGGACCTCTGCCAACTTCATCATGATGATTTGCAGACTCGCTCCTCTGCCACAACTGCTCTGTCTGTGGCAATTAAACTGACAGCAATCCTAAACTTTTATGGCACCCCATCCTTCCTGGCTGCCACAGGTCATCTGTGCACCATTAGCCAGGGAGCTAATCTGGCCCATCCGAGGATTGCCTCCCTCCCTCAAACCTAATCTGCAGGCCAGCTCAGCACGGGAGCCAGCTGATTTCCTGCCCTCCCACAACCAGCGAGCTGTAGCAGGGTGCCCACTTGGCACCCGCAGCTCACCGGCGGCATGTTAATGAAGCCCAGGCCTCAAAATGGCTTGGATCTCAAGCTGGCACCAATGGGCAGGTGTCACGGCCACTGTGCTGACTTCATGCCCGTTTTGGGCGGAAGTCGAAGATTGCACCCCATATTTGTAAAACTTTTTTAAAGTTTTGAATAGGAGGACTACTTCTGTAATTGATTTTAGGTTTTGCAAACTGTTTTCTTCAGAAAGGAAATTGCATGGGATTAAATAAAAGCTTTTCATGAATACAAATTCATTAGCTGTTCCAAAGTTTTCCTGTCTGGAAATGATTTTGTACTTGACTTGTGTAAACTTTGTCTGTATGTTTCTAAACATGGGTTTACTCTAATGTGTTCCTGTGAGTTTAAATATGTCTTTGCCTTGTTCTGTGTGAATGAATGCCAGGTGCTAAAGTTCATGTATAATGTGACTGAGAATTGATACTGTACAGCGCACAAGCCAATAATAGTATTAGGACCATGGCTTTACTGTGTGGGTGTGACATCATTTTGATTCTTCACAGAAAATACTGTGCAATGAAATATTTAGAATCTCTTTTTTTAGCTTTGTGCAATGTAAATATTTCATTATTGGACTAAGTAAAATATTCAATGAGGTGCAAGGCGGTGGCAGTTGGTCTTGTGATTTTCTCAGCAGCCATTTTACAATGCAGATCATAATAAACTGGACATAGCGCGTCGATTACCCAGGGAGATGTTGTTGCCCAAGATCGCCATGGAAGACGGGTCCAAGCTAAAAGTGCAAAATCAAGTCAGGATTTGTTAGAAAGAAGTAAAGGAGTTTATGTCTGCAGAAGTGGTTAGTTGTTTGTTGGAATAACAATGACACCTTGACAATGTCATAGCTCGAGGTATTGATGTGTGTGCTTCCACTGATGTACTCTGGCAAAGCTCACTAGTCCAATATGTGAAAGGCAGATGTGGTCACCTTTAATACAGGAAAGACAGAGTTTCAGGAAGGAGAGATTGGGAGAGCTGACCATAAACTTGCTTGAAAAATTGAGTTTTAAGAAGGTCTTAAAGGAGGATAGGGAGTTGATGAGTGGAGAGGTTTAGAGAGTGGGATATAGATGGTTGAAGGCATGGCCATCAAAGATAAGGTGAAGGGAACTGGAGATGCACAGGAGGATAAAGTCAGAACAACGGACAGTTACGTAGGATGGGATTGTAGGGCTAAAGGAAATTATGGGGATAGACGGCATGAAACCTTGAAGGATATAGAGATAAGGATAAGAATTTTAAATTTGAGGCATTGGAGATTGAAAGCTAATGTAGGTCAACGAGAATGGAGGCGATGGGTGAATGGGGCTTGTTGCAGGATCATTTTGAATGAGTTGGATTTTATGAAGCGTGAAGGATGGGAGGCCAGTCATTGGAGTAATCGAGTCTGGAGGTGACAAAGACATGGATGAGGGTTTCAGCAGCAGATGGGCTGAGGTAGGGGCAGAGATGGTCAATGATATGAAGGTGGAAGTAAATGACCTTTGTGATGGAGAGGACTTTGGATTTAAAACTCAACTCAGGGTCAAACAGAATGCTGAAGTTATGAAAAGTCTGTTTCAGCCTGAGACAGTGGCAAAGAAGAGATTGTGGTGAGAGGGTAGACTTTGTGGCATGGACAAAAAGCAATTGTCCTGAATTTCCTTAGACGTTCTTCCTCTGCGCCACTGTAACTTCATTGGAATTGCAGCAGAAACACGTTTACGCATGTTTCTGAAGGAGGAAAGACATGAACCAGTAATGGTAGTCTTGTGTGGTTAATGCATATCAAGGACAGACGGTTAAAGGAACCAAAAAATAATGCAAAGATAATAGCAGTAAACTTAATGCAAAGGGTGTGAAAGTGACTGTATTCAAGTAATTTTGATGGCATGAGAAAATGAGCAGAGAAAGTAACTTTGATGAGTGATTATATTAAAGTGCTTTGTATATTGGGAATTGAATAAGTTGGTGACTTGGAGCTTCTTGAGGCAGATGGAACATATATGAAGTTTGCGTGGAACCCCAGATGGAGGTTAAAGCTGTTGTCTCAGAATGAAAGCAATATTATATAATTTGGATTCACATAAGTTAGAAGAGTATTAGTCATTGTTAATCAAGAACTATTAATTATTATTTATTTTTGTTAACCAAAAGGGAACAGAAATTGTTCAAGGGATTGAAATTCCTCTGCATGAAAACTGCCTGACACATTCACATCAAATTCCACAGGAATCTGCTGTGAATTTGTTAACCAATCCTACAAAAATAGCACACAGAGGAATTGAAACCCACAGGCTAAACATACCCATAGAAATACAATGAAGCAAGTAATTAGTAGGAGTTATTATTGCATTGACAAACTAAAGTGATTTCACGCTAATATCGGGAGTGCACGAAACAAGGCATTGGAATTTAAAAATATTTGCTGGCAATTTCATCTGGGTTTCTCCTGCTTGGCCTCCGCAACTTTGGCGGAAATCCCATTTACGCAGTTTTTCCGGGGTTTCTGCCGATCTTCTGCGTTAGTTACGGCAACTGATCAGGAGAACTCCTGAGGAAATTCCCAGCAATATTGTCAGCTATATGTTGTAGAGATCTGGATATGTCATATGAGGTCACAAGGCACTCACAGGCGCATGATGGTTCTGGTTGTGAATTACACAGAGGGGGCCTGGGGTCTATTGTGATTTTTGGGTAGGAGCTGGTGAGAGAATCACTCATGATCTTCATGAGATGGAAGAATCCGAGTGTTTAACTTTGGTCTAAAGTGGATACAATTGGCCTAATGACCTAGTTAAAACTCGAAAATAAATACAAATTTCATTTAATTTTCTTTAATATGTTGCCAAAGAGTAGAAGAAAGGAAGAACTTGTATTCATTACAACAGTGACTACACTTCAAAAGTACTTCATTGGCTGTAAAGTGCTTTGGGACATCCTGAGGTCGTGAAAGGCGCTATATAAATGCAAATCTTTCTTTTTTCTTTCTTTATAGGACCTTCCATGTGCTCAGGGTGTCCCAAAGTACAGACAATGAAATACTTTTGAAGTATAGTTGCTGTTGTAATGTAAGGAAGCATGGCAGCCAATTTGAGCAAAGCAAGGTCCCACAAACAGCAATGGGATAAATGGCTAGATAATGGGTAGAAATTGGTATGCGTTGCGGCCATTTTTCAGGCATAAAACAGGCACAAAGCATACCAATTTAGCAGTGGAATGGCCTGTGCCATGAGTTCTTTTACATCCACTTTGATCAGGTAGACAAGGCCTCTGTTTAATGTCTCATCCAAAAGACCACACCTAAGACAGTGCAGCACACCCTCAGTCCTGCACTGAAGTGTCAGCTGAGATTATGTGCTCAAGTGTCTGGAATGGTGCTTGAACAATGACCTTCTGACTCAGAGGCAAGGGTCCTACCACTGAGTTGAGATAAGGCAACATGAGAAGAGATAAATTGATGAGGGAGAACATTGTTTGCAAGGGAGGATCTGAAAGTTACTAAAAGTGAACATTTGGTTGAGAATGATATGACATATGAATGTGTTTGAGTAAAATTTCTGACATAAAGGAAAGAAAATTAATAATTGGAAATTGCTACAGATCACTTTGGCAAGAGGATATTGAAATGGAAGTATTTGATCAAATAAAAATGTACCAGGGAGAAAAAATTAGGCTAACTAAAAACTGTACTATAAAAACAGAAAGTTCTGGAAATGCGCTGCAGTCAATTACCAAGACAGGCTGTCATTTTGGCTGTGATCCTTCATCAAACCTCAGTTTACACCTAAAGTATTAACATAACTTTCTCTTTCAGATGCTAATTGACTTGATGCGTATTTCCAGCATTTTCTGTTTTTATTTCTTTTTACCTCTAACTAAAATTAATCAGCCAGCTCCTGTTGTGAATACAAGAATGCTTCTTAACACAGCATATTAAACTGGGAACTGAACAAACGGCCACACTTGATCTAATATTTCGTTATGTTATGAGCCAAAGATGATGGAAGATGTAGAGATAGGGGAATACTTGAGCACCCTAGATTGAGACCGGTAGGAGAAAGAAAGAATAAAACGGATGTATTACATTTCAGGAAAGCTGATTTTAAAGCTCAGGGAGTTGAAATGAGGAAAATAAATTGCAAATAAAATTACAGGGGATAAAGCCTCAACAAAATGAAATACTTCTAAGGACAAATGGAGAGATTGAAAATGAATGTGTGCAATATGGAGCTGGAAAGTTAATATTAAGACTTTTGAAGCAACGGTGATCTTCTTAAAGAGTGAAGTAACAGAAGCACAAACAATATAGTGGACATTTTACTGCTTTTTGCAACACTTTTCTTACAGAAGATGGTTGTACGTCCTTTCTGTATGTTCAAAAGCTGGGAGATGCATCCAAATTCATAGAGAAAACAGAGACCTGGTAATGAAATGATTCAAATGCAGAAAGGCCTGAATATTTATAAGGCAACAAGACTCGAAAGAATGTATCCAAGAACTTAAGGAAATAAGGGCAGAAGTAGAACAGCCGTGCAAGACATTTTTTGCAGCTCATTAAATATAGGGATAATCGCAGATGATTGAACAGTAGATAATGCTGTTCCACTTTTAGAAAGGGTTAGAAGCATAATTCTGCAAATTATAGACCTGTTAGTTTGACAGCTATACTGAGAAAACATTGGAGTCTATTAAAAAGGAAACAATTCAAGCACATTTAACTCTCAGATTGCCAGTCAGTTCAGGAAAACTTCTTTCTCCCTGGGCCGACTGATTCTATGGGGTAAATTTTAACTCCCAAGAACAGGTGGGTTGGGGGTGGGTGGGGAGTAAAAATACTCTGTTTACAGAGTGGGACCGCATCCCGGCTCCAACACGCCTGCTTCTGGGTTTAATCCAGGTAGGTTTGTCTGCGTGTGGAGAGCAGACACCAGGAAGTCCTGCCCCCACTTAAAGCCAGCGGGACGATACTTAAAAGGGCAATGTACTTCATTGAGATACTTGAGGTACTTAATATTTTGTGCATTGGAATAATAAAACAAATTTAACCATACCTGTTCGGGTTTCCTATCGCTTCCCATTCACGTCAGGTGAAAGCAGGCGGGAAGGGCTAGATCGACAAGCTGAGTGCCTTTATTGCACTGCTTGCGGGCCCAACAAGCTCACCTGGCCTGGCTTCATCCAGGCCCAACAAGCTCACCTGGCCTGGCTTCATCCAGGCCCAACAAGCTCACCTGGCCTGGCTTCATCCAGGCCCAACAAGCTCACCTGGCCTGGCTTCATCCAGGCCCAACAAGCTCACCTGGCCGACAGGACCCCCGCGATCGGCTGACCCCCCCCCCCCGATGGTGGAACCCCGCCTACCTCCAACTCTTCAGCCGATCTCCAGCGACCTGCGATCTGTTCCTCTGCCCCCCTGAGCTGTTCCTTGGCCCCTCCGATCTGTTCTTCTGCCCCTCCGATCTGTTCCTTTGTCCCCCCGATCTGTTTCTCTGCCCCACAATCTGTTCCTTGTCCCCCAAATCAGTTCCTTGGCCCCCACAATCTGTTCCTTGTCCCCCACAATCTGTTCCTTGTCCCCCAAATCAGTTCCTTGGCCCCCACAATCTGTTCCTTGTCCCCCACAATCTGTTCCTTGTCCCCCACAATCTGTTCCTTGTCCCCCACAATCAGTTCCTTGGCCCCCCCCAATCTGTTCCTCTGCCTCCCAATTTGTTCCTCTGCCCCCCCAATCTGTTTCTTTGTCCCCTGATCTGATCCTTGGCCCCCCGCCCAATCTGTTCCTCAGACCCTGAATCTATTCCTCTTCCACCCGATCTGTTCCTCTGCCTCCTGACCTATTCCTTAGCCTCCCCAATCTGTTCCTCTCCCCCCTCCCCATCTGATCCATAGCCCCCCGATCTGTTCCACTGCCTCCAGATCTGTTCCTTGGCTCCCTCCCAATCTATTCCTCTGGCCCCCGATCTGATCCTTAGACTCCCCCCGATCTGTTCCTCTGGCCCCCGATCTGATCCTTAGACTCCCCCCGATCTGTTCCTCTGCCCCTGATCTGATCCTTAGACTCCCCCCGATCTGTTCCTCTGCCCCCCGATCTGATCCTTAGCCTCCCGCCCCCCCACCTCCGATCTGTTTCTCTGCCCCCCGATCTGTTCCTTGGTCCTCCCGACCTTCTACCGGGCCAGGATTCCTCCCTCTGATCCCCGGCTGCAGCAGGCCCTCCTGCCCGACAGCCAGCCGGCCTGTTAATCAGGCTGTCTGCTGGGTGCGAAACCTGGAAGTGCAATTCATTGGCCTGATTAAGCGAGCGTGACCCGCCCATATTTTTTTAACCTTTTTACTCTAAAAAATAGTCCCAAAAAAAGGCTTACTTGTTAGTTTGAATCTTTCTTTCGGCTCCTATCCTCCATATGGAGGTGGGAACAAACTTTTTTTTAAAGGGGTTTCCCTTTAAACTCAGTTTTAATGGATCATTTTCTAGACAATCAATAGCATAAAATATAAAGATTGACTAATGTTACCAAGTCAATTTTTGCTACATTTTTTACATTCCAAAACCCAGAGGGTTGCTGTTCATCAGATCAATGTCCTGCTGATGGTCCTCACAGCCTAACAGTACCCAGACGAGTAAATTCAACCACAATATCTTGACTTTCAGAGACATTTCATTAAATGTCTCACAAGAGACTTGTGGCTAAAATGAAAGCTCTTGGGGTAAAGGAAGAGACCGTAAACTGGGTATATAAACTGGCTAGATAATATAAAACAAAAGTTAGTCTAACTGGATTGCTTTGATTGAGAGATTGTCCCAATTTATGCTTTAGAAGAAGTTTACAACATGGAAACAGGCCCTTCGGCCCAACATGTCCATGTCGCCCAGTTTATACCACTAAGCTAGTCCCAGTTGCCTGCACTTGGCCCATATCCCTCTATACCCATCTTACCCATGTAACTGTCCAAATGCTTTTTAAAAGACAAAATTGTACCCGCCTCTACTACTGCCTCTGGCAGCTCGTTCCAGACACTCACCACCCTTTGAGTGAAAAAATTGCCCCTCTGGACCCTTTTGTATCTCTCCCCTCTCACCTTAAATCTATGTCCCCTCGTTATAGACTCCCCTACCTTTGGGAAAAGATTTTGACTATCTACCTTATCTATGCCCCTCATTATTTTATAGACTTGTATAAGATCACCCCTCAACCTCCTACTCTCCAGGGAAAAAAGTCCCAGTCTATCTAACCTCTCCCTATAAGTCAAACCATCAAGTCCCGGCAGCATCCTAGTAAATCTTTTCTGCACTCTTTCTAGTTTAATAATATCCTTTCTATAATAGGGTGACCAGAACTGTACACAGATGCTGCAGGATCCATCTTGGAACTCTTCCATTCAGAATGTTTATGAATTATCTTGATGAAAGTATTAAATATAGAATGTCTTCACTGATTGATAATTCTAAACTGTATGGGAAAGCTAGAGAAAATAAGTGAAATTGAAAGAAATCCTACAGAAACAGGCACCTGAGAAATGCAGTGAAAGTATAATTACAAAATGAAGGGTACGTTGTTCAGTAAGGTGAGTGAAGAAAAAGATTCAGGCCCAGTTGTTGATCTAGTGTTGAAGTGTTGTCACATTATATGGCAGTGGTTGCATAGGCAAGTAAAATATTGGGGTGTATAAGCAGATCCATAGAAGATAACTCTAAGAAAATAATACTAAGGGGAAGACTTTCAACTTGAGCCACAATGGGTGTGAAGTGGGTGGGGTGACTGTGCCACTGCCCCGATGATGTCAGCGCAAGGCTCAAACCCTTTTCAGGTTCATACCTAATTTAAATATGACGGGCGAGCTGTCAGCACATATTGCGCTCAGTAAATTACTTTCAGAAATGACTACTGTCAGTTCCAGCAGGCAAAACTCCCAAATAGCTCAAAAGCAGCACACTAGCAATCCAAATAAACTAGCCAACTGATGATCCCTTTAAATATCACTAGAAACGGTGCCCTCCAGGCTGTTCCTGCCCGTGATTTCTGTGACTGATTTAAAATAGGTGAATAGGACGCCAGAGCTGTTGAAAAGGGCATTTAGATCCAAGTACGAGCACAGGAACCTAATTAGCATGCTTAAATAGGCACCCACTGATTTCAGGCGGGCACGCTGGATGCCTAATAGAAAACCCAAATCAAAGTAGCAATGGGTGAATGTGTGAAACAGGCAGGCGAGATCATGACCCGACTTTCAGTGCTTTAACACTCATTTCTTGGGGGTAAAATGGGTGTTCCCAAGTTTCTATAATGAGACCATACATACATACAAAATATGCCAAAAGTACCATTACTTTCACAGAAGCTTATGCTGTTCTGTTAAATATTCTTAGAAATAAATTTAAAATAATTATTGCACCAAAAATATAAAAGTTAATATTAAAAATAGACAACATTTAAGTAGCAATGTTAAGCTTCAAAAATACAGAGTTCAAATTAGCAATGACAGACACACCAGGCCTTTTATCCAGAGGCACAAAAAGAGCACAAGTTCAATTTAAAAATCAATGTGTGTATATTAGAGTAAGCAAAGAATATTACAATTTATAATAACTAGTTTTGATGTGTAATTATATAAAGGGGTTCTGATGGTGACAGTAGCTCTTCAAGATCAATTACAAGGTCAATTTGGTCTACGTTGCTTTTACAGTAATCTTACTGAATCTAATCCAAATCTTCTGCAGGGAAGTAACTTGACATGCTAACATTTGGTGCACAGTACGGCATCGCGGTGCTAACACACAACAATAATTTCAAGTTGCAATACTTGCTAATTAATAACAAGTACTTCCATGACTTGAAATACAATTAAAAATAATATAGTGCATACTTAATTCCTGCAGGTCTTAAAGTGGAACACCAATATTGAAGCCATCTTAGGGATGGTTCAGTGTGAAATGTATAGGGCCAATTTGAACTCAGCCTGCCCGGCGGATATAGGGCAGAAGAAGTGTTAAAATAGCTGTGGTGATGTTACCGCCCCATTCCTGCTCCACCACTATATATACGAGGGCCTTCCTTTGGCCCAGGTATCTGTCTGAATCATAAGATCCTGATGCAATTTTGAGGGCCAACTGGGCAGAGTGTAAACCGTGTACCAGATGATAAAGAGAAAGAGGCCACAAAAAGGTACGTGAAAAGTTATCTTGTGGGGCCAAGAGGAGCAGGAGTACTTCTCCGGGCTCTACAAGAAAAATCTGGACAGCTGTCACACCTGGCTCCCCCCCCCCACCCATGTGATCAGTTCTCCCCCCATTTTCTAGCTATAAGAAGCAGGACATTCAACCAAGGTCTGGCACAAAATACGTGTTATCCTATGTTTTTAATTAAATTGTTGATAAGGTAACAAGGTAGAATTGTCTCTCTGCCTTCCGGATGTTTCTGCCTCTCTCTGTGTTTTTTTTTCTCTGTTTTTTTTCCCTGTTTGTTTTTTTGTTGAATGTGTATTCGGGGGTTCTGCAGATGACACCTCTCTGTCTGAACACGGTGATTGCCTTGGCAACGGGCAGTTGCAGGGGCAGTCTGTAAACACCATGTATTATTCAATATGTATAAATGCGTAGGCTTCAAGGAGATCTTGAAACATTTACCTGAGGAAGGAGAAAATCTCCGAAAGCTTGTGAATTTAAAATAAAATTGCTGGACTATAACTTGGTGTTGTAAAATTGTTTACAATTGATGTTTTAGAGTAGTAGGCTGCAAATACACAACTGCAATTCCTCTTAGGTTTCCTGTTTTCTTTTGTTGTTCTTAATTTGTAAATATGACCTCTTGTCCTTGAATTTTGTATACAGCCGAAAAGCTTACTTGGATCCAATTTGTCCAAATCTTTCGTAATTTTAAACAATTCTATCATATCCCCTCTCAGTCTTCTCTTTTCCAAGAGAGAAAAGACATAAGGCAGTCAATCTTTCCTTATATGTCAGTCCCTTAAGTTGTGGGATCAACCTGCACTCCCTCCAATAACTGAATATCCTTTTTGAAATAGGGAGAACAAAACTGCATGCAGTACTCCAGATGTAGTCTCACCAGAGCTAAGTACAGTTTTAAAACGACCTCTCTGAATTTATATGTTATACCTTTTCATATGCACCTTAATATTTTGTTTTTTTTAACAGCCCGGGAACATTGTGCTGATCATTTTAGTGACCCTGTCCATTAAAACCCCAAGTTCTCTCTCCTGCTCTGAAACCTTAAGTACATTCCCATTTAGCACATCACTCTTCCAAATATCATAACCTTACATTTCCTTGTATTGAACTGCATCTGCCATTTCTCCGCCCACTGATCAAGCTTGCCAAGATCATTTTGAATTTGTACGCATTGATATTCATCATTTGTCACTGCTTCTAATTTGGTATCATCTGCAAATTTAGACCCCTTGGACACAATTCCATCCTCTAAATCATTTATACAAATTATAAACAACAGTGGCCTCAATACTAAACCTTGTAGCATTCACTGGTAACTGGCTGTCAATCAGATACACTACCACTTGTTGTCTACCAACCAACCATTTGTCAATCCATATTTTGAATGTGTACCCTTCATCAGTCTCACAAGAATTATCATGACTTCCCCTTTCTCTTAAAAATGCTGACTGCCCTGCTGTATATTTCCAATATTTTCTGTTTTAATTCAGATTCCCAGTGCTTATAATTTTTCTTCTTTACTTTGCATATTAAACCCACAAAAAATTCTTGAGAAGAAAACTGAAAAGCAGCCTTGAATCAGCAGAAACTGCAATAAACAATGTCAACAAACATTGCTATGCCTTCAGGAGATGCATTTATTCTTTGGCAGTTGAAATCAAATGTTTCAGCAAATGAAAACATCAAAACTAGCTTGAAGGCAATAATGCAGAAATGCCAGCTCTGGTAGCAAGAAGAAAAAAACTTTTATAAGTGACTAGGAATGTGATCTCCCTTGACAAGAAAGCAAAGTGTACTGAACCATGTAACAAAGTGGAGTCTGATCTTCAAATGTTGCAAGATAACTGGTGGGAACACCAGGACAGCTGAAATTCAAAACGATGACAATCAACAAGATCACAAAATTTTCTCAGATGCTTTGAAATCTGTATTCTACCTATAAAGTCCTAAATGTACCTTGCTGAAGGGTGCAAGTGGCAGCTGATTGATATTTGACTGTGTAGGATTTTATTTCTTTTGAGGTTGAGTGACATTTTTTTTTTAAAAGTCAAGATTAAAAAGAACTCAAGTACGCCTACTACTTTATAGGTTTCCCTACTGTAATCCCTTACATCTTAATATTATAAATATTGTGGAGTATAGATTTGTAATAAGGTTTAACCAATGATTTATTCAAGAAATATAACTTCCATTGTGAATATATGCAATGACAAAATTAGTCCACACAATTAATGTGGTGATATTCCATTTAAATATTTTTACACAGGTTGACTGCCATCTTGAACTTTATTAGAGAAATCTTGTTTCACAAAAAAGTACAATCACTTCCTGAATTTGGGGAAGTCTATTATTGTTAAAGGAAATTATATTGAAAAACAAAATCACAGCACTGTGATGAGATCTGCCCAATGTTAAAGTTGTCCAACAGATCAACCAATTGAATCATATACCAAGTTCACTTAATGTCTGCCAAAGATCTGTTAGGTTACAAGGTTACAATGGACACATGGGGGTGATTTTAAACCCCGAGAACGGGTGGGTTGGGGCGGGTGGGAGTTGAAAATAGTTGTTTTTTGGGTCACGACCGCAACCCAGCTTTATTTCCGGGTTTAACGTCGGCGCGTAAAAGTATAGGCTGGAAATGCAAAGTCCAAAAATGTTGTAGTTACTACCCAAAAAAACAACTATTTTCAACTCACACCCGCCCCCAACCCACCCATTCTTGGGATTTAAAATCACCCCCATGCATAGCGAAATAGACATGCATAGGCTGATCAGTGGACTTATTATAATATTAGGTTATAAACTGCTTCAAACATTGTTGGAAGATGTAGACCAAGTAAGACTTTCTAGTGCACAATTCTGCAAGAGAACACATCTGAACTAGCTCAGTATCAATTTTACTCCATATCTTTAGTTTAATTATAGTAAGTCACCAGACTAGGCCCCACATATCAGACAAGCATACTAGCCCTCTTTCTCACAGTTATGGATAACTGTTGAATAAATTGTGCACATGGTCAGTTTGTAGAATAATCCTTAATAATGTTTCTGCATTAAGCTCTTTACCAGGAAACATATTCATTGGGAATAATTCTAAAATATCTTATTTTTATAAACTCAAGTAAGACATTTGATCAATCAGCTTTTCCACAAATGTTGTATCCCTGATTTTTGTCATGAATGTACTGAATTAGATTTATAGTCAAAAAAGCACCTTTTGTTTTTAAGGCATAAATCAGAAACAAATAGTAAAACATGATCAGAAGCAATAATCTTTTGAAGGTGGTAGTGACAGCAACAGCTTTTTGAGATCCAATTATATTTCGAACACTTGACCAGCATTTTAGCAGCCGGTTATTCCAATAATTTCACAAATACCGTCTGCAGTTTATTTTAATTGTGTAACTTTCAAAAATGAAAATCTATTGTGTAACATTTATAACAAAACAATATTTTCATAATGTACAGAATGAAAGCAGGAGATTAGTTTAATAAATCCACCATACTATTGTAACACTTGCCTGCTGTTTTTTCCTGAAAATGTATAAAATACACACATAATGGAAACAATGAGCACGGTTGTCATGGGAACAGGAGTAGCCCATTCAGCCCCTTGAGCCTGTTCCACCATTTAATTAGATCAGGGCTGATCTGTACCTTAACTTCATTTACCCGCTTTTGCTTTATATCAATTGATACCCTTAACAGGAATCTGTCAATTTCCCTTTTGGGGGAGCGAGTTCCAGATTTCCACTACCCTTTGATGGAAAAAGGGTTTCCTGATTTCACTCTCAAATAGCATAGATCTAATTTTCAGATTAAGCCCCTTATTCTGGATTCCCCACCAGAGGAAATAGGTTCTCTGTATTTATCCTATTGAATCACTTTATTATTTTAAACACCTCAATTAGATTACCCCTCAACATTCTAAACTCAAGGGAATACAAACCAAGTTTATGCAACACCATCCTCATAATTTAACCCTTTAAGCCCTGGTATCATCCTGCTGAATCTGCACCGTGCCCCCTCCAAGACCAATATATCCTTCCTGAGGTTTGGTGCGCAAAATTGAATGCAGTACTCCAAATGGGGTCTGACAAAGGCTCAGTACGGCTGAACTATAACTTCCTCCCCTTTGTATTCCAGCCCGCTTGAGATAAAGGTTAAAATTCATTAGCCTTTTAAATCATGTTTTGTACCTGTCTACTAGCTTTTAATGATATGTATACATGGACACCCAAATCTCTTTCTTTCTCCCAACGCCTTGTCTCTCACAATTAAGAAAATATTCCATTTTTTCTTTATTGGATCCAAAGTGGATGACCTCACACTTCCTTACATTGAACCCCACCTGTCACACTCATTTAGTCCGTCTATGTCCCTTTGTAACTTCTTGCTCTCATCTACAGAACTCACTGTGCCTCCTAACTTAGTGTCATCTGCAAACTTGTACATGCAACTCTTTATTCCTTCATTCAAGTCATTAATATATATAATGAAAAGGCGAGGTCCATCACAGATCCCTGGGGAACATCACTTGTCACTTTCTCTTTATCCCTACTCTTTGTCTCCTACCTCCCAACCAATTACCAACCCATGTCACAAGGTTACTTCCAATTTCATGCACTTTCATTTTTGCTAATAATCTCTTGTGCAAAACCTTATCAAATGCCTTCTGGAAGTCGATATAGACAACTTCAATAGACATTCCCATATCCACCATGCCAGTGACCTCCTCAAAAAATTCAACTCGATTAGTCAGTCATGACCGTTCACAAATCCATGCTGACTCTCTTTGATCAGCTCATACTTGTCCAAGTGCTCAGCCACTCTGTCTCTGATGATAGATCCCAGAGACTTCCCTACAACTGATGTTAAACTGATAGGTCCGTAGTTACCAAATTTCTCCTTCCATCCCTTCTTAAATAGTGGAGTGACATTTGCAATTTTCCAAACTAAAGGCACCATTCCTGAGTCTAGACACCTTTAGAAATTATGACCAATGCATATGGAATTTCCTCACTATTTCTTTTAATACCTTGGGGTGGAAACCATCTGGTCCTGGAGACTTGTCTCTTAAGTCCCATTATTTTCTCCATTATCATTTTGTAACCAATATAAATCCACTAAGTTCCTCCCTTTGACTTATTTTTAGGTTCCCTTGTACCTCTAGTATTTCATCCTCTTCTTCCACTGTGAAAATGGATAAAATTTATTTATTTAACAAGTCTGCCATTTCATTATTGTCCATTATGGTCTTGCCTACATCAGCCCTTAGTGTGCCTACATTCCCATTTACCACTTTCTTTCTCTTAATACATTTATAACAACTTTTGCTGTTAGCTTTGATGTCCCTTTCAAGTTTTTTCCCATATTCTCTATTCACACCTCATATTACTTTCTTTGTATACCTCTGTTGCATTTTGTAGCTCTCCCAGTCCACTGGATTTCCATTCATTATCAGGAGTGAGGTAACCATGACTTACATTGTAAAAGAGGAGAAGGGGAATATGGTGACGGTGAAGAAACAGGACTAGAAAAATACCTAAACGTAATACTTAATTACTGAAAATTAGGTAATCAGCAATTACATGCACTAGATTTATTTTTAAGCTTGTAAAACTTCTATTGGTAATGTATCTGCCTGTTTTCACTAAGCAACACACACACGCCAACAATGACCACATACTGCTGTTTCTAAGCTCGAGCACAAAACAAAATATATAACACTGCTCAACTAGAGGCTACACTGTTTATTTTATACAAATGAATATGACTGTTGCATCAAACAGATTTATTTTAGCTTTCTAATTCATTGTTTTGTTCTTGAGGAATGACAGTCTGGGGGAATGGAACCATTTTCTACACTTTTTGCACACAGTGTCAGTCCTTGCTATCCTTGGCTCTGTTTCAAGCTCTTTAATTGCTCCTTTTTACATAGAAGTACATAGAATGTACAGCACAGAAACAGGCCATTCAGCCCAACAGGTCCATGCCAGTGTTTATGCTCCACACAAGCCTCATCCCACCCTACTTCATCCAACCCTATCAGCATATCCTTCTATTCCTTTCTCCCTCATGTGTTTATCTAGTTTCCCCTTAAATGCATCAATGCTAGTCACCCCAACTACTCCTTGTGGTAGCGAGTTCAGCATTCTAATCAGTCTCTAGGTAAAGAAGTTTCTCCTGAATTCCCTATTGGATTTATTAGTGACTATCTTATATTTATGGGCCCTAGTTCTGGTCTCCCCACAAGTGGAAACATCTTTTTTACGTACTCCCCATCAAACAGTTTCATAATCTTAAAGACCTCTATCAGATCACCCCTCAGTCTTGTCTTTTCTAGAGAAAAGAGCCCCAGTGTGCTCAATCTTTCCTGATGGGTATAACCTCTGAGTTCTGGTGTCATCCTTGTGAATGTTTTTTTGCACCTTCTCCAGCGCCTCTACATCATTTTTATAATATGGAGGCCAGGACTGTTTACAATACTCCAAGTGTGGTCTAACCAAGGTTCTATACAAGTTTAATGTAATTCTCTGCTTTTCAATTATATTCCTCTGGAAATTAACCCCAGTGCTTGGTTTGTTTTTTTATGGCCTTGTTAACCTGCATTGCTTACTTTTAGTGATTTGTGCATCTTTACCCCCAATTCTCACTGCTCCTCTACCCCTTTAGACTTATTATCCAAGTGGTATGTGGCCCCCTTATTCTTCCTGCCAAAATTTAATACCTCACACTTATTTGTATTAAAATTCATTTGCCAATTACCAACACATTCTGCACATGTATAAATGTCTTCCTGTATTTTGTCACCGGCCTCCTTGGTATTAATTATACACCCCAATTTGGTGTCGTTCACAAAGTTTAAGATTGTACTTCCGATTTCCGAGTCCAAATCATTTATGTAAATGGTGAACAATGGTAGTCCCAGCACCGAACCTTGTAGAACACCATTTCCCACTTTTTGTCAGTCTGACCTTTAACCCTTTCTCTCTGTTTTCTGTTTTGCAGCCAGCTTGCTATCCATCTTGCTACTTTTGCTAATATTTTTTTTATTCGTTCATGGGATGTGGGCGTCGCTGGAAAGGCCAGCATTTATTGCCCATCCACAATTGCCCTTGAGAAGGTGGTGGTGAGCCGCCTTCTTGAACCGCTGCAGTCCGTGTGGTGAAGGTTCTCCCACAGTGCTGTTAGCAAGGGAGTTCCAGGATTTTGACCCAGCGACAATGAAGGAATGGCGATATATTTCCAAATCGGGATGGTGTGTGATTTGGAAGGGAACGTGCAGGTGGTGTTGTTCCCATGTGCCTGCTGCTCTTCTCCTTCTAGGTGGTAGAGGTCGCGGGTTCGGGAGGTGCTGTCGAAGAAGCCTTGGCGAGGTGCTGCAGTGCATCCTGTGGATGGTACACACTGCAGCCACTGTGCGCCGGTGGTGAAGGGAGTGAATGTTTAGGGTGGTGGATGGGGTGCCAATCAAGCAGGCTGCTTTGTCCTGGATGGTGTCGAGCTTCTTGAGTGTTGTTGGAGCTGCACTCATCCAGGCAAGTGGAGAGTATTCCATCACACTCCTGACTTGTGCCTTGCAGATGGTGGAAAGGCTTTGGGGAGTCAGGAGGTGAGTCACTCACCGCAGAATACCCAGCCTCTGACCTGCTCTTGTAGCCATAGTATTTTTATGGTTGGTCCAGTTAAGTTTCTGGTCAATGGTGACTCCCAGGATGTTGATGGTGGGGGATTCGGCGATGGTAATGCCGTTGAATGTCAAGGGGAGGTGGTTAGACTCTCTCTTGTTGGAGATGGTCATTGCCTGGCACTTATCTGGCGCGAATGTTACTTGCCACTTATCAGCCCAAGCCTGGATGTTGTCCAGGTCTTGCTGCATGCAGGCACGGACTGCTTCATTATCTGAGGGGTTGCGAATGGAACTGAACACTGTGCAATCATCAGCGAACATCCCCATTTCTGACCTTATGATGGAGGGAAGGTCATTGATGAAGCAGCTGAAGATGGCTGGGCCTAGGACACTGCCCTGAGGAACTCCTGCAGCAATGACCTGGGGCTGAGATGATTGGCCTCCAACAACCACTACTGTCTTTCTTTGTGCTAGGTATGACTCCAGCCACTGGAGAGTTTTCCCCCTGATTCCCATTGACTTCAATTTTACTAGGGCTCCTTGGTGCCACACTCGGTCAAATGCTGCCTTGATGTCAAGGGCAGTCACTCTCACCTCACCTCTGGAATTCAGCTCTTTTGTCCATGTTTGGACCAAGGCTGTAATGAGGTCTGGAGCCGAGTGGTCCTGGCGGAACCCAAACTGAGCAGGTTATTGGTGAGTAAGTGCCGCTTGATAGCACTGTCGACGACACCTTCCATCACTTTGCTGATGATTGAGAGTAGACTGGTGGAGCGGTAATTGGCCGGATTGGATTTGTCCTGCTTTTTGTGGACAGGACATACCTGGGCAATTTTCCATTTTGTCAGGTAGATGCCAATGTTGTAGCTGTACTGGAACAGCTTGGCTGGAGGCACAGCTAGTTCTGGAGCACAAGTCTTCAGAACTACAGCCGGGATGTTGTCGGGGCCCATAGCCTTTGCTGTATCCAGTGCACTCAGACGTTTTTTGATATCAAGTGGAATGGATCGAATTGGCTGAAGACTGACTTCTGTGATGGTGGGGATAACAGGAGGAGGCCGAGATGGATCATCCTCTCGGCACTTCTGGCTGAAGATGGTTGCAAACGCTTCAGCCTTGTCTTTTGCACTCACGTGCTGGACTCCGCCATCATTGAGGATGGGGATGTTTACAGAGCCTCCTCCTCCCGTTAGTTGTTTAATTGTCCACCACCATTCACGACTGGTTGTGGCAGGACTGCAGAGCTTTGGTCTGATCTGTTGGTTGTGAAATAGCATGTCTATAGCATATTACTATATATTTTCATAAAAACATAAAAATGTCAGTCAAATGGCTACTTCAAACAAGAGGGAAGCCAAAGCATATTTGTTCTTATTCATTTAAAAAATTTTGAATCATTTATTTATTTTGGTTTTTTTTCTTTTAGTAAGCAGCCTATTATGTTAAGGAAAAGCTCCAATAGTCTGTAGCGTGATGTGGTATGATGTAGTTTGTGCCATGATACATGCAGGGAGTATTTGTGATGTTAGTTGTGCCATCGCGGGGAGCCACTTTTGCTGACTCACTAAAGAAAGAAAATCAGACAGAGGACTTCTCTGGGACAGTCCACAAATTTCCAAGCTGCTGATATCGCTGGAGGCCTGGTCTCCAGGGAATGTAGATAGCATGGGGATACTTTGAGCTGGATAAACAAATAGCCAAGTATGCAACTTATGTGATGGAATACTCTCCACTTGCCTGGATGAGTGCAGCTCCAACAACACTCAGGAAGCTCGACACCATCCAGGACAAAGCAGCCCGCTTGATTGGCACCCCAACCACCACCCTAAACATTCTCTCCCTTCACCAATGGTGCACCGTGGCTGCAGCGTGTACCATCCACAGGATGCACTGCAGCAACTCGCCAAGGCTTTTTCGACAGCACCTCCCACACCCGTGACCTCTACCACCTAGAAGGACAAGGGCAGCAGGCACATGGGGAACAACACCACCTGCACATTCCCCTCCAAGTCACACACCATCCCGACTTGGAAATATATCGCCGTTCCTTCATCGTCGTTGGGTCAAAATCCTGGAACTCCCTACCTAACAGCACTGTGGGAGAACCTTCACCACACAGACTGTAGTGGTTCAAGAAGGCGGCTTGCCACCACCTTCTGAAGGGCAATTAGGGATGGGCAATAAATGCTGGCCTTGCCAGCGACGCCCACATCCCATGAACGAATAAAAAAACAGGGAAATTCTGGGTAAAGTATATTGGCTTTAAGGAACAGATTTTTTTCAAGAAAATTCCTTGGAGTTGAATATGTCAATTCCAATTCCATGTGGTGATCAACACGCTTAGAAACACAAGCATGCTGTACCTGAAGACATGATGTGAGCAGAATTTACCTGCAGCTAAACAGGGAGATACGTTAGGAGCAAAGTTCTGGACGTTGCATACACGTGTCCTGGCTGCTCAATTGAAGACTATTTTTCACAAAGGAAACATCTATAGCTGTTGCAAGCAGAGTTTGCAGTCTTGTTGAAAAACAGTTTGCAGTTGAACAGTCAGGTCGAATGCAAATGGCGGCAGTGCCCAGTTATAAAGTTAAATGTTCTCCTGGAGTTAGGCTGCTTACCGGATGATGTGATGGTACAACTTGCACGGTTCTAAATCTAGCTTTATATACAGAGCCATTTCTAGATTGAGTCAGATCAGGTCCCTTGTACAATGCTCCAAAAATGTTCTTTTCACCTCCAGTCTCTGAAGAGCATCACAGAACCTGCCTCATCGCAACAAAAGATTTCCTCCACTGCCAGCCGTTCTATTGCCACTTAGTGAACCTCCCAATTCGTTTCAAATCGTAGCAATTTTGTGCCGTGAATTAAACTGCGATTTTACTGAGGAAATTAGTGTCAATTAAAATACTTAACATACACCAGAGTGAAAAAAAAACTTTTACTATCTGTCCGACTGCGCATATTCCAGAAAATAAATGCCCCTGTTTTGCAGCCTGCATCCCGCAGCCTCTTTGGGATCAGATATAGATAACACATAAATCAATTACTGTGGACTTAAATTCCCAAATCATTTTAATAAATAACCATTGTTATATTAAATCAATGCGCCCTTGTTTAAATCTACGTGAACAAACTATAGTGCTTTATTGGTCTCAAATTAGCATGTTTTTGTGACCATTTTGCAATGACCGTAACACTTTTTCAAATGCACTACATAAATGTAATGATCTAAGCCAATTTACAAAACGTGTATATTAAAGTGTATTATTTAGGTACAACATTTTATCAGGTAAAGGAACGTCATTATGACTGAATTCCTATCACTAAGGAAGCAAAGTTGCATTTCTTAGGCAACCTGATGAATTCGAATGCTCTCTTATGGTAAATATTTTCCTTCTCTCTGGGCAGATTTGCTTCCTGATTAGACAAAAAAAAAAGCGAGCAGCGCCAGAACCGTCACTTTTTGTTGCAATGTTCGCACTCAGAAGACTTGCAATGACGAGAGCTTCTGAGGCCACAAGTGAGGGCTCCCGAGCGCGCTCGAAGCGCTGTTCTTTCAGCACCGAACGAGGGCCACCAAAACCAACGGCCCCGAATAAGTAGCCTCTCAACATCAGTTACAGAACAAAACAGACACAACTTCGTGCTTATAATTATTCAGGATAACAACGCGCTGGCTGCATCATGTCAAAGGCTGCAGGGTCTAGTCTGGCTGTATTTTTGTTCTTAAGAGTGGAATAAAAATGCTTGCATAAAAGATGAAATCACACCGCACGGAGACTGGACGGCGTTTAACTGGGAAGCTGAACCCAACACCTAGGGAGCGATGCCACCGATGTCTGTCTGACTCTGCCCGCGCCTCCCGCCGCCTCTCTTACAACCGCACATGAACAGCGTGACGCGCTCGCGACTTGTTTGTTGTATTGTGAAGTCAGACTGGCGGCAGCGTTCCAAACCCCGCCCTCTCCTCCCCCCGCACCCCACCCCCGCGGAAATGATTGACGGGCGGCTCGACCAACCAGAGGCAGGGAAGTTCCGACGACGCAGCTCGCTACGCCACGAGTGGCCAATCACAAGGCGCAAGGGGGCGGGTGCAGGTGGTGCAGCGAGTTAGGCTGTGGCTCCTGTGCTTGGCCGTGGCGCCTGGCAGAGAGGGAGGGAGGGAGAGGAAGGGAGAGGGAGAGGGTGGAGTTGTCTTGTTGCGAGGAAAAAAAAGAAAGTGTGGAGTTAATGCCTCGTCCTGGCGTTAACCCCCCCTCCCCGAGTCCTCCCCTAACAGCCAGTGGCGAGCAGCACTTATTTCGACCTCGTATTTACCCTGTGCAAAGTGTTCTCCAATAGACACTCCGGGAGACGATGGGAGGGGGAAAAAAGTCACCAGGATGGAAACCACTTCTGCCCTGAACCATTTCTTGCCGCGGAGATCTTTAGAAGCTAAAGAAGAACATTAAAAAGCCGGCAATGCCATCGGTTGGGATGGAGGCGTAAGCGGCTAACTATAGCACCACTGAGAGATACGGGGTGACCTGCACTGATCGGGTCCGTCGTGTGCGTATTTATAGACCCGAGCCAGTGTTGACACATCAGTACGGGAGGATGCGTTTGTTTTGATCTGTTTAGGGAAAATAATTATAAATATATATGCATTTTAGTGCCCGTTTCCAGATGCGTTTTTCCGCCGTAAACTGACTTATCGGGAAACGACTTGGCAGACGAGATGGCTGGTTTCTTGCTTTCTTTGGTCCTACAGATCCAGATAGGAGTCATCATTGGATCCAGCCACGGTTTGGGCGGACGTTCCGCGCAACAGAAGGAGAAAGTGGGCAAATATGAGAAGCAACCTATTTACAACAGACACATCAACACCCACGAGTCCCCGAAACCATCAAATTCGATCAAATCTTCCGACAGCGGCAGCAGCAGCACACATCGACAACATGACAGTCTGCCCACTCCTGTCTGGGCTTTCCTTCATACTGGGGATCCTTCCAAGCTTGGCTATGCTAACTGCACTAAGAGGTACCAATTGTCAAATTTAAAGGAGGCCTCTCACGCTCTGAACATACACCCATCACTCCACAGTGCCATGGACACCGTAGTCCATGCCACCAATTTCTTAAATATGATCTTACAAACCAATGGGGTGCGGGAGAAGACTATTAAGGAGGATATTGAGTGGTATCATGCTCTGGTGAGAAGTATTCTGGAGGGCGATCCGAAAGTCCATCGAGCAGTGGTGACTTTCGATGTCCAGCCGTTCACTTCCCCTCCTCAGGTGTTTCTGCAGGCCACCAGGATAAACAACCAAATCTTCCTTCAAGATTTGTCTCTCACCGCCCGACACCTGGCAAACCTCACCACCGAGACCGAGTGGTTCAACCGACTCAAGCAGCAGCGTTCGCCAGCTTCATATCTTCACAGGAGGCTGCTGAGGGACGATCCGAGATCGATGCATCCCTCCATGCGGAAGAGAGGCATGGGGTATCTGGTTGATAAAACTCACATCAAGTGGTCGGCGCCCTACTTGGAATGTGAACATGGGAAGTACAACCCTCTGTGGCTGCTGACACTCTCCACGTCCTTTTATGGATTGAAGCCGGATTTCCAGCCCGAGTTTAGGTGAGCTACAGTAACAGTCATTTCAGACAAAGGTTTGGTCAGCTTTAGGCATCGACTGTACACATCCCCAAATCTTCTAAATCGTGTAAAAGTCAGTAAATATAACACAGATTTTTCACGCTATCAAATACAGTTGCTTGTGTTTTCCAGGGCAAGTTTACTGCCCGATACACTGATATAATTTAACCAGATATTTGAGCTGATTGGGTTTTTTTTCGGCGGCGGGAAAAAAATCATTCTTGTTGGTCAGAGGTAACAATTTCGGGAAAGTGGAAAACAAAGTTTGAAAAGTGTTTCCTAAGTGAACTCCGCTTCTATACGCGCAGTATAAGAGTGCAAGTAAAAGAGACACTTCTGTAGCAGAGTAGATAGTAGAAAGACACCACCTCGTACACTTTGCCAAAGCGTTAACCCTGCTAATAACAGAAACATATTAGATTGGGAGAGTCCACGGGAAACATCGTGGAGTCTTTGGGGGTCATGACTACTCCTTCACCTAAATTTTAAAAAAACCTCTTTAAATTCATCTCAAGGCAAGAGGGCAATGCCGATCGTCTACCCCATTCGAGAGGTGTCTGTGTTTGTGGGGACATTAGCTTTAAAAGCTGTATTTCATAGCAGAATGGTTCGCTTTATTCCATCTTAATAACTAGATGTCAAATATTGAATTTGTACGCTTTAGTAGATTGTTTACTATTTCTGCATTTTACAGATATGGATGGGCTCCGTGAGATGACGTAAACACGGTTGAAACCATTAGCAGCCGATTTCCATTCTATATGTGATCATTGTCAAAGGAACAACCTCATGTTCTTAAATATAGTCCAGACGCAAATGGAGCAAGCAGCCAATGTAAATAGGACCAGTATCTTATTAAATGCGCCGTTGGTCTATTTCTAGGATGCCAATGGGTTATTTTCTCTCCAAGGTTTGCGTGTTTCCCCACACAGTCCCTTGACGTCAGTGTGATTGAGCTGTATTCTCCCTGTAATGAGCCCTAATCCAGTAGTCACAACACACACGGATTCATCCTCACGTTGACACATTAACCAGATCGCACAGCACACACAGAGCACAGATAGTACTCACAGCTTAAGGGGTCTTAAAACAAAATAAAACGGCTTATTATTCAAGATTTCTTTTTGTAAGAAAGAGAAGTTTTTCGGACCCTTCTGTGTAGATCTAGTTTGAAATCTGTAATTGATGCGATTTCTCTCCCCATTTCAGTTTCCGAAATCTTTAAACGGTTATGCAATGTGCATTGCAACAATCTCTCGATTGAAAGTAGAACGAGAGGTGAGGCTGGCTGGGTTCATCTTGAAAGTGACTTGACATCCCCAAAATATATGGCTGAATGAAGCACTCTGCAGTTCAAATGGAACCAAGGGCTTGTTTGTGAATGTCGCTCTTGTGTCGCTTGTGTGATCCGCAGATCGGGAACATTTGTTTTTGTAATTTAGCTGCTTTTGCACTTTAAGAATATTTTAAAGTGTAATTACCACCGTATTGCAATAAGATTTGAAGTTACTTGTCCAGTAGAACATTCGCCAAAAGACTCATTTTAATATATGGCCAGGGGTTGGGCTGTTGGAAATGAGAAAAGTGAAAGTCAATTACAGCTGTGAGGAGGGATGATATGTTAGTAGGATCATCAAATGAGGCCATATGGATTGAGTTAAGGAACAATAAAAGGGGCAGTCACACTACTGGGAGTGTACTATAGACCCCCAAACAGTCAGAGGGAGATAGAAGAGCTAATATGTAGGCAGATTTCTGAGAAGTGCAAAAACAAGTAATAGTCGGGGATTTCAACTACCCTAATAATAAATGGGACACACCAACAGTATGAAGGATATAGAGGGCCCAAAATTCTTAAATTGCAGTCAGGAGAACTTTTTTTGCCAGTTTGTAGCAAGCCCAACAAGAGAGGGGGCAGTTCTGGATTTATTTTAAGGAAATGAGGCTGAGCAGGTGGAAGGAATATCAGTGGGAGAGCATTTTGATGGTTGTGATCATAATTCAGTGAGTTTTAGCATAGTTATGGAAAAGGACAACGATAGAACAGAAGTTAAAGTTCTCAATTGGGGAAAGGCCAATTTTACCAAACTAAGAAGTGATTTAGCAAAAGTGGACTGGAAACAGCTACTTGAAGGTAAATCAATGTCAGAGCAGTGGGAGGCATTCAAGAGGGAAGATTCAAGGGGTGCAGAATAAACATGTTCCCATAAAGAAAAAGATTGGGGCTGCCAAACCTAGAGCCCCTTGGATGTCAAGGAGCACACAGGGGTAAGATAAGGCAAAAAAGGGAATCTTATGTCAGACACCGAGAACCCAATACTGCAGAAAGCTTAGAGGAGTATAAAAAGTGCAGGGGTGAAATTAAAAAGGAAATTAGGAAAGCAAAGCGAGGGCATGAAAAAATATTGGCAAGTAAAATCAAGGAAAACCCAAAGATGTTTTATAAACACATTAAGAGCAAGAGGATAACTAAGGAAAGAGTAGGGCCTATTAGAGACCAAAAAGGTAACCTATGTGTGGAGGCAAAAGATGTTGGTATGGTTCTTAATGAATACTTTGCATCTGTCTTCACAAAAGAGAGGGACTATGCAGACATTGTAGTTAAGGAGGAGGAGTGTGAAATATTGGATGGGGTAAACTTAGTGAGAGAGGAAGTAATAAGGGGATTGGCATCTTTGAAAGTAGATAAATCACCAGGGCCGGATGAAATGTACCCCAGGCTGTTAAAAGAAGCAAGGGAGGAAATAGCAGAGGCTCTGACCATCATTTTCCAGTCCTCACTGGATACAGGCATGGTGCTGGAGAATTGGAGGTCTGCTAATGTTGTACCATTGTTTAAAAGGGAGCGAGGGATAGATCGAGTAATTACAGGCCAATCAGTCTAACCTCAGTGGTGGGCAAATTATTGGAATCAATTCTGAGGGACAGGATAAACCATCACTTAGAAAGGCACGGAGTAATCAAGGACAGTCAGCATGGATTTGTTAAGGGAAGGTCGTGTCTGACTAACTTGATTGAATTTTTTGAGGTGGTAACAAGGAGGGTCAATAAGGGTAGTGCATTTGATGTAGTCTACGTGGATTTTAGCAAGGGTTTTGACAAGGTCTCACATGGCAGACTGGTCAAAAAAGCACAAGCCCATGGGATCCAAGGGAGAGTGGCAAGTTGGGTCCAAAATTGGCTCAGTGGCAGGAAGCAAAGGGTATTGGTCGACAGGTTTTTTTGTGACTGGAAGGCTGTTTCTAATGGGGCTTCGCAGGGCTCAGTACTAGGTCTCTTGCTTTTTGTGATATATATTAATGATTTGGACTTAAATGTAGAGGGCATGATTAAGAAGTTTGCAGATGGTACAAAAATTGGCCATGTGGTTGATAGTGCGGAGGAATTCTGTAGACTACAGGAAGATATCAATGGACTGGTCAAGTGGGCAGAAAAGTGGCAAATGGAATTCAATCCAGAGAAGTGTGAGGTAATGTCTTTGGGGAGCGCAAACAAAGCAAGGGAGTACACAATAAATGGGAGGATACTGAAAGATGTAGAGGAAGTGAGGGACCTTGGAGTGCATGTCCACAGATCCCTGAAGGTAGCAGGACAGGTAGATAAGGTGGTTAAAAAGGCAAATGGAATACTTTATTAGCCAAGGCATAGAATATAAGAGCAGGGAGGTTATGCTGGAACTGTATAAAGCACTGGTTAGGCCACAGCCTGAGTACTGTGTACAGTTCTGGTCACCACATTACAGGAAGGATGTAACTGCACTAGAGAGGGTACAGGGGAGATTGACGAGGATGTTGCCAGGACTGGAGAAATTTAGCTATAAGGAAAGATTGGATAGGCTGGGGTTGTTCTCTTTGGAACAGAAGAGGCTGAGGGGTGATTTAATTGAGGTGTATAAAATTATGAGGGGCCTAGATGGAGTGGACAGGAAGGACCTATTTCCCTTAGCAGAGAGGTCAATAACTAGGGGGCATAGATTTAAAGTGATAGGTTTCAGGATTAGGTGGGAGCTGAGGAAATTTTTTTTCACCCAGAGGGTGGTAGAGGTCTGGAACTCACTGCCTGAAAGGGTGGTAGAGGCAGAAACCCTCAACTCATTTAAAAAGTACCTGAATGTACACCTGAAGTGCCGTGACCTACAAGGCTGCGGACCAAGTGCTGTAAAGTGGGATTAGACTGGGTGGCTCATTGTCGGCCGGCACGGACACGATGGGTCGAATGGCTTCCTTCTGTGCTGTAAATTTTCTTTGTTTCTATGATTCTATGAAAGGTTAATGAAACCAAACTTTCGTAATTAGGGACCCGCTGTATATCGTGGCGATGGCCATAGTCTTATAACCATGTTTGCACAGTACCTGGGAGTGAGATTTCATTTACCTTCTTGGAATATTACAACATATTCGTAGTTTTGCAACCATCAGAATTGTATCACAAAATGCGATTGCTTTTAGTACAAGTTTAACATTCTCTGTACACCCCTGTCCTTCCAAAAAAATCACATACCCACTGATATTAGGATGTGTCCTAACAAGAAAACAATAGACAGTGCAGTGTGGGCCTGAGTAGTTCAGCTGCAGTGATTCTTTGCATAATCAAACTTGCTTTGAGGGGTAAATTTACATTCACTCCAGACAGCGAGTGATTTTGCTCCACAACAAGTTTGAAGAAGGTAACTTCATAGATAGATAATAGTGAGAAGTCCTTGATTTAAAAAAAAATCAAAACACCAAATATGTTATAAAACCAGGTTTTTCAATCATATGTTCCAAGGTAACAGCACTGGGGTTTTTCTGGTATAATGTCCGGGTCTGTTGTAGATAAATTGATGGAGATTTATTGCTGTGATTAGTCAACAACTCCATTATCATTGTATCATGTTGCTTACCAGGATCGAAAAAGGTGAACTAGAAGGACAGTATTTTTTTTTGTCTAGCAATTCTTATGTTCCTTACAGGGCTGATTGGAGGATACTACAGCAAGATGGGTGGGAGGTAACTGCAAACCAGTAATATACTGAGTTTGAACTACTTCATAAATTGCAGCAGCAAAGTTAGAACTATTTATTAGTAGCCTGATCGCCAATTATGATTTTCTGGGTATAATTTGCTGCTAGTCATTATATTACACTAGCAGGATCTAACATGGTGTTGTACTTAATTACAGTTGTGATATTTAGTTCCTAACCAGGTCTGTTTCTTCACAACCACTGCTCTAAAAGGGCAAATCCAGGTATTATAGGTATTTATGAACTGCTGAAGTCAATCAGATGGCAATTGCAACTGATTGTAGATTTTAGATTACAGGTCTATGGCTGGCTTTCTTTTTTCAAAAAGAGTGTTTTGCATCTGTAAACAAGTGTGACATCTGGTGCATGATGTGCACTAGATGAAAGTTATACATTTATAGTATATTAAATCCTGTACTTGGGGTGTGCGTTCTATTGAAAACTTCTATGTAAACCAGTTCTTAATGAAATCTCATTATAAAAGTATCCACATTTTTTGCAATTACCTATGACCCCGGTAAAGGGCATGTGATAGAACTTTTAGTGTCTCATAAAACTGCTTTCCATGTAATAACCACTGTTATAGTGAGTGTTCTGCAGGGCAGTCATACCTAGTTCACAAATCGTTTTCTTCCTCAGTAACTGAAGTTTAAACTGTCCAAAATGAGGGTTTAAACCAATTAAAAATGCAAATATATATGTATTTCACAATAACATGATTAAATTTATTGATTGAATTGTCTTTTATGTTTTTAATGCCTTTATTAGAGTTTAAACTTGAAGGCTTCAGCCAGCTCCCAAAAGCTTGGTCTTGGACTTGATATTTTTGCCCAGAGTTATGAAGTATGAGCATGTGCAGTACACCTTATTTCCAAAAATGCGTCAATACCATTCAGTCAACCGTACTAATGGAATATTTTCCTGTAGATTCTAGCAATAGATGCTCAGTTGTTTTTCAAAATTATTTGAAGTAAAGCTAGAACACAAAGTTCAAAAGCGTTATTCAGGTAAATTATATTGAGTGTTTTTTTTAAACAGAGTCTATGTTTGTGCATGTAACAGTTAGAGAAAAATGACTATTATTGATTGCACACCTGTTGTGCCTTTTGTTTTGTGTTCTATAAATTTCAGAAAACATATTAAGCTGAGAGAGAAAGGGTCTTTGTTCATGTTAGTGTTAGCTCAATTTAAAAAAAACACCAGGTCAATTTTGAAGGTAACTAGTTATCTCATCTGTGTATTGTTAAGAGAAAAGGTATATGCTCGAATTGTTCACAGCTGTGAGACAGAAATTCTAATTGTTAATACATAAGAGTCAGAGGGATAAGGCGAGAGAGAGAGAGCTAGACAGAGTGGCAGACAGGCAAGATTGTCTGTCCTCATTCTAATTTGATTTGCTTACAAACAAACAAGTAAGTTGAATTTTGAAAGCAAAATCACCCCTTTCAGGAAAACAGATAGAAGGAAGGAAAAGGAACAGAGAAGAGTAGGAGGGAAATAAGTTGTTGGTTAAGGGCCTTTTGGCCTCTCATGACCCAGCCTTGGGGAGAATTAGTGGGAGTAGCAGTGAGACTGGAGAGTGGGTTAAGAGTGATGTGGTGACACTGGAACGAGGAAGAGTGGAAGATACAGAGGTTGAGCAGATTGTTCAATGGGGAAGAGGTAGGGATAGCAATGGGAGACAGGGATGGTAGGTAAGGAAGGGGGTAGTGGGAAGGTGAAGAGATAGAGGATGCGATGGGAGCTGGGGGTCTGGGGAAGAATTAGTAATTGGAAAGAAAGCTGCTGAGGGCCACATTTTCCCCACAGTCCCAACTCAAATGCAGCTTACAGATGTTGGTGGCTCTTTTCCCCGCCGTAACACGCCACACTGCCTATACCTCCCATCTGAATGGAAAGAATAAAAGAAGAGAAAAATGGAGAGAGAAGCAGAAGAAAAGTGAAAAAGAGAGACAGAAGCAGAAAAGGAGAGCTAGAAGGAGAAACAGCAATACAAAGACAACAGGAACAGGTAAGTGAGACTATATTCTGCATTTACTATGTGAAATGCTATGGGACACCAACTGCTATACAGGACATTTTAACTTGCCAGTGTTGATGATTACACTGTTGTGGTATGAAGCAAAAGGAAGTGGGATCTCAGAAAATCAAGTTTGCTCAGTAAAATACAATGTTTATCATCCTCTTTATATTGTAATACATTTTAACATATAGAAGTAATTTTGACTTTAGACGACAGTGTAAGTCAATGGAAACTAAAATCGGGAGAAGTGTTTATCAGGTGGCTGAGCCAATATTGTGCATTTTACACTATCGTCTGAAGTCAAAATTACCCCCATATTTTGCATTTCTATTAGGACCTATTGTATTGAGCTAGTTTGCAGTGATGTTGTTTGTATATAAATGATTAGAAAATGGCAATGAGAATGACTAAATACAGACATGTTTCTTTACTGGTGAGGATGATAATGAGGCCAAGGAACACTTGGTAGGGGAGGTACTTCCTGGGAATATTTGGGTAGGGGGACTGGAAGGTGTCAATAGGAGGTTGTTGGTCTGGCAAAACTGGGGAATTGCTTGGGTGAGCAGTTGAGGTGGTTGATGTCATCTGACGGATGGAAGCACTGGTTGGGTGCTGGAATAAGGGAGCATTGGGAGCGGCAAGGGCATGGCTGAAGTGTGGTGGGGCTGGTGTATGGGAAGCTCTGGAGGGAAATGGGCTTGCGGGAACAATGAGAAGGCTTATGGGGCCTGGGAGCATTGAGGGGGAAGAAGGAGATGGGTACTGGAGACTTGCAGGATATAAAGCCTAGGCTGAGTCTAGACCCTGGTTTGAGTACAGGCCCAGGCCTGGGAACATTCAAGCCTAGGAATGGCGCTGGCTGGGAACACAACAGAGGTGCCGAGCTGGAGTGCAGCAAAGCCGTCATTGGTAGTATTTCCTACCTATCTGTAATTGACCAAATCAGCATGGTTAACTTAACAGATAGTGGTAATTTGAGGCAATCAGTGACTAACGTGACTTACATTTTGCACATGTGATGCTTTTAAGTGAAACTGATGTTTAACAACTAGTGTGCTTTGGATACGAACTAAATGCAGAAGTCTTAGTCATATAGATATATAATGCTTTAATTATTGCCATTAGTTAAAAAAAAAGTAGTGCTACCAGGGCCTTTACTTTCAATGTGGGTGAGAACTGTAATTGCCTTTCCCTGCCCTCATGCAATGTGATCCAGATTCCTAGAGACAGACAAGGAAGGTAGATGCAATTGGTTTGGTAAAATGCCACCTCACTCCACGTAATATAAAATTACATGGTCAGAGACTCTGGAGCCAGATTTCTCATTGAGATAGTCAATGGGTGGAGAACCTAGGTAAAGTACTACAAGCCAGAACAAACATAAAGGTGATGCCACTTTCAGGTTTAATCATGAAATCTGAAGTGAAGAATGGACTGTCACTTTTGAGTGTTGTGGGGAAAAGTGACTTATCTTATATTGCCTCCTTTAGAAGTAATTATTAAAGTTTGCTCATTTTTGCTTGTTATCACCTGTCAATCAAACTGACAGATTCACCTGAGCTTCCTCCAGCCAGATTCATGGGGCTCGAATTTAGCAGGCCTGCGGGTTCCCAGCGGGTGGTCGTCCGGGAGCGTGGAAAACGCGGACGGCTAATCGTGTGCGTCCCCCACGCGATCGCGGGATAATTGGACCCATTAAGCCCAGCTTCCGGGTTCTGCGCTCCCCAGCTGCGTGCCGGCCGGCTGCGCATGCGCAGTACCGTCGACGCGATGTAGGAGCTCCAGTTAAAGGGGCAGTCTCCCAAAGCCCCTCCTGCTACAAGCAAGCGGTTTGAGACGATGGCTCAACAAAGGGGAAAGGCTGCGCCCCGTTTTTCAGATCTGGCACTGCAGCTGATGCTGGAGGGCGTGAGGAGGAGGAGGGAAACACTCTTCCCAGAAGATGGGCGCAAGTTCCCTGCCGCCGCAACCAGGAAGGCATGGGCAGAGGTGGCGGCGGAGGTGAGCAGCAGGGGCAACACCCCAAGGACTTGGGAGCAGTGCCGCAAGCGCTTCAATGACCTGACTAGGTCTGGCAAGGTGAGTACACCAACGCACCCTCCCACATCCCGTCCCCACCATCACGCCAAGCAGATCACAACCCCCTCCTGCACAGCCACCACTGCGCTCCATCAGCAATCCTCACAGCCACTCATTCACCATCCTCGCCGTGCACGCAAGTACCCACCGTCCCTGACCCCACCCGAACACTACCACACACCCCAATCCCCATGCAATGGGATGGGCACGTGGCCCACGCTTCCTCCCATCCGTTCCGCGCCACGCTCAACCCAACCACACCGATGCTCGATGCGTCTCACGATGCAAGACGCACCCACTCACACATCTGTGTTTTGCCTTCACAGGAGAAGAGAAGCAAGAACAATAGGGAAAGGGCACGCACCGGAGGTGGGCCGCCGCAAGTGGTGGAGCTCACCGACGCAGAGGTGGAGACGCTCGACCTCGCCCGCACGCGACATTGCCTGTCGGTGGCCGATGGCGAGTGTGTCGCTGCCGAAACGGCCGGTAAGGGAAAGCTGACACTCAACACCCATGATCGCGAGTTACCGTCTCATCACCTGCCATCAGGCGCACTGTCAAGTTGGTCCACATGCCTCAAAGTGCCCTCTGTTCTCTTGCAGGTCCGTCTTTGGGTCAAGCGAGCGTGGAGGGCGATTCCTCAGAGGACATGGCGGTCTCTGAGGGTGCATCGTCACATCAGAGCCAACCATCCACCAGCGCAGAGACACGCACCTCGGTGGGTCCCCCTCGCCAACTAGTTGGGGTAGCACTTGGTGAGTCACCGCGCACGAGTGAGCATGAGCAGACCCTGGTGGCAGGGGCAGCCGCGGAGGGTCCGCGACGGAGGGAGCACTCATCTCCAGGCTCTGCTCAGCCGGACCCAGATGCTGAACCCAGGGGGCCACCAGTGAAAAGGAGAGTCGTCGAGGGCCACCAGCTAATTGCTGAGGTACTGGCAGAGGTGCCGCGCGCATTGTCCACAATAGCGCAGGCGATGGAGGAGTCCAACTCCTGCATGTGGGCATTGGTGGCGCAGGCACAGGAGGGTACCGGCGACACAGTGTCGCGGGTAGGTGCGGGACTGTCTGCGGTGGAGGACAGGCTGGCCTCCCTCGAGCGTCACGCACAGCTCCACTTCGAGTCCATGCAGGCCCTGACAACGTCTGTACGGATTCAGGGTGAGCAACATTCCGACGCCACCAACAGGCTGAGGGATACACTAGGGGTGGCCTTGCAAGGCCTCACGCATGCCATCCAAACTGCCGTCCAGCAGGGTGGAAGGGGTGATGTGGGCCGAGGCCAAGAGAGGGATGATGGTGACCGGGGACATGGAAGCGGGGACGCCTCTCAAGGCGTCCCCACGTCCCACCCGTCGCCCACCTCTCAACCAGTACCCGCAATGGTGCCTCCTCTCCAGGTGGCCGAGTCTGCCCCTGCCCCGGTGCAGGAGGAGCAGTCTGTGGAGGTACCCTCACGGGCACCGAAACCCAGGGGCCGTCCGCCAAAAGCATCCACCCGGTCAAGGCAAGAACACGAGCAACCTGCCACTACCTCTGCTGGAGCCACAGGGGTAGCACCACGTAGGGGTTCCCGGAGAAGAATTGCAAAGGCCTTATAATCACAAAGGGAATACACCAGGGTGTTTATTATTTTGTACTTTGTTTCTTATATAATGTCACATTCCAGATATTAAATAGTCTATTCTCACCACTCCTGCCACCTCTCGTCCATTCTTCCGCGGCTTGTGCAATAGTTGCGTTCCGTGGAGGCCATCATGACGGCGAACACCTGCTGCCACCCATTGGGCACACTGCTGTGGGTGCAGGATTACTGGCAGCACTCTTCAGTGGAGGGGGCTGGTATGGCCGCTCGCATGTGCAGGTGAGGAGATGCGAGCGCCTCGCAGTGTCTGACTCTAGGAGAACCGTTGACGTATGAGTGCCTCCCTGGCCCGGCGACCATCCCGGTGAGTCGCGGCTCGGCGCATGGGTCGTCCAACATCCTCTGGCGCATCCTCCTCCTCCGCCTCCTCCTCCTCCGCCTCCTCCTCCTCCTCCTCCTCGCCCTCGCCTTCCTCAATGTGGGTGGCGGGTGTGGATGGGGCCTCCTCCAGCGGCACCCCTCTCTGTTGGGCCATGTTGTGCAGGGCACAGCAGACAACTATGATTCGTCCCACTCTGAATGGTGTGTATTGGAGCACTCCCCCAGAACGATCAAGGCACCTGAAGCGTATCTTGAGAAGCCCTATGGTCTGCTCAATTGTAGACCTGGTAGCAGTGTGGCTGTCATTGTACCGACGCTCCGGCTCGGTGATGGGGTTCCTCAGAGGTGTCATGAGCCACCTGTGGAGGGGATACCCCTTGTCGCCGAGGAGCCAGCCATTGCCGGCGTTGGGTGCCTGCAGGATGGGCGGGACGGCGGACTCCCTGAGGACGAAGGCATCGTGGCAGCTGCCGGGGTATCTGGCGCACACGTGTAGGAATCTCTGGCGGTGGTCACAGATGAGCTGGGCGTTCATGGAGTGATACCCCTTCCTGTTGATGAACAGCCCTGGCTCATGCGGAGGTGCCCGTATTGCGATGTGGGTGCAGTCGATTACACCCTGCACCCGTGGGAAGCCGGCCATGGCATGGAATCCAACCGCCCTCTCCATCTGGCTGCGCTCGTCCATGGCGAAGTTGATGTAGTGGGAGGCCCTGCGGAACAACCCATCGGTGACCTGCCTTATGCACTTGTGTGCAGAGGACTGACAGACCCCGGTGATGTCCCCGGTGGCACCCTGGAAGGAACCGGATACGAAGAAGTTGAGGGCAGTGGTGACTTTGACGGCGACAGGTAAGAAGATGCTGCTTGGTCCATCAGGGAGCAGCTCGTCGTTAAGGAGGCTGCAGATGTCGGCGACTACCTGGCGATTGACTCTGAGCCTCCGTATGCACTGCTCCTCGGAGAGGTCCATGAAGCTGAGCCTCGCTCTGTACACCCTGTGCGGAGGGTAGTGCCTCCTGCGACGCATCTCTCTCTGCGGTTGCCCTCCCTCCTGCTGTGCAGGTGGGTGTGCCGCAGCACCGTGTTGGGGGGCCCCACCTCTCCGAGGCGGACGGCGTGGACTGCGAGGCTGCTGGGGCTGGTCATCCTGTTCGTCCTCCGACGATGTCAACGCACCACCCATCTGGCAGGTGTTGGTGTGAGGGGTTGTGCAGGGTAGGTGGGTGGGTCCTCGGACTGGGGCTGCGGTTTCGTGTCGGTCTGTCCTCTGGCTTGGCGGGGGTTGGTGGAGGGCAGGGGTTGCCCTATGTGACGCGGTGGCCTCCTGCGTGGGTGAGGGCTCTCCCCCGTGGAGCGCACCTTGGCACCTGCCACAGGCTGCTGGCTGCAACACGCCTGGTTTGAAAGGTACTGTTTCCCCCAGTGTGGGAAACTGACTGCGTTGAACCTAAAATCCCACACTTCCTCTTTTGACAGCTGCTTCAGCTCATTAACTGACCACAGCGAGCAAGTTAAGTACTCTCAAGTGGAACCCCGCTGGCTTTAATTGCCTGCGGGATTCCCACCAGCGGGGCTTGCGCGCGCAGCCCCGCACGTCAGCGCGGTACCCGGAAGTGGCCGGGACTTCGTCGCGATCCGGTCACGTGACCGGAGATCAGGATTTTCGGGGCCCCCCCGCTGGAAACCCGCAGGTAACCTGACCCTAAAATCGAGCCCATGCTGTCTGAAGTTGATATTAGCCAGCAGAAACTGCCCAGCTAAAATATACCTGCACTGTTGCTCATTTTCATACTTCTCAAGCAGTTAATGAGCTGGTTAATCACCAGCAGCTCAAAATAGACTGCATGTACAGCTATGCTATGAGGAAATCTTAATGTACAGGCAATGGCTATTTGCAACATCTGGAAACCACTAGATCTCTGACTGAGATCTCACCAACCTTTCTTGATCACATGCATAACAAACAAGATGATTGTTTTGGGGCCAGAAATCAACTTACTTACCAAGTTCAAGTCCAGGCTGTCTTGACCTGAATTATCAAATGTATCAGCGCTGGCTCAGAAACACAAACGACATGGAAGTACGTGAGGAAGTCATAACCATGACCAAGGTAATGTGGATGCTTTACTATACACTGTATTCACAGTTTTCAATCATCAGAAGCAATGCTTAGCCCTGTACTGCCACATATACAATTGTATAAACATGTCACAATGAAATAGGGCCTCATAACGGGTATGCTGGGGGAACTAATGCAACGTTCCATTAGTCTTGCTAACTGAACCCTACCAATAATGTCTAAAGGTGGCATTCAACAACAGGGTCTGCAGTGTTACCAATGGGGGCAACAACACAATGAAGCCTAAGACAACCTTTGAACGAAGGATAATGGAAAGCACTCTTGTTGAGTTTGGAGGGAGCTGGTATGTTCTAAATTTATTCTACCTTCTGATGGGTGTAACAGAATACCTCAACTCTGTCACACTGAGATCAGTTTTCTGCATCATTACTTTCAAAGCATAATGGTGAATTGTCAGTATATTAATAGACTTATAATGTACCTTCTGCTCTTTTTACAGATGGCGTGCAGGAAGCAGCGGGGCGCAATGTGACCAAAGCAGCAAAGTACACCAGTGTCACCATTTGCACTTGCACCAAATGGTAGGCCACACACTAGAATCTCAGGTTTCAACAGATGTGCAGGGGCAAGAAGAAGCATTGGATATTGCATTGCTAGCAAAAATATGTGCTTGAAGGGAATGCAGATCATAGATAGGGCTACAGCACTGTGGCACTAATTCTCTCACCTGCCTTCCCTTTCAGCGAGGCTCGAGCGGAGAGTGCGGGATTGGTAAATTTAACTCAATGTGCTCAGTAGGTTTTGGGACTGATTTCTCCTGACAATAACCATGAGCTGAGGTATGATAAAAATCCCCCTACAAACAAAATAGGCACAATTATACTCTTCAGAAGCAAAATACTGCAGATGCTGGAAATCTGAAATAAAAAACAGAAAATGCTGGAGAAGCTCAGCAAATCAGGCAGCATCTGTGGAGAAAGAAACAGAGTTAATGTTTCAGGTCAAAGACCTTTTGTCAGAACTGGAAGATGTTAAAAGAGTTAAAGATTTTGAGCAAGTACAGAGCCAAGGAAAGGGTGGGGTGGGGGAGGGAGGGGAGGGAAGGAAAGAACAAAAGATAGGGTAAAGGGCACGAGTGATTAAATGACAAATGTAAACAATTTTACAACACCAAGTTATAGTCCAGCAATTTTATTTTAAATTCACAAGCTTTCGGAGATTTTCTCCTTCCTCAGGCAAATGTTTCAAGAGCTCCTTGAAGCCTACGCATTTATACATATAGAACAATACATGGTGTTTACAGACTGCCCCTGCAACTGCCCGTTGCCAAGGCAATCACCGTGTTCAGACAGAGAGGTGTCACCTGCATCTCCACATAAATGACAAAAGGGATGATGGTGCAAGACAAAGAGGTGGTAAATGGGACAGGTTAAGAAACAAAAGATTGATCAGGAGTAGTTGTAAATGGCAGCAGCAGAACAATTACCAGCACTAGCTGACTGAAAAAATGGGAGCAGTGGTTGTGATCTGAAATTATTGAAATCAGCGTTGAGTCCGGAAGATTGTAAGGTGCCTAAACGAAAGATGAGGTGCTGTTCCTCGAGCTTATGTTGAGCTTCGCTGTCTGAATGGAATTAGCAAGGAAAATTGAAAAGCAATGGAGGAGATAGAAACTGAGACTGACCCACATTAGCTGCTTACTGAAAACTGTCCCAGGTGAATTGGTGACAGAAGTGTGATTAGTACACTCTAGATACATAGGAATTTGATAAAATCCCTGAGACATGTCCAGGAAAATTCCCTACACCACATGGAGCAATAACTGCAACAAAGCGCATACATCAGGCACTTGTATTTAGGTGGCTGCATTTTGTGGTCTCCCTTTGAAAACTGAGAGAATTCCAGCATGAATCTAGATTCTCTTGCATTTCTTGGAATTTTGTCAACACAAAATATGTGGACAGTATACTTGTTAGCAGTATGAGCCGTTATCCTAGTGAGCTCAGTCCATAGCACTTATTTTTTTGCATTGTACTGTCACCGTCCTGGTCCGCAGATATGGCAGAGGGAGGTGGGACTGCCTGGGTTGAGGATACGTTGCCTTTATCATCATTCTAGAGAAAGGTATCATTTCCCTGGAATGAAAGTATGCTGCTACTGCTTGAAATGTTATTCAGACTTAGTTTTCTTTATTTTAACATGCAATTTTGCTCTCAAGTTCACATTAGTAATACTAACTCTAACTCCTGCCTTTCTCTCTGGTTGTATACATGATCTTTCTTTGATGATACTATTGTTAAAAATTGGAGGATGTGTTACATTACACCTCATTACACTACCCCACTCTTCGAAAGAAATGTTTCTTCACACCTAATGCAATTATAGTTAACCAAATTTCTAGTGTTATGAATAATTCTGAACACTCATGCTAATTTGTACAGAAGCATAAGTACAAAATAAAACAACACATAAAATCTTTATATCTGACAATTCTAAGGAATTAAACTCACCATGCCTCTTATAACTGGTTTGTTTCTAAACTGCGAGGGGTGAGTGTGGAGGTGTACAAGACCATACGCAAAGACCAATATCACATGGCAATGATAAAGTGGCAAGTAGTTGGTTTGTTTGGAGGGAGATGTCAGATTCACTTTTAAACTCTGTTTCTGGCAAATTGAGAATTGATCTGGTAACTGTTTGGTTCTCCTAGCTCAGTTGTCAGTTTAAAGGCCTAGGGCTTGGCCATAAGTGATTTTGGTATTTTCCTCTGCAACACAGACTTCAGATCCATAACTCCAACATGCCTCAGGGGACATTCCCATGTCATTTTGTAGGTCGTTTGTATGGATAGCTGAACTTGCGACGTTTATATCATCCCTTTTTAACAAGAGAAAATGTCCAAGCGTGCTTACCGTTATATTTATTAACTTTTGTCATAATCTACTTATTCTTTGCAGCTCTCTGTTCTTTTCACTCCAGAAAGCTGCTGTTGTACGTTTCCTGCAGTGTTTTCATAGCCAGAAATACAGTAGTACAGGACTAACTGTTCCCTACTGCTGTATCTCTTGGGAGTATTACCTTCTTGAAACTTGAGATGTTGAAAGGATAAATCATGTTGAGACCTGAACAGCTGATCTGTTAACTGTTAGGATGCATATCTTCTATACGTGTTATAATTCCCAACTCTCAAATGCACTAGTAATGTGGTTATCATTATCCAGTCAGAGCACTCCATTAATTCATCAGACTGTGACTAATTGGATGTTATGACTTGCCAAGAAATGCACAAATTTCCTGGAACATATGGAACCTGAACTTTTCTGCTTGTTCAGAATGCGGCACCCCAGGGGGTTGTATGGTAACAAATGCATTCCCTTACCGGTACCTTCTCTGCTTGCTCAGCATGCAAAATAGTAAGGCTCCATCAAATTGTGTTTGTTACAACATATACTCAGGGGACCAATTGGAAAACAAAAGTTACTTTATTACTTTTTTCAATCAAAACATGTGTCCAGAAATAGTTTTTCTATCTCCAATCTATCTCTGGAATTCTCTCTTAGTATTGTCACTTGGAACTCAATGTTGTATTTAAACTTGTGCATACAAAGCATAAACCATCAGTTGCTGAATCAGAGTTGCTTGAACATGTACTCAAGCATGAGATATTCATGACTTGCCCCATGATATCTCAGTATAATTTCTCAAATTGATTTTGTCCTTGTTACAATTGTCTCCAACTATACTCTGCTATGCCACCAAAGAAACACAAAAAAGTACAAATTGTTGGGGACAGCCCTTCATGTTTTCTATTAGGAATAAAGTTTAGAGCCATGGGTTAGAGACTCTTAATTTGCTAATCTCTCTGTGAGCCAGAACTGTCTCATCCAATTACCCCGGTGAAGTTGAATTTCTTCAGCATAGTCAAGCAATCAACATTGGTATAGTTTCACTTTGCACTTTTCTAAAGATTGATTCCACCAATATATCATATTGATCTGTAGACTTGGGAGGCTCAATCAATGTACTGTATCAATCTACTTTTTGGTCTGGATGACTGAAATGTTACAGTTCCATACAGGTTCCTTGTGGGGTATGTATACTGTATTCTGATAATACTACACTATCAATTATCAGAATAATACTGACTCTTTGGTTTCTGAGGTTGTTTTCCTACTGCTAAGTAGTGTTCCACTTTTTCATTATGTAGTATAAGGAGTAGCTGGGAAGTCCATTATGTGTGGACTACCGCGTGGTTTATTATTTATTCTGTCACTTTATTTACTCCATTGTAACTCAATACCCAGTCCCAGCACTGCCAACCTACTGCAGATCTGGACATATGTATGTAGATGGAGGTGGGGAGGGTTAAAAAATGAGCCTGGTGTTTGGTCTCTTCTGTGGTCCTGTTCTAGCAAGGATAAACTTATGGCTTGAATTTTTGTCAACATCTCATCCTCTGAAGGCGGCTGCTGAGACAGTGGTAGGCCAATAATGTCATGTTTGCTTCCTAGCAGTGTATCACATGATCGAAGCTGTGCAAGCTATAGAATTCTCTTATTTATTTTCACATATTTACATCGAAGAGGTGTCAGGGAAACAGTAGGACCCCTGAACGATTCTGAGGGTGAGGTGATATCAAGTGGTTAAGATATTCTAAATGACTTTTTTAATGTTGGTGTTCAAGAGGAAACGATAGGCTATCTTCCCAATACAGAGATGGAATTTCCGGGAAGGATGAGGAAATATTAGGAGTGTTAGGAATTATAAATAAAAGGATAACTGAAGGGCTGAGACAACTGAAAGGCGACAAGGCACACAGGAAATGGCAAATTAAATCAGTCACCTCCTACAAGATTCAAAGCTTTACTTTAAACACAAGAACTTAAGCTGTGGAAGGTGTCAGCCTTGTGACTGGAATTACTGGCATTTCTTAAGTTTAATTTTAAGACAAGCATTTGAAGAAATTTTTCAGCCTTGCTATGTGTTCTACAAAAGCTCAAACAAAGAGAGTGATTTACCTGCTGTCATGGACGCACTCAACTGTGGTAAATTAGAGTTAGTGATTGTTCTATCTTCACCTGTCAGTAAATGCTGGTGTAACACAGGGCGGAAAACAACTTGATATGTGCCACCACATCAGGGTCCTGTCTATCTTTAGAGCAGGATTAATCTCATTCTACATCACCACATTGAACTGCTGATAATGTATACAAAACAGAGTCATGCTCTTTCCCGATAAACTAAAAGCAAAATACTGCAGATGCTGGAAATTTGAAAATAAAAACAGAAAAAGCTGGAAATGCATAGTCCTGAGGAAGGATCTTAGACCTAAAATGTCGATTGAATGGCTCCTTTTCCTCCACAGATGCAGCTTTCCAATTATTTCCCGTTCACTATCACTACTGGAGCTGTTGGACAAGTGTCTGTTCATATGTCACTTACTTGTTTCAGAATTGCCTGGTAGTATTAAAATTGCATCTCCCTAGGTACTTTCTTGCCTAAGATTATGTTGTATTCTTTTATATGGTGAGAAAATAAATTCAGTATGGTTTAGGGTGATATGTCTCAATTGGAAAACAAAAGTTACTTTATTACTTTTTTCAATCAAAACATGTGTCCAGAAATAGTTTTTCTATCTCCAATCTATCTCTGGAATTCTCTCTTAGTATTGTCACTTGGAACTCAATGTTGTATTTAAACTTGTGCATACAAAGCATAAACCATCAGTTGCTGAATCAGAGTTGCTTGAACATGTACTCAAGCATGAGATATTCATGACTTGCCCCATGATATCTCAGTATAATTTCTCAAATTGATTTTGTCCTTGTTACAATTGTCTCCAACTATACTCTGCTATGCCACCAAAGAAACACAAAAAAGTACAAATTGTTGGGGACAGCCCTTCATGTTTTCTATTAGGAATAAAGTTTAGAGCCATGGGTTAGAGACTCTTAATTTGCTAATCTCTCTGTGAGCCAGAACTGTCTCATCCAATTACCCCGGTGAAGTTGAATTTCTTCAGCATAGTCAAGCAATCAACATTGGTATAGTTTCACTTTGCACTTTTCTAAAGATTGATTCCACCAATATATCATATTGATCTGTAGACTTGGGAGGCTCAATCAATGTACTGTATCAAAAGGAATGTTGCAGATCTATATTTCTTCTAATCAGCTTTTTGTCTTCAGGCTTTCCTTGTGAACAGTACTGGTTAAAACACTCCCAATTTTTTTTTGCCTCCTTTGTAATCTTTTCATGAACTTCATGCATAAAACGTGTCTTATTATCCGCTTGGCTAAATATACTTAATGACTACCTATCCACTTCTGCTGTTAGTGTACAATCACATGGTTACATTTCATCTTTTACCTTGCTGTCTTTATATAACTACATATACTTAAAATAAAGGCAATCCTGTGTTCCTCCATGCAGACAGGCTTTGTTGCCACATCTCCGCTAGAAATAGAATTCACTGTTGTGTGCTTGATATACTTTGTATTTTTAATAATGATACAGAAGATGTCAGACCTCCAACACTTGCCGTTAATAGTTTAAATGGCAGCTTCTATTCAGATGTCCAGGTCTCCCACACTTGCTGCACAAAATATCCTTGTCTTGGTAGTTAGTTTTGGTCTGGCTTGTCAACACTTTGATTGCTCATTTTCTCCTTCATGTCTCACCGGGCAATATAACATCAGACTTCATTCCAACAGTCTCTCGAAACTGTCAGTCAGCTCGACGACTGATGGATGTTTCAATAACAGTTAATTCACTGGCGCCATGGGTCACTGCTTCATCAATCACACATTTTTAATCATTAGCCTCAGCTCTTGTTTTTTTTATTTCTATAGCTGCATTCATTTCCTTAACAGCATCCAATTCAGTGGCTCTAGTCCTTATCCGTTACACCTTCTATAAATCTTGCATAACTAGTACATCAGAAACATCTCTAACTAGCACTGGACAATCTCGATGGACTGGATGATGGAAAGGCTTTACAAATTCTTTTGGTGGTTCTGCCTGTTTTCAAGTCTCACATTAAAATTCAACTTGTTGCCAGTTACATTTTGTAGATGGATCAGTTTTCTCATCTAACAGCTTAATAAGCCTGGAGCACTTCATGTTAGCTTCTTCTAATGCTTGATGCACTAAGCTGCCTTGCCAGTTTTATAGCCAAAGCGGTAGACAGGTAATTTTGAACTATACCCATTAGTTAGGACCTGCTGTAATTTCAGACCTGATAAGATGGATTGCCTATTATTTCTTGCCAGCAGTATAAAAAGTTGGCTTCAGGAATGTGCGAGTGAACACTATAGAAATAGGCCTCAGTGCTTTGGTGTCATTCATGTGACCAGACATACAAACCTTTGGCCTCATTGATCCCCTGTGGAGATAATTCCTCTTTCGCTTGTTTTTCGTCCTAATTCCTACTACATCAAACATGAAAGGATAATTTGACTCACCAAGCCTACTCCTTTTACAGACGCACATGATCAGTCAGTCTCCTGCTTATGTTTCAGTAACTACGTTAAACCCAGTTGTAATCCACAAATGTTACTTTAGTGCTCTGAAGTTAAATTTTTTTGTTGGGGGGCTAATTTCAGGCTTTATTGTGAAACACTAAAAAGTCACCCCTGTGTATTACCCCGATATTTGTGAATAGAGCTTTGTGTACTTCACCAGTATTGAGGCTGCACACTTCCGTGAGGTGTTAATTATGACTGCTTCGCAAATAATTAACACTACTCTTTTGTTGACCATGATGCTGATAAATCGATCTTCCACATTATTTCAGTGTTCACAGTTGTTTGTTCTTGTTCACGGGTGGAGGTTTGAGAGGAGGCTGTCACCAGTAAAAGTAGATATTATGGGCTATATTTTCTTCCATTTCCAATTTTAGTGAAAAAAGAGAGAACATTAAAATTAGTAGCCATGATGTGGAGATGCCGGTGATGGACTGGGGTTAACAATTGTAAACAATTTTACAACACCAAGTTATAGTCCAACGATTTTATTTTTAATCCCACAAGCTTTCGGGGGCTTTCCCCTTCCTCAGGCGGTGTCCTTCCACACCGCCTGAGGAAGGGGAAAGCCCCCGAAAGCTTGTGGGATTAAAAATAAAATCGTTGGACTATAACTTGGTGTTGTAAAATTGTTTACAATTAAAATTAGTGAACAGTGAAGGGGACCAATGCAGAAAAATGAATTATGATTGAAAAACAGTTCTTTATCATCAAGAAAAAGTATTGATATTGCGAGAGGTATGTGTTTTGGAATCCAGAAAAGGTGAAATATAATGCACAATAGAATGAATAAAGCAACTTCCAATGAATACAATCTTCTAGCTTTAAAAATGACAATATGAATGAGAGAACTGTAATATTTGAAACAGATTAGGATTTAAAATGGTATTTCTAACAGGATGTAAACATACATTTTTGTGCCGAGCCTAGGAAAAGAGATTTAAAAAGCATTTGGACAGTTACATGGGTAAGATGGGTATAGAGGGATATGGGCCAAGTGCAGGCAATTGGGACTAGCTTAGTGGTATAAACTGGGCGACATGGACATGTTCGGCCGAAGGGCCTGTTTCCATGTTGTAACTTCTATGATTCTATGATTCTATAAGGGCATTTCGTCCCAGAGGAACAGTTGCATTAGATAATGATTATCAGATACCATCATATTATCACTGAGGGAGAAATTGCATTCATGGTCACCCGTTTTTCCATATAAAATTGGCGTTAAAGCTTTGAATTTCACGTCATGTTCTGCCACACCAAAATCGTGCCAGACGCCATATTGACTTGGGCCACTTTTAGTTATCCAGGGCCTCTGAAAACAGCGGGGGCTTAAAAGATATGTAAATTAGGGTCCTGTGCATAATTTAAGACCCCTCTGCTAAATTGAACTTTGGGGGCACTGCATTTGTTCATTCTAAAATCACCCACAAATCCTTGGTGACAACAGTCGGGAAGGAGGCTGCACCAGAGTTATTTAAAAGATCCTCAGTTGCACTCAGGTGTGTCCTGTACCTTTGCTTCACCAGGGAGGCTGTGACAGAACTATGTCAGCTGTTGCAGCACCAACTGCAGCCTAATCATTAGGTCACATACTCCCTGGCCTGTGGCCCTGAATTTCTACAGCTCAGCAACATTCCAGGCTGCAACAGGTGACATTAGCAACAACAGTCAACTTGCAATGCATTGCCACATCAAGCAGGTGACGGATGCGCTCTTCCCCATGGAGATAGCGAAGCAGGAAGACAGAGCTCTGGGCTTTGCTAGGATAGCTAGCATTCCCCAGGTGCAGGGCATAATTGACAGCACCCACATAGCCTTGCGTGCTCCATATCAAGAACCCGGGATATTCATCAACAGGAAGTGCTTCCACTCACTAAACATTCAGTTGCTGTGTGATGACAGGCAGCGCATCATGCAGGTCTGTGCCCAGTTTCTTGGCCGTTGTCGTGATGCCTTTATCCTGCACCAGTCTTTAATCCCCTCCCCCACTTTCACCCTACCCATCGAGCATTGGGCTAGCAGCTCAGGGACAAGGGGTATCCCCAGAGCACATAGCTCATGACACCTGTGAGGAACCTGAACACAGACATAGATGAGCACTACAATCAGAGCCACGCTGCTTTCAGAGCTGTGATTGAGCAAACCATCGGCATCCTGAATCAGAGGTTCTGTTGCCTTGATAGTTCTGGAGGGGTCCTGCAATATAGCCCTGAGAAAGACTTCAGATGCATTGTAATTTGTTGCTCTGCAAAGGGGGCAATGCCTAGAGCCACTTGGGAGGAAGAATTGGAGGTACATGAGCAGGAAGAGCAGCAGGATGCCAAGGAAGAGCAAGGGCCATTACCCTACCAGCCAGCAGAGCTGCATGCCAGCAGATCATTGATGAATACTTTCAATCATCCTCTACCCCTCTGCATCAATATCCTACTATTAGACCCGGTCCTTCCACCCTCCAGATGAATGCCCTCAACTTCAACACCAGAATGTATATTTCTATCACTTCACTTGGCATGGCCAAACAAACACCAATAAAAACAAGCTGATCACATCAAGAAACTGATTCCAGACCGATCATTTTTCAATTTGGATTGAACAAGTTGGAAAACTAAAGGTCACCCTTGTGCAAACCTCTAGTGCTTGTCTTAAAAGCTGATGCTCCTGCGAGGTGCTACCCCAATGGCTACAGGTTGGGAGGTGGAAGGCTGCTGATTGTTCACTGAGGGTGCTTGAGATTGCTGTGGTGGCCGACCTCAAGAAGCTCCGGCTTTAAAAGGGTTCGGCTGCAGACCGCAACGTCTCGCCAGTCTGCCCAGCCGGCTATCTGGCATCAACACGGGCACTGGTTGAGGAGATGGCAGGAGAAAATAAGCATTGTGTCATCCTGAGAGAGGACAGCATGTGCCTCTCTCATAGCACCACTGCCACTCGCATGGGGCTGCGCCTGAGCACTCCCACTGTGCTGCGTGAAAACAGAGTGCAGTGGTCATGTGAAGGTTTGGAACCTAGCCATGTCTTTCTTGCAAGGAGGAAATGTTGGAATCCAGAGCCTGAGCTTCCATCAAAGCTGTCAGAGCTGTTACCAAAGGCTCCATAACTACATTGTCATAGAGGTGAGCACACCTTTAGGAGGCACAGTAAGTTGTGTGGATGGCAGCAGGAAGTTGCAATGGGACATACAGACTAAGTGAGTGGGCAAATGCAGACTAACTGTGGCAAATCGATTTCAATATGGGGGAAGTAGGTAGTTATTGTGGGAGGGTGCACTGTGGCACAGAGTAAGTCATCCTCAGCAAGGGAACTGGTCTGTGTGACTTTGCACTGTACTGAGTCAAGGGCAAAAGTTGCCAAAAAGGCCACAATACTCAGTTGGCTGAAAACTGGCTCCAAAGGCTATGTCCTATGTTTTTTTTAAAAACAAGTTACATGATAGAACTGTAAGGTTTGTCCAGGTCATATCTATGATATGACTCAATTAATAACAGATACATTTTAAAGCATCAGACAGAAAGCCACTACAGCAGATGAATGATCAGATCTGTGGCAGCTAGATGATATAACTTATCCATGATGCAAGAAGTATGTCAAACATTTTTATTACAGACACAGTGAGGTGGGAGGCTTGAAGTTAAAGGCATTGCCTATCAGGTATCAGTATTTTTCTTGCATCTTTCTAGGAGCATGAGAGGTGTTAGCAGAGCCTGCCCAGATATGTGAGTAATATTAAAGGCTTCGATATAAAGTAATTGAGGGGAAAGTAATTTCTAAATGTGGAAGAACTGACTAAGGACCAATCCAAAATTCATTTTAATTTGCCTTGGGAGGTGAAATAACAGAATGCAGATTGCTTTGATTCTTCATTATTTCTCTCACAACAGTTAGAGATAGAACAAAATATTTGATAGATGGAGATGCACTTATGGTGAAGACCTCGAAGGTAAAAGGTGGTAACTGCACACTTGACTAGAATTACATGAAGAAACTTTGGTGAATTATAAGAAACATGCCTCATTGAAGGGCATGGAGATCAAGATATATAGTGATTCAGACATTGAGCTATGAGAATACCAAAGGGTGTGAGCACTGTGATGTGTGAACTAAAAGAAGCTGATGAATGTTGTACAGAATCATTACCAAAAGGGTAAATAGGATTGGGTGATGAGTCCTTGTACTAACGAGGTCATTTATATGAAGAAGAACCAGCGTGGGTAAGATGACAAAGCTCTGGGTAACCCTTGAGTTAATTGAAAATTAGTCAGAGGACGAGCCATCAATTTCAACATGAATGGAGTAATTTGAGAGGAAATTAGATAGCTATGAATACAACTTTGGCAAAAGACCATAGGGGGAATTTTAACCCCCAAGAACGGGTGGGTTGGGGGGCAGGTGGGAAGTTAAAATAATAGAAATTTGAAGCGCGACCGCAAGCCGGCTCCAACGCGCCCACTTCTGGGTTTAACGGAGGTGTGTTTAGCTGTGTGCGAGTAATCTACTCGCCGGAGGTGGGTCGATACTTTATCAAAACAATTTACCAGATTATCAGATGTTAATGAGGTGATTTTAAATTGAATGTAACAGACATTAGAATTTAACACCTCCAGCACAGATTTCCCGGGGCTCGGGAAACTCGCCAGTGAAACGGAGGCGAGATTGAGTCACAGTTCATGGGGGTATTTAAAGTTCTAATTGCCCAATGTGAATAAAAGCTCAGTGACTACAGCTGGTGCCTCAGCTTCCTCTGGCAAACGTTTGGCAGAGAGTTCTTGTGATCATACAACTTTTTCAGAACTTGAGGCTTTCAAATGGACAAGATCAGGGTGAGGCGGGGCACCATGGATGTGTTCGATAGGACATCGAATGAGGAAGACAATCACCATCCACGACAGCAATGCTATGCTGTGGTGGGATCTGCAGGTGCACAAGAGAGAGGGGAGCAGAGTGGAGAACAGTAGGGCAGGGAGCATAGAAGGGGCCAGGTTGCAGGAGGCACTACCCACATGAGAGGGTCTACAAACAGAGGCTGAGTTTCCTTGACCTATCTGAAGAGCAGTACCTATGCAGGCTCAGATTGACCTGGTGGCCATGCATTGCGCCAGTTTCCCTGGCCGCTGTCATGATGCTTTTATACTGCAGCAGTCTAACATTCCAGACCTCTTCCTACCAAGAGACAAACTTAAGGGCTGGCTCTTAGGAGACAAAGGATACCCACTTCAGTCTTGGCTCATGACACCTGTGAGCAACCCCACCAATGAGGCATAAGAGCGCAACAACCAGAGCCACATGACCATCAGGTACGTCATCGAGTAAGCTATAGGCATGTTGAAGATGCGCTTCAGGCACCTGGATAGGTCTGGAGGAGCCCTTCATTACTTGCCAGCGAGGCTGTCCAGAATCATAGTGATGTGCTACGTCCTGCACAACATTGCGTAGCAGAGAGGATTAGAGGTGAGACCAAAGCGCTCATCAGTCATCTGATGATGAGAACACTGAAGAGAAGAAGGACGATCAAATGAAGATGAGACACTCATCGCTAGATCAGCCGTATACATTGCTGCCCGGGATGCCCTCATAGCTCAAAAGGTTCACTTAGTCAGAGTGGGAAAAAGAAACATTGAAATACTCCGGCCCGCTCCCACCACCAACTCCCCCTCCCCTTTGCACAAAACAGCCTTCCAACCATGCATACACCCTGAATGCACATCTGCCCAGTGGGTCCCGTCATGTATTGACATTCCTCATGAAGCAAATGAAAGGGCGAGTTGGCACTCGGGACACAACAATGGGCAACACAAGATGTGGAAGTGGTCCTAATCAATAAATTTTATGTGCCAATATAAAAAAAAGGAAACTTCACAACCTAATATTTCTTCAGACACTCATGTACATACCTTTGGTGAATTACAATTGCTTGAACTTACGCTTCTTACCGCTTCTACGTGGTGCATCTCCTGTGGCTTCAGCAGAGGTAGAGGCAGGCTGCTCAGATCCCTGCCTTGACTGCTAAAATGATTTTGGATTATAACCCCTGGGTTTTGAAGTCCATAAAGGGCCCCAGCAAAGAATACTCCATCTACACCTGCGCAGGGGCAGACTTGGTCATCGGGAGCGGGGGCAGCATGTCGGTTACTGGTTGAGGCCGGGCCAAATGGGTGAAACCTGGGAGCGCTTTGAGTGGAGTTACCACTTCCATGTCGCCTTTCACCATCATCCCTCTCCTGAACCAGGGCCACGTCACTCCGACAACTCTGCTGGAGAGCAGCTTGGTGCAGATCAGTGACGCGTTGTAAGGCCACCAATAAAGGTATCGGTCATCCTGTTTAAGGCAGAAACATCTGCACGGCCATGTTCAGGGCCTGCATAGATTCATTTGAGAGCCGTGCTTGAAGCTCTGTGGTGGCTGCTACTCTCTCCACTGCAGACGTTCTCGCAATTACCTGAGAGACCAATTCACTAGTGTTGGAGAGGATGGAGGAGTCCAATTCCGCTATTGTGGCGCGTATGCGTGGCACATTTTCTAGTGCCTCGCAAAGTTGCAGCTGTGACTCAGTCATTCTCAATGATGGCCCCCAGGGTTCAACATCAGTGCTTAGCTGAGTAGAGCTTGGAGAGGAGTACGTCCTCGGACGCAGACTCTCCACAGCTGCCCCTGCATCTGGTCACACACACTTGTGAATTACCAGGTGAAAACCCAACTAACTGTGTAACAGGACCCACCAAAGTGCGAGTATTTGCACTGGTGCATGGCTGTATGTCCTATGACGGTGCACCCTCAGAAGGAATAAGGTCCCCTGAGGAATCTTTGTCATGCATCTCCGCAGACTCTTGTTGTACGCATGAAGGCCCTGGAAGATAAAAGAAAGCGATATGAATTAGTCCTGGCCATGTAACAACCTTGCCAATCACCACTCAAAATGTTTTAAATTCTGTCACCAGGCATCTGCAGGTTTCCAGTCTCTCCATCTCCGATTGAGGGACGCAGATGCACCATTTATATCCATGGTGTCGTCCTCAGCATCACTGAGCTGCACAATTTGTGGTGGTCCACCTGCAGTCCTCCCCCTTGCGCTTTGCACTCTCTCCTACAAGGGGCACAAGAACAGACCCATGAGTGACTGAAGGTCAGTATTCACCCGATGGATGCAGTGCATTGGGTGAGGCTGACGATCAGACAGATGCATTAGAGGTTGACTATCTGACTGATGCATCACATTGCATAAAGATTAGGGTGAGTGGCAGTGGTGGGTGTATAAATGGGGAGATGAGGAAGTGAATGGAGAGTGAAGGATGAGTGTGAGGAGTGATGTGATGGAGTACGCTTGGCAAGACAGAGTGACAGGTGGGGGCGGGGGGTGGGCAGTTGTACATCACAGGATGTAGGTGGATCAGCAACTGTACTCACTTTTCGTGAACTGGTTAGGTCATTAAAGCACTTCCTGCTCTGCATCCAAGAACTGGCTACAATGCTACTGCTGCTCACCTCCTCGGCCACGCCTTCTTGATAACAGAAGCAGGTTCCTTCTCCTGCTCCTCACTACACCCAGCAGTACTTCAAGGGAAGCATCATTGAACCTGGGTGCTGGCCTTGCTCTTCGTGAATCCATGGTTAATTCCTCCTGGCTCCTCCAAATTCTATTTTTGCATTGACCCTTTTAATAGTGGACTTCAGATCGGGTCATGCAGGTGCGCAGTACACCCACTGCGCAGCTTGAAAAAAATCCAATCGTTCAATCAAGTTAAGATTGCAGAATCTGACCCGCTATCTTCATTTTCGGGTTTTGCATCCAAAAATCTTCCCCTCTGCTCTCTTCCCGGCTCCGAGTAAATATCAGGGCTCATATGACAGTAACCTCTTTAGAAGTGCCAGGAGCTGTCAAGGACTATGGAGGAGTTCATGGTAATGACAAACAATTCACAAAGTGTTCAAGAGCAGAGTGTAACCTCAGCAGCAAGATTACCAGTGGAATGACCTTGCTGAAGACAAAACTGGCAATCATGCACTAGGTCGGAACTTGGTGAGTGGGTAATTTGAAAATTAACAGCAACTTACATTTATCCTTTTATAAAGTTATGCAATGGCAAAAGGGAGGTAGTTGGAATGGTAAGTAGGATCACAGGTAGATTTTCCAGCTGGCAGGATCAGCTCTACCAATGCAGAACATGCAAGTGGAGGTCAGGAAATCAGGTGGGAAGTCCCTCACTGGATCCCCACTTGATAAGCGCAATGCATTAGCATTCGGCCAGCCTTATAGTGCTATAGACAAAATGTATCAGAGCTTAATTTAAAAAGTAAAAAAAAATATTAATGCCACAATGAGGAGTGCTAACAAAATGTAACTATTTTCCTTGCAGGGAATGCAATTAAAGATATCTTCTGTTGGTGTGGAAGATTTGCTGGATATTTGAAATGAGTGGCGTTTGTTCTTTTTTTACACTATACAAAATAGGTGTCCCAGAGGCTTGCATGCTTGACACCTGAAGTGTGACAGACACCTCAAAAGCTTTTTACATTTCTCTATCACATTCTAAAACTTTATGCATACACACACTGCCATCACACTTCAGACATCACAATATCTAATGCAAACATCTGCAACACACTTAAAACAAAATATAAAAGAAAGAAACACACTCATTTGGAATGTACAGAAAAATTGTCCAGGAACAAATAATATTGGAGCCACAATGTCTGCAGGCTCTTAACTGACTTTCCCACAAACAAAGCAAAGATTCTGATTTCAACAACAACTACTTCCATTTATATAGCACCTTTAACATAATAAAATATCTCAAGGCACTTTTGTTTCCAGTCTGAATAGCAATTAACCTTTGAATGGCTCATCCAGTATTTACTTAACATTAGTCAGAGTCTGTAGCCTTAAAAGGGACACATATCTGAGTATGTTGTAGCTTACAGACCATAAATGTTCCTGATCTTATAAAGTACCACATCTTCTAATCTATTGTGAGCAGCACCATGGGAAATATGCTAGTAATTTTAAAAATGGTACATCTGGGCCGCATTTCCAAATGGGTAGGGGGCAGGATAAGGAGTCCCTACCCAATTTTTTGCTCTACTACCATTGATAAACATGTGGGAAAGCAGAAGAAATTTTATGCATAAAATGTCAGTTGTTGAATTGTCTTTATTCAGTAGATGCCTTTATCCAGCAGTTCCAAAGCATAAAGCAGAGGACTGAGAGTTAATGATGATTGTACTGGTATCTCCCATTATTATATTTAGAATTATGGAACAACTCATTGGAATGAACATCTTTGGTTCTTGATCAGCTGCTCCTATCAGCTTGGTAGTATTCTCATCTTTATGTTAGAAGGTTGTGATTCAAACGCAACTCCAGTTCTTGAGCATATTATATAATCAAACATAAAAGGACAGGAAAAGACCATCAAGTCTGTCCCATCTCAACATGGTGCAACCTATATTAACCTCCCCCCAGTCATGTAATCACCTGATAGAAAAAAAAAGAAATCAGGCCAATTTAGGAAAAAACTCTGGGAAATTCTTCTCCGATTCCCAAAGGCAGCCAAACTAGCTTCAGGAGACTGCAGTAACAGAGAACACTAATTGCAGTTAGCCTACCCGTCTTTTACATCTTGAAATGTCTTCCACTTGCAAGTATTCACCCCACACCTTTGAAGGCCTGCAGTGAATTCACACTCACTGCACATACTGGCAACTTATATCACAGGTTGATGACTCTTTGTGAAAAGAAGTGCTTCCTGCCAACTACCTAACTCTACTTTTGTAATTTACACTAACACCTCTAGTCCCATCTTGTCTTATCAGCTCAAATAACCTGTCCACTTAGACTCCAGAATGGAATCCTTTTGTTAGAATACAGACCTCAATTATTTCCCTCCAATTCTATGCTTTGTTAGTTGTATGATTTATAGCAATCAGTGTTAATTGTATTCAGGTGGTGGGTGCTTTCTTGTTTCCTTTTTATAGGAGAACTTACCTAGGGTGTAGTGTGTGTGTGTGTAAGCGGAATCTCTATGAATAAAAGCTTGGAAACAACTAAAGTCCAGGCTCTAGCATTCTATCCGTCACCACATAGCTATCCATCTATTCTTTTCCAGTTCCTTTAGCCTATTCCGGATAATTAAATGCCCTTAAACTAGGTGTCAATTGAATGGTAAAACCCTGCCATTTGTTAGAACCTAAACTGGGTACAGTATTCTGGATTTGGCTGAGTCCAAGTACAAGGCACTTCTTTTTTCATATTTAATTGCCCTGGCTATGCACCCTATTCACTTTTTCAACTGCGTTGCAACACTGATCATGGGCCTTCAGTCTTTCATGAACTGCAACCCCCAGGTCCTTCTGCCATTCAGCAGCCTTGGGCTGGCAACACTGCATAAATATATATGCTTGGAATTACCTGGCCTAAATGTATCATGCTGCACTTGACGTTGAAAGATGTCTGCCACGCAGGCCCATTTCCCAATGCATCTACATCGCCTGCAGACTATTTCAGTTAAGGTCCTAACTTTTGCACTTATTTTCATGTCATCAGCAAAACTTTAGACTTGTTTCCTGATCTCGATCATTATTAAAGATTCTGAACAGCAACAGACCTAACACTGATCCCTGTGGGACTCCACAAGTAACTAGACCTCAAGCAGAACTACAGTGGGTAGTTACCATAAATAACTACCCACTGTTGACCCAAATGCAACCAATTCACTATCCAACCGAAAATCTGCCTTCCAATCCCATACAACACAACCTTACTTAGCACCTATTGTGCAGCACTTTATCAAAAGCTTTTTGAAAATCATGATGCAGAATATCCACCCGCCACCATCCACCAACTAACCTCTTTAAAAAATGTGATCAAATTGATGAGACATGACCTCCTTTTCCAGAAGCCATGCTGGGATTCTCCAATAACCTCCACTCTTTCTAAATGTTCATACAATGCTTCTCTAATAATACCTTCTAACAACTTGCCTGTAACTGAAGTTAAACTAATGGACTTATAATTTCCTAGTTCCGACTTACTGCTCTTTTTATGGGGCTATCCAGGTTGACAGTCCAGTGCAGTACTGAGGGAGGACTGCATTGTTGCAGGTGCTAATCTTTAGATGAGATGTTAAACCAAGGTTCCTTCTGGCTGTTACATATCTCATATCACTATTTGAAGAAGAGCAAAGAGTTCTCCTAGTAACCCAGCCAGCTTTCTTCACTCAACCAACACCACCAAAAAAAGAATAACTGGCAATTTATTTCTTTTTTGCTGTGTGTGAAATGACTGTTTGCCTACATAACATTTCAAAGTAATTCATTGCATGTAAAATAATTTGAGACATTTCTGAGAGATCTGATAGGGTGCTATATAAAGGCGACTCTGTCTTTCTATAAAACCTCACCATTAATTATTTAAAGGTTGAAATTATGCTAATCAATAACAGCAGATTGTCATTGCATCATGTATGGGATGTGGAATGGCTTTAGGATTTAAACCTGTTGTGAGGCTATAAAAATGTATGTAGTACAAGTTCACTCCCATGCTCAGTTTAGTTTCTAATAATAAAAACTAAAATTACTTTGTCAACTTCATATATTTAAATTCTTACTATTTAAAAAAAAACAGGTTAACACCTCCATTAAAATAGCAGGAGAAGGAATTTCACACAAATGTAGTAAGTGTTTGCACGCTGGTATCCCATGGCTTAATTTCAGGGCCTTAGTGTAATGCTGCCAATTGGATTATGGATTAATTGCAATGCTGATTAAAATTCATGTGTAATAGCAGGAACCTAAATTGTTGCTGTAAGTCAGCAGCTTTTTGGATTAAGTGGAGTATATGTGAGTGAACTAATGTACAATCAACTGTCTTTAAATAAATGTTCCTGTTAACAACACGCCTCTTTGTTAGCAGCTGCGACTATTATTACTTTCTATTTATCAGCCAAAAAAAGTGACAATAAACACAAACATCGGGGTTCCACACCAGTATCAAAACAGTTTTTCTCAAAGAATGTTCAAGAAATAGAGAGGATACATGAACGGCTGTGGGTTTTACATCACATAAGAGGCCTGATTTGAAAGCTCACGCTCAACTTCCACTTCTGAATTATGATCATTGACAAGAGAGGGATGTAGGCCATATCACGCTCGTCATGTATTCTATTTATAGCAAATGTTATGCAAGTAAAATTAGAATGATAAGGTAGGTATAAGTGATCATCTTAAATAGGAACTATACTACTTTGCAGATTGTCGATTGGTGGGACATATCACTGCAAAATCCTTCATCCATCATGCAGTTTCTTCAGTTGTGACCTAGGCCCTGAAAATCCATGGCCCTTCCAGCATACTCAGGCTATGTCTTTGAAACAAAGTGGAATTAAGAGATGAGTAAAAATGGAAAGCACTACATTAATATTTAATGCCATTTGACATGAACATAAGATTTCTTTTTGCTGACTTCCAGATTAATATAGAACTATTATAAAATGTCACCATCAACCAAGATTTAGATACACATGGACAAATTGACTCTCATACAAAGGTATAGAGGGATCTAGAATTTATACAGTAGGGTGGGTACACAAGTATCACACGTATATTTTTAACCAGAGTGCTTTCAACTAATTACAAGCTACATCACTTCACTGGGCTCCACCGTGCTGCTATCACTGTCCTCCAGAATCAAGCTTCAGGTTAAAAATAGAGACAAATCAATTAAAGTACAACATGCAATCATGTCAATACAGAAGGATGTTAATATGGCAACAGTTTACTGTGAGTATTAAATAAGAAACCTCCAAAATAATGAAAACTAATGGAAAGAAAAACCAGTATGTTCGTTGCATCACTACATTCAAGCCCATGGTAGTACTGGTAGATTTTCTGGTCAGTAGGTTATTTCTTGCCATGCTGGTAAATTTGACAGGGATCACTGTTACCAGCTCTTTGCCTAATTAGCACAGCGCTAGATATTGCAACTGATGTTTTAGTCTGGCCTAAAGTGTTACATGAAATTGTGTCAGAATTTCAGTACCAGTTAATAGCCAGTGGCCTGATTTCTCATTCACTTAGGACAGGATTGCGCTGTATGCTCTGCTCATTATCTGGAATGGGCGAAACGGGAAACTGCAAACGCTGAGGAACATTAAAAATAAAGTGGAAAAGGGCTTCTTTATACAATTTATTTTAGTTTTTCCATTGACTTTTTATAGCTGGCTTTAGTGCTTTTTTGTTTCATGTTCTCATTTTATTTTGTGTTTCTCCCCCCAATTCCTTCTTGTTTTTTCTTTGGTACCAGAATGTGTAAGAAAGTTTTTATCTAGAATCAAAATCATCAGAATCACTGGACAGTTGCTTGTAATTGAAGCATTTAGAAAACGCCAGCAGGACAGGAAGAGCTGAAAAAGGAAAGAACATGAAAAAAAAGAGATCTTTAAATACAAACTTGTACGGAAGCCGAGGAAGCAAAAATGTGTCTAAATTCAAGCTACAGAATCTAGAGATGACTGATAAGTCAGATTAAAATTAATTATGAGGATTGGTTTTAAAGCATCCAAAATGAAGGATTTCATGGTTCAAATTGAAAGAAGACATACCACGGAGATCAGGTGGCCCAAAGTGTGCCTGCAGGCCCTGGCACACCGATCTGCCAACTGTACCTTCTGCTGCAAGGATGCATGCAACCAACCTGCACCACATGGGTGCCACTTTCACTGGCAGTCAAGGTTACCACCACCTTCACCGTTTTTATCTCCATCTCCTTTTAGGCTAGCCTAGGCATCATAGAACCATAGATGTTTAAGCACAAAAGGAGGCCATTCAGTCCGTCATGCCTATGCTGGCTCTTTGCTCAAGTAATTCAGAACTACTCCCACTGCCCTGGACTTTCCCTGTAGCCCTGTATCTTCCTCTGCTACATATATTTAGCCACTTTTCCCTTAACTGAGACTTCCAAAAGGTTTTTGACAAAGTTCCATACACAAAAATCTGTTAGTTAAGCTCAAAGCTGTGGGGATTCAGGATAAATCTTGGGAATGGATAAGAAATGGGCTGAAAGGTAGAAAACAATGAATACTTTTTAAAGAGGTTATGACAAGGTGGGAGGAAGTACTGAATGGGGTGCTCCAGGTATAGTATAGGGACAGCTGCTGTATCTAATTTATATTAGTGACTTGGACTCAGAAACTGAATGCAAATTGGCCACATTTGCAGATGAGACCAAACTAGGAGGGGCAGTGAAAATGGAGGAGGCAGCTCAGAAATTACAGAATGAATTGGACAAGATATGTAAGTGGGCAGATGAAATTTAATGTGGATAGATGTAAAATACTGCATTTAGGAAGAGAAAATGGGGAGCACCTGTACTTCATGAGTGGTGTTGAAATAGCTGATAAAGAGACCTAGGAGTTTTAGTAGATTTAATGCTCAATATTTCCACCCAATGCAGAGCAGCAATCAACGAAGCCAATAGAATGTGAACTACATAGCCAAATTAGTAGAGTATAATTGAGAGGAAGTCGTGATTAAACTGTACTGTGTTCTGGTCAGACCATACCTTGAATACTACGTCTAGTTCTGGTCACTGAGAAAGAAAGGGAGGCAGTCAGGTGCTGGAGCTAGTGCAGAGTAACAAGGCTGATCCATAGTGTCAAGGGTCTGAATAGCGAGGAAAGATTTGACAAGCCGGCTTTTCAGCATGGAGAGGAGGCATCTGGGAGGTGATCTTGTAGATAAGCGAATGGAAAAGGTAAATCTTTAATATTGCTTTAAATTAAATTGCAGGAGTAGGACAAGGAGGCATAGGTTAAAACTGGTAAGAGGTAAATTTAAAATTGATATCAGTAAGTTCTTCTCCATACAAAGAATGATGAACACATGGAATGGACTTCCAGATAGAGAATTGGGGCGAAAGCCCTAGAATCATTTAAGAAACAAAGAAGCAGAGACATTTCATAGAATCATAGAAAGGTTACAGCATGGAAGGAGGCCATCCGGCCCATCGAGTCCGTGCCGGCTCTATGCAAGAGCAATCCAGCTAGTTCCACTCCCCCACCCTATCCCTGTAGCCCTGCAAATGTTTTCTTTTCAAGTACTTATCCAGTTCCCTTTTGAAGGCCATGATTGACTCTGCCTCCACCACCCTCCCTGGCAGTGCATTCCAGATCCTAACCACTTGCTGTGTAAAAAAGTTTTCCTCATGTCACCTTTGGTTCTTTTGCCAATCACCTTAAATCTATGTCCTCTGGTTTTTGACCCGTCTGCCAATGGGAACAGTTTCTCTCTATCTATTCTGTCTAGACCCTTCATGATTTTAAATACCTCGATCAAATCTCCTCTCAACCTTCTCTGTTCCAAGGCGAACAACACCAGCTTCTCCAGTCTATCCACGTAACTAAAGTCCCTCATCCCTGGAATCATTCTAGTAAATCTTTTCTGCACCCTCTCTAAGGCCTTCACATCTTTCCTGAAGTGCGGTGCCCAGAACTGGACGCAATACTCCAGTTGTGGTCGAACCAGTGTTTTATAAAGGTTCATCATGACTTCCTTGCTTTTGTACTCTATGCCTCTATTTATAAAGCCCAGGATCCTGTATGCTTTTTTAACCGCTTTCTCAAACTGCCCTGCCACCTTCAACGATTTGTGCAAATAAACCTCCAGATCTCTCTGTTCCTGTGCCCCTTCTCGTTCTTCCTACCGAAATGTATCACTTCGCATTTTTTTGCGTTAAATTTCATCTACCACGTGTCCGTCCATTTCACCAGCTTGTCTATATCCTCCTGAAGTAAAGGGAATTAGGGGTTACTGGGAGCGGGCAGGAAATTGGACATGAATTTAAATTTGAGGTTAGGATCAGATCAGCCATGATCTTATTGAATGGCGGAGCAGGCTCGAGGGGCCGATTGGCCTACTCCTGCTCCTATTTCTGATGTTCTTATGTTCTTATCATTATCCTCCTCACTGTTCACTACACTTCCAAGTTTTGTGTCATCTGCAAATTTTGAAATTATACCCTGTACGCCCAAGACCCAAAAAATTTCATAATTTTGAAATTATGCCCTGTACACCCATTAATATATATCAAGAAAAGCAGTGATCCTCGTACCGACCCCTGAAGAACACCACTGTATACCTCCCTCCAATCCGAAAAACAACTGTTCACCACTGCTCTCTGCTTCCTGTTGCTTAGTCAGTTTTGTAACCATGCTGCCACTGCCCCCTTTATTCTGTGGGCTTCAATCTTGATGACAAGCCTATTATGCTGCACTTTATCAAATGCCTTTTGAAAGTCAAACGCATTGCCCTCATCGGGTCACCTTACTGGAAGAGGGAATTTTCTTTATCTTTGATCAATAACATTATTTTACATATATTATAATACATCACAGGCTGATTTTTCTGACCCTTGTCCTCAGGGAATATCTGTTTCCATAGGTGCAAAGTTCAGGAAAAGGCGGCAGGGACCCATTTCATTGTGGCCTTACCCATTTCAATTTCTTGCCTCTTTCATTGACGCTGGTCCCTGCCAGGGGGTGAGGGCGGGCCTGTGCTTGGGATGGTGCCTGCCATCTTAAAGGCCTGGGATAGGAAAAGACAGCAGTCCTGACCCAGGATAAGAGCAGCACACCTCAGGTATGCTACTCCTATCCAACCCCAAGGCAGAAGGGTGAGTGGGGAAAGGAAAATCCACCATATTGTGTGTTATATGCTGTAACACTCCTGCCGTTATATGCTGTAACACTCCTGCCGTTACTCTCTGACTCACTATGAATAATGCTACAGGAGATCTAACCATTTCAGAAAAGGACGACCTCCCTGACTTCGTGCACGTAACACTGACCCTCTGGTAAGAGCAGAAGAGGGGTGGCGGTACTGAATGGAGCATCAAGGGAAAGAGCCACCGACGGAGGCTGAGGAGAGATATTATTGAAGTATCGAAAAATTCTTAAGGAAATAGATAAATTGAGCCTGGATCATATGTTGAAGATGGCCACAAGCCAGGGGATACATGCTCAAGCTTAGAATGGAGAAGGTGCACAGACAGTCTGGGCTGGATTTTCTTTTGCAGCATTTTTTCCAGCAGAGGTGGTTTGGACTCCACTGTGACATCGAACCATTGTCCTGGGTCAGGGCTCATTATACACGCAGGGTAGGCTCCCAGCGCTATCTTTGCTCCACATAGATAACTTGTTACTGACAAAACAAGAAAATCCTGCAGTACTGCAGGGGGAGACTCCAAAGGGGGGAGTGAGCAATAATTTAAGGAAGCAGAAGCCAGCACCGCCCCCCACCCACCACCCTGAAGACTTAACAGAATTGCTTTTAAAAAGGTCCTGTCATGATGTGATTGCTGGTTTTAGGATTCTAAAAGAACTAGATAATGTAGACCATGACAAGCTGTTTCATTTTGTCCAGAGCAGAGGACATAGCCTATGCTCGAAGAGGGGTAAATTCAAAATTAATCTGCTGAAATACTATTTCAGTAAGCTAGTGGTCAATCTGTGGAACAGGGTCCCTAGGGAGAGGGTGGAAGCAGATAGTGTGGATTCATTCAAATGCAAATTACTTAGATTTCTTTCAATAAATAATATTTTGGGATACAGTATATGAGTAATGAGACATAACGCAAGTGTAGCATGCTTGGCAGGTGCCTTTGGACCTATGGTTCCAAAAGCTTTCCACCACTGGGGGTTTTCCTCCCCAAGCCTGAAGCAGACTAATTGATACAGATTGATTGATATGATTATCCAACAATTCTATTATTGTTATATCAGGCGACTACCAGGATGATAGAAGGCGAACTAGGTGCACCTTGGTCTTTCTTCATCTAGCAATTCCTATATTCCTACGTTCCTAGGAGGACAGGAGAGAGGGTGAGATGGCCACAGCTAGAATAATATCTCACCTAAGCTGTCCCTTTTCCAGAGTAAATAACTCCGGGCTCTTCAACTTCTCCTTATAGTCCAGATGCCTTAAGCTAGACATCCGTTTGGTTGCCCCTTTCTGCATTGCCTCCAACTGCTTATCCTTGCTGAAGTACGGTGACCAGAATTGTACGCAGTACTCCAGGTATGGCTGTACCTGTCTTTTACAGTTTTACAACACCAAGTTATAGTCCAGCAATTTTATTTTAAATTCACAAGCTTTCGGAGGCTTCCTCCTTCGTCAGGTGAACGATGTGAAAATGAAATCCTCGAAATGAAATCGCATTTATAATTCACAGAACAATGCTTGGTGAGTACAGAAAGTTTTTTCAACTGCCCGTTGCCAAGGCAATCAGTGTGCAGACAGACAGGTGTTACCTGCCAGGTCTCACAGAATATACAAATCACCAAAAAAAAACAACAAACAAAAAAAAAACAGAGATAGAGAGGTAGAAACATAGAAAAGACAGCAACTGACCCGTTATATTAAAAACAGATAACATTTGTTCGCTGGTGGGGTAACGTGTAGCGTGACATGAACCCAAGATCCCGGTTGAGGCCGTCCTCATGGGTGCGGAACTTGGCTATCAATTTCTGCTCGACGATTTTGCGTTGTCGTGTGTCTCGAAGGCCGCCTTGGAGTACGCTTACCCGAAGGTCGGTGGATGAATGTCCATGACTTTTTTTTTATTCGTTCACGGGATGTGGGCATCGCTGGCAAGGCCGGCATTTATTGCCCATCCCTAATTGCCCTTGAGAAGGTGGTGGTGAGCCGGCTTCTTGAACCGCTGCAGTCCGTGTGGTGACGGTTCTCCCACAGTGCTGTTAGGAAGGGAGTTCCAGGATTTTGACCCAGCGACAATGAAGGAACGGCGATATATTTCCAAGTTGGGATGGTGTGTGACTTGGAGGGGAACGTGCAGGTGGTGTTGTTCCCATGCGCCTGCTGCTCTTGTCCTTCTAGCTGGTAGAGGTCGCGGGTTTGGGAGGTGCTGTCGAAGAAGCCTTGGCGAGTTGCTGCAGTGCATCCTGTGGATGGTGCACACTGCAGCCACAGTGCGCCGGTGGTGAAGGGAGTGAATGTTTAGGGTGGTGGATGGGGTGCCAATCAAGCGGGCTGCTTTATCTTGGATGGTGTCGAGCTTCTTGAGTGTTGTTGGAGCTGCACTCATCCAGGCAAGTGGAGAGTATTCCATCACACTCCTGACTTGTGCCTTGTAGATGGTGGAAAGGCTTTGGGGAGTCAGGAGGTGAGTCACTCGCCGCAGAATACCCAGCCTCTGACCTGCTCTCGTAGCCACGGTATTTATATGGCTGGTCCAGTTAAGTTTCTGGTCAATGGTGACCCCCAGGATGTTGATGGTGGGGGATTCGGCGATGGTCATGCCGTTGAATGTCAAGGGGAGGTGGTTAGACTCTCTCTTGTTGGAGATGGTCATTGCCTGGCAGTTATCTGGCGCGAATGTTACTTGCCACTTATCAGCCCAAGCCTGGATGTTGTCCAGGTCTTGCTGCATGCAGGCTCGGACTGCTTCATTATCTGAGGGGTTGCGAATGGAACTGAATACTGTGCAGTCATCAGCGAACATCCCCATTTCTGACCTTATGATGGAGGGAAGGTCATTGATGAAGCAGCTGAAGATGGTTGGGCCTAGGACACTGCCCTGAGGAACTCCTGCAGCAATGCCCTGGGGCTGAGATGATTGGCCTCCAACAACCACTACCATCTTCCTTTGTGCTAGGTATGACTCCAGCCACTGGAGAGTTTTCCCCCTGATTCCCATTGACTTCAATTTTGCTAGGGCTCCTTGGTGCCACACTCGGTCAAATGCTGCCTTGATGTCAAGGGCAGTCACTCTCACCTCACCTCGGGAATTCAGCTCTTTTGTCCATGTTTGGACCAAGGCTGTAATGAGGTCTGGAGCCGAGTGGTCCTGGCGGAACCCAAACTGAGCATCGGTGAGCAGGTTATTGGTGAGTAAGTGCCGCTTGATAGCACTGTCGACGAAACCTTCCATCACTTTGCTGATGATTGAGAGTAGACTGATGGGGCGGTAATTGGCCGGATTGGATTTGTCCTGCTTTTTGTGGACAGGACATACCTGGGCAATTTTCCACATTGTCGGGTGGATGCCAGTGTTGTAGCTGTACTGGAACAGCTTGGCTAGAGGCGCATCTAGTTCTGGAGCACAAGTCTTCAGCACTATAGCTGGGATGTTGTTGGGGCCCATAGCCTTTGCTGTATCCAGTGCACTCAGCCGTTTCTTGATATCACGTGGAGTGAATCGAATTGGCCGAAGACTGGCTTCCGTGATGGTGGGGATATTGGGAGGAGGCTGAGATGGATTATCCACTCGGCACTTCTTACTAGTAAGAACGGGATATGACGCTCGACTCATCGATCGACAGTTCCGACGGGCCACAGCAAAAAATCGCATAGACCTCCTCAGGAGACTAACACGGGACGCAACCAACAGAGTACCCTTTGTCGTCCAGTACTTGCCCGGAGCGGAGAAACTACGCCATGTTCTCCGCAGCCTTCAACATGTCATCAATGAGGACAAACACCTCGCTATGGCCATCCCCACACCTCCACTACTCGCCTTTAAACAGCCACCCAACCTCAAACAGACCATCGTTCGCAGCAAATTACCTAGCTTTCAAGAGAACAGCGTCCACGACACCACACAACCCTGCCACGGTAACCTCTGCAAGACATGCCAGATCATCGACACAGATACCACCATCACACGAGAGGACACCACCCACCAGGTGCATGGTTCATACTCCTGTGACTCGGCCAACGTTGTCTACCTCATACGTTGCAGGAAAGGATGCCCCAGAGCATGGTACATTGGCGAGACCATGCAGACGCTGCGACAACGGATGAACGGACACCGCGCAACAATCGCCAAACAGGAGGGTTCCCTCCCAGTCGGGGAACACTTCAGCAGTCATGGACATTCATCCACCGACCTTCGGGTAAGCGTACTCCAAGGCGGCTTTCGAGACACACGACAACGCAAAATCGTCGAGCAGAAATTGATAGCCAAGTTCCGCACCCATGAGGACGGCCTCAACCGGGATCTTGGGTTCATGTCACGCTACACGTTACCCCACCAGCGAACAAATGTTATCTGTTTTTAATATAACGGGTCAGTTGCTGTCTTTTCTATGTTTCTACCTCTCTATCTCTGTTTTTTTTTTGTTTGTTGTTTTTTTTTGGTGATTTGTATATTCTGTGAGACCTGGCAGGTAACACCTGTCTGTCTGCACACTGATTGCCTTGGCAACGGGCAGTTGAAAAAACTGTCTGTACTCACCAAGCATTGTTCTGTGAATTATAAATGCGATTTCATTTCGAGGATTTCATTTTCACATCGTTCACCTGACGAAGGAGGAAGCCTCCGAAAGCTTGTGAATTTAAAATAAAATTGCTGGACTATAACTTGGTGTTGTAAAATTGTTTACAATTGTCAACCCCAGTCCATCACCGGCATCTCCACATCATGTCTTTTACAGATTCATTATCACCTCTTGGGATTTGTGCTCTACCTCTATCCCTCTGGCTATACATTTCTGGATCGGTTAGTCACTGCTGTTGGTTTCAGTGAGCTATGCATCAATACTCCCCGATCTCCTCCCCTCTCTTTGTGTTGTGAGTTGTAGCCTAGAGCCATTTAGTTTATATTTCAATATAAACCGACCAGATAACTGTCTCATGACAATTCCTCATGCGGTAATAGGTTAGGCTGTTAGTGGAGCTATAAATCATATTTTGCTGCTCTCTCCCCCTGCTGTGCTCTTTATTAATACCGTTACATTAGCTTTCAGCTTTTTAAAAAAAAGTGGTTATGGATGTTCCTTTGACCTTTCTGGAATGATCATCCTTGAAGTCATGTGACTGGGAGAAGAGTGATGTACCATTATGAAGAAGGTACTTGGAATATTATTGTATGATATGATGGGAAGGCAGAATAATACAGGAATACAGGAACTGGTTGGCACATGCTCACAATAATACAGCAATTGGTTTCTAAACAGAGGTATCATGTAACTCTGCTTACATTTTTGAAGAAGCATCTTAAGTGGAGATAAAATATGTTGGGAAGCCAGGGTGAAGTTCTGATTAAAGCATGTTGGAAATAGTCATTTACATTTTTCATCATTATTTGTAGTTATCCCAAGACTTTTATCTGCCAAATAACGAGCAAACGCTGGCCTAGATTGTCCGCTCGGGCAGAAAGTTCTTCAGGAGCTGCTCTGCCAGCATCCTACTGACTTCCGCCACTGCCAGCATTCCCTGCCAGAAGTGACACAAAATGTACAATTGTCCACCCATATATGGGCAGATGTGATGCTATAAAAATGACGCAAATACATAGAATCATACAATCATATAGCGCAGAAGGAGGCCATTCAGCCCATCGTGCCTGTGCCGGCTCTCTGAAAGAGCTACCAATCAGTCCCACTCCCCTGCTCTTTCCCTATAGCCCTGTAAATTTTTCCTTTTTAAGTATATATCCAATTCCCTTTTGAAAGTTACGATTGAATCTGCTTCCACATCAACCGACATATCTTCCATCATTTGAACCACAGCAACGCTGGGCACAAGGGATATCTGTCTGTCCCTGACAGCTACTGTTGCTATGAGCAGTCAAGGGTTCTTTACAATTTTAATGGCCAAAATATCCTCTGCAATTTGTCAAAAAGTGATTGAATGCCTAGCCTTTGGCAGCATTTAAAAAAAAAAATGCAATTTTTCATTTTGCCAATTTGCAAGGCAGCAGAGAGGCTGCCGGCCACATTACCCTGCAGCAGGCCTCTGAGCCCCCAGGCCTGCTGAAGACAATCACTGCTTCCCCTCCTCCACCTTTAGGCTAACTCCCCAGCAAACACTGAGGAGTCCACTTAAAAAATGTGAATGACCCTGAGGCCTAAAAAGTGGCCATGCAGCAGGGGGAAGCCTCATCCCCACTTCCACCCCCACCAATGGTACGCTCGGACTCCGCAAAAGTAGAAGATCCCAGCCGTTACATATTAATTACTTTAATTGCTTTATTGTTATTCATTGCCAGTAATTTGACTGCTACAAATGAAAGTTGTTAGATTAGGGATCAACAGATTGTTGTCAATTATCTGAAGAAGGCTGCAATCAAATTTGTTTGTGTTAATGGCTAGAATGAGAAATTGTAAGGAATTTCACAATCTGCTGCCTTGTACCTTCCTTTGAAACATACAAGCCTAGATTGTCAACTTGGATGAAATCCCGAGCAGAAGTAGGATGAAGTAGGCCAGCTCCACCACAGTTGCAGGGCTCAGTCCCATTAATATATTGGCAAAAGCTTGGAGCATCAGGAATCTTCTGAATTAGAACTGGTCTTTTTCGGGGCAGGGAGGGTGGGGACCAGCATTTCTGCTGCAGGATTTAAAGGTCTGCGTCACCTTTAAGTTGCAGGCATCCCCAGAGTGGATTTGCAGCAGAGCAGAAAGTTCACTACCCAAATAATTTCTGACTACTCGGCAAGGACAACAATATGTTTTCAGTGTTGCTGAGGCAGAGAAGGGAGGTCCTGCTTGGAGCAGACCAGCGCGGGGCCCCTAGGAGAGCAGCGCGGGTCCCTAGGAGAGCAGTGCGGGGCCCCTAGGAGAGCAGCGCGGGTCCCTAGGAGAGCAGTGCGGGGCCCCTAGGAGAGCAGCATGGGGCAATAGCAGGGGGTGACCAGGGCAGTGAGCATGTATTCCAATTCTCAAAAGCTGGAAAAACTCGTGAACAGCTTCAAAAAAGATGACACAGTCTCAAAGAAGCTGACAGCTCAAAAAACACTGTGGGGGTTAAATTGGATAAGGCCTATTGTTGGGCATAGATAGCGCGGTCTGCAATTAACCCGTGCCCGATGGCCCCTGCGCAGGCAGCACGTGAACTTTGTGCTGCCTGCTAATTGGCATGATAGCTCCTTGCAGCCAGCACGACCCGCGCTGCAGAGAGGCTGCACGAAAAATCAGGAAGCCCGAAATGGGGCGTGCTCAGCACAAGTCATCGGCAGCCTGTACCTCATAAAGGTGCAGGTGCACATTTTAAATGGCACATGCACAGTCCACTGGGAGGAGGGAGAGATGGCCGGAAGGATGGTGGGACCGGCGTGAGAGCGGGCCCCACACTTCTCCGATGATGCACCGGAGGCCCTGGTGGAGGGGGTGGATGAAAGGAGGGCCAACATGTACCCGCAGGGTGGCAGGAGACCCTCCAGACTCCAGCTCCACTGGCATTGAAAGCCTGTGGCCCAGGAAGTGAACGCCAGGAGCATGGCACCACGCACATGGGTGCAATGCTGAAAGAAGTTCAACGATTTGACACGAGTGGTCAAGGTGAGTGAATGCAAGTGTCAAGTGGCACATTTGACCAACTGCACCATTGTTCCACGCATCACACTCCCCGTCACCCACCCACCAACAAACACTGCCCTTCAGTACGCAATGCTGCACTTCGCATGCTGCATCTCACCCGCACATAGTACCACACTTGCAGGCCACACAGCCACCACTCACAGGTCACGCATACTGGCAGCTATTCCACTATGACAGGCACATCACCCACACACCTTGCAGGAAACTCACTGACACATTGCCTGCTGTCTTGCAGGAGAAGGTGGCGTATAACAACTGGCAGCAGGAGTGTAGGGGGTGGTGGTGTGTGTCAGCTTCACCTCTGACTTCTGAGCGGTCCGAATCGCTCCCACTCCCTGAGTTCTAGACCTTGGACTTATTTGGGGGTTGTGACAAAGTGCAGCAGACAACTGGTTTTAGTGCAAGAAAAAATGCTGGGTTTATTGAAGTCACAAATGAACTTATAACATTAGGATAACACTGAGATTATACAGACATACAAAGTACACTTAGTTGAGAATGGGGAGCACACGGCATGATGAGGGAAAATCACCCTACTAATCCCCTTACCCTTGTCCCACTCCCAAAACCTAACTAAATTGAACTAGGAGAGGTCAGGGATCATGCTCACCAACCAGGGTTCCTTGACAGTTCGAAATCCAGCCAGGTAAGCCAGTTGCAGTTTTGGGGTACGCTCTTTGTGTCCTCTGGGCCCTGCCGTCCCCACGTGGTCCTGGTCTGTGGAATCTGCGAAGGTTCTTCAGTTGGATAGAGTCTGTTGGTGCGGTAAGGCGCAGTTGTGGATGGGCGATCTTCGTGGAGGGCTGCGGTTGCGCCTTGTTGCTGCTCCAAAACTGCTGTTTAAAACCTGTTCCAAAACAAAACCCACCCTGTGTTCGTAACTGGTGGCCCAGTTATACTGTTTTTTGAATTTCTTATCTGAATCCAAAACAAGGTTAGTTCTTTGTCTGATTATGGTGGGCTTCTTCAGGTGATTGTTGGCTTCCTGTCCCCGTAACTAGTCTTGAACTGAAAGCCATTGTATATGTGAAGTATTGATGGGTTTGCATAATTGCATTGATTGCTACCTTCCTGCTTTAGTAGTTAGTAGCGATAATTTATGCATGGGCTTTAGTTTCGTGTAAGATGAAGTCTTTCTCTGGGTTGATTGTTTTAAAGGGAAGAATGCGTATTCTGTCTTCTCTCATTGTCTGGTTTTCAGGCAACAATCCACACTGCACCCAACAAGCCCGGGCATGTCATAAAAGTCCAAAAGTTATATCCTTGTTGATGATGTGAAAAATGTGGGAATTTTGAGAACCCTTCAGGAGAGACCTGAGGGAGGACAGGCACGGCTACATGTCCTCACCCCCTTGGAGGAGACTGCTGCGGATTATTGGTTGGAACATCGCTGCATCCGTGACCACATGCCACGCTGGAGGTCCCAATGAAGGGGGGGTCTGTGCATATCTAATGCTCCTTCTCGTTTCTCACATCTCCCTTCTCCCATAATCTTTTCTGACTCATGTGCTGCAGATGCTGTCAGCACGCACGTCTTACTTGCTCCTCTCCCCACTCTACAACATGTGACGGCACCATTCGAGGAGGAGGAGGGGGACACTGAATACATACCGTCACTCGATCTGACACTCACATCCACTAGCTCGGACACTGCGCGTCCTTGAGAGGCTAGGTTACAGGAGGGATCTGCACGTGGTGAGAAACTGGGCACAAGTGAGCAGGAGCCGGGGCAGGAGGAATGGATACCACAGGTGCCAGCTCGCCGGTGGGCGAGGTCACACAATGGTTCTGCTGCAGAGGAGTCAGATGAGGACTTTGATGGGCCAGGCTACAGAAGACGGCAGAGTGGGCGTACACTACTAAATGCTTGGGGCACAGGAAAGCCTGCCTGAAAGCCTGCGCACAATGACAAAGGGCATGGAGGAGTCCAGCTCCAACTTGACACAGGGCTTTGCGCAGAGCTTGGAGCCCATCCTTTCCAACATGGAATGGGTGGTCACCTCCATCAGCGCACCTGTGGAACCCACCATGATGCACCGTCTGATGACTGATGTCACAGCTTCCATTGCAGCACAAACCGATGTCATCAAAGGTCTGCAAGCTATGGTTGCAGCTCACACTGCTGCACTGCAAGTTCAGACTGCTGCAATGGAAGCTCAGACTGCTGCAATGGAAACTCAGTCTGTTGCTTTCATGGCTTTGGGGACCACTGTGGAACGGGGCTTCCGGGGGGTGGGGGGGGGGGGGGGGTCACAGCTCTCCAGTAATCCGTTCTCCAGCTGATCACCGGGATTGCTGAGTCGCCGCCCCGGGAAAGTGGCAGTGGTGCCATGGCAATTGGACCTGCTGTCCTCTCTCAGGATGACAGCCTTCCTGCTCCCACCCCTGCCACTCTGCCAGTGCCCTTGTTGTTGCCTGTCAGCCAGCCAGGCCAGACTGCTGCAGCCCACGCTGAGATCGTGCAGTCTGAAGCCGGGCTCTCCCGGCTCAGAGCTGCTCAAGGCCGTCCTCCAAGGCCATCTGCATTCTCCTCCATTGAAGGCCAGCAGCCTTTCACCACCTATGCTCCAGCCATTGGGGATGCATCTCATAGAAGCACTAGGATAGGTAGAGGCACACAAAAAACAGGCACAAGGGTGAATAGTTCTATTCTGTTTCCATAGTATGAATTGTTAATTGGTAAATGTGACTTTGAATTTGTATTTGGTGGTGGTTTTTATTTGTGCGATGAGTTGAGGGGAAAGCAATGTATAATCAAATGGAGGGCGATTTGATGGTCACGTGGGAGCGGACAGGTGGGGACTGTTGGTGAGTTGGGGGATGTAGTTCACATTATTGATGGCGGGCACGCAGGCGAGCACGCAGAGCCTTTGCAGACAAGGCGTGTGGTTCCTGTTGCACCCTTGAGTCTTCCTCACTTCCTCCTTCGGCTCCTCCCCTTCCCCCCCCTCCTCCTCAGCCTCTTCCTCCTCCACCTCTGGCTCAGGGTCTTCTCCGATCATCGGTGGCAAGGGCTGGTCCCTCACGATGGCGAGGTTGTGCAGCATACCACAACGAATCTTCCCATCCGTTCAGCAGAGTACTGGAGGGCTGCTCCAGAATGGTCCAGTCAGTGGAAGCGTTGTTTCAGGAGGCCTATGGTGTACTCCACAATGTCGCGTGTGGCAGCATAGCTCTCGTTGTAGGTCTGCTCTGTACATGTGCGTGGGTTCATAGAATGGTTACAGCACAGAAGGAGGCCTTCCGGCCCGTTCGAGCCTGTGCCGGCTCTTTGTAAGAGCAATCGAGTGAGTCCCACTCCCCCGCATTTTCCCCCTGACAGGAGTCATGAGCCAAAAGAGAATTTTAACGCTTGCCTTGGGCACTCTCAGTTGTTCTGTCCTATGTATTTTCACAAGGAATTCAGAAGGGTTGGTTTGCACCTATGGGTTGAAATGAAGGAAAGCAAAGGTTTCCAATTCTCAGTGACTTCACATCAGAACAGACTAAAAAAGCATGTAGCTGCCAATGGAAGTTAGTGACTAGTTTATCCTTACTACAAAATGCGGCAGTATCCATCTCAAGGCAGGAAATAACACTCAGCTGGACAGCATTCAACCAGACTGCAGTAAACAGAGAGTATTACAAAATATTTGAAAGACTTTTCAATATCACTTAGAGTACAGCGACACTCTCACCCCACACTTAATGCTAGCACAGACCTTTCGTATCATGGGAGTGGTGATACAAAATAAATGATAGGATAATTGATACCTGTGCAAAGCAGTAAGTAACTTGTTCAGGAGGTTAGATTCATAGAATCATAGAATGGTTACAGTACGGAAGGAGGCCATTTGGCCCGTCGAGTCCGTGTCGGCTCGCTGCAAGAGCAATCCAGCTATTCCCCTCCCTCACCCTATCACCGTAGCCCTGCAAATTCTTTCCCTTCAAGTACTTATCCAATTCCCTTTTGAAAGCCACGATTGAATCTGCCTCCATCACCCCCTCGGGCAGTGCATTCCAGATCATAACCACTCGCTGCGTAAAAAAGTTTTATCTCATGTCGCCTTTGGTTCTTTTGCCAATCACCTTTAATTTATGTCCCCTGGTTCATTAGCCCTTCGCCAATGGGAACAGTTCCTCTCTACTCTGTCCAGACCCTTCATGATTTTGAATGCCTCTATCAAATCTCTTCTCAGCCTTCTCTGGTCTAAGCAGAACAACCCCAGCTTCTCCAGTCTATGCATGTAACTGAAGTTCCTCATCACTGGAATCATTCTAGTAAATCTCCTCTGCACCCTCTCTAAGGCCTTCACATCCTTCCTAAAATGCGGTGTCCAGAACCGTACACAATACTCCAGTTGTGGCCGAACCAGTGTTTTATAAAGGTTCATCATAACCTCCTTGCTTTTGTACTCTATGCCTCTATTTGTAAAGCCCAGGATCCTGTATGCTTTCTTAAGCACTTTGTCAACCTATCCTGCCACCTTCAACGATTTGTGCACATATACCCCCAGATCTCTCTGTTCCTGCACCCCTTTTAGAATTGTACCCTTTAGTTTATATTGCCTCTCCTCATTCTTCCTACCGAAATGTATCACTTCACAGTTTTCTGTTTCCTATTACTTAGCCAATTTTGTATCCACGCTGCCACTGCCCCGTGCGAGTGAGGCAAGTACGGGGATCCAGGAAGTAGCATTGCAGGAGCCTCAGCCTCTGCACTTGTCCAATAGATATGAGGTTCTTGCAGCCCTTGTGGACAAGTGCAGGGACTGCAGGGAGGATGAGCAAACTGGCCACAGCACCGTGGTTCAGGGGGCCATTCAAGTTGGGGGAGTAAAAAGGAATGTGGTTGTAGTAGGCCACAATATAGTTAGAGGGATAGACACCGTTCTCTGCAGCCAAGAGCGAGAGTCCCGAGGGCTGTGTTGCCTACCCGGTGCCAGGGTTAAGGACATCTCCTTAGGGCTGGAGAGAAACTTGGAGTGGGAGGGGGAGGATCCAGTTGTTGTGGTCCACATAGGTACCAATGATATAGGTAGGACTAAGAGAGAGGTTCTGCTGAGAGAGTTTGAGCAGCTAGGGACTAAATGAAAAAGCAGAACCACAAAGGTGATAATCTCCGGATTATTACCTGAGCCATGAGCAAATTGGCACAGGGTAAATCAGATCAGAGAGATGAATGCGTGGGCTCAAAGATTGGTGTGCGAGAAGTGGGTTTCGATTCATGGGGCACTGGCACCAGTACTGGGGAAAGAGGGAGCTGTTCCGTTGGGACGGGCTTCACCTGAACCATGCTGGGACCTGTGTTCTGGCAAACCGAATAACTAGGGCAGTAGAGAAGGCTTTAAACTAAATAGAGGGGGGAGGGTTCAGTGGGGCGAAGTTTAGATTGATAAAGAGAAAAGACAACAAAGTAGTAAAGGAAAGTGATGGGGGTAATGATGAACAGAGTGTGTCAGGAAGGGACAGAGCATATAAATATAAGGGTGCACTAGCAAATGGGGCCGGAGTAGGAAAGAATGGTAAAAAGTCAAAATTAAAGGTTCTTTATCTGAATGCGAGCAGCAATCGTAATAAGATAGATGAATTGACGGCACAAATAGAATCAAATGGGTATGATCTCGTGGCCATTACAGAGACATGGTTGCAAGGTGACCAAGGTTGGGAGCTAAATGTTCAGGGTTATTTAACATTTCGGAAGGATAGGAAAAAAGTTAAAGGTGGTGGGGTAGCTCTGTTAATAAAGGATGAAATTGGTATAATAGTGAGAAATGATCTTGGCTCAGAAGATCAAGATGTTGAATCAATTTGGGTGGAGGTAAGAAATAGCAAGGGAAAGAAATCACTGATGGGAGTAATATATCGGCCCCCTAACAGTAGCTACACTGTAGGGCAAAATATAAATCTGGAAATAAGGGGGGGCTTGTAAAAAAGGTAATGCAATAATCATGGGCGATTTTAACTTTCACATAGATTGGACAAATCAAATTGGCAAAAATAGCCCTGAGGAGGAGTTCATAGAATGTATTAGGGACTGTTTCTTAGAACAATACGTCGAGGAACCATCTAGGGAACAGGCCATTTTGAATCTGGTAATGGGTAACGAAACAGGATTAATTAATGATCTTAAAGTAAAAGATCCCTTGGGAAGGAGTGATCATAACATGATAGAATTTCACATCCAGTTTGAGAGCGAGGATCTTGGGTCTGAAACTACTGTATTAAACTTAAATAAGGGCACTTATAAAGGAATGAGGGCGGAATTGGGTAAAGTGGACTGGGTAAACAGATTAGATGGTACGATGGTGGATAAGCAGTGGCAAACATTTAAAAAGATATTTTATGACTCGCAACAAAAATATATCCCTGTGAGGAGGAAAGACTCCACAAAAACGGTGAACCAACCATGGCTAACTAAGGAAGTCAAGGATGGTATCAGGTTAAAAGAAAAAGCATACAACATGGCAAAGATTACTGGTAAGCCCGAAGATTGGGAAAACTTTAAAAACCAGCAAAGGATGACTAAAAGAATAATAAAGAGGGAGAAAATAAATTATGAGAGTAAACTAGCAAGAAATATAAAAACTGACAGTAAAAGCTTCTGCAAGTATATAAAAAGGAAGAGGTTGGCGAGAGTGAACATTGGTCCCTTAGAGCATGAGACTGGGGAAATAATAATGGAAAACAAGGAAATGGCAGAGGAATTGAACAGATATTTTGTATTTGTCTTCACAGTAGAAGACACTAATGACATACCAATAATAGTAGAAAATCAAGGGGCAAAGGGGAGGGAGGAACTAAAAACAATCACTATCACTAGAGAAAAAGTACTAGGTAAATTAATGGGTTTAAAGGCTGACAAGTTCCCTGGACCTGATGGCTTGCATCCGAGGGTCTTAAAGGAAGTGACTACAGAGATAGTGGATGCATTGGTTGTAATCTTCCAGAATTCACTAGATTCTGGAAAGGTCCCAGCGGATTGTAAAACCGCAAACGTAGCACCCCTATTCAAGAAGGGAGTGAGACAGAAAGCAGGTAACTATAGACCCAGTTAGCCTGTCATTGGGAAAATGCTAGAATCCATTATTAAGGAAGTAGTAGCAGGACATTTGGAGACTCAGAATACAATCAAGGAGAGTCAACATGGTTTTATGAAGGGGAAATCATGTCTGACAAATTTATTAGAGTTCTTTGAGGAAGTAACGGGCAGGGTGGATAAAGGGGAACCAATGTATGCAGTATATTTGGATTTCCAAAAGGCATTCGATAAGGTGCCACATAAAAGATTACTGCACAAGATAAGAGCTCATGGTATTAGGGGTAATATACTGGCATGGATAGAGGATTGGCTAACTCACAGAAAACAAAGAGTCGGGATAAAAGGGTCATTTTCAAAATGGCAATCTGTAACTAGTGGGGTGCCGCAGGGCTCAGTGCTGGGGCCTCAACTATTTACAATATATATCAATGACTTGGCTGAAGGAACAGAGTGTCTTGTGGCCAAATTTGCTGATGATACAAAGATAGGTGGAAAAGCAAGTTGCGATGAGGACACAAAGTGTCTACAAAGGGATATTGACAGGTTAAGCGAATGGGCAAAAATTTGGCAGATGGAATATAATGTGGGAAAATGTGAAGTCCACTTTGGGAGGAAAAATAAAAAAGCAAAATATTATTTGATTGGAGAAATACTACAAAATGCTGCAGTACAGAGGGATCTGGGTGTCCTTATACATGAAACAGAAAAAGTCAACATACAGGTGCAGCAGGTAATCCGGAAGGCAAACGGTATATTGGCCTTTATTTCTAGCGGGATGGAGCATAAAAGCAGGGAAGTCATGCTACAACTGTACAGGGTGCTGGTGAGACCACACCTGGAGTACTGCGTACAGTTCTGGTGCCCTTATTTCAGGAAGGATGTACTTGCATTGGAGGCAGTTCAGAGAAGGTTCACTAGGTTGATTCCGTGTATGGAAGGGTTGTCTTATGAGGAAATATTGAACAGGTTGGGTCTATACTCATTGGAGTTTAGAAGAATGAGAGGCGATCTTATTGAAACATACAAGATTCCGAGGGGACTCGATCAGGTAGATGCTGAGAGGATGTTACCCCTCATGGGGGAATCTAAAACTGGGAGGCATAGTCTCAGAATAAGGGGTCCCTCGTTTAAGACGGAAATGAGGAGGAATTTCTTCTGCCAGAGGGTTGTGAATCTTTGGAATTCTTTACCCCAAAAAGCAGTGAAGGCTGAGTCATTGAATACATTCAAGGCTGAGTTAGACAAATTTTTGATCAGCAAAGGAGTCAAAGGATATGGGGAAAGGGAGGGAAAGTGGAGTTGAGGTAAAAATCAGATCAGCCATGATCTCATTAAATGGCGGAGCAGGTCGAGGGGCCGAATGGCCTACTTCTGCTCCTATCTCTTATTGTCTTTTGGCCCCCTTTATTCCATGGGCTTCAACTGTCTATCATGCAGCACTTTGTCAAATGCCTTTTGGAAGTCCATATACATCACATCAAACGCATTGCCCTCATCAACCCTCTCTGTTATCTCATCAAAACACGCAATCAAATTGGTTAAGCATAATTTGCCTTTAACAAATCCGTGCTGGCTTTCTTTAATTAATCCACACTTGTCCAAGTGACTGTCAATTTTGTCCCTGATTATTGTTTGTAAAAGTTTTCCCACTACCAAGGTTAAACTGACTGGCCTATAGTTGCTGGGTTTATCCTTACACCCTTTTTCGTAAAAGGATATAACATTTGCAATTCTCCAGACTTCTGGTACCACCCCCGTATCTAAGGATGATTGGAAGATTATTGCCAGTACCTCCGCAATTTCCACCCTTACTTCCCTCAGCAACCTAGGATGCATCCCATCCGGACCGGGTGATTTATCTACTTTAAGTACAGCTAGCCTTTCTAGTACCTCCTCTTTATCATTTTTTAGCCCATCCAGTATCTCCACTACCTCTTCTGTTACTGTGACTTTGGCAGCATCTTCTTCCTTGGTAAAGACAGATGCAAAGTACTCACTTAGTACCTCAGCCATGCCCTCTGCCTCCATGCCTAGATCTCCTTTTTGGTCCTTAATCGGTCCCACCCCTCCTCTTACTACCTGTTTACTGTTTACATGCCTATAGAAGAATTTAGGATTCCCTTTTATGTTATCCGCCAGTCTATTCTCATACTCTCTCTTTCCCCCTCGTATTTCCTTTCTCGCCTCCCCTCTGAACCTTCTGTATTCAACCTGGTTCTCACTTGTATTATCAACCTGACATCTGTCATACGGCCCTTTTTTCTGCTTCATCTTACTCTCTACCTCTTTTGTCATCCAGGGAGCTCTGGTTTTAGTTGCCGTACCTTTCTCCTTCATGGGAATGTATCTAGACTGTACCCAAACCATCTCCTCTTTAAAGGCCGCCCATTGTTCAATTACAGTTTTGCCTGCCAATCTTTGATTCCAACTTATCCGGGCCAGATCTGTCCTCATCCCATTGAAATTGGCCCTCCTCCTCCTGTTTTTACTTTAGATTGCTCCTTGTCCTTTTCCATAGCTAATCTAAACCTTATGATACTCTGATTGCTGTTCCCTAAATGTTCCCCCACTGACACTTGCTCCACTCCACCCACCTCATTTCCCAGGACCAGAACCAGCAATACCTCCTTCCTCATTGGGCTGGAAATGTACTGGTCAAGAAAGTTCTCCTGAACACACTTCAGAAATTCCTCCCCTTCTTTGCCCCTTGCACTATTACTATCCTAGTCTATGTTGGGATAGTTGAAGTCCCCCTTTATCACTACTCTATGGTTCTTTCGCATCACTGTAATTTCCCTGCAAATTTGCTCCTCTATATCCTTCCCACTAGTTGGTGGCCCATAGAATACACCCAGTAGTGTAATGGTACCTCTATTGTTTTTTAACTCTAACCAAACAGATTCTGTCCTTGACCCCTCCAGGACATCCTCTCTTTCCAGCACTGCAATAGTCTCCTTAATCAATACTGCCATCCCCCCTCCTTTCTTTCCTTCCCTATCTTTCCTGAACACCTTTAGTACCCAATCCTGCCTTTTTTTGAGTCCGGTCTCCGTTATCGCCACAACATCATATTCCCATGTGGCTGATTGTGCCTGCAGCTCACCAATCCTGTTTACTACGCTTTGTGCGTTTACATTCATGCACGCTAAACCTATCTTAGACCTTCTTGTATTCTCTCTTTGTCTGATCCCATCTAGTACCGAACAATTCTGATTCTAGTGCTATCTTTCTCCCCCGCTCCTTTGTGGATCTTGTTTCTCCTTTCCATTGCAACATCCTGGTGCCCATCCACATGCCAAATTAGTTTAAACCTCCCCCACAGCACTAGCGAACCTCCCCGCGAGGACATTGATCCCAGCTCCGTTGAGGTGCAACCCGTCTGGCCTGTACAGGTCCCACTTCCCCCAGAACTTGTCCTAATGCCCCAGGAATCTAAAGCCCTCCCTCCTGCACCATCTCTCCAGCCACTCATTCATCTGCTCTATCCTCCTATTTCTATACCGGACGTAATCAGGAGATTATTACCTTTGAGGTCCTGCTTATTAATCTCTTTCCTAACTCCATAAACTCTTCCTGCAGGACCTCATCCCTCTTTCTATTATGTCTTTGGTACCAATTTGGACCACGACCTCTGGCTGTTCACCCTCCCAGTTCAGAATGTTCTCGAGCTGCTCAGTGACATCCTTGACCCTGGCATCAGGGAAGCAACATACCATCCTGGAATCATGTCTGTGGCCGCAGAAACGCCTGTCTGTTCCCCTAACTATTGAATCCCCTATCACTATTGCTCTTCTGACCTTTCTCTTCCCCCCTGTACAGCTGAGCCACCCGTGGTGCTGTGGACTTGGCTCTGGCTGCATTCCTCAGAGGAACCCTCTCCCTCACCATTATTCAGAACTGAATACTGGTTAGAGAGTGAGATGTCGTCAGGGAACTCCTGCACTACCTTCCTCGTCCTCGGTGACATAATAAAGTATAAAAGTAAATCTCAAGTGGATTGCTGATGTCATCTGAACTGGTTATTTTATAACCAAGCAACTCTTCTGGAATAGTTATTTTACATTTGTACCTATCACTGTTCTACAAAACGACAGTTACGTTCCCTTCTACTACAGCAATATCTTACCACATAAATTCAAACACTGGTCTCACACAAAAAAAACAACATTTCTTTAATGTACAGAGCGAAGCTAATTTTCATCTGCACTGCTTGGGCAGTAAACCGGCTGGGCAAATCGCCCGCCTTTTATAGAAACTGCCCAAGGGTGGTTTCTGTAACGGGCAACGAGCGGGTGATTCGTCTCACCGGTTTACCCTTCAAGCGGTGAAGATGAAAATCACTCCTAATGTGTCTTCCAGAAACCTTAAGAGGGTCCATTGATCCGATACAGTAGTAGGTCTGATACAGAGGCACATGTAGGCTTTGGTGAACCGAGTTTACTTCATTCAGTATTTTATTGGATATCAGTAAGAAATAGTGCCAGAAAATGACAGCCTGCTAATCCACCAATCTATGAGAAGCTATTGTAATTTGTATATATTGATACTTATATTAGTCCTAATCAAACTTCAAATCATTCTCATTCCTCCTCAGTAACTGTCAGCCCTCGCCTGCACACCATATAGTCATCTAAAGCCTTAACCCTCACCGAATACCCCACTCTCACTGTTCCCTTACCATCACCCTCATCTTATCCTCAACAGACATCATTTACCTCTCAATCCTACCCTACCCCAAACTTTAGCCTCACTGCTTATTCCTCATTTGTATCACATTTTCCCTCTCACTTACACTATCATTCTCACGCTTCACCTCTTCCCTCAGCTTTATCTTCATTCACTACTCGCAAGTTCACATCATCCCATCACCCTTACTCCTTACCCCCTCAGTTCCTTACCCTTAAACCTGCTTTGACCCTCTTCCTTATCCTCACAACACCCCATTACCTATTCTGCTTCAAAAAAGTCCACTTCACTCTACCACATGGTAGAGTGTGTCAGGATGGACTTTCACTTGTCATACCTGGAATGCTTCTTATGCTTTGCTGATCCTTTTTGAAATATTGTAGCTTTAACTTGTTCATCAAATAGTCCCTCCACCTGAAAGGTATTTCTAAGAATCACTTTTGGAAATGTTTTGCTGTTATACTGGAGTTGAGACAATCCATTCAGATCACTACCTCTTAATACTTGGCTTGGTAACATAATGAGGTCTGATTTTCAAATGGAGTAGTTTCTCCTGTTGTTATACTACCAGGGCCAGGTTGCTGGAACAACTAAAGGTTGGAGCCATGGCTGGACTTGTTTCCGCATTCATTTATGGTTCTACATTTCTGCTAATAGTAATTGGTTCAGTTCATTTCTCCTAGTCCTTTTTACCCATACTGGAATGTCTACAGCCGTGGTCGACAAATTTCATTTGAATGTATACTACCGACCAATGTTTCCAGATCCTGGGACTGATTAACTCGTCACCTAATGTAATGTACGGTTTCTCTTCTGCGCATGCGCTGAGAAATCACACATGTATAGAAGAGAAAATTTGCAATGTATTATGGGGGGAATTTAAGGGCACTGTGAAATGACCTAGAATCGGAGCATTTTTGAGGTCTGATGCAGGCAGTGCGAAGAGAACAAACAAAGCTAAATGTGAACAATTGACAACTATGAGCGAGTGTCAGCTCTAGCACCCCAAGCATGGCAGTGCGGTGCTGGAAAAAGTTTAATGACATTATTGGATCATACAAAGTAAGAGGAGCCAGCCATACCTTCCATGAATGTACAGTACTGAACATGACTGTCACTTACAATGATCTCCCCATATACTGTGTTAACTTGTTTGAAATACTTGTCATCAATGCCCAGGAGGCAACACGGGACATTTTACCCCAAACAGTCACCAGTAAGTGCTCCTTCTCTCTCAGTTTTGCATACAATCATCCCACTGAAAGCCTCCATTGGAATGCAGTTGCTTCATGCATGTGCCTGTCATCATCCCTATTATGTATGTTGACACCTGGGTTTTACTGCATGCCATAGTAACTAAAGGTAATTCTTTTTGGATTCTTTTTCAAGGACAAAGCATTCCAGAATTTAAGAAAGAGAACTGCGACAGGCCGTGCCCTTCCCCAAGCTTCCGACCTCTCACCCCTACAAGGAAGAAGCACTCCAAATACTGGGGAAGGAGGCCGTACAGCAGATGGGGAAGTGAGAAGTCAGGTGCCAGCTGTGGGTTCCTGGTAATATTCTGCTTCTTTCTTTCTCATCTCCCTATACCTCACATTACTTGTCAGGAAACAATATCATGAAACCCTCATGTCACTCCTTCTATTGAAAGTGACCTATGAACTCTGCTCTTTAGCAACGAATTCTAACCTCTCTTTCTCTTTCCTCCTCTAGTTGTGCCCAAAGAAGATGAACCAGATCCCATTAACTTCAGCTGTGACAGCATTCAGAGCTCATGCCTTCAGTCACCCTCTCCCTCACAAGCGCAAGCCCAGAGACACGCATCCTGGGAAAATTAGTGTGAGCCTGAGAGGAGTACACTAAGTGAGACACAGAGCATGAGTCAGAAGCAGCTGCTGGTGGCACACGAGATGGGAGATTTTCCTGACTGAATGGAGATAAAACGAAAGGAGGATAAAGGGATATGGGAACTGGACAGGCACATGAGACTAGGACTATTGCACATGTAGAGGACAAAGCAGCCCGCTTGATTGGCACCCCATCCACCACCCTAAACATTCACTCCCTTCACCACTGGCGCACTGTGGCTGCAGTGTGTACCATCCACAGGACGCACTGCAGCAACTCGCCAAGGCATCTTCAACAGCACCTACCAATCCCGCAACCTCTACCACCTAGAAGGACAAGAGCAGCAGGCACATGGGAACAACACCACCTGCTCGTTCCCCTCCAAGTCACACACCATCCTGACTTGGAAATATATCGCCGTTCCTTCATCGTCGCTGGGTCAAAATCCTGGAACTCCCTTCCTAACAGCACTGTGGGAGAACCTTCACCACACGGACTGCAGCGGTTCAAGAAGGCAGCTCACTACCACCTTCTCAAGGGCAATTAGGGATGGGCAATAAATGCCGGCCTTGCCAGCGACGCCCATATCCCATGAATGAATAAAAAAAAACACCAACACAGACTGGTTGGGCCAAATATCTGTCTCCGTGTTGCAATTTCTATGCAATTTTACGGAGGGTCAAGATGTTTTGCTGCTTGTTTGAAAATCTTGGAGATCTAGATCTCACTGATATTCCTTTTAAAATAAGGATGCTTGCAAAGCAGCAAACATTTGTGCGGGTACTGGAGCCATGTCAGACAATGTTTGCAGGTGGCATTTTGAGTGGAGGGGTCCACTACCTGCATAGATAGTAGCATGCTGGATGTCTTAGCAGCACTGCAGTTCACCGTAGAGTGTGTGGAAGCTTCAGGAATATCTGCAGCAGAGGTCCCCATGCCAGAGGCCCTAAGGCAATCTATGCCTCTTCAATGGATGCTCAGACTGCTACAGAGTTCTTGAGTGCCAAATTTGAGAGGGCTTCTCTTCTGGCTTCAAGAGGTTTTGCAATTGGATATAGAAAACCATGAGGGCAGGTTTCACTTGATCCCACTGGTACCATTAGGTCGTCTTGTTTGCAGATCATGGAGCATGTGGAGGCAGTGTGCAGTACTAGCGGCATGGCAGGAATGGGCAAGGATGATAGTGCTGTCTCTCAAGGAGATAGCAATGCATGCACCATCACCAGCTCTTTACAGTGCCTTTATATGTGCTTAAAGGAGACAGGGTCAGCCTATCCACGTAGCAGCACTAAAGGTGCAGTCTGCAGGATTTAGCTGCTACGAGACAAGAACCATCTCAGTCCCAGGAGGCTCTAATAGCAACAGAGCAGCTGGCCACCTGATGTACTCTCTCCACTGATGTAGCACCTAGGACAAGCATAAGCCAGGGTTAAGTGCACATTCTTCCAACACGGGCACCACTTTGGTAAGATACACTAGGCATGCACCCAGTATAGTTTCTAATTAAAATTATGGTTGCACTAAAGTTATGTGCGCAGACATTGTTCTAGGCAAAATTTGGAAGTTGCTTTCATCAGGTGGCAGGAATAGGAGCTGCATTAGATACTGTTGTTGCATCTGCAGAAGATTTGTTTAAATCCATGGTTTGCTATACGTATAGTTCAAATTATAGCCACAACCTGTATATTTCTTTAACACATAAAATGCAATTATAGACATTACCTAAATATTTCTTTGCCATGTAAAATTTTAAAGTTGAATCTTCAAACAATCACTTTACCATCTCTCTCTGCTTCTTTCAAGCGAGAGCAGAGACAGGCCCCATCCATCCTACCAGCACACTTAGTTTCTTCCAGTTTTTATTATTTTAAGCAACCTCTGATGCTAATGAAGAAATTAAACTGCATGAACATGTTTTTTCAAGATTGATTCTCTCTCCTCGTGACAGGATTGATTAGGTCACTCGTGCTCAATGGGAAGTAAGACATCAAATATATCCTTATGCAAGATAATACTGTCCTATTATCTCTCTTTATAATCACACTATTCAAGAATTAACTCCTTTGTAACCAGGTTCTATGTTCGTTTCTCAAATTCCTACATCCTGAAATTATGCAGTGGGATACTACTGTACAAATGCTTAATGCTTTCATCTGAAATTTCTCTTTCCACTATTTCAGCAGAGATGTTAACCCATTTATTTTAGTGGGTTAATATCGCTGCTAAAATTATGGAGTGAGGAATTAAGCATTTGTAAGGCAGCATCCCATAGTGTAATTTCAGGACCATAGGCCCTAAGTGGTTGAGTTTCTAAAAATCCAGGTACCAGGATTTTGTTTTGGCTCTCCAAAATAGTTGTCCATTACATGAATGCTGCGCCTATTATGTGATGCTAGATAAATGTTGCCAGGTTTTCACAGGTTGTACAGCTCTCAAATAAAAACATAAGTTCATAAGAATTTTTAGGAACAGAAAAATGGCATCAAGGCCAAACGACCTTCACCTTTCAGCCATTGTCTCTCTTCCTGCCTTCAAAAGTCTCCTAAAAGCATTCCATTTAACTCTGTTCCCAGTATCCTTCTCTAAAATTCATTTAATTCCCTGCCTTGCATCCACCTTTCATTCTTGTCAAATCTCTGAGACATTCTTTTAGTTGAGTAGAATGGGCCTATACTCTCTAGAGTTTAGAAGAATGAGAGGTGATCTCGTTGAAACATATAAGATTATGAGGGGTCTTGACAGGGTAGATGCTGAGAGATTATTTCCCCTGGGTAGAGAGTCTAGAACTAGGAGGCATAGTCGCAGGATCAGGGGCAGCCATTCAAGACTGAGATGAAGAGGAATTTCTTCATGCAGAGGGTTGTGAATCTTTGGAATTCTCTACCTCAGAGGGCTGTAGATGCTGAGTCATGAATATATTCAAGGCTGAGATATATAGATTTTTTACTCTGGGGGAATCAAGGGATATGGTGATTGGACGGGAAAGTGGAGTTGAGGTCAAAGATCAGCCATGATCTGATTGAATGGCGGAGCAGGCTTGGGGGGCCATATAGCCTACTCCTACTCCTATTATGTTCTTATGTTGTTATGAGCAATGCTATATTAGTGTAAGTTGTCTGTTTTTGATTACATCCCATATCCACCTTTTCGTTCTCTGTCCAGAAAAGTATCTGACCTGTGAAGCAATTTATACTATCTGCTTCATTGGCCTTCCCAGTAAGTTATTTCACAATTCCATTACACCTTGAGTAATAAAGTTTCACCTTACTTCCCTTCTTGTCCTAAGTTTTTAATTTTTAGCTCGTGTCCTCTGGTATTTGTATTGTAAACAATTTGCCTGGATTATTTTTTCCCAATTGCCGTCATAATTTTAAATGACTCGATTCAATTGCCTCAGTATTTTTTCTTCCAAAGAATACAAGCACAGCTTCCTTAATATTTCTGCACGTTAAATTCCTGATATCTAGAATTATTTTTGTTGCTCACCTATTTATCCTTTCAAGGATAATAACATGATTTCTATGATTAGGTGACCAGAACTGTACATTGATTCCAAGTGAGGTCTGGCCAATGCCTTATAAAGCAGCAATGCAACCTCATTTGATTAGTACATAGTAATTTATTTGTTTTTTTTATTGCAGCTAAGCACAGTGCTGAATGGATTAATAGATATGCCCACTCTAGCTCCTGGATCTCTTTCCTCATTAGTGTACTGTACCAGTGCTCCATTTAACATATATTTTGGGTATCCCATGCTCTCAGTGGAGAGTGCAGGTTAGAGAATCAGAGATAGAAGCTCTATTATCTGCGCTCCTTGTGAGCTGGACTCCATGCTGGGAGTGCGGGATCATGGGTTTACCCTTATCTTTCTTTTGGTTCCTTGTCCCCATGTTGATTATTTTAACTTATCCGTATAAATTGCATCTGTTACTATTTGCTTAATTCCTTGATCCTTTTGAATCTGCTTAAACTATTCATTATTAGTTGTTTTGCCTCTTATTTTGTTATCTGCAAACTTGAACATTTTGTTTATCCCCATCTTGATCATTCAGCTTTCATCTGGTGCTTGTCTGTTGTATCACATCTTTCAAAGGTGCTACACTTCAGAGCACCACATAGTCATAGGGTGCAAATTAGTGATTGGCTGAAATGGAGTTTTATCTGTTAAGTCACCAAATATCCAATTGACTAAATGTGAATAAATGAAAAGCAGTTTGATTCAGTCAGCAAATACTAAAGAGGAATCAGTGAACAGCAGAAAACCGAATAATCACTCTTTTTATTGTTTTGAAAGTTACCAATCCCTAACTGACAGAACTGGCTAATCACATTGCTTCAAAACTTCTGTCACTTTCCATTGACTTCAGTGGAAAAGAAAATTGTCCGCCTTGTGAAACAAGCTGCTGATTTGCTATGAGCTTGTTTTGAGCTACTGGCATTGACCAACTTCACCCCCTTTAACTCTCTAACCCGTGGGTCTTGAGAGCAATTGTACAAACCCTTAATACTGCCTTGGCTGAGTTGCTAACTCGCCACAGATTTTCCAGGTCTGTATGGCTCAGGGCCGCACCACTTACCCACTGATAATTTTCATTTTTATTTTGTTTTCCAACTCTTTTTATGTGTCCCCCTTCCACTGGGAAGGAAAACGGATGGGACATAGAACCTTCCTCATCTTAGGAGGCTAATACCATCTCTTGTTTAACCAACCAAAGGTATTCATGCTGCTTTACAATACAGACTTTTGGCTTTTCTCCAAGCTTAAATGCTCCACCTTCTTCAAGATGTGCTACCTAGTAGAAGCAATACCACAGTACTGTATAAATATGCTATGCAATTGATTTAAGTAGCAATCCACACCAAGCTTCAAATCCATGACAACAACAAGACATGTGTCTTAACCATTACACTAGCAAATGTGTATCAGGTGTGCACCATTCCAGGTTTTTTGATTTTCAGTCTGACCTGCAGGGTTTGGGTACTGTTGTAACTTAATCTAATCTTATAGCACTGTTGGCTAATGGAGTAGCACTTCAAGAACCTGCTTGTGATTATATTTGTAATTGGGCACCAGCATCCTTGAAGGCTCACCCCTGCGTATCTGGGACACCAAAAATCCCTCAGGAAGCTGTGACATTAAGTCCCAGGATAATTTTTACACCAGTCCTGATGCAGGTAACTAAAGCAACAGAGCAAATTCACACTCCTTACACTGCAGACAGTTACCATGGCAATACTCTCTTTTTAACTTCTGTCAGCAGCTTCAATGTGCAATCATATAACTACCTTACCGCAGCATGTAGCAACAGCTTTTTGGCTGCTATAGCATTTAGTGATGGTTGTTGCTTTTTCTAAAATAATATTGTTTTTTCTCTTGTGTTCTTCTCTCAGCTAATTTACTTTAGTGCATCTTTTCTTGAGTGAGGCAAAATCTAAAAGGGGGCCAGTCACTGGAGTTACTCTTTCAGATGGATGAGATGGTGTAGTTTCCCCCTCCCAATTGAATAAATACTGAATCAATTAATTGAATACTCTAGTAAACAATCCAAAAGCTGACATTGCTGCTTGGATTAGGTGATAACAATGACATATTATTCTTGCATTTAACAAGTAACAATTAATTTGAATTTATAGCCAGGTAATTGAGAATCCATTAACTGTTGCTCTGATTATACAGTTGCAGGCAACAATATAAATCTGTATTTCTCATGGGTTTCGTCAGTGCTTATTTTATTAGGGATGGACAAGAGTGATGCTTACATTGTAGATTTACATAAGCATGCATTGGTCATCATTAATGAGTAAAACAGTTAGGAGTGAAATCGGGAAGCATTTTTTCACATAAAGGGTAGTGGAAATCTGGAACTCTCTCCCCTGAAAGGCTGTAGATACTGTATCAGTTGAAATTTTAAAAACTGAGATCGATAGAATTTTGTTAGGTAAGGGTATCAAGGGAGATGGAGGAAAGATGGGTAAATGGAGTTGAGATGCAGATCAGCCACTATTTAACTGAATGACGGAACAAGCTCGATGGGCTGAATGGGTGACTTCCGATGTTCCTACTCATGAAGGCTTACTCATTTTGAAAAATAGAACCATAGAAATTTACAGCATAGAAGGCGACCATTCAACCCACCCCATCTGTGCCAGATCTATTCTAGAGCAGTCCAAAACTAATCCCACAGCTTTCTTCACATCCCACAGCCCTGTATCTTCCTTTGCATCAAATATTTTTCCCATTTTCCCTTACAAAATGCAATGGTCTCTACTCAACCATTCCCTGTGGCAAAGCATTCTATGCCCCAGCAAACCTCTGCACGAAGAAATTTCTTTTGACCTCTCTCGCCAGAAACAATTTTAAATTGGTGAGTCCTTGGTGGTAATTTTAACTTTGGGCCGATGGTGTAAAACGGGTGATATAGAATTAGCTGTCCATTATACACCACGCCCAAATTTCTCTTCCATTGGAAAAGAAAATCAGGCATGGAGTATAGTGGACGGCTGATTTGATATCACCCGTTTTACACCATCGCCCAAAGTTAAAATCACCCCCCTTGTCACTGACTCCTCAAACAATCTTTCCCTATCCAACCTGTCAAATCCCTTCACAATTTTAAAGACTTCTAGTAAGTCTCCTCTTAGCTGCCTCTGTTCCAATGGAACCAGTTCCAGTATCTCAGTAACCTATTTTGGCTTATCGCAATTATTGATCTGACTCATTCTTTTTTGATCATAAATCTCATTCCTAATATTCTCCTGATGCGGTTCTGCACTCTCCGTGTCATTTTCTTGCTTTGCTCTGTGCTGTTCTCATCTTCAAGATAAAAATGGACTCACAGTAAATAACTTTGACCCTGATATTATGCTATGGAATACTATTTTAGCATGTTTGTATGTTAATATCCCATTCCATCACTTCAGGACCACTACATTTAAGGGTTATTAATGATTGTATTTCAGGTAAATCTGGAGAAATGCTAGATGTATGACTTTTAGTCCTCAGTTCTATAACTGAGCAATTGGTCCCAATAGTAACAAGGAGGCAGGGAGGGAGCAGGGGCATGTGTCTGCTGCCGCGAAACCTGGAAATCCCGGGAAGGCTGAGGTTCTGCTGCATTTAATGGCAGGACCTCATTAGCATTTCTCTTTTCCTGCTTGGCAGCCGGTCAGATTGAATGCTGTCGGTTGCTGGGGTGGAAATCCTGCGGTAGAAGGCCACAGGAGGGGACCGCTCGGGACGGTCCCCGGCAATTGAGAAGATCGGGGGTCGTCAGTGGCAGTGAGGGGGGGGTGGGGTGGGTCCGGAGCGTGGCAGTGAGAAGGGAAGGAGAGATCGCGGCAGAAGGTTTCCTTGAGGGGCTGGTGGAAGCACTCCTGCTCCTCCTGACCCACAAGCAGTGCTGGAAAAGCAATTACCTGCTGAATCTGGCAGCTCTCGCCTCCCTTCAGCTGCCAGGTTTCCCGAGCCCTGGGAAACACAGCCCGCGGCTGTTAAATTCAAATGGCTCCCAAAATCTGAGTAACGGAGCCTCATTTAATTATTCTAATCACTGATCTGCCTCTCCAGAGCGTGTAGTCGGATGTCCCAAAAGCCTCCACCCACTCCCTCCCATCGTGGGGGGTTGAAAATCCCCCCATTGAGTCACATTAAAAACATAGATGTGATTAAAAGCAGTTAGATGTATCCACCACATTGGTCACAGGGGGATGCAAAGTGGCATTACTATGTCCCTCTCTCATCTCTCTTAATCTTGTCTTTCTCTATCTTTCTCTTTTTCTTTTGTTCTCTTCACAACCCCAATCACAACTCCTCTTCCTGTACCTGTATCTCTCTACGTGGCCAGACTGCTCCATGCGTCCTGAAGTAAACTATCCAGAAGTTCTTCGCCCTCCCTTATGTGTTGGAGTGTCTGTAGCTCATGCTCCAGCTCAACAATTCTGCAGAGCCGAGTCCCATGACATATATAAAAACCCATTTGTAATTTTAAGGTACAAATGTGCAGAGTATGTGGCAAGCATGCTCTGCTTATTTGTACGGATATTAAGGCCCCGATATTAGCAGGAAGGTGGGATGGCAGCGGTGGGGGGGGGAGGGCAATTGGGCGCGTGGGTAACCCGCCCAATAAAATCTGTCTGTTCCCCACGCGATTGCGGGTAAATTGGAGCCACTTAACGTGGCTTCTGGGTTTGGCGTCCGAAAGCTGCGCAGCTGGCGGACTGCGCACCCACATCACACGCTGTCAGCTGGAGGAGCTCTATTTAAAGGGGCAGTCCTCCAATGGCTGCTCCTGGAGGAAACACCCAAATAGAACAATGGAGCAGCCCAGGGGAAAGGCTGCTCCAAGATTTAGCGATGCCTCACTCCAGGTGCCACTGAATGGGGTGAGGAGGAGGAGGGATGTCTTCTACCCGGCGGACGGGAGGAAGTGGCCTGCCTCTGCCACCAAGAAGGCCTGGCTCGAGGTGGCAGAGGAGGTCACCAGCAGCAGCAACATCTCCCGCACCTGGATCCAGTGCAGGAAGCGCTTCGATGACCTAACTAGGTCAGCCAAAGTGAGTACACTTACTTATTCTCCTACATTTCGTCTTCCACATCACCGCCCCCACCCTCCAACTCATTCTGCACTGCCAACACTACTCTATCACGTCACTCCTCACACCCACTCAAAGCTCATCCCCAACTTCCCTGTACTTCCTCACCACTTCCTCACCTCCCCAGTACTCATCCCACCACTACCACTCAACTCAATCCTCATACAGTGTCATGGCTCTGTCTCATATTCACCCTCTGATGCATCTCTTTCACGGTCAACCGCACCCAAACCAATGCATTCATTGGTTGGCCACGTCACCATCACACACTCACGCATCTGTACTTTCTCCCCTTATAGGAGAAGACAGCCAAGAATGCACGGGAGAGGGCAAGGACCGGAGGGGGGCTGCAACAGATAGTTGTGCTCACAGATGCGGAGCAGGAGTCGCTGGAGCTGAGCCGCACCCTCGAGTGCCTGTCTGTCGGGGACGCCGAAACTGGCACCTGACAAACGTCTGGTGACAGAACTTTAACATTCAGCACACGCAATATCAATTGATGTTAACATGCCTTGCCATCTTCAGCACCTCAACATCTGTCATCATGCTTAATATTGCCTTCTGTTGTCTTACAGGGCCTTCAGCGACTGCTGTGACGGCAGAGGGCGATTCCTCAGAGGACCTGCCGGCCTCTGAGGGTGCACCTTCACATCTGAGCGAGCCATCCACCAGCGCATATACACACACCTCGGTGGGTCCCTGTCCGCAGTTAGTTGGGGTCGCACATGGTAAGTTACCACACACGTGAGCACGAGCAGACACTGGTGGCAGGGGCAGCTGTGGAGAGTCCGTGTCGGTGAGAGCATTAATCTCCAGGCTCAGCTCAGCTGGACACAGATGCTGAACCCTAGGGGCCATCCATTAAAAGGAGAATGATCGAGAGGCTGCAGCACATTTGTGAGGTGCTGGAACAGGTGCCACGTGTACTCTCCACAATCATGCAGAGGATGGAGGAGTCCAACTCCTGCATGAGTGGAATAGTGGCACAGGTAAGGGAAGGCATCTCTGAGATAGTGTCGCAGGTAAACATAGAAACACAGAAAATAGGAGCAGGAGTAGGCCATTCGGTCCTTCGAGCCTGCTTCGCCATTCAATATGACCATGGCTGATCCTCTATCTCAATATCCTATTTCTGCTCTCTCCCCATACCCCTTGATGCCTTTTGTGTCTAGAAATCTATCTGGCTCCTTCTTAAATATATATTCACTGACTTGGCCTCCACAGCCTTCTGTGGTAGAGAATTCCACAGGTTCACCACCCTCTGAGTGAAGAAATTTCTCCTCATCTCAGTCCTAAATGTCCTACCCCATATCCTGAGTCTGTGACCCCTCGTCCTGGACCCCTAGCCAGGGGAAACATCCTCCCTGCATCCAATCTGTCTAGCCGTGTCAGAATTTTATATGTTTCAATGAGATCCCTTCTCATTCTTCTAAACTCAAGTGAATACAGGCCGAGTCGACCCAATCTCTCCTCATACGACAGTCTTGCCATCCCAGGAATCAGTCTGGTGAACCTTCGCTGCACTCCTATGGCAAGTATCTCCTTTCTTAGGTAAGGAGACCAAAACTGCACATAATACTCCAGGTGTGGTCTCACCAAGGCCCTGTATAACTGCAGTAAGACATCCTTGCTCCTTTACTCAAATCCTCTTGCAATGAAGGCCAACATACCATTTGCCTTCCTAACTGCTTGCTGCACCTGCATGTCTGTGCCTTCCTAACTGCTTGCTGCTTGTTTGTGCGGGTATGTCGGTGATGGAGGGAAGGCTAACCGCCATGGAACTTTAAGCATGGCTCACAAATGAGTCCATTCAGGCCCTGACAATGGTCGTTCAGACTCAGGGTGAACAACATTCTGCCGCCTTAAACAGGCAGGCAGATACTGTAGCACTGGCCTTACAAGGCTTCACACATGTCCTCCAAACTGTCGTCCAGCAGAGTGGTAGGAGTGGTGTGGGCCTGGCCCAGGGGAGGGATGATGGTGAAAGGGGACATGGAAGTGGGGACGCCATTCAAAGCGCTCCCGCGTCTCACCTGTTGCCCCTATCTCAACCAGTACCCGCAATGCTGCCTCCTCTCTAGGTGGCTGAATCTGCCCCGGACAGGTGCAGGTGGAGCAGTCTTTGGAGGGGCCCTCTCGGGCACGGAAACCCAGAGGATGTAGGCCCAAAGCATCTAATCGGTCAGGGCATGAACAAGAGCAACCTGCCACTACCTGTGCTGCAGCCACAGGGGATGCACCACGTAGAAGTGGGCAGAAGCAAAAGGCGAAGGTTTTGTAAGCACAAAGGGGACGCACAAGGGTGTTTGACGGTTGGACATGTTTTTTAATTTATATTTTCTTTTTGTTAAACACACATTAAATATTATTATTGTCACAACTACTGCCACGTCTTGGCCATTCTTGACTGGCTTCTGTAATAAGGCCCTTTCATGAGGTTCACCATGAACGCCCACACTTGATGCCACCCATTGGGTCACTTTACAGTGGGTGTATGTGTAGTTTTGTGCAGGGAGTGGGGGCGGGATGCTGGTGTGGGTGCTGCTTCATCCAGGTGGTGTGAGGACTGGACTCTTCACACCGTCTGATGTTAGAAGAACCATTCACATATCAGTGACTCCCTGGCCTCACGAGCAGCCAGTTGAGCCGCTGTTCTGCCTATGGGTTGCTTCCTCCTCCGCCTCCTCTGCCTCTTCCTTCTCCTCCTCTGCCTCTTCCTCCTCCTCCTCCTCCTCCTCAATGTGGATGGCAGATGTGAATGGGGCCTCCTCAAGCAGCACCCCTCTCTGTTGTGCCATGTTGTGCAGGGCACAACACATGACTATAATGCGTCCCACTCTGTCTGGTGCGTATTGAAGCACTCCCCCAGAACGATCAAGGCACCTGAAGTGCATCTTGAGCAGCCCTATAGCATGCTCAATTAGCGGTGTGGCTGTCATTATATTGACGCTGTTGCTCGGTGGTGGGGTTCCTCAGAGGTGTCATGAGCCACGTGTGCAGGGGGTATCCTTTGTCCCCGAGGAGCCAGCCCTTAAGGGTGTTCGGTGCGTGGAAGAGGGATGGGATGTTGGACTCTCGGAGGATGAAGGAATCGTGGCAGCTGCCAGGGTATCTGGTGCAGATGTGAAGGAATCTCTCTGTCTGGCTGAGGTCGTCCATGGGGAAGTTGACGTAGTGCGAGGCCCTGCGAAACAAGCCGTCGGTGACCTGCCTTATGCACTTGTGATATCCCTGGTGGCACCCTGGAATGATCTGGAGGCGAAGAAGTTGAGTGCAGTGATGACTTTGACAGCGACAGGTAAGGAGATGCTGCTCAGCCCAGCCGGGAGCAGCTCGGCATGAAGGAGGCTGCAGATGTCTGCGACTACCTGGCGACTGACTCTGAGCCTTCGTATGCACTGCTCCTCAGAGAGGTCCAGGAAGCTGAACCTCGGTCTGTAGACCCTGTTGCAAGGGTAGTGCCTTCTGCGACGTCGCTCTCTCAGTTGTTGCCCTCCGTGCTCTTGTGCAGGTGCCTGTGGCGCAGCACTGTGTTGTGGAGCTCCATGTGGCGGAGTTGGATGCCATGCCTAGTGAGGCTGGTGATGTTGCTCATCCTCGGATGAAGTGATGAATGCAGCCATGGCGCCCCCCATCCTTTTGAGTGAAAACACAAAGGTCTTGCAGTCAAAACTTTGTCTGAAGTGACAGAGTGCCCTGCTGCAATAAATGAGGTTTTCTCCCACCTGTCAAATCATCATTTGCATCTCCCACCGGCTGCTGGCTGAAGCACGTCTACTCCAACAGGGAGTGTTTTCCACAGCACGGGAAACACGCCGAGGATCCTTCAAAATTGCACCCCTGTCAAAATGTCTACTCAATCAGGTATCTCAAGTACTTTATCTGTAAAACTATGTAAATGATCATCCCGCCGGCTTTAATTGGCGCACCCGAACGCATCACTGGGGAATCCAGAAGTCAGCGGGTTGGAGCCGGGCTCCGAACTCGCTCCGGATTTCTACGATTTTAGGAGCCCCCAGTCCCCAACGCACGCACTCCACCATCCGAAAATTGGCCCCATAATACGGGCACTATTACATAAAGATAAAAATTCTTTAGAAAAGGGACTACTGCCAGAGGACTGGCGGACAGCTAATGTTATTCCTATATTTAAAAAGAGAGATAGAACAAATCCAGGTAACTTTAGACCAGTTAGCTTAACATCGGTGGTGGGAAAGATAATGGAATCTTTACTCAAAGATATAATAGAAAAACATCTGGAAAACAAAAATATAATAAAGAATAGTCAGCACGGATTTCAGTAGGGAGAGTCATGCTTGACCAACCTTACTGAATTCTTTGAAGAAGTAACAGAAAGTGTAGACAAGGGTAATGTAATTGATGTAATATATTTGAATTTTCAAAAGGCCTCAGCTAAGATACCGCATTGTAGACTCATGGCTAAGGTCAGAGCATGTGGAGTCATGGGGCAGGTAGAAGAATGGATAGCATGCTGGCTTCAGAACAGAAAACAGAGTCGGGGTTAAGGGTAGCTACTCAGACTGGCAAAAGGTGGGAAGCGGTGTTCCACAGGGTTTGGTGTGGGACCACTGTTGTTCACAATTTACATCAACGATTTGGACTCGGGAATCAGAAGTACAATTTCAAAATGTGCGGACAGCACCAAATTGGGGGGTGTGGTTAATACAAAGGAAGAATGCGTCAAAATGCAAGAGGACATTAATAAACTTGCAGAATGGGCGTGTAATTGGCAAATGAATTTCAATATAGATAAGTATGAGGTGGTGCATTTTGGTAGGAAGACTAAGGAGGCCACATACTGCTTGGATAATAAGAGTCTAAACGGGATAGAGGAGCAAAGGGACCTCAGGGTACAGCTACACAAATCACTAAAAGTAACAATGCAGGTTAATAAGGCCATAAAAAGGCAAACCAAGCACTGGGGTTCATTTCTAGAAGGATATAATTTAAAAGCAGAGAAGTTATGTTAAACTTGTATCGAACATTGATTAGACCACATTTGGAAGACTGTGCACAGTTCTAGTCTCCATATTTTAAAGAGGATATAGGGGCATTGGAGAAGGTGCAATAAAGATTCACAAGAATGATATCAGAACTGAGAGGATATACTTACCAGGAACGGCTGAAAAAGCTGTGGCGCTTTTATCTAGAAAAGAGAAGGCTGAGGGGTGACCTGATAGAGACCTTTAAGATAATGAAAGGGTTCGATAGGGTAGACGTAGAGAAGATGTTTCCACTTGTGGGGGAGTCCAAAATATAAGATATTCATGAATAGGCAATTCAGGAGAAACTTCTTTACCCAGAGAGTGGTAAGAATTTGGAACATGCTACCACAAGGAGTAGTTGAGACAAATAATATAGATGCATTTAAGGGGAAGTTAGATAAGCACATGAGGGAGAAAGGATTAGAAGGGTGTGCTGATAGGATCAGATGAAGCAAGGAGGGAGGAGGCTTTTGTGGAGCATAAACGCTGGCATAGACCAGTTGGGCCGAATGGCCTATTTCTGTGCTGCAGACTCGATGTAAGTGGCCCAACCAGTTGTCCTTAAAGGGACTGCTGGAGGCCACTCAAAAACAGCCCTAAACCATTTTCATTTTTTATTTTTGTGTGGCCAAATAGAGCTTATCCTGGCTTCACAAAAATACTCGGGCCTGCAGACATGCGAAGGTCATCTAGTCAACCAAATGAGCACTTCGAAACTTTAATTTGAAAATTTACAATGGTTGTTTTAGCATCAGATGCGTTTATTTTGCCAAAAAACAAATGAAGTTGGCACTACTCATTTGGTCAAATCTTCCTTGAAAAATAACAGCGAGTTCACGACACATGCCATTCTTAATGTGCAAATTGGCCAGCAAGTTCAGGGGATAAAGAGATACGCCGTGAGTTGCGAATCTCCAGAATTTGCTTGTCGATTTACGCCGTTCCACCGTTTGCCTCTCGCGAAGAGCATTTCCCTCTTAGCTCGCCGTTATTTTTAAGAACTTGCTGGATTTGCACATTAATTGCCCATTAAACTCGCCGCAGAAAGTTAGGGGTCATAATTAACAGCGTAAATACCCTTTTAACAACATGATAATTGTTAATGCAATGCCAATCAATCTCTCCGGTCCAGAAAGGGAACAATTTAAATTGTTGAGTCTCATTCCTGCATGTAGTAAATTGTTCTTAGAGATTTAAAAAATTTCAAATTTAAATTTTTTTCTTACTTTTCCTTTCTGTCTCTTTTTTCTCTCTCTCAATCCAATGCTTCTTTCCCTCTCTTTATTTTTCTTTGTGTATCTGATTTGACTCTAATTCACCCTCCTTCTCCATCATTCCTCTGTTTCTTTCTCAATTCTTAGATCTCATTGGTTAAGGAGATATGCTGTTGGTCCCACCCTTCACTACAGACCCCCAAATAGTCAACAGGAAATTGAGGAGCAAATATGTAAGGAGATTACAGACAGCTGCAAGAAAAATAGGGTGGTAATAGTAGGGGACTTTAACTTTCCCAACATTGACTGGGACAGCCATAGCATTAGGGGCTTGGATGGAGAGAAATTTGTTGAGTGTATTCAGGAGGAATTTCCCATTCAGTATGTGGATGGCCCGACTAGAGAGGGGGCAAAACTTGACCTCCTCTTGGGAAATAAGGAAGGGCAGGTGACAGAAGTGTTAGTGAGGGATCACTTTGGGACCAGTGATCATAATTCCATTAGTTTTAAGATAGCTATGGAGAAGGATAGGTCTGGCCCAAAAGTTAAAATTCTAAATTGGGGAAAGGCCAATTTTGATGGTATTAGACAGGAGCTTTCAGAAGTTGATTGGGAGAGTCTGTTGGCAGGCAAAGGGACGTCTGGTAAGTGGGAGGCTTTCAAAAGTGTGTTAACCAGGGTTCAGGGTAAGCACATTCCTTATAAAGTGAAGGGCAAGGCTGGTAGAAGTAGGGAACCTTGGATGACTCGGGAGATTGAGGCCCTAGTCAAAAAGAAGAAGGAGGCATATGACATGCATAGGCAGCTGGGATCAAGTGGATCCCTTGAAGAGTATAGAGGTTGCCGGAGTAGAGTTAAGAGAGAAATCAGGAGGGCAAAAAGGGGACATGAGATTGCTTTGGCAGATAAGGCAAAGGAGAATCCAAAGAGCTTCTACAAATACATAAAGGGCAAAAGAGTAACTAGGGAGAGAGTAGGGCCTCTTAAGGATCAACAAGGTCATCTATGTGCGGAACCACAAGAGATGGGTGAGATCCTGAATGAATATTTCACATCGGTATTTACGGTTGAGAAAGGCATGGATGTTAGGGAACTTGGGGAAATAAATAGTGATGTCTTGAGGAGTGTACATATTACAGAGAGGGAGGTGCTGGAAGTCTTGATGCGCATCAAGGTAGATAAATCTCCAGGAGCTGATGAAATGTATCCCAGGACGTTATGGGAGGTTAGGGAGGAAATTGCGGGTCCCCTAGCAGAGATATTTGAATCATCCACCGCTACAGGTGAGGTGCTTGAAGATTGGAGGGTAGCAAATGTTGTGCCTTTGTTTAAGAAGGGCGGCAGGGAAAAGCCTGGGAACTACAGACCGGTGAGCCTGACATCTGTAGTGGGTAAGTTGTTAGAGGGTATTCTGAGGGACAGGATCTACAGGCATTTGGAGAGGCAGGGACTAATTAGGAACAGTCAGCACGGTTTTGTGAGAGGAAAATCATGTCTCACAAATTTGATTGAGTTTTTTGAAGGGGTAACCAAGAAGATAGATGAGGGCTGTGCAGTAGACGTGGTCTACATGGACTTCAGCAAAGCCTTTGACAAGGTACCGCATGGTAGGTTGTTACATAAGGTTAAATCTCATGGGATCCAAGGTGAGGTAGCCAATTGGATACAAAATTGGCTTGACGACAGAAGACAGAGGGTGGTTGTAGAGGGTTGTTTTTCAAACTGGATGCCTGTGTCCAGCGGTGTGCCTCAGGGATCGGTGCTGGGTCCGCTGTTATTTGTTATTTATATTAATGATTTGGATGAGAATTTAGGAGGCATGGTTAGTAAGTTTGCAGATGACACCAAGATTGGTGGCATTGTGGACAGTGAAGAAGGTTATCTAGGATTGCAACGGGATCTTGATAAATTGGGCCAGTGGGCCGATGAATGGCAGATGGAGTTTAATTTAGATAAATGTGAGGTGATGCATTTTGGTAGATCGAATCGGGCCAGGACCTACTCCGTTAATGGTAGGGCGTTGGGGAGAGTTATAGAACAAAGAGATCTAGGAGTACAGGTTCATAGCTCCTTGAAAGTGGAGTCACAGGTGGATAGGGTGGTGAAGAAGGCATTCGGCATGCTTGGTTTCATTGGTCAGAACATTGAATGCAGGAGTTGGGATGTCTTGTTGAAGTTGTACAGGGCATTGGTGAGGCCACACTTGGAATACTGTGTACAGTTCTGGTCACCCTATTATAGAAAGGATATTATTAAACTAGAAAGAGTGCAGAAAAGATTTACTAGGATGCTGCCGGGACTTGATGGTTTGACTTATAGGGAGAGGTTAGACAGACTGGGACTTTTTTCCCTGGAGAGTAGGAGGTTAAGGGGTGATCTTATAGAAGTCTATAAAATAATGAGGGGCATAGATAAGGTAGATAGTCAAAATCTTTTCCCAAAGGTAGGGGAGTCTATAACGAGGGGACATAGATTTAAGGTGAGAGGGGAGAGATACAAAAGGGTCCAGAGGGGCAATTTTTTTCACTCAAAGGGTGGTGAGTGTCTGGAACGAGCTGCCAGAGGCAGTAGTAGAGGCGGGTACAATTTTGTCTTTTAAAAAACATTTGGAGTTACATGGGTAAGATGGGTATAGAGGGATATGGGCCAAGTGCAGGAAATTGGGACTAGCTTAGTGGTATAAACTGGGCGACATGGACATGTTGGGCCGAAGGGCCTGTTTCCATGTTGTAACTTCTATGAATCTATGATTCTATGATTCACTAAGGTCCCAGATGCCCCGTTGCCCTCACTGCGCAGTTATCAGTTCTCACTTCCAGCAAGTCAAGGCGCAAAAATTTTTCGAGCTGAAGGGCGTGGGAAAACGTCTAACTAATGGTGCATGTCGTGAGATGCCCCTCTCCACCAAGATTTGGCCCTTTGTTATCTAATAAAAAGGACGTTGATAAATTGCAGTTTCCCCCACAGCATCACTAAAAAAGCATGGTTTGCTTTGTGACTCTGATTATTGTTTTCTAGGGAGGATTGTATGACACTGTGTGTCATACAATCCTCCCTAGAAAACCTTTGAATGTATAAACTTGTTTGACAGAAATATGGAATTATTATTCTGAAGTAGTTTAGGACAGCCTCAGTGGTGATTCAGTGAATGCTAGATTAAGTGACTGCTTTGTAGGCTAGTCAGTCAAAAGAGTGACAGCTGAATTTACAGAAGTTTTTAATGGGCTATGTTTCTTACCATGCAAAATTTAAAAATCCTTCAATAATTTTTTCTTAACAAATGTGGTTTAAATAAAGTTTATGAACTCACATACACACTGGTTTACTTTGTTCACTGGTGATTTGGGGGCAGTTTGAATGTCAGGTTAATATTTGCGAAGCGTTATTTATTTTACCATCCGCCTCATGGAGCGGGCAAACCGTGTTAACACCAACTTGCCTGATATAAACAGTGGGGACTGTATTTGCCACCTTACGTAATTGGCTCAGTGCAACAACTACCTTAAAGGCATACAAAGAAATTATTTCTGCTCTTGCATGCAGTACTTAAAATATTATAGGATTAGAAGTGCTTACTTCCATTTGTATCTGTTCCCGTCTGCCTCTTCGGGATACTGTAGAAATGGCGTCAAATAAACAGTCACGATTAATTCATAAAAAGCTGAATTGTTCTTTACTAAAAGTGTAATTGAGTTGAAGCTACTACAACGTGACCAATGCTCAATTAATGAGAAGAACAATAGTGACCAATTATGTCAAAAAATTGCAATGGACAAGACACATGCACTGAAGATCAGTATTTTCAAAAGGTTCCAGCTGGGAAAATGCTACATAGAAAGCCAAAGCTGAGATGGAGGTCTGTTAATGAGAAGATCTGAATGGAAGAGTGTTGATGGGCAGATAGCATGAGTTGGCAGAGGGTACACTGTAATATCTTGTGATATCTATTACCAGTTTAGTTATGATGGCTGACTGGCTGAGGTGCAGATAGTACGTACTTGTCCCAGTAATTTTTTGCCTTTGATGAACAAAGGAAGGGTGGTTACTCAAAAAATCTCTCATTTTGTGGATATATAAGAAGTCACATTCTATTTTTGGTAAGGTTTCTTTTTGAAGAAATAATGTTGTTGAACTACAGTAGACATATACTAAAATACAAAAGACTTTGATACAATGTTCAGCACAGAGAACAGTAAGCAATTTCATCAGAGAAAGTCTTCATGAACAAGAATTGTCTGTATTTATGACCTCGTGGCATAGACACAGAAAATACAGATAGAAGAGTAAAATAGGCTGGGTGTACAGAGCACAATTGCAAAATTTGCAGATGACACAAAAGCAGGAAGTGTAGTGAACAGTGAGGAGGATAGTGATAGACTTCAAGAGGATATAGACAGGCTGGTGGAATGGGCGGACACATGGCAGATGAAATTTAACGCAGAGAAGTGCGAAGTGATACATTTTGGTAGGAAGAACGAGGAGAGGAAATATAAACTAAAGGGTACAATTCTAAATGGGGTGCAGGAACAGAGAGACCTGGGGGTATATGTGCACAAATTGTTGAAGATGGTAGGGCAGGTTGAGAGAGCGGTTAAAAAGGCATACGGGATCCTGGGCTTTATAAATAGAGGCATAGAGTACAAAGGAAGGAAGTTATGATGAACCTTTATGAAACACTGGTTTGGCCACAACTAGAGTACTATGTCCAATTCTGGGCACCACACTTTAGGAAAAATGTGAAGGCCTTAGAAAGGGTGCAGAAAAGATTTACTAGAATGGTTCCAGGGATGAAGGACTTCAGTTTTGTGGATAGACTGGAGAAACTGGTGTTATTCTCCTTAGAGCAGAGAAGGTTGAGAGGAGATTTGATAGAGGTGTTCAAAATCATGAAGGGTCTAGACAGAGTAGATAGGGAGAAACTGTTCCCATTGGCGGAAGGGTCAAGAACCAGAGGACATAGATTTAAGGTGATTGGCAAAAGAACCAAAGGCAACATGAGAAAAAACTGTTTTACACAGTGAGTGGTTATGATCAAAATGCACTGCCCGAGGGGGTGGTGGAGGCAAATTCAATCATGTCCTTCAAAGGGGAACAGGATAAGTACTTGAAGGGAAAAAAATTGCAGTGCTATGGGGAAAGGGCAGGGGAATGGGACTAGCTGGATTGCTCTTGCAGAGAGCCTGCAGAGGCTCGATGGGCCGAATGGTCTCTTTCTGTGATTCTATAGGCAGCAGTGAGATACAAGGCTACAATTCAGACCTAATAGCTTTGTTATTGTTATAAATCACAAGAGCAAAGTAAGAACATCTTATCATCCTTATCAGAGTCTGGAGATTGAATTAGTCTTAATTGTATCATTTCTAATCGTTAACGTGTGGTAAATATAGATTTTTAAAAGTTTTTTTTTAAATTTCAAAATGTGCGTTTACATCAGTTGGGTGAAAGAACTCACAGTGACAATGAATGTGAAGCTATACATGACCGCATGACATACAGTATTAAATAAACTATTCAGCCTACATTCTGGAAGATAACAGATGGCTCTATGTGAATTCCAAGGATTCAGGTGAAAACATCAGCCATGGCTGTCATCTGAACACCACAATAGTATTACTGCAGTAAATCTCCTGTGATCTATGTATTATTGTTCTTATTATAAACACAGTTGTAAATTCTTTCGGTTCTTTTTCTTATCAGTACGGTGCTGTACTTTCATTTGGAGATGCCATGTTACATAGGACTGAACGGTATATCAACTTTATGACACAGAAACTGAAGGTTTATTGGATTTGTGACTTGGGACGAAATCACCAAGTTATTTTTCTAGTCAACCACTGGAAGACTGCCTACATTTCTTAGCAGAATTTCATACAACTAATGGCAATTAATTATTAAGGATTTCATTTGTGAGAAATGTTACTAATCTCAGTGTGTATTAGATAGGATTTATTGGACTTACATACTTAAGAGATGAGCAGTATAATTAACCATTACTGACTGATTACTGATGCATTACTAGTTTCGAATCCCTAGTTTATACCTCTGGTTGGTGCATAAAGTGTTGAGTTTATGCATGCAGCATTAAGTCATCTGATATACAATTTATCCCACGTGACAGAGAGGGATCTGTAATCTGCAAAACTCTCAGTGTTTGGGAATTATTTCATGCCTCTTACTCACAGATTTGTATTCCCTGGTTTCCTCTTGAGTAGTTTTGGTTTATATCTAAATGAAGCAGACCAAATAATTTACAAGTGCCGGGTCTGCCTGATGGAATGCTAGTTCTGAGGGGGCTGAATTGAATTTAAATCACAGTTGTAATGAATTACCAACAAACTGTTTTTGTATTAAATTAATTATAGAGGACACAGTGAGCTGTTGGGACAAAGAATCTATTTTTGTGATTGGAAAACCCTCATAGTCCATTACTAGCAAAATTACAAATGTGTCAGGAAAATTTTACACATAAATGGAATGAGTTTGGGATTTTATTCTATGACTCTTCCCCACTGTATAAACCAGAACTTAGCATTAAGTATCACACACCATCTATCACTCCTCGGCTGCCCCTCTTGATGTGCACTGGAGGTTCCTAGGTAACTTCCTTGCAGTTTCTCCCCTCCTTCTCTGTAGGTAAATGGCTGGTCGCCACTCAGTGGGACCGATTTTAATTGCAGCCGCCTGGCATAAATGGATGGTAACGGCCTGAAAATGGCGTTGGGTCACTTACCAAGTGCTGGTGCGCTTACTGCCACCATCTTGGTAGAGGTCTTTGGATGGGCAGCCAGAATGCTCGTCTCTTTCAGACAGGAGGTCACTTCTAATATGCAAATCGGGGTCCTATGACGTACACAGAACCCCCAGTTGTAATTTTGAGGTACAAATGAGCAGACCATGTGTCGCACGCATGCCACCCCCCATTTGTAGCGATGTTGAGCTGCCTAACCAGTGATCCTTAAAGGGACCACTGGAGGCTATTCAAAAAATGGCCTAAAACCATTTTCGTCTTTTATTTTTGCGGGGCCAGATGAGACAACATTGCTCCTCCTAGTCCCACAAAGATACTCTGGCCCACTGCCAGCACAGACCCCCGGCCCCCTGGAATTGCTTCACCCTCCTCAGCTGGTGAGCTCCACATTGGAGTGTCGGTTTCACACACACAGCTCCCTGGATCCATGCAAATGAGTCCTGGGTCTGAAGATGGCTCAGGCCCCACGGCAGCAACAGCAATGGGTGCGTTCCACTCCCTGACCACCTGTTTTGAACTAAATGTTAAAATCGGCCCCACTTTGTGGGGAATTTGTAAGCATTGACCACCTCTTACCATTTCATGTTGCAGCTCCACTATACTGTAGCACTGTGGCATAGTAGTTATATATGCACAGGAAAATCTTAAAGAAATATGATATTAGTGGCATCCGTTAAGGCATCAGATTAACACTATAAATCCTTTACAGGAGGCGAAAATTATCCACTGGAGAATGGTTGAATTAATTACATCTTTCTGTGCACTGACTCGGGACACTAACTGCATTCATCCTGGTTGGTTAGTTATGAGATAACCGGTAACTCTCCCCATCTACTTGTGATGACTAATAGTTTTATTTTTCTTCCAGGGGTGTCGTTAGAGTTGACATTAATCTGCAGAATGTGGACATTGACCAGTGTTCAACTGAAGGATGGTTTGGAGGAACACACAAATGCAGGCTCAACAGCACAAAGGTAAAGCCAAACTCATTGAAATGGGATTTATATGCCTGATGGGTACAGGAATTATTTGCATAGTTGTGGAGTTTTTTGGATGTACAATGTCCACTGAAAAAAGTCTGGATTACAAATCACATACTTTATTGTTGCTCTTTTGGTAGAACTTTTATACATCAAACGTATACTTGTTGTTATTTTCTATTTAGAGCACTTAAAAACATGCATGAAGATGCAGACTTCCCTCACAAGTCCAATGAAATGTTATTGATGATCTATAAAGCACCTATGATATCACATATGGAGTACAGTGTCCAGTCATGGCCATTCTGCTTATTAATAGGGCATGGGAAATAGTGATGCCCCTCCTTACACTAAAAGGTTGCCTCCGATGGCAAGAGCACCATTGTGGTTGGCCCTGTATTATAAATGACATTATGCCATTACTGTTGGAGATTTCACTGGGCATCAGATGGCAAGTGTAGGTAGTGGCAACGTTAATCAGTTGCTTCTGATGGGACTTAGCATCAGATTTGCCATCTTGGAATTTAGAGAGATGAGGTACAGGCTGAGCTTTCTCATTGCTATGAACTGTGAACCTGAGGTGGCCATAAACAATTTGAATGTCTGTCTCAGATATTTCCCAGAGTAGAACTGAAACAGATTGACACAACCGACCTTAGGATGTGGCTTTTGTTTATACGAGTAACATATGTAAAATGAAGCCCGACATGATGCAGTTTTTTGGACTCCAAATGCCCAGAGCTGCTTCCTAATGTGGCTGTGATGCATAACTGGAAAATAAAAAGAAACAAAAAAGTCTGCGAGAAATGATCACTGAAAAAGTCCCAAAAAGAATAAGGCAGTGAGGGAGAAATGAGGAGTGACACAGATTCTGGACTCTCACAAATATTTTGCCTTCTTCCCATCACAATTTATTCAGATTAAAAAAAACCTTTTCCACACCTGCTTCTTGACATATTTCCTTCTTTTTAGAATCAAGGGTTAATGCCGTTTTTCATTGGTTTTGATGGATGGAAATCAAAATAGTGGGTATGCACTGTTTTTCTTCCGATAACTTTATGCCTCACCAATCTATCAGCAAGTAGGAGAAAAGACTAGCCAATTATAATACAATTGTATTAGTGCCCCTTTTATACCCAAAATTGCCACTGAACAAGTATACATGACAATATTTGTTCATTCAGCTATGGAATCTGCAATCATTTTCCAAAGTCTTCTACAGGCATGTAAACAGTAAACGGGTAGTAAGAGGAGGGGTGGGGCCGATTAGTGACCATATTAAGGACCATATTAGGGACCAAAAAGGAGATCTACTCATGGAGGCAGAGGGGATGGCTGAGGTACTAAATGAGTACTTCGCATCTATCTTTACCAAGGAAGAAGATGCTGCCAGAGTGTCAGTAAAGGAAGAAATAGTTGAGATACTGGATGGGCTAAAAATTGATAAAGAAGAAGTACTAGAAAGGCTAGCTGTACTTAAAGTAGATAAGGTCACCTGGTCCGGATGAGATGCATCCTACGTTGCTGAGGGAAGTAAGGGTGGAAATTGAGGAAGTACTGGCCATAATCTTCCAAACATCCGTAGATACAGGGTGGTGCCAGAGGACTGGAGTATTGCAAATGTTACACCCTTGTTCAATAAAGGGTGTAAGGATAAACCCAGCAACTATAGTCAGTTTAACCTCAGTGATGGGGAAACTTTTAGAAACGATAATCTGGGACAGAATTAACAGTCATTTGGATAAGTGTGGATTGATTAGGGTAAGCCAGCACGGATATATTAAAGGCAAATCATGTTTAACTAACCTGATAGAGTTTTTTGATGCAGTAACAGAGAGGGTAGGTGAGGGCAATGTAGTTGATGTGGTGCATATGGACTTTCAAAAGGCGTTTGATAAAGTGCCGCACGGTAGGCTTATCATCAAGATTGCGGCCCATGGAATAAAGGGGGCAGTAGCAACATGGATACATAATTGGCTAAGTGACAGGAAACAGAGAGTAGTGGTGAATGGTTGTTTTTCGGACTGGAGGGAGGTGTACAGTGGTGTTCCCCAGAGATCGGTGCTGGGACCACTGCTTTTCTGATTCTATATTAATGACTTGGACTTGGGTGTACAGGGCACAATTTCCAAATTTGCAGATGACACAAAACTTGGAAGTGTAGTGAACAGTGAGGAGGATAGTGATAGACTTCAAGAGGATATAGACAGGCTTGGGCGGACACGTGGCAGATGAAATTTAACGTGGAAAAATGAGAAGTGATACATTTCGGTAGGAAGAACGAGGAGAGGCAATATAAACTAAAGGGCACAACTCCAAAAGGGGCACAGGAACAGAGAGATCTGGAGGTATATGTGCACAAATCATTGAAGGTGGCAGGGGAGGGCAGAAAGTGGTTAAAAAAGCATACAGGATCCTGGGCTTTATAAATAGAGGCATAGAGTACAAAAGTAGGGAAGTCATAATGTTCTTTTATAAAACACTGGTTCGGTCACAACTGGAGTATTGTGTCCAGTTCTGGGCACTGCACTTTAGGAAAGATGTGAAGGCCTTAGAGAGGATGCAGAAGAGATTCCCTAGAATGATTCCAGGGATGAGGGACTTTAGTTACGTGGATTGACTGGAGAAGCTGGGGTTGTTCTCCTTGGAACAGAGAACGTTCCGAGGAGATTTGATAGAGGTATTCAAAATCATGAAGGGTCCAGACAGTGTAGATAGATAGAAACTCTTCCCATTGGCAGAAGGGTCAAGAACCAGAGGACATAGATTTAAGGTGATTGGCAAAAGTACCAAAGGTGACATGAGCAGAAACTTTTTTTACACAGTGAGTGGTTAGGATCTGGAATGCACTGCCTGAGGGGGATGGTGGAGGCAGATTCAATCATGGCCTTTAAAAAGGAACTGGATAAGTACTTGAAAAGAAAATATTTGCAGGGCCACGTGGATAGGGCGGGGGAGTGGGATGAGCTGCATTGTTCTTGCATAGAGCCAGCATGGACTCGACGGGCCGAATGGTCTCCTTCCTTGCTGTAACCTTTCTATGATCCTATTATTCGAAGTATCGCAATTCAAACTTAGGAAAGGACATTTTTTTTATTCATTCATGGGATGAGGGCATTGCTGGCGAGGCCAGCATTTATTGCCCATCCCTAATTGCCCTTGAGCAGGTGGTGGTGAGCCGCCTTCTTGAACCGCTGCAGTCCGTGTGGTGACGGTTCTCCCACAGTGCTGTAAGGAAGGGAGTTCCAGGATTTTGACCCAGTGACGATGAAGGAACGGCGATATATTTCCAAGTCGGGATGGTGTGTGACTTGGAGGGGAACATGCAGGTGGTGGTGTTCCCATGTACCTGCTGCTCTTGTCCTTCTAGGTGGTAGAGGTCACGGGTTTGGGAGGTGCTGTCGAAGAAGCCTTGGCGAGTTGCTGCAGTGCATCCTGTGGATGGTACACACTGCAGCCACAGTGCGCCATTGGTGAAGGGAGTGAATGTTTAGGGTGGTGGATGGGGTGCCAATCAAGCGGGCTGCTTTGTCCTGGATGGTGTCGAGCTTCTTGAGTGTTGTTGGAGCTGCACTCATCCAGGCAAGTGGAGGGTATTCCATCACACTCCTGACTTGTGTCTTGGAGATGGTGGAAAGGCTTTGGGGAGTCAGGAGGTGAGTCACTCACCGCAGAATACCCAGCCTCTGACCTGCTCTTGTAGCCACAGTATTTACATGGCTGGTCCAGATAAGTTTCTGGTCAATGGTGACCCCCAGGATGTTGATGGTGGGGGATTTGGCGATGGTAATGCCGTTGAATGTCAAGGGGAGGTGGTTAGACTCTCTCTTGTTGGAGATGGTCATTGCCTGGCACTAGTCTGGCACGAATGTTACTTGCCACTTATGAGCCCAAGCCTGGATGTTGTCCATGTCTTGCTGCATGCGGGCTCGGACTGCATCATTATTTGAGGGGTTGCGAATGGAACTGAATACTGTGCAATCATCAGCGAACATCCCCATTTCTGACCTTATGATGGAGGGAAGGTCATTGATGAAGCAGCTGAAGATGGTTGGGCCTAGGACACTGCCCTGAGGAACTCCTGCAGCAATGTCCTGGGGCTGAGATGATTGGCCTCCAACAACCACTACCATCTTCCTTTGTGCTAGGTATGACACCAGTCACTGGAGAGTTTTCCCCCTGATTCCCACTGACTTCAATTTTACTAGAGCTCCTTGGTGCCACACTCGGTCAAATGTTGCCTTGATGTCAAGGGCAGTCACTCTCACCTCACCTCTGGAATTCAGCACTTTTGTCCATGTTTGGACCAAGGCTGTAATGAGGTCTGGAGCCGAGTGGTCCTGGCAGAACCCAAACTGAGCATCGGTGAGCAGGTTATTGGTGAATAAGTGCCGCTTGATAGCACTGTCGACAACACGTTCCATCACTTTGCTGATGATTGAGAGCAGACTGATGGGGTGGTAATTGGCCAGATTGGATTTGTCCTGCTTTTTGTGGACAGGACATACCTGGGCAATTTTCCATATTGCCGAGTAGATGCCAGTGTTGTAGCTGTACTGGAACAACTTGGCTAGAGGCGCAGCTAGTTCTGGAGCACAAGTCTTCAGCACTACAGCTGGGATGTTGTCGGGGCCCATCGCCTTTGCTGTATCCAGTGCACTCAGCTGTTTCTTGATATCACGTGGAGTGAATTGAATTGGCTGAAGACTGGCTTCTGTGCTGGTGGGGATATCGGGAGGAGGCCGAGATGGATCATCCACTCGGCACTTCTGGCTGAAGATGTTTGCTAACGCTTCAACCTTGTCTTTTGCACTCATGTACTGGACTCCGCCATCATTGAGGATGGGGATGTTTACAGAGCCTCCTCCTCCCGTTAGTTGTTTAATTGTCCACCACCATTCACGACTGGATGTGGCAGGACTGCAGAGCTTTGATCTGATCCGTTGGTTGTGGAATCGCTTAGCTCTGTCTATAGCATGTTGCTTCCGCTGTTTAGCGTGCATATCGTCCTGAGTTGTAGCTTCACCAGGTTGGCATCTCATTTTTAGGTATGCCTGGTGCTGCTCCTGGCATGCTATTCCACACTCCTCATTGAACCAGAATTGATCCCCTGGCTTATTGGTAATGGTAGAGTGAGGAATATGCCGGGACATGAGGTTACATATTGTGCTGGAATACAATTCTGCTGTTGCTGATGGCCCACAGCACCTCATGGATGCCCAGTTTTGAGCTGCTAGATCTGATCTGAATCTATCCTATTTAGCACAGTGGTAGTGCCACACAACACGTTGGATGGTATCCTCAGTGCGAAGATGGGACTTTGTCTCCACGAGGACTGGGCGTGGTCACCCCTACCAATACTGTCATGGACAGATGCAGTTGTGGTCGGTAGATTGGTGAGGAAGAGGTCAAGTAAGTTTTTCCCTCATGTTGTTTCACTCACCACCTGCCGCAGGCCCAGTCTAGCAGCTATGTCCTTCAGGACTCGGCCAGCTCGGTCAGTAGTGGTGCTGCCGAGCCACTTTTGGTGATGGACATTGAAGTCCCCCACCCAGAGTACGTTCTGTGCCCTTGCTACCCTCAGTGCTTCCTCCAAGTTGTGTTCAACATGGAGGAGGACTGAGTCATTAGCTGAGGGAGGGCGGTAGGTGGTAATCAGCAGGAGGTTTCTTTCCCCATGATGCCATGAGATTTCATGGGGTCCAGAGTCAATGTTGCGGACTCCCAGGGCCACTCCCTCCTGACTGTATATTACTGTACCGCCATCTCTGGTCGGTCTGTCCTGCCGGTGGGACAGGACATACCCAGGATGGTGATGGATGAGTCTGAGATGTTGGCTGAAAGGTATGATTCTGTGAGTATGGCTATGTCAGGCTGTTGCTTGACTAGTCTGTGGGACTGCTCTCCCAATTTTGGCATAAGTTCCCAGATGTTAGTGAGGAGGACTTTGCAGGGTCGACTGGGCTTGGTTTGCCATTGTCATGTCCGGTGCCTAGTGGTCCGATGCTGGGTGGTCCATCCGGTTTTATTCTTATTATGACTTTTTTTAGTGAGATTTTAAAACTGAGTGGCTTGCCAGGCAATTTCAGAGGGCAATTAAGAATCAACCACATTGCTGATCAGGAAATGACATATTAACAACATAGAATCATAGAAAATTTACGGCACAGAAGTAGGCCATTTGGCCCATTGTGTCCGCACCCGCCGAAAATGAGCCACCCAGTCTAATCCCACTTTACAGCATATGGCTCGTAGCCATGTAGTTTATGGCACTTCAGGTGCACATCCAGGTACTTTTTAAATGTGTTGAGGGTTTCTGCCTCTATCACCTTTTCAGGCAGCGAGTTCCAGGCACCTGCCACCCTCTGGGTGAAATTTTTTTTCCTCAGCTCCCCTCGAATACTTCAACCAATCACTTTCAATCTATGCCCCCTTGTTATTGTCCTCTCTGCTAAGGGAAATAGGTCCTTCCTATCCATTCTATCTGAGCCCCTCATAATTTTGTACACCTTAATCAAGTCACCCCTCAGCCTCCTCTGTTCCAAGGAAAACAACCCCAGCCCATCCAATCTTTCCTCACAGCTAAATTTCTCCAGTCCTGCAACATCCTAATAAATCTCTTCTGAACCCTCTCTAGTGCAATTACATCCTTCCTGTAATGTGGTGACCAGAACTGTACACAGTACTCAAGTTTTATACTGTTCCAGCATAACTTCCCTGCTGTTATATTCTGTGCCTCGGCTAATAAAGGAAAGTATTCCATTTGCCTTCTTAACCACCTTATCTACCTGTTCTGCGACCTTCAGGGATCTGTGGACATGCACTCCAAGTCTCTCACTTCCTCTATACCTCTCAGTACTCTCTTGCCTTGTTGGCCCTCCCCAAATGCATTACCTACATTTCTCTGGATTGAATTTCATTTGCTACTTTTCTGCCCACCTGACCAGTCCATTGATATCTTCCTGCAGTCTACAGCTTTCCTCCTCCCTATCAACCACACAGCCAATTTTTGTATCATCTGCAAACTTCTTAATAATGCCCCCTACATTTAAGTACAAATCATTAATATATACCACAAAAAGCAAGGGACCTCGTACTGAGCCCTGCGGAACCCCTTTGGAAACAGCCTTCCAGTCACAAAGACACCCGTCGATTATTACCCTTTGCTTCCTGCCACTGAGGCCAATTTTGGATCCAACTTGCCACTTTCCCTTGGATCCCATGGGCTTGTACTTTTTTGACCAGTCTGCCATGTGGGACCTTGTCAAAACCCTTGCTAAAATCCATGTAGACTGCATCAAATGCACTACCCTCATCTACCCACCTTGTTATCTCCTCAGAAAATTCAATCAAGTTAGTCAGACACGACCTTCCCTGAACAAATCCATGCTGACTGTCCTTGATTACTCCGTGCCTTTCTAAGTGATGGTTTATCCTGTCCCTCAGAATTGATTCCAATAATTTGCCCACCACTGATGTTAGACTGACTTGTCTGTAATTACTCAGTCTATCCCTCGCTCCCTTTTTAAACAACGGTACAACGTTAGCAGTCCTCCAATCCTCCGGCACCACGCCTGTAGCCAGTGAGGATTGGAAAATGATGGTCAGCACCTCTGCTATTTGCTCCTTTGCTTCTTTTAACAGGCTGGGATACATTTCATCTGGCCCTGGTAATTTATCTACTTTCAAAGATGCTAAACCCCTCAATACTTCCTAAGTTTATCCTATCCAATATTTCACACTGCTCCTTAACTACAATGTCTGCATCGTCCCTCTCTTTTGTGAAGATAGACATTCATTAAGAACTGTCCCAACATCTTCCGCCTCCACTCTCTGATAGACCTTATTCTTACCTTAGTTAATTGAGAAATTTAATTGCTGTTCTATCTTTGTCCTTTTCCATAACTATGCTAAAACTAACTGAATTATGATCACTACCACCAAAATGTTCTCCCACTGCTTACTCCTTCCACCTGCCCAGCTTTATTTCCAAAAACTAAATCCAGAACTGCCCCGTCTCTTGTTGGGCTTGCTACGTACTGGCTAAAAAAGTTCTGATGAATGCAATTTAAGAATTTTGTGCCCTCTATGCCCTTCACACTGTTTGTATCCCATATTTGAAAACTGTGATGAACTATTGGGCTGGGGTGTTAGTCGGCCACAAACTTGCTTTGGACACAAAGAGCAAGGCAGTACGTCACAGTTCTGGTTAACCATTGTAAAGACCTGGGAGGACATCCGGTATCATGACTTTGCAAAAATATTATTGTCTTACATAGAGATGAATAACATACATGGTAAGATAGATTTTAGTCTGAGTTGCTAAAGAAACCAGACTCTGGGTGGAGCAGACCTGATAGGATGAATGGCTCTTTCTCATTCTGGATTCTTATCAATAACAAAAAAGAAACACGCACACACAGAAAATTATATTCTTTTAATATGAAGCTGAAGGATATATATGGGCTTGATTTTAAAGGTGGAGTTGTTTTGCATCTGTATGTGAGAGAAAGCCTCAGACTAGTGGTGAAAGTAAAAAAGTCTATTACTGCTTTCTATTGGTCTTGCTGATGTTTAATCACCTCTATGTTTTTGTTAAGAATAATACACAGAGGAAATTATGCCCCTATGTCTTTTAATATATTTTGAAACTAAAACTAGATCGTGTAACTCCAAGCAATAACTGCTGGAATTTTGTATTATTTTTCAAATTCTTTCGTTGCATTCTGAAGGGAAGGGGTTGTTTCAATAATCCTCTGCGAATCTGATTCTTATACAATAAATGCATTTAACAGAGAGCAGTTCTGCGGGGTGAATTATTCATGCGATTCTGTGCCTTCTTGAATAACAAGACACATGGTCCTTGGAATTTGGACAAACTGAGTAATTAGTTACTATCTGAGGTGCGTTCGTGCCCATCTCATGAGACTAACCACTTCTGCAGCTATTCAATTGCTGCTAACAGTTGTCTGCCAATGGAACAAAATGAAAATTGTTTAGGATTTTGGCAAAGCCTGTTACTTTCTTAGGCTGCTACCAGGGAATTAAATCAGTGAGATTTTCCAAATTATCTTTAAAGCCAATGAACAGCGTTTAAGCCGATTATGCCACTGTGCAAAGTACAATTTTACATTTATTATATATTAGTGAGAAAAGGAATTGGATGCTGATTCTTTTTGTTCTTGGTAAGTTATTTTTGTAAAGAAGACAATTGTGGGGTTATTCTACTTTAAGATGATTAATGTTGAATTGGTGCAGCAATGCACAGTGTGATGAAGTAGTGGGATACAAGTCCATTCTGCTGAGTTCCTAATCTAAGTTGGATAAATGTGGGGAGACACCATTCAGATGCAAGGTATTTCCTTGGGTGGGTTGAGAATGGGTAAGGTAGGGGGTGAGAGAAAACCAGAGGAAGATGTATTTCTAGGCTGCCAGAATGCAGTTTCTCGTGTTTGGCTAAGAACAGCTGTGGGGGGGGAGGGGGGCTTGAGGCTTGCTCTCTTGGCTGCACAAGGTGCATAGCTGGGATGGCTATGGAGGACTGAGGAAAAATAATAAAATGATAATCTCCACAATGCTTTAGATTTTTGACTGTATTATGGTTCTAAAGCTATCAAGACTCAATATTGCTAAAATTCCAACGTGTTATATCAGATATTGACGTTTTATAATACATTTAGTCATTAAGTCATTATGCGGTAAAGTTCTTTGACTGTGCAAGATGCGACTTATGGATAAGTACACTATTTGAATGAGAAATTTTGAATCAGTTATGCTGTTTTTGCAGGTAATAAAATTCTCTGTAAATTAGGCTGTAATGAATATCTTTCAGCCAGCTTTTCACCATTAATTCTTGATTGTACGTAACATAATTAATATCCAATGTAAGCAACAAAGAAAGATATTTGAAAAATCAATTTCCATGAAATTAAAGTAATTTTTAGCATGCTTAAGAAATGCCAATTCAGCTGAACTGGTTTTGACAGATTATTCTGATTACAGCGTTATTAATTAATGATGCTTATTATTAGCCAAACTTAAGTAGCATCGTGAGTCCCAATTTTAACTTAGGGCAGGAATTGGGCGGGCAGGGACCAAAGCAAGCAGAAAGCTCTCTTGACTTTGCCAGCGTGAGGCCGGGCCATTTTAACTCTTGGGCCTCAGTTTAATATGATTGATGAGCTGCCGACCTGATCGCGTCAGGAATCGAGCAGCCCGTATATTTTCTCTGCGTAATTTTTGGTGGGACTCCCAATGCCTCGTTAAAGAAGGAATGTACCTCTAAAGCAAGGTTGCCGTTCCTGCTTTCATATTTCACTGTTACACTGCTGAAAGGAGAGGAATCTCTGAAATGAATCGCAGGGCTGCCCCCAGGATTTCAGATGCCTCCCTGGAGGTCTGATGGAGGGGTCAGGGCAAGGAGGGAGGTACTGTCTCCCAATACCCAGGAGCAGGTGCATATCCAGGGTAACGCAACGATAGGCCTGAACAGAGGTGGCTGACAGGATCAGTGTCAACAGCATTGCCCAGGTATGTCCTGTCCACAAAAAGCAGGACAAATCCAATCCGGCCAATTACCGCCCCATCACTCTACTCTCAATCATCAGCAAAGTGATGGAAGGTGTCGTCGACAGTGCTATCAAGCGGCACTTACTCACCAATAACCTGCTCACCGATGCTCAGTTTGGGTTCTGCCAGGACCACTCGGCTCCAGACCTCATTACAGCCTTGGTCCAAACATGGACAAAAGAGCTGAATTCCAGAGGTGAGGTGAGAGTGACTGCCCTTGACATCAAGGCAGCATTTAACCGAGTGTGGCACCAAGGAGCCCTAGCAAAATTGAAGTCAATGGGAATCAGGGGGAAAACTCTCCAGTGGCTGGAGTCATCCCTAGCACAAAGGAAGATGGTAGTGGTTGTTGGAGGCCAATCATCTCAGCCCCAGGACATTGCTGCAGGAGTTCCTCAGGGCAGTGTCCTAGGCCCATCCATCTTCAGCTGCTTCATCAAATGACCTTCCCTCCATCATATGGTCAGAAATGGGGATGTTCGCTGATGATTGCACAGTGTTCAGTTCCATTCGCAACCCCTCAGATAATGAAGCAGTCCGAGCACGCATGCAGCAAGACCTGGACAACATCCAGGATTGGACTAATAAGTGGCAAATAACATTCGCGCCAGACAAGTGCCAGGCAATGACCATCTCCAACAAGAGAGAGTCTAACCACCTCCCCTTGACATTCAACGGCATTACCATCGCCAAATCCCCCACCATCAACATCCTGGGGGTCACCATTGACCAGAAACTTAACTGGACCAGCCATATAAATACTGTGGCTACAAGAGCAGGTCAGAGGCTGGGTATTCTGCGGCGAGTGACTCACCTACTGACTCCCCAAAGCCTTTCCACCATCTACAAGGCACAAGTCAGGAGTGTGATGGAATATTCTCCACTTGCCTGGATGAGTGCAGCTCCAACAACACTCAAGAAGCTCAACACCATCCAGGACAAAGCAGCCCGCTTGATTGGCACCCCATCCACCACCCTAAACATTGTCTCCCTTCACCATCGGCGCACTGTGGCTGCAGTGTGTACCATCCACAGGATGCACTGCAGCAACTCACTAAGGCTTCTTCGACAGCACCTCCCAAACCCACGACCTCTACCACCTAGAAGGACAAGAGCAACAGGTACATGGGAACAACACCATCTGCATGTTCCCCTCCAAGTCACACACCATCCCAACTTGGAAATATATCGCCGTTCCTTCATCGTCGCTGGTTCAAAATCCTGGAACCTAACAGCACTGTGGGGAGAACCTTCACCACACAGACTGCAGCGGTTCAAGAAGGCGGCTCACTACCACCTTCTGAAGGGCAATTAGGGATGGGCAATAAATTAACTTCTATGATTCTATTTACATGGGTAAGATGGGTATAGAGGGATATGGGCCAAGTGCAGGAAATTGGGACTAGCTTAGTGGTATAAACTGGGCGACATGGACATGTTGGGCCGAAGGGCCTGTTTCCATGTTGTAACTTCTATGATTCTATGATTCTATGAAATACTGGCCTCGCCAGCGAGGCCGACATCCCATAAATGAATAAAAAAAAACAGGGCACTGGTGAGCTGCTTAATGCAGCTGTGTACTTCAGACTGGGAAGTGTGACTGATGTCCTCTGTAGCAGACTGGAAGAAGCCAGTGGTAAAGAAGTTAAGGACGGTGGTGATTTTGACAGCCATGGGCAATGCATAGTCCCTGGGCCAGCACGCAGCAGGTTCTCTTGCAGAAAGTTGCAGAGGTCTGCAATAGGCTGCTTGGAGAAGCTCCTCTTCCTTCAACTGTACCTCCACTCAAATGACACTGGAAATAAGCAGATAGAGCTTACTGAGAGTAGGTAAAGCAAAAAGTCTCAGAAAGAAGCAATCTGGAAGCTGGAAACTCTCCTGGTAATCCAAACTGCACAATAGCATACAGATCCTACGATCCAATTACCTGCAGGTGATTGACCCTTTAAATACTACTTCAGTGGCTCTGAATATTTTATTGGCAGGTTGGTGCTGGGCAAGGCTTCCGTGATTTTGTGTTAAACTAGCATCACAGGACCCTGATTTGTATCTATTCATGAGGCCCTGCCCACCTCTGGCAGGTGCCTCGGCCCACTTTTAAAAACTGCACCGTTAAAATGGTGGCTGGCGGGAATGACTCGGTAAGTGCTCTACAGTGCTTTTAACCGCCAACCTGCCCAATTCCCGATTCTCTTGATGGCCTTCCCTACAGTGACTCATATAATTGGGTTTGCATGGCTTCTATGTTAATGGGGGATTCTGGAGTGTGGAGCCAGGTATCTTGCCCAAGTTATTCTTTATGTTTGGTCATTGACAGTGTAAAACAGGCAGTGTGAAAGTGCAATGCATTAGATATGGAATGCACATTTTATCCTTTGTATCTATGTTGAGATAAAACCAGACACTTCATTACACATGGAAGGGGACGAGGTGAAGAGGGAAGAGGAGCAGAAAAAATCGAAAGTGTACAAGAGGAATGCAAGTTGTTCTTGCAGAAGGGTGAAAATAGGTCACCCATCAGCTCAGCTGCTGGTGTTGTGTTGCCGGGATGACTAAAGGAACTGGAGAGAAAATAAGGGGAATTAACACGATCATTAACATAACAAAAGTGGATTAAGTCCAATAAACAGGAATAAAGTTATATTCTGATGCCAGGATTCCTTGTCCCTCAGGTTTTCAATGCAGTACACTCCACTTATATTTCCATTCCACAGTGGCTACTTGGATTTTGTCTGCACTCCATTTAATGATGTAATAAATTATTTGGTAAATGATTGCAAGTCCTTTTTATAGTCGATCAGTTAGAAGTCAGTAAAGCTCATGTTATATTCTGGCTCTCTTGGCGATCCTTACACATAATGTGAATTAAAACAAGACAAAATTGGTGCTTTTGCTCTCGGCAGTTTGGTCCCAGCGTCTTGAGCAGATTAGTGCAACACTTTACCAGAGCTGGGAGAAAAGATATGTGATGTCATTCAGCCCAGCCATGTTTTATCACATAGAATTTACAGCACAGAAACGGGCCATTCGGCCCAACTGGCTGGTGTTTACGCTCCACACGGGCCTCCTCCCACCCCTCTTCCTATAACCCTATCTGCATACCCTTCTATTCCTTTCTCCCTCATGTACGTTTCCTAACTTTTCCTTAAATGCATCTATGCAATTCACCTTAACTACTTCTTCTGGTAGCGAATTCCACATTCTAACTATTTATTTATTTAGGAAAGTTTTGCCGCGGATTTCTTTTGGGTATCTCCCACTCCGCCGCTGTATCTTTGGCGAAAACCTCATTTACGCACGGAAATAGAGTTTACACCAAATGTCCGCCAAAATTATGGCAGTGGAGTGGGAGAAGTCCCGAGGGAAATTCCCGGCATTTATTCCTGGTCCTTTCTTCATGTGATGAGCAATTGGCAGTACCTTGCCTTTGAGTAATCTTCTGGGGAATCGTGTAGTGATTTTAAAAATAGAGAAGATTATATAAATATTCCATCAGCCTGTTAGCCATTTTAAAGGAGAATGTGGGCCTGAAATACTGCTACTTTTTTTGGTGGAAAAGGTGATGTAATTCTGGCGGAGGGGAGATGAATTTGGGTGTGAAGCCAGAGACACCAGAGTTACACCTATTCTAAAATAAATGTTAAATTCTGGTAGAATTGGCCGCTGGCAGAAGATGTGCCCTCTCCCAAAGTGGTGCATGTCTGAAAATGACAGCATAATGAGGGCCAAAAGCTACATATCTATCATTTACACCAGGATTGCACCTGACTTACAAGCCTGTAGAAAAGTTACCTGCATGATTTGTCAAACCAGAAGGTGCGTAGAATCTGAATGTTCATAAACTTTATGCAACCAAGAAAAAAGACTGCAAGCTACCTCAGCAGAAGCAGATTTTATATCCTGCTGCGATATCATGTTTCAAGCCCCCTTCCCCTCATGCCCCAACCCATCTTCACACTCTGCCCATGCCACAACCTCTCTTCCCCCGCCAGGTATTTTCTGCTCCTTCCTTCTATCCAGTTCTTGCCAATTTCAGGCCTACATCCTGCCCCATCATTTTCTCCACCATCCCCACCCCAGCATATCTTAGGTGTCACTTTTACACAGTCTGCAAACCTCAGCCTATTTGAATTGGTTGAGTCCATAATTTACGCTGTGGTCAGTGCCATGACCGGACAGCAGATAATTCTCCCTCTGACAGCTGACATGTTAATCATCTTCCAGTTCTGATGACAGGTCATCGACCTGAAACGTTAACTCTGTTTCTCTCTGTACAGATGCTGCCTGACCTGCTGAGTGTTTTCCAGCATTTCCTGTTTTTATTTCAGTTCCTTCTCCACTTGAGTTCTGACGGTACTGTTAGAATTCTGGCCCTGTTACTTTAGGGGAGAACTCTTTTTATATTTAATTCTTTTAGTTTCAAATTTCTGCCCTTTACTCCAGATGGTGCTAACTGCTTGCTGAGGTATAGGTTCACATTTGCTGATAGCGCTCCTAGTGCCTGGCCCAAATGGCTCTTCTTCATGTATGAGCCTAGATAGCAAATGTCAGCAGACAATTCAATTGTGGAAGGCCTCACTAACAAGCCTAATCCTGTCAACGTCCGCAACACGTGCTCTTCAGCAGGAATCACTTGGTAGCGATCACAAGTGGAAATTCGAACTGATTTTTTTCCTCTCCTTCGCCCCAGGAGTGTTGAAGCCAATTGTAGCACCCCAACGTCTGGCTAGGCTATTAGCTACCTCAAAGAAGAGCAGGATTGAACCTGAGTCCTTCCAGTTTATTTGGCTTAGTATTATACCAGGCAGTGCCTTTACCCACAAAGCCAATTGGGGGAGTTAAGGAGACACATTCCCTTCTTGGTTAGAACTTTCAACTTGGGCAGGGTGTAAAATGACTGGTGGCGGATAAGCCATCCGTTAAACACCTGCCTGACGTTCCTTTCTATTGAAGTGAATGGAAGGGAAAATCAGGCGGAGCGTATAACAGGTTGGCCAATCTACTACCGGCCGTTTTATGCTCCAATTAAAGTTGAAAGTTCCATCCCTTGTGTCTCCCACATTCTCTCTTTTTCAAGGAAATGAATCCACAAGCACAGGACAAGGGGACATAGATAGTTGACTAGTAAAAGTGAACTTCAGGATTGATGTCACAAAGCACTTCTTCACACAAAGTGTGATTAATACTTGAAACGATCTTCTAGTGGGAACCTCCAACTAGTGGGAAGGATGTGGAGGAGCAAATTTGCAGGGAAATTACAGAGAAGTGCAAAAGCTATAGAGTAGTGATAACTGTGGACTTCAGCCATCCTAATAAAGACTGGGATACCAATAATAATATAAGGGGCAAAGAGGGAGAGGAATTTTTGTGTTCATGATAACTTTCTTGACCAGTACGTTTCCATCCCAACGAGAAAGGAGGCATTGCTGGACTTGGTTCTAGGGAATGAGGCAGGCCAAGCGGAGCAAATGTCAGTGAGGGAGCATTTAGGGAGCAGCGATCATAGTATCATAAGGTTTAGAATTGCTATGGAAAAGGACACGGATCACTCTAAAGTAAAAATACTCAATTGGAGGAGGGCCAATTTCAATGGGATGAGAACCGATCTGGCCCGGGTAAATTGGAATCATAAAATGGCAGGCAAAACTGTAATTGAACAGTGGGCGGCCTTTAAAGAGGAAATGGTTCGGGTACGGTCTAGGTACATTCCCACGAGGCAGAAAGGAGGGCAACTAAAGCCAGAGCTCCCTGGACGAAAAAAAAGATAGAGAGTAAGATGAAGCAGAAAAAAGGGGCGTATGACAGATGTCAGGTTGATAACACAAGTGAGAACCAGGCAGAATATAGACAGTTCAGAGGGGAAGTGAAAAAGGAAATAAGAGGGGCAAAGAGAGAGTATGAGAATAGATTGGCGGCCAACATAAAATGGAATCCAAAAGTCTTCTACGTGCATGTAAACAGTAAACGGGTAGTAAGAGGAGGGGTGGAGCTGATTAGGGACCATAAAGGAGATTTACTCATGGAGGCAGAGGGGATGGCCAAGGTACTAAATGAGTACTTTGCATCTGTCTTTACCAAGGAAGAAGATGCTGCCAAAGTCTCAGTAAAGGAAGATATAGTTGAGATACTGGATGCGCTAAAAATTGATAAAGAAGAGGTACTTGAAAGGCTAGCTGTACTTAAAGTAGATAAGTCACCTGGGATGCATCCTAGGTTTCTGAGGGAAGTAAGATTAGAAATTGCAGAGGTGCTGGCCATAATCTTCCAAACATCCGTAGATACGGGGGTGGTGCCAGCGGACTGGAGTATTGCAAATGTTACACCCTTGTTCAAAAAAGGGTGTAAGGATAAACCCAGCAACTATAGGCCAGTCAGTTTAACCTCAGTGATGGGGAAACTTTTAGAAACGATAATCCGGGACAGAATTAACAGTCTCTTGGATGAGTGTGGATTGATTAGGGAAAGCCAGCACAGATTTGTTAAAGGCAAATCATGTGTAATTAACCTGATAGAGTTTTTTAATGAGGTAACAAAGAGGGTAAATGAGGGCAATGCAGTTGATGTGGTGTATACGGGCTTTCAAAAGGCGTTTGATAAAGTGCCGCACAGTAGTCTTATCATCAAGATTGCAGCCCATGGAATAAAGGGGGCAGTGGCAATCTGGATACAGAATTGGCTAAGTGAGAGGAAACAGAGAGAAGTGGTGAATGGTTGTTTTTTGGATTGGAGGGATGTGGACAGTGATGTTCCCCAGGGGTCAGTGCTGGGACTACTGCTTTTCTTGATATATATTAATGACTTGGACTTGGATGTACAGGGCACAATTTCCAAATTTGCAGATGACACAAAATTTGGAAGGGTAGTAAACAGTGAGGAGGATAGTGACGGACTTCAAGAAAATATAGACAGGCTGGTGGCATGGGCAGACATGTGGCAGATGAAATTTAACGCGGAAAAATGTGAAGTGATACACTTCGGTAGGAAGAACGAAGAGAGGCAATATAAACTAGAGGGCATAACTTTAAAAGGGGTACAGGAACAGAAAGATCTGGGGGTATATGTGCACAAATCGTTGATGGCAGCAGGGCAGGTTGAGAAAGCGGTTAAAAAAGCATACGGGATCCTGGGCTTTATAAATAGAGGCATAGAGTATAAAAGTATGGAAATCATGATGATCCTTTATAAAATACTGATTCGACCATAACAGGAGTATTGTGTCCAGTTCTGAGCACAGCACTTTAGGAAAGACGTGAAGGCTTTAGAGAGAGTGCAGAAGAGATTTACTGGAATGATTCCAGGGATGAGGGACTTTAGTTACGTGGATAGACTGGAGAAGCTGGGGTTGTTCTCCTTCGGAGCATGGAAGGTTGTGAGAAGATTTGATAGAGGTATTCAAAATCATGAAGGGTCTAGACAGAGTAGATAGAGAGAAACTGTTCCCTTTGGCGGAAGGGTCAAGAACCAGAGGACTTAGATTTAAGGTGATTGGTAAAAGAACCAAAGGTGACATGAGGAAAAACATTTTTACACAGCGAGTGGTTAGGATCTGGAATGCATTGCCCGAGAGGGTGGTGGAGGCAGATTTAATCATGGCCTTCAAAACCGAACTGGATATGTACTTGAATGGAAAAAAATTCCAAGGCTAAGTGGATAGGGCGGGGGAGTGGGGCTAGCTGGATAACTCTTGCATAGAGCCGGTGCGGACTCGACGGGCCGAATGCCCTCCTTCCGTGCTGTAACCTTTTTATGATTCTATGATTCTGGAAAGCAAAAAAAAAAGTCATTCAAAGACAGTAATATCTGCACATCCCCTTTGCAGGAAGGTGCCAGAATTGAACACAGTACTCCAAGTCAGGTCTGACTCATGATTCGTAAAGCCCTAACATGTCTCTGTAGACTTCTATAAATTCCAGAATTTTATTCGTTTTTTTTTAATTACTTAGCCGCATTTTCTAGATGTGGGCAATTATGAGTCCACTATTACTCTTGGGTCCACTTGCCAATATAGGATCGTAGAATCACAGAAAGGTTACAGCATGGAAGGAGGCCATTTGGCCCATCAAGTCTGCGCTGGCTCTCTGGTGATGGAAACAGATTCAGTAGTAACTTTCAAAAGGGAATTGGATATATACTTGAAAAGGAAATATTTGCAGGGCTATAGGGATAGAGTAGGGGAGAGGGACTAATTGGATAGCTGTTTCAAAGAAAGTTAGCATGGTGGGCTGAATGGCCCCCTTCTGTGCTGTATGATTCTACAATTGAAATAAAAGATAAGAAGGGATCAATCACGCTAATGGGGTATACCACAGACCACCTAATAGTGGAAAGGAGTGAAGGAAGAAATATGTAAGCAAATATGTGAAATGAGTAAAGAATATAGAATAATAATCATGGGAGATTTTAACTTTCCCCAAATAAACTAGCAAGAAGAGGCAGATAAAGGGGTACAGGGAATGGAGTTTTTACAGTGTGTGCAGGACTCCTTTCTTACCCAGTATATAAGAAGCCCAAGAAAAGAGGAATCACTGCTGGATCTAATAATGGGAAATGAACCAGAACAGATAAGAGAAGTAAACGTATAGCAATCACAACATAATAAGGTTTAAGATAAAGATTGAGAAGGACATAAATAAGACAAAGACCAAAGTAATAAATTGGAAAAAAGCTGATTTTAAGGGGATGAGAATGGAACTAGGGAAAATAAACTGGAAAGATTTACTGATAACAAAGAAATAGTACAGCAGTGAGAAACATTTAAAACGGTGATCAATAGAGTCCAGGAGAAATATATCCCACTAAAAAACAAGAACAAACTAGCCAGTAATGACACACCATGGATGAATAAAGGGATAAGGGCAAAATTTAAACTAAAGAAAAAGTCATACACTGGACTACATAGACAATACAGGAGAGGATGACAAAAGGGAATACGAACAGGTTAGGAAAGAAGTAAAAAAAAACAATTAGAAAGGCAAAGAGGAACTACAAAATTAAATTATGAAGGAATATAAAAAGAAATAGTAAAGTATTCTACAGACACATAAATAACAAAAGAAAATTCAGGATAAAGATAGGGCCACTAAGGGATACACACAATAAACTCACAGGTAATGACAGCAAAATGGCAGATATATTAAATAATTACTTCACCTCAGTATTTACCAGGGAGACAAACATGGTGGGCATGACATTAGAAGAAGAGATCAAAAAAGATATAAAGACATTTAAGATAGAAAGGGGGGGGGGGAGATAATTAATAAACTAATCAAACTTAGAGAGGATAAAACCCCTGGTCCAGGTGGATTGCATCCAAACATAATAAAATAAATTAGGGAAGAGACAGCAGAGGCACTTTAAACATATAAAAATTCATTAGGAAAGTGAATAGTGCCAAAGGACTGGTGGACAGCTAATGTGATTCCTACATTTAAAAAATCATGAAGGGTCTGGACAGAGTTGATAGAGAGCAACTGTTCCCATTGGCGGAGGGGTCAAGAACCAGAGGACATAGATTTAAGATGATTGGCAAAAGAACCAAAGGCAACATGAGGAAAAGCTGTTTTACACAGCGAGTGGTTATGATCTGGAATGCACTGTCTGAGGGGGTGGTGGAAGCAGATTCAACTGTGGCTTTCAAAAGGGTACTGGATAAGTACCTGAAGGGAAAATTTTACAGGTCTACAGGGATAGGGCAGGGGAATGAGAGTAGCTGGATTGCTGTTATCGAGAGCCGGCATGGACTCGAACAGGTGAATGGCCTCCTTCCATGCTGTAATGATTCTAAGTCCAGGGAACTATAGACCAATTAGCTTGGCGTTGGTGGTAGGAAAGATAATAGAATCCTTACTCAAAGATGTAATGGAAAAACATGTAATAGAATATAATAAAGAATAGTCAGTGCGGATTTCAAAAGGGAAGGTTATGCTTGACCAACCTTATTGAATTCTTTGAAGAAGTAACAGAAAGAGTAGAGAGGGTAATGTAGTAGATGTAATATATTTGGATTTTCAAAACATCTTCGATAAGGTAAACTCATGAATCAGGTCAGAGCATGTGGAGTCAGGAGACAAGTAGCAGAATGGATAGCCAGCAGGCTACAAAGCAGAAAACAAAAAGTAGGGGTTACTGGTAGTTACTCAGACTGGCAAAAGGTGGGAAGTGGTGTTTCACAAGCATTGGTGCTGGGACCACTGTTGTTCACAATTTACATAAACGATTTGGACTCTGGAATCAGAAGTACAATTTCAAAATTTGCGGACGATACCAAACTGGGGGGTGTGGTTAATACAGTGTGACAAAATACAGGAAGACATTAATAAACTTGCAGAATGGGCGTGTAATTGGCAAATGAATTTCAGTATAGATAATTGTGAGGTGGTACATTTTGGTAGGAAGAATAAGGAGGCCACGTACTCCTTGGAAAATAAGGGCCCGATTTTAGCAGGGATGCGGGTTCTCGGCAGGTGGGCAAGCGGTGAAATTAGTGGGTTTCCCGCGCGATCGTAGCAGGCAACCCACTAATTGGATTCACTTACCTGCTCCTCCGGGTTCCCCGCTGCTGATCTGCGCGTCGGGTGGGCTGCGCATGCGCAGTAAGATCTGTCAGCTGGAGGCGCTCTATTTAAAGGGGCAGTCCTCCACTGACAGATGCTGCAACCAATAGCAAAGATGACTGCATGGAGCAGCCCAGGGGGAAGGCTGCTCCCAGTTTAATGATGCCTCACCCCAGGTATCAATACATGGGGTGAGGAGGAGGGGGAGAACAGAGATCTTCCACCCGGCGGGCGGGAGGAAGCGGCCCGCCTCCGCCACCAGGAAGGCCTGGCTCGAGGTGGCAGAGGGGGTCACCTGCGCCACCAACATATCGCCCACTTGCACACAGTGCAGGAGGCGGTCCAATGACCTCAGTAGGTCATCCAAAGTGAGTACACGTAGTCTTTCCCCTGCACTCCGTCTGCCACATCATTGCCCCCACCCCACATCTCCTTCGGCACTGCCAACACTACTCTGTCACATCACCCCTCATACCCACTCAAACCCATCCTCATCTTACCTGCACCGACTCACCTCGCCAGTACTCACCCCGCCACTACCACGCAACCCAATCCTCATACAATCTCATGGCTCTATCCCATACTCACCCTCTCGTGCATCTCTTTCACGGCCAGCCTCACTCAACCTGCCACTACCTGTGCTGCAGTCACAGGGCATGCATCACATATGTGCAGTAGGCAGCGTAAGGCAAACGTGTCGTGAGCATGAAGGGGATGCACAAGGGTGTTTGAGGGTTTGTCATGGTTGTTACTTATATTGAATTTCTGACCAACTCACATTACATATTATATTGGCACCACTACTGCCATGTCCTCGCGAATCCTGTCCGGTTTGTGCAAGAATGCCCCCTCCTGGGTATCACTATGAGGACCCACCACTGATGCCACCCATTGTGTCACTGCAGAGTGGGTGTAGGTGTATTTGCAGGGCTCTTCTGCGCAGACGACTGAGAGACATCGGCGATGTCCCCGGTTGCACCCTGGAAGGCTGTGGAGGAGAAGTTCGGGAGGGCAGTGGTGACTTTGACAGCGAGAGGTAGGAAGATGGTGCACGGGCCAGCCAGGAGCAGCTCGGCATGAAAGAGGCTGCAGATGTCCACGGCTACATGTCGAGTGACTCTGAGCCTCCGTGTGCACTGCTGCTCAGAGAGGTCCAGGAGGCTGAGCCTCGGTCTGTGGAACCTGTGGCGAGGGTAGTGCCCTCAGCGACGCATCTCTCTCTGCGGTAGCCCTCCCTCCTGCTGTACAGGTGGATGTGTCACAGCACTCTGTTGTGGAGCTCCACGTGTCAGAGGTGGACGGCGTGGATGGCGAGGCTGGTGAGGCTGGTGATACTGTTCGCCCTCTGAGGAGGTCATGACTGCAGCTACGGCGGCCCCCATTCGCAAGATGTACATCTGAGGGGGTCCGCAAGGTAGGTACATATCTCCGGACCCCGGGGTAAGTGTGCAGGTTGGTGACTTTGACCGTCAGGAGGAGGGTGGTGGAGGCCAAACTATGTCCCAAGTGACAGAGTGGCCTCCTGCAATGGGTGAGGGTCTCCCCCCCACCTGTCAAATGGACCTTTGCAGCTGCCACAGGCTGACAGCTGCAACACGTCCATTTGACCTGGGAGTGTTTCCCCAGGTGTGGGAAACAGTCCCATGTTGATCAAAAATCACACACAGTCCCTTAATCAGGTCAGTTAATGACCTGAAATACCAAACTAAATATTGTCAAGTGGCATCCCGCTGGCTTTAATTGCCTGCGGGATTCCCACCAGCGGGGGCTGCGCGCGCACGCCGGCGCGTCAGCGGGGAACCCGGAAGTGGGCGGGATCGAGGCGCGATCCCATCCCGCTCCTGGATTTCGCGATTTTCGGGGCCCCCCCGCCGAGAACGCACCCGATAGCGGGTGCTAAAATCGAGCCCTACGAGTCTAAATGGGGTAGAGGAGCAGAGAGATCTGGGGGGTACAGATACACAAATCACTAAATGTAGTGATGCAGGCCATAAAAAAAGCAAACAAAGCACTGGGGTTAATTTCTAGAGGGATAGAATTAAAAAACAGAAATTGTGTTAAACTTGTATGGAACCTTCATTAGACTACACTTGGAGTACTGTGAACAGTTCTGGTGTCCATTTTATAAATAGGATATAGAGGCACTGGAGAAGGTGCAAAAAAGATTTTACTAGGATGATACCAGAACTGAGAGGTTATACCTGTCAGGAAAGATTGAACAGGGTGGGGCTCTTTTCTCTAGAAAAGAGAAGACTGAGGGGTGAACTGATAGAGGTCTTTAAGACTATGAAAGGGTTTGATAGGGTAGACGTATAGAAGATGATTCCACTTGCGGGAGAGACCAGAACTAGGGGCTATAAATATAAGATAGTCACTAATAAATCCAATAGGGAATTCAGGAGAAACTTCATTATCCAGAGTGTGGTTAGAATGTGGAACTCGCTACCACAAGGAGTAGTTGAGGCGACTAGCATAGATGCATTTAAGGGGAAGCTCGGTAAACACATGAAGGAGAAAGGAATAGAAGGCTATGTTGATGGAGTTAGATGAAGAAGGGTGGGAGGTGGCTGATGTGGAGCATAAATACCAGCCTGGACCTGTTGGACCGAATGGCCTGTTTATGTGCTGTACATTCTATGTATGTAATGATTCTTAGCCTATCTGACAGAATGAACAGCTCCCAGAGGTGCTTGATATGGATTGATTCTGAAGCTGGCATGACAAAGGCTTCACCAGACAAGGTCATCTTCTCAACCTTAGCCACATTATGTCAATAACTGAGAAGATGCACTACATTTCATCCAGCATCACCTATTTTGCCAACTTCCATTTTAAACGTCTCTTCCAAAACCCAGCCATGTCTGATTTGCCAGCTTCCAAATCACTTTATACATGAACACCCTATATGACAATTCAATCAGGAAGTGTTTTGCATGATAGGAGCCTGCCTGTATACAGATTGTATGCAAAGGCTGATTAAAGAGCCAATGAGGGGCTTCCCTATAATACAATACAAAAAGGGCAACCTTTCCTTACAGGATCTTCTGCAGCATGATCTCCAACTCCAATCACTAAATGGAGCCATTCTGCCCCAAACCATTTAGCCAAAATGGAACAGCACTTTTAAGGCCAGCCAGCTGGTCTATTTATAGCTGCTGGCTGAGGAAATCCCAACCTGCAACCTTGGTACATTCTGTATTGCGAGTGTTATCTAAATATGCAAATGAGCTGACCTTGCATTATGGGTAGAGGTCAGCTTGTAGCCCATAGTGTGCTGAAGACCGCATAAAATTGACCATTTCTGAGATAGATTTGTGCGGAACAGTCACTAGCAGTCTTTTTTCAAGGACTTGCTAGATATCACGTCGAATGATTTGTTTCCCTAAGATTTTACATTAGCTTTTTCCCCCTGACAGTGCTCTGTCAATCCTGGAAGATTTGTAGATAATGGGGGGAGGAGACACTCATTAGCTTCTCCAGAGTCTGGCTGTAGCTGAATAACAGATTTTAAAGGGTAATTGTGCGTCTTGCATTCAGTGACTAGTTACAGCAGCATCTTATTTACGTGTAGTGAAAGGAGTACAGTTAGCAGAACTGTTAAAAAGATTGTATACCTTTTGCTTGACCTGCACAGTCCAGCAATTGTTGTTTCCCATCACTGCCTCCTGACATTTTCTTGCCTTACACCATTCCCTGACTGAGAGCATGAGTGGCTCTCCTACTTGCAATCCACCTCCCAGTGCTGTTTTTGAAGCAACTATTCCAGGTAAGTGAGAGCAGTACAGGTAGATGTTCTCTCAGGTTTTCCTTCACTCCCTCTGTGGGAGTTCCTGACATTTGAGTCAGAATTACACATTTAACCAGTGAAGTATCAATTTGTAGTCCAGCTCCATTTGACCCTCCTCTTGTGACTTTCCTACCCTCTGGAAAAAAAACACCAACTGCACCACTGAATTTTTTTCCATTTCACACAGAGTATAAATCAGGAAATTAGAGGAGCATGTAACAAGGGTAATGCAATAATCTTGGGGGACTTTAATCTTCATATAGACAGCGCAAACCAAATTGGCAAAAGTAGCTTGGAGGGCAAGTTCGTGGAATGAATTTGAGACAGTTTTCTAGAACAATATGTGGAGAAACCAACTAGGGAACAGGTTCTTTTAGATCTAGTATTGTGTAATGAGACAGAAACTAATTAGTAATCTTATAGTTAAGGATCCTCTGGGGGAGAGTGATCATAATATGATAGAATTTCATATTGAGTTTGAGAGTGATGTAGTTAAGTCCGAAACTAGGGTCTTAAATTTAAACAAAGCCAATTACGTAGGTATCAGGGGCAAGTTGCCTAAGGAAATTAGATTAAAAGATATTACGATAGATAAGCAATGGTGAACATTTAAAGAAATATTTCATAATTCTCAATGAATATATATTCCCATGAGAGATAAAAACTTCATGGGAAAGTGATCCAGCCATGGCTAACTAGAGAAGTTAAGGATAGTATTAGATTAAAAGAAGATGCTTACAATGTTGCCAAAAAGAATAGTAAGCTTGAGGATTGGGAGGATTTTAGAAATCAGCAAAGGATGACCAAAAAATTGATAAAGAGGGAGAAAATTGAATATGAAAGTAGGTTAGCAAGAAATATAAAAACAGACTGTAAGAGCTTCTACAAGTATGTAAAAAGGAAGAGATTAGCAAAAGTAAAAGTGAGTCCCTTAGATGCTGAGACAGGAGAAATTATAATGGGGAATAAGGAAATGGCAGAGATGCTAAACAAATGTTTTGTATCTGTCTTCACAGTAAAAGATACAAAAAACATACTGGAAATAGTGGGGAACCAAGGGTCTAATGAGAGTGAGGAACTTAAAGTAATTAAGAACGGTCCCTGTGGATTGGAAGGGAACAAATGTGACTCCGCTATTCAAGAAAGGAGGGAGAGAGAAAACAGGGAACTATGGGTCGGTTAGCCTGATATCAGTGGTAAGGAAAATACTAGAATCTATTATTAAGGATGTAATAACAGGGCCCTTAGAAAATCATAATTTGATTAGGCAGAGTCAACACGGTTTTATGAAAGGGAAATCTTGTTTGATAAATCTATCAGAGTTTTTTGAGGGTGTAACTAGCAAGGTAGATAAGGGAGAACCAGTGGATGTAGTGTATTTGGATTTTCAAAAGACATTTGATAAGGTGCTACACAAGAAGTTGTTACACAAGATTAGAACTCATGGGAATGAGGGTAATGTATTTGTATGCATTGAGGATAACGGACAGGAAACAGAGAATAGGAATAAACTGGTCATTTTCGGGTTGGCAGGTTGTAACTAGTGGGGTGCCGCAAAGATCGGTGCTTGGGCCTCAGCTATTTACAATCTATAGTAATGACTTAGATGAGGGGTCTGAGTGTAATGTATCCAAGTTTGCTGACGATACAAAGCTAGGTGGGAACGTAGGCTGTGAGGAGGACTTAAATTGGCTGCAAAGGGATATCGACAGGTTAAGTGAGTGGGCGAGAAGTTGGCAGATGGAGTATAATGTAGGGAAATATGAGGTTATTCACTTTAGTTGGAAGAATAAAATAGCAGATTTTTTTCTAAAACGTGAGAGATTAAGAAATGTTGAAATTCCGAGGGACTTGGGCATCCTTGCATACGAATCATAGAAAGTTAACATGCAGGTACGGCAAGCAATTAGGAAAGCAAATGGTATGTTAGCCTTTATTGCAAGGGGGTTGGAGTATAAGAGTAAGGAGGTCTTGCTGCAATTATAAAGGGCTCTGGTGAGACAAAACCTGGAGTACTGTGTACAGTTTTGGTTTCCTTACCTAAGGAAGGATACGAATAGAATGGGCTTATATTCTCTGGAGTTTAGAAGAATGAGAGGTGATCTCATTGAAACGTACAAAATTCTTAGAGGGCTTGACAGGGTAGATGCTGAGAGGCTGTTTTCCCCTGACCGGAGAGTCTAGAACTAGGGGCCATAGTCTCAAGATAGGACGGAGATGAGGAAAAATTTCTTCACTCAGAAGGTTGTGAATCCTTGGAATTCCCTACTCCAGAGGGCTGTAGATGCTGAGTCGTTGAGTACATTCAAGACTTGGATCGATAGATTTTTAGACACTAAGGGAATCAAGGGATATGGGGATTGGGTGGGAATTGGAATTGAGGTAGAAGATCAGCCAAGATCTCATTGAATGGTGGAGCAGGCTTGAAGTGCCTTGTGTGGCCTGCTCCTGCTCCTATTATGTTCTTATGTTCTTATCCCCACAGCTTATCTCACTGGGAAAGCCAATGCAGTGTAAACTTTCAAATTTAATGCCCCACATTGTCGTTAGAGGGAGTGGGGGGTTTAATTTATATGTGGCCTTGTTAGGGTAGATTTCCCAGGTCCTGACTTGTGGTGCGTCACCCGCTGTCACTATATCTGGGAATATTGCGGTTGAGGACTTGGAAAGTATATCCTGTTATATCTGATCAGGGATTGCTTGCTGGTGAAACTGGATGCCCTAAATTGAGAAGTGTTCAGTTACCTGGAACTGTCTTCATCTACCTTCATTATTACCAAAAGAATCATCAAAAACTAAAATTGAAAGGGGACATATAAAAGCAATCTTCTATTTCCAGGACACCAGTGTCATATTCATGTACTAGATTGTGATTGCTTCATTGAAATCAGATAAAATGAACACATTACATTTTGCAATTAATTTAATGCTGTCTGTTTTCAAATTCCCAGTCTGTGCCATGTGCAGGGTTACAATATTTTATGGAGCAATGTTGATGTTTAATTAGGATATTGTTTACATTTTACTTCGCTCTCATTGAAATATGTATAACACATTTTTGAATAATACAATTTTAGAATGCCATATTTTCATTTTTTGTTTCCATTTTTATTTCTTGTGCCAACTTTCTCTCTGTCACCTCCTGTCAAGGTGTTGAGTCCTTGATGGGGTATGGTTCTCCTGATGCCAATTACTATTTGGTATCATGCCCATGTGGCCATTCACATGTGAGCCTTGACATTGAGTATCACCTGGCTGTTTTAACTTGGAGGCATCACAGCTGAGCTTGATTCTATCCTCACTTTTATTCGTTCGTGGGATGTGGGCGTCGCTGGCGAGGCCAGCATTTATTGCCCATCCCTAATTGCCCTTGAGAAGGTGGTGGTGAGCCGCCTTCTTGAACCGCTGCAGTCCATGTGGTGAAGGTTCTCCCACAGTACTGTTAGGAAGGGAGTTCCAGGATTTTGACTCAGCGACGATGAAGGAATGGCGATATATTTCCAAGTTGGGATGGTGTGTGACTTGGAGGGGAACGTGCAGGAGGTGTTGTTCCCACGTGCCTGCTGCTTTTGTCCTTCTAGGTGGTAGTGGTTGCGGGTTTGGTAGGTGCTGTCGAAGAAGCCTTGGCGAGTTGCTGCAGTGCATCCTGTGGATGGTACACACTGCAGCCACAATGCGCTGGTGGTGAAGGGAGTGAATGTTTATGGTGGTGGATGGGGTGCCAATCAAGCGCGCTGCTTTGTCCTGGATGGTGTTGAGCTTCTTGAGTATTGTTGGAGCTGCACTCATCCAGGCAAGTGGAGAGTATTCCATCACACTCCTGACTTGTGCCTTGTAGATGGTGGAAAGGCTTTGGGGAGTCAGGAGGTGAGTCACTCGCCACAGAGTACCCAGCCTCTGACCTGCTCTTGTAGCCACAGTATTTATATGGCTGGTCCAGTTAAGTTTCTGGTCAATGATGACCCCCAGGATGTTGATGGTGGGGGACTCGGCGATGGTAATGCCGTTGAATGTTAGGGGGAGGTGGTTAGACTCTCTCTTGTTGGAGACGGTCATTGCCTGGCACTTGTCTGGCGTGAATGTTACTTGCCACTTATGAGCCCCAGCCTGGATGTTGTCCAGGTCTTGCTGCATGCGGCCCGGACTGCTTCATTATTTGAGGGGTTGTGAATGGAACTGAACACTGTGCAGTCATCAGCGAACATCTCCATTTCTGACCTTATGATGGAGGGAAGGTCATTGATGAAGCAGCTGAAGATGGTTGAGCCTAGGACACTGCCCTGAGGAACTCCTGCAGCAATGCCCTGGGGCTGAGATGATTGGCCTCCAACAACCACTATTATCTTCCTTTGTGCTAGGTATGACTCCAGCCACTGGAGAGTTTTCCCCCTGATTCCCATTGTTTTCAATTTTACTAGGGCTCCTTGGTGCCACACTCGGTCAAATGCTGCCTTGATGCCAAGGGAAGTCACTCTCACCTCACCTCTGGAATTCAGCTCTTTTGTCCATGTTTGGACCAAGGCTATAATGAGGTCTGGAGCCGAGTGGTCCTGGCGGAACCCAAACTGAGCATCGGTGAGCAGGTTATTGGTGAGTAAGTTCCACTTGATAGCACTGTCGACGACTCCTTCCATCACTTTGCTGATGATTGAGAGTAGAGTGATGGGGTGGTAATTGGCCGGATTGGATTTGTCCTGATTTTTGTGGCCAGGACATACCTGGGCAATTTTCCACATTGTCGGGTAGTTGCCAGTGTTGTAGCTGTACTGGAACAGCTTGGTGTCCAGATATGTGTATTACCAACAGAGGTTGCTGAATAGCCATCAGGAGTGGGAGCCTGACCTATGTATGTTGAAGCCAATTTAGCATGCGTATGGCCACCTGGTTGAGAAGAGCTTTAACTGCTATTGGGGTAGAAATTGGTATGCGTTGCACTCATTTTACAGACCACAAATTTAGCGTGTGTTTGGGCCACTGTTAAATTTGTCGGTCCCATTTTTTAGGCATCCTGAGTGGCTGCCTAAAACAGGTATTTGACCTTTTGCATATGTAAATGAGGGGCATAACGCCTATTTAAGGACCCCTCTGGGCAATTTGTTTTCGATGAGTGGAACAGGCGCCGGACCTGCACTGCTCAGGATTCTACAAAAGGTAAGATTTACTTAAAATTAAAATTTTTAAAGTTTTCCTGTAGGGACAGGAGGAGCAGGAGTGTACCCTGACCCCCCAGTCATCGCTCAAACCAACCTCCAACGACTTACCTTTGGTCGTTGCCGACTGAGGCCAGTGTCCCGACATTCTCCCTCTTCAAATGTGCAAACTGCCTGAGGAGGGGCAACAGGCGCCGGCAGCTCATGCAAAAAATGTTAATGAGGACTGAGGACCAATTTCAGGGCAACCTTGAGCCTCCCCATTGGGGTGCGCGTTATCAGCACGCCGCTTGCTATGGACCCAAAAATGGTCCATAACTAATTTCCACCCCATTATTTCAATTGTACAAAACTGTACAACTTGCGATTATGGTCTAGTCATGAAAAATTGCCATACTATATCAGTAGATGATTAACCTCACAATAAGAAGATGAGTTCAAAACCCACTTGACATTCAAACTCAAATACCTTCAATTTGTAGCTGCTGCCAGTTTGTGATTGGAGTCTTAGATTGGTGGCAATGGAGGCAAAGGTGAGAGAATTAAAGGTGGTAGGATCAAATCTGCCTCTGTGGAAATTGACTGTTTATAGAGTAGTATTGGAGGCAGATGTGGCTTATCATTCATTCTATTTCCCCTCAGCCAAAGAAGTGTGGTAGCAGGAGGCAGCACTGACAGCTTAAATGGAAAAATGTACATAAATAAATAAATCCTATTGATTTTGTGTATAAATACTGTCTACACAAAACTTATACAGGAAAGCAATAGAACTGTCAGTACGGTACAGCACACCACACCTATAATGGACAATTTGGCCAGCTCCCAAGTATTGGATTATAGAAAGACTCTGATGTACAACTGTCTCATGTCTTCTATAGGTTATTCTCTTTGTGGGCTGTTACACATAAATTACATTTTTGTAGGATATAATTTTCCAGTATTTGATGTGAAATATATTTCCATTTGATAAACTGGAGAAATGCTTCAGTCCTTACGGGGTTAAAGAAGTGAAGACTTTCTAAGCCATAACCTTCAATATCAGCTTGTTGATGCTGCTGAAGTTCTTCATTCACCATTGTATATTTTTTGGTCATATTCAAAATGCCTCAGTTCAGCAGTGATATGATAGACAATGTCATGTCCCTAAATGAAATCCCTATAGTGCTATAATCTTGCTCCAAGGGGATTCTATATGTGATAATGGCAAATGAAATCAGCTCGGAGAAGTGACATGAGAAACAATTGGCCTTTCATATACATCCGGTCCGAGAAAGACTAATCAGAATATTTTCTTAATGGTGAGAGTGTAGGAGTTGTGGAGGAGAAAAGAGATTTAGTTGTCAAGGTACACAAATCACTAAAAGCTAGTTCATAGGTACAAAAAGCAATCAAAAAGGTTAATGCAATGTTGGCCTTTATTTCAAGGGGCCTGGAATTCAAAAGTGAGGAAGATCTAATTCAGTTGTACAGCCTTGGTCAGACCCCATCTGGAGTACAGCATTCAGTTTTGGGCACTGTACTGGAAGGATATATTGGCCTTGGAGGGTGTCCAGCACAGATTCACCAGAATGATACTAGGGTTTAAGGGGTTAGATTATGAGGACATGTTGCATAAACTTAATTTGTATTCCCTTGAGTTTAGACGGTTGAGGGGTGATCTAATTGAGGTGTTTAAAATGATAAAGGGATTCAACAGGGTAGATACAGAGAAACTATTTTCTTTGGTGGGGAATCCAGGACAAGAGGGTACAATCTGAAAATTAGAACTAGGCCATTTAGGAGTGAAATCAGGAAGCACTTTTTCACGCAAAGGGTAGTGGAAATCTGGAACTCGCTCCCCTAAAAGGCTGTGGATGTTGGTTCTGTTGGAATTTCCAAGACTGAGATTGCTAGATTTTTGTCAGGTCAGGATATTTAGAGATATGGAGCAAAGGCAGGTAAATGGAGTTGAGATACAGATCAGCCATGATTTAATTGAATAGTGGAGCAGTCTCGAGGGGCTGAATGATCTACTCCTGTTCCTATCTTCCTATGTCTCTCCCTCTCTTATTTATCTCTAGCTATCCAGCAGATCTTCTGGGGTGTTCCTCACAGTGAGTAAGGGGATACAGTTGGGATATCATACTATGTAGCACAGAATATATGTAAATTAGTGACCTTTATTTTTATTATAGATTTCTTTACCTATGCATTTTTTTTATCTCACATCTTGTTAAAGCCCAAGTTACAAAGCAAGATGCTAAGCAATATATAGCTGTTTGGAGGCGGTATGTGGGATTTAGTATTTGAGGTTTCACAGCAGCTGTGGTAGTGGAGGATGCTTGGCTTTGATAGCATCGATGGAGTGCTTCTGGGTATAGCAGTACTCTGGATGGGGAACCAGGCACCGGGAATGTAGAATTTTTGTGGAGATTCCCAAATCCTCAATTTATATTTGTATATATTAGTCAATCTTCAGTGGTTTTGCACACGGGGAGTCAAGACCAAGTGTTATTAAACCTATCTATAGAATTGTCTTACATGTCATTGCGTCAGCGTGAAACAATTTGAATGTGTGCACTGTGGAGCAATTTACCAGCATGAATCTCTTAGGTAATTGTTCATAGTAACCCAAAGCTTGTCTTTCCTTAGGTCAGAACAGAAATTATCAGTTTGTTTGTTTTTGAAAATGACTTTCAAACAAACTGACACATGCTTTTGAGATGTTTCGATGGGAAAACTATTTGCATATGCTTATTTCTATTTAGAGGAGCAAGCTGAGAGGACTTAGGCTGCGTGTGTGAGAGAGAGAGAGAGACAAACAGAGAAAAAGGGGTCGATTTTAGCTGTTCCCACTGGGCAGGAAACGGTCGGCAGTGGGTCAATTGTTCATTTTACACGCAGTCCGATTTTACTTTCCATTGACCCACTGTCACCTGTTTCTCGCCTGACGGGAACCGCTAAAATCAACCAGAAAGAGAGACAGCAGGTGACAGAGAAACTGAATGAGAAGGACAGAGATAGACAACCAGTGAGAGTCGCACAAATAGACAGGGAGTGGAATTGTTACATTTTGTAATATATTCTAAATGATTACAGCACTTGACATTTTTTTGTTTACTTGAATTTGTCTCAAGAGCAGTATCCTTACAAGAGACCACCAGGTTAGCAGCTAAACATTGCAACCAAACTACCTGTGAGTAATCTCACAGGAATTTTGCTAGTTATATATAAAAGTTATGATAGCATCCATGATACTTCAGACTTCAAAAAGTCAGGAGATAAAAGACATAAAATGATAATCATTCCATGCTCAGGTTAACTACAAGCTATTTGCTGCTCATAAGGGAATTTTGCAGATTGACCTGGAATCAGAAATTTCCAATCCCTCTCAGTAATGACAATTATACTCTAGCTAACCTCAGGCTTGTGCTTACTTACAAAAAATATACTTAGAAGAATCATAGGATGATTCAGTACAGAAGAAGGCCATTCGGCCCATGGTGCCTGTGCCAGCTCTTTGAAAGAGCTGTCCAATTAGTCCCAATACCTTGCCCTTTGCCCAAAGCACTGCAAATGTTTCCCCTTGAAGTATTTATCCAATTCCCTTTTGAAAGCAATTATTGAATCTGCTTCCACCACCCTTTCAGGCAGTGCATTCCAGATCATAACTACTCACTGCGTAAAAAAATTTCTCCTTATCTCGCCTCTGGTTCTTTTGCCAATTACCTTAAATCTGTGTCCTCTGGTTACCAACCCTTCTGCCACTGGAAACAGTTTCACCTTAATTACTCTATCAAAACCAAGCATGATTTTAAACACCTCTCTTAAATCTCCTCTTAACATTCTCTGTTCTATGGAGAACAAACCCAGCTTCTCTAGTCTCACGTAACTGAAGTCCCACATCCCTGGTACCATTCTAGTAAATCTCCTCTGCACCCTCTCTAAGGTCTTGACATCCTTCCGAAGTATGGTGCCCAGGATTAGACACAATACTCCAGCTGGGGCCTAACCAGTGATTTATAAAGGTTTAGCAAAACTTCCTTGCTTTTGTACTCTATGGGGTAATTTTTAACTTTGAGTCAGGAAGGGAGCAAGAGGGGAAGATTTTCGGGTGCAAAACCCGGAAAGTAAATGGGTGGGTCGCGATCTGAGATTGCGACCTTAATGATGCCAAGATCTGGGGGGTGGGCTGCCAGGGAGAAAGATCTGGGGTCTGGGGTGGGGTCCGGGGAGAGAGATGCGGGTAGGGGGCCGGGGAGAGAGATGCGGGGGGGGGGGCCGGGGAGAGAGAGTTGGGGGGGTGTGGCTGGGTGGTTGGGGAGAGAAATCCGGGGACGGCCCGGAGAGAGTTCCGGAGTTAGGTGGGGAGGGGAGAGAGATCGGAGGTCAGGTGAAGAGTCAGAGGTTGGGGTGGATCCACCGTCGGGGGGTGGTGGCGGCCGATCGCGGATGTCCTGTCAGCCAGGTGAGCCTGGATGAGGAGAAAGATCTTGTGGGGGGGGGAGAGAGATCCGAGGGGGGGACGGGGAGAGAGATTTAGGGGTGGGGGAGGCCAGGAAGAGAGATCCGGCGGGGGGGGCTGGGAGAGAGATCCGGGAAGGACGGGAAAGAAATCCAGGGTGGGGGAGGGGGCGGGAGAGAGATCCGGGGCAGGGGGCGGGGAGAGAGATTGGAGGTCGGGTGAAGAGGCCGAGGTTGTGGGGGGGATCCACCGTCGGGGGGTGGGGGCGGCCGATCGCGGAGGTCCTGTCAGCAGGTGAGTTTGTTGGGTATTGGTGAGGCCGCACCTGGAATACTGCATACAGTTTTGGTCTCCATACTTAAGAAAAGACATCCTTGCTCTCGAGGCAGTACAAAGAAGGTTCACTCGGTTAATCCCGGGGATGAGGGGTGGACATATGAGGAGAGGTTGAGTAGATTGGGACTCTACTCATTGGAGTTCAGAAGAATGAGAGGCGATCTTATTGAAACATATAAGATTGTGAAGGGGCTTGATCGGGTGGATGCGGTAAGGATGTTCCCAAGGATGGGTGAAACTAGAACGAGGGGGCATAATCTTAGAATAAGGGGCTGCTCTTTCAAAACTGAGATGAGGAGAAACTTCTTCACTCAGAGGGTAGTAGGTCTGTGGAATTTGCTGCCCCAGGAAGCTGTGGAAGCTACATCATTAAATAAATTTAAAACAGAAATAGACAGTTTCCTAGAAGTAAAGGGAATTAGGGGTTACGGGGAGCGGGCAGGAAATTGGACATGAATTTAGATTTGAGGTTAGGATCAGATCAGCCATGATCTTATTGAATGGCCTACTCCTGCTCCTATTTCTTATGTTCTTATGTTCTTATGGATGAAGCACTCCTGCTCCTCCGGGCCCACAAGCAGTGCAATAAAGGCACTTACCTCATGGATCTGGCCCTTCCTGCCTGCTTTCACCTGACGTGATTCAGAAGCGATCACAAAACCCGAACACATAGAGTTAAATTTAATTGTCTGATGCACAAAATATTAAGTACTTCAAGTATCTCATTGAGGTATGTTGCCCTTTTAAGTATCGGCCCGCTGGTTTTAAGTGGGGGTGGGACTTCCTGATGTCTGCTGGACAGACGCAGACAAACCTGCCTGGGTTAAACCCAAAAGTGGATGAGTTGGAGCTGGGATGCGATCCTGCTCCAAAAACCTATTATTTTAACCTTTCACCTGTCCCCAACCTACCCATTCTTGGGGGTTAAAATTATAAAGCTAAGGATCCTGTATGTTTTTTTAACAGCCTTCTCACCTTGTCCTGCCACCTTCAAAGATTTGTGTACATACACCCCCGGGTCTCTCTGTTCCTGCACCCCTTTTAAAATTGTACCATTTAGTTTATATTGCCCCTCCTCATTCTTCCTACCAAAATGTATCACTTCACACTTCTCTGTGTTAAATTGCATCTGCCACGTGCCTGCCCATTTTATCAGTCTGTCTATGTCCTCCTGAAATCTGTTACTATCCTCCTCACTGTTTGCTACATCTCCGAGTTTCATGTCATCTGCAAATTCTGAAATTTTGCCCTGTATACCCGAGTCCAGGTCATTAATATATCACTTTATGGCCTTAAAAGGACAGCACAGCTTAAATGCAGTTTCATCTTAGCAGCAAATAATGTACATTGCGAGGTATAATTTTTCTACCATTTGGAACAGTATAACATCTCAATTATGGTAAACAATATCATGGGAGAACTGCTGGTAATTGAGTGGTATTATAGAATACATTTCAAAAATTCAGAGGGAGGGACAGTGTCCCTTTATGTCTGGGACCTGGATTTGAATCTCTGCCAGCCATAAGGATCCTAAGTAAGATAAGTCTGATTGTCTCAATCTAATTCCCAGTAGGTGTGGGACCATATCAAACCACTAGTCATAAATGGCACAAAATTGAAATCTTACTTAGAGAAGCCATAGTGATAGTTGGCGCTGGAAATGGAAAATTCACACTGTGGCAGTCGAAAAGGCTAAGATTAAACCAAACACACTGTTGTGGCAGAGCATAGTGAAGTTGTTGTAATTGATGCTAACACTGAGGGAGCTGAAATTCCACAGGATTCTGCATGTCTGCCTGGTACCGATCCCAGGATTTTCTGACTGCCTTTTAAGGGACAGGACCCCTGTCCACCCTTGCAAGACAAATGATGGCTGAAGGAGAGAGGGGTGGGGTCCAGGGGTGAAGACTCCTTAAGCTGGGACTTTCCGCTTCTGGGGTTGGAAGGGGATCCGATGTATTAGTGGCAGCCAGTAGGGTGAATGAGGGGAAGCGAAACAACCTCCACAATGCTGTAGATGGGCCCCACCGGTTGGGGTCCAGGCAAGTCTCGGGGCCAATAGGACAATGGTCTGCTTCGGGGGAAGGAAGGGGGGCTCGGTAATTCCCCCACCTCCATAGGCAGGTGGCCACTGGGGTTTCTGGCAGACGGGTGCTAACTATGCCTGAAGTGGCGCTGGTGCCTGCCCCACGCTAATGAGATGTCCTCCAACTGACCCCACAAACTCCAGTGGCGTCAGCAACGGAGAGCACTGTCAGGCACAATTCAGGGATTTCAGGGTCTGGATCCCCAAATGGTTAAAAAATAAACTATTCCCAGGCACTGTTACCTCTCACTTTGCTGAGCAAAAAATTTACCAAAAACAAAAGATATATATTATATATATACATAGACACACACCTCAGTGAAACCTTGAAATGTATGAGTGTTGAAGACAATTTAAAATGTAGCTGAGCTTACATGACATTTTCTTCACTGAAGTGGAATGAAGAACAAAATCGTCTTGAAAATCCTGGACAAAGGTTGTAACATTAACATTCTTGTTTTGAGACTTAGAAGTATTTTACCTTTTACATTAACTTAAAAAAATATAGATTCCCTCTGCCCTTGAGGCTCTTCAAGCTGATGAACACTGGCTCAGATACAAAGCAATCAGTTCTTGTCTCAGCTGCTTTGTTAGCTTATTGGTTTAGGCAGCCAGTCTTAAAACCATGGTTACAGGTTTCTGATGTTCCCTCTGAGCCAAGGTCAAAAAGGGAAAATGAAATGTCACAAATGTTGAATGTGTATTTAATAAAAGCGTGGACAGAGCCTGTTAATTCCAAAGGATCAAATTGCGCATTCGCTTGATTTAATTAATGGGGGGGGGGTGGTGTGGAGGGGTGCTGCGGGTATTTGGGGGTGCTGGAGAACTCCATTTCATTCTAGGTACCACAAACCTCTTCTTTATAAATGACTACAATTTTGGTATATCTGGTGCACACAGGAAGTCTTCTCCCAGGGATCATTAATGTAAAATAAATAGGTTGCTTCAGAAATGCAGACTAGACATTGAAATAATGACATGAAATATTTCATCTGCTTCATTGTCAAATCAAACACGTGCTTTATGTGCTCCAGTACTTTGATGTAAACTAAATAGAGATTCTGGACAGGCTTAAAGGGCTGAGAACTAATAAACTCATTATAGAATCATAGGGCTCGATTTTTGGACGTCCGAGCGGGTGGGTTCGTGGCAAGGGGGCTCCGAAAATCGGGGATTCCCGGGGATGGCGGGATCCCACTTAAACCAATTAATGTGATAGTTCAGGTGGTTAGCAGACCTGATTTGTAGGATATTTTAGGAGGGGTGGGATTTTCATCTAAACTGAGAGGGCCCGATTTTACCAGGGGTGCGGGTTCTGGGCGGGTGGGCAACGTGCCCGGTGAAATTAGTGGGTTGCCCGCGCGATCGTAGCAAGCAACACACTAATTGGAACCACTTACCTGCTCCTCCGGGTTCCCCGATGCTGATCTGCGCGTCGGGCGGGCTGCGCATGCGCAGTAAGATCTGTCAGCTGGAGGCGCTCTATTTAAAGGGGCAGTCCTCCACTGACAGATGCTGCCACAAACAGCAAAAATTACAGCATGGAGCAGCCCAGGGGGAAGGCTGCTCCCAGTTTAATGATGCCTCACCCCAGGTATCATTAGATGGGGTGAGGAGGAGGGGGAGGACAGAGATCTTCCACCCGGCGGGCGGGAGGAAGCGGCCTGCCTCTGCCATCAAGAAGGCCTGGCTCGAGGGGGCAGAGGAGGTCATTTAGGGAAGGAAACCTGCCGTCCTTACCCGATCTGGCCTATATGTGACTCCAGACCCACAGCAATGTGGTTGATTCTTAATTGCCCTCTGAAATGGCCTAGCAAGCCACTCAGTTGTAAAATCTCGCTACGAAAAGTCATAATAAGAATAAACCCGGACGGACCACCCGGCATCGGACCACTAGGCACCGGACACGACAACGGCAACGGCAAACCAAGCCCAGTCGACCCTGCAAGGTCCTCCTTACTAACATCTGGGGACTTGTGCCAAAATTGGGAGAGCTGTCCCACAGACTAGTCAAGCAACAGCCTGACATAGCCATACTCACAGAATCATACCTTTCAGCCAACGTCCCAGACTCTTCCATCACCATCCCTGGGTATGTTCTGTCCCACCGGCAGGACAGACCCACCAGAGGTGGCGGTACAGTGATATACAGTCAGGAGGGAGTGGCCCTGGGAGTCCTCAACATTGACTCTGGTCCCCATGAAATCTCATGGCATCAGGTCAAACATAGGCAAGGAAACCTCCTGCTGATTACCACCTACCGTCCTCCCTCAGCTGATGAATCAGTCCTCCTCCATGTTGAACACCACTTGGAGGAAGCACTGAGGGTAGCAAGGGCACAAAATGTACTCTGGGTGGGGGACTTCAATGTCCATCACCAAGAGTGGCTCGGTAGCACCACTACTGACCGAGCTGGCCGAGTCCTGAAGGACATAGCTGCTAGACTGGGCCTGCGGCTGGTGGTGAGCGAACCAACGCGAGGGAAAAACTTACTTGACCTCGTCCTCACCAATCTACCTGTCGCAAATGCATCTGTCCACGACAGTATTGGTAGGAGTGACCACCGCACAGTGCTAGTGGAGATGAAGTCCCGTCTTCGCACTGAGGACACCATCCAACGTGTTGTGTGGCACTACCACCGTGCTAAATGGGATAGATTCAGAACAGATCTAGCAGCTCAAAACTGTGAATCTATGAGGCACTGTGAGCCAGCAGCAGCAGCAGAATTGTATTCCAGCACAATCTGTAACCTCATGGCCCGGCATATTCCTCACTTTACCATTACCAACAAGCCAGGAGATCAACCCTGGTTCAATGAGGAGTGTAGAAGAGCATGCCAGGAGCAGCACCAGGCGTACCTAAAAATGTGGTGCCAACCTGGTGAAGCTACAACTCAGGACTACATGCATGCTAAACAGCGGAAGCAACATGCTATAGACAGAGCTAAGCGATTCCACAACCAACGGATCAGATCAAAGCTCTGCAGTCCTGCCACATCCAGTCATTAATGGTGGTGGACAATTAAACAACTAACGGGAGGAGGAGGCTCTGCAAACATTCCCATCCTCAATGATGGCGGAGTCCAGCACGTGAGTGCAAAAGACAAGGCTGAAGCGTTTGCAACCATCTTCAGCCAGAAGTGCCGAGTGGATGATCCATCTCTGCCTCCTCCCGATATCCCCACCATCACGGAAGCCAGTCTTCGGCCAATTCGATTCACTCCACGTGATATCAAGAAACGGCTGAGTGCACTGGATACAGCAAAGGCTATGGGCCCCGACAACATCCCAGCTGTAGTGCTGAAGACTTGTGCTCCAGAACTAGCTGCACCTCTAGCCAAGCTGTTCCAGTACAGCTACAACACTGGCATCTACCCGACAATGTGGAAAATTGCCCAGGTATGTCCTGTCCACAAAAAGCAGGACAAATCCAATTCGGCCAATTACCGCCCCATCAGTCTGCTCTCAATCATCAGCAAAGTGATGGAAGGTGTTGTCGACAGTGCTATCAAGCGGCACTTACTCACCAATAACCTGCTCACCGATGCTCAGTTTGGGTTCCGCCAGGACCACTCTGCTCCAGACCTCATTACAGCCTTGGTCCAAACATGGACAAAAGAGCTGAATTCCAGAGGTGAGGTGAGAGTGACTGCCCTTGACATCAAGGCAGCATTTGACAGAGTGTGGCACCAAGGAGCCCTATTAAAATTGAAGTCAATGGGAATCAGGGGGAAAACTCTCCAGTGGCTGGAGTCATACCTAGCACAAAGGAAGATGGTAGTGGTTGTTGGAGGCCAAGCATCTCAGCCCCAGGACATTGCTGCAGGAGTTCCTCAGGGCAGTGTCCTAGGCCCAACCATCTTCAGCTGCTTCATCAATGACCTTCCCTCCATCATAAGGTCAGAAATGGGGATGTTTGCTGATGACTGCACAGTGTTCAGTTCCATTCGCAACCCCTCAATTAATGAAGCAGTCCGACCCGGCATGCAGCAAGACCTGGACAACATCCAGGCTTGGGCTGATAAGTGGCAAGTAACATTCACGCCAGATAAGTGCCAGGCAATGACCATCTCCAACAAGAGAGAGTCTAACCACCTCCCCTTGACATTCAATGGCATTACCATCGCCGAATCCCCCACCATCAACATCCTGGGGGTCACCATTGACCAGAAACTTCACTGGACCAGCCATATAAATACTGTGGCTACGAGAGCAGGTCAGAGGCTGGGTATTCTGCGGCGAGTGACTCACCTCCTGACTCCCCAAAGCCTTTCCACCATCTACAAGGCACAAGTCAGGAGTGTGATGGAATACTCTCCACTTGCTTGGATGACTGCAGCTCCAACAACACTCAAGAAGCTCGACACCATCCAAGATAAAGCAGCCCACTTGATTGGCACCCCATCCACCACCCTAAACATTCACTCCCTTCACCACCGGCGCACTGTGGCTGCAGTGTGTACCATCCACAGGATGCACTGCAGCAACTCGCCAAGGCTTCTTCAACAGCACCTCCCAAACCCGCGACCTCTACCAGCTAGAAGGACAAGAGCAGCAGGCACATGGGAACAACACCACCTGCACGTTCCCCTCCAAGTCACACACCATCCCGACTTGGAAATATATCGCCGTTCCTTCATCGTCGCTGGGTCAAAATCCTGGAACTCCCTTCCTAACAGCACTGTGGGAGAACCGTCACCACACGGACTGCAGCGGTTCAAGAAGGCGGCTCACCACCACCTTCTCGAGGGCAATTAGGGATGGGCAATAAATGCTGGCCTCGCCAGCGACGCCCATATCCCATGAACGAATAAATGAAATCAAGGCAAAACACAGAGGCGTGATTGAGTGATGGTTGCATGGTGATCCGCTGCATGCATTAGTGTGGGTGGGGATGAGCGTGAGGGAGATGCATGGGAGGCTGCATGTAAGATATAGCCACGAGATTGTATGAGGATTGGGCTGTGTGGTAGTGTTTGAATGGGAACTGGGGCGGTGAGTACGTGCTGGCAAGGTGAGGATTATAGTTGAGTGGATGTGAGGAGTGATGCGAGAGCGTTGTGGTGGCAGTGCAGAAGGAATTGTGTGGTGGTGGAGGTGATGTGGAAGACGGAGTGTGGGAGAATGCATAAGTATACTCACTTTGGCTGACCTGGTTAGGTCATTAAATCTCTTCCTGCACTGCATCCAGGTTCTGAACACATTGCCACTGCTGGTGACCTCCTCGGCCACCTCCAGCCAGGCTATCTTGGTGGTGGAGGGAGGACACTTCCTCCCATCCGATGGGAAAAAAAATTCCCTCCTCCTCCTCACCCCATCGAGCAGCACCTGGAGTGAGGAGTCAGAGAACCTTGGAGCAGTCTTGCCTCTGGCCTGCTCCATGATCCTAAATTGGTTCTTTGCTGCAGAAGGAACTTTGGAGGACTGCCCCTTTAAATAGGGCTCCTCCTGCTGACAGCCTGTGATGCGGGTGCGCAGTGCGCCCGCTGCGCAGGTCTAGAATGGGAAACCCGGAAGCCAAGATAAGTGCCTTCAATTAGGCTGCGATCGCATGCTGAGCACCCCGAATTCACTGGGCGGGTTATTCACGCGCCCAGTCGACCCCCGCTGCCAACCTGCCTCCCTCCTAATATCGAGTCCATAGAGTCTTACAGCCCAGAAGGAGGCCATTTGGCCTGTCGTGCCTGTGCTGGCTCTTTGAAAGAGCCGTCTAATTTAGTCCCACACCCCAACTTTTTCCCCATAGCCCTGCAAATTAGTCCTCTTCAAGTACATGTCCAATTGGGACAGATAAACTATATACTAGGGTATTTAGAGGGAAAAGAGAGGATTGTAATGCCAGGCACCCAAATCTCAGGGACAGGGTCATTTCCGTAGTCAGGCCTGACAGTCCACACCTGTATGGGTGCTTCAGAAATGTCTGCCCCAACCACCCAGCAGATCTGGGTTCCACCCCAAGTTGCGTCCATTCATAATCCACCTACTTTGTGTCTTCATTTACCATCAGAATTTTGCACCCTCTCCCTCCTCTACTTCTTTCAAAGTTTTACCATTTAGTATATATTTTCTGTCCTTATTCTTCCTTCCAAAGTGTATCATCTCACATTTCCCTTTATTAAATTTTACATGGCATCTATCTGTCTAATCAGGTCACCTGTCCATATCCTCCTGAAGTCACTTGTTATCTTCTTCACAGCTAACCATGCTCAATATTTTTGTGTTCTCTGCAAATTTTGATGCTGTTTTCCCCATACCCTAGTCCAGACCTTTTATATATGGAGAAGAAAGAAAGAATTTAAATTTATATAGCACATTTCGTAACCTCAGGACGCCCCAAAGTATTTCACAGCCAATGAAGTACTTTTGAGTTGTTGTCGCTGTTGTAATGTAGGGAAACGTGGCAGCCATTTGCATACAGCAAGGCCCCATAAACTGAAATGAGATGAATGACCAGATAATTTGTTTTTAGTGATGCTGGATGAGGGATAAATATTGTCCAGGACACTGAGAGAGCTCCCCATTCTTCTTCAAATAGCACCATGTGATCTTGCACATCCACCTGAGAGAGCAGACAGGATCTCAATTTAACAGCTCATCCAAAAGGCAGAACCTCTGACAGTGCCTCACTGAGGATGTGTTGCACTGAAGTGCCAGCCTAGACTATATATGATTAAGTCTCTGAAGTGGGGCTTGAACCCATAACCTGAATTAGAGATGAGAGTGCTGCCACTGAGCCAAGACTGCCACCATGAGCAATGGTCCCAACATTCATTCAGTCTGTAAAACATCCAATTACCATGATTCTGTTTTCTGCCCTTTAACCAACTTCCTATCCATGCTGCCACATTCCCTTTAATACCATGCACCTTAATTTTATCAACAAGCCTCCTATGCAGCATCTTATCAAATACCTTTTGAAAATCCATATGCACCACATCCACTGTATTTGCTTTATTAATACACTCCATTGTTTCCTCAAAGTAATCTGTTAAGTTTGTCAGACATAATTTGCCTTTTACAAACCTATGCTGGATTAATATGTGTCTTTCTAAACAAGTATTAACTGTTGGAAGCTGACCTGCTACTAATCTAGGTTGATAGATCTACGGTCACATTTCTCCTTTCATCTTTTTGAACAGAGATGGAACACCTTCCATATCTAAGGATATTTGAAAGATTGTAGTCAAAGTCTCTGATTTCCCTCTGCATTGTAGAATGCCTGCATCAGGGGCTGGTGTCTTTTCCAGTTCTGAGTTTCACGTTTATTTTTCTGTACTACTTCCTTATCTACAGTTAGCCTACCTAATTGCTCTACATCATTCTCTTTTACTCTGTCATTCCTATTACCACACTCTTCTGTGAAAACTAAGGCAAAGTACTCTTTCATATCTCCCCCATTCCTTCATTCTCCATAAGAAGGTTTCCTTTTTCATCACTCAACAGCCTACCCTTTCGTTAACTATTCTTATACCTTTTTATATGTTTATATAACATCCTTTACTGTTTCCCTTTGTTACCTGCCAGTCTTCCTTCATACTTTGAAGGGGTGAGAGGGACACCCGTTGGAAATCGGCGGGGTAACTTCTTTAACTACGCAGATCAGGCTTCGATGACATCAGAATGAGAATGACAGTTTTAAAAATGAGGCGTTGCCGGACTGGGAGCCAATGTAGGTCAGTGAGCACAGGGGTGATGGATGAATGGGACTTGATGCTAATTAGGGTACGAGCAGCAGAGTTTTGGATGAGCTCAAGCTTATGGAGGATGGGAGGCCGGCCAGGAGAGCATTGGAATAGTCATGTCCAGAGGTAACAAAGGCATGGATGACAGTTTCGGCAGCAGATGAGCTGAGGCAGGGCCTGAGACGGGCGATGTTACGGAGGTGGAAGTAGGCGGTCTTGGTGATGGAGCGGATATGTGGTCGGAAGGTCATCTCCAAATCAAATAGGACGCCATGGTTGTGAATGGTCTGGTTCAGCCTCAGACAGTGGCCGGGGAGCGGGATGGAGTCAGTGGATAGGGAACGGAGTTTGTGCCGGAGACTGAAGATAATGGCTTCGGTCTTCCCTTCCCAATATTTAGTTGGAGGAAATCTTTGCTCATCCAGTACTGGATGACTCATGTAAGAAACTACCAGCTGTTATAAAGGGAGTTGGCATTCTGGAAGGTTAAGAAGGAAGACCTTCATAATTTAAACCCATCTGAAGATGTTGCAATTTTGTGATCATGTTCTGTTTCAATATTGATGCATTATAAATTGTTTTACTGAATTATAGAATTGTTCAATATTGCTGTGTGGTCAGGATTTACAAGAATCAAAAGGCAATTTTCTGTGCTAATCAGATAGTGCAAATCATCCAAAATCCTGACTTAAACAAGTTACAATTTGTAACTTGTTTTTCAGTTCACCAGTTCATTCTGAGTTCTGGGAGTTGGACAGATGGAAGAATCCATAGGGAAGATTGTCCTAGGTCTCTACTCCGGAGCACTGGATACCTCGGTGCAGTGAATATTGGGAAAATTAATTTAAATGAATGGAGGAACATTGGACAGATTCCATTACAGGTCTGTACTCTGAACTCTGGTTTTCAAATATTTGCTGCACCCAGACAATCTGTGGCACCATGGCACAGACTCAGGAACATGTCCCCTCATAACTTACAAGTATCACATTTCTACTCCAATTGGCACACTGATACTGGCACTGGGATGAGAAGATGATCCATAGAGTCATAGAGTCATAGAGTTATACAGCACGGATAGAGGCCCTTCGGCCCATCGTGTCCGCGCCGGCCATCTAATCCCATATTCCAGCATTTGGTCCGTAGCCTTGTATGCTATGGCATTTCAAGTGCTCATCCAAATGCTTCTTGAATGTTGTGAGGGTTCCTGCCTCCACAACCCTTTCAGGCAGTGAGTTCCAGACTCCAACCACCCTCTGGGTGAAAAAGTTCTTTCTCAAATCCCCTCTAAACCTCCCGCCTTTTACCTTGAATCTATGTCCCCTTGTTATAGAACCCTCAACGAAGGGAAAAAGCTCCTTAGTATCCATCCTATTTGTGCCCCTCATAATTTTGTACACCTCAATCATGTCCCCCCTCAGCCTCCTCTGCTCCAAGGAAAACAAACCCAATCTTCCCAGTCTCTCTTCATAGCTGAAGCGCTCCAGCCCTGGTAACATCCTAGTGAATCTCCTCTGCACCCTCTCCAAAGCGATCACATCCTTCCTGTAGTGTGGCGACCAGAACTGCACACAGTACTCCAGCTGTGGCCTAACCAGTGTTTTATACACTTCCAGGAAAATCCGAGTAATCAAGGCTTGTGTTTTGCAAAATATAGCATATATTTGTTGAGAAATTATTGAAAAATGCAATTAACTCATTATTAACTTTGGTCATTATACTTATGTTTAAAATTGTACTCAATAGTCTTTGCCAAATTATTTTGTGCTTTATATGTTCATTTAATTGTAAATAAACATATTGGTTGCTTTAGTCACAAAAAAAGGACCTGGTCCATGTGTAATATTAGCCTATTTGAAAGAATGTGTAGTGTAGCATCAGGGTATGTACATAGAAGTTACAACACGGACACAGGCCATTCGGCCCAAGCAGTCCACGTTGGCGTTTACCTTCAATGCAAGCAAATGGTTTTAATCACATTTACCCACCCTGTTTCCTTGAATTCTTTTTCCATCCCTTTTTGTATAATCAAGTAAACAAGGATAATTTTAATCCTTGGAGTAATGCACCTCTGCAGAGGTAGGTTATGTAAAAAGGTGTAGCTTTTGGCGAGGAAGAAAAGGATACCGTCTTTTCCTGGAAGTGTTGTGAAATTAGTGAAGGAGAAAACTGTCCTATTAAAAATCTGAAATTGTAACAACGTGTTTCAAGGTTTGCTGAGGAGAAAGTCATCAGTGAGAGGGGAAAAAAAACTGGCTGGGTAGGTGGCAGTCCTTCCAGATCTACTTTAAGATACTTCCAGCTGGGTAACTGATGAACAACATTGACGGCATTCCTGGAGAGATCGTAGGCTGAATTCTATACCCTCCCCCAGCTGAATGGCGGTCTGGATATGTGGAGTAATTGGGATAAATAGAAAGAGAAACGTGTGGAAATTCATCCGACAATTTATTTGGAAAAGGGCCCCTGTAGCTTTACAGTTAATGCAGTTACTGTTTTTCATGATTGATGGGCCAAACCCTTGGATGTTGTGTTAAATTACTGAGTGTGACTCATCTGTTCATTGTTTCCTTCAGAGAGTTTTGAGCAGTAACAACAGAAAATTAAATTTCCCTGTAGAGAGAAAACATTGTGACAGGCCATTGTTGCAGCACTGTAGCATCCGAGGAAATGATACAATATATATAGAAAACATCCTTTAGAAGAATTATAATTACTACATGTATAAAACAGAAGTGTCATGTTCCAAACAAGCACAACATATGGCTATTAGCTCAATGGTAGCAGTTGCTGTACACTACCCAGTAGAAGAATGATTAGCAATTTACTGTGGTTAGAGACATTTTTGGGTTGATCACAGGGTCTGACATGAATGCACAGTTTAAGTTAGTTGGTAGATATGTCAAGCTGTCCATCAGAGATAATGAAAACTATTGTTTTTTTTGTAAATGATAGTCAGAGGCATGACGCAATAAAGAGCCATACAACTTGCCTATAATTCTCGGCTCAGAAGATTTCAGTTTATATCCTTAAATAATGGTTTGCATTCTTGCACATTCATGGGGCATCATTTTAGCACCCGCTATCGGGTGCGTTCCTGGCGGGGGGGCTCCGAAGATCGGAGAATCCCGGAGCGGGACCGGAGCCCGGCTCCAACCCGCCCACTTCCGGGTTCCCCACTGACGCGCCGGTGTGCGCGCGCAGCCCCCGCTGGTGGGAATCCCACAGGCAATTAAAGCCAGCGGGGTTCCACTTGAAAGTATTTATCTTGCTTGTTCAGGTCATTAACTGACCTGATTAAGGGATTATGTGCGGAGGGGTGGGATTTTATAGCAAACTGGGACTGTTTCCCATACTGGGGGAAACACTCCCAGTTCAAATGGACCTGTCGCAGCTGTCAGCCTGTAGCAGCTGCAAAGGTCCATTTGACAGGTGTGGGGGGGAGACCCTCACTCATTGCAGGAGGCCACTCTGTCACTTGGGACAAAGTTTGGCCTCCACCGCCCTCCTCCTGACAATCAAAGTCACCAACTTGCACACTTACCCCGGGGTCCAGAGACATGTACCTACCTTGCGGACCCCCTCAGATGTACATCTTCCGGATGGGGGCCGCCGTAGCTGTAGTCATGACCTCCTCGGAGGGTGAACAGCATCACCAGCCTCGCCATCCATGCCGTCCACCTCTGACACGTGGAGCTCCACAACAGAGTGCTGTGACACATCCACCTGTACAGCAGGAGGGAGGGCTACCGCAGAGAGAGATGCGTCGCAGAGGGCACTACCCTCGCCACAGGGTCCACAGACCGAGGCTCAGCTTCCTGGACCTCTCTGAGCAGCAGTGCACACGGAGGCTCAGAGTCACTCGACATGTAGTCGTGGACATCTGCAGCCTCCTTCATGCCAAGCTGCTCCTGGCTGGCCCGAGCACCATCTTCTTACCTGTCGCTGTCAAAGTCACCACTGCCCTCAACAACTTCTCCTCCGCATCCTTCCAGGGTGCCACCGGGGACATCGCCGATGTCTCTCAGCCGTCTGCACAAAAGAGCCCTGCAAATACACCTACACCCACTCTGCAGTGACACAATGGGTGTCATCAGTTATGGGTCTTCATAGTGATCCTCAGGAAAGGGCATTATTGCACAAACCAGACAAGATTCGCAAAGACGTGGCAATAGTGGTGCCAATATAATATGTGATGTGAGTTGGTCAGAAATTCAATATAAGTAAAAACCATGACAAACCCCCAAACACCCTTGTGCATCCCCTTCATGCTCACGACACGTTTGCCTTACGCTGCCTACTGCACATATTGATGCATGCCCTGTGGCTGCAGCACAGGTAGTGGCAGGTTGAGTGAGGCTGACCGTGAAAGAGATGCGCGAGAGGGTGAGTATGAGATAGAGCCATGAGATTGTATGAGGATTGGGTTGAGTGGTAGTGGCGGGATGAGTACTGGCGAGGTGAGTAAGTGCAGGTAAGATGAGGATGAGGTTTGAGTGGGTGTGAGGGGTGATGTGACAGAGTAGTGTTGGCAGTGCAGAAGGAGGTGTGGGGTGGGGGCGGTGATGTGGCAGATGGAGTGTAGGAGAATGAGTAAGTGTACTCACTTTGGCTGACCTACTGAGGTCATTGGAGCGCCTCCTGCACTGTATGCAGGTGGGTGATATGTTGGTGGTGCAGGTGACCTCCTCTGCCACCTCGAGCCAGGCCTTCCTGGCGGCAGAGGCGGGCCGCTTCCTCCCGCCCGCCGGGGGGAAGATCTCTGTCCTCCCCCTTCTCCTCACCCCATGTATTGATACCTGGAGTGAGGCATCATTAAAGTGGGAGCAGCCTTCCCCCTGGGCTGCTCCATGCTGTAATTTTTTCTATTTGTTGCAGCATCTGTCAGTGGAGGACTGCCCCTTTAAATAGAGCTCCTCCAGCTGACAGATCTTACAGCGCATGCGCAGCCCGCCCGACGCGCAGATCAGCAGTGGGGAACCCGGAAGACAAGGTAAGTGGATCCAATTGGGCTGTGATCGCGCGGGTGGCTGACTAATTTCACCGGCCGCATTACCCACACACCCAATAGCCCCCCCCCGCCGCGAACCCGCAGCCCTGGTAACATCGAGTCCATGGTTTCAGTAACCAAGGATTTCCTTATGTGAAAGGAGGTTGGCTTTGCATTTTTATGATGCATGTGTTGACACAAAGTGGCTCCATCAGTTGCTAAGTTATTAACATTTATTGACTTTTATAAAAGTGGTTGAATTGCTTATGTTGTCCATATAAGAATGGAATGAGAGGATTTTATTGAAGAAGCAAAGAATGTTGGCAATTTGGCTCGTTTGTATTGATCAAAATAAGTCAAATGCTGTTCAATTTTTCTTGTGATGGTGAGACAAGGTGACAAACAGTATTGTACTTAGTCTATAGATTGACTGCTGGTCAAATGAAAAAAAATGTTTCTTAATGCAAAATATACCTGTGCATATTTCATTCTAAGTCTAGTAGTTACTGTTTGTGATATTAACAGGTAAATGCTTAATACATTTGTATGACATTCCTCTGCAATTTTAATGCAGGCATTAGCCCATTTAAATTTAAATTTGCTAACATCTCTGTAAAAATAGAGGAGACAGAATGTGCCAAGCATTGACCTGCAACTATTGCCAGCAGTAACTCCCAGGCTTTACTTGAATGCAAGTCACACCATGAGGCTATTTACAAGGAATTGTCACTGATTACAAAATGTTGCAGTGCTTCGCATTGTGCGACTTCAAAAATTCTAATGAGAAAATCCTCTACAAGAGCTCCTACGTATTTAGATCGCTCCCACACACTGCTCTGTGAAATTGTATTTTGAAACTGTATCATGTAGTACACTCCAGTCACACAGACAGACAATGTGACAGCAGCAGAATGTAAAAAAGTTGCAAAGACCGTATCCTTCTGGACTGTAATTCAGCAGGCTGTTGCATTTGTGTGCTGGAGTGTTTGCAGCCATTTCATGCCTCAGCCTCATTAAGACCCCAAATTTCATACAAAGGTAACGCAATATTGTGGGATGTATGCTGGGTTTTACTCTTTTTTGCTTTCCTTGTGTACCCATTTGGAATGGAATGAAAGGACGCTCCGTGGACCAAAGAACTCTTAAAATGGCATAATAAGAATAAAACCGAATGGACCACCCGGCATCGGACCACTAGGCACCAGACACGACAACGGCAACGGCAAACCAAGCCCAGTCGACCCTGCAAGGTCCTCCTTACTAACATCTGGGGACTTGTGCCAAAATTGGGAGAGCTGTCCCACAGACTAGTCAAGCAACCGCCTGACATAGCCATACTCACAGAATCATACCTTTCAGCCAACGTCCCAGACTCTCCCATTACCATTCCTGGGTATGTTCTGTCCCACTGGCAGGACAGACCCACCAGAGGTGTTGAACAGTGATATACAGTCAGGAGGGATTGGCCCTGGGAGTCCTCAACATTGACTCCGGACCCCTTGAAATCTCATGGTATCAGATCAAACATGGGCAAGGAAACTCCTGCTGATTACCACCTACCGTCCTCCCTCAGCTGATGAATCAGTCCTCCTCCATTTTGAGCACTACTTGGAGGAAGCACTAAGGATAGCAAGGGCACAGAATGTACTCTGGGTGGGGGTCTTCAATGTCCATCACCAAGAGTGGCTTGGTAGCACCACTACTGACCGAGCTGGCCGAATCCTGAAGGACATAGCTGCTAGACTGGGCCTGCGACAGGCGGTGAGCGAACCAACATGAGGGATGACCCTACTTGACCTCGTCCTCACCAATCTACCTGTCGCAGATGCATCTGTCCATGACAGTATTGGTAGGAGTGACCACCGCACAGTCCTTGTGGAGATGAAGTCCCATCTTCACACTGAGGACACCATCCAACGTGTTGTGTGGCAGTACCATCGTACTAAATGGGATAGATTCAGAACAGATCTAGCAGCTCAAAACTGGGCATCCATGAGGCGCTGTGGGCCATCAGCAGCAGCAGAATTGTATTCCAGCACAATCTGTAACCTCATGGCCCGGCATATTTCTCATTCTACCATTACCAACAAGCCAGGGGATCAACCCTGGTTCAATGAGGAGTGTAGAAGAGCATGCCAGGAGCAGCACCAAGTGTACCTAAAAAGGAGGTGCCAACCTGGTGAAGCTACAACACAGTACTACATGCATGCTAAACAGTGGAATCAACATGCTATAGACAGAGCTAAGCGATTCCACAACCAATGGATCAGATCAAAGCTCTGCAGTCCAGCCACATCCAGTCGTGAAAAGTGGTGGATAATTAAACAACTAACGGGAGGAGGAGGCTCCGTAAAGATCCCCATCCTCAATGATGGCAGAGTCCAGCACGTGAGGGCAAAAGACAAGGCTGAAGCATTTCAAACATCTTCAGCAAGAAGTGCCAAGTGGATGATCCATCTCGGCCTTCTCCCTATATCTCCACCATCACAGAAGCCAGTCTTCAGCCAATTCGATTCACTCCACGTGATATAAAGAAACGTCTGAGTGCACTGGATACAGCAAAGGCTATGGGCCCCGACAACATCCCGGCTGTAGTGCTGAAGACTTGTGCTCCAGAACTAGTCGCGCCTCCAGCCAAACTGTTCCAGTACAGTTACAACACTGGCATCTACCCGACAATGTGGAAAATTGCCCAGATATGTCCTGTCCATAAAAAGCAGGACAAATCCAATCCGGCCAGTTAACGCCCCATCAGTCTACTCTCAATCATCATCATAGTGATGGAAGGTGTCGTTGACAGTGCTATCAAGCGGCACTTACTCACCAATAACCTGCTCACCGATGCTCAGTTTGGGTTCCGCCAGGACCACTCAGCTCCAGACCTTATTACAGCCTTGGTCCAAACATGGACAAAAGAGCTGAATTCCAGAGGTGAAGTGAGAGTGACTGTCCTTGTCATCAAGGCAGCATTTGACGGAGTGTGGCACCAAGGAGCCTGAGTAAAATTGAAGTCAATGGGAATCAGGGGGAAAACTCTCCAGTGGCTGGAGTCATACCTAGCACAAAGGAAGATGGTAGTGGTTGTTGGAGGCCAAGCATCTCAGCCCCAGGGCATTGCTGCAGGAGTTCCTCAGGGCAGTGTCCTAGGCCCAACCATCTTCAACTGCTTCATCAATGACCTTCCCTCCATCATAAGGTCAGAAACGGGGATGTTTGCTGATGATTGCACAGTGTTCAGTTCCATTTGCAACCACTCAAATAATGAAGAATTCCGTGTCCGCATGCAGCAAGACCTGGACAACATCCAGGCTTGGGCTGATAAGTGGCATGTAACATTCACACCAGACAGTGCCAGGCAATGACCATCTCCAACAAGAGAGAGTCTAACCACCTCCCCATGACATTCAACGGCCTTACCATCGCCGAGCCCCCCACCATTGCCATTGACCAGAAACATTAACTGGACCATCCACATAAATACTGTGGCTACAAGAGCAGGTCAGAAGCTGGGTATTCTGCGGCAAGTGACTCACCTCCTGACTCCTCCTGACTTTCCACCATCTACAAGGCACAAGTCAGGAGTGTGATGGAATACTCTCCACTTGCCTGGATGAGCGCAGCTCCAACAACACTCAAGAAGCTTGACACCATCCAAGACAAAGCAGCCCGCTTGATTGGCACGCCATCCACCACCCTAAACCATCACTCCCTTCACCACCAGCGCACCGTGGCTGCAGTGTGTACCATCCACAGGATGCACTGCAGCAACTCGCCAAGGCTTCTTCAACAGCACTTCCCAAACCCGCGATCTCTACCACCTAGAAGGACAAGAGCAGCAGGCACATGGGAACAACACCACCTGCTCGTTTCCCTCCAAGTCACACACCATCCCGACTTGGAAATATATCGCCGTTCCTTCATCGTCGTAGGGTCAAAATCCTGGAACACCCTACCTAACAGCACTGTGGGAGAACCTTCACCACACGGACTGCAGCGGTTCAAGAAGGCGGCTCACCACCACCTTCTCAAGGGCAATTAGGGATGGGCAATAAATGTTGGCCTTGCTAGCGACGCCCACATCCCATGAACGAATGAAAAAAAAGATGTGTATGATTTTTTTTCTGATTGGTTAGAGTGGGAGGGATTTTCAGGCCCACCCGCCAGGCAGAAACAGAGCAATAGCTCCCGGAAAATGGTGGGGTTTGATTTATCGCCCGATTCTCGCCAATGGTGTGGCCAATGTTATCTTCCCTAGCGCCTACCGTTTGACAGCCAGTGCACCTGCCTGAGTCAGGTGGTACGCCCTTTTAATGTGAAAATCGGTGTGCTATCACACACATAGGACCCCAGAATCCCAATTTATTACTCAACTGCATGGTCTATGCTCCGCCCAAGCCCAGAAGGGAAGCGTTACTTTATTTTTATGCGGCCCGGAAGAGGAGGAGTGCTTTTCCGTGCTCCAAAAAAACAACCAGGGCCCACTACCGCACTTGGTCCACCCATCCCGAGAACGGAACCCTCCCGCGGGCCAGGATGCCTGCAGGCTGCCCCAGGGCGCTCGTTAATAGCGCACACCCCAGCGGCCCTATGTTAATGAGGACCGGCTCTCAAAATGGACCAGGCTTCCCACTGTACTATCAGTGGCTGGCCTGCGCACTTTGCCAGCCGACCGCCCAAAACCTGTACGGAGGGAATATCTACCCAATATCTTTAGCACAGTGTTGTTTATATTTGAGATTTTTCCCCCATATTTTTGATTTTTTTTTGATTAGAAAGATTTTTGGAGGATAGTTTTTTGTTTACTTGTCTCTGCCAAGATCACTTACAAACATCTTTCCAAATTTTTTCCCCACACCCCAGTGCTGCCAGAGCCCAGCACGCTCATCCCAGTGCTGCCAGACTCCGTGTTCCAACACCTCTTCATTCAAGCCCCAGCTTTCCCCTCAGTGTTGTTCAGTAAGAGCATAGGATGCCCCCAAGTGATCCCAAACTCCAGGACGGCGGTAAAACCATAATAGGTTGGTCGAACGTATTACCAAGTACAGTCCCCACCACTTATGAAGCCTCCTGACTACTTTTCTTTTTCAAATAATGTACATATATGTAACTGTTTGATAACTTTGTCACTTGGACTTCATCACAGTTCTCTGGTTGGAGTAAGTCACTTAGTTGCAGCTGCTACGCAACAGTCAGTTTCAGTAAAGTGTTTAGTGGCTTTAGGGCCCAGTCAGCTGGAATCCACTTACCAAAGCAAAGGGCCCATTTCACAAGCAGACTCTTTCCCCAAGCTGATGTCCTGTCTCCAAGATTTCAAAGTAACGCTGTATAAATTGGTAAGTGTAGGGAAATCGGGCGGGGTGTATACCAGGCGGCCAATCCACTACCACCCGTTTTGTGCCTCCCCCAACGTTAAATTTTACCCCCACTATCTTTGTTTGCTGACATCACACTTTATTAAATCTGTCTGCATACTTAATTCCCATTGGTCTCAGTTAATTACTGATCCAAATTAAGCAACATCATTTAAACTGGAGAAATCAGCCTGCTTTTCAGAAACTTAAAAGACCTGAGGTGTGATTATTATCATCAGTCTAGTTAATTTTAGCAGCATATTACTTACAGAAAAAATATGTTCTGAGCACATGTAGAACCTCAATGACCCGCTCAAGTGCAATCCTGGCTCCTTTGGAGCTTCAACTCTGATCCAAATGTCTAGTCAACAATTGCACATGAATAATGAATGGGTCATATAAGGCAAAGATCCTCATCACATCATTACAGCTGCAGATGTAGTGTTCCCACAGTTCTGTAACTTCCGTAGCACTGGAACTAACAAATCTCACTCATCTTCAGTAAGACACAGAAACTATAACCTGTTCCAACATTTCTCGCTCTTTGAAAATGGAGAGAGTTCTCTCTTTCTCCTTTCTTACGCCATATGTTTATGTGCACATGCGCACGTCTGTGTGTGGAGGGAAAGAGATAGGTTTGTCTTTGCTCAGAAAATTGTAACTCCAGCTAGTGTGAAAATATTTTCTTGACCAATTTGTGACCAGACAGCTTAGTTTCCGGCCCGACCACAGCAGCATGAAGCCATGGCGATTTTAACTGCTGGGCCTCATTACCATGCCTTCGATCCACTTCCCGCCCATTCTGAGAAGTAGCTGCCAGAAATCGGGTGGCCATGGCATGCAGGTAGGTGTGGAAAGTGAAAAGCTTACATTTCAGGGCCTCTTCACGCCCTGATCATTTTTTGATTTGCTTCCCACTGGCGGGAAAGCCGCAGCAGCTTCCTTGCCCAGGCCTGACCTAAAATGCTGATGGGGTCCAATTGACATCATCAGACCATGATTAGCATATTTAAAGAAGGACTCTGGCCAGTTTTAGGTGGGTGCCTTTGCTGCCCGTTTTCCGGAAGGTAACTAACGTGAGGCATTTTAGCTGCCCACCCAATTACAGAGCATGATGAACAATGAAGAAGAATGTAAGAGGTTGCAAGAGAACATTGATAGGTTAGAGGAGCAGGCAAATAGAGGGCCGTTGCAGTTCAAAGCAGAAAAATGTGTAATAGAACATTTTTTGGGGAGGGTAGAATAATGAAGGAAATATACCTAATGGTAAGTTTGCAGATGACACCAAGATTGGTGGCATTGTGGACAGTGAAGAAGGTTATCTAGGATTGCAACGGGATCTTGATAAATTGGGCCAGCGGGCTGATGAATGGCAGATGGAGTTTAATTTAGATAAATGTGAGGTGATGCATTTTGGTAGATCGAATCGGGCCAGGACCTACTCCGTTAATGGTAGGGCGTTGCGGAGAGTTATAGAACAAAGAGATCTAGGAGTACAGGTTCCTAGCTCCTTGAAAGTGGAGTCACAGGTGGATAGGGTGGTGAAGAAGGCATTCAGCATGCTTGGTTTCATTGGTCAGAACATTGAATACAGGAGTTGGGATGTCTTGTTGAAGTTGTACAAGACATTAGTAAGGCCACACTTGGAATACTGTGTACAGTTCTGGTCACCCTATTATAGAAAGGATATTATTAAACTAGAAAGTGTGCAGAAAAGATTTACTAGGATGCTACCGGGACTTGATGGTTTGACTTATAGGGAGAGGTTGGATAGACTGAGACTTATTTCCCTGGAGAGTAGGAGGTTTAGGGGTGATCTTATAGAAGTCTATAAAATAATGAGGGGCATAGATAAGGTAGATAGTCAAAATCTTTTCCCAAAGGTAGGGGAGTCTATAACGAGGGGGCATAGATTTAAGGTGAGAGGGGAGAGATACAAAAGGGTCCAGAGGGGCAATTTTTTCACTCAAAGGGTGGTGAGTGTCTGGAACGAGCTGCCAGAGGCAGTAGTAGAGGCGGGTACAATTTTGTCTTTTAAAAAGCATTTGGACAGTTACATGGGTAAGATGGGTATAGAGGGATATGGGCCAAGTGCAGGCAATTGGGACTAGCTTAGTGGTATAAACTGGGCGACATGGACATGTTGGGCCGAAGGACCTGTTTCCCTGTTGTAAACTTCTATGATTCTATGATTGTAAAGATTCTTAACAGAGCCAAGGAACAGAGCGAGCTAGAGATGCAAACTTTTAAAGGTTGGAGTGAAGATAGAAGATGCCATAAAACGGCAAATGGGGTACCGAGTTTCATACATAGGAGCATCAAATATAAAAATATGGAAGTGATGTAGAATTTGTACTCGCCATTAGTTCAGTCACAGGTGGAATATTGTGTTAGAATATAGAATGCTTTATCACAAGTGGCTTTTGAGACAGTGACTATGACATAATTTAGAAAAAGGATTTGGATTAGTATTTGAAAAGAATAACATAGAAGGGCCTGGGGAAAGAACAGAAAGATGCAGTAAGCATAGATAGCTTCAGTTGAAGATGCAGCATCAGCACAGGCATTATGGGCCCAATGTCTTCCTTGAGTGCAGTAGTTTCTTTGATTCCATGTTCTATAGAAATTCTGGCAATGGGATTCTAATTGCAAAGTTATTGGACAAATCACACAAATTATAATTGTTGTTCACAATTTACATTAACTATTACTCAAAGATATAATAGAATCATAGAATCATAGAAAGATTACAGCACGGAAGGAGGCCATTCGGCCCATCGAGCCCGCATCGGCTCGATGCAAGAGCAATCCAGCAAGTCCCACTCCCCCACCCTTTCCCCGTAGCCCCGCAAATTTTTTCCTTTCAAGTACTTATCCAGTTCCCTTTTGAAGGCCATGATTGAATCTGCCTCCACCACCCCCTCGGGCAGCGCATTGCAGATCCTAACAACTCACTGTGTAAAAAAAGTTTTTCCTCATGTCACCTTTGATTCTTTTGCCAATCACCTTAAATCTGTGTTCTCTGGTTCTTGACCCTTCCACCAATGGGAACAGTTTCTCTCTATCTATTCTGTCTGGACCCTTCATGATTTTGAATACCTCGATCAAATCTCCTCGCTTCCGCCTCTGTTCCAAGGAGAACAACCCCAGCTTCTCCAGTCTATCCACGTAACTAAAGTCCCTCATCCCTGGAATCATTCTAGTAAACCTCTTCTGAAAGACATTTAAAGAATGAAGATATAATAAAGAGTAGTCAGCATAGATTTCAGAAGGGAAAGCCATGCGTGACCAACCTTACTGAATTCTTTGAAGAAATAACAGAAAGAGTAGACGTATAATGTAGTATATGTAATATATTTGGATTTTTAAAAGGCCTTCAATAAGGCACTGCATTGTAGACTCATGGCTAAGATCAGAGCATGTGGAGTCGGGGACCGATAGCAGAATGAATAGCAAGTTGGCTTCAAAACAGAAAACAGAGTAGGGATTGAGGGTAGCTACTCAGACTGGCAAAAGGTAGGAAGTGGTGTTCTGCAGGAATCAGTGCTGGGACCACAGTTGTTCATAAGTTACATTAACGATTTGGACTCGGGAATCAGAAGTACAATTTCAAAAGTTGTGGACGACGCCAAATTGGGGGGGTGTAGTTAATACGAAGGAAGAATGCGCCAAATGTAAGAGGATATTAATAAACTTGCAGAATGGGTGAGTAGTTGGCAAATAAATTTCAATATAGGTAAGTGTGAGGTGGTGCATTTTGATTGGAAGAATAAGGAGGCCAGATACTGCTTGGATAATAAGGGGAAAAAATTCGATAAGGGCTGTTTTTGGACGCAGGTAGCATGATGTGCTATTACCCCGCACCGAATGGCCCCGCGCAGGCAGGACGCAAGTTTCAACCCACTCCAAGACTCACCTGCAATCAGCTTTTCTTTCCAGGCCTTGCACGTGTAATCAATGCCTTTCACAATTTCCACCACCAGAGGGAGCTCAATCTCTTAAAGGGAGGATGTTTCTTAAAAATCTCTTAAAGGTAGCTGGTACCTGTTATTTGCTGAAAATAACCGTCTACTATCTGCACGGAGTCTGAACGGAGATCAGACATCGCACACGTAAAACACAGATGCAGGGCCTATCTCTATGTTTACACACTGATGAGTTATGTTAAAACATTGAATAAAGGTTGTGCACTACTAAATCCCACATCCGCCAATCTGCGCGCCAGACCTCACCAATCTGCCGATCTGAGTTGGTCCCAGGCCTGCGAGAGTGCATGCACCAAGGTTCTCTGCTGATGCACTAGAGACCTTGGGAGCAAGAGGTGGACAGGAGGAGGGACATCCTATATCCGCGGTGGTGCGGGGGGCAAGAACCCCTCCCACCATATACTCAAAAGGCAGTGGGAGGCAGCGGGGCACGAAGTCAATGCCAGGCGCACAGCATCATGAACGTGGATACAGTGCAGGAAGAAGTTCAATGCTTTGACATGAGTGGTCAAGGTGAGTGAGGTCAACTGTCAAGTGGCGTCTCCTACCAACTGCACCACGCACTACACACCCCATCCCCCACATACCAATAAACTCTTCCAACCAGATGCTTCCTCTCACCCTTACACATTACCACTGTTTCAAGCCGTCCACCCACAACTCACAGGCCACACACACTGGCAGCTATTCAACCATGACAGGCACATCACCCAGGCACACGTCCCGCTTTCTTGCAGGAGAAGGGGCGCATATCAGGAGGCATCAAGTGGCAGTGGCATTTAGCCCGTCTGGCCTGTTCTGCCATTCAATGAGATCATGGTGGACCTGTGACCTAACTCCATGTACCTGCCTTAGCTCCATATCCCTTAATACCCTTGGTTCACAGAAATTTATCAAACTCAGATTTAACATTCACAATTGAGTTAGCATCAACTGCCGTCTACAGAAGAGCGTTCCAAACTTCTCCCACCCTTTGCGTGTAGAAGCATTTGCTAACTTCACTCCTGCACGTCCTGGCTCTAAATGTTAGGCTATGTCCACGCATCCTAGTATTCAAGTGTAGGAGACCTCCAAAAACAGTTACAAATGTCTCGCCAACCAGAAACAATAATCCAGCCACTAACCTGTAAATCCTGCATGTTCCCTTTAAATAGTGCTGGTTGTGGGGGGTCCTTCAGGCACTCTAAGATGCGTTCAGATGGTCGGGGTTAAGACTGTGCGTTGAGTTGAGCGTTAAGCCCCAAAATGGTGTCTACCACTTTAAATGAGGGTTGCACACTGATTGAAGCCATTTTCTCCCTACTTTACATGATTCCAGCGTTCGTTATCTACGCCTGTGCTAACTCCTATACCAAGATGGTGTCTGGCACATGTCACGCGGGAAACATGCGTGCGCATCCAAGACACCATCCTGGATGTCAGAGAGGCCGTGTAACATCAAAACAATGGGCGCTACACGGCCCAATTTAGCGCCCTAAGAATATACACTGGATAGAGGAGCAAAGGGATCTAGAGGTACAGATACGGAAATCACAAAAAGTGTAGACGCAGGTTAATAAGGCCACAAAAAAGGCAAATCAAGCACTCGGGTTGATTTCTAGAGGAATAGAATTGAAAAGCGAAGAAGTTATGTTAAACTTGTATAGAACCTTGGTTAGATCACACTTGGGCCTAAATTTTAACCCGGAGCTGGGAAGAGGGCGGGGTGGGGGGGTGGGAATTCCTGACGGGAATTCCTGACGGGAAACCCAGAAGTACGGGTTCCTCGGATATCCTTATAATTTTGATGTAAGGACGTGTTTTTAAATTTCTTTTTTGATTGGCTGGCCATCAGTTGGATGGGAGAAGATCCAGGAAGCAGATAAGCTTTAGATGGGGAGGGGCGGGGTCGGTCATCCGAGGGGATTGAAGATCGTGGTGGGGAGTCAGAGATCGTGGGGTTGGTGGGGGGGATGACGCTGCAGGTAGGCTTGTTGGGCCTGAGGGAAGCACTCCTGCTCCTCCGGGCTCACAAACAGTGCGATTAGGCATTTACCTGGCGTGAAGCAGAAGGCCCGGGAATCCCGGCCCCCAGGAGTTAAAAACAAAAAAGCTGTAAAAATGGAGGTGTGCGGTCTCCTTGAAAACTTTCACTGACTGATCCGCCTCCTGAGAGTTGGTTGGTCGCCCGCCCCTCGTCCTGCCTCCGTTGAAACCAGAAGTGGCGGGTTGGAGGCGAGTTGGGGTCGGGTTTTAGCTTTTTACAATTTTAACTTCCCAACCGCCCCTAACCCACCCGTTGGTGGGGTTAAAATTTAGGCCTTGGAGTATTGTGCCCAGTTCTGGTCTGTATACCATAGAAAGGATATATAGGCATTGGAGAGGGTGCAAAAAAAAAATCACAAGGCTGATACCAGAACTGAGAGGATATAATTATCAAAAAAGGCTGAACAGGCTGGGGCTCTTTTCTCTAAAAAAGAGTAAGCTGAGCGGTGATCTGATAGAGGTCTTTAAGATAGTGATAATGTTTGATAGGGTAGACGTAAAGAAAATATTTCCACTTGAGGGGGAGTCCAGAACTAGAGGTCATAAATATAAAATAGTTGCTAATAAATCCAATAGGGAATTCAGGAGAAACTTTTTCACCCAAAGAGTGGTAAGAATGTGGAACATGCTACCACAAGGAGTCATTGAGGCGGCTAGCATAGATGTATTTAAGGGGAAGCTGGATGAACACATGAGGGAAAAAGGAATAAAAGGTTATGCTGATAGGGTTAGAGCATAAACACTGGCATAAACAAGTTGGGCCAAATGGCCTGTTTCTGTTCAGTAGTTTCGATGTAATTCGATGTAACAATAACAGCTGCTAGCAATTATATAGTGCTTTAACATGCAAAAACATGCACAAGATGATTTACAGTGGCTTGAGAAAATGGAAAGTTTAAAAAGAAAATTAATAAATTACTTTTTTAACACACTTTGCCCCACTTTGATAGCATTTACGTGGTAGGTAACAGGATGGCGGGACACCCCATATTATCAGTTGCAGGTGTTAATTGTATCCATGTGATTTATAGCAATTAGTGTTAGTTGTATTCAGCTGGTAGGTGTCAATTGGGGACTTTTGTATCCATTTAGAGGAGGGAGCTTATCTAGGGGGGTGGGTGTGTGTAATGGGGATCTCTGAGAATAAAGGCATGGAAGCAACTGAAGACTAGTCTCCAGTATTCTATCCTTCACCATGGGGCTATCCACTTTATTACAGCAGGGTCCAAACAGTGCAATCATGGCAACCAGTGCATTCCAAAGAAAGAGAGATTAGGGCGGGTTACCAAAAATTTGGTCAAAGAGACTGGTTTTAAGAAGGGTCTTAATGGAGGAGAGATAGGTGGAGTGATTTTGGGCAGGAATTCCAGAGCATTGATGACAGAGGGCTTTTTCCCTAATGGTGGATGAAGGGAAGGAAAAGCATAAGAGGCCAGAGTCAGAGGAACAGAGAGATTGGGGGGAGGGTTGTACAGCTGGAGGGATTTACAGAAATGGCGTGGGGCAACACCATGGAAGGATATATAGGCCTAGAAATTGCTGGGGCTCCGCTTTGCCGGCATGCGCGGCCGAGTGGAACTCATGCCCGCTCTTGTCCAAGGCTGGGTGTCTGATGCCTGCAAGGGTGCATCAGGAGTGGCTGGCCAGCTGGAACTGATCGGCCCTACCAAAGAAAAGCAGAGTCCTCGCGAGGTCCAAATGAGCCAAATATTTTTTTTTGATATAACTCTTCGACTCTCATTGGAGCCAATCCAACTACAGCAGGTAATCAGTTCGGAATTGATTACTTTACACTAATAAAGGTTTGGGGCCTTCAGAAGGCCTCAAAGGGACTTACACTAGGTCTGTACTGGTTTGAGTTCTGCTAAGCCCTTTTAAAGGAGTAGAGGCAGGAATTTCTCAAGTAAGCCCAGGAGCTCCCACGATATGTCCCCTTGACACGACCCCCTGACTGGGATTTCAAAGTCCAGCCAAAATGTGACAAAGTTGGGATCAGGCCCATATTCCATGCATCTCCTCCTTCTCCCCCAAACATAACTTTGATTTGCAGGACCAGTGACGATTGTAGTACTGAACCTTGCATGGTCCCTGATAATGTGCCCCGTGCACTCCATCATGCGCACCTATGCATAAATGAACTGACCTCACCACATATCACAAGATCGGCCATTTGTGCACTACGTGGTGCTCCGGGTACATCTCTCCTGACACACAGGCAGTGTCAGGGTCAGAATAATGCACCCAGTGTCATGCCCATGCAATTGTCTGGCGTGGGAAGGGGCAAGAGGGTACAGGGTCATTGGCGCTAGGGTGTAGGAATGATGGGGGACACCATGCAAAGATGGGCAGGATTGTTCTTAAAATGGTGCCACTCCGTTTCAATGAGCATTCCAAATTGGCACTGTGTTATTGGACCACTTTGCAGGTGTTCTGGTTGCATTAATTGGACATGAATTTAAATTTGAGGTTAGGATCAGATCAGCCATGATCTTATTGAATGGCGGAGCAGGCTCGGGGGGCCGATTGGCCTACTCCTGCTCCTATTTCTTATTATGTGGCATTAAAGTTGGTGAACTAATGAGCCTCGTTGAAAACTTGAGCGCTGACTTTCTGCCCTCTTTGTGTTCTTTGGGGTGCACTGGGTTCCATTGTTTGCCCTCTGTGACTGATAGAATGGCAGGAATCCCCCATATTATTACCCATTGCACAAGTGCAATCGAAATGGGGCGGTGTTTAAAAAGTAATTTATTACTGTAATTTTCTTTTTAAGCTTTACAAAAGTTCAAAACATTATCTTTACTTACTCGATAATGTAATGCGAAGATGGTAGGGTTGGGATGTTGAAAGGGTGAGATCAAATCACCATTGACAAAAATGACATATTTTGGTCTAGGTTTTGGTAAAGGTGGCTGGCCTTTCAAACCAAGTCATTACGAATAGGGAGTTTAACAACTAGCTGAAGCCAAAATCAGGTGCCAAGCGGAATTCGATATAATCATAGAATTTTACAGCACAGAAGGAGGCCATTCAGCCCATCATGCCTGTGCCAGCTCTTTGAAAGAGCTGTCCAATTTAGTCCGACATCCCAATTTTTTCACCATAACCCTGCAAACTTGTCCTCTTCAAGTCCATGCCCAATTGCCTTTTGAAAGTTCCTATGGAATCTGCTTCCACCGCCCTTTCAGGTAGCACATTCCAGATCTTAACAACCCTCTGTGTGAAAAAAATTCTCCTCGTTTCCCCTCTAGTTCTTTTGCCAATTATTTTAAATCTGTGATCTCTGGTTACTGACCCACTTGCCAGAGGAAACAGTTTCTCCGTACTTGCTCTATCAAATCCCCTCTTAATTTTGAATACCTCTATTAGGTCTCCTCTTAACCTTCTCTGCTCTAAGTAGAACAATCCCAGCTTCTTCAATCTCTCCACATAACTGAAGCCCCTCAGTGTTTCAAGTTCCATTGGTTTACAGGCTTGAGATAGAGAGATAATTTAAACAGTGTTGTGTGATTGGTTCAATTTATTTACCCCGTAGTTCCTTTTTGAATTTGACATTCAGTATTCCAATTCCAGGAAGTCATAGAATCATACAATGCAGAAGGAAGCCATCCAGCCCATCATGCTTGTGCCAGCTCTTTGAAAGTGCGATTCAATTGGTCCAACTCCCCTGCTCTTTTCTCAAAGCTCTGCAAATCTTTTCCCCTTCAAGTATATACCTAATTCTCTTGTCAATGGTACTATTGAATTTGCTTCCACCATGGTGACTCCCAGGATATAAAAAAAGGATTGTCTGTTAAACCTGAGGCAGTTGGAAAATCCCATGAGAGCAGGCAGTTTGAAACCTCAGAAGGAATCAGTCAGTAGCAGTCAGTTTGATATTCCTTGAAGATATGAGGAACACTTCAAGTATTTAAGTTATTTACAAATGATGAGCCCAGTTCCTGGAGTTGCAGTCTCTTTATTGTTTCTTTTCCACTTGAGGAGTTAGTTGAAAGGATTTCTACTGTAAATATACAAGAATATTGTATGTCAGTTTCTTATGTGCTTCTTCGTCTTTTGTAAAATAAATTAACTTGATATTTTAAACTTATAAATGAGATCTCTGCGTTCCTCCTATTCTTGCCTCTTGCACATCCCCGATTTGAATCGCTCCACCATTAGTGGCCATGCCTTCACCTGCCTAGGCCCTAAATTCTGGAATTCCCTCCCTAAATCTCCCACTTCTCTATCTCTCTCTCCTCCCTTGAGTGACAGGGGATTCAATTGTAAGGGGAACAGATAGGCGTTTCTGCAGCCGCAAACGTGACTCCAGGATGGTATGTTGCCTCCCTGGTGCTAGGGTCAAGGATGTCACGGAGCGGCTGCAGGGCATTCTGGAGGGGGCGGGTGAACAGCCAGTAGTGCTTCTGCTTCATCCTCATCTTTACCAGTGTCTTCCTCATCAGGCGATGACATAGATAAAAAAAGGGATTAGGTCCTGCAAAGTGAATTTAAGGAGTTAGGAGATAAATTAAAAAGCAGGACCTCAAAGGTAGTGATTTCAGGATTACTACCAGTGCCACGTGCTAGTGAGTATAGGAACAGGAGAATAGACAGGATGAATGCGTGGCTGCAGGGATGGTGTAGGAGGGAGGGATTTAGATTCCTGGAACATTGGGACCGGTTCTGGGGAAGGTGGGACGTGTACAAGCGGGACGGGTTACACCCGAGCAGGACCGGGACCAATGTCCTCGTGGGGGTGTTTGCCAGTGCTGTTGGGGAAGGTTTAAATGAGAGTGGCAGGGGGATGGGAACCTGAGGAGAGTCAGAAGGGAGTAAAGTTGAGAGCAGCAAGAGAGGGGAAGACCCAGGGGAAATTTACAATACAAATAGTACAACCAGTTGTTCAAGAACAAGTGAAAGGGAAAAGTGTAGAGCAGCAGAAACTACAGATAAAGTGAAAACTAGAAGGTGTAAAGCGATTAACCCAGCATCAAAGCTGAAGGTCAGGCTAGGGCGTGTGGCTCAACTAAGAGTTCGATATACAAATGCACGGAGTATAAGGAATAAATTAAATGAACCACAGGTTCAAATTCAAATTGGAGGGTATGACATGATAGCTATTACTGAGACATGGCTGCAGGATGGTCAGGATTGGGAACTAAATATATCGGGTTATAAGGTCTACAGGAGAGATAGGGAAAATGGAAGAGGGGGAGGAGTAGCCTTAATGATTAGAGAAGAAATCACTTCAATGATAAAGGAGGATATAACGAGAGGTAAGCAGCCAACAGAGACCTTATGGGTTGAATTGAGAAATAGGAAAGGATCTAAGACTATAGTGGGAGTTGTGTACAGGACCCCTGGCAGCAGCTCTGAAGTGCTAGATTGTATAAATGCAGAGATTAGACAAGCGTGTAAGAAAGGCATAGTGGTCTTAATGGGGGACTTTAACCTTCACATAGATTGGGAAAAGCAGACAACAACTGTCAGAAAGGTAGTGAATTTCTTGAGTGTGTCCGGGATAGTTTTCTACAGCAGTATGTCCTGGAGGCAACAAGGGGGCAAGCCATACTAGATTTAGTAATGAGTAATGAACCAGATTTAGTTAACAGCTTAACTGTGCACGAACATCTATCAATAGCGATCATAACATGATCGAGTTCAATGTTGTGTTTGAAAGGGAAAAAAGTGAATCAGCTGCTAAGATTCTAGACTTGGGTAAGGCCGACTTCAATGGGATGAGACAGAGACTGTTCACAGTAAACTGGGCGAATCTGTTAATTGGTAAAACGACTGATGATCAGTGGGAAATGTTTAAAGAAACATTTAACGTGATACAGAATCGGTTTATACCCCTGAGGGGCAAGAACTCAACTTGCCAAAAAAACCTGCCATGGACAAACTAAAGAGGTAAGGGACAGTATAAGATGTAAGGAAAGGGCATACAAAAAGGCAAAAAATGGCACAGATCCTGGCGAATGGGAAAGATACAAAGATCAACAAAGGGTCACAAAACAGATAGTAAGAGCTACAAAAAGAGAGTATGAAAAGAAACTTGCAAGGGATATCAAAACCAATACGAAGTAATTTTACAGTTATATTAGGAAAAAGAGGGTGGTCAGGAGCAATGTTGGCCCCTTAAAAACTGGAAGTGAGGATATTGTCATTGACAATGGGGAAATGGTGGACATGTTGAACAATTACTTTGCGTCAGTATTTACAGTAGAAAAAGAGGATAGCATGCCGGAAATCCCAAGAAAACTAATATTGAATCGAGGACAGGGACTCAATGAAATTAACATAAGTAAAGCAACAGTAATGAAAATAATAGCACGAAAGAGTGACAAATCCCCAGGACCAGATGGTTTCCATCCCAGGGTTTTGAAGGAAGTAGGTGAGCACATTGCAGATGCCCTCACTATAATCTTTCAAAGTTCTCTAGATTCAGGAACTGTCCCTCTAGATTGGAAAATTGCACATGTCACTCCGGTTTTTAAGAAAGGAGAGAGAGGGAAACCAGGGAATTATAGACCAGTTAGCCCAACATCTGTTGTGGGGAAAATGCTGGAGTCTATAATTAAGGATAGGGTGACTGAACACCTCAAAAATTTTCAGTTAATCAGAGAGAGCCAGCATGGATTTGTGAAAGGTAGGTCGTGCCTGACAAACCTGATTGAATTTTTTGAAGAGGTGACTAAAGTAGTGGACAGGGGAATGTCAATGGATGTTATTTATATGGACTTCCAGAAGGTATTTGATAAAGTCCCACATCAGAGACTGTTAGCTAAGATAGAAGCCCATGGAATCGAGGGAAAAGTATGGACTTGGTTAGGAAGTTGGCTGAGTGAAAGTCGACAGAGAGTAGGGATAATGGGCTCCATTTTAGCACCCGTTATCGGGTGCGTTCCTGGTGGGGGGGCTCCGAAAATCGGAGAATCCCGGAGCGGGTCGGGAGCCCGGCTCCAACCCGCCCACTTCCAGGTTCCCCACAGATGCGCCGATGTGCGCGCGCAGCCCTCGCATGTGGGACTCCCGCAGGCAATTAAAGCCAGCAGGGTGCCACTTAACAATATTTATCTAGCTATTTCAGGTCATTAACAGACCTGATTAAGTGAATATGTCAGGAGGGGTGGGATTTTAGAAACAACTGGGATTGATCCCGTACTGGGGGAAACACTCCCAGTTCAAATGGACGTGTTGCAGCTGTCAGCCTGTGGCAGCTGCAAAGGTCCATTTGACAGGTGGGGTGGGGGGAGACCCTCACTCATTGCAGGAGGCCACTCTGTCACTTGGGACAAAGTTTGGCCTCCACCACCCTCCTCCTGACAAGAAAATTCACCAACTTGCACACTTACCCTGGAGTCCAGAGACATGTACCTACCTTGCGGACCCCCTCAGATGTACATCTTACAGATGGGGGCCGCCGTAGCTGCAGTCATGACCTCCTCGGAGGGCGAACAGCCTCGCCGGCCACGCCGTCCACCTCTGACACGTGGAGCTCCACAACAGAGTGCTGTGACACATCCACCTGCACAGCAGGAGGGAGGGCAACCGCAGAGAGAGATGCGTCGCAGGGGGAACTACCCTCACCACAGGGTCCACAGACTGAGGCTCAGCTTCCTGGACCTCTCTGAGCAGCAGTGCACACGGAGGCTCAGAGTCACTCGACATGTAGTCGTGGACATCTGCAGCCTCCTTCATGCCAAGCTGCTGCTGGCTGGCCCGAGCACCATCTTCTTACCTGTCGCTGTCAAAGTCACCACTGCCCTCAACAACTTCTCCTCCGCATCCTTCCAGGGTGCCACCGGGGACATCGCCGACGTCTCTCAGTCGGCTGCACAAAAGAGCCCTGCAAATACACCTACACCCACTTTGCAGTGACACAATGGGTGGCATCAGGTGTGGGTCTTCATTGTGATCCTCAGGAAAGGGCATTATTGCACAAACCAGACAAGATTCGCAAAGACGTGGCAGTAGTGGTGCCAATCTAATATGTGATGTGAGTTGGTCAGAAATCAATAGAAGTAAAAACCATGACAAACCCTCAAACACCCTTGTGCATCCCCTTCATGCTCACGACACGTTTGCCTTACGCTTCCTACTGCACATATGTGATGCATGCCCTGTGGCTGCAGCACAGGTATTCGCAGGTTGAGTGCGGCTGACCGTGAAAGAGATGCATGAGAGGGTGAGTATGAGATAGATCCATGAGATTGTATGAGGATTGGGTTGAGTGGTAGTGGCGGGATGAGTACTGGCGAGGTGAGTAAGTTCAGGTAAGATGAGGATGAGGTTTGAGTGGGTATGAGGGGTGATGTGACAGAGTAGTGTTGGCAGTGCAGAAGGAGATGTGGGGTGGGGACGGTGATGTGGCAGATGGAGTGTAGGGGAATGAGTAAGTGTACTCACTTTGGTTGACCTACTTAGGTCATTGGAGCGCCTCCTGCACTGTATGCAGGTGGGCGATATGTTGGTGGTGCAGGTGACCTCCTCTGCCACCTAGAGCCAGGCCTTCCTGGTGGCAGAGGCAGGCCGCTTCCTCCCGCCCGCCGGGGGGAAGATCTCTGTCCTCCCCCTCCTCCTCACCCCATGTATTGATACCTGGAGTGAGGCATCATTAAACTGGGGGCAGCCTTCCCCCTGGGCTGCTCCATGCTGTATTTTTTCCTATTTGTTGCAGCATCAGTCAGTGGAGGACTGCCCCTTTAAGTAGAGCTCCTCCAGCTGACAGAGCTTACTGCGCATGCGCAGTCCGCCCGATGTGCAGCTCAGCATTGGGGAACCCGGAAGACCAGGAAAGTGGATCCAATTAGGCTGCGATCGCGCGCGGGGCAGACTGATTTCACCAGGTGCGTTACCCATGTGCCCAATAGCCCCCCCGCCGCGAACCCGCAGCCCTGGTAACATCGAGCCCATTGGGTAGGTACTCACATTGGCAGGATGTGTCCAGTGGAGTCCCGCAGGGATCCATCTTGGGGCCTCAATTATTCACAATATTTATTAACGACTTAGATGAAGGCATAGAAAGTCTCATAATCTAAGTTTGCCGATGATACAAATATTGTTGGCATTGTAAGCAGTGTAGATGAAAACATAAAATTACAAAGGGATATTGATAGATTAGGTGAATGGGCAAAACTGTGGCAGATGGAATTGAATGTAGACAAATGTGAGGTCATCCACTTTTGGATCAAGAATGGATAGAACAGGGTACTTTCTAAATGGTAAAAAGTTAAAAACAGTGGATGTCCAAAGGGACTTAGGGGTTCAGGTACATAGATCATTGAAGTGTCAAGAACAGCTGCCAAAAATAATCAATAAGACTAATGGGATGCTGGCCTTACCTTAGGTCGTGCCTGACAAACCTGATTGAATTTTTTGAAGAGGTGACTAAAGTAGTGGACAGGGGAATGTCAATGGATGTTATTTATATGGACTTCCAGAAGGCATTTGATAAGGTCCCACATAAGAGACTGTTAGCTAAGATAGAAGCCCATGGAATCGAGGGAAAAGTACGAACTTGGTTAGGAAGTTGGCTGAGCGAAAGGCACAGAGAGTAGGGACAATGGGTAGGTACTCACATTGGCAGCATGTGACTAGTGGAGTCCTGCAGGGATCTGTCTTGGGGCCTCAGTTATTCACAATATTCATTAACGACTTAGATGAAGGCATAGAAAGTCTCATTTCTAAGTTTGCCGATGACACAAAGATTGGTGGCATTGTAAGCAGTGTAGATGAAAACATAAAATTACAAAGCGATATTGATAGATTAGGTGAATGGGCAAAACTGTGGCAGATGGAATTCAATGTAGACAAATGTGAGGTTATCCACTTTGAAGACATAACGTAAACCCAGTATCTAAAAGTAATTATCAGTTGCTGTTTCATATTCTTGAGCAGATTACCAAAAGTTTATTTAGGTCTTGAGGCAAGGATAAACATTTTCAAAGGGATGGGACTTGGGACACATCCCCGAGGGTAGTCCAAGATATGAGACCTGCAATATTCTATGATGTGGAGATGCCGGTGATGGACTGGGGTTAACAATTGTAAACAATTTTACAACACCAAGTTATAGTCCAACGATTTTATTTTTAATCCTACAAGCTTTCGGGGGCTTTCCCCTTCCTCAGGCGGTGTGGAAAAGACAATTTTGAATCCTTCGCATTTTAAGATCACAGAACAAAGCCTTTGTTCTGTGATCTTAAAATGCAAAGGATTCGAAATTGTCTTTTCCACACCGCCTGAGGAAGGGGAAAGCCCCCGAAAGCTTGTGGGATTAAAAATAAAATCGTTGGACTATAACTTGGTGTTGTAAAATTGTTTGCAATATTCTAGGGTAAGAAGAGAAGAAAAGACCAATAGGGATAGAAAATACCCAAAGGGGTAGTAATTGTTATGTGTTGCGTCCATTATTCAGGCCTAAAGTGGGCGCAAAGCTTACCAATTTAGTAATGGGACCGCCTCCCTCGAGTTCGCTCCAACCCCCTCCTCCCGGGATGTACCTGAGGGCCACTGTAAAGCGGGCGGTCCTAAATTGTTTTATCTCGTCGGGCGAGCTGCCTGCGGAGATGCAGCCAGCGCCCGCAGCTTGCCCCGGATGAGGCCCGAGGAGCAATTTCTATCGATCCAAGGGCCTTTTGGTTCAGGCGTGTGCTCGTGTAACTGGGATGTTGGGCCTTCATCATTTAAACCTGTCTTGCCACCGTTCAAAGGGTCATGTTGTGGATTTTTTTACAAAACAGGAAAGTTTATTCTAAACTCTGTACACGAGACGAGTTGGCTACACAATTGTCCAAATTTATTTTTGGAATAAATGAACCATCCAATCCAAGGGGAATGAAAACTGTTATGCTGCAGACAGCTGTCTAAATAATAACAGATGTAACTGACATAACAAGAGACAATATACAGCTGATTCATAGCTGAGCCCCCTGCTCGCTAACTTATTGAGTGGTGCTCTAGAAACTGCCACTCTGTGGTGTAAGCATGATGTATGCTAGTTAATAATATTAGCCTGCTTATTTTTTTGATGAATTGGATGTCATTCAGTGCTTTAGCACAGGACTCCCTGTTGACATGCCCAGAACCTTCTCTGCACTGAGAGAGAGAAAATCAGAACAAATTAATCTGACAGGCTGATAACTGCAGCAAAATAATATGTAAGGAATGGTCAATTCATTTCATTCTTCTTCTTTTATTAACCTTTATAGGTCAGCGATCTGATCACTAGGGATATTGTTCGTTGAGGACATTTGGAGCCAGAATCACATTACTTTCATCTTTCTGTGAAAAACACCCCCACATGGCTATTTTCAATTAATTTTCTCCTGTCGTTGGCACGAATCCAATGAGAGTGAGCGAAAAAAATTCTTCTCTGTACTACTGTGCCCGTTTTGGTGAGATTTATTGTTTGGTGAAGGTTTTAAGTTTTCTTTAAAGATTTATTGTAAATCTGATTTCTCTCTTGTCCTGCAGTCAAAATTTTGGATCGGATACAGGAGATCTTTAAATGGCCACAAACAGTGGTTGTGGTGACCATTTGTAGATCATGACTTTGCATTATGTTGGTTTTATGAAAGAATTTGATAGGGTAGACGTAGAGAAGATGTTTCCATTTGTGGGGGTGGTGGGGGGGGTGCCACAAATATAAGATAGTCACTAATAAATCCAATAAAGAATTCAGAAGAAACTTCTTTACCCCAAGGGTGGTTGGAATATGGAACTTGATACCAAATGGAGTTGTCAAGGCAAATAGCATAGATGCATTTAAGGGGAAGCTAGATAAGTACATGAGGGAGAAAGGAATAGAAAGATATGGTGATAGGGTTAGATGAAGTAGGGAGGGAGGAGGCTCTTGTGGAGCATAAGCACTGGCATGGACCAGTTGGGTCGAATGGCTTGTTTCTGTGCTATACATTCTATGTGATAAAGAAATTTTGGCCATTTAGCAGCTGACCTGTTTTGAGTGGCCTATGCAGCCATACTTTATGATTAAAGACAATCACACACTGTGTGGTCTCCTTTTAAGCATAACTAAACAGAGTGAAACCGGCCAAGAAATTTGATGAAAATTAAACAATTTCCTCTGCATTTGCACCCAGATACACTCGTAATCTGAACCCAAACAAATTACTTGGCTTAAAAAATCGCTGAATTTTGGGCGTAAGTGAGTTATGCACGTGACTACAATACGCCTAAGTCTCCTCGATCTTTTATTTCCATCTGAACATTTCTCCACCCACAAAACTGGCCACGCCCCGACTCTCAAATGCGAGTATGCTCCAATTGTGCTTGTTTGGGGGTTCTCTTAACATTGTGATCAGAGTTTCAGGCACAGTGGGAAAGAATCATTTTTTTGAGCACTTTAAAAAAATAATTATCCTCACTGAGACCTGCACTGTATTTTATTTTGCTTTGAATTGCATTTTTATGGCATAAGTATCAGTCATATTAAAAATTGAAAAGCTTCCCCATTGCAGGTTCTTAAACATGCTGTGCCTGATGTGCATGAATGGTGGTTAAATGAGTTAAAACTTAAACTTTAAGGCTCAAAGAAGAAATATGCTGGTTTGGGTTCAGCGTTTTCTTGGGTTCCAATTGTTTACGCTGATTTCTGCTGCTTTATGCCCATTTATGCCCATTTTAAGTTTGAGCATATTGTGATGAGATTGGGAGGACACTTGGGCGTGATTTGACCTAGGCAAAATGGGTGCAGCTTCGGGTGCAACATCTGGGTTGCGCCCACGGAGGAAACTCTGGGCCCAGTTTTGATGGAGGGTGGGATTAGTGAATTTAACCTTTGGTCTTTTGCAAGTGCTTATCTGCTGACATTTTTAATGTTTGATGTCAATGTCAACATAGCATTTGCAAAAAACCAAAGGTTAAATTCATCAATCCTGCATTGCTAGCGAGGAGCAGCACTCAAAGGGAATGTGGGTCGGAGAATCAGCGCGACGGTGCTGTAACTCTTTTTCCGATTCATGATCCCTTTGAGCGCAAGCTTCCCGCTGAGAGCTTAGAATCAGTGAATTTACCCTCAAATGTTTTAAAGAAGGAACCTGTCCTCGTTTTGGATTGACATTTCCAAGCAAACCTTCAAACATACTGGGGGGAGATTTCCTCTTACTAAAGATTGAGTTTACACTGTTACATCAAGCCCACAGAGGAAATGTTCCCTACTATCAGATAATGGGGAAGTGGTCTTGGAAAAAAGCTGTCCCCATGGACATTTCTTTAGAGACACCAATGTACAATTTACTGCTGAAGCTGATGGATCAAGCCAGGATCTTTACCCAGGAGCAAGCAGTGGATATCGCTTTATCATTGGAGATGTTGGAGTCAGTGTATCTTGCGGTTCTCCTTCTGAACACGGGGCATGTCTGGCTGTCATGAGCAACAGCAGTTTATGGGATAACACTTGTGACTTCAGACCTCTGTTGAATGCCCCTTTAACATTGAAGTGCTTCCAAGTTCCCTTTGATTAAAAAAAAAAGCTGATTGAGAAACATAAACAATCTTTCAATCTAAATTCACCCTGCCAATTAGGGATCCAAAATGGCAGCTTGTCAAGGTAACATTCACAGTTACATCACCATCAGTGATAGCATTTAGTCCAATTTCCTCACTTTTGGATAACCTTCGAGTACAGTGACTGGGAAGGAAGGTTTTAAGTGCTGTTGACAGGAATTACCAAGGCTGTTAGCCAGCTTCACAGTGGAGAGTGTTCTTTAAAGAAGTATTCTTTATGAAAGCCACAAATGAGTGGCCCTGTAGTCCAAAGAGTGATGAAACAATAAGAAACACTGAATTCATTGCTATACCCACTGTACTAAGTGTGATTATCCGAGAGTTCAAAAGGAGGGGAAGAGCATTTAATGCATTGGAAATAACCTATTCTCTTAAATTATTTAATGAGTTGAAAACTCCACAAGGATTCTAAAAATAATCTGGAGGCAAAAGCAAGTACCACAAAGCTGACATGTGACAGCTTGAGTTATGACAGAGTCAAAGAAAAAGGCACTTTAACTGTTTGGTATATGTGGCAGATATGCAGGAATCTGTGCCATTTTCAGTAATTTCTCAAGCAATGCAGTTCTGTGTCTGCCTGTCAAGGTGTCAGGGATGATAGCGAAGTAGGAAACAATTCATCATGTGCGCTATAACAATGATCTGTTGGCAGCAATTAGAGAAAGAAACACTGAATGGATACATCTTTGGAAGTAGATAAATCGCCAGGCCCGGATGAAATGTATACCAGTCTGTTACGAGAAGCAAGGGAGGAAATAGCAGAGGCTCTGACCATCATTTTCCAATCCTCCCTGGTTACAGTCGTAGTGCTGGAGGTTTGGAGGACTGCTAACGTTGTAATGTTGTTTAAAAAGGGAGAAAGAGATAGACCGAGTAATTATAGGTCAGTCAGTCTAACTCGGTGGTGGGCAAATTATTGGAATTGATTCTGAGGGACAGCATAAATCGTCATTTAGAAAACCATGGGTTAATCAAGGACAGTCAGCATGGATTTGTTAAGGGAAGGTCGTGTCTGACTAACTTGATTGAATTTTTTGAGCAGGTAACAAGGAGGGTTGATGAGGGTAAGCATTTAATGTAGTGCACACGGATTTTAGCAAGGCTTTTGACAAGGTCTCACACGGTAGATTGGCCAAAAAAGTAAAAGCCCATGGGATCCAAGGGAAAGTGGCAAGTTGGATCCAAAATTGGCTCAGTGGCGGGAAGCAAAGGGTAATGGTTGACAGGTGTTTTTGTGACCGGAAGGCTGTTTCCAACGGGTTCTGCAAGGCTCAGTATTAGGTCCCCTGCTTTTTGTGGTAGATATTAATGATTTGGACTTGAACGTGGGGGGATTGATCAAGAAGTTTGCAGGTGATACAAAAATTGACCGTGTGGTTGATAGTGAGGAGGAAAGCTGTAGATTGCAGGAAGATATCAATGGGCCGGTCAGGTGGGCAGAAAAGTGACAAATGGAATTCAATCCAGAGAAGTGTGAGGTAATGCATTTGGGAAGTGCAAACAAGGCAAGGGAGTACACAACAAATGGGAGGATGCTGAGAGGCCTAGAGGAACAGAGGGACCTTGGAGTGCATGTCCACAGATCCCTGAAAGTAGCAGGACAGGTAGACAAGGTGGTTAAAAAGGCATACGGGATACTTTCCTTTATTAGCCGAGGCATAGAATGTAAGAGCAGGGAGGTTATGCTAGAACTGTATAAAACATTTGCACATTCCCATAGCCGTGGAAGTTGTAATTCATGGAGTAAAAAGTACAGTAGTACATGTGTTAAAAGGAAAGGATGAGCCACTATCCTATGTGTTGAGCAAAACAAGATTAAGGCGAGAGTAGCATTGATTGAACAAGGTGATTGGGTGGCTAGGATTGAATTTAAAGTTGAAGAGCCATACTTTGTCTCTTGTCAATGGTTGGGATTGCCAAGCATATTATGTGATTATTTTCCCAGTATTGCTTTGTTTATCATCTGTAACTAATAATATGCTATAATAGAATATGATTGAATGACACTTAAAAGCAGGATATCAATGAATAATCATTCTTAGTCCATATATAGTCAATGTCATACTTTGACCCATCAAGAAGTATGCTTGAATGGTCTGTGAAGGCACTTTCTCCAGGTACTTCTCCTTTCCTATCAAATGTGCTGTGTTCTGGTGAAATTTGCCCTCTCAGAGAAATCTGAAACCAATGCAAGTATCGGATGTCTCCCAACTGGGATACCTATGGTATAATGTTGTAGCGAACAGATTGTCAAAATTAATAACGGTAATCATTTATAAAAAAATATGAACTATAGTGAGCCATTGTTGGATACAGTATGAATATTGGCTTATTGATTAAAAGTATTGACTGAATTAAAGTAATAGGTTTGAAGTGCAGAAGTTAGGTTTGTTTTTGTTAAATACAGATTAATCTCTGTCTTTGGGCAATTGCATTTTCTGAAATTTGTTTGGTTTAGAACTGTACATTACTTGGCAACGTTACCACCCTTCAGTGAGGCTTTGTTTTTTTTAAAGCAACAATGGAGACTGTATTAGTACATACCTGAAGCAACTGCAGCATTCCAGTATAATTCCTAATACAAGCATTGCGTAACTTTGGCAATTAGTTAAGGGTTCAACTAAATCATTACATAAAGCAAACACTAGAAAGAGCTTGATAAGGTCAATTCATTTTCACTAAAGAAAAGAGTTGGTTTTGATATTGAGTTTGACATTGAGAATGAAATTTAATTAGTAGTTAAGTTCTCTACAGAGGTTTATTTTAAGAAGGATGTAATAATAATGTAGATCAACTGTGAATTTTTGGGAAACCACATTCATTAGAGTTTATTTAGAACAATGAAATGTTCATTGGAGAATGCTAATGATCACTTCTATCCAATGTTAGTATAACATCACTTCCAATCCTGCTGCATGTCATTGATTTCTTATAGAAGGGCAGCCTACATTAAGGTATCTTTATAAAGGACAGAGGCTCATAGCTGTATCTTGAAAACTTTTAAAAGTGTGTCATATATCAGTGCAAGCTATATTAGTCCAGGCTTGGAGGAAACCATTAACTGAGATTGAAATGTAAGAAAAATGCTTGATACTTGTAGATAACATGATCAATAAATGTTGTATGATATCCATATGAATTTCCTACTTAGAGGGACATTGTCTTCATCAACAGTGAAGGGAATACATGTTATTACATGAGGTTAAATCTCATGGGATCCAAGGTGAGGTAGCCAATTGGATACAAAATTGGCTTGACGACAGAAGACAGAGGGTGGTTGTAGAGGGTTGTTTTACAAACTGGATGCCTGTGTCCAGCGGTGTGCCTCAGGGATCGGTGCTGGGTCCGCTGTTATTTGTTATTTATATTAATGATTTGGATGAGAATTTAGGAGGCATGGTTAGTAAGTTTGCAGATGACACCAAGATTGGTGGCATTGTGGACAGTGAAGAAGGTTATCTAGGATTGCAACGGGATCTTGATAAATTGGGCCAGTGGGCCGATGAATGGCAGATGGAGTTTAATTTAGATAAATGTGAGGTGATGCATTTTGGTAGATCGAATCGGGCCAGGACCTACTCCGTTAATGGTAGGGCGTTGGGGAGAGTTATAGAACAAAGAGATCTAGGAGTACAGGTTCATAGCTCCTTGAAAGTGGAGTCACAGGTGGATAGGGTGGTGAAGAAGGCATTCAGCATGCTTGGTTTCATTGGTCAGAATGTTGAATGCAGGAGTTGGGATGTCTTGTTGAAGTTGTACAGGGCATTGGTGAGGCCATACTTGGAGTACTGTGTACAGTTCTGGTCACCCTATTATAGAAAGGATATTATTAAACTAGAGAGAGTGCAGAAAAGATTAACTAGGATGCTACCGGGACTTGATGGTTTGACTTATAGGGAGAGGTTAGACAGACTGGGACTTTTTTCCCTGGAGAGTCGGAGGTTTAGGGGTGATCTTATAGAAGTCTATAAAATAATGAGGGGCATAGATAAGGTAGATAGTCAAAATCTTTTCCCAAAGGTAGGGGAGTCTATAACGAGGGGGCATAGATTTAAGGTGAGAGGGGAGAGATACAAAAGGGTCCAGAGGGGCAATTTTTTCACTCAAAGGGTGGTGAGTGTCTGGAACGAGCTGCCAGAGGCAGTAGTAGAGGCGGGTACAATTTTGTCTTTTAAAAAGCATTTGGACAGTTACATGGGTAAGATGGGTATAGAGGGATATGGGCCAAGTGCAGGCAACTGGGACTAGCTTAGTGGTATAAACTGGGCGACATGGACATGTTGGGCCGAAGGGCCTGTTTCCATGTTGTAACTTCTATGATTCTATGATTCTATTGTCAAAACTGTCTCTCCAATGTACTGTGCTGTGAATTACCAATCTCATCCATACCTTTGTAGAGAGGGAAGACTAGACACTTCCCTACAGGAAGTATGGGAACATCAGAGGGAGTCACCCTGAGATACTCTAATCACCTCCTGGTGACTGACTGTAAATCTGGTTGGAGGCTACTTACCTGTTCTCTTAACTGGGATGGCACATGGCAGAAGGGGATCAAAGATGGGTAGGAGATGGAAATAAATCCCTAAGTTTTTAAACAAAAAAGGGGCCCAGATCATATATTTCGATTACATGGAATAAACCATTTGAATCTACATGCTTTCCTACCATCCAATTATAGGATTGCTGCTGAGAAGATTCGATTATCCTTCAGACGAATAATATTTATCAAGGTTCTCATGCTGCTCTATGATAGGCAATCAGACAGGAAGCCCAGCTGGTTGAGTTACATGATTTAGAAGATCAGTGTATTCGGATGTTTACAGGAATTTTAGCAAGGAATTTAGAGTCTGCTATAAAGCATCGAGTTAGGGAATAATTTGTAACATCTGAGATTCTTCCCATTGTCTGTAAGACCTATAAATACTGTCAACATGATACCTGTTGCTCCTTCCCTTTTGTTGTGTATTTTTGTGTAGGAACCCACCAGCAAAGGTGCAGCTAGACTGAGGCTAGTCTTCTAGCATTCAGCTGGATGGCTATTATTTCAAGAGATTTCCCATCCGCAGACAGCAAAACTGTGTTCTGCATCTCGAGTTTGGTAATTGGGCTATCTAGAGACTCGCTCTTCTTTGGTGATCTGATTTAGCTGAATATCTGAATACTCATTCCATTTATTCTTCTGTGGATCCTAAGAACCAGTGAAAAAGAGATAAACTCAAGGTCTGATTTTAACGCCCACCCCTCGCCCAGTGGGAATGGTGCGAGAGATGGTGGGGGAGTTCATGCTATGTTTCCGACGCGAGCCGACCCCCCCCCCATCTTAACTTGCCTGAATTCAGGCATGCAAAGGCCATCTGCCCCAGAGGAGTGGGGCCTAATTTTAATGGCAACGTGTCCAGATGACATCACTGGGACACGCACATCATTTTAACTGCGGATCCAACTAAGGGCTGCACAATTTCAAACCTGCCAGTAAGAGCTGGCAGTACACAGCATTCTGATCACAAGAGTGCTTCTCTTGGCCCCACAAGGACTCCTTGGGCCTCCCCTGACTCGGGGTTCCCTTTTTCCTTCAATCATGAACCTGTGTCCGGGGACTGTTTCTGTGGGCCTTCGCCAGCTTCTTGACTGCCCGTGAATTTCGACTTCCATCCACTGGTAGTGACGTCAACCCCGTAGGCTTCAGCCGGGAGTCTGTGTTGGAGCATTCCAATGAGGTCCGGACATTAAAATCTCCTGGGCCTCACCCTCAATGGGGCCGGATGGATTGCCGTCCGATTTGCCCCCGTCAGCCCTGATTCTCACCCGGTGTTTAAAATCGGGGCTTCAGTATTAATCTTACTGCTTTTTCATTTAACAGATACCCTGAAGGAAAATATCACTTCCTGAATCATGTGAGAGTGGTCAATTCTTTAATTATTGTAACAAGGATATTACCCGCTGTGTCCTCTATAGAATCATACAGCACAGGAGACCATTTGACCCATCGTGCCTGTGCCAGCTCTTTGAAAAAGCTATCCAATTAGTCTCATTCCCCATAGTCGTGCAATTTTTTTCCCTGCAAGTATTAATCCAATTCCCTTTTGAAAGTTATTATTGAATCTGCTTCCACCACCCTTTCAGGCAGTGCATTCCAGATGATTACAACTCGCTGTGTAAAAATATTTCTCCTCATCTTGTCTCTGGTTCTTTTGCCTTAAATCTGTGTCTTCTGATGACTGACCCTTCTGCCACTGGAAACAGTTTCTCTTTATTCACTCTACAAAAACACCTCCATGATTTTGAACACTGCTATTTAATCTCCCCTTAACCTTCTCTGCTCCAAGGAGAACAAGCCCAGCTTCTCCAGTGTCTCCACGTAACTGAAGTCCCACATCCCTGGTACCTTTCTAGTAAATCTCCTCTGCACTCTCTGGATAATGCTGGTTTTTCTCAATTAATGATCTAGTAACAAAATTGCAGGAACATGAGACTTTGAATTGTGATATCTGAGAATATGATTGCATTAACGTGTTGGTAATTGGGAGAAGAACGGGCATTCTCATCTTTCATTGGGAAGCAATTAAATTCTTTTTAATGTGGTCAGATAAGCTACGCCAGTAACATTTCTGATAATCCTTCACCCACCTGAGATAGTTTTCCCACTGATGCTTCCTTCCTTGCTATTAAACTGACACAGTATTGTCACTTGGGGCTGAAGTTTGCTGGAAGCACTGGTAGAGTCGTTCTTAACTGCCTGGCCTTACCAGTTCTGTAAGATTGTATCCCTGTGCCAGTGGGACATTGTGGTATATCAGAAGACCTAAATGTGAGGTATTGAAAATGGACGACCTTTGCTATGATTGACTGTAGTCGCTCTTTCCCCTAATGATGGGTGCGATGATCTTTTTCAAATCCAAGAGAAATTCCGAATGAAGAGCAGGGCAACCACATGATGCTCCAGATTGCTTGGCCTTTTTTTTCCTGCTTCATATTAGCATGTTTATTTGAGACTTCCTTTTTTAAAAAAAAAATCCCCTAGTTTTTTCCCCTGCTCTCTTGAAGAGGCTGATTCACACTCAGAAGTTGTTTGAGGGTGGCAGCCCCTCTCCAATACCTTGCCTAAGTAAGTATTCATCAAATGTGATTCTAGTCAGTGAATGTTGACAGGCTGCTTGACGTTGGGAAGCTTCACTTCCCAATCTATCTAGATAGATTTCTAGACGCAGAAGGCATCAAGGGGTATGGGGAGAGAGCGGGAATATGGTATTGAGATAGAGGATCAGCCATGATCATATTGAATGGCGGAGCAGGCTCGAAGGGCCGAATGGCCTACTGCTGCTACTATTTTCTATGTTTCTATGTTTCTATGTTTCAGAGCATGTTCTTAGGTGCTTCTTAAATTTCCGAACTTCACATTTTAAAATAAGACATTCATTAAAACCAGCATGTGTACATCTCAGTTCCTTCACTTCAGTTAAGATCAAATGTAACGTTTCTTCATTATTCTGGGGGTGGCTGATTGCCCTTCCAAGGATGGAGTTGTGAAATCTCTTGTAAGTTTTGCTACTCATGATCCAAATTGCATGGGGGTAATTTTAACCCCCAAGGACAGGTGGGTTGGGGACGGGTGGGAAGGTAAAAATTGTAAAAATGTAAAACCTGACCCCAACCCACCACCAACCTGCTCACTTCCGGTTTTAACGGAGGCAGGTCGGAGGGGCCACGACCAACCTGCTCTTAGGAGGTGGGTCACAGTAAAATCTTTTAAGGAGGCTGTGACCTCCAATTTGACAGCTTTTTTATTTTTAACTCCTGGGGGCCGGGATTCCTGGGCCTTCTGCTTCACGCCACGTAATAAGAGGCGAGAAGGCCCGGAGCAAAAGGTAAGTGCCTTTGTTGCACTGGTTGTGTGCCAGGAGGAGCAGGAGTGTTTCCTAAAGGCCCAACAAGCTTACCTGCTGCAATCCCACACACGTGATCAGCCGACACCCCCCCCCCCCCCCCACTCCCAAGGATGACCGACCTCACCCCCTATGACGGGCACCATGCCCCCGATGTCAGACTTACCTGCTGGCATCCGCTCCCAAGCTGCTTTCCCGTCCGACAGCCAGCCTGTCAGTCTGGCTGGCTGTCACGCGGGAAATCTGCAGAAATTGTGAGGACATCTGGGAAACCCATACTTCCGATTTCCCTTCCGGAAATCCTTCTTCCTCTGCTCTCTCCACGGCCCCGAATAAATGTGGGGGCCCATATGTTCCAAATGGATTTTGTTTTTGGCTGGCATCTTGATTAGTACTGCAGGAATATAATTTTAGATGTAATTCTAGTTATTATGGAGTTTTAAGCAGAATATAGGGGTGGAAGCCCTGTCTGCACTACAAGGATTCTTGAGAGTTACCCAGACCGACCCTCTTTGTGACTTGATTGTGGAAATATGCTCGATGTCATAATCTATGTAATGTTTTAACTACTGGCTAATTACAAGAGTTCACTGCATTTGTGCACCCGGGTTGATTTGAGGAGACAGCCTCGAAATGCACAAGGCTAATAATGAATCACTTATGCTTCCGTAGCAAGCTATTGTTTGAGTCCAGGCTTGCAAGTAGCAAACAAGATCTGCAGGGTCGGTTTTAATCCGTAGAGCTACATTTCATCAACTGCAATTACCATTTTACCTTTTTTAGGCTATATAGTTATTAAACTTCCATTTGCACGGAGCAAATGAAACATTCCCAGAGCCTTTCAACCAAAGACTACTCACTACTCAACTTGCCCTTTTTTTAATGGTGCATGCAAGCTTTGCAGTATCATATCCAGTAATAATTCAAGCTGCAGAAGCCTGTGATTGTTTATTTTACATCAATATTACTTACAAAAATAAATAGCATAAAAATTGTAATTTAGACCAATTTATTTCTTGAGGTTTTAAAGCAGAATTATTGAAGAATTAGATCCTGAACAAATGAGTTTTTATTTCCATGCCATTCGCTCTCACCCAGTTGTGACACCGTTACAGTGTAAGTCTAGGATTGGAAATTACATCCACGCTTTTAGAAACACAGGTACTGATTGTGCCTTTTTGATTTATTTTGTGACCTCTGTAGATGAAACAACAGTAGTAAGTGATTTCCCTGTTGGAGGGAAAATAAACTTAATTAAAACCATTTTTGATTCTTCTTCTATATAATTAAGTATCGGCTTTGCGCATTTTGGGGGTGAAATTCAACTTCAACGGAGGCATAAAATGGGCCGTAGCGGATCGGCCATATATTGTGCACCTCGTCTGATTTTCTTCTCCATTGACTTCACCCTGAATTCCACCCCCTTTATCCCTTTTTAAAAAAAATTGTCCAACTCCTCATCTGATTTTCTCCCCTACCTCTCTTCTGCTGAATACATTGACTTATTCTAAGTGTATTGGTAGGATATTCAACAGTAGGGCCACCATAGTGGAACATGACCCTGCTTTACTTAACAACGATAAACACACACACTTCCAGCAGTTTGGGCACCTATAAAGTGATCAGGAACAGGTACCCAGTGTATTGTTTTGCATTGAAACTTTGGCTCCGATTTTAACTCCCCCTGCCTGGTGGAAACTGGACGGGAGGAGGTAGTTAAAATGAGGACAGTCACTTACCCCCTCTGATCCTGCTGCCTTCCTGCCGTGCCCCGATGTTAACTTGCTCATTTGAGTAGGCGAGCGGGATATCCACAGGAAGACAAGAGTCCTCTTTAAAAATACAGATCGAGACCCGATCGGCAATTTTAGTTGGAGGCCTGGGTGGGGGAGCAGTGACTGGTTCCCCGTCAGGCCAAACAGCTGGGAGCCGGATCGTGGGTCAAAAGAGGCCCAGGCAGGCAAGTAACTAAATTTAATTTAATGTTTCCTTGTGGGCCAGGAGCGACAGCCTTGGGCCTCCCTTGCTCTGGGCTCCCCCCTCCTTTCCCTGATTGTGACTAGAACCCCTCTCACCATTTACCTGGGTCCCCAGCTGTGGTCTCCTGTCATCCAATTCCCGCTCCTGTCTGCCAGCCAGGTGGTGGTTTGGGCGGGTCAGTGAGAAATGTTAGGGTAATGAGGCCCAGCCATTAGGATTGGCCTGGTCTCCATGTCCCCGGACTCCCCGGGTTCGCCGCCCACTTTGTGGCTCGTGTGCTCCACACCCCACCCTTTAAAATCAGGGCCTTTGTATTGAGTGATGCACAGAAAGTTCCCTGTCTCTTCCCTCTGACCCAGAGATTTTATGTGATTGACGGTTGCCATGTAGAATTAAAATAGTTGCACGTAAAGAACGCATTTATTTAGTTGTGAAGTCTTTGTAATTTGTTACTGACTGACATGTAATAACAAACACTACAGCCTGGATAATTTTCACCCCACTTTGCCCAACCCATATGATAGAGGCCAACAGGCCGAAATCTTCTAAATCACCACCATCACTACTCACTACCACTCAATATTGTCAAAGTGCTCACTGATCTAATGAGGAGGAGGGGCATCTTTTAAACATTTTTAAAGTGGCTGTATGATCTTTGGGACACCTAACGCAGTGCCATGAGGAGGAGGGAGCCCATTTAAAAGGGGTAGAAGTGCCCCGAGGACAATGGAAAATGTTTAAATGAGGTGCCTTTTAAGGAGGGAGATGTGGCCACTACTAAGTCCTCTCCCTTCAGTCAATGAACCAGCAGTCATTCCGCTGCTGGGCAAGGATCTACCGCTACCCCTCTCTGTGTGGTGCCTGGGTAAGCGATAACAGCAGTGAAAGACAGGAAAATAGAGTGAGTTTCCTGGCCTTGCCTCCCCACCATCACTTGGGCAGTATATTGGAGGAAAGTCCAGCCCTATGTTTCTGTGAAGCCAATTGTAAACAATTTTACAACACCAAGTTATAGTCCAGCAATTTTATTTTAAATTCACAAGCTTTCGGAGACTTCCTCCTTCCTCAGGTAAATGTTCAGGATCTCCTTGAAGCCTACGCATTTATACATCTAGAACAATACATGGTGTTTACAGAATGCCCCTGCAACTGCCCGTTGCCAAGGCAATCACCGTGTTCAGACAGAGAGGTGTCACCTGCAGAACCCCCGAATACACATTCAACAAAAAAACAAACAGGGAAAAAAAACAGAGAAAAAAAAACACAGAGAGAGGCAGAAACATCCGGAAGGCAGAGAGAGCCAGCAAATGACCCATTATATTAAAAACAGATAACATTTGTTCGCTGGTGGGGTAACGTGTAGCGTGACATGAACCCAAGATCCCGGTTGAGGCCGTCCTCATGGGTGCGGAACTTGGCTATCAATTTCTGCTCGACGATTTTGCGTTGTCGTGTGTCTCGAAGGCCGCCTTGGAGTACGCTTACCCGAAGGTCGGTGGATGAATGTCCATGACTGCTGAAGTGTTCCCCGACTGGGAGGGAACCCTCCTGTTTGGCGATTGTTGCGCGGTGTCCGTTCATCCGTTGTCGCAGCATCTGCATGGTCTCGCCAATGTACCATGCTCTGGGGCATCCTTTCCTGCAACGTATGAGGTAGACAACATTGGCCGAGTCACAGGAGTATGAACCATGCACCTGGTGGGTGGTGTCCTCTCGTGTGAACTCGACCAACGACTCGGCCAACGTTGTCTACCTCATACGTTGCAGGAAAGGATGCCCCAGAGCATGGTACATTGGCGAGACCATGCAGACGCTGCGACAACGGATGAACGGACACCGCGCAACAATCGCCAAACAGGAGGGTTCCCTCCCAGTCGGGGAACACTTCAGCAGTCATGGACATTCATCCACCGACCTTCGGGTAAGCGTACTCCAAGGCGGCCTTCGAGACACACGACAACGCAAAATCGTCGAGCAGAAATTGATAGCCAAGTTCCGCACCCATGAGGACGGCCTCAACCGGGATCTTGGGTTCATGTCACGCTACACGTTACCCCACCAGCGAACAAATGTTATCTGTTTTTAATATAATGGGTCATTTGCTGGCTCTCTCTGCCTTCCGGATGTTTCTGCCTCTCTCTGTGTTTTTTTTTCTCTGTTTTTTTTCCCTGTTTGTTTTTTTGTTGAATGTGTATTCGGGGGTTCTGCAGGTGACACCTCTCTGTCTGAACACGGTGATTGCCTTGGCAACGGGCAGTTGCAGGGGCAGTCTGTAAACACCATGTATTGTTCTATATGTATAAATGCGTAGGCTTCAAGGAGCTCTTGAAACATTTGCCTGAGGAAGGAGAAAATCTCCGAAAGCTTGTGAATTTAAAATAAAATTGCTGGACTATAACTTGGTGTTGTAAAATTGTTTACAATTGTCAACCCCAGTCCATCACCGGCATCTCCACATCTGTGAAGCCAAACTAGGGGAAGCTAGTTAGGCAGCAGCAATTGAGTCAACCACAGTGTTTACGATGGTTATGGGGTAAAAACTGGTATACAATGCACCGTTTTTTGTGTGTAAAACTGGCACAAAGCATACCAATTTAGCAGTGGGCAACCTTCGCCCAATCTGCAGAGGCATTCATCCCACTGCTGAAAACGTGGGGGCAGTTTTTTAGGCATCCTGGACAAATGCCTAAATCTGGCATTAAGCCCCTTAAATATTCAAATTAAGGAATTAACACCTGTTGAAGGACCCAATCAGAAATTAATTAGCGATGAGCAGGGTGGAAGCTGGGCCTGCCTTGCTCGTGAAAAGGGCCTGCCTTGCTCGAGAAAAGGGCCTGCCTTGCTCGAGAAAAGGGCCTGCCTTGCTCGAGAAAAGGGCCTGCCTTGCTCGAGAAAAGGGCCTGCCTTGCTCGGGAAAAGGGCCTGCCTTGCTCGAGAAAAGGGCCTGCCTTGCTCGAGAAAAGGGCCTGCCTTGCTCGAGAAAAGGGCCTGCCTTGCTCGAGAAAAGGGCCTGCCTTGCTCGGGAAAAGGGCCTGCCTTGCTCGAGAAAAGGGCCTGCCTTGCTCGGGAAAAGGGCCTGCCTTGCTCGGGAAAAGGGCCTGCCTTGCTCGGGAAAAGGGCCTGCCTTGCTCGAGAAAAGGGCCTGCCTTGCTCGGGAAAAGGGCCTGCCTTGCTCGAGAAAAGGGCCTGCCTTGCTCGAGAAAAGGGCCTGCCTTGCTCGGGAAAAGGGCCTGCCTTGCTCGGGAAAAGGGCCTGCCTTGCTCGGGAAAAGGGCCTGCCTTGCTCGGGAAAAGGGCCTGCCTTGCTCGGGAAAAGGGCCTGCCTTGCTCGGGAAAAGGGCCTGCCTTGCTCGAGAAAAGGGCCTGCCTTGCTCGGGAAAAGGGCCTGCCTTGCTCGAGAAAAGGGCCTGCCTTGCTCGAGAAAAGGGCCTGCCTTGCTCGGGAAAAGGGCCTGCCTTGCTCGGGAAAAGGGCCTGCCTTGCTCGGGAAAATGGCCTGCCTTGCTCGAGAAAAGGGCCTGCCTTGCTCGGGAATCTTCAGCGGCCCCGGCGGTCGCCAATTAAAAGTAAGTAGTGAAAGCTTTTTTAATTAAAAAAAATCGTTCCTGCGGAGCCAGAGTAGCAGGAGGCCCTGCTGACTCCATAGGAGTCACGATCCCTCTCCCCGGTCCCCCCCGCCCCACGTTGCCCGCTCTAACCCCTCCTCCCAGGACTTACCTGAGGGCCGCTGCCGGCAAGGCAGGCAGACCGAAATTGAAGTCTTCGCTCAGGAGAGCTGCATGTGGAGGTGTGACCAGGGCCGGCAGCTCATGCCGAGTACGCTGATGAGGCTCGAGGATCCATTTCCATCGATCCTCCGGCCTCTTGGTTTGGTCAGTGCCGAACCAAGAAGCCTGAAAACAGGCCCAGACCAAAATTGATCCCCATATGTCTTTGAACAGTTTCAAAGATATTGGGCTCGATTTTCAAATGGCGGCGGGATGGCAGCGGGAGGAGGGTTAATGGGCGCGCGGCAAACCCGACTAATAAAATCTTACTGTTCCCCACGCGATCACAAGTTAATTGGTGGCCCTTAACGTGGCTTCCGGGTTTGACGTCCAAAAGCTGCGCAGTGGGCGGACTGCGCACCTGCATGACAGGCTGTCAGCTGGAGCGGCTCTATTTAAAGGGCCATTGCTCCAAAGGCTTTTGCTGGAGCAAAGACCCATAAATCACAATGGAACAGCACAGGGGCAAGACTGCTCCAAGGTTTAATGATGCCTCTCTGCAGCAGTTACTGGCCGGGGTGAGGAGGAGCAGGGAAGTGTCCCCTTGTCCCCGAGGAGCCAGACTTTAAGGGTGTTCGGTGTGTGAAAGAGCCCCAGGATGTTGGATTCCCTCAGAATGAAGGAATCGTGGCAGCTGCTGGGGAATCTGGCGCACACGTGAAGGAATCTTTTGCAGTGGTCACAAACGAGCTGAGTGTTGATGGAGTGATACCCCTTTCTATTAATGAACAGTCCTGGCTCGTGTGGAGGTGCTCGGATTGCGATATGGGTGCAATCGATTGCACCCTGCACCTGTGGAAAGCCAGCCACAGGGTGGAATCCCACTGTCCTCTTCGTCTAGCTGAGGTCATCCGTGGGGAAGTTGACATATTGCGAGGCCCCACGGAACAAGCCGTTGGTGACCTGCCTTATGCACTTGTCTGCGGACGACTGAGAGACCCCGGCGATATCCCCGGTGGCTCCCTGGAATTATTTTTTTATTATTTGTTCATGGGATGTGGGCGCCGCTGGCAAGGCCAGCATTTATTGCCCATCCCGAATTGCCTTTGAGAAGGTGGTGGTGAGCCGCCTTCTTGAACCGCTGCAGTCCGTGTGGTGAAGGTTCTCCCACAGTGCTGTTAGGAAGGGAGTTCCAGGATTTTGACCCAGCGACGATGAAGAACATAAGAACATAAGAAATAGGAGCAGGAGTAGGCCAATCGGCCCCTCGAGCCTGCTCCGCCATTCAATAAGATCATGGCTGATCTGATCCTAACCTCAAATCTAAATTCATGTCCAATTTCCTGCCCGCTCCCCGTAACCCCTGATTCCCTTTACTTCTAGGAAACTGTTTATTTCTGTTTTAAATTTATTTAATGATGTAGCTTCCACAGCTTCCTAGGGCAGCAAATTCCACAGACCTACTACCCTCTGAGTGAAGAAGTTTCTCCTCATCTCAGTTTTGAAAGAGCAGCCCCTTATTCTAAGATTATGCCCCCTAAGAAACGGCGATATATTTCCAAGTCAGGCTGGTGTGTGACTTGGAGGGGAATGTGCAGGTGGTGTTGTTCCCATGTGCCTGCTGCCCTTGTCCTTCTAGGTGGTAAAGGTTGTGGGTTTGGGAGGTGCTGTCGAAGAAGCCTTGGCGAGTTGCTGCAGTGCATCCTGTGGATGGTACACACTGCAGCCACGGTGCGCCGGTGGTGAAGGGAGTGAATGTTTAGGGTGGTGGATAGGGTGCCAATCAAGCGGGCTGCTTTGTCCTGGATGGTGTCGAGCTTCTTGAGTGTTGTTGGAGCTGTACTCATCCAGGCAAGTGGAGAGTATTCCATCACACTCCTGACTTGTGCCTTGTAGATGGTGGAAAGGCTTTGGGGAGTCAGGAGGTGAGTCACTCGCTGCAGAATACCCAGCCTCTGCCCTGCTCTTGTAGCCACAGTATTTATATGGCTGGTCCAGTGAAGTTTCTGGTCAATGGTGACCCCCAGGATGTTGATAGTGGGGGATTCGGTGATGGTAATGCCGTTGAATGTCAAGGGGAGGTGGTTAGACTCTCTCTTGTTGGAGATGGTCATTGCCTGGCACTTGTCTGGCTCGAATGTTACTTGCCACTTATCAGCCCAAGCCTGGATGTTGTCCAGGTCTTGCTGCATGCGAGCTTGGACTGCTTCATTATCTGAAGGGTTGCGAATGGAACTGAACACTGTGCAATCATCAGCGAACATCCCCATTTCTGACCTTATGATGGAGGGAAGGTCATTGATGAAGTAGCTGAAGATGGTTGGGCCTAGGACACTGCCCTGAGGAACTCCTGCAGCAATGTCCTGGGGCTGAGATGATTGGCCTCCAACAACCACTACCATCTTTCTTTGTGCTAGGTATGACTCCAGCCACTGGAGAGTTTTCCCCCTGGTTCCCATTGACTTCAATTTTACTAGGGCTCCTTGGTACCACACTCTGTCAAATGCTGCCTTGATGTCAAGCGCAGTCACTCTCACCTCACCTCTGGAATTCTGTTCTTTTGTCCATATTTAGACCAAGGCGGTAATGTTGTTTAATTGTCCATCACCATTCACGACTGGATGTGGCAGGACTGCAGAGCTTTGACCTGATCCGTTGGTTGTGGAATCGCTAAGCTCTGTCTATAAAGCATGTGGCTTCCGCTGTTTAGCATGCATGTAGTCCTGAGTTGTAGCTTCACCAGGTTGGCATCTCATTTTTAGGTACGCCTGGTGCTGCTCCTGGCATGCTCTTCTACACTCCTCATTGAACCAGGGTTGATTCCCTGGCTTGTTGGTAATGGTAGAGTGAGGAATATGCCGGGCCATGAGGATACAGATTGTGCTGGAATACAATTCTGCTGCTGCTGATGGCCCACAGCGCCTCATGGATGCCCAGTTTTGAGCTGCTAGATCTGTTCTGAATCTATCCCATTTAGCATGGTGATTGTGCCACACAACACGTTGGGATGGTGTCCTCAGTGCGAAGACGGATCTGGAGGTGAAGAAGCTGAGGGCTTTGACAGCGACGGGTAATCAGTTGCTGCTCGGCCCAGCCGTGAGCAGCTCGGCACGAAGGAAGCTGCAGATACCGTATGCACTGCTCCTCAGAGAGGCCCAGGAAGCTCAGCCTCGGTCTGTAGACCCTCTGGCGAGGGTAGTGCCTCCTGCGACATCCCTCTCTTTGTTGTTGTCCTCTCTGCTCTCGTGCAGGTGCCTGTGGCGTAGCACTGTGTTGTGGAGCTCCAAGTGGCAGAAGTGCACGCTATGCCTGGCGAGGGTGGTGATGTTGCTCGTCCTTGGATGTAGTGGTGAATGCATCCATGGCGCCCCCCCGCCCCCCCCAATCCTGATGGTGTCAGTTTGAGAGGGTCCGAAAAATTGGTAAATATGTGTCAAGAGAAGCATTCTGAGTGCAAACTAAGAATTTTCAGTGTAAACACAAAGATCTCCTTGCCAAAAGTTCGTCTGAAAGACCTGAGTGCCCTGCTGCATTAACACACCTTTTATCCCCATCTGTCAAACAAGCATTTCAATGTCCAACTGGCTACTGGCTGAAACATGTCTTCTAAAACATGGAGTGTTTCCCACAACACGGGATAGACGCTGAGGCTAAATGAAAATCGGTCCCTGGGTCAATCACCATGAAATTAACTACTTCAAGTACTTAAACTATCTAAATAACTGTTAACTATCATCCCGCTGGCTTTAATTGCCGGTGGGACTTCCGCATTCTGGAGGCGCGCAAGCACACAGACGCGTCTGTGGGGAACCCGGAAGTCAGCGGGTTTCCCCGATTTTTGGAGCCTTCCCGCCCCCAACGCACCCGCACTTCAGCTTGAAAATCGAGCCCGTTATCTTGACTACATTTTTGAAACTAGTCAAAAACATTGTACTGTAGTTATGAACATTGACTGAAATAGTAATCACTGCCATGTTCAATAACCCCAATTTGGCTCTGGAGTTTTTGTCTTGAGGGACACATTAAGGGTAAATTTAACAAAAGCAAACAGTGAGGTCAGGCACCTTTAACATGCCTCACAGTTTCTAGCAATCTCAATGAGGTGGATGAATGCAGAATTTGGCGATGCAGATCAACTTCAGTTGACATCAAAGAGTTGCATGAGTGAATCCTACACTGCAAAGGGGGCATTTGTAAGTCAGATTCACTCTGAATTTAATGTATTTTACTTCAGAGCAGCTGTCAACTCCCAATAAATTCAAACTAACACCCCACGCATACATTTTTACATTTATTACTGGGGGTCGGGTTGTCAAGTTCATGCTGTCTCCTGGTTTTACAATAAAGCCAATTAGTTAGAGTGAGATCTACAGGTACAGTACTGCTAAAGATATACTTCCCCAGATTGGACTGATAAATATTCATGCAATCTCGCTGGGCTGAGAGCTATTGATATACATTACTTCATCCTAGTAATATTTCAGCCAAAAAAATCCTTTGTGTCATTGTTTTGTATGGAATAGCTTTCATTCCTGTCTCTGAATAAATCCAGAAGTGGCCAGAGATTTTGTTTAAAAATTAAAAGTCAACAGGACAACAAAATAATAGATATTTAGGAATTAGTAGCTCTTCTGATTTTTGGGGTTTTCTATTTTCCTGAGTTTGGGTCCAAAACAAATTCAGGAGAAAACCTGTATTAACTACATGTTAATGATTAGAAAACTTTGGGTTTCATCATGAAACCACAGCACACAGGTCCATGTTATGCTGTTCTTTACTGAGGAGGGGCTTAATAGCCCAGATCTCCTCAGTTAGCAATGGAGTGATTTGCCCATGCAGAAAATTTTTTATTATCCTTTGATATGAAGCATGCTTTTTAAATCCATTAGTGGAAGTGAACTGGCCAATGAGCCAAGGCCAATGTGGGCTGTCCACACTTATAATCATAGAATGGTTGCAACACAGGAGGCCATTCATCCCGTGAGGCCCGTGCCGGCTCTCTGCAAGAGCAATCCAGCTAGTCCCACTCCCCCGCCCTATCCCTGCGATTTTTTTCCCTTCAAGCACTTATCCACCTATTGACCCTTCCGCCAATGGGAACAGTTTCTCTCTATCTACTCTGTCTAGACCCCTCATAATTTTGAATACCTCTGTCAAATCTCCTCTCAACCTTCTCTGCTCCAAGGAGAACAACCCCAGCTTCTCCAGTCTATCTACGTAACTGAAGTCCCTCAGTTCCTGGAACCATCCCAGTAAATCTTTTCTGCACTCTCTCTAAGACCTTCGCATCCTTCCTAAAGTGCGTGCCCAGAATTGGACCAATACTTCAGTTATGCCATTAAAGTGCCATTTAAGAGCTTTTAATGATGAAGTATATTTGAATCCAGCCATGGACTGGAAAACCTGATGGTTAAGCAGGGGCAAACAATGCATTTCATGGAATGGGACCTGGATGTCAAATTTTATGAGGCGCAGAGCACCATGCAGGAACAGCAAGGCTTGTTTCCATGGCAATGCTCAACTGTTCCGTGATATCACAATGAAGAGTTCACAAATCGTCACACGTGGACCTCCTGTCGGTTCGCACATGAACCCAACCTTCTGTCAGTCCGCAGGCTGGTCTGATCTCCTGTTGGATTACCCCACGCCCACCCAACCTATTGGCAACCTGCACCCAACACATCCTCCTATCAGCCCCCAGACCAATGGGATCCAGCTTCCTGTTAGTTTGCATCTAACCCGGAAGAAGGAGAAATGTCAGGATCGTGATTCGAAATGGAAGTGTGCTTAAAGTTAGAGGGAGAAATGAGAGGTTTGCTCATTAATGGGAATGGTTCTGCTTACCAACCTCAACCTAAAATTTCAAAAGCTGTTGTCATTGTAGATATTAAAGACATTTCAGTTTTGCAGATTTTAATGGCAGTTTTTTTTCTTGAAATGTACTCCTACAAGAGCGTATAAAGAAAAACAATAATTGCATTAATTTGACACATTTGTGTTTTCTTTATCCAGGATAGTAACAAGTTCAGGAAAATGCAGATTCAGGTACCTCTGAATGTGTGCAACAGGACCTGACAGTGCTCAGCACAAATAAAGGTTCTGGAAGTGTCTCCCACTGGAGGGTTTGTGCCTGCTGGTACTGACTTGTACTCACACTGTTTGCTCAGGTTATAAGTAGAGCTGTTTGTGGTTGTTACTAATACCACAGGAAGGCTGAGAGGCAGTACTGCAATCCAGGGTCGCTGAATTAGTGGTTATTGGATTAGTGAAGTTGCTGTAGTTATGCTGCATGTAACCAATGGTATAGTTCCACTCCTAATGCTTACTTCTGTTTTTACATCCACCGTATATGTCCTGAAATGGGCAAAAAAACATCTAAAGGTGATAAAAGCCTCCAAAATGTTCATCGCAACATTTTAAATTGCCTCCGCGAGAGCCTGTCAACAGAAAGGTTGGAAGTTTGAGGGGTTAGGAGAGGGAGAGGTAGTCAGAGCGTGTACCTTTACTTCATTTAAATTATTCTTCCTGCTTCCAACTGCGACAGTCCCCCTAACGCCACCTCCTTTGCTGTATTCTCCCCCATCAGTGGTGCAGATGTGGGAAGGCAGGGAAATCGGCAACAGTGGGGCGGGGACTGGGCAGGCGGCCAACATCGGTGGCAGTCAGGGGTGGGGGGAGTAGAATGTCAGAGGCCAGTTTTGGGAGCAAAGATTTGGTAGTAAGCCTCCCCGTTCTATTTTGCTCTGGGACCAGCTCAAAATATAGAAACATAGAAAATAGGAGCAAGAGTAAGCCATTCGGCCCTTCGGGCCTGCTCCGCCATTCAAAATGATCATGGCTGATCGTCTAACTCAGTACCCTGTTCCCGCTTTTTCCCCATATCCCTTGATCCCTTTAGCAATAGTGGGAATCCCAGAGAAAAATCTAGTCTGTAGTGTAACTTGTAAAAGGGTATCTTGGACCAGCTCAAAAGGTTCAGAGTATTTATCCCCTGAATGTCAGAAACTTACAATTTTTTTTAGAAGTAATTTGATGCATATTTATAGACAGCTATAATCTCTCTCCACATACACACATAATCCTTCACTATCTTTCCTTCACATACTTTCTCAACCACAGACACACATTTTCATTACCCTACTTTCGCATACATGGGGGAGTTCATTTATGGTATCTCCCCAACCCTTAGGCTCCTGGGACAATCAGTTTCCACTCTCTTAGTCCTCTTTTTCCAAATCTAAAACCTCTGCAACACTGCCCACGTCCACCCCTATCTCAGCTCCGCCACTACTGAAACTCTTAAGCTCTTCTGTCATCTGTAGATTCAATTTCTCCAATATCCCACTTGCTGGGCTCCCCATCCTCCTCCTTCCACAAACTCCAAAACTCACCCACCCATATCCTGTCCTACACTGTCCTGCCCACGCATCAACCCTATCCCCTCTGACCTACATGGTCTCCCTCTCCCTCAACACTTTGAATTTAAATCACTCCATGGTCTTACTCCATCCTATCTCTGCAACCTCTTTCAACCTTACATCCCCTCCTGCATCGTTCAATTCTCTGACTCTGGCCCTTGGTGCATCTCGCCCTTCCTTTGCCTCGAGACTGATGGCAGAGTCTTCAGCTGACTTGACTCTACCTTTAAAAACCTTCTCAAAATGTATCTTTTTGAACAAGTTTTCAATCACCTTTTCTCCCACGATCTTTCAATGTTTGCACCTATTTTTTTCTGCATTGTATTTTTTCCTCCCCTTCTATCAAGTGCCTTGGGATGTTTCCTATATTAAAGGCATATGCATATGCACGTTGATGTTGATGAAAACGTCTTTAATTTGGTACGGTATGGATTACTCCGAACTGAAAACCAGACATAGTATACAATCCCCCAATATCAGATTAGAGGTGGTCTTACTTATACCTTAAAATGTTTTTCAAAATTAAATCAGACTTTTAAGGCATGATTTTAACTTGGAGCCGGGAACCCAGCCCATCCCTAGATATTTGCGTGGGGAACCCGGAAGATAATGAGTCACAATGTGTGATCGCAACTCAATTGAAGATGAGTATTTGTGCTTCTGGGTTTCCCACGCGCCAGGCAACCAGATCGCCTGTTGGAAGGGAAAGGAGTCGCAAATCGGGGATTGGGGTCAGGAAGGAGATTGTGGGCCCTGGAACAAATCGGGGGCGGGGGGGAAGTGGGGGACATGGACGACATCGACGGGGTCCAGCATCGGGGATTGGGGAGGGGGGCGGCAGCATCGGTGATTGGGGGGGGCGTCCAGCATCGGGGATCAGGGGTGGGAGGGGGTGCGTCCACCATTGGGGATCGGGGGGGTCCAGCATTTGGGGTGGGGGGGGGGGGGGGGTCAGCCGATCGCGGGGTCCTGTCGTGCCAGGTGAGCTTGTTGGGTCTGGATGAAGCATTCCTGCTCCTCCGGGCCCATAAGCAGTGCAATAAAGGCACTCACCTCATGGATCCGGCCCTTCCCGCCTGCTTTCAACTGACACGAATGGGAAGCGATGGGGAAACCCGAACAGGTACGGTTAAATTAATTTTAAGTGTCCAGTGCACAAAATATTAAGTATCTCAATGAGGTACTTTGCCACTTTAAGTATTGGACCGCCGACTTTAACTGGAGACGGAACTGCCGGGTGTCTGTTGTGCACACGCATCCAAAGGTGTCTGGATCAAACCTGGAAGTGGGCGTGTTGGAGCCGGGATGCGGTCCTGCTCCAAAAAGCTATTTTAACCTTCCACCCGCCCCCAACCCACCCATTCTTGGGGGTTAAAATTACCCCCTTAATCTTTGATATGCTGAGGAACATCTATTTTATGTTGAATAAAATATGCATATGTAAATTAAGGTGAGATTGGCATGATTAATGTACTGGTTCATTAGCATAACTACATACTCTGCAAGTTTTATAATTTAGAATCTAAGAGTGCTTAGATATTAACGAAAAAATGAAATTTATTCTACCAACAGGAGCACCATTTCTGCTGCTCCCCCCCCCCCACCCCCGCCACATGCAAGTGGAAACAGAAACACACAACTCGGCATGTTACCCAAGCTCAGTAATAATACAATCCATCACTTCATATGCTAATTTCATAAGCTGTTCTGTTGTAAGTTATAAATTACTGCTGCATACATGGGACAGGTGCAGTGCAGCATGGAAGCACATTAAAACTACTCTAGTGTTGCTGAGTTTGTTTCATTTCAACCAAAGACCTTTTCAAAATAATAGAATAACTGATCTCCAGTCAACATGCAGAGAGGAACTGCTCAAAGTGGGTATAGTAGGCTGAGGGGTGACCCAATAGAGGTCTTTAAAACCCTGAAGGAGTTTGATAGGGTAGACATAGAGAAGATGTTTCCACTTGTGGGGGAGTCCAAGACTAGAGGTCATAAATATAAGATAGTCACTAATAAATCCAATAAGGTGTTGAGGAGAAACACCTTTACCCAAAGAGTGGTTGGGATGTGGAACTTGCCAACACATGGAGTAGTTGAAGCGAATTGCATAGATGCATTTAAGGGGAAGCTAGACAAGTACATGAGGAAGAAAGGAATGGAAGGATATGCTGATATGGTTAGATGATGTAGGGTGGGAGGAGGCTTGTGTGGAGCATAAACATCGGCACAGACCAGACCTCTTTCTGTACTATGAATTCTATTTAATTCTATTCTAATTAATTAGCTTGTTGATTTTATAATGTATTGCTTGATAGAATAGTCCACTGCTGAGGATAATGGCCCAGATTTTGCTGGAGCGGGGCATCTCACAACCTGCCACGTTAGACTTTTTCCATCACCCTTCAGCTCGAATATTTTTTGCCTTGTAAATTGTTGGAAGTGCGAAGTCAACGGGGCATCTGGGACCTCAGTGAACAACAGGACCAATAGTCTATCTCCTTAACCAATGAGATTTAAGGATAGAGAAAGAAACAGAGGAATGACGGAGAAGAAAATAGGGTGAATTGGAGTCAAATTAGATATAGAAAAAGAGGGAAAGAAAGATTGGATTAAGCGAGATAGAAAAAAAGAGATAAAGGTAAAGTAAAAAAAATTAAAACATTTTAAATTTTAAAAACCTCAAGAACAATTTACTATCTGCAAGAATGAGACTCCACAGTTTCAATTGTCCCCTTTCTGGGTTGGAGAGGTTAATTGGCATTGCAGGAACATAAATCTCGTCATTGAAAGGGCCCTTACGCTGTTAAGTACCAACCCTAACTTTCTGCAGTGAGTTTAATTCGTATTTAACGCGCAAATGCAGCAATTTGTTGAAACCCACGGGGAGGTTGATGGCGAGCTGCCATTTTTGCGAGGCTAATGGGGGAGCGGCACAAATCGGCCAGCGATTTGTGGTGATTCACAACTCACGGTGTATCCCTTCCTCCCCACAAATTGATGGACGATTTACACACTAATAATGACATGCGCATTAAACTTGCTGTTATTTTCCCAGCAAATTCTGGGCCATTAAACTAGTCTAGTGTTGCTGAAGGTCTCTGGAGTTTGTTTCATTTCAACCACTGACCTTTTCAAATGAATAGGATAACTGACCTCCAGTCAACATGCAAGGAGGAACCGCTCAAACTGGGTATAATTAGCTTGTTCAGTTTATAATGTAATGCCTGATAGAATGGTCCATTGCTGAGGATATTGCAATTTGTGTCCACCATTTGCAGGTTAAACGTAATTAGACTTAAATGTCAGTTTAAAATGAAAGAATTATTATAATGCTAAAAAAAATCAACACTTCAGCTGAAAACCCCCCAGTGCAATGATATTGCCAGCATGTATTTTGCAACAGATAATGTTAACATTGTATTAGTCGTCTGGTAATGAGATTTTTTTTGCATAACTTATGCAGCATTACCATTTCATTTAGTCACATAATGAATTTATAAATGATGTACTGTGATATTATTAGTATGAATACATTACGCTTCTCAGTGTGCAACTCATTCCGTGGTTTTTATATATGCAGGATGTACGCTGGAGCTGCCCTTTCAGACGGAAACTAGAAAATAGATGGACAGGTTTCTTCAGGCAGCTCTTGTATATCTCCTAATGGCAGACTCAAAAGTGGCATTGCATTCTGCCTGCCCAACCTTTCCCGCAGGAGCAGATTAGGGAAAGAACCTAAAAAGAGAAAGGAAAAAGTATTAGAAAAATAACAACAGAACCTGATAGACTTTCCACTTGATGGCCGGTGGTGGCTTGGTTGCTGGAGAAGGCAATGAATGTTCCAAATTTAAATCTACAAAGATCTCCCTTTTGGGCTTTCCACTGCAGTGATTGTATTGCTCAGCTTGAATAGGAGTGAAATGGCTGGACAGATCACCTGAAAAGCACAAGTGGCTGATATTTTCTGAATAATTTCTTTCCTGTTTGAGGGTAGGTCTTCGTGTGTAAGCAAAGAAGTGGTCAGAGTGCTCAAATCCAGCAATAGTGTTAACCAGCCCCCGGGATGGCTGGTTTATAGAGGCGCCAATTCAAAGTGTATAAAGCATCCAAAATATATGTTGAGGTTTATAAGTCAGTGTTCGTCATGTAGCCAAGATGGAAGTAGCATGTTACGGGGCGGGAGGCAATTGCAGAGGGGGCGCAGATGGGTCAGCAGTGGGGCAGAAGATTCATACTCCTCCTGGTCCTACAAGAATCTCTAACCAAACTTGTACATATCTTTTTCTGAGCAGCTTGCAGCAGTCCCTTTAAGGGAGTGGGAACGGGATAGCAACTGTTTTTCTGTGATTTTTGGGGCACTACTGTCCTGTTCCCATCAGAGGCCCTTAAAATTAATGCCTAGGTTTTGAGTCTTGGTGTTTCTTCCCTAATGGCTCTCCGTTGATCATTGCACGCAAAATTTTTCTTTGTGGGAAGAGAACACAATGTGAGTGGGAGGGACACTTCTTACGCCCCATTTTTTTTGAGGAGGTAACAAACATGGTAGATAAGGGTGTGTCTATGGATATTATTTCTATGGACTTCCAGAAGGCATTCAACAAGGTTCCACATAAGAGACTGTTAACAAAATTGAGCATGGAATTAGAGGCAACCTATTGGCTTGGGTAGGAAGTTGGTCAGGAGGTATGAGACAGTTAGTATGGATAATAAGTATGTACTCAAATTGGCAGGATGTGATTACTGATGTCCCCCAGGGACCTGTACTGGGGCCACAGCTTTTCACTATATTTTTCACTATATTTATAAATTACGCAGATGAAGGAATAGAGAGCTGTATATCCAAATTTGCTGATGACACTAAGTTAGGTGGCACAGTAAATGGTGTGGATGGGAGCAGAAAATTGCATAGGGACATTGATAGATTAAGTGAGTGGGCAAAACTGTGGCAGATGGAGTTCAATGTGGGAAAATGTGAGGTCATCCACTTTGGACTTAGGAAAAAGATCAGAGTATTTTTAAATGGTGAGAAGCTAAGAACTGTGGATGAGCAGAGAGATTTAGGGGTCCAAGTACAGAAATCACCAAAAGCTAGTGGACAGGTACAAAAAATAATTAAAAAAGTTAATGGAATTTTGGTCTTTCTCTCAGGGGGCTGGAATACAAAGGGGTGAAAGTTATGTTACTGCAGTACAGAGCTCTGGTTGGACCCCATTTAGAGTGCTGCATTCAGTTCTGGGCACTGCACCTCAGGAAGGATATATTAGCCTTAGGAAGTGCAGCGCAGATTCACCAGGATGAAACCAGGGATAAAAGGATTGCACAGACTAGGCTTGTATTCCTTTGAATATGGAAGATTAAGGGGTGATCTAATTGAGCTGTTTAAGATGATCAAAGGATTTGATAGAGTAGATAGAAATAAACTAATTTCCTCTGGTGGGGAGTCCAAAACAAGGGGGCATATCCTTAAAATTAGAGCTTGGCCGTTCAGGGGTGATGTCAGAAAGCACTTCTACACACAAAGGTTAGTGGAAACCTGGAATTCTCTCCACCAAAATGTTGTTGAGGCTAGATCAATTGAAAATTTCAAAATTGAGATTGGTGGATTTTCGTTAAGGTTAGGGAACCAAGGTGGGTAGATGGAATTTAAGTTACAGATCAGCCATGATCTAATTGACTGGCGGGACAGGCTTGAGGGGCTGAATGGCCTACTCCTGTTCCTATGTTCCAATGAGCACATGCACCCATGATGATGAAATCTGTAGGTGCATTGTCCCTTTAAATCAACTGTCCTTCAAGGCTAGCAGAATCCCTTGTGGCAGCCAAGCGAGTTCACAGAGTTGTTTTGAGTTGGTGCTTCACTATTTCCAGAAGTTCCTTTCTGCATGTCAGTTTCCCAGGTGGTGACATAGAAACAGCATGAGAGATAAGGAGGTGAGTGAAGGCAATATCAGTGGTACAGCATGTGCAGTGGGAACAATGCCTTGACTTACCTTGGCCACCCTTGTGAAGTCATTAAATCTCTCCCTGAACTGTGTAGCAGTTCTTGGGATGGTAGAGGCTGCACTGACAACTTCAGCAGCCTCCCTCCATAATGCCTGAACCACCTGAACTAAAGTAAGAGGTAAAAGCCTTATTTAATGCTTACCATATGGTAATTCAGTTACATCATTGTTCTTTACTATTCAGTTTAATGTGAACTGATAAGTATTTCATGATTACTTCAAGTGCAAGGAAGGATTGCTAATATTTATAGCATTTTAAAAATATTAATACACGGATGCTAGAGGATAACTAAGGAAAGAGTAGGGCCTATTAGAAGCCAAAAAGGTGACCTATGTGTGGAGGTGGAAGATGTGGGTATGGTTCTTAATGAATACTTTGCATTTGTCTTCACAAAAGAGGACGATGCAGACATTATAGTTAAGGAGGAAGAGTGTGAAATATTGGATGGGATAAACATAGTGAGAGAGGAAGTATTATGAGGTTTAGCATCTTTGAAAGTAGATAAATCGCCAGGCCCGGATGAAATATATCGCAGGCTGCTTAGAGAAGCAAGGGAGGAAATAGCAGAGACTCTGACCATCATTTTCCAATCCTCCCTGGCTACGGGTGTGATGCTGGAGGATTGGAGGACTGGCAATGTTGTACTGTTGTTTAAAAAGGGAGAAAGAGATAAACCGAATAATTATAGGCCAGTTGGTCTAACCTCGGTGGTGGGCAAATTATTGGAATCGATTCTGAGGGACAGCATAAATTGTCATTTAGAAAAGCACGGGTCAATCAAGGACAGTCAGCATGGATTTGTTAAGGGAAGGTTGTGTCTGACTAACTTAATTGAATTTTTTGAGCAGGTAACAAGGAGGGTCGATGAGGGCAATGCGTTTGATGTAGTGTACATGGATTTTAGTATGGATTTTAGTAAGGCTTTTGACAAGGTCCCATGTGGCAGACTGGTCAAAAAAGTAAAAGCCCATGGGATCCAAGGGAAAGAGCAGGGAGGTTATGCTGGAACTGTATAAAACATTGGTTCGACCACAGCTTGAGTACTGTATACAGTTCTGATCACCACATTACAGCAAAACTGTGATTGCACTAGAGAGGGTACAGAGATTTATGAGGATGTTACCAGGACTGGAGAATTTTAGCTGTGAGAAAAGATTGGATAGGCTGGGGTTCTTTTCTTTGCAACAAAGGAGGCTGAGGGGAGATTTAACTGAGGTATATAAAATTATGACAGGACTAGATAGAGTGGATAGGGAGGAGCTATTTCCCTTGGCAGAAGGGTCAATGACCACGGGGCATCGACTTAAAGTAATTGGTAGAAGGATTAGAGAGGAGCTGAGGAGAATTTTTTTCTCCCAGAGGTTGGTGGGGGTCTGGAACTCACTGCCTGAAAGGCAGAGACCCTCAACTCATTTAAAAAGTACTTGGATGTGCACTTGAAGTGCCGTAACCTACAGGGCTATGGACCAAGTGCTGGAAAGTGGGATTAAGCTGGACAGCACTTTTTGGCCGGCATGGACATGATGGGCCGAATGGCCTCCTTCTGTGCCATAACTATCTGTAATTCTATGCTGTTTACATTGGGATTCAGTAGCATGCTGGGTGACTGTATCAGCAGAATGCAAATTGTCTCTTCATACAGTATGGTTTGAGGTCTGAATAACTTTGTGGCTTTCTTTTTATTCATTCATGGGATGTGGGCATCGGTGGCAAGGCCAGCATTTATTGCCCATCCCTAATTGTCTTTGAGAAGGTGGTGGTGAGCCGCTGCCTTAAACCGCTGCAGTCCGTGTGGTGAAGGTTCTCCCACAGTGCTGTTAGGTAGGGAGTTCCAGGACTTTGACACAGTGACGATGAAGGAACGGCGATATATTTCCAAGTCAGGACGGTGTGTGACTTGGAGGGGAATGTGCAGGTGGTGTTGTTCCCATGTGCCTGCTGCCCTTGTCCTTCTAAGTGGTAGAGGTCATAGGTTTGGGAGGTGCTGTCGAAGAAGCCTTGGCTAGTTGCTGCAGTGCATCTTGTAAATGGTGCACACTGCAGCTATGGTGCGCCTGTGGTGGAGAGTGTGAATGAGATGTGATACACATTCATTTACATAACAAAATAAATTGACTTGGAAGCACATTTGTTCGATCATATCCATGCTTTGTTAGATAGTATTACAATTGATTTGATCCCCACTGTTCAAATGCTGTTAGGCACACAGATGGATAGCTTGTCATCATTTCTTTTAAAACTACCGACTCCTGACCTTGGGGAAAGCTTATAATAACAAGTCAGCTCAGAACATCAAAAGAACAATAATAGTCTGAAGAACAACTGACAAATACCATGAGCCATGTGTTATAAGCTGGATATCCCAGTGGTGAGGAATAGAATATTAGAGCCTGGTCTTCAGTTGCTTCCAAGTCTTTACACACGCCAAACCCTGGATAAGCTTTATTATATATGGATACAAGAAAGCCCCAATTGATACACACCACCTGAATACAATTAACACTAATTGAAATCAATCTCATGGATACAATTAACACCGTGTCCTTTTGAATCTTTTAGCAAGAGAACCAAATTCATCAATTAAGACCAATAAACAATATTATCATTGGCTTGGTTAATGTTTATTGTTACTTTGCTTGCTGAGCAGCTGCACCATCAATGGATGATACAGTCTTTAATTGGTGTTGTGTTGACCTCTCACTGAACACCTACTTTGCATAAGGTTTCAGATCGACTTCCTTGGGCATTTTTTTCCTGCAGTTCCCCAATTAGTTTCCGACTGTTGCCAGTAAGCATCCAATTCCTGACATCAAGGTGAGTGAGATTGTGTAGGTTGCAGATTTCTCAGTAGCTATGATTGACCGATGGGGGAAGGTTATACATGGTGAGATTTGTCCCACAATTGTATTTCTCCCTCTCTTTTAGTTCTTCCTGTAGTGACATCCTCACTCCATCATTGCTACAAAATTCATCCGTTATAATACTGATGAAACTTGCCCTCTCAGTTTGTTTTTTCTGGCTCCACAAAGTACTCAGTATTCCTGTACATTTACCCAAACAGTGCCATTGTTGAAACCACACATGTGGTAACAGTATAAATGTGAAGTCAGCCAAAAGCAACAACACTTCGCATTTATATAATGCCTTTAATGTAGTTAACATCGCAGTTTTACTTCAGAAGTGGAACAGATGCTGGGCAGTAGTAGAAGAAAAATTACAGGTAGGTGGCTGAAGGTTGGCTCCCCATTTAGGAGACTAACGCTTCATAGCCAAATCTATCAAATGACCCTTGGTTACAATGGTTATTAAAATTTAATGCAGTGCTTGCTGTAGGAACAAACATTTAAAAAACTATCAGGACGGATAAGAACATTCAAAAGTATGGAACAGAAACTAGTGGTTTGCCCCGTAGAAGGTACATTTTCCAGTTGTCCAATCAAGGGCTCTATCAAATTAATTTAGTTTCCTGAGAGACTGAATAACAGGTAAAAATTCCAAGGAAAATATTGGTCTATGAAATGTCTGCCTGACTTCTATATGCCACCAAATACCTGAAGAATGATGTGAAGAACTAGTTTGATCACATCTGCCTTTTTTGAACTTCCCATTGAATTTGGTGACAATACATCACTTGCAAGCCGTCTGGTTTTTGATACTCCAGTGCTGAGTTTGGATAGTATGGGCTCTTGATAGAAGATGCATTATTTAGCTTTGTTTGTCTAAATCAGAGTTTGCCACTAGTAATGAGCTTCTGTAATAAAGGGTCATGTGGACTGTTTTCATGGGCAGCAGATTTTTAGTAGGCACTATGACCATCGAAAGCTAATGTACTTTTCCACTAACAAAATCCAATTAGAATCAAAGCAGGGCTGATGAGCCAGAACAAAATGAACTGATCTTTTGCTTGATGCTGGCTAGGAAACAAAATGGTAGTTGCTTTTGAAGCTGTGCTAATCAGCATTTCAGCTACTTGTGCTTCATGATACACATCACACAGTGTGCCTGACGATTGGGAGAATGGGGTGTCTCAGTGTTTCACAGGCTGGTTTCAGTGGGTGGAATAAAGTGTTTTCAAACTCAAAAGAATTTTTACATTTTTTTTAATCATCAGTGCTACCTTTCATTGTGGGGGAGTCCAAAATTAAAGGTTATAAATATAAGTTAGTCACCAGTAAATCCAATAGGGAATTCAGGAGAAACCTCTTTACCTAAAGAGTGGCAAGAATATGGAATGCACTACCACAAAGAGTAGTTGAGGAAAATAGCATAGATGCATTTAAGGGGAAGCTAGATAAGCACATGAGGAAGAAAGGAATAGTGGGGTATGCTGATGGGGTTAGATAAAGTAGGGAGGGAGTAGGCTCGTGTGGAGCATAAACACCGGCATAGACCAGTTGGGCTGAATGGCCTGTTTCTACGCTGTAGACTCAATGTAACTCAACGATATGTGCAACCATTTTAAAATGATACATTTCCAAAATTATTCTGATCTTCCAAACAATTTTATATGAATTTCTTTCATTTATTTTCCCAGTCCTTTCTTCTGCTAAACTTTGTTCTTCTCCCTTTAATTTTTTTAACTACAAAGGTTTCTTGCCTCATGCAAAGGTTTTAATTATTTATTTTCACAACTAAACATTTTCTTAAATTTCTTTATTCTATCAACTACTCTGTTGTGGCTTTGCTATTCCTTGTCCTTTCTATTCCAACTCCCCAGACTTCACATTTCCCATTTAGCTCTTCTCACTGCCACCACCACTCAAACATCCACACTTTCATCACCTCCAGGCTCGACTTCTCCAATGTTTTCCTCACTGGCCTCCCGTGCTCCATCCTTACATCTCCCGTGCTCCATTCTACAATTCCCCAATTTCAGGAAGGAGGCCTCAAACATATGCATAGGGTGTAACATCCGTTTCAGGCGCGCGCCCTGGACGCCTATACTGGAGCCTTTACCAATATGGCAGGCGGTGCACTTCCAGTGCAGAATGTGGACCTGCACGCCGCTGACCATATTGGACACTTATGACCATATTGGACACTTAAGCGCCCATTTTATGCATATAAAACAGATGCGGCGTCAACGCATTTCTAGGCCAGGGTGCCTCCCCCATAAATGGTGACACTACTAAAATTTCAGGAAGGAGCTGGCTCACCCAAATTGATTTTTAACAAAAATTAACAAAATAATAAAAATTAATCAACATGGTCACATTGGGTGAAATCAAAATCAAAATTCCACGCAGTGGTCATCGGTCGCAGGAAGCATCCAGTACATTTTTTAGGACCTTTTCACTGGAATCACCGGTGACTGAAGAATACGACACTGAGAGATTGCTGAGCTGTTTCACGGCCCCTCCACTGACTGTCCCTTTTGTCTCACTGAGGAGGTCATGTTTCATCTCTACGTGCAATGCAAGAGGCGCATGGTAAGCAGATCAGAAGACCTCCCGGTGGTTTTTCTCCTAGGCCTGGAAGAATCTGTCATCCACGGGGCTGGGGCAGGTAGGATCACCGAGCAGGTTTCCTCTGACTGCTTGCCCATGTTTTGATCTGTATTTCATGCAAACACAATGAGCAGTGACCATTAGCAAAGATGGAAAAGGATTTGGGGAGAAATAGTGGCCATTCATGACAGTATCCAGATAAACACAGACAGTAATCTACGAGGATAACAGCATAAATTCTGCACAGCAATCCGAATATATTGCTGCTGAATGCACTTCAATTTATCAGCTTTGCTTTTCACGAGACCACCTAAATAAACGCTGGCGTAGCACTGTGCCAGCCCCTCCGTAAAGGCTATGTATTTACAGTATTGCACCAAGTTTCAAATGAAACTGAAACACTGCAGACTATAATAAATGTAATCCAGACAGTGAGGGTGAGGTGGCTTTGTTTAATGTGGCTCACTCAGGTGGGTATCCTTGATATGGCAAAGTCATAAGATCCTCATTGAGAAAAGCATTAAAAAGACTGAATCTCTGGCCCTAGAATGGAGAAAGGTTAGAACACTTGGCTTCAGAGCATATCTGAATTTAGATTGGGTGGTGGTTGGGAGGGCTGGAGGTGGTAGAATTCTAAATTTGAAGCCTGAGTTGATCTGAATTCTTATCCCTGCTCAGGATCTCACTTTAGTGTGCTGTTGTCTGCCTGGCCATCAGTCTTACTTTGATTCTGAATGCTTTTGCTAATGAAAAAGAAAATTGCTCGTATCAGTTAAAGCCAGCAGCAACTTTTTTGCTCCAGTAAAAACAATTACATTTGAGAGATGAAAATAAAGACAGAGTACTAGGATTCAGAGGCACTGGGTTATAATCTCCACTAGCAGAATTATCCTTGTGGTCAGACTCCTTACCAGCCAAACTGAAATGCACAAGCACTTTTCCACTCAGCATCAAAGGGGTAAATTTTAACCCCCAAGAACGGGTGGGTTGGGGGCAGGTAGAAGGTTAAAATAACAAGTTTTTGGAGCGCGATCGCATCACTTCTGGGTTTAACCCAGGCAGGTTTGTCTGCATGTGGACAGCAGATACCAGGAAGTCCCACCCCCACTTAAAGCCGGCGGGCCGACACTTAAAAGGGCAATGTACTTCATTGAAGTACTTGAGATACTTAATATTTTGTGTATGGGAACATTAAAATGAATGAGGTTTCCCATCGCTTCCGATTCACGTCAGGTGAAAGCAGGTGGGAAGGGCCAGATCCATGAGGTAAGTGCCTTTATTGCACTGCTTGTGGGCCCAGAGGAGCAGGAGTGCTTCATCCAGGCCTAACAAGCTCACTTGGCCAACAGGAACCCCGCGATTGGCTGCCCCCACCCATGCCCCCTCCCACCCCCCGATGGTGGACCCCCCCACTTGGGGGACACCACCTACCTCTGACTCTTCACCTGATCGCCAGCGATCACCGATCTTCTCTCCGGCCGATTTCCTCCCCCCCCCCCGCCCCCAACCGAACTCCTCCATGGCTCACGATCACTCTCTCCCTCCCGCCGATCCCCGGCTGCGGCCTGCTGCTGTGGCCTGCTGCAGCAAGCCTTCCTGCCCGACAGGCTGGCTGCCGGGCTCGAAACCCAGAAATAAAATTTATTGGCTTCGTTTTGTGATTGCGACCCGCCCACTTACCTTCCGGTTTTGCACCTGAAAATCTTCCCTTTCCGGCTGGAAGTGAAAAATCTGCCCATAGTATGATACAGCAGAAATGGAGGCCATTCGGCCCATCATGCCTGTGCCAGCTCTTTGAAAGAGCTATCCAATTAGTCCCACTCCACCGCTCTTTCCCCATAGCCCTGTAATTTTTTTTTCATTCAAGTATTTATCCAATTCCCTTTTGAAAGTTATTAATGATTCTGCTTCCACAACCCTTTCAGGCAGTGCATCCCAGATCATAACAACTCACTGCATTAAAAAAAGTTTTCTCATATCGCCTCTGGCTCTTTGGACAATCACCTTAAATCTGCCTCCTCTGGTTACCGATCCTTCTGTCACTGGAAACAGATTCTCCTTATTTACTCTGTTGAAACCATTCATGATTTTGAACACCTCCATCAAATCTCCTCTTAACCTTCTTTGTTCTAAGGAGAACAACCCCAGCTTCTCCAGTCTCTCTACATAACAGAAGCCCCTCATCCCTGGTACTATTTTAGTAAATCTCCCCTGCACCCTCATTAAGACCTTGACATCCTTCCTAAAGTGTGGTGCCCAGAATTGACAATACTCCAGCTGAGGCCTAGCTGGTGTTTTAACTGGTAACTAAAGAAGCAAACCTTCAGAAATTAGCATCCAGACACTGAAGTTACCATTACAGTGATTTGTAGACAAATGTTAATCAAAATGAAGTGGCGTCACTCTACCTATGGCGATTGCTTTATTTGTGCTCTAACTCGCATTGCCTAGTCTACCATTTTGAATAGAGCACCATCAGTGGTGTCAATTTCATTAACTTGTTTGTGTACTCTAGAAAACAGGAGTGCTTTCCATATGCAGGTTTATTCAGGTAAGATAAAGTTGATAGAAACGGAGAGGGGTAGCTTTGAATGTGCAGGATAATCTGAATAGCAAGAAGAATTGTAACATAGAGGAGAAGGGAAGAATGACACAGCCTGGCTGGAGCTAAGAAATGGACAGAGACCTGAATTAACAATTGGGATCTGCTACAGACCCTCAGGACAGATAAAGGAACATGACAGCATTTTATATCATAGAATCATATAATGGTTACAGCACAGGAGGCCTTTCGGCCCATCGAGCCCGTGCCGGCTCTTTGTAAGAACAATCCAGTTAGTCCCATTCCCCTGTTCTTTCCCTATAGCTCAGCAATTTTTTCCAATTCCTTTTTGAAATTGAATTTGCTTTATATGATGAGGTTTGAAGTTAAAAATATTATTATAACGGATGACTTCAACCAACCCAATCTTAAAGGGAAATGTGTAAATGAATGCCTGGAAATACTGGTAAATATAGTACAAAGCTGCTTCTTGACAATAATATAGAAATCCTGCTTGTGAAATTATTTACACTGACAGGAAGAGGGCGAGCGGGGGTCGGAAAATCACAAGTTCCCAAAAATACCTGCTCCCACTCGTTTCATACCGTGTGCAAATTTACAGACCTGGGTGTTCACCAACGTTGCTTGTTGTCTCACTGAATGTCCGGAAGCTTCATTAGGCAGCTGGATTTTATTCACATGAGGGCATAATGAGGCAGCCTTCGATTGTCCTGTTTTCCTACCTGTCCCACCTAGGCCTAAGCTTGACCATTTAAAGTGGGAATTAAGGCCAACAAGGTAATATTGCCTTTTGACTAGTTTTTTGGGTTAGCTCAAATTTTATATAACAAGAGAATATTGAACTCATTCGCAATCACACTCAATTTGGTTTCTTAAAAAGCAACAGCTCAGAAGGTGAATTTTGGCATACCTAGTTCATTAGGGCTTTAATTCTTTGTTCAACATAGAAAAAAAAATGAGCTGCTATATAAAAACATCATTTCTAATTGTGGAAGAAGCCATACTGAGGAGCTCATTTCTGATGTTCCATTTCAACTGTATAGGATTTTAATCAGTCATTAAAGACTGGCCCCGATATTTGTGGGGAGGGGGCGGGGGCGCGTGTCTGCAGCCGGGACATTCGGAAATACCGGGAAGGCGGAGGTCCAGCCGAATTTAATGGCAGGACCTCAATAATATTTTTTTACTCCGTTTCTCGCCCGGCAGCCGGCCAGATTGAGAGGCTGGTCAGTTACCGGGCGGGAGAGCTTGCTGTAGAAGGCTGCAACGGAGAGCACTAGGGATGGTCTCCGGCAATCAGAAAAGATGGGGGCATGGTAGGGGGGTGGGGGTGGGTGTGGTCGGAGCGTGGCAGCAAGGGAGGGAAAGATGGGGGCATAGTGGGGGGAGACGGCTGCTCACCGGGAGGCAGGCAGATCGCGAGAGGTCGGCAGATCGCGGTGAAGGAGCCTGATCACGAGGTGGGAGGCCGATCATGGCTCCTACTGGCCCACAAACAGTGCTCTAAAAAGCACTTTCCCACTGGAGCCAACTGATTCCGCCTCCCTTTAGTTGCCGGGTTTCCTGAGCCCTTAAATTCAAATGGCTTCCAAAATCTGAGGAACGGCGTCTCATTTAACTATTATAATTACGGACCCACCTCTTCAGAGCGGGTTACTCGGAGACCCCCAACCTGCCGGAAGTAGGTGCGTTCGCCACGGGTTGGGGTCAGGTTTCACATATTTACCGATTTAACCCCACCCCCGACCTTTCCTGCCCGTCGTGGGGGGGTGGGGTTAAAATTACCCCCATAATATCAGTTCTTATGGACAATGCAGTATCAACCCAAGTGATATTAGCTGTAAGTCAGCATTCATAAAGATGTATGCACATTACCCTGGAAGCCAATGTCTTTAAAAGCTTAAAATTTAATGCCATTTTTTTTTCTAAAACCAAAAAGATAATTGTGTAAGGACCCAATTTGGAGTAGCACTTTTCACTTTGGCTTATTAAAATTCTTTGAAAATGAAGCCCTGTAAACGACTGCTTGTAGCTCTTTAAAATTGGTCATGGTTGTAACATTTGAGACTTTTACCTGTTTAGCCGGGCAAGGACTTTGGTTTAATCTATTTTATGTTATGATTTTGCTATGGAACTGGATACAGTTTACAAACAGTTAGTCCCAGAGATACAAGATAGCTGCACTGTTGCTTAAAACAATTAGGTGGACTATCAGAAGAAACAGTTGTGTACTCCCACATATCGCATCAGTTTTGAGACAATGGGAAGCCATTGAGTACATCCCCAGTGCTGTTCGCATCTTAATGTTAGAAAGAGTTAACATTTGATACACTAGGTGGAAGGGGTCTGGGAGGGGTTGTTTGCTGTCTAGACAATGTCGTTGCTGTGAGTGTCCATATCCGGGGGAGGGAGCTCACTCAAAATAATAATTTAGCAGCTCAGCAAGCCAATCCTTGACACAGAGCTGAAGGAGGGGTCAGAGATCAGCTTTGGTCTCTATCTTTCTCTCTCTCTGGAGAAGTCATTCTAGGGCTGTTTTAGCCTGGAACTGTCAGTGAAACACAGAGAGATCTTGCTTCCTAGTCAGCCAGAGGGACGCTGAGAGGCCCCAGCTGAGGCATGAACATGTATGGCCTTTAAGAAAAAGGCCAGTTAGTTGAGAGTCTACTGTTGTAAGTGAATTTAACCCATGACAGAGAGGAGGGGTCATATCTTTTATTATTTTTCATGGTATGAGGAGTGATAAGGAATAGATGTATCTCATGGAAAACTATTCTGTTCATTCATGTATTTCATGTAAAATAAATCAGTGTGAAGTGATGCACTTTGGGAGGAACAACATGGAGAGGCAGTATAATCTAAATGGTACTATTTTGAGGGGGGTGCAACAACAGAAAGACCAGGTGTTGCATATTTACAAATCTTTGAAGGTGGCCGGGAAAGTTGATAAAGGGGTTAAGAAAGTGTTTGGGATACTTGGCTTTGTAAATAAGGGCATTGAATACAAAAAAAAGGAAGTCATGCTAAACTTTTACAAATCACTGGTTAGGCCTCAGCTGGAGCATTGTGTACAATTCTGGGCACCACACTTTAAGAAGGATGTCAAGGCCTTGGAGAGGGTACAGAAGAGGTTAACCAAGATGATACCAGAGATGAGGGACTTCAGTTATGTGGAGACATTGGAGAAGTTGGGATAGTTCTCCTTAGAGCAGAGAAGGAGACTTACTAGAGATATTCAAAATAATGAGGGGTTCTGATAGAGCAAACAGGGAAAAACTGTATCCTCTGGCAAGTGGGTCAGTAACCAACGGTCATGGATTCAAAATAATTGGCAAAAGAACTACAAGGGAAATGAGGAGAATTTTTTTCACAGATCTGGAACACACTACCTAAAAGGGTGGTGGAAGCAGATTCCAGAGGAACTTTCAGAAGGCATTGGACATGTACTTGAAGAGGTCTAATTTGAAGGGTTATGGGTAAATAGCTGTGGTGTGGGACTAAATTGGACAGTTCTTTCAAAGAGCCGGCGCAGGTATGATGGGCCGAATGGCTTCCTTCTGTGCTGTAAGAATCTATGACTCTATGATTCTGAAAAGGTAGGAGAACACGTGATGATGCGTGCAAAACACACAATGAGGGGTCTTGTTGCATTGAATCCTGGGTCATGCATAAATTTAACTAGAAATCGGTTAGGAAAAGCATTTTCCAGATTGCAGGGGATGTGAAGTCCAATTACAGGCGTGATCAGTGTTGCTGAACCTGAAAGAATATCTACTATAGACCCATAAACCAGTAACATGGTGGTTTAAAATTCTTGGTCTGTGTGCATAAGCTCACCCTGACTTGAAAATTTATGTAGCTTTCCAATCTTTGGCAGGAATGGACAGGAATTTCTACCTTAATGGGTTATACTCCTGACTAGATTTGGTTCTTGCAAGCAATCAGGATGGCATCCACATTTTTTTTTTTATTCGTTCACGGGATGTGGGCGTCGCTGGCGAGGCCAGCATTTATTGCCCATCCCTAATTGCCCTTGATAAGGTGGTGGTGAGCCGCCTTCTTGAACCGCTGCAGTCCGTATGGTGACGGTTCTCCCACAGTGCTGTTAGGAAGGGAGTTCCAGGATTTTGACCCAGCGACAATGAAGGAATGGCGATATATTTCCAAGTCGGGATGGTGTGTGACTTGGAGGGGAACGTGCAGGTGGTGTTGTTCCCATGTGCCTGCTGCTCTTGTCCTTCTAGGTGGTAGAGGTCGCGGGTTTGGGAGGTGCTGTCGAAGAAGCCTTGGCGAGTTGCTGCAGTGCATCCTGTGGATGGTGCACACTGCAGCCACAGTGCGCCGGTGGTGAAGGGAGTGAATGTTTAGGGTGGTGGATGGGGTGCCAATCAAGCGGGCTGCTTTATCTTGGATGGTGTCGAGCTTCTTGAGTGTTGTTGGAGCTGCACTCATCCAGGCAAGTGGAGAGTATTCCATCACACTCCTGACTTGTGCCTTGTAGATGGTGGAAAGGCTTTGGGGAGTCAGGAGGTGAGTCACTCGCTGCAGAATACCCAGCCTCTGACCTGCTCTAGTAGCCACAGTATTTATATGGCTGGTCCAGTTAAGTTTCTGGACAATGGTGACCCCCAGGATGTTGATGGTGGGGGATTCGGCGATGGTAATGCCGTTGAATGTCAAGGGGAGGTGGTTAGACACTCTCTTGTTGGAGATGGTCATTGCCTGGCACTTACCTGGCGCGTATGTTACTTGCCACTTATGAGCCCAAGCCTGGATGTTGTCCAGGTCTTGCTGCATGCGGGCTCGGACTGCTTCATTATTTGAGGGGTTGCGAATGGAACTGAACACTGTGCAGTCATCAGCGAACATCACCATTTCTGACCTTATGATGGAGGGAAGGTCATTGGTGGAGCAGCTGAAGATGGTTGGGCCTAGGACACTGCCCTGAGGAACTCCTGCAGCAATGTCCTGGGGCTGAGATGATTGGCCTCCAACAACCACGACCATCTTCCTTTGTGCTTGTTATGACTCCAGCCACTGGAGAGTTTTCCCCCTGATTCCCATTGACTTCAATTTTACGAGGGCTCCTTGGTGCCACATTCGGTCAAATGCTGCCTTGATGTCAAGGGCAGTCACTCTCACCTCACCTCTGGAATTCAGCTCTTTTGTCCATGTTTGGACCAGGGCTGAAATGAGGTCTGGAGCCGAGTGGTCCTGGCGGAACCCAAACTGAGCATCGGTGAGCAGGTTATTGGTGAGTAAGTGTCGCTTGATAGCACTGTTGACGACACCTTCCATCACTTTGCTGATGATTGAGAGTAGACTGATAGGGCGGTAATTGGCCGGATTGGATTTGTCCTGCTTTTTGTGGACAGGACATACCTGGGCAATTTTCCACATTGTCGGGTAGATGCCTGTGTTGTAGCTGTACTGGAATAGCTTGGCTAGAGGCGCAGTTAGTTCTGGAGCACAAGTCTTCAGCACTACAGCTGGGATGTTGTCGGGGCCCATAGCCTTTGCTGTATCCAGTGCACTCAGCCGTTTCTTGATATCACGTGGAGTGAATCGAATTGGCCGAAGACTGGCTTCCGTGATGGTGGGGATATCGGGAGGAGGCTGAGATGGATCATCCACTCGGCACTTCTGGCTGAAGATGGTTGCAAATGCTTCAGCCTTGTCTTTTGCACTCGTTTGCTGGACTCCGCCATCATTGAGGATGGGGATGTTTGCAGAGCCTCCTCCTCCCGTTAGTTGTTTAATTGTCCACCACCATTCACGACTGGATGTGGCAGGACTGCAGAGCTTTGATCTGATCCGTTGGTTGTGGAATCGCTTAGCTCTGTCTATAGCATGTTGCTTCCGCTGTTTAGCATGCATGTAGTCCTGAGTTGTAGCTTCACCAGGTTGGCACCTCATTTTTAGGTACGCCTGGTGCTGCTCCTGGCATGCTCTTCTACACTCTTCATTGAACCAGGGTTGATCCCCTAGCTTGTTGGTAATGGTAGAGTGAGGAATATGCCGGGCCATGAGGTTACAGATTGTGCTGGAATACAATTCTGCTGCTGATGGCCCACAGCGCCTCATGGATGCCCAGTTTTGAGCTGCAAGATCTGTTCTGAATCTATCCCATTTAGCATGGTGGTAGTGCCACACAACACGTTGGATGGTGTCCTCAGTGCGAAGACGGGACTTCATCTCCACGAGGACTGTGCGGTGGTCACTCCTACCAATGCTGTCATGGACAGATGCATTTGCGACAGGTAGATTGGTGAGGACGAGGTCAAGTAAGTTTTTCCCTCGTGTTGGTTCGCTCACCACCTGCCGCAGGCCCAGTCTGGCAGCTATGTTCTTCAGGACTCGGCCAGCTCGGTCAGTCGTGGTGCTACCGAGCCACTCTTGGTGATGGACATTGAAGTCCCCCACCCAGAGTACATTTTGTGCCCTTGCTACCCTCAGTGCTTCCTCCAAGTGGTGCTCAACATGGAGGAGGGAGGACGGTAGGTGGTAATCAGCAGGAGGTTTCCTTTCCCATGTTTGACCTGATGCCATGAGATTTCATGGGGTCCAGAGTCAATGTTGAGGACTCCCAGGGCCACTCCCTCCTGACTGTATATCACTGTACCGCCACCTCTGGTGGGTCTGTCCTGCCGGTGGGACAGGACATACCCAGGGATGGTGATGGAAGAGTCTGGGACGTTGGCTGAAAGGTATGATTCTGTAAGTATGGCTATGTCAGGCTGTTGCTTGACTAGTCTGTGGGACAGCTCTCCAAGTCCCCAGATGTTAGTAAGGAGGACCTTGCAGGGTCAACTGGGCTTGGTGTTTTGCCGTTGTCGTGTCCGGTGCCTGGTGGTCCGTCTGGTTTTATTCTTATTATGACTTTTCGTAGCGAGATTTTACAACTGAGTGGCTTGCTAGGCCATTTCAGAGGGCAATTAAGAATCAACCACATTGCTGTGGGTCTGGAGTCACATATAGGCCAGACCGGGTAAAGACGGCAGGTTTCCTTCCCTAAAGGACATTCGTGAACCAGATGGGTTTTTACGACAATCTGGTAGTTTCATGGCCATCATTACTGATACTAGTATTTTAATTCCAGATTTTATTTAATTAATTGAATTTAATTAATTAATTAAATTTAAATTTGCCAGATGCCATGTTGGGATTTGAACTCATGACTCTGGATTTTTTAGTCCAGTAACATAGCCACTATGCTACCGTACCCGGTATAAGTAAATCTATCTGCAGATGAATGACCATAATATGATCAACTTGAGATCATCTGTCAATTAATGCCAGCAAGGATCAGGTCAGAAGAACATGATTCAAGAAAGGGAATTATTGTAATAAGGGGATGAGGGGATTTATGTATGCTAAGTGGGGCACATAACTGAGAGAAAGATCAATTGAGGAAAAATAGAAATATTTTAAAACTATAATATTAACATGCAAGACAAGTATATATCAAAGAGAAGTAAGTATAACCAAAAAAATCTCCAAAATGGATAACCAGAGAAATGACAATGGAAATTAGGAAGAAAAGAATTCTAAATAAAACCTACAGAGAAATGGAGGGGAAGTACATGGGAAGGAATATATGAAAATGTTAAAACAGGTTAAAAATGTTAGGCTGACAAAAGTGCCCTAGGGAGGAATATAGCAAGTAATCACAAGCAAAATAATAAAACTTTTTCCAATATCATATTGGTAAAGGAGCGGTTAGGGACAGAGTTAGATCTTTAAAAGATAAAACTGCTGGAATAATTGAAGGGAAAATAGCTGTATTAATTAAAGTTTGTTTTTTCAGAAGTGTTCATCAGGGAGGGAAATGCCAGTTTTCTATTCAGATTTTGTGGCACAATGAATATCATAGAAATGTTTGAAATCTGGAAGGAGAAAATACTTGGTCCCAGAAATTAGATCGCGCCCGAATTTGGGCATGTCTGGATGCAGCAGCTACTACAAGCACATGAAAGAAGCCGGCGACAGGACCACGGGATTTGGTCTGCCGGCCCCATTTGTATATTACCATTCCAGCTCCTCCTGGCTCCACATTCAGGTAGGTACAACATTTTGTACTCACCTTCTGGTGGCAGCCTCCACAGTCCCTTTAAGTTTTTTTTTTATTCGTTCATGGGATGTGGGCGTCGCTGGCGAGGCCAGCATTTATTGCCCATCCCTAATTGCCCTAGAGAAGGTGGTGGTGAGCCGCCTTCTTGAACCGCTGCAGTCCGTGTGGTGACGGTTCTCCCACAGTGCTGTTAGGAAGGGAGTTCCAGGATTTTGACCCAGCGACAATGAAGGAACGGCGATATATTTCCAAGTCGGGATGGTGTGTGACTTGGAGGGGAACGTGCAGGTGGTGTTGTTCCCAAGTGCCTGCTGCTCTTGTCCTTCTAGGTGGTAGAGGTCGTGGGTTTGGGAGGTGCTGTCGAAGAAGCCTTGGCGAGTTGCTGCAGTGCATCCTGTGGATGGTAATCACTGTAGCCACAGTGTGCCGGTAGTGAAGGGAATGAATGTTTAGGGTGGTGGATGGGGTGCCAATCAAGTGGGCTGCTTTGTCCTGGATGGTGTCGAGCTTCTTGAGTGTTGTCGGAGCTGTACTCATCCAGGCAAGTGGAGAGTATTCCATCACACTCCTGACTTGTGCCTTGTAGATGGTGGAAAGGCTTTGGGGAGTCAGGAGGTGAGTTACTCGCCACAGAATACCCAGCCTCTGACCTGCTCTTGTAGCCACAGTATTTATATGGCTGGTCCAGTTAAGTTTCTGGTCAATAGTGACCCCCAGGATGTTGATGGTGGGGGATTCGGCGATGGTAATGCCGTTGAATGTCAAGGGGAGGTGGTTAGACACTCTCTTGTTGGAGATGGTCATTGCCTGGCACTTGTCTGGCACGAATGATACTTGCCACTTATCAGCCCAAGCCTGGATGTTGTCCAGGTCTTGCTGCATGCGGGCTCAGACTGCTTCATTATTTGAGGGGTTGCGAATGGAACTGAACACTGTGCAGTCATCAGCGAACATCCCCATTTCTGACCTTATGATGGATTGAAGGTCATTGATGAAGCAGCTGAAGATGGTTGGGCCTAGGACACTGCCCTGAGGAACTCCTGCAGCAATGCCCTGGGCTTGAGATGACTGGCCTCCAACAACCACTACCATCTTGCTTTGTGCTAGGTATGACTCCAGCCACTGGAGAGTTTTCCCCCTGATTCTCATTAACTTCAGTTTTACTAGGGCTTCTTGTTGCCACACTCGGTCAAATGCTGCCTTGATGTCAAGGGCAGTCACTCTCACCTCACTTCTGGAATTCAGCTCTTTTGTCCATGTTTGGACCAAGGCTGTAATGAGGTCTGGTGCCGAGTGGTCCTGGCGGAACCCAAACTGAGCATCAGTGAGCAGGTTATTGGTGAGTAAGTGCCGCTTGATAGCACTGCCGACGACACCTTCCATCACTTTGCTGATGATTGATAGTGGAGTGATGAGGCGGTAATTGGCCGGATTGGATTTGTCCTGCTTTTTGTGGACAGGACATACCTGGGCAATTTTCCACATTGTCGGGTAGATGCCAGTGTTGTAGCTGTACTGGAACAGCTTGGCTAGAGGCGCAGCTAGTTCTGGAGCACAAGTCTTCAGCACTGCAGCCGGGATGTTGTCAGGGCCCATAGCCTTTGCTGTATCCAGTGCACTCAGCCGTTTCTTGATATCATGTGGAGTGAATCGAATTGGCTTAAGACTGGCTTCCGTGATGGTGGAGATATCGGGAGGAGGCCGAGATGGATCATATACTCGGCACTTCTGGCTGAAGATGGTTGCAAACGCTTCAGCCTTGTCTTTTGCACTCGTGTGCTGGACTCCGCCATCATTGAGGATGAGGATGTTTGCAGAGCCTCCTCCTCCCGTTAGTTGTTTAATTATCCACCACCATTCACGACTGGATGTGGCAGGACTGCAGAGCTTTGATCTGATCCGTTGGTTGTGGAATCGCTTAGCTCTGTCTATAGCATGTTGCTTCCGCTGTTTAGCATGCATGTAGTCCTGAGTTGTAGCTTCACCAGGCTGGCACCTCATTTTTAAGTACGCCTGGTGCTGCTCCTGGCATGCTCTTCTACACTCCTCATTGAACCAGGGTTGATCACCTGGCTTGTTGGTAATGGTAGAGTGAGGAATATGCCGGGCCATGAGTATTGCTGGATTGGCTGCTGAGCGTCCGAGAAAACTGACCGCAGCATGCACGATGCTCAGTCACCATCCAGTTTGGGAAAGTGGCCTGAAACAGGCTTTAGGCCCGCAATTTGAATAGGCAATGGGCCTTACCCTTATTTCAGGCAGATCTCTGATGACTACAGGGCACTCTAACTAATATGACATGCACAGTTTCGGTGCGGACTGAATGCACAATTGCCGCACGCCGTTTTGATCACTTCAGCACCCGTATCTCGTCCAAAAAACAGCTGTTGCTCAATCGAATTTCTAGGCCTTGATATGTTAAGAGGACTGAAGATTAGCAGATTCTCAGGGCCAGATGCTGCATGTCCTTGGGTGCTGAAGGAGATCATGGAAGCAATTTGTGGGGCACTGGCTATAGCAACAAAAGGTTCATACTAAAGAGCTTCTGCAAGCATGGAAGCAAGCATCTATGATGCCACATTTTAAAAGAGGACAGATTGGATGTCAGTCACACCAGGTAAATTAAAGGAAACCATACTAAGGAGTAGGTTGAAGAAGTACTTGTATAGTAATTGCTTCACAGTTAATAGTCAACATGAAGTCAGGAGAGGAAATCCTTCTTAACAATTTTTTTTGGGGGGCTTTACAAATAAATTGAAAAGGATGGTGATAAAAGCACAAGAATAATCCGAAATGTACTGGGGATGAGTTATGAGGAGAAATTAGAGAAGCTGGAGAAAGTTAAGAGACAACCTCACTATTTCATAATATATTAAATGATATGGATAAGGTAAATGAAGAATAGTACTTTTATGATCAGTCAGGCCAGTAGAACTAGCAGACATAAATTTAAATTAGTCTAAAGTAAACAAAAAACTGATGTTAGAAAGATTTTCTTTGGTCAAATGGTAATCAATTTTTGGATGAGGCAACTTAGTGGAATCCTAGATGTTAAGGGAATTTAAGATGCAGTTGGATGTTGTACTAGTTGACTAGAAACACGAGAGAGATGAGCTTAATTGGGCAAATAGCCTTTTCTCACCCTTGACTTTTTCTTATGTTCCTATATGCAGTATGGGTGTGACAGCAGAAAAGAAACTGTAAAATGGCAGATTCATTCACTATTTGTGAATTGGAGATGCCATAAATCTTCATCCAGGAAAGTTCACAGAAGCCTTGTAAGTGGGGAATATCATGCATTATTCATTTTACTTTTGTTATTTATTACTGGAGCCGGGAAGGGATGTCCACCATTTAATTCATGTCCTGATGTTCCACAGCTCAGTAGTGGTGTTAGTTTAGAGTATGCTGTACTTTATTCCATTGAGTAAGATCAGTAACATTAGTTTGGATTGGACTGTGACTCTTGCTGAGTTGCCAACTGCAGATAGTAGGGATTATATCTGAAGTGTAGAACTGACAAAATCTAGTCATTGTTACCCACTTTGTCAGAAGAAACCTGCAGTTTATTTAGGTATACAAAATGCAGTTTGGATAGCGTTCTGACATTTAACTAGATTTCTTTGTGGAAATGCTGGGCTTTATCTTTTTGGAATCAACAACATTTTACATTAGCATTACATCCTGTGAAAATAGATCCATATAAACAAGACAATTTAATGGGAATTTTAATCAAGCTAGCTCTATTTCTTTTACCTGTCTGTCATGCTTGGCTCATGGGGAATAGGGCAAACCATCTATGTTCTCCCTCCCTTCTGTGTCTTTGTCTTGTATTTATGTTTTGATTTTCTGTCTCTGTCTTGCTTTGTTCCTCTCTCTTTCTTGTCCTTCTGGTTCTCTCAGTTTGTTTTGTTCCTCCCCTGTTTCTGTCTATTCTGTGCTGTCAATTAGCAGGTCTTTGGTCACAGGTCGGGGAGGAGGAGCGGGCAGAACCACAGGCTGGCAGCAGAGAGGGGAAGGATCTGCCAGGACAGCAGCCTGACAGTGAGGAGTGGCTGAGATCTGGCAGGGTTGGCAGTGGAGAGCACAAGGGAATCAATTTTGGAAAAAAAACTGAGGTCAGATGGGTGGTGTTGTGGTACATAGCACCACAATGCCACCTACCTTGGAGACCTCTTTCGGGAGCTAAGTGGACTGAAAGCTAAGAGTATATATATGGTACCTGTATGTATAGATTGTAGGTAGCTATAATTTAAATATGACAGCCAGGTGTCACATCCAGGTATGACAACCAGGATTGATGGAAATAATTTAATGTGACACTTCTTGGTAGCTCAGGAAGTGCGTATGATGTGAGACATTTAATATCTATATACAGATGACACAGTGATGACAACTAAACCGATTAATTCCCATTGAAGCAAAAATGTAATGTCTGGCTGAGAGTTTCCACAGAATCACAACTGGGTTAATAAGAAATTTTAGTCTAGAAAATGTTGTTCGTTTGAAGACCTTTATTGAGTTACACTTGACAGATGATATCTGAAAACAAGTTTAATGCCTATTTGCATTGTCTCATTATGAAGACTAACATTAGGCTATCATTATATAGTCAGATCACCAGTCAGCTCTTTTTAAAGATGTTTCACTCCATTGATTTTTGGAATTCACATATTGCTTTCAGTTTCCATGAAGGATATAGAGTAACCACAATTCACATGACTGGTTGGTACTGGTTATCCATGTAGTATAAATTTATCACATTGTCCTGCCTTAGTGGGTGGGACAAGCAATGCCATAACATTTTGCAATGCAGTGATTCCATGCAACAGAAACTGCATGCAAGTTGGATTGTCTGACAAACATAGAAATAGGGTTTTCAAATAATTTTTCAATGGACACAAAGCCTCTTTGATGGGTAGCTTATTTTTCTCGAAGGTACAAGGCAATAAAGGATTCTTGTGATTGGATTAAATGCAAATTATTTCATTGGGACTGCTAATCACCTATATATGTTATAAGTTGTCTATTAGATTGGTGCTTATTATGACTCAGCAATTCTTAGCTGGTGTTACTTCATTTTGTTCATGTAAGTTTCCCTTTTAGTGAAGGCAAAAAGGACTAATGACTTAGCTGACTCTATGTCTATCACTGTGTTTGTGTATCACTAGTGACCTGTGAATCAGTGCGACCTGAACTTGTGTATTAAGCAAAGAATTAAATTGAAAACATATCTCAATGTATAAAAAAATGATAGATACGATTTTGATCATTTTCAGTTATTTTGAATCTGGTAAAAAGTTTACTATCTTTATAAGCAGTACAATAACGAGTAGAAGTCGATACAGAGCTAGGAAATAGTGAGATAGCATGGAGCTGGAGAAGGGGTAGACAATAAATTGTAGTGAAAGAGGCAGGAGTTGGAGGAGGGCAGTGCTAGATTCAATCAGAAGAGTGAGGATTACTGCAGTTGACTAGTTAGACAGATGCAAACATTATAATGATATAAACCAGAAAGGTTCAACATGATTTAGATTGTGTTTTATCCTATAAAAATTGATCTACAAAACATACAAAATTCCTATGAGAAGCCATAACATTTCTGAACAGGATATTGTTCCCTGTTACAAAACTGTGCCCTGCCTTCTGGAACTCCCTCCCTTGATGCCTCAGCCTCGTCACATCACTCTTGGCTTTCATGAATCACCTCAAGACCTTTCTCAAGGCTTTGCTTTCAACTCATCCCATCATTTCCATTCTTGCATCCAGTTTGGCATCCATTGTTTTTCCTACTCCTTGTAAAGTTCTTGGAGATGCTTTACTGTATGTGAGGAGTGCTATAGAAATGTATGTAAGGAATCTTACAACACCAGGTTATAGTCCAACTGTTTTATTTGAAAATCACAAGCTTTCGGAGGCTTTCTCCTTCGTCAGGTCACACTCGCTCAGTGTCACACTCGCTCAGTGTCACACTCGCTCAGTGTCACACTCGCTCACCTGACGAAGGAGAAAGCCTCCGAAAGCTTGTGATTTTCAAATAAAACAGTTGGACTATAACCTGGTGTTGTAAGATTCCTTACATTTGACAACCCCAGTCCATCACTGGCATCTCCACATTATAGAAATGTAGGCTGTTGTCCAGTCTAATTTAATAGTTTCAACCTCAAAAATCTTTGAGTGATTGTCACTGAAATGAAACAAGGTGCAAAAGAAATATTGATTCTCCTTCACTCTTTCCAACCCCACATTTTCAATTTGAGCTAAAATTAATTTCTCATTTTAAAAAGAGCTTTTTATTAGCAGTTTGTTCTTAAAAATGTTAGCATCAAATAATATCCATAAAATGTATTGTTTGGACAACCAGTTGTGCCATGGTTGATTATATATGGAAGCCTGGTGCAATGCTGATTTGCAAATAGGAATCTGTCATTTCACACCTTTAAATTCACTAACAATTTTGTCGTGGAGGTGGTTAAGATACTTTGCTCACATGCTGGTATATTTCCAATGCATTCACAAAGCATAAAGCCAGCCTCCAACTATAAACATTGATAATATTGCAGCATTCCCAGCCTTAAAATTACACTTCAATCTGAGTGATGAATGCAATTAGCTCAAATAAAACATGAGCTCAGTAACAGGCCTGACTTTGTAGGAGGTCTTATTAAAGAGATACATAGAGCTCAATTTTGAAACAGAAGTCTGGGAACGTTGGGGGCAGGGGGGCAAAGAAAATCGTGGCTTTTTGGAGTGGGCAGGAATCGCTGAAGAACGCGCATGACCCAGAGTCCTCTGGGTGTGCGCGCCGTTCCCGAATCCGGAAGTCCTGTCGGCAATTAAAGCCGGCAGGACGATATTTAAACCAACAATTCAAGTACTTAAGTTACTTGAAATGTGCATGAATGTAATTAATTATGCTGGCAAGATTTCAACGCTGCCTCAGTGTGTTTCCTGTGCTGTGTGAAGCATGCCATGGTGAAGGAATCGTGTTTCAGCCGGCAGCCATTTGGACATTTAAATGCCTGTTTGACAGATGGGGTTAAAAGGTGAGTTATTGCTCAGACAAACTTTTGGCTGGGAGACCTTTGTGTTTAGACTGAAAATTCTTGGTTTCCACTCAGAATTGTTCTCTTTACACATATTTATCAACTTTTTGGACCCCCTCAAACTGACACCATCAGGATGCGGGGGGGGGGGGGGTTGGTGGGGGGCCGCCATGGCTGCATTCACCAGTACATTTGTTAATTGTTAAGGGGAGGTCATGTCTGACTAACTTGATTGAATTTTTCGAGGAGGTGACAAGGAGGATCAATGAGGGTAGCGCAATTGATGTAGTCTACATGGATTTTAGCGAGGCTTTTGACAAGGTCGCACGTGGCAGATTGGTCAAAAAAGTAAAGGCCCATGGGATCCAAGGGAATGTGGCAAATTGGATCCAAAATTGGTTTAGTGGCAGGGAGCAAAGGGTAATGGTCGACAGGTGTTTTTGCGACTGGAAGGCTGTTTCCAGTAGGGTGCCGCAGGGCTCGGTACTAGGTTTTCACCCAGAGGGTGGTGGGGGTCTGGAACTCACTTTCTGAGAGGGTGGTAGAGGCAGAAACCCTCAACTCGTTTAAAAAATACCTGGATGTGCACCTGAAGAGCCATGACCTGCAGGGCTACGCACCAAATGCGGGAAAGTGGGATTAGGCTGGGTGGCTCGTTTCTCAGCCGGCGCGGACACGATGGGCCGAATGGCCTCCTTCTGTGCCATAAATTTTCTATGATTCTACATCAAAGGATGAGGAACATCACCATCCTCGCCAGGCACGGCGTGCACTTCTGCCACTTAGAGCTCCATAACACAGTGCTGCATAACATAGGCACTTGCACCAGAGCACAGAGGGGAACAACAGAGGGAGCAACGTTGCAGGAGGCACTACCCTGGTCAGAGGGTCTACAGACTGAGGATCAGCTTGCTGGACCTCTCTGAGGAGCAGTGCATACGGAGGCTGAGAGCGAGTCGCCAGGTGATCGCAGATATCTGCAGCCTCCTTCATGCCGAGCTGCTCCTGGCTGGGCTTGGTGGTATCTCATTACCCGTTGCAGTTAAAGTCACCACTGCCCTCAACTTCTTCGCCTCTGGATCAGTCGAGGGTGTCACCGGGGACATCGCCAGGGTCTTTGTCTTCAGCACACAAGTGCATAAGGCAGGTCATTGAAGGCTTGGTTCGCAGAGCCTCACAATACACAATACAGCCTCAACTTCCCAATGGACGACCTCAGCCAGACGGAGAGGGCAGTGGGATTGCACTCTGTGGCTGGCATCCCATGTGTACAGGGTACAATCGATTGCATGCATATAGCAATCCGAGCACCTCCACACGAGCCAGAACTGTTCATTAATAGAAAGGGGTATCACTCCATCAACGCTCAGCTCGTTTGTGACCACCGCAAAAGATTCCTTCACGTGTGCGCCAGATTCCCTGGCAGCTGTCACGATTCCTTCATTTTGAGGGAATCCAACATTCTGGGCCTCTTCCACGCACCAAACATCTTTAAGGGCTGGCTCGTCGGGGACAAGAGATAACCCCTGCACACGTGGCTCATGACACCTCTGAGGAACCCCAACACTGAGCAACAGCATTGATATAACGACAGCCACATCGCCACCAGGTCTATAATTGAACATGCGATAGGGCTGCTGAAGATGCAATTTTGGTGCCTCGATCGTTCTGGGGGAGCGCTTCAATATGCACCAGCAAGAGTGGATCGCATTATAGTAGCTTGTTGTGTCTTGCACAACACAGTGCAACAGAGAGGGGTTACAGTTGATGGGCCTCATCCCCTCATCCACCATCCACAATGAGCAGGAGCAGGAGCAGGAAAAGGCGAAGGAGGAGGGGGAGGAGGGGGAGGAGGATGAATCCATGGGCAGAGCAACAGCTCACCTGGCTGCTCGTGACACCAGGGAGTCACTCATATGTGTACGGTTCTCGGAAGATCGGAAAGTGAGAAGTGTCCAGTCCTCACACCACCTGGAAAGACCAGCACCAACACCAGACTCCCCCCCCCCCCCCCCCCCCACTTCCTGCACAAAACTGTCTTGCAGCTACACATACACCCACTGTAAAGTGACCCAATGGGTGGTATCAAGTGTCGCCGTTCATTGTGAAGCATATGAAAGGACCCTATCACAAAAGCCAGTCACAAATGGGCAAGATATGGCAGTATTGGTGAGAATGATAACATTTAATGTGACTTTAACCGAAACCAAATATAAATGAAAAACATGACAGTCTGTCAGACACCCTTGTGCATACCCTTTATGATCACAAATCCTTAGCCTTTCTCTTCCTACAGCTTCTACGTGGTGCATCCCCTGTGGCTGCAGCAGAGGTAGTGGCAGGTTGCTCATGTTCATGCCCTGACTGCTTAGATGCTTTCAGCCTACACCCTCTGGGTTTTGGAGCCTGTGAGGGCCCCTCAAAAGACTGCTCCACCTGCACCTGTGCAGGGGCAGACTCAGCCACCTGGAGAGGAGACAGCATTGTGTTCAACATGCCAATTATTGTTAACATCAATTCATGTTGTATGTGATGAATGTTAAAGTTGAGTCACCAAATGTTTGTGGGGTGCCAGTCTCGGCATCCCCAATGGACAGGCTTCAGAGGGTGCGGCTGATCTCCAGGGCCTCCTCCTCCGCGTCTGTGAGGACCACTATTTGTTGTGGCCCCCCCCTCCAGTCCTTGCCCTCTCGCGTACATTTTGCGCTCTCCTAGAAGGGGAGAAAGTACAGACGTGTGAGTGAGTGATGGTGAAGTGGTCAGCTGATGAATGCATTGCTTTAGGTGAGGCTGACCGTGAAAGAGATGCATCAGAGGGTGAGTATGAGACAGAGCCATCGCATTGGATCAGGATTGGGGTGAGTGGTACTGGTGGGGTTACAAATGGGGAGGTGAGCAAGTGCTGAGGAAGTGCAGGTAAGTTGAGGATGAGCCTTAAGTGGGTGTGAGGAGTGATGTGATAGAATAGTCTTGGCAGTGCAGAATGAGTTGGGGGGTGATGTGGAACACAGAATGCAGGAGAATCAGTAAGTGTACTCACTTTTGCTGACCTAGTTAGGTCATTGAAATGCTTCCTGCACTGGACCCAGGTGCAGGAGATGTTGCTCCTGCTGGTGACCTCCTCTGCCACCTTGAGCCAGGCCTTCTTGGTGGCAGAGGCAGGGCACTTCCTTCTGTCGGCCGGTTAAAATAGTTCCCTCCTCCTCCTCGCCCCGGCCAGTAGCAGCTGAAGTGAGGCATCGCTGAATCTTGGAGCTGCCTTGTCCCTCTGTGCTGCTCCATTGGGTCTTCTTGCTCTTTGCTCCAGCAAAATCCATTGGAGCAATGGCCCTTTAAATCTAGATGATGCAGCTGACAGCCTGTCATGCGGGTGCGCAGTCCGCCCACTGCGCAGCTTTCGGATGGCAAACCCGGAAACAAGATTAATGGCCATCAATTAAGTCGTGTGGAGAAAGGTAAGTTTCTATTAGTCGGGTTTGCCATGCGCCCATTGATTCCCCCCGCTGCCATCCCATCGCCCTTTTAAAATTGAGCCCATATTGTCTATGTTATTCAATGGAACAGAAAAACAACGCTAAACATCCATTTGTATATATTCTGATCTGAGCAAAGTATTTGTTGCAAGTTAGCACTGCACCATGGACTGCTATGATGTGTGGTCATATGCACACATGTGCGTAAGCCCCTGCACTCCACATTGGCCTGTACCATTTTGATTGATATACTTAAGGTGCTTTCCCAAAAGGCAAGAAAGAAAATTGGAGAGAGAATCTGCCTAAGCTGCTCTTGCACACCACCTACTGGCTGATTTAAGAGTGGCATTGATAGGGTCTGAGAATAGGCCACCCCTCTCAGCCAAGGCGTAACTTTGGTATGGGTGACCAAGAAAGTAGAAGTAGGATCAAATCTTAAAAATAATAAAAACAAATTAAGGTTGCAATTCAGCTTTCAGGTTAATGTACAATTTGAAATGAACATCATGGAGGATGAAATTCAGGGCTGAGGCCATGTCTAAATTGGATCAGCCAAAACCATCAAAGTTGAGAATGAGCCAAGCATTTTGATCACTCCCGCCATACTGTTACACTACATAATTGTCTCATGAATCTTTAGCGCTAACCTTATTTCAGTGGTTCAGTACATCTAACTACAGCACGGTTCTAATCCCACAGCCCATCAATTTATAACTTCCTCAACAAAATGTAATGTTCCATCTTTACTCCTATATTCTCTGGAGTTTAGAAGAATGAGAGGTGATCTCATTGAAACATATAAGATTCTGAGGGGGCCTAACAGGGTGGATGCTGAGAGATTGTTTCCCCGCCTGGAGAGTCTAGAACTAGGGGGCATGGTCTTAGGATAAGGGGTCGGCCATTTAGGACTGAGATGAGGAGGAATTTCTTCACTCAGAGAGTTGTGAATCATTGGAATTCTCTACCCCATAGGGCTGTGGATGCTGAGTTGTTGAGTATATTCAAGGCTGACACAGATAGATTTTCGGACTTTAAGGGAATCAAGGGATATGGGGATTGGGAGGGAAAGTGGAGTTGAGATCGAAGATCAGCCATGATTTTATTAAATGGTGGAGCAGGCTCAAGGGGCAGTATGGCCTACTCCTGCTCCTATTTCTTATGTTTCTTTCTTATAGATTGCCTTCCATGCCTGCTTCAGACTGTTTGAGGCTTCTCTGACCTATCTCAATTTTCCTCTGTCGGATGTCCCAGGATTTCCTTCACAATCTAAATCCCACACCAATGTTCAATGCATTCCCTATCTAATATTCTTCTTAACTTGGCACTCAAAACTTTCATCTGGATGAAGATTGATGGCATCCTTCTTTGAATATTCAAGTTTTCCCAGATGACGGTTAATTGCTTCCTGGACAACAGTTTAAGGCTCTCCCCTCAATCCCATTTCTCGATTATTAACCTGCCCTCTGCATGTTCCTTCTGCTATTTGGTTTTGGTTTGATTGCTTCAAATGTTCATTTTACTGGCAAGACAATCTCCATAGATTTTGCCGTTCTGCGTTTTAATTAAAGCGATCCAATCTTAACCATTTTTAAAAAAAATTACCAGCTACTTAGTATTTATCTCCTCTTATGTGAACTTCGCCTATCATGCACCATCCCTGACTAAAAGAGTGGACAAGTAACCCAGTGTCAGGCTTCGAGATATGCTGTATAACTGCCTTGTAGAATAAATGTGAAAGCAACTTGGATCTTCCGTTATTTATAAATCTCTTCTGCTAGCTTTTGTTCTGTTTCTTACCATGACATGGCTGATATTAAGTAACTTGCCTAGTGGAGAACTGTAAGTGAAGACCTGCATCCTACTCCTCCATGGCAATAATAGTTTGGAGCCCCTCTACACTGCACCATCATGGTGCCCAAAAAATAATTTTTAAGTGAAAAGATTTGGTTATGATCCCCGGAGATCAAACTATTAATTCAGGTACATTTGGTATATGGGCTTGATTCCAGACACATATCAAATGCTCACTGCCCAAGATTAGTTTAAAAATTATAGTCCATGGATACACGGCGATAGGTTTTTTGCTCAGCCTCCCATGAACCTGTGAGATATCTAATTCATAGTATGATCCAGCAGGGAAAGGATCCAGCCTGCTTCAGATGTGATGTGATAATGAGTTGTGGTGTGATTTCCTGTGAAGGTGGCTATTTCATTAGCTTAACAAAAGCACATGATTGTGCTGCAGAGCGTTGTGCAGGCCCTGCTTCTGCTTCATCCTCATCTTCACCAGTGTCTTCCTAATCAGGTGATGACATAAGTAAGAAAAGGGATGAGGTCCTGCAAGGTGAATTTAAGGAGTTAGGAGATAAATTAAAAGCAGGACTTCAAAGGTAGTGATCTCAGGATAACGACCAGTGCTACGTGCTAGTGAGTATAGGAACAGGAAAATAGGCCAGATGAATGCGTGGCTGCAGGGATGGTGTAGGAGGGAGGGATTTAGATTCCTGGGACATTGGGACCGGTTCTAGGGAAGGTGGGACCTGTACAAGTGGGATGGGTTACATCCGAGCAGGACCAGGACCAATGTCCTCGCGGGGGTGTTTGCCAGTGCTGTTGGGGAAGGTTTAAACTAGAGTGGCAGGGGGATGGGAACCTGAGCGGGGAGTCAGAAGCAAGTAAAGTTGAGAGCAGCAAGAGAGGGGAAGACCCAGGGGAAATTTACAATACAAATAGTACAAACAGTTGTTCAAGAACAAGTGAAAGGGAAAAGCGTAGAGAAGCAGAAAGAAAGTATACTTTAGATACTGCAAACAAAGTGAAAACTAGAAGGTGTAAGGCGATTAACCCAGCATCAAAGCTGAAGGTCAGGCTAGGGTGTGTGGCCCAACTAAGAGTTCTATATACAAATGCACGGAGTATAAGGAATAAATTAAATGAACCACAGGTTCAAATTCAAAATGGAGGGTATGACATGATAGCTATTACTGAGACATGCCTGCAGGATGGCCAGGATTGGGAACTAAATATACCAGGTTATAAGGTCTACAGGAAAATGGAAGAGGGGGGAGGAGTAGCCTTAATGATTAGAGATGAAATCACTTCAATGATAAAGGAGGATATAACGAGAGTTAAGCAGCCAACAGAGACCTTATGGGTTGAATTGAGAAATAGGAAAGGATCTAAGACTATAGTGGGAGTTGTGTATAGGACCGCTGGCAGCAGCTCTGAAGTGCTAGATTGTATAAATGCAGAGATTAGACAAGCGTGTAAGAAAGGCATAGTGGTCTTAATGGGGAACTTTAACAGTCACATAGATTGGGAAAAGCAGACTAGCAACTGACAGAAAGGTAGTGAATTTCTTGAGTGTGTCCGGGATAGTTTTCTACAGCAGTATGTCCTAGAGACAACAAGGGGCAAGCCATACTAGATTTAGTAATGAATAATGAACCAGAATTAGTTAACGGCTTAACTGTACGCGATCATCTATCCAATAGTGATCATAACATGATCGAGTTCAATGTAGTGTTTGAAAGGGAAAAAAGTGAGTCAGCTGCTAAGATTCTAGACTTGGGTAAGGCCGACTTCAATGGGATGAGACAGAGACTGTCCACTGTACACTGGGCAAATCTGTTAATGGGTAAAACGACTGATGATCAGTGGGAAATGTTTAAAGAAACATTTAACGTGATACAGATTCGGTTTATACCCCTGAGGGGCAAGAACTCTACTTGCCAAAAAAAACTGCCATGGACAACTAAAGAGGTAAGGGACAGTATAAGACGCAAGGAAAGGGCATACAAAAAGGCAAAAAGTAGCACAGATCCTGGCGAATGGGAAAGATACAAAGAACAACAAGGGGTCACAAAACAGATAGTAAGAGCTACAAAAAGAGAGTATGAAAAGAAACTTGCAAGGGATATCAAAACCAATACGAAGAACTTTAATAGTTATATTAGGAAAAAGAGGGTGGTCAGGAGCAGTGTTGGCCCCTTAAAAACTGAAAATGGGGATATTGTCATTGACAATGGGGAAATGGCGGACATGTTGAACAATTTCTTTGCGTCAGTGTTTACAGTAGAAAAAGAGGATAGCATGCTGGAAATCCTAAGAAAACTAATATTGAATCGAGGACAGGGACTCGATAAAATTAATATAAGTAAAGCAACAGTAATGAAGAAAATAATAGCACTAAAGAGTGACAAATCCCCAGGACCAGATGGTTTCCATCCCAGGGTTTTAAAGGAAGTAGGTGAGCACTTTGCAGATGCCCTAACTATAATCTTTCAAAGTTCTTTAGATTCCGGAACTGTCCCTCCAGATTGGAAAATTGCACATGTCACTCCGCTTTTTAAGAAAAGAGAGAGAGGGAAACCAGGGAATTATAGACCAGTTAGCCTAACATTTGTTGTGAGTAAAATGCTGGTGTCTATAATTAAGGATAGGGTGACTGAACACCTCGAGAATTTTCAGTTGATCAAAGAGGGCCAGCATGGATTTGTGAAAGGTAGGTCATGCCTGACAAACCTGATTGAATTTTTTGAAGAGGTGACTAAAGTAGTGGACAGGGGAATGTCAATGGATGTTATTTATATGGACTTCCAGAAGGCATTTGATAAGGTCCCACATAAGAGACTGTTAGCTAAGATAGAAGCCCATGGAATTGACGGAAAAGTACAGACTTGGTTAGGAAGTTGGCTGAGCAAAAGGTGACGGAGAGTCGGGATAATGGGTAAGTATTCACACTGGCAGGATGTGACTAGTGGAGTCCCGCAGGGATCTGTCTTGGGGCCTCAATTATTCACAATATTTATTAACGATTTGGATGAAGGCATAGAAAGTCTCATATCTAAGTTTGCCAATGACACAAAGATTGGTGGCATTATAAGCAGTGTAGATGAAAACATAAAATTACAAAGCGATATTGATAGATTAGGTGAATGGGCAAACTGTGGCAAATGGAATTCAATGTCGACAAATGTGAGGTCATCCACTTTGGATCAAAAAAGAATAGAACAGGGTATTTTCTAAATGGTAAAAAGTTAAAAACACTGGATGTCCAAAGGGACTTAGGGGTTCAGGTACATAGATCATTGAAGTGTCATGAACAGGTGCAGAAAATAATCAATAAGGCTAATGGAATGCTGGCCTTTATATCTAGAGGACTAGAATACAAGGGGGCAGAAGTTCTGCTGCAGCTATACAAAACCCTGGTTAGACCGCACCTGGAGTACTGTGAGCAGTTCTGGGCACCGCACCTTCGGAAGGACATATTGGCCTTGGAGGGAGTGCAGCGTAGGTTTACTAGAATGACACCCGGACTTCGAGGGTTAAGTTACGAGGAAAGATTACACAAATTGAGGTTGTATTCTCTGGAGTTTCGAAGGTTAAGGGGTGATCTGATCGAAGTTTATGATATTAAGGGGAACGGATAGGGTGGATAGAGAGAAACTATTTCCGCTGGTTGGGGATTTTAGGAGTAGGGGGCACAGTCTAAAAATTAGAGCCAGACCTTTCAGGAGTGAGATTAGAAAACATTTCTACACAGAAAGGGTGGTAGAAGTTTGGAACTCTCTTCCGCAAACAGCAATTGATACTAGCTCAATTGCTAATTTTAAATCTGAGATAGATAGATTTTTGGCAACCAAGGTATTAAGGGATATGGGCCAACGGCGGGTATATGGAGTTAGATCACAGATCAGCCCTGATCTTATCAAATGGCGGAGCAGGCACGAGGAGCTGAATGGCGACTCCTGTTCCTGTGATCCTATGTTCCTATCCTATCCTATGACAGTTGCTGTTGCTCTGCCTCCTCCAAATGCAATCCTCTCTGCATTGACACGTGGTGCAACATGCAACACACTATGGTGATGCGGGAGACTTTGTATTGGGGCATTGTAGGGAGCCCACAGGCCTATCTAGACACCTTTGCTTCAAGAGCTCTATAGTGTGCACAGTGTTTTTCCTGGTGCTCCCATGGTTCTGGTTGTACCTGGGCTGTTCAGGTGTGGTGGCGTTGCAGAGAGGTGGCATCAGCCATATGTGGAGTGGTAGCCCTTGTCCTCAACCAGTCGTCCACTAACGTTCAGTACTGAAGGAGTGCTGCACTGTTGGAGGTGCCATCTTTCGGATGAGACGTTAAACCAAGGCCCCCTCAGGTGGATGTAAAAGATACCACAACACTATTTGAAGAAGAGCAGGGGAGTTCCCCCCGGTGCCCTGGTCAATATTTCTCCCATAACCAACATCACTAAAACAGGTAATGTGGTTGTTGTCTCATTGCTGTCTGTGGGATCTTTCTGCTGCTGTTCCTCCTTCTCCTCTTCTTCTAACCAAAACAAAGGAGCAAGAATGGCACCCAATCATCAGCTGTGTTTATTCAGAGTGAGTGAGGCAAATAAAAATCAGAAAAAAAGCAAGCTCCATGTTCAAAATTCCCCTGGAAATCCAAAAAGCACAATAGTACACAGATCATAAGACCATAAGACGATAAGAGATAGAGGAGCAGGAGTAGGCCATTCGGCTTCTCGAGCCTGCTCCGCCATTCAATGAGATCATGGCTGATCTGATTTTTACCTCAACTCCGCTTTCCCGCCTTTTCCCCATATCCTTTGACTCCCTTGCTGATCAATGACTCAGCCTCCACAGCTTTTTGGGGTAAAGAATTCCAAAGATTCACGACCCTCTGGGAGAAGAAATTCCTCCTCATTTCTGTCTTAAATGGTCGACCCCTAGTTTTAGATTTCCCCCATGAGGGGTAACATCCTCTCAGCATCTACCCTATCGAGTCCCCTCAGAATCTTGTATGTTTCAATAAGATCTCCTTTCATTCTTCTAAACTCCAATGAGTATGGACCCAACCTGTTCAATCTTTCCTCATAAAACAACCCTTCCATATCCGGAATCAACCTAGTGAACCTTCTCTGAACTGCCTCCAATGCAAGTATGTCCTTCCTTAAATAAGGCCACCAGACCTGTACGCAGTACTCCAGGTGTGGTCTCACCAGCATCTAGTACAGTTGTAGCATGACTTTCCTGCTTTTATACTCCATCCCGCTAGAAATAAAGGCCAATATTCCGTTTGTCTCCCGGATTACCTGCTGCACCTGTATGTTGACTTTTTGTGTTTCATGTATGAGGACACCCAGATCCCTCTGTACCGCAGCATTTTATAGTATTTCTCCATTCAAGTAATATTTTGCTTTTTTATTTTTCCTCCCAAAGTGGATGACTTCACATTTTCCCACATTATATTCCATCTGCCAAATTTTTGCCCATTTGCTTAACCTGTCAATATCCCTTTGCAGACACTTTGTGTCCTCATTGCAACTTGCTTTTCCACCTATCTTTGTATCATCAGCAAATTTGGCCACAAGACACTCTGTTCCTTCAGCCAAGTCATTGATATATTTTGTAAATAGTTGCGGTCCCAGCACTGATCCCTGCGGCACCCCACTAGTTACGGATTGCCATTTTGAAAATTACCCTTTTATCCCGACTTTTTATTTTCTGTTAGTTAGCCAATTCTCTATCCATGCCAGTATATTACCCCCAACACCATGAGCTCTTATCTTGTGCAGTAATCTTTTATGTGGCACCTTATCGAATGCCTTTTGGAAATCCAAATATACTGCATCCATTGGTTCCCCTTTATCCACGCTGCCTGTTACTTCCTCAAAGAACTCTAATAAATTTGTCAGACATGATTTCCCCTTCATAAAACCATGTTGACTCTCCTTGATTGTGTTATGAGTCTCCAAATGTCCTGCTACTACTTCCTTAATAATGGATTCTAGCATTTTCCCAATGACAGATGTTAGACTAACTGGTCTATAGTTACCTGCTTTCAGTCTCATTCCCTTCTTGAATAGGGGTGTTATGTTTGCGGTTTTACAATCCGCTGGGACCTTTCCAGAATCTAGTGAATTCTGGAAGATTACAACCAATGCATCCACTATCTCTGTAGTCACTTCCTTTGAGACCCTTGGATGCAAGCCATCAGGTCCAGGGGACTTGTCAGCTTTTAAACCCATTAGTTTACCTAGCACTTTTTCTCTAGTGATAGTGATTATTTTTAGTTCCTCCCTCCCCTTTGCCCCTTGATTTTCTACTATTATTGGTATGTTATTAGTGTCTTCTACTGTGAAGACAGATACAAAATATCTGTTCAATTCCTCTGCCATTTCCTTGTTTTCCATTATTATTTCCCCAGTCTCATCCTCTAAGGGACCAATGTTTACTTTAGCTACCCTCTTCCTTTTTATATACTTGTAGAAGCTCTTACTGTTAATTTTTATATTTCTTGCTAGTTTACTCTCATAATTTATTTTCTCCCTCTTTATTATTCTTTAATCATCCTTTGCTGGTTTTTAAAGTTTTCCCAATCTTCGGGCTTACCAGTAATCTTTGCCATGTTGTATGCTTTTTCTTTTAACCTGATACCATCCTTGACTTCCTTAGTTAGCCATGGTTGGTTCACCCTTTTTGTGGAGTCTTTCCTCCTCACAAGGATATATTTTTGTTGCGAGTCATAAAATATCTTTTTAAATGTTTGCCACTGCTTATCCACCATTGTACCATCTAATCTGTTTACCCAGTCCACTTTACCCAATTCCGCCCTCATTCCTTTATAATTGCCCTTATTAAGTTTAATACAATAGTTTCAGACCCAAGATCCTCTCTCAAACTGGATGTGAAATTCTATCATGTTATGATCACTGCTTCCCAAGGGATCCTTTACTTTAAGTTCATTAATTAATCCTGTTTCGTTACCCATTACCAGATCCAAAATGGCCTGTTCCCTGGTTGGTTCCCTGACGTATTGTTCTAAGAGTCAGTCCCTAATACATTCTATGAACTCCTCAGGGCTATTTTTGCCAATTTGATTTGTCCAATCTGTGAAAGTTAAAATTGCCCATGATTATTGCATTACCTTTTTTACAAGCCCTCCTTATTTCCTGATTAATATTTTGCCCTACAGTGTAGCTACTGTTAGGGGGCCTATATACTACTCCCATCAGTGATTTCTTTCCCTTGCTATTTCTTACCTCCACCCAAATTGATTTGACATCTTGATCTTCTGAGCCAAGATCATTTCTCACTATTATACCAATTTCATCCTTTATTAACAGAGCTACCCCACCACCTTTAACTTTTTTCCTATCCTTCCGAAATGTTAAATAACCCTGAATATTTAACTCCCAACCTTGGTCATCTTGCAACCACGTCTCTGTAATGGCCACGAGATCATACCCATTTGATTCTATTTGTGCCGTCAATTCATCTATCTTATTACGAATGCTGCACGCATTCAGATGAAGAACCTTTAATTTTGTCTTTTTACCATTCTTTCCTACCCCGGCCCCATTTGCTAGTGCACTCTTATGTTTGTACGCTCTGTCCCTTCCTGACTCACTGTTTATCATTACCCCCATCACTTTCCTCTACTACTTCCTTGTCTTTTCTCTTTATCAATCTAAACTTCGCCCCACCTGAGCCCTCGCCCCCCCCCCCCTCTATTTAGTTTAAAGCCTTCTATACAGCCCTAGTTATTCGGTTTGCCAGAACACTGGTCCCAGCATGGTTTAGGTGAAGCCCGTCCCAATGGGACAGCTCCCTCTTTCCCCAGTACTGGTGCCACTATGATCTGAATGTCTGAACCTGAATCCCCATTACGTAGTGCTTCCAGTGACCCTCTGAAATCAAACCCACTAGGTTACTTAGCGGGTTCAATGCTGGCCTATTTGCTCTTAAAAACATGTTGGGATTCTAATACCATCATAGGACTCTGATTGTCCGCTTGCTTCCAGCGGGTGCCACGGCCACCTAAAAAAAAGTGCGCGGTTAAAGTGGCAGCAAGTGGGAATCGAGCGGTAAGTTCTGAGGTTATTTTAACTGCGGCCTGCTCCGTCCCCGCTGGACGCGGTGGGTTAAAATCCCCCTCCGCTCTCATCCCAAGTGATCCCGCATGGTTTGTGAAAGGATAAACAATCTCCAGACTGACACCAAGCTTTCCGCCTCAAACCTTTATGTGCATCGGGGGAAGTTTTCACTTCCAGCAAAATCCCAGGGAATGCTACTGCTGTTTTCATTCAAGCTTCCTTACCATCTGCTCATCCAGCAAAGAATTGCCATTTTTTTCAGAGGCTTTTCTCAGGCACATAGTTAAACTGAAGGTGGTTTCTGACGAACACAAACATTCAATTTGCTGATGGTTTTGTTAATTAATACATTTGAAGTGATACATTTCCACCAGCAAAGTCGACCAGGAAATATTACAGCAGGAAATATCTGGGCTAAACCAACACATCCTTATGGTAATTAAAATTCACTTCACTGATTGAATATTGATGAGTGAAAAACCCACCAGCTAGACAGATTCTAGTTACTAAACTGTTAACCTGTAGATATTTTGCCTTACGGTGCTGTGGGATTCTGTTTTCCCAAGTTGACATTTGTCTCTACTCTGAAGGACAAAAATCAGTATCAGCTCCACTCTTGCAAGCTGCAGAGCTCCAGTGGAGCAAAACATGTGTGTAGCATTGTGATACTGGCCTAATATCTTTATTGTCAAAATTGGATATGTGTGTCTGACTGTGTGTGTGAGAGATGGAACTCTGCATTCCTCCAATTCTGGTCTTTTGTCCACCCCCCACTTCCTTCGCCCCACCATTGGCAGCCGTGCCTTCAGCTGCCTAGGTCCCAAGCTCTGGAATTCCCTCACTAAACCTCTCCGCCTCTCTCTCCTCCATTAAGACGCTTACTTAAAACCTACCTTTATGACCAAGCTTTTGGTCACCTGGCCTAATGTCTCCTTCTTTGACTCTTTGTTCGATTATGCTTCTGTGAAGCGCCTTGGGACGTTAAAGTTGCTATATAAATGCAAGATGCTGTTGTTATTGAGAGACAGAGATGAAAACCATGGCTATTCATCAGCCAAATTAGGAACATAATGAGCTGCTTCCCATGCATGGATCAATTTAGGGTTAATCTGCCTGCAGGAATTACATGTGGTGCTTTGCAGAGAGAAAAAAATGTCAAATGGTAAATAACATTTTAAAACCTTATACCTGCAAAGCTTATGTTAAATTTTAAGTAGACGATTGTTTTATAAAATAATTGAAATGAAATTACCTTGAGATGGCTGGTAATATTCTGCCATTTGTGCCTTAATTGAAACAGCAGGTAAAAATGCTACATTTCCTGAGCTCTCAAGCCCATTTGTGAGGCAGACTGATTTGCCATTAACTCTGAATCCTAATCCTGCTGTGCCAGGCACAGCTGTAAATATGCTGTTTCTCTGGTGCTTGGGATGCCTGTGACATTGTGATAAACTCTTTCAGATAAAAGCCATCAGTCTGCCACAAACTCCTGCAACTTTACTGACAACCAGTCAAACAGAAAATTAATGTGTCACAATAAATGAATGACAACTTTTCCCGTTGATATGATGAAGAATTACAAACCATGCATGATTTATATGAGTTAGGCTGGCAGTGGTAACAGTGTAGCTCTCAAGATGAGAAATGAGCCTTACAGTACTTTGGGCAGTGACATTTCCTCCGCCATTTTTCGAACCACTGACTTACCTTCTAACTCCTCTTAGCATTCATCCTTTAATTACTAAGAAGAGAAAATATGGTACAAAATAATTGTTTTGTTCCTTTTGAAGTCTTGTACAAAAATATCTTATTTTATGTACATTTCTCCCTTCCCTTGCTTTTTTTTAAGAACATAAGAAAGGTGGAATGTTAAAAGGCTTTTAACTTGGGCTTATTAAACCCACTCTTAACACATACCACATACAATTTAAACTATCATGGACTTTACCCGACTTATTTAATTTCCTGCGGTAAAATGAAGAATAATTATCCCCAGAAGTAATCAAGCAAAACTCTAGAATATTCATCCATCACCACAAACCTATGCATATCATTGGTGAGGCTACATTTGGATTATTGTGTGCAGCTTTAGCACTTTACCTTCAAAAGGACATTGATGCATTGGATGAGTTTCAGAGATGAGCAACATAGAAGATTCTAAGTTAAGAAGAGAAATGATTTTCATTAGAGAAAAGAAGTTTGGCAATAGATAAGATCAAGGGTTTTAAAATGCTGAGAGGACCAGGCCATGAAGGTGAAAGCAGGTTATTTAATTTGAAAGGTGCGCAGAGAACTAGAGAACATGGGTATGAATTTAGCAAGCCTCAAAAACATTTGAGACCAGAAAGAATGCTTTTCCAACAGTGTTGATATGTGGAATAGATTTACAGCTAGTCAACAATGCCAATTAACATCTTTAAGAAAAGGGATGGATGAGTATATTCAGGGGGACAGGATAGTCCATTTATTAAACATCTCCATGGGCACCATCTATGTTACTCCTTGATTAATCCACAGACAGATTTAAATATTACAAGATAATAATCCAATCTAGGAGTTCAGATAATGACATGAGATATGTGCTCGCCTTTATCTCTAACAAATGCTTCTTTATAGAACATATATTTAGGTCAATTAATTGAATTTTACAATGTTCTACTAACAACATCCAGAGCACTTCTATAAACCTGTTCACTTCTATATGCAAATAAACTTTAAAATAAAGAAAAATTGGATTATTTTACATTAAATATATTGGGCCGGATTTTACTGTGAGCGACAAATGAACAGCGCCAGCCATTCATTAGACTTGTACTTTCCCTTGGACTTCCTATGAGCTTTTGCATGGCAAGTTCCTCTAAATTAGAGAGCCAAAAACCACGGCGCCCTCTACAGGGCATCTGGGAGCTGTGTGAAAGGGCAAGCAGCTGTGTATCCCCTTAATCAATCAGATTGAAGCATCGTTAATAACAGCGCAGAGTGAGAACCAGGAAATGTAAGTTAGAATAGTGAATTCAATGTCAAATCAGGTACAGAAAGCACAATAAAGTGAGGGAAAGAAAGATTGAATTGAGAGACAGAGATAAAAGAGGCAGAAAGAAAATGCAAAAAAAAGTATGTAAATTTAAAGAAAATGTCCAACAACAATTAAAATCTGAAGGAATGAGACTCCACACTTATCAAAATTAATTTTCAGTGTCAGACAGGTTGTTTGCCAGTAATTAAGACTGACCACGCCATTAAAAGGGTACTTAGACTTGAAATGACTTGACAACTTTTTTTGGCGAGATTAGTTCATATCAGGTAATTGTAAACAATTTTACAACACCAAGTTATAGTCCAACAATTTTATTTTTAATCCCACAAGCTTTCGGGGGCTTCCCCCTTCCTCAGGGAAGGGGGAAGCCCCCGAAAGCTTGTGGGATTAAAAATAAATTTGTTGGACTATAACTTGGTGTTGTAAAATTGTTTACAATTGTCAACCCCAGTCCATCACCGGCATCTCCACATCATATCAGGTAAGTACAGGAGCTCCAAGCCATTCAATTAATTTGAATGGGGAGCCAGCGGCGAGATGCCGTACTCACGCAGCTTTTGGAGGAGCATCGCAGGTGGTAGAGCAGCTTCCGGATTTCCACATTTAACTGCGCATGTGCAGGGAGCCGTTGTATGATTTGCACATGAATAATGGTGAGCGCTGTTAGACACACCGTTATTTTTACAGCAAAATCCGGCCCAATATTTATTTGTCCAGTAGTGGACAATGGTGTCATGTGTTTCATGCCAATTTTTGACACCTGATACCTGAAACAACATTCCCCATGTGCATTTTGTGTTACAAATTCGTAAAGGTGCCCTATAGATGGGTTCATGATTTTGATACACATATCAGACGAGGGAATCTTACCATGGTGCCATTGTTTAGTGAACTGTGAACCATAGTTTATTGCAGACTAAAACATTATTAAATCATACTGTGTAACACGGGTATATGTGATTTAAATCAGAAGTGGTTTCCAGCATGTCTGTTAATAACCCACAGAGTCTAAGCAGTCTATATTTTTTTCTTAACTACACTACATTAAATGGATTGTAATTTTATTTTACCTTTACAAGATGTGAAGATTGAGCCCACCTACGCTGGAAGGAGTTTGGCTGCTGGCATGTTGATACTTCTGCAAATTTTAGTTTGCAACCAACAATATCCCATAGCCTAGAAATTACTTTAGATAATATTATCAGATGAGTGCTTAACATGTTTCTATGACATTCCTCTCTCTGCTATTTTAATGGAGCCATAAACCCATTCAAAATAAACAGGTTACAATAGGAGATAGAGGAATATCATTTGAATGTGTTTAGTAGTCTTCCACTAACATAGATGACAGTAAGTTCTCGGCTTATTTCAGTGCTACAGATCAGTTGCCGCCTGGAATTAATTAGTGTTCGATTGGTTATTTGATAATTCCTGATTTTCTAAAAAGTAAACTGCTACTCTCTGCTCATGAATGCAGGCCAGAATAAATAAACTAATGTTGCAAGGCCCTTACACAGGAACAATTAATCTTTAATTATACTATTTACCAATATTGTTAGGAAAAGGATATCATGGCATCCAGATGGTATAAATAAGTAACGGATAAATGATCGATGGAAAAGGATAGTAAAAGAGAATCCCTTTGGTCATCTGGTTAATTTTTCAGGCTCAGGCGGAAATAAAAATGTTTTTACATGGTTATGAGTCTCATGATCCTGGTTGATCCCAGGATATATGACATCATTGAAATTACTTCATTATTTTGATAATAAATGATAAAATATCCAGACAGTAGATAATCAAAACACCTTATTTCCATTTTCTTATAAAGCATAAATCCCACAGCGGTGGTAGACACTAAGGCCCCCCCCACCTTTTCCCTGGCTCTGTACTTGCTCAAAAACTTTAACTCTTTTAACATCTTCCAGTTCTGACGAAAGGTCTTCGACTCTGTTTCTTTCTCCAGAGATGCTGCCTGACTTGCTGAGCGTTTCCAGCATTTTCTGTTTTTATTTAGGATAATGCTCTTGTGTAGTACTGAGGGAGTGCTGCATTGTTGGAGGTGATGGTCTTGTTATCCATGACCCCCTTCTGCCTGTTCAGGCAGATGTTAAGGATCCCATGGCATTATTCAAAGAGAAACAGAGTTTTTCCTGTGGTCTGGCCAACATTCCTTCCTCCAACAAAAACAAATTAGGTGATCATTCATCTCAATGATGTTTGCTGTGTGCAGTTTGGTTGCTGTACTTGCCTATATAACTCCAAAACAATTCATTGTAGGTGAAATGCTTTGGGAAATTTCTAAATTCTATGATAAGGTACTTCATAAATGCAAATTCTTTCTGTTTTTTAAAAAATAATTGTGAAACCCTTCACATTCAGGTGTTTGTCTAGGCATTCTTTTCTGTAGGCTGTGGATATATACTCTTTGATCAACAGTCCTCCCTGTTTGGATCAGTTTTTACATATCAAAGATTAGCTACATCTACTGTCATGGTCTTATCAATCTTTGACATTGTATTGGTTGGAAAAAATGGCCTTTGCGCCTAAATTTTAGCCATCAACTAGCCAATTTTTAAAAATTTGCTTATGCACCCATAATGAACAGTGGAAATAGACAGGCAGACAGAACATCAGGTAAATTAGGCTCGAAAGTCAACACTATTGTGCCCATTTTATTGGCCTAAAATGGGCACAACAATAAGCAATTTAGCAGTGCAGAGGCTCGCACCTACTATGCACGGGTTTGGGGCACTATTAAATTGGCCGGGTTTCTTTTTAGGCAGCCATGGCGACTGTCTGTAATGGGTGCAGACCTTAATTTAATATTGAATTGAGGCTCCTGTGCTCTATTCAGACCCAGGCTCCTGGCCTGAGGATAAATTTACTTTGGTCCTTGGGCCTCTTCGTTCCAGCGCGCCATCACTGCATGCTGACAGCCCGCTAAGGAATTTAGGCCCCATAAACTGGTTCAAATTTTAAAAATTAGAAAAAATGGTAGAACAAAGAGAAAATACGCTATTTAGGTAAAAATGTTAAATTATAGAAATATAATAGAGAGAATGCAGAAGAAGGAGAATTGGAGGAAATCAGAAGTAAATAGAAAATTAAATAAAGTCAAAAGGACCATCATGGTGGCCTGGATTTTAACTTGGAGCTGGGAAGAGAGCAGGGGGGAAGGCACTTACTTCATGGTCCAGCCTTCTAACCTCCTTTTCATTGGTGAGATTCACGAGCCCAAGGAAACCCTCACTGGAGGTGTTAAATTTATAGGTCACTAAAATTCAATTTGAAAAGACCTAATTTCCCCCCGGTGTCTCAGCTCCATTTTAATGGAGTGTATCATACATATAATTCTAAAATTTTATATCAACAAGCAACATTGCTGACTAAGGATCATTTAGTTCATGTTAAGTCTGCCCAAACCCATTAAGCATTGTCACTGACTTTGGTTTTGCACGTATTGCACAGCAATATCCTAAGTATGGAAATGAAGTTAAATATAATACAATAACATAAACTTAATTTAATCTTCCTTAGACTGTAAGATTTGACTTGTGTCAGAGACAAGGAGATTCCTGTTAGTGTTATGAAGAGATATCTTGCACAAGATTTTTTTTTCTTTGTGTCCCCATACAGTGCCTTGGAATGTTTTTCTATTTAAAGATTCTACATAACTGCAAGTTGTTGTTGTTATGATCCTGCAAAAATTCTGGCAGATAATTGGATCAAGGGATAATGGAGGTTACACTGTCTATTGACATTATAATTTCAATCTTAACATCCTTAAGCTGGCATTTATCCCTCAATACCAAAACGGATTAGCTGGTCGTTTATCTTGGTACTGTTTGTGTTTGCCTGCATAACAGTGACTACATTTCAAAAATAATTCACTGGCTGTGTAATAATGTGAGAAGTTCTGAGGATGCAAAAGGTGCTATATAAAGGCATGTTCTTTCTCTTGTTACCATATGATAGGTTGAAAAAATGGCTATAGCCATTGCACAAAATAATCAAATTGTTTACACATCTGCAGAATATGGAGTCAAATGAATAACCTGGCAAAATGCAACATAAGGCATAATTCGTCTAATTTAGTAACTACAGTTTTTTTAATCCAACTGTTAAAACATAGAACCAATTTTTGCTATTTGAAATGGTGTGCAAGAAAACATCCCTTTTCATTGTAGAATATAATTATACTTGGTAGTGACTAGGATAGAAGCGGGTACAATGCAAATTATTTTTTTGTGGAAGTATGCCTCCAGTCAAGTTTAACCCCTTCAGCAACTCATTGCGTTTGCTGAAAAGCCCTCAGGGAAGCCAAGATTTTTGGTTCCTGTGATATCACGGCCTCAATTTTAACTTCCCCCACCTAGTGGAAACCGTTTTGGTTGGGAAGTTGGTAAGCAGCATGCAAATGAGGCCCGGCCGTTAAAATCGGCCGTACCAACCTGCTACTGCTCACTGACTGTCATGCCACTCGCTTTGCTGTGTTCCTGTCCGGTAGTAAAAATTGAGGCCTGCATTTAGTCACTCAAACACTAAAGATACTAAAATCTGTTAAGTTTGTTATTTTCTTTTTCAAAATCTCATTAGCCACTTGTTCTTGACAATCTTTATATGGTATGACTAGTAGCATATATAATGTAATTTTCGACAAATATGAACAATGAAGCATTTATTTTTATAATGTGACATTATACTATAAGGCTGACCTTCCACTTCATGGCCACATGAATAAGGGTGGATCTGGGATGGGTGGGGATAGAAAAGAGGTCAGGGACCACTCCACTAGGGTCCTGTCATTTTTATGTGCATGGAATCTTCTGCCCGATGCGTCGGTGGGTTCCAGATGTGCTGCTCACTTTTGTGAAGACTATTTAAATTAAAGCATAATGACGTTGCATCACCAGTGTTGATGCCTCGGCAGCCTGACCCTGCTTTTTTGCCATATGTGGAGATATCTGGAGAAGTTGCCAGAGGACATGGCAGATTGCTATTGGGAGAAACTACAACATCATGTGGCCACCTGACTGCCAGTCGACTGGAACTAGGCCCGAGCTCTGAATGGCCACTGATCAGGAGGAATACAGACCAAATGAAAGAAAAGAAATAACTTTCATTTATATATTGTCTTTCACATCTTCAGGCTATCCAAAGCACTTTAGAGTCAGTAAAATACTTTTAAAGTGTAGTCACTATTGTAATGTAGGTAAATACAGCAGCCTATTTGCGCATTGCAAGGTCCCACAAACAGCAATAAATGACCACGTCTGTTTCAGTGTTGCGGTTGAGGGATCAATGTGGGCCAGGACACCAGGAGTACTCCCCTGCACTTCTTCAAATAGTGCATGGAATCTCTTGTGTCCACCTGCGAGGGCAGACGTTTGGTTTAACGTCTCATCCGAAAGGTGGCATCTCCGACAGTGCAGCACTCTCATTTTTGCAGATGATACAAAAATTGGCCGTGTGGTTGATAGTGAGGAGGAAAGCTGTGGATTGCAGAAAGATATAAGGACTGGTCAGGTGGGCAGAAAAGTAGCAAATGGAATTCAATCCAGAGAAGTGTGAGGTAATGCATTTGGGGAGGGCAGACAAGGCAAGGGAGTACACAATAAATCAGAGGATACTGAGAGGTATAGAGGAACAGAGGGACCTTGGAGTGCATGTCCACAGATCCCTGAAGGTACCAGGACAGGTAGATAAGGTGGTTAAGAAGGCATACGGGATACTTTCCTTTATTAGCCGAGGCATAGAATATAAGAGCAGGGAGGTTATGCTGGAACTGTATGAAATGCTAGCTAGGCCACAGCTAGAGTACTTTGTACAGTTCTGGTCACCGTATTACAGAAAAGATGTGATTGCACTAGTGAGGGTACAGAGGAGATTTATGAGGATGTTGCCAGGACTGGAAAATTTTAGCTATGAGGAAGGATTGGATAGTGGTTGTTTTCTTTGGAGCAGAGAAGGCTGAGGGAAAATTTAATTGAGGTGTACAAAATTATGAGGGGCCTAGATAGAGTGGATAGGGAGGACCTATTTCTCTTAGCAGAGAGGTCAATAACCTGGGGGCATAGATTTAAGGTAATTGGTAGAAGGATTAGAGGGGAGCTGAGGACAATTTTCTTACCCAGCGGGTAGTGGGGGTCTGGAACTCAGGGTGGTAGAGGCAGAAACCCTCAACTTATTTCAAAAGTACTTGGATGTGCACTTGAAGTACCGTAACCTAAAACGCTACGGACCAAGAGCTGGAAACTGGGATTAGGCTGGGTAGCTCTTTTTCAGCCAGCACAGGCACAATGGGCCGAATGGCCTCCTTCTGTGCCGTAAATTTCTATGATTCTCTGCACTGTACTGAAGGATCAGCCAAGATCATGTGCTTAAGCCTTTAGAATGGGGCTTGAATCCACAACCTTCTGACTCAGAGGCAAGAGTGCTACGACTGAGCTAAGGCTGATACTCAACAATTAGCTCAATGAAGCCCTGTGAGATGGTTGTCTGCAGTCCAGCCTGAGTTTGCCGGCCAGAAGGGACAACCTTCTCTAATCTTTCACTCATAGCCTCAAAGACAGCAGTCTGAGCAGCTATTGAGTGAGCTCTGGCTGTTCCTTGGGCTGCTATGTTGTGGGAGTACACTGTAGTTCTGCCTGGAGCTGCCACATGCTCTGGGTTGGCCTGCAGTGCTGTGAACCCATCCTTCATGGTGCAGTTGGCATTTGTGGTGCTATAGAATGGGTTAGATGAGCAGGCGAATGCCAAAATGAACCTGCGCCTGCCATCTGCCCTCCACTTTGACATCAGCAACTTCCTCTGCTGTTAGCCTCTTCTTCATAGGGGTTGAGAGGCCTGAGGTCTGAGATGCTGTGTCCTGTGGCTCTCACCATCCAATCTCCCAGCATATTAAAGACTTTAGTGTGACAACCATTTAGTTGCCTGTCCTAATATCTCCTTATGTGGCTTAGTGTATTTGTTTGATAATCGCTCCTGTGAAGTGCCTTGGGACGTTTTACTACGTTAAAGACGCTATATAAATGCAAGTCTTTGTGATTGTTGCATGGTAAGCATTTAAAGAGCTGTAAGGTTATCTGAGTACTTTGGATGGGAGAGCAGTAAAAGAGCAGCAGATTTTAAGGCAACACTTTACGGTATGCATTCTTGGGGCATCCACTTGTTATATACAGGAAGCCTTTGGGTAGCTTGAACTTGGCAGCTTTCCTCAGATCTGTCATTTTACTCTGCATTTACAGCCAAATTCTCTGAGTGCTTGCTGTCAGCATTCACCCTGTCAGCCTGCCAACTCCCTCCTGCGACGCTTGTCAAAATCACTTTATTTTCTGGGGTGGGTGTCTCTGTGTGCCATAGAGAGGAGCCCTCATTTTTCTCACTTCATCCAGCATGACATCAACTGCAACATCTGTGGGTACCCATGGGCTGAAGTCTTCCATTTTGCCGGAAGTTTACAGCTCTTAACACTTTCCCTTACAGGTGAGAATGCCACTGTTTAAATGACTAAAGCAGCCCATTAAATTCCTGCACTCCAGATGTAAGCACTGCCTCAGGCAGCTGAATGTGTGCAGGTGGGTTTATCAGATTAGGTAATTTATACAAATGCAGAGACGAAAGGTCTTCGACCTGAAACGTTAGCTCTGTTTCTTTCTCCACAGTTGCTGCCTCACATGCTGAGCTTTTCCAGCATTTTCTGTTTTTATCGCACTAGAATCATAGAAAGGTTACAGCACAGAACGAGGCCATTCAGCCCATAGAGTCTGTGCCGGCTCTATGCAAGAGCAATCCAGCTTGTCCCAATCCCCTGCCCTATCCCCGTAGCCCTGCAAATTTTTTCCTTTCAAGTATTTATGACGTTCACTTTTGAAGGCCATGATTGAATCTGCCTCCATTGCCCCCTTGGGCAGTGCATTTCAGATCCTAACCACTCACTGTGTTTAAAAAAAAGTTTTTCCTCATTTCACCTTTGGTTCTCTTGCCAATCACCTTAAATCTATGTCCTCTGGTTCTTGACCCTTCTGCCAGTGGGAACAGTTTCTCTCTATCTATTCTGTCTAGACCCTTCATGATTTTAAATACCTCTATCAAATCTCCTCTCAACCTTCTCTGTTGCAAGGAGAACAACCCCAGCTTCTCCAGTCTACCCACGTAACTAAAGTCCCTCAACCCTGGAATCATTATAGTAAATCTTTTCTGCACCGTCTCCAAGGCCTTCACATCTTTCTTAAAGTGCGGTGCCCAGAATTGGACACAATACTCCAGTGGTCGAACCAGTGTTTTATAAAGATTTATCATGACTTCCTTGCTTTTGTGTTCTATGCCTCTATTTATAAAGCCCAGGATCCTGTATGCTTTTTTAACCACTTTTTTAACCGTGCCATATTCAACGATTTGTGCACATATACACCTCTCTGTCTCTGTACCCCTTTTAGAATTGTGCCCTTTAGTTCATATTGCCTCTCCTCGTTCTTCCTACCAAAATGTATCACTTCGCTTTTTTCTGTGTTAAATTTCATCTGCCATGTGTCCGTCCATTTCACCAGCCTGTCTATATCCTCTTGAAGTCTATCACTGTCCTGCTCACTGTTCACTACACTTACAAGTTTTGTATCATCTGCAAATTTGGAAATTGTGCCCTGTGCAGCCAAGTCCAGGTCATTAATATAGATCAAGAAATGCAGTGGTCCTAGTACCGACCCCTGGGGAACACGACTGTACACCTCCCTCCAGTCCGAAAAACAACCGTTCACCACTACTCTCTGTTTCCTGTTACTTAGCCAATTTTGTATCCATGCTGCTACTGCCCCATTTATTCAATCTTGATGACGCCTATTATGCAACACTTTATCAAACGCCTTTTGAAAGTCCATATACATCACATCAACTGCATTGCCCTCATCTACCCTCTCTGTTACCTCATCAAAAAACTCTTTCAAGTTAGTTAAACATGATTTGCCTTTAACAAATCCGTGCTGACTTTCCCTATTCAATCCACACTGGTCCATGTGACCGCTAATTCTGACCTGGATTATCGTTTCTAAAAGTTTCCCTACCACCGAGGTTAAATCTGGGTGACCTGTAGTTGCTGGGTTTATCCTTAAACCCTTTTTTCAACAAGGGTGTAACATTTGCAATTCTCCAGTTCTCTGGCACCACCCCCTTATCTAAGGATGTTTGGAAGATTATGGCCAGTACCTCTGCAATTTCCACCCTTACTTCCCTCAGCAACCTAGGATGCATCCCATCCGGACCGGGTGACTTATCTACTTTAAATACAGCTAGCTTTTCTAGTACCTCCTCTTTATCAATTTTTAGCCCATCCAGTATCTCAACTACATCTTCCTTTACTTGGACTCTGGCAGCATCTTCTTCCTTGGTAAGACAGATGCAAAGTACTCATTTAGTACCTCGGCCATGCCCTCTGCCTCCATGAGTAGATCTCCTTTTTGGTCCCTGATCGACCCCACCCCTCCTCTTACTACCCATTTACTGTTTACATACCTGTAGAAGACTTCTGGGTTCCCTTTTATGTTTGCTGCCAGTTTATTCTCATACTATCTCTTTGCCCCTCTTATTTCCTTTTTCACTTCCCCTCTCAACTTCCCCTTGCCAGCGATGCCCACATCCCATGAACGAATAAAAAAAAAATTCAGCCTGATTCTCACTTGTGTTATTAACCTGACATCTGTCATACGCCCCATTTTTCTGCTTCATCTTACTCTCTATCTCTTTTGTCATCCAGTTAAGCTCTGGCTTAACTTGCCCTACCTTTCTCCCTCGTGGTAATGTACCTGGACTATACCTGAACCATCTCCCCCTTAAGGGCCACCGATTGTTCAATTACAGTTTTGACTGCCAATCTTTGATTCCAATATACCCGGGCCAGACCTGATCTCATCCCACTAATCTTGCCTGAATTGGGCATGGTTATCTTATTACTCATTGACGAGGCCACATTTGGAGTACGCTGTCCAGCTTTGATTGTCTTTTCTTTAAAAAGATGTGGAAGTATTGGAAAGGATAGAGAGAAGAATGACTAAGATTCCAGGACACTATAGAGACAATTTTTTAAGTCTCCAACTGGCAAAGTGGATCTTTGCTGCAAACAGGCAACATACATAGGACATGAAATCAGGTGCATGTCTGATTCACACCACGTTGAATTTTGTGATCTGAGACATTGATGGCTGGAAAGAGGCTGCGATTCAACCAAGCAGAGGCCCAATTTAAATGGAATAATTATGTTGAGTAGGTCGGTTGTCAGATTTCATGAGCTTTTGGCAAACTTCCTCTCCTAGCACACCACTTACCCAAATGCTTGAAATTTGAAATAAACACAAAAAAAGCTGGGTTGTGAATGTTTTTCATTATTACAAAACTCACTTTGCCAGGGCTGACTATCCTCCATTCTTTTCATTTGCTCCTACATTACAAGTTGTAGCTAACACTTTTGAGGATAGGAATCCCTTTGGCTGTTCCAATTAGGTACAATCACACCTCAGATGATGTGTGCACACCATGAATAACCAAACACCCACAGGTACAGACCACATCTGTCCGACCCAAGTATGTCGACCTATGCCTTCAGACGCCTAGGCCCTAAGCTCTGGAATTCACTTCCTAAACCTCTCTACCTCTCTCTCCTCCTTTAAGACGCTCCTTAAAACCCACCTCTTAACTGTCCTAAAATTTCCTTATGTGGCTCGGTGTCAAATTTTGTTTGATAACGATCCTGTGAGGCGCCTTGGGATGTTTTACGACATTAAATGCAAGTTGTTGTTGAGGCCTATTCTGGTACCTCCAGTTCTTAGTATCATAGAATGGTTACAGCACAGAAGGAGGCCATTCAGCCCATTGACCCCATGCTAGCTCTCTGTAAGAGCAATCCAGTTAGTCCCATTCCCCTGCTCTTTCCCTGTAGCCCTGCAATTTTTTTCCCTTCAAGTATTTATCCAATTCCTTTTCGAAAGCCACGATTGAATCTGCTTTCAGGCAGCGCATTCCAGATCATAACTACTCGCTGCAAAAAAACATTTTTCCTCATGTCGCCTTTGGTTCTTTTGCCAATCACCTTAAATCTGTGTCCTCTGGTTCTTGACCCTTCTGCCAATGGGAACAGTTTCTCTTTATTTACTTTATTTAAACCCTTCATGATTTTGAACACTTCTATTAGTTCTCCTCTCAACCTTCTCTGCTCTAGGGAGAACAACCCCAGATTATCCAGTCTATCCACATAACTGAAGTCCTTCATCCCTGGAACCATTCTAGTAAATCTTTTCTGCACCCTCTCTAAGGCCTTCACGTCCTTCCTAAAGTGCGGTGCCCAGAATTGGACACAACACTCCAGTTGTGGCCGAACCAGATTTTTATAACATAACCTCCTTGCTTTTGTACTCTATGCCTCTATTTAAAAAGCCCAGGATCCCGTCTGCTTTTTTAACTGCTTCCTCAACCTGTCCTGTCACCTTCAAGGATTTGTACACATATACCCCCAGGTCTCTCTGTTCCTGTACCCCCTTTTGAATTGTACCATTCAGTTTATATTGCCTCTCCTCGTTCATCCTGCCAAAATGTATCACTTCGCACTTCTCTGCGTTAAATTTCATCTGCCATGTGTCCACCCATACCACCAGCCTGTCTATGTCCTCTCGAAATCTATTACTATCCTCTTCACTGTTTACTACCAAGTTTTGTGTCATCTGCAAATTTTGAATTGTGCCCTGTACACCCAAGTCCAAGTCATCAATATATATATTAAAAAAAAGCAGTGGTCCTAGTCCCGACCCCTGGGGTACACCACTGTAAACCTTCCTCCAGTCCGCAAAGCAACCGTTCACCACTATTCTCTGTTTCCTGTCACTTAGCCAATTTTGTATCAATGCTGCCGCTGCCCCTTTTATACCATGGGCTTCAATTTTGCTGACAAGCCTATTATGTGACACTTTATCAAACGCCTTTTGAAAGTCCATATACATCACATCAACCGCATTGCCCTAATCAACCCTTTCTGTTATCTCATCAAAAAACTCAATCAATCAAATTAGTAAAACACGATTTACCTTGAACAAATCCACAGTGGCTTTCCTTTATTAATCCACACTTGTCCAAGTGACTCTTAATTTTTTCCCGGATTATCATTTCTAAAATCTTGCCTACCTTTAAGGTTAAACTGACTGGCCTGTAGTTGCTGGGTTTATCCTTACACCCTTTTTTGAACAAGGGTGTAACATTTGCAATTCTCCAGTCCTCTGGCACCACCCCCGTATCTATGGATGATTGGAAGATTATGGCCAGCACCTCTGCAATGTCCACCCATACTTCCCTCAGCAACCTAGGATGCATCCCATCCGGACCGGGCGACTTATCTACTTTAAGTACAGCTAGCCTTTCTAGTACCTCCTCTTTATCAATTTTTGGCCCATCCAGTATCTCAACTAGCTCCCCTTTTACTATGACTTTGGCAGCATCTTCTTCCTTGGCATAAACAGATGCAAAGTACTTACTTAGAACCTCAGCCATGCCCTCTGCCTCCATGTGTAGATCTCTTTTTTGGTCCCTAATCGACCCCATCCCTCCTCTTACTATCATTTACTATTTATATGCCTATAGAAGACTTTTGGATTCCCTTTTATGTTAGCCACCAGTCTATTCTTATACTCCCTCTTTGCCCCTCTTATTTCCTTTTTCAGTTCTCCTCTGTACTTTCTATATTAAACCCACTGAAATTGGCCCTCCTCCAATTAAGTATTTTTACTCTAGATTGCAACTTGTCCTTTTCAATAATAATCTAAACCTTATGATAATATGATCACTGTTCCAAAATGTTCCCCCACTGACACTTGCTCCACTTGACTCACTTAATTCCCCAGAACTAGATCCAGCAATGCCTCTTTCCTCATTGGGTCAGAAACATACTGATCAAGAAAGTGTATTACTATCCAAGTCTATATTAGGATGATTGAAGTCCCCCATTGTCACTACTCTATAGTTCTTACACCTCTCTGTACTTTCCCTGCAAATTTGCTCCTCTACATCCTTGCCACTAGTTGGTGACCTATAGAATACATCCAGTAGCGAAATGGCACCTCTATTGTTTCTTAACTCTAACCAAATAGATTCTGTCCTTGACCCCTCAAGGACATCCTCTCTCTCCAGCACTGCAATATTCCCCTTAATCAATACTGCCACCACCTGCCCACCCCCTTCTTTTTTTCCTTCCCTATCTTTCCTGAACACCTTGTATTCAGGAATATTTAGTACCCAAGCCTGCCTTTTTATCGCCAATACATCATACTCCCATATGGCTATTTGCGCCTGCAGCTCACCAACCTTATTTACTACGCTTTGTGCGTTTACACACATGCACTCTAATCCTATCTTAGACCTTCTTGTATTCTCGCTTAGTCTGATCCCACCTAATATTGTAATATTTCTTACTCTAGTGCTATCTGTTTCTCCCAATCCTTTGTGCATCTTGTTTCTCTTTTCTAATGCTACATCCTGGTGCCCATCCCCCAGCCAAATTAGTTTAATCCCTCCCCTTCATTGCAGAGACAGACGTCGCGCTACGCCATATACCTACAGACAGCCACAAGGCTTGGAATGGTTACATCCATGGTCATGAAGGTCACAATAGCATTAAGTTTCTATACTACACGATCCTTTCAAGCCACTGACAGGGGACATCTGATAGCTAAACCAGCCTGCAACAGTTTCATAACTTTCCTACTAGAAAAGGGAAGCAAATTGCAGGGGATAGAACTTTGGCCAATTTCCCAAGGGCCCAAGGTGTTATAGACGGCTGCTGTGCAATCATGAGTGCTCAACATGTCAATCCCAATGCATACTTGAACAGGAAGGGATTGCACTTCATAAATATCCAGCTGTTATTTGACTCCGAAATACAATACTGCTCATTAATATTTTCTAACTAGGGAACTCCGATGACGCTTTTATTCTGCAGCAGTCAACAACGCATACCTTATTTCAGGGTCCTGAGGGAATGAAGGAATGGCTGCTGGGAGTCCAGACATCCCTTTGCGTCCGATGGCTTCACTTGGGAACCTTTACACAGCAACTGAGTGAAAATATAATGAGGCCCATAACACCATCCAAGAACTGTGGAGCACAGCAAAGGGATGCTAAAAAATCAGTTCCATTGTTTGAATCACTCAGGTGAGGTGCTGCTATACAGTCCGGCCAAGGTCTTCAAATCATCGCACTCTGCTGAATGCTGCACAATTGTGCCATTAAAAGGGGAGTGAACATGTAGCAAGAAGAGGAGGAAATCCATGGGAGGGCCAAGAACATTCCTTCCTGCCTCATTTACATGGCAACACTTTGCCTGCACCTACATACAATGAGGTAAACCTTGACTTTGTGTGATCATGTAAAATGGGTGATTGTGAATCAGCAGCCCATTTTACATCTCTCCCAGTTTAGATGTAAAACGATGGTGACAAGATTAGGGGACATGGATTCAGGATAATGAAGCCTCATATGAGCCTAGAGGTTTATCAGAATATTTGTTCTCAAAGTGATTGATGTGTGGATTAGACTAACATCAGAGTTAATCAGTGTTATTTCATTGATCTCCTTTAAAAAGAAGTTGGCCAATTATCTGGCAAGAAATGGGATTGAAGGTATTAAGGATAGAATTAGGGTAGAGGTGATTAAGAAATTTCTGGAATATTTCATTGTATGTCATAGAATATTTGGAAGAAGTGTATTTCTTTGGCTTTTTTGGGGAAAATTTTTACCTAGTTTAAATCACCTTTCTTAGGAATTCTGGATTGGAGGAAGAGTACATAACAGCATGGGTAGTCATAACAATAGCAACAACTTGCATTTATATAGCGCCTTTAACATAGTAAAACGCCCCAAGGCACTTCACAGGAGTGATATCAAACATCAAGTTTATGGAGGGTGCAAGGTAGGAGGCCAGCCAGGAGAGCTTTGGAATAGTTGAGTCTAGAGGTAACAAAAGCAAGGATGAGGGTTTCAGCAGCAGATGAATGAGGCAGAGGCAGGGACGGAGACGGGCGATATAACGGAGTTGGAAGTAGGTGCTCTTAGTGATGGAGCGGATTATGGGGTGTGAAGCTCATCTCGGGGTCAAATAGGACGCCAAGGTTGCAAGCGGTAGAAAAAATACAGTGTAGGTTCATAGAATGTTACCATGGATGAGGAATTACAATTATGAAGAGAAACTTGAGAAGTTAGCATTTTCTTCACTAGAGGTAAGATGTTACCGGAAGGAGGTCTTTACATAGAATTACATAGAATGTACAGCACAGAAACAGGCCATTTGGTCCAAAAGGTCCATGCCAGTGTTTATGCACCACACCAGCGTCCTCCCTCCCTACTTTATCTAACCCTATCAGGATATCCTTTTATTCCTTTCTCCCTCATGTGTTTATTTAGCTTCCCCTTAAATGCATCCATGCTAGTCACCTCAAGCACTCCTTATGGTTTTGAGATTCACATTCTAACCATTCTGGGTAAAAGAATTTCTCCTGAATTCCCTATTGGATTTATTAGTGACTATCTTATATTTAAGACCAGTTCTGGTGTCTTCCGCAAATGGAAACATTTTCTCTACGTCAACCCTAATTTTAAAGACCTCTATCAGGTCACCCCTCAGTCTTCTCTTTTCTAGAGCAAAGAGCCCGAGCCTGTTCAAACTTTCCTGATAGGAATAACCTTTCAGTTCTGGTATCATCCTAGTAAATATTTTTTGCACCTTCTCCAGTGCCTCTATATCCTTTTTAATGTGGAGACCAGAACTGTTCACAGTACTCCAAATGTGATCTAACCAAGTAGTCCTTAAGTTAAGAAGAATTATGATACTGTAAATAATGATAGATTATTTCCATTGGTTGGCAAGACAGTAATGAGTGGACACAAATTTAAGGTAATCACACAAAGAATTAAAGAGAAGGTTACAAAAATTTCTTTACACAGAGGTGGTTAGAATATTCTGCCACATGGCATTGTCGAAGCAGAGTCCATAAATTCTTTTAACATGGAATTAGATAGTTAATTGAAAATGAGAAAAATTAAAGGGTATAGAGAATGAGTAGGACAGTGGGATTAGAAACATAGAAAATAGAAGCAGGAGTGGGCCATTCGAGCCTGCCCCGCCATTCAATATGATCATGGCTGATCCTCTATCTCAATACCATATTCCCGCTCCCTCCCCATACCCCTTGATGCCTTTTGTGTCTAGAAATCTATCTAGCTCCTTCTTCAATATATTCAGTGACTTGGCCTCCATAGAGAATTCCACAGGTTTACCACCCTCTGAGTGAAGAAATGTCTCCTTATCTCAGTCCTAAATGTTCTACCCCGTATCCTGAGACTGTGACCCCTCATTCTAGAACCCTCCAGCCAGGGGAAACATCCTCCCTGCATCCAGTCTGTCTAGCCCTGTCAGAATTTTATACCTTTCGATGAGATCCCCTCTCATTCTTCTAAACTCGAGTGAATACAGGCTGAGTTGACCCAATCTCTCCTCATACGACAGTCCTGCTCTCCCAGGAATCAGTCTGGTGAACCTTCACTGCACTCCCTCTATGGCAAGTATATCCTTTCTTAGGTAAGGAGACCAAAACTGCACACAATACTCAGATGTGGTCTCACCAAGGCTCTGTTTAGCTGCAGTAAGACATCCTTGCTCCTATACTCAAATCCTCTTGCAATGAAGGCCAACATACCATTGCCTTCCTAACTGCTTGCTGTACCTGCATGTTTGCTTTCAGTGTTTGGTGTACAAGGACACCCAGGTCCCTTTGTACATCAACATTTCCCAATCTATCACCATTTAAATAATACTCTGCCTTTCTGTTTTTCCTTTCGAAGTGGATAACTTCACATTTATCCACATTATTCTGCACCTACCACATATTTGCCCACTCACTCAACTTGTCTAAATCGCCCTGAAGCCTCTTTGCATCCTCCTCACAATTCACAATCCCACCTAGTTTTGTGTCGTCAGCAAACTTGGAAACATTACATTTGGTTCCCTCATCCAAATCATCGATATATATTGTGAATAGTTCGGCCCAAACACTGATCCCTGTGGTACCCCACTAGTTACCGCTTGCCATCCCAAAAAAGACCCATTTATTCCTACACTCTGTTTCCTGTCTGTTAAACAATTTTCAATCCATGCCAGTATATTACCCCCAATCCCATGTGCTTTAATTTTGCACACTAACCTCTTATGTGGGACTTTATCAAAGGCCTTCTGAAAATCCAAATACACTATATCCACTGGTTGTCCCTTATCTATTCTATCAGTTACATCCTCAAAAAGCTCCAGTAAGTTTGTCAAACACGATTTCTCTTTCATAAATCCATGTTGACTTTGTCTAATCCCGTTGATATTTTCTAGGTGTCCTTTTATCACATCCTTTATAATAGACTCCAGCATTTTCCCCACAACTGATGTTAGGCTAACCGGTCTGTAGTTCCCTGTTTTCTCTCTTCCTCTTTTTTTAAATAGTGGGGTTACATTTGCCACCCTCCAATCTGCAGGAACATAGAAACATAGAACATAGAAACCATAGAAAATAGGAGCAAGAGTAGGCCCTTTGGCCCTTCGGGTTTGCTCCGCCATTCAAAATGATCATGGCTGATCGTCTAACTCAGTATCCTGTTCCCGCTTTTCCCCATATCCCTTGAACTGTTTCATGATAGATAGAATTTTGGAAGATGACAGCCAATGCATCCACTATTTCCATGGCTACCTCTTATAGTACTCTAGGATGCAGATTATCAGGTGCTGGGGATTTATCGGGCTTTCAGGCCCATTAATTTCTCCAGCACTATTTTTTTACTAATACTAATTTCCTTTAATTCCTCCTTCTTACTAGTCCCGTGGTTCCCTAGCATTTCTGGGAAGTTATTTGTGCCCTCTTCCGCGAAGACAAAGGGGTCAATTTTAGGATGGCCGAGCGGGTGCATTCGTGGCGAGGGCTTTCCTAAAATTGGGGAATCTCGGATCGGGTCCACAGTCTGGCTCCAACCCGCCCACTTCCGGATTCCCCAATTGCGTGAATCGGTGCGCGCGCAGCCCCGGCATGCGGGACTCCCTCCGGCAAGTAAAGCTGGCAGGATGACAGTTTAGATAGTTAGGGAGATAACCTTAGGTCGCTGACAGACCTCATTGGGAAGAGATTATAGCAGGGATGTGATTTTGGACTTCCATCAGCGTGTTTCCCATGCTGTGGGAAACACTCCCTGTTGTTGCAGACGTGTTTCAGTCAGCAGCCATTGGGAGATGCAGAGGATTCCTTGACAGTTGGGGGGAATACCTCATTCATTGCAGCAGGGCACTCTGTAATGTCAGACAAAGTTTTGCCTGCCACACCATTGTCTCCACACTCAAAATTATTAAATCATACCCTAAACTCTGCTGTCCAAAACACATTTACCTACTTTGTGGACCCCCTCACACTCACACCGTCAGGAATGGGGTGGGGAGGGTTCCATAGCTGCATTCATCACTCCATTGGAGGACAAGCAACATCACCAGCCTCGCCAGGCACGCCATCCACCTCCGCCACATGGAGCTACACAACACAGTGCTGCGCAACAGGCACCTGCACAATGTAGTCGTGCAACTACACATACACCCACTGTAGGGTGACCCAATGGGTGGCATCAAGGGTGTTCATGGAGAACCTCATGAAAGGGCCTTATTGCACAAGCCGGTCAAGAATGGCCAAGATGTGGCAGCAGTGGTGACAATATAATATGTAATGTGAGTTGATCAAAAATCAAATATAAGTAAAAACCATGACAAACCCTTCATGCTCATGACACATTTGCCTTATGTTCCCTACTACACATATGTGATGTATGCCCTGTGGCTGCAGCATAGGTATTGGCAGGTTGGGTGAGGCTGACCGTGAAAGAGATGCATGAGAGGGTGAGAATGAAACAGAGCGATGAGATTGTGTGAGGATTGGGTTGAGTGGTAGTGGTGGGATGAGTACTGGGGAGGTGAGGAAGTTTAGGTAAGATGAGGATGAGCGTTCAGTGGGTGTGAGGAGTGATGTGATAGAGTAGTGTTGACAGTGCAGAAGGAGATGTGGGGTGGGGGCATGATGCGGCAGACGGAGCGTAGGGGAATGAGTAAGAGTACTCACTTTGCCTGACCTGGTTAGGTCATTGAAGCGCCTCCTGCACTGTATGCAGGTACGTGATATGTTGGTGGTGCTGGTGACCTCCTCTGCCACCTCGAGCCAGGCCTTCGTGATGGCAGAGGCAGTCCACTTCCTCCTGTCCGACAGGTGGAAGATCTCCCTCCTCTTCCTCCTCCCCACCCCATCCAGTAAGACCTGGAGCGAGGCATCATTAAACCAGGGAGCAGCCTTCCCCCTGTGCTGCATGCTGTAATTTTGCCTATTTTCTGCAGCATCAGTCAGTGGAGGACTGCCCCTTTAAATAGGTGCTCCTCCAGCTGAGAGCCTATGATGCGGGTGCGCAGTCTGTCCGCTGCGCAGCTTTCCAGCGCGAAACCCAGAAGCCAAGGTAAGTGGCTTCAATTTACTTACGATCGCATGCCAAACCCACCGATTTCACTGGGCGTGTTACCCACGCGCCCAGTCGACCCCCCCCCGCTGCCAACCCGCCTCCCTCCTAATATCGGGCCCAAAGTATTTGTTTAATTGCTCGGCCATTTCCTTGTTCCCCATTGTAAATTCTCCCGTTTCTGACCGTATGGACCTACATTTGTCTTCACTAATCTTTTTCTTTTTACATACTTGTAGAAGCTTTTACAGTCCACTTTTATGTTCCTTGCAAGTTTACTCTCACACTCTATTTTTCCACTCTTAATCAATCTCTTGGTCCTTTTTTGCTGAATTCTAAACTGCTCCCAATCCTCAGGCTTGCTACTTTTTCTGGCAACTCTTTCTGACTCCTCTTTGGATCTAATACTATCCTTAATTTCTTTTGTTAACCATGGTTGGGCTGCTTTCCTTTTGTGTTTTTGCACCAGAAAGGAATGTATAATTGTTGCACTTCATGCATTCGTTCCTTAAATGTTAGCCATTGCCTATCCACCATCATGCCTTTTAATGAAGCTTCCTAATCTATCATCGCCAACTCACTCCTTATACCTTCGTAGTTTCCTTTGTTTAGATTTAGGACTCTAGTTTCGGATCTAGACTATATGGCTCTTGTGGAACAAATTTGATGAGTTGAAGGGCCTGTTTCTGTGCTGTAGCATTCTATGATTCTCTGATCCTAGGCAGTTGATTGCAGTAGTAATCCTCCCCATTGTGTGGATGGTATCTATCAAGCTTAGTCTCTCATCAGCAGTGCTACTTCTAGTGAATACACAGAAATAACACCAGGAATCTTCAGTTAAACGGGCTGATACTGCCATTTTTATTTACCTTTTGTGTCAGCTGCAGTTCTGCAATAAATTGGATTCTTTTCCCCTAAATATTCACTCCCTTCACCACCGGCGCACAGTGGCTGCAGTGTGTACCATCCACAGGATGCACTGCAGCAACTCGCCAAGGCTTCTTCGACAGCACCTCCCAAACCCGCAACCTCTACCACCCAGAAGGACAAGAGCTGCAGGTACATGGGAACAACACCACCTGCACGTTCCCCTCCAAGTCACACACCATCCCGACTTGGAAATATATCGCCGTTCCTTCATTGTCGCTGGGTCAAAATCCTGGAACTCCCTTCCTAACAGCACTGTGGGAGAACCTTCACCACACGGATTGCAGCGGTTCAAGAAGGTGGCTCACCACCACCTTCTCAAGGGCAATTAGGGATGGGCAATAAATGCCGGCCTCGCCAGCGACGCCCACATCCCATGAACGAATGAAAAAAAAGTCTTCTCTCCTCTCCTGCCTTGACTTTGCTGGGATTATGGTTCCGTGTATGCTTGCAGCCCTTTGACCCCTGACCCATGTCAATATTCTTCATATGTAAACTTAGGCAGTGGGTGTTGGCAGCCTACTTGAACACAGACTGCATCACAACTGAGCCCAACCCTGTCCTCGCCCAGTGCCAACATGCACACACACTCAGGCACGGTTTGCCAGTTAGCAATCATGAACAGTTGTCTTTCCATCTCTCAAGCTAATGGTGCTGAGGCCAACTGCAGTGTAGATCAGCTAACTAAACTCAGAGCAGAGATGTAACCTCCTGCTCTGTATGGCTTAGTACCACACCAAAGGCTGCATTTACACATTCAGCTGCATTCACCTATTAAGCCATTGCAGAACGACTGATTTTTTTTAAAAAGCAGCATATTTCCTGTTATCCATGTGAATTATTTGACGCTGGGCCATGAAGTCTCGCGTGAAGAATGCTGAATAGTCTTTATCAAGTGAGTGATTCTGTCTAATCAATCAATCAATTCAGTGCATGTCCGATGCAGAAACTTTGCCACTAGCTGTGCATTGAAAGCAGGAGTGAAATAGATTTCTGTATGTTCAATTAAAATACAAATCGTATCAAATATAATTCACATCTTGTACTTGTTAGATGTAGAGATGTACAGCTGGTAATTTGTGAGTGAAAGAAATGAAATGTGACGATACGATACTGTGTATAAATGTCACCAGGAATCATTTGCTTTAGTGAAAATTTACATTGATTTGTTTTTGTCGAGTCACTGTTTGCCTGGGAGATTAATTGCCAAATTGTTTGGGGAAGTGCACAGTCTCATCGCTTTAGGTCACTTTACTTCATTTTTTAATTGAATTTTTAATTAATTTTTAAAAATTTGCCATTTTGTCATTTGTGCTGGCAACCTGCCTACCATTTGTGAAAATAGAATCAATTCTGTTAAAGTTTGAGCTTTTAGCTGTCCTGAAATGCTGTTTGGATTCTTATTTAACAAGGAGAAGGAATGGTCGAAATCGAGTGCACTCAAACATGTTGCTATTTTCATTTGCCAGGTTCTTGGGATTTTAATATAAAGGATTTAATCTTTGAGTTTGAAACAAAACAATTGGAACAAAAGACTTGTCAGAGAGACAGAACAAAGGACTGATTTCATGCAGCACATATATCACTGCAGTCTCCATCCCTTTCATCGACCTCTGTTCAGATGAGAGCAAATATTGGCAGAGACAAACCTCCAGCAAAATTGGCTTTCTGCTGAAAAGTGCCACAAGATTCTTCCAACACCAGTACAATCTTTAGAGAATCAATGCCTGGACATGGAGTTTTCTCTTTTTTGTTGTCAAATCACAGCATGTGAATATAAATTCTGAGGTCTATTTTGGTGTAAAATTGTTATAGAAAATTACGGATACGTAAGAGTATCAAATGGCAAATACTGAAAATGTTTACGTGATAATTGGTAGAATTTCCACATGATGTGGCCCACTGCAGTGAAGGTTGGTAAATATTATGACATTCCTGTTACGTTGTCTTCTATAGAAGATTATAGGGACACATGTAAGGCAGCAATATTATAGTATATCTATAGTGCAGTAGCACTATGATTACTTTAAATGGGAGGAAAAGGTACAGCCAGATCTCTCTGAAGGGACAAACAGTGCTGCTGAAAATCTCAAAAATGTTGTGTCAAGTAAATAGCAGGCTTTCAAAATCTTTTATTGCTTCAGTAACCTTGGAAAATCTAAAATGTTTATCTTATAGTGGGGAATAGCACAATGTCTCCTCAGCATGCTTCCACACTAATTACTTGTTGCATGGTTAGAAAATTATATCCACTTACTCTATTAAATTATTTCCACTTAAAAGGGCACATGAAAATATATGTAATAACCTCACTAGAACACAATATAATTGGTGTAGCTAAAATGGACATTGATTGTTTATATCTCATTGCACAAATATTTATCACCGTTTTCTATTTTTTTTTGCCATCCGGGTCTTTATCATTGGTGGAAACTCATTACAGTCCCCACAGCTAACAGTTGGTGTTAACACGATTTGCCCGCTATACGCTGTGGACGCTGTAACCAAGTAATTAAAAAAAAGAGTACTTTGGTGCAAAAAAGTACTTGCCTCCTTCCAAAGCCCCGGGGAAAGTATCGCGGCTGGGTTCCCCAAGCACCTTGTGGCCATGATCCTGGAGCTAGCAGGTAACCCAGTACAGGAAGACAAGAAGTCCCACATCATCCCACGCAACGACAAGGAGCTCAACAAGCCAGCAAGAAGGGCTCGCAGGTGTTCTAGACGTCACGAGGACTGGAGGTGGCGAGGCTGCCATTACTTATTTGAATGATGTGGAGATGCCGGTGATGGACTGGGGTTGACAATTGTAAACAATTTTACAACACCAAGTTATAGTCCAACAAATTTATTTTTAATCCCACAAGCTTTCGGGGGCTTCCCCCTTCCCTGAGGAAGGGGGAAGCCCCCGAAAGCTTGTGGGATTAAAAATAAAATTGTTGGACTATAACTTGGTGTTGTAAAATTGTTTACAATTATTTGAATGAATATAAGCAGCTCCAATGACAGTCAATTTCTTCTCTCGTCCTTAAATAATGGAATTGTGCAAGGGTTACCAAGAGCCATGAAAGGACTTAACGGTAATCGTACTTTAACAAAGTGGGAACAGCAGAGGCAAAAGGTTATTCTACTCGAACTGCCCAAAATAGTCGGCGTGCTTAATACGTTTTAAGCGGTGTCTTTGTAATTGATGACTATGCTAATGACAAATGGTTAGCACAACACGGCAGCCTATGTGCACACAGCAAGGTCCTACAAACAGCAATGAGATAATGGCCAGATAATCTGTTTTAGTGATGTTGGTTGAGGGATAAATATTGGCCAGGAGACCAGGGAAAACTCCCCTGCTCTTCTTTGAAGTAGTGCCATGGGATCGTTTACATCCACCTGAGAGGGCAGATGGGGCCTCAGTTTAATGTCTCATTTGAAAAACCCTCCCCTTTAAGAAGTGACAGGCCCGGCAGATTTCCCATCCTCCCATATGGCAAGCTGTCTATAAGCAGTGCAATTAACACTGGCAGCTTCCCTTCAGTATTTAAATGAGGCCCAATCGTGAAAATCAACTGGACCTCTTGCCGATGTCATCAGATGAATAGAACAGACGCCGCACTTACCGCCCATCTGATCTGCACCACAAATGAAAACGAGCCCTCAGACTTCATTTGTGCTGCAATGAAGTAGACAATGTATGTTTCTGCAGTGCGCTACATTCCATACAAACATCTATTGATTAGCATTAGGCCGCAACCATATTTTAATTTATGGTCTCTTGTACCATTGGTCAAAGATTGGAAATAGATTATCAGGCAATAAAAAGGGTTAGAAAGCATGTCCTCATGTTAAATCCCAACATGAAAATTGTCATTAGCTTGCCAAAGGTTCAAGTCTGATATCATCTCTAAATAACGTAATTCTCAAAAGCTCCAGAGCTTATTCACATCTATATTCAACATTGGATCAATCCCATTATCCCTCCTACAGAGAAAACTGAGCCACCTGCCACAGATCGTGGATAAAATCAGAAATGTGACAGCCAACCTAGTGCTTGGTTTTGATTTCAGGGTACCAAAAGAAGGCCACTTGGAGCCAAACTAAGTGGTAGTTACATCTTTGCCAATAACTTATTTAGGATCCAGTGCCAGGACTTCGATCAAAGTGTGGCAATCAAATCATCAAATCCACTGAATCGGGACCCAGTACTAGACAGGTCTACAATTTTTTCAAAACACAATACTGAGAAAGCTATTGGTTTTGCTGCAAAGCCGTGGACTTTCAAAGCCCTGTGTCAAAAACCTTTTGTTCCCTCCAGCCATCTATTTTAACCATCCGTATTCAAGCTAAAAGCAGAAAACATCGTACCTGTTCACAAGGAGCTGACCCTATGCAGAGCATGTCAAACCTCATTAAGGTTAGTGAATGAGAAGTTATTGCAACTTAATAAAGGCAAACACCTACTCTCAGTAGGTTTTTACTTTACCGGAAAAGCAAGCAGCCTCTTTAAAATATTTTAATGACGGACCTGCTGCCGGAGAGCAGGTTAGTCGCCTGCCTTCCAACCTGACTCCATTAAAACCGGAAGTTTGAGGCGGGTTGGGTTTCTGATTTTTAAAATTTTATATGTCCCTCCACTCCACCCCCCACCATACTGGGGGGTTAAAATTATTCCCTTTGAGTTCTGATCCAGAAATGGGATAATGCTTTAAATGATCAGTAGAATTCAGTGCTAAACCTTTTTTTTTGTGCCAATGGGGTATGGCAACCCAGCCTCATTGAGAAGCTTGTCTCATCTGTCATAACAAGTGCACTGTTATATTGAACATGCAACTTTTACAAAGAATGGAAACAGTGGTTGTTGACATTGATAATCATCTTATTGCATCATTTCAGTGATATGTTCTTGTCTGACCTCCTCATCAATGACATGGTGGATGACATTAACATTGGCAAGTCCTTGCTGATGGTATTACCCTTTACAGAGGTGGTGGACGCATTATCTAATAGGCAGACAATAGGCAGAAATAAACAAGTGGTGGACAAATGGTATGTTTTCTTGCTGTACTGAGGAGACCAAATCAAGGAGTCTTGTGAAGAAATCTTGAGCATGATATTGTCTACCCACTTCTACTGTACAGCTCTTTGGTCACAAGCATTCAGTATTTTAGCTTGGAAATCACATTCAAACAGTTTAAGGCAAATATGTAAGAAAAGCGGTCAGAAGAACTGATAAAAAGTGAGAAATCTCATAAAAGCTCAGGTCAACAACCTTAGTTTTACACAAGTTCTATATATGCTGATGATTGAATATCGTAGTCCTCTTCTGAAAGTTGTTGAGAAAACCCATCTCTTGCTCTTATTTGGTTCAATCCAAAACCAATTATTTTCTATCACTGTGACCTGTGCTGTGACCTCCAGAGAAATGGGAGAGTTCCATTCCTTCAGTCTGGTGAAATTGGCACTCACTAATTCTATATTTAAAAGTAGCAAATGGGAGGTTAGCGAATGTATTACTGGGCTCCCTTTTGCTATTATAAGTAGCAACATTTTCAAGCATTAAGTTGGGCTTCCAAATATTGGGAGCAAGAGCCATGATTTAACTTTGCTTCCTGTACTGTGAGCAGTAGCAGCACCAACAATTGACATTTGGGTCAAATGACATTGGGGTCAAATGACATTACCACCAAAAGGCTGGTTAACTGAAACCACCCTACTCTCCCTATACATGTACCACAACCATTTTCTTCCAACTTACTGGAATATAACCATCTCTGTAAAGGGTTTAGAAACAAACAAAGGTTTATTTTAAATGAAAAAACTGCACCTCTATTAGCATCTGTACACACATGTGTGGATATGCATGCAACGTTCTTGTGCATGTCTCATTCTTTTTTAAAATTAGCCTTTCTCCCTCAAGAAAATCTAATGACAGTGTTCCAGATAGTGAATTGTTTTTTAAATTATTAAACAATTCTTGCAATAAAAAATATTATTGCTTTTTTAACAATAATTTGCTTAACATAAATTTCATTTTATCACAGATTGTAGCTTGTAGCAGAATAAATTGATATGTTACCCAATGCATTCATTAATAATAAATAAAGATGTTTTGTTAGTGCTTTATAAGTAGAATGATTTTAAAAAGTACAACTGCACCAAGCTGATTCTTATACTTCTCATTTTGCATTGGTTAAATCAGTTTAGCCTTGCATTGATGGCAGGACTCACTGAGACCTGTTTTTAGCAGGGCTTCCCAGCCAGCAATGTGGGTGAGTCCAGGCAGTTCATTTGGTTCACAGCTGGCTATAAGAGCTGCGCTTCCAGTAACTGCACCAACACCAACACCAGCACCAGCACCAACCTTGTACAATATACAAACATCTTTAATTTCTTCGATGAAATGGACATTTGGAATAAGCAATCTTGCCATTGCCCTCAGAGTTTTCTATGAAATACACAAATCAAATGTTCAGAAATACCTCATCTGAACATCCTTTAAAAATCTCATGAGAGCCAAAGAACAGAGAAAGATCCACTTCTTATATGCCCTTAATTCCTTCAAAAATGAAAACAATAATACTGTTTTGACATATGACCAGATTATAGATTCTGCTAATGTTTATTTAAGAATAGACCCCCATAGAATTCCTAATGAGGAGGTAAATACATAGTGGGGGATGAATTTGTTTGTGCTCGTATATGTGTATATATATATATCACAGTCTTTTTTAGTCATATTCATATGTTCATTCATCCTCATTGTTCATCATACACTTTCTTGAAGTCTCACACTATTATCCAGATATTTCTCTAGCCTCTCAGGGTTTATGACCCACATTCACAGCCAGGATGATAGCTTCTTACGTCTGTTCTATCGTTTGGCAACAATGGGGTTGCCCTGCTGTACTGTAAAGAGTACAACGCCACACCTTTATATGGGTGAAGATCAACCTATCTCAATCTAAGCTTACCTTTTTAATTTCTCTTCACCCTCCATTTTGCCTAGAAATTGTGCAGCTCAACAAATGGATTGGACCATAGTGCTCTATTTATATGGGTTAAGTGGCTGTTTAGGTAACTGCGCGCCAATCTTCCAGCTGCTTTTTGATTGGCTACTCAGCTGCATTTTAATGCAGTCTAACACACCTGAGTTGTGTGTTCTTGCAAGTGCACTAAAAACGGAGGCAATTAATTTGACTCCCATTTAATGCTCCGCCTATGCACTAAGAGGAATTTCATTTTTACTCTCACAAGTCTCTCAGTAGCTGAAGGTTTCTCCCACTTGGTTATACTGAAAATCGTCAGGTTTAAGGTGCTGGCTAAATTACTAAACATCAAATATGGATATGTGACCATAAATTTAACCTAAATGTCTCAAAAAGTGAAAGTGACATGAAACTACTGAGCATTATATTAGAAAACATGGAATGAGAAAAGATCATTTCACCATCAATCTTGTTCCTGCCACAGACTGTAAGCAATTTGCACCATCGCAGACTCTACCCAACTTAATCTTCTGAGAGAATGTTCTATGACATTTCTCCCTGTCCCCAAAAGATAATCAGTTGAAACTGCAGGGTACCTACCTAACCTTACAACCTGTATTATTCAATCCTGTCCAGTTCCTTTCAGCACATAACATTTCCATGGTCCCAGTAACATTATTGGGTCAATTCTGCTGGCTGTGCTCTGGGAGAGTCAGCTGAGCCACCGGCTCATGGAGATCACAGAATAGGGAGAGCTACAATTCTGCAGTCTGCTGTATTCTGTGTGCTAGAGTGTTTAGTTCCTATTTAGTGCCTTAGCCTCAATAAAGCCTTAGATTTCATGCAAAAATATTTAATTGAGTACCAAGCACAATGAGGGAATTGGCCTGTGTTTACTCTTTTCCGTTAGTGGAAATGGGATGGTAGCAAGGGAAGTTCCATGGATGATGGAGCTCTTAAAGTAGAGGAGCCTTTTAAAAAAACGTTGTAATATTTACAATTACTGTTTTGTACAGTGTTGCTTTTATTAGACTTCTTTTCTGTAATTTTGAAATTCCTATTAATACATTTTGAGGGAATAATTTTTTTTGCTGCCTTATGATAAGTTGGTTTTTAAAGTTTTTTTTTATTCGTTCATGGGATGTGGGTGTTGCTGGCGAGGCCAGCATTTATTGCCCATCCCTAATTGCCCTTGAGAAGGTGGTGGTGAGCCGCCTTCATGAACTGCTGCAGTCCTTGTGGTGAAGGTTCTCCCACAGTGCTGTTAGGTAGGGAGTTCCAGGATTTTGACCCAGCAACGATGAAGGAACGGCGATATATTTCCAAGTTGGGATGGTGTGTGACTTGGAAGGGAACGTGCAGGTGGTGTTGTTCCCTTGTACCTGCTGCTCTTGTCCTTCTAGGTGGTAGAGGCCGCGGGTTTGGGAGGTGCTGTCGAAGAAGCCTTGGCGAGTTGCTGCAGTGCATCCTGTGGATGGTACACACTGCAGCCACAGTGCGCCGGTGGTGAAGGGAGTGAACGTTTAGGGTGGTGGTTGGGGTGCCAATCAAGCGGGCTGCTTTGCCCTGGATGGTGTCGAGCTTCTTGAGTGTTGTTGGAGCTGCACTCATCCAGGCAAGTGGAGAGTATTCCATCACACTCCTGACTTGTGCCTTGTAGATGGTGGAAAGGCTTTGGGGAGTCAGGAGGTAAGTCACTCGCCACAGAATACCCAGCCTCTGACCTGCTCTTGTAGCCACAGTATTTATATGGCTGGTCCATTAAGTTTCTGGTCAATGGTGACCCCCAGGGTGTTGATGGTGGGGGATTCAGCGATGGTAGTGCCATTGAATGTCAAGGGTAGGTGGTTAGACTCTCTCTTGTTGGAGATGGTCATTGCCTGGCACTTGTCAGGCGCGAATGTTACTTGTCACTTATGAGCCCAAGCCTGGATGTTGTCCAGGTCTTGCTGCATGCGGGCTCGGACTGCTTCATTATCTGAGGGGTTGCGAATGGAACTGAACACTGTGCAATCATCAGCGAACATCCCCATTTCTGACCTTATGATGGAGGGAAGGTCATTGATGAAGCAGATGAAGATGGTTGGGTCTAGGACACTGCCTTGAGAAACTCCTGCAGCAAAGTCCTGGGGCTGAGATGATTGGCCACCAACAACCACTACCATCTTCCTTTGTGCTAGGAATGACTCCAGCCACTGGAGAGTTTTCCCCCTGATTCCCATTGATTTTAATTTTACTAGGGCTCCTTGGTGCCACACTCGGTCAAATGCTGCCTTGATGTCAAGGGCAGTCACTCTCACCTCACCTCTGGAATTCAGCTCTTTTGTCCATGTTTGGACCGAGGCTGTAATGAGATCTGGCGCCGAGTGGTCCTGGCGGAACCCCAAATACAATGGTCCTGAAATTCCACTGGGGCTGCGATCCCAGCACCCGCTGGTGACCTCTGCTGCTGACCAGGCTAGAGTATGCGGGGTTAGTGAGAGGTCACGTTGTCTGTGTACAGGCGGCTGGTGCCTGTGCAAGTTGGGGTGCATCATGGGTTCCCACCAGCCCCCACAGGACTTAATGTGTAGCCTTGATGCCCAGGCCAGGGAGGTGTTGGGGATCGCCCCGGAAACATTCATTGTGGCATAGGTTTCTAAGGGGATGCTGCGATGGCGGTCTTCTTCATTTACATTTAGCCCTTGTGTATTCCCCAACCTTAACGTCTTGAGTTAATTTGTTATTTTAGCTGCCTAATCCCAGATTCATTCTCCTGCAGTCTGTAGCACTTATACCTTGACCACGCATATTTATTCTGTCATACTCCAGCCATTTTTTTGTACACATCAATGAATAAAATCATAAGAATCGCATCATCCATAATGGGGAGCTGTTATGTTGGTTGGTAGCATTCCGAGAAGGAGGTGTAAACCAGCCCACCCTCTCCCCATTTCCAATGACATCAATTAACGCCGCTATATCACATCTTCCAATTCTCGTTGTTCGTCAGTGTGTACCGAGGCTGTAAATGGCAGTTTTCCTCATTCAAAGCCTATTTTCTTTGGTCCCAGACTTAGTCATTTATTTATTGATGACTTAGTGGGATTGCTGTAGGGGGATTCATGCCCATGATGCTTTGAGGCTAACCCAACGGGTGGGAGTCTCTTACATTTCTCGACCTCTCCCTTTTAGGGCATATATTTTTGTGAATGAGTTTTCACTTCTTGGTTTTAGTTGTCCCTTCTCTCGATAAAGTCATTGGTATTTAGCACCCATGTGGTCGTTCTTGGTATTATGTTAATCTCACACACCGAATGAAGGATGAAAATATTTGTCTAAATACATAAAATGTCAAATATGAAATGTATTCTCAGTAAAAGAGTGCAGATCTCCCTGGAACGCTGGTATTTGCACAATAAATAGTCACCAGGCGAGGTACTAGGCTAGAAATCTGTAATTTATGATTCTGATCTGTTTATACCAATCGTGAGGGTCCTACATATTTCTTTGGTGTGTTATTGAAGACATTTAGCAATCATAGGAAAATAAGAGGAATTGAAGGAGTAGAGCATTAGAAACAGTGAGGAAATGGGGGAAAAAACAGACATACAAAATTCATGAGGAAAAACGGAAAAGAGAAATATGGACAAGCATGTACAAAGATAGATATGCATCAGTAGAAATCCAAATAGCTGGTTGTGTGTATGCTCACCCTGAAAGCTGAACATTAAAAGGCAGATGCATCAAGATTGGCTTTTCATTACTTTGAGCTTGCATTTTTTGCTGAGATACAATAATGCCAAATGGGGATGTTCGCTGATGACTGCACAGTGTTCAGTTCCATTCGCAACCCCTCAGATAATGAAGCAGTCCGAGCCCGCATGCAGCAAGACCTGGACAACATCCAGGCTTGGGCTCATAAGTGGCAAGTAACATTCGCGCCAGATAAGTGCCAGGCAATGACCATCTCCAACAAGAGAGAGTCTAACCACCTCCCCTTGACATTCAACGGCATTACCATCGCCGAATCCCCCACCATCAACATCCTGGGGGTCACCATTGACCAGAAACTGAACTGGACCAGCCATATAAATACTGTGGCTACGAGAGCAGGTCAGAGGCTGGGTGTTCTGCGGCGAGTGACTCACCTCCTGACTCCCCAAAGCCTTTCCACCATCTACAAGGCACAAGTCAGGAGTGTGATGGAATACTCTCCACTTGCCTGGATGAGTGCAGCTCCAACAACACTCAAGAAGCTCGACACCATCCAGGACAAAGCAGCCAGCTTGATTGGCACCCCATCCATCACCCTAAACATTCACTCCCTTCACCACCGGCGCACTGTGGCTGCAGTGTGCACCATCCACAGGATGCACTGCAGCAACTCGCCAAGACTTCTTCGACAGCACCTCCCAAACCCGCGACCTCTACCACCTAGAAGGACAAGAGCAGCAGGCACATGGGAACAACACCACCTTCACGTTCCCCTCCAAGTCACACACCATCCCGACTTGGAAATATATCGCCGTTCCTTCATCGTCGCTGGGTCAAAATCCTGGAATTCCCTTCCTAACAGCACTGTGGGAGAACCGTCACCACACGGACTGCAGCGGTTCAAGAAGGCGGCTCACCACCACCTTCTCGAGGGCAATTAGGGATGGGCAATAAATGCTGGCCTCGCCAGCGACGCCCACATCCTGTGAACGAATAAAAAAAAAATTTTTTAAAAATTTGTTCAACATCCAGTTGCACGTAAATATTTAGTGAAACAGCAATTTCAGAGCAGCAAATGTATTCTGATGAATAGAAGGATGGACATAATGGAATTACAGTATTATTCCCTCAGTGAGAGCGGAGCCGGATTGAGAATTCCTAGGTCCCTGGGCACCAAGAACATTTGCAGCCTCTCCATTATCCACCCCCTGCACAACCTTCCCCTTCTACCCCTCGATCCATTTACTTCAATGGAAAAGAGAATTAGGTAGGGTGCGAAGAAGCTGCCGATTCACTGCTGCCCATTTTGCGTTGAATTTCACCCCCTTTAGCTTTCTTGTCAGCTGCTTTATCAACTTTTTGCATGACCATCTTTGGCTTCAGCTATTTATCCACTGAAGGATGAATAAGGGCCTGTGGGGTAGGGGGTGGGGGGTGGGGAGTGGTGGGGGGGCTAGTGTGGAACACGCCTTCTATCAGAGATTTCAAGCCGATGGTATTTTAACCCTGGGCCTCATCTACATGCCGCCAGTCAGCTGCGTGCCTGAAATGGGAGGGCCAGAAAGTTCGGGCAACCGGAAGCCACAGCAGCTTCCCCGCTCAGGCCCCGGTTAAAATGCCATCAGGGCCCCATTGACGTCACAGGACCTCGATCAACATTTATGCCTGACTCTGACCAGTGCATCACCACCCACTGCAACCATGTAGGAACAGAGTAACTGCTCGCCCGCTCCGTTCCCCCGCCTGGTGGGGTGAGTTAAAATTCCCCCCGTAGTTTTAGTGCCTCTTCCTCTCATTAACTGTGCTCAGCTATTATCTGTAGCCACAATTGAACTTGCTCTGCAATCCAGTAATGCAGGGGAAGGATCCTCTTGTTTCAGATTCATTTTGCAGTTTTCACAGCTCTCTCAGCCCCTCCATAAGCCACTCGAGGGAGAAAAATTTACTGGTAATTTAAGGGGATAATCAAATTATATTTTAAAATAAAAGAAGTCCAGTCTAAATGGTTCCTATTGATTGCTGTGTATCAAGAATTCTTTTCGGAAAAAAAAAAATTTTACATTGACAAATCCTGTCAGTCCAACAATACTGCTCTCAAGTTGGGATAATTCTGAAATGATAGAAGGGACTCGGGCACAATATAGTGGGATATTTTGGGAAATAAAAGCGGTTCAAGAAGAAATTACGTAAAATAAATAAATTTTGGGATATTGGAGCTGACTGTAAATATTGTATCGGACAGTAACATTAGTTTGGCAACATTAGATCAAAAGGTCAGAGATAGGGCCTCGCATTAAAGATATATTTAAAAATAAATGAAAATACAGATAAGGAATTCTCTAAAGATCAAATACTGATCATACATTTGCACAAGATAGCGACAGTGCTAGAAACACATACCCAAACCATTAATAAATTAATAAAAGAGGAATATAACGTATCTTAGCAGGCGTCTGCTAATGACATCTACAGTACATATGGTAACTGGATTGTGGAACAGACACGAGAGAACCTAGCCCAGATACAGGCAGGGGAAGTACCCTTATGAATAACGAATCAACAAACTGAGGGTGAGCCTGACCTGTGGGCATGATGGAGGTGGTACCTCCAAGTGGCTGTTACCAAACATCAGTTCGTTGTGAAATGTCTTTTGTATTCCCAGACTGTAAGCCAGTTCTGGAATGTACAAACTCAACACTTTTAACTATCTTTCCCACAGTCACAGAATCCATTTTATTTAATAGTGTCCCTTTGTTTAATAGAATCCATTTTGTTTAATAGTGTCCATTTTATTAGTAGTCAAGCGTTATATTTAAGCCTTTAATTAAGGTTAGTCTAATCTACACAAAGCGCATTTCAGTGTGGTTTTAGGGTAAATACCACTGTCGTGTACCCATTAGTCACTTCATCGTTGCCTTTAATTCAACAGTCCAAAATCCACGCTAACACTCTGCAATCCAGTAATGCAGGGGAAGGATCCTCTTGTTTCAGATTCATTTTGCAGTTTTCACAGCTCTCTCAGCCCCTCCATAAGCCATACATAAAGTCAGACTGACTTCCAAATGCTTAACCTCTGTTCCATTGTTGCAGTAATTTTTTGACTTTTCATGGAGAAGCAAGGTACAAAAACCTAATGGATATTATAATCCATTATAGATATTCGATGTATTATTGGGCTGACCATGAACTTTCATGACCACGGATGAAAGTTCACCGCTTTGTGATTCACATTTCAGTGGGAACCTTTAATCAATACCAGCAATTTAGATCTATTATCAATATTAATACAATCATGGTATAATTATCAGCTTATTTTTTTCTAGCAATTTACACACCTAGTGTTAAGCTATTTAAAGTTATTCTGTCTTTTGTTTCCCCTTTCCAGTGTATTTCACCTAAAGGCCGAGGTTTCATGCTGGGAGCCTACGACTGTCCTTGTAAGTCTGGATTCTATCGTCCCAGTGGTGTCTCACAGAAAAGCTTTGATGGTAAGTGCCTCCCTGCCTGCAAAGAAATGGGCCTGATTAATAATGCAGCATTTTTTTTTATCTTGTCAGCGGCATGCACTAAATTCCCAAGGACCTTTGGGGCTGGGCTTATGTAATCATTTTAAAAAGTGATACCCCTTGTACCATGTAATCTGTAATTCACCCAAAGGTCAGGTGTCTTCAAAATGTTTGATTTATGTAACTAACTGAAATAAACTCTCCTACATCAAATTAATGTGGATTTTGTTACTGTAAACAGTGCTGGGGGGCGAATCATAGTACGCTTATGTATACATTTATAGATGATAATATTCTATCCTTTATTGCAGTTAATAAAACATTACTTTCAAACAAAGCATTCTGGAAGGATAAGTGTATGAAAGAAATGATCAAATACAACTATTCATAATAGTGGATACAGAAGAAAATCACTAACATTAACGATTTGGACTCAGGAATCGGAAGTACAATTTCAAAATTGCGGACAACACCAAATTTGGGGGTGCAATTAATACAAAGGAAGTATGCATCAAAATACAAGAAGACACTAATAAACTTGCAGAATGGGCGTGTAATTGGCAAATGAATTTCAATATAGATAAGTGTGAGGGGTTCATGTTGATAGGAAGAATAATGCAGGCCACATACTGCTTGGATAAGATGGGAGTTAAATTGCATAAGGCCTGAAACCGGGCGCGAGTATCACGATCCGCGATTAACCCACACCCAGTGCTTCCGACACAGGCAGGACGAGACACTCGTCCAGCCTCAGCACTTATCGGAAAGCAGCGTTCCAAACCAGCGTTGCCATGAGGATTGAATAACAATCGCACTTTTCACCAGCAGAGGGAGCCCGAATCTCTTAAAGGCAGGCTGTCTCTCTGACAACGTGCCAAAATCTCTTAAAGGTAGCCGGTACCTGTTATTTGCTAAAAATGACAGTCTGCTGTCTGCTAGGAGCCTGAACAGAGATCAGACATTACACACGTAAAACACAGATGCAGGTCCTGTCCCTATGTTTACAAAGTGATGAGTTATGTTAAAACATTGGATAAAGGTTACGCACTACTAAATCCCACATCCTCCAATCAGCATGCCAGACCTCACCAATCTCCCAATCTGAGTTTGTACCAGGCCTGCGAGAGTGCATGCACCAAGGTTCTCTGATGATGCACTGGAGGCCTTGGTGCAAGAGGTGGACAGAAGGAGGGACATATGCTCAAACGGCTGTGGGAGGCAGCAGGGGATGCAGTCAATGTCAGGCGCATAGCACCACGAACATGGATGGAGTGCAGGAAGAAATTCAATGCTTTGACATGAGTGGTCATGGTGAATGAGGACAACCGTCAGTGGCATCTCCTACCAAGTGCACCACTGGCCGTATCCACTGCTCCACACACTACACCCCCCATCACCCACAGACCAACAATCTCTTTCCATCAATACGTAACTCTTCCAATCAGATGCTTACACATTTCCCCCTTACACATTACCACTGTTGCAAGCTGTCCACCCATGACTCACAAGCCACACACACTGGCAACTTTTCAACCATGACAGGCACATCACCCAGACACATGTCCCGCTTTCTTGCAGGAGAAGTTGGCGCATGTCAGGAGGCAGCAAGTGGCAGTGGCATTTAGCCCCTCGAGCCTGTTCTGTCATTCAATGATCATTGTTGACCTGCGACCTAACTCCATATACCCGCCTTAGCCCCATATCCCTTAATACCCCTGGTTCACAGAAACCTATCAAACTCAGATTTAACATTCACAAGTGAGCGAGCATCAACTGCCATTTGCAGAAGAGCGCTGCAAACTTTTACCATCCTTTGCGTGTAGAAGCGTTTCCTAACTTCACTCCTGCACGTCCTGGCTCTAAATGTTAAGCAATGTCCCTTGTCCTAGTATTCAAGTATAGGAGACCTCCAAAAACAGTTACAAATGCATAAGCAGCCAGAAGCAATAATGCAGCAACTAACCTATAAATCCTGCATGGTCCCTTTAAATAGCACTGGTGGGGGGGTCCTCCAGGCACTCTAAGACATGTTCAGATGATCATGATTAGTGGGTTGAGTGGAGCCTTAAGTCCCAAAGTGGCGTCTATCACTTTAAATCAGCGTTGCACACTGATTGCACGCATTTTCTCCCTATTTTAAATGATACTGGCGTTCGTTCTGGGCGCATGCGCTAAACCCCTTACCAAGGTGGCGTCCGGCGCACGTCATGCTAGAAGCATGTGTGTGCATCCAAGACGCTATCGGATCTCCGGGAGGTCTAGTTTAGCACCCTAGGAGTCGAAATGGGGTGGAGGAGGAAAGGGATCTGGGGGGTACAGATACACAAATCACTAAAAGTAGTGACGCAGGTTACAAAGGCCATAAAAAAGGCAAACCAAGCATTGGGGTTCATTTCTAGAGGGATAGAATTTGAAAAGCAGAAAAGTTATCTTAAACTTGTATAGAACCTTGGTTAGACCACACTTGGAGTACTGTGCACAGTTACAGTGTCCATATTATAAAAAGGATATAGAGGCACTGGAGAAGGTGCAAAAAAGATTCACAAAGATGATACCAGACCTGAAAGGATATACTTATCAGGAAAGGCTGAACAAGCTGGGGCTCTTTTCTCTAGAAAAGAGAAGGCTGAGAGATGACCTGATAGAGGTCTTTAACATAATGAAGTGGTTTGATAGGGTAGACGTAGAGAAGATGTTTCCACTTGTGGGGGAGGCCAAAACTAGAGATAAGAAATATAAGATAGTCACTAATAAATTCAATAGGAAATTCAGAAGTAACTTCTTTACCCAAAGAGTAGTATGAACAGGAGTAGCCATTTAACCCCTCGAGCCTGTTCCGCCATTCATTGAGATCATGGCTCATCTGTGACCTAACACCAAAAAAGTGGAACACGCTATCACAAGGAGTGGTTGAGGCAAATATCATAAATGCATTTAAGGGGAAGCAAGATAGGCACACAAGGGAGAAAGGAATAGAATGGGCATGTAATTGGCAAATAAATTTCATTGAAATCCCTGATAGGGTTAGATGAAGAGGGGCGGGAGGAGGCTCGTGTAGAGCATCAGCACCAGCACAGATAAGTTGGGCCGAATAGTCTGTTTCTACGTTGTAGCCTCGGTGTAACACAATGTAACTATAATGGGTAAAATAGTTTACTGTGTGTGTATATATATATATATATTTAATTATTTTTTAAAAATGTATTGGATTCAAAACAACAATGTCACTGGCTGCACTTCAGCCCCACGCTCCTGATCTTTGGCCGCCCCGGTGAGTTGGGGGGGGGGGGGCGGGCAGGTCGGTGGACGTCCTCGTGGGCCTGCTCCTGGGCCTGTCCAAGGTGGCTGTCCACAGGTCTAGGTTAGACGTGGCCCATGGGGGCAGTCGCTTAGACTCTGCCTCTCTTCCGCAGAATTCTCCGCGCCCGGGTGGCCCTGGAGCGGGAGCACACGGTGTCTGCCGGTACGCTTGAGGCTTTCCACGACCGGTGGGCACCGCAGGGACTGGAGTGCATCCTGGACCGATATAATAAAATTATAATTTGACACTTATTTTGTTTTTTTTGATTTACTGCACATAAACACACCCTAACCCCCCCTTGTTATAAAAGGGGGGGCCTAAAAACACACAAAAAATGAATATCACTGCATTAATAAGAGATATAAATAGAAGCTATTTTGACGCACTTCAGGGTAAAAAAAGGCTTCTCAGCCAAGACGGTATGAAAGGATCATTAAAAAAAATTACAAAATGCTCACATCGTAGACTCAGATGTACAACAATTAATATCATATGTTTCTTTTTCATGATTTCTTTAATTTTACTGCAGTGGTTCTTGGCCTTTTTCTATCTCAAGCTCCTTTTGTGAAATCAGGAAATTCTGTGATTTTCCCCCTAACTAACTAAATATTAAACAGTCCTCCCCCTTCACAGAGGCAGTCTTCTCACCGCCGCCACTGCCCCCCCCACCCTCCTGCCCACCTGGTTTAAAGGGGCATTCTTCTTTCTGCGTTCCCAGTTCCCAGATTGTACTGTTTTTCTCCCCTCCACCCCAGAGACACTCCGCCTCCCTGAATTGCTCTTCACTGCCAGTTGTGGTTCCTGCCTGCCAGTCTCGCTTCACTCTGGGAATGGACTCTCTGCTGCATGATGTGAGGAAGAATTCCTGGTGTTGTCATAGTTAATGCCTACACTGTTAGTGAAGTTGTCGTATCAGATAGGACTGGAACCAAAACTGGCAATGAGAAACACATCTTTTTTTGTTATTCGTTCATGGAATGTGGGCGTTGGTGCAATGCCAGCATTTATTGCCTATCCCTAATTGCCCTTGAGAAGGTGGTGGTGAGCCGCCTTCTTGAACCGCTGCAGTCCGTGTGGTGAAGGTTCTCCCACAGTGCTGTTAGGTAGGGAATTCCAGGATTTTGACCCAGCGACAATGAAGGAACGGCGATATATTTCCAAGTCAGGATGGTGTGTGACTTGGAGGGGAACATGCAGGTGCTGTTGTTCCCATGTGCCTGCTGCCCTTGTCCTTCTAGGTGGTAGAGGTCGCGGGTTTGGGAGGTGCTGTCGAAGAAGCCTTGGCGAGTTGCTGCAGTGCATCCTATGGATGGTATACACTGCAGTCACAGTGCGCCAGTGGTGGAGGGAGTGAATGTTTAGGATGGTGGATGGGGTGCCAATCTGAGAGCAGAATGCCGGTGACCTCCCCTCACTTCCTCAAATGAACTTCTGGGACATTGAGATAATGATCCTGGATCTGGGAGCATTAGGGCGATTCTGGGACCTGGGAGATTGCAGTCTAGGGATTTGTGAGGGATGAGAGGGGAACCCAGGAAAACAGTAGTATGCTATTCAGAAGTTTGTTCATGCAACTTCTAATGGCCATGGTCAAACTGTACAGTGCACTGGTTAGACTGCACCTTGAGTACTGTGTCCAATTCTGGCCATGGAGACGCAAGGAAGACATTCAAGCAATGGAGGCAATGTAGAGAAGAGCTGTGAGGCTGATGCCCCTAATATCAGAGCTCTATTTAAATGTAATTTTAAAAATATTTTATTTTGGTTAAAATCTTATTTTGTACATTAGAAATTTCAGCCACTGAGGGAAAAAAAGGGTAGATTAATTTTTTATTTCAAAAATCATTTTGAGTGATCTGAATGATTCTCCAACAAACCCCGATGGTGAAAATTTGACATACGGTTTTCCCTTATAAAACGTTCCTATAAGATTTTTCCATATGTACAGGTTTCCATTACAAAAGCATTACATAGAAAGTAAGGTTACTGTGTACAGGAAGTGCATGCCATATACAAGAATATATTGTGCACAATTATTTTTATTTTTAACTCTGACGCATTAACTACCGCTACGAATTTCCAGGGAGCCTGTATTGCAAGCAAGAGATGTTTACACTATACAGTAACTAAGTACCCTAAATTTATAAGCAGCGTTCATATTACTATGTCAACCTACTGCATTTGTTCATTCAACTCCTTATTACTACATAGTTAAGCACAACGCTATTGATGCTGAAAGTAAGTTGGTACATGCTAACAAATATACATACACTACATATAATATACCATATAAAATAATACATTAAAAAAAATGAATGGGCCAGATTTTGCTGAAAAAATAACGGCGCCTGAATGACGCACGCCGTTTTTAATGTGCAAATCGGCCAGCAACTTCTAGCAAGAAAGAGATATCCTATGAATTGCGAATCGCCACATGTTGTTTGCTGATTTGCACTGCTCCGCCGTTAGCTTGGCGCTTAACCTCCCCGTGATTTTCATGGTTGCTGCATTTGCACTTTAATTGCCCATTAAACTCACCACAGAAAGTTAAATCTAGTAATTAACAGCGTAAGTACCCTTTTAACAATGTGATAATTGTTAATGACTGCTAATCAACCTCTCTTGCCCAGAAAGTGAACAATTATAAGTGTAGAGTCTCATCCCTTCAGGTTGTGAATTGTTGTTGGAGATTTTAAAAATGTCAAATTTTAAATTTAAGATTTTTTTCTTACTTTTCCTTTCTGTCTTTCTTTTCTCAGTTTCTTAATCCAATCTTTCTTTCCCACTCTTTATTTCTCTTTCTGTACCTGATTTGACATTGAATTCACCCATTCTAATTCACCTTCTTCTCAGTCTTTCCTCTGTTTATTTCTCAATCCTTAAATCCCATTGATTAAGGAGATACACTGTTCCATTGTTCACCAAGATCCCAGATGCCCTGGTGTCCTCACTGAGCCATTATCAGCTTGCACTTCCAACAACTTTGTGGGCAAAAATTTTTATAACTTAAACATGCACGAACAAATCTAACACGGCATGCCGCTAGATGCTCTACCCCAGCAAAATCTGGCTCAATGTGCATTTCATAATAAAACTATATTGAAAGAAAGAAAATTGTAACCTTTCCTCACAAAAATCTCCCTCACATCCCCTTTAATGACCGCTGTCTAACCTTCTCCGATAATTCACAAATGCAGTACAATCTGAGATCAGACAGGAAAAACAATAATATAAGTTAGAATCGAGTATGAATTTTGTTTTAGAATGAAATCTTTCCAAGAAGTAATTACCACTGAAATGACATAACCTTGACAACAAAATGCCCACACTCTCACGATATGAAGAAAGATCAGATGAAGAATATGAAGAAATCGCAGAACCTTATGCTGTTTAAAACGTAGTGTGAAGTACTAGCACTATGAATATTCAATTACTACCTGTAAGTACTTTAAACAAATACAGCCTCTAGAAATTGAGCAGAAGCAATTAAAACACCTTGCAGATATACAAATAGAAAACCTGCATGGGAGCAAACATATCTCTCTCAAGCCTTAATAACACCTTACAGCTAAGTAATGTAAGCGTGACACAGCTGAAAATTACATTCTGAAATAGGAAGGCATTGAGCTGAAAGAAGACCGAGAAGGAAATTAATATATACAATACATTAGAGAAAGACAAACATAAACTAGAACTCCTACCAGTTCCCAAGACGGTAAAGCAACTAAATGAGCAGAATGTGCCATACAGTGCGACCCACAAAGGCCCAGACAGCATTGTCTGCAGCAGGAAAGCTGCAACTATGCAACATTAAGATACTTCATATCTTCTAGGAGTAAGTATATATAAAGTTAGTCCTGTTCAGATGTGAAAGGTCTAATAAGGATGGTAATGTATGGTTGAGGCTTCATCCATAACCTGAGTATAACCATGGAGCTACTGAGTAACATTCCAGTGAGCAGTCAAGCATGACAAAGCATTACAGGAATTGTAATAGTAGCGACACCATCACACCATACTTAAAAAACTCAGAACTGCAAATGTTACACCCCTGTTCAAAAAAGGAGAGAAGGGTAAACCCGGCAACTACAAGCCAGTCAGCGTAATGCCGGTGGTGGGGAAACTTTTAGAGACAGTAATCCGTCACAAAATTAATTGGCACTTGGAAAAGTATGGGATAATAAATGAAAGTCAGTATGGATTTGTTAAAGGCAAATTGTGTTTGACGAACTTGATTGAATTCTTTGATGTAGTGACAGAGAGGGTTGATGTAGTGACAGAGAGGGTTGATGAGGCTCATGCGTTTGATAAAGTACCACATTATAGACTTGTGAGCAAAATTAAAGGGACAGTGGCAGCTTGGATACAAAATTGGCTAGGGGACAGAAATCAGACAGTAGTAGTGAACGGTTTTTCACACTGGAGGGAAGTTTTCCCAGGGGTCGGTATGAGGACCACTGCTCTTTTTGATATACATTAATGACCTGGACTTGGGTATAGAGGGTATAATTTCAAAGTTTGCAGCTGACACAAAACTCAGAAATGTAGTAAACAATGTGGAGGACAGTAAGACTTCAGGAGGACATAGATAGACTGGTGAAATGGGCAGATACATGGCAGATGAAATTTAATGCAGAGAAGTGTGAAGTGATGCATTTTGGTAGGAAGAATGAGGAGAGGCAATATGAACTAAATGGTACAATTTTAAAGGGGGCGCAGGAACAGAGAGACCTGGGGGTGCACGTACACAAATCTTTGAGGGTGGCAGGACAAGTTGAGAAGGCAGTTAAAAAAGCATATGTGTAAATAGAGGCTTAGAGTACAAAAGCAAGGAAGTTATACTAAACTTTTATAAAACACTGGTTAGGCCATTGGTGGAGTATTGTGTCCAATGCCAGGCAATACATTTTAGGAAGGATGTCAAGGTCTGAGAGAGGGTGCAGAAGAGATTTATAGAATGGTGCCAGGGATGAGGGACTTCAGTTATATGGAGAGACTGGAGAAGCTGGGGTTTCACACTATTTATTAACGACTTAGATGAAGGCATAGAAAGTCTCATATCTAAGTTTGCCGATGACACAAAGATTGGTGGCATTGTAAGCAGTGTAGATGATAACATAAAATTACAAAGCGATATTGATAGATTAGGTGAATAGGTAAAACTGTGGCAAATGGAATTCAATGTAGACAAATGTGAGGTCATCCACTTTGGATCAAAAAAAGATAGAACAGGGTACTTTCTAAATGGTAAAAAGTTAAAAACAGTGGATGTCCAAAGGGACTTAGGGGTTCGGGTACATAGATCATTGAAGTGTCATGAACAGGTGCAGAAAATAATCAAGAAGGCTAACGGAATGCTGGCCTTTATATCTCGAGGACTAGAGTACAATGGGGCAGAAGTTATGCTGCAGCTATACAAAACCCTGGTTAGACCGCACCTGGAGTACTGTGAGCAGTTCTGGGCACCGCACCTTCGGAAGGACATATTGGCCTTGGAGGAAGTGCAGCGTAGATTTACTAGAATGATACCCGGACTTCACGGGTTAAGTTACAAGGAGAGATTACACAAATTGGGGTTGTATTCTTTAGAGTTTCGAAGGTTAAGGGGTGATCTGATCGAAGTTTATAAGATATTAAGGGGAACAGATAGGCTGGATAGAGAGAAACTATTTCCGCTGGTTGGGGATTTTAGGAGTAGGGGGCACAGTCCAAAAATTAGAGCCAGACCTTTCAGGAGTGAGATTAGAAAACATTTCTACACACAAAGGGTGGTAGAAGTTTGGAACTCTTTTCCGCAAACGGCAATTGATACTAGCTCAATTGCTAAATTTAAATGTGAGATAGATAGCTTTTTGGCAACCAAAGGTATTAAGGGATATGGGCCAAAGGCAGGTATATGGGGCTCGAATTTAGCAGGCCTGCGGGTTCCCAGCGGGTGGTCCTCCGGGAGCGTCGAAAACGCGAACGGCAAAATTAGTGGGTTGCCCACGCAATCGTAGCAGGCAACCCACTAATAGGAATCAATTACCTGCTCCTCCGGGGTCCACGGCGCTGGCCTGCGCGTCGGTCGGGCTGCGCATGCGCAGTACGATCTGTCAGCTGGAGGCTCTCTAGTTAAAGGGGCAGTCCTCCACTGACAGATGTTGCAACCAATGGGACAAATTGCAGCATGGAGCAGCCCAGGGGGAAGGCTGCTCCCAGTTTAATGATGCCTCACCCCAGGTATCATCAGATGGGGTGAGGAGGAGGGGGAGGACACAGATCTTCCCCCCGGCGGGCGGGAGGAAGCGGCCTGCCTCTGCCACCAAGAAGGCCTGGCTCGAGGTGCAGAGGGGGTCACCTGCGCCACCAACATATGGCCCACCTGCATACAGTGCAGGAGGCGCTGCAATGACCGCAGTAGGTCCGCCACAGTGAGAACACGAAGTCTTTCCCCTACACTCCGTCTGCCACAACACTGCCCCCACCCCAAATCTCCTTCGGCACCGCCAACACTATTCTGTCACATCACCCTTCATGCCCACTCACACCCCATCCTCATCTTACCTCCACCTACTCACCTCGCCAGTACTCATCCTGCCACTAACACGCGACCCAATCCTCATACAATCTCATGGCTCCATCCCATACTCACCCTCTCGTGCATCTCCCTCACGGCCAGCCTCACTCAACCTGCCACCACCTGTGCTGCAGCCACAGGGCATGCATCACATATGTGCAGTAGGCAGCGTAAGGCAAACGTCTCGTCAGCATGAAGGGGGTGCACAAGGGTGTCTGAGGGTTTGTCATGGGTGTTACCCATATTGAATTTCAGAGCAACAAACAGCACACATTATATTGACACCACCACTGCCATGTCTCCGCGAATCCTGTCCGTTGTGTCCAATAATGCCCGCTCCTGGGTATCACTATGAGGACCCACCACTGATGCCACCCATCGTGTTACTGCAGAGTAGGTGCAGGTGTATTTGCAGGGCTCGTCCGCGCAGACGACTGAGAGACATCGGCGGTGTAGCCGGCTGCACCCTGGAAGGATGCGGAGGAGAAGGTGTGGAGGGCAGTGGTGACTTTGCCAGCGACAGGTAAGCAGTTGGTGCTGGGGCCAGCCAGGAGCAGCTCGGCATGAAAGAGGCTGCAGATCTCCACGACTACATGTCGAGCGAATCTGCGCCTCCCTGTGCACTGCTGCTCGGAGAGGTCCGGGGAGCTGCGCCTCGGTCTGTGGACCCTGTGGCGAGGGTAGTGCCCTCTGCGACGCGTCTCTCTCTGCGGTAGCCCTCCCTCCTGCTGTGCAGGTGGGCGTGCAACAACACCGTGTTGGGGGGATCCACGTCTCTGCGGCGGACGGCGTGGACTGCTAGGCTGCTGGTGGTGGTCATGCTCTTCGTCCTCCGAGGGTGTCCACACACCACCCAACTGGCAGGTGTTGGTCTGAGGGGTTGTGCAGGGTAGGTGTGTGGGTCCTCGGACTGGGGCTGCGGTTTCGTGTCGGTCTGTCCTCTGGCTTGGCGGGGGGTGGTGGGGGGCAGGGGTTGCCCTATGTGACGCGGTGGCCTCCTGCGTGGGTGAGGGCTCTCCCCCGTGGAGCGCACCTTGGCACCTGCCACAGGCTGCTGGCTGCAACACGCCTGGTTTGAAGGGTCCTGTTTCCCCCAGTGTGGGAAACTGACTGCCTTGAACCTAAAATCCCACACTTCCTCTTTTGACAGCTGCTTCAGCTCATTAACTGACCACAACGAGCAAGTTAAGTACACTCAAGTGGAACCCCGCTGGCTTTAATTGCCTGCGGGATTCCCACCAGAGGGGCTTGCGCGCGCAGCCCCGCACGTCAGCGCGGTACCCGGAAGTGGCCGGGATTTCGTCGCGATCCGGTCACGTGACCGGAGATCGGGATTTTCGGGGCCACCCCGCTGGGAACCCGCCGGAAACCCGACCCTAAAATCGAGCCCATGGAGTTAGATCACAGATCAGCCATGATCTTATCAAATGGCGAAGCAGGCACGAGGGGCTGAATGGCCTACTCCTGTTCCTATGTTCCTTTGAAGGTTAAGGGGAGATTTGATAGAAGTGTTCAAAATCATAAAGGGTTTTGACAGAGTAAATAAGGAGAAACTGTTTCCAGTGACAGAAGCATCGGTAAATAGAGGACACAGATTTAAGTTGATTCACAAAAGAGCCAGAGGCGACAAGAGGAAGAAAACGTTTACACAGCGAGTTGTAATCTGGCATGCAGTGCCTGAAAGGGTGATGGAAGCAGATTCAGTAATAACTTTCAAAAGGGAATTGGATAAATACTTGAAGGGAAAAAAAATCAAGGCTACTGGGAAAAAGCAGGGGTTGGGAGAAATTGGATAGCTCGACCAAAGAGCCGGCACAGGCACGATGGACCGAATGGCCACCTTTTGTGCTGTATCATTCTATGATTCTATGAACTCTGCGTGGATGTGAATCCTTTTGGTTTTGGAGCAATGCTAACTCAGATTGATGAGGCCAAGAACAGTAAAATTATCAATTATGTGAGTTGTTTGCTATCTCCTGCAATACAACAATATAGTCGGGTTGAGTGAGAGGCACTTGCAATAACAGTAAAAGTACAGCGTTTCTACATGTGCTGCCATGGCCATCCATTCAATGTTATTTTATGCCATTGACTCCTTGCACCTATCTTTAGAAATCCAACAACAACGTGTTCTGTCTGGGTTCAGAGGTGGCATTTGTAGTGTCAATCATAAAAGACTATCACACAAGAATAGAAAATTCAGCAGATACATATCACAACATCCAAATCTGGACTCCACTGCAAGCCACTCTGCAAAATTGGCCGAAGACTTTATTAACTTCATTGCACAATATTCAACTCTAAAGGCATTAACATTCCTTGATGAAGTCAGGCAGGAAACAAAGAAAATACTCTATTATAGGTTTAGCACAGGGTCATTGTGTTAATAAATTGTATACGGTAAAAGAGACATACAAAGTATTGTGGAACACAAGAGAATAAATATCAATAACTGAAGATTGAGTTGTTCTTCATTGAGAAAGCTGAAATGTTGGAAAATTTTGAACACTGTGCGTGGTGTGGTCGCCTAAAGGTTGTGAAAACAAAATTATATTTATGTGAGAAAATGAGATCCCTGACATTAGTAAGAGTTGCATGGCTTGCTTGGCAATGCAAGCTGGAAACAAGGAAGAACCACTTGTGATGTCTGAACTTCCAGAAAGGAACCACTACCATCACCACCTTCTCAGAACAACTAAACCTGGACAGTAAAAATGTGAAATTAAAATGACAAACTGAAAATGCTAGAAATCTGAAATAAAAATCAGAAAATCCTGGGAATATGCAGCAGGATAATCAGCTTTTGTGAAGAGAACAGACATTCTGGATGTGAACCTGTTCTGATGAAGGGTACACACCAGAAACACCATAAGCTGCTGTTTCTCTTTACAGGTGTTGACTGCTGTGTATTTTGAATAAAAATGAAGCCTTGATAGTGTCGCCCACACCCCGAGAACAAATAAAAAAAAGTTTTCTTTTTGATCATAGATAATTACTGAAGGTTTCCAGAAATTGAAATTGAAATCTACTCAAGCCATAATGCCATGCCTGGATACAATCTTTGCAGTTCATGGAATTATAGTTGTTGTCATGACAGATCCATTATTTAAGAGTGCAGACAGGCTGTCAGCTGGAGCGCCTGGATTTAAAGGTGGTCGAGTCTGCCCCTGCACAGGTGCAGGTGGAGCAATCTTTGCCGGGGCCATCACGGGCTCCAAAACCCAGAGGCCATAGGCCGAAAACATCGAAACAGTCAGGGCATGAACATGAGCAACCTGCCACTACCTCTGCTGCAGCCACAGGGGATGCACCACATATAAGTAGTAGGAAGAGAAAGGCTAAGGATTTAGTGATGACGAAGGGTTTGCACAAGGGTGTTTGACAGACTGTCATGTTTTTAATATATATTTGGTTTTTGTTAAATTCAAATTCAGTGTTATAATTCTCACCACCACTGCCACGTATTGCCCATTCTTGACTGGCTTTTGTGATCGGGGCCTTTCATGTGCTTCATCATGAACGGTGAGACTTGATGCCACCCAGTCGGTGAGTTTACAGTGGATGTATGTGTAGTTGCAGTTTGTAGACCCTCTGACGAGGGTAGTGCCTCCTGTGACGTCGCTCCCTCTGTTGTTCCTCTCTCTGCTCTTGTGCAGGTGCCTGTGGCGCAGCACTGTGTGGTGGAGGTGCAAGTGATGGAAGTGCATGCCGTGCCTGGCGAGGCTGGTGATGTTCCTCTTCCTCAGATATACTGGTGAATGCAGCCATCGTGCCCCCCCACATCCAGATGGTGTCAGTTTGAGGGGGTCCAAAAAGTAGGTAAATATTTGTAAACAAAACAATTCTGAGTGTGAACTAAGAATTCTCAGTCTAAACACAAAAATCTCCCAGCCAAATGTTTGTCTGAGAGAACTGAGTGCCCTGCTGCAATAACTCACCTTTTATCCCCATCTGTCAATCAGGGATTTAAATGTCCAAATGGCTGCCGGCTGCAGCCCGTCTAGTTTCCCATGGTATGCTTCACACAGCATGGGAAACACGTTGAGGCAGCGTTGAAATTGCTTGCCATCATTGTTAGTTATATTTATGCACATTTCAAGTACCTTAAGAACTCAGATGACTTTGGGTCGTGCATGTTTTTTGGGGGGTTGGAATTGCGATTCCTTCCCCCTCCAGAAAATCCCGATTTTGTTTGCCTTCCCGCTCCCAACACACCCGGACTTTGCTTTTAAAATTGTGCCCGTGGTGTTTAAGTGATGTAGTATGTAATTACATCCATATCCAGCAGAGTGAGCCAATTCCTGGAGGTAACACCCTGATTCATTTGCGAAGGTCTTAGCTGAGATGAATGTAATGGATCAACATGTCGATTCAACATGGCTGCTGAACAGATACAAACACATTTTGGATAAAACTGATCTTGGCGGTAGTGCAAAATGGGTGATAGTGATTCGGCAGCCCATTTCACACCTCGCCATGGAGAAGAAAATCGGGCGGAGTGTAAAACGACCGTGTAAATCGGGCGGGGTTTAAATCGGGCTGGGTGTAAATAGGGTCGGATTTAAACCGGGCGGGGTGTAAATCAGGCTGGGCGTAAATTGGGCAGGGTTTAAATCTGGCCGGGTTTAAATAGGGCAGGGTTTAAACCGGGCGGGGTGTAAACCGGGCCGGGTGTAAATCGGGCGGGGTGTAAATCGGGCTGCCGATTCACTATAATCCGTTTTGCACTACCGCCGACGTTCAATTTCTCCCCCATTGACCTTGTAGAAGGAATGGTTTCTCTTCAATGTTATTCGAACCATGTTCCCAAACATAACAGCTGTATTAAAAATATAAATGAAAGAATTGATTTTTGAAGTTTAAGTATCTTTAATTGAATCATAGCTTTATACTAGAAATAATAAGATGTTTTTAAAATGAAAGCAGGAAACGCTGGAAATTCACAGCATTTGAAAAAGAAAGTTGAAGGCTTCTGAATCATTCATCACAGCTGGCAGGGTCTGGCTGGAGAAGCCACTTTACTGACTGACCAAAATAAAGGGAACAGAGGAGAACAATAGTTAGAAGTCAAGAGCACAAGCATGCTACTTACTTTCATACAGAGGCAGCTAAAGTGTTTCATAGCCTGTTAATAGATTTTAAGATGTTGGAAAGCAGTTATTTTCTGGATATTTTCTGTTCTGGTGAATTTATTTCTCCACACACATTAGTGCATTGTAGTATTTGTGCTTTTGTGAGAGCCAGCCAGGGTCTGGGCTTTCCAGTAATTCATAATTTATTACCTCACATATAATATGCAAAGCCATTTTGAGTTGTTACCTTCAGTTTGTGATGCAAATTAATTGCATCAGCCAGAGTGGATTGAACTGTGAAGTTCTCTTTTTAGTCTTGTCATGTCCCACTCCCTTCTGTACACACACCTGACCCTATAAATTCTTCTTGAGCTTTTATTTTAAAACCAGATTGGAAACAGAATGATGGTTTTTCAGCATAGTTATCAAGAAAGCCAAGGAAAAGGAAACATTCAATAGTAGAGCGAAGAAATGTGGCGATATGCGGTGTCCGCCTTCTTAATTTTACAATGATGTGGAGATGCCGGTGATGGACTGGGGTTGACAAATGTAAAGAATCTTACAACACCAGGTTATAGTCCAACAATTTTATTTGAAAATCACAAGCTTTCGGAGGCTTTCTCCTTCGTCAGGTGAATGTGGGAATCCTTGAACGTTTCGCATTTTCAAATAAAATTGTTGAACTATAACCTGTGTTGTAAGATACTTTACATTAATTTTACAACACCAGACATGGGTGGGGATTGTCAGGAAGGCTGGAGGTGATGCAAAGCCTTTGGGAAACGATGTAAACAAAGCTCCAGAAAGGTAAAGGGAAAGATTACAGCATTCCAACTGTCAGTGTCTAGTGGGAGGGAGAGAAAAGAGAGGCTATCCTGTCAAGGTGAAAGCCTGAAGCCGTCAGCTACCACATTTCAAAAGTCAGTGAAAAGTAACTGTGATCTGTAAAAATCTCACAGCTCAATGCTGAGACTGTGTCAACTTTTGAACGTAGGTATTTATATCTTCAAATGTAACCTATTAAAATAAAGAAAACTATTTTACTGTCAATGTAATTCATTTTCAGTTTGTTCCATTGAAGATATAGTTTATTTGTTTATTCTACTCCCTCTCTCCAAAGTCTTTCTTTTCAGTTACTTCCATGATTCTGAAATATATTTCTCCTCTCTTTACTTCTCACGGTGGATTTGTAGATCTTGATGAAGCTTTCATTTATGTAACACTGCACTAAGGAGGCTTTTCCTTTGGTCTCCAATGAGCAGCACCTCGAACAGGTGGCCATTTACCATGGTCTACGCTAAATTAATTGAAAGACGTATGCAAAGTAGTCTGAGTTCATTATCAAAGGACCCAATAAACATCCGCCTCCAGTTCCAGTACAAACAGCAGCCCTCTCAATGACACCAAAAAAAAAATCATTCCCAACAATACCCTTATCTCAGAATGTTTATTTAACTGTGTAAACTGCATTATATGTTGAAAAAAATAAAATCTTTTTACTTTTGATTTTCCTTCACCATTACACCTTATGGTTGTTATTCTAAATTTTCACCTAGTTGTCACATGACTCAGATGGTCATGCTAGACTCTGGGTATTGTAATTCTATGGGAGAGGAGTGCAAACTGGCCACAGCAGAAGGATGTGGAGATGCCGGTGATGGACTGGGGTTGACAATTGTAAACAATTTTACAACACCAAGTTATAGTCCAGCAATTTTATTTTAAATTCACAAGCTTTCGGAGGCTTCCTCCTTCCTGAATTGTTTACAACAGCAGAAGGAGGCATTAGGCAACAGGTGGAGGGGAGAATCCTTAAGGAACCTCACCCACTTCGAGGAGCAGGCCATCTCCATACAAGGAACTGAATCCTGGAGGTTGCGAGAGATGAAGTAGCAAATCTCAGAAGGTGACTAGTATCCCAGGGCTCCTTCCAGAACATTGCAATATAACATTCTATCTAAAGACCTTACACAGTTTTTCCAAGAGCAGCAGAACCATGTGAAATGTTAGCCTACGCCATGTTGGTATTATCATTCTAGCTCTTTCTTGTCACTCTGTCCTTTGTCTTTGCAGGATCTTCTCTGCCGTCCAGAGCCAGCCCCTCCTGGGACTCACCTACTCCTTGAGAAGTAACAGCACACCTAACACCCCATCACTGCATTTACCCTACCCACTCACCAGCTCAGATGCATTCACCTGAATGGTTTAGATAGCCAGCAGGAGGCCATTGCGGATGGTTAGTCACAGAACATGGGTGGACAGGAGCAGGTGGAGGAAGAAGAGGAAAGGGAAGTACTCAGCGGAGGTTGAGGCCACCTTCCTCCCCAAATGTTGAGGTCAGGGAGCCAGATCTCTGTGGCCCAGTTTTTAAAAGAAGGAAGCTTTTTGAATACGACAGGTTGCAGAGGTCATGAATGAATGGGTCATGCTGGGGTCATCAATGGATCTGCATTTTGCGATATTTTGACCACATGGAAAAAAAGAGTTACTTTTAATGTTGGGTTATTAAAAGCATCATATTCATAAGAGTTTAAAAAAAAGGTCAGGACAATAGATAGTTAGATATTAATGAGCTAGCTTTTATGTCATTCCCCTGTAAATAAGCAATTTGTTAGTTTTTTCTTGGTAATCAAAAAATACCTTACACCCATTGTATTGGAAAGTCTGTGATCCTTTTTTGGGTGTCAGTAAAGAGATATAAGAGAGCGGCTGGACCGCAATCTGGCAAAGAGGCTTTTTTTTGGAAACAGGGTGCTGCGCATGCATTCAGGTTTTTAAAGAGAAAGTTTGAGAGCTTTTGCTGAGAATGAGGTCAGAAATGCTGAAAGTACATTTAGAAGGTCATCTTGTTTAAGTCAAGTAAGATGACCCATGAAATATGCCATGTTCTGTGTTTTGTATCATTACATGAAGATAAGACGTTTGAATGAAGTGAGTCTGATCATAACTGCCATTCTGTGAAAAACTGCAGCTTGTTAAATCATATCAGTCAGTTTATTAATTCATACCATATCACCAAGTGTTTGCTAAGCCTCCCTTTGGGGATATTGAAGAAGTGCACGTGCGAAAGATAAATATCCGACTCAGTTCACAAGGGGGTACTATTGTTACATCCCCAGGCTATGTTATCATGCAAGTAGGTATAGGACAGAGGGAGTCAATTCCCATAAAATGAAGACACTCCTTGCTTATGGGAATGATTGGTGCCACTGAAGCCAAGGAGATATCTATAGTAGACCCAAATTTGTAACAAGACTTTTTGAGTCAATCAACATGTCTTAGTTACCTGAGCCAATTCTGATTTTGTCCTAAGGACACATTAAAAGTTGTGATGCTACGGATGCATGCTGGACTTTTACTTATATACATATAAGGGCGTTTAAAATCCATGGGGCTCTGATCCTGACAATTTGGGAATCTTTCCTGCTGATTCCAGCGGAATTTCCAGGGTCAAGGGGAGGATGCCTCTTCTGCCGCATGTGTCGCAAGGGGCATATATTGGGTGCCCCCTTGTCCCAATGTGCCGGAAATCTGATGACTGCTGCTGTGTTTGGGAGGGTGCCACTTCCCCAGGAGAACATAGATGTGCTCCCTGTCAGCCCAGACATAACTACTGAAGGCCTTGTTCTTGGGCAATGCCTTCAGTGGGAGTCTTAATTCTGATCTTGAGGGGGGAGAGGGGTTCTGCCCGTTTAAAATCCTTCGCCACCTCTTCTGGTGTTGCAGCGGTGTCCTCACTGTAGCACCGCCGGTAGGAATTCTGCTGGGAACCTACCATTCATATGGGACGAGCCCTGACCCTGGCAAATGGGTGGGGGCTGGGGCGGATATAGAAGGTCAGTTGGAAGTACAGCCCCACCGGACCTCTGCCCTTAAGAGGAAAATCCTCCCTAAATCTTAGGCCTTTAGTGCTCATATCCCCATTCTACCATTGGAAGTATTGATTTAGATTAAACATATCTGTGAGCTGAAAAGAAAATTGCACTGTTAACAGCAAAAATAAAGATTTTAGTCTGTGATTATCATCCCCAGTGCCAGTCTAGTTTTGCTAAATATTTCTGCAATTACTTTTGAAACCTTTTTCCACACCATTCCACCATGTTCTACAGGAATGCTTTTATAAATTTAACCTGGATTTCTAATTCTTGGAAAATCAATTGTTCAAAGGGTGATGTGATCAGGTTGGTGAATTTTGCAGGCAGACTCGGTTCCTGAAAGCATTGGAATCAGCCGATGCTGTAAATGCCAAAGTACTAGCCACCGGGGATGTGCTTGTATTGTAGCTGACTGAGAGTCTGCTCCACCGTAATCTTTTCCCAGCAACTTCCATCAGACTAATGCAGTTTGGATACTTGATGCACCGTGATACACACCCAGCGTGACACACTATTTTCATCACACATTTGAGGACCCATCAAATATGGTGGGTTGGCAGATGCCAAAAAATAAATTGCAAGTTATCTCAATGTGACAATGTCTGGTTAATGCCACAAGCATCGTATTGATTGACTCAGCACCGATGCGCTGGACTGGGAATCAGAAATCAATGCATCAGTAAACTCGGTGTGACAGAATTATTGACCCTTTCTCCCGTTTACATGTGCTAAAGAACTTCTTAATACTGACACTATGTTTGAATCTTTCATTAGTTCTTTGGCATAGGATGTACCATGAGTATTTGGTAAAATGTTAAGGTGTAAAACTCAGTATGGTTTTTGGAGTATTCTCTGTTTGATGTTTATGACACTGACAGCAGTGCTCCATGTCTGAGTTAGCATTATGTCACATCATGTAAAACTAATTGACATTGTCACCATATCAGAGTAACCAGGAAGGAAACCGTCCAGCTCTAAACAAGTTATTTTTGGGGATTTCATCCCATTTGAGAAGTATCATTTGTTTCTGTAGTATTTTCTTCTCTTATGGTGACTGCTGGAATCATGCAGCACACTATGGTCCAGAAATTTGATTGCACCACGCCCGTTTTACAGGCACCCATGGGTCCAATATGGCAGGAAGAGGCGTGCTTATTCTGCGCCAGAAGTGCACTACCCGCCATGTTGGATTGGGCTTCTCGGTAGACGTCCAGTGCACACAACGGAAATATTATACTCATCTATCCATTCAGGACAATACTAGAACTGTTCTGAATAAATTTAAATCATCCTACTATGGATTGATTCAGATTTGAAATTGGATATAGAGCTAATCCATACTTTAGAACTGTCTGATAAGAGCATTGTCTTCTCATGAAAGCCTAAAAGTTTACATTGTGATATTTTTCAGGGAAGATTAAAGAACATGCCATTGCCCAAGGCCAGCATGGAAGTGTATATGAGTGCCTTCCCTGCAGGAATGGATGTAGCTCATGTCAAGATGACAGTCCCTGCCACGCAGAGGAGGACAAGCACCTGCGCATTGCCATCATCGCATTCGAGGCTTTCTGCATGATGTTGGATTTCATCGCTATGCTAGTGGTCTACCAATTCCGCAGGTGTAAGGTAAATATTAGACTCCTTAACAATGTATTGATGCTGAAGCGAGGATGTTTACAGAGGTCTTGTGGGTCAAAAGGCAAATACAGGTATGAGAATTAGAGGGTAAAACAACCTATAGGGGAAAATTCCATTAGAATAATCTTTTTCCTGAATACACTCCTTTTCAGACATCGTGTCCAATCCACCCTCAGACCAAGTGTTTTAGCAATGGGACAGCTTGGTGGTAAAGAGTCATTGGGCTGTGCCACTGACTAGTAGGATAGGAGTTTACATCTGTGATTCCTCCCCAGTTGAGTCCCCTTGACATCATGACAGAGGCAGGCCGAGACCAACGCTTACTCACAGGATGAAGCAAGGAAGGGAAGTTAAGCAGCAGCTTTGGCAAATGTCTAGGAGTAGATCTCCTACTCCTCCGTGGCCATTTTTTTTGGCTGTATAAATGCAAGTTTAAAGAGGTGGAAACTGAAAAAACTATTGATCACAGAGTCTGCTGATGCTTTTGGCGCTATTCCCAGGCTTTCCCTTGCCTCACTGGTATCATTCTTGCCTCTGAGTCAGAAGCTTGTGGGTTCAAACCCCACTCCAGGATTTGAGTACATCATCTAGGCTGGCAATTCAATGCAGTACTGAAGGAGTTCTGTATTGTTGGATGTGCTATCGTTCAGATGCTTACAACAGTAAGAATGGGGGATGCAGAGTGTGTGAGGTGCTAGGTTGAGTCTGTACATTTGGCTCGGCTGGCTCCTTCTCTAAGGCACTCGGAGGAGTAGAAGTGGAACGTACTTTGCAATGCTTTCAGTAATACACCCCTTGAAGCGTAGATGCACATGGCAATGCAGACTGCAGTGTGTTACACTGGATTGCTGCATTGTGGACTTCTCTGTGCAAGAATGACTGAGTGAGCAAATAAGGAGATAGCTAATAAATGAAAGTCAGCACGGATTTCTTAAAGGCAAATTGTGTTAACTTGATTGAGTTCTTTGATGAAGTAACGGAGAGGGTTGATGAGGGTAGTGTAGTTGATGTTGTATATATGGACTTTCAAAAGCCATTTGATTAAGTACCACATAATAGACTTGTTAGCAAAATTAAAGCCCATGGGACTAAAGCGACAGTGGCAACATGGATACAAAATTGGCCAGGGGACAGAAAGCAGAGTAGATGTGAATGGTTATTTTTCAGACTGGAGGGAAGTATACAGTGGTGTTCCCCAGGGGTCAGTATTAAGACCACTTCTCTTTTTAATATATATTAATGACTTGGACTTGGATATGGAGGGTATCATTTCAAAGTTTGCAGATAAGTCAGAAATGTAGTAAACAATGTGGAGGATAGTAAGATATTTCAGGGGGACATAGGCATACTGGTGAAATGGGCAGACACATGGCAGATGAAATTTAGCACAGAGAAGTGTGAAGTGATGCATTTTGTTAGTTAGAATGAGGAGAGGCAATATAAATTAAATGGAACAATTTTAAAGGAGGTGCAGGAACAGAGAGACCTGGGGATGCACATACACAAATCTTTGAAGGTGGCAGGTGAAGTTGAGAAGGCTGTTAAAAAAGCATATGGATTCCTGAGCTTTATTAATAGAGGCATAGAGTACAAAAGCAAGGAAGTTATGCTAAACCTTTATTAAATACTGGTTAGGCCTCAGCCGGAGTATTGTGTTCAATTCTGGGCACCACACTTTAAGAAGGATGTCAAGGCCTTAGAGAGGGTGCAGAAGAGATTTAATAGAATGGGACCAGGGATGAGGGACTTCAGTAATGTGGAGAGACTGGAGAAGCTGGGGTTGTTCTCCTTAGAACAGAGAAGGTTAAGGGAGATTTGATAGAGGTGTTCAAAATCATGAAGATGTTTTGATAGAGAAAATAAGGAGAAACTGTTTCCAGTGGCAGACCAGTCGGTAACCAGAGGACACAGATTTAAGGTGATTGGCAAAAGAGCGAGAGGTGACATGAGGAAACATTTTTTTATGCAGCGAGTTGTAATGATCTGGAATGCACTTCAGTAGTAACTTTCAAAAGGGAATTGGTAAATACATGAAGGGAAAAAAATACAGGGTACAGGGAAAGAGCATGGGAATGGGACTAAATGGATTGCTCTTTCAAAGAGCCCGTGCAGGCATGATGGGCCGAATGGCCTCCTATGCTGTACTTACTATGATATGATACTATGATACTATCTCATTGAAACATATAAGATTCTGAGTGGGTTTGACAGGGTAGATGCTGAGAGCATGTTTCCCCTGGCTGGAGAGTCTAGAACTAGTGGACATAATCTCAGGATAAGGGGTCGGACATTTAGGACTGAGATGAGGAGGAATTTCTTCACTCAGAGGGTCACAAATATTTGGAATTCTCTACCCCAGAGTGCTGTGGATGCTCAGTCGTTGAGTATATTCAAGACTGAGATTGATAGATTTTTGGACTATAAGGGAATCAAGGGATATGGGGATCGGGTGGGAAAGTGGAGTTGAGGTCGAAGATCAGCCATGATCTTATTGAATGGCGGAGCAGGCTCGAGGGGCCGTATGACTTACTCCTGCTCCTGTTTCTTATGTTTCTTATGATAAGCAATGAAAAACAAAAGGGGGAATTTTAATCCCCCTTGTTCGGTGGAAACTGGGCGGAATAGGAGTTAAAATGGAGCGGGTCAATTTCCCGCACATCTCCAAGGCGATTTCGAATTCATACATTTATGCAAATGGAGGTCCTTTGACATACATTGGACCCCGATTACATTTTGACCACCAACTCAGTGGGTTGTCCACCGTGGCCACCCCGCTCAGGTCTGCAGGAAGAAGAGGCTCTGTAAGGTAAGTGTTAAACGTTCCTTTGTGGGTCCAGGAAGAGCCCCACAAGGAAAGTCTGGACGTCTGCTGCCCCGGGCTCCCCCCCCCCATCCCACCCATGAGGCTTTGCTGGAAATCCTCCCCCCTCCCCCTCCACGATATGCCCGAGTGCTGGCTGGTGGCTTCTGGACCCCCCTGATCTTCTACCGCTGGCAACCGGTCATCTGCCTCTTTCTGCCTCGGGTGGGTGGGTGTAAAGGATGCTCGGCCAGGAGCTAAAATTCCCCCTAAAAGATAGCAACCATGATATCTTGTGGAGGAGATCTCTGAATTCAGCTTCCCATACCATTGCCTTGATGGCCTTTTCCTCATAAGAAATGAAGGGTTGCAGCTTTGATGACCCCCCTCCCCGCCAATCTGCAAGCACTGCCGCTTGTTATGTAGAGTCTTCTACTGCAAGCAGATATAAAAGAGACATATGTAAGAGAGATGAATGTGAGATGTGTTGTACCAAAATGCCCAAGAAACAGCCACCTTATTATGTAAGTTTGTGAACATGCAGCTGTAAGGAACCTTGTGCTGGCATAGCATTTGATCCTTGATGCTTGGCCCATTTAATGGCCCACATGGGCAGCACTGTGATAGGGCAACATGACACAGTGAAACAGAAGAAAATGAGTGTGTCTGTACATTTACAAAGATGAGCAGTTGGAAATTTCCTACATTCTCCCTCTGTGATGCTGTCCCAAGTTTACCCTGAGCAGTTAGGCAAGACAGCCTATTAATATGTTGTGACATTTTTGCGCATTTACTTTGGCAACTTCACCTAGACCAAAACATTTCTTCCTCACTTGCTCCCAGGTTTGGGCCACAGTTGATATTGCATTGATGCACACCTCACCTCCATCCATACTGCTCTGGCAGTACTCTTTATTGCTGGCTTGCCCTCCCATTAGGATGATCTTTTGCCATAAGCCCACCTACAGTATGACCTTAAAAGCCTGCTCCTGAATGAATCCATTTTACGCCCAGTCATTTTTGGGGCATCAAATGTGAAATCCAGTTTTAAGGTCAGCCAGCACCCTTTAAGAGATGCTGGCACCGGATATCCTGCAGGTGACCTCGACACACTCCCAGAGCATCGTGCGCTACATGCTGGGAGCATCATCAAACCACACTGAAGAGTTGACTTCGTATTATGGCATGAGGTCAACTAATTGATGTGCAGTCATAGAATCATACAGCACAGAAGGAGGATCGTGCCTGTGCCAGCTCTTTGAAAGAGCTATCCAATAAATCCTATTCCCCTGCTCTTTCCCCATAGCCCAGCAATTTTTTTCCCCTTCATGTATTTATCCAATTCCCTTTTGAAAGTCACGATTGGATCTGCTTCCACCACCCTTTCAGGCAGTGCATTCCAGATCCTTATAACTCGCTCCGTAAAATAAATTCTCCTGATCTCCCGTCTGGTTCGTTTGCCCATTACCTTAACTCTGTATCCTCTGTTAACCGACCCACCTGCCAGTGGAAACAGTTTCTCCCTATCTACTCTATAAAAACCCCTCATACTTTTGAACACATCTATTAAATCTCCCCTTAATCTTCTCTGCTCTAAGGAGAACAATCTCAGCTTCTCCAGTCTCTCCACCGTAAGTCAGACCACATTATTGACCCCGAGGAGTCAGTCCCGTATGTAGCAATTAATAAATTTGGAATTGGCACAAAATAGCAAGTCGGTTGGTGGGTTGGTGTTGAAGGGGCAAGTTAAGACTGGCATAAACTCGCTAAACAGAAAAGAACAGCAAGAAGCAACATTTACAATGTGACAATTTTGGGCACCTTCTTTGGCAAAGATGATGGCAATGTAATGTAACTTGTACTTCCATGGAAATGATGAAAACGATCTTCATGGTCCAAAGCAACACCCTTGCTCCTACAGACTTTATTTCACCATTCCTTTCATTTGTGATAAAAATGTTATGCTTAGTCAGGCATTTACAAATTGCCTTCAAACCCCTTTAACAGTCGCATTCTTACATAACGTTTAATTTCTAATGCATTTCTCGTTGCTTTTTTTTTAAGTATGACACAATGTGATTTTTTTTTTACTTCTATTAAGTATGCCCTTAGGTAATGTCTTATTAGTTTGAAACCTACTCTGGCAACACATCAGGTGCATTAAAATAAGCCTTGTGGGTCCAAATCTCATTTATGTTCACTGAAAGATCTGAACAATCGAGCCCCAAATAATGCCGCAATTGGTCACAAGACTGTTACGGTTCTACATGTAAATGAATGCCATTACATTACAAAGAAAAGAGGACTCAGGCACACATGCTGATGAAAGTAAATAAAAACCAATCCAAAGAACTCCTGGAATCACACTTAGCGTTCAGAACAGTTACTTAAAGACAACCTATTTAAATGCATGTACAAAGCTAGATAGCATTCGGGGCATTGTAACCTGTTCGCACAGGGATGCAAGTCGATAAATTTTTGGACTCTAAGGGAATCAAGGGATATGAGGATCGGGTGGGAAAATTGAGTTGAGATCGAAGATCAGCCATGATCTGATTGAATGGCGGAGCAGGCTCGAGGGGCCATATGGACTACTCCTGCTCCTATTTCATATGTTCTTAGGTTCTTAACTCAGAAAGCATGTGCAATGTAGGAAGATCCCACTGATAAAAGTCCATGGGCGCCAAAGGTTCTTTTTTTACAATCCCCCCCCCCCCAAAAAAAGAAATGCTAAGGAGGAAGAATATCAAGTAGAATCGCAGGTTGTTCTGTCAGTGATATCAGGCAAAGTGGCACAGTGATGTTTTTCTGAATCATTGTATGATGCGCTGATAAACGGATGAGAAAAGGTTTACCAAACATACTTTCATAGAGGTAGTGCACATTGATTTAGTCATTCATTGTGACTAAGTTTGCTGCGGATGTCACAAAACCTCTCCAACAAATTTCAGTGAGTTAAAAAGGGGTCTTACCCAGGTGGATTGGAATCAGAAATTGGTAGGCAAAACAGTAATTGAACAATGGGAGGCCTTCAAGGAGGAGTTGGTTCGGGTACAGAGTGGATACATCCCTACAGGGGGAAAGGAAGGGCATCCAAAGCTACAGCTCCCTGGATGACTAAAGATATAGACATTAAAATGAAACAGAAAAAGGAGACTTATGACGAATGTAAGGTTCATAATATAGTAGAGAACCAGGCTGAATACAGAAAGTACAGAGGAATTCTCTACCACAGAAGGCAGTGGAGGCCAAGTCATTAGATGTATTCAAGAAGGAGATAGATATATTTCTTAATGCTAAAGGGATCAAGGGATATGGGGAAAAAGCGGGAACAGGGTACTGAGTTAGACGATCAGCCATGATCATTTTGAATGGCGGAGCAGGCCCGAAGGACCGAATGGCCTACTCTTGCTCCTATTTTCTATGTTTCTATGTTTCTAAGAAATCTAAAAAAGGGAGGGAATAAGAGGGGCAAAGAGAGTGTATGAGACTAGATTAGCGGCTAACATAAAAGGGAACCCAAAAGCTTTTTCGTAACACATATATAGTAAAAGGGTAGTCAAAGGAACTGTGGGACCGATTAGGGATAGAAAAGGAGATCTTCTTGTGGAGGCAGAGGGCATGGTTGAGATACTAAATGAACACTTTGCATCCATCTTCACTGGAGAAGAGGACGCTGCCATTGTAACAGTAAAGGAGGATGTAGTAGCGATATTGGATAGGATAAAAATAGACAAAGAGGAGGTGCTTAAAAGATTGGAATTACTCAAAATAGAAAAGTCACCCGGTCCAGATGGGATGCATCCTAGGTTACTGAGGGAAGTAAGGGTGGAAATTGCGGAGTCTCTGGCCACAATCTTCCAATCCTCCGTAGATATGGGGATAGTGCAGGTGGACTGGAGGATTGCAAATGTCACACCCCTGTTCAAAAAAGGGAGAGAGATGAACATGACAATTGCAGGCCAGTCAGCCTAACGTCAGTGGTGGGGAAACTTTTAGATACAATAATCCGGGAAAAAATTAATTTGGCACTTGGAAAAGTATGGGCTAATAAATGAAAGTCAGCACGGATTTGTTAAAGGAAAATCGTGTTTGACTAACTTGAATGAGTTCTTTGATGGTAGAGGCAGGGACCCTCAACTCTTTTAAAAAGTACCTGGACCTGCACCTAAAGTGGTGTAAGCTGCAAGGCTACGGACCAGGTGCTGGAAGGTGGGATTAGAATGGGCACCTGGTTGTTCTTCGAGCCAGTGCGGACAGGATGGGCTGAATGGCCCCCTTCTGTGCTGTATCTATTCTATGGTTATATGGTTCTAAGTAACGGAAAGGGTTGATGAGGGTAGTATGGTTGATGTGTATATGGACTTTCAAAAGGCATATGACACGTTCATATATAAGACTTGTTATAAAAATTAAAGCATATGGAATTAAAGGGAAAGTGGCAGCATGGATACAAAATTGGCCAGGGGACAGAAAGCAGAGAGTGGTGGTGAACAGTTGTTTTTCAGACTGGAGGGAAGTATACAGTGGTGTTTCCCAGGGGCCAGTATTAAGACCATTGCTCTTTTTGATTTATTTTAATGACCTGGGCATGGGTATAGAGGGTATAATTTTAAAGTTTGCAGATGACACTAAACTCAGAAATGTAGTAAACAATGTGGAGGATAGTAACAGACTTCAGAAGGACATGGACAAACTGGCGAAATGGGCAGACACATGGCAGAATCTGCCACCATCAACATCTTGGGGGTCACCATTGACCAGAAACTTAACTGGACCAGTCACATAAAGACTGTGGCTACAAGAGCAGGTCAGAGGCTGGGTATTCTGCGGTGAGTGACTCACCTCCTGACTCCCCAAAGCCTTTCCACCATCTACAAGGCGCAAGTCAGGAGTGTGATGGAATACTCTCCACTTGCCTGGATGAGTGCAGCTCCAACAGCACTCAAGAAGCTCGACAGCATCCAGGACAAAGCAGCCTGCTTGATTGGCACCCCATCCACCACACTAAACATTCACTCCCTTCACCACCGGCGCACTGTGGCTGCAGAGTGTACCATCCACAGGATGCACTGCAGCAACTCGCCAAGGCTTCTTCGACAGCACCTCCCAAACCCGCGACCTCTACCACCTAGAAGGACAAGAGCAGCAGGCACATGGGAACAACACCACCTGCACGTTCCCCTGCAAGTCACACACCATCCCGACTTGGAAATATATCGCCGTTCCTTCATTGTCGCTGGGTCAAAATCCTGGAACTCCCTTCCTAACAGCACTGTGGGAGAACCGTCACCACACGGACTGCAGCGGTTCAAGAAGGCGGCTCACCACCACCTTCTCGAGGGCAATTAGGGATGGGCAATAAATGCTGGCCTCGCCAGCGACGCCCACATCCCGTGAACGAATAAAAAATAAAATCCGCGTAGCCCTGCAAATTTTTTCAGTTCCCTTTTGAAGGCCATGATTGAATCTGCCTCCACCACCCCCTCGGGCAGTGCATTCCAAATCCTAACCACTCACTGTTGAAAAAAATGTTACTCATGTCACCTTTGATTCTTTTGCCAATCACCTTAAATCTATGTCCTGTGGTTCTTGATCCTTTTGCAAACGGGAATAGTTTCTCTCTATCTACTCTGTCTAGATCCTTCATGATTTTGAATACCTTTATCAAATCTTCCTCCCTTACTTCCCTCAGCAACCTAGAAAGCATCCCATCTAGACTGGGTGAATTATCTACTTTAAGTACAGCTAGCCTTTCAAGTAACTCGTCTTTATCAATTTTTAGCCCATCCAGTATCTCAACTAAATGAAAGTCTGGCAGCATCTTCTTCCTTGGTAAAGACAGATGCAAAGTACTCAGTTAGTATCTCAACCATCCCCTCTGCCTCCATGAGTAGATCTCCTTTATGGTCCCTAATTGGCCCCACCCCTCCTCTTACTATCTGTTTACTGTTTACATGCCTTAATAAGACTTTAGCTATAGTTATAAGCTATATGACTGGGGACTTCAACTATCCTAATATAGATTGGGATAACAATAATAATATAAGGGGCAGAGAAGGGGAGGAATTTTTGAAATGTGTTCAGGATAACTTTCTTAACCAAAACGTTTCCGGCCCAATGAGGAAGGAGGCATTGCTGGACTTGGTTCCAGGGAATGAGGTGGCCAAGTGGAGCAGGTGTCAGTGGGGGAGCAGCGATCATGGCATCATAAGGTTTAGAATAGCTATGGAAAAGGACACGGACCACTCTAATGTAAAAATATTCAATTGGAGGAGGGCCAATTTCAATGGGATGAGAACAGATCTGGGTAAATTGGAATCAAAGATTGGCAGGCAAAACTGTAATTGAATAGTGGCCGGCCTTTAAGAAGGAGATGGTTCGGGTAGAGTCTAGGTACATTCCCACAAGGCAGAAAGGTAGGACAACTAAAGCCAGAGCTCCCTGGATGACAAAGGAGATAGTGAGTAAGATGAAATGGAAAAAGGGGGCGTAAGACAGATGTCAGGTTGATAACACAAGTGAGAACCAGGCAGAATATAGAAAGTTCAGTGGGGAAGTGAAAAAGGAAATAAGAGGAGCAAAGAGAGAGTATGAGAATAGACTGGTGGCCAACATAAAAGGGAATCCAAACATCTTCTATAGGCATTTAAACAGTAAATAGGTAGTAAGAGGAGGGGTGGGGCCAATTAGGGACCATAAAGGAGATCTACTCATGGAGGCAGAGGGGGTGGCCGAGGTACTAAATGAGTACTTTGCATCTGTCTTTACCAAGGAAGAAGATGCTGCCAGAGTCTCAGTAAAGGAAGTTATAGTTGAGATACTGGATGGGCTAAAAATTGATGAAGAAGAGGTACTTGAAAGGCTAGCTGCACTTAAAGTAGATAAGTCACCCGGTCCGGATGGGATGCATCCTAGGTTGCTGAGGGAAGTAAGGGAGGAAGTTACGGAGGTACTGGCCATAATCTTCCAAACATCCGTAGATACAGGGGTGGTGCCAGAGGACTGGAGTATTGCAAATGTTACACCCTTGTTCAAAAAAGGGTGTAAGGATAAACCCAGCAACTATAGGCCAGTCAGTTTAACTTCAGTGGTAGGGAAAATTTTAAAAACGATAATCCGGGACATAATTAACAATCACTTGGACGAGTATAGATTGATTTGGGAAAGCCAGCACAGATTTGTTAAAGGCAAATCATGTTTAACTAACCTGATAGAGCTTTTTGATGAGGTAACAGAGAGGGTAGATGAGGGCAATGCAGTTGATGTGGTGTATATGGACTTTCAAAAGGCGTTTGATAAAGTGCCGCATGGTAGGCTTATCATCAAGATTGCGGCCCATGGAATAAAGGGGGCAGTAGCAACATGGATATATAATTGGCTAAGTGACAGGAAACAGAGAGTAGTGGTGAATGGTTGTTTTTCGGACCGGAGGGAGGTATACAGTGGTGTTCCCCAGGGGTCGGTGCTGGTACCATAGCTTTTGCACCTCTCTGTAATTTCCCTGCAATTCTGCTCCTCTATATCTTTCCCACTAGTTGGTGACCTATAGACTACATCCAGTAGTGTAATGGCACCTCTTTTATTTCTTAACTGTAACCAAATAGATTCTGTCCTTTACTCCTCCTGTACATCCTCTCTCTCCAGTACTGCAATATTCTCCTTAATCAAAACTTCCATCCCTCCTCCTTTCTTTCCTTCCCTATCTCTCCTGAACACTTTGTATCCAGGAATATTTAGTACCCATTCCTGCCCTTTTTTGAGCCAGGTCTCCGTTATCGCCACAACATCGTATTCCCATGTGGCTATTTGGGCCTGCAGCTCACCAACCTTGGAAGTTTAAGGGGAGATTTGATAGAGGTGTTCAAAATCATGAATGGTTTTGACAGAGTAAATAAGGAGAAACTGTTTCCAGTGGCAGAAGGGATGGTAACCAGAGGACACAGATTTAAGGTGATTGGCAAAAGAGCCAGAGGCGAGATGTGGAAGCATTTTTTTATGCAGCGAGTTGTAATGATCTGGAATGCACAGCCTGAAAGGATGGTGGAAGCAAGTTCAGCAGTAACTTTCAAAAGGGAATTGGATATATACCTGTAGGGAAATAACTTACAGGACTATGGGGAAAGAGCTGGGGAATGGGACTAATTGGATAGCTCTTTCAAAGAGCCGGCACAGGCACGATGGGCTGGATGGCCTCCTCCTGTGCTGTACCTACTTTGATACAATGATACGATGAACAAAGCCTCATCATTCACCTCCAGCTCAGCCTTCCTTTACCCTTCTGTGCTGTATAGGCATAATCTTGGTTTTTGGTAAACTGAGGTTGGGCCCCCGCCTCTTTCCTTCTACTCAGTTATCATGATGGTGGCAACCAAGAAACCAATGAGAACTGAAGCATCTGTATATTCCAGGTTTTTAAATAGATCCTGGTCTATTCTTGCACCTTTAAGCTCACTGCCTTCTGTGTCTCTACTTCCCATTGCATTGCTCCTGATATTGTCTAGAACAAAACTGAACAAGATAAGTGATAAAGTGCAGCCCGGACAAAACCGTGCCTTCACTTCACTCTTTTCTTGCATTTTTCCTTAAATATTCTTAAGACTTTGTTTCCTGGTGCATCTCTTTCAGTGATTTTCCCAGCTGCCCCATAGAGTTCCAGCAACTCACAGACACCGTCTTGCCAAACTGAAACGTATATCTGCTTATAGTTTATGAACCCACTCACAGACCCGTCCACACTCACAATACTTTTCAGTCATCTGTGTTAGTTTGAAGATCTATTGGAGGAAAAAACAGCATGTATTTATATTGTGCTTTACCACATCCTCAGGATATCCCAGAGGACTTCATATCCAATGAATTACTTTTGAAGTGCAGTCACTTCAGTGGCACTGAAAGCACTGGCAGTGGCAGCAACTAATTTGCATACAGCAAGGTCAGCGAATGAATAAATGACCAAACAATCTGTTTTTGTTGGTGTTCACTGAAGGATGAATATTGGCCAGGACACTGGGTTAATTCCCTACCCTTCGTTGAATACTGCCGTAGGATGTTTTGCATCCATCTAAACAGTTCTGAAAATTGGTCGTTTTGCCACTAAATAAAAAGGAATTGAATAGATGTTATAACAGATACATTGACAAATACTTTGAAAGTTAATGAAAATAATTATTTCACTAAGAAATATGATTGTTTGGTTTAAGTTGAACCAGTCAGATACATTTAGTATATTAATATTTTAATATTGTAAAGTATGCATTTCAGCTTAAAGAATATGCCTTAATAGCAGATACGATAGTATAAGAGAGACATCATGGCTGTATCATATTTGCACCGTGGTGTTGGGGAAACTTTTAGAGACAATAATCTGGGACAAAATAAATTGGCACTTGTAAAAGTATGGACTAATAAATGAAAGTCAATATGGATTTGTTAAAGGAAAATCATGTTTGACTCACTGGATTGAGTTCTTTGATGAAGTAACGGAGAGGGTTGATGAGGGTAATGCGGTTGATGTTGTATGTATGGACTTTCAAAAGGCATTTGATAAAGTACCACATAATAGACTTGCTAGCAAAATTACAGTCCATGGAATTAAAGGGACTGTGGCAGCGAGGATACAAAATTGGCTAGGGGACAGAAAGCAGAGAGTGGTGTACAGTGGTGTTCCCCAAGAGTCAGTATTAGGACCATTGCTCTTTTTGATATATATTAACGACCTGGACGTGGATATAGAGGATATTATTTCAAAGTTTGCAGATGACACTAAACTCAGAAATGTAGTAAACAATGTGGAGGATAGTGACAGACTTCAGAAGGACATAGACAAACTGGTGAAATGGGCAGACATATGGCAGATGAAATTTAACACAGAGAAGTGCGAAGTGATGCATTTTGTGGTAGGAAGAATGAGGAGAGGCAATATAAACTAAATGATACAATTTTAAAGGGGGTGCAGAAACAGTGAGACCTGGGAGTGCACATACACAAATCTTTGAGGGTGGCAGGACAAGTTGAGAAGGCTGTTAAAAAAGCATACGGATTCTTGGGCTTTATTAATAGAGGCATAGGGTACAAAAGCAAGGAAGTTATGCTAAACCTTTATAAAACACTGGTTAGACCTCAGCTGGAGTGTTGTGTTCAATTCTGGGCACCACACTTTAAGAAGGATGTGAAGGCCTTGGAGAGGGTGCAGAAGACATTTACGAGAATGGTGCCAGGGATGAGGGACTTCAGTTATGTGGAGACAGACTGGATAGCTGGAGTTGTTCTCCTTAGAACAGAGAAGGTTAAGGGGAGATTTGATAGAGGTGTTCAAAATGATGAACGGTTTTGACAGAGTAAATAAGGAAAAACTGTTTCCAGTGGCAGACAGTTCGGTAACCAGATCATGCAGATTTAAGGTGATCGGAAAAAGAGCCAGAGGCGACTAGAGGAAACATTTTTTTATGCAGCAAGTTGTAATGATCTGGAATGCACTGCCTGAAAGGGTGGTGGAAGCAGATTCAATAGTAACTTTCAAAAAAATTTACCGAGCTGTGGGGAAAAAGCAGGGGAGTGGGACTAATTGGATAGCTCTTTCAAAGAGCCGGCACAGGCATGATGGACTGAATAGCCTCCTCCTGTGCTGTACTTACTATGTTACTATGATGAGTCTCAAGTGGGAGCTATACGGTGTCCATGAAATATGTGCTGTACAGCTGTTGGACTTAGCTGATGTCCCATGGGAGTGATTTCCCAGCTTTACCTGGTGTGTGATGTAACTGCAGGTGAAGGAGCCACAGCTGTTGAGGAGAAAGTTAAAAATGGAACCCACAGTTCTGGAAACGGTGGATGGATTTTGATTTGAAAGAGTATAGGTTTAGAACAGTAAGCATGGCACACATACTTAGTAAGGAAGGTCTATTGGGAAAAAATGAAAACAGAAAAGAGTTTGGATGTGATTATTGATCATTTGTTGAATATATCCAATCAAATATGAATCTGTTATTAACAAAGGTAAGCGTACTGGGAGGTACCTTGAGGACTTTTGATTTTGTCAAGATAAGGTCAATCATATGCTGGATGCAACTCAGGGGCATATGACGATAAAGTTATAAAAAAATATTCTGACCTTATGTGGGCCATTGGTCAGGCCACATTTAGAACACTTGGGCTTTGATATTTGTTTGCACAGCACTCATTTTCAGGTGAGAAACAGGCACTGAATGTTCCAAAATGGTGTGTGCTCAGTACGTGCTGGAAGTGCACAACATGCCATGTTAGTTAGGGCACCCTACAGTTGGTCAGGCCACTCGCCTGAAAATGGCGTTAAGCCCATTGCCCCTGCAAATTTTTTTTTTAATTCATTCATGGGATGTGGGCATCACTGGCAAGGCCAGCATTTATTGCCCATCCATATTGCCCTTGAGAAGGTGGTGGCGAGCCGCCTTCTTGAACTGCTGCAGTCCGTGTGGTGAAGGTTATCCCACAGTGCTGTTAGGTAGGGAGTTCCAGGATTTTGACCCAGCGATGATGAAGGAACGATGATATATTTCCAAGTCGGGATGATGTGTGATTTGAAGGGGAACATGCAGGTGGTGTTGTTCCCATGTGCCTGCTGCCCTTGTCTAGGTGGTAGAGGTGGCGGGTTTGGGAGGTGCTGTCGAAGAAGCCTTGGCGAGTTGCTGCAGTGCGTCCTGTGGATGGTACACACTGCAGCCACGTTGCGCCGGTGGTGAAGGGAGTGAATGTTTAGGGTGGTGGATGGGGTGCCAATCAAGCGGGCTGCTTTGTCCTGGATGGTCTCGAGGTTCTTGAGTGTTGTTGGAGCTGCACTCATCCAGGCAAGTGGAGAGTATTCCATCACAGTCCTGACTTGTGCCTTGTTGATGGTGGAAAGGCTTTGGAGAGTCAGGAGGTGAGTCACTCGCCACAGAATACCCAGCCTCTGACCTGCTCTTGCAGCCACAGTATTTATGTGGCTGCTCCAGTTAAGTTTCTGGTCAATGGTGACTCCCAGGACGTTGATGGTGGGGGATTCGACGATGGTAATGCCATTGAATGTCAAGGGGAGGTGGTTAGACTCTCTCTTGTTGGAAATGATCATTGCCTGGCACTTGTCTGGCTCGAATGTTACTTGCCACTTATCAGCCCAAGCCTGGATGTTGTCCTTCTTCATTATCTGAAGGGTTGCGAATGGAACTGAACATTGAGCAATCATCGGCGAATATCCCCATTTCTGACCTTATGATGGAGGGAAGGTCATTGATGTAGCAGCTGAAGATGGTTAGGCCTAGGACACTGCCCTGAGGAACTCCTGCAGCAATGTCCTGGGGATAAGATGATTGGCCTCCAACAACCACTACCATCTTCCTTTGTGCTAGGTATGACTCCAGCCACTGGAGAGTTTCCCCCTGATTCCCATTGACTTCAACTTTGCTAGGGCTCCTTGCCGCCTTGATATCAAGGGGAGTCACTCTTACCTCACCTCTGGAATTCAGTTCTTTTGTCCATGTTTGGACCAAGGCTATAATGAGGTCTGGAGTCGAGTGGTCCTGGCGGAACCCAAACTGGGCATCGGTGAACAGGTTATTGGTGAGTAAGTGCCGCTTGATAGCACTGTCGACGGCATCTTCCATCACTTTGCTGATGATTGAGAGTAGACTGATGGGGCGGTAATTGGCCAGATTGGATTTGTCCTGTTTTTTGTGGACAGGACATGCCTGGGCAATTTTCCACATTGTCAGGTAGATGCCAGTGTTGTAGCTGCACTGGAACAATTTGGGTAGAGGCACAGCTAGTTCTGGAGTACAAGTCTTCAGCACTACAGCCGGGATGTTGTCGGGGCCCATAGACTTTGTTGTATCCAGTGCACTAAGCCGTTTCTTGATATAATGTGGAGTGAATCGAATTGGCTGAAGGCTGGCTTCTGTGATGGTGGGGATATCGGGAGGAGATCATCTACTCGGCACTTCTGGCTGAAGATGGTTGCAAACGCTTCAGCCTTGTCTTTTGCACTCAAATGCTGGACTCTGCCATCATTGAGGATGGGGATGTTTACAGAGCCTCCTCCTCCCGTTAGTTGTTTAATTGTCCACCACCATTCACGACTGGATGTTGCAGGACTGCAGAGATTTGATCTGATCCGTTGGTTGTGGAATCGCTTAGCTCTGTCTATTGCATGTTGCTTCTGCTGTTTAGCATGCATGTAGTCCTGAGTTGTGGCTTCATCAGGTTGACACCTCATTTTTGAGTACGCCTTGTGCTGCTCCTGGCATGCTTTTCTATAATCCTCATTGAACCAGGGTTGATCCCCTGGCTTGTTGGTATTGGTAGAGTGAGGAATATGCAGGGCCATGAGGTTACAGATTGTGCTGGAATACAATTCTTCTGCTGATGGCCCACACCACCTCATGGATGCCCAGTTTAGAACTGCTAGATCTTTTCTGAACCTATCCCATTTAGCAAGGTAGTAGTGCCACACAACACATTGGATGGTGTCCTCAGTGTGAAGACAGGACTTCCTCTCCACAAGGACTGTGTGGTGGTCACTCCTACCAATACTGTCATGAACAGATGCATCTGCGACAGGTAGATTGGTGAGGACGAGGTCAAGTCGGTTTTTCCCTCGTGTTGGTTCGCTCACCACCTGCCGCAGGCCCAATCTGGCAGCTGTGTCCTTCAGGACTAGGCCAGCATGGTCAATTATGGTGCTACCGAGCCATTCTTGGTGATGGATGTTGAAGTCCCCCACCCAGGGTACATTCTGTGCCCTTGCTACCCTCATTGCTTCCTCCAAGTGGTGCTCAACATGGAGGAGGACTGATTCGTCAGCGGTAGGTGGTAATCAGCAGAAGGTTTCCTTGCCCATGTTTGATCTGATGCCGTGAGATTTCATGGGGTCCGGACTCAATGTTGAGGATTCCCAGGGCCACTGCCTCCTGACTCTCTATCACTGTACTGCCACCTCTGGTGGGTCTGTCCTGCCGGTGGGATGGTGATGGAAGAGTCTGGGACTTTGGTTGAAATGTATGATTCTGTGAGTATGACTATGTCAGGCTGTTGCTTGACTAGTCTGTGGGGCAGCTCTCCCAATTTTGGCATAAGTCCCCAGACGTTAGTGAGGAGGACTTTGCAGGGTCGACTGGGCTTGGTTTGCCTTTGTCGTGTCCGGTGCCTAGTCGTCCAATGCTGGGTGGTCCGTTCGGTTTTATTTTTATTATGACTTTTTTTAGCAAGATTGTACAACCGAGTGGCTTGCTAAGCCATTTCAGAGGGCGATTAAGAATCAACTACATTGCCGTTGGTCTGGCGTCACATATAGGCACAAATCAGTGGCCTAATTCTTATTTCAGGCATCTTTCCAAAATTGGTTTACAACTGACCACAATGTCCAGTCAATTTTCTCAGGTCTTGAAAGGGACACCTGGAAATTGACACCAAAAAGGTAAGTAAAATATTTTTTGCTTACCTGAATGTCGAGCCAGGAGGAGTAGGACTGCTCCTTCTGGTTCCACATTACAACTGTGGGCCGTTTCCAGCCACCGCTCGTCCCCTCCCAATCGCCTCTCCCCTCCCGGACTTGCCTGCTGCCCTCAGCTGGTGTCCCAACTGGTTGACCTCGCTACGCCCATGACCAGGAGCTACCTCTGAGGCTGCGGCAACTGGAGCCCACATCTTGTGGATATGATACAAATGAGGCCGGCAGACGACTAATGTCTCGTGGTCATGCCAGTGGTCTCTTTAGGCACGTGCAGCATGCGCAGCGACCGGATCATGCTCCATTTCGGGCGTGATCCAGTTTCTAAGCCGGAGTGTGGGTTTGGGTGTTCTATCTTTATGAGGGGAGAGTTCAACAGTGAAAAGCATTATTCTGGGGCTTAGTGCTCCAGAGAAACACTCAGAGAGCTGAACTTGTACTAATTACGGGAAGGAAGATTGAAAGGTGCAAGTTGTTAAAACATTGAGATGAAAGCAGGTTATTTAACTGTGAGCATAGAACTACAGGACGAGTTTTAAATTAAAAAGCCTCAAGCAAAGCTTTGAGATTAGTAGTTTTTTTTCTGCACACAGTCTTGGAATCGACTTCCAGATGAAACCATTAATGTATCATTAGTATCTATAAGAAGTGCTGGATGAATATTTGGTTACGAATGTACAAATTGAAGTGTGTGGAATATGATGGTTTTGAGCTGTTGTGAATTTGTAAAATGACATGCCAAAGGAGCCAAACTTCCCAGGATATAAGGGTAGATTTTCCTCTATTCGAGTCCAGTTAGAGGACACAACTGCCCATGATTTTCCACCCCCAGGCTGGGGAAATTCCAGATACACATTAACATGTTTAAGCGCATGGCTGATCCAGGAGACTTGCCTGTTACTGGAGGGTAGGAGCTAAAAAGCCTCAAGCACTTCCATTCATCCTGGGGAGGGGTTAAATTAAAAACTTATCTTCCTGTCTTCAGCCGGCCCAGAGGATCCCCCGCTGACCCTCTGGTCAGGTTAGTTCTTTGTGCAGACCCACAGTACCAGCTTTTAAGAACATGGAGCATCCGCGATGCTGAGACTATCGTGGATAGCACTTTCAGAGAGGTGGTCACATCGCAGGTAGAGATTATGCAGGCAGAAAGGAAATGGGTGACCGCCAGGCAGAGTAAAAAGACCAGGCAGGTAGAGCAGGAGTCCCCTGGGGCCATCTCACTCTCAAACAGATATTCTGCTTTGCATAATGTTGGGGGAGATGGCTTATCAGGGGAAAGCAGCAAGAGCCAAGTTCGTGGCACCATGGGTGGCTCTGCTGCACAGGAGGGGAGGAAGAAGAGTGGCAGGGCTATAGGGGATTCAATTGTAAGGGGAACAGATAGGCGTTTCTGCGGCCGTAAACGTGACTCCAGGATGGTATGTTGCCTCCCTGGTGCTAGGGTCAAGGATGTCACGGAATGGCTGCAGGGCATTCTGGAGGGGGAGGGTGAACAGCCAGTAGTCGTGGTCCATATCGGTACCAACGACATAGGTAAAAAAAGGGATGAGGTCCTGCAAGGTGAATTCAAGGAGTTAGGAGATAAATTAAAAAGCAGGACCTCAAAGGTAGTGATCTCAGGATTACTACCAGTGACACGTGCTAGTGAGTATAGGAACAGGAGAATAGACAGGATGAATGCGTGGCTGCAGGGATGGTGTAGGAGGGAGGGATTTAGATTCCTGGGACATTGGGACCGGTTCTGGGGAAGGTGGGACGTGTACAAGCGGGACAGGTTACACCCGAGCAGGACCGGGACCAATGTCCTCGCGGGGGTGTTTGCCAGTGCTATTGGGGAAGGTTTAAACTAGAGTGGCAGGGGGATGGGAACCTTAGCGGGGAGTCAGAAGGGAGTAAAGTTGAGAGCAGCAAGAGAGGGAAAGATCCAGGGGAAATTTACAATACAAATAGTACAAACAGTTGTTCAAGAACAAGTGAAAGGGAAAAGTGTAGAGCAGTTGAAAGAAAGTGTAATTTAGACACTACAGATAAAGTGAAAACTAGAAAACTAGAAGGCATAAGGCGATTGTCCCAGCATCAAAGCTGAAGGTCAGACTAGGATGTGTGGCCCAACTAAGAGTTCTATATACAAATGCACGGAGTATAAGGAATAAATTAAATGAACTACAGGTTCAAATTCAAATTGGAGGGTATGACATGATAGCTATCACTGAGACATGGCTGCAGAATGGTCAGGATTGGGAACTAAATATATCGGGTTATAAGGTCTACAGGAGAGATAGGGAAAATGGAAGAGGGGGAGGAGTAGCCTTAGTGATTAGAGATGAAATCAATTCAATGATAAAGGAGGATATAACGAGAGGTAAGCAGCCAACAGAGACCTTATGGGTTGAATTGAGAAATAGGAAAGGATCTAAGACTATAGTGGGAGTTGTGTATAGGACCCCTGGCAGCAGCTCTGAAGTGCTAGATTGTATAAATGCAGAGATTAGACAAGCGTGTAAGAAAGGCATAGTGGTCTTAATGGGGGACTTTAACCTTCACATAGATTGGGAAAAGCAGACTAGCAACTGTCAGAAAGGTCGTGAATTTCTTGAGTGTGTCCGGGATAGTTTTCTACAGCAGTCTGTCCTAGAGGCAACAAGGGGGCAAGCCACACTAGATTTAGTAATGAGTAATGAACCAGATTTAGTTAACAGCTTAACTGTGCATGAACATCTATCCAGTAGTGTTTGAAAGGGAAAAAAGTGAATTAGCTGCTAAGATTCTAAACTTGGGTAAGGCCAACTTCAATGGGATGAGACAGAGACTGTCTACAGTAAACTGGGCAAATCTGTAAATGGGTAAAATGACTGATGATCAGTGGGAAATGTTTAAAGAAACATTTAATGAGATACAGAACTGGTTTATACCCCTGAGGGGCAAGAACTCTACTTGCCAAAAAAAACAGCCATGGACAACTAAAGAGGTAAGGGACAGTATAAGACACAAGGAAAGGGCATACAAAAAGGTAAAAAATGGCACAGATCCTGGCGAATGGGAAAGATACAAAGATCAACAAAGGGTCACAAAACAGATAGTAAGAACTACAAAAAGAGAGTATGAAAAGAAACTTGCAAGAGATACCAAAACCAATACGAAGAACTTTTATAGTTATATTAGGAAAAAGAGGGTGGTCAGGAGCAGTGTTGGCCCCTTAAAAACTGAAAGTGGGGATATTGTCATTGACAATGGGGAAATAGCGGACGTGTTGAATAATTACTTTGCGTCAGTATTCACAGTAGAAAAAGAGGATAGCATGCCGGAAATCCCAAGAAAACTAATATTGAATCGGGGACAGGGACTCAATAAAATTAACATAAGTAAAGCAACAGTAATGAAGAAAATAATAGCACTAAAGAGTAAACAAATCCCCAGGACCAGATGGTTTCCATCCCAGGGTTTTAAAGGAAGTAGGTGAGCACATTGCAGATGCCCTCACTATAATCTTTCAAAGTTCTCTAGATTCAGAAAATGTCCCTCTAGATTGGAAAATTGAACATGTCACTCCGCTTTTTAAGAAAGGAGAGAGAGGGAAACCGGGGAATTATAGACCAGTTAGCCTGACATCTGTTGTGGGGAAATTGCTGGAGTCTATAATTAAGGATAGGGTGACTGAACACCTCGAGAATTTTCAGTTTATCAGGGAGAGCCAGCATGGATTTGTGAATGGTAGGTCGTGCCTGACAAACCTGATTGAATTTTTTGAAGAGGTGACTAAAGTAGTGGACAGGGGAATGTCAATAGATGTTATTTATATGGACTTCCAGAAGGCATTTGATAAGGTCCCACATAAGAGACTGTTAGCTAAGATAGAAGCCCATGGAATCGAGGGAAAAGTACGGACTTGGTTAGGAAGTTGGCTGAGCGAAAGGCGACAGAGAGTAGGGATAATGGGTAAGTATTCACATTGGCAGGCTGTGACTAGTGGAGTCCCGCAGGGATCTGTCTTGGGGCCTCAATTATTCACAATATTTATTAACGACTTAGATGATGGCATAGAAAGTCTCATATCTAAGTTTGCCGATGACACAAAGATTGGTGGCATTGTAAGCAGTGTAGATAAAATTACAAAGGGATATTGATAGATTAGGTGAATGGGCAAAATTGTGGCAAATGGAATTCTGTGTAGACAAATGTGAGGTCATCCACTTTGGATCAAAAAAGGATAGAACAGGGTACTTTCTAAATGGTAAAAAGTTAAAAACTGTTGATGTCCAAAGGGACCTCGGGGTTCAGGTACATAGATCATTGAAGTGTCATGAACAGGTGCAGAAAATAATCAGTAAGGCTAATGGAATTCTGGCCTTTATATCTAGAGGACTAGAGTACACGGGGGCAGAAGTTATGCTGCAGCTATACAAAACCCTGGTTAGACCGCACCTGGAGTACTGTGAGCAGTTCTGGGCACCGCACCTTCGGAAGGACATATTGGCCTTGGAGGAAGTGCAGTGTAGATTTACTAGAATGATACCTGGACTTCAAGTGTTAAGTTACGAGGAGAGATTACACAAATTGGGATTGTATTCTCTAGAGTTTCGAAGGTTAAGTAGTGATCTAATCTTAGTTTATAAGATATTAAGGGGAATGGATAGGGCGGATAGAGAGAAACTATTTGCGCTGGTTGGGGATTCTAGGAGTAGGGGGCACAGTCTAAAAATTAGAGCCAGACCTTTCAGGAGCGAGATTAGAAAACATTTCTGCACACAAAGGGTGGTAGAAGTTTGGAACTCTCTTCCGCAAACGGCAATTGATACTAGCTCAATTGCTAAATTTAAATGTGAGATAGATAGCTTTTTGGCAACCAAAGGTATTAAGGGATATGGGCCAAAGGCAGGTATATTGAGCTAGATCACAGATCAGCCATGATCTTATCAAATGGCGGAGCAGGCACGAGAGGCTGAATGGCCTACCCCTGTTCCTATGTTCCTATAAGAAAGAGGAGAAGGAGTAGGCCATCCGGCCTCTTGAGCATGTTCCGCCATTCAATCAGGCCATGGCTGATCTTCGACCTCAACTTCACATTCCTGCCTGATCCCCATATCCCTTGATTCCTTTAGTGTCCAAAAATCTATTGATCTCAGTCTTGAATTACTCAACGACTGAACATCCACCGCCCTCTGGCGTAGAGAATTCCAAAGATTCACAAGCCTCCGAGTGAAGAAATTTTTCCTCATCTCAATCCTAAATGGCCAACCCCTTATCCTGAGACTATGTCCCCTGGTTGTAGACACTCCAGCCAGGGGAAACAGCCTCTCAGCATCTACCCAGTCAGGCCCTCTAAGCAGATGTTCCTCCGCTGGGAACTCCCTCTTCTATTTCATTTATATAGCTATGGTAGGCCTGCACCTACTCGAGGCATAGGGCCAGTAATCCATTCTTAGGAAATTTCAGGACGATGCCAAGGGATTGGAGATGTTGAAACATAGAAAAATTTGCAGCACAGAAGGAGTCCATTCGGCCCATCGTGTGCGTGCTGGTCTAAACAGAGTTACCCAGCCTAATCCCACTTTCCAGCTCTTGGTCCGTAGCCTTGTAGGTTATGGCACTTCATGTGCATATCCAAGTACTTTTTAAATGCGATGAGGGTTTCTGCCTCTGCCACCCTTTCAGGCAGTGTGTTCCAGACCCCACCACCCTCTGGATGAAAACATTTTTCCTCAGCTCCCCTCTTTTCCTTCTACCAATTACTTTAAAGCTATGCCCCCTGGTTATTGACCTCTTTGCTAAGGGAAATAGGTTCTTCCTGTCCACTCTATCTAGGCCCTTCATAATTTTATACACATCAATTAAATCACCCCTCAGCCTTCTCTGTTCCAAAGAAAACAACCCCAGCCTGTCCAATCTTTCCTCGTAGCTAAAATTCTCCAGTCCTGACAACATCCTCGTAAATCTCCTCTGTAGCCTCTCTAGTGCAATCATATCTTTCATATCTATAATGTGGTGACCAGATCTATATGCAGTATTCAAGCTGTGGCCTAGCTAGTGTTTTATACAGTTCTAGCATAACCACCCTGCTCTTATATTCTGTGCCTCGGCTAATAAAAGAAAGTATCCCGTATGCCTCTTAACCACTGTATCTACCTGTCCTGCTACCTTCAGGGATCTGTGGACATGCACTCCAAGGTCCCTCACTTCCTCTACACTTCTCAGTATCCTCCCATTTATTGTGTATTCCCTTGCCTTGTTTGACCTCCCCAATTGCATTACCTCGCACTTCTCTGGATTGAATTCCATTTGCTACACTCCTGCCCACCTGACCAGTCCATTAATATCTTCCTGCAGTCTACAGCGTTCCTCCTCTCTATCAACCATACAGCCAATTTTTGTATCATCTGCAAACTTCTTAATCATGCCCCCTACATTTAAGTCTAAATCATTAATATATACCACAAAAAGCAAGGGACCTAGCACTGAGCCCTGCGGGACCCCACTGGAAACAACCTTCCGGTCACAAAAACACCTGTCAACCATTACCCTTTGTTCCTGCCACTGAGCCAATTTGGATGCAATTTGCCACTCTCCATTGGATCCCATAAGCTTGTATTTTTTTGACCAGTCTGCCACGTGGGACCTTGTCAAAAGCCTTTCTAAAATCCATGTACACTACATCAAACGCACTGCCCTCATTGACCCTCCTTGTTACTTCCTCAAAAAATTCAATCAATTTAGTCAGACAAGACCTTCCCTTGACAAATCCATGTTAACTGTCCTTGATTAATCCATGCCTTTCTAAATGACGGTTCATACTGTTCCTCAGAATTGATTCCAATAATTTGCCCACCCTGAGGTTAGACTGATTGGCCTGTAATTACTACGTCTATCCTTTTCTCCCTTTTTAAACAATGGTACAACTTTAGCAGTCCTGCAGTGCTCTGGCAGAAACCTGATGTCTCGGGTCTCTGTCCATTTTTCTTCTACCCTGCAACTGTGGAACATCAATTTCCCAGGCACAGGGCTGAGGAAAAGCTACCTTATATATTGTAGGATGCAAAATTATTCTGGCGTTTTGATTTATTTACCTTTGAGTGACAAGGCAAAAGTGAACCTTCCACAAGGGAATAAATAGGTTGGGTAGAATGTATGAGAGAGGGTTTGTACATGATCTACGGTAGGAGCCCACTTTCACCTCAGCTACATCACCTGGCTCTGCACCTATCTCACCTCTACTGCCACTGAAACCCTGATCCATGTCATTGTTATCTCCAAACTAAATCGCCTGCAGGTGTTCTCTGGCGGAAAACAGAGAAACCCTGGAAAAATGACATCAATGATTGTTTACGCCGTTTTTCTCTGCGGTTTCAAAGAAGCTTCTGCCGAGGTTATAGCAAGCGATCAGGAAAACACCATGGAAATTCAGGGACAAATACCCTGATGCTCTCTTACTAGCCTCTCAAGTTCAGCTCTTCACAAATTCAATTAGTCCCTAACTCCACCACCCACATGCTAACCAGCACAAATTATTGCTCCCCTTTCGACACTTCTTCAATCCTATGTTCCAACACACTCCCTCTAAACAATGATTCTGGCCTCCTTTGCATTCTCCCCTCCCTTGGTGGCAGAGCCATCAGCCATCTCAGCCCTACACTCTCAAACTCTTTCCCAACCTCTCTCCCATCCTTCAAAAGCTCCCTCAAAACCTACCTCCTTGAACTTGCGTCTGGCCACCACCCAGACATTTATGAAGTGCTTTAGGATGTTTTATTAATTAAAGGCGCTGTACAAGTGTAAGTTGTTGTTGAATGTTGTTGAATTGCACTCAGTGCTTTTTTATTGAGTTCTTATGAGCAAACCTTCATAATGGAAAAATCTTAATTAGTGAAATTTGTTGCATTTTCATTATCTTCATTGCTGTTAATGCTACCTTCAGGGCAGACAACCAGTGAGAAGTCAGCAGCTTTCACTGCTTATAATCACAGAGGAGTTTGTTTCTAGATTATCCGCAGGACTGTGGGCTGTCTGTTTTGGTTTTTGTGGCTGTTATTTCTTCACTAAATTTTCTTCATAAAATTGTCATTCCCGGTGGAGTGCCTTTGACATTGGAAGTGTGATTTTGTAGAATTGCCGCTATTATGTTTTGACTTTTATGTTTATCAAGCTGAGAAGCATTAGTACTGGTGAAAAGAACATTATAAAATTAAAGTTTCATTTTTAAACCATGTCTTCTCACCTTCAACCCGAGAAGGGCATTTTTTTCAGCAGTAATATTACCATTTTACCAGAGCTCTGTGCTAGGAGACTGCATAATTTTCGTTGGTTAAGTTGCAGCAGTATAATTCAGGGTCCTTAGGCCTTGGTTACTGCCAACCTGAACATAAGGAAGTGGATTGTGTTCCTCAGGGGGGAGAGTGCGCATTCCACATCGGGCAAATCACAATTCTATTTCTGCCAGTCGATCTCCGACGGCCTTGTACATGGGTAGTCAGGATCAATTTGAAGGTCAATTTTAGGTCAAACAGGATTAGTGGGAGGGGGGGAGAGCGGGAGGCGAGGGTAAGAAGGCAAATAGGAATGAAAGTAGGAGTGGGGTAGGTTAATAAGAGGGGAGATGGGAAGAGGGAAAAGAGGGATGGAGTAAGGAGGGGGGTGTAGGAGAAGAGGGAGGAAGGAGAGGCAATGGGGTTACAACGTTAGAGGGGGTTGCAGATTTTCAGGTGCTATTATGACTTGTCAACTATATTGACCCACAGGATCTGACCTTGACAACTAACCCCTCTCTCAAAGCATTACTGCACAGCTCCCAAAATTATGTCAAAAGGAAAATTATTTTCAAAACAATTACATAAAGAACAGAGGCATTAAGATAATACAGAGGATTGGGGTCAGGAGCGGAGAAGATCGGGAGGGTGGTTAAAAGTAGGGTCGGGAAGAGCATTCCTTCTCCTCCCGCCTCCACATTCAGACAGGTTACTTATCTTCTTTGATGCAGACAATTCCTCGGGTTGGTTTCCCTGAGTTCAACCGACGATGGCGCTGGCTGCTTCAGGACAGGAGAGTCAAGGGGATCTCACGCAGGCGTTAGGCCCCTTATTTGCATATGCAAAAGGCCTAACGCCTGCTTCAGAAAGTGGGTAAAGGACGCCCCTTGTTTATCATTACTCAATATGGTCGGCGATGCACTTCCTGCCCACTATTTCGGAGCCTTAGGTATCTGTGCAGCACCTGAAAAACGGGCATTGTGTTTTATCAGGTTATTCAGGGTCGCTATATGTCATGTATTTAAAAGATCACAATTACATAAATCCAATCTTTTGGCTACTCTTGTGGCTCAGTAGTTCAAAGACATACAAATCAGGAAAGTCCAAGGTTTCATTCCCAGCTTACTTGAGCTCAGCTAGCCAGGTAAGTCCGGATCTCAGTGCCTCTAGGCGAGGGAGAAAATAAAATATAGCCAGTGTTTGCAGCCTTGATCATTGTCCAGTGACACTTGCTGGTAAGTGTCCACATGTGTAGGTCAGGTTCAACTGTAATCCCCATGACTGAATAACCTGCTGACACTAAAGGTGCTTTTAAATCATTGTAGTTATGTTGACAAAAAACAGAAAATGCTGGAAATACTCTGCAAGTAAGGCAGCATCTGTGGAGAAAGAAATAGAGTTAACGTTTCAGGTCAATGACCCTTCATCAGAACTGGGAAAAGTTGAAGATTAAACAGTTTTTAAGCAAGTACAGAGCCAGGGAAAGGGGGGGGTGGGGAAGGAGGGGAGTGGAGGGGAGGGGAGGTAAGAACAAAAGGGAAGGTCTGTGATAGGGTGGAGGGCAGGAGTGATTAAATGACAAAAGGAATGATGGTGCAAGGCAAGGAGGGTGGTAATGGGATGGGTAAAGAAACAAAAGATATGTCTAGAGGAGCTGTAAATGACAGCATCAGAACCATTACCAGCACCTGCTGTCCTAAAAATGGGAGCAGTGGTTATAATCTGAAGTTATTCAAATCAATGTTGAGTCCAGAAGGTTGTAAAGTGCCTAATTGAAAGATGGGGTGCTGTTCCTCGAGCTTCCATTGAGCTTCATTGGAACAGCGTAAGAGGCCGAGGACAGAGAGGTCAGAATGGGAGTGGGACGTGGAGTTAAAATGGCAAGCGACCGTAAGGTCAGGGTCACGCTTGCGGACTGAGTGGAGGTGTTCAGCAAAACGATCACCCAATCTGCGTTTGGTCTCCCCAATGTAGAGGAGACCGCATCGTGAGCAGTGAATACAGTATACTAAATTGAAAGAAGTACAAGTAAATCACTGTTTCACCTGGAGGGAGTGTTTGGATGGTGGGAAGGGAGGAGGTGAAGGGGTAGGTGTTGCATCTCCTGCACTCACACGGGAAGGTGCCATGGGGAGGAGAGCGGGTGTTGGGTTGATGGAAGAGTGGACCAGGGTGCCGCGGAGGGAGCAGTCCCTTTGGAATGCTGAAAGGGGAGGGGAGGGGAAGATATGTTTGGTGGTGGCATCACGCTGGAGGTGGCAGAAATGGCGGAGGGTGATATGTTGAATATGGAGGCTGGTGGGGTGGAAGGTGAGGACAAGGGGTCACTAACATGGTTCTGGCAGGGAGGGGAAGGGGTGAGGGCAGAAGTGCGGGAAATGGGACAGATCCGGTCGAGGGCCCTGTCAACTACGGTGGAGGGGAATCCTCGGTTGAGGAAAAAGGAAGACATATTGGAAGCACTGGTGTGGAAGGTGGCATCTTTGGAACAGATGTGACAGAAAAGGAGAAACAGGGAGAAGGGAATAAAGTCCTTACAGGAAGTGGGGTGGGAGGAAGTGTAATCAAAGTAGCTGTGGGAGTTGGTGGGCTTATAGTAGATATTGGTTGAGAGCCTATCCCCAGGAATGGAGATAAAGAAGTCGAGGAAGGGAAGGGGAGAGTCGGAGATGGACCATGTGAAGGGTGGAAATTGGAAGTAAAGTTGAAGAAATTTTCCAGTTCGGGGCGAGAGCAAGAAATGTCACCAATACGGTCATCAATGTACCGGAAAAAGAGGTGAGGGAGGGGACCTGAGTAGGACTGGAACAAGGAATGTTCCACATATCCCAAAAAGGTAGGCATAGCTGGGACCCATACGGGTTCCCAAAGCGATGCCTTTTATTTGGAGGAAGTGAGTGGAGTTAAAGGAGAAGTTGTTCAACATAAGAACAAATTCAGCCAGGCGGAGGAGGGTGGTGGTGGTGGTGGATGGGGACTGGTTGGGCCTCCGTTCACAATCCTGCTGGGGAATGGCAGCATAGAGAGGCTGGACGTCCATGGTGGAAAGGAGACGATTAGGGCCGGGGAACTGTTAAAGTTGCAGAGGGCGTCAGAAGAGTTGCTGATGTAGGTTGGAAGAGACTGAACAAGGGGAGAAAAAAGAGTCAAGATAGGAAGAAATAAGCTCCATGGGGCAAGAATAGGCTGAAATGATGGGTCTACCAGGGCTGTCATGTTTGTAATCTTGGGAAGGAGGTAGAAGCGGCCTGTGTGTGGTTGGGGGACTTTGAGGTTGGAGATCATGGGCGGGAAGATCTCCAAAGGAGATGAGGTCAGTGACTGTCTGGGAAACTATGGCTTGATGTTCGCCAGTGGGGTCATGGACCAGGGGGAGGTAGGAGGATGTGTCGGAGTGTTGGCGTTCAGCCTCTGCAAGGTAGAGGTCTGTTTGCCACACAACAGCGCCTCTCTTGCTGGCAGGTTTAATGACAATGTCATGGTTGGACCTGAGAGAACGGAGTGCTGTGAGTTCAGAGGGAGGTAGGTTAGAGTGAGTGAGGGGAGTCGAGAAATTGAGATGGCTGATGGCGCGCCGGCAATTTCCAATGAAAAGATCAAGAGAGGATAACAGGCCAAGGGAGGGCCTCAGTTGGAACGAGAATTCTGAAGGCGGGAGAAAGGGTCCGCTGTGCAGGGGGAAGACTCCTGGCCAAAGTAGTGGGCACAGAGGCGAAGGCGATGGAAGAAGAGCTCAGCATTGTGTTGAACTTGAAATTCATTGAGGTGGGTAAGGGGATGAAGCTGAGGACTGATCGTTCGGGGTCAAAGAGGGGAAGGTCAGAGGGGATAGTGAAAACACAACAAAGGGTGAGATTACAGGGAAGGATGGGGTCAGATGAAAGTGAAGGGGAAGAAGGATCAGGAGAGGTGTTGGTATCTAAGAGTTGTTGAAGCTTGCGGTCCTTGACACCTGAAAGGAAGAAGAAATGTTTTTTGTTGAAGTGCCGGATGAGGCGAAGGATGAAATGGAACTGCAGACCAGGACAACTTTGAAGTAGAGTGAGGTGGTGCTGCTGAAGAGAGAGGTCAAGACTGTGTATGTGACGGCACATGGCGTTGAGCGTGGATCTCAGGAAGCAGCGAGAGCGGTGGATCGAGGAATGCTGAATATCATGGAGATATCTGTGATCATGGGTGGATCTGAAACATGAAGGGTGGAATTTAAGTTGGAATCCCTGTTCCAGGTTCTGTAGTTCTGTTGACCCCTGCCACGCAGGCTCTATGCAGTCAACAGTGCCACAGGGAGGCAGACTTAAGTTTGGGATTGCTCTCACAAAACCTGGCATCCCAGTATAAAATCACCTTCACTGTTACACATGGGGAATTTCCATGTGGGTGAGGTGATGGAGAGTTGCTGCCATATGTAGAACTGTGTCCCGGCGTGAGTCACCAGCTTTAGGCTGGAGGGGAGAAACACAGGTGATGAAGGGAAAAAAACAATCTTTTAACTTCAAAAACATGCAATTTGATAGCAGCCTGAAATTAAATAATTCAGAGAGAAGCAAGAGTATGTGGTGCAAAAAGAGTTAACTTCTAAATTGCTGAACCTTAACTATTGAGGTGGAATTTCCAGGGTGCAAAGGAAATATCCGATGTAAAAGATCGAGGAAACTTTGGCACAAGTATGTTATTTGTGTAATTACACTATACCCGAATTTCCTCGCTCTTTTACGCCCATATATCAATCAGTGCGCCTGAACGCATCTCAGCTCATTATATTGACTCCACCCACAGGTTAAAAAGACATGCACATAAATTTTCTGCAATTATGCTGGTTCAAAACAGGTGTAAAATTAAACCTGGAATTTTAGGCGTAGCAGGAAGTAGTAATTTTTCTGGTGTTTTATTGCAAAATTTGAGTGATTTAAAAAAAATTCTCCTCACTGCACTGTATTTTCTGTTTCTTTGAATACATTTTTATGGCATCAGTAGAAGTCACATTAAAAATAGAAAAGCTTCCATGGATTGCATGTTTTTAAACTTGCTGTGCCTAATGTGCATGGTTGATAGTTAGATGGCTTGAAACTTTAATTTTTATACTTAAGAAAGGAATTTATGGTGTGAGTTCGGCGCTTTCCTCTTGCCCTGATTGTTTACACTGATTTCCGCTTGTTTAAGCCCTTCCACCATAGGTTAATGAGATTGGCAGGAAATTTGATTGTAAATAGAAATCAGCGAAATGGGCGCTCTAATGGACGGAATTCCGGGTGAAACTTCCCGATTATGCCCCCTCAGAAAATTCCACCTCATCATGACTATCAAACTTGCTTTTGAACCCTTCACTGTAAACTGTAGATAATTAATAAAATTGGCATGGTATGTGGATAGCTGATGAATTATGAACACCAGCAGCATAATTCTAGGCATGTAAAATTGAAACCATTTTTGGACAGTAATTCAATTACTGTGAAGAAATTAGTTTTATTGAAAGGAAAAATGTTTTTTGCATTGTGATGTGTTGCAAATTTTAATATCCGTACTGCTGGAATTAAGTAATTGTTTAATTTTCACTGAGAATTATGAAAACTGAGAAGATATTGCTGCAAAACCCTTTAAATTACTCCAGTTCATTGACATAGGCATAGAAATACGGACACGTCTCTTTTGGGCATGCGGTGGTGGGGGCATCAGACACCTAAGTTACAAGGAGAGGTTATAGAGTTTGTATATATTAAAAAAAAGTAGACTGAGAGAGGATCTTATTGATGTATTCAAGATCCTTAAGGGTATCGACAAGCTGGACTCTGAGAAATGGCCCTGAGAACAACAAGGAGGGAGCATGGGACGAAGCTCAGAAAAGCGAAGGTGGATGGACAGATCAGATATCATTACTTCCCACAGAGGGTGCTGAATGTTTGGAATGGACTGCCTGGTGAGACAATCGAGACTGATAATGCCAGCAATTTGACCTCCTGAGTGCCACTTGCATGGTGTTGTGAGAGGATAGGCTGGATGGCTGGCACATGCTGCTGTCCTGAGAAATGGCAGCCTCATGCAGGTCGATTCCAGCTGGCACCATTCTATTGGACCCTGGGTCCAATGACCAGTGCAACGGCTGCTCTGCCTCATCTTGGGTACCTGTCCTGTCCTATAGGTTGGAAAGTCTGGCGCAGCTTGTCAGTTCCAGGGGTGAGGCAAGGTTACAACAACCCCCCCGCCCCCCCTCCCCCCGCTCCCCACCATCCCTAACCTCAGTAAAAACTTTTTGCTGCCCCCACCAGTCCTCTGCAGCTAAATAAACTGAACTAAAATGAAACCTGCAACCTTCAGGGGGCCAGGCCAAGCTCCCAACATGGGGCCACAGGTGCGACCCAATTCTGCCCTTTAGTTGCTGGCATAACGCAGCCAATCAAACATCAGGTCCCTCTGAGGGCTGGAAATGCAAGTAAGCCATTTCTCAGCCCCCTCCTGCTTGTTGGGCAGTGGGGTCACCCTTTACCAGATCCCCGGGGAACTCCATGCAAAGGCTGGGACACGGATGTGCTGGATTCACGACGGGTGCCTTTCATATCTGTGGCACTTCCTAACTTCAACTTTACTTGTTATATGAAACTGAATGACTCATTTTCTGTAAAGGCAGATGGAATGTTTGACCATTAAGCAGTTAAGGGAATCTGTTTCTGCAGAAATGCTTCCAGAAATGGGAACATGTTCTGACGTGCCAGAAAAAGAAGCCATGTAGTCTTTATAAAATACTCCCATTATTATTTCAATGCATCCACCAAGATAGTGATGGGCACAGAGACATCACCCACATACAACTGGACGTGCACCATGAATTGTGGAGCTGAATAAACATTTCAAACCTATTATCCATTAACAATTCTCATACTTTAAAGATTTATAGCTTGAGAAACATGTCTGATGCAGTAAAGTAGGGTTGAAGGAACCAACTTGCATTAACTTCATTCTAATCATAGTAACTCAAGCTCACATCAAACCCTCTTACATTAATGCAGTCTAAATGGGCCACTGAAACAAAAATCACTACAGCTGTCCTGATGTCCCACTGTCTTTCTGCCCGGGAATTAAAATTCCTCCTACAAGGACGCTTTTGAAAGAACCTAGAGAATGCTACATTTTATGCTGATCCTGTACAGCTACAACACTGGCATCTACCCGACAAAGTGGAAAATTGCCCAGGTATGTCCTGTCCACAAAAAGCAAGACAAATCCAATCCAGCCAATTACCGCCCCATCAGTCTACTCCCAATCATCAGCAAAGTGATGGAAGGTGTTGTCAACAGTGCTATCAAGCGGCACTTACTCACCAATAACCTGCTCACCGATGCTCAGTTTGGGTTCCGCCAGGACCACTCGGCTCCAGACCTCATTTCAGCCTTGGTCCAAACATGGACAAAAGAGCTGAATTCCAGAGGTGAGGTGAGAGTGACTGCCCTTGACATCAAGGCAGCATTTGACCGAGCGTGGCACCAGGGAGCCCTAGTAAAATTGAAGTTAATGGGAATCAGGGGGAAAATTCTCCAGTGGCTGGAGTCATACCTAGCATAAAGGAAGATGGTAGTGGTTGTTGGAGGCCAATCATCTCAGCCCCAGGACATCGCTGCAGAAGTTCCTCTTGGCAGTATCCTAGGCCCAACCATCTTCAGCTGCTTCATCAATGACCTTCCCTCCATCAAAAGGTCAGAATCATCGCTGGTGATTCCACATGTTCAGTTCCATTTGCAACCCCTCAGATAATGAAGCAGTCTGAGCCCGCTTGCAGCAAGACCTGGACAACATCCAAGTTTGGGCTGATAAATGGCAAGTAACATTCGCGCCAGACAAGTACCAGGCAATAACCATCTCCAACAAGAGAGAGTGTAACCACTTCCCCTTGACATTCAACGACATTACCATCACCGAATTCCCAACATCAACATCCTGGGAGTCACCATTGACCAGAAACTTAACTGGACCAGCCACATAAATACTGTGGCTACGAGAGCAGGTCAGAGGCTGGATATTTTGCAGCAAGTGACTCACCTCCTGACTCCCCAAAGCCTTTCCACCATCTATAATGCATAAGTCAGGAGTATGATGGAATACTCTCCACTTGCCTGGATGAGTGCGGCTCTTACAACACTCAAGAAGCTCGACATCATCCAGGATACAGCAGCCCTCTTGATTGGCACCCCATCCATCACCTTAAACATTCACACCCTCCACCACCGGCGCACTGTGGCTGCAGTGTGTACCATCTACAGGATGCACTGCAGCAACTCACCAAGGCTTCTTTGACAGCACCTCCTAAACCTGCGACCTCTACCACCTAGAAGGACAAGGGCAGCAGGAAACATGGGAACAACACCACCTGCACATTCCCTCTAAGTTACACACCATCCTGCCTTGGAAATATATCGCCGTTCCTTCATCATCGCTGGGTCAAAATCCTGCAACCCCCTACTTAACAGCAGTGTGGGAGAACCTTCACCACACGGATTGCAATGGTTCAAGAAGGCGGCTCACCATCACCTTCTCAAGGGCAATTAGGGATGGGCAATAAATGCTGGCCTTGCCAGCGATGCCCACATCCCAGGAAGAATAAAAAATATTAATGCAAATTGACTTTCTTATAACATAATAAAATCTCACCATGCGTAAGCTTTCAAGGTTGGGAGACCCCCCTCTTCTCTGGTCCTTTTTTATTACACTCTTGTTACACTCCAACTGATTATTAGATGTTTTAGCCATAGCTCTGTCGATTCAGGAGTTGCTCCTTTAGATTGGAAAATTGCGAATGCGACTATTATTTAAGAAAGGTGAGAGCAAGATACTAGGAAATTATAGACCTGTTAATCTAACATCTGTTGTGGGGAAGTTATTGGAATCTATAATTAAGGACAGAGTGACTGATCACCCAGAGAAATTTGAGCTGATTAGAGACAGCCAACATGGATTTGTAAAGTGTAGGTCATGCCTAACAAATCTAATTGATTTTTTTGAGGAAGTAACTGAAGTAGTAGACAGGGGATTGTCTATAGATATAGTTTATATGGACTTTCAGAAGGCATTTGATACGGTTCCACATAAGAGACTCTTAACTAAATTTAAAGCTCATGGAATTGAAGGCAAATTATTGATCTGGTTAGGAGTTGTTCATTCAGTAGTGGACAGAGTGTAGAGATAATGGGTATGTACTCGAATTGGAAGGAAGTGACTGGTGGTGTCCCACAAAGATTGTGCTGGGGCCTCAACTATTCATTATATTTATTAATGACTTAGATAACACAATAGAGAGCCATATATGCAACTCTGTCGATAACACAAAAAAGTAGTGTAGACGAGAGCATAAAATTACAAAGAGATATTGATAGATTAAGTGAATGGGCAAAACTGTGGCAGATGGATTTCAATGCCGGTAAGTGTGAGGTCATCCATTTTGGACCAAAAAAGGATAGATCCGAGCATTCCATAAATGGTGCAAAGCTCGGAACAGTGGAGGCCCAAAGAGATTTATTGGTCCATGTACACAGATCACTAAAATATAGCAGTCAGGTACAAAAAATAATCAAAAAGGCTAATGGAATGTTATCCTTTATAACTAGAGGGCTAGAATACAAAGGGGAGGAAGTTTTGCTCCTCTATACAAAGCCCTGGTAAGACCACATCTGGAGTACTGTATACAGTTTTGGGCACTGCACCTTAGAAAGGATATATTGGCCTTGGAAGGAGTGCAGCAGATTTGCCAAAATGTTACCAGGGCTCCAAGGGTTAGATTACAAGGAGAGATTTCATTATCCAGCCTTATATTCCGTGGAATATAGAAGGTTAAAGGGTGATATGATTGTGGTTTTTAGGATTTTGAAAGGAATTGATAGGGTAGATAGAGAGAAACCTTTTCTGCTGGTGGGGGAGTCTAGGACAAGGGGACGTAACCTTAAAATAAGAGCCAGGCCATTCAGGAGAGAAGTTAGGAAACACTTCTACATGCGAAGGGTGGTAGAAGCGTGGAACACTCTTCCACAAAAATCAATAGAAGCTAGCTCAATTAAAAATTTTAAATCTGAGATCGATAAATTTTTGCTAGCCAAGGGTATTAAGAGATTTGGAGCCAAGGCAGGTGGATGGCGTTAGGATACAATTCAGCCATGATCTCATTGAATGGCAGAACAGGCTCGAGGGCTGAGTGGACTACTCCTGTTCCTATGTTCCTATTATCGTTTCCATTGACTTCAATGGAAAATAATTTTGGGCGGGGTGTATAATGGGCTGCCAATTTGCTTTTGCCCATTTTGTGTTCCTGCCCAAGGCCGATTTAACCCCTAGTATGTTAATTCACTCTTCCACCACCTCCCTGAATACATTTTGACTTTGATGTGATTTTTAGGGCAGTGCCATGTTGTTTTTCTCATTTAGTACATCTTGGATATTTAGTCGCATATTTAAAAAGGGAAGTAAATTTAATCCAATTTCTTTTAAGAAGTGCGCCATAGAAATTAAATGGTTTTAAATAACAAATGCAGTGATCAACAAAAATGCTGGGAAATAGAAAATCTAAAATAAAGCATGAAAAATGTCGACTATTGGGAAATTCTAGTAAGGTTTATTTTCTCTTTAAAACAACAAGTTTGACATGATAATTGTGATCTGTCAGTATATAATTTTCTTATTTAAACAATTTTCTTTCATACTATGGCTCTTAATCTGAAGTAAACACATTTTTGAACATGGTCAAATTGAACTTTCTTCACAGGAGCATTTAACAGTTTTAAGTACAAACGGCATTTGGTGCCATTTTTTATTAACTTGTTCACAAATGATCTTTAACTATTATATGGAATTTTCTTTTCATTCTTTCAGAGTATCAGAGCATCAGGACTGGTGTTGCTGGAGACAATTCTTTTCGGAGCTTTGCTTCTGTATTTCCCAGTAAGTGTTTAATGATTCATGTTCAAATCCATGATTCAGAGTAAATACTGTAAGAAAGGTTTTGATCTATGGGAAGATAACCACCCAAATATAACTCTAATGAAATAGTCTGCCCGGAGCCATTTTCACTGTCAGCACTTATCTAATTTATGGCAAGCTGCCTAAGCGTTGAGGTGATGCAAAACATAAATGGGCAATCACCTTGACATTCATTTCTGTGCTGTTTTAACCATACACATTTACAAAGCTGTATTGCTTTCTACCAGCAGAGTAAGTACCACAAACCTAAGATACTATAAAAGGCTACTGTGTTCTTCAGACGGCTAATGCAAATGAGCTGATGTACCAACACCTTCATGCAGTCGTACTTAATAGATTTTTGCTCTGCTTGGGTGTGTTACATTCTAGTTTGTTTACCAACCCATTGAATCACTATAACTTGGACATTTAAATTAGGATTTGTATGTTATTCTCCTTTGACATAGTATACAACAGATGAGAGCAGCAAAGACAAATTTATATACAACTATTTAAAATATATTTTTACTTCATGGTTTTGTATTTTCAAGGTTATCCATCCCTTTCCTTCATTTAAATGTTTTGAAATTCTTCTTGTGATTTGTAAATATTTGCTCATTTGGAGACTTTCTTTGACAAGCTGTTACGTTTTCCTCAATTTGCACATTGTAGGTTGTTGGGTGTTCCTTATTACCTGTGATTCTTGGTACTGAATGAATAGTCAAGCAAAGAAAGTCATCCTCACTCATGGTAGTTTCGTTAATCAAAAGTAATTATTTAATGATGTTATAATTCATACGAGCATTCATGAAGCAAAATCAAACCATACATATGACTTTCCTCTATAAAATCCTGTTATACACTTAATAATTTGCCAAGTTATTATGTAATGACTTAACAATTCGTACACACATCAGGCAAATCATTAAATATATACAGGGGGTGAAATTGGGCTGTGTAGCGCCCGTTTTTAGGTGCTACGCGGATACCTAAGCCCCGACAATGGCGTCTGAGGTGCGCGCGCAAACTTCCGACGTGACGTGCGCAGGATGCCATCTTGGTACAGGGGTTTGCACACGCGCATCAAACGAATGCTGACAGCATGTAGAGTATGGAGATTATGATGCGAATCAGTGTGCAACACTGATTTAAAGGGACTGCTGCTATTTTGGAATGTCACTCCAGCCTATGCACTGTCTTAACCTCGCACAGCTGAGCAGGACTTAAAGGGCATGAAGGACCCCCCCACCAGCGCTATTTAAAGGGATTTGGAGTTACAGATTGGTTGCTGGATTAATTTCTCCTGGCTGCTGATGCATTTATATGTGTTTTTGGAGGTTTCATATATTTCGTTCAAGTTTCAATAATCTACAGGGAGTGGGCTGGCTAGCTGACAGGCCACAGCAAGGGTACTGGCAGAGTGGCAGGGGTGGGAGAAGGAATGCTGTCATCCTGAAAGAGGATAGCAGGTTCATGTTCCGTGGTGCTACTGCCACTTGCTGCCTCCTGTTATGCGCCACCTTCTCCTGCAAGAAAGAGGGAAGTGCGTCAGTGAGTGTCCTGTAAGAGGTGATGTTGCTGTCATGTAAGGGTGATGTGGCTGCACCTCTTAAAGGGGAGGTGCACTGTGGCTGCAGGAAGTGCTGTAAGGGTGTAAGGGTGATGTGGCTGTCATGGTTGAATAGCTGCCAGTGTGTGTGACCTGTGAATTGTGGGTGTGCAGCTTGCAACACTGGTAATGTGTGAGGGTGAGATGAAGCATCTGATTTGAAGAGTTGCATACTGATTGAAAGAGTCTGTTGGTAGGTGGGTAATGGGGTGTGTAGTGTGTGGGGCAGTGGATGAGGCTAGTGGTGCAGTTGGTAGGAGACGCCACTTGAAACTTGAACTCAGTGACCTTGACCACTCATGTCAAATCATTGAATTTCTTCCTGCACTGCATCCATGTTCTTGGCGCTATGCTCCTGGCATTGACCTCATCCGCTACTTCCGCACACTGCCTCTTAAGCATATGTCTGGAGGGCCTCCTACCCTCCTGCGGATATAGGATGCCCCTCCTTTTGTCCACCTCTTGCACCAAGGCCTCTAGTGCATCATCAGAGAACCTTGGTGCATGCTCTCTCGCAGGTGCAGCCATTCTTCACTATATTGCAGCCCAGATTAATTTCACAATTGATTTCCACCACGTCCTGCAGCCACAGTGCACCTCCCTTTTAAGAGGGGCAGGCTGCCTTTGAGTCCTGCTAGCCACTCCCCATATCGGGGCCCCCTGATGATGCTTGCTGCCAATCCACAGCGCAGGTAGCGCTGGCTGCAAGCAGCAATCATTGAAATCATTTGTGCTGCCTGGATCGCAATGAATGGGCATGAGGTAATCCGCACCATGATCCCAGCACCACTGATTGAGGCCTGAAGGTGATCAGCTGTTCAGTCCACGAAGTCCTCTTCTTCTTCTTGCGCGATGTTTGACTGCAGTGGTGGTCCCTTTTGACTGCCGTGTGGTGAAGAGACTGTTCTTCTCTCAAAGTCTTCTTTTTATATTGTTTTTACCAATAGGACGTGGGATTGGGGGAGTGTCATTCTTTTTGTCCACTCGCTCCCTCTTGCTATGCCTCAATCATTAACATACCTCAATGATTGACAGTTTAGGGTTTGATCATGTGACTGTATTGGGTAGACCCTTCGATATAGAAATGACCATGTGCTCGAACCATGGAATGTAAACAACCCCTTTACAATCTCTGTCTATTACCTTCCATGCAGAGATCAAAGTATATGTGGCCCATTTTCCTCTACACACAGACTAGGTTTTCAATCGTCTCGTCTTCAATTCTAGTTGCTTCAAAGATTTAAATCCATTCCTTATACCATTTGCCTTTATAGTACCATATACTGGATGCAACATTATCTGACGTTTTACAATCCTAGTTCTTTGAACAGTTTACCAGAGAGATATAAGAGCCCTCATGTCTTTGCACACCAATCATTGCTTTCCCGATCCGAAGCCTTTGATGTATGCCCTTGTAGCAACATGTTCCCTTCTTTTAGATTACCCCCTGCTGTGTTGAAAAGTTTGTGTTTCCAAAAGCCTATGTGTTTTAAAAGCCTAACAACCCTCCAAGCTCAATATTATCCATCTAGCTTATTTATTTAATAATCTAAATATCTATCCTCAGTACAATGTCTTTGATCCCGAAACTCATACTTCTCCAATGTCATCAGCATCATTGAGGGAAAACAGGATTTGCGAGAATACAGTTTACTACATTACTGTGTTTGCAGGTTTTCAAATGTCTTTGTTTAAAAGGGCACAGTTAACCCTTTCCTTCAAATGTCTTTTGTTAACACAAGAACTCAAGAACACTAGAAATAGGAGAAGGAGTAGGCCATACGGTCCCTCGAGCCTGCTCCTCCATTTAATAAGATCGTGGCTGATCTTCGACCTCAACTCCACTTTCCCACCCAATCCCCATATCCCTTGATTCCCTTAGAGTCCAAAAATCTATCGACCTCAGTCTTGAATATACTTAGAGGATTTAAAGGAGTTTTGAACCCCACAATCCCTCCTCAAGTGGGTCTGTCGAATCATCTGGCTGATCCACTTCATACCTTGAGCATTGTCTTTGGTTGTTAGGTTGTTATCGCTGATTCCCACTTATAGAACCATAGAAAAGATACAGCACAGAAGTGGGCCACTCGGCCCATCGTGCCCGCGCCGGCTCGAAGAACAACCAGGTGCCCATTCTAATCCCACCTTCCAGCACCCAGTCCGTAGCCCTGCAGCTTACAGCACTTTAGGTGCAGATCCAGGTACTTTTTAAAAGAGTTGAGGGTCCCTGCCTCTACCACCAATTCGGGCAGCGAATTCCATACACCCAGCACCCTCTGGGTAAAGAAGTTTTTCCTCATGTCCCCTCTAATCCTTCCGCCAATCAGCTTAAATCTATGTCCTCTAGTTCTTGAACTCTCCGCTGGGGCAAACAGGTACTTCCTGTCTACTCTATCTGGGCCCCTCATAATTTTGTACACCTAAATCAAGTCTCCCCTCAGCCTCCTCTGCTCCAAGGAAAACAACCCCAGCCTATCCAATCTCTCCTCGTAGCTGCAATTTTCAAGCCTTTATATTAAAGTCATACTAATTATTCTGATCCAAGGGTGTTGCCCCACACTGTTTCCCACCACTCATGATCTCTTAGCTTTTGTACTTTTTGTTCTATAAGCACACTGGCTTGTTTCATTTTAACCAGGCAGTGAAGTGATATTAACACGAACCTCCATTTCATTGTGTGGTCGCATAAGAGCATGTTCCCCAACCTGAGTAATTTCCATGAGGATGAGAAAGAAAGGAAAATAAGTGATACGACAGATAGTAGTACCATGCCCGAATGTACCGTCACTGGTGGTTGTACAATACCAACTTCAGGTTTGATAGGCCACATGGGTACCAACCCACCTATTTATAACTTTCACCAGGCATCCAGGGTCCTCATTCCCCCAAGGTGAATCCACAGGTAGACATATTCTGCTGGAGTATGTCACATCGACAAATCCAGGTCCCTGATACCAATATACAACAAGACAGGTCCACCCAGTTCCATTCTCCTTCGTGTCCCCTTACAAGATGTTTAGGGAAGATGGTGAGTTCTTTAAAAGTCAGCGTATCCACTGACTGTACACTAAATACTTCCCTTAGCTTGAACCATATTTGAGGCAATGCTATCAACGGTGGGAGAACCATTTTTCCTGTTGTGGTATATGTGGTTTTCGAACCAGAAATACCATTCCATGTCTTCTAGCCTTATTTAGGTCATAATTTGCTTGATCCCATTCCCGTAAATGTTTATCAGTAACCCATATCAGGATCTTGTTATTTTCTATGTCGTTCAATCCTCCTCGTATCTAATTTAATACAAAACCCCCATACATGCTACCTGTAATGGGCTTGGATACATTCTGATCCTTATGCTCTCGATTACTTCCATTGATTATGTCATTTACTCCTGCCACTATTTGCTCCATGCCTTTTGTCATCTTGGCTATCGATACTGCACCCTGTTGAGTTTCATATATCAGAACTCTATCCCCTTTATTCATGACTTGTAAAATACCCTTTATTGTTTCCACATTGATTCGTCACTTTCCCACATCGATTCAATATCTAATCTATTCCATGCTGAAGTGCCTGCAGTAGCCCTGATATCTATCCACTCAGCTATTAGGTTAAGAAAGGACTTTTGGAGATTTGAACTCATTGAACTTAAAATGATATCCTTTTGCCGTTTGCTTTGTTAGCTGTGTTTTGTTTTTGAGTTTGTTACTGTTTGTTAAAGTAACCCAGCCTATCATAAATTACCTGCAATGGCAACCTTTTCGCAATTCTGAACCAACTGAATTGCTTTTCAAATGGCATTATAAGTGTAGGGAATCTTACAACACCAGGTTATAGTCCAACAATTTTATTTTAAAATCACAAGCTTTCGGAGATTATCTCCTTCGTCAGGTGAGTGAGACTCACCTGACGAAGGAGATAATCTCCGAAAGCTTGTGATTTTAAAATAAAATTGTTGGACTATAACCTGGTGTTGTAAGATTCCTTACATTTGTCCACCCCTGTCCATCACCGGCATCTCCACATCATGGCATTATAAGTGGGCTTTTCAAGAATCCAGCAATGCTAGGAGGAAAACCTTCAGGACAGGGCAAAGCAGACAGCGCACACTTCACTGACCAGGACCTGTATGCCCTTATAGAGGGCCTGCAAGAATGCCAGGATGCCATGTATTTGGGACATGGAACCACCCAATAAATAAAATGAGGGCACTTTGAGCTTGGCAGGAGATCGCCAGGAGAGTGAAATCTGATTCCACCACATGCAGACCTGGGAGAAGAGCCACATAAAGTTCAAGGACCAAAGTAAGTAAAGAAATTCTCACCATTTTAAGGGAGTTTACAATTGTAAATGAATGAGATTTATGAATGAAACATGGGACCTGAAATTCCTGGAAGCGCCATGGGGACAGGTGGGGAGCGGAGTGAAACTTCTGCTCACCCACTGTGGAGGAACCTGACCCCATTGGAAATGCCAGGATCAGACTACTTAACATATCTGGGCGGATGTCCCTGCCTTTTCTGACACAACTGAGACACCTGCCTGCGGTGGGGAGAAGGTTTTTTGCTGAGGCACATTGCTGTCAGCAGGTCATGGGGCTGGGGAGAATTGATTGAAAAGATGCATAAAAAATCCTTCAGCTGGTGTAAGCATTGCAATTAATTGCTCTCTAAAAAAAGCCTGGCAATTCCTGAACTCCCTCCCCTGCATCCACGACCCGAGCAATGCTGGATGCCAGGAATTCCTGGGTGTCCCTGACCTCGAGCCTTGCTAGACAGGTGGCCATATTATTGACCTGCTCCAAAAGGTATTGCAATTTCCAACAGCTTGAGAAAGGGGCGAAGCCCTGCCAGATCAGAGTCCCACCCCCAATTCCAGGACCCCCCCCCTTTCAATTACATTGGGATACCAAATTGCCCCCCCGCAACCCCTGGAATTTCTGGGTCATGGTTTCTACTGAAAATTTCAGTGAGTTGCAGAACAAATTATCTCGACAAATAGGGGAAAGAAAAAAAATCTGTATTTGGTTGTCAAAATGCAAAGTGATAGTAAGTGCAATTTAGGAATGAATTTAACTAAATCTACAATATTAGAATGTGTAATAGACTGTGCAAATATTGAAGATTGAAATGTTTCTTGCTTTTCAAAAATATGCTCTTACAATGGAAGAAATGAAAAAATAGTCATATATACAAATAGATGGGTTGATGAAAACTGGGTGGTAATTCTCTGAGTGAACTTGGGCAGGGGGTACTTCACCCATTGGCAGTGCATATCAGAAAATTGCTGGCAGTGAAACTGTGATTTTTCGACATATGCTGTCGGTCGACAAGTTTCTTGGAATATTACCTCCTATATATCTAATTAATCTTAGGAACATAGGAACATAGGAACAGGAGTAGGCCATTCAGCCCCTCGAGCCTGCTCCGCCATTTGATAAGATCATGGCTGATCTGTGATCTAACTCCATATACCTGCCTTTGGCCCATATCCCTTAATACCTTTGGTTGCCAAAAAGCTATCTAGCTCAGATTTAAAATGAGCAATTGAGCAAACATTAATTGCCGTTTGCGGAAGAGAGTTCCAAACTTCTACTACCCTTTGTGTGTAGAAGTGTTTTCTAATCTCACTCCTGAAAGGTCTGGCTCTAATTTTTAGACTGTGCCTCCTACTCCTAGAATCCCCAACCAGCGGAAATAGTTTCTCTCTATTCACACTATCCATTCCCCTTAATATCTTATAAACTTCGATCAGATCACCCCATAACCTTCTAAACTCTAGAGAATACAACCCCAATTTGTGTAATCTCTCCTCGTAACTTCACCCTTGAAGTCCAGGTATCATTCTAGTAAACTTACGCTGCACTCCCTCCAAGGCCAATATGTCCTTCCAAAGGTGCGGTGCCCAGAACTGCTCACAGTACTCCAGGTGCGGTCTAACCAGGGTATTGTATAGCTGCAGCATAACTTCTGCCCCCTTGTACTCCAGTCCTCTAGATATAAAGGCCAGCATTCCATTGGCCTTCTTGATTATTTTCTGCACCTGTTCATGACACTTCAATGATCTATGTACCTGAACCTCTAAGTCCCTTTGGACATCCACTGTTTTTAACTTTTTACCATTTAGAAAGTTACCCTGTTCTATCCTTTTTTGGGCCAAAATGGATGACCTCACATTTGCCTACATTGAATTCCATTTGCCACAGTTTTGCCCATTCACCTAATCTATCAATATCCCTTTGTAATTTTATGTTTTCATCTACACTGCTTACAATGCCACCAATCTTTGTGTCATCGGCAAACTTAGATATGAGACTTTCTATGCCTTCATCTAAGTCATTAATATATATTGTGAATAATTGAGGCCCCAAGACAGATCACTAGTTACATCCTGCCAATGTGAGTACCTACCCATTATCCCTACTCTCTGTCGCCTTCCGCTCAGTCAACTTCCTAACCAAGTCCGTACTTTTCCCTCGATTCCATGGGCTTCTATCTTAGCTAACAGTCTCTTATGTGGGACTTCATCAAATGCCTTCTGGAAGTCCATATAAATAACATCCATTAACATTCCCCTGTCCACTACTTTAGTCACCTCTTCAAAAAATTCAATCAGATTTGTCAGGCACGACCTACCTTTCACAAATCCATGCTGGCTCTCCCTGATTAACTGAAAATTTTCGATGTGTTCAGTCACCCTATCCTTAATTATAGACTCCAGCATTTTCCCCACAACAGATGTTAGGCGAACTGATCTATAATTCCCTGGTTTCCCTCTCTCTCCTTTCTTAAAAAGCAGAGTGACATGTGCAATTTTCCAATCTAGAGGGACGGTCCCTGAATCGAGAGAACTTTGAAAGAATGTAGTGAGGGCATCTGCAATGTGCTCACCTACTTCCTCTAAAAACCTGGGATGGAAACCATCTGGTCCTGGGGATTTATCACTCTTTAGTGCTATTATTTTCTTCAGTACTGTTGTTTTGCTTATGTTAATTTTATTGAGTCCCTGTCCCTGATTCAATATTAGTTTTCTTGGGATTTCCGGCATGCTATCCTCTTTTTCTACTATAAATACGGACGTAAAGTAATTATTCAACATGTTCGCCATTTCCCCATTGTCAATGACAATATCCCCACTTTCAGTTTTTAAGGGGCCAACACTGCTCCGGACCACCCTCTTTTTCCTAATATAACTATAAAAGTTCTTCCTATTGGTTTTGATATCTCTTGCAAGTTTCTTTTCATACACTCTTTTTGTAGCTCTTACTATCTGATTTGTGACCCTTTGTTGATCTTTGTAACTTTCCCACTCGCCAGGATCTGTGCCATTTTTTGCCTTTTTCTATGCCTTTTCCTTATGTCTTATATTGTCCCTTACCTCTTTAGTTGTCCATGGCTGTTTATTTTGGCAAGTAGAGTTCTTGCCCCTCTGGGGTATAAACCAATTCTGTATCACGTTAAATGTTTCTTTAAACATTTCCCACTGATCATCAGTCGTTTTACCCATTTACAGATTTGCCCAGTTTACTGTGGACAGTCTCTATCTCATCCCATTGAAGTCAGCCTTACCCAAGTTTAGAATCTGAGCAGCTGATTCACTTTTTTCCCTTTCAAACACTACCTTGAACTCGATCATGTTAAGATCGCTATTGGATAGATGTTCATGCACAGTTAAGCTGTTAACTAAATCTGGTTCATTACTCATTACTAAATCTAGTATGGCTTCCCCCTTGTTGTCTCTAGGACATACTGCTGTCGAAAACTATCCCGGACGCACTCAAGAAATTCACTACCTTTCTGACAGTTGCTAGTCTGCTTTTCCCAATCTATGTGAAGGTTAAAGTCCCCCATTAAGACCACGATGCCTTTGTTACTCGCTTGTCTAATCTCTGCATTTATACAATCTAGCACTTCAGAGCTGCTGCCAGGGGTCCTATGCACAACTCCCACTATAGTCTTAGATCCTTTCCTATTTCTCAATTCAACCCATAAGGTCTCTGTTGGCTGCTTACCTCTCGTTATATCCTCCTTTATCACTGAAGTGGAAAAAGCAGGAACGAAGGGCTCGAATTTAGCAGGCCTGCGGGTTCCCAGCGGGTGGTCCTCCGGGAGCGTCGAAAACGCGAACGGCGAAATTAGTGGGTTGCCCACGGGATCGTAGCAGGCAATCCACTAATAGGATCCAATTACCTGCTCCTCCGGGGTCCACGGCGCTGGCCTGCGCGTCGGGCGGGCTGCGCATGCGCAGTACGATCTGTCAGCTGGAGGCTCTCGAGTTAAAGGGGCAGTCCTCCACTGACAGATGCTGCAACCAATGGGACAAATTGCAGCATGGAGCAGCCCAGGGGGAAGGCTGCTCCCAGTTTAATGATGCCTCACCCCAGATATCATCAGATGGGGTGAGGAGGAGGGGGAGGACACAGATCTTCCCCCCGGCGGGCGGGAGGAAGCGGCCTGCCTCTGCCACCAAGAAGGCCTGGCTCGAGGTGGCAGAGGGGGTCACCTGCGCCACCAACATATCGCCCACCTGCATACAGTGCAGGAGGCGCTGCAATGACCGCAGTAGGTCAGCCACAGTGAGAACACGAAGTCTTTCCCCTACACTCCGTCTGCCACAACACTGCCCCCACCCCAAATCTCCTTCAGCACCGCCAACACTATTCTGTCACATCACCCTTCATGCCCACTCACACCCCATCCTCATCTTACCTCCACCTACTCACCTCGCCAGTACTCATCCTGCCACTAACACGCGACCCAATCCTCATACAATCTCATGGCTCCATCCCATACTCACCCTCTCGTGCATCTCCCTCACGGCCAGCCTCACTCAACCTGCCACCACCTGTGCTGCAGCCACAGGGCATGCATCACATATGTGCAGTAGGCAGGGTAAGGCAAACGTCTCGTCAGCATGAAGGGGGTGCACAAGGGTGTCTGAGGGTTTGTCATGGGTGTTACCCATATTGAATTTCAGAGCCACAAACAGCACACATTATATTGACACCACCACTGCCATGTCTCCGCGAATCCTGTCCATTGTGTCCAATAATGCCCGCTCCTGGGTATCACTATGAGGACCCACCACTGATGCCACCCATCGTGTTACTGCAGAGTAGGTGCAGGTGTATTTGCAGGGCTCGTCCGCGCAGAAAACTGAGAGACATCGGCGGTGTTGCCGGCTGCACCCTGGAAGGATGCGGAGGAGAAGGTGTGGAGGACAGTGGTGACTTTGCCAGCGACAGGTAAGCAGTTGGTGCTGGGGCCAGCCAGGAGCAGCTCGGCATGAAAGAGGCTGCAGATCTCCACGACTACATGCCGAGCGAATCTGCGCCTCCCTGTGCACTGCTGCTGGGAGAGGTCCGGGGAGCTGCGCCTCGGTCTGTGGACCCTGTGGCGAGGGTAGTGCCCTCTGCGACGCGTCTCTCTCTGCGGTAGCCCTCCCTCCTGCTGTGCAGGTGGGCGTGCAACCACACCGTGTTGGGGGGATCCACGTCTCTGCGGCGGACGGCGTGGACTGCGAGGCTGCTGGTGGTGGTCATGCTCTTCGTCCTCCGAGGGTGTCCACACACCACCCAACTGGCAGGTGTTGGTCTGAGGGGTTGTGCAGGGTAGGTGTGTGGGTCCTCGGACTGGGGCTGCGGTTTCGTGTCGGTCTGTCCTCTGGCTTGGCCGGGGGGTGGTGGGGGGGCAGGGGTTGCCCTATGTGACGCGGTGGCCTCCTGCGTGGGTGAGGGCGCTCCCCCGTGGAGCGCACCTTGGCACCTGCCACAGGCTGCTGGCTGCAACACGCCTGGTTTGAAGGGTCCTGTTTCCCCCAGTGTGGGAAACTGACTGCTTTGAACGTAAAATCCCACACTTCCTCTTTTGACAGCTGCTTCAGCTCATTAACTGACCACAACGAGCAAGTTAAGTGCTCTCAAGTGGAACCCCGCTGGCTTTAATTGCCTGCGGGATTCCCACCAGCGGGGCTTGCGCGCGCAGCCCCGCACGTCAGCGCGGTACCCGGAAGTGGCCGGGATTTCGTCCGAATCCGGTCACGTGATCGGAGATCGGGATTTTCGGGGCCACCCCGCTGGAAACCCGCAGGTAACCCGACCCTAAAATCGAGCCCGAAGTGTCACAAAACATATTTGAAAGTTCTTCATCTGAATGCACGTAGCATTCGTAACAAAATGGACGAGTTAACGGCACAAATAACTACGTATGGGTATGATCTTGTAGCCATTACAGAAACATGGCTGCAGGGTGACAACGACTGGGAATTAAATATGCCAGGTTATTTGACAATCAGGAAGGACAGGCAGGAAGGAAGGGGAGGTGGGGTGGCTATGTTAATAAAGGAAGGAATCACTGTAATACAGAGAAATTATATTGGGGCAATGGATCAGGATAATGAAACAGTTTGGGTAGAGATAAGGAATAATAAGGGGAAAAAAACACTAGTGGGCGTAGTATATAGGCCTCCGAATAGTTGCAACTCTGCTGGAAGAAGTATTAATCAGGAAATAGTCGGGGCATGTAATAAGGGAACAGCTATAATTATGGGGGATTTTAACTATCATATTAACTGGACAAATCAAATTGGGCAGGGGAGCCTTGAGGAAGAGTTTATTGAGTGTATTAGGGATGGATTTCTTGAGCAGTATGTAACTGATCCTACAAGGGGGCAAGCAACCTTGGACCTGGTCCTGTGTAATGAGCCAGGATTAATTAACAATGTCCTAGTTAAGGATCCCCTTGGAATGAGTGACCATAACATGGTTACATTCCATATCCAATTAGAGGGTGAGAAGGTTGGTTCTCAAACAAGCGTACTGAGCTTGAATAAAGGAGACTATGATGGTATGAGAGTGGAATTGATTAAAGTGGACTGGGAAAATAGATTAAAGGGTAAGACGGTACATGAGCAGTGGTGTTCATTCAAGGAGTTATTTTACAACTTTCAAAAAAAAAATATTCCACTGAGGAAAAAAGGGTGTAAAAGAAATGACAGCCATCCGTGGCTAAGTAAAGAAATCAAGGATAGTATCCGACTAAAAACAAGGACATATAAGGTAGCCAAACTTAGTGGGAGGATAGAAGAGTGGGAAGTCTTCAAAAGACAGCAAAAAGTAACGAAAGGATTGATTAAGAAAGGGAAGATAGTTTGTGAACATAAATTAGCAAAAAATATAAAAACAGATAGCAAGAGTTTCTACAGTTATATAAAAAGAAAAAGGGTGGCTAAGGCAAACGTAGGTCCCTTAGAGGATGAGACCGGGAAATTAATGGCGGGAAACATGGAGATGGCAAAAATGCTGAACAAATATTTTGTTTCAGTCTTTACGGTAGAGGACACTAAGAATATCCCAACACTGGACAAACAGGGGGCTCTAGGGGGGGAGGAGCTAAATACGATTAAAATCACTAAGGAATTGGTACTCAGTAAATTAATGGGACTCAAGGCAGATAAATCCCCTGGACCTGATGGCTTCCATCCTAGGGTCTTGAGGGAAGTGGCAGTAGGGATTGTGGATGCTTTGGTAATAATTTTCCAAAATTCTCTGGACTCGGCAAAGGTCCCGGCAGATTGGAAAACTGCTAATGTAACACCCTTATTTGAAAAGGGTAGTAGGCAGAAGGCTGGAAATTATAGACCAGTTAGCCTAACATCTGTGGTGGGTAAAATTTTGGAGTCTATTATTAAGGAGACAGTAGCGGAACATTTGGATAAACATAATTTAATAGGACAAAGTCAGCATGGCTTTACGAAGGGGAAGTCATGTCTGACAAATTTGCTTGAGTTCTTTGAGGATATAACGTACAGGGTGGATAAAGGGGAACCAGTGGACGTAGTGTATTTAGACTTCCAGAAGGCATTCGACAAGGTGCCACATAAAAGATTGTTGCTCAAGATAAAGAATCACTGGATTGGGGGTAATATTCTGGCATGGGTGGAGGATTGGTTATCTAACAGGAAGCAGAGAGTTGGGATAAATGGTTCATTCTCGGACTGGCAACCAGTAGCTAGTGGTGTTCCGCAGGGGTCGGTGCTGGGTCCCCAACTCTTTACAATCTATATTAACGATTTGGAGGAGGGGACCGAGTGTAACATATCAAAGTTTGCAGATGATACAAAGATGGGAGGGAAAGTAGAGAGTGAGGAGGACATAAAAAACCTACAAGGGGATATAGACAGGCTGGGTGAGTGGGCGGAGATTTGGCAGATGCAATACAATATTGGAAAATGTGAGGCTATGCACTTTGGCAGGAAAAATCAGAGAGCAAGTTATTATCTTAATGGCGAGAGACTGGAAAGTACTGCAGTACAAAGGGATCTGGGGGTCCTAGTGCAAGAAAATCAAAAAGTGAGTATGCAGGTGCAGCAGGTGATCAAGAAGGCCAACGGAATGTTGGCTTTTATTGCTAGGGGGATAGAATATAAAAACAGGGAGGTATTGCTACAATTGTATAAGGTATTGGTGAGACCACACCTGGAATACTGCATACTGTTTTGGTGTCCATACTTAAGAAAAGACATACTTGCTCTCGAGGCAGTACAAAGAAGGTTCACTCGGTTAATCCCGGGGATGAGGGGGTGGACATATGAGGAGAGGTTGAGTAGATTGGGACTCTACTCATTGGAGTTCAGAAGAATGAGAGGCGATCTGATTGAAACATATAAGATTGTGAAGGGGCTTGATCGGGTGGATGCGGTAAGGATGTTCCCAAGGATGGGTGAAAGTAGAACGAGGGGGCATAATCTTCGAATAAGGGGCTGCTCTTTCAAAACTGAGATGAGGAGAAACTTCTTCACTCAGAGGGTAGTAGGTCTGTGGAATTTGCTGCCCCAGGAAGCTGTGGAAGCTACATCATTAAATAAATTTAAAACAGAAATAGACAGTTTCCTAGAAGTAAAGGGAATTGGGGTTACGGGGAGCGGCAGGAAATTGGACATGAATTTAAATTTGAGGTTAGGATCAGATCAGCCATGATCTTATTGAATGGCGGAGCAGGCTCGAGGGGCCGATTGGCCTACTCCCGCTCCTATTTCTTATTTGGTTCCCTCATCCAAATCATAGATATACATTGTGAATAGCTTGGGCCCAAGCACTGATCCTTGCGGTACCCTACTGGTCACTGCCTGCCACCCCGAAGAAGACTCATTTATTCCTACTCTCTGTTTCGTGTCTGTTAACCAATTTTCAATCCATGCCAGTAAATTACCCCCAATCCCATATGCTTTAATTTTGCACATTTGGGACTTTATCAAAGGCCTTCTGAAAATCCAAATAAACCACATCCACTGGTTCTCCCTTATCTATTTTACCAGTTACATCCTCAAAAAACTCCTGTAGGTTTGTCAAACATGATTTGCCTTTCGTAAATCCATGTTGACTTTGTCTAATTCCGTTGATATTTTCTAAGTGTCCTGTTATCACATCCTTTATAATAGACACTAGCATTTTCCCTACTACTGATGTCTGTAGTTCCCTGTTTTCTCCCCCTCCTTTTTTAAATAGTGGGGTTACATTTGCCACCCTCCAATCTGCAGGAACTGTTCCATAACCTATAGAATTTTGGAAGATGACAACTAATGCATCCACTATTTCCAAAGCTACCTCTTTTAGTACTCTGGGATGCAGATTATCGGCTTTCAGTCCTGTGGATGTTTGCTGTTGATTGCACAATGTTCAGTTCCATTTGCAACCCCTCAGATAATGAAGCAGTCCATGCCCACTTGCAGCAAGACCTGGGCAATGTCCAGGCTTGGACTGATAAGTGGCAAGTATCAATTGAGCCAGACAAGTGCCAGGCAATGACCATCTCCAACAAGAGAGAGTCTAACCACCTCCCCTTGACATTCAACGGTATTACCGTCGCCGAATCCCCCACCATCAACATCCTGGGGGTCACCATTGACCATAAACTTAACTGGACCAGCCACATAAATACTGTGGCTAGATGAGTAGGTCAGAGGCTGGGTATTCTGCGGTGAGTGACTCACCTCTTTACTTCCCAAAGCCTTTCCACCATCTACAAGGCACAAGTCAGGAGTGTGGTGAAATACTCTCCACTTGCCTGGATGAGTGCAGCTCTAACAACATTCAAGAAGCTCGACACCATTCAGGACAAAGCAGCCGGCTTGATTGGCACCACACCCACCATCCAAAACATTCACTCCCTCCACCACCAGCGCACAGTGGCTGCACTGTGTACCATCTACAAGATGCCCTGCAGCAACTCACCAAGGCTTCTTCGACAGCACCTCCCAAACCCACCACCTCTATCACCTAGAAGGACAAGGGCAGCAGACTCATGGGAACACCACCACCTGCACATTCTCCTCCAAGTCACACACCATCCTGACTTGTAAATATATTGCTGTTCCTTCATCGTCGCTGGGTCATAATCCTGGAACTCCCTATCTAACAGCACTGTGGGAGAACCTTTACCACACGGACTGCAGCAGTTCAAGAAGGTGGCTCACCATCACCTTCTCAAGGGCAATTATGGATGGGCAATAAATGCTGGTCTTGCCAGCGACATCCACATCCCATGAATGATTTTTTTTAAAAATGGTGATAGGCAAATGGTGTACTGCATTGGCATAGAGGTCATTGAAGGTGTGAGGCTGAAGGAGATGGGGTGTCTTAATGGACCCTTTTATATGTACCATATCAAAACCACGTTATCCTAGCACCATAAAGTAAATTTTGAGAATCTGTTCCTGGTGTGTGTTCCCACTCAATGGAAGTGCAGATTGGACAATGAGGTGTAAAGGTCATCAATTGAGATTATGGCACTCATGATTTTCCAGCCATTAAAATTAACAGCTAGAAAATGAGAAGTGCCATAAATCAGGCCCACTGACCTCTGTGTGATTCTCCGATCACACATTCCCATCAAGTGAGTCTGTACACTGGGAGCGGAATCTTGCAAAACTCACACTGATAGGTTACATCAATGTATGTATGCAAACTGATTATGCACAATCTTTGATAATTAATGGACTGAAAAAGCAGTAGGTACGCTTAAATACTGATAAGATCCCACTTGTTCATTTTACAGAGCAAGGCCAGCAGCCTGCTGAGGGACACTAAACACCACCATTCATCACGCTTCCTGAGTAATTACCACACTGGCACCAAGCAGCAGCTCAGCAAGAGACACCTTGTGGGCATTATTCAGTGATATGAAAAAAGGAGCACATCTTATGATGGAGCAGAGTCGGTGTGAGGAGTCAGCGCATCATGGGCAGAGATCCCTGTGGTGCCTGCCCCTCAATAATGTCAGGAGAGTACGTTAACATCCACTCGTTTTGCACTTACATGCACCTGTTTTGTACTTACATGCACCTATTTTGCACTTACATGCACTTGTTTTGCATTTACATGCACCTGTTTTGCACTTACTTGCACCTGTTTTGTACTTACATGCACCTATTTTGCACTTACATGCACTTGTTTTGCACTTAAATGCACTTGTTTTGCATTTACATGCATCTGTTTTCCACTTACTTGCACCTGTTTTGTACTTACATGCACCTATTTTGCACTTACATGCACTTGTTTTGCACTTACATGCACTTGTTTTGTACTTACATGCACCTATTTTGCACTTACATGCACCTATTTTGCACTTACATGCACCTGTTTTGCACTTACATGCACTTGTTTTGCACTTACATGCACTTGTTTTGCACTTACATGCACTTGTTTTGTACTTACATGCACTTGTTTTGCACTTACATGCACTTGTTTTGTACTTACATGCACTTGTTTTGCACTTGCATGCACCTGTTTTGCACTTACATGCACCTACTTTGCACTTACATGCACTTGTTTTGCACTTACATGCACTTGTTTTGCACTTACATGCACTTGTTTTGCACTTACATGCACCTGTTTTGTACTTACGTGCGTCTGCTAGAGTGTATGGAGCATGTAGAGCAGGCGCGTGACTTCATACTCATGTCGATTCAAAGGACAGAGAAACAGTTGTGTGCACTGTAATCTACCATAGAGCCAGCAGCTATACCGGTGACAAATGCACTGGTGAGCTCTATTATGTAGGCCTTAGACACAGGGGAGGATCTCTTATGAATGCTCGCACCTCTTTGGGATCCAAGATCTAGAAAGCAGTCAAGGTCAGTTTTGTCTGTCTCGTACAAACCTTGAGTACAGTCATTGGGGAAGCTTTCAGAGATCACGCATAGGAATTTTGTCCACAGTGTGTTATGCTTTGGGGTAGAGAAGCACCGGGGCTTCCTAGTGGCAGTTCCACCCTGGCAACTTGCAGCGCACAACTATCTGGTCGCAGTGCATTAGAAAGCATTGAGGCCCCTGCAACTACAACACATAAGTCTCACTGCACCATGGCACAGTTGGTCATTTCAAAGTTACCTACTCATGTAAGTAGCTAGCTTTTGCAAACGCAGGCCACTGAACAATTAGAACCATAGAATATTACAGCACAAAATCAGGCCATTTGGTTCATTAAGTCTGCACCGATGTTTTTCTCTACGTGAGCCACCTAGTTTAGTGCCTTTAATATTCCTCTTTTTCTAGAAACTATTTAATTCCTTTTTTAAAATAATTTATAGATTGTGTTTTAACAATGGCTTGTGGCAGAAAATTTTATATTCTAACCAGGTTCCAGAGTTTCCTCATCAGATATACAGGAGACATGTGCTTCCATGTGGTGGAAAGATTTATACAGGACAGCTTGCAGTGCATCAGCTATCTTGATGTTCTAGGCATCCAATGTCACTTACCAGGCTCACTCATAACCAACTGCATAGTTCAGGTCCTCATGTGAGGGGCTTTGATAAAGAGACATGCCTGCAATGAAGCCTCCATGATTCTCAGCGAAAGGCCAGTGTAGGTCGGACATCTTCCTTTCTGCAACAATTTCCCTTTTGCATTACATTTACTTTTCAGCATGCTCCTAGATCTCGCACTGGGCTGAAGAAAACTCTTCCATTGTTTGTCTAGAAGTTCTGAACCATGAAGGAGAAATGGATTGTATGCTACAAGCTTTACTTTAATGAGGATTTTGGTATCATTGAAGAAAAACAAGACCGAAGTGCCCTTTGCCAAGGACCTATGTCCAGATTAGTGCCTACATCCAGCTGGAGCTCCAGGTACCAATATCAATCAACAGTTGGGATAGACTTCCCTTTGCATCTTCCAATGAATACCTTTGAGATCCCCTCTTAAGTTGTGTACAGCAATAATATGTCAGCAGGAGGCACCCATCACCATATTCTCCTAGGTAGCTGATTGTTCAAGATGATGAGTAGATGGCACCAAATCAGCAGGTTAGTCTGCTAGCAACATCCTTCGATAGGATTTCTGCAATTCTTTCAGAAAAGTATGGAACAGATACTCCAAGGCCATCCCTTTCGATGCCTTCCAACACCTCATTGATGAAGGCATTGGGTAGGTAGAGTGTCAGTGCACACCTTGCCTCACTCTTCTTTTGAGAAAATTAGGTTCAATAAGTCTCCTGTCAACCTTTACACAGATCTCAGAGCAAAAGTGCACAGCCCAGATGAAATTCTAAGCAATGTACTCCGAATTTTTATGAGGGCTGCATGAGATACATGTCTTATATAATATTCATGAAATGAATGTAAGTAGGTTTCCTCAAGCCTTATGACATTACTTTACAACAATGACTACACTTCAAAAGTACTTCAGTGACTGTAAAGCACTTTGGGATGTCCTGAGGTCATGAAAGACATATAAATCCAAGTTATTTCTTTCTTTCTTTTGTATAAGGCCACAAACTGACCTATACATTCCTGATGAGAGTGAAATCCGATTTCTTTCTGACGGAGGCGCAACCACATGTAAAGAATTAGGGGATGACATCAGCAAGAAGTGCAAGATTTGGAGCAGGACAAGATGGGTACATAAATCATGCCAAAATAATTTGTTGGACACCCTCTCCTCCCTCAGTGGTTGTGTGTATGCTTTCTGATTACTTCACAGGTCCCCAAAACATCCGTTATATGTGTTCCACCAACCCAAAGAACCATCTTAATATCCTTCTGATTCCCCTGTAGTTTGCAGTCGCATTAGGATGCCCCTACTTGTGGATAGAAACCATAAATGTATTGTGGAGTACCGAGGGTATGAAAATGGATATGAAAATGTTTGTGTATTTAAATTGAATTGTGACTGACCCAGCCCCCTTAGGTCCTCTAGCCTATGTCTGTAACCTCAACTGACCTCCTTTCCAGTCACAGGCACCAGCTCCAAGAATGCCTTTCACACCTAGGGAGACACAAGATCATTTCTGCAGCAATTATAGTTGGAATTCTGAGTTTGGCTCCAAGTTTCTGTGGGACCTGATTAAAAAAAGGAAAACAGAGGAAGGAAGAAATATGGGAAGAGAAGGGGGAGAAAACCATATCAGGTGGATGAAGAGAGTGGCAGTCATATGGAAGAGAAAAAAGATAGATTTGCATCGGCAGCTTTTGGCCATGAACATGTCATTGGACAGCACACCACCAAGCTATGTGAATTGCTTCACGGATTTCAGAATGGATCTCTCTATACAGAAAGGTGGAAGGTTTTGGCTGAAACTTTACTTGTAGCTTGGTGATACTAATTGAAAACCTTTCTGTTTAATGAACAGTTGAGGACAAGACTAAATATAACACGTCATTTTTGGCCTTTGTACAGTGGGCAGAGAGCCTTACCCGCTGAGACCACATATCAGAAATTCAGGTACATAATGTGCATGATTTTCCACCAAATGGTTGGAAAATCACAGGTAAATGCATGGCTGAATTTCCTTCAGGCGATCTCGGCTTTTTGCTGGAAATGTGAAGTTGGAAAAATTACTCCTATAATCTTTTTCCTTATTGGTTTACAGAAAATAAATGCAGGAAAGGTTAAACTAGAAAGGAATTTCTCAGTTACCTCTTTTATGTATTGGGAACTATAACAGTCAGTTAAAGTGGCACATTTGGCTAAAGCAATGTTGGTTTGAAGTTGCAGGGATTTGCCATTTATTGTGCAGCATTGAAATGTTATAACAACAGCAAACTCCTGAATACATTTAGTGACGGAAAGTTTACAGATCAATATTTAAAAGCACATCTAACTACAAGCCTTGTTTGGCACGGGTTTTCTTTTACAGAATGGCAGTTTTAAAATGATGATTACAATTTTGATTACAATGTAAGCAACTAATTGCAATTGGAATTAGAATGATTCAGTTTAATTCCATGAAATCAATACTATTGTCAATAGCACGCTTTCAGTTAGAATTGTCCTGTTGCTTTGCAGTTTTCACAGTGAGTTTTGAGAGTGTTTTCCTTTTTCTTTTCTCACCTCTTCCTTCTGAAGACTCAGTTTGGGGGACAGCTATACAGACACTGGCTGCACTCCAGTAACTCAAGCAAATGGCCATTCTTCATGTATTCAGTTAGGCTATTTATCCACAGTCAACATAATCCTGTCCTCACCCAACATACACTTTGCAGCAGGAATCACTGGATAGTGAACAGCAATGGCTGAGCTTAAGAACATGAGAAATAGGAGCAGGAGTAGACCATATGCCCCCTCAAGCCTGCTCCACCATTCAATAAGCAGTGTAGAGTTTTGGTCTCCTTATCTAAGGAAGGATATACTTGCCTTAGAGGGGGTGCAACGAAGGTTCACTAGATTGATTCCTGGGATGAGAGGGTTGTCCAATGAGGAGAAATTGAATAGAATAGGCCTATACACTCTGGAGTTTAGAAGAATGAGAGGTGATCTAATTGAAACATATAAGATTCTCAGGGGGTTTGACAGGGTAGATGCTGAGAGGCTGTGAGAGGAGAGTGTAGAACTAGGAGGCATTGTCTCAGGATAAAGGTCGGCCATTTAAGACTGAGATGAGGAGGAATTTCTTCACTCAGAGGGTTGTGAATCTTTGGAATTCTCTACCCCAGAAGGCTGTGGATGCTCAGTCGTTGAGTATATTCAAGACTGAGATCGATAGATTTTTGGACTCTAGGGGAATCAAGGGATATGGGGATTGGGCTGGAAAGTGAAATTGAAGTCGAAGATCAGCCATGATCTGATTGAATGGTGGAGGAGGCTCGAGGGGCCGTATGGCCTACTCCTGCTCCTGTTTCTTATGTTGTTATGCAAATCTACCCCTATATACTCAACCCCGTCCAGCTATCTCGTCACGGTCTTGGGCCTGCTGCTATCTTTGGGTTATTGTTCCGCTTTTTGGGTCATTGTTCCTCTTTTATCATGTAGCTGCTCTGTCCAGCAAGGAGGGTGACAAGGGTCAGTCACTAGTCAAAGACTAACAGTTTACAATTCAGCAAAATAGGCCACACACTCAACAAAATACACAGCACAGCCTGCAGAGCATGATGTAGCTTCGAGAAAAATATGTCAATTTTTTCCCTATTTCCAATATTCTTACAGATTCCCCACCTTGAGTGGTAGAAGACTAAGTCTTCGACCCCTCACTTATTTAATCAATCTAGTCCAATAGTGGAATGGTTTGGAATGACACACTTTCTGCTTTAACTTGGAGACCCACCTGCGGACCCAGCAGGTAGACACTGGGGTTAATTTTAGGATGGCCGAGCATGTGCGTTCGTGGCGGGGGGGTTCCTAAAATTGGGGAATCCCGGAGCGGGTCCGGAGCCCGGCTCCAACCCACCCACTTCCGGGTTCCCCAATGACGTGAATCAGTGTGCGCGCAGCCCCCGCATGCTGGACTCCCACCGGCAATTAAAGCCGGCAGGATGACAGTTTAAATAGTTAGGGAGGTACTTGAGGTTGTTGACAGATGCCATTGGGAAGAGATTTTAGCAGGGATGTGATTTTGGACTTCCATCAGCGTGTTTCCCATGCTGTGGGAAACACTCCCTGTTGTTGCAGATGTGTTTCAGTCAGCAGCCATTGGGCGATGCAGAGGATTCCTTGACAGTCGGGGGGAATACCTCATTCATTGCAGCAGGGCACTCTGTCACCTCAGACAAAGTTTTGCCCGCCACACCGTTGTCTCCACACTCAAAATTATTACATCATACCCTAAACTTTGCTGTCCAAACATATTTACCTACTTTGCGGACCCCCTCGCACTCACACCGTCAGGAATGGGGGGGGGGGGTTTCCATAGCTGCATTCATCACTCCATTGGAGGACAACCAACATCACCAGCCTCACCAGGCACACTGTCCACCTCTGCCTCGTGGAGCTACACAACACAGTGCTGCGCAACAGGCACCTGCACAAAGTAGTCGTGCAACTACACATACACCCACTGTAGGGTGACCCAATAGGTGGCATCAAGGGTGTTCATGGAGAACCTCATGAAAGGGCCTTATTGCACAAGCCAGTCAAGAATGGCCAAGACGTGGCAGTAGTGGTGACAATATAATATGTAATGTGAGTTGATCAGAAATCAAATATAAGTAAAAACCATGACAAACCCTCAAACACCCTTGTGCATCTCCTTCATGCTCACAACATGTTTGCTTTACGCTTCCTACTACACATATGTGATGTATGCCCTGTGGCTGCAGCACAGGTAGTGGCAGGTGGGGTGAGGCTGACCATGAAAGAGATGCATGAGAGGGTGAGTATGAGACAGAGCCATGAGATTGTATGAGGATTGGGTTGAGTGGTAATGGTGGGATGAGTATTGGGGAGGTGAGGAAGTGCAAGTTAGATGAGGATGAGGGTTCAGTGGGTGTGAGGAGTGATGTGATAGAGTAGTGTTGACAGTGCAGAAGGAGATGTGGGGTGGGGCTAGTGATGTGGCAGACGGAATGTAGGGGAATAAGTAAGAGTACTCACTTCGGCTGACCTGGTTAGGTCATTGAAGCACCTCCTACACTGTATGCAGGCGCGTGATATTTTGGTGGTGCTGGTGACCTCCTCTGCCACCTCGAGCCAGGCCTTCATGGTGGCAGAGGCAGGCCACTTCCTCCCGTCTGCCGGGTGGAAGATCTCCCTCCTTCTCCTCCTCCTCCTCCTCCTCCTCCTCACCCCATCCAGTAAGACTTGGAGTGAGGCATCATTAAACCTGGGAGCAGCCTTCCCCTTGTGCTGCTTCATGCTGTAATTTTGCCTATTTTCTACAGCATCAGTCAGTGGAGGACTGCCCCTTTAAATAGGGCTCCTGCAGCTGACAGCCTATGATGCGGGTGTGCAGTCTGTCCGCTGCGCAGCTTTCCAGCACAAAACCCGTAAGCCAAGGTAAGTGGCTTCAATTTACTTACGATCGCGTGGGGAAACCACCAATTTCACTGGGTGCCATGCGCCCAGTCTACCCCCCGCTGGCAACCCACCTCCTTCCTAATATCGGGCCCACTATGAGGAATATGGTAACCAGGACTTGTATGATCAGGAACTTCTTAAGTTGCCCTGTCAGTCCTAAGTAGCTGTGCCTCCATCTAATGTTCATGATAGCACGTTTAAGTACACTTAATCCTTTCTGTCTGAAGGATAATGTTTACTTGCATTTTGTATCATTGTGGCCATAACAGGCACCAATATTTTAGCCCCAATTTAGTAATTCTGGTTGGTGTAAAGCAACATATTAATCGCCAAACCAAACAGATTGTGTTGCCTTATGTGTAGTTAGTTGTAATGCAATACCTTCCCGTCGCCGAATAAACGACTTTGGTCCTTTTCAAATTCAACAGTACAATTAGGGGATTCTTCATCCAGACTGAAACCACAAGCTGGTAATGCACTTAGTAAAATGTCACATCTGCACAACCAGGATCCATTTTTCCTGGAACAGCATGAAGTGTTTGGTGCAATCCTGAACCCTTCTTTTCCCCTTTGTTGATATCTTCGATCTTTGGAGGATTTACATATTCATTATGTATATCATCCTCCAACAAGCCCATCGATTCCACTTTAAATACTTTCATCGGTTTTACATCAGCAGATAGCAATGGTATTGCCATTACCACAGGAATCCGTCGTGAAATGTCACTCTGCTTGCAAGGCTTCCTGGCATAATTCACCAATCCAAGTCTTCGCACCTTACACCAATCCATATTCTCATCTGATTTCCAGAGTTTCATTTGTTTGTCCAATATAAAATTTGGGATCCAATTGTCTTTAATAGCATTTAACCCCCTTTTGAATCTGAACATTGTAAAAGCCCTCCAGACACAATTGCCTTTAAGATCAGTTGTTCCTTAGGGCAGGATTTTAAAAGGGAAAAATGGGTGGGTTGGGTGTGGGGGGCAATCAAAATTGCTGTTTTTTGGAGCGGGCAGACATCTCGGCTGGAACCCGCACATATTTGAATGAGACTCAGGCAAATCTGTGTGTGTGCGCACATCAGTCATCAGGAAGTCCCGCCCCCACTTAAATCCGGCGGGCCGATAATTAAAGGGGCAAATGTACCTCATTGAGGTACTTAAAGTAGTTTATTTTTTGTGTATTGGACACTTATAAAGATTTTAACGTTACCTGGGTGGCTTTCCCACGGCTTCCAATTCACGCTTGGTGAAAGCAGGCGGGAAGGGCCGGATCAGGCAAAAATAGAGTAAATAAATTAAATGAAACTACATTTCCCATTGTAAAAAAAGTACATAAACATACCTTAAAAGCAATGTTGCCTGGACACCACCCCCACCGATCTCCGATGTTCAATGTCTCCATTCTGATCCCGACGTCCGATGTCTCCGCTCTAATCTTTGTTCCCTGCCCCCCCTTCCATCTCTATCCTAAATGTTGATGGGGTCTCTCTCTTTCTTTCTCTCTCTCTCTCTCTCTCTCTCTTTTTCTCCACCCCGCTCTCGGATGTGTAGCTCCTGTCGGCAGCCAGCCTGTCAGTCAGGCTGGCTGCTGGGCGCAAACCCCGGAAGAGGCTTTAATTGGCCTCAGATCGTGACCTGCCAACTTCCCTTCTGGGTTTCGCACCCGCAAATCACCCCCACCCCCCCTCCCAGACTCTTCCCGCCGGCATATTAAAATCCTGCCCTTAGTCTTTGTTATTCTGATAGATTGCCAATATCCCTAACCCATCTCTCTGCCAGTCCTTTTATTAAAATCAGGGACACCCCTTGTTCTGATATAACATCCCCCATCTGCCTATGCATTCCTTTAAGTAATCCCTCTATTTGCTTGTGCATTGATTTATCACAATCCCATTGTCTCTATGTGAGTTCACCTTAATCTCTTCCCGATTGTGCTTAGTAAAACTTTGTACCATTTCTCTTAGTGTGATAAAAATCTACATACATTCAATTACATAAATCAGAAGACAAAAGATACAGAAGGAAAAATTTAACACAGCAGGAATAATCTCTAACTGCAAATTATAACAAGCTTTTTTTTTACTTCACCACAAGTTCATTCACGCATCTTTTCCTGCGCCTCCCATTTTAAAGTTTTAGTCTCAATTTTAGATGACATCTGCATCGTCTGCACTCAGGCATGTGTGCAGGGAAACATTCACATCAGCCTAGGTATCGATTCCCCTGCTTGACACAACAATCCAAATTGGGCATCTTCTATAATGCAGTTTTCCTGTCATACACCGTTAACTTATGCAAGTTTACCCTTTGCTTATACACGTCTCCCTCTAAATATCCCACAGAATGTGGATCTGCCAATTTGGTAAATACTTAGGTTGTAACATCCACGATAGGAAAGGATAGGGTAAAAATCAAGGTTTATTCTTATCCCTAACTTGGCCCATTGGGTGAATAGTGGTGTACCCCAGGTTGTGGATTGTTTATAGGTGGAACTTCAACCCTCACATTTTCCTCACCATTTCCCTTAGAATACCAACGGACGGTCGTAGTCCCTTAACATATTCGGGACTTCAGCTCGCATCAAAAATCTGTGTTTGATCAATGAACAAAAGCACGTATGCTCCGAATGCTGTACAAATGGTTGCCCATCCTATTCTCTTTGCTCGCTCATTTCCCTTGTATATCATCTCATTTATTTTATCCTGCGTCTGAATGAAAAACTTGGCAATGTTGTGAATGTTATAGCCGGTATATTGTTCTTCCTGTGCTAGCCCGTTGATTGCGTTTAGGATTGGTGCATCGACCAGTTTGGCCCATGCATGTTCATAATAATGCGCATGCTTCTTTATAGTCTCAAAGTCTACCCCTTTCCAAATTGATATTCCTGTTCCGAATATCCCCGTTATCACACCTACCCATCCGACTGTAATTGTCTTGTCCTGAAGATGCCTTCCTCTAGTCTAGTTTCTACCTCCATTATGTTATCTGTCACTCTCTACCTCTCGTTCCCATTTTATTTGCACATCTTTTGTGGGCATTTACCACAGTACCACAGTAAATTAGACGCTATTCACTTATGGCACATTTCACTGTTTCTAAGCCCCTGTCATATTTTACTCCCCAATAATAAATGTAATTAATATCACATTGTCCATTTCGCTTCATCTGCGGAGAAAGCACAAAGAATTATTTTTTCCCCCTCCAGTTTCTTTGGAGACTTGGAGTAGGACACCCTACACAATCTTGACCTGATGCCTCAACTGACTGTCGTCTTGGACACTCTGTACATTGCTACCGACTAACTTCCCCCGTTGAATGGCTGTAGACCCACAGGGTCAAAGCTGACCCAAATGTGGAGCTAACTCTGTGTAAGGCAACATGATTTTAAAACTTCTTTGCAGTACTGACTGAAAAGAAGGCGGAGCCAGCTTCATCACAGCAGCTCCAGACTCAGGGAGATTTCAACTAAATTTAAAGAAACTTTGCCGAATTGAAAAGAAAACAATCGATTTCCATCTCAAATCTCACAGACATAAAATAGGACATAGTCCCGTAACTGTATAATAATTCTCCAAACTCTTTTGACCTCTTCTTGTACCTTTTACAGTGGTACTATGGTTAGAAAACACAACGATTGAAACGCTTATGTTAAGCGACGGGGACTACAAAGAGTGAACGCTGCTTCAGTTTTATGAAAAAAGAGGAAATGGAGCCAGCTGCAGCTTGCATGCTGCAGAGTGCAACACACAGAGACAGTGCACTAAAAACTAAAGGAAAATCCAGTAGCTTGTAACAGTAGAAGTGATTCCCCTGTTTGAAATCATCTATCCTTTACCTCTCATCTGAATTTTCAATCTCTGATGTTTCCCACTTAACTCAATTTCGTCACGATTTAAAATCTCATGTGGGAAAGACCATTTATCAGGCTAGTATTGTTTTCTCCTTCTCCTCCATTGTTGGAAGGATGGGGTATTGTGAATGGAGCGGGGGTACTGGGGAACCAGCAGAGAGATCTAGTCTCTTTCTCGGTTCACTTTCTAGAACCTCTCCGACTGCCTGTCTCCCTTCTGGTCTTTTACTCTGTAACATGCTTTGGGTTTGCTTAAATGAGTCTTTGACTTCTGCAACTTCCATTTCGCAGTCCTCATCTAAATCTTCACAATGTACTTTATTCTCATCATTGGCTCCTTGTGTTATTGTGTTGTCTGGGGAATGATAGTTCGCAGCCTCCTCGCCAACGCTTCTCCGTCTACCTCGTCTCCATCACCACCCGCTTGGGCATTGTACATGTACTATCTCTCTTAACTCTCAACTGTTCTTGGTACCGTTGTGTGTTTCTGTTGTTGGGTAGTGAGGAGAGTTATTAATTTATCTAATTTTTGTTCCATCCCTCCCAGTTTTTGAAGAGTCATAGTTAATAATTTATCTAATCTTTGTTCCACCGCTCCCGGTTTTTGGGGAGTCACGGTCCAATTTCCCTCACTGTTTCTCCGCCAGGGGGACTTTTTTTAAAAAAAGTCTTGATATTTAAAATCATTATGGGTCAAGTCTTGATGGCAAATGTGCTTTCTGGCTGGCCCCCTCCTAGGCCAGAAAAGAACTCCAGTGCCAGACGAATATGAATTGGAATGACGACATATATTACATTACTCTGGCAATCTAGGGTGTAGTGACCAATTTTCTGATATCGGAAACAGCTGTCATTACGACCTTCTGTTCCTCCCATGACTCCTTGCCTTACAGCAGCCACCACAGCCCCTTGTCAGCTCAATTTGCCTCGCAACGCCTGAATCATTAACTTACACCAGGTGTGGTCTACCGAGTTTATGGATCGACGTATAATCTCCCTTAAAGCCCCTATACAGTTGGCGAGTTCCAACTCTGGTCCCTCATTTTTCTCTGTAAGTCTGTCTCTCTCTCGTAATATTTTCTGACTCTGTAGTTCCGTGCTTTCGCAATCTTAGCCACCAATTGTGAGTTCTCCAGCATCATAAGGACATCAGTCAGGTGTTATTTCAACCTCTCATTTTCATCTGACTGTCTCTTAATCTCCCTGTCTTTCTCGTCTGAATGTCTCTTTATTTCCTCCAACTGATTCCTATTTTCCTCTTTTAATTGTTTAATACGTTCCTCACTCGTAAGTGCACACAAGTTTGCTGCCCACATAAGGGTCCTTTTACCAACTCTCTCCTTCATCATTTTATTTTGAACTTGCTCCTCGATCCATTCTACGGCTGTCTCATAAGCCTCATCCTTCTCCATAATTTTCGAGATTAATTCTAAAGGTTCTTCACACCCCCTTAATTTCTTGTTCAGTTTCTTTTCTAACATTTCGTGGATACTTGCCATGATCACTTATATTAAACAAAACCTCACTTCTGGAATTTGAACAATTTGAGTCTTTTGTAATCAAACTAAGTCTGTCGAATTTAAAACATTTTTTCTTTTAGGTGCTTGATTCTACGTTAACACAAAACACTGATTAGTCACCTCCTGGCTGGCTCGCCAATTGTAACAGATTCGGAGGTGACACCAATTGGGAATCAATGTTTCATTTATTAATAGTCAAATCAAACATGTAGAGGTATCAAATATTTAGACAACAAATATCAAAAAAATATTACCCCATTTGATCTCTGGGCAAAGGTCATAATTAAGTTGGTGATGTGGTTGTTTCGAGTTTTGCCCATAGTGAGGTAGTCTTCTGACAGTTGGGTGTTCTTCCAACTGCGGTGTCATCTTCGGACAGCTAAGCATTCTTTCGACAGCTGGTGGTCTTCACTGATTCCCCTGCCCTGAGCTCAGAAGATGTTGGGTTTTTATCCTCCCCCCAACAGGAACCTCACACCATATATGGAACAAGACCCTTATAGATTAACAGAGCTGTTTTTCAAAGAATTCCAGATGGTCAGCTTGTTTCACCATTACTCATTTAACCATGATATCCCTTTGCAAGGTTGTTTTCCAAAGAATTCAAAATGTTACTCATTTAACTGCAAGATCCTGTGCAAGGTAGCACCGTCCTGCCATCTCATCACGGTCCTGATCTTTGGGTTATTCTTCCGCTTTTTGGGCCATTGTTCCTCTTTTATCACATTGCTGCTCTTCCAGCAAGGAGGGTGACAAGGGTCAGTCACTAGTCAAAGGTTAACAGTTTACAATTCAGCAAAATAAGCCACACACTCTGCAAAATACACAGCACGGTCAGCCTGCAGAGCATGATGGTTAGTAGCTTCAAGAAAAAGATGTCAATTTTTTCCCATTTCCAATATTCTTCCAGTCTTTTCAGGAAAACAAGCCCTTTAACCATTCCCAGTGTGCAATTTTAGATCTTAAATTTATTCAATTCATAACCTGCATAGCATGTTAAGTAGCTAAGTTAAGATATGGGCTAAAGTGTTTTATAGTGAGCAGACATGCATTATCTCCTCTCCACAGTTTGTCTTTGAAACCCTGACACCTGCAGGATCAATGATCCTCTCAGTTTCTTTACACATTGCTGCTTTTCACATTATATCTATCTCTCTTCCCCATATTATTTTATTCCCTCTTGTTATATTTTCACTCAGAGTATGCAGATTTATGCTTTAGAACTGGGTCATATGCATGGTATTATAACATAATGAATAAATGTCATACCCCATTCAGTAATAATATACCACTTTAGTGAAAATTCATTATCGACTCTATTTACAAACTGTAGCATATATAATGCTCATAATCAATTCAGATAATCACTTGAGTCTGTCACTACAGACAAGAAAAATGATCAAATAAACTGAACTGGATCCTCTATACGTTGTTAGTTTTAAGGGGATAGGCAGTTAATTTCACAAAACTAATATTGACTGCTTTGGGTGAATTGAGTAGATGATGAAATCACTTCTTACAGGTTTAAAGTCACTAGTAGATCACCTATGGCAATGCTCGTGGGTGGTCTGGGACCTGAAGTGTGGTTCCTGAGATCTACCCCAGGCTCTCTGCAGCCTAAATGCGATAATGGTTTACCCGTCACCGTAACACAGAAAAGTTCACTCGAGGAATGTGTATCATGAGTGACACGAGGTCAAGTTGTTACACCCTTTACTGATATATGTATATAAAAAAAAGAATATTTCCATTCCAGTTTTCCAACCAGTTTACAAAATTTTCTTAAGGGGCAGGTATTGACTGTTCTTTTATCCCAAAGCCTACTATTCTCAGTTAGTAGGATTCCAAATTATGTTTTCTTGCATTCTACCTTCTCCAGGGGATTTGAGTATCATAGTTCCACAGGAACAGGGTGTAAACTTAGTTTAGCTATTTTTTTCCCAGAATTTTATAATATTTTTCGGTACTTGTTATTATAAGTGTTGATCCTGAAGTTCTGGGAGTCAAGAAGGACAGTATTATGACACAATATGTGTGTGTGGGGGTGGAGGGGAAGGTTAATTTGGGGTGGAACCTGCACCTAAGAGGCTCCTCCCCTTAACAATCTTGTGGCAATTTGGACGCTTTCAGGGGTGGTCCTATAGTGCACCTGCCCACATACGGGCGGATGGATTAAAATCCATTATAAATGAGGAAAATACATCATACAGCATATTAGCTTAATTTATGGCCATAACAAATTTAAGCACTAGGGACTCCTGTGAGTTTAAGGGGACATTTGATAGAGGTGTTCATAGAGGTGAATTTCTCAAGCATCCAAATGGTTTCCCGCTAGAGCGGGACATAGACTGGTGAAATGGGCAGACATGTGGCAAATGAAAATTTAATGCAGAGGAGTGAGAAGTGATTCATTTTTGTAGGAAGAATGAGGAGAGGCAATATAAACTAAATGGTACAAATTTAAAGAGGGTGCAGGAACAGAGAGGCCTGGGGTTGTACGTACATAAATCTTTGAAGGTGGCAGGACAAGTTGAGAAGACTGTTAAAAAGACATAAAGGATCGTGGGCTTTATTAATAGAGCCGTAGAGTACAAAAGCAAGAAAGTTATGCTAAACTTCTATAAAACACTGGTTAGGCCTTAGCTGGAGTATTGTGTTCAATTCTGGGCACCACACTTTAGGAAGAATGTCAAGGCCTTAGAGAGGGTGCAGAAGAGATTTACTAGAATGGTACCAGGGATGAGGGACTTCAGTTACGTGGAGAGACTGGAGAAACTGGGGTTAATACTTAGGGCAGAAAAGTTTAAGGGGACATTTGATAGAGGTGTTCAAAATCATGAAGGTGTTTTGATAGAGTAAATAAGGAGAAATTGTTTCCAGTGACAGAAGGGTCGGTAACCAGAGGACACAGATTTAAAGTAATTGACAAAAAAACCAGAGGCGACACGAGGAAAAAAAAAATTACGCAGCGAGTAGTTATGAACTGGAATACACTGCTTGAAAGGGTGGTGGAAGCAGATTCAATGGTAACTTTCAAAAGGGAATTGGATAAATACTTGAAGTGGAAGAATTTGCAGGGTTATGGGGAAAGAGCAGGGGGTGGGACTAATTGGATAGTTCTTTCAAAGAGCCGGCACAGGCACAGTGGACCGAATGGCCTCCTTCTTCTGTGCTGTATCATTCTATGATTCTGTGGAGTGTGCTGGATCTTTGCAGTTTCCTGGAGTTTCCTGGCTGTCTTATAAGGCTGTCAGAACCTCTGTCTGCCCCTTACCGGGCAAATCAAGCCAAGAAGGCGGAGCCTGCGCGGTACTCCCTAAGCCGGGACTTCCTGTTCCAGAGCCTGGCATTTTTCTGGTGCCTAGTAGTTCAAGTTCTCTTCTGCAAAACCTATTCCTCTCTACCCACTTGCCTGTTACTTCTTTAGTTGTGTTATTTTTATTTTTCAGACTCTTTTCTTTTCACTGCACTCTTATCAGCTGCTGTGTGTCTAGTTCCATGGGGGAGGGGCAGGGGAATTTTGTTGCTGCGCCATTTGGCCCATGGCTTTCCAGTATTGCCTCAAACTTCTAGAAGTCTCTTAGGCTTCCTTGTTGTCCTTGTTCCAGCACTACATTCAATTGCATTGTGCAACTGGGCTGTAAATTTGTGGGTGGGCAAATTACAACCTTTGCCCAAAAGTACGAGATTTTTGATGTGACCGAGAAGGACTGAACCTTTCCGGATCCAAGTTCCATCCCCTTTTCTGACTTCTTCAGCTGCATCTAAATCTCTTTTATATGTTCTTCCACTCACTTGATTTCCTGCACGTTTCTTGTCCAGAGTCCCAGTTTCTGGAGAATAATCTTTGCATCCAGGTGTACTCTTCTTGTCTTTGATGACACCACTGTGCTAAGAACGTCTTGGCATCCATCACATCTACATCTGTGACTAAAACCCAAGAGACCTAGTACGTCTCACTTACACAACTAAAAGAATCCCTACATAAAAGATCTCATTCGCAATAAGTTTAGATTAATGTTACAGTTTTGGTCTCCTTACCTAAGGAAGGATATACTTGCCTGAGAGGGGGGTGCAACGAAGGTTCACTAGATTGATTCCTGGGAATGAGAGGGTTGTCCTATGAGGAGAGATTGAGTAGAATGGGCCTATACTGTCTGGAGTTTATAAGAATAAGAGGTGATCTCATTGAAACATAAGATTCTGAGAGGGCTTCACAAGGTAGATGCTGAGAGGCTGTTTCCCCTGGCTCGAGAGTCTAGAACTAGTGGACATAGTCTCAGGATAAGGGGTGGACCATTTAAGACTGAGATGAGGAGAAATTTCTTCACTCAGAGGGTTGTGAATCTTTGGACTTCTCTACCTCAGAGGGCTGTGGATGCTAAATCGTTGAGTATATTCAAGACTGAGGTCAATAGATTGTTGGACTCTAAGGGAATCAAGGGATATGGGGATCTGGCGGGAAAGTGGAGCTGAGGTCGAAGATCAGCCATGATCTTATTGAATGGCAGAGCAGGCTCGAGAGGCTGTTAGTCTACTCCTGCTCCTATTTCTTATGTTCTTATGCACTTGAGAGGGTTAGCAGATGTGTCACTTCTCTGGCAAACAGTCCTTTTCCATGCAGTTGAAAAATCTAAAGGATAAACACGGAGTTTAGGTAGCAAATTTCAGGATTCTGGGGCAGAAATTAGTTGTACCATCCTGCGCCAGAACAGGTAGGCCTGAGGTCCAATCCATATTAAGGACATTGAGCTGCAGTTGCCTACTGTGCATCCCCAAGCAGCTCACCAGTGAAGCCACTGTCACACTGGCAACGGCCCTCAGGTAGGTCCTGGGGGGAAGCAATTGAGATGGGAACACCTGCTCCTCCTGGCTCCACACTAAGGTAAGTATTTTTTTAAAAAGGCTTACCTTTTTGATGGTGGCCTCCAGTGGTCCCTTAACAACCACTGGTCCCTTAACAACCACTGGTTAGACCACCTGTAGTCAATGGGCCGGAAATTGCTCATAAAATAATGGTGAACCTAACAGCAGAAATCCGGAACATGTTCCTCCTGATTCAACAATGATGTGAAAGCTTCGCGTTAAATGGACTTCACTGGCTGCAATCAATGGACCAGTGCCAACTTGCTCTCCTGCCCAGCTGGAAACCAACTAATCTCGCCACAAAAAAGGGATGCTGATTTTTACAGACCTAAACTAACTTTTATCAACGTGGTAAGTATTAATGACTGCCAAACAACCTCTCTGGCATGGAAAATTAACTTTTGAAAATGTGGAGTCTGAGTAATCTTGATTTCAATAGTTATTGGACATTTAAAAATGTTTTCTTAAAAAAAAATTTAAATTTAAATTTTTAGAAGACTTTTTCTTTCTGTCTCTTTTATCTTAGTCTTTAAATTTTACCTTCTCTTTATTTTGCTTTCTCTATCTCATCTTATTATACATTTACTAACCTTATCGGGCACTTCTGGGTTTTTAGTCTGCATGGTTTGTCAATTGAGATTTACTTCCTGGTTCTCGCTGCGTGGCTTGTTTCAAGCTGATTGGTTGAGGGGACATAGAGATCCTATCCTCACACACACATCCTGGGAAAAAACGCTGCTGTTTTTTGAACTTGGATTTTAAGGACGTTGCCGCCAAAAAGAACGTGATAACTTAGTGGGTGAATTTAAATCTCATGAGCGGCCAGCACTGCTGGTTCGCCACTCAGAGCAATTTATGGGCCCATGCATTCCTGAGAAATCCAGGGCAAAACAATTTCCTGAATTAATCCTAAAACAGGAATTAGGCCTCGTTGATTATTAGCATATTCAACCAGCCTAACACCTGTTTTAGGTTGATGGCAGGGATGCATCCAGAGCGCCCAAACCAATATGGAGCGGATGTGTTTCTATCACTGTTTGGGGTGGGAAGTTAGCCACTTAAATTGGACCTCTACCTTGTCCCCGTTTTCCACCCGGAAATCGGGGGCAAAGAGGGCCGATTTCAGCCTCACTGCGTCACGACTTTTTTTTGTTACAAGAGCTAAATTTTATATCCCGCGGGAAGAATTCAGTCTTAATGTGATGACTTTAAATAGAGTACAAGAAATGTTGCAGGGATATTGTAACATCTTGTTGGGTCATTATCCTCCATGGACTAATGTTATTGTTATTTGTCCGATTAGACTCCTTGCTGAGTTAGTACCAGCACTGCAGCAGAAATCAACATAAAAATGCTATCAGCTTGCTATGGTGATCGTGTGGAGATCCAAGTCTTAGCAATGAGCGGAGCATTCAGAACAGCTATAGACAGGCAATAGAAAAAGATTCTGGGGGCTAAATTGGGCTGCCTAGCGCCCGTTTTGCAGGCATTACGCGGACACCTAAGCCCTGAAAATGGTGTCCAAGTTGCATGCGCCCACTTCCGGCGTGACATGCGCAGAACGCCATCTTGGTAAAGGTGGTTGCACACATGCACCTAACGAACGCCTGCAGCATGTAGAGTAGGGAGATTATGACGTAAATCAGTGTGCAACACTGATTTAAAGGGACCGCTGTTATTTTGGAACTCCATGCTCCAGCCAACGCATTGCCTTAACCTCGCACAGCTGAACCGGTCTTTAACGGCATGGAGGACCCCCCCACCAGTGCTATTTAAAGGGATCATGCAGGAGTTACAGGTTATTTTCTGGATTATTGCTTCTGGTTGCTGATGCATTTCTACTTGTTTTTGGAGGTCTCCTACACTTGAATACTAGGACAAGGGGTCATAGCCTAAAAATTAGAGCCAGGACTTGGAGGAGTGAAGTTGGGAAACATTTCTACACGCAAAGGGTGGTAGAAGTTTGGAACTCTCTTCCACAAACGGCAGTTGATGTTAGCTCAATTGTTAATTTTAAATCTGAGATTGATAGATTGTTGTTAACCAAACGTATTAAGGGATATGGGGCTAAGACGGGCATATGGAGGTAGGTGACAGATCAACCATGATCTCGTTGAATGGTGGCACAGACTCAAGGGGCTAAATGGCCTATTCCTGTTCCTCTGTTCCTATAATAAAGTTTCATTGCTCTACAGGGAGTGGGCTGGCGAACTGACAGGCAACAGCAAGGCCTCTGGCAGAGTGGCAGGGGTGGGGCAGAAATGCTGTCATCCTGAGAGAGGACAGTAGGTTCATGTTTCATGGAGCCACTGCCACTTGCTGCCTCCTGTTATGAGCCATCTTCTCCAGCAAGAAAATGGGACGTGTGTCGGTGAGAGTCCTGCAAGATGTTTGGGTGATATGGCTGTCATGTTTGAATAGCTGCCAGTGTGTGTAACCTGTGAGTTGTGGGTGTGCGGCTTGCAACAGTGGTGATGTGTGAGCGTGAGAGGAAGCATCTGATTGGAAGAGGTGCATACTGATTGAAAGCATTTGTTGGTATGTGGGTGACCGGGGGTGTAGTGCGTGGACCAGTGGATTGCAGTAGCTACAGCATAGAATCATAGAAGTTTACAACATGGAAACAGGCCCTTTGGCCCAACATGTCCATGTCGCCCAGTTTATACCACTAAGCTAGTCCCAATTGCCTGCACTTGGCCCATATCCCTCTATACCCATCTTACCCATGTAACTGTCCAAATGCTTTTTAAAAGACAAAATTGTACCCGCCTCTACTACTGCCTCTCGCAGCTCGTTCCAGACACTCACCACCCTTTGAGTGAAAACATTGCCCCTCTGGACCCTTTTGTATCTCTCCCCTCTCACCTTAAATCTATGTCCCCTCGTTATAGACTCCCCTACCTTTGGGAAAAGATTTTGACTATCTACCTTATCTATGCCCCTCATTAGACTTCTATAAGATCACCCCTAAACCTCCTACTCACCAGGGAAAAAAGTCTCAGTCTATCCAACCTCTCCCTATAAGTCAAACCATCAAGTCCCGGTAGCATCCTAGTAAATCTTTTCTGCACTCTTTCTAGTTTAATAATATCCTTTCTATAATAGGGTGACTAGAATTAGGAATTAGACCATATGGAATTAGGTCGCAGATCATCCATTATCTCATGATGGGGGCCCAACATTGCTTACCAAAAACCAAGGTTATGCCTATACAGCACAGAAGGATAAAGGGAGGCTGAGCTGGAGGTGAATAATGAGGCTGTGTTCATCATATCATTGTATCAATCATAGTAGGTACAGCACAGGAGGGGGCCATTCGGCCCATCGTGCCTGTGCCGGCTCTTTGGAAGAGCTATCCAATTAGTCCTATTCTCCTGCTCTTTCCCCATAGGCCTGTAAATTTTTTCCCTTCAAGTATTTATCCAATTCCTTTTTGAAAGTTACGATTCAATCTGCTTCCACCACCCTTTCAGGCAGTGCATTCCAGGTCATAACAACTCGCTGCATAAAAAAATGTTTCCTCATGTCGCCTCTGGCTCTTTTGCCGATCACCTTAAATCTGTGTCCACTGGTTTCTGACCTGTCTGCCACTGGAAACGGTTTCTCCTTATTTTCTCTGTCAAAACAATTCATGATTTTGAACACCTCTATCAAATCTCCCCTTAACCCTCTCTATTCTAAGGAGAACAACCCCAACTTCCCCAATCTCGCCACATAACTCAAATCCCTCATCCCTGGCACCATTCACGTAAATCTCTTCTGCGCCCTCTCTAAGGCCTTGACATCCTTCCTAAAGTTTTGTTCCCAGAATTGCACACAATACTCCAGCTGAGGCCTAACCAGTGTTTTATAAAGGTTTAGCAAAACTTCCTTGCTTTTGTACTCTATGCCTCTATTAATAAAGCCCAGGATCCCATATGCTTTTTTAACAGCCTTCTCAACTTGTCCTGCCACCTTCAAAGATTTGTGTATGCATACCCCCAGGTTTCTCTGTTCCTGCACCTTCTTTAAAATTGTACCATTTAGTTTATATTGCCTCTCCTCATTCTTCCTATCAAAGTGTATTGCTTCACATTTCTCTGCACTAAATTTCATCTGCCATGTGTCTGCCCATTTCACCAGTCTGTCTATGTCCTCCTGAAATCTGTTACTCTCTTCCACATTATTTACTACATTTTTGAGTTTTGCGTCATCTGCAAACTTCGAAATTATACCCTCTATGCCTAAATCCAGGTCATGAAGATAGATCAAAAAGAGCAGTGGTCCAAATACCAACCCCTGGGGAACACCACTGCTTACTTCCCTTCAGTCTGAAAAACAACCGTTCACCACTACTCTCTGCTTTCTGTCCCCTGGCCAATTTTGTATGACTGGCCTGTAATTGCCGGGCCTTTTTCTTTTTCTTTTTCTTCCTATTTGTTTCTGGGATGAGGGTGACACAGATGACGCAGTATTTATTATCCACCGCTAGTTGCCATGAGGACATCTTGGGGGGAAACATTCAATAAGGCCTATTTTCGGGTATTAACCTGCGTCTGATGGCCCCTACGCAGGCAGCACGTGAATTTTGAGCTGCCTGCTACTTACCATGATAGCTCCGTGCAGCCAGTGCTACCCGCACTACTGAGAGGCTGCACAGAGAATGTGGAAGCCCAAAATGGGGCGTGCTCAGCATATGTTATCGGCAGCCTGCACCTCTTAAAGGTGCAGGTGCACATTTTAAATGGGACATGCACAATTCACTCGGTGGAGGGAAAAATGGCAGAACCAGTGCGAGAGCGGGCCCCACACATCTCTGATGATGCTCTGGAGGTCCTGGTGGAGGGGGTGGATGAAAAGAGGGGCAACATGTACCCACAGGGTGGCAGGAGACCCTCTAGACTCCAGCTCCACAGGCATTGGGGGGCTGTGGCCCAGAAAGTCAACGCCAGGAGCATTGCACCACATATGTGGACGCAGTGCCAAAAGAGGTTCAGTGATTTGACATGAGTGGTCAAGGTGAGTGAATGCAAGTGTCAAGTGGCACATCCTACCAACTGCACCACTGCTCCATGCATCATACTCCCCGTCGCCCACCCACCAACAAAAACTGCCCATCCATACGCAATGCTGCAGTGGGCATGCTGCATCTCACCCGCACATAGTATCACACTTACAGGCCACACAGGTCACGCACACTGGCAGCTATTCAACCATGACAGGCACATCACCCAGACACCTTGCAGGATACTCACTGACACACTGCCCTCGGTCTTGCAGGAGAGGGTGGTGCATAACAGCCGGCAGCAGCAGAGACCTGAGGGTGGACGGACACGCTTACACGTCCTCACCCCCCTAGAGGAGACCGTGCTTCGAATCTGGGCGGGCCGTCGCTGCAGCTGTGAGCATATGCCGTGCTGGAGGTCCCGATGAAGGGAGGTCTGTGCATATCTAATGCTCCTTCTCGTTTTCCACATCTCCCTCCTCCTGTAATCTTTTCTGACTCACATGCTGCAGATGCTGTCAGCACGCACATCTTACTTGCTCCTCTCCCCGCTCCACAACTCAACCTGTTTCCCTTTGTCATTGCAGATACCCAAGAACACGTGACGGCACCGCCCGAGGAGGAGGAGGAAGAGGAGGGGGTCACTGAAGCCACACCGTCACTTGATCTGACACTCGCATCCACCAGCTCAGAGAGTGACACTGTGCGTCCTTTAGAGGTTAGGTTAGAAGAGGGATCTGCACATGGTGAGACACCGAGCACAAGTGCACAGGAGCCGGGGCGAGGTCGGATACCACAGGAGCCAGCTCACCAGAGGGTGAGGTCGCTCACTAGTTCTGCTGCAGAGGAGTCAGATGAGGACTTCGATGGGCCAGGCTACAGAAGACGACTGATGGGCGTACACCACCAAATCCTTGGGGCACTGGAAAGCCTGCCAGAAAGCCTGCGCACAATGACAAAGGGGCATGGACCAGTCCAGCTCCAACTTGGCACAGGGCTTTGCGCAGAGCTTGGAGCCCATCCTTTCCAACATGGAACGGGTGGTCACCTCCATCAGCGCACCTGTGGAACCCACCATGATGCAGCGTCTGATAGCCGATGTTGCGGCTTCCATTACTGCACAAACCAATGTCATCAAAGGTCTGCAAGCTATGGTTGTAGTTCGACTGCTGCAATGGAAGTTCAGACTGCTGCTATTGTGGGTCTGGGGACCACTGTGGAACAGGGCTTCCAGGGAGTCACAGCACTCCAGTAATCCGTTCTCCAGCTGATCACCAGGATTGCTGAGGCGCCGCCCCGGGAGAGTGACAGTGACGCCATGGCAGTCAGACCGGCTGTCCTCTCTTAGGACAACAGCATTCCTGCTCCCACCCCTGCCACATCGCCAGTGCCCTTGATGTTGCCTATCAGCCAACCAGGCCAGACTGCTGCAGCCCATGCTGAGATGGTGCAATCTGAAGCCAGGCCCTCCCAGCCCAGAGTTGCTTGAGGTCGTCCTCCAAGGCCACCTGCACGCTCCTCCATTGAAGGTCAACAGCCTCCCACCACCCATGCTCCAGCCACTGGGGATACACCTCGTAGGAGCACTAGGATAGGTAAAGGCACACAAACAACAGGCACTAAGGGAATGCACAAGGGTGAATAGTTCTATTCTGTTTCCATAATTTGATTTGTTAATTGATAAATGCGACTTTGAATTTGCATTTGGTGATGGGTTTTATTTGTGCGATGAGCTGAGGGGAAAGCAATATCTAATCAGATGGAGGGCGATTTAATGGTCATGTGGGAGCGGACAGGTGGGGAGTGTATGACTGTTAGTGAGTTGGGGGATGTAGTTCACATTATTGATAGCGGGCACGGATCAGGCGAGCACGCAGAGCCCTTGCAGACAAGGCGTGTGTTTTCTGTTGCACCCTTGCGTCTTCCTCCACCTCCTCCTCCGGCTCCTTCCCCTCCTCCTCCTCAGCCTCTTCCTCCTCCTCCTCCTCCTCAGCCTCTTCCTCCTCCTCCTCCTCCTCAGCCTCCTCCTCCTCCTCCACCTGTGGCTCAGGGTCTTCTCCGATCATCAGTGGCAAGGACTGGTCCCTCATGATGGCGAGGTTGTGCAGCATGCAGCATACCACCATGAATCTGCCCACCTTCTCGGCGGAGTACTGCAGGGCTTCTCCAGATCGGTCCAGGCGGCGGAAGCGTTGTTTCAGGATGCCTATGGTGTGCTCCACAATGTTAGTGTGGCAGCATGACTCTCATTGTAGGCCTGCAGTGCACACGTACATGGGTTCCTGACCGGAGTCATGAGTCAAGGCATGAGCGGATAGCCCTTGTCACCCAGTAGTCAGCCTTTGACTTGCCAAACTGGGTGAAAGATAGCTGGCACATTGGACTGCCGCATAACGAAGGCGTCGTGACTGCTCCCAGGGTAACGGGCAACGAACTCCGTGATTCGATGCATGTGGTCGCACACCAGCTGCACGTTAAGGGAGTGGAAGCCCTTTCAGTTGACGAAGACAGCTGAGTTGTTTTGCAGGGCACGCAGGGCAATATGTGTGCAGTCAATGGCACCCTGCACCATGGGGAAGCCAGCAATGCAGGCGAACCCCCGTGCTTGCTCGTTCTGATTGTCTCTGTGAAGAGGGAAGGTGATGAACCTGTTCCTCATCTGGTACAGTGCATCTGTGACTTCCCGTGTACTGCGAGTTGTTGCACATGTTGCCAGCAGAGGCCCGAAATGCTCCAGAGCAGTAGAAATTCAGCGCCATGCTGTCCTTGCCCTGCTGTGAGGCTGCAGTTGTGGCTGCACCAGTTGACAGATCTCTGCCATGGCCTCCTTGGTGAACTTCAGCCGTCGGATGCAATCCTCCTCGGACATGTTGAGGGAAGGCCCTCATTGGATATGGCCTCCTGCTCAGAGCCCTGTGCCTCCTCCTCCTCCTCCTCCATCTCCTCGCAGCTTGACCTGCTGTGTATGGCCTCTCTGCATGCTCAGCGGGAGCCCTAGCAGACTGCCCATGGTTGCCAGGAATATTGTTCAACCACGGTTGCAACTTTCTGAACCGTAAGGCAGTACCTGCCAAACCATTCTCAAATGTACTGTAGTAACTCTCGGTAAGTATAGGGAGCTGCAAAAAACATTTCCTATTCCACCAGCTGCCAGAAGCAATAATCCAGCAACTAACCTGCAACACCAGGTTGGTCCCTTTAAATAGCACTCGTGGGAGGGTCCTCCAGGTCATCTAAGACATGTTCAGCTGTCCGTGGTTAAGATGGGGTGTTGAGTTGACCGTTAAGTCCCAAAATGGTGTCTATGGCTTTAAAACAGCATTGCACACTGATTGTATGCATTTTCTCCCTACTTTACATGCTGCCGGTGTTCAGTATTTGCACATACCAAGATAGCGTCCGGCGCACGCGCAGCCAAGACACCATCTTGGCACTTCAGGAATCCGTGTAGTGCCAAAACAACGGGTGCTACACGGCCCAATTTCTAGCCCTGAGAGTCAGCCACATAGTATGGGACTGGAATCACATATAGGCCAGACTGGGTAGGGTGGTGGGGGGTGCTGATCCCTCTCTGATCCAGTTGGGTTTTTACAACAATCTGGCAGCTTTCTTGGTAATTTTTCTGCTGTCAGCCCACAATTACCAGATTTTTTCAATTAAATGTCACACTTGCCATTGAGTTATTTGAGCTCACAACCAATGGGCTGCTAGTTCAGTATCATAACAACTAGGCTCACACTAATATCCAAGATCAAGTGCATCAGTTAAAACAGTGAAGCCATGCGCACTAAAACAGTTGTAAAGAATCAAAAAATTAACAAAAACTAAGCTGAAAAGATTTAGACTGAATAGATTTTTAAGGGTTTTAAAAAAAAGAGACTGGATAGTTGCTTAGCTTGCTTTTGGGACATGCAACATGGACTTCGTAAAATTTAAAAGTAGCAAAAATACTAGCAGTGGTGGAGTTGGTCAGAGATGCAACTTGGAACTTGAACTTAACAACTCGAGTTAAAGTATTGAACTTCTTCCTGCACTGCATCCATGTTCGTGGTGCTATGCTCCTGCCATTGACCTCATCCGCTACTGCCTCGGGAGCACATGTTTGGAAGGCCTCTTGCACCCCCCCCCCCCCACTGTGGATAAAGGATACCCCTCCTTCTGTCCACCTCTTGCACCAAGGCCTCTAGTGCATCATCAGAGAACCTGGGTGCGCGCTCTCTCACAGGCCCAGTACAAATTCAGATCGGCAGATTGGTGTGGGGTCTGGCGTGCAGATTGGTGGATGTGGGATATTGTTTTGTGAAACCTTTACTCAATATTTTAAAATAAAACAACGGTTTTTAAACATAAAGACGAGACCTGCATCTGTGTTTTATGTGTGCGATTTCTGATCGCCGTTCGGACTTCATCCAGATCCGTATCTTTGAGCTGCCAAGTTGTTGCTCATTAAAAATTCCAGAGTTTCCATCATCACCATTCTTCACTATAGTCCAGCACAGATTTTCTTCCCAATGGATTTAAAGCATTTGCTGCAGCCACAGTGCACCTCCCCTTTAAGAGGTGCAGGCTGCCTTTAAGTGGTGCTAGCCACTCCCGATATCGGGGCCCCCTGCTGGTGTGTGAGGCAATCTACAGCGCAGGTAGCGCTGGCTGCACGCAGCAATCATAGAAATCATCAGGCAGCATGAATGTTACGTGCTGCCTGCATCGCAACCAACGGGCATGAGTTAATCAAGCACCGTGATCCCAGTGCCCATTTTTGGAGGTTATCCAAAATAACCCCCTAAAACTTTGAAACCTCACAATCTATTATTATGTCTCACTTATAGCTGGGATTAGAATTTTGAAGGCCATACTGGAATCCTCACTGTATCTTACTACCAAAGTATTGATCAGTATCAATCTATGAAATGATCAATCAGTTGGCAGCAGCATTCACCAATCTCTAAGTGGAGCACCAATAATAAAGACTACGCTTTTAGTTCAACCTTAAGTTCACACTGGGTTCAAAGGTTACAAAATTGCTTATTTTTACAGACTGTTGCTGGAGAATGGATGATTTAGCAACTTGCCTGTTAAAAAATGTTCGATACACTTTAAAATTATATCCACAGACCAAAGGGATTAGCACTTGTGGCTTTTAATGAGACCAACCAATCAGCATCTCATTGAACTACTGGGCTAGTGCCATATGAATCATTGTTTTGGCTGGAAATCCCCATTAATGTCACCCAGAATGGGGGTGATTTAAAATCCCAAGAATGGGTGGGTTGGGGGAGGGTGGGAGTTGAAAATAGTTGTTTTTTGGGTCGTGACCGCAACCCGGCTTTATTTTTGGGTTTAACGTCGGCGCGTAAAAGTACAGCCTTCCCACTGGAAATGCAAAGTCTGAAACTATTGTGGTTGTGTCCCAAAAAAACAACTATTTTCAACTCCCACCCATCCACAACCCACCCGTTCTTGGAGTTTAAAATCACCCCCTATAAGTCTAGACACTGCAAACTGTTTATGAGTGTTCCTCAGACCAGCCTTAAATAAAAGTGGAATGGCAGAAAATAAAGTATGAATTGAAGTCAAACGAGAGGTGCTAGCCTTGGCTCAGCACCCCGCTTAGTACAACCTGTTGGAGAAGAACTAGAAGCCCTAAAAGGTAACTTTTAAACTTATTTTTGAGGAACAGGAGTGCTCCTCCAGGCCACACACAGAAAGCCTGGGCCTCTGCTGACCCCGATTCCACCTGCGAGATCCTGCCGAACTCCCCGCCCGCAACTTGCCCGTTCTCCGGCCGCCCAACCTCGCCTGTTGGACAGCTGCCTCTTTGCGCCCATTCCAGGCAGGCAGTTGGCAGGTGGCTTGTAAATGAGGCTTGGCCGTCAATATCGTCTGGGCCTCCCCCACGGAAACTCCCAGGTGTGTCCCGTCCGGGAGTTAAATTCCTCGCTTCGGAGACATCCTTATCGAAATTTTTAACATATGGGCAAATCCGGAGAATTCATGATTCAAGATAAAATTGGTGAGGATTTATAAACGCACGGGCTAATCAAATGTAGCCAGTACGGATTTGTTAAAAGCACGTCTTGTTTGTCAAATTTTATACAGTTGGATATATAAAGGAAATAGCTCGATGTAGCTTACATGGATGTTCAGGTGTTTTATCAGGTGGGGTATATTTCCGTCTTCACCCCACGGACGGTAATCTGGCGGAGCAGATCGCCCACCCCGGCTGGCGGGTGAGTGGCAGAATCCCCGCTGAACTTCACCTCGCAAATTAAAGATGTGATGCAGCATTTGGACAACAGAATCGTGGAATGTTACAGCACAGAATCAAGCCAGTTAGCTCAGCAGACCTGTGCCGGTCTTTTTTCCCCCACATGACCCACCCAATTATATTCCAAGCTCCCGCTCATCCCCTATAACTTTTAATATTCCGCTTTTTCAAGAAACAATCTAATTTTTTCTTTACTCTTATTGACTCTTCACGGGTGGGCTGCCTGGGAATGCCTATTATGTGTCCACAGCTCACTGGCTTGATGATGTTGAGGCCTGAGGCCCGATATCACGCGCACCTCGGGTCTATCCATTCAGGGATTGTTCCCTGCGTCCCCGGAGTGTCTATTTTTGAGCACGATTGAATTTCTAGGCCACAATCTTACATTATTGGGGGCAGTTTTGAAACTGGAACATACATGGGGCTGGTGGGGGGGAAGAGAGATCATGGCGCCCGACCGATGTAACATGGAAGTGACGAGCTGCCAGCAGCTACCGAGCACTGATAGGCAACTCGCTGTACTGGAGACGGGAAATCCGACGGCCCATCGATTGAGCCGAGCTGTAGAACTGAATTAAAGGTGAAGGCCGGACAGATCGGGGGAGGCGTGGGGGTGAGGGCAACATAATTGAAATGTGGCAGCATTTGTAGCGAGGTGCAAGAAGTGCAATTATGCTGAAGCTGCTGCCAAAAACTCGTCAACAAACCTTCAGTTTCAGTTTCAGCTTCTCAAGGGGACTTTGAGCAATCCTTTAAGGGATGCTGGTTGTGGCCACTTTCCGCTCGTGGCAGTGGGCAGGTCCTGCACTGCGCAGGTGCTGTGTGTTCCAATATGAAAATGGCATCGGGGTCCTAACTATGGGCTCGATTTTGGGATCGTGTTTCCGGCGGGTTCCCAGCGGGGTGGCCCCGAAAATCCCGATATCCGGTCACGTGACCGGATCGCAACGAAATCCCGGCCACTTCCGGGTACCGCGCTGACGTGCGGGGCTGCGCGCGCAAGCCCCGCTGGTGGGAATCCTGCAGGCAATTAAAGCCAGCGGGGTTCCACTTGAGAGTACTTACCTTGCTCGTTGTGGTCAGTTAATGAGCTGAAGCAGCTGTCAAAAGAGGAAGTGTGGGATTTTCGGTTCAAGGCAGTGAGTTTCCCACACTGGGGGAAACAGTCCCTCCTCAACCAGGCGTGTTGCAGCCAGCAGCCTGTGGCAGGTGCCAAGGTGCGCTCCATGGGGGAGAGCCCTCACCCACACAGGAGGCCACCGCGTCACATAGGGCAACCCCTGCCCTCCACCACCCCCGCCAAGCCAGAGGACAGACCGACACGAAACCGCAGCCCCAGTCCGAGGAACCACCCACCTACCCTGCACAACCCCTCAGACCAACACCTGCCAGTTGGGTGGTGTGTGGACACCCTCGGAGGACGAACAGCATGACCAGCCCCAGCAGCCTCGCAGTCCACGCCGTCCGCCGCAGAGACGTGGATCCCCCCAACACGGTGTTGTTGCACGCCCACCTGCACAGCAGGAGGGAGGGCTACCGCAGAGAGAGACGCATCGCAGAGGGCACCACCCTCGCCACAGGGTCCACAGACCGAGGCGCAGCTCCCCGGACCTCTCCGAGCAGCAGTGCACAGGGAGGCGCAGATTCGCTCGACATGTAGTCGTGGAGATCTGCAGCCTCTTTCATGCCGAGCTGCTCCTGGCTGGCCCCAGCACCAACTGCTTACCTGTCGCTGTCAAAGTCACCACTGCCCTCCACACCTTCTCCTCCGCATCCTTCCAGGGTGCAGCCGGCTACACCGCCGATGTCTCTCAGTCGTCTGCGCGGACGAGCCCTGCAAATACACCTGCACCTACTCTGCAGTAACACGATGGGTGGCATCAGTGGTGGGTCCTCATAGTGATACCCAGGAGCGGCCATTATTGGACACAACGGACAGGATTCACGGAGACATGGCAGTGGTGGTGTCAATATAATGTGTGCTGTTTGTTGCTCTGAAATTCAATATAGGTAACACCCATGACAAACCCTCAGACACCCTTGTGCACCCCCTTCATGCTGACGACACGTTTGCCTTACGCTGCCAACTGCACATATGTGATGCATGCCCTGTGGCTGCAGCACAGGTGGTGGCAGGTTGAGTGAGGCTGGCCGTGAGGGAGATGCACAGGAGGGTGAGTATGGGATGGAGCAATGAGATTGTATGAGGATTGGGTTGCGTGTTAGTGGCAGGATGAGTGCTGGCGTGGTGAGTAGGTGGAGGTAAGATGAGGATGGGGTTTGAGTGGGTATGAAGGGTGATGTGACAGAATAGTGTTGGCGGTGCCGAAGGAGATGTGGGGTGGGGGCAGTGTTGTGGCAGACGGAGTGTAGGGGAAAGACTTCGTGTTCTCACTGCGGCTGACCTACTGCGGTCATTGCAGCGCCTCCTGCACTGTATGCAGGTGGGCGATATGTTGGTGGCGCAGGTGACCCCCTCTGCCACCTCGAGCCAGGCCTTCTTGGTGGCAAAGGCAGGCCGCTTCCTCCCGCCCGCCGGGTGGTAGATCTGTGTCCTCCCCCTCCTCCTCACCCCATCTGATGATACCTGGGGTGAGGCATCATTAAACTGGGAGCAGCCTTCCCCCTGGGCTGCTCCATGCTGCAATTTGTTCCATTGGTTGCAGCATCTGTCAGTGGAGGACTGCCCCTTTAACTAGAGAGCCTCCAGCTGACAGATCGTACTGCGCATGCGCAGCCTGACCGACGCGCAGGCCAGCGCCGTGGTCCCCGGAGGAGCAGGTAATTGATTCCTATTAGTGGGTTGCCTGCTACGATCGCGCGGGCAACCCACTAATTTCGCCGAGCGTGTTGACCACGCTCCCGGAGGACCACCCGCTGGGAACCCGCAGGCCTGCTAAATTCGAGCCCTATGTCTCAGGACCCTGATTTGCATTGTCTAATGAGGCTGCTGTTTTTTTCCGGTGGGAACGCATGAGGCCCGCTTCAAAATGGTGGTGGGCAGCTTTGGGTGGGAAATCGGTGATAAATTGTTTTTTTCTCGATTTTGGTCTCTCTTCATGCCCAATTCCTGCTGAAAAACAGGGCGCTATAGAGACCAAAATCGCCCCCAGTGCATCTGCCCACACAGTTTAAAAGTCTTGCAAGTGTAACTGGGGTATAATTTCAATAATTAATTATAGATAATGTCTTAAAAAGTTAATTAGTGCTAGATAATAAAATTCTGCCACTTGGAGTATTCAGTAGCTTTATTTGTGCCCTATTATAATTGCATAGTTCAAGTGTTGAATCTAATGAGAATTTGCGCCTAATTAAAATAACACCTCACTAAACATTTTCATTACATTTTCATCTTATTTGTAGAATGCCTGCTGTTTGTAACGTTAGTCTCTACTTTATTTATAGATTGACAGCTTTGATTTTACCGACTGTATTTTTTTCAGAAATGCCAACTATTGAATGAGATTCACTTTATTTCCTTTCATTCTTTTGATGAAAATGTCAAAGAAACCTTCATTGGTTTTAAAATTGCAGTGAGACATGATTAGAGAGTTGATCATGTGACATTAATCTGTTAAACTCATTAAATGCTGCACAGTAATTGACGTTGATTTTGAAAACATTGGCTTAACTTTGTGAGCTTGATTTTAAACACATTATTCTGTAGCACTGTTCATTGTATTAAAAGGGATTTACTTCTTCGGTGAGTTTTCTTGTTGATAAATCACAACCTTCATGATGGGGGGGGCGGGGGGATGTTGTGGGGGTTGGAATTTACGCACAATGTAAACGGACAGTAGCTGCTTGGTTACCTCATGCAAATTTCCAGGTGTGACTTTTCCACTGGCAATATCGTTAAGGCTAGTTTTGTGCCAAATAGAAATGAGCGAAATGATGTGATAGGTGACATGGTGATGCAATTGGGGTAGATTTTCACTGGCGCCACTGGGCAGAGATTGGGTGGTAGCACCCTCTTTAATGGCGGGGAAAAACTTACCGCCCCATTCCCGCTCGCGATCTGGCCGACACCAACTTCAGGACAGCATACCCCTGGACAGCCGGACCCCCGCCTGATTCAGGCAATAGACCCATTTAGTTAGCACATCGGGGTCCTTTGACCTACAGAGGACCCGATTGCCATTTTAGGGCAGTACTGTGTGGAGCATGCACTGTGCACGCTCCACACAGTATCAACTGACGGTCTAGCCAAAGAGGAGACCAGCAGGTATGTTTTAATTTAATTTTTGTGGGGTCAGGAGGAGCAGCAGTGCCCCTCTGGGCTCCACAAAAACAAACCGGGCGGCTGCCGCACTGGGTTCCCTCTCCCTTCCCCCCCTTCCTTCAGCGCAAGGACTGCCGGGCAGCTTTGGGTCACAACTTGATGGCATTACAGACCAGCATTCGAAACGATGAGCTCCAATGTGAGTTATGTCATTGCATTGTTAATAAATAAAACAAGGTATATAAAATTCAGGGCTCAGGGGAAGGAGGGAGGGGCAGAGCTGTGACATGATTCTGCAGAAAGGATTGTAATTTGGGGTGGAACCCAGATCCAACAGGTTTCCATCTCAAACATTTTCTCAACTAGATTATACTGCTGGGGGTATGTTAGGCCCACCCCATTAAGTTCACAGACAACTTTGGAGGTGTGTCTGGGAGAGTTACCCGCTACCCCCAGAATTTCACTCAGCTCACCCCAATAGACTGAAATCAGGCATGGGTCCTGTTCTGGGACTGCGGAAGGCCCCAGCTCAGGAGGAGATGATTATGAATTCCTGAGGGATCAATTACCACTGAACTCATGGCCTATTGCTCGGAGGAAATTGTTGTTACAATCTTTCAAAAGCATCCTCTTCGGCCCACTTTGAGTTTGCCGGCACTCCCTTTTCAGAGCAGCAGGGCAGCACTCCAGCTTCTGCCTCTTTAGCAGGGTGAGCGTCTCTGTTGTGTCGCTGCAGGTGCGGAGTGCCTGCCCTGAATATTTAAATGACCCCCTTCCCGGGGGTCACTGGCTGCTCACAGCGGTGGGCTCGAAGTCACACCCCTTTGCACTTCCGTCCCCTCAGTAGGGTCTCCAGAGCTGGTTTGTCAAGACTTTGATAAAAATACAAGTATAGTATTCAGTAAAAAGCAGGCAAGCTACATGGAAGCGTTTATGTGTTTTATGTAGTATTCATAAAAGGATATACTGGTTTCTGGTTGTTTCTTGCCTCTGGCTGGTTCCACCTAATTCCCTATTTCTTCCACTTTTATTTTATCCAACAAGAATCTAATTGACTTTATTTCAGTCACCTATCTATCCTCTAATGTTTTTTTATTCTTTGTAACTAGCTATTTCTGTTCTGGTTTCCATATACAGATTTTTAAAAATGTGCCAATGCATTCAGTGCCCAGACAAAATTAATTTTGAAAAATGTTTTATCAACACTGAGAAAATAATCTAAGCGCCACATTGCAAGTGCCTTTGCTATATTCGAGCATCTGCTGCATTTCAAGCATCAAAGTGATGTTGTAGCAAAGTGCTTGGAGCAGGCTGCAAGTGCACCTGCTGCATATCTCCCCACTGAAGTCATGTTGCTCCTTTAAGCGTGCTGCCCTGTGAAATACTTCAAGAGTTGTATGACGAAACAGGGCCATGGGATGTTCATTTTTATCGTGGTTGTTAAATGCATCACAGATCTGAAGTTTAGGGTAGGATTGGGATTAGGCTGAACACCATGATATAACATCATTCATTGTCCACTGGTAAATTTTAGTTGAAAAGAAAATTTGCAGAAATATTTCAGTGCTTTATCCTGGATTTAAACACTGAATAAAAAAGATATTAGAGCAGATTTTCAGGTTCCTTCCCTCACTACCCTGGTGCTGGGCAGGACCAGCACACACAAAGTCCGGCACAGGCCCACCCCTGGCAGAACCTAGTGCTAGCGGAAGGGACAGAAAAGTGACATGCAACTGCAGGCCTTTCAGTCACGTACATAGCCTGAGGGCAGACGATTAAAGGACAGTTTCGTAAAACTGTGATCCTGATCAGGAGCCTTGCCCATGGAGCACATACTATGGATAAAGCCTCATGTCCCAGAAATAAACAGACACATGTGTCTTTCTGTTTGCTACTTCAAAGCTCTCCCGACTAATATTTTCAGCAGTCTCCTTTGTGCCTGAATGGATTTTGAAAAGAAAATGGTGTTTTCTGAAAGGGTGGTGGAAGCAGATTCAATAGTAACTTTGAAAAGGGAATTGGATAAATACTAGAAAACAAAAAATTTGCAGGGTTATGCGGAAAGAGCATGGTAGTGGGACCATTTGGATAGCTCTTTGAAAGAGCTGGCATAGACACGATGGACCGAATAGCCTTCTTCTGTTCTGTATGATTCTATGATCCATGCTTTCTTATTTATTCAACAGGTAGTGAGATGCTGTGAACAGCATTTTGAATCAAAAGTATTTACATACACTACAGATTTAGAATTTCAGAATTATTTAATCATATTGATTTTTTTTTCAGTTGAGTTTTATTATTTTACTTGAATAGCACACACATATCCAGGATATTGATTTTTATACAATACTATGGTAATACTTTCTATGGTGAATAACCCAACACAATTTTTTTTTGACAGCATCTCCGACAATGCAGCACTCCCTCAGTACTGCGTGGAGCTGTTAGCCTGGGTTACCTTTTGACACATTTAGAGCTCGTATTTGCTCACTTAATATCAATCACTTAAGTCTAACCACCTCCCCTTGACATTCAACGGCATTACCATCGCCGAATCCCCCACCATCAACATCCTGGGGGTCACCATTGACCAGAAACTTAACTGGACCAGCCATATAAATACTGTGGCTACAAGAGCAGGTCAGAGGCTGGGTATTCTGCGGCGAGTGACTCACCTCCTGACTCCCCAAAGCCTTTCCACCATCTACAAGGCACAAGTCAGGAGTGTGATGGAATACTCTCCACTTGCCTGGATGAGTGCAGCTCCAACAACACTCAAGAAGCTCGACACCATCCAAGATAAAGCAGCCCGCTTGATTGGCACCCCATCCACCACCCTAAACATTCACTCCCTTCACCACCGGCGCACTGTGGCTGCAGTGTGCACCATCCACAGGATGCACTGCAGCAACTCGCCAAGGCTTCTTCGACAGCACCTCCCAAACCCGTGACCTCTACCACCTAGAAGGACAAGAGCAGCAAGCGCATGGGAACAACACCACCTGCACGTTCCCCTCCAAGTCACACACCATCCCGACTTGGAAATATATCGCTGTTCCTTCATTGTCACTGGGTCAAAATCCTGGAACTCCCTTCCTAACAGCACTGTGGGATGGGCAATTAGGGATGGGCAATAAATGCCGGCCTTGCCAGCGACGCCCACATCCCATGAACGAATAAAAAAAAAAAAATCTGATCTGTGCAGGACGCTACTATTTCCTTGAGTGTGGCACATGTGATCATATCAATATTTTCCTGCAGAGGGCTCTGATATAAATTTAGCACCTCAGAGACATGCTCAGGATAATAGAAAAACATTTTATTGAAAGGCTACATCGAAAGGTGACCAATTATGTTAACCCTGTATAGTTATAACTCATTGGTAAGATCATGTTTGAAATATCACGGGCAGTTCTGGCACCCTACCTTCAAATGGATGTTTCCAGCATTGGTTAAGAGTTTGGAAAATAGAAACAAAGATTAACCCAAGACTTACATTTTAAGGTAGCAGTACCCACTAATTGAATTAAACTTGTAGAAAAGAAAATTGAGAAGGAAATTGATTTGGGTCTGTAAAAGACTTAAGTTTATGCACTATGTAGGTGGATATTTAATTTAACTTGTTTTCAAATCCCTCTGTGGCCTTGCCTCTCCCTATCTCTGTAACCTCCTTCAGCCCTACAACCCTCCGAGATCTCTGCTGTCCTCCAATTCTGCCCTCTTGTGCTTCTCCGATTTTCATTGCTCCACCATTGGTGGCTGTGCCTTCAGCTACCTAGGCCATAAGCTCTGGAATTCCCTCCCTAAACCTCTCCGCCTCTCTACCTTTCTTTCCTCCTTTTAGACGCTCCTTAAAACCTACCTCCATCGCCAGTCCTAATATCTCTTTATGTGGTTTGGTGTCAAATTTTGTTTGATAATCATTCCTGTGAAGCGCCTTGGGATGTTTTACTACATTAAAGGCGCTATATAAATTATAAATGCAAGTTGTTGTTGTGATCACAGAACTAGACATCATAAGTACAAAATTTCAAATCTTAAGAGAGACTGGAAGAATGTTTTCCCCCATTATCAGTAATTCTGTGGGATAGGTTGGCCTCAGGGTGTTGCACTACATCAGATATAGTGCACTATATCTGGGCACTGCAAATATATCAGAAAATCAGGAGGGCTCTTTTACAGGCGTGCAATCCAACCTGCCCGATTTTCTGATATTTGCTGCACCCAAGCGATCCAGTACATCTAGGTGGAGAGCCAGGAATTTTCTTTTTTTAAATTTTTTTTCTTTTCCCTTAGAGCTGTTGGTTAGAGGCAGCCTGAGAGTAGACAGTTATGGGACACTTCACAAATCGTACTCCCAAGGAAAGCATATGTCAAGGCTTTGAGGTGCACGCTCTGCTCCCCTCCACAAATTTTCAGTCCAAATAGAAGGGAAACTGTGGGGAATGCTTGTTGATATGCACTCTCGTGGTGAGATTCCCTGCCGAGAGCATGCTTTTATAAAATAGATCTTTAGTGTAAACTCTTCCCATGATAATGTGAAGATCGACCTTATATAGGGACATTGCATACAAAAACAAGGAATGATGATGCATCTGTAAAAGACATTGGTTAGGCTGCAGTTAGAGTACTGTATGTGGTTTTGGGCATCCCATTATAGCAAGGCTATTGGAGGTGCATCATTGTGATAAGATGATATAGGTATCATAAAAGACCTGGAAAAAATATGCAGTATTCACTAGAGAATGGCATATTTATGGGAGTTCTAATGGAGATTATGGAAGAGTTTGAGAGGATAAATAATGAAAGATTATTTCCACTGGTCAGTGAATCTCTGCAGTGTGATTGGGAAGACTTTTTTTTGTTAAAATGTGATAGTGTAGAATTTTTTGTTTGGTTCAATGTGATGAGAAGACGGTTTTATATAACATGATTGCTGAACAATGAAAGTAGGAAAAAGAATTAAACAGGAGAAGCACCAGAAATTTAACTAATGATGAAGACAATACATTAACTAATGAAAAAGAAGAATGGGCACAGAAGCAACGAGGAAGAAAAAAACTGACATCTAGATGTGATGAATACAAGACATTTCATTATTAAGATCTATATTTTTATATATTGCATGTACAACTTCTGTTTTCTTTTTATTAAGTTTAAAAATTATTAATTACTTACACAGTACACGGAAATTATGCTGTTGAAAGGGTAAAAATAGCAAATGCAAGGTTATTTATCAGGTTGTCAGAAAAAGAATATTAGAGAATAGTTGCCAGTATGGATTAATGAATACCTCCAAGTGAATAACTAAACACTAATCTAATTTTACACAGTATCCAAAGAGGCGAGTGAAAATGTAAACTGTGTGAAATGCCCTTTCAATTCACATTCAAAACACCAACATATTCATTGTTTTGCCTCTTTTATAGGGCATATTATAGTCAATGTTATGGTAACCAGTTCCATGTTTCATTAACATCTCAAAAATACTACTTTAAAAAATCTAAACAGTTGTGCTTGTTATACTAATTATACCTAATTTACATATATACAAAGGTTGATTAAAAAATAGCTATAAAAAGGCAAAACAGCAATGCTAATGCCCCATATTGTTTAACTGTAATTTACATAGTTATTAAATTTGGAAGGTACATTATGTTATTACGGATAAACCTGATCTAATTATGCAATTGATTTGCTTATATAATTATCTTAATTGAAAATCAGATATTCTCCCATAACTCAAAAACATAAGTCCCATTTGATGAAGTTGGAGGATTTAATTGTTATACTATTAGCAATAACATAATAATTATGTGTGCTGCTTAAAAGCTATTTGCATATGTATATACATACTGTAATTCAAGTCAATTATAAATCAGACTTTCTCTTATAAAAGAAAAAACAAAATTCACAGAGTGTATTCAGAATGGTAAATAGGAAAAATATTAAGTAACTCTAACTGATTTGTCTTCCATAGTGTTGTTCACAGACAAAAAGAAAAAAAAAAGAAAATTGTCCCTTTCTTGCTATAATTATCAATCTGGCTCTTTCCTATTGTTTAATTATTCCTGTGCTCCTCTCTCTGTCATCTGATGTTTTCTAATTCTCTCTCCCTGGCTCACACATACCTTTCTCATTGTGGTATGTGTCTCCCTTTATCTCTGACTTTTTACATTCTTTCTCTTTTTGTAAGTCTCTCCTTTCCTCTGCTTTCTCTCTATGTCTCCAAATCTCTCCAGATGGTTCCTATTTATGTTCCTTTGCTTATGTGTTCAATTTCTATCTGATACCATTTTAAAGCCCAAGATAGTGATGGTCAGCTTATACCTGGGCAAAGGTAAACCAGGATCAAATGGGTAAAATACTGCTGATGAGAGAAAAAGTAGGAGGCTGAGGCTGGTACGGAATTGGAGTGCTGGGATTGGGAGGAAACAAAGGGAAATGAACAGGATAGGCAAGAGTAGAGCTTTGTGGCAATCCTCATCAAAGGGAGGAATGTGACTGACACTGTCAATCGACATTCAATGTAGGAAAATGACTCATGCTGATCCTTATCAAAGGGAGGAACATGATTGATTTTTGCCAGTTGGCATCAGAAGGAGTTGAATGATTGACTTACTAATTGATTGATTAATGACTGGGCGCCTGGTGCCAATCCTTAACAGAAAGAGTCACATAATTGAGTGGCTGCTGCACTGAGATTCATATCTGAGTGATGATAACCCTTGTTAGTTGCAAGGGTTAAACTTTGTTTTATTTCAGCTTTTAGCATCGTAGAACTGGGAAATGACTTACTGTTTAAGTAAATACAAGACCATATGAAATCCTGCATTGTTTCATTGAAGTTCAGAAAAAGGTACTTTCCACTGATTAAATTTTGTCTGGCTCGTACATGTTCTGATCACAAAGAGTAAAGAATAGTACAAATGGGAGGGGGTGATTTCCAATATCCCAAGGAGTGTGAAATGGAGCCTTAATTCACCTTTAATTAATTTATAGATCAATTCCGGGACCAATCCTTAAACAAATAGTACTTTTCCAGCATCCGTGGTATTTTGCTTCACAGTACTTATATAGTGGTTGTTTTTCATGGTGAAATGAGTTTTGTACTGAAGCAGAGTGCATTCCAAATTGTAAAATAAGATTAAAGCAATATCAGCCAGTGACAGTTGGCAACTAAATTATGTTAAATGTGTTTTGAAAATGCAACACATGTGGCTAGAAAATAGCAGCTGGAGGAAAAAAGAGAGACATAGGAAAGATTGTACTTCCAGAAATGGCTCCAGCTCTCAATTGTTAGCATGATTTTCTACTGATGAGGAAAGGACATATTTGATGTAATAATGAAATCATGCCTATAAATGGTAGTCCATCGTTGAGTGAGTTCTTTGATGATGTAACGGAGAGGGTTGATGTTGTGTATATTGACTTTCAAAAGGCGTTTGATAAAGTACCAAATAATGGACTTGTCAGGAAAATTAAAGCCCATAAGATTAAAGGGACAGTGGCAGCGTGGATACGAAATTGGCTAAGGAACAGAAAACATAGAGTAGTGGTGAAGAGTTGTTTTTCAGACTGGAGGGAAGTATACAGTGGTGTTCCCCAGGGGTCGGTATTAGGACCACTTCTCTTTTTTATATATATTGATGACCTGGACTTGGGAATACAGCATATAATTTCAAAGTCTGTAGATGACACGATACTTGGAGAAGTAGTAAACAATGAGGAGGATAGTAACGGACTTCAGGAGGACATAGACAGATTGGTAAAATGAGCAGACACATGGCAGATGAAATTTATTGCAGAGAAGTGTGAAGTGATAGGTAGAATGAGGAGATACAATATAAACTAAATGGTACAATTTTAAAGGGGATGCAGGAACAGAGAGACCAGGGGGTGTATGTACACAAATCTTTGAAGATGGCAGGACAAGTTGAGAAGGCTGTTAAAAAAGCATATGGGATCCTTGGCTTTATTAATGGAGGCATAGAGTACAAAAGCAAGGAGGTTATGCTAAACCTTAATAAAACACTGGTTAGGCCTCAGCTGGAGCATTGTGTTCAATTCTGGGCACCATACTTTAGCAAGGATTTTAAGGCCTTAGGGAGGGTACAGAAGAGATTTACTAGAATTGTACCAGGGATGAGGGACTTCAGTTACGTGGATAGACTGGAGAAGCTGGGGTTGTTCCTCTTGGAGCAGAGACGATTAAGAGGAGATTTGATAGAGGTGTTCAAAATCATAAAGGCGTTTTGATAGAGTAAATAAGGAGAAACCGTTTCCAGTTGGCAGAAGGGTCGGTAACCAGAGGACACAGATTTAAGGTGATTGGCAAAGGAGCCAGAGGCAATATGAGAAAAAAATTGTTTACGCAGCGAGAGTTGTTATGATCTGGAATGCACTGCCTGACAGGGTGATGGAAGCAAATTCAATGGTAACTTTCAAAAGGGAATTCGATAAATACTTGAAGGGAAAAAAATTACAGGGCTACAGGGAAAGAGCAGGGGATTGGGACTAATTGGCTAGCTCTACCAAAGAACTGGCACAGGCATGATGGGCCAAATGGCCTCCTTCTGTGCTGTATCATTCTACGATTCCACGCTTGTCCTAAGTGAACCCAAACCCTCACACCTAGGGGCCGATTTTCGGATGGCCGAGCGGGTGCGTTGGGGACGGAGGGGCACTAAAAATGGCAGAATCCCGGAGCCCGGCTCCAATCTGCTCACTTCCGGGTCCCCCAATGACGCGTTCGGGTGCGCACGCAGCTCCTGCATACGGAACTCCCACCGGCAATTAAAGCAGGCGGGATGATAATTTAGGTACTTGACAGACCTCAGTGACAGGCGATTTTGGCAGGGGTGCAATTTTCAAGGATCCTCAGCGTGTTTCCCATGCTGTGGGAAACACTCCCTGTTGGAGCAGATGTGTTTCAGACAGCTGCCAGTGGGAGATGCAAAAGATTATTTGACAGGTAGGGGGAAAACCTCATTTATGCAGCAGGGCACTCTGTCACTTCAGACAAAGTTTTGGCTGCAACACCTTTGTCTTTCCACTCAAAATTATTAATTTATACCCTAAACTCTGCTGTGCAAGCACATTTACCTACTTTGCGGACCCCCTCAAACTCACACCGTCAGGATGGGAGGGCGCCATGGCTGCATTCATCACTTCATCCACCTCCGCCAGATGGAGCCCCACAACACGGTGTTGCGCCACAGGCACCTGCACAACAGCAGGAAGGGCAACAACAGAGAGAGCGGCGTCGCAGGAGGCACTACCCTCACCATAGGGTCTACAGACCGAGGCTTAGCTTCCTGGACCTCTCTGAGGAGCAGTGCATACAGAGGCTCAGAGTCAGTCGCCAGGTAGTCACGGACATCTGCAGCCTCCTTCATGCTGAGCTGCTCCCGGCTGGCCCGAGCAGCATCTTCTTACCTGTCACTGTCAAAGTCACCACTGCCTTCAACTTCTTCACCTCCAGATCGTTCCAGGGTGCCATCGGGGACATCGCCGGGGTCTCTCAGTCGTCTGCACACAAGTGCATAAGGCGGATCACCGACGGCTTGTTTCGTTGGGCCTCGCACTATATCAACTTCCCCATGGATGACCTCAGCCTGACAGGGAGGGCAGTGGGGTTCCATGCTGTGGATGGCTTCCCACAGGTGCAGGGTGTAATCGATTGCACCCATATAGCAATACGGGCACCTCCACACGAGCCAGGACTGTTCATCAATAGGAAGGGCAATCACTCCATCAACACTCAGCTCATTTGTGACCACCGCAAGAGATTCCTTCACGTGTGCGCCAGATACCCTGGCAGCTGCCACGATTCCTTCATCCTCCGGGAGTCCAACATCCCACCCCTCTTCTCTGCACTGAACACCCTTAAGGGCTGGCTCCTCGGGGACAAGGGATACCCCCTGCACACGTGGCTCATGACACCTCTGAGGAACCCCACCACCGAGCAACAGCGTCGATATAACGACAGCCATGTCGCTACCAGGTGTACAATTGAGCAGGCTATAGGGCTGCTCAAGATGCGCTTCAGGTGCCTTGATCGTTCTGGGGGAGTGCTTCAATACGCACCGGACAGAGTGGGACGCATTATAGTCGTATGTTGTGCCACAACATGGCACAACAGAGAGGGGTGTCGCTGGAGGAGGCCCCATCCACATCTGCCACCCACAGTGAGGAGGAGGAGGAAGAGAAGGACGAGGAGGAGGAAGCAACCCATGGGCAGAGCAGCGGCTCACCTGGCTGCTCGTGAGGCCAGGGAGTCACTGATATGTGAACGGTTCTCCTAACATCAGAGTGTGTGAAGGGTCCAGTCCTCACCACCTGGACAGAGGAGCGGCCACACCAGCCCCCCCACCCCCCCCCCCCCCCCCCCCGCCCCAGTACAAAACAGTTGTGCAACTACACCTACACCCACTGTAGAGTGACCCAATGGGTGGCATCAAGTGTGGGTGTTCATGGTGAACCTCATGAAAGGGACTTATTGCACAAGCCAGTCAAGAATGGCCAAGACATGGCAGTAGTGGTGACAATATAATATTTGATGTGAGTTGAACAAAAATCAAATATATATAAAAAACATGACAAACCATCAAACACCCTTATGCATCCCCTTTGTCTTCACAAAACCTTTGCCTTACACTTCCGACTACTCCTACGTGGTGCTTCCCCTGTGGCTGCAGCAGAGGTAGTGGCAGGTTGCTCTTGTTCATGCCCTGACTGATTAGATGCTTTCGGCCTAAGTCCTCTGGGTTTCGGTGCCTGTGAGGGCCCCTCCAAAGACTGCTCCACCTGCACCTGTGCAGGGGCAGACTCGACCACCTGGAGAGGAGGCAGCATTGTGGGTACTGGTTGAGAGGGGGGCAACGGGTGAAACTTCTATGTCTGCTTTCGCCGTCATCACTCTCCTGGGCCAGGCCCTCATCACTCCTACCACCCTGCTGGACAACAGTTTGGAGGACATGTGTGGAGCCTTGTAAGGCCAGTGCTAGTGTGTCTGCCTGCCTGTTTAAGGCAGCAGAAAGTTGCTCACCCTGAGTCCGAAGGGCCGTTGTCAGGGTCTCAATGGATTCATTGGTGAGTCGTGCTTGAAGCTCGATGCACGCTAGCCTTCCCTGCATCGCAGACATTCCCACACTTATCTGCGACGCTATCTCAGAGATGCCCTCACATCCCTGTGACAGTATGTCGGAGATCCCCTCCTGTACCTGTGCCACCATTCCAATCATGCAGAAGTTGGACTCCTCCATCCTCTGCGCGATTGTGGAGAGTGCGCGTGGCACCTGTTCCAGCACCTCGCAAATGTGCTGCTGCCCCTCGATCATTCTCCTTTTAAAGGATGGCCCCCAGGGTTCAGCATCTGTGTCCAGCTGAGCAGAGCCTGGAGATTAATGCTCCCACCGAGGCGGACTCTTCACAGCTGCCCCTGTCACCAGTGTCTGCTCGTGCTCACGTGTGTGGTGACTCACCATGTGCAACCCCAACTAAGTGAGGACAGAGACCCACCGAGGTGTGTATATCTGTGCTGGTGGATGGCTCGCTCAGATGTGACGGCAGGTCCTCTGAGGAATCGCCCTCCGCCGTCACAGCAGTAGCTGAAGGCCCTGTAAGAGAATAGAAGGCAATATTAAGCATGATGACAAATATTGAGGTGCTGAAGATGGCAAGACATGTTAACGCATTTGCTATTGTGAGTGCTGAATGTTAAAGTTCTGTCACCAGCCGTTTGTCGGGTGGCAGTCCAGGTGTCCCCGACGGACAGGCACTCGAGGGTGCGGCTCAATTCAAGAGCCTCCTGCTCCGCGTCCGTGAGGACAACCTTATGTTGCGACCCCCCTCCAGTCTTCGCCCTCTCTCGTGCATTCTGGGCTCTCTTCTATAAGGGGAGAAAGTAGAGAGCCGTGAGTAAGGGATGGTGACGTGGCCAACCGCTGAATGCATTGGTTTGGGTGAGGCTGACCGGGAAAGAGATGCATCAGAGGTTGAGTATGAGACAGAGCCATAACATTGTATGAGGATTGGGTTAAGTGGTAGTGTTGGGATGAGTACTGGGGAGCGGAGTAAGTGCAGGTAAGTTGAGGATGAGGTTTGAGTGGGTGTGAGGAGTGATGTGATAGAATAGTGTTGGCAGTGCCGAAGGAGTTGTGGGTTGGGGGCAGTGATGTGGAAGACGGAGTGTAGGAGAATGAGTGAGTTTACTCACTTTGGCTGACCTAGTTAGGTCATTGAAGCGCTTCCTGCACTGGATCCAGGTGCGGGAGACGTTGCTGTTGCTGGTGACCTCCTCTACCACCTCAAGCCAGGCCTTCTTGGTGGCAGAGGCAGGCCACTTCCTCCTGTCCGCTGGGTAGAAGATCTCCCTCCTCCTCCTCACCCCATCCAGTAAGACCTGGAGTGAGGCATCATTAAACCTGGGGGCAGCCTTTCCCCTGGGCTGCTCCATGGTGCTGTGTGGTTGTTTGCTGCTGGATCAGTCATTGGAGGACTGCCCCCTTTAAGTAGAGCTCCTCCACCTGACAGCCTGTGATGCGGGTGTGCAGTCCGCCCACTGCACGGCTTTCCGACGGGAAACCCAGAAGCCAAGGTAAGTGGCTTCAATTTACCCACGATTGCATGGGGAACAGATGGATTTCACTGGGCGGGTTACCAACACGCGCAGGCACCCCCCACCCCCCGACCCCCGGCTGCCAACCTACCTCTCTGTAATATCGGGGCCCTAGTATTTCTCGGGAAAATAATCTGAACTTCCTCAATCTGAAGAGGAAAAGGTTGCTTGTCTGGTTTGCAGGCCCATTCCCTCGGAAGAAGGTGTCTGTATTAATGTGAGAATAGAGGCATCGCATACCATGGTTTTGACTCAACTGTGGTTTTCGGATTAAAATAAACTGATTGACAAACATGAATAGAAAAGGAAAAAAATGAAACATTTAGCTGCAGAGCTCACAAGTCAATTGTAAAAAAATAAATCAGAGAAAAAAAGGTTCTCGGGTAAATCACAAACAGGATTTCAGTGTGATTGCCCTTGCATAATGTACGAGAGCATCATGTCAAAAATGACTGAGTTCAGGATTAATTTTAGGAAGCACTTCACACAGAGGATGACCAATGGTCTTCTGGGTAGGGTAGTGGAGGCAAGAACTCTGGAATCATTTGATGCTGTGATGGGGGGATAATATGGGCGGGTATGCTAGATGAGAAAAATGGCCTTCCACATCTTTACTGATCTCTTTAAGTTATCAATTATTTACCAATAAATGTTTGTGTCGTACAACCATCTTCAGGTTAAGGTAATATTATCTAGATAAAACAAATTACCTGGCAATCATCACATTGCTGTTTGTGGGACCTTGCTGTGCACAAATTGGCTGCCGTGTTTCCTACATTACAATAGTCACTACATTTAAAAAAGTATTTCATTGGCTGTAAAGCGCGTTGGGATGTCCTGAGGTCGTGAAAGATGATGTATAATTGCAAGTTATTTCTTTAGATAGAAGGAAAATCTCACTTTACATTTCTCTGGCCAGATATCTTAAATATAATAATTTTAGAAGTGGAGGGTGTCTGCAGACATGCCGCCTCAGAACATTTAAATTTTTGACTCTTTATTTTACAGTAGGATGTATTACATTCTTTAATAGCAATTGTACAAGTGTGTGTATACTGCAAAATGGACCACTGCTTACAAGCCAGGGAGAAGTTGCTTAAGGGAAGTGAAGTGAGCCAAACCAAACGTCATTAGAGACTCTTAAGGGTAGCATCAACTGAATGGCCCATGGGGCTGCTGAGCATGGGAGCCAAGGAGGGACCAACTTCAAAGTTGGAGATCTGAAGATGCATATCTACCAATGTAAAAAATAAGCAAAAGCTGAAGAGCAGCTTCAAAAAAAGCTGACACAACCCCCACCCAAGAAGCACCCTGAGTATAAGCCTCTAATTATTAGTTACATGGACATTTTTAACTTAAGCTGTAGGTATACCCAACATTCCTCCATTTGTATTGCAGAAAGTAAAGTAGATGCAAGTCTGATGGGGGAAATCTGAATGTTGAAGACACAAAATTGGTGCTGCATTTCTAGGGAACTCATGACTTGTGTTGGTAAATGGTTGGGAGGTAGGAGATAGAGAGTAGGGATAAAGAGTTCACTCTGTGATTGGTGGTATGTGACACCACTCTCCTCCTTTAAGACCTTCCTTAAAGCCCAGTTCTTTGATCAAATTTTTAGTCATTCTTCCTAATCATTCCTTCTTTGGCTCGGCACCTGTTTCTTCCCGGCACCTCTGTGAAGCACTTTGGGATTTTTTTTCACTTTAAAGGTGCTATATGTATATGCAAGTAGTTGTTACTTTCATTAAAAACAGTGGAATTTTGTCACATATTGTCCGCACTTGCAAGCTCATACAAACTCACTTGTCAGATTATAGTTATTAAAAGAAAAATGAAGCTAATTTGCATTGATAGGAAACACAAAATATGAAAGTATGATTGATTACACATGTTGATCAGAGTCTTCTTTGCTTCGGTGTTCGCTCAAATGACGCCTTTTTCAGACTTGCCTTGACTGGTATCCATAGCTGGTGGAGTGCCATAGGTTATGAATATTTTTTGATAACAATAATCCCAAAAAGATTTGAGAACGATTAAGTTAAGAGATTTTGCATTAGTCACAAGTCTTTTGCGAGGGCTTTCAAATGCTTTTGAAAGTCTAGATTCAATATCCATCACATCACTGTCATCAACCAACTGATGCCACATCATGAGTTCCAAAAAATTTGCAAGGCATGACCTGTCCTTCATGAACCTATGTTATCTCTACTGTTAAATGTTCTTTTATTTTTCTTTTATCATGGATTCTAATAAAATATCAAACTTGTCACTTTGATCAGGTCACTAAATGATAGAATCATAAAAATGACAGAACAGGAGGAGGCTATCCAGCCCATTGCACACGTGCTAGCTCTTCAATTGGAGGTATCTACTGTAATCCAATTTTCCTCCCCTTTCTCCATTCCCATTTATATTCTTCCTTTTTAAGTGTAAATGGAATTCAAATGAGGTCCCAGGAAAGATCCCTGGGGCACTGCAGTATCTATATCCCATCAATCCAAAAATATCCATTTACCCTTACCATCTGCTTTCTCTCGCCTAGCTATCCCTTTATTCGTTCAGCCACATTTCCTTTGACATCATGTGCTATAATATTTATAAGAAGTCTCCTATATGGCAGTATATTTTTTTTAATTCTTATTTTTATGGGATGTGGGCGTCGCTGGCGAGGCTGGCATTTATTACCCATCCCTAATTGCCCTTGAGAAGGTGGTGGTGAGCCGCCTTCTTGAACTGCTGCAGTCCGTGTGGTGAAGGTTCTCCCACAGTGCTGTTAGGAAGGGAGTTCCAGGATTTTGACTCGGCGATGATGAAGGAACGGCGATATATTTCCAAGTCGGGATGGTGTGTGACTTGGAGGGGAACGTGCAGGTGGTGTTTTTCCCATGTGCCTGCTGCTCTTGTCCTTCTAAGTGGTAGAGGTCGTGGGTTTGGGAGGTGCTGTTGAAGAATCCTTGGCGAGTTGCTGCAGTGCATCCTGTGGATGGTACCCACTGCAGCCACAGTGCGCCGGTGGTGAAGGGAGTGAATGTGTAGGGCAGTGGATGCGGTGCCAATCAAGCGGGCTGCTTTGTCCTGGATGGTGTCGAGCTTCTTGAGTGTTGTTGGAGCTGCAGTCATCCAGGCAAGTGGAGAGTATTCCATCACACTCCTGACTTGTGCCTTGTAGATGGTGGAAAGGCTTTGGGGAGTCAGGAGGTGAGTCACTTGCCGCAGAATACCCAGCCTCTGACCTGCTCTTCCAGCCACAGTATTTATATGGCTGGTCCAGTTAAGTTTCTGGTCAATGGTGACCCCCAGGATGTTGATGGTGGGGGATTCGGTGATGGTAATGCTGTTGAATGTTAGGAGGAGGTGGTTAGACTCTCTCTTGTTGGAGATGGTCATTGCCTGGGGCGAATGTTACTTGCCACTTATCAGCCCAAGCCTGGATGTTGACCAGGTCTTGCTGCATGTGGGCACGGACTGCTTCATTATCTGAGGGGTTGCGAATGGAACTGAACACTGTGCAATCATCAGCGAACATCCCCATTTCCAACCTTATGATGGAGGGAAGGTCATAGAGTCATAGAGTCATAGAGTTATACAGCACGGATAGAGGCCCTTCGGCCCATCGTGTCCGTGCCGGCCATCAAGCCCTGTCTACTCTAATCCCATATTCCAGCATTTGGTCCGTAGCCTTGTATGCTATGGCATTTCAAGTGCTCATCCAAATGCTTCTTGAATGTTGTGAGGGTTCCTGCCTCCACAACCCTTTCAGGCAGTGAGTTCCAGACTCCAACCACCCTCTGGGTGAAAAAGTTCTTTCTCAAATCCCCTCTAAACCTCCCGCCTTTTACCTTGAATCTATGTCCCCTTGTTATAGAACCCTCAACGAAGGGAAAAAGCTCCTTAGTATCCATCCTACCTGTGCCCCTCATAATTTTGTACACCTCAATCATGTCCCCCCTCAGCCTCCTCTGCTCCAAGGAAAACAAACCCAATCTTCCCAGTCTCTCTTCATAGCTGAAGCGCTCCAACCCTGGTAACATCCTGGTGAATCTCCTCTGCACCCTCTCCAAAGCGATCACATCCTTCCTGTAGTGTGGCGACCAGAACTGCACACAGTACTCCAGCTGTGGCCTAACCAGTGTTTTATACAGCTCCATCATAACCTCCTTGCTCTTATATTCTATGCCTCGGCTAATAAAGGCAAGTATCCCATATGCCTTCTTTACCACCTTATCTACCTGTTCCGCCGCCTTCAGGGATCTGTGAACTTGCACACCAAGATCCCTCTGACCCTCTGTCTTGCCTAGGGTCCTCCCATTCATTGTGTATTCCCTTGCCTTGTTAGTCCCTCCAAAGTGCATCACCTCGCACTTTTCCGGGTTAAATTCCATTTGCCACTGTTCCGCCCATCTGACCAACCCATCTATATCGTCCTGCAGACTGAGGCTATCCTCCTCGCTATTTACCACAATTTTTGTATCATCAGTGAACTTACTGATCATACCTTTTACATTCATATCCAAGTCATTAATGTAGACCACAAACAGCAAGGGACCCAGCACCGATCCCTGTGGTACCCCACTGGCCACAGGCTTCCAGTCACAAAAACAACCTTCGACCATCACCCTCTGCCTTCTGCCACTAAGCCAGTTTTGTATCCAAAGTGTCAAGGCACCCTGGATTCCATGGGCTGGTACCTTCTTGACCAGTCTCCTGTGCGGGACTTTATCGAAGGCCTTACTGAAATCCATGTATACCACATCCACTGCGTTACCCTCATCCACACGCCTAGTCACCCATCAATGAGGTCATTGATGAAGCAGCTGAAGATGGTTGAGCCTAGGACACTGCCCTGAGGAACTTCTGCAGCAAAGTCCTGGGGCTGAGATGATTGGCCTCCAACAACCACTATCATCTTCCTTTGTGCTAGGTGTGACTCCAGCCACTGGAGAGTTTTCCTCCTGATTCCCATTGACTTCAATTTTACTAGGGCTCCTTGGTGCTGCACTCAGTCAAATGCTGCCTTGATGTCAAGGGCAGTCACTCTCACCTCACCTCTGGAATTCAGCTCTTTTGTCCATGTTTGGACCAAGGCTGTAATGAGGTCTGGAGCCAAGTGGTCCTGGCGGAACCTAAACTGAGCATCATCGAGCAGGTTATTGATTAGTAAGTGCTGCTTGATAGCACTGTCGATGACACCTTCCATCACTTTGCTGATGATTGATAGTAGACTGATGGGGCGGTAATTGGCCGGATTGGATTTGTCCTGCTTTTTGTGGACAGGAAATACCTGGGCAATTTTCCACATTGTCGGTTAGATGCCAGTGTTGTAGCTGTACTGGTATAGCTTGGCTAGAGGCGCAGCTAGTTCTGGAGCACAAGACTTCAGCACTACAGCCGGGATGTTGTCGGGGCCCATAGCCTTTGCTGTATCCAGTGCGCTCAGCCGTTTCTTGATATCACATGGAGTGAATCGAATTGGCTGAAGACTGGCTTCTGTGATGGTGGAGATATCGGGAGGAGGCCGAGATGGATCATCCACTCGGCACTTCTGGCTGAAGATGGTTGCAAACGCTTCAGCCTTGTCCTTTGCACTCATGTGCTGGGCTCTGCCATCATTGAGGATGGGGATGTTTGCAGAGCCTCCTCCTCCCGTTAGTTGTTTAATTGTCCACCACCATTCACGACTGGATGTGGCAGGACTGCAGAGCTTTGATCTGATCCGTTGGTTGTGTAATCGCTTAGCTCTGTCTATCGCATGTTGCTTCCGCTGTTTAGCATGCATGTAGTCCTGAGTTGTAGCTTCACCAGGTTGGCACCTTATTTTTAGGTAGGCCTGGTGCTTCTCCTGGCATGCTCTTCTACACTCCTTATCGAACCAGGGTCAATCCCCTGGCTTGTTGGCAATGGTAGAGTGAGGAATATGCCGGGCCATGAGGTTACAGATTGTGCTGGAATACAATTCTGCTGCTGCTGATGGCCCACAGCGCCTCATGGATGCCCAGTTTTTAGCTGCTTGATCAATTCTGAATCTATCCCATTTAGCACGGTGACAGTGCCACACAACACGTTGCATGGTGTCCTCAGTGCGAAGACGGGACTTCGTCTCCATGAGGACTGTGCGGTGGTCACTCCTACCAACGCTGTCATGGGCAGATGCATTTGCGACAGGTAGATTGGTGAGGACGAGGTCAAGTAAGTTTTTCCCTCGTCTTGATTCGCTCACCACCTGTCGCAGGCCCAGTCTGGCAGATATGTCCTTCAGGACTCGGCCAGCTCGGTCAGTAGTGGTGCTACCGAGCCACTCTTGGTGATGGACGTTGAAGTCCCCCACCCAGAGTACATTCTGTGCCCTTGCTACCCTCAGTGCTTCCTCCAAGTGGTGTTCAACATGGAGGAGGACTGATTCATCAGCTGAGGGAGGGCGGTAGGTGGTAATCAGCAGGAGGTTTCCTTGCCCATGTTTGACCTGATGCCATGAGATTTTATGGGGTCCAGAGTCAATGTTGAGGACTCCCAGGGCCACTCCCTCCTGACTGTATATCACTGTACCGCCACCTCTGGTGGGTCTGTCCTGCTGGTGGGACAGGACATACCCAGGGATGGTGATGGAAGAGTCTGGGACGTTGGCTGAAAGGTATGATTCTGTGAATATGACTATGTGAGGCTGTTGCTTGACATGTCCCCAGATGTTAGTGAGGAGGACTTTGCAGGGTCGACTGGGCTTGGTTTGCCTTTGTTATATCTGGTGCCGGGTGGTCCGTCCGGTTTTATTCTTGTTATGACTTTTTTTAATACCTTTTTGTGTAAGATCCCCTGGACCTGATGGCCTACATCCTTGGGTTTTAAAAGAGGTGGCTGCAGAGATAGTGGATACATTGGTTTTGATCGTCAAGAATTCGCTAGATTCTAGAATGGTCTCTATGGATTGGAATGTAGCAAATGTAACCCCACTATTCAAGAAAGGAGGGAGAGTGAAAACAGGGAACTATAGGCCAGTTAGCTTGACATCGGTAGTCGGGAAAATACTAGAATCTATTATTAAGGACGAAGTAACAGGGCACTTTGAAAATCATAATATGATTAGGCATAGTCTACATGGTTTTATGGAAGGGAAATCATGTTTGACAAATCTGTTGGAGTTTTTTGAGGGTGTAACTAGCAGGGTAGATAAGGGGGAACCAGTAGATGTAATATATTTGGATTTTCAAAAGGCATTCGATAAGGTGCCACACAAGAGGTTGTTACACAAGATTAGGGCTCATGGGATTGGGGGTAAAATATTAGCATAGATTGAGAATCAGTTAACGGACAGAAAACAGAGAGTAGGAATAAATGGGCCATTTTTGGGTTGGCAGGTTGTAACTGGTGGGGTGCCACAGGGATCGGTGCTTGGCCAATTGCTTCAATTGTAGAGGGCTTTGGTGAGACCATACCTGGAGTACTGTATGCAGTTTTAGTCTCTTTACCCAAAGAGGGATATACTTGCCTTAGAGGCGGTACAACAAACGTTCACTAGATTGATTCCTTGGATGAGAGGGTTGTCCTATAAGGAAAGATTGAGTAGAATGGGCCAATAGAGAGAGTTTGAGAATAGACTGGCAACTAACATAAAAGGGAATCTAAAAGTCTTCTATCGGCATATAAATAGTAAACGTGTCGTAAGAGGAGGGGTGGGGCCAATTAGGGACCAAAAAAGAGATCTACGCATGGAGGCAGAGGGCATGGCTGAGGTACTAAATGAGGACTTTGCATCTGTCTTTACCAAGGAAGAAGATGCTGCCAAAGTCAAAGTAAAAGAGGAGGTAGTTGATATGCTGGATGGGCTAAAAATTAATAAAGAGGAGGTACTAGAAAGGCTGGTTGTACTTAAAATAGATAAGTCACCCGGTCCGGATGGGATGTATCCTTGGTTGCTGAGGGAAGAAGGGGTGGAAATTGCAGAGGTGCTGGCCATAATCTTCCAATCCTCCTTAGATATGGTGGTGCCAGAGGACTAGAGAATTGTAAATGTTACACCCTTGTTCAAAAAAGGTATAAGGATAAACCCAGCAACTACAAGCCAGTCAGTTTAACCTTTTAGAAACGATAATCCGGGACAAAATTAATAGACACTTGGACAAGTGTGGATTAATAAAGGAAAGCCAGCACGGATTTGTTAAAGGCAAATCATGTTTAGCTAACTTGATTGAGTTTTTTGATGAGGTAACAGAGAGGGTTGATTAGGGCAATGCGATTGATGTGTACATGCACATTCAAAAGGCGTTTTGATGAAGTGCCACATAATAGGCTTGTCAGCAAAAGTGAAGCCCATAGAATAAAAGGGGCAGTGGCAGCATGGTTACGAAATTGGTTAAGTGACAGGAAACAGAGAGTAGTGGTGAACGGTTGTTTTTCAGAAGGTATACAGTGATGTTCCCCAGGGGTCGGTACTCGGACCACTACTTTTAAAAAAATATATTAATGCCTTGGACTTGAGTGTACAAGGTACAATTTCAAAATTTTCAGATGACACAAATCTTGGAAGTGTAGTAAACAGTGAGGGGGATAATAATAGACTTCAAGGGGATATAGACAGGCTGGTGGAATGGGCAGACACATGGCAGATGAAATTTAACACAGAGCAGTGTGAAGTGATACATTTTGGTAGGAAGAACAAGGAGAGGCAATATAAACTAAATAGTACAATTCTAAATGAGGTTTAGGAACAGAGAGATCGGGGGTCTATCTGCACAAATCTTTGAAGGTGGTAGGACAGGTTGAGAAAGCAGTTAAAAAAGCATTCGGGATCTTGGGCTTTATAAATAGAGGCATAGAGTATAAAAGCAAGGAAGTTCTGTCAAACCTTTATAAAACACTGGTTCAGTCACAACTGGAGTATTGTGTCCAATTCTACGCAGGAAGGATGTGAAGGCCTTAGAGAGGGTGCAGTAAAGAATTACTAGAATGGTTCCAGGGATGAGGAACTTCAGTTACATGGATAGAGTAGTGAAGCTGGGTGTTCTCCTTAGAGCAGAGAAGGTTGAGAGGAGATTTGAAAGAAGTGTTCAAAATCATGAAGGGTTTAGATAAAGTAAATAAAGAGAAACTGTTCCCATTGGCGGAAGGGTTCAGAACCAGATTTAAGATGATTGGCAAAAGAACCAAAGGCGACATGAGGAAAAGCTTTTTTACGCAGCGAGTAGTTATGATGTGGAATGCACTGCCTGAAAGGGTGGTGGAAGCAGATTCAATTGTAGCTTTCAAAAAGGAATTGGATAAATACTTGAAGGGAAAGAATTTGCAGGGCTACGGGGAAAGTGCGGGGAAATGGGACTAACTGGATTGCTCTTACAAAGAGCTGGCAAGGGCTCAATGGGCCGAATGGCCTCCTTCTATGGTGTAATGATTCTAGGATTCCCTTTAGCTATACACTCTGATTACCTCAAAAATGTTAATAACTGAGATAAGACTATAGACTTTTTTATTTTATTAATTTCTGTCAGTAATCCAAATAGATCTCTAAGCAGCTCTTGAAATTTGCTTATGACAGCTTTAAGCATTTCTTATCCGTGACTTATTTCTGGAAAATTAAACTTGATGTAAAGTCCCTGGAGTATTGCTAAAGATTTCAAAGATGGCATCCTTAATTCACATCAACTTTAATTTTTGAAAAAAAACTAAATTTAGTTTGGCTTTCTAAAACTAAATATTAAAACCAGTTCTCGTAAGGAAAATTAATCTTGCAGAAAGAACCATATATTTAGATGTAAAATTAACTGTTTAGTCTAGGAGGAAGTAGCAGAACATGCGTTAGATTTCCTCTTTGCTAAGAGTATTGCTGCATCAGCCATTTCAGCTAAAAATGACTTTGAACCTGAGCCAAGCTACCTTGCACATAACTTTTTTTCTGAAGCTGTTTAACTGATAAAATGTTTTGTGAAAATAGTTTTGCACCAACATGGAAAATTAAAGTTATGTGTGTGCCTTGTTTAAAGTTGCATGCCCCCAACTCAATTTTATATATTTTCAAGAAATTTATAATACCAAAATACATAGCTTCAGAAAAATGGTTTAAATTGTGTGGTATTAAAATGGATTTGATGAATAATTGAAAACAATCACCTTTTGCTTCTGTTCAACTCATACTGCAACCTGTCAATCATGACCTTAGTACATTGCATGCCGGAGGATCAGAAACACGATCCATTAAAACAAGACTATAAGGGGGAGATAGAAAGATTTATTTTTGTAATGACATTTTTGTAATTGGTTTTCAGTTTCCTTTTCCTACGTTTCTTAGATATGACATATCTCTGTAGTCATAAGAGAGACCAAAGTGTGAAAAGGTCGCCTGCTCCATCCAGAGCCAATGATTTATTGTCCTATGGTCTATGCCCCCCGCCTCCCTACCATATGCCATAACTTCTGTTTAAAATTGTATGGTATACATCTTCATTTAAGGTCAATCTGAGAGAAAGATTTCCTTTGTTCATTATTTACAGCAAAATCATAAATGTCTTCTTTCTAATTGCATTCAGAATTTTGCTTCAAACATCACACAGAGGAAACCTCTCCCCTAGGTAAATGGCATTGTTGTCCTGAAATTGAAAACGGCTGTTTATGCTGATGTTGCACATCTGAGCCGGGACTTGGGCCCACCAATTCCCTCCAGTGCTGACCCCATGTAACATGTTAGTAGGTAGGAAAATGTTTGGAATTATTCAGTTGACTGTCAGATTGCCGTAATGGATCGCTCATGTGTGATTTAGTGGCACTTTTAAAGTGGAGGACTTGGCAGAGTCACCCAAAGAAGGGAGCAGGATGGTGCAAGGAAGCAGAAAAGAAGAGCACGCAATTTCAATGAGATCGACCTTCAGGTGCTTCTGGATGTGACGTAGCACAGGAGAGAAATACTGCTGGATGCCCATGAGAGGAAAGTGTCTTTTGTGCAATGTGGGGGGAAGTGGCAGCGGCACTGAGTGCCACCTCTCCCAGCCACACAACTACCGATCAGTGCCAAAGTTCAATGATCTGACGAAAGCAGGCAAGGTAGCACACCATCCGTTGCCCCTTTTCCTCCTTGGACACCATGAGCACCAACCTACTGTTCATCCACTAAAATTAATAACTGCAGAACTAACACTTTGCACTGCTTTGTGATTTAGGGGATCATTAACTCGGGATATTACAGTATGTGTCACCATCTCCCCAATACCAATTATTTGCATACAGAACTCTACAACTCCTTCTACCACTTTAACAGGGTGACACCAAATGGTCCATTACATAAGTTGTCGGATGACACTTGGGAGATACCCTTCAAATGCTAGCCCTCACCTAATTTACTCAACCTTGTCACAGAAGAAACTTGTGCATAATACCCATGAAAATCAGATAACTGAAGGGGGCATTCTGGACATTAAAGTGCCGATGCCCCATGAGAAGCAGACCATGGATTGACACTCTGCTCTCGCTGTGGGAGATGGTGAGATTGGTGGGACAGTGCTGGTGGCAGGTTAGTTAGGGGGTGCATACCTACACAGTCTTCATAGGATCCCTGTGAAGCTGCAGAGGCAGCACTTTGTCTCCTTAAACCCAAGGGGGTTATGTGCACCCATTCTTTGCTTATGCCTTCCTATCCTGCAGATCCATCACAGCAATGGGGATGATGAAGAGGAGGAAGATGTTGATGAACAATATAAGGAGCAGGATTGAAAAAAAAATTGTCTGGAGTATTGTGTCCAATTCTGGGCACTGCAATTTAGGAAGGATGTGAAGGCCTTAGAAAGGGTGCAGAAAAGATTTACTAGAATGGTTCCAGGGATGAAGGACTTCAGTTACGTGGATAGACTGGAGAAGCTGGGGTTGTTCTCCTTAGAGCAGAGAAGAGTAAGGAGATTTGATAGAAGTGTTCAAAATCATGAATGGTTTAGATAAAGTAAATAAAGAGAAACTGTTCCCATTGGCGGAAGGGTCGAGGACCAGGGCACACAGATTTAAGGTGATTGGCAAAAGAACCAAAGACGACATGAGGAAAAACATTTTTACGCAGCGAGTAGTTATGATCTGGAATGTGCTGCCTGAGGGGGTGGTGGAAGCAGATTCAATCGTGGCTTTCAAAAAGGAATTGGATAAATATATGAAGGGTATATGGAGGGACTAACAAGGCAAGGGAATACACAATGAATGGGAGGACCCTAGGCAAGACAGAGGGTCAGAGGGATCTTGGTGTGCAAGTTCACAGATCCCTGAAGGCGGCGGAACAGGTAGATAAGGTGGTAAAGAAGGCATATGGGATACTTGCCTTTATTAGCCGAGGCATAGAATATAAGAGCAAGGAGGTTATGATGGAGCTGTATAAAACGCTGGTTAGGCCACAGCTGGAGTACTGTGTGCAGTTCTGGTCGCCACACTACAGGAAGGATGTGATCGCTTTGGAGAGGGTGCAGAGGAGATTCACCAGGATGTTACCAGGGCTGGAGCGCTTCAGCTATGAAGAGAGACTGGGAAGATTGGGTTTGTTTTCCTTGGAGCAGAGGAGGCTGAGGGGGGACATGATTGAGGTGTACAAAATTATGAGGAGCTTTTTCCCTTCGTTGAGGGTTCTATAACAAGGGGACATAGATTCAAGGTAAAAGGCGGGAGGTTTAGAGGGGATTTGAGAAAGAACTTTTTCACCCAGAGGGTGGTTGGAGTCTGGAACTCACTGCCTGAAAGGGTTGTGGAGGCAGGAACCCTCACAACATTCAAGAAGCATTTGGATGAGCACTTGAAATGGCATAGCATACAAGGCTACGGACCAAATGCTGGAATATGGGATTAGAGTAGACAGGGCTTGATGGCCGGCGCGGACACGATGGGCCGAAGGGCCTCTATCCGTGCTGTATAACTCTATGACTCTATGACTCTATGAAGGGAAAAAACTTGCAGGGCTTCAGGGTAAAGGAGGGACCATGGGACTAACTGGATTGCTCTTACATGGGCTTGGTGGGCCGAATGGCCTCCTTCTGTGCTATAACCATTCTACGATTCTATGTCGGGAAATACAGCGCAGTCATTATGGGACTGAAACCAATATAAATGGGTCCCACCCCAGAATCCACCCACAAAATTATTGGTATGCAGGTTTTATGACAGAAACTCAGCAAAAATGGTGAGTAAATTTGGGGTCCGTATTTAATTGAGTAAAGGTGATATTGAGTATTTTTCCTCTGACTTCTGAGGTTAGTATGTAGAGTGCAGTTACCGTCAAATTTGCAGCACTGCTCAGCGGCTTCCTAATTCTGACTCCCATATGCAGAGATCCCCTTAGGGAGCCACCTCACACAACTTGGTCTTCATGCCACGTGGAGTATAACACTCCGGAGCAGTGTCAAGCCAGGTTTCAAAAGTGTTCAGGGGGCCTTTTCAACCTCTTAAGTACTTTATAAACTGAATAGAAGCAGGGGTCTGTGAATGGATGTCAGATATCCCTACTCCGAGTTCTCTCATGACATCAAAAATATGGATTCACTGCCAACGGCAATCTGTCGTGTAACTCCAGTGTTGCCTGCTAGCAACCAGTCACTGGGGTGATGTGCCTCAGGATAATCGCAGCCCACGTGGCAAGGGAGGGCCTTAAATCTCAAAGAAAATTAACAGTGATCTTTGAAAAATGGAATAGTGCACGTGTCAATTTCAGGTTAATAATATTGTTATTAACCTTTGATAAAACGTTAGCAAATTTTTTTTCAAATAATGAGATCAGCCAGCTTTAAATGTGCTGCACAAACCTTGTGGTTTCTGTCAGAGAATATCAGAAGGTATTGCCAGGTCAGTATGCATTGAATTGGACGAGCAATTTCATCAGATCCATCAGGTACCTCTTCCAGACCTATAGTGCAAGAAGGTAAAATAGTTGCTCTGTTAAAATGTCATTAAAATCATCATGATCAGTGAATGGAAAAGGTAGCCAATAAGGAAACATTTATTTGTTGACTAAAAACAAATATAAAAGACTGTTCCTGACATTTACTGGGGGTTAAATTGGATAACCCCGAAACCGGGCGCGGGGGTCACGATGCGCGATTAACCTGCACCCTGTCGTTGAGATGCAGGCAGCGCATAACATTCGCTGATATCAGCTGGCAACCAGGCCTAGCTGAGCTGTTGAGTGGCTGCTCACCAGCAGGGGATGTCCCAATATCGTGCGAGTGGCTCGAATCACATAAAGGCAGCCTGCACCACTTATTTGCAAAATATAAGATACGTGTCCGCACGGAGTCTGAACAGAGATCAAACATCGCCCATGTAAAACACAGATGCAGGTCCCATCCCTATGTTTACAAACCGTTGAGTTATGTTAAAACATTGAATAAAGGTTGCGCACTACTAAATCCCACCTCCTCCAATCTGCACGCCAGACCTCACCAATCTGTCGATCTGAGTTTGTACCAGGCCTGCGAGAGTGCGTGCACCAAGGTTCTCTGATGATGCACTGGAGGCCTTGGTGCAAGAGGTGGACAGAAGGAGGGGCATCCTATATCCACAGTGGGGGGCAAGAGGCCCTCAAGACATATGCTGAAGAGGCAGTGGAAGGCAGTAGGGGACGAAGTCAATGCCAGGTGCATAGCACCACGAACATGGCTGCAGTGCAGGAACAAGTTCAATGCTTTGACGTGAGTGGTCAAGGTGAGTGAGGTCAACTATCAAGTGGTGTCCCCCAGCAACTGCACCACAAGCCGCATCCACTACTCCACACACTAAACCCTCCATCACCCACCTACTAACAAACTCTTTCAATCAGTGCTCAACTCTTCCAATCAGATGCTTCCTCTCACTCTCACACATTACCATTGTTGTAAGCCGCACACTCACAACTCACAGGTCACATACACTGGAAGCTATTCAACCATGACAGGCACATCACCCAAACATCTGGCAGGACACTCACCGACACACGTCCCACTTTCTTGCAGGAGAAGGTAGCGCATAACAGGAGGCAGCAAGTGGCAGTGGCATTTAACCCCTCGAGCCTGATCTGCCATTCAAAGAGATCATGGATGATCTGTGACCTAACTCCATATACCCGCCTTAGCCCCATATCTCTTAATAGTCTCCCAATCCTCAGGCTTACTACTCTTCTTGGCAACATTATAAGCCTCTTCTTTTAATCTAATACTAGCCTTAACTTCTCTATTAAGCCACGGATGGATCACTTTTCTTGTGGAGTTTTTATTCCTCAATGGAATATATATTCGTTGAGAATTATGAAATATTTCTTTAAATGTTCATCATTGCTTACCGTCATATCTTTTAATATAATTTCCCAATCGACCTTAGCCAATTTGCCCCTCATAATTAACTTTGTTTAAGTTTAAGACTCTAGTTTCGGACTTAAGTCTATCACTCTCGAACTCAATGTGAAATTCTATCATATTATGATCACTCTTCTCCAGAGGATCCCTTACTATGAGATTACTAATCAACCCTATCTCATTACACCAGACAAGATCTAAAATAGCCTGTTCCCTGATTGGTTCCATGACATATTGTTCTAGGAAACTGTCTTGAATGCATTCCATGAACTCATTCTCCAAACTACTTTTGACAATTTGATTTGCCCAGTCTATATGAAGATCAAAGTCCTCCACGATTACTGCATTACCTTTGTTCCAGCTCCTCTTATTTCTTGATTAACACTCTGTCCAACAGTATAACTATTATGATGTGGAGATGCCGGTGATGGACTGGGGTGGACAAATGTAAGGAGTCACACAACACCAGGTTATAGTCCAACAGCTTTATTTGAAATCTGCTGGACTATAACCTGGTGTTGTGCGACTCGTTACAGTATAACTACTGTTAGGGGCCTATAAACTACTCCCACCAATGCTTTCTGCCCCTTGTTATTTCTTATCTCCACCCATACTGATTCTACTTCCTGGTCTTCCGAGCCAAGATCCTTTCCCACTACTGTCTTTATGTCATTCTTTATTATCAGGGCTACTCTTCCCCCCCTCCTTTTCCATTCTGTCTGTATTTTCAAAAAGTCAAGTACCCTGGAGTATTTAGTTCCCAACCTTGGGCACCTTGCAACCACGTCTCAGTAATGGCTACTAGATCAAACCCATTTATCTCTATTTGTGCCATTAATTTATCTATCTTGTTACAAATGCTTTGTGCATTCAGATAAAGAGCCTTTAATTTTAACTTTTTACTATTTTTCCTGATTTGACTTTATTCACTGATGCACTATTACAGTTAAACTCTCTGTCCCTTCCTGACACACTCTGCTTATCTTTATCCAAATCGCTACTCTGCTCAATGGCCTTGACTTTTATCTTTAGACTTACCTGAACCCTCCCCCCCACTTTTTAGTTTAAAGCCCTATCTACCACCCTAGTTATTTAATTCATCAGGACACTGGTACCAGCCTGGTTTAAGTGGAGTCCGTCCCAACGGAACAGCTCCCTCTTTTCCCAATACTGGTGCTAGCGCCCAATGAATCAAAACCCATGTCTCCCACACCACTCTTTGAGCCATGCATTTAACTCTCTGATCCATTTGACCCAATGCCAATTTGTGCATGGTTCAGGTAGTAATCCAAAGATTATTACCTTTGAGGTTCTATTTATTAATTTGGACCCTAACTCCTCAAACTCCCTCAGCAGAACCTCATTCCTAGTTCTACCTATGTTGTTGGTTCCTACATGGACCATGACAACTGGATCCTCCCTCTCATGCTCTAAGCTCTTCTCCAGCCAAGAGGAGATATCCTTAACCCTGGCACCGCAGGCAACACAGCCGTTGGGACTGCCGGTCATAGCTGCAGAGAACAGTATCTATCCCCCTGACTATACGATCCCCTATCACTACCACATTACATTTTATTCCCCCCACTTGAATGGCCTCCTGTACCATGGTGCCATGGTCAGTTTGCCCATCCTCCCTGTAGTCTTTGTTCTCATCCACACAGGTAGTAAGTACGTCGTACCTGTTTGACAAGGTCAAAGGCTGAGGCTCCTTCATCACTGTATCCTGGATCCCCATACCTGCCTGACTCACAGTCACATCCTCCTGTCCCTGACCACTGATTGAATCTAAACTACTACCTAACCTAAGGGTTGTAACTGCTTCCTGGATCAAAATATCCAGATAACTCTCCCCCTCCCTGATGCATCGCAATGTCTGCAGCTCGGATTCCAGCTCAACAACTCTGAGCCGAAGTTCCTTGAGTTGCAGACACTTACTGCAGACCGATTACTCAGGATCTCACTGGTCTCCACCAACTCCCACATGCTGCAGTTACGACACACCGCCTGCCCTGCCATCTCTATCTAATCATGTTTTATATTTTTAGTTTTATTGACTAATTAGTTTATCTAGTTTAAGTTATTAATTTAATAAAGTAATAGCAAGTTATAGTTTCCCAGCTCGAAGTTTCAACCACTGTCCGACCAGAGAGAGCAAAAAAAATGGTCATACTCACCAACCAATCACCTACCTGCTGTCCTGTGATGTCACTCCTTCATTATTTCTCTCTCTCCCTCCCTCATACCCGGCCACTGGGGGGGATTCCCCCTCTCTCTCTCTCCCTCCCTCATACCCGGCCACTGGGGGGGATTCCCCCTCTCTCTCTCCCTCCCTCATACCCGGCCACTGGGGGGGATTCCCCCTCTCTCTCTCCCTCCCTCATACCCGGCCACTGGGGGGGATTCCCCCTCTCTCTCTCTCCCTCCCTCATACCCGGCCACTGGGGGGGATTCCCCCTCTCTCTCTCCCTCCCTCATACCCGGCCACTGGGGGGGATTCCCCCTCTCTCTCTCCCTCCCTCATACCCGGCCACTGGGGGGGATTCCCCCTCTCTCTCTCCCTCCCTCATACCCGGCCACTGGGGGGGATTCCCCCTCTCTCTCTCCCTCCCTCATACCCGGCCACTGGGGGGGATTCCCCCTCTCTCTCTCCCTCCCTCATACCCGGCCACTGGGGGGGATTCCCCCTCTCTCTCTCCCTCCCTCATACCCGGCCACTGGGGGGGATTCCCCCTCTCTCTCTCCCTCCCTCATACCCGGCCACTGGGGGGGATTCCCCCTCTCTCTCTCTCTCTCTCTCTCCCTCCCTCATACCCGGCCACTGGGGGGGATTCCCCCTCTCTCTCTCCCTCATACCCGGCCACTGGGGGGGATTCCCTCTCTCTCTCTCTCCCTCCTTCATACCCGGCCACTGGGGGGGATTCCCTCTCTCACTCTCTCTCTCTCTCTCCCTCCCTCATACCCGGCCACTGGGGGGGATTCCCCCTCTCTCTCTCTCTCTCTCTCTCTCCCTCCCTCATACCCGGCCACTGGGGGGGATTCCCCCTCTCTCTCTCTCTCTCTCCCTCCCTCCCTCATACCCGGCCACTGGGGGGGATTCCCTCTCTCTCTCTCTCCCTACCTCATACCCGGCCACTGGGGGGGATTCCCCCTCTCTCTCTCTCCCTCCCTCATACCCGGCCACTGGGGGGGATTCCCCCTCTCTCTCTCTCTCTCCCTCCCTCATACCCGGCCACTGGGGGGGATTCCCCCTCTCTCTCTCTCTCTCTCTCTCTCCCTCCCTCATACCTGGCCACTGGGGGGGATTCCCTCTCTCTCTCTCTCTCTCTCTCTCCCTCTCTCTCTCTCTCCCTCATACCCGGCCACTGGGGGGGATTCCCCCCCTCTCTCTCTCTGTCTCTCTCCCTCCCTCATACCCGGCCACTGGGGGGGATTCCCCCTCTCTCTCTCTCTCTCTCTCCCTCCCTCATACCCGGCCACTGGGGGGGATTCCCCCTCTCTCTCTCTCTCTCTCTCTCCCTCCCTCATACCCGGCCACTGGGGGGGGATTCCCCCTCTCTCTCTCTCCCTCCCTCATACCCGGCCACTGGGGGGGATTCCCCCTCTCTCTCTCTCTCTCTCTCTCTCCCTCCCTCATACCCGGCCACTGGGGGGGATTCCCCCTCTCTCTCTCTCTCTCTCCCTCCCTCATACCCGGCCACTGGGGGGGGATTCCCCCTCTCTCTCTCTCCCTCCCTCATACCCGGCCACTGGGGGGGATTCCCCCTCTCTCTCTCTCTCTCCCTCATACCCGGCCACTGGGGGGGATTCCCCCTCTCTCTCTCTCTCTCTCCCTCCCTCATACCCGGCCACTGGGGGGGATTCCCCCTCTCTCTCTCCCTCTCTCTCCCTCCCTCATACCCGGCCACTGGGGGGGATTCCCCCTCTCTCTCTCCCTCTCTCTCCCTCCCTCATACCCAGCCACTGGGGGGGATTCCCCCTCTCTCTCTCTCTCTCTCTCTCTCCCTCCCTCATACCCGGCCACTGGGGGGGATTCATAAGAACATAAGAACATAAGAAATTGGAGCAGGAGTAGGCCAATCGGCCCCTCGAGCCTGCTCCGCCATTCAATAAGATCATGGCTGATCTGATCCCAACCACAAATCTAAAGAACACAAGAAGTCGGAGCAGGACCCGGCCACATAGCCCCTGGGCCCTCTCCGCCACCCACAGGGCATTGACCGATCCGAACTCAGCTTCATGTCCAATTTCCTGCCCGCTCCACATAACCCCTAATTCCCTTTACTTCTAGGAAACTGTCTATTTCTGTTTTAAATTTATCTAATGATGTAGCTTCCACAGCTTCCTGGGGCAGCAAATTCCACAGACCTACCACCCTCTGAGTGAAGAAGTTTCTCCTCATCTCAGTTTTGAAAGAGCAGCCCCTTATTCTAAGATTATGCCCCCTAGTTCTAGTTTCACCCATCTTTGGGAACATCCTTACTGCATCCACCCGATCAAGACCCTTCACAATCTTATATGTTTCAATAAGATCGCCTCTCATTCTTCTGAACTCCAATGAGTAGAGTCCCAATCTACTCAACCTCTCCTCATATGTCCGCCCCCTCATCCCCGGGATTAACCGAGTGAACCTTCTTTGTACTGCCTCGAGAGCAAGTATGTCTTTTCTTAAGTATGGAGACCAAAACTGTATGCAGTATTCCAGGTGCGGTCTCACCAATATCTTATATAACTGCAGCAATACCTCCTTGTTTTTATATTCTATCCCCCTAGCAATAAAAGCCAACATTCCGTTGGCTTTCTTGATCACCTGCTGCACCTGCATACTAACTTTTTGATTTTCTTGCACTAGGACCCCCAGATCCCTTTGTACTGCAGTACTTTCCAGTCTCTCGCCATTAAGAAAATAACTTGCTCTCTGATTTTTCCTGCCAAAGTGCATAACCTCACATTTTCCAATATTATATTGCATCTGCCAAATCTCCGCCCACTCACCCAGCCTGTCTATATCCCCTTGCAGGTTTTTTATGTCCTCCTCACTCTCTACTTTCCCTCCCATCTTTGTATCATCTGCAAATTTTGATATGTTGCACTCGGTCCCCTCCTCCAAATCGTTAATATAGATTGTAAAGAGTTGGGGACCCAGCACCGACCCCTGTGGAACACCACTGGTTACTGGTTGCCAGTCCGAAAATGAACCATTTATCCCAACTCTCTGCTTCCTGTTCGATAACCAATCCTCCACCCATGCCAGAATATTACCCCCAATCCCGTGATTTTTTATCTTAAGTAATAATCTTTTATGTGGCACCTTGTCGAATGCCTTCTGGAAGTCTAAATACACTATGTCCACTGGTTCCCCTTTATCCACCCTATACGTTATATCCTTGAAGAACTCAAGCAAATTTGTCAGACATGACTTCCCCTTCATAAAGCCATGCTGACTTTGTCCTATTAAATTATGCTTATCTAAATGTTCCGTTACTGTCTCCTTAATAATAGACTCCAAAATTTTACCCACCACAGATGTTAAGCTAACTGGCCTATAATTTCCAGCCTTCTGCCTACTACCCTTTTTAAATAACGGTGTTACATTAGCAGTTTTCCAATCTGCCGGGACCTCTCCTGAGTCCAGGGAATTTTGGAAAACTATCACCAAAGCATCCACAATCCCTACTGCCACTTCCCTCAAGACCCTAGGATGGAAGCCATCAGGTCCAGGGGATTTATCCGCCTTGAGTCCCATTATTTTACTGAGTACCATCTCCTGAGTGATTTTAATCGTATTTAGCTCCTCCCCCCCGAGAGTCCCCTGTTTGTCCAGTGTTGGGATATTCTTAGTGTCCTCTACTGTAAAGACTGAAACAAAATATTTGTTCAGCATTTTTGCCATCTCCATGTTTCCCACCATTAATTTCCCGGTCTCATCCTCTAAGGGACCTATGTTTGACTTAGCCACCCTTTTTCTTTTTATATAACTATAGAAACTCTTGCTATCTGTTTTTATATTTTTTGCTAATTTCTTTTCATAATCTAACTTCCCTTTCTTAATCAATCCTTTAGTTACTTTTTGCTGTCTTTTGAAGAATTCCCAATCTTCTATCCTCCCACTAAGTTTGGCTACCTTATATGTCCTTGTTTTTAGTCGGATACTATCCTTGATTTCTTTACTTAGCCACGGATGGCTGTCATTTCTTTTACACCCTTTTTTCCTCAGTGGAATATATTTATTTTGAAAGTTGTAAAATAACTCCCTAAATGAACACCACTGCTCATGTACCGTCTTACCCTTTAATCTATTTTCCCAGTCCACTTTAATCAATTCCGCTCTCATACCATCATAGTCTCCTTTATTCAAGCTCAGTACGCTTGTTTGAGAATCAACCTTCTCACCCTCTAATTGGATATGGAATTCAACCATGTTGTGGTCGCTCGTTCCAAGGGGATCCTTAACTAGGACATTATTAATTAATCCTGACTCATTACACAGGACCAGGTCCAAGGTTGCCCGCCCCCTTGTAGGATCAGTTACATACTGCTCAAGAAATCCATCCCTGATGCACTCAATGAACTCGTCCTCAAGGCTGCTCTGCCCAATTTGATTTGTCCAGTTAATATGATAATTAAAATCCCCCATAATTATGGCTGTTCCCTTATTACATGCCCCGAATATCTCCTGATTAATACTTCTTCCAGCAGAGTTGCAACTATTAGGAGGCCTATATACTACGCCCACTAATGTTTTTTTTCCCTTATTATTCCTTATCTCCACCCAAACTGTTTCATTATCTTGATGCTTTGTCCCAATATCATTTCTCTGTATTACAGTGATTCCTTCCTTTATTAACATAGCCACCCCACCTCCCCTTCCTTCCTGCCTGTCCTTCCTGATTGTTAAATACCCTGGCATATTTAATTCCCAGTCGTTGTCACCCTGCAGCCATGTTTCTGTAATGGCCACAAGATCATACCCATACGTAGTTATTTGTGCCGTTAACTCGTCCATTTTATTACGAATGCTACGTGCATTCAGATAAAGAACTTTCAAATCTGTTTTGTGACGCTTAGTTCCTGCTTTTTCCTTTTTTAACACTTTACCTATTACTCCATACCTTCTGTCCCTTCCTGTTACGCTTTCCTCTCTCTCCCTGCTCAGGTTCCCAACCCCCTGCCACTTTAGTTTAAACCCTCCCCAACAGCACTAGCAAACACTCCTCCTAGGACAGCGGTCCCGGCCCTGCCCAGGTGCAGACCATCCGGTTTGTACTGGTCCCACCTCCCCCAGAACCGTTTCCAGTGTCCCAGGAATTTGAATCCCTCCCCCTTGCACCATTCCTCTAGCCACGTATTCATTTGAAATATCCTCCTATTTCTACTCTGACTAGCACGTGGCACTGGCAGCAATCCTGAGATTACTACCTTTGAGGTCCTATTTTTTAATTTACCTCCTAACTCCCTATATTCTGCTTTTAGGACCTCATCCCCTTTTTTACCTATATCGTTGGTGCCTATGTGCACCACGACAGCTGGCTGTTCGCCCTCCCCCTCCAAAATGTTCTGTAGCCGCTCCGAGACATCCTTGATCCTTGCACCAGGGAGGCAACACACCATCCTGGAGTCTCGGTTGCGGCCGCAGAAACGCCTGTCTATTCCCCTTACAATTGAGTCCCCTATCACTATAGCTCTGCCACTCTTTTTCCTCCCAGCCTGTGCAGCAGAGCTACCCGTGGTGCCAGGAAGTTGGCTGCTGCTGCCTTCTCCTGATAAGTCATCCCCCCCAACAGCATCCAAAGTGGCATATCTGTTTGAGAGGGGGATGGACACAGGGGACCCCTGCACTACCTGCCTGCATCTCTTACTCTTCCTGGTGGTCACCCATTCACTTCCTGCCTGTATACCCTTTACCTGCGGTGTGACCAACTCGCTAAACGTGCTATCCACGAGTTTCTCTGCATTCCCCCTCTCTCTCGCTCTGGGGGGGATTCCCTCTCTCTCTCTCTCTCCCTCTCTCTCTCCCTCCCTCATACCTGGCCACTGGGGGGGATTCCCCCCCTCTCTCTCTCTCTCTCTCCCTCTCTCTCTCTCCCTCTCTCTCTCTCATACCCGGCCACTGGGGGGGATTCCCTCTCTCTCTCTCTCTCTCTCCCTCCCTCATATCCGGCCACTGGGGGGGATTACCCCTCTCTCTCTCTCTCTCTCTCTCCCTCCCTCATACCCGGCCACTGGGGGGGATTCCCCCTCTCTCTCTCTCTCTCTCTCTCTCCCTCCCTCATACCCGGCCACTGTGGGGGGAATCCCCCTCTCTCTCTCTCTCTCTCCTCTGCTCCTTTATACCCGGCCACTGGGGGGGATTCCCCCTCTCTCTCTCTCTCTCTCTCCTCTGCTCCTTTATACCCGGCCACTGGGGGAGATTCCCACACTCTCTCTCTCTCTCTCTTTCTCCTCTGCTCCTTTATACCGGGCCACTGGGGGGATTCCTGCGCTCTCTCTCTTGCTCTCTCTCTCTTCTCTGCTCCTTTATACCCTGCCGCTGGGGGGACTCCCGCTCTCTCTCTCTCTCTCTCTCTCTCGCTCTCTCTTTCTCTCTCTCTTCTCTGCTCATTTGTACCGGGCCACTGGGGGGATTCCTGCGCTCTCTCTCTCTCTCTCTCTCTTCTCTGCTCATTTATACTGGGCTGCTGGGGAGATTCCCGCTCTCTCTCTCTCTCTCTCTCTCCTCCGCTCGTTTATACCCTGCTGCTGGGGGAGATTCTTGTGCTCTCCCTCTCTCTCTCCTCTGCTCCTTTATACCGGGCCGCTGGGAGGAGTATTCTCGCTGGTTCTTTGCTAGAGAAGTCCACTACCCTTCTGTCTCCCTTTAGCCCTATATCTTCCTCTGCTTCAAAAGCTATCCAATTTCCCTTAAAATATGCCATGGTCTCTGCCTCAACCACTCTCTGTGTCAAAGCATTCAATACTCCAACAACCCTCTGCATAAAGAAATTTCTCCTAATCTCTCTCCTCATTCGGTGACAATTTTAAATTGATGGTCCCTCATCACTGACTTCCTAACCAGATGAAATAGTCATTCCCTATTCAAACTCTCCGCAATCAAAAAAAATTCCGTTGACTCTTCTTGTAGCCTTTTCTGCTCCAGTGGAAATAGTCCCAGTTTCTCAAGTCTCTCCTCATAGCTATAATTTCCCATCCCTGGCATCATCCTGGTGAATCTATGCTGTAGGCTCTTAATGGCATTAATGTACTTTCTATAGTGGAGTGACTAACATAGGAACATAGGAACAGGAGTAGGCCATTCAGCCCCTCATGCCTGCTCCACCATTTGATAAGATCATGGCTGATCTGTGATCTAACACCATAAACCTGCCTTTGGCCCATGTCTCTTAATACCTTTGGTTGCCAAAAAGCTATCTATCTCAGATTTAAATTTAGCAATTGAGCTAGTATCAATTGCCGTTTGCAGAAGAGAGTTCCAAACCTCTACCACCCTTTGTGTGTAGAAATGTTTTCTAATCTCACTCCTGAAAGGTCTGGCTCTAATTTTTAGACTGTGCCCCCTACTCCTAGAATCCCTAACCAGCAGAAATAGTTTCTCTCTATCCACCCTGTTCGTTCCCCTTAATATTTTACAAACTTCGATCAGATCACCCCTTAACCTTCTAAACTCTAGAGAATACAACCCCAATTTGTGTAATCTCTCCTCGTAACTTAACCCTTGAAGTCCGGGTATCATTCTAGTAAACCTACGCTGCACTCCCTCCAAGGCCAATATGTCCTTCCGAAGGTGCGGTGCCCAGAACTGCTCACAGTACTCCAGGTGCAGTCTAACCAGGGTTTTGTATAGCTGCAGCATAACTTCTGCCCCCTTGTACTCTCGTCCTCTAGAAAGCCAGAATTCCATTAGCCTTATTGATTATTTTCTGCATCTGTTCATGACACTTCAATGATCTATGTACCCGAACCCCTAAGTCCCTTTGGACATCCACTGTTTTTAACTTTTTACCATTTAGAAAGTACCATGTTCTATCCTTTTTTGATCCAAAGTGGATGACTTCACATTTGTCTACATTCAATTCCATTTGCCACAGTTTTGCCCATTCACCTAATCTATCAATATCCCTTTGTAATTTTATGTTTTCATTTGCACTGCTTACAATGCCACCAATCTTTGTGTCATCAGCAAACTTAGATATGAGACTTTCTATGCCTTCATCCAAGTCGTTAATAAATATTGTGAATAATTGAGGCCCCAAGACAGATCCCTGCGGGACTCCACTAGTCACATCCTGCCAATGTGAGTACCTACCCATTATCCCTACTCTCTGTCACCTTTCACGCAGCCAACTTCCGAACCAAGTCCGTACTTTTCCCTCGACTCCATGGGCTTCTGTCTTAGCTAACAGTCTCTTACGTGGGACTTTATCAAATGCCTTCTGGAAGTCCTTATAAATAACATCCATTGACATTCCCCTGTCCACTACTTTAGTCACCTCTTCAAAAAATTCAATCAGGTTTGTCAGGCACAACCTACCTTTCACAAATCCATGCTGGCTCTCTCTGATTAACTGAAAATTCTCGAGGTGTTCAGTCACCCTATCCTTAATTATAGACTCCAGTATTTTCCCCACAACAGATGTTAGGCTAACTGGTCTATAATTCCCTGGTTTCCCTCTCTCTCCTTTCTTAAAAAGCGGAGTGACACGTGCAATTTTCCAATCTAGAGGGACAGTTCCTGAATCTAGAGAACTTTGAAAGATTATAGTTAGGACATCAGCAATGTGCTCACCTACTTCCTTTAAAACCCTGGGATGGAAACCATCTGGTCCTGGGGATTTGTCACTCTTTAGTGCTATTATTTTCTTCATTACTGTTGCTTTACTTATGTTAATTTTATTGAGTCCCTGTCCCCGATTCAATATTAGTTTTCTTAGGATTTCCGGCATACTATCCTCTTTTTCTACGATAAATACTGACGCAAAGTAATTGTTCAACATGTCCGCCATTTCCCCATTGTCAATGACAATATCCCCACTTTCAGTTTTTAAGGGGCCAACACTACATTGAACTCGATCATGTTATGATCGCTATTGGATAGATGTTCGTGCACAGTCAAGCTGTTAACTAAATCTGGTTCATTACTCATTACTAAATCTAGTATGGCTTGCCCCCTTGTTGCCTCTAGGACATACTGCTGTAGAAAAGTATCCTGGACACACTCAAGAACTGCACATACTACTCTATTTGTGGCTTAACCAATATTTCATCATTATTTCTTTATTCTTGTATTCTATGACCCTTTGTATAAAAAAACAAAATGCTGTTGGCCTTTTTTATGGTTTTATTTATCGACAGACGCAATTTCAGGGTATTGTGTGTTTGAACCCCCAAGGATCTCTGTTCATCAACGGTAGTTTTTCAATGAACTCTTCTAGAATGAGAAAAAGTAATAAATGAAATGGTGCTTCAACTAGTTTCATACATATCATAGTATCTTAGTAGGTACAGCACAGGTGGAGGCCATTCAGCCCATCGTGCCCATTTTGGCTCTTTGAAAGAGCTATCCAATTTATCCCATTCTTCTGCTCTTTCCTTATTGCCCTATATTTTTTCCCCTTCATTTATTCATCCAATTCCCTTTTGAAAGTTACTGTTGAATCTGCTTCCACCACCCTTTCAGGCAGAACATTCCAGATCTTTACAACTCACTGCATAAAAAAATGTTTCCTCATGTCGCCTCTGGCTCTTTTGCCAATCACCTTAAAGCTGTGTCCTCTGGTTACCGACCCTTCTGCCACTGGAAACAGTTTCTCCTTAATACTTTATTCATCAATGGTGTGTCATTACTGGATAGTTTGTTCTTGCTTTTTAGTGGGATATATTTCTCCTGGACTCCACTGATCACCGTTTTAAATGTTTCCCACTGCTGTTCTATTTCTTTGTTTATCAGTAAATTTTTCCAATTTACTTTTCCTAATTCTATTCTCATCCCCTGAAAATCAGCTTGTTCCAATTTATTACTTTGGTCTTTGTCTTACTTATGTCCTTCTCAATTTTTATCTTAACCTTATTATGTTGTGATCGTTATTGCCTTGATGTTCCCCTATTCTTATTTCTCTTATCTGTCCTGGTTCATTTCCCATTACTAGATCAGGTAGTGCTTGCTTTCTTGTTGGGCTTTTTACATACTGGGTGAGAAATGAGTCCTGCACACATTGTAAAAACTCCATTCCCTGTATCTCTTCACCTACCTCTTGCCAGTTTATTTGGGGATAGTTAAAATCTCCCATGATTTATAATTCTATGCCTTTTACTCATTTCACATATTTGCTTACATATTTCTCCCCCCACCTCCTTTCCACTATTAGTGGTTTGTAGTATGCCCCTATTAATGTGATTGATTCCTTCTTATCTTTTATTTTAATTCATGTGGATTCTGTTTCTATCCTTCTGTTAGTTACGTCCCTTTTTTCTACTGCCATTATGTTATCTCAAATTAGTACAGCTACTCTACACCCCCTTCTTCCTTCCCTATCCTTTCCAATTAAGTTAGAACCTGCAATATTTAGTTGCCAGTCCTATTTATGTAGCCATGTTTCAGTTATTCCTGCTGCATTTGGTTCCTCGCTTTGAATTATTGCCTCCAGTTCCTCTGTTTTATTTCGGATGCTGTGTACATTGCTGTACAGGCAGCTTGTTGACATGACCAAGTGCCAATCTTTAATCCATGGCTCAGGACACATTTCTCACAGAAAACTGAAATAAAAAACTTAAAAGAAAAATAACATAATGGCACAGTTGATAGCAAGCTCCCACATGACTGCAAGGGTAAATATTCAGCAATGAGATCAGGTGAATTAACGTTTGTGGATATTTATGCAGATTTGCCAAAAAAAAAGCCTGCACAACAACACTCACAAGCAGTGCCAAAAATACTTTAATTGGTTCACACAAGATTACACAAAGGTAAATTTTTTGTTTGCACTCTCCTGTCATAAAGCCAGAGGACCTGGAAATTCAATTTTTTAAAACTGTGTGCTTGCTTGCACACAAACCATTCATTTTAATAGATGAAAAATCATGGTGCTTGTGATTTCCCAATATGCACCCCTGGCAGGTGACCATTGGAAAATGTGCCCTATATAGATTTATTTAAAAGGGAAAGACTACCTATTTTTCTTACAGAAGGGAACATAGGTACATAGGAACATGAGTAGGCCATTCAGCCCCTCAAGCCTGTTCAGCCATTCAATTAGATAATGGCTGATCTGTACTTCAACTCCATTACCCACCTTTGCTCCATATCCCTTGATACCCTTACCTAATAAAAATCTATCGATCTCAATCTTGGAAGTTTCAATTGACTCAGCATCCTCGGCCTTTTGGGGAGTTCCACATTTCCACTACCCTTTACGTGAATAAGTGCTTCTGATTTCCCTCCTAAATGGCCTAGCTTGAATTTTAAGATCATGCCCTCTTGTTCAGGATTCTCCCACCAGAGGAAATAGTTTCTCTGTATCTACCACATTCAATCCATTTATCATTTTAAACACCTCGATCAGATCACCCCTCAACCTTCTAAACTCAAGGAAATACAAGCCAAGTTTAGGCAACCTGTCCTTATAAAGGTTCTTCAAAGATAATTGGATAAAGGAAGAAAATGAATAAGAAAAAGAGTCGGATACAAACAGAAAGATACAGGGATGACAGTGAGAAAAAGTGTGTCTGAACCACAGCAAAAGACAGAGAGAGATGAGGAGTGGAAGTCAAACAGAAAGACAAAGAATTGGAGAGGCAGTTACTGGAACACTGACACTATTTTCTATTTTTGTCCATAAGCAATACAAGAGATCAACTAGCGTTAAACCTTTAGATACGACATCAGAAGCTTGTACAGTTAGACGCAAACATGTTTTATTATCTTGTTTCATGGTATACTATTTTGGTTTACATTCAGAAGGAGAACTCATTGTTTATATAAGATTAAATTTATTTGTGCAATTTATTCTGGGATACAGTTCCAATTATCTTTGAAGAACCTTTATGGCAATGTCACAAAAAATGTATTACACACATTGCACAATCAGCTTAAATCAAAATGGTAGAATGTAGACACACAGTTATTAAAATAATTGTTTTTCATCATAATTTTTTTGACTTTTTTATTTTTGCAGAGTTCAGTACAAATGAGGCGGTCACTTGGCATATCAAGCCTATCCTTTCACAGACTTCAACTTCTTGCATTAATACAATGTTTTAATGTTAAAAAAAATGTCCTAACACACAAATGGAGGTAGTAGACAGAAAAAATGGGACATTGCGCCAAAGGAGGGAGAGATTAGAGGTAGATGGATGCTATCCCACCATCAGAGTCATAGGAACATAGGAAAAGGATTAGGCCATTCAGCCACTCGAGCCTGCTCCACCATTCAATTAGATCATGGCTGACCTGTACCTCAACTCCATTTTCCCACCTTAGCTCCATATCCCTTGATAACTTTACCAACTGCCAGTTTTGCTTCCACCACCCTGCCTGGAAGATCATTGTCTGAAGAAGTGTTTCTGCACATTCCCGAAATTGCCTTTTACCAGTTTATCCCCTTGTCCTGTTGCTGTTTAACTTGAAATCGTGTTCCGGATTAAACTTTTCTATTCCATATGCTGTTTTAAACACCTCTATAAGGCCATTGTTCATTTATTTCCATTCAGGGATGAAGACTACAAGTTCTCCCAATCATTACTCATTCTCAGTCCTCTGAAAGTAGAGCCCTGATTTTATCACTGCTCAGCTGGTAGGAACGGTGTGGATAGGGGGTTAAAATGACAGCCGGGCACGACCCATTTTGTTCCGACAGCGTACATGCCCCCTACCATTTTAACTCCTGGATTTTATGGGAGTGCTGAGGCTTTCCACGCAGGCGGCGGGGGGGCCTCACAAATATTTAAATATTGGGTCCAATGACAAAATCCGGACCCTGCACTATTTTAGCTGCAAAATGTAGAAATCGCGAACAATCCCAGAGTCGCCAGCAAAAAGCTGGCAACAAGCAAGATCAGGCCCAGAAGAGGTCCAGGTTAGGGGAGGGGGGATGCCTAGGGCAGAGAAGGCCCAGGTATGTTCATTTAAAACATTTTTTAAGGTTTCCTTATGGGTCAGGAGGAGTAGGAATGGTCCTCGTGGCCTCACAAGGCAACCTTTGGCCCCCCTCTACCCCGGGCTTCCTCTTTTCCGCTGACTGTGCCAGTCAGGAACCTCCCCCTCCTCACCCATCTTGACGGGGACAGTTTCCTCGGTCCCCCGGCAGCGGTCTGCAGCCACATAATATTTAAACGAGGCCTAGGAGTAAAAATTGCCCAGGCTTCATCCTCCCGCTCCAACCCCCACATGCTGCCCTCCCACCCCAGGTTAAAATCGGGGCTTAGGGATCAGCTTTCCCGCGCAAAGGAAGATGGTAGTGGTTGTTGGAGGCCAATCATCTCAGCCCCAGGACATTGCTGCAGGAGTTCCTCAGGGCAGTGTCCTAGGCCCAACCATCTTCAGCTGCTTCACCAATGACCTTCCCTCCATCATAAGGTCAGAAATGGGGATGTTCGCTGATGATTGCACAGTGTTCAGTTCCATTCGCAACCCCTCAGACAATGAAGCAGTCCATGCCCGCATGCAGCAAGACCTGGGCAACATCCAAGCTTGGGCTGATAAGTGGCAAGTAACATTCGCGCCAGACAAGTGCCATCTCCAACAAGAGAGAGTCTAACTCCCTCCCCTTGACATTCAACAGCATTACCATTGCTGAATTCCCGATTATCAACATCCTGGGGGTCACCATTGACCAGAAACTTAACTGGACCAGCCATATAAATACTGTGGCTACAAGAGCAGGTCAGAGGCTGGGTATTCTGTGGCGAGTGACTCACCTCCTGACTCCCCAAAGCCTTTCCACCATCTACAAGGCATAAGTCAGGAGTGTGATGGAATACTCTCCACTTGCCTGGATGAGTGCAGCTCCAACAATACTCAAGAAGCTCGACACCATCCAGGACAAAGCAGCCCGTTTGATTGGCACCCCATCCACCACCCTAAACATTCACTCCCTTCACCACTGGCACACTGTGGCTGCAGTGTGTACCATCCACAGGATGCTCTGCAGCAACTCGCCAAAGCTTCTTCGACAGCACCTCCCAAACCTGCGAACTCTACCACCTAGAAGGACATGGGCAGCAGGTACATGGGAACAACACCACCTGCACATTCCCCTCCAAGTCACACACCATCCCGACTTGGAAATATATCGCCGTTCCTTCATCGTCGCTGGGTCAAAATCCTGGAACTCGCTACCTAACAGCACTGTGGGAGAACCTTCACCAGCGGTTCAAGAAGGTGGCTCACCACCGCCTTCTCAAGGGCAATCAGGGATGGCAATAAATTCTGGCCTTGCCAGTGTCGCCCACATCCCATAAACAAATTAAAAAAATCAAGAGAATTTCTAGATAATGTCCTCAATTTAGAAAAGTTGGGAACTCTATAGTCATGATAATTCCTGTTGCAGAGATGTTTGATGAAAAAGGAAAATGGGTCACCATGGCGAGGGCGGCCTCCAGGCCTTGCGATTTTCCACTGCTTCCTGCCCAGAACGAGCGGGAAATGGGTGCGATGCAGGCAGCATGTTTATGAGCCCCAGGAGTTAAAATAGCCAGGCCTGATTTCTGCAGCAGCGGGTGAGGTTCCAACTCACCTTACCACCATCTGCCCAAAACTCACACAGAATTAAAATCAGGGCATGAGCGTTTGACTTTCACAATAAATATTCTCCGCATAACGTGTTGGAACGGTCTGTTTATTCAGTAATTGTTGGTAAGACCAAGTAGATTGATTCTCTTTCTGAAAGGTATAATTTATATTAACGTATTGTCTATCTCTAAACATGCAGTAAGTTAGAATGGCAGATTATTTAATCCCTGTGACTTTTGGTTTGTTGAGAAAAGGTCTATTTTGTAACAGTCTGTTTTTTTTTACTAATTATGTTGAGGGTAACTCAACAAAATCACTCCTTGCCACATTTGTCTGACTCTTTTGCCTAATTGAGAGAATAAAATAATGAGAGATATCGTAGAGGAAGCAAAGCGAAGGTAATGAATGCAGAAACACAGTGCAGATTATCAATTACAACTAGCCAGATCCATAGTGGAAAGTCAAAGTGCCTAATCTCTTCTCCCTCCCCCCAATGACATCCTCACAGCTATCTCGTTACAGAGCTGCACTATCTTCTTGAATAAGGCCGGCAGTCAACTTCGCTCATAGGGCGGGACTGCCTTTAAGGTGATCACTACCCTCAATTTTCATGCCTCCAGTTACTTCCAGACCAACACAGGGGGCATTAGCAAAATGAGCCAATTTGCTGTTCACAGATGTATCAGACAGGTGACTGATGTTTTATTCAGCAGGCCCAGCACTTTCATCATTTTTCCCATTGACCAGCTCTAGCATCATGACACAGCTGCACAGTTTCATTGCCCTCTTGGATTTCTGAAAGTACAACTGCTGACTGATGATCTGTATGTGGCCATTTGGACCCCCGCCAGTCAGGTTCAATGTTCTACATGAACAGAAAGAGGTTCTACTCTATCAAGGTGTAGCTGGTCAGTGACCACCAACAATGTATCACACAGGTCAATGCCTGCTTGCCAAGCACTAGTTTTTGCAATCTTGAATCATTCTGTCAATGATTGTAAAATAATCAGCAAATAATCTGCAAACCCAGTTGTTCCCAAATACTCAATGTATGATTATGGTTCATAAGGTCAAACACTTAGGTGCAATCTTTATTTTTTTTTTCTTTTTAATGTGGAATTGATTTTGAGCATAAATCAGAATTCAGGTTCTTGTAACTATGCCACTCATGATTCCAGATGACTTCTCCCTTAGTCCCAACATTCATTTTTTTTCAAATGTAGTAAGATTTTTAAAAAACATCTTATTCACATAGTGAATCAAACTGATTATTCAATAGTTGCTGCAGCCTTTGAGATTGTCTTTTGAGGGAACGGTTATAATTATACATCTGGTCTATTCATGAGGCTTTTTCTCTGTTGTCAGTATCATATGACGGAGTTGGAAGAGCTGACTATGTTGATTCCAGCTGTGAACATATTGATTCCTGCTGTGAATATGTTGATTCCTGCTGTGAACACATTGATTCCTGGTGTGAACACGTTGATTCCTGCTGTGAGCACATTGGTTCCTGCTGTGTGCACATTGGTTCCTGTTGTGAACACGTTGATTACTGCTGTGAAACATTGATTCCAGCTGTGAACACGTAGATTCCAGCTGTAAATACTTTGATTCCTGCTGTGAATACATTGATTCCTGCTGTGAATATGTTGATTCCAGCTGTGAACACCTTGGGGTCTAAATTGGGCTGTGTAGCGCCCGTTGTGTAGGCGCTACGCAGACTCCTAAGGACGCAAAATGGCGTGACATGCGCAGGACGCCATATTGGTAAAGGCGTTTGCGCACTTAATGAACTCCGACACCATGTAAAGTGGGGAGAATATGCGGTAGATCAGTGTGCAATGCTGATTTAAAGGGACAGATGCGATTTTGGAACTCAATGCTCCAGCCAACGCACTGTCTTAACCTCACACAGCTGAACAGATCTTAAACGGCATGGAGAACCCCACCACAAATGCTATTTAAATGCAGGAGTTATAGGTTAGTTGCTGGATTATTGCTTTTGGCTGCTGACGCATTTGTACCTGGTTTTTGGAGGTCTCCTATACTTGATTAGGGGACATTGCCTAAAAATTACAGCCAGGACTTACAGGAGTGAAGTTAGGAAACGCTTCTACATGCAAAGGATGGTAGAAGTTTGGAACTCTATTCTGCAAATGGAAATTGATGCTAGCTCAATTGTTAATTTTAAATCTGAGATTGATAGATTTTTGTTAACCAAAGGTATTAAGGCATGTATATGGCATTAGGTCACAGATCAGCGATAATCTCATTGAATGGCAGAACAAGCTCAAGGGGCTAAATGGTCTATTCCTGTTCCTAGGTTCCTATAATAAAGTTTCAATACTCTACAGGGAGTGGGCTGGCTAGATGACCAGCAACAGCAAGGGCACTGGCGGAGTGGCAGGGGTGGAATAGGAATGCCGTCATCCTGAGAGAAGACAGCAGGTTCATGTTCCATGGAGCCACTGCCACTTGCTGCCTCCTGTAATGCACCACCTTCTCCTGCAAGAAAGCGGGACGTGTGTTGGTGAGTGTCCTTTAGGATGTTTGGGCGATGTGGCTGTCATGGTTGAATAGCTGCCAGCGTGCGTGACCTGTGAGTTGTGGGTGTGCGGCTTACAACAGTGGTAATGTGTGAGGGTGAGATGAAGCATCTGATTGGAAGAGCTGAGTACTGATTGAAAGAGTTTGTTGATAGGTGATGGGTGGTGTAGTGCTGAGCAACCTTTATTCAATGTTTTGAAAAACTCAAAAGTTTGTAAACATAAGGACGGGACCAAGGTTCCCTCTAATTTTTTTTGGCCATGTGCGGAATGAGTTTGGCTGTGTGCACCACCGTCAAAAAAATCACTACTTTAAATAGATCATCTTTTTGGAAAACATTATTCAGAGTAATTAACAAACAGAATAAATGTACAAAATAATGGATAATTGTAACAATTTAATGTTATAGTGGCTGATAAATTTATCTAGTTTATGAAAGGGCTTCTTAAGTTGCACCAGGATTGAGCAGACCAGTCTCGTTATATTTTATTAAAAATTATCTGATGGGAATGATTCAAATCAGCATTTTGTTGAATCAGCTTAATAACTCTGATTCAAACAGAAATAAATCGTATGCAATCAGAATTTTTAAGTTGAGTCAGAAATACAAAACAACTGTCAAGTCAGTCAGTGTGAATTTGGGGATAGGGAACAGTTTAATTAAAGCTCTCCCCTTCCCCATCCATTGACTCCCCAGCAGGGTTTAACAAATTATTGCATTCCAATTGTACATCTTGTAGGTCTCATTAGTTTTGGCTACCTCTATACATGGGCCCCTCATCTGCGATTGGGCGGAGGTACTTGGTCTCTGATTGGGTGTAGATGCCTGGTCTCTGATTGGGTGGAGATGCCTGGTCTGTGCTTGGGTGGAGATGACTGGTCTCTGATTGGGTGGAGATGCCTGATCTGTGATTGGGTGGATAGGTCCGGTCTGTGATTGGGTGGAGATGACTGGTCTCTGATTGGGTGGAGATGCCTGGTCTCTGATTGGGTGGAGATGACTGGTCTCTGATTGGGTGGAGATGCCTGATCTGTGATTGGGTGGATAGGTCCGGTCTGTGATTGGCCACTGACAAACACATCAGTTTCATTTTACTTCCTGGTCTGGTTTCAGCGCAGCCAATCAGCTACTTGCTAACTGCGTTTACTAGCAACGCGGTAAACAATGCGGCGGCTGGGGCTGGAGCCACAGGATCGGACACTCTGACCTCCGGACACTTGGACAGTCCCGAGCACCAGAGGCAGAGCAGCCTGCTTGGGGCTGGAGCACTGGGGACCGGGGAGGCAGAGCTGGGGTCTGGGCACTGGTCAGTGTGAGAGAGGGGCCGAGGGACTGGTCTGTGTGAGAGAGGAGCCGAGAGCACTGGTTTGGTACACAAACGGAATGTTTAAGTGCGCGGCCGACAACAGACTGCTGCGCAGCCGCGCACAGCTTGTACGGAACAGTGGATGGGACCTGCATTTACGTGTGCGATTTCTGATCTCCTTTCAAACCCATGTCTTATATTTTGAAAGTATAAGAGCCCCGCAAACTTTGAGCAGCCAAGTTGCTGCTCATTAAAATTCCAGAGTTCCCATCATCACCATGCTTCACTATATTGTAGCATAGATTCACTTCACCGTTGACTTCTGGCACTTCCTGGAGCCACAGTGCACCTCCCCTTTAAGAGGTGCTGGCTGTCTTTAAGTGGTGCTCGCCACTCATGATATCTGGGCCCCCTGCTGGTGAGCAGTCACTCAACAGCGCAGGTCGGCCTGGTTGCATGCAGCAATCGTAGAAAGCATCAGGCAGCACGAATATTACATGCTGCCTACATCTCAACGACTGGGCGCAGGTTAATCATGCACCGTGATCCCAGCACCCGTTTTCGGGAGTTAACCAATTTAACCCCCCTTGTTTCCTGCTGTGAACATGTTGATTCCAGCTGTGAACACGTTGATTCCAGCTACGAACACACTGATTCCAGCTGTGGACACGTTGATTCCTGCAAAACATACATGATCTTACAAAATTAATTAGAGGGGTATGGTGGTGTGAAATTTTGATTTTGTTTATTGTTGTAGGTATAATTACATGAACCAAATCCAGCATTATCAATGTTTTATTGTAAACAATACATATAGGAGCACAGTCTTCTGAACTGAATGCTTGACAACACTAAAATAAAATTTGCATTACAGGAGGTTTGCACACAGATATAAGTCAAATGTACTATCCTAAGAAGTAAGTAGCATTCAAGAAGAAAGAGCACTTAGAATTAATGCTCTGAATGTTAAGTGGCTACTTCAAGATGTGTCTCAAGTATTGTTTTCTTCAAAATTACATTTTAATGGTTTATCCCTGTTACTCCTCCATTTGCTGAGTGAGATAATGGCCCTGAAATTGCTGAAAGCATGTGCCATAATAATGGCACCTCTACGGTGTACGCCATTATTCTAGCACAGATGTTCCAGGAAATTATGGTGTGAGTGACTTACGCCATTACTTACTCCACTCCATATTTCCTGGTACTTTTCTGCTGCTCTGCCATTGCCTCTTGCTGAAAACAGTTCAAGGGTAATTATCATATCTCCACCTCCGTTAGAATCAATGGTGATTGCGAATTTGCTGCATTTAAACCAGTCTTAATGTTGCTGTCACTGAGGCTGAAAAATAATGGTGCTGCATGCCTGGCAGAAGCGTGATTCATGTGTTTGTTCAAGATTGTTGCAACATGGGTGACTTTTCTGCTTTTGATGTCTCATTATCCACAATTGTAAACAATTTTACAACACCAAGTTATAGTCCAACAATTTTATTTTAAAATCCACAAGCTTTCGGAGGCTTCCTCCTTCCTCAGGTGAATGTTGTGGAAATGAAATCCTCGAACCTATCGCATTTATAAATCACAGAACAATGCCTGGTGATTACAGATTACCTGAGGAAGGAGGAAGCCTCCGCAAGCTTGTGGATTTTAAAATAAAATTGTTGGACTATAACTTGGTGTTGTAAAATTGTTTACAATTGTCAACCCCAGTCCATCACCAGCATCTCCACATCATCATTATCCACACTTAGTGTACACAAGGTCAATCCGGAGAGAATAAGAAGTCTATCCATCTCAGCGATGAATATATTCAATGGCTCAGCATTCACAGCCCTCTGGGGTAGAGAATTCCAAAGATTCACAACCCTCCACGTGAAGAAATTCCTCCTTATCTCAGTCTTGAATGACCAATCCCTTATCCTGCGACTATGCCCCCTAGTTCTAGACTCTCTAGCCAGGGGAAACAATCTGGCTAGACTTCAAGACTTCAAGAGGACATAGACAAGCTGGAATGGGCGGACACATAGCAGATAGAATTTAATGCAGATAAGTGCAAAGTGATACATTTGGTAGGAAGAACGAGGAGAGGCAATATAAACTAAAGGTTACAATTCTAAAGGGGATGCAGTAATAGAGAGACCTTGGGGTATATGTGCACAGGTCGTTGAAGGTGGCAGGGCAGGTTGAGAAAGCGGTTAAAAAAGCATACGGGATCCTGGGCTTTATAAATAGAGGGATGGAGTACAAAAGCAAGGAGGTTGTGCTGAACCTTTATAAAAGACTGGTTTGGCCACAACTGAAGTATTGTGTCCAATTCTGGGCACTGCACTTTAGGAAAGACATGAAGGTCTTAGAGAAGGTGCAGAAAAGATTTACGAGAATGGTTCCAGGACTTCAGTTACGTGGATAGACTGGAGAAGCTGGGGTTGTTCTCCTTAGAGCAGAGAAGATGGAGGGGAGACTTGATTGAGGGGTCTAGACAGAGCAGATAGAGAGAAACTGTTACCATTGGCAGAAGGGTCGAGAATCAGAGGACACAGATTTAAGGTGATTATCAAAAGAATCAAAGGCGACATGAGGAAAAGCTTTTTTACACAGCGATTGGTTATGATCTGGAATGCACTGTCTGAAAGTGTGGTGGAGGCAGATTCAATTGTGGCTTTGGAAAGGGAATTGGAGAAGTACTTGAAGGGAAAAAATTTGTAGGGCTATGGGGAAAGGGCGGGGGAGTGGGACTAGCTGGATTACTCTTGCAGAGAAGCGGCACGGGCTGGATGGGCCGAATGGTCTCCTTCTGTGCTGTAACCATTCTATGATTCTACTTTATTTCTGTTGAGTTCAGCACTTCAGTATTATCACTATAATGAAGAAATCGCAGTTAGATTATCGCCTACTGATGCACTAAATTCTAATTATTCCCATATTGATATCCTGATGCTGAGTCACAATAAGCATGGATTTGAATCGGACCACCATGTATAGTTATATTCCTAACCTTGCAATACTCTATGTACAGACAAATAAACAGACAACAATAATCTGGTTCACATTGTGTAGATTAGCATGCAGTGTCTCTCTCAGGACGCCAATTGTATAATAATGAATGGTAGCAGAATAATGGTGAATGCTTATGTATTCCATAACTTTCTCCATTCCATTTATTAAGTGAGGTCGTGAAATTTGCCTAAAACGCTCTTGATGGCTCTTAAATACATGTTCAAACCTGAATGACAAATCGATTTATTAAGAATCATGTTTGGGCAAATATTACAAACTGTCACTGGTAAGCATCTTTCTAACCATAATCTGTTGGTATATTAATACATCAGGGCTATGGAAACTCGATGGCAGTCAGAATTATTTGCAAACTGCATAATTGGTGGGATCAATATATTGGCCATTGGCTGTGCACTTCTAACTGACCACTATGCTTGCTGCAGCATTTTCTAATCAATTCTCCATCAGATTTTGGGGTCAATTCACCACTAGAGGATCAGGGAGTGCAATGGTATAACTTATGCTGTTCATGGCCAATATCACCGTTGCAGCGAATTCTAGGCCAATGAATGAGGCGACATCCTAAGAATGTCCTTTGGGGTGTCACCCACTTCTAGTGCTGTTATCACTATATTTGGTCTGTTTTTGGATTCTCTTCCCCTCCCATTATCAATTGAGGTTTTGTGTTGGTTTTTTCCGGTCATCAATGCTTAATAGAAGCAAAAAAAACCTTCCAAAGACAATTGATTTCAAATCGAGTTCTTGTGGGTGTGACCGTGATATGTAGATGACTTCGCTAATGGTAGCCCGTTGTGATTTTTCATCAAAGGTTGATCTGTGTTGTGATCATGTCAAGTTTTCCACTTCCAAGTTTTTTTGGTTGAATGGCCTCAATGTCCACATTTACAGAAGAGACATCATTTGGTAGAGGTACCAAAGGGCACCAGATAATCAATGAGCCACATGACAACACAAAACAGTACCTTCAGGAGGGGACATGGGGAATATTGGAAGGAGTGAAAAACACTTCTTCCGCATTCTCCAAAAATCCAAGCTAGGGTTTCAAATGACTTCATAAACTGCTAAAGGAGCTTAAAAGGTATTGAAGTATGATCTAAAGCTTGAAATTGGATAGTCTTTAACCATTTACTGCACCTGTTACTTTATATCAGAGTGGATCTCCAGTAGCATTGTGTTCAGTAAATTGGAGAATGTGTTGTTTAATAATGACAGGAGGGTTATACCATGCAGTGCACAATTTATTATTCTGCTGCAAAGGTAGAGCTGTGTTTAACTGGATCTGTCCCTTCAAGAGCACTAATTATGTATAATTGCTGTTAAACACATCCTGAGGTCAAGCAGAAACCAATCCCTATCTGTCTCTTTTTTTAATACCTTTTTGTGTAAGATGCCCTGGACCTGATGGCCTACATCCTAAGGTTTTAAGAGGTGGCTGTAGAGATAGTGGATGCATTGGTTTTGATCTTCCAGAATTCCCTAGATTCTAGAATGGTCCATGGATTGGAAGGTAGCAAATGTAACCCCACTATTCAAGAAAGGAGGGAGAGTGAAAACAGGGAACTACAGGCCAGTTAGCCTGACATCAGTAGTAGGGAAAATGCTAGAATCTATTATTAAGGACGTAGTAAGGCACTTAGAAAATCATAATTTTATTAGGCAGAGTCAACACGGATTTACAAAAGGAAAATCATGTTTGACAAATCTATTAGAATTTTTTGAGGGTGTAACAAGCAGAGTACTTAAGGGGGAACTAGTGGATGTAGTATGTTTGAATTTTCAAAAGACATTCGATAAGATGCCACACAAGAGGTTGTTACACAAGAGAAGCAAGGATTAATCAAGGATAGTCAACATGGCTTTGTCAAGGGAAGATCATGTCTGACTAATTTGATTGAATTTTTTGAGGGGGTGACTGGGCGTGTGGATGAGGGTAACGCAGTGGATGTGGTATACATGGATTTCAGTAAGGCCTTCGATAAAGTCCCCCACAGGAGACTGGTCAAGAAGGTACGAGCCCATGGAATCCAGGGTGCCTTGGCACTTTGGATACAAAACTGGCTTAGTGGCAGAAGGCAGAGGGTGATGGTCGAAGGTTGTTTTTGTGACTGGAAGCCTGTGGCCAGTGGGGTACCACAGGGATCGGTGCTGGGTCCCTTGCTGTTTGTGGTCTACATTAATGACTTGGATATGAATGTAAAAGGTATGATCAGTAGGTTCGCTGATGATACAAAAATTGGTAGGGTGGTAAATAGCGAGGAGGATAGCCTCAGTCTGCAGGACGATATAGATGGGTTGGTCAGATGGGCGGAACAGTGGCAAATGGAATTTAACCCGGAAAAGTGCGAGGTGATGCACTTTGGAGGGACTAACAAGGCAAGGGAATACACAATGAATGGGAGGACCCTAGGCAAGACAGAGGGTCAGAGGGATCTTGGTGTGCAAGTTCACAGATCCCTGAAGGCGGCGGAACAGGTAGATAAGGTGGTAAAGAAGGCATATGGGATACTTGCCTTTATTAGCCGAGGCATAGAATATAAGAGCAAGGAGGTTATGATGGAGCTGTATAAAACACTGGTTAGGCCACAGCTGGAGTACTGTGTGCAGTTCTGGTCGCCGCACTACAGGAAGGATGTGATCGCTTTGGAGAGGGTGCAGAGGAGATTCACCAGGATGTTACCAGGGCTGGAGCGCTTCAGCTATGAAGAGAGACTGGGAAGATTGGGTTTGTTTTCCTTGGAGCAGAGGAGGCTGAGGGGGGACATGATTGAGGTGTACAAAATTATGAGGGGCACAGATAGGATGGATACTAAGGAGCTTTTTCCCTTCGTTGAGGGTTCTATAACAAGGGGACATAGATTCAAGGTAAAAGGCGGGAGGTTTAGAGGGGATTTGAGAAAGAACTTTTTCACCCAGAGGGTGGTTGGAGTCTGGAACTCACTGCCTGAAAGGGTTGTGGAGGCAGGAACCCTCACAACATTCAAGAAGCATTTGGATGAGCACTTGAAATGCCATAGCATACAAGGCTACGGACCAAATGCTGGAATATGGGATTAGAGTAGACAGGGCTTGATGGCCGGCGCGGACACGATGGGCCGAAGGGCCTCTATCCGTGCTGTATAACTCTATGACTCTATGACTCTCTAAGATTAGGGCTCATGGATTGGGAGTAACATATTAGTATGGATTGAGGATTGGTTAACGGACAGAAAACAGAATAGGAATAAACGGGTTATTTTCGGGTTGGCAGGTTGTAACTATTGGGGTGCCGCAAGGATCAGTGTTTAGGCCTCAGCTGTTTACAATATATATCAATGACTTAGATGAGGGGTCCGATTGTAATGTATCCAAGTTTGCTGACGGTACAAAGCGAGGTGGGAAAGTAAGCTGTGAGGAGGATGCAAAGAGGCTGCAAAGGGATATAGACAGGTTAAGTGAGTGGGCAAGAAGGTGGCAGAGGGGGTATAATGTGGGGAAATGTGAAATTATTCACTTTGGTAGGAAGAATAGAAAAGCAGGTAGTCACCGGGATTTGGGTGTCCTTGTACACGAGTCACACAAAATTAACAAGGCAGGTACAGCAAGCAATTAGGAAAGCAAATGGTATGTTAGCCTTTATTGCAAGGTGGTTGGAGTATAAGAGTAAGGAGGCCTTGCTGAAATTATATAGGTCTCTGGTAAGACCACACCTGGAGTACTGTGTACAGTTTTAGTCTCCTTACCTAAGGAAGGATAAACTTGCCTTAGTGGAGGTGCAACAAAGGTTCACTGATTGATTCCTGGAATGAGAGTTTGAGTAGAATGGGCCTGTATTCTCTGGAGTTTAGAAGAATGAGAGGTGATCTCATTGAAATGCATAAAATTCTTAGAGGGCTTGACAGGGTAGATGCTGAGAGGCTGTTTCCCCTGGCTGGAGAGTCTAGAAGTAGGGTCATAGTCTCAAGATAAGGGGTCGGCTATTTTGGACTGAAATGAGGAAAAATTTCTTCAGTCAGAGGGTTGTGAATCTTTGGAATTCTCTACCCAGAGGGCAATGGATGCTCAGTCGTTGAGTATATTCAAAACTGAGATTGATAGATTTTTGGACACTGAGGGAATCAAGGGATATGGGGATTGGGCAGAAAATTGGAGTTAAGATAGAAGATCAGCCATGATCTTATTGAATGTCGGAGCAGACTCGAGGGGCCGTATGGCCTCCTCCTGTTCCTATTTCTTCTGTTCTTATGCTACTTCTTCATTGTTAAGTTCCCTAACAGTCCAGTTGTGGTTTGTTGCTGTTTTATGATTATGAAAGTTGAACCAATCATGTGAAAGTCTGAAGCTTTGCATTTACAAATGTGACATTTTAAAGTGTAATATGTATGCTAGATACAAACTATGCATCCATCTACAATAAATTAAAAGTCTTGCATAAGGTGCACACTCCATGTAAGTATAACACTTTGTTCCTATAACACTTTTCAATATTCTTTATGTCTTTTCTGTTGTACACATTCCTTCTATTTTGGAGGATAAGGACGAGGGAGAGCAGCAAGTCAGAGTGCAGAGACCCGCCACTGCCAGAGCCACAGGCAAGCAGAGAACTGGGCTCTGGTACTTTGCTCCCAGCAACTCGTTAGTGGGGAGCAGGGAGAGATGGGGAAAGGCTTGGGTGGGAGTGGTGAGATACAGCATGAGGGAGTGAGAGGCCAGGAAGGGGGAATAATCAACCGGTATTTGGGGAAGCTGAGGGTTGGAAGAGGCAATAGGAGAGGGAGAAGTGGCAGGTGGGGTCATCAGGCCTGAGGTGCTTGATACCCAAGGGAACAGTGACACAATGTCACTTACTTTTGAGTTGGAACTAGGAAGACTCAACGAAAAGTAACTATACTACGTAGATATATTTAAGTGTGACATATTGATCTGGATAGCAGATGCTGATAAATGTGTGCATAAAATTGCAGTTAAGTCCATGAAAAACATAATGTACATGATGGCCTAGTGTGACATAGGACTGTACTAAGCAGAAGTGTTTGATCCCAAGCGGGCTTGAATGCTGTTTTTGAAGATGTAGTAAGCTCCTTCAGAAGCATTTTATAAATTTAAAATGTTCTTCCTCTTCTACCCTTCCCGGGCTTCAGGCCCTTCTCTCAGAGCAGCATAGCACCACTTTCATTTTCCTGCCCACTGTCGGGTGTTTGCTTCTGATACATCCATACAGGGCAGCCTACCCTGGATATTTAAATTACCTCGTCCCTGCGATTTGGAATAGAGTTTGCAACAAGATCCAAAGGCAGACAGAAGCTGCACTCCACCACACTTCCACTATCAGCCCCAGAATTTCAGCTTTCATGCATCCTTTGAATCTCTCTGCTCTTCTAATTCTTTTTAAAGTTTTACCATTTAGTATATCTCCTTATTATTCAGACCTGTTGGCTCTGTTGGAGATCCAACGTCTCTCTGTGAAAAGTAGAACAGTTTTAGGCAATGGTGATAGTTAAAAGATTCTGGCTTTATGGCTTTGCCAATTTGAACTGAAATAGAGGAAATCCCTAAACCCACAGTTCCTATGCATGATTAAATACTGAACAGCCAGTGAATTCCATGCAAATGTACTGAGGAATTTAGAATTATAGAGAACAAGACAAATTGAAGCACTAGAGTTTATTCTTGGACCACCACTCAAAACGGAAAAGTTCCTTATTTTCAAATGATAGTTAAAGCTGTCCTTGGTGGTTAATTATTATGTAACTACATTGACATTGTGAGGCTGCACTCCCTGACCCTCAATTCCTGCTGACTCCCAACAAAGGCATTCACATTTAGAGTCCATTATAGCACTGGTGAAATGGAGAACATTGATTATAAATAATTTGATCAGTGTGTGATCAATGGAAGTAGGAACACTAAGGCTTATTGCTTCCAGTAGAAATCATTTTTGCATCAATGAGGCAATCTTGCTAATACTTCCTTTATTGATCACTCTTAAACTTGATGCATTAATACTAAGGAAATGGCTTAAAATAGAGTGTTGTCATCATGTACTGGATCTCCTTTACAGAGCACTGTTGGTTTGGAAGCAATTTGTAACTAGTACATCGATGTATTTATTATTATTAATCAAGGAGTACAAGACTGGCATCTAGTGTAACATATTGATCCGGATAGCAGATGCTCATAAATGTTTGCATAAAATTGTAGTTAAGTCCATGGAAAACATAATGTACATGATGGTTTAATTATATTGCATCTGGCATAAATGGCAATCCGCAATTAAATGTAACAGACTTAAAAAAACATAAATTTTGGAATATTTCCATTGAAGTGAAAATTGCTCCTAATGCAAGTTCGGGCATTTTTTTCAGTGATATAATAAATCAGGAAGGGGATGTATCTGAGTTAGAATTTGCTGGGCTACAAAAGAAAACACATGCCAGAACTGAACTGTCGATCTCTAGAAATGATGAAAATATCCTGGGCCCCTATATTAGACTGGAGGTGGAATGGCAGCAGGGGGTGAATGAGCGTGTGGGTAACCTGACCAATAAAATATGTCCGTTTCCCACACGATCGCAATTCAATTGGTGCCACTTAACGTGGCTTCTGAGTTTGCCGTCGGAAAGCTGCGCAGTGGGCAGACTGTGTGCCCGCATCACAGGCTGTCAGCTGGAGGAGCTCTATTTAATGGGCCATTGCTCCAAAGGCTTTTGCTGGAGCAAAAACCCACAAACGACAATGGAGCAGCACAGGGGCAAGGCTACTCCAAGGTTCAATGATGCCTCGCTCCAGGTGCTACTGCACAGGGTGAGGAAGAGGAGAGAAGTATTTTACCCCACGGAAGGGAGGAAGTGCCCTGCCTCTGCCACCAAGAAGGCCTGGCTCGAGGTGGCAGATGAGGTCACCAGCAGCAGCAACATCTCCCGCAATTGGGACCAGTGCAGAAAGTGTTTCAATGACCTAACTAGGTCAGCAAAAGTGAGTACACTTACTGATTCTCCTGCATTCCGTGTTCCACATCACCCCCCATCCCTCGAAATCATTCTGCACTGCCAAGACCACTCTATCACATCACTCCTCACACCCACTTAAGGCTCATCCTCAACTTACCTGCACTTCCTGAGCACTTTCTCACCTCCCCATTAGTCACCCCACCAGTACCACTCACCCCAATCCTCATCCAATGCGATGGCTCTGTCTCAAACTCACCCTCTGATGCATCTCTTTCACGGTCAGCCTCACCCAAAGCAATGCATTCATCGGCTGAAAACTTCACCATCACTCACTCACACGTCTGTACTTTCTCCCCATCTATAAGGGAGCGCAAAATGCACGCAGGAGGGCAAGGAGCGGAGGGGGACCACGACAAATAGTGGTCCTCACAGACATGGAGCAGGAGGCGCTGGAGCTCAGCCACACCCTCGAGTGCCTGTCTGTTGGGGATGGCGAGACTGGCACCCCACAAACGTCTGGCGACACAACTTTAACATTCATCACACACAATATGAATTGATGTTAACAATGCTTGCCATCTTCAACACCTCAGTGTGCTCACCGCAACATGACATATCTGTGATAATGTCTAATATTGCCTTTTGTTCTCTTACGGGGCCTTCAGCGACCGGAGTGACGGCAGAGGGCGATTCCTCAGAGGACCTGCCGGCCTCTGAGGGTACACCGTCACATCTTAGTGAGCCATCCACCAGCGCAGATACTCACATCTCGGTGGATCCTAGTAGTCAGTTGGGTTGGCACCTGGTGAGTCACCACACACAAGTGAGCACGAGCGGACATTGGTGGCTGGGGCATCTGTGGAGAGTCCGCGTCAGTGGGCGCACTCCTCTCCAAGCTCTGCTCAGCTGGATGCAGATGCTGAACCACAAGGGCCATCCTTTAAAAGGAGAATGATCGAGGGACATTTGCGAGGTACTGGAACAGGTGCCGTGCGCACTCTCCACAATAGCACAGAGGGTGGAGGAGTCAAACTCCTCCATTAGTGAAATGGTGGCATAGGTACGGGAGGGAATCTCTGAAATACTGTCGCAGGGACGTGAGCAAAGACTGAGATAGTGTCACAGGTAAGTGCGGGAATGTCTGCGATGGAGAGAAGGCTAGCTTATGTTGAGCTTCAAGCCTGGCTCACCAATGAGTCCATTCAGGCCCTGACAACGGCTGTTTGGACTCAGGGTGAACAGCATTCTTCCGCCTTAAACAGGCTGACAGATACTTTAGAGGTGGCCTTCCAATGCATCACACATATCCACCATACTGTTCTCCAGCAGAGTGGTAGGAGTGATGTGGGCCTGGCCCAGGGGAGGGTTGATGGCAAAATGGGACATGGAAGTAGGGACGTCACTCAAAGCGCTCCCACGTCTCACTCGTTGCCCGCCTCTCAACCGGTACCCACAAGGCTGCCGCCTCTCCAGGTGGCCGAGTCTGCCCCTGCACAGGTGCAGATGAGGCAGCCTTTGGAGGGGCCCTCATGGGCGCCAAAACCCAGAGGGCGTAGGCCGAAAGCATCTAAGTAGTCAGGGCATGAGCGTGAGCAACCTGCCACTATCTTTGCTGCAGCCACTGGGCTTGCACCTCGTAGAAGTATTCGTAAGAGAAAGGCAAAGGTTTTGTGAGCACGAAAGGTATGCAGAAGGGTATTTGACGGTTGGTCATGTTTTTTATTTATATTTGCTTTTTGTTAAACTCACATTATACGTTATGATTGTCACCACTACTGCCAAGCCTTGCCCATTCTTGACTGGCTTTTGTGATAGGGCCCTTTCATGAGGTTCGCCATGAACGACGACTCTTGATGCCACCCATTTGGATCACTTCACAGTGTGTGTATGTGTAACTGCAGGACTGTTTTGTGCAGGGAGGGATGGGCGGCCTGGTGTGGGCACTGCTCTTTCCAGGTGGTGTGAGGACTGGACTCTTCACACTTTCTGATATTAGGAGAACCGTTCACGTATCAGTGACTCCCTGGCCTCACGAGCAGCCAGGTGAGCCGCTGCTCTGCCCATGGGTTCCGCCTCCTCCTCCTCCTCAGTGTGGGTGGCAGATGGGAAGGGGCCTCCTCAAGCAGCACCCCTCTCTGTTGTGCCATGGCGACTATAATGCGTCCCACTCTGTATGGTGCGTACTGAAGCGCTCCCCCAGAACGATCAAGGCACCTAAATCGCATCTTGAGCAGCCCTATAGCCTGCTCAATTGTACACTTGGTAGTGAAGTGGCTGTCGTTATATCAACGCTGTTGCTTGGTGATAGGGTTCCTCAGAGGTGTCATGAGCCACGTGTGCAGGGGGTATCCCTTGTCCCCGAGGAGCCAGCCCTTAAGGGTGTTCAGTGCGTGGAAGAGGGGCGGGATGTTGGATTCCCGGAGGATGAAGGAATCGTGGCAGCTGCCAGGGAATCTGACGTACACGTGAAGGAATCTTTTGCGGTGGTCACAAACGAGCTGAGTGTTGATAGAGTGATAGCCCTTCCTGTTGATGAACAGTCATGGCTCGTGTGGAGGTGCTCGTATTGCTATATGGGTGCAATCGATTACACCCTGCACCCGTGGGAAGCCAGCCACAGAGTGGAATCCGACTGCCCTCTCCGTCTGGCTGAGATCGTCCATGGGGAAGTTGACATATTGCGAGGCCCTGCGGAACAAGCCGTCAGTGACCTGCCTTATGCACTTGCGTGCAGACCACTGAGAGACCCCGGCGATGTCCCCGGTGGCACCCTGGAATGATCCGGGAAGCGAAGAAGTTGAGGGCAATGGTGACTTTGACAGCGATGGATAATGAGATGCCGTCGGTCCAGCCGGGAACAGCTCGGCATGAAGGAGGCTGCAGATGTCTGCGACTACTTAGCGACTCACTCTGAGCCTCCGTTTGCACTGGTCCTCAGAGAGGTCCGGGAAGCTGAGCCTTGGTCTGTAGAACTTTTTTTTTTTTTATTTGTTCACGGGATGTGGGCGTCGCTGGCAAGGCCGGCATTTATTGCCCATCCTTAATTGCCGTCGAGAAGGTGGTGGTGAGCCGCCTTCTTGAACCGCTGCAGTCCGTGTGGTGACGGTTCTCCCACAGTGCTGTTAGGAAGGGAGTTCCAGGATTTTGACCCAGCGACAATGAAGGAACGGCGATATATTTCCAAGTCGGGATGGTGTGTGACTTGGAGGGGAACGTGCAGGTGGTGTTGTTCCCATGTGCCTGTTGCCCTTGTCCTTCTAGGTGGTAGAGGTTGCGGGTTTGGGAGGTGCTGTCGAAGAAGCCTTGGCGAGTTGCTGCAGTGCATCCTATGGATGGTGCACACTGCAGCCACAGTGCGCCGGTGGTGAAGGGAGTGAATGTTTAGGGTGGTGGATGGGGTGCCAATCAAGCGGGCTGCTTTATCTTGGATGGTGTCGAGCTTCTTGAGTGTTGTTGGAGCTGCACTCATCCAGGCAAGTGGAGAGTATTCCATCACACTCCTGACTTGTGCCTTGTAGATGGTGGAAAGGCTTTGGGGAGTCAGGAGGTGAGTCACTCGCCGCAGAATACCCAGCCTCTGACCTGCTCTCGTAGCCACAGTATTTATATGGCTGGTCCAGTTAAGTTTCTGGTTAGTGGTGACCCCCAGGATGTTGATGGTGGGGGATTCGGCGATGGTAATGCCGTTGAATGTCAAGGGGAGGTGGTTAGACTCTCTCTTGTTGGAGATGTTCATTGCCTGGCACTTATCTGGCGCAAATGTTACTTGCCACTTATGAGCCCAAGCCTGGATGTTGTCCAGGTCTTGCTGCATGCAGGCTCGGACTGCTTCATTATCTGAGGGGTTGCGAACGGAACTGTACACTGTGCAGTCATCAGCGAACATCCCCATTTCTGACCTTATGATGGAGGGAAGGTCATTGATGAAGCAGCTGAAGATGGTTGGGCCTAGGACACTGCCCTGAGGAACTCCTGCAGCAATGCCCTGGGGCTGAGATGATTGGCCTCCAACAACCACTACCATCTTCCTTTGTGCTAGGTATGACTCCAGCCACTGGAGAGTTTTCCCCCTGATTCCCATTGACTTCAATTTTACTAGGGCTCCTTGGTGCCATACTCGGTCAAATGCTGCCTTGATGTCAAGGGCAGTCACTCTCACCTCACGAGGGTAGTGCCTCCTGAGACATCCCTCTCTCTGTTGTTGCCCTCTGTGCTCTTGTGCAGGTGCCTGTGGTGCAGCACTGTGTTGTGGAGCTGCAAGTGGCAGAAGTGCATGCCGTGCCTGGCGAGGCTGGTGATGTTGCTCGTCCTCGGACGAAGTGGTGAATGCAGACATGGTGCCCCCCATTCTGATGGTGTGAGTTTGAGGGGGTCTGAAAAGTTGTTAAATATGTTTGAACAGAAGAATTGTGAGTGGAAAGTAAGAATTTTCAGTGAAAACACAAAGATCTTGCAGCCAAAAGTTTGTGTGAAAGAACTGAGTGCCCTGCAGCAAGAACTCACCTTTTATCCCCATCTGTCAAACAAGCATTTGAATGGCCAACTGGCTGCCGGCTGAAACACGTCTGGTAGAACATGGAGTGTTTCCCACAGCACAGGAAACACACTGACGATGTGGACAAAATTAAGTACTTCAATTACTTCAACTATCTAAATAAGTCTCTTAACTATCATCCCGATGGCTTTAATTGCTGGTGGGACTTGCGCATTCGGGAGGTGCGCGGGCACCCAGACGCGTCACTGGGGAACCCGGAAGTCTACGGGTTGGAGCTGGGTTCCGAACCCGCTCGGGATTTCCGTGATTTTTGGAGCCCCCCTGCCCCAACGCACCCACTACTTCACTGGAAAATCGAGCCCATGAGATTTTACATTGAGTTACTGACAAAATACCGTGCAAAGGGATCGCTTGTTCATTGTGGGTGTCTTAGTACAAGCAGTCAATCATCTGAGCAGCATAAAGTTAGTTGCCTGGTCTAAGGACACATGTCCAGAGGGTATGGAGCATCATTTGTGAAGCCTGGACCTGGACTATTTGTTCATCCCTTAGCGAAGCCTGAAATTGTGTCAAGTTAAATTGGTAGCTGTCTGTTTATCTGCAAAGAAATACAGATACTTGTTCCTGGATTAAATGTAGAGCCATCGATGAAGCCTGGAAGACATCATTTTCGAAGTCGTCAGTGCGTGGGATCTGCCTGCTGGTGTTAGTGCCAGCGTCTGTTATCTCGGGGCAACTGTTTCAATAATATTCATCAGGAACAGGAACAAATGGCCTGAAATAATAATAGAATCTAATTAGTTTTAAATAGAAGCAGCAGGAGAGGTGGTAGTCTGTTCTGGTTTTCTGTAAGGCCACCCAGTCTCTTCCTAAGAGTTAATGATGCCTAAATTTGGCTCAAAAAACTGTCTGATATCAACCAGTTTGAATTATATTAGCATTCACACTACCAACCTTCCATCAGGATGTGCACAAGCTAGTGAAGGAATTAACCTTTTCTTGCCCAATATCAAAGCAGTCAGATGCCAAAGTCATGAACTAACAATTCTTTAATGACCTTAAAATCATAGGGGGTGAAACTTAACTTTGGCAGGGGCACAGAACGGGATCAGCCCCATTATATACCCGGTCGGTCCGCTACTGCCCATTTTGCATCCTCGCCGAAGATGAATTTCACCCCCATAATTAGCTGCACTTAAACCTAAATGAGTATGCAAATAATTACGGTTAATTGACAAAATAAATAAGGTTACAAAGGCAGTTCAGTTATGCCACAGTAATTCAGCATTAATTGCTTGTTAATTATAAATTTACAGTTGAGATCAATGTCTGAGATTGATATAAATTGGCGAGATTAATTTAGGATTAGACGCCATAGATAGCTGACAAATTACTAGCATTAGATAACCAGTTTGTTGAATAGATTAAAGACAATATGCTTGTAGTGGCAGCTGTGACTCAGTGGTAGCACTCTTGCCTCTGACTCAGAAGGTTGTGGGTTCATAGTCCCACTCCAGAGACTTAAGCACATAATGCTAGGCTAACACTTCAGGGCTAGTGCTTTAAGAGAGTGTCCAAGGTGCTGTCTGGCTTCTTGGGTAGATGTACAAAATCCCATGGCATTATTCAAAGTGTCCTGGCCAATATTTATCCCTCAACCAACATTGCTACAAAACAGATTATCAGGTCATTATCACATTGCTGTTTGTGGGACCTTGTTGTTTGTGGATCCTTTCTGTGCACAAATTGACTGCTGTGTTTCCTACAGTACAACAGTGACTACACTTCAAAAAGTACTTAATTGGCTGTAAAGCACTCTGGGACATCCCAAGGTTATGAAAGACACTATATAAATGCAAGTCTTTATTTGTAATTAACAGTGTTAACCCTTGTCCTTATGAGCTGGTGTGGATTAACTGATCTCCTCACATCTGGGAGAATGCTGTTAGCCTTCTGAAAAGTCAGAGTAATGAACCTCTGTCTGAAGAGTGTTATCCATTCTTTCTGGATCCTCTGCTCCTGGGTAAATTTACCTCCACACTTGTAGCTATATCTAGACTAACTGATTTAAATATCACTTTGCCAAGGAAACTTGTACATCTAAGTGACGCACTTACATCTGCTTGTATCTGGCTGGTATAGCCATACATTCTTAACTTCTGTAACTTTTCTTGCTCCCTGTTAGAGGTGCACTTTCTGATTTTGCTGAGACACCCTTCTATATATGCTAGACAAAGAACTCCTACACCTGCTACTACAAAGATTACTACAAGAACTAGAACTAAACTAATAACTAAGGAGTGGAGACAGAGTTTAGTGTCAAAAGCACCATCTTATATATCCTTTATTTCCAAAGAAACCTCCTCAATTCTATTGCCCAATCTGAGAGACACGTGTTAGAAGAGTTCAGTCCTTTTGGTGTCAATCTCCTCACACAGCCATGTTGGTATCCACAATCACTCCGAAACTAATGAAGCACCAGTACCTAGGTCATGCCTGGTTGCTTAATTACTCCCTAGCTTCTCAGGTCTTTGCTCATAAAGGGTCTCACACAGGTCCAGAAAAGGCAGGACATCATTATCCCTTTTAACAAGCCATCCCCAGTTCTGTGGTCTTGATGGTTTGTCTTCTATCCATGGTAAAGAACGCTTTGTTTGTATAAGCTTTCGTAGTTAAATAGCATTAGCCCTTTCCCTTCCCAGCATTCAGTCTGACAACTGACTCCATTTTGAGGACACATTCAAGGCAATTCTTAGGGCGTTTCTCCCACAAGTTTGCCAAGGTATTGTGAGGCAAAGCTGTGTGGGGGTTTGAAGAAAAGGACAAGAATTTTAATTCAATATGCCGGGGACAGTGAAGGAGGGAGAAGAAACATGAGATAAAACATCTTTGGGACTTTGGGATCACATGTTTGTTAGAATGGTGAGAGAGATGTTTTGGAATATTTTACACCTCATTCCTTCAGTGACACATTGGGCACGATTTTATCTCGGAGCTGGGTATCCTGCACGTCCACAGATATTCATGTGGGGAACCCGAAAGCGAATTGAGTGCGTCACAATCTGCAATCACAACTCAATTGAAGATGAGTATTTGTGCTTCCATGTTTCCCACGCACCAGACAGCCAGATCGACAGGTTGCCTGCCTGCCAGTGGTGAAAGGAGCTGCAAATCAGAGAGGGGGTGGGAGGAAGACATAGATCATCAGGCTTTGAAATAATCAGAGGGGGGTGGAGGTGGGGGGACATGGATGACATTGGGGAGGGGGTGGTCCAGCCAGCATCGAGGATCGTTATGGGGGGGGTCAGCCAGCATTGGAGATCGGCTGGGGGGGAGTCATCCAGCATCAGGCGGGGAGGTCCAGCATTGGTGGGGGGGTCCACCATTGGGAGGGGGTAGGGGTTGGCCAATCGTGGGGTTCCTGTCGGCCAGGTGAGCTTGTTGGGTCTGGATGAAGCATTCCTGCTCCTCCGGGCCCACAAGCAGTGCAATAAAGGCACTTACCTCATGGATCCGGCCTTTCCCGCCTGCTTTCACCTGATGTGAATCAGAAGCGATGGGAAACTCAAACAGGTAAGGTTAAATTAATTTTACTTTTGTAATACACAAAATATTAAGTACCTCAAGGATTTCAATGAGGTACATTGCCCCTGTAAATATCGTCCCGCCCGCTTCAACTGGGGCAGCACTTCCTGGCGTCTGATATGCACATGCAGACAACCTGCCTGGCTTAAACCCAATCGCTCCAAAAAGCTGTTAATTTAACCTCCCACCTGCCCCCAACCCACCCGTTCTTGGGGATTAAAATTACCCTACTGTATTCACAAATTGTGCTTCCAATGGTTCGAATTGTTCAAGTCCTTGTATGCATCAGCAAAAAAGTAAATATTTCCTAAAATAAGTCAAAATGGAGTTTTCTTTCATATGACGTCAGTATTGGGGCACAGTATTTTGGTACTATGTACCACTTCTTGTGGTGAATTGATTCCAGTAAGCCTATAATGTCAACTGAAAGATTTCCTTATTGCCTTATTATGGCATGGCCACTGACACTTGTAACCAACAGGTTCAATCTTGCCCAAAACTGCAGCTTTCCATATGAGCTATGATCTGATTAGTGGAAAGATGAACTGTCCTGATTAAACCTGATTGGCTACAGTCATTGACAGATGTCACTTACAACTCAACTGCAAATGTTTCTCTTCCTGCCATGAAGTTCTCTGAATTATTTGTTGCCGCATTTATTGCAATTATTGTCAAAGTTAAATTAGCAACATGTCGTCGTTTTCAAATATACTGAGCTTCCAAACTCCCTGAACACTGCATTCATAACACTTAGAACATGAGTAGCTGATCTGCTGCCATTTACAGAAACTAGCTATTGGACTGCTGGTTTACTAAATGTCATTTATTAAAAAAAACTTTTGCATCACAGCCAATAGAAGAGCATACAACTATATTTATGTGCTTATTGCATATTTTTGTAGAATTTTATAAGTTCGGATTTATTAGCAATGTCGAATACTTGTTGTTTTATATCCATGTATATCTTGATAAAAGAACAGATGTATAATTTTTCAGATTATGGAGAAAAAGAGATTTGTGTTCAAAATATATGTTATTCAACAAAATTCAAAATGGGCATTTTATAAATGAACGGAGATAGGAACTATGTTGTACACTAAGTTAGTACACGACCCTTTCACCTCTGGGAGTTAGGTTTGAATCCTGGCTAAAAGGATGAAAGGCGTCTCTCTGCTGGCTGTGATACTTCTAAAGCAGCCTCAACCCATGTCATAATGGAAGTGGGTCCACATCACCAAACTGACACTAAATTAGCTTTCACATCCAGAGAAGTTTGGATGGTATTTAAAGGGATTTTTTAATGAGATTAAGATGGATCAGAATAAAGGACCAGTCCCGAGAGTGCTTTATGCTGCATGCACGAAGTGTTAAATTCTCCAGACCTGATACCATAATTTTGATAAGCACAAACGTTTACCTTTGTTCTCTTCCTGCAGGTTGTTATATTGTATTTTGAGCCAAGTATATTCAGATGTATTCTTCTTCGATGGGTTCGTCTTCTAGGCTTTGCAATTGTTTATGGAACTGTGACTCTCAAGCTGTACAGGTACCATCTCCCTGTTATCTTCTTTACATCCTTCTTTACAGCAGTCTATTATGTACATGCCTACTGACCTGCAGATGATTGTAGCAGTATACAGGCTAAGAACTTAAATTGTGTTCGACAGCTTATTAAATATTAAAATCTTGTTTGTTAAGTTGGGAGTTCCATTTTCACACTCCTGGTGAAAAAACTCACCCACCAGGAGCACATTTGGGGAAATTTCCCATGTGCAGCCCATGATTTTTCACCCATTAATTTTGAAGGATAGAAATTATGGGCTGGGTGCAGGTAATATCACAATATACACTTCTGGCAGGTGAGGCTCTGCGCCAGGAATTCCAAGTGTAGAATTTATCCTCATAAATCAATGGGTGTGTTTAAGCTGTGCATATGATAGCATTTTGTAATAAGTCATAGAATCATAGAAAGGTTACAGCACGGAAGGAGGCTATTCAGCCCATTGAGTCCAGTTCCCTTTTGAAGGCCATGATTGAATCTGCCTCCACCACCGCCTCGGGCAGTGCATTCCAGATCCTAACCACGCGCTGTGTAAAAATGTTTTTCCTCATGTCACCTTTGGTTCTTTTGCCAATCACCTTAAATCTATGACCTCTGGTTCTTGACCCTTCCACCAATGGGAACAGTTTCTCTCTATCTACTCTGTCTAAGCCCTTCATGATTTTGAATACCTCTATCAAATCTCCTCGCAACCATCTCTGTTCCAAGGAGAACAACCCCAGCTTCTGCAGTCTATCCACGTAACTAAAGTCCCTCATCCTTGGAATCATTCTAGTAAATCTCTTCTGCACCCTCTCTAAGGCCTTCACATCTTTCCTAAAGTGTGGTACCCAGAACTGGATACAATATTCCAGTTGTGGCCAAACCACTGTTTTATAAAGGTTCATCATGACTTCCATACTTTTGTACTATATGCCTCTATTTATGAAGCCCAGGATCCCCTATGTTTTTTTAACCGCTTTCTCAACCTGCCCTGCCACCCTCAACGATTTGTGCACATATATCCCCAGATCTCTCTGTTCCTGTACCCCTTTTAGAGGTGTACCCTCTAGTTTATATTGCCTCTCCTCATTCTTCCGACCGAAATGTATCACTTCACATTTTTCTGTTTTAAATTTCATCTATCACTTGTCTGCTCATTCCACCTCTTGAAGTCTGTTACGAACCTCCTCACTGTTTCCAACCTTCCAAGTTTTGTGTCATCTGCACATGTTGAAATTGTGCCCTGTACACCCAAGTCCAAGTCATTAATATATATCAAGAAAAGCAGTGGTCCCAGCACCGACCCCTGGGGAACACCACTGTACACCTCCCTCCAGTCTGAAAAAAAAACATTCACCACTGCTCTCTTTTTCCTGTCACTGAGCCAATTCTGTATCCATGTTGCTACTGCCATCTTTATTCCACGGGCCGCAATCTTGATGATAAGCCTATCACGCGGCACTTTATCAAACGCCTTTTGAGAGTCCATATACACCACATCAACTGCATTGCCCTCATCTACCCTCTCTGTTACCTCATCAAAAAACTCTATCAGGTTAGTTAAACACAATTTGCCTTTAACAAATCCCTGCTGGCTTTCCCTAATCAATCCACTATTATCCCAGTGACTGTTAATTCTGTCCTGGGTTATCATTTCTAAAAGTTTCCCCACCACCGAGGTTAAACTGACTGGCCTATAGTTGCTGGGTTTATCCTTACACCCTTTTTTGAACAAGGGTGTAACATTTGTAATTCTCCAGTCCTCTGTCACCACCCCCGTATCTACGGATGTTTGGAAGATCATGGCCAGTACCTCCGCAATTTCTACCCTTACTTCTCTCAGCAACCTAAAATGCATCCCATCCGGACCGGGTGACTTATCTACTTTAAGTACAGATAGCCTTTCTAGTACCACTTCTTTATCAATTTTCAGCCCATCCACTATCTCAACTATATCTTCCTTTACTGAGACTGTGGCAGCATCTTCTTCCTTGATAAAGACAGATGCAAAGTACTCATTTAGTACCTCAGCCATCTCCGCTGCCTCCATGAGTGGATCTCCTTTATGGTCCCTAATTGGCCCCACCCCTTCTCTTACTACCCGTTTACTGTTTACATGCCTGTAGAAGACTTGTGGATTCCCCTTTATGTTGGCTGCCAGTCTATTCTCATACTCTCTCTTTGCCCCTCTTATTTCCTTTTTCACTTCCCCTCTGAACTTTCTATATTCTGCCTGGTTCTCACTTGTGTTATCAACCTGACATCTGTCAAATGACACTTTTTTCCGTTTCATCTTAGTCACTATCTCTTTTGTCATCCATTGAGCTCTGGCTTTAGTTGCCCTACCTTTCCCCCTCGTGGGAATGTGCCTAGACTGTACCCGAACCATCTCCTTTTTAAAGGCCGCCCACTGTTCAATTACAGTTTTGCCTGCCAATCTTTGATTCCAATTTACCCAGGCCAGATCTGTTCTCATCGCAAGTCTATTTAAAACTCAGTTCTATATACAGATACATAGATATTGCAGGAAATTAGTTACAGACATTTGTGTCGCCAACCAAGATTGATTCCTGGGATGAGAGGGTTGTCCTATGAGGAGAGATTGAGTAGAATGGGCCTAGATTCGCTGGAGTTTAGAAGAATGAGAGTGATCTCATTGAAATGCATAAAATTCTTAGATTTTGACAGGGTAGATGCTGAAAGGCTGTTTCCCTTGACTGGAGAGTCTAGAACTAGGGGTCATAATCTCAAGAGAGGGGGTCAGCCATTTAGGACCGAAATGAGGAAAAATTTCTTCAGTTAGAGGGTTGTGAATCTTTGGAATTCTCTACACGAGAGGGCTGTAGATGCTCAGTTGTTGAATATAATCAATTGTAAACAATTTTACAACACCAAGTTATAGTCCAGCAATTTTATTTTAAATTCACAAGCTTTCGGAGGCTTCCTCCTTCGTCAGGTGAACGATGTGAAGCCTTTCCACCCCACCTTCAGCATAGCCCGGATGTCATTCCCATTTCTGCCTTTAGGGAATTTATTTAAGTTATAAAAATAGTAAACTATATGGGGGTAATTTTGACTTTGGGCGAGAGTGTAAAGCGGGTGTTATCTGATTAGCCAGCTGTTATACATCTCTCCGGATTTTCATTTTCATTTTCATTCACTTCAATGGAAATGACTTCGTTCACCTGACGAAGGAGGAAGCCTCCGAAAGCTTGTGAATTTAAAATAAAATTGCTGGACTATAACTTGGTGTTGTAAAATTGTTTACAATTGTCAACCCCAGTCCATCACCGGCATCTCCACATCATGAATATAATCAAGACTGAGATTGATATATTTTTGGACACGAAGGGAATCAAGGGATATGGTTTTGGGCGGGAAAGTGGAATTGAGGTCGAAGATCAGCCATGATCTTATTGAATGTCGGAGCAGGCTCGAGGGGCCTTATGGCTTACTCCTGCTCCTATTTCTTATATTCTTATGTTCTTATAAATGTCTAGGAAAATAAGACAAGTTTGAAAAAGTTAGAAGTTCGTCTAAAAGCAATAAGGGGTCTAAACTCCTTGCTCCTGGCCGTACCTGACTTCGCACCCTCCTCTCCTGTCCTCAAACCTAATTGACTCCTCACTCAGTCCCCACTTGACTGTCCAGTTGTTCCTCAAACCCCATCCCAACTCTGGAACCAGCCTTTCCACCCCACCTTCAGCATAGCCCGGATGTCATTCCCATTTCTGCCTTTAGGGAATTTATTTAAGTTATAAAAATAGTAAACTATATGTGGGTAATTTTGACTTTGGGCGAGAGTGTAAAGCGGGTGTTATCTGATTAGCCAGCTGTTATACATCTCTCCGGATTTTCATTTTCATTTTCATTCACTTCAATGGAAATGACTTTTCATTAATAGAAGAAAATCCAAATCTGCACTGGTTTACTAATTTTACACTTTCTAAATTTCATTTTCCCCAGAATGAACTGACATCCCAAAGCCTGAAATAGTTTGTTGTGCAACTTACTTATTTTTTAAGATTTTTTAATCATCTTTGCTGTTGCTCGTGGGTGATGAGGGGTTTGGCTCCAAAGTTGGGTTGAATTTCGAAAGGGATGACTGTAGAGTTGGGTGAGGACTGAGTGGAAAGGCTAGCTTGGGTCAGGAGGAGGGCAGTCCATGAGATCTGGGACTGAAAGGCAATACTCTTTACAGCAGCAAAGCAAAATGGTCAGAAAAGACAGCAGCAGGCTCTGACAGTGGGCCAGATAGTCAGTGCAGATAATAAAGATTGTACTGTACATTTCAAAACTGTATTTTGTATTAAAATGTACTTCCACAATTTAGTACCCATACTTTAAAAAAAATTATTATAAAGCTATGAAATGTACTGCATTGCAAATTTAGTTGCATTGCTGTGACAAAAAATATAACACAGTACAATTAGAACTGAATATCAAGTGCATAGTTACAATTTGTGTACTCTCCACATAGTTTCTCTTAGAATCATAGAAAGGTTAAAGCGCAAAGGAGGCCATTCGGCCCATCGAGTCCGTGCCAGCTCTATGCAAGAGCAATCCAGCTAGTTCCACTGCCCTGCCCAATCCCCGTGGACCTGCAAATTTTTTCCTTTCAAATATTTTTCTAGTTCCCTTTTGAAGGCCATGATTGAATCTGCCTCCACCACCCCCTCGGGCAGTGCATTCCAGATCCTAACCACTCGTTGTGTAAAAAGGTTTTTCCTCATGTCACCTTTGGTTCTTTTGCCAATCACCTTAAATTTATGTCCTCTGGTTCTTGACCTTCCGCCAATGGGAAAAGTTTCTCTATATCTACTCTGTTTAGACCCTTCATGATTTTGAATACCTCTATCAAATCTCTCAATCTTCTCAGTTCCAAGGAGAACAACCCCAGCTCCTCCAGTCTATCTGCGTAACTAAAGTCCCTGATCTCTGGAATCATTCTAGTAAATCTCTTCTGCACCCTCTCTAAGGCCTTTACATCCTTCCTAAAGTGCTGTGCCCAGAACTGGACACAATACTCCAGCTGTGGCCGAACCAGTGTTTTATAAAGGTTCATCATGACTTCCTTGCTTTTGTACTCTATGCCTCTATTTATAAAGCCCAGGATCCCGCATGCTTTTTTAACTGCTTTCTCAACCTGCTCTGCCACCTTCAACAATTTCTGTACATATACCCCCACATCTCTCTGTTCCTGTACCCCTGTTAGAATTGTGCCCTTTAGTTTATATTGCCTCTCCTCATTCTTCCTACCGAAAAGTATCACCTCGCATTTTTCTGCGTCAGATTTCATCTGCCACGTGTCCGCCCGTGCCACCAGCCTGTCTATATCCTCTTGAAGTCTATCACTATCCTCCTCACTGTTCACTACACTTCCAAGTTTTGTGTCATCAGCAAATTTTGAAATTGTGCCCTGTACACCCAAGTCCAAGTCATTATTATATATCAAAAAAAGCAGTGGTCCTAGTACCGACCCCTGGGGAACACCACTGTATACCTCCCTCCAGTCCAAAAAACAACGATTCAGCACTACTCTCTGTTTCCTGTTACTTCGCCAATTCTATATCCATGTTGCTACTGCCCCTTTTATTCCATGGGCTTCAATCTTGACGACAAGCCTATTGTGCGGCACATTATCAAACGCCTTTTAAAAATCCATATACACCACATCAACTGCATTGTCCTCATCTACCCTCTCTGTTACCTCATCAAAAAACTCAATCAAGTTAGTTAAACACGATTTGCCTTTAACGAATCCATGCTGACTTTCCCTAATCAATTCACACTTGTCAAGTGTGCCCAAAGAATTGTTCCACAAGCAAGCCCATGCTTCTTATGAACCAAAATGTGTTCTTGTATGCAATGTAATCTGTAAGAAAGTGTGCCAATGGTGAACAGTAACCCACTTATGGGGCGTGATTTTAAACCCCAAAAACGGGTGGGTTGGAGTTGAAAATAGTTGTTTTTTGGGTCGCGACCCCAACCTGGCTTTATTTCCGGGTTTAATGTCAGCGTGTAAAAGTACAGGCTTCCCACTGGGAATACCAAGTCCGAAAATTTTGTGTTTGCGACCCAAAAAAACAATTATTTTCAACTTCCACCCGCTTCCAACCCACCCGTTTTGGAGTTTAAAATCATCCCCATGATGTTGATAAATTCATATAAAAATGCCTCGTACATTCTTGGGCTTTTGAGCTGACTAATAAGCAACACCCTGACAGGCCATAGGCCTCAGGCTACAAACTACTAATCAATAAAATTAACTGTAAGCAAGAGCAAAGCCAGCAGATTTCAAAAGATAATAATCCCTCATGTAATCTCACATCGGCTCTTTCAAAATGCTAAGGGGGTGAAATTGGTCTCGGGCATTAATGCAAATCGGCAGCCAATTTTACATTTGAAAAAGAAAATTGGGTAGAGCGTAAAACAGGCCACCGATTCGCTATCGCCCATTTTGCAATACAGCCCGAGACCAATTTCACCTCCTAAAAGTCAGGAAACCTTTAGCAGTTTTCTGCAGCAGTTTAAATAACTTTCATCCTTGACAAAATACTTTTATGTGAGAAAGACAAACTCGTGAAGTCCTCTGTTTGCCTCCATCCTAGCAGAAATACAGCAAAAGTGACCTTGGAAAAGCATGTCACCCTTGTACTCAGATCAGATAGCTTTTGGCTACAGAACTGCCAATCAAAAATAGACATCCAAAGACACCAGGGTGATGCTTTCAGAGCCGGTTTTCATTCCTTCAATCATTTCTAGCCGAGATGTATGCCTGACAACCAGGCCCCACTGTTGAGGCTCATGTGGAGCATAAACGCTGGCATAGACCAGTTGGGCCGAATGGCCTGTTTCTGTGCTGTAAATTCAATGTAATATGTAATTCTATGTAAAACAAGAGCCTAAACCTGTAACATTGCTATATAAATGCAAGTCTTTATATGTCATTATATTTGCATGTTTTAAAAAATAGTCATTTAAACAAGAAGTCACAGCAATTCTTTTGCTGCACCATGGGGCAATGAGTCTGCAGATTAAAACAGGAAAGATCATCTGCAGTGCAGTGGAACCATTTTATAGTGAAATTGGACTTGACACCACAAAATGTCCCTGTGTGAGGAAATTTACTGTATCAGGAGCTGTCTGTTTCAACAGTACTAACCGAAGTCTGATGAAATGCAGAGGGCAGCAAGCTCAAGATTAATTAGAGTAAACTGTTTGACTTCAAATTGGAGATTTCCTTCTGACCTTGTGATGATTTAAAATGCAGTGAAACTTCTCCATTTCCTTAGGTTTCTGATTTTTTTTTGGAAGTTATATAATTGTTTTTGTTCCTTCTTCCCCCCTCCCCCATTAAGATTCCTGCTTAAGAGAATAGGCTGGAGCCATGGTTCTGGGCCTCCGTCAATGCTCTGGGCACTAAGAGGCCTGGGATTTACTCTGATTTCCCCTGCCCCTTTGTGAGGAAACTCTTGGTGTCGCACCATGGCAGTATGATTGAGATCGGGAACTCACCGGGTGGGAAATGTCTCAGTCCCAAAAATGACAACTTACTGGCACATATTCACAAAAATCCTGCAGTCCTGAGAATGTTTCCTAAACTCTGGTTGAATTCACTACATTCTCTGCTTTTTCAGATTGTGTGTTTGGTTGCATCTTTATCAGATATAGTTGAAAATCTTACATGGTTTCCATCAGCTGAACTGGAATGAGCATTTTTTAAAAATGTATTTCCAAGATTTAGTCAGTGTTCAGACAGATATTAAGTGCCTCATGAATTGTGACAACGGTTTTGTTTAAGTGAGAGATGCTCTGCACTCACTGCTCATTATGGACTAAACAACAGAAAACTAATGATCAGATTTGTACTGTAAAATATAATTGGAGTATTAATCCATTTATTTACATGTAAACGATTTGACACAATGGGATTTTTTTCTCCTATTTTCACCACGTTCACTATATCTGAGTTCACTGCTAAGGGACTCCGTCACTGCAGTGAGATAATGTTGATCAGAACGAGTTGATTTTATCCATTCTTACGTTACAGAGTTTTGAAGGTTTTCCTCTCCCGAACTGCACAACGAACCCCTTACATGACCAGCTGGAGAGTGGTGAGGATGTTGGGAATCATTCTGCTGATAGTGTGCTGGTTCCTAATCTCGTGGACATCTGCGGTGTGTGAGAATTTGGACAGGAACGTTTCACTGATTGTCCAGGGACAGACTGCAGATGGCCTGAAGTTTAATATGTGTCTGCTGGACCGCTGGGACTACATGATGGCCATTGGTAGGTCTGAATTTGGCTGCCCGTATCCTAACTGCCCTCTGCTGCCCGTATCCTAACTGCCCTCTGCTGCCCGTATCCTAACTCGCAACAAGTGCCGTTCACCCATTTGCCCTGTTCTCGCTGACCTACACGGGCTTTCAGTCCAGGAACGCCTCGATTTTAAAATTCTCATCCTTGTTTTCAAATCCCTCCATGGCCTCGCCCCTCCCTATCTCTGTAACCTCCTCCAGCCCTACAACCCTCCGAGATCTCTGTGCTCCTCCAATTCTGGCCTCTTACGCATCTCCGATTTTAATCGCTCCACCATTGGCTGCCATGCCTTCAGCTGCCTAGTCCCTACGCTCTGGAATTCCCTCCCTAAACCTCTCCGCCTCGCTAACTCTCTCTTCTCCTTTAAGATGCTCCTTAAAACCTACCTCTTCCTGTCCTAATGTCTCCTTGTGTGGCTCGGTGTCAAATTTTGTTTGAAAATTGCTCTTGTGAAGCACCTTGGGACGTTTTACTATGTTAAAAGCGCTATATAAATGCAAGATGTTGTTGTACATAGTACCCATGAAAGCATGCTGCTGGGAAGAATAAGGGGGCCACATACTTCTTGGATAATAAGAGTCTAAATGGGGCAGAGGAGCAGAGGGATCGGGGGGTACAGATACACAAATCACTAAAAGTAGCGATGCAGGTAAATAAGGCCATAAAAAAGCAAACCAAGCATTGGGGTTCATTTCTAGAGGGATAGAATTGAAAAGCAGAGAAGTTATGTTAAACTTGTATAGAACCCTGTTAGACCACACTTGGAGTACTAGTTTCCATATTATAAAAAGGATATAGAGGCATTGACAAAGGTACAAAAAAGATTTACTAGGATGATGAAAGAACTGAGAGGTTATACCTATCAGGAAAGATTGAGCAGGCTGGGGCTCTTTTCTCTAGAAAAGAGAAGACTGAGGGGTGACCTGATAGAAGTCTTTAAGATTATGAAAGGATTTGATAGGGTAGACGTAGAGACGATGTTTCCACTTGCAAGGGAGACCAGAACTAAGGGCCATAAATATTAGTCACTAGTAAATCCAATCGTGAATTTAGGAGAAACTTCTTTACCCAGAGAGTGGTTAGAAACATAGAATCATAGAAAAGTTACAGCAAGGAAGGAGGCCATTCGGCCCATCGAGTCTGCATCGACTCCTCTATGCAAGAGCAATCCAGCTTGTCCCACTCCCCCGCCCTATCCCCGTAGCCCTGCAAATTTTTTCCTTTCAAGTACTTATCCAGTTCCCTTTTGAAGGCCATGATCAAATCTGCCTCCATCACCCCCTCTGGCAGTGCATTCCAGATCCTAACCAGTCGCTGTGTAAAAAAGTTTTTCCTCATGTCAATGATAGAATATGGAACTTGCTATCACAAGGAGTAGTTGAGGCAACTAGCATGGATGCAGTTAAGGGGAAGCTAGATAAACACATGAGGGAGAAAGGAATGGAAGCATATGCTGATAGGGTTGGATGAAGTAGAGTGGGAGGAGGCTTTTGTGGAGCATAAACACCGGCATAGACTTGTTGGTCCAAATTGCCTGTTTCTGTGCTGTACATTGTATATAATTCTATGTAAAAATTATTGTTTTTAACAGTGATCTAAAAGCCATAAATATCTATCATAAATATGATGGAGGCATTTTGACTGGAGCTATATGACATTTGATCACATTGGTCTTCACTGTATTTAAATTATATTTCTCTTATCACACAAATTTCCATTATTATAGTAATGATTCCATCTGCGTTCTGATGCCTGCTCTAAATGAACTAGAAAATTGAAGTGATTTTACTGCTGCAGCTGAACAACAAGGCAGGGGTTTATTTGGTTTCTGATGGCCTAAGTCTTGGCTTCAGTGAATGGGCCAAATGACAGAATCCCAAACATCCGATTTCAGGTCATCCGACATTCACAGAATTCAGAACGCTCATCCCTGCTGAACAATTTTTCCACCATCACACTGGTAGGAAGTGAATTTCCGCTGGGGATTCTCCCACTCGTCCACTGTAACTTCAGCGGGAGAACCACAGAAACCCTGGAAAAAAACTGCTGACGTTACTGCGGATGATCAGGAGAAGCCCCGTGGAAATCCACCCCCTTAGTCCTGGGATTCTGAGAACTGTGCCTGCAAATTTTGACAGAAATATCAAACTATGTGACAAGGCAAAAATCACTGGAACTCACTTGTGAGTATTAATTGTAGCATAGTGAAAAAAGGGTTCATTGCAGGTTAGTGCTGCACTCTTCAGCCCGCAAGCCTGTGGTGGCTATTTAGTTTAATGATATACTGCACAAAGTTAGTAAGGCCTAATTTAAGAAGTATATCAAGGGTGTACTATCTGTATCTGTAGCTTTAATAAATGTCAGAAACAAGAAAGTCACCATCCTTTTGTCAAGTTACAGTAAAAGCCATTAGTAAAAATGTAATTTGCCTTGGACTGGATTTGAAGTCTGGATTTGATGTGATCCCCTTTGTCAGACAGGAGGCAAGTAGAGTGATTTGTGTGGTGTAAGGAGGTTCCTGCCTGATTCCGACAGGAGCCTTGGTCGTCTAGCTGAAGGCCCCAATCAGAATGGCAAAGACTGAATGATGGCAAGAACAGGACTGTCAATTCTACACTCTGATTTTGACGACAAGCCCCATTATTGCCTGAAAATGGGGTCGAAAATGGGGGCCTGTGTTTCTAAATGTCAAATCCAGTAGGCGTCAGAGGAAACAATGAACAGACTGCAATCGCTTCACTGCAAGAAGTCACTCCAGTTCCTAGCAGCTGACTGCACTGTGGCAGACTCTTAGAACTGATTGCCGTGATTCTCATTTGGATAGAGTGCGGTGTGGCGGATTTAAAAAAAAATTCTCATATCCTGAATAAATGCTCATTTAGTTTGTATTGTGAATGCACAAGAAATTCAAAGCACTAGGGAAAATCTTTGGCAGACTGCCAGATATGGACAACCTTTTAAACTTAGCAATAAGTCGTAAGTTAAAGAATATAAGAGCGAAAGAAAATACAGAACAAGTAAAGGTAATTTGGCCCAGAAGGCTAATCCTTTCACAGGCCATGCACAATTTACCCAGAAGGGGACTCACTCAACCTCCCTGAGAGAGGCAGCTAACCATTGGTAAACCTTCAGGAGGATAAAGCTGTGTGAAATTTCTACCTGACTACAAAAGATAATCATGCAAAACTCCAGGATATGAAGTCAACCTTACAAACCACACGAATCAACTCTGAGCAGCAGCATTGCACAGATGATTCATCAATGGTTTCAGCAGCACATGGACTGTGATATTCAGCAGAGAATGAGGTCATCTCTGTTTATCCCTTTCCATCTAACTGTCAGTTGTCTTCTTAACCAGATATTTATCCAACTCTTTTTCCAAAAGACTTAATCAAGATAGCACTAACAGTGTAATCTGTGTGAACTGTTTTTACGGGGAGTCTATTGCACAAATCCCCTGCTCTGCAGGGAAAATATTTCTTCCGTGCTTCTTGTTATTTTTATATCCATGTCCTCCAGTTCTACAGTCACAATCTAAGCAAAAATAACCTACTTATACCTGTGTTACCTATTCCCTGATCATTTTAAAGATAATGGCTATGAGTTTCCTTGGAGCTGCTCACGCTCCACTGCTGTAACTTCAATGGAAGTGTAGCTGAAAACAGGGTTTCCACCACACTCCCAGTGAAGTTACAGCAGTGGAGTGGGAGCAGCTCCAAGAAAATTCACAGCAATGGGCCTTAATTTCCTGTGGTAGGGCATCTAACGGCGTCTGCTGTTAGTTAGACTTGCCCTTGCAGTTTTAGATTTTTAAATTTTTTGTGTGGCAAGTTGCTGGAAGTGTGAGCTGATAATGGTGCAGCAAGAGAAACAGGGCATCTGGGACCTGAGTGAACAGGGCAAGCAACTGTGTATCTCCTTAACCAATCGGATTGAAGGATTGTGAAATAAACAGCACAAGGACTGAGAAGTGTAAATTGGATTGGGTGAATTCAATGTCAAATCAGGTACAGAAAGAGAAATAAATAGAGGGAAAGAAAGATTGGATTAAGAGTGAGAGAAAAAAGAGACAGAAAGAAAAGTTAAAAGAAAAAATTTAATTTAAAATTTTACGCTTTTAAAATCTCCAACAATTAAAACCTGAAGGAATGAGACTCCACACTTGTAATAGTTAATTTTTAGTGCCAGAGAGGTTGATTGGCAGCAGTTAACGCTTATCACATCATTAAAAGGGTACTTAGACTGGAATGGACAAGACTTAACTTTCTGTGGCGAGTTTAGTTTGCATCTACCGCGCAAATACAGTAACTTCAGGCCCTTCGGTGCATTTTAATGGTGAGGCAGCCAGCGAGAAGCGGCACATTTCGGAAAGTAACTTTTGGATATCCGCGTCTGCCCCCCACCTGAAGTTGCTGTACCATTTGCACAAAAGTAACAGCGAGCGTCATTAGCCTCACCGTTATTTTGACAGCAAAATCTGGGCCTTCTCAATCTCCTTTTCCCCACTGAGTACAAATTTGGTTGTAAGAGTCTGTCTTTATAATTCAAAGCCCCACGACCTGAATTCATCCTGGCTTCTCTTGTCTGGATTTCTCTCCAATGTACCAATATTAGTTTGAAGGGATACTGCCCTGAATGCGTTATTCAGTTAAAGTAGCTTGTTTCAACTTAAAATTAAGAGACCGACAGATAAATCCTATTACCTGATTAGACCTGTCACTAACAGATTCACATTGATTGGATGCTTTCAGTAATTGGTCAATAATTATATCCAAATTCTCCTTTTCCTTGGTTAAGAAACAACTCATCGAATGCCCATGTTTCCTTTACTGGTGCGTCACAACGTTAATTTATTCCCATGAAATCCTGTTGCCATTCCTTGGCCCATCTTCTGGATCCTTTGGTATACAATGGCCTACAGCTTACTTTAGGCTAGTTTTTAAATACTAGATGGGCCTGCGCTCAAAGATGGATAAATTGTTCCTCGGGCCTTATCTAAATAATCGCGGTAAGCTGCCAGTGATGTGAAGTGAACCACTGAGGGCCACATTTTCCCTGGAACCCCACCCCAAATGCAACCTGCAGACGTTAGTGACTCCTTTATCTGCCACACCATGTCATACATTCGTCACCTCCAACCCGAACGAAAACAAGAAAAGAACGACAGAGAAAGAAGAGGACAGAGAGAGAGAAGCAAAAAGAGTTAAGGGGAGAGAAGCAGCAAAGAAGAGAAAGAGACAAACAAAAGCAGAAGAAGAGAAACAGAAACATGATAATATCAGAGACAGGTAAGAGAATGACCATATTCTTTGACTTACCATGTGCAATGCAACCTCTCCAGCACAGATTTTTTGCCTACTGGCTGTTGTTTAGATTTGTGTGGTTTTGCATTTCAGTTAAGAATAAAGTTCCTGTTGGCTGTAATAGTATTTATAGATTTCACCATTAGTATCCTGGAAATGTTAATATTATCACATAGTCTCATGAGTGGGTTTTCAATATAGCATTTTGCCAATTGTGTTTCTTGGATACTTTGCTTTTTGTTAATTGTTAAGTTTGTGATGGGTATAAATACTTATATGTGTATGCTTGAAAGGTTGAAGAAAAAAAAAATCATGGGATAGGGATAACACTGACAAGGACACATTTATTGCCCATCCTTAGTTCCCCTGAGAAGATGCTGGTGGGCTTTCATCTTGAACTGTTGCAGTACTTGTGGTGCTAGTGCTCCCAGGATGGTATTAGGTAGGGAATATCAGTATTTTGACCCAGTGACAATGAAGGAATAATAATATTTGTCCAAGTTAGAATGGTTTGTCAATTGGAGCTGCTGTTGTCCCCAAGATCTTATTGCTCTGTCCTTCTTTGTCATTGAGATTGCAGGACTGGGAGGTGCTGATGCTGAGTTGCTGCAGTGCATACTATAGATAGTAAATACTGTAGCTACAGTACAGTGGTGGCGAAGGGGATGAATGTTCAGTCCAGTGGCAGGGGAGTTGATTCAGTGGACTGCTTTATCTTGGATGGTATTGAGCCTCTTGAGTGTTGTTGTCCTGCACCCCTCCGGGCAAGTGGTGAGCATACCATCACATTCCTGAGTTAAACCTTGTAGATGTAGTGGCTTTGAGAAGTCAGGAGGGGAGCTATTAATTGCAGAGTACCCAGCCTCTGTCCAGCTCTTGTAGCCCCAGTGTTAATATGGCTGTTCCAGTTAAGCTTCTGGTCAATGGTGACCCCCAAGATGTTGATGGTAGGGGACCCAGTGATGTGGTGCTGTTTAAATCAGTGGGGGCGGGGAGTGGTTCAGCTCTTTCTTGTTTCTAAATGGTCATTACCTGGCACCTATATGGGACAAACATTGCCTTGCACTTGTCAGTCCAAGCCTGAATATTGTCCAAGTCCTGTTGTAGGCCAACATGGGCTCCTTCATTACCAGAAGAATTTTGAATGGAGCTAAATGCTGTGCAATTGCCAGCCAACAGCTCCACTTCTGACCTTATGATGGAGGGAAGGTCATTGATGAAGCAGCTGAAAATAGTTGGGCCGAGGACACTATCCCAAGGAACTCCTGCGGTGATGTCCTGGGACTGCAGTGTTTGGTTTCTGATAATCACGACCATCTTTACTCCATCATTTCCAAATGGGCTGATGTGATTGTACCTGGTGTTTTTGATAATATATATTATGTGTTTCATAGTATAATTCTCTATTGTTATAAAACAGCATACTGTCCACAGCAGATCTGCTACTGTGAAATCGGAATTGTATTTTACTTTTATCAAACAGTACTTCAAAATATTTCCTTGTTTAATTATTTTGCTTTCATTTGTCAAAGTTTTTCAACATATTTAAATTCAGACTCCAGCATGACTTAAACAGTGCCAGAGCTGACACCTTTAAGGAATGACCATTACATGACACAACCAAGGCCCCTTGCACCCTTGGCAGCAAAGGCCAAAATGGTCATTTAAATAGCATCTGCTTGATCTGAACAACAGCTGATATTATACACAATGGATATGACCCCATATCCTCTGCATCACCAAGACTGCCTACTTCTACCTCCGTAACATTGCCCATCTCCACCCCTGCCTCAGCTCAACTGCTGCTGAAACTCTCATCCATGCCTTTGTAACCTCAATGCTCGCCTGGCTGGCTTCCCACCTTCTATCCTCCGTAACTTGAGTTCATCCAAAACTCTGCTGCCCGTATGGCTAACTTGCAGAAGTCCTGTTCAACCATCACCCCAGTGCTTGCTGACCTATATTGGCTCCTGGTCCAGCAACGCCTCAATTTTAAAATTCTCATCCTTGTTTTCAAATCTCTCCATGAGCTTCCCCCTCCCTATCTCTGCAACCTCCTCCAGCTCTACACCCCTCCGAGATCTCTGCGCTCCTCCAATTCTGGCTTCTTGAGCATCCCCAATTTTCATCCCTCCACCTTTGGTGGCTGTGCCTTCAGCTACCTAGGCCCAAAGCTCTGGAATTCCATCCCTAAACCTCTCCGCCCCGCTACCTCTCTTCCTTTAAGATGCTCCTTAAAACCTATCTCTTTGACCAACCTTTTGGTCATCTATCCTAATATCTCCATATGTGGCTCGGTGTCAAATTTTGTTTGATAACGCTCCTAAAGAAGCGCCTTGGGACGTTTTACTACATTAAAGGCGCTATATAAATGCAAGTTGTTGTTGTGTCTACAGTGCAGATATTGTGGATTAACTGTTCTGCTCTCAGCTATTGCCACATAAGCATTTCAGTAGTGTAATCTCTGTATGAAACAAATATTGAGATGCTTGTGTGTGTTTTTTTTACAGAACTAGTGATCTGTTGGTGGTGTTTTGGAACGAACACAGCACAGTGCTCACTGGTTTTCTCTGATCAGTAGGTCCTCCAGATGAAACACGTTAGGTTGGAGGGGGAGAGGAACCAATGTTAGGGGGAGTCCAAAACCAAATACCAAATCTGGATTTGCAATTCCAATTTTCAAATCAACATATCACAAATTTGGATTCCTCAGAAGCACAAGCAACGTTGAGGGCTCTTATCTGTTGTAGTTTTGACCTGCAACTGGCAGAGGTGATGATCAATAGAACCAATTTAATCTGAGTTCATCTGAATCAATTGAAATTGGCCCACTAATAACATAAGAAAATAAGAAATAGGAGCAGGAGTAGGCCAATCGGCCCCTCGAGCCTGCTCCGCCATTCAATAAGATCATGGCTGATCTGATCCTAACCTCAAATCTAAATTCGTGTCCAATTTCCTGCCCGCTCCCCGTAACCCCTAATTCCCTTTACTTCTAGAAAACTGTCTATTTCGGTTTTAAATTTATTTAATGATGTAGCTTCCACAGCTTCCTGGGGCAGCAAATTCCCCAGACCTACTACCCTCTGAGTGAAGAAGTTTCTCCTCATCTCAGTTTTGAAAGAGCAGCCCCTTATTCTAAGATTATGCCCCCTAGTTCTAGTTTCACCCATCCTTGGGAACATCCTTACCGCATCCACCCGATCAAGCCCCTTCACAATCTTATATGTTTCAATCAGATCGCCTCTCATTCTTCTGAACTCCAATGAGCAGAGTCCCAATCTACTCAACCTCTCCTCATATGTCCACCCCCTCATCCCCGGGATTAACCGAGTGAACCTTCTTTGTACTGCCTCGAGAGCAAGTATGTCTTTTCTTAAGTATGGACACCAAGACTATGCAGTATTCCAGGTGCGGTCTCACCAATACCTTATATAACTGCAGCAATACCTCCCTGTTTTTATATTCTATCCCCCTAGCAATAAAAGCCAACATTCCGTTGGCCTTCTTGATCACCTGCTATTTATTAATTTTAAATCTGAGATTGATAGATTTTTGTTAACCAAAGGTATCAAGGGATTTGGGACTAAGACGGGTATATAGACTTACGTCACACATCAGCAATGATCTCATTGAATGGCGGAACAGGTTCGAGGGGAAAAATGGCCTACTCCTGTTCCTATGTTGACTTTGGAGAGAAACTTAGATACTCCTTCTTGCTGCCTTGCATATTACCTTGCTACATATTTACATGAAAGCCATTAAGTCTGTACCTTTGTGACATCAACTATGTTGATAGTTTAAGCATTATGTGATTGGAAAGCATTTCTTTATAAGGGGTAAACCCCTATCCATTTTTTCCTGCCAATTTTCTCCATTTCTCTAATGAAGCCATTGGCATCTAATTTAGGGTACAGTTCCTTTGGTGCCAACCACTATCTGGTACCTTATCCATGTGGCTATTCACATGTGGACCTAGATAGTGAATATCTGCAGCCCATTCACACACAGCGGGCAGTGTTGTTGAACCTGATACTGCACTAACTTAACATCCACACACATTCACTTCTAGCAGGGATTGCTGGATAGCGATCAGGAGCAAGGTCCCTACCTGGTTTTTACCCCCGTAATAAAAAGGGACGAAGCCAATTGAATCACTCCTAATGCTGCCCTAGCTAAAATCAGTTAACTCAGCACAGGCGAGAGATCAAAGCTTCAACCTTTATGGTTTGACTGATTCAGCTACCTGCGGTTATAACCAGCTGAGACACCAGGGAAGCATAGTATATATTTTAAAGCTTTTCTTTACGTAAGCTTAGTGTTCCTGTGATTCACGCTGCCTGACCAATTAAGGACAGACCAAAATCTATACACAAGTCTATTCTGCAGATGTGACTGGGGGTCCAAGACGAGGCTTTTATTTTTGACCTAACAGCAAATGACCTTTCAACTTAACCGTGTCCATAATCAATGCTCTGTTCTTCAATGTACCTTAGATGTTACACAATAACAAAATCAAATACAGAAAGGCTATTCAAAAAAAGTCACTGAATGCAAGCAATATGTGGAAGTGAATGATGAGAGCAAGAGAAAGTGGCTTATTCTACTATGCATTACCTTGAGGTGTCCCTAGTCCTAATTGTTCATGTAAAAGCTATCAGAGTTAAGACTAATTCATGCTATATTTAAATCACACCAGCATCTCTAAGCTTCTGTCTATCATTAACACAGAACAGAATGGACTTTTCGGGGTCTAAATTTTGCATTGTTGCACCTAAAATGGGCACAACAATAACCAATTTAGTAGATCCCCGTGCCCAATCTGCATGGGAGTTCCGGCCGCCTGTAATGAGCACAGGCCTCATTTCAATATTGAAATGAGGCACCTACACTCATTTCAGACCCGGACTCCTAAATTTCTTTTAACTACTCGGAGCTTGTGATCCGCAAGTGTTTCCAGGTCTTGAGCAGCATAACCAGCACTCCTTAAAGGGACCACTGGAGGCTCCCCGAACCCTTCCGGCATCGTACCCTCCCTCCTCCCAGCATTTTACCTCACCAGTTTCCGGCTGTGTGCACAAAAACTTGGAAAATTTTTAGTATTTTGTGGAGTCAGAATGAGTGCTCCTCCTGGCTCCATAAAACAACTATGGGACGTTACCAACCCACCCTCACCCTCACCCCCTCCCGATTGACTCCCCCATCCCGGACCTATCTCTGGGCCTCGACACAGCTTCCGACTGTCGAGCTGTGGCAGGGTGCCACTTTGGTGCCCACAGCTCTCGTGATTTATTCTGATGAGGCTCGAGGATGAATTTACTTCATCCTCGGGCCTCTCCGTTCCTGCATGCCGTCACTGCCTGCCGCTGGAATCATGCCCGGGTTGGGACACTAAGGAAGTTAGGCCCCTTCATTTCTATAACAAATGTTCTCCTTTACATGATTGTCCCAAGTTTTCACATTCCAGTTTATAAAATGGCTGAGCACATATTTTTGTTTGTTTTATTTCCTCTTGGAAATATTCTGCACTCTTTTCTTGAAATCATTCCTGAAGTCTGGATCCAGGGGCCCCACCAGCCTATCATCCCATTGGCTCTTCTTAATGGTTAGTAAGGCTTGACTGTGGAGTTTATTGAGCAGCAAACAATTTGAACTTTAAATGTAAACTTTTTTAATAGAAAGAAGAAAAGGGAGGTGTGCGCATTCCTATAAATGTCCACTGGCAGCCTGTTCCTGTTTGAAAAATGTCAAAGATTGACAGGCTCATACATTTTAGTGGTAGATTTCTATGGAGCAAACAGAAAACTTAAGGCCGGGTGGGAATGGGGTGGGCGAGGGGTTAAAATCGCTCCCCGAACCTTTCCGGCATCGTACCCTCCCTCCTCCCAGCATTTTACCTCACCAGTTTCCGGCTGTGTGTCAGACGTCCGCCCCAGGTATGCGGGGACCTAATTAAAAGGTCAAAGTCATACTCTGATGACGTTATATCTGCCCCCACTACATTTTAACTTCAAGTCACGGAAGCCCCACCCATTTTCAGACCAGCCATCAAAACCTAGCGGGATTGGTGTCTGGGAGCTCCAGAAGCAGTTTAAAATGTGGCTGTCAGCTCACTGGATCACAGGATCTTTTGCTGTCTGATTTGCCAGAAGAGTTTCTAGCGTCCAGATTGCTACTTGTACACTTATGTTGCCTTACGACCCTTGAGTCAGCTGTCTTTGTTTATTCTGGGTGTCATTCTTGAATCTTTCTTCTGGATGGAGCAAGACTTGGGAAGAGGAGGAGCAGCAGTAGCAACCACCAGCGCCAGTAACCGGGCCTCATAGAAGACAATAGGTGGGGGAGCTCCACATGGGAGGCCATACCCAGCACACAGGGTGTACAGGCCAAGAGTCACCTTCTTGGAACTATCTGAAGAGCAACGTACCAGGGGGCTGCGCTTCTTCAGGTAGGCTTTCGCAGACCTCTGCAGACTCTTGCAACGGGACCTGCTGCCTGCTGGACTGGGGCCCATGCCTTGCTACTGGCCCTCAAAGTCACCACAGCCCTAAATTTTTATGCCCCAAAATTCTTTCAGTCTGCTACAGGGGACATCAGCTGCATCTCCCAGGCTGCAGTTCACAGCTCCAATAAACTGATGACCGACGCCCTATTTTGGAGGGCCGAGCAATAAATCACCTTCCCCATCGACCTCAACAGTCAACAGGACAGAGCTTGTGGCTTTGCGGCAGCTGCTGTCTTCCCTCATGCGGAGGGCGGGATTGACTGTACGCACGTTGTCATCAGGGCATCAGCACAGCCGGCAGCATTCGTCAATAGCAGAGGACATCACTCTTATCAATGTACAATAGTGCTGATCACGGGAACAACATCATGTAGGTCTGTGCAAGGTATCCAGGAATGCTTTTATACTCGGACACTCTACCATCCCCCTGCTATTCTACCATGTGAGGAACATGACAGGGTGCTTGCTGAGAGACAAGAGATTGACCCTGCAGTCCTGGCTGATGACACCCCTGCGCTACCTCACTATGCCCGAGCAGCACAGATACAATCGAAGCCAGGGCACAACCAGGATCCTTTTAGAGCACACAATAGGAATGTTCAACAAGGGGTTTAGGTGTCGGGGGCTCCCTGCAATATGCCCCAGATAGTTAATGTGTGTGTTTTGAGATGGTGAGTGGAGATCTGTGGGGCTTGTGCATATAATGAATGTGGTAAGAGGTGGACAAGAAGCAAGATGGAATGATGATGGGGAGGTGATGAATGTAAGAGGAAGTGTGCATAATGTGAAATGATGAAGGGATGGTGGGAATAGTTGGCGGATGGACATGTGGTTATTTATGAGAAGAGAATGGTGTAAGTGTGTAGTGTTAAGGGTGGAAAGGAAGAGGTCGTGTGGTTGGGATGAGATCGAGAGGTGTTTTAGTGTGGCCTTGTAATTGTATGTTGATGGTTGTGATGGAGGGGAGGTGGGGGAAGGGGTAAGAGGAGTGATGTTTGTGAAGAAGGGGAGATGAAGAGCTGTACTTACTGCTGCTGCTCTTGGGAGGTCATTTAACTCTTTCTACATTGAACCCAGGGCCGGGGGTGGGGTGGGGTGATGCTGCTGGCACTGACTCAATCGCCACCACTCTTCAGGCTTACCTGACAGTGACCTCGGGGATGTTCCTGCAGGTACTAGCGAAGAGTACCTCTCTCCTGGCCTACTTTCTGCACTAGGACCTCCAGAGAGACATCAGGAAAAGGGGAAGAGCCCCACGACTCATCTCTGCAGCCAACAAGTCTTCCACAGTTGTTCAATTAAAAATGCAAACAGGGGCTGCAGCCTCACTTAGCGATGTACATCCCTGTTTTAAGTACAGTTGGGAAATGCGTCAGAAATTACAAGGGTCATATGGGCAGGTAACCCGATTCTGCAGCCGATCGGGAGGACAGCCCAGTCTTCAAATGTTAAAACAGCCCCAGCCTCATGCCGATAAAAACATTGGCTCTTGCCGCCTGCCCCGCCACCCCATCCTCAAGATTAACATCCCGAGTTTAAATCGGGTCTTTAATATTTGGGTGTGGCCCCTGCTTCAAAACATAGCATATGGGGGCGTGATGCAGTATTGTGGCTTTGTATAGCTCAAGAGGGGATTTCAAAGTAATTTATTCCAACGGTACCAACTCGTCCTTGAAGGGGTGCTATCCGGAGTTAAGGTGGCTCCAAGATGACATGCCTCCGAATGGAAGTTTCAAATCATGTCAACCCTCCGTGATACACTCATTAATCCAGTATTTGAACCAGGCAGGTCTGCATTGCTCCAGAGTACTGTTGCTGATTGAATAACCAGTCAGGCTGACGAATGGAACCTGTTACTAAGTGCTGGGTGATTTCCCATTCAGCTCTAGTAACCCTGGAAGCCAATGCTCTAACGGGTATGGTCGTCCGAGCTGGACAAGCAAGTTTACCAGTACTCTGGAGCACAGTTGCTGGTTATACTCCTGCAGACACTGAGACAGTTCCTTTGACTTGGTTCTGCTAACCTGTGCCTAAGACTCTAGATTTAGATAAGTAGTGTGCCAATGGGAAGAGATTGTGCAATCTGTACGGGGCAAACAGAAATTCTACCTGTCTGGATTTCTTAATAGTTTGATTTGAAGATTTTTAAACATGTTAATGCATTTACACGTGTCAAATACCTGGCTGACCGAAAAGATTACCTCTTTAACTCAATTGAAATGGAAGGAAAATCCAATGGGTTTCTATTCAAATGTGTGCTCCGATGCACCCAATTTTCTGACATTCTCTGCACCCAGGTGATCCAGTAAACCTAGGTACAGACCCAGGACAATCTCCCTTTTTATGTTTAAGTACTTTTTTCAAATAAATCTCACCCATTTTTATAATTTCCGATCTTTGTTGGCTGGGCTGCCCCATGCTGCACACGACCTCTCACCAGTGACTTTCTGGGCCGTGGTCTCTCTGTGCCCACTTCTTCTCCTTGACTAGCTGACAGGAAATGCATGGGCAGTACGACTGATCATCACCGGACAGTGATCCCCCCTCAGGCAGTACTCTGTATACTCCCAAACAGTGCTCTCCACAACTAGCATTTACCTCACTTCATGACTGTCTGACAGGTTGTGCACTGATAATGAAATGAGATAACAGTGTCAGTGTTTTATCCTCCTGACAGGTAGACTGCTGTCCCGCAGCACGCAGCTCTCTCCAGCCGACTGCCTAAAACCCATCAAAACTTCACTCAACAGTGGTAAGGTGACAGACAGCCCCAGGCATGCACTCTCACGACAATTAGGTTTGAGCGAAGCCATTCTATCATCTCTGCTACTGGAGCACATGTCCTTTTAAAATAAATATCAAGTAAAATTAATTTCAAATATATCTGGATCTTAACCTAGTCTGGACCTTCATAATGGGCCTTTTAAAAACCTTTAGCTCAAATTTAGAAGACCGCTTTTTGCTAAATAACTATTTTTCATTTCAAATTGCTACTTCTTCATTCTGTAAACATTTTTAGTGCAGTTGTGAATATAAAGTATTTTAAAAAAAGACACTCCTTGAATCTCCTCAGCATAAGATTTTAGGTGTTTTTAATTTTAGTTGCATAGTCGCTCTGCTTCAGTTGTGCTGATTAAAATGAAACAATCAAACGGAAGGCCTGTCCACTGTCGCACTGAAAAATAAAATCTCAGGACACTGAAAGGATGATGCTTTAAAAAATATTCAGAGCCACAAGCAGTCAGAAGGCAGCTTCTTATCTTAATGGATAACAGTGCAAGTTTTCAAGACTGAACCTCGATTCATTTTGACAGGTAGTGCTTGGTTTAGAGATGAACCAGCAAAGAGAATAAAAGGACAACTTTGTCAGATAAAACTACTATAGGTTGTAATGTGAAGGAAGGTATATACCAGAGAGAAATAAATTGCCTCGGGCCAGTTATATTTCTATTTATATCCTTAATTAGAGGCTTCTCCTGACATGCAGACCAATAGACTGGAACACAGTGCTTGGTGAGAGACGAGGATTAGTTGGATACTCTGTGCCTTTTGTTTTTTGCTTTTTTTCAGATTCTGAAAGCACTAAGATAACAGCTAAGACTGGCCTTCCAATATAATAATGAGGGAAATTGTTTTTATGCCATGCTTAGGACTGCAGCCAATCTCCCTGTCAGTCTGCTAACTGAGGGCAATGCTACTAAAAACAACCTGGGATTGAAGAATCTTCAGAATCCCTAGGATAGGCTTCAAGAATTTTGTTGAAAGAATGTGCCTGATTTTAACGGCCAGCCGTCATTTAAATAAAGCTCCCGGGTTCCTCGATGGAATGTCGCATCTGCAGGTGTGATGTCCACCCGCGTGACGCAATTTCCCGTCCAGTATTTAAAGGCTCACTCCAAGGTAGACTGAGGGAGGATTTTGCCATAAGAAAAGGGGAGCAGCCTGGGGCCAAGAAGGCCTAAGCTTACAAGGAAAGTAAAAAAAAGCGAGAACATTTATCTGCCTCTTCTGACCCTGATTCTTCTTCCCGTTAGCTTCACCTGGTGGGCAAAGCATAACGGCTTCCCCGCCCAGGCCAATGGTTAAAATAGCAGTCGAGGCCGAATGACATCATCGGAGCTCGATCTGCATATTTAAAGAAGGAATCCGTCGGTTTCAGGAGGGTGTCCTTGTGCCTACTCAGAAGCGCAGGTTAAAAATTTTTTTATTCGTTCATGGGATGTGGGCAGCGCTGGCAAGGCCAGCATTTATTGCCCATCCCTAATTGCCCTGGAGAAGGTGGTGGTGAGACGTCTTCTTGAACCGCTGCAGACCATGTGGTGAAGGTTCTCCCACAGTGCTGTTAGGAAGGGAGTTCCAGGATTTTGACCCAGCGATGACGAAGGAACAGCGATATATTTCCAAGTCGGGATGGCGTGTGACTTGGAGGGGAACGTGCAGGTGGTGTTGTTCCCATGCGCCTGCTGCTCTTGTCCTTCTAGGTGGTAGAGGTCGCGGGTTTCGGAGGTGCCTTGGCGAGTTGCTGCAGTGCATCCTGTGGATGGTACACACTGCAGCCACGGTGCGCCAGTGGTGGAGGGAGTGAATGTTTAGGGTGGTGGATGGGGTGCCAATCAAGTGGGCTGCTTTGTCCTGAATGGTGTCGAGCTTCTTGAGTGTTGTTGGAGCTGCAGTCATCCAGGCAAGTGGAGAATATTCCATCACACTCCTGACTTGTGCCTTGTAGATGGTGGAAAGGCTTTGTGGAGTCAGGAGGTGAGTCACTCGCCGCAGAACACCCAGCATCTGACCTGCTCTTGTAGCCACAGTATTTATGTGTCTGGTCCAGTTAAGTTTCTGATCAACGGTGACCCCCAGCATGTTGATGGTGGGGGATTCGGCGATGGTAATGGCGTTGAATGTCAAGGGAAGGTGGTTAGACTCTCTCTTGTTGGAGATGGTCATTGCCTGGCACTTGTCTGGTGCGAATGTTACTCGCCACTTATCAGCCCAAGCCTGGATGTTGTCCAGGTCTTGCTGCATGCAGGCTCGGACTGCTTCATTATCTGAGGGGTTGCGAATGGAACTGAATACTGTGCAATCATCAGCAAACATCCCCATTTCTGACCATATGATGGAGGGAAGGTCATTGATGAAGCAGCTGAAGATGGTTGGGCCTAGGACACTGCCCTGAGGAACTCCTGCAGCAATGTCCTGGGGCTGAGATGATTGGCCTCCAACAACCACTACCATCTTCCTTTGTGCTAGGTATGACTCCAGCCACTGGAGAGTTTTCCCCCTGATTCCCATTGACTTCAATTTTACTAGGGCTCCTTGGTGCCACACTCGGTCAAATGCTGCCTTGATGTCAAGGGCAGTCACTCTCACCTCACTTCTGGAATTCAGCTCTTTTGTCCATGTTTGGACCAAGGCTGTAATGAGGTCTGGAGCCAAGTGGTCCTGGCGGAACCCAAACTGAGCATCGGTGAGCAGGTTATTGGTGAGTAAGTGCCGCTTGATAGCACTGTCGACGACACCTTCCATCACTTTGCTGATGATTGAGAGTAGACTGATGGGGCGGTAATTGGCCGGATTGAAGACTGCGGAAAGGTAAGTACGTTACTCGGCTGACTTCAACCCTGCCCATTGCCCAGTTTCTGCCAGGTGGGCAGGGTAAAAATTGTCCCTTTTATTTTCTCTATCGGTGGGCCACCTCCCTTTTTAGCATATCCCTTACTAGCAGAGCAGGGTTGTTAATTGTTCCGCAGTTCCACTAGCTTTGCTGCTCTGTGCTTTGGTTAATGAAAAAAAGCATCTGCCCAAAGGCAAAAACAGGAGAATTTAGCAAAACAGCCATCAACGCCAATGAGCCAATTGATAGTTTAAATTGAATACATGCTTGTGTATTATTTTCGGCAGATATCTCCCTCTCTTCCCAACACACAGCTCACCTGTTTCCAAAAATGTACCAGTTTACTTCTGCATTGCTGAATAGATAACATTGTACAGTTAAAAACCTGTTGTGCTGTATACTATTTTCTGCATTTTAGATTTTCTTTTGTCTTAATCTTTACTGTGGCATTTGCACAGATTGGAATTTGATGAAGCAGAGTGTACTGCACATTTCCCATCAGTGTTACTGGATCAGTATTTTCGGATCGTAATAACAGAGTAGGTTCTTGACAGTTGCATGAAGTCCCTTTCTCTTGTGTGCCCCATTATTCTAGATTCAAAGTTTGTGAGTGTGAGTTTAATCTGACTAATCCTGTGAACAGGAGCTTGAGTGGGCTGCACAGGGGTAAATCAGGAAAAGGTTTGGTCAAATTGACTGAATCCAGTTGTTTCGTATCTTTCCTTTCATCTTATTTTATGACAGATACTTGGAAAATACTAATAGGAAATATCAGGGTAAAGCTATTCTATAATGTTGATATTAACTCACTTCTTCATTGTGACAATTCAGTGAATTATTGTGTTTGAACTGGTCTGAATGCAAAATCTTTAATTTTATCCTAATGTGGACACATTGCAAAGCAGCACTGAAGCTCACTGTAGATCAGAGGAGTAATTTTACAAAATAGATGGAAAATCACAGAGAACATCCGCCTGAATTCCCATGCTGCGCTCATGGCAGGCAAGAGTTCATGCTGGGAGCATGGTTTTGTAAACACCGCCAGTACCACTCTGCGCTGCTGAATCTATGATTTGGCTTAACTGGGAATGAAATTGGTCTTCGGCAGTGACGCAAAACAGGTGATAGCAAATCGGCAGCTCGATTTACGCCCCGTCTCATTTTCTTTCCCATTGACTTAAATGGAAAATCGGGCAGGGTGTAAAACGGGCTGCCGATGTGCTATCACCCATTTTGCCTTACTTCCGAAGACCAATTTTATCCCCGTTGTTTGTGCAAAAATGCATTATATCGTTGCTCTGTCTACACCATGCTGACATGTTCTAAATTGTAGACGGTTATCACTGTGGCCAAACAACATTTATTATAATAAATGCAGAAGCCACCCCAATTAAATGTAAACCACCCATGTAAACCTGGACAACCTTGATTTAACCTGATTAAGATCAGCACGATCCAAAGAAAGACCAATTTTGATTCAAATGTCCTGTACCTCAAATATGCTAATGTTTCTCGATGCTGAAGTTTTTACTCTGATTGAAATTTTACTTTTGCATCTTACTTCACCATCCTCTTTGCTCTCCCTTTACACCACATGGCATCCCTGTCATGAAGATGAGCTAATTCCAGGCCTCTGCTAGTATCATTCCACAACTTACTATCAAAAGGTATATAAGGGAACCTCAGAGTGACTCACCTTCCTCTTTCTTCCTTCATTGAAACAGTTAACTGCTCTTGGAGCTTTCCCATGCCTGCGTGTCTGAGATCAGGAAATTGCTATGTGTAAATCGAGGAGGCGAATCTGCCTCCAACACACTGAGGCACCATGTGTTGGACCTGTTTCATCCTCTGTTCAGAACATTCTCAGGAAGATGACAATGATTTCATGGATTGACAATTCAAATTTATGTGAACATTTCCCCTTCAGTTTTATTTAGCACCTTTTCTCCAAGTGACTATGAAAATGTGGTTGTATACTTCATTAAAAGTCATTCTATTTCGCTGCCTCCAGTATTTATACAGCATTAACTCTGCATAGCACAAGATGTGGAGATGCCGGTGATGGACTGGGGTTGACAATTGTAAACAATTTTACAACACCAAGTTATAGTCCAACAAATTTATTTTAAATTTCACAAGCTTTCGGAGGCTTCCTCCTTCCTCAGGTGAATGTTGTGGAAAAGCACAAGAGTAAGAGATATTGCCATCTTTAAGTTTGTTTAAAGGAAGCAGAAAGCTAGATTTTCCAATTGGGGTGCTACTTTATCGCTGGCATTAGCCCATTTAAAATACACGGGTTAGAACCACTGTTACCATAACACTCATTGGAAAATCTAGATAGTGTAGGCAGTGCACATTTTGTTTAAAAACATTATATATGCGGCCAATTCATTGCCCATGTGTCCAGAAGTGGCTTCACTGATTGCAATGGGAATGGTCATGGAGCTAATCTAGCACTGCCTGATCCTGGGAAAACACTCTACTAGCTAGGTAAACTGCATCGTTACTGGAATCTTCGGCAGCTGCAATTTACAGAGCGTATCCCATTTAAAAAAAAGAAAAATTTTAATGGCCCAGAGAAACAAAGTCAGCTGTCAAGTGTTCTAAGTGTAGACTGTGTGCTGCTGCCATATGGAAGAATATAGTTTGTTATGTTACTATGAACTGTAATATTAGCGTAATATTGCCTCATCTTTTGCAGGGCATGCATAAGAAAGTCCAGAGTAAGAAAAGAGCATATGCCCAAACAAGCCCACTCCATCTAGCATCCCTGTATGATTGATCATTCAATCATTGACTTCCCTGCCTATCTGTTGGCTTCCTTCTTTGTGGAAAATTAAGTTCCTTCCCCAACTCCCCTGAAAAAAACTAGGCAGTGTGGTTAATATTTCTATAATGCCCCTTCTCCATAGATATCAATCCAATACTCCTTTTGAAGATGTCTGTTGACCCCAAATCAAATAGTTTCTCTGGGAGTCTGTTTCATAATATCCACAATTCTGTCTAACCTTGCTCGTGGTTAATGAATGTAATGCTTGTGACCTCTTGTCCTACACTGGGAAGGATTACATCATGGGGCTCTGCAGTTGTACTATGAAATAATTGACTAGTAACAAAATCATAGATATTTCTTTGGTTCCACGAAAAATCACAAAGCATAACTTAAGAACAGAGATCACCCAAAGTGATGTCATCCTACCCATAATGCACTGTAGGCAGCAGTTCTAAACTGGATTTCTAAACAGCAGAGCAGCTTCTGGTTGAGGAGACGTGGAAAAGGATTCGGGTTTGTCAGAAGCTAATTGAAATGTGCCAATTATTTTTGAACCACGGTAAGTTGGCCTTTCTAAAGAAAGTTCAGATGGTGCATGAAGCTCAAAGTCACTCCATTCCTTCTCTGCTTTTTCTTCTGCAGCTGAATTTCTCTTCCTCCTCTGGGGGGTATATCTCTGCTATGCAGTACGGACAGTACCATCAGCATTTCATGAACCACGCTACATGGCTGTAGCTGTCCATAATGAACTCATTATATCTGCTGTATTCCATACCATCAGGTAAGAATTCTGCTGGCTCTTAAATCTAATTACTAAAAGCTAGAGACAGGGGGCCTTTTATTTTTTTCTCCTTTTTTCAAAATAACCGGAGCAAGCGAAGGATTCTTTGAACAATAATTCACGTGTTCACTCAGTTCATGCTCCACAGATGCTTTAACTGCAGCGTCTATTTTTTTCGTCCCTTTTTATTAGACTAACCTTTCTTACGCAAGATAACATTGACGGAAAGATTATGGTGCAGTCAACCTGACTGGGAAACAGTGACCTCTGACATTTACGGTAACATATCTTGAGCACTGCCACTGGAGGAGTTTGAGATGTGCCATGGTGAGACTTTACAACTCACACTGTAGTGACCCCTATATCGGGCACTGAGCATAGCCAAAACTCTTGTAACAGGTGGCCTGTGTCTTATGACAGTCTATCTGTTGAGATCGGAATTGACCGCTCTCCGACCATCCTTTTTATAAATAGCGTGCAAACGTGCTTACTACTGACAATTGATGTGTCTCCAGTTTGCTGTATACATGTTGCAAGCAGTTGGCCATGCTTACACACAATTCTATTCTCCCAATTAACTTGTGACCATATCACTTTTTAATTATTACTTATGAATGATTGGGGGGGAAGTATTGCACTGATTGCTATGTATAGCAACATCATGAAATGGATATGTGTCTGCAATGTATAGCGACCAGAACAATTCTTTCCCCATTGTCACCATTTTTCACATCGATTCACCACAGTAGTTTTCTTGTCCTGCTAGTCATCAGGAAGGGTTGAAAGTGCATTGTGTGATATTAGTGAGGAACACATACGTTTGCTTGGAATTTCTTTCATCTACTAATTTAATGAAGCCATTAACCTGTTATTTTCGATGCATTAACCCCATTATCAAAATAGCCGACTGAAGAATTTCATATTGATGCCTTCATTATTAATGTGATTTCAGTCTCCGTGTTTTTCAGTTCCCTCTAAACTGTCCAACTTAATTGAGAGCTGCACAAAAATAACTGCAACTCTCACTGTAAAATGTGGAAGATTTATTGCATCAAACTTCTGATGGAAGTAGTGCTAATAGATTTTATTTAGCAGAAGTGGTTAATGCCAAATGCAACTTTTGTTTCCATGGGCTTTTCAGGATCACATTCAGGAGAGAAATCAAAATTGTTTCTCATTTGACAATGGAGCCAAATGACCCTGTAAGCTTGTTAGAGGCAAAAAAAAATGAGTCACCACACAGTCAAGTATAAGGTTCTGTACACTACCTTGGCTGATATAGCACTACTTTTATCCTCGGTTTATTCTAAAATTGTTCCTCTTAAATGCTACTCAGCATAAATCGTATCCCACTGCAGTGAAACCCTGTCATTTCTAACTTGTCAGTTTTCTGTGCTGCAATCTTAAATAATAATAACTGGAATTTACCGTGTGACCTATTCCATTCAGTGTCTCTCCTTGTGTTAAACAGAAAGAGCCACATTTGTAATTGTAGGCTGCTCAGTCCCTGTTTCCAAGTTCCGATTCTATAATTACGATTATAAGCATTGGGTAATCCAAGTCTAGCCACGTGCCACTATTGCTGCTGTAATACAGTATGATATCACAGCATAGCACATGCGCATGTCGTACAATGCCATCTTCCATTACATGCATGTGAGCTGCTTATATAATCCATGATAATTTGTGCATGATTCTGCACTGCAGAAAGCCCACTGATGCAAAAAGCTTTTTAGTTCTGCTGACAGCTTGCAGGGCTGGAAATGTATCAACTTTTCAACATTGTGGGAAAAAAATACAGACATCGATTCTTTCCACTTTATTCAAATATAGTTAATCTATATTCACTGCTGCGATTGTTTGAATTTCCTATTCAGAATTTTGTTAGTGTAGTTTTATAGTTGAATAAAATAACTTCACCTAAAATGCTATTACTTTTACAGATGCCTGTTTGTATGTATAAAATTTAAAAGGTTTTTCTTCCACAGAATTCTACCAGTGAAGAGTTATGATCATTCTATAAATGATTAAAGCTGAATCTGAACTCGAGCTTAAAATGTCAGAATTGTGGAACATAACTCAAAATAGCAACAGCAACTTGCTCTTATATAGTGCCTTTAATGTAGGAAAATGTCCCAAGATACTTCACAGGAGCATAATCAGACAATAATTGATACCGAGCCAAAGAAGGAAATATTATGACAGGTGACCGAAAGCTTGGTCAAAGAGAGAGGTTTTAAGGAGGGTCTTAAAGGAATAGAGAGAGGTGGAGAGCTGAAGGCATGGTTGCCAATGGTGGGGTGAATGATTAAATAGTCAGAAGTTCAGCAGGTAACAGCAGTAGTTGGGGGATAGGCTGTAGGTTAGAAAAAGATACCTTAAAATTGATGCAACTGAGCTGCAGAGCAGAGTGACAGCAGCCGAGCCTTAAAGTGTAGAGAGCGTAGACCTGATGACCGAAGAATCCATTAAGTCAGAGTTAAGCAGAGTTCCAGCCAATTGAAAAGAGCTCAGTGAAAAGAAAGAACAAGCCGGGTTGGGGGATGGGCAGAGGGCCCTGCACAGCTACCTTTAAACTTGCAGCTTGAACTTGTAATATAGGCAGCAGTTCCTACCCATGGTGCTTAGCACAAATATAACTCGTCCACCTTCTGTCATGGTTTCTCATGTCCAAAGAAGCATGGGGTTTATAACTGTCACCATTTTGAATTTCATGTTCCACTCTGGAAAGCTGCTTACTGCACTCCACACAAAATATCTTCAGATCTGACAGATGCTCCTCTCCTCTACACCTACCCACTAGCCTAGCATTGATCAGACAAACCAGTTACAACCATGACATTAAATACTCAAGCAACACCAGACATTTACTCTGCTGTGAATTAGATGCCCATATTTTTAAGATGATTGGCAAAAGAACCAAAGGTGATATGAGGGAAAACTTTTTTACACAGCGAGTGGTTAGGATCTGGAATGCACTGCCCAAGGGAGTGGTGGTGGCAGATTCAATCATGGCCTTCAAAAGGGAACTGGATAAGTACTTGAAACAAAAAAAAATGTGCAGGTCTACGGGAATAGGGCGGGGCATAGGGACTAGCTGGATTGCTCATGCATAGAGCCGGCACAGAGGCAATGGGCTGAATGGCCTCCTTCTGTGCCGTAACCTTCCGTGATTCTATTTTGCTAGACTCCCAGCTGGAAAGTTGTTTAAATATTCATATATTTTAATTAAAACTTAAATAGACCCATGGGGGGCAAATTTGACTTAACCCGCCAGTCAGGGAACCGACTGGATTGGGTGGAATGTTGGTCAAAGTCAGTGGAGAGTAATATTGGATGGGGTGTAAAACCAGTGTTCCTCCTGATCCTGTGGGTTTCCCGCCTGGTGAGTTAGGTTAAAATTACCTCCATGGTACAGTGGCTTCACATATAGAAGTCGTCACTTGAGGCATTTTTATGGAGAATCTAATTGTGAGATTAATAAAATAGAGCTGAAATATTATTGTAGGAACAGGCCATCCTTTACCTGAAAATATGCAAATTGGACAAAATGTGGGATATTAGTGAAGAAACTCTCACAGTGGGACATGTTCAGGAGAGTTTGGGTTTGGAATCTAGTCGGGACCTTGCTCCCAACAATGGGCTCAATTTTAAAATCAAGCCGGGAAGGGGGCGGGGGGGGGGGGGGTGGTGGGGGTCAAATTGAGGACGGGAAACCCATCAGTACGGGTTTCCCGGACATCCTTATGATTTCGAAGTAAGGACGTCTTTTTTTTTTGTCGGTTTCCCGTCTGACTGACCAGCCTGAGTGACAGGCTGGTCTCAGGCGGACGGTAGACCAGGCAGGAAGAAGAAGTCTTTAGGTAAGTCTGCAGGTAAGTCTTTGTTTGTATGGATGATGGGAGGAGGCACGGTGGGGGGGGCATGGGTGGGCACGGGAGCAGGGTGGACATAGGTTGGCATGGGTGGGCATAGGTAGGCATGGGCAGGCATAGGTTGGCAGGGGTCATGAGTCATGGGGGGGTGGGATTGGGGGTCAGTCACGGGGGTGTGTGTCGGGATCAGGGGTCGTGGAGTGGGAGGATCGGGGGCTGGGGGTGGGAGGATCGGACTTGTGGGGGAGAGTCGGGGGTCAGGGGGAGGAGCAGGGCCAGGGATCGGGGGTCTGCGATCGGGGGTGGGGTGGGGGCGGTGGAGGGTGCAGGTAGGCTTGTTGAGCCTGGGGGAAGCACTCCTGCTCCTCTGGGCCCACAAACTGTGCCTTTCTAGGCACCTAGCTGTTAGTCTCGGGCCTTCTTACCTCCTTTCATGAGGCATAAAACAGAAGGCCCGGGACTCCCGCCCCCCCCCGGGGTTGAAAATGGGAAGTCCAGAAAAATGGAGGCCCGAAGCCTCCTTGAAAGGTTTTAAGGCCCGACCCGCCTCCTGGGAGCGGGTTGGTCACCCGCCCCTCTTCCCGCCCCGGTGAAAACCGGAAATGGGCAGGTTGGAGGTGGGTTGGGGGTGGATCTGAAATGGTGGCAATTTTCAATGCCCCCTTGCCTCCAACCCACCCATTTTTCACTTTTAAAATTGAGCCCTATAGTGCATTACAAATGGAAGACAAATAGTTACTAACAATGATACCGTCATTCGTTGTTCTAACTATAGAGTTTTCAAACCATGAAAAATTGAGTCTGTTGATTCTGAAGCATGGTCCTGTAGGGTTAGACCATATAGGGTAAATTTTGCAAGGCAGCCAGTGGAGGTAGTAAGCATGCACCCAATTTGTTACACGTCCAATTTTACAAGGCGTGATTTAGGAAGGAAGTCACAAAACTGACATGCATAGGCCTTGTATAAATAAATAAGTCAAGATTTCCAGTTCCCACTTGGAATTCAATGGCCTAGATTTTAACATGGAGCAAGGAAAAGAACATGGGGGAAGTTTATCGAACGCGAAACCTGGAAGTAAAGTTGACGGGTCGGCTGCCTGTTGGGCGGGAAAGCAGCCGGGCAGAGACCAGGGTCTTGGGGGTTTGTATGGGGGGAGGTCAGGGATAGATCAGAGTCTTTGGGGATTGGATGGAGGGTCGGGAAGAGAACGGGATTTTTGGGGATTGGATGGAGGGTTGCGGCGAGATCGGGATCTTTGGGGGTTGGATAGGGGGATCGGGGAGAGATCGGGATCTTTGGGGGTTGGATGGGGGATCGGGGAGAGATTGGGATCTTTGGGAGTTGGATGGGGGGGTCAAGGAGAGCTTGGGATCTTTGGGGGTTGGATGGAGGGTTGGGGAGAGATTGGGATCTTTGGGGGTTGGATGGAGGGTTGGGGAGAGATTGGGATCTTTGGGGGTTGGATGGGGGGGTCAAGGAGAGCTTGGGATCTTTGGGGGTTGGATGGAGGGTTGGGGAGAGATTGGGATCTTTGGGAGTTGGATGGGGGGGTCAAGGAGAGCTTGGGATCTTTGGGGGTTGGATGGGGGGATTGGGGAGAAATTGGGATCTTTGGGGGTTGGATGGGGGGGTCGAGGAGAGCTTGGGATCTTTGGGGGTTGGATGGGGGGGTCGAGGAGAGCTTGGGATCTTTGGGGGTTGGATGGGGGGTTGGGGAGAGATTGGGATCTTTGGGGGTTGGATGGAGGGTTGGGGAGAGATTGGGATCTTTGGGGGTTGGATGGGGGGGTCAAGGAGAGCTTGGGATCTTTGGGGGTTGGATGGAGGGTTGGGGAGAGATTGGGATCTTTGGGAGTTGGATGGGGGGGTCAAGGAGAGCTTGGGATCTTTGGGGGTTGGATGGGGGGATTGGGGAGAAATTGGGATCTTTGGGGGTTGGATGGGGGGGTCGAGGAGAGCTTGGGATCTTTGGGGGTTGGATGGGGGGGTCGAGGAGAGCTTGGGATCTTTGGGGGTTGGATGGGGGGATTGGGGAGAAATTGGGATCTTTGGGGGTTGGATGGGGGGGTCGAGGAGAGCTTGGGATCTTTGGGGGTTGGATGGGTGGGTCAAAGAGAGATTGGGATCTTTGGGGATTGGATGGAGGGTTGCGGAGATATTGGGATCTTTGGGGGTTAGATGGGGGGAACGGGGAGAGATCGGGATCGTTGGGGATTGGATGGAGGGATCGGGGCGAGATTGGGATCTTTGGGGATTGGATGGAGGGTTGTGGAGAGATCAGGATCTTTGGGGGTTGGATGGAGAGTCGGGGAGAGATCGGAATCTTTGGGGGTTGATGGGGGGGTCGAGGATCGATTGGGATCTTTTGGGGTTGGATGGAGGGGCAAGGAGAGATTGGGATCTTTGGGGGTTGGATGGGGGGAACGGGGAGAGATCAGGATCATTGGGGGTTGGATGGGGGAGAACGGGGATAGATTGGGATCGTTGGGGGTTGGATGGTAGGATCGGGGAGAGATTGGGATCTTTGGGGGTTGGATGAGGGGGTCGGGGAGAGATCAGGATCTTTGGGGGCTGGAGGGGGGATCCGATCGCGGGGAGAGAGGTGAGAAGTCGACCATCGTTGGGGAAGTGAGAAGTCAACCATCGTTGGGGAGATGAGACATCAGCCATCGTTCGGGAGGTCAGAGGGCGGCCATCGCTGGGGAGGTGAGAACTCGGCCATCAGGGGGTGTCACGGACATTCGGGGGCGGGGAGTTCAGGGGTCCGATCATGGCAGGTAAGCTTGCTGGGCCTGGAGTAAACAGTCCTGCTCCTCCTGGCCCACAAGCAGTGCAATAAAGGCACTTACCTCATGATCTGGCCCTTCTCGCCTCCTTTTCACTGGCGAGATTCACGAGCCCCCGGAAACCCGCGCTGAAGGTGTTAAATTTAAAGATCAGTAAAATTCAATTTTAAAAAAGCTACTTAATGTCTCACAAGGACGTTAATTGATGATATAAAGACCCACCCACCTGAACTAATTAAGGTCCTGACTGCGGCGAGTAGTTTGCTCGCACACATCCAAATGCGCCTCCATTAAACCCGGAAGTGGGCGTGTTGGAGCCAGGATGCAGTTGCACTCAAAAAATCAAATATTTTACGACCCACCCACCCCGTTCTTAGGGCTTAAATTTCCCCCCAATGAGCTTGGATGAGGCTTCACCCACAGCTTTAGCCTTGATAATAAAAACTATGTACATTGCTGCTCAAACAGATGAGATCTGCTTGGTAGGCCTTCTTAAAGTTACTTTTTTGATGTTTTTCTGTTTGCATTTGAAAATAGGATTTTTTTGCCACCAGCATTTAGATATGTGCACATTCATCATTGTGCACATTTAGTTGTGGCTTCTAGTTCTGACCTTTTGTACAAACCTTTTGATGGACTTCTATTTAAAGTGCTAAACAGTTGCTGCAATCCAAGTAGCACTCGGACATCAGAAGGATGGCAATGTCAACTCCCATGCTGCTGCATGATCTGGATGAGGTTGACCACTTCCTGATAGGACAGCATCTGTAGATCCAAAGACATGCCACTTCTACCTGGGCATTTCAGAGGAGACTTGTATTTGGTGCTTCCACTTCACCCCAGACACAGTGGCATAGCTGTGCCATTTGCTGCAGCCTAACTTGTAGACAACATCAAGAACTGGAATGCCTCTCCCTGTTACCATGAAGGTCACAATGGCATTAGGCTTCCGTGCCACAGGATCCTTTTCAGGCCACCGTGGGGAACATCTGCTGGATAAGTCAGTCTGCAGTTCATTCCTGCATCAGGCAAGTGACTGATGCTGTATTTGCCTGGGTAATAACTTCATCACTTTCCTAGGAGAAAGGAAACCGCAATTAGAGAGGGCACAGAACTTTTATCAACAGGCAGCCTTCCCAAGAATCCAGGTCATCATAAATAGAATCCATGTGGCCATCAGAATCTTCACCAGTGTACTTATAACCAGAAAGGGTGTCCACACTTAATGTTCAGATGGTTTCTGTCCACAACAATATAACCCTGCATTTTCATGCCTACTATTTAGGGAGCACTTAGAATTAGGAACCCCCGCATTGCAGCAGAGTGCAGATATAATGACCCATGCCATGAACTGGATCACTGTGGAACATACTATAGGGTTGCTGTAACAACAGCTTTGTTGTTTGATGGGCCAATGCAATTGCAAGCTCACACAAAGAAAACAGTGAAGAGGACAGGCAAAGATGGCAGGTGATGATGTGTGGCATGAAGCATAGCGTAAGACACAGTATCACTTCCAGGAAGAAACGCCTGCTCCTATCTACCATCCTTCATCCCACTCTCATTTCCAATATAGTGGACACTCCATAAATATTACTTTCTCATTGCTGACCTGCCAGGTTGCCAACCATTTCCTGCATTTAAAAAACTCCCCCCCCACCCAAACACCATTGAAACATCAAAGGAAGCAGAAAATAAGGTTTTAAAATTAATTTCAGTGTCTACACAAAACTCCCCTTATCTTTTGGTGCACCTGTGCTTCCCCTTGGTGACTATTTAAGATATTTGTAAACAATTTTACAACACCAAGTTATAGTCCAGCAATTTTATTTTAAATTCACAAGCTTTCGGAGGCTTCCTCCTTCGTCAGGTAAGGAGGAAGCCTCCGAAAGCTTGTGAATTTAAAATAAAATTGCTGGACTATAACTTGGTGTTGTAAAATTGTTTACAATTGTCAACCCCAGTCCATCACCGGCATCTCCACATCATATTTAAGATATGCCAGATCAAATTTTTAACCTTAAACTGTGTCGAAGTTGTCCCCAAATGGGAGGAGCAGTTTTGGTAACGGAAAGAGGTACGGTGCCGTGAATTTGCTGGCGTAATCGTGGTCCTGATCATCTGGGTGCAGAGACCCAAATGTCCCTGCAACAAGTGGAGCCACGTTTGATGGCCTGTGGTTATCGTCACCTGCATGCTTCCGCGCAGTTGGTCAATAGTGTTTCACCTCGTGCCCCTTCCTCAAACTCACTAATTGCTTTCTCTGGGATGCCAAAGCAGGGCAGGAGCTGGGTGCAGAGGGAACATTTGACGTAACCTGATGTAATATGTGAGTAACTGGTGCCACTAGGTCCTGGACCCTCATCTAGGGAAGAACCTTACAGGAAGAGAAAAGGTTTAGTCAGATATAATGCACCCCAGGACAATGGGGTAAATTTTCATCTTCACCGCAAGGGTGGTAATCTGGCGGAGTGGTCCCCTGGGGTTGTAAGGCCCATGTCTGTCGAGGTCATCTCCCAGTGGTTACATGCATCATTGGCCCTTAAGCAAAACACTGAAGAAGATTACAGAGACTCATATAGTACCCATGCAGAATAACATCTTCCTCCCGGAGCCAACACTTTGAAAAGGGGAAAGCCTGGTCTTTGTGGTGGCAGCCTTGAATAGGAGCAAAACTTGGAAGTACTAAATGAAAGGAATTAGTGTGCCTCCCTGCAACTGTGGCTGCCCCTTGCATTGCATGTAAGAGTGCTGTGTTGTCCACCTCCTGAATTCCTGAGGGAACAAGGGAGCAGCAAATCCTGTGCTTTCATGGGAAAGAGGCAGCAAGTGTGCAAAGGAGAGCTCACTTACTGTGGCTGTTCTGTAGATACTTGAAAATACTTTTGCATTTACCCTGAGGCCTGCCAGAGGTAGAAAATTGCATTGTCCTTCCATGTAGTATGAGTTGCTATCTCTGCAGGAGAGGAGGGGCATCTCCCCCCCCCACCGACCCCGGAGAAATCTTTTGCTGCGCCTCCCACAGTGGGAGCTCGACGTTTTCATCATTGTAAGGGGCCATTTTGCCAATAATGCTCCTTCCAGCTATTCTTCTACTGAACAAACAGTGGTCTGGTGTGAAAAAAATGTGTCTCCCCTTCAAGGGCACGCATTTTCCCTTTAAATACAGTTGGCTTGCTGGATTTTGCAACTGACAGGCAGTCAGCTTGCAGGCCTGATTCTTTATGCATGTTTTCCATGCACAGGGAGAGTAAGCAAATGAGGGGTGGGCCATATATCGCAAAATTTGGCAGGGCTCATCCCATGCAACAGGCAAATGTGCACCATGGAAATGAGCAGCCCCAATTTTTAAGGTATTGCAAAACCAGGGCTTGGATGTAATATGCTAGCCTGTACCTTAGATTTCCTTTCCCCTTACTTTTTGCCTGTGTCTTACCTCCCTCAGTCTTCTCTTCGTTCTACAATCTTCACTCTTTAAAAACCCAATCTTGGTATCACCAAATCACTACTTCCACACCAACCTCATCTCTTCCACACTTTTCAACTTTTGTGATGTCATGCACTGAGGGCCGTGGCCCTTTACCTTGGTTTTTGAATTTGAAAAAAAAATCCACATTCTTTAAGTTACATTGAGCAGCAAGATTGAACACCAAGTTGTGGCATTAATTAATGAAAAGATATTTTTAATATACATTGAAGCTAATAAACGGTAAAATCAAGTAGAATGGAATGACCTCTGTTGGGTAGTGTTTAGAGAGATAACATTATTATAAATAACACCACTTTTATATTCTTTGCAATATATTGTCTGTCTAATTTTGGGTGTCAGTCATTTATGAATAACAAATCATTTTTTGTCCAAGACCTTACTATAATACTGACATCAGTTTTAATTAGGTAGGGAAAAAAAATCTTAAAATTAAAATGTGACACATTTGACATGTGAATTGGAAAATATGTATAGAAGTAATTTGAACAAGCTCACTAATTAAAAGCAACATTACATAGTTACTGTAAATTCCAATGAAAAAAATGAACACATTTTTATGACCCGCAGACCTTGGATACCCATCGCACATCGGTAGCTGCAGTATCCATTTGCAGCCAGTAGTACATTGTTTATATGGCTATAATTGGGACTGTCAGATCCAGGTTACATGCAAACGCAGAGCTCTGCTCCCACACGTTAATGTTGGGTGGATTGAGGGCACAGGAACAAGCAACCACACTCTCAGTCCATCTAAAGGAGCTTTGAATAAATTTACAAAGCGTGCATTAAGTGCAACAGTCTCCCTGAACACTTCGGTTTGACATTGCAATGGAGTTATACTCCAGGCAGTTAGAAACCCAAACAGTATGAGAAGCCCTCTCCTAAGATGTCTCACACCGCTGCCTTCCAGTCAGGTTTGAATCGGACTCTGCAGTTATACTGCAGCTTTCGAAAACTGCTTCATGTCAACACTAAAGTTATAGTATAAACAGACACCCCTGAAATGATTTCCAGTTAATAGCTCGAGGACAGCTACACTGCATTTTCAGGCTGTAGACACAGGTTTTTATTTAAACCACTTCTCCCCTTTATCACCATTTATCCCCTTGTTCAAGATTCTTTGTCTCTCAGCTGTTTTCAGTGGCTCCCACAGGCGTAACTATGATAGCTGAAAATGGACCATCTGATTTGTTCCTTGTGATGGGATCCTCGCTCACTCATGGTGCCTCACTCAGCAACCCGGACAAGATCGAGTGAAACTCATCTGGCTGGGAAGAATACAAAAATGACGATTAATGTTCTGTACAGTGTTGAAATTAACAAACTGTCCCACCCATTCCTATGTAAATTTCACAGCATAAATTCAGGGCAATGTTCTGACCTCTGAACCCAGCAGCAAGTCCTAATTCTGTTCCTTACAATCAGTAATGCTGTAGCTTTGATATGCTGTAACTTTGATATTCATTTATAGGACAATCTTTGCTCAGTATAGTTCAATGAAGTCTTAGAAAACAAGATAGTTTACAATTCCCTTTTATTTATTGTTCTATTTTCCTCCCTTGATATTTTTTTCTTTCCCCTTCCTTTGAAGGCACTGTTTCATATTGGAGTGTGGTCACATGGAGCTACTACCATCCTGTGCCTCTCCAAAGTCAGCATTCGAGGCTGTGGGTTAATTGACCATAAAGCATCAGAGCCCAGCCCAATCCTGTCCTCACAGTGTCCGTACATGTGCACTTTCCAACAGGAGTCTCTGGTCACCAGTTAGGAGCAGGAACCCTACCACCGTCTTAGATAAGATCATGTAACTCAGGGATTGAAGCTGAGAATTTCCTTGACTGCACTAGGCAGCACCTTTACCAAGTGAGCCATCAGGGAGGCCAATGAGTTTTTATTTTCTCCAAGGCTGACTGCCCATAAACCACACAGAGGGAACATCTATCCCAACATATATTAATGAGGCATTCGTGATTCAGGCAGGTGACTCAACCACCCAGTGTTGAAATCACCATGAGGCAATATTGGAGCTCAATTTTTAAGTCCCATTCCACTCAGCATCCACCAGGCAATGGCAGTTAAAGTCCCCCCTAGTGTGTCCAAGATAAGGCCAAGCAGTTAATATTGTAACATGCCACAAATTGCCACCGGGACCCCCCCCCCCCCACCAGCTTATTTAGTTTAAAGCCCTATCCACCTCCCTAACATAGAAACATAGAAAATAGGAGCAGGATTAGGCCATTTGGCCCTTCGAGCCTGCTCCGCCATTCAATTTGATCATGGCGGACCCTCTATCTCAGTACCATATTCCCGCTTTCTCCCCATACCCCTTGATGCCTTTTGTGACTAGAAATCTATCTATCTCCTTCTTAAATATATATTCGGTGACTTGGCCTCCACAGCCTTCTGTGGTAGAGAATTCCACAGGTTCACCACCCTCTGAGTGAAGAAATTTCTCCTCATCTCAGTCCTAAATGTCCTACCCCATATCCTGAGACTGTGACCCCTCATTCTGGACCCCCCAGCCAGGGGAAATATCTTCCCTGCATCCAATCTGTCTAGCCCTGTCAGAATTTTATATGTTTCAATGAGATCCCCTCTCATTCTTCTAAACTTGAGTGAATACAGACCGAGTCAACCCAATCTCTCCTCATACGACAGTCCTACCATCCCAGGAATCAGTCTGGTGAACCTTCGCTGCACTCCCTCTATGGCAAGTATATCCTTTCTTGGGTAAGGAGACCAAAACTGCACACAATGCTCCAGGTGTGGTCTCACCAAGGCCCTGTATAACTGTAATAAGACATCCTTGCTCCTTTACTCAAATCCTCTTGCAATGAAGGCCAACATACCATTTGCCCTCCTAACTGCTTGCTGCACCTGCATGTTTCAGTGACTGATGTACAAGGACACTCGGGTCCCTTTGTACATCAACATTTCCCAAACTATCACCATTTAAATAATACTCTGCCTTTCTGTTTTTCCTTCCGAAGTGGATAATGTCACATTTATCCACATCATACTGCATTTGCCATGTATTTGCCCACTCACTCAACTTGTCTAAATCGCCTTTAAGCCTCTTTGCATCCTCCTCACAACTCACAATCCCACCTAGTTTTGTGTCATCAGCAAACTTGGAAATATTACATTTGGTTCCCTCATCGAAATCATTGATATATATTGTGAATAGCTGGGGCCCAAACACTGATCCCTGCGGTACCCCACTAGTCACTGCCTGTCACCCCGAAAAAGACTCATTTATTCCTACTCTCTGTTTCCTGTCTGTTAACCAATTTTCAATCCAGCCAGTATATTACCGCCAATCCCATGTGCTTCAATTTTGCACACCAACCTCTTGTTTGGGACATTATCAAAGGCCTTCTGAAAATCCAAATAAACCACATCCACTGGTTCTCCCTTATCTATTCTACCAGTTACATCCTCAAAAAACTCCACTAGGTTTGTCAAACATGATTTCCCTTTCATAAATCCATGTTGACTTTGTCTAATCCTGCTGATATTTTCTGAGTGTCCTGTTATCAATCCTTTATAATAGACTCTAGCATTTTCCCTATTACTGATGTTAGACTAACCAGTCTGTAGTTCCCTGTTTTCTTTCTCCCTCCTTTTTTAAATAGTGGAGTTACATTTGCCACCCTCCAATCTGCGAACTGTTCCATAACCTATAGAATTTTGGAAGATGACAACTAATGCATCCACTATTTCCATGGCTACCTCTTTTAGTACTGGGATTTCTTGGCTTTCAGTCCCATTAATTTCTCCAGCACTATTTTTTTACGAATACTAATTTCCTTTAATTCCTCCTTCTCACTTGTCCCTTGGTTCCCTAGCATTTCTGGGAAGTTATTTGTGAAGACAGAACCAAAGTATTTGTTTAATTTATCTGCCATTTCCCTGTTCCCCATTATAAATTCTGCCATTTCTGACTGTAAGGGACCTACATTTGTCTTCACTAATCTTTTTCTTTTTACATACTTGTAGAAGCTTTTACAGTCCACTTTTATGTTTCTTGCAAGTTTACTCTCATACTCTATTTTTCCCCTCTTAATCAATCTCTTGGTCCTTTTTTGCTGAATTCTAAACTGCTCCCAATCCTCAGGCTTGCTACTTTTTCTGGCAACTTTATAGGACTCCTCATTGGATCTAATACTATCCTTAATTTCTTTTGTTAGCCATGGTTGGGCTGCTTTTCATTTTGTGTTTTTGCACCAGAAAGGAATGTATAATTGTTGCAATTCATGCATTTGTTCCTTAAATGTTAGCCATTGCCTATCCACCGTCATGTCTTTTAATGAAGCTTCCCAATCTATCATAGCCAACTAACTCCTCATACCTTTGTTGTTTTCTTTGTTTAGATAAACCATCTCGTACACACTCCAGGAATTCATCCTCCACAGTATTATTGCTAATTTGCTTTGGCCAGTCTATATGTAGATTAAAGTCACCCATGATTACTGTAGTACCCTTGTTACATGCATCTCTAATTTCCTGTTTGATGCCGTCCCCTACATTGTCACTACTGTTTGGAGGCCTGTAGACAAATCCCATCAGTGTTTGCTGCCCCTTGATGCTTCTTAACTCCATCCAGACTGATTGTACATCTTGATTTTCTGGGCCAATATCCTTTCTCAGTATTGCTCTGATTTCATCCTTTACCAACAATGCCACCCCTTTTTGCCTGTCCTTCCTAAATATTGAATACCCTTGGATATTTAGCTCCCAGCCTTGGTCACCCTGCAGCTATGTCTCCGTAATCGCAATTATATCGTATCCATTTATATCTATTTGCGCTGTTAATTTGTCTGTCTTATTACAAATGCTTTGTGCATTCAGATGCAGTGCCTTTAGATCTGACTTTTTAACATTTTTAGTCATCTTAACATTTTTTTGTACTGTGGCCCTATTTGTCTTATTACCATTTTTTTTTACCCGGACCCTATTTGTTAGTGCACTCTTTTGTTTGTATGCTCTGTCCCTTCCTGACACAATCTGGTTATCCTAATCCCAGTCACTTTCCTGCACTGCTCCTTTGTCTTTTCTCTTTAGCATTCTAGATTTCTCTCCACTGGGGCCCTCCCCCCGCCCCCTTATTTAGTTTAAAGCCCTATCTACCTCCCTAGTTATTGGATTCGCTCGAGCTCTGGTTCCAGCATGGTTCAGGTGTAGTCCGCCCCATCGGAACAGCTGTTTTTTTCCTCATTACTGGTGCCAGTGCCCCATGAATCGAAACCCACTTCTCCCACGCCAACCTTTGAGCCACACATTCATCTCGCTGATCTTATTTACCCTTTGCCAATTTGCTTGTGGCTCAGGTAATAATCCAAAGATTATTACCTGCTTTTTAATTTAGTCCCTAGCTGCTCAAACTCCCTCAGCAGAACCTCTTTCTTAGTCCTACCTATGTCATTGGTACCTACGTGGCCAACGACAACTGGTTTCTCCCCCTCCCACTCCAAGTTCTTCTCCAGCCCGGAAGAGATGTTCTTAACCTTGGCACTGGGTAGGCAACATAGCCTTCGGGACTCATACTCCTGGCTGCAGAGAACAGTATCAATCCCCCTAACTATACTGTCGCCAACTACAACTACCTTCCTTTTTACTCCCCTGACTTGAACGGCTTCCTGTACCAGGTCAGTTTGCTCGTCCTCCCTGCAGTCCCCACACTTGTCCACAAAGGTTGCAAGAACCTCAAATCTACCAAATCTCAAGCGCAGGGACTGAGGCTGCTGCAATACTAACTCCTGGATCCCTTTACCTGCCTCACTCGCAGTCACACCCTCCTGTCCCTGACCACGTGTCAATTCTAAAGTATTTAATCTAAGGGGTGTGGCTGCCTCCTGGAGCAAAAGGTCCAGGTAGCTTTCTCCCTCCCTGATGTCTCGCAATGTCCACAACTCGCACTCCAGCTCCTCAACTCGGAGCCAAAGTTCCTCGAGCCGCAGACACATACTGCCGATGTAGTCGCCCTGGTCAAAAATGTCCACAAGCTCCCACATATTGCAGCAGCCACACATCTTCTGTTTTCCCGTTATTTTATTTATTTAATTAATTAATTTAGTGTTAATCAAATTATTTACCTTGTTTAATTTATTCGATTAATTAAATTAAGTTTAGTTTTTAAAATTTAGTTATATGCTATATGTTAACTTAAAACTTAGCCCACAGTCACTAGCAATCACTTACCTGCCTCACCTGTGATGTCACACTGCGGTTTTCTCTTGTTGCAGGTTTACTGCTGTTTTATCCCCATTATCGGTCTGCTGCTGCTCAGGTCTGCCGCTGCTCTCTGGAAAAAGTTAGGGAAAGCAAGGCAAAGTAGTACCTCCTTCCCCCACTTCACCGAACTCCCACACTTACCATACTCTCAACTTTCTCACTCCGTGCCTGCTGCACTCCATGCCCGCTGTCTCACCAAGGCCCTATATGACTGCAGTGAGACATCCTTGCTCCTGTATTCAAATCCTCTTGTAATGAAGGCCAATATACCATTTGTCTTCCTAACTGCTTGCTGCACCTGCATGTTTGCTCTCAGTGACTGTGGAGGATGAATTCCTGGAGTGTGTACGAGATGGTTTTTTAGACTAGTACGTTGAGGAGCCAACCAGGGAACAGGCTATCCTAGATTGGGTATTGTGCAATGAGAAGGAGTTAATTAATAATCTTGTTCAGCGGGGTCCTTTAGGGAAGAGTGACTATAACATGATAGAAAACATATAAAATTCTGACAGGGCTAGATGGACAGGATGCAGGGAGGATGTTTCCCCTGGCTGGGGGGTCTAGAACGAGGGGTCACAGTCTCAGGATAGGGGGTAGGACATCTAGGACTGAGATGAGGAGAAATTTCTTCACTCATAGGGTGGTGAATCTGTGGAATTCTCTACCACAGAAGGCTGTGGAGGCCAAGTCACTGAATATATTTAAGAATATTATAAAGGATGTGATAACAGGACACTTAGAAAATATCAACAGGATTAGACATGGATTTATGAAAGGGAAATCATGCTTGACAAACCTATTGGAGTTTTTTGAGGATGTAACTGGTAGAATAGATAAGGGAGAACCAGTGGATGTGGTTTATTTGGATTTTCAGAAGACCTTTGATAAAGTCCCAAATAAGAGGTTAGTGTGCAAAATTAAAGCACATGGGATTGGGGGTAATATACTGGCATGGATTGAAAATTGGTTAACAGACAGGAAACAGAGAGTAGGAATAAATGGGTCTTCTTTGGGGTGGCAGGCAGTGACTTGTGGAGTACCACAGGGATCAGAGCTTGGGCCCCAACTATTCACAATATACATCAATGATTTGGATGAGGGAACCAAATGTAATATTTCTAAGTTTGCTGATGACACAAAACTAGGTGGGATCATGAGTTGTGAGGAGGATGCAAAGAGGCTTAAAGGCGATTTAGACAAGTTGAGTGAGTGGGCAAATACATGGCAGATGTAGTATAATGTGGATAAGTATGAAGTTATCCACTTCGGAAGGAAAAACAGAAAGGCAGAGTATTATTTAAATGGTGATAGTTTGGGGAATGTTGATGTACAAAGGGACCTAGGTGTCCTTGTACACCAGTCACTGAAAGCAAACATGCAGGTGCAACAAGCAGTTAGGAAAGCAAATGGTATGTTGGCCTTCATTGCAAGAGGATGTGAGTATAGGAGCAAGGATGTCTTATTGCAGTTATACAGGGCCTTGGTGAGACCACATCTGGAGTATTGTGTGCAGTTTTGGTCTCCTTACCTAAAAAAGGATATACTTACCATAGAGGGAGTGCAGCGAAGGTTCACCAGACTGATCCCTGAGATGGCAGGACTGTCGTATGAGGAGAGATTGGGTCGACTCGACTTATATTCACTCGAGTTTAGAAGAATGAGAGGGGATCTCATTGAAACATATAAAATTCTGACAGGGCTAGACAGACTGGATGCAGGGAGGATGTTTCCCCCGGCTGGGGGTTCAGAACGAGGGGTCACAGTCTCAGGATACGGGGTAGGACATTTAGGACTGAAATGAGGAGAAATTTCTTCACTCAGAGGGTGGTGACCCTGTGGAATTCTCTACCACAGAAGGCTGTGGAGGCCAAGTCACTGAATATATTTAAGAAGGAGCTAGATAGATTTCTAGTCACAAAAGGCATCAAGGGTTACGGGGAGAGAGCGGGAATATGGTATTGAGATAGAGGATCAGCCATGATCATATTGAATGGCGGAGCAGGCTCGAATGGCCTACTCCAGCTCCTATTTTCTATGTTTCTATGTTCCCGCAGTTCTGACAAGCAGTTTTTAATGAAAAGAGCACTTTTCCACAGATTCAGTCTCTGCTGGTAGGGTTGAGCTAATACTTCATGAATTATTAAGTGCATTTGTATGATTCAGGAAAGGCTGAACAGGCTGGGGCTCTTTTCTCTAGAAAAGAGAAGGCTGAGCGGTGACCTGATAGAGGTCTTTAAGGAATTGATAGGGTTTGTTAGGGTAGACGTAGAGAAAATGTTTCCACTTGTGGGGGAGTCCAAATCTAGAGGTCATAAATATAAAATAGTCGCTAATAGATCCAACAGAGAATTCAGGAGAAACTTATTTACCCAAAGAGTGGTAAGATAATGGAATGCGCTACCACAAGAAGTAGTTGAGGCAAATAGCATAGAAGCATTTAAGGGGTAGCTAGATAAGCACATGAGGGAGAAAGGAATAGAAGGGTATCCTGAAAGGGTTATCTGAAGTAGGGAGGGAGGAAGCTCGTGTGGAGCATAGACCAGTTGGGCCGAATGGCCTGTTTCTGTGCTGTAGTTTCGATGTAACTCGATTCATATTCTTACTATAGCAATCTGAATGAATGTAATGCTGACACTAGAGAGGCCGATTTTCATCTTGCTACTGCCCTATTTTTCAGTGAAGCAAGACAAGAATTGCAAGAAGATCTTGCCGCCGTCTTTGCACTCGCTGCAGTTTTGGAGGGGACCTTGAAATAGGTGGCCAAGGCTCCCGATGGAAATAGGTGTGAGCCTCATTGTGTACTTATATCGGGGTCCTGTTACATATATAGGAGCTTAATGCGATTTTGATGTCTAAATGTGTGGCACCCATATAGCCACTCGCACTGAACGGAACGTGGCCAAACCAGCATCCCTTAAATAGACTGCTCGAGGCCGCTCAGACAACGCCAAAAAACAGTCTTGTGGTAACTTTTTGGGGGGCGGGAATGTTCTTCCTGAACCTCCACAAAAAATCTCACCTGCCTTTGACTGACAGTCTGACCCTCCCCATCGATTGTCTTGACCGTCCCCTTTAATAGTGAACCGCTGGCTCAGTTCCGTGGAGGTAAGAGAGGAGGGGGAGTTGCGTTCTTGATTAGGGAGAACATCACGGCAGTAGTGAGAGGGGATATATCCGAGGGTTCGCCCACTGAGTCCATATGGGTAGAACTGAAAAATAAGAAGGGAGAGATCACTTTGATAGGATTGCACTACAGACCCCCAAATAGTCAACGGGAAATTGAGGAGCAAATATGTAAGGAGATTACAGACAGCTGCAAGAAAAATAGGGTGGTAATAGTAGGGGACTTTAACTTTCCCAACATTGACTGGGACAGCCATAGCATTAGGGGCTTGGATGGAGAGAAATTTGTTGAGTGTATTCAGGAGGAATTTCTCATTCAGTATGTGGATGGCCCGACTAGAGAGGGGGCAAAACTTGACCTCCTCTTGGGAAATAAGGAAGGGCAGGTGACAGAAGTGTTAGTGAGGGATCACTTTGGGACCAGTGATCATAATTCCATTAGTTTTAAGATAGCTATGGAGAAGGATAGGTCTGGCCCAAAAGTTAAAATTCTAAATTGGGGAAAGGCCAATTTTGATGGTATTAGACAGGAACTTTCAGAAGTTGATTGGGAGAGTCTGTTGGCAGGCAAAGGGACGTCTGGTAAGTGGGAGGCTTTCAAAAGTGTGTTAACCAGGGTTCAGGGTAAGCACATTCCTTATAAAGTGAAGGGCAAGGCTGGTAGAAGTAGGGAACCTTGGATGACTCGGGAGATTGAGGCACTCGTCAAAAAGAAGAAGGAGGCATATGACATGCATAGGCAGCTGGGATCAAGTGGATCCCTTGAAGAGTATAGAGATTGCCGGAGTAGAGTTAAGAGAGAAATCAGGAGGGCAAAAAGGGGATATGAGATTGCTTTGGCAGATCAGGCAAAGGTGAATCCAAAGAGCTTCTACAAATACATAAAGGGCAAAAGGGTAACTAGGGAGAGAGTAGGGCCTCTTAAGGATCAACAAGGTCATCTATGTGCGGAACCACAAGAGATGGGTGAGATCCTGAACGAATATTTCACATCGGTATTTACGGTTGAGAAAGGCATGGATGTTAGGGAACTTGGGGAAATAAATAGTGATGTCTTGAGGAGTGTACATATTACAGAGAGGGAGGTGCTGGAAGTCTTAACGCGCATCAAGGTAGATAAATCTCCGGGACCTGATGAAATGTATCCCAGGACGTTAAGGGAGGTTAGGGAGGAAATTGCGGGTCCCCTAGCAGAGATATTTGAATCATCCACCGCTACAGGTGAGGTGCCTGAAGATTGGAGGGTAGCAAATGTTGTGCCTTTGTTTAAGAAGGGCGGCAGGGAAAAGCCTGGGAACTACAGACCAGTGAGCCTGACATCTGTAGTGGGTAAGTTGTTAGAGGGTATTCTGAGGGACAGGATCTACAGGCATTTGGAGAGGCAGGGACTAATTAGGAACAGTCAGCATGGTTTTGTGAGAGGAAAATCATGTCTCACGAATTTGATTGAGTTTTTTGAAGGGGTAACCAAGAAGATAGATGAGGGCTGTGCAGTAGACGTGGTCTACATGGACTTCAGCAAAGCATTTGACAAGGTACCGCATGGTAGGTTGTTACATAAGGTTAAATCTCATGGGATCCAAGGTGAGGTAGCCAATTGGATACAAAATTGGCTTGACGACAGAAGACAGAGGGTGGTTGTCGAGGGTTGTTTTTCAAACTGGATGCCTGTGTCCAGCGGTGTGCCTCAGGGATCGGTGCTGGGTCCGCTGTTATTTGTTATTTATATTAATGATTTGGATGAGAATTTAGGAGGCATGGTTAGTAAGTTTGCAGATGACACCAAGATTGGTGGCATTGTGGACAGTGAAGAAGGTTATCTAGGATTGCAACGGGATCTTGATAAATTGGGCCAGTGGGCCGATGAATGGCAGATGGAGTTTAATTTAGATAAATGTGAGGTGATGCATTTTGGGAGATCGAATCGGGCCAGGACCTACTCCGTTAATGGTAGGGCGTTGGGGAGAGTTATAGAACAAAGAGATCTAAGAGTACAGATTCATAGCTCCTTGAAAGTGGAGTCACAGGTGGATAGGGTGGTGAAGAAGGCATTCAGCATGCTTGGTTTCATTGGTCAGAACATTGAATGCAGGAGTTGGGATGTCTTGTTGAAGTTGTACAGGGCATTGGTGAGGCCACACTTGGAGTACTGTGTACAGTTCTGGTCACCCTATTATAGAAAGGATATTATTAAACTAGAAAGAGTGCAGAAAAGATTTACTAGGATGCTACCGGGACTTGATGGATTGACTTACAGGGAGAGGTTAGACAGACTGGGACTTTTTTCCCTGGAGAGTAGGAGGTTAAGGGGTGATCTTATAGAAGTCTATAAAATAATGAGGGGCATAGATAAGGTAGATAGTCAAAATCTTTTCCCAAAGGTAGGGGAGTCTATAACGAGGGGGCACAGATTTAAGGTGAGAGGGGAGAGATACAAAAGGATCCAGAGGGGCAATTTTTTTCACTCAAAGGGTGGTGAGTGTCTGGAACGAGCTGCGAGAGGCAGTAGTAGAGGCGGGTACAATTTTGTCTTTTAAAAAGCATTTGGACAGTTACATGGGTAAGATGGGTATAGAGGGATATGGGCCAAGTGCAGGCAATTGGGACTAGCTTAGTGGTATAAACTGGGCGACATGGACATGTTGGGCCGAAGGGCCTGTTTCCATGTTGTAACTTCTATGATTCTATGATTCTATGATTCTATGATGGGCCGTTGGATTTTCCGCCCCGTTTCCGATTGGCGAGCTCTTTTAGCACGGGCAACTCGACGATTCTATTCTTTTTCTCCCGCTCCAACACTGCCCAACAGCGATTAAGATGGGCAGCTCGTCGAGTTTCATGGGCAAGTGATGTGCACTATTCGCCCAGCGCCTGATCAATGAATGGGGCCTCATGAAAATTACCCCCCTATTTGATTTCCAGATCCTGATACAAAAGTTGTCCGTGTGGTTGATAGTGAGGAGGAAAGCTGTAGACTACAGGAAGATATTAATGGACTGGTCAGGTGGGCAGAAAAGTGGCAAATGGAATTCAATCCAGAGAAGTGTGAGGTAATGCATTTGGGAAGGGCAAACAAGGTCAGGGAATACACAATAAATGGGAGGATACTGAGAGGTGTAGAGGAAGTGAGGGACCTTGAAGTGCATGTCCACAGATCCCTGAAGGTAGCAAGACAGGTAGATAAGGTGGACAAGAAAGCATAAGGAATATTTTCCTTTATTAGCCGAGGTGTAGAATATAGAGCAGGGAGGTTATGCTAAAACTGTATAAAACACTGGTTAGGCCGTAGCTTGTTTTCTGCGTACAGTTCTGGTCACCACATTACAGAAAGGATATAATTGCACTAGAGAGGGTAAAGAGGAGATTTACGAGGATGTTGCCAGGACTGGAGAATTTTAGTTATGAGGAAAGATTGGATAGGCTGGGATTGTTCTCTTTGGAACAGAGGAGGCTGAGGGGTGATTTAATTGAGGTGTATAAAATTATGAGGGGCCTAGATAGAGTGGATAGGAAGGACCTATTTCCCTTAGCAGAGAGGTCAATAACAAGGGGGCATAGATTGAAAGTGATTGGTAGAAGGATTAGAGGGGAGCTGAGGAAAACAGTTTTCACCCAGAGGGTGGTGGGGGTCTGGAACTCACTGCCTGAAAGCATGGTAGAGGCAGAAACCCTCATCACAGTTAAAAAATACCTGGATATGCACCTGAAGTGCCGTGACCTAAAAGGCAACGGACCAAGTGCTGGAAAATAGGATTAGGCTGGGTGGCTCATTTTCAGCCAGCACAGACACGATGGGCCGAGTGGCCTCCTCCTGTGCTGTAAATTTTCTATGATTCTATCCTAACTATTTAAATATACACTATGGTGAAAGATGTTCTCTGTGCCCTGTGCATAACAAAATGGAAAGCCATTCATAAAGAAAGTGTTATGGTTTTGCTACACATAACACACTCACCCACCACCCCCACCCCCCACCCCACTGCCCTCCACCTCCCAAGTGTCCTGGAGCCAAGTTCCAGTCTTATCATAGTAGTTTACAAAAAAAGTTTGAAACCTGTTGGAGACTTCTCCTGCCTCCCTAGAGTAGATTGTGTGGTCACAAGTAGATGATTACAGTTTTGAGAAAAACAAATCTAATTTTTCAAAATGCAGCCAGATCAGTTACAGGGTTAATCCTGCATCATCTGCTAATCTAAACACCATTTCAAAATGCATGTTATGGTTTCAGGTTTTTTGTACTGTCTTCTTTTTCAACAGTTCTCATAAGTAAACCTTTGTCTCCTAGATACCAGCTTAAGTGTCAGCTTTGACCTAGATGCTGGCACTGTTGTCTCTGAGTCAGAAGGTTGTAGGTTCATTCCTCACTACTGATTTGAGCGCAGAATCTAGGCTAATACTTCAGTTCTGCATTGTTGGAGGTACCGTCTTTCAGATGTGACATTAAAAGGAGGCTCATCTGCTTGCTCCTGTGGATATAAAAGATCCCATGGCATTCTGTGAAGAGAAAGGACTTCTCCCATTGTCCTGGCCAACATTTATCCCTCAACCAAAAACAGTTTGGGGATAATCTTAACCTAACCCACCCGGAAGAAAACTCATTGAATCGGCTACCCATTTTACACCCCGTCCGATTTTACTTTCCATTGAAGTCATGCACTATTGTTTTATCAAAGCAAAGTGAGTTTGCCACTGACAGTCCCCAATTCCCAAGGGAAGCTGTAACAGCAGACTCAATGGCACAAATTAGATATCTAAATGCCTGACTATATCTAACTATACTACTAGATAGTTCCTTGGAAGCACCCCAGTCACAGTACGTCATACCTTCAGTGGTACAGCATACAAGAATCAACATAGCTTGATTGGGTGGCACCTGCTAAGATGGCACCAACCATTTCTGTAGGCCTAGCACACCTACTTGTAATTTCACCTACTCTTCAATTTTGCACACTCAACACTAGTGTGCTCCCTGCACACATCTGAATTTGCACCTGGAGCTGTAGAAAATTTGGATAATGAGCTGACCACGAAAAAATTGCATGTAATTAACACACTTCACTTTGGGACAACTTTGCAATCATGTCCAACCATTTGGGAGTAAATTACAGCCATATCAAAAAATGTACCCTTAAGTGTTATTCTGAAATATACCATTAATGGTCAACTAAATCAGCTTTCTATATTTGAAATGCAGAAGAGCACTTCAAGTTCTCTGCCAAGGACATCTCTTCAAATGTGCGCAGTTAATTAGCAACCAGTACCGTTCAATCTAAACAGGGGGTACACAGGTTTTATTAAATTTATCATCCTCACATTAATAGTCGCCAATTAACCTTGCTAGCAGGGAAATGGAAGTATGCATGACTGCAGGCTTTTTCAGTAGACTCTGCCCAACGCAGTTCATAGAGGGAATCTGAATGGAAACTGCCTACTGTGTGATACTGCCACAAGCAGCTGTTACAATAGATACAGTGGAATGCAAATCTGCATGTTGAAGACACTTTGCACAGGCAGAGGTACAGATATTTGAGTAGATATTAGATATGGTCTGTTCAGTTGCTACTTCTAGACATTATACAGTTGGAATTTGCAGTTATCGCTGTGGAGAGCACAAAGTGTTCCTTTTCATTATGTAAAATAACATGCCATTTTATTTATTTTGGACTCTGCTTCACTTATGTGCCTGTATTGTTCCCAGTGTAATTAAATATAACATTGGCACAGTTTGAAGTCTAAATCTCAAATGTTTAACCACAGAAGTAGAACCATATAAGTTTACAGCACAGAAGGAGGCCATCTGCCCCACTGGGCTTGATTTTAAAAGGGCAGTGAGGTGGCAGCGGGGGGGGTGGGGGGAGGCGTCAGTGGGCGAAAAACTTACCTTTCCCCATGCGATTGCGACTTAATTGGTGGCCATTAATCTTGTTTCCGGGTTTGCCGTCCGAAAGCTGCGCAGTGGGCGGACTGCGCACCCGCATGACAGGCTATCAGCTGGAGCATCTGGATTGAAAGGGCCATTGCTCCAATGGATTTTGCTGGAGCAAAGAGCAAGAAGACCCAATGGAGCAGCAGAGGGTCACGGCAGCTCCAAGATTCAGCGATGCCTCACTTCAGCTGCTACTGGCCGGGGTGAAGAGGAGGAGGGAACTATTTTAACCGGCCGACAGGAGGAAGTGCCCTGCCTCTGCCACTAAGAAGGCCTGGCTTGAGGTGGCAGAGGAGATCACCAGGAGGAGCAACATCTCCCGCACTTGGGTCCAGTGCAGGAAGTGTTTCAATGACCTAACTAGGTAGCAAAAGTGAGTACACTTATTGATTCTCCTGCATTCCATGTTCCACATCAGGCCCCATCCCCCAACATCATTCTACACTGCCAAGACTACTCCATCACATCACTCCTCACACCCACTTAAGGCTCATCCTCAACTTACCTTCACTTCCTCAGCACTTCCTCACCTCCCCATTAGTCACCCCACCACTACCACTCACCCCAATTCTCATCCATTGCGATGGCTCTGTCTCGTACTCACCCTCTGATGCATCTCTTTCACGGTCAGTCTCACCCAAAGCAATGCATTCATCGGTTGGCCACTTCACCATCACTTACTCACACATCTGTTCTTTCTCCCTCTCTAGGAGAAGAGAGCGCAAAATGCATGTGGGACGGCGAGGACCGGAGGGGGTCCACAACAAATAGTGGTCCTCACAGACACGGAGGAGGAGGCGCTCGAGATCAGCCACACCCTCGAGTGCCTGTCTGTCGGGGACACCAAGGCTGGTACCCCACAAATGTCTGGTGACACAACTTTAACATTCATCACACATAACATGAATTGATGTTAACAGTGATTGGCATGTTGAACACCTCAGTATGCTCATCGCAGCATGACACATCTGTGATGATGCTTAATATTGCTTTCTGTTCTCTTACAGGCTCTTCAATGACCGCAGTGACAGCAGAGGGTGATTCCTCAGAGGAGCTCCAGGCCTCTGAGGGCGCACTGTCACGTCTTAGTGAGCCATCCACCAGCGCAGATACTCACGCCTCGGTGAGTCCAATTAGTCAGTTAGTTGGGTTGGCACCTGGTGAGTCACCCCACACAAGTGAGCAGGAGCAGGCAACTGGTGGCTGGGGCATCTGTGGATAGTCTGCATCGGCGGGCGCACTCCTCTCCAGGCTCTGCTCAGCCGGACGCAGATGCAGAATCCCAGGGGCCATCCTTTAAAAGGAGAATGATCGAGGGGCAGCAACATATTTGCGAGGTACTGGAACAGGTGCCACGCACAGTCTCCACACAGAGTAGGATGGAGGAGTCCAACTCCTGCATTAGTGGAATGGTGGCACAGGGAATCTCTGAGATAATGTCGCAGGGACATGAGCAACTGTCTGAGATAATGTCACACGTAACTGCTGAAAATCTGAGATAGTGTTGCAGGGAACTGCGGAAATGCCTGAGATGGTGTTGCAGGTAAGTGCGGAATGTTTGCGATGGAGAGAAGGCTAGTCTCCGTTGAGCTTCAAGCACAGCTCACAAATGAGTCCATTCAGGCCCTGACAATGGACTCACGGTGAACAACATTCTGCCACCTGTTGCAGACAGAAACTTTACACCTGGGCTTCCAAGGCATCATACATGTCCTCCAAACTGTTCTCCAGTTGAGGGCAGTGGTGAGTTTAATTGCGACAGGTAATGAGACGGGTAATGAGATGCCGCCAGGCCCAGCCGGGAGCAGCTCAGCATGAAGGAGGCTGCAGATGTCTGCGACCATCTGGCGACTCACTCCCAGCCTCCGTATGCACTGCTCCTCAGAGAGGTCCAGGAAGCTGAGCCTCGGTCTGTAGACCCTCTGACAAGGGTAATGCCTCCTGCGATGTCGCTCCCTCTGTTGTTGCCCTCTCTGCTCTTGCGCAGATGCCTGTGGCACAGCACTGTGTTGTGGAGCTCCAAGTGGCAGAAGTGCATGCCGTGCCTGGCGAGGATGGTGGTGTTGCTTGTCCTTGGATGTACTGGTGAATGCAGCCATCGCAACCCCCCAGCCCCCCATCCTGATGGTGTCAGTTTGACGGGGTCCAAAATGTCGGTAAATATGTGTAAAGAGAACAATTCTGAGTGGAAACCAAGAATTTTCAGTCTAAACACAAAGATCTCCCAGCCAAAAGTTTGTCTGAGAGAACTGAGTGCCCTGCTGCAATAACTCACCTTTTATCCCCATCTGACAAACAGGGATTTAAATGTCCAAATGGCTGCCGGCTGAAACCCGACTCCTTCACCATGGCGTGTTTCACAGAGCATGGGAAACATGCTGAGGCAGCGTTGAAATCACTTGCCTTCAATCTAACTTACATTTATACATTTTTTAACAACTTTAACTGGTTGATTTAGTGGTTTAAATATCGTCCCGCCAGCTTTAATTGCCGGCGGGACTTCTGGGTTCGGGAACGGCGCGCACACCCAGAGGACTGTGGGTCAGTGTGCATTCTTCAGCGTGTTGGAGCCGAGATTTCTGCCCGCTCCAAAAAAACATGATTTTCTTTGCCCTCAACTTTGCTTTTAAAATTGAGCCCACTGTGTCTACGCTGATTCTTTGCTGCAGTAAACCAGCCCTTGTTCTTCCCCATAGCCCTGTAACAATGTACTGTGAAAGTGGGTTAGAGCTGAGTGTTGGTCTGCTTATGACAGGTGAAGATAATATTTTTTTTAAAATATTCAAAACCTGTTGGAATGTCTTTCCTTTCTTGGCCTAGTCAATATTGGCCGAATGTTCTATTTCTTTGCTTCTATCTAACTAATCAAAAGTCTTGGCACTGATTTTCCTATTCAGTCCCTGAGTATAAAATCTTCAATCACAGGGAGTGCCTACAAAAATTTGGGCGCAAGCTGCCCATAATTTTCTATCCATTCATTTTAACGAACAGAAAATAGTGAGTAGCGCCTGGCCGGATTGGCAGTAGACATTCCTAGCAGGGTTGCGTTCTTATACTCAGATACTGAAGAGGAAAATCTGAGTCCTTGTACCTATCACACCATCATGTCCCACTTTCAAAGGCGTCACACCTGAAAGTGTGGCCTCAGAGGAGCCTCACTTCAAAAGTGTCACACCTTAGGCTGTCACATGTCGATAGGTCATTAACTTGTGAATAGCGCAATAAAGCACATGTCTGTTAACTTTACCCAAAGTGTGCAACATCACCCTCCATTCATTCATCATCAATTGCTTCATCTAGGCAGTCATCCCAGAAGCACCCACATCACAGGATTCCTAAAAAGTAAACCTGCATTCTATTACTTGGAAATGTTTCTGTTACTTGAATAACCGATAAGACAAACTTTTTGTTGTTTAATAAATTTGAAATGATTAATTACTTAATTTGAAAGACAACTGAAGCAATAAATGAAAAATAACTAATTGAGCCATGCTACTAAATTTAAGCTGTCTGCATAATTTCCAGTTAAATGAACTGAATAAAAGGAATGAGGAAGAAACCCATCAGGAACATTAACCACTGAATCTATTAGGGACAAGAACATAGTGCCAATCCCATTAAAATCCATACTTCAGAATTAATTCACCTCAAATATCAGCAGGAATTTATACAACACAGTCTTGATTACTTTGTTACAAATTTGACCAGGCTATTGGCACTTGCTTATAGTGAGGCCTGTGCTGAACAAGATGTGCAATATTTCTTGTGGAGAAGTTGATTTAAGGAGGAATTTAACTCCCTGGCGGGATGTCGGAGTCTCTGTGTGAGGTCCGGACGAAATCAAAGGAGGTATTTTAACTTCTGGATGGGAAGCCGCTGGTCAGGTGGGCCACCTGCCTGGGAGATGCCGTGGGAGGCCCAGCCAATATTAACTGCTGGGCCTTATTTACATCCCGCCTGCCAGCCCGAAGTGCCCCGTAAAAAGACTGCCGGCAAACGAAGATTGGGCAACCCAGATAAATCAACACTAAGGTAAATCATTGGAGGGTGGGGGGGGGGGATATGTTGTTCGGAAGGGTCTCGTGGGTGGGAAGTGGGAGAGGAACCCAGTGCAGCAGGGGCCCAGATTTTCCTTGTGGAGCCTGGAGAAGCCCACAAAGGTCAGTTTCAAAATTTACCGTGAGGGCCTTCACTTCTTCCCCCACAGGTTTTATTGAGTGGAACGCCTGCCATGTGTGCCCTGCTTAATGTGCCATTAAAGTGCCATCGGGGTCATATGTACATGATAGGACCCTGAATAGTACATATTAATGAGGCTCCCATCTGAGTCAAGTGGGCGCCTCAGCTGCCAACAAATCCTGGGGGTTAAACTTGCTGTGGGGCAGGAATAGAGTGGCAAAGAGAGCTGTTCGATTTGAAGGCTCGTTCGGCCTAGTTAGCAGGTATGGTCATTCCCTGCTCCATGATTTAGACGAGGAAGGATAGTAAATGAGGTGCAATGACACCTGAGGCGTTATGTCCTCCTCTGTCACCACCCAAGAGTCACACATAATGACCGTGACACTCTTGCCTGGACATGCCAGATGAAAGCTGATAGTGTCTGTACTTGGTCCCATAGTTCTCAGGGCTCCACTGCAGATACTGTGAAGTTAGCAATCACTCCATGGTGCAGAGCATCCTTTGTGCATCGTTACTGGGAGGTTGGAGGTAAACATGTGCACATTACCCGATAACTCTTGCAGGTGTTTGGTGCTGTCTCAAAAGATGTCTCAGGGCTCATCGATCAGATCCCTTCTAAAGGTAGGCATAGCACTATGCTAATTCCTTGCTCATACAGTGCTAGAAACCTGGGCAGTTTTTTGCTCTTTTCCCATCACTGCCGTTTCTACTTGTTCCTCCTGACTACTGATCCATGCTCACCCAACTCATACTCACTTTCTAAATGCTCAGGGAGCTTGGATCTGATGGAGTGTGTGACGAAACATGCTGTGAAACACTGAATTCCTGGCTCCCAGCAACTGATCTGACCTCATCTGAGAAAGATCATATAGGAAGAGACATCACTGTGGTTCAGAATGAAATGTCTTGTAGCAGAGATAAGATGACAGTATATTGTGCACTATGCTTCTGTTGTGCATTGTGTCCTCTAAGTTATTGAGTGAGAGTGGGCAAAGGAACAAATAAAAGGAGGGGTGGGCAGCACCCTCCTAACTTTCCATCCTTTCACAGACTCTGGGCCAAAAGTGCTGAGGGCCATCTCCTCAAATCCAGACAGCTCCTTCAAATGAGCAGGTCCCCTCGTGTGCTTGTGGTGGTTATGAGCTGCCTTCTCCTGGAAGCACAAACAAGGCACCCAAATGTAGTACAGGGGGCAATGGGTCGGATCATACCTTTCAACACTTATGTGACTTAGTGCCAGCTGTTTGTGTGCCCCATATAAAGTGTGCCCTATGGCTTTTCTGCAATAGAAAAGGGCAAGACCTCCCTCGATGCTCTGCATGCTCCCTTCCTGAGGGTGCTGCAACTCACTATTTTAGGTTGCACCAAGTGTACTATGCTCCAATGTATGCATATATTAGGACACTTACTTTGGCATCCCTTCTGATTCCATAAAACGTCTTCCTCATTTGTTACCTACAGACCCAAGAAACTCCTGTCTCTGCAATCTCCATCCAAGCAGCATGCACCACTGCTTCGAGAGGAGAATGTGCTTCCACTCCAAACAAGGCCGCCCTCCTTTGCTGCACCCCCTGCACCTAAACCTCTCTTTCAGAGCTGCTCCTTCGCCAGAATCCCTGCTCCCAACCAACTGCACTTCCAAGTAGCCTCCCTGAACCCATTTCATATGTGCTATAGCCTATTACAAAAAGCAGGTGGGGCTAGCCTTGCAAAATTCGGCACAGCCAGCCCTCCCTACCACCAGCACAGGCAAACCTGCACCACAGGCAAGTGCAGACCTGCTGTTTTCACATTGCAATTTTAGGGCTTGTGTACCATTTTATGGTTATAGGCTTCAGAGAAATAGGTTGTCCAACCAGTTAAAAAAAAAAGTTTGCTTATTGTGATATTTTTATCAGTGAGTTTTGATTGGAAAATTTGATTGAAATTCTATCATGGCAAGGGTAGGCCTTCACTTTTATACTAGATTTAGACCATTATGGTGGGGGATGATTCCAGCTTCTTGCTTGTCTTATCAGTACTGGTAGTAGAACCGTCAATCTAGGAGAAAAATCAGGTTGCAGCTCAGTATTGCCACTTACCAAATCCTTGAAACTTTTTCCCAAACCCTGCTGGGAGCTCTCTGCTGCTGTCCCTTGACACAAACTAAAAATGAACACTTCAGGAAGGTTATTACACCCATACCTACTATGAACTCAGGCTATTACAGACAATAATATTGCTTCTGGTTGCAGCCTTCTGCTACTTCTAGATTTATTTCATGATCTTTCTTTTAACCTTGGTGTGTTTTAAGAAAGGAGAGAGGGAAACCAGGGAATTATAGACCAGTTAGCCTAACATCTGTTGTGGGGAAAATGCTGGAGTCTATAATTAAGGATAGGGTGACCGAACACCTCGAGAATTTTCAGTTAATCAGAGAGAGCCAGCATGGATTTGTGAAAGGTAGGTCGTGCCTGACAAACCTGAATGAATTTTTTGAAGAGGTGACTAAAGTAGTGGACAGGGGAATGTCAATGGACGTTTTTTATATGGACTTCCAGAAGGCATTTGATAAGGTCCCACATAAGAGACTGTTAGCTAAGTCAGAAGCCCATGAAATCGAGGGAAAAGTACGGACTTGGTTAGGAAATTGGCTGAGCGAAAGGCGACAGAGAGTAGGGATAATGGGTAAGTATTCACATTGGCAGGATGTGACTAGTGGAGTCCCGCAGGGATCTGTCTTGGGGCCTCAATCATTCACAATATTTATTAACGACTTGGATGAAGGCATAGAAAATCTCATATCTAAGTTTGCCGATGTCACAAAGATTGGTGGCATTGTAAGCAGTGTAGATGAAAACATAAAATTACAAAGCGATATTGATAGATTAGGTGAATGGGCAAAACTGTGGCAAATGGAATTGAATGTAGACAAATGTGAGGTCATCTACTTTGGATCAAAAAAGGATAGAACAGGGTACTTTCTAAATGGTAAAAAGTTAAAAACAGTGGATGTCCAAAGGGACCTAAGGGTTCAGGTACATAGATCATTGAAGTGTCATGAACAGGTGCAGAAAATAATCAGTAAGGCTAATGGAATGCTGGCCTTTATATCTAGAGGACTAGAGTACAGAAGTTATGCTGCAGCTATACAAAACCCTGGTTAGACCGCATCTGGAGTACTGTGAGCAGTTCTGGGCACCGCACCTTCGGAAGGACATATTGGCCTTGGAGGGAGTGCAGCGTAGGTTTACTAGAATGATACCCAGACTTCAAGTGTTAAGTTACGAGGAGAAATTTCACAAATTGGGGTTGTATTCCCTAGAATTTAGAAGGTTAAGGGGTGATCTGATCAAAGTTTATAAGATATTAAGGGGAACAGATAGGGTGGATAGAGAGAAACTATTTCCGCTGGTTGAGGATTCTAGGAATAGGGGCACAGTTTAAAAATTAGAGCCAGACCTTTCAGGAGTGAGATTAAAAAACATTTCTACACACAAAGGGTGGTAGAAGTTTGGAACTCTTTTCCGCAAACGTCAATTGATACTAGCTCAATTGCTAAATTTAAATCTGAGCTAGATAGCTTTTTGGCAACCAAAGGTATTAAGGCATTGGCCCTTATGGAGTTAGGTCACAGATCAGCCATGATCTTATCAAATGGCGGAGCAGGCACGAGGGGCTGAATGGCCTACTCCTGTTCCTGTAGCACTGTGAGACTGGTGGAACTGTATCTCAAAGGAAAGGGTAAAAGTTGGTACAAAAAGGAAGTAGGGACAAGTAGATAAATTAAGGTGGATGATTAAGAACAAGTTGAAGATGATAATTATAGAAACTTTCATGCAGGTTTTTCAATATTTTTTTGTGAAAACGCAGCCGTAATATCACCTCATTATGTCACCTCATTATGTCATAATGCATCATTTCCTGCTGCTAACCCAATAATGTCATAATTACTGTTTCTTAGCATGTATCATGAATATAGAACCGGATTTTCTACCTCGGCCTACAAACAGAATTCTAGACAATTTAACAATAACATTTTCTCCTTTGTTATTTTAGTTTAGTTGAAATGTATTTTAATTACACACAAACATTGTCAAACTCACATGTACTTCGAAGTTAGTTCAGATATTCAGGCGGGACTGCCGACTTTCTTACACTATTCAAATCTGACCTACTGATGGCATTAATGTTGATCCATGAAGGCCTGACTGGAAAACAACTTGATTGAAGCACTTGTCCCTTTTTCCACCATATAACCCGAGAAATCAGATTGTAAATACACTAATATGACCTTAAGAGTACAGTCTTACTGATAGTTGTACAATACAGTCTCAAAAGTTAATTCCCTACATTCCAATTCGTGTCATAATTTATTTGTGATGCATGGGGTTCCGTATCTCCAAATCGGGTTTTGAGTGGGTTGGAGAGTGGATATTTGTGTGGGACAGGCTGGATGGACCAGAGGGTCTTTTCCTGTCTGTCATTGCTCGTATGTTCGTAAATTAGTCTTCAATAGTTGATGTAAGTTAAGTCAGAACAGTTCTTTCGTAACAGGTAATTTAAGAAATATATGAGATTACCATTTATCTGAACCATTTGCTGCTATAATCACAGGCTGTACTTGTAACTATGTATTGTTGTTATCTGTTCAGTGTATGCTTGCAGTGTTGGTGTATTTCTTTAGCTCATTAACTGCCAACGATCAAAATAATATCATTTGTTACATCCCATATCCCTTCCATTCAGCTGTGCTAACACCATCTGCCACCCTCCCCGACTAGAGCTGCAGTGGGATGGACGCCAAATGGTATCTTTAATAATAGCTGAATTCAATTGAGAATGATAGCAAACTTTCAGGATCACATCAAGAAAAGAAAAGAAATAGAATGATCTGTAAAGTGCTTAAGTGGAAAACAGGAGATGATTAAATGGCAAAAGTGATAGAAGTATCCAACAATAAGAGGCATAATGAGAGAAATCAAAGAAATGAAAGACATATATGAGACACAGACAGCGTGTGAACAGCTAAACGGATGCGGGATAGCTGGTGGAAAGGGAAGCATGAGAAACGGGCCAGCGAAATATCAGGCAACCTGCCTGGCAGCAAGGTAACTTCGGTGGGTGAGATGGGGGATCGGTAGCATGGGGGTGGGGGTAGTGGGGGAGAGCCTGGGGTGGCAACGGCCCACATTATTCTTCTGGAGCCTAGAGGAGTACTCTTGCTCTTTCTGTTCCCACAAAAATAATTTTGAAGCTTACCTATTTGATCCTCACGGACAGTCTGCCCAATTGTCTCCCAAAATGGCAGCCAGGGTCCTATATATGTTATAGAACCCCAATTTGCATATTAAAAGAGACAACTGCAAGAAATAGGCCCAGCAATAGGCCCCTTTGATGATGGCGGTGGCCAGAACGATGGCGTAAGCAGGGCATTAAGCTATTTTCGGGCCTCTATGTTTACGCCGGGTGACGTAAGTTAAAATCTACTCCAACCTAACAAATCTAGTAATATTTTTTACAATAACTAGTAGACCTCATATTGCATTTCTCATGCCTCAACAGGATCTCCCAATCCCCTTCTTACATATGCCCCTTTACCTTACCCCCTACTCCTTAATTTCTTTTTTCTCACGCTGCTTGTTTAAATTTATCCTTTTTTGTTACTTTTCTTTTCACCTTCCCCTTCATTACTCTTCTGTTTTCATAGAACCATAGAAAGGTTACAGCATGGAAGGAGGCCAATCGGCCCGTCGAGTCCGTGCTGGCTCTATGCAAGAGCAATCCAGCCAATCCCACTCCCCCACCTTATCCACTTAGTTCTGCAAATGTTTTCCTTTCAAGTATTCATCCAGTTCCCTTTTGAAGGCCATGATTGAATCTGCCTTCACCATCCCCCTCAGGCAGTGCATTCCAGATCCTAACCACTCGCTGTGTAAAAAAGCTTTTCCTTATGTCACCTTTGGTTCTTTTGCCAGTCACCTTAAATCTATGTCCTCTGGTTCTCGACCCTTCTGCCAATGAGAACAGATTCTCTCTATCTATTCTGTCTAGACCCTTCATGATTTTAAATACCTCTATCAAATCTCCTCTCAATCTTCTCTGTTCCAAGGATAACAACCCCAGCTTCTCCAGTCTATCCACGTAACTAAAGTTTCTCAACCCTGGAATCATTCTAGTAAATCTTTTCTGCACCCTCTCTAAGGCCTTCACATCTTTCCTACAGTGTGGTGCCCAGAACTAGACACAATACTCCAGTTGTGGTCGAACCAGTGTTTTATAAAGGTTCATCATGACTTCCTTGCTTTTGTACTCTATGCCTCTATTTATAAAGCCCAGGATCCCGTATGCTTTTTTAACTGTTTTCTCAACCTGCCCTGCCACCTTCAACGATTTGTGCACATATACCCACAGATCTCTCTTTTTCTGTTCCCCTTTTAGAATTGTGCCCTCTAATTTATATTGTCTCTCCTCGTTCTTCCTCCCGAAATGTATTACTTCGCATTTTTCTGCGTTAAATTTCATCTGCCACGTGTCCGCCCATTTCACCAGCTTGTCTATATCCTCTTGAAGTTTATCACTATCCTCCTCACTGTTCACTACACTTCCAAGTTTTGTGTCATCTGCAAATTTGGAAATTGTGCCCTGTACACCCATCTCTTTTGCTTACTTCTGCAAAACATCCCCTTCCCCACCAATATCTGAAATGTTCAGACACGTTCGAAACTCAATCACAGTATGCCATCCTTTCAGTGGCATTGCATGAAAGAAAGCATACCAGGGTGATAAATAGGACCGGGACTGGCCACAATGATAAGGTGCCACCAACCACATCTGCAGGCACCAGCACACCTGCCTGACAATGACTGCGGGGAACTTCTCAGGATCTGGGTCAGCAAAGCGGCAGATGCAGAACTGTTCCATCTGCTGCATGGACGCTTGCAGTTACCATGAGGCATAGGGTTGGCACAGCCAGTGACAGCAGTGGTCAGCTATGGTCTGAAACTTGGCTATATCTCCGTGCAGACATGTTGCAATGGCACATGCTACTATGGAATGGCACGCAGCCATCTCCTGCAGTGTCAGCTCCACTTCAGTAGCCATCAAAAGGAGGCGAGGTGTTGGGCGGCTCTGTCATTTTCCTGCAGACTTAAGCCTGCACCTTGGGTTTCCTTTCACTTATTTTGCTTCCTCACTTTTTAATCTCCTATCCCTTCAGCTTTGCTAAAGGTTGTTAATCAATTATGATTCCTTTTGACACTCTACAAAGGGTTTCGGAAATGTTTGTCACCATATTATCATATTGCCCCTATCCCTTTGAAATTTACTTATCTGGAATTTTCCACTCCCACCACTAAGCTTAAATTTTCCAATTGACATTATTTTAATGCGGGTGATAACTAGATCGGAAGGCTAGGCTCCAGCCTACACCTGAAGCTGTGCTAATGAACTGATATTGGAAAATTGGGTGCACACAGCACACTTCCATCTGAGTTTATCATTTGAGTCTAAACAATGGCAAAAGATGAGAATCTAGGCTAAGAATAGGATGCTCATAATATAGAAGACAGACTTCACATAAATAACAGACACAAACTTGATGGGTCATTGATAACAATGCAGACAACTGACTCATTGGGGTGACTTTCACCACCCGGCGGAAAATGGGTGAAAGCGGATCGGCCATGGTAACCATGTGACCATAGTGTACCATCCATCCTTATCGTCCTCGACCTCTCTGCAGTCTTAGAGACAGTTGACTGCGCTATCCTCATCCAACACCTCTCCTCCGTTGTCCAGCTCTGTGGGACTGCTGTTTACTTCCACTCTTACCTATCCAGTCGTAAAGAAAGTATCTTTGGCTATGGTTTCTCTTCCTGCCCCTGCACCATTACCTCCGCAGTCCCCCAAGGATCTATCCTTTGCCCCTTCTCTTCGTCATCTACATGCTGCCCCTTTGCAACATCACCCGAAGACATGGAATCAACTTCCGCCTAATACCCAGCTCTATTTCCCCACCACCACTCGACACATAAATAGGGGTATATTTTCCACTTCACCACCTAGACAGCAATCTGGCAGAGTGGATCGCTTGCCCATTACAGATCGTGCCCGATTTTCATTCCATAAGTGACATGCGGCAGTGGTTGAGAGAGAAGTGGGGGGGATAGAATGGGTGGTAAGGGTACAGAGCTTGTGGTGGGTTCGAAGATGATGGTTTCAGTCTTCCCACCATTTAACTGAATGACATTGCAATTCATCGGACAAGTAGATTGACAACACAAAGGCAGTGGAGGTGTCGAGAGAGGTGCTGGAGAAATAGAGCTGGGTATCATCAGCGTACACATGGAAGCTGATCTCATGACAGGGAGAGATAACGTGCTGCGGCAACAGTAACAGAGGATTGGTTGGAGCCGCTTCAGTGCTGTTTCAGGGGCGGGAACCTGAATGGTGAGTTTCAAACAGATAGGCACAAATTTGTGAGGCGACAACACGTTCATGGACTGTAGGAACATAGAAAAAAGATGATGTAAACTAAAATGATGACAGCACCAAAGCTTGACTGACTATTGATTTCCCTACAGAAGTCTACTTGTTAAATAAACTGTTTTGCAGTGTTTTTAAAATTTGCCTTTGCCCGTGGACAGTTGCCAAATCACAAGAAACTGTCTAATAGTTTAGCTATATGCCTCATTATTATTTTAATATAAAGTAAAACAGTGCAATTTTTTGTTACTATAAGTGCCTTGGGACTTTACTACATTAAAGCTGCTATATAAATGCAAGTTGGTGTTGTTATACATGAAATCATATAATAACTCTGGAACACCTTTAGATTAGAATAATACATTTTAATCTGAAAGATGTTTATCAATAAAATTGGATTTCTCTTTGCAGGTTTACATTGGCATCAAGCCTCCACAGTGATTGGATGCTGATGATGTTCTTTGTTCACACCCATCTGACTGTGACTGTTACTCTGGGCTTACTTCTGGTCCCTAAGGTACTGTCAGTGTTCCTTACTCTCTACCTCTGAATGTCTTTCAAATATAATATTTACTTTAATGTGGTTTAACCATACATCATGTAGTTACATTATTTGCTTGATAAATCAGGTCTTTATCTTCAAATCGGAGTCTAAGTGGCATATGTTTTCAGGATGCTGGACTCAGAACTAACACAGCCGATCCTACAGATACACCAGTGCAGAATGTAAACTAGCATCAGATATATGTTTGTCTCAACTGTCCCATTAACACTTTTCACAGTGTCCTTGATGGCTTTATTACAATTAGGGTAAAGAAGGAATGCAAAACGATACTTTGTATGTCGTATTCTCTGAGATTGGAAAAAACGGTTTCCAAAATCAACCTGAATTTCTCAAGAAAATTACAGTGGTGTTAGTTACATTCATTTGTTTCTAAAATAGTTTATAACGGGGTAGAATTCAGTCCACAATTTCAATAGGCATTTAATAACATACCCATGCTTTGTTCTGCCAAGATATGGATAGACTGGGTTACTGAAGCACAGCATTGAAGGTCAGGCCTATTAATCTTCCACTTTATCTTCAGTTTTACATTGCAGGCCCTGTTTTCGTTGTTTTGTGCCACTGTAAAACCCAATTTAGTGCCTGTAATGGGATTATTATGTCGATTAATGAAAATACAAAAAGAATTCAACTTTATTAACTTTATCTTTGCTGGTGCAAATAGCTTTCAGGATGAAAGAAGGCAGCAACATAAAATATTAATTTCACTGGAAACTTTGTTCATTCCAGTTTATATGATGTACAGTTTTCTGAGAACCCCTGCAGAAATTTGCCACCTATGGGTTTTGGACTGCAATTGACAGAGGAAGACCTAAAGAGCAGGAAAGGGTTGCCAATGATGTCAGATGACAGGTTAAATCCTATTGGCATACAACACAATGTGGGTGATTTTAAAACCCAAGAACGGGCGGGTTGGGGCGGGTGGGAGTTGAAAATAGTTGTTTTTTTGGGTCACAATGGCAAAATTTTCGGACCTTGCATTCCCAGTGGGAAGCCTGTACTTTTACGTGCCGATGTTAAACCCGGAAATAAAGCCGGGTTGTGGTCGCGACACAAAAAACAACTATTTTCAACTCCCACCCGCCCCCAACCCACCTGTTCTTGGGGTTTAAAATCATCCCCAATTGGTCTACCCATACCAGGCAGATACCTGGGAATGACAGAAGAGATGTGCCTAAGGAGTCTGTGATGGAGCCATGCCACTTCCTTGAGGGAAATGTCCAAACATCTGGACAGCACTACCAGTGGCCATCAATTCACCACAGCAGCCATTTTAAAGCTTCCAACTGTTTCTAGCATTGCACTGAGAATATTGGCAAAGTCAGCCAGTTTGTTGTCCACAGATTTATCAGCGCATTATTCTGAAGGGCCAATGATTTCAACAAATTGACCAAGAGCAGGAATGTGATAGAGCACCACCATTATTTGGAGATCAAAGTGTTAAAGGATGGCTCCTGGGAGACAAAGGCAACTCTCTTAAGCAACGGCTTATGACAGAAGCAGCAAACTCATGCTACAACCAGAATGATTATCCAACTTATCTTTGGAATGTTAAAGTAGCGCATCAGATGTCTCAAAACAGCGACACGTAAATACTTAAGTCAAGTGCACTGCATTCATTTGTATTTATATATATCATCCCTTGTATGGTTTGTAACTGTTTTTAGCTTCCCCTTTGCTTGTGCTTTGTTTCAAGCGTGTGATACCTAACCTATTACATCCAAATGGTTCCCTTGTGGAAATAATAAATGTGTTGGTTGGCTGCAGGATTTCACTGACACAGAATTTCACAAAATTCTGGCAGCCCTGGGCCTCCTGTGGTGTGCATTGTGAGTACTCTGCATTTGAGTCAACCAAGTCCAGTACTATCCTGTCTGCTTTCTGGCATCTCTGCTATCGCTGGCGCTGGGATGCTTAATGGATTAGATGTGGCATTAGCTTGAGAGCCAGCTGTCTGATTTCTGTAGGCATGCCACTGGTGTAGGCAAGTCTGCTGATCCGTCTGAGAGTAGAACTTGGGCAGATGTGAGGTCTGTGAATCCTTTTGGTGGGCCTCGTTGGTTCCATTGTCCGTTGAACTGATCGGAGTTCACAGCGCAGGCTCCTACCAGTTCCGACCAAAATTGGCAATCTGGGTCCTATTTATGTCATAGGATCCTGATTTCTATATTAAAAGGGGCCTATCACCTGACACAAGAGGATGTTTTGGACACCCAGAGGTAGGCTCCATTTAAAATGGAGCCGGGTCCATCATCGGTGTTAACGGGTCGGTAAGGCGACCAACCCCATTTTGAGGTTGTTACTGCCCCATTATCGCTAGGAGAAGGGAGGCAAAATCGACCCCACAGTGTGATACAAAATAAACAAGCAATATTAAACTCTGAATGCAAGCTCTTACTTGTTTCACTACTCAAGGCGGCATCTTTAAGATTTGAACCCTTGTACTCTATAGCAGCAATGTAAGCATTCATGAGAGAGCCAGACCTTTCAGGAGTGAGATTAGAAAACATTTCTACACACAAAGGGTGGTAGAAGTTTGGAACTCTCTTCCACAAACGGCAATTGATACTAGCTCAATTGCTAAATTTAAATCCGAGATAGATAGCTTTTTGGCAACCAAAGGTATTAAGGAATGTGGGCCAAAGGCAGGTATATGGAGTTAGATCACAGATCAGCCATGATCTTATCAAATGGCAGAGCAGGCATGAGGGGCTGAATGGCCTACTCCTGTTCCTATGTTCCTAGATGCTCCCACTGTGCCTAAGGTCTGCACCATTGAGGGCTCCACTGCAGATGCCACAGGAATTGCCACTTGCTCAATGGCAATGCATACAACCAGTCACCCATGACTGCACAGATCCAGGCAGTGACTCCTCCCCAGATCTTTTATGGTATTTTGCACAGAAACAAGTGAGTCATGTTGACAATCCCACTCAAACATCAAAACGCTGTCTCAAATAACCTATATTCATTGCACGAGGCTGTGTTATGCTACTTCTATGTAACATTACCGTAGTAGGATAACATTCATAACGTGAACATTATGGTACTAGCCCTAAGCTTGAGGTCAGTCTTCAGCTGCACTTCACTATATTACATCTTAGCACTCTGGGGGAACAGCATGTCAGTACTTAAGCAAGCCTGTATAGAAAGCGTTACCTTTTCTTATTCCTTTATTTTCCCATAAGCCGATTCTTTCTAATTTTATCAATTAATTAGAAAACATCAGCTTCGTAGAAGATTTGCAAAATTAACTAGTGCTTCTGAGCTTTCTGACCATTGGGAAAATTGTAGCAAATCACTGGAGGAAACACATTACCAAGATGTTGTGTATAGTCATGAAATTAATTTGAAGTTAGTGATCTTCAGTACTTAAGTAGTTCACTTAAGTCTGAAACTAGAGTCTTAAACTTAAATAAAGCCAATTACATAGGTATGAGGGGCAAGTTGGCTAAGGTAGATTGGGAAATTAAATTAAAGGGTCTGATGGTTGAAAAGCATTGGCAAACATTTAAAGAAATATTTCAATATTCTCAACAAATATACATTCCATTGAGAAATAAAAACTCCACGGGAAAAGTGATCCACCTGTGGCTAACTAAAGAAGTTAAGGATAGTATTAGATTAAACGACGAGGCCTATAATGTTGCCAAGATGAGTAGTAAGCCTGAGGATTGGGAGAGTTTCAGAAACCAGCAAAGGATGACCAAAAAATTGATAATAAGGGAGAAAAAAGAATATGAAAGTAAACACGCAAGAAATATAAAAATGGATTGTAAGAGCTTCTACAAGTATGTAAAAAGGAAGAGAGTAGCAAAAGGAAACGTTGGTCCCCTAGAGGCTGAGACAGGAGAAATTATAATGGGGAATCAGGAAATGGCAGATGCGTTAAACAAATATTTTGTATCTATCTTCACAGTAGAAGACACAAAAAGCATACCAGAAATAGTGGGGAACCAAGGGGCTAATGAGCTTGAAGAACTTAAATTAATTATTATCATTAGAGAAACAGTACTTGAGAAACTAATGGGACTAAAAGCCGATAAATCCCCTGGACCTGATGGCCTACATCCGAGAGTTCTAAAAGCGGTGGCTGCTGAGATGGGGATGCGTTGGTTATGATCTTCCAAAATTCCCTAGATTCTAGAACAGTCTCAGTGGATTGGAAGGTAGCAAATGTAACCCCACTATTCAAGAGAGAGAAAACAGGGAACTACAGCTCAGTTAGCCTGACATCAGTCATCAGGAAAATGTTGGAATCCATTATTAAGGAAGTGGTAACAGGGCACTTAGAACATCATAAAATGATTAGGAAGAGTTAACACGATTTCATGAAAGGGAAATTGTGTTTGACAAACTTATTAGAGTTTTTTGAGGATGTAACTAGCAGGGTAGATAAAGGGGAACCAGTGGATGTAGTGTATTTGGATTTTCAAAAGGAATTCGATAAAAGGTTGTTAGAATAGAATCATAGAAAGGTTACAGCACGGAAGGAGGCCATTCGACCAATCGAGTCCATGCCGGCTCGATGCAAGAGCAATCCAGCTAGGCCCACTCCCCCGCCCTATCCCCGTGGCCCTACAATTTTTTTCCTTTCAAGTACTTATCCAGTTCCCTTTTGAAAGCCACAATTGAATCTGCCTCCACCACCCCCTCGGGCAGTGCATTCCAGATCCTAACCACTCGCTGCATAAAAAAGTTCTTCCTCATGTCACCTTTGGTTCTTTTGCCAATCACCTTAAATCTATGCCCTCTGATTCTTGACCCTTCTGCCAGTGGGAACATACGAACATACGAATTAAGATCAGGAGTAGGCCATTCGGCCCCTCGAGCCTGCTCTGCCATTTGATAAGATCATGGCTGATCTGATTGCAACCTCAACCCTACTTTCCTGTCTACTATAACCTTTGACTCCCTTGTTAATCAGGAATCTATCTAACTCAGACCTAAAAACATTCAATGACCCTGCTTCCACCGCTCTCTGGAGACGGGAGTTCCACAGACTCACGACCGTCTGAGAGAAAGATTTCTCCTCATCTCCGTCTTAAATGGGAGACCCCTTATTTTTAAATTTTGTCCCCCAGTTATAGTCTCTCCCACAAGGGGAAACATCCTCTCAGCACCTATCCTTTCAAGTCTCCTCAGGATCTTATATGTTTCAATAAGATCACCTCTCACTCTTCTAAACTCCAGTGTATACAGACCCAACTGGTCGAACCTTTCCTCATAAGATAACCCCCTCATCCCTCCAATCTCTCCACATAACTGAAGTCCCTCATTCCTGGTACCATTCTAGTAAACCTCTTCAGTACCCTCTCTAAGGCCATGTCATCCTTCTTAAAGTGTATTGCCCAGAATTGAACATAATTCTCCAGCTGAGACCTAACCAGTGTTTTATAAAGGTTTAGCATAACTTCCTTACTTTTGTACTCTATGCCTCTATTAATAAAGCTCAGGATCCCATATGTTTTTTTAACAGTCTTCTCAACTTGTCCTGCCACCTTCAAAGATTTGTGTACATATACCCCCAGGTCTGTCTGTTCCTGCACCCCCTTTAGAATTGTATAATTTAGTTTATATGGCCTCTCCTCATTCTTCCTACCAAAATGTATCACTTCATACTTCTCTGCGTTAAATTTCATCTGCCACATGTCTGCCCATTTCACCAGTCTGTCTATGTCCTCCTGAAGTCTGTTACTATCCTCCGCCTGTTTACTACATTTCCGAGTTTTGTGTCATCTGCAAACTTTGAAATGATACCCTGTATACCCAAGTCCAAGTCATTAATATATATCAAAAAGACCAGTGGAAGATTATGGCCAGAGCCTCTGCAATTTCCACCCTTACTTCCCTCAGTATCCTAGGATGCATCCCATCTGGACTGGGTGACTTTTCTACTCTGAGTGCTGCCAACCTTTTAAGTGCCTCCTCTTTATCTATTTTTATCCTATCCAATATTGCTACTACCTCCTCCTTTACTGATGCATTGGCAGCATCATCTTCTCCAGTGAAGACCGATGCAAAGTATTCATTTTAGTATCTCAGCCATATATATAATGATCTGGACTTGGGGATGGGGCACAATATTAAAAATAGGGAGTATGATTAACTGTGAAGAGGACTATAAGCAACTTCAAGAGGACATTGGCAAGTTAGTAGACTGGGTATATAGATGTTGGATGAAATTGAATGCGGAGAAATGTGAAGCAATACATCTTGTGAGGCAGGATATGGACTATCGTATGTTCCCACTGGCAGAAGGGTCAAGATACACACTAAGTGGTAAAAATTTTAAAGGAACAGAAGAGCAGAAAGACTTTGAAGTTCAGATTCGTAAATATTAAACCTATACAAATCATTGGTTAGGCTGCAGTTAAAATATTTTGTCGCGTTTTGGACACTCTCCTTTAGGAAGGGTATCAAGGCCATGACAAGGGTGCAGAAGAGATTCATTAAGACGCTACCAAGTTTCAATTGTGAGGAGAGACTAGAGAAACTGGGGCTTTTTTCATTAGAACAAAGACGGTTAACAGATCAGGTTGAGGTATTCAAAATTATGAGAAATTGGGAAAACTATTTCCACTAGTCAGTGAGTCAGTAACTAGACAGCATAAATTAAAGATTATAATCAAAAGGATGAAATGCAAGGTGAGGAAAAATGGTCACATGCCATTTCCCCATATCCTTTAAAATTTCTCTTTTCAGGTATTCATCTACTTCCCCTTTAAAAGTTGTTATGGATTCTGGTTGGGCAGTGCACTTTCCAACAGCCCTCTGCGCAGAAAATATTGGGCCGAACTTTCAACTTTGGCAGGGGCGTATAAGTAATAGTATCGAATGAGCTGCTGGTTATCACCCTGTCCGTTATCCTTTCCGTTGAAGTCAGGGCTGTTAGGAAATGGAATGTGCTAACAGAACCCATAATAGCTTCTGAAAGGGAAGTAGATAAATATCTGAAAAGAAAAATGTAAAAGGATACAGGGAAAGGGAAATGGAATGAGACTAAGAGGATAGTTCTTATAGAAAGCAGGCAAAGAATGGCCTCCCTCTGGGCTGTTAAGTTTGCATGAATCTATGATCTATTCTAGGTGGAGCAAAAGTCACTCACAGGCAGAAGCAGATCAAGATGCTGGGGTGGATTTTAGTCTGGAGCATAGACGCCCGAGGATCGATGAAAATTGATCGGTTTATCATCTCATCCGAAAGACATCACCTCCGACAGTGCAGCACTCCTTCAGTACTGCACTGAAGTGTCAATATAGATTATGCGCTCAGGTTTCTGTATTGAGGCTTGAAACCATGACCTCTGACTCAGAGACGAGAGTGCTACCAACTTACCCATGGCCGACACTAAAGCTTTAAGATGAGCTCCCAGCTTCACTATGGCCCTCTCCTTCTATGTTCTTGAGCCACAGGATGTCCAGCATGGCATATTTGAAGTGACTGAAAGGCCTGATATTAGTGACCTCACCTTGTGCTGCAAGCTAACAATTAATGTTTAAATGTTGAACTCGCTTTTCTTTACTTAGTGAGTGATGCGAATGTGGAACTTGCTACCACATGGAGTGGTTGAGGCGAATAGCATGGATGCATTTAAGGGGAAGCTAGATAAGTACATGAGGGAGAAAGGAATAGAAGGATATGTTGATAGGGTTAGATGAAGTAAGTTGGGAGGTGACTCGTATGGAGCATAAACACCGACATAGACCTGTCTATGAAAGTTAGAAGATTACAAACAATGAGACCCAAGTGTCCATTCTGCATTGTAGCTTGCAGATGTGTAAATGAAGATGCATCATTCAGCTAGCCACCTCACAGCAAGCAAAGCAAATTGTGTTTATTTGGGGTGGGTTCCTTGAAGTCTCAATCAGGATGATCCTCCTTCGCTGCACTTCTTGAAGCAGCACTTGTAAAGGTGCATCAAGAAACTAAGGTTTTCCTTCAACTTACCCCTGCCACTTCCAGGTTTCTGCACAGCAAACAGCAGCTGCTGTCCAACAAGGTCGGCCCAGCACAACTTCAGCAAGCACAGGGCTCGCGATAAGTCCAGTCCCACCACTCCAGTGCCAGAACTAGAGTGGGGAAATAATAATGGAAAACAAGGAATTGGCAGAGGCATTGAACAGATATTTTGTATCTGTCTTCACAGTAGAAGACACAAATAACATACCAATAATAGTAGATAATCAAGGGGCAAAGGGGAGGGAGGATCTAAAAAACAATCACTATCACTAGAGAAAAAGTACTAGGTAAACTAATGGGTCTAAAGGCTGCCAAGTCCCCTGGACCTGATGGGTTGCATCCGAGGGTCTTAAAAGAAGTGGCTACAGAGATAGTGGATGCATTGGTTGTAATCTTCCAGAATTCACTAGATTCTAGAAAGGTCCCAGTGGATTGGAAAACCGCAAATGTAATACCCCTATTCAAGAAAGGAGGGAGACAGAAAGCAGGTAACTATAGACCAGTTAGCCTAACATCTGTCATTGGGAAAATGCTAGAATTGATTATTAAGGAAGTAGTAGCAGGACATTTAGAGACTCAAAATAAAATCAAGGAGAGTCAACATGGTTTTATGAAAGGGAAATCGTGTTTGACAATTTTATTAGAGTTCTTTGAGGAAGTAACGGGCAGGGTGGATAAAGGAGAACCAGTAGATGTAATGTATTTGGATTTCCAAAAGGCATTCGATAAGGTGCCACATAAGGTAAGAGCTCTTGGTGTTGGGGGTAATATATTAGCATGGATAGGGGATTGGCTAACTAACAGAAAACAGAGAGTCGGGATAAAGGGATTATTTTCAGGATGGCAATCTGTAACTAGTGGGGTGCCGCAGGGATCAGTGCTGGGGCCTCAACTATTTACAATATATAGTTGAAGGAATCGAGTGTACTGTGGCCAAATTTGCTGATGATACAAAGATAGGTGGAAAAGCAAGTTATGAGGAGGACACAAAGGCCCCGATATTAGAGTGGAGGCGGAATGGTAGCGGGAGTAGTGATTGGGCGCGTGGGTAACCTGCCCAATAAAAAATGCCAGTTTCCCACATGATCACGGGTCAATTGGAGCCACTTAACGTGGCTTCCAAGTTTGCCGTTCGAAAGCTGCGCAGCGGGTGGACTGCGCACCCGCATCACAGGCTGTCAGGTGGAGGAGCTCTATTTAAAGGGGCTGTCTTCCAATGGCTGCTCCTGGAGCAAACACCCACACACCACAATGGAGCAGCACAGGGGAAAGGCTGCTCCAAGATTTAGCGATACCTCAATCCAGGTGCTACTGGATGGGGTGAGGAGGAGGAGGGATGTCTTTTACCTGGCGGACGGGAGGAAGTGACCTGACTCTGCCACCGAGAAGGTCTGGCTCGAGGTGGCAGAGGAGGGTACCAGCAGCAACAACATCTCCCGCACCTGGATACAGTGCAGGAAACACTTCAATGACCTAACTAGGTCAGCCAAAGTGAGTACACTTACTCATTCTCCTACACTCTGTCTTCCACATCACCGCCCCCACCCCACAACTCATTCTGCACTGCCAACACTACTCTATCACATCACTCCCCACACCCACTTAAGGCTCATCCTCAAATTACCTGCACTTCCTCACCACTTCCTCCCCTCCCCATTAGTCACCCCACCACTACCACTCAACCCAATCCTCATACAATGTCATGGCTCTGTCTCATACTCACCTTCTGATGCATCTATTTCACAGTCAGCCGCACCCGAGCCAATGCATGCATCAGTTGGCCACTCACTCACGCATCTGTACTTTCTCCCCTTTTAGAAGAGAGCCCAGAATGCACGGAAGAGGGCGAGGACCGGAGTGGGGCCGCAACAAACCGTCGTCCTCACAGACACCAAGCAGAAGGCACTGGAGCTGAGCTGCACCCTCGAGTGCCTTGCCGTTGGGGACCCCGAGACTGGCACCCGACAAACGTCTGGTGACAGAACTTTAACATTCAGCACTCACAATATGAATTGATGTTAACGTGCCTTGCCATCTTCAGCACCTCAGCATGCTCATCGCAATATGATGCATCTGTGATCATGCTTAATATTGCCTTCTGTTCTCTTACAGGGCCTTTAGCAACCACTGTGACGGCAGAGGGCGATTCCTCAGAGGACCTGCCGGCCTCTGAGGGTGCACCGTCACATCTGAGCGAGCCAGCCACCAGCGCAGATACTCACACCTCGGTGGGTCCTAGTTTGCAGTTAGTTGGGATCACACATGGTGAGTTACCACACACATGTGAGCACGAGCAGACACTGGTGGCAGGGGCAGCTGTGGAGAGTCCGTGTCTGTGGGAGCACTCCTCTCCAGGCTCTGCTCAGCTGGACACAGATGCTGAACCCTGGGAACCATCTTTAAAAGGAGAATGATTGAGGGGCAGCAGCACATTTGCGAGATACTGGAACAGGTGCCATGCGCACTCTCCACAATAGCGCAGAGGATGGAGGAGTCCAACTCCTGCATGAGTGGAATGGTGGCACAGATATGGGAGGGAATCTCTGGAATAGTGTCACAGGGACGTGAACAACTCCCTGAGATACTGTCACAGGGACATGAGGGCATCTCTGAGATAGTGTCACAGGGACGTGAGGGCATCTCTGAGATACTGTCCCGGGTAAGTGCGGGAATGTCTGCGATGGAGAGAAGGCTAGCCTCCATTGAGCTTCAAATACGGCTCACAAATGAGTCCATTCAGGACCTGACAACGCCCATTCAGACTCACAGTGAATAACATTCTGCCGCCTTAAACAGGCAGGCAGATACACCAGGACTGGCCTTACAAGGTTTCACACATGTCCTCCAAACTGTTGTCCAGCAGAGTGGTAGGAGTGGTGTGGGCCTGGCCCAGAGGAGGGATGATGGCAAAAGGGGACATGGAAGTGGGGACACCACTCAAAGTGCTCCCATGTCTCACCTGTTGTCCCCCTCTCAACCAGTACCCGCAATGCTGCCTCCTCTCCAGGTGGCCGAGTCTGCCCCTGCACAAGTGCAGGTGGAGCAGTCTTTGGATGGGCCCTCACGGGCATCAAAACCAAGAGGGCATAGGCCCAAAGCATCTAATCGGTCAGGGCATGAACAAGAGCAACCTGCCACTACCTCTGTTGCAGCCACAGGGGATGCATCACGTAGAAGTAGTCGGAAGCGAAAGGCGAAGGTTTTGTAAGCATGAAGGATATGCACAAGGGTATTTGACAGGTTGGTCATGTTTTTTATTTATATTTGCCTTTTGTTAAACTCATATTAAATATTATTATTGTCACCACTACTGCCATGTCTTGGCCATTCTTGACTGGCTTCTGTAATAAGGCCCTTTCATGAGGTTCACTATGAATGCCAACACTTGATGCCACCCGTTGGGTCATGCTACAGTGAGTGTGTGTGTAGTTGCAGGACTGTTTTGTGCAGGGAGGGATGGGGGGTTGCTGGTGTGGGCGCTGCTCTATCTGTTGTGAGGACTGGATTCTGCATACTTTGAGGATGTTAGGAAAACAGTTCACATATCAGTGACTCCCTGGCCTCACGTGCAGCCAGGTGAGCCGCTGCTCTGCCCATGGGTTGCTCCTGCCCCTCCTCCTCCTCCCCTCCTCCTCAATGTGGATGGCAGATGTGGATGGGGCCTCCTGAAATGGCACCCCTCTCTGTTGTGCCGTGTTGTGCAGGGTACAACACACAACTATAATGCGTCCCACTCTGTCTGGTGCGTATTGAAGCACTCCCCCAGAACAATCAAGGCACCTGAAGTGCATCTTGAGCAGCCCTATAGCATGCTCAATTGTAGACCTGGTGGCGATGTGGCTGTCATTATATCGACGCTGTTGCTCGGTGGTGGGGTTTCGCAGTGGTGTAATGAGCCACATGTGCAGGGAGTATCCCTTGTCCCTGAGGACCCAGCCCTTAAGGGTGTTTGGTGCGTGGAAGAAGGGCGGGATGTTGGATTCCCGGAGGACGAAGGAATCGTGACAGCTGCCAGAGAATCTGGCGCACACGTGAAGGAATCTTTTGCGGTGGTCACAAACGAGCTGAGTGTTGATGGAATGATACCCCTTCCTGTTGATGAACAGTCCTGGCTCGTGTGAAGGTGCCCGTATTGCTATTTCGGTGCAATCGATTACAACCTGTACCCGTGGAAAGCCAGCCACAGTGTGGAATCCCATTGCCCTCTCTGTCTGGCTGAGGTCGTCCATGGTGAAGTTGACGTAATGCGAGGCCCTGCCTTATACACTTGTGTGCAGATGGCTGAGAGACCCCGGCAATGTCCCCGGTGGCACCCTGGAATGATCCGGAGGTGAAGAAGTTGAGGGCAGTGATGACTTTGACAGCAACAAGTAAGGAGATGCTGCTCGGACCAGCCGGGAGCAGCTCGGCATGAAGGAGGCTGCAGATGTCTGCAACTATCTGGCGACTGACTCTGAACCTCCATATGCATTGCTCCTCAGAGAGGTCCAGGAATCTGAGCCTCAGTCTGTAGACCCTGTGGCGAGGGTAGTGCCTCCTGCGACGTCACTCTCTCTATTGTTGCCCTCTGTGCTCTTGTGCAGGTGCCTGTGGCGCAGCACTGTGTTGTGGAGCTCCACGTGGTGGAGGTGGACACCGTGCCTGGCGAGGCTGGTGATGTTGCTCGTCCTCACATACAGTGGTGAATGCAGCCATGGCGCCCCCCCATCCTGACGGTGTGAGTTTGATTGAGGGGGTTCGCAAAGAAGTTAAATATGTTTGAACAGCAGAGTTTTGGGTGGAAAGTAAGAATTTTGAGTGACAGAATGCCCAGCTGCAATAAATGGCGTTTTATCCCCATCTGTCAAATAAGCATTTGCATCTCCCACTCGCTGCTGGCTGAAACACATCTGTTGCAACAGGGAGTGCTTCCCACAGCACAGGAAACACGCTGAGGATGCTTCAAAATCGCACCCCTGCCAAGATGTCGAGACAATTAAGTACTTCAAGTACTTCAACTAGCTGAGAAACTATGCAAATTATCATCCCGCCAGCTTTAATTGCCAGTGGGACTTACGCTATCGGGAGGCATGCGCACACCCTGACACTTCACTGGGGAACCTGGAAGTCGGCAGGTTGGAGCCGGGCTCCGAACTTGCTCGGGATTTCAGCGATTTTCAGAGCCCCCAACGCACCCGCTCCTTCACCCGAAAATCTAGCCCAAAGTGTCTGGAAAGGGATATAGATAGGTTAAGTGAGTGGGCAAAAATTTGGCAGATGGAGTATAATGTGGGAAAATGTGAAGTCATCCACTCTGGTAGGAAGAATTAAAAAGCAAAATATATAAATGGAGAAAGACTACAGAATGCTGCGGTACAGAGGGATTTGGGTGTCCTTGTACATGAAACACAAAAAAAAGCATACAGGTGCAGCAGGTAATTGGGAAGGCAAATGGAATATTGGCCTTTATTTCAAGGGGGATGGAGTATAAAAGCAGGGAAGTCATGCCACTACTGTACGTTGTGCTGGTGAGACCACACCTAGAGCACTGCGTACAGTTTTGGTCTCTTTAAGAAAGGATATACTTGCATTGAAGACGGTTCAGAGAAGGTTCACTAGGTTGATTCTGGGTATGGAAGGGCTTTCTTATGAGGAAAGATTGAGCAGGTTGGGCCTATACTCATTGGAGTTTGGAAGAATGAGAGGAGATCTTTTTGAAACATATAAGATTCTGAGGGGACTTGACTGGGTAAATGCTGAAAGGATGTTTTCCCTCAGAGGGGAATCTAGAACTAGAAGGCATAGTCCCAGAATATGGGGTCGCTCATTTAAGACGGAGATGAGGAGAAATTTCTTGTCTCAGAGAGTTGTGAACCTTTGGAATTCTTTGCCCCAAAGAGGCTGAGTCATTGAATATATTCAAGGCTGAGTTAGACAAATTTTTGATCAGCAAGGGAGTCAAAGGATATGAGGAACAGGTGGGAAAGTGGAGTTGAGGCCAGAATCAGATCAGCCCTGATCTCATTGAATGGCGGAGCAGGCTCGAAGGGCCAAATGGCCTACTCCTGCTCCTATCTCTTATGTTCTTAGGTTCTTATCTACCTTCGTGTCTTCTTGTCATTTTTTTTCGCTTTATTTTAATATTATGCATTTTAATTAAGTGAACTTTTCTGTACATGTACCGTTACCTTTGTAATTGACATGTAGATAATGAAGCAAACTCCTGGAGCTTGACTTTGAGACACGTATGAAATTATGCATCTGCCACATTTTCAGGCCTGAGTCTTACAATAGTTTGTTAGATCATACAGGCACTTGATTTTCAGACTGATGCTGTGCTTTTGTGAATAGACAATATCGATTTTTCAAATTCAAATATGAAAAGACGATGGGCTTTAGCTGCGTTTGCCCCCAGTTTTGTATTATCTGAGTCTAACCTGTGAAAATCCTCTTACTTTATCAGGATGAAAAACAAATTGTAATTCTGTACAGATTGGGGCAGGGCTCATCTGTTGATAACAATAGAAATGTTTTTATTTTAAATTGGAAATAATTAAATGCGAGGGGGCAGCCGTAAATATTTGGGACTTCTTGCATGCCAATAATATCTGGGACTCTTGTCAAATCATATTAAATAGATGTCCGTAATGTTCAGATGCTTCCTATCATGTCTTGCTGTCTTGTCCACCACACTTTACCAAGGTCAGATGGAGTGCGGGCACAATTTTGGTAAAACTGAAAGGGTTTTATTTAAAGCACAAGGGAAACAGTTTTTTTCACAGAACAGGCTCTGCTGCCAGCCATTCAAGGATGTACAATGCTGCATGTAGCCATAACATTACATTTTCTTGGCTTAGCTCATTGGACGCCATGTTTACAAAAGGCAATGAATTAATGATATACTTATCCTTCATACACAGTGCATCATGTTGTTTTGTAGGTATGGTTGCCTATTGTACACAGTGCTTAACATGGTATTAATACGTCTTCTCATGTCTGACATTATCATATATTCACTTAATATCTGAGACTGACACAGGATAGTTGAGGTATAAAAGGCTTGTTCAATGTTCTATGCCTATCTCAAAGGAGAAGACTTCAGAATTGTGAAATTGTATCTTCTCCAACCTTCACTCAGGAGGGGGGAAGAACTTGTAAGGATGTGCCAGAGGCCCCAGAAAATAGGCACCATTGATTTGCCCACGACCCTTTATTGGCTGGGGAGATTTTCTCATTTGTTTTCCAGATACTTGCCAGAGGTTTTACTGAGAACTATAGGTGAGTGACGTTCTGTGCCAGTAACTTTGCAGTGACAATGAGAAGCCTCACCTGCCATCTGTGCAAACTTGGAAAATGAGCCTTTGGAGATCTTCCTTACCACAGTTTTGATGAGCATCATATGATATTTAACACATCTTTCTTTGTGGTGATTACAAATATCATTTTAAACTTTCTCATCTCTCTCTTGTCATATGACTGTTGAAAACCAAGTTCTAGATCATTACACTTCTACTGAAATAATTTCTTGCCATTATCTAATACAGTGTGCATTAGGGAAGATGTAATTTTTAGACAGACAGAGATCAGGGCCTGTAATTATATTTCCAGTGCCAAGTGAGTGACTGTGACTACAGTGTGGAAAATCGAGCCCTGCGGTGCAGTATTGGTCCCGTCGCGCCCAGTCCACACAAAGAACATGTTTCATTTCACATCAATTTGTTTAACGAGTGAATTCATCTTAAAGCTGACCTTATATAATTGCCGCAGGTCGTCTAACAGCTCCTGATAAAAATGTATCCATTCAATAGATAATTAATATTTGAGTCATAGATTGTACGACATGCTGGGCCATTGACCTTTCAGAGATCGGCAATGCATGTACCCATCCAACCGCACTCTTGCCTGCTGTTAAATTTTTAACCAATCAAAAGCTGTTTTTTTAAAGTTGCTCCCTTCCCACCCCAAAAGTGGACAGGGTGAGCCAGGAGGAAGGAGAGAGAAGGGTGAGTAAAGAGCTGGATACCTACAAAACCAACTCAAACAGCTAAATTACCACAAAATCAATTGAAAGAGCAGGATTTCCCCTGCTGGGCATTCTGAGGGTTAAAAGCTAAGCAATTTATGACTGTACTCTGCTGTACAAAGCTTTTGAAGCACTTACCAGTTTATGAGTCAGTCTGTGCTATCAGCTCAGTTATATGGACCACAAAAATAAATATTGAAAAAGGATAAATTCAAGTTTATGAATTTCCCTCACTATAAGCAGTGTGAGAGAATAGATAGTGTATAATTAACAATTTAAATAGCTGACACCCTTTGGAGCTTGACGTATATATTGCATCCATGATCATTAAAAAAGTGTCGTAAGCATTTTAAAGAGAAATTGGAGTAAAGAACACAACAGAATTTGAAAGTCTTTATCAGTTGTACTTAATTTAGAAAATGTATTTCTGGGGAGCCAAATGCATTAAAATGATCACGTTAAAATTAAGCCACTCTAGACATCAGGTGCAGTGTAAACATAATGGCCGTGAATTTTCTTGTGGCAGAGACCTGGATGCTCTGACTCTGAGAGCTGCCGGTCAGCCTTGTGAGGAGTGGAATCTCTGCCCGACGAGGCAGTGCCAAGGCTGGGGATCTCTGTGCTGGCAGTTCCTGCTTCCCTCATCCAGAAAGGACCCAGTGTAATGCTGGAGGTCGGTGCGCAAAGAGAGATGAGATGTACCGACCTCCAGAGGATCACGAGGGGGCCTCCCCCTCAGGAAGGAAGGGACGTTTTTCTTAAAATTCTGGATCAGATCTTTACACATGGGGGACTGCATGGAGTCTCCGGAGGGGAGAGCCTGGGCATTCCCCCTGATGGTGACCAGGCACAGGATTTCCCGCAGCATGAAGCAGGTGGGCACCAGAGATGCACCCATCATGGCATGGGCCTGCCAGCCCTAATTGAGTGCTAATTAAGTGCCTTCCTGCAAAATCTGGTGGGGTCAGTGCTGAACAGCTGAAGATTCCAGAGTAACTGCCAGGATTGCAGCCTTAGAAGCTTCAGGGCCTGTGTTTAATTTTTAAACAGAGGTGAAAATGCACCTAACTCCTTGGACACAAAAAAATCTATCACATGTATTAGTCATCCATCAATTTATGTTTACATTTGGATAGCACTATGATTGAGGAGCCTGAACAGCCAGCCTGATCAGTATTGAGAATCTTTTGATCTGTTGATTGCCACGCTGAAAGATTTAAGCTGAAAACACTATGCTTACTCACTCATACCAGAACCTTTGTTCTGTCACAGGCCATTAGGCCGATCACTTCCAACCTTTACACATGGGTGTTGAATCACAAGCCAGCGGGCAGCCAGGAAAGGCTGGCCCAGTTTGTTACATTTCTGACCTTCATCTGTGGTATGGGAGGGTTGAACCATTGAAGCACCTCGGTCTCATTCCGCAGCAAAATCAAAATATACTCAGATAATATTTCTTTAGATTGACTGAAGAATATTACAAATTAAAACATGTTCTATGATATGTGCCTGTAGACTTCCTATTTAATTTATAACAGGATCTCCTGTACTGTTGAGTTACATACAAATTACAACACGGAAACAGGCCATTTTGTCCAACCAGTTCATGTTGGTGTTTAACCTCCACACAAGCAGTAGTCCTAATTCCATGCGCCCTCTCTATTCCCATATCCTCTTATTTTCCTTTCCTTCAATCACCTATCAAACCTATTCTTAAATGTTGACATGGTCTCTGCTTCAAACACTAACTCCAGTAGTGCACTCCACAGCCTCACAAGCCTCTTTACTGTTTATATCTATGTCCCCTCATTCTAGACCCCTTGATGGCTAAAAGCAGTCCTTTTCTATCGACTCTGTCCCATCCCTTCATAATCTTAAACACCTCTATCAAATCAGCCCTCAATCTCCTCTGATCTAATGAAAACAGCCCCAAAGTTTGTCAAGTCTTTCTTCATATTTGTATTTCCTCACACCAGGCAGCATCCCAATGAATCTGCACTGTACCCTCTCTATTGCTTCAACATCCTTCCTATATGTGACTGTCGTCTTACTAAGGTTTTATATAGATTCGCCATTACAACTTGACTTTTATATTCTATAACTCTTGCCATAAAACCCAGTATTCCTTTAGCCTTTTTTTAATGGTCCTATTAACCTGAGATACTGCTTTTAATGTCTTGTGAACCTGAAGCCCCCCCAAGTCTGCCTTTTTTCCCACATCACCCAGCTTTCCCCCATTCAAAGTATAATCATTACTTTTATTTATTTTATCAAAATGTACTACCTCACATTTACTGACATTGAATTCTGGCTGCCAGTTATTTTGTCCATTCCACCATTTTATCAATATCTTCTCACAGCTTTCTTTGGTCCTCAGAATTTTTTACTATGGGGTAACATTTCTGCAGGGGTTCTGAGCTCCTGCTGTAATGTCAGTGGGAGGTCGGCAGAAACCGCGGAGAAATGGTGTAAATGGCGTGCCACTCCGTTTTTTCGGGATTTCTCCGAGGTTGGGTGGGGAAGGAAGCTGTCGAGAGGACAGTTTTCATTTTTTGGGGTTGAATGTGACCTGTCGGCAGCTCCCTTCACATCCCCCCCTCCATCCATCTTGTTTCCTCTCCTATCCCTTCTCTTCTCCACTCCACCCTCCCCATTACAACCATCTATTACCCATTTCCATCACATTCATGACTACTTCATCTTTGCACAATCTCCTCATGTCTTATATCGTCTCCTTCATCCATACCTCAACTCTTCTATCCTATCCTCCCTGACATGCCATTTCTGCACCAACCCCCATTCCCTCACACCTCCCTTAGCATGCATCCTGTCCCCATAATCCATTGCCCACATCCACCATCCACACCCCATCGCCTGCTTTGCACAGCCTTCCTAACACTTGCTCTCACCCTTTCCTCAGTCCCTCATTCCTTGCTCTCCCCCTCTCCTGATGATCCGTGCCTTGCACTTTCCCCTCTCCTCAGCTGCTGCTCTCCCCATTCTCCCTCCCTCCCATCCCCTTCTTTTCCATCACTCTCCTGGCCCCTTCCTCTACCGCTCCATCGATCTCCCTAATGCTACTTCTGTCTTTCCCTATCATTTACCTCAGGAGACCCAGAGCCTGAGGAGGAGGGAGAATGGGGTGGATGGGTTCAATTTAAAATTCTTACCTATATTTATTTGGCCCAGGGAATAAAATTCTACTAAAACCTAAATAACACTTTACCTGCAATGCCACTTAGAGAAACAGATCAGGAAGGTGAAGCTCGAAGGAGCAGCAGCACCACCTAGCATTGACAGGACTGAAAGGTGAATGTGATGGTAAGTGTACAGAGTAATACCCAGGTGTTACCCCAGATGTTACAAGAGGCATGCCAAAATTGTGGGACCCAGGCATGACACATTCGTGACACAGAAAGTAAATATAACAAATAAGAAGTGCACATTGGAGACAAGAAATGTGCTGAATATCTAAAGCTACTTGGGTGGATGTCCTTGTGCTGGTGAGCAGATATGCTCGATACAGTAATGGGATGCTTGGTGCGCTGCTACTACTTGCCAAGGGGCTGTGTGCAGGCAAGTCCCCATAGGGACAGAAAAGTCAAAGAAGATCCTGGAAACACATAAAAAGGAAAGTGATACATGAAGGAAGTTAGATGATGGTCGTCCTGAACTGGCATTGGCAAGAATATTGCATGGTGCAGCTGTTTATGGAAAGCTTCTATGGTGTTCCTTCTGTTAGGTTGTTAGATTGCAGTATGTAGGAAGGAACCCGAGGACACAAACCCTGGTATGGATTCAACCTCCTGCTTTTCCATCTCCAGCCAACTCCTGTCTGTAATATCCCTGAATTTTCTATGGCCCGCTACTTGAAGAGGTGAGGTCTTTGACTGAGACTTCGCCAACTCGCATTGCAAAGACATACCTGCAGTTGTGAGCTGCTTTCTTCTGTAAGGTACAAAAACAGCAATGAAGCAAATGAGAGCGTGTGTATAGTGCCAGCCACCATGTGAGAAGGAGGACTGGTAAGAAAGAGATGTGGATCATGTAGTTGAGGTGCCTTGGTGGTTGGGAGCATGAACGCGGAGGTGGGCATGCTTGTTCTGGAGAGAAGACTGGTCTTTGAGGAAGAGAAAGATGACTGAAGCCTGAAGTAATTGTGGATCTGTGCTAAAAAATAGAGATGGTGAGGGATAGAATGCATAGAACTTCAGAGAACCATCACCTAGTTCTTCATGAAGATGGCAGCCTGCAGAAGCCTTTCTTTTTTTTATTCGTTCAGGGGATGTGGGCATCGCTGGCGAGGCCAACGTTTATTGCCCATCCCTAATTGCCCTTGAGAAGGTGGTGGTGAGCCACCTTATTGAACTGCTGCAGTCCGTCTGGTGAAGGTTCTCCCACAGTGCTGTTAGGAAGGGAATTCCAGGATTTTGACCCAGCGACAATGAAGGAACGGCGATATATTTCCAAGTCGGGATGGTGTGTGACTTGGAGGGGAATGTGCAGGTGGTGTTGTTCCCATGTACCTGCTGCTCTTGTCCTTCTAGGTGGTAGAGGTCACGGGTTTGGAAGGTGCTGTCGAAGAAGCCTTGGCGAGTTGCTGCAGTGCATCCTGTGGATGGTACACACTGCTGCCACTGTGCGCTGGTGGTGAAGGGAGATTATGTTTAAGGTGGTGGATGGGGTGCCAATCAACCGGGCTGCTTTGTCCTGGATGGTGTTAAGCTTCTTGATTGTTGTTGGAGCTGCACTCATCCAGGCAAGTGGAGAGTATTCCATCACACTCCTGACTTGTGCCTTGTAGATGCTGGAAAGGCTTTGGGGAGTCAGGAGGTGAGTCACTCGCCACAGAATACCCAGCCTCTGACCTGCTCTTGTAGCCACAGTATTTATATGGCTGGTGCAATTAAGTTTCTGGTCAATGGTGACCCCCAGGATGTTGATGGTGGGGGATCCGGTGATGGTAATGCTGTTGAATGTCAAGGGGAGGTGGTTAGACTCTCTCTTGTTGGAGATGGTCATTGCCTGGCACTTATCTGGTGCGAATGTTACTTGCCACTTATCAGGCCAAGCCTGGATGTTTTCCAGGTCTTGCTGCGTGCGGGCTCAGACTGCTTCATTATTTGAGGGGTTGCGAATGGAACTGAACACTGTGCAATCATCAGCGAACATCCCCATTTCTGACCTTATGATGGAGGGAAGGTCATTGATGAAGCAGTTGAAGATGGTTGGGCCTAGGACACTGCCCTGAGGAACTCCTGCAGCAATGTCCTGGGGCTGAGATGATTGGCCTCCAACAACCACTACCATCTTCCTTTGTGCTTGGTATGACTCCAGCCACTGGAGAGTTTTCCCCCTGATTCCCATTAACTTCAATTTTGCTAGGGCTCCTTGGTGCCACAATCGGTCAAATGCTGCCTTGATGTCAAGGGCAGTCACTCTCACCTCACCTCTGGAATTCAGCTCTTTTGTCCATGTTTGGACCAAGGCTGTAATGAAGTCTGGAGCCGAGTGGTCCTGGCGGAACCCAAACTGAGCATCGGTGTGCAGGTTATCGGTGAGTAAGTGTCGCTTGATAGCACTGTCGACGACACCTTCCATCACTTTACTGATAATTGACAGTAGACTGATGGGGCGGTAATTGGTCGTATTGGATTTGTCCTGCGTTTTGTGGACAGGACATACCTGGGCAATTTTCCACATTGTCGGGTAGATGCCAGTGTTGTAGCTGTACTGGAATGTTTTGGGATCCCAATTATGTGTTCTATGATTTACTTGTTTGTTGAATGGGATTTGCTTTAGTGGCATTCCCAGAGAGTTTTTGGATGGTGCAGGGGGGTAATCGACTATGGTATAACGGGGTACCCTGATCCTGACAGCCTTTGAAAGCATTAATATCTTCAAAAACACCCAGAAGTGTCACCTGCCTCAGACTGAATGAATTGTGTATGCACCCTGGTTGTTTCACATTTCCCCTCCCCCCATGATGCAATGCCTATTATCACATTCAATTTGAACACTGAGCAAACAGAATCCCCTTTCAGTTCATCAAAAACAAAATACTGGAAATCTGGAAGAAAAACAGAAAATTCTTGAAACACACAGAAAGTCAGGTAACATCTGTAAAGAAGGGAAGAATGTTAACATTTCAGGCATAACCCATACTTTCCTTTCAGTTCATGCAAGGGGTACATCTTTCCTGAGAATGATGTGGAGATGCCGGTGATGGACTGGGGTTGACAATTGTAAACAATTTTACAACACCAAGTTATAGTCCAACAAATTTATTTTAAATTCCACACGCTTTCGGAGGCTTCCCTCCTTCCTCAGGTGAACCGTATGGAAACATTTCCATACCGTTCACCTGAGGAAGGAGGGAAGCCTCCGAAAGCTTGTGGAATTTAAAATAAATTTGTTGGACTATAACTTGGTGTTGTAAAATTGTTTACAATTTCCTGAGAATGTGAGGGGCTACGCGCAATGTCATCCACTAACCCCTGCATTTTGGGCAATCCAGCTATATGGAAAAAGCCAACGGCTCGAATCTGCTGATCCTGAGGGAACAAAGGGAATCTGATATATTACTCCATCATTTCAAAAATGGCATTGGTGATCTGCTCAATACACTGGTCCACATCAGACTGGCTGATGCTGCTGACATCTCCAGCTGCATCCTGGAATGAGCCTGTTGTGTAAATATTTAAGGTCACATTTCTTTCAGTTCCATTGACAGAGCAATGTCTGCCTACGAAAGTGGCTGCAGGTCTTGCAGCAGATCACAGAGTTCCTGTACTATTTCATGCCAAGACTCAGGTGACAGATGCACTGATCGTCAGTAAGGTCTTAAAGCTCCTTCAACACCTGTACGCTCACCTGGCTGAGATTGAGCCTTCCTTCAGTGGTCGCCCATCTCTCCTGATCTTTTATCAATATATCAGATTCTTCTTCCTCAAAGTAAGGCAAAGGTCTCCCAAATGGCACGCCAAATTTAGCACTGGGAGGTGGAACAATACAGAACATAGTCTCCCTCTTTAATTGTAGACGACTGCAACCATCAAGTACTGAAGCAGCAAAATAATCTTCACAGCCGAAACTGAATGATATAACACTTACATAACAGCCCATGTTATCACTGAAATGCAGCCGGGCATTTCAGAGGCGGGCTGCCAAGATCCCACTGGGCAGGAAGCAGGAAAGCATCTAACATCATTTTTAGGGATGTGGATCCAGCATTAGGCTATCCTGCTCCTGTGCCACTATACTGCATTTTGGTTGTGGCCAGCTGTTAAGCAACTGACTCAATGGGCTGGATTTGTCTCTGAAATTGGGCATTTGGCGGCAGAAAATCAAGAAGAATTGAGTAGACAATCCACCGCCGCATCCCCATAGATTTCCAGGGAAGGCTGTTAACCTCCCCTTGACCAGCCCATCACATGTAAATGATGGCAAGAAGTCAGGGTCTAGCAACCCACCTGATTTCCCTCTCTTCCACTACCGATACTGCCAGCCCCAGGAACTGCTAGGAAAGGGATGGTGGTAATTCCTGGGATAATGCCAGTAAATCTACTGATGCTGAACCCTCTTTTCGGAGGGAGAAGACCTCGTAGTGGACACCTCTGCCTCTCCTCTGGCCCAACAATCTTCCCTTTTTGTAGACCTCCGACCAAGCTTCATCTCTTCGGGGTTCTTCTACCCCCATTAAAAGAGCTCCTTCATTTTCTACTGTTCAGCAGTGGCATACTCCATCTTAGTGCTGGGAGCCTGTCACTGCATAGGTAATGACCCCAGAACCCATGAGAAGGAGAGAAATCCAGGCCAATCTACACTGCCTACTTGAGTGGTAGAAATGATTAATATCCTAATCTTCAAATGCGCCTGCCTGGTCTTCAAAGAACAGACAGAAATACAAACAAGACACACCCCTGAATTATTCAGTTCCCTGTTTTGACTGCCTGTTTCATGTGAGGTGGCAGAAAGGAGCTCCATAGAGTCTTTGCCATGTAATGTAGCATCAATTATTAGAATGAACTTCTAAGGATGGGCGACTCATATTGTTTTGAAACACTTTATATGATATGTAAGTATTGTATGGCTAGCTTTTCACTGCATGGTTCTGCTTCTGTGTAATTTTCATACTTGTAAGTAAATTAGACTATTAAGGGATGATTTTCCAAATGTGTGTTCCCATAATGAAGCCTCACCAATCAGGAATGCATATTGGGAAATTGCAGGCATACTGTCCGTGATTTTCCATCCATAATGGATGGGGAACATGTCTGCATTTCCCAGTGCCTCCTCCTGGTGGGCAAAGCTCTGTGACAGAAGCATGGACAAGAAATTGGTTGATTATGGCTTATGACCTGTGAACTTAGCAGGGAGTGCTTCAGGGGAAGCTACGATCGAGAGGGAGGGAGCAGCTTTCATGGCCAATCCCTGGACAGGGAGAGCTAGGAGGGGGAATGAAGTGATGCCTTTAGCTTTATGTCCAGCTAGGAAACAAAGAACAGGGGAACACATGATCTAGTTGAGTTCTAGAAAATCTGTTGAGGGAGGTGGACAAGGTGCAAGTCCGTCTTAAGTTAGAACTGGTCAAGACTAAAGGAGGGCTGACCAGAAAAGTGATATTTAGCCCACTAACTGGGGCAATGTGGTGTCTTTATTATTTTCTTTGGTACAGAAGGTGATGCTGAATTAAGTCGAAGTATGCCGAGATTGAGTACAAACATTACTCTGTTCGCTTAACAATTGTAAATTAAACCAGTTTGTTCATTTACTTTTGGCTTTATCTTGCAAACGTGTTTATCAGTCTACCTTTTGAAAGATTGGAGAAGGTAGCATTCAGTTCATACAACAAGGGGCTTCATTGTTATGACCCTGTAAATCACGTAATCTTATGACTTGATATTGAGGAGTAAAGGTAAATTCCTGACCATAAGGGATGTAGGATATGTTTATGGGAGAAACCGGTAATGCTGAACCCGGGAGAATATCTAAAGTACAACTGAAATTTATAACAATCACCTATTAGAAGGCTAGGATTTTGCTATATCCTGTTCAAGATTGCAAGAGATGTACTTGAAGACCCTCTCTAGATATCGGGGTGGTATTCAAGTCCTGGATGGTCTTGGACTTTACAGAAATTTCAGAGTTGCTGAGGGGAAATAACACTTTTGACATTTAAGAGGAAACCAAAAAGTCAATTTTAACTGGGAGTGGGATTGGTGTGTGGGGGGCCCGAAGCAGGTGGTGCATCCGGAAGGAGAGAACGGAGTGAGGCTCTGCTGATTTTAGCTGCCAGCCCTTGTTTTAATACTTGACATCTGTCTCCTGCCTGAAGCCAGCAGGAATGACATCAAGGAACGGAGCAGGAATTGGGTGGGATCTGGACACCACCCGGGAGTAAGGGAGCGGTGCCTGGCATAAGGTAAGTGCTGAAGGAGGTTACCCAAACAAACGGTGTGGGAAGGAAGAGAGAGGGCAGGTGCATTGGAGGCTCAAGGATTCCTTCCAGGGCTCGGAGGAGCACTCCTGCTCCTCCTGACTCCCAAGGAATCCTTCCGAAAATTAAACTGTAAAACTTATCTTGACCTCTCCTGGCCATTCTGCTGCTTCCTGCCAGGTTTCTCTGGTAGGTTTGCCTCCCCCAGAGTCGTACTTTAAAATAGTGTCACAGCACCGATGACATCTGCCTGTAGCAGGAGCTTCAACCGACTTGAAAATTGGCAAAGAGAAAATGACACCAGGCAGGAACGGAACGACGTCAGGCGGGTAAGTTGACTCACCCAATTTTAATCCCTTCCACACACCATTCTCACCTGGCAGGAGGTGGGGGGAGGTGTTGGGTTAAATTCCTCGCCAAACTTCTAAGAGGCAGCTTTTGTAATGGAGGAGATATGGCAGTTGTATTTGCAATCAGAAGGGATAGTGAAGCCAAGAATGTTGATACAGGAGGATGGAACTATCAAAAGCTGGTTACTTTTGGTTGGATTTACAACAGACAGGAAAAAAAATGTTGGGCTATATCCACTGACACTTTCCCACTGTTCTTGCTGGGGATGGGTGAAAGACTGCCAACTGTGCTTGAAATCACAGCAAAAAAGGGGACAAGAGGCATCCAATTTCTGACAGTCTACTAATGGATCTGTTTCCATGTGCAAAGGCATTCTACAAGGATGTCTGAGACTAATGTTTGCAGCTTAAAGGTGGGTATGTATTTATGTTTTCTGGTTTATCAATCTAAGGATGCATCCTTGCTCCCTGAAGGTTTATGCACCCATATCTAATTATCAGAGTAAGACTTTAGATTCAGAACTACATCAGTTTTAGAAAGTTTAAACCTAGAACCTAAATCACCTGCAAAGATTCAAACGTAAGATAGTTAATTGGTTGGAAAAACTAACATTGGAAAGACTCTATTTTCTGTTTTCATCCGAGTCAGCTTGGTGAAGTCAAAATGTGATGCTTTTTGTTTTCTTTCCTTCCAGTTTCTTCAAGCAGGCACCAATCCCAGAGATGACATAGCAACAGAGGCCTATGAAGATGAACTAGACATGGGCAGATCAGGGTCATACTTGAACAGCAGCATCACCTCAGCCTGGAGTGAGCACAGCCTAGATCCTGACGACATTAGGGTAAAAATTAGTAGATAATTGGGTTTCTTAATTTCTTTCTCCCTGTAAACACCAAGCCGTGCTAGTTTGTTTTTGTTGCAGATACCGGATGAAATCGGCTGGTTCAGTAATATTAATGACAGTGGTGTTAGGTCATGTGATACTCTTATTGGGAAATACACCAAAGTGAGCAAAGGTTGTGTTTCTTGTCCATGTTCAGAAACTCCCTCACTTTGGACTGAGGGAGTTGAACCATCTGTGACAAGACCTATCTATCCATAGGGATAGATAGAGTCTTCCTGTCGAAGCAGCAAGGCCCCAGCTTAGTGCTGCTTCCATTTTTAAACTTCTAATTTGAACAAGTTGCTGAACAATTAATGTAAAAGAACGATATCCTTGTTGCTAATCTACATTTATATCCAATTAATATAAAGCTAATGTCATACCAAGCATGTCGGAATATTTTCTAATGAATTCCAATGTTTCAAAAATATTACTCTAAAGATACTTATCCCATAATTGGTAACTGCAATACCTCATATTAGAAGTGCTCTTAAGAGACCATTGATGAAAATATGATGAATTTTTCCAAGAAACTTTACAGAAAGGCTGAAGTAAAGGAAACAAACAGCAGCCTAAGTCAATTTTACAATAATTCATAAGTATAATTTATATAGACCAACAAAATAGGATTATTTTAAATTTGCGATCATCATTGATTTCATTGCTGAATTGGCACTCTTATTTTTCTGAAAGCAAATGTATAATTTTGTGCAGATCATATGTTGCATGTTATATGGTGTCTGTTGCAAATTGTACTCAGGCATAAGCTTTTACTGTTTTCAATATGCAGGATGAGCTGAAGAAACTGTATGCACAGCTGGAAATCTACAAAAGGAAAAAGATGACGGCTAATAACCCACATTTACAAAAGAAGAGAAGCTCTAAGAAAGGTTTAGGACGGTCAATTATGAGGCGCATCACTGAGATCCCAGAGACAGTGGGTAGGCAATGCAGCAAAGAGGACAAGGAGCATACAGACCCCTCTATAGCCAGGAACAGCATCAGTATTGGTAGGAGGAATCCATTTGATCCCACTAGCTCCAGTGTGAAAACAAAAGAAGACTGTCTGAAAAATAAAGCATTACTACTGCAAAAATCTCTCAGTAGCTATGACCATGTGAGAGATCAAGGTGAAGATTCCAACACCTCTGCGGCAGACAAGATTGATCTTTCCAGCACAGAAGCTGGACTGTTAGATTCACTAATGGGAAAAAAGTTAGTCAAAAAGACCAATGAGAATGCAGACGACGTTTCTACAGAATCCGTTCCTCTAGTATGTAAGTCTGCTAGTGCACATAATTTAAGTGCGGACAAAAAACCCTTGCATCCAAGAACATCCATGTTGCAGAAATCCCTCAGTGTCATTGCCAATGCAAAGGAAAAAACATTGGGAATGACAGGCAAAACACAAAGCATGGAGGAACACACAAAATATTATAAAGGACAGCAGAGAAGTAAAGATACTAGTAAAAGTCATTCCTCAACAGATAAAAATGAAATGGGAGCATCCCAACCAAAAAACTCTCTGAGCCACTCTTCGATTTCTGAGGAGGCAAAAAAAGCTCCAAAAGCTGGAATAATGAAGCAACATACTAGTAGTCAGTCTACGGTTAGTCCAGATACAGCAAACTCTCTGCTGGGTGATCCATTTGACAGAGCTGAAGTCTGTCCATGGGAGCTACAAGACCGGCCACTTACTCCTTCAGAAGCAAAAGTTCAAAAACATGTATCTATTGCACCAGTGGAATCACAAAATATTCATAGTTCCCATTCAAATGTGAAGGTACAGAACACCAACAAACACAAGTCTGTGGAGAATGTTACTAAACAAAAACAGGCAACTCAAGGCAATATTGAGAAATCTGAAGTGTGTCCCTGGGACTTTGAGGAGCCACAATCAACCTTGCCAGAGGATAGGAAGACTACTGAAAGTCTTTCAATTGCAAAAGATATGGATTCAAATAATGTAACCAAAGTTATTGAGATTTGCCCTTGGGACTTCAAGGAAATGCCAAGCAAGGCATCAGAGAAAAGCCAGATTGTGAAAGGGGAAGGGAAGAAAGGAGTAGCTTTGGGAAATGGAAAGGACAAAGGGACCAAGCCAGAACCCTTAACATCAAGCAGTAGCCTACAGCAAGCTTCTATTAATAGAGCAGATGTTTGTCCTTGGGATTTTGAACCACCAGAGTCATCAGAATCAGAAAAGAGTCCAGCTTCGACTGCCTCAGCCTCTTTATTAAGCTCCATCTCCCAGAAAAAGTCGACGGTGAAAGGGTTTGGAATATCTGTGAAAACCTTGGTATCTGCAGGAAAAGGGAAGGACACAGAGAAAGCAAAAGAAAGAAAAGAAGATAAGGTAAAAGTGAAGGGCAAGTACAAGGAAAAAGACACGAAAGATAAAGTGCCAGAAGTACCAGTGGACAAATCGAATGTGGCTGAAAGATGTCCCAGGGAAGTCGAAATAACCCGTGGTTCTGCAACTGGAAAGAGCAAAAATATAACCAACAATGAATCAGGAAAGGAAAAAGGCAAACGTGCTGAAGAATGTCCTTGGGATGCTGAGGAAAGCAGTCCCACTCTACAAGTAGCAGAAAGAAGCACAATTGCAACTAAGGACAATAAAATTTCACATGGCATAGATGTAGACACATCAAAAATGGCCTCAATCTGTCCTTGGGATTTTGGCGATCAAATATCAGGAAAAGATGTGTGACAATAAATCTGGTCAACTAGCTCCTGAACAGTGAAAGTTTTCATATCATGAAACTAAGAATTCCATATCAACAACACGTACTTTATTAAAAGAACTCATAGAAACAGTGAAAGCAGGATTCAAGTTAAGATTCCAATTTGTATGACAGTCTTCATTTCCTCAGTTTTCTTTCATCTGCATACATTCTAAGAAGAACATATTCAGTCAGATGTACATGCATTCATGAATGCTCCAGCATTTAGAAAACACTTATGTGACAGAACCACTCTAATTTATGCAATGGTCCTGTACTGTTACACCAACCTGAAGCACCTATTCTAACTAATGGGAGCCTCTTTTCCTCTGTTTATTAACCAACAACATGACAACAGTGAGCTTAGATTTCACCCACAAGCCATAACCTTTTTGAAATACTATTGTATTCAGTGTGATTTATATCGTGGATCTTTTGTTTTAACTGGTGTTTACAGAGTCTTATGTACTCCCTGAGAATTATAGTTTGGTATTAATAGCTCTTCAAGATTTTTTGATATGAAGCAGTAGGTTGCTGTGGTTTTCTCCCCCAAAGATTATTCCTAGTGCACATAGCTACTGTTAATAGTGGAATCCGTGGTCCTACTTAGCTTAGTGAAAATATAACCAACTTCAGCTTACTTTGTATTAGCTGATTCTTTCCCACTCCCTAATCCCTGAATATGAAGATTTGCTGTATTACATGACAATCCTCGGTTTGCACATTTTTAATCAACTTATTTGTGCAAATTTATTTAAAGGTATTATGGCTTTAAACAAGAACTCATTATCGGTTGAATCATAAACTTCAACTATCTTTAGCTTTGCAATATTTAGCACCTAAAAGGATCAAATCTGTAACCTCATATATTTGCTTCTGTGTTTCTGCATGCAAAATGACTGGTAGGACTGACATCTTGCTAAACCTCTGACCTTTAGCATTTGGACTGTACTGAGTTGTATAGTGAGTGAGACTGTATCCTGTACACTGTATTCTGTGCTTGTTATATCTACTGACAAGCTCTGGCACCCACCAGGGAATATTTGATAGATCTCTTTTATGGTTTGTGGCAGCATGTAAATAAGGTACCTTATCTGCAATAAAATTACATTTATATTAAACAAATTTTACATGTATTTGTTTATGATTTCTGGAGAGAAAACTTTAATTAACTGCTTAATGAGATGGCACAACTGCACGGTGATGGGATTAAAATATCACAACTGAAGTACAGTGATGAAAACAGATAAAATGGTTCTTTATTTGGTGTTTACTCATAGGATTAAATAAATGTTGTATTTGCAAATTTATAATAAAAGAACAGGACACAGGGAAAGATACCTGCAACATGATAACTGCTGCAATGACTCATTTTAAATTAAAAGAATGAAATCATTATGTTGGGACATCTTTAGGAGTTTCTCAGCTGACTCAGGTTTCCCCCTTTCGCTACAGATAGAATAATTGTCATTGCCTGTCACTACCTAGAACAAGAGGAGGCCATTCAGCCCCTCGAGCATGTTCCACCATTCAAATACGTCATGGCTAATGTGTACCTCAACACCATTTACCTGCTTTTGTTTGATACCCTTACCTAAGATAAAATCTACCTATCTTAGTCTTGAAAATTTCAATTGACTCAGCATCCACAGCCTTTCTGGGGAGCGAGTTCCAAATTTCCACTACCCTTTGTGTAAAAAAGTGCTTCCTGATTTAACTATTAAATGGCCTAGCTCTAATTTTAATATTATGAACACATTCAATGTACTGCTCTGTACTAGGTTTTTTTTTTAAATCCCTGCTTCTCATCTCAATGCCAATTTAAAATCTGAAACTGAAACAATTTTGCTTGATATCTTATGTTTTCATATAGTACATTAGTATATTTTGGATCATAACCATTGCGATGTAATATTAAGTTATTTAAGACTGGTGACATATTTTTGAGGCAATCTATAGAGATTGTTTTATTGAAGTTTGGATTTGCAATCTGGTTATTCCAAGTCTGAGTTGGGAAAAATACTGACACTCTGAGGGTGGCCAGTAAAGCTTCCTTAGACTACTAGTAAAACAGACAAAGAATGAGGTAGTCATCTGTCATTCTCCAAAATGCGCTTTTCAGCGCATGTATCAATGACTTGGATGAAGGAATAGAGAGTTGCCTATCCAGGTCTGCAGGTGACACTAAGTTAGGAGGCACAGTAAGCTGTGTGGATGAGAGCAGGAAGTTACAAAGGCACCTAAACAAACTAGGTGGCGAAACTATGGCAGATGGAGATCAATGTGGGGAAGTGTGAGGTTTGGATATGAGAAAGGCAAATCTGAATATTTTCTTAATAGTGAGAGACTAGGAGCTGTGGAGGAGCAAAAGGATGTAGGTACACATGTACACAAATCAGTAAAAGCTAGTGCAGAGGTACAACAAATAATCAAAAAGGCGAATGGAAAGTTGGCCTTTATCTAAAGGGGTTTGGAATTCAAAAGTGAGGAAGTTGTACAGAGCCTTGGTTAAACCCCATCTGGAGTACTGCATTCAGTTTTGGGCACTGAACATCTGGAAAGATATATATCAGGAAAGATTAACCCTTGCAGGTTTATCCTAAGCTCCTACTCCCCCACCATACCGATCAGAATAGTTTATCCTATGAAAGTGAATAGAACCACAAATGACAGATCATATAATATAGTATTAACATTGGAAGGAGGGGCACAGACATCTTCCTGGAGTAACTTTGGCCCCAGAATGACAATGACTGATCACTTCGATATGTCAGACTTGTGACTAAATTTGTCTGTATCACCTATGACAGCTCCACTTTAAGGTGTATTCTCGGGTATCCTGTGGCACCAGTTTGTATGAAATTCCTTTGTCCATTATTCTAATGGAGATACTAATCTATTTTAAACGGGTTAATACCTTGTTAAAATTGCGGAATGACTCACACTATTTTTTCAGCACATCCTATTTTTGGGTAAGAAAATACTAAACTACCTTGTTCTCAAAGATCTGTGAAGTAATTCATCTCATGTCTGATGTGTCAATTTGAGTATTGAAAATTATAAATAATGGGATGACCCACAACACAAACAGCAATTTCTGGGTCCTGCCAAAGAACTTTGTACAAAGCCATTAAGCTTTTTTAAACTGATGTTACACAGCGTGATTTCATCCCAGTGGCATCTTACCCTGTCACAGGAAAAATATGTCCCAAAAGTAATGGTGCATAGAACAAGGCCAACTTACAATGTGTACCAAATGAGCTTTATGTTTAATTAGTTGTTAACTACAAGAGGTTGAATGTGTCTTTGCTATCTTGAAAATCATCCCCACAAAATGATGCAATAAGAATATATTCTGTCCAGGACTGTTATTTATTGCTACCTTTATTCCAATGCTGTGTAGAAAGTGGTGAAATGAAACACAAAGTACAGGAATACTCTGCTCAACGTAGAACAAAGTCAGATATCTGATCGATGCAAATCAGAATCCAAGCCCCCTGCGGTACCCAGAAATTGCTGTTTGTGTTGTGGGTCATGTCATTATTTATAATTTTGAATACTCAAATTGACATATCAGACATGAGATGAATTACTTCACAGATCTTTGAGAACAAGGTAGTTTAGTATTTTCTGACCCAAAAATAGGATGTGCTGAAAAAATAGTGAGTCATTCTGTCAATTATTTCTGTAGTGATATAGCATTAGATAATCAGTTACAGTACACCAGATGGATACATTTGATTTTATGCCTAAAGGGTAAAGCAAGAGACATTTTGCATGCCCACATTGGAGTGTTAGTGTGATGACATATTCTGTCATGATTACAGCCAGGGTAATTTGGAAAGGCATCAAGCAGAGATGAAGAACCCCCCTAAGGACAGGTTGGAGACAGAAGAGCTAGTCAACCAGTTCTTGCATGTCCCCAGCCTATCATATCAGAATAACATAGCCAGCAGCCTGAAAGTAGGTTATCCTTTGACTCCCAGCAAAGCAATTGGTACTTGATACAGGGCTCTCCTCCACCTCATCCTAAATGTTAGATATGGTGAGAGGGAACTACAAAGGGTTTAAAAACCAAAGCAAGGTAAAAATAGGAAGTCAGGCAGAACTTCTTTTACACACATTGCAATAGAGTTGTGGAACAAGTTACTAGAGAGGCCATTGAAGTGAACAGTATAAATGGAATCAAAGGGCAACAAGATGTCTTTCTGGAGAGAGAAAGGATTGAGGCATTGAAAGATATGAGGGCCAATTTTCTTCAGCCCTGCTCCCAATACCACTTGAGAAATAGGTGATGTGCAGATCAAAAATGGGAACTAATGCCTTTGCTACAATTCTGCTCCAGAATAGCATCCAAACTTCTTCTATAGCTTTTCTGATATCTGCATCTGACTGTGCTCAAAGAGAGTACAGTAATGTAAATTGCGTGCAAATGAATGTCAGAGGGCTTTGCACACAGATTTCCTCTAATGGTGCTGGTTAAAAATCAGGACAAACTGAACTCATAAAAACTTAGCACTACTACTTCCTGTTTAGGCATTAGGAGGAGGGGGGGGGGTAAAATTACACCAAGTTACATTGAATCTACAGCACAGGAACAGGCTATTCGGCCCATCTGGTCTATGCTGGCGTTTATGCTCCACACAAGCCTCCTCCCTCCCCTCTTCATCTAACCCTATCAGCATACCTTCTATTCCTTTCTCCTTCATGTGTTTATCCAGCTTCCCCTTAAATGCATCTATGCTATTTGCATCAACTACTCCTTGTGGTATCACATTCCATATTCTCACCACTCTTTGGGTAAAGTAGTTTTTCCTGAATTCCCTATTGGATTTATTAGTGACTATCTTATATTTATGTTCTCTAGTTCTGGTCTCCCACACAAGTGGAAACATTTTCTCTATGTCTACCCTATCAAACCCTATCATTATCTTAAAAACCTCTATCAGGTCACCCCTCAGCCTTCTCTTTTCTAGAGAAAACAGCCCCAGCCTAATCAACCTTTCCTGATAAGTATATCCTCTCAATTCTGGTATCATCCTTGTGAATCTTATTTGCGCCTTCTCTAATGCCTCTGGTGACTAAAGTAGTGGACAGGGGAATGTCAATGGATGTTATTTATATGGACTTCCAGAAGGTATTTGATAAGGTCCCACATAAGAGACTGTTAGCTAAGATAGAAGCCCATGGAATCGAGGGAAAAGTACGGACTTGGTTAGGAAATTAGCTGAGTGAAAGGCGACATAGAGTAGGGATAATGGGTTGGTACTCACATTGGCAGGATGTGACTAGTGGAGTCCCGCAGGGATCTGTGTTGGGGCCTCAATTATTCACAATATTTATTAACGACTTAGATGAAGATATAGAAAGTCTCATATCTAAGTTTGGCGATGACACAAAGATTGGTGGCATTGTAAGCAGTGTAGATGGAAACATAAAATTACAAAGTGATATTGATAGATTAGGTGAATGAGCAAAACTGTGGCAGATGGAATTCAATGTAGACAAATGTGAGGTCATCCACTTTGGATCAAAAAAGGATAGAACAGGGTACTTTCTAAATGGTAAAAAGTTAAAAACAGTGGATGTCCAAAGGGACTTAGGGGTTCAGGTACATAGATCATTGAAGTGTCATGAACAGGTACAGAAAATAATCAATAAGGCTAATGGAATGTTGGCCTTTATATCTAGAGGACTGGAGTACAAGGGGGCAGAAGTTATGCTGCAGCTATACAAAACCCTGGTTAGACCGCACCTGGAGTACTGTGAGCAGTTCTGGGCACCGCACCTTCGGAAGGACATATTGGCCTTGGAGGGAGTGCAGCGTAGGTTTACTAGAATGATACCCGGACTTCAAGGGTTAAGTTACGAGGAGAGATTACACAAATTGGGGTTGCATCCTCTAGAGTTTAGAAGGTTAAGGGGTGATCTGATCGAAGTTTATAAGATATTAAGGGGAACGGATAGGGTGGATAGAGAGAAACTATTTTCGCTGGTTGGGGATTTTAGGAGTAGGGGGCACAGTCTAAAAATTAGAGCCAGAACTTTCAGGAGTGAGATTAGAAAACATTTCTACACAGAAAGGGTGGTAGAAGTTTGGAACTCTCTTCCGCAAACGGCAATTGATACTAGCTCAATTGCTAAATTTAAATGTGAGATAGATAGCTTTTTGGCAACCAAAGGTATTAAGGGATATGGGCCAAAGGCAGGTATATGGAGTTAGATCACAGATCAGCCATGATCTTATTAAATGGCGGAGCAGGCACGAGGGGCTGAATGGCCTACTCCTGTTCCTATGTTCCAATGTTCCTATGAGACCAGAACTGTTCACAGTACTCCAGGTGTGGTCTAACCTAGGTTCTATACAAATTTAACATAACTCTTTTTTTCAATTCTATCCTTCTTGAAATGGACCCCAGTGCTTGGTTTGCTTTTTTATAGCCTTATTAACCTACTTTTAGTGATTTGTGAATAGGTATCCCTCGATCCCTTTGCTCCTCTATCCAGTTTAGACTCTTATTATCCAAGCATCATGTGGCCTCTTTATTCTTCCTACCAAAATGCACCACCTCATACTTATCTATATTGAAATTCATTTGGCAATTACACGCCCATTCTGCAAGTTTATTAATGTCTTCTTGTATTTTGTCGCATTTTTTTTTGTGTTAACTACACACCCCAATTTGATGTAATCTGCAAATTTTGAAATTGTACTTCCGATTCCAAGTCCAAATCATTAATGTAAATTGTGAACAACAGTGGCCCCAGCACCGATCCCTGTGGAACACCATTTCCCACCTTTTGCCAGTCTGAGTAGCTACCATAAGACCATAAGAGACCATAAGAGATAGGAGCAGGAATAGGCCATTCGGCCCCTTGAGCTTGCTCCACCATTTAATGAGATCATGGCTGATCTGGTTTTTATCTCAACTCCACTTTCCCGCCTTTACCCCATATCCTTTGACTCCCTTGCTCAGGTGTGGGAGACCAGAACTAGAGAACATAAATATAAGGTAGTCACTAATTGCTTTTATACTCCATCCCCCTAGAAATAAAGGCCAATATTCCGTTTGCCTTTCGGTTTACCTGCTGCACCTGTATGTTGACTTTTTGTGTTTCATGTACGAGGACACCCAGATCCCTCTGTACTGCAGCATTTTGTAGTATTTCTCCATTCAAATAATATTTTACTTTTTTATTTTTCCTCCCAAAGTGGATGACTTCACATTTTCCCACATTATATTCCATCTGCCAAATTTTTGCCCATTCGCTTAACCTGTCAATATCCCTTTGCAGACACTGTGTGTCCTCATCGCAACTTGCTTTTCCACCTACCTTTGTATCATCATCAAATTTGGCCACAAGACACTCTGTTCCTTCATCCAAGTCATTGATATATATTGTAAATAGTTGAGGCCCCAGCACTGAGCCCTGCGGCACCCCACTAGTTACATATTGCCATTTTGAAAATGACCCTTTAATCCCTACTCTTTGTTTTCTGTTAGTTAGCCAATCCTCTATCCATGCCAGCATATTACCCCCAACAACATGAGTTCTTATCTTGTGCAGTAATCTTTTATGTGGCACCTTATCAAATGCCTTTTGGAAATCCAAATATACTGCATCCATTGGTTCCCCTTCATCCACCCTGCCCATTACTTCCTCAAAGAACTCTAATAAATTTGTCAGACATGATTTCCCCTTCATAAAACCATGTTGACTCTCCTTGATTGTATTATGAGTCTCCAAATGTCCTGCTACTACTTCCTTAATAATGGATTCTAGCATTTTCCCAATGACAGATGTTAGCCTAACTGGTTAATTGCTTTCTGTCTCACTCCCTTCTTGAATAGGGGTGCTACGTTTGCGGTTTTCCAATCCGCTGGGACCTTTCCAGAATCTAGTGAATTCTGGAAGATTACAACCAATGTATCCACTATCTCTGTAGCCACTTCCTTTAAGACCCTCGGATGCAAGCCATCAGGTCCAGGGGACTTGTCAGCCTTTAGGCCTATTAGTTTACCTCGTAGTATTTCTCGAGTGATAGTGGTAAACAAGCAGGCTGAAGTGGCAGTTGGTCATCAAGTTAATTAGGTGACTGGTTAGAACTGGTAATCTATTGTCAGCTGGGGCTGACTCAGGTGATTGGCATTCCAGCTAGCGTAAATTCATACCATTAACAGCTACTCTCTGTTTTTTGTTTAGTAGCCAGCTTTCTATCCATTTTGCTACCTGTCCCATGATTCCACATGCTCTGACCTTGGTCATGAGTCTTTTTTTATTATTCCTTCATGTGGGTGTCACTGGCAAAGCCAGCATTTATTGCCCATCCCTAATTGCCCTTGAGAAGGTGGTGGTGAGCCGCCTTCATGAACCGCTGCAGTCCGTGTGGTGAAGGTTCTCCCACAGTGCTGTTAGGAAGGGAGTTCCAGGATTTTGACCCAGCGACGATGAAGGAATGGCAATATATTTCCAAGTCCGGATGGTGTGTGACTTGGAGGGGAACATAGAGGTGGTGTTGTTCCCACGTGCCTGCTGCTCTTGCCCTTCTAAGTGGTAGAGGTCGCGGGTTTGGGAGGTGTTGTCGAAGAAACCTGACGAGTTGCTGCAGTGCATCTGGTGGGTGGTACACACTGCAGCCACAGTGCGCCAGTGATGAAGGGAGTGAATGTTTAGGGTGGTGGATGGGGTGCCAATCAAGCGGGCTGCTTTGTCCTGGATGGTGTCGAGGTTCTTGAGTGTTGTTGGAGCTGCACTCATCCAGGCAAGTGGAGAGTATTCTATCACACTCCTGACTTGTGCCTTGTAGAGGGTGGAAAGGCTTGGGGAGTCAGGAGGTGAGTCACTTGCTGCAGAATACCAACCTCTGACCTGCTCTTGTAGCCACAGTATTTATATGGCTGGTCCAGTTAAGTTTCTGGTCAATGGTGAACCCCAGGATGTTGATGGTGGGGGATTCAGCAATGGTAATCATAGAATCATAGAAGTTACAACATGGAAACAGGCCCTTCGGCCCAACATGTCCATGTCGCCCAGTTTATACCACTAAGCTAGTCCCAATTGCCTGCACTTGGCCCATATCCCTCTATACCCATCTTACCCATGTAACTGTCCAAATGCATTATAGAATGTCAAGGGAAGGTGGTTAGACTCTCTCTTGTCTGAGATGGTCATTGCCTGGCACTTGTCTGGCGTGAATGTTACTTGCCACTTATCAGTCCAAGTCTGGATGTTGTCCACGTCTTGCTGCATGCGGGCACGGGCTGCTTCATTATCTTCAGGGTTGCGAATTGAACTGAACACTGTGCAATCATCAGCGAACATCCCCAGTTCTGACCTTATGATGGAGAGAAGGTCATTAATGAAGCAGCTGAAGATGTTTGGGCCAAGGATACTGCCCTGAGGAACTCCTGCAGCAAAGTCCTGGGGCTGAGATGATTGGCCTCCAACAACCACTACCATCTTCCTTTGTGCTAGGTATGACTCCAGCCACTGGGGAGGTTTCCCCCTGATTCCCATTGACTTCAATTTTACTAGGGCTCCTTGGTGCCACACTCAGTCAAATGCTGCCTTGATGTCAAGGGCAGTCACTCTCACCTCACCTCTGGAATTCAGCTCTTTTGTCCATGTTTGGACCAAGGCTGTAATGAGGTCTGGAGCCGAGTGGTCCTGGCGGAACCCAAACTGAGCATCGGTGAGCAGGTTATTGGTGAGTAAGTGCCGCTTGATAGCACTGTCGACGACACCTTCCATCACTTTGCTGATGATTGAGAGTAGACTGATGGGGCGGTAATTGGCCGGATTGGATTTGTCCTGCTTTTTGTGGACAGGACATACCTGTGCAATTTTCCACATTGTCGGGTAGATGCCAGTGTTGTCGCTGTACTGGAACAGAGACGCAGCTAGTTCTGGAGCACAAGTCTTCAGCACCACAGCCGACTACAGTGTACTATGCGGTACCTTATCGAAAGCCTTTTGAAAATTCAAACATCTACTGCATTATCCTTGTCGACTCTTTTTGTTACTTCTTCAATGAATTCAATAAGGTTGGTCAAGCATGACTTTCCCTTTTGAAATCCATGCTGACTATTCTTTATTCTATTTTTGCTTTCCAGATGTTTTTCAATTACATCTTTGAGTAAAAATTCTATTATCTTTTCTACCACAGATATTAAGCTAACTGGTCTATAGTTCCCTGGAATTTTTCTATCTCCCTTTTTGAATATAGGAAACACATTACCTGTCCACCAGTCCTTTGGCTCTATTCCTTTTTCTAATGAATTTTTATATATATGTAATAACGTTATCTCCTCCCTAACTTCCTTTAATGTGCATGGGTGCAATCCATCCGGACCAGGAGTTTTATCCCCTCCAAGTTTAAATAGTTTATCAATTATCTCCCTCCCCCCTTTCCATCTTAAATATCTTTATATCATTTTTGATCTTTTCTTTTAATGTCCTGCTCACCTTTTTAGTCCCCCTGGTAAATACGGAGGCAAAGGAACTATTCAATATTTCTGCCATTTAGCTGTCATTACGTGTGAGTTTATCTTGTGTATCTCAGTGGCCCTCTCCCTATCCTGATTTTTCTTTTGTTATTTATGTGTCTGTAGAATACATTACGATTTATTTTTATATTCCTTAATAATTTAAGCAAAAAGCAGGACAAATCCAATCCGGCCAATTACCGCCCCATCAGTCTATTCTCAATTGTCAGCAAAGTGATGGAAGGTGTCGTCGACAGTGCTATCAAGCAGCACTTACTCACCAATAACTGCTCACCGATGCTCAGTTTGGGTTCCGCCAGGACCACTCAGCTCCACATCTCATTACAGCCTTGGTCCGAACATGGACCAAAGAGCTGAATTCCAGAGGTGAGGTGAGAGTGACTGCCCTTGACATCAAGGCAGCATTTGACCGAGTGTGGCACCAAGGAGCCCTCGTAAAATTGAAGTCAGTGGGAATCGGGGGAAAACTCTCCAGTGGCTGGAGTCATACCTAGCACAAAGGAAAATGGTAGTGGTTGTTGGAGGCCAATCATCTCAGCCCCAGGACATTGCTGCAGGAGTTCCTCAGGGCAGTGTCCTTGGCCCAACCATCTTCAGCTGCTTCATCAATGACCTTCCCTCCATCGTAAGGTCAGAAATGGGGATGTTCGCTGATGACTGCACAGTGTTCAATTCCATTCGCAACCCCTCAGGTAATGAAGCTGTCTGAGCCCGCATGTAGCAAGACCTGACCAACATCCAGGCTTGGGCTCATAAGTGGCAAGTAACATTCACGCCAGACGAGTGCCAGGCAATGACCATCTCCAACAAGAAAGTGTCTAACCACCTCCCCTTGACATTCAATGCCGTTACCATTGCCGAATCCCCCACCATCAACATCCTGGGGGTCACCATTGACCAGAAACTTAACTGGACCAGCCATATAAATACTGTGGCTACTAGAGCAGGTCAGAGGCTGGGTATTCTGTGGTGAGTGACTCACCTCCTGACTCCCCAAAGCCTTTCCACCATCTACAAGGCACAAGTCAGGAGTGTGATGGAATACTCTCCACTTGCCTGGATGAGTGCAGCTCAAGAAGCTCGACACCATCCAGGACAAAACAGCCGGCTTGATTGGCACCCCATCCACCACCCTAAACATTCACTCCCTTCACCACTGGCGCACTGTGGCTGCAGTGTGCACCATCCACAGGATGCGCTGCAGCAACTCGCCAAGGCTTCTTCGACAGCACCTCCCAAACCTGCAACCTCTACCACCTAGAAGGACAAGAGCAGCAGGTACATGGGAACAACACCACCTGCACGTTCCCCTTCAAGTCACACACCATCCCGACTTGGAAATATATCGCCGTTCCTTCATGGGTCAAAATCCTGGAACTCCCTACCTAACAGCACTGTGGGAGAACCGTCACCACACGGACTGCAGCGGTTCAAGAAGGCGGCTCACCACCTTCTCAAGGGCAATTAGGGATGGGCAATAAATGCCGGCCTCGCCAGCGACGCCCACATCCCATGAATGAATATTAAAAAAAATAATAATTTAATCTCGTAGTTCCTCTTCACTGCCCTAATTGTTTTTTTGACTTATTTCCAAACCTTTTTGTATTCCCTATTGTCATCCTCTCCTTTGTTGTCTATTTACTAAGTGTATGCCTTTTTCTTCAGTTTCAATTTTACCCTTATCTCTTTATTCACACATGGTGTTTCATTATTGGCTCGGTTGTTCTTGTTTTTTTAGAGCAATATATTTCTCCTGAACTCTATTGATCACCGGTTTAAACATTTCCCACTGCTGTTCTTTCGCTCTGTCAATATTTTTTCCCAGTTTCTCATTCCCTCAAAATTAGCTTTTTTCTAATCTATTGCTTAGGTCTTTGTCTTACTTATGTCTTTCTCAATCATTATTTTAAACCTTATTATGTTATGATTGCTATTGCCTAGATGTTCCTCTATGCTTACTATTCTTATCTGTTCTGGTTCATTCCCATTACTAGATCCAGCAGTGATTCCTTTCTGGTTGGGCTTCTTACGAACTGGGTAACAAAGGAGTCATGTACAAACTGCAAAAACTCCATTCCCTTTCCCCCTTTCCCTACCTCTTCTTCCCAGTTTATTTGTGAGTAGTTGAAATTAGAAATGGACAGCGACGCAAAACAGGTGAAATCACATTTGCCAACAGTTATACGACACACCTGATATTCAGTTCTATTGAATTCAAGGGAATTGAATATCAGACGGAGAGTGTAACAGGCGAACGATGCCATCCAGCCTGTTTTGTGTCCCGGCCCAAGTTGAATTTCACCCCCTCTATGTCTTAAGGGATAGACTGATACTGTCATGATAGGTATTTGCTTTTAACTGTTGGAATAAAAATGGTTTTGCTGCTTCAATGCTTGTTGCAGAGCACTGTTAATCTTTTGCACTCGGTGATACATTAGCTGAAAACAGACAAGAGGAAACAACCACAAGCCCCCTTGATAGGTGCTACAGTCATTTGCCTGGGCCTCTCCTGAGCCACAAACACCTGTTTTCCTACCAGAGTGTGGGAATTCCACCAACCCCCATCCCCCAGTCCGCTCCATGCAACCTTGAATTAAAAAGAGAGATGTATCAACTACTCTCACCCTTCAACACCCATTCCAATAGATCGCCTCCACCCAAGCCCTCTCCACGGTAAAGAAGGCCCCCTGGAAAACTGGGCCTTGTTTCGGCCCCCTTGCGCAGAGCACTTCCAGTCCCAGAGAACACCAGCAGAGGAAGATCAGCCCCTCGGTGTGAAGGCAGATAGATAGGATTGCAATAACTAAAAGAGAAATGGGTTTGTTGGTCCAGAGGTCTTTCCCCTTTTTAAAACTTCTTGGGCTCAATTATAAAATCAAATTGGGGGTGGGGGCGGCTGCGAAAATGGGGAAAATCCCAAGCGGGTTCGGAAGCCGGCTCCAACCCACCGACTTCCGAGTTCCCCACAGACGCGCCTGTGGGCACGCACGCTTCACAAATCCAGGAGTCCCACCAGCAATTAAAGCCGGTGGGATGATAGTTAAAGAACCAATTATTTCTGATGTAGTAGATTGTTAAACTGATTTTAATGTTACCTGGGCGGCTTTCCCATGGCTTCCGATGAAACCAGGCAAAAATAAATGAAATAAATAAAAAACCATTGCACAAAATTAAAAAACAAAATAAACCTAACTTTCCATCCTGCTCCGATGTCCAATGTCTCCCTCTCCGATGTCCCCCCTCCCCCCGATGTCTCCCTCTCGACCCCCGATGTCTCCCTCTCCCCATCCCCGATGTCCCTCTCCGATGTCCCCCCTCCCCCCGATGTCTCCCTCTCCCCCCCCCGATGTCCCTCTCCAATTTCCCCCTCCCCCTCTTCCCCCCCCCCCGATCTTCCACTTTCCCCCCCCCCCCCCACCGATCTTCAGTGTTCTCCATTCTCAGTTCCAGCGTCTCGCTCTTATTCTGTCAATCAGGCTGGCTGCAGGGCACAAAACCCGGAAACAACTTTAATCACCATCAATTACATTGCGATTGCATTGGAAAAGGTAAGTTTTTTTTATTCGGGTTTACCACACGCACCTTCACCACCCACCCGCCCCCACCCCACTGCCCCCAACCCACCACCATTTCAAAATTGAGCCCCTTATGTTTCTGTGGTGGAAAATGTAATTTCTTTATTAGCACTTCTATGGAAAATCTCAGCCAGCGGCTGCTATCTGCCTCGGTCTGAAATTTCTGTGTGTGCATGAATTTGAGGCCTGCAAGGTTATTTTTATTGTGGTCATCAACTGTCCCGAGGAGTGTGAGTGTGCGCCTGCTTACACATGCGTGTGCATAGAGATACGTATTTTTGAGTGGCCCTCAATGCTCCTGAGGATAAGTCGAGGTTAACTCCGCAATCCTAAGGATTTTGTTTGTGGACATGTGTGGGTAAGAGCTGAACTCTGAATGATTGATTGTGTGAATCTAATTCTATTTCTGACATGAGACTCACTGAAGCAGATCAACTGGACAGAGAGGATAAAATAACTTTTCTGGAATCTGGAAGGTTTTGCTTTCCATCAAATGCTCCCTTCTAATTTAAGATATTGCGAAGGTACAAATATATTATTTTTTGTATTTTACACCTTCAATCTTGTAGGGCTAACATATATTATGTCAAGGGAAGGTAGTTAGACTCTCTCTTGTCTGAGATGGTCATTGTCTGGCACTTGTCTGGCTTCTTATGTTTCTGTGGTGGAAAATGTAATTTTTTTATTAGCAATTCTATGGAAAATCTCCATCCTCTAAAACCATCAGCGCCCAGATCACAATGAAGACCAACAAAAAGCTGTGTTACAAAGTGTAAAGGTATGACCTATAAATAGAAAGACGTGATTTTAAAACTGTACGTGACCTTGGTGAGAGCACAACTGGAGTATTGTTTCTATCTGCCAAGTTTTTGTCTCCTACTTAAACAGGGATATTATATTATTGGAGAGGCTTCAGTGGAGGGCTGCAAGATTAATACCACATCTTAGCTCACTGAACAATGAAAAGTGATCGGGCACCCTGGGACTTTTCTCTCTTGAAAGGGAAACTTGATGGGAATGTTTTAGCTGACAAAGGAGTTTGGTAAGTTGCAAACAGTTGCAAGCTTTACTGCATATACTGAATTCCACAACCAGAGTATAGATTCAAGGTAAGGAAATGAAAGGAGCCAAGCAATTCAGACAAAGCTTCCTTAGCTAAAGGGCGATTAACATATGGAACAAACTGCAGTGTGGGTAATTGGACAGGGAAGGTTAAAGGATTTCAAAATGGAAATAGATAACATATGGCTGATTTCCAGAATTAAGTTTAGTGAATAGAAATCATAGAGATGAGGTTTGAGATTTCCTGATCTGTGTTACCAGTAGGTGAGGCTTAGTTCTGGGAGCATGCTTTTGATAAGTTGGCCCTTATATCTGTGTAGTCCTCAGGATTCATGGTTATCTGCAAATGACATACAGACGTCTTACAAGAAAGAGAGAGGATAACTGAATGTGTGGGCTGGATGGGCTGATGGTCTTCTCCTAACAGAAATATTCTACATGCCATTAATATATTCACCAGTTTTGTGGTGGGCAGAAATTTGGAAGCTGGGAAAAAACAATGGCCCCGATTTTAACCCAACCCACCAGGCCTGTGAGTGATTAAAATCAGGAAAATCAATTTACTGCTCCGCTCCCGCCGGAAACTCGCTGACTGCCACTTTTATTCTGCAGCTGAATAAGATCATAAATACACCTGTCGGAAAGAGCCGGTGCCTCATGAATAAATTCAAATAAGATCCAATGACATCATATGGAACAGATGCGATTTTAACTGGGCGGGTCAGAGGTCCCAACCAGCGGCCAACCCGCTGAGTAAAACTTAGTGGCATTGGCTTCACAAAGTGACTAACATGACTGGAAGCTGCATTTAAAGGGACATTCACCTGCAGGCACTCAGATCATTAGGATCTGTATGTCATTGTGAGTAGTGTATTTCCAAGCCAGTTCTGGACTTCCAGTTTGCTCCTTTCTGATCCTCCACACTTTCAGCCATGATGGTGAAACTCCTTGGCAAGTCTTCCAACACCTGATATAACTGCTTGTGTGAGACAAGCAGATTACCTCATTGCTGGGCCCCTGAAGTCTGCATCTCTGTCCTCCTCAGCAGAGCTGGGAGAGGATCTTACCCTCAGCGAGCAGTCTCCTGGGCTGCCCTTGCCACCGGTACCTTCTGCTGCTCACAAGTGCTGGGTGTTTCACCACTCTCTAACCCAGCCATGCTGCAGTGCCTGACGGTACCGCCACAGAAGAATTCTCCTCCTCTAATGTGTCTTCCTTACGGGCTCTGGCTGTTGAGAAGGACCTAGAGAAAAGAGAAAAGGGACAAGAGTTAAGATGGCACTGAGAGGCTGGACTGTAGCAGATGACAGGCATCACAATGCAGCTTGATGTAGTCAAGTTACGTGCTTGTGCTTTTCTCAGAGGTTCATTAAAGGGTGAAAGTAATAGTCAGAGATCCTGTTCACAGAAGCCCCAGCCTCAATGTTCAATCCTGGAAGCTCTGGAGGGGCCACTGATCTCCAGCGTTTGCTGCTCCAGCCCCGACAACACCATGAAGTTGAGTGGTCCTCCCCCGGCCTTACTCCTCTCCCTAGTGTTGTGCACTGTCTTGCACTGCAGAGAGAGAGGGTGAGAGCTAGAGATTGTCTACTGAAAAGGAGAGTGCAGATTTGTGGGACTTCCGCTGGTTGTGCAAATACCGAGAGGGAGAAGGAGCAAGAGGCAATCAGCTTGGTGGGTGTTGAATTGAAAACAGGTGTGCGGAGTTTGAGGTGAGACATTGGTGATTTGTGCAAAGGCTACCATGTGGGAACAGAATGCTGCTTGTGGTCACTGTGAAGGGAGAAAGGAAGTGGTGAGTGTGTGTTTGTAACTACAATGAGAATTGGTAGAGTGTGACATTGTGCTGGGTGATGAAGAATGTGGAAGAGGAGTGAATTGCTGTGAGTGTTGGGGTGGGGGGAAGGGACTGTTACCATATGTTATTGGTAGATATGGAGAAATGAAGAGCTGTACTCAGACTTACTATGCTTCTGGGGCCAATGAAGCCTTTCCTGGAGCTGACAACCTCAGCAACCTCTCTCCATGCCTAGTGGACTTGGTTTTTGGGCGCCCTCCCGGTACTGGTTAGGAAGAGACCCTGTCCTTGCCCTGACCTCTTCCAGCAGGACTTCCAGGGAAGCCTCGTATAATCCGGGAGCTTGCCATGCTGCGTCAGTTTCTTACTGCACCACTCCAACAGTGAAATCTTGTAGAAGGGAAAACAAGCTTCTTAAGAGGTGCATAATCACTTTAAATAGGCCTCTGGCTGGCCCGTTTGAAATTGTGCTCAGGAAGTGGGCAGGTTTCCTGGAAGTTCAGCGAATTGGGTGAGAAACCTGCTAGTGAGATTATAATGAGGCCCGGGAGTTAAAATACCACAGGCCTGTCTTTGGCTGCAGCGGGTGAGCTTTGAACTGACACCAAAACATAGCCAGCAAAACCAGGCCGGAGTTAAAATTGAGGCCTATGTTTTTGGCAGTTCAAGTTGCTAAACTAACAAAAAAATCAATGCAGTCTTGAAGTTCAACGAGTTTAGACAATTACTGGGGATCAGAGCCAACCTAATCATGAGGAAACACAATTGTTCACCATAAATAAGCCTTCCACCAAATGTAAAAGTTAGAGATTGTTCTTACTCTGGATAACCAGGGCAAGTAATGACATGGAAGGAGATGCATCAGAATAGGTTAATATCCAGGTTGAAGGATGTATAGTCCAAGGATGAATTACCTTGATCTTTCAGAATAACTGTGATGTGGAGATGCCGGTGATGGACTGGGGTGGACAAATGTAAGGAATCTTACAACACCAGGTTATAGTCCAACAAATTTATTTTAAAATCACAAGCTTTCGGAGATTATCTCCTTCGTCAGATGATTGAATGAAAAGGTTCTCAAAACGCATATCTTATACGATGTTGGGACAGCATCACACCAATCAAAAGGTGTCGTTGTTATTCAAACAGGCCAGTCACGGAGAACAGCACGTCCCAGTACACTCGATATACATTGTGTCTTTTACACAGGCAGGCAGAAAGAAACTTAAAATGGCAGAGAGAGAGAGAGAGAGAATTTTAAAAAACATATAAATTTTTTTAAACTAACAAAAAAATCAATGCAGTCTTGAAGTTCAACGAGTTTAGACAATTACTGGGGATCAGAGCCAACCTAATCATGAGGAAACACAATTGTTCACCATAAATAAGCCTTCCACCAAATGTAAAAGTTAGAGATTGTTCTTACTCTGGATAACCAGGGCAAGTAATGACATGGAAGGAGATGCATCAGAATAGGTTAATATCCAGGTTGAAGAAACTTAAAATGGCAGAGAGAGAGAGAGAGAGAATTTTAAAAAACATATAAATTTTTTTAAACTAACAAAAAAATCAATGCAGTCTTGAAGTTCAACGAGTTTAGACAATTACTGGGGATCAGCATATTGTCCTCTCAGTTGCTTGCTCCAGATTGGAACACTTGGTAAAACTCACAGGTCTACCTGTGGCTTTAGGCTTACTGGTGAGTCTGTTTAATAACTTCTTAAATCTGCACGTTCCCCTCCAAGTCACACACCATCCCGACTTGGAAATATATCGCCATTCCTTCATCGTCGCTGGGTCAAAATCCTGGAACTCCCTTCCTAACAGCACTGTGGGAGAACCTTCACCACACGGACTGCAGTGGTTCAAGAAGGCGGCTCACCGCTACCTTCTCAAGGGCAATTAGGGATGGGCAATAAAAGCTGGCCTTGCCAGCGACACCCTCATCCCATGAACGAATAAAAAAAATGTGTGGCCTGAAATGCCAGTGGTTATTTCAAGTTATCGCTATTGTAAGCCAAAGTAATACAAGTGATGCTATACGACCTTAGATTAAATGGCATCATGACCATCACTGACACTTGTAATTGTAAAACTGTACACATTATTACACAATAGAAAAGTGACTTACAAATAAAATGTGCTTGCTTTGGAACTGTGGGAAAAAGGAAAATAATTTAATTTGTAATTTATCTGGCAGTACCAAGAAACATGAGTCCTGAATTTCCACAGGGGTTGTTGTGATCTGCTACCACGCCTTTGGCAAGAGATTGATGAAACCCCCAGAGAAAAAGCGTAAACGACAGTTTTCAACCGTTTATGCCATTTCTCCAGGGTTTCCATAGATCTCCCACTGAATTTATGGCAAGAAATCTGCGGTAAATTCAGGACCATGCAATCTTTGAACCTGTTGAAACTTACTCCAGCAAAGAGTCAATGCCTTCAGGAGAGGCTAGGAGGAGAAGGGAAGAGTGAGGAGAAGGGGAAATTGGTGAAGAGAAATTGGCAAAGGAATTAATAATAAAGACAATACTTTACAAAGTTATATCGTTATGTTTTTCATCCAGGAAAGGGATCTCTTGAGTTTCCAAATGTCTGATGGAGGAAAGAGAAAAAGAACTTGTATTTATATAGCACCTTTCATATCCTCAGGACATTCCAAAGTGTTTCACAGTCAATAAAGAATGAATATATTACCACAAATATGCAGCAGTATTGTCTTTAAACCAATAAACTCTATCTCATGCATACAGATATGCTGATCTGAAAATAGACTTAACAAATACAAAAAATAAGAGCAAATTATGCAGCATTTTCCTACTGCTGTCATGTTTTATCCAACAAAGCCCATACCAGTCTACTTTAAACCTTAGAGAACCACTTCATGTGCAAGAATGAAAAGCTGTCAGGCTTAATGTCTTGTCAGATGCTGTTTGCAAAATCAGGAAATGAGGACTGACAATTTGTAAACCTTTTCCCCTTGAGTTACACAGCAATGGCTCTGTGTCTCTTCACTGATTATGACAAGCATATTGTTCTTCTTTTGGTAAATAGCTTCTGTGAAGCAATCAATCTGTACTCAAATTTTTAACTTCTATCGAATCCAAAAATTGGAAACAAAATGACTGTCGGGCGAAAAAGGATGACAAAACAGACATAGGAAACGACAGGTCCCTTAGTCTTTCTTCAATACAGTGTAAAATAATGCAACTGATTATTAGGAGGAATACTTGCATGATAATGATCTAGTAAACATCAGTTAACATAGGGAAAATCCTGCCTGACTAACTTCCTACATAAAACTTCCTCAAAAAAAGTCAAGGAACATTAGGAACAAGAGTAGTTCATTCAGCCCCTCAACCCTGTTCTGCCATTTAATTAGATCATGGCTGATCTGTACATCAATTCCATTTTCCTGCTTTTGATCCATATCCCTTGCTACCCTTACCTAATAAAAATCTCAGCCTTGAAACTTTCAATTGGCCCAGCATCCACAGCCTTTTGGGGGAGAGAATTCCACATTTCCACTAACCCTTGTGTGAAAAAATGCTTCCTGATTTCACTTCTGAATGGCCTAGCTCTAATTTCAAGATTATGCCCCCTTGTTTTGGATCCCCCATCAGAGAAAAAGGCTTCTCTGCATCTACTTTATCAAATCCTTTTATCATAGAATCGTAGAATCGTTACAGCACAGAAGTAGGTCATTCAACCCATCAAGCCTGTGCTGGCTCTTTGTAAAAGCAATCCAGTTAGTCCCATTCCTCCGATCTTTCTCCACAGCCCAGCAAATTTTTTTCCTTCAAATATTTATCCGATTCCTCTTTGAAAGCCATGATTGAATCTGCTTCCACCACCCTTTCAGGCAGCGCATTCCAGATCATAACTACTCACTGCGTAAAAAAGTTTCTCCTCATGTTGCCTTTGGTTCTTTTGCCAATCACCTTAAATCCTCTGGTTCTCGACCCTACTGCCAATGGGAACAGTTTCTCTTTATTTACTTTATCTAAACCCATCATGATTTTGAACACTTCTATCAAATCTTCTCTCAACCTTCTCTGCTCCAAGGAGAACAACCCCAGCTTCTCCAGTCCATCCACGTAACTGAAGTCCGTTATCCCTGGAACCATTCTAGTAAATCTTTTCTGCACCCTCTCTAAGGCCTTCACATCCATCCTTTTATTATTTTAAACACCTCAGTTAGCCGTCAACCTTATAAACTCAAAGGAATACAACACAAGTTTATGAAATCTGTCTTAATAATTTAACCCTTTATGCCACAATACCACTCTGGTGAATCTGCACTGTACCCCCCTCCAAGGCCAATATATCCTTCCTGCGGTGTAGTGCCCAGAACTGAACACAATACTCCAGATGGGGTCTGATCATGTCTCTGTACAACTGAAGCATGACTTCCTTTCCTTTGTATTCCAACCCTCTTGAGATAAAGGCCAAGATTCCATTAGCATTTTTGATTCCTTTTTGTTTCTGTGCACTAGCTTTTAATGATTTGTATACATGGACACCTAAATCCCTTTGCTGCTCCACAGTTTCTAATCTCCCGCTATTAAAAACATGTTCCCATTTGTCTTTATTTGATCCAAATTGGATTTTCTCACACTGCTCCACATTGAGCTCCATCTACCAGTGTTGCCCACTCAACAACAACTTGCATTTATATAGCGCCTTTAATGTAGTAAAACATCCCAAGGTGCTTCACTGGAGCATTATCAAACAAAATGTGACACCCAGCCACATAAGGAAATATTAGGACAGGTGACCAAAAGCTTGGTCAAAGAGGTAGGTTTTAAGGAGTGCCTTAAAGGAGGTGGAGAGGCGGAGAGGTTTAGGAAGGGGAATTCCAGAGCTGAGGGCCTAGGCAGTTGAAGGCACAGCCTTAGGTGTTCTTAGGTGGGCTGTGAAAAGCCTAATGCCATGTTGTATCTAGTCTTCCAAAAAGCATTTGACAAAATTTCTGAGGAAAGGCTATTCGTAAAGCTCAAAGCAGGGATTCAGGGTAAAACTTGGGAATGGATATGAAATTGGCTGAATGGTAGAAATCAGTGGATACTTTTCAGACAAGTCAGGTTGGGGGAAGTACACCATGGGGTGACACAGGAATCAATGGGAATGAACTTTGACTTTGTCAGTAGTGCAAAACGGGCAACAGCGAATCGGCAGCCAATCTTACACCCTGCCCAGTTTTCTTTTCCATCTTCCGCCTCCCATGGTTTGTGGGTCTGAGCAGAAAGTGACTTTTGGCAGATAGTAAGATTGAGAAATCAAATCTGCATCTTATTCAGGAAGCTGCTGCCTGCTTCAAACAGGAGTTCTGACCGCCAGGAATCCCACCCTTTGGATGATTTCTAGAACTGGTGCAAACTGGGAAGGCTGAACTCGCAGACCATGTCCACCTAATACTGCCCCATTTTCAATTGGAAATGGGACAATAAGGAGACAAAAGTTGCCTCCACTGTCTCCTGGAGGAGGCAAAGAAAATGGAAAAAAACTCCAGAACAATTCATAAAAACCCTGGGAAATTCCTCCCCGTCTCCCTAAGGAAACCAAACAATTGCTCATTACTCCTCACAATCTCAACTAACTAGTAGTAATTTACTGTAAATTAGCAACAAGTATGCAACTAAGAAAGCCTATCATGTTGCTCCAATGAAATGGGAAATTGACTGCGCTGCAGGACATAGTGAGCAACAATGTCAGCCTTTAATTAATCAGTTAGAGAAAATGTTTCCAAAGTGTTGATAAATCACCTACAAGTTTCCATTGGTAATAAAACTGGAGTTTCATGGCAAACATTTTTTGGTCGATATTCCATCCTATATTCATTTAGATACAAAATATTTCCTACACTATATTTCAAACCATCAATGTAAGCTTTTTTTAGAGTTAAGGCTAACTGAATGTAAATGTATTGGCTGCTGCTTTTCTTTCATTACAACAGTGACTACACTTCAAAATGTACTTCATTTGCTGTAAAGCACTTTGGGAGGTCCTGAGGTCATGAAAGGCGCTATACAAATGCAAGTCTTTCTTTTCTTTTTTAAACATGGAGCAATAAGGCAGATTTGACGAATTAGCACCACTGGCGCAGAGCAGGAGTGTAAACCGGGAAGTTAGACATGCAGATCGCTGAGCCCCACTGGAATTTCCATCCATTAAATCTTATGCTGAGGAGTGTGAATTGCTCAATTCTATATTAATTTTCCAATATGTTTGCAAGCTTCTGGCTGTCTTGATACTGGAGACAAATAAAGTTAAAAATTCCATTTCCTGGCACAATCAGCTCGCACCTATTTAAGTGCAAAATTTAACAAAATAACACAATAAATGTTCAAAATTTCACATATACAGATTGCCTGTTCTATTGCCCTGATATATCATCTAACACTGGGTTTTACTCATAATCATCCCTCTTTCACTTATAAATTTCTCATTAGTAACACAGTTCTATTATCCCAAAATTTATTATTTGGTTAATATTCTTATTGTAGATAAATCCTTCCAATGAGAGGAACTTAAGCACCATTTTCAGAGTATGTTGCCCTCCCTAATCCTCTTTTCTTAGTTCCTAAATTTGTACACCTTGTACTGTTCCTTTTGGACTTCTCCTTTCATCTATATCAAGTCTAACTGTGCAGCGATTATTAGATCCCAAGTGTACACCCACGTCTAAGTTACCAATCAGTAATGGTGGTTTGCTGAACACTGAATCAAATACTCCATGTGGGAAAATGTAAGGTTGCTAATTTAATTTTTTTTTAATGAAAGTACATTTAAAATCTACTTTTGCTGTCATGAAAAGGAATCAAGTTTATAATCGCCAACATTTCATTACGCTGCATTTGATTTAGTCAGTTTGTTTTTGCAACACAATATCAGTATTTCTTAATAAAAAATAACATCTATCTTCTGTGCTGGGGTATATAGAATCATAGACTGGTTACAGCACAGAAGGAGGCCATTCGGCCCATTGATCCCATGCCGGCTCTTTGTAAGAGCAATCCAGTTAGTCCCATTCCCCCGTAGCCCTGCAATTTTTTTCCTTTCAAGTATTGATCAAATTCCTTTTTGAAAGTCACGATTGAATCTGCTTCCACCACCCTTTCAGGCAGCGCATTCCAGATCATAACTACTCGCTGCGTAAAAAAGTTTTCCCTCATGCCACCTTTGGTTCATTTGCCAATCACCTTAAATCTGTGTCCTCTGGTTCTCGACCCTTCCGCCAATGGGAACAGTTTCTCTTTATTTACTTTATCTAAACCCTTCATGATTTTGAACACTTCTATCAAATCTCCTCTCAACCTTCTCTGCTCTGAGGAGAACAACCCCAGCTTCTCCAGTCTATTCACCTACACCTATATGGAGATGTTGATTGCTGTGTTCTGATAACCTTCCCAAAGTTTCTCCCACATTGTCAAACTGTTATCTGAGCAATTCTGGTTCATCGGTGGTAGTTAAAAATTATAAGGAGTTTTGATAGAGTAAAATATGTTGGTATGGTTCTTAATGAATACTTTGCGTCTGTCTTCACAAAAGAGAGGGACTATGCAGACATTGTAGTTAAGGAGCAGGAGTGTGAAATATTGGATGGGGTAAACTTAGTGAGAGAAGAAATATTAAGGGGATTGGCATCTTTGAAAGTAGATAAATCACCAGGGCCGGATGAAATGTATCCAAGGCTGTTAAAAGAAGCAAGGGAGGAAATAGCGGAGGCTCTGACCATCATTTTCCAGTCCTCACTGGATACTGGCGTGGTGTTGGAGGTTTGGAGGACTGCTAATGTTGTATCATTATTTTAAAAGGGAGGGAGGGATAGACTGAGTAATTACAGGCCAGTCAGTCGAAACTCGGTGGTGGGCAAATTATTGGAATCAATTCTGAGGGATAGGATAAACCATCACTTAGAAAGGCACGGAGTAATCAGGGACAGTCAGCATGGATTTGTTAAGGGAAGGTCGTGTCTGACTAACTTGACTGAATTTTCTGAGGAGGTAACAAGGAGGGTAGATGAGGGTAGTGTATTTGATGTAGTCTATATGGATTTTAGCAAGGCATTTGACAAGGTCCCACATGACAGACTGGTCAAAAAAGTACAAGCCCATGGGATCCCAGGGAGAGTGGCAAGTTGGATTCAAAATTGGCTTAGTGGCTCGAAACAAAGGGCAATGGTTGACGGGTGTCTTTGTGGCTGGAAGGCTGTTTCCAGTGGGGTTCAGCAGGGCTCAGTACTAGGTTCCTTGCTTTTTGTGATATATATTAATGATTTGGACTTAAACGTAGGGGGCTTTAAGAAGTTTTCAGATGATACAAAAATTGGCTGTGTGGTTGATAACGAGAAGGAAAGTTGTGGACTGCAGGAAGATATCAATGGACTGGTCAGGTGGGTAGAAAAGTGGCAAATGGAATTCAATCCGGAGAAGTGTGAGGTAATGCATTTGGGAAGGGCAAACAAGGCAAGGGAGCACACAATAAATGGGAGAATACTGAAAAGTATAGAGGAAGTGAGGGACCTTGGAGTGCATGTCCACAGATCCCTGAAGGTGTCAGGACAGGTAGATAAAGTGGTTAAGAAGGCTTATGGAATACTTTCCTTTCTTTGTCGAATGTAAAGAATCTTACAGCATCAGGTTATAGTCCAACAAATTTATTTGAAAATCACAAGCTTTCGGAGGCTTTCTCCTTCGTTAGGTGAATTTCCCACATTCACCTGATGAAGGAGAAAGCCTCCGAAAGCTTGTGATTTTCAAATAAATTTGTTGGACTATAACCTGGTGTTGTAAGATTCTTTACATTTGCCAACCCCAGTCCATCACCGGCATCTCCACATCATTTCTTTGTCGAGGCATAGAATATAAGAGCAGGGAGGTTATGCTGGAACTGTATAAAACACTGGTTAGGCCACAACTTGAGTACTGTGTACAGTTCTGGTCACCACATTACAGAAAGGATGTAATTGCAATGGAGTAGCTACAGAGGAGGTTTACGAGGATGTGGCCAAGAATTTTAGTTATGAGGACAGATTGGATAGGCTGGGGTTGTTCTCTTTGGAACAGAGGAGGCTGAGGGGTGATTTAATTGAGGTGTACAAAATTATGAGGAGCCTAGATAGAGTGGATAGGAAGGACCTATTTCCCTTAGCAGAGAGGTCAATAACCAGCGGGTCTAGATTTAAAGTGATTGATAGAAGGATTAGAGGGGAGCTGAGGAAAATGTTTTTCACCAGAGTGTGGTAGAGGCAGAAACCCTCAACTCATTTAAAAAGTACCTGGATGTGCACCTGAAGTGCCGTAACCTACATGGCTACGGATCAAGTGCTGGAAAGTGGGATTAGGCTGGGTGGCTCATTTTCGGCCGACACGGACACAATGGGCCGAATGGCCTCCTTCTATGCAATAAATTTTCTATGATTCTATGAAATAAGGAGAAACTGTTTCCACTGGCGGGAAGTCGGTAACCAGAGGACACAGATTTAAGGTATTTGGCTAAAGAACCAGAGGGGAGATGAGGAGAGTTTTTTTAACACGGCGAGTTAAAATGCACTGCCTAAAAGGGCGGTGGAAGCAGATTCATTAGTAACTTTCAAAAGAGAACTGGATATATAATTGAAAAGGAAAAATTTGCAGGGCTATGGGGAAAGAGCAGGAGAATGGGACTAATTGAGTCGCTCTTTCAAAGAGTCAGTGCAGTCACAATGGGCCGAATGGCCTCCTTCTGCGCTGTACGATTCTATGAAAAGCAGAGTTCCTTCAACTGACACAATAAAATGAAATTAGAATTCTCCTCATATTAATTCTTTAAACAAGCAATTTAATGTCAAAAGAATTCTTATTTGAACTTGAGCTCAAGAAAGTTTCAAACTTCTCACCATATTTTGCTCTGGGCGTTAATGAAAACGTCAAAGTGATTAAACTGATGAGCAAACGCAGCTGGTGTTACAGTCAACACTCCCACCGCTCATCGATGCTTTAAGCTCACACTTCACAATCTAATTTTAAACAGTGCCCAAGAGCAAATCAGGTATCGAATGTAACGCCAGCTGGTTACTTTACCAGCTCATGAATTTCTCCATGACCAGGCGGGCAAAGGAAGGCATTTCACATCCTCTGCTGATTAAAATGAAAGTGCCGGACAGCAGAGACGCTGCTGAGAGAGGAAAGGAGTGGTGCATGTGATGATTTAGCAAGAATCTTCCATTACATGGTTGTGATGTTTGAAATAGATGTTTATAAAGTTATATAAAATGCTCTTTAGCTGTAATCAAGGGCAATTAGGGATGGGCAAAAAACATTGGCCTTGCCAGAGACGCCCACATCCCATGAATGAATAAAAAAAATCCTAGGCACAAAGGCTTTTTCCTTCCAATCTTCTTTTCTCTCCAGGTTTCTCCTCTCTGCTGTCCAGTCCTGAAGGTGGCATACAATTCTGATGGTCTCAGTGGCCCTCTGGTACCCCATTCATTTATCATGTTTGAGGATTGAGCCTGGAAAGCAGTTATTTATTGGGATACTGAAACACCCTCCAGAGCTGGAGTTATGTTATGCCATATCTGTGTGATCACTTCCCTATTTAGCCTAAACCTCCATACACAATGCTCTTCAGATAATGCTAGATAGTTCATCTTGTGTATGTGTAAGCTTTGACCTGGATGTGATCTCCAAAATACCTTCTCCTTGGTAATTGCATCTCCTAATCATCCTACTGTTCCTCAGACAAAATACTGTCTTCGACACAAGAATGAAAGATGTTAGAGGAAACTTTATGAATTCAATGAAAATTTTAGTGTGTATGTCCTCCTTATTTATCCTCGCAAAATGTATCACCTTGCATTTCTCTTCATTATGTTTCATCCAACATCGATCTGACCTGTTTATTAATTTGCCTACGTCCTCTTGAAGTCGGTTACAGTCCCTTTCACTATTAACCATATTCATCTGCAAATTTTGATGATATGTTCCCATAACCAAGTTCAGATTATTTATATATATTGAGAAGAGAATGGTTCCAACACTGACCCTTGGGGGCCACCATTATTTATATCCCTCCATTCCAAAAAGCATCCATTAACCACTACACTCTATATTCTGTCCTTTAACCAAATTCTTATTCAGGCAAAGTAGACCCGAGACATAATTCCTAATCTGTGCTTGGTTAGGCAGGATAGGAAGGTACTCTGCATTTAGTTAACTGTCTTTAGGCCAGCCCTGGGAAAAAAATGACCATCATTATGTTCCTGTTGTTAAGGTTGACCCTGCTGATCACTTCCCACAAATCCCTAAGAGCATGCATGTAGATACTGGGTAAGGACAGGATTGGGCTCATCTATGTTGGTCCCTCCAGTTGAATGATTAGCTCATGAACACACAAAGAATGATATCTTGGAGGAGGTACAGCCAGTCCCTGTGGAACAGACTGCAACATGAGGAAAGAAAAATCTGAAAATAAATCATCAAATGGTGCTGTGCATGGTCCAGCCTGAACTCTGTTTCTGTGGTGGAGTGTCTACCTCCGTAAACTGGTCCATGTGTCAACATGTTACGGGTACAGTAGCATAGTGGTTATGTTACTGGGCTAGTAATCCAGAGGCCTGGACTAAAATCCAGAGTCATGAGTTCAAATCCCGCCACGGCAGCTGGCGAATTTAAATTCAATTAATTAATTAAATTCAATTAATTAAATAAAAATCTGGAATTAAAATACTAGTATCAGTAATGATGGCCATGAAACTACCGGATTGTCGTAAAAACCCATCTGGTTCACTAATGTCCTTTAGGGAAGGAAGCCTGCCGCCCTGACCCGGTCTGGCCTATATGTGACTCCAGACCCACAGCAATGTGGTTGATTCTTAATTGCCCTCTGAAATGGCCGAGCAAGCCACTCAGTTGTAAAATCTCGCTACGAAAAGTCATAATAAGAATAAAACCGGACGGACCACCCGGCGTCGGACCACCAGGCACCGGACACGACAACGGCAAAACACCAAGCCCAGTCGACCCTGCAAGGTCCTCCTTACTAACATCTGGGGACTTGTGCCAAAATTGGGAGAGCTGTCCCACAGACGAGTCAAGCAACAGCCTGACATAGCCATACTCACAAAATCATATCTTTCAGCCAACGTCCCAGACTCTTCCATCACCATCCCTGGGTATGTCCTGTCCCACCGGCAGGACAGACCCACCAGAGGTGGCGGTACAGAGACATACAGTCAGGAGGGAGTGGCCCTGGGAGTCCTCAACATTGACTCTGGACCCCATGAAATCTCATGGCATCAGGTCAAACATGGGCAAGGAAACCTCCTGCTGATTACCACCTACCGTCCTCCCTCAGCTGATGAATCAGTCCTCCTCCATGTTGAACACCACTTGGAGGAAGCACTGAGGGTAGCAAAGGCACAAAATGTACTCTGGGTGGGGGACTTCAATGTCCATCACCAAGAGTGGCTCGATAGCACCACTACTGACCGAGCTGGCCGAGTCCTGAAGGACATAGCTGCTAGACTGGGCCTGCGGCAGGTGGTGAGCGAACCAACACGAGGGAAAAACTTACTTGACCTCGTCCTCACCAATCTACCTGTCGCAAATGCATCTGTCCATGACAGTATTGGTAGGAGTGACCACCGCACAGTCCTCGTGGAGATGAAATCCCGTCTTCGCACTGAGGACACCATCCAACGTGTTGTGTGGCACTACCACCGTGCTAAATGGGATAGATTCAGAACAGATCTAGCAGCTCAAAACTGGGCATCCATGAGGCGCTGTGGGCCATCAGCAGCAGCAGAATTGTATTCCAGCACAATCTGTAACCTCATGGCCCGGCATATTCCTCACTCTACCATTACCAACAAGCCAGGGGATCAACCCTGGTTCAATGAGGAGTGTAGAAGAGCATGCCAGGAGCAGCACCAGGCGTACCTAAAAATGAGGTGCCAACCTGGTGAAGCTACAACTCAGGACTACATGCATGCTAAACAGCGGAAGTAACATGCTATAGACAGAGCTAAGCGATTCCACAACCAACGGATCAGATCAAAGCTCTGCAGTCCTGCCACATCCAGTCGTGAATGGTGGTGGACAATTAAACAACTAACGGGAGGCTCTGCAAACATCCCCATTCTCAATGATGGCAGAGTCCAGCACGTGAGTGCAAAAGACAAGGCTGAAGCATTTGCAACCATCTTCAGCCAGAAGTGCCGAGTAGATAATCCATCTCAGCCTCCTCCCAATATCCCCACCATCACGGAAGCCAGTCTTCGGCCAATTCGATTCACTCCACGTGATATCAAGAAACGGCTGAGTGCACTGGATACAGCAAAGGCTATGGGCCCCGACAACATCCCAGCTGTCGTGCTGAAGACTTGTGCTCCAGAACTAGCTGCGCCTCTAGCCAAGCTGTTCCAGTACAGCTACAACACTGGCATCCACCCGACAATGTGGAAAATTGCCCAGGTATGTCCTGTCCACAAAAAGCAGGACAAATCCAATCCGGCCAATTACCGCCCCATCAGTCTACTCCCAATCATCAGCAAAGTGATGGAAGGTGTCGTCGACAGTGCTATCAAGCGGCACTTACTCACCAATAACCTGCTCACCGATGCTCAGTTTGGGTTCCGCCAGGACCACTCGGCTCCAGACCTCATTACAGCCTTGGTCCAAACATGGACAAATGAGCTGAATTCCAGAGGTGAGGTGAGAGTGACTGCCCTTGACATCAAGGCAGCATTTGACCAAGTGTGGCACCAAGGAGCCCTAGTAAAATTGAAGTCAATGGGAATCAGGCGGAAAACTCTCCAGTGGCTGGACTCATACCTAGCACAAAGGAAGATGGTAGTGGTTGTTGGAGGCCAATCATCTCAGCCCCAGGGCATTGCTGCAGGAGTTCCTCAGGGCAGTGTCCTAGGCCCAACCATCTTCAGCTGCTTCATCAATGACCTTCCCTCCATCATAAGGTCAGAAATGGGGATGTTCGCTGATGACTGCACAGTGTTCAGTTCCATTCGCAACCCCTCAGATGATGAAGCAGTCCAAGCCTGCATGCAGCAAGACCTGGACAACATCCAGACTTGGGCTCATAAGTGGCAAGTAACATTCTCACCAGATAAGTGCCAGGCAATGACCATCTCCAACAAGAGAGAGTCTAACCACCTCCCCTTGACATTCAACGGCATTACCATCGCCGAATCCCCCACCATCAACATCCTGGGGGGTCACCATTGACCAGAAACTTAACTGGACCAGCCATATAAATACTGTGGCTACGAGAGCAGGTCAGAGGCTGGGTATTCTGCGGCGAGTGACTCACCTCCTGACTCCCCAAAGCCTTTCCACCATCTACAAGGCACAAGTCAGGAGTGTGATGGAATACTCTCCACTTGCCTGGATGAGTGCAGCTCCAACAACACTCAAGAAGCTCGACACCATCCAAGATAAAGCAGCCCGCTTGATTGGCACCCCATCCACCACCCTAAACATTCACTCCCTTCACCACCGGCGCACTGTGGCTGCAGTGTGCACCATCCACAGGATGCACTGCAGCAACTCGCCAAGGCTTCTTCGACAGCACCTCCCAAACCCGCGACCTCTACCACCTAGAAGGACAAGGGCAGCAGGCGCATGGGAACAACAATACCTGCACTTTCCCCTCCAAGTCACACACCATCCCGACTTGGAAATATATCGCCGTTCCTTCATTGTCGCTGGGTCAAAATCCTGGAACTCCCTTCCTAACAGCACTGTGGGAGAACCGTCACCACACGGACTGCAGCGGTTCAAGAAGGCGGCTCACCACCACCTTCTCGAGGGCAATTAGGGATGGGCAATAAATGCCGGCCTTGCCAGCGACGCCCACATCCCGTGAACGAATTTTAAAAAAATGTTGGAGTAATCCCAGTTGTATTAATTAATTATATTCACAGGCTGCTATGTTTGTAGATGAAGATGACTACAACATTGATGGGCACTGTTCTGCATGGGGGCCAATCAGTCACTCCATTGGCAGCATATCTCATATCTCATACAGGAATCTGACATTTTCTTCAGTAATTAGTGGGACAACTATCAGGAGGCCTGCTTCAGAAGACAGCTAATTTGAGACCATCACTGTGTGGGGTAAATTGCTTTCCCACATGTAGACGCTTTCATTAATAAGGTTGTTAATCCCATGTGCCCAGTAGCAGAAGAAGCAAGTGTAATATGACAGATAAATTTAGATGTAGGATCAAGTTTCTTAGAATAGTTAAATCATACTTTTTGCAGATTGGCATTTTCATTCACCTTTTGATAACTGTTTGCATCTTGTGTAGAATCCACATGATCTTATGAATTAGAATCTCCAGTGTGGAGCACTGGGAACTGTAGGATGCCACATTTTACCCCACATTCTGTAAGTTACCAGCACATTATAAAATGTTAGGGACAATTTTTCTGGCCTCCCCTCTGCCACAACGCCAGACAGGTACAAGCTTACCAGTAGTGCGCTCCACCTGTCCAGGCTGAGCTATAGCCAAATTTGGCATTCTAGGCCATTTTAACATGGCCCAGTCATGTTCTGTGGACACACTTGATTCAGCCAACAAGATAAACACTGAATTATTTTTTGAGACTTTAGTTTAACATTTTGACAGTTCACATATGTTTTGGTTCAGAAACGTGATGAGAATGAATTGGGTTTCAATGCCACATTACTGAGGTACTGATGGCACAGTGAACCATGAAGTGGCACAACTTAATGTAGATAAGTGCCCAATTAATCCTTTTATTAATCAATAAAACAAGCAGTTATCAGAATAATTAAGAATCATGCTGTAAATGCAAACAGGTCAGCCAACAATGAAGAAAAATATATAGCTTGAATTAAGTGGGACTTTTCCTCAAAACTCAGCAGTTAAAATCTTATTCACACTACAAAGAATTGAGAAGGGGAGACTCTCTTACTTAATAAATAGGGTACATTTCCGGTCACCATGGCCAGTAGCACAGGATTGGAACAAGCAGTCAAGGATCGGAAAATGTTCCACAATGTGGTTTTATGCTTGAATTGGTGCAGTCAAAGAGGCAGCCAAGGACAGCATAAATGAATGGAGATCTGACATTGGGCGAAAGGACCCTTTGTTAATTTGATGGATCAAGGGATTTAGTCAGTCCTGGGAGTCAGATCAAGAGAAAGCAGCATACAGACAAAGTGACAGTGGGAGGTACGGACCAGGAGGAGATTGGGAACAATCAGAAGAATAGCGCAGAAGAGGACTATGACAGTGAGAAATATAGCAACGGTGTTAGTATACAAATGATTCACAAAGGTGATGGAAAAAAAAGATTTTCAATTCCAGGTCTGCTATGAATTAGCTGATTTCATCCTGGGGTAGTGGAGCATTATAAATGGTCTCAATGGCCCCCAGTGAGGGAAGGTAAAACCAGCCAGAATTCCCACTTGTCATGGTTATCCAGTGACCCCTGTGTATAGATGTTGAGTGATACCCTTCACGATTGAATAGCTTACCAACACTCAGCAGATGGGATCACATGCAGAATGGGCAGTTGGGCGAGACACAGGAGGTCTGGCAGCAGCCATGGATTGTACCTCTGCATGGATCACCACTTCAGGAGAGAAACGAAGAAGATTGGAGAATAAGTCATGAAATTGGCCACACACCACTGAATAATATTAATTGAATATGAAGCTAGATGTGGCTATTTGTAACCTAGCAGTGCACCTCAGCAGAAGACATTTGTAATCCAGGTCTTGAGGTTTTCAATGGTATGTCTGACTGCATCATTAAGAATGCTTTCACATAAGTGATCATCTACATTAACACAAAATAGAATGGTACCATTCTATTTTGGTCATTTGGTCATTTCAAAAATTCCATGAATACCATATGATATGGAAAATGTTCTATTCGTAACATGACATAAATAACCTTTTGTAGGTGAGGAAACAGTCATTTAACATAATATCTTGTATGGACCAGATTCATAGGCTTACTTCAAATACTATGCAATTTGGGTTGTTCAATGAATCATTTAAGGATTTGAGAGGTGTTTTTAATATACATGAGCACTCATACTGTTGTAAAGTTGGGAGGTATTTCATTTTTGAAATAAACAAAGATTAATAACCTTACATCACTGGTCTCCCATAAGCTACTTCTTTTGCACATCTTAAGTGAGTCTTCATAACACTGTAATCACTCAGGGCTAAAATCTACAGCTTATAGATGTGGTGTTGCCTCAGGCTACTGATAAACATATAGTCCAATCTGTTTGATCCAGAACTACTATCAGTTCTACTATCTTTCCTGGCCAACACCTAACTTAGAAGATTTCACACAGTGTTTACTAAAGATACCATATTTAAAATATTATGTGAATAAGCTTAAAAAAAATGTAACCTTGTTCAATCTTTTTAGTCCTGTACAGGAGTGCTCCTTATAGTAGTCTGCAAGAAGTTAACACTGTACCCACGCAATTCCTTTTATATCAGACTGACCTTAGGTTTGTTCTCAGACAGCACTCATTAAATTGTATTACAATTAACTAATTTGGTCACTGTGTGCTATAAGACCATAAGAGATAGGAGCAGGAGTAGGCCATTTGGCCCTTCGAGCCTGCTCCGCCATTCAATGAGATCATGGCTAATCTGATTTTTACCTCAACTCCACTTTCCCGCCCTTTCCCCATATCCTTTGACTCCCTTGCTGATCAAAAATTTGTCTAACTCAGCCTTGAATGTATTCAATGACTCAGCCTCCACAGCTTTTTGGGGTAAAGAATTCCAAAGGTTCATGACCCTCTGGGAGAAGAAATTCCTCCTAATTTCCATCTTAAATGAGCGACCCCTTATTCTGAGACTATGCCCCCTAGTTTTAGATTCCCCCATGAGGGGTAACATCCTCTCAGCATCTACCCTATCGAGTCCCCTCAGAATCATATATGTTTCAATAAGATCTCCTCTCACTCTTCTAAACTCCAGTAAGTATAGACCCAACCTGTTCAATCTTTCCTCATAAGACAATCCTTCCATACCCGGAATCAACCTAGTGAACCTTCTCTGAACTGCCTCCAATACAAATGTACCCTTCCTTAAAAAAGGGCACCAGAACTGCACGCAGTACTCCAGGTGTGGTCTCACCAGCACCCTGTACAGTTGTAGCGTGACATCCCTTTTATACTCTATCCCCCTGGAAATAAAGGCCAATATTCTGTTTGCCTTTTGGATTACCTGCTGCACCTGTATGTTGACTTTTTGTGTTTCATGTACGAGGACACCCAGATCCCTCTGTACCGCAGCATTTTGTAGTATTTCTTCATTCAAATAATATTTTGCTTTTTTATTTTTCCTCCCAAAGTGGATGACCTCACATTTTCCCACATTATATTCCATCTGCCAAATTTTGCCCATTCGCTTAACCTGTCAATATCCCTTTGCAGACACTTTGTGTCCTCATTGCAACTTGCTTTTCCACCTATCTTTGTATCATCAGCAAATTTGGCCACAAGATACTCTGTTCCTTCATCCAAGTCATTGATATATATTGTAAATAGTTGAGGCCCCAGCACTGAGCCCTGCGGCACCCCACTAGTTACAGATTGCCATTTTGAAAATGACCCTTTTATCCCGACTGTTTGTTTTCTGTTAGTTAGCCAATCCTCTATCCATGCCAGCATATTACCCCCAACACCATGGGCTCTTATCTTGTACAGTAATCTTTTATGTGGCACCTTATCGAATGCCTTTTGGAAATCCAAATATACTGCATCCATTGGTTCCCCTTTATCCACACAGCCCATTATTTCCTCAAAGAACTCTAAGAAATTTGTCAGACATGATTTCCCCTTCAAAAAACCATGTTGAATCTCCTTGATTGTGTTATAAGTCTCCAAATGTCCTGCTACTACTTCCTTAATAATGGATTCTAGCATTTTCCCAATGACAGATGTTAGACTAACTGGTCTATAGTTACCTGCTTTCTGTCTCACTCCTTTCTTGAATAGGGGTGTTACGTTTGCGGTTTTCCAATCTGCTGGGACCTTTCCAGAATCTAGTGAATTCTGGAAGATTATAACCAATGCATCCACTATCTCTGTAGCCACTTCCTTTAAGACCCTCGGATGCAAGCCATCAGGTCCAGGGGACTTGTCAGCCTTTAGACATATTAGTTTACATAATACTTTTTCTCTAGTGATAGTGATTGTTTTTAGTTCCTCCCTCCCCTTTGCCCCTTGATTTTCTACTATTATTGGTGTATTATTAGTGTCTTCTACTGTGAAGACAGATACAAAATATCTGTTCAATTCCCCTGCCATTTCCTTGTTTTCCATTATTATTTCCCCAGTCTCATCCTCTAAAGGTCCAATGTTTACTTTAGCTACCCTCTTCCTTTTTATATACTTGTAGAAGCTTTTACTGTCAGTTTTTATATTTCTTGCTAGTTTACTCTCATAATTTATTTTCTCCCTCTTTATTATTCTTTTTTAAAGTTTTCCTGATCTTCGGGCTTACCAATAAACTTTGACATGTTGTATGCTTTTTCTTTTAACCTGATACCATCCTTGACTTCCTTAGTTAGCCATGGTTGGTTCATCCTTTTTGTGGAGACTTTCCTCCTCACAGGGATATATTTTTGTTGCGAGTCATAAAATATCTTTTTAAATGTTTGCCACTGCTTATCCACCATCATACCATCTAATCTGCTTACCCAGTCCACTTTACCCAATTCCGCCCTCATTCCTTTATAATTGCCCTTATTTAAGTTTAATACAGTAGTTTCAGACCCAAGATCCTCACTCTCAAACTGGATGTGAAATTCCATCATGTTATGATCACTCCTTCCCAAGGGATCCTTTACTTTGAGATCATTCATTAATCCTGTTTCATTTCCCATTACCAGATCCAAAATGGTCTGTTCCCTGGTTGGTTCCCCGACGTATTAGTCTAAGAAACAGTCCCGAATACACTCTATGAACTCCTCCTCAGGGCTATTTTTGCCAATTTGATTTGTCCAATCTATGTGAAAGTTAAAATTGCCCATGATTATTGCATTACCTTTTTTATAAACCCCCCTTTTTTCCTGATTTAATATTTTGCCCTACAGTGTAGCTACTGTTAGGGGGCCTATGTACTACTCCCATCAGTGATTTCTTTCCCTTGCTGTTTCTTACCTCCACCCAAATTGATTCGACATCTTGATCTTCTGAGCCAAGATCATTTCTCACTATTAAACCAATTCCATCCTTTATTAACAGAGCTACCCCACCACCTTTAACTTTTTTCCTATCCTTCCGAAATGTCAAATAACCCTGAATATTTAGCTCCCAATCTTGGTCACTTTGCAGCCACATCTCTGTAATGGCCACAAGATCATACCCATTTGATTCTATTTGTGCCGTCAATTCATCTATCTTATTACGAATGCTGCGCGCAGTCAGATAGAGAACCTTTAATTTTGTCTTTTTACCATTCTTTCCTACCCCAGCTCCATTTGCTAGTACACTGTCCCTTCCTGACTCACTGTTTATCATTACCCCCATCACTTTCCTGTACTACTTCCTTGTCTTTTCTCTTTATCAATCTAAAATTCGCCCCACCTGAACCCTTCTATTTAGTTTAGAGCCTTCTCTACCGTCCTAGTTATTCGGTTTGCCAGAACATTGGTCCCAGCATGGTTCAGGTGAAGCCCGTCCCAACGGAACAGCTCTCTCCTTCCGCAGTACTGATGCCAGCGCCCCATGAATCGAAACCCACTTCTCCCACACCAATCTTTGAGCCACGCATTCATCTCTCTGATCTGATTTACCCTGTGCCAATTTGCTCGTGGCTCAGGTAATAATCTGGAGATTATCACCTTTGTGGTTCTGCTTTTTTATTTAGTCCCTGGCTGCTCAAACTCTCTAAGCAGAACCTCTTTCTTAGTCCTACCTATGTCGTTGTTACCTACGTGGACCACGTAAACTGGATCCTCCCCCTCTCACTCCAAGTTCCTCTCTAGCCTTGAGGAAATGTCCTTAACTCTGGCACCAGGTAGGCAACACAACCTTCGGGACTCTCGCTCTTGGCTGCAGAGAACAGTATCTATCCCTCTAACTACACTGTCGCCTACTACAACCACATTCCTTTTTACTCCCCCCACTTGAATGGCCCCCTGAACCACGGTGCTGTGGCCAGTTTGCTCATCCTCCCTGCAGTCCCTGCACTCGTCCAAAAGCAGCAAGAACCTTGTATCTATTGGACAAGTGCAGAGGCTGAGGTTCCTGCAATGCTACCTCCTGGGTCCCTGTACCTGCCTCACTCACAGTCACACCCTCCTGTCCCTGACCACATGCCAATTCTACACTATTTAGTCTAAGGGGCGTGACTGCCTCCTGGATCAAAGTGTCCAGGTGACTTTCACCCTCTCTGATGCCTCGCAATGTCTACAGCTCGGACTCCAGCTCCTCAACTCGGAGCTGAAGTTCCTCGAGCTGCAGACACTTACCGCAGAGTTAGTCGCCCTGGACAAAACTGTCAAGTATCTCCCACATATTGCAGCTGCAACACATCTCCTGCCCTGTCATAACTATTTTATTTATTTAATTGATTAATTCAATGCCAATCAAATTATTTTTAGGTTGAACCAAGTACTGGCCTAGTTTAATTTATTAAATTAAGTTTAGTTTTTGAAAAAAATTAGTTTTATGCTTAGGCCCACAGTCCTAAGAAAGAAGAAAATAGAAGAGCTACTCACCACCAACCACCTACCTACCTTTCCTCGTCACACTGCAGTTTGGTTTTATTGTTGCTGTGACCAGCTCTCGGAAAGCTCCTCTCCGCTGACTAATCAAATGCACCTAAACCCCTCACTGCACCGAATCCCCTCAGCAAATTCCCAATTATAGACTCTGTCGAAACCAGACTCCATCGATAGCTGCAACAAATGCTGAATGCTCTCATTGGAAAGGACATAAGGTAAGCTTCTACAGTCAGGTTTCATTAATAACATGTTTACAAGCTGTGTGCTTTGACCCTCTAATATATTTAAAAAGGAACTATCCTTTCAAGGTTGTGAGGCTGATCTTGGATGTACTATTTAGCCTGGCATAAAGTTGTCTCTGAAATCACATCATATTTAAAGGTTTCTTACACAAAACAGCTTTATTGTCTATTCCTCGTGGTGCCAGACAAAGTAAATCTGGAGCTAATCGTAACATGGCCTTCAGTTCACTCAAATACAGACTTCATGGCCTAGAAATTCATTTGTACTAGTCTGCTGGTGCGAACGGGGTGCAGCGAATCATAGAATCATAGCAAGGTTAGAGCACGGAAGGAGGCCATTCAGCCCATCGAGTCCGCGCCGGCTCTATGTATGAGCAATCTAGCTAGTCCCACTGCCCAGCCCTACCCGTAGCCCTGCACATTTTTCATTTCAAGTACTTACCAAGTTCCCTTTTGAAGGCCATGATTGAATCTGCCTCCACCACCCCCCTCAGATCATTCCAGATCCTAACCACTCACTGTGTAAAAACGTTTTTCCTCATGTCACCTTTGGTTCTTTTGCCAATCACCTTAAATCTATGTCCTCTAGTTCTTGACCCTTCAGCCAATAGGAACAGTTTCTGTCTATCCACTCTGTCTAGACCCTTCATGATTTTGAATACCTCGATCAAATCTCCTCTCAATCTTCTCTGTTCCAAGGAGAACAATCCCAGTTTCTCCAGTCTATCCCCGTAATTTAAGTCCCTCATCCCTGGAATCATCCTAGTAAATCTCCTCTACATGCTCTATAAGGCCTTCACATCCTTCCTAAAGTGCAGTGCCGAGAATTGGACACAATACTCCAGTTGTGGCTGAACCAGTGTTTTTTAAAGGTTCATCATAACTTCCTTTCTTTTGTACTCTATGCCTCTATGCCTCTATTTATAAATTGTAAACAATTTTACAACACCAAGTTATAGTCCAGCAATTTTATTTTAAATTCACAAGCTTTCGGAGATTTTCTCCTTCCTCAGGCAAATGTTTCAAGATCTCCTTGAAGCCTACGCATTTATACATATTGAACAATAATACATGGTGTTTACAGACTGCCCCTGCAACTGCCCGTTGCCAAGGCAATCACCGTGTTCAGACAGAGAGGTGTTACCTGCAGAACTTCCGAATACACATTCAACAAAAAAACAAACAGGGAAAAAAAACAGAGAAAAAAAAAACACAGAGAGAGGCAGAAACATCCGGAAGGCAGAGAGAGCCAGCAAATGACCCATTATATTAAAAACAGATAACATTTGTTCGCTGGTGGGGTAACGTGTAGCGTGACATGAACCCAAGATCCCGGTTGAGGCCGTCCTCATGGGTGCGGAACTTGGCTATCAATTTCTGCTCGACGATTTTGCGTTGTCGTGTGTCTCGAAGGCCGCCTTGGAGTACGCTTACCCGAAGGTCGGTGGATGAATGTCCATGACTGCTGAAGTGTTCCCCGACTGGGAGGGAACCCTCCTGTTTGGCGATTGTTGCGCGGTGTCCGTTCATCCGTTGTCGCAGCGTCTGCATGGTCTCGCCAATGTACCATGCTCTGGGGCATCCTTTCCTGCAACGTATGAGGTAGACAACGTTGGCTGAGTCACAGGAGTATGAACCATGCACCTGGTGGGTGGTGTCATCTCGTGTGATGGTGGTATCTGTGTCGATGATCTGGCATGTCTTGCAGAGGTTACCGTGGCAGGGTTGTGTGGCGTCGTGGACGCTGTTCTCTTGAAAGCTAGGTAGTTTGCTGCGAACGATGGTCTGTTTGAGGTTGGGTGGCTGTTTAAAGGCGAGTAGTGGAGGTGTGGGGATGGCCATAGCGAGGTGTTTGTCCTCATTGATGACATGTTGAAGGCTGCGGAGAACATGGCGTAGTTTCTCCGCTCCGGGGAAGTACTGGACGACAAAGGGTACTCTGTTGGTTGCGTCCCGTGTTAGTCTCCTGAGGAGGTCTATGCGATTTTTTGCTGTGGCCCGTCGGAACTGTCGATCGATGAGTCGAGCGTCATATCCCGTTCTTACTAGGGCGTCTTTCAGCGTCTGTAGGTGTCCATCGCGTTCCTCCTCGTCTGAGCAGACCCTGTGTATTCGCAGGGCCTGTCCATAGGGGATGGCCTCTTTGACGTGGTTAGGGTGGAAGCTGGAAAAGTGGAGCATCGTGAGGTTGTCCGTGGGCTTGCGGTAGAGTGAGGTGCTGAGGTGCCCGTCTTTGATGGAGATTCGTGTGTCCAAGAAAGAAACTGATTCTGAGGAGTAGTCCATGGTGAGCTTGATGGTGGGATGGAACTTGTTGATGTTATCGTGTAGTCTCTTTAGTGATTCCTTGCCGTGGGTCCATAGAAAGAAAATGTCGTCGATGTATCTGGTGTATAGTGTTGGTTGGAGGTCTTGTGCAGTGAAGAAGTCCTGCTCGAACTTGTGCATGAAAATGTTGGCGTATTGGGGTGCGAATTTGGTCCCCATGGCTGTTCCGTGTGTTTGGGTAAAGAACTGGTTATTGAAGGTGAAGACATTGTGATCCAGGATGAAGCGGATGAGTTGTAGGATGGCTTCCGGAGATTGGCTGTTGTTGGTGTTGAGTATTGATGCTGTCGCAGCGATGCCGTCATCGTGGGGGATACTGGTGTATAGTGCCGAGACGTCCATCGTGGTGAGAAGTGTTCCTGGTTCAACTGGTCCGTGGGTACTGAGTTTTTGTAGGAAGTCTGTAGTGTCACGACAGAAGCTGGGGGTTCCCTGTACGATGGGTTTCAGGATGCCCTCGATGTATCCAGAGAGGTTCTCACACAGGGTTCCGTTGCCTGATACGATGGGACGTCCGGGTGTGTTGGCTTTGTGTATCTTTGGGAGGCAGTAGAAGTCTCCCACGCGGGGATTACGTGGGATGAGAATGCGTAGGATGCTTTGAAGGTCTGGATCGAAGGTCTTGATCAGTTTGTTGAGCTGGTGGGTGTGTTCTTTGGTCGGATCTGCGGGTAACCGTCTGTAGTGTTCCTATTTATAAAGCCCGTTCACCACTACTCTCTGTTTCCTGTCATTTAGCCAATTCTGTATCCATGTTGCTACTGCCCCCTTTATTCCATGGGCTACAATCTTAACAGCAAGCCTACCATGTGGCACTTTATCAAACGCTTTTTGAAAATCCATATACACCACATCAACTGCATTGCCCTCATCTATCCTCTCTGTTACCTCATCAAAAAACTCAATCAAGTTAGTTAAACACGATTTGCCTTTAACAAATCCGTGCTGGCTTTCCCTAATCAATCCACACTCATCCAAGTGACCGTTAATTCTGTCCCGGATTATCGTTTCTAAAAGTTTCCCCATCACTGAGGTTAAACTGACTGGCCTATAGTTGCTGGCTTTATCCTTACACCCTTTTTTGAACAAGGATATAACATTTGCAATTCTCCAGTCCTCTGGCACCACTCCCGTATCTATGGATGTTTGGAAGATTATGGCCAGTACCTCTGCAATTTCCACCATTACTTTCCTCAGCAACCTAGGATGCATCCCATCCGGACCGGGTGACTTATCTACTTTAAGTACAGCTAGCCTTTCTAGTACCTCTTCTTTATCAATTTTTAGTCCATCCAGTATCTTAACTATATCTTCCTTTACTGAGACTGTGGCAGCATCTTCTTCTTTGTGAAGACCGATGCAAAGTACTCATTTAGTACTTCGGCCATGCCTACTGCCTCCATGAGCAGATCTCCTTTATGGTCCCTAATCGGCCCCACCCCTCCTCTTACTACCTGTTTACTGTTAACCTGTAGAAGACTTTTGGATTCCCTTTTATGTTAGCCGCCAGTCTATTCTCATACTCTTTCTTTGCCCCTCTTATTTCCTTTTTCACTTCCCCTCTGAACTTTTTGTATTCTGCCTGGTTTTCACTTGTGTTATCAACCTGACACCTGTCATTTGCCACTTTTTTGTGCTTCATCTTACTCTCTATCTCCTTTGTCATCCAGAGAGCTCCGCCTTTAGTTGCCCTATCTTTCTCCCTCGTTGGAATGTACATTGTCTGTACCCGAATCATCTCCTGCCAATTTATGATTCCAATTTACCTGGGCCAGGTCTGTTCTCATCCCACTGAAATTGGCCCTCCTCCAATTGAGTATTTTTACTTTAGAGTGGTCAGAGCTATTCCAAACCTTATGATACTATGATCGCTGCTTCCTAAATGCTCTCCCACTGAGACTTCTCCACTTGGCCCGTCTCATTCCCTAGAACCAAATCTAGCAATGCCTCCTTCCTCGTTGGGCCGGAAAAGTACTGGTCAAGAAAGTTCTCCTAGTCACATTTCAAAAATTCCTCTCCTTTGCCTTTTATATTATTGTTGTCCCAGTCTATATTAGGATAGTTGATATCCCCTGTTATCACTACTCTATAGCTTTTGTACCTCTCTGTAATTTCCCTGCAAATTTGCTCCTCTATATCCTTTCCACTTGTTGACGGCCTACAGAATGCACCCAGTAGTGTAGTGGCACCTGTATTGTTTCTTAACTCTAACCAAATAGATTCTGTTCTTGACCCCTCCAGGACATCCTCTCTCTCCACCACTGCAATATTCTCCTTAATCAATAGTGCCCCCCCGCCCCCTCCTTTCTTTCCTTCCCTATCTTTCCTTAACACCTTGTATCCAGGAATATTTAGTACCCATTCCTGCCCTTTTTTGAGCCAGGTCTCCATTATCGCCACAACCTTGTATTCCCATGTGGCTATTTGTGCCAGCAGCTCACCAACCTTGTTTACCACACTCTGTGCGTTTATACACACGCACTGCAAACCCATCTTAAACTTTCTTGTACTCTCTCTTGGTCTGACCCCATCTAATACCTTACTGTTTTTTACTCTAGGGCTAGCCTTGTCTCCTGATCCTTTGTGCCCCTTGTTTTCCCTTTCCGATGCTACATCCTGGTGCCCATCCCCCTGCCGAATGATCCCTGTGCCTGATCAGGTAGGCCCGAAGCACACCCGATATTGGGCCTCAGGTCTCATTTAAATTATGTCAGCTAGCCGGTGAAGAGGCTTCGAATTTCGGGCCGTTCCTTCGCCGGCAGCTGCCCTCCGTTAAGAGCTTAGAGGGGAAGGAAAGGCGATCAGGAGGGGGATAACCAGGAAAGGGAGGGTGATTGGGAGAGGGGCAACGGGGAGAAGGGGGGGGGGGAAGAGAACTGGGAGAGGATTGATCAGGCAGCCGGGACGGGGGTTGATTGGGACAAGGGTCTATCTGAACATTGGGGCGGAGGTTGAGGCAGCAATCAGAATGGGGGTGCCGAGGTGGTGATTGGGAGGGGGGGGGGCAAGTGGTGGCTGGTAGCAGCACCTTGTTTTAATGTAGGATCGGAAGAAGCACTCCTGCACCTCCCAGTTCCACATTCAGGTAAGTATTTTTTATAAACTTATCTTTTTGGAGGCGGACCCCTTTAAGATCTGCTGATTAGGCAGCCTTAAGACCTGGTTTTCCTGAATGCGGCCGGCCCAGCGCCAGCTGTTTGAGGCACAGGCCCTGGTCACCTAGTTTTTTGCCTATACCAATATGGCGGACAGCGCACTTCTGTCTCGTAATGAGCGCATGCTGCCTGCCCGCCATATTGGAGGCTTAGATGCCCATTTAACACTCATAAAATGGGCAGGGCACCATCAAATTTCTAGCCCCATCATTTCTATGATAGGTTGAGGAGGAATAGCCAAACTCAGCTGGCAACACATGGAACCATTCCGACTATTATTATTTTCTTTCAAGAAACTAAGAATGTAGAAATGAAAAATAGCTATTTAACCCATCAATTTGCTGCAACATTTTCCCACCCAATCCCAAAGTATTTGCTGAGTCAAGAATTGATCCAATTTCTTTTGAATCCTCCAATGGAGTCTGTATTTACTGGCAGTCCATTTCATAAGTTGGCAACTCAGAGTGTGAAGAGGTTATTCCTTATCGAAAGTTTGGCTCCTGGATTCCTCAGTTTATAATCCTGTTCTCTGGTTATTGTAGCCTAGTTTTCTGACAAAATATGTTTTTACATCAATCTTATTTATTCCCTATTTATCTTGAGAAATTATCAAGCAGGAAGTGTATGGTAAATGTGTGCTCTCTTTCCCTAAAAGGAGTTCAAGGAGATGATGACCACACACAACATGGAAGGATAGAGCAACTGGATAAAACTAATTGGCTAGCTGCTACGACATCTATTATAGTTTGAAGCAAGATAAGTGCGGACAGGCAAGCATCATGTTGGTTAGAGACCAAGATACAACCTACAAGGCAGCGAGAATTCACATGCAGCTTGGTTAAAATGCTTATGATGTCGCACAGTCTAGGAGATTGGCTAGAGTTGCTGCTAGGTCTAGAGGTCAAAGTTTGTGTCAAAGGCCATGGACACAAGCAGGTCCCAGAAGTCAGATGCTGATCACATGTGTCCAGTAGGAGAAGAAACAACACTAGGTGGTTCCAGAACAGGCCAGATAGTCCAATGCAAGGACACACACAAGTCTGGAATCAAGCTAAAAAATGACCATTTATACTGTTTCTCCAGGGTTTCCACCAATCTTCCAAAATTATCGGAGATCGGGAGAGCCCAGTGGAAATTCGCCCTCCTTTGTGTTGAACTACACTTGCTGGAAACTGGAATACTGCATCATTTTAAATATAAGGGATGGTCCCTCGACCTGGTGCTCCCAGTGTGGAGCAACACTCACGAGTCAGGAGGCTGTGAACTTCTGTCTATTTCCTAATGCACAAAAATAATCACGGGCTCCATGCCTATGAATTTCCAAGACCTGCTGTCCGCAAGTGCTGCTCCCTGCTGGGAAGGTCAGATCAAGGAATCGCCCGCTAGGAGTTTCAGATGAAACTGGTCCGGATCTTCAGTAAGCTCATAAATTATCCCCTCACAAGATATGGCCAGCCAGAAGGTCTCATCAAAGTGGGACATCTCACACAACATGACACATCCAATTAACAGCTTCAACATTCTCTGTTTAATCCCCATTGTATTTTTTTTTACTTTCTTTGCAATTATCGTAAAAAATACTTCAATATTTGATGAACTACTACACACAGATTTTTTTTGACTCAACTCATTTAATTTACACCCTGCACTTGTAATCATGATTATTTTTGTACTGATATGGTCTGCTGTACATTTCTCAATACTGGTTACCATTTTCAACTACATGGGTCCCTATGAGGTAAGTCTCCCTGGATCCCTCTGAGTGTTATTATTAAAATTGGCACACTACATCTATAGCCTCTCATGTTTAAATGAGTTCTCAGCTGTTGTGGCTGGAATACCAGTATGATACATTGAATAGCATATTACCTAAGTCAGTGGGGTGGATTTGAACTTTCGGGCAGCTGACTGGCAGAGTGTACCGGCAGCCTGCCCCTTCTGGTGGGGGGGGGGGGAAGAGGCTGCAGCCATTTTGAGGCCCCGGCCTCATTTAAATGGAACTGGCAAGTTGTGGGTGCAAAACTGGCGTCCCAAAGCAGCTCACCGAGTTCAGGCAGGCCCAATATCATCCGGCCTACAGGTTTCCTGAACGCGGAGCACTGCTGCTCCTCCGGGCCTCGTTAGCTCTTTCGCCAGTGAAACTGGTCGGTGGGTGCACAGTGCATGCTGCAACCAGTTCTATCCTAAAATGGCAACTGGGGTACTATATATATCATAGGACTCCGATTGGCATATTAAAAGGGGCCTACTGCCTGAATAGGCAGGCTCTTCGGCTGGCCAGTGTTGGCCTCACTGAAAGTGGCAGTGGTTCGATCATCGGAGTTAACGAGGTGGCAAGTCTATTGACTCCATTTACCACCCCGTTAACGCCAATTTTGGCAAGTTAAAATTGACCTCAGTGAGTGTTAGGTAGTCAATTCAGAAAATAGCAAGAAAACCGTTTTATTAATGTTTGAAGTGCTCATCAGAGTACAACAGTGCCCTCTGTTAGAATGTATTGGTTACTGAAGCCTTGATCGGTAGAAAATATATTTTACAAATTACCTATTATCAGTTCCAATTTGTAGATAGAATATGGAGATATTCAATTAGTAGACTGCCCTTTCATTTTCACTGTACCAGGACATTGTTTCAATGGTAAACAACTGAAACCAATGTAGAACATTAGTTGCATGCATTATCCATTAGTTACACTCCAAGAAACAGTACAAAATTAACTATGTGCACAAATCACAGACAGAAAAACATGTCTTTCTTTACTCATTAAAGTTCAAACTTTCTTTAAGGCAAAGACTTAACTGCAGCCAATTTAGTGATGAATAACTCAGCTTGGAGAAAACTAGTTAGTACAGAAGACACAGTTATACACAAATGGTGCTGTTACGTTGCTGGTGTTAATTTGAGGTAAGAACCTGCTTCAAACGATGCCAAGAGTTATACTGCTGGCTTCATACCACTCAATCAGGTAAGTAGAGATTGTTACATTTTTAGGTTTTTACATTAGATATTTTCCTTGGGTTCAACATCACCATGATGTTATTCAAGCCCAAGCTTGCTATAACCTGGGGTGTGCACTTATTTGCCCAACATCTAGGTAAATGTAACAACCCCAGGGGTCAAACAGAGAACCCTTGTTACTGTACTCGATTTTAATGGATATTCCACATGCCATCACATGACCTCCTCAACTTCAGGAAGGTGGAAGAATAAACACTATCAGATTGAGGGTTGGGCTGTAAATAACTAATCAGATTTATTGAACAGTAAAGAGATAAATGAATAGTGTTAAATACAACCAGTGGGTTTACAGTAATTACAGTCTTTGTAGTATCTTTGGAATATCAAAACAACAAAGGCACTTCTCATACACTAGAACTCAACATAAAACTGACCCTTGCAACACAGTCCCTTACATTTTATGTGGCTGTTTGCTTTCTCAAAGTCTCTGACCTGCCCAATAGCTGTCAGCTCTAGAATGACTTCTGAGTGGGAGGAATTATGTTAACATTCTTACATAGGTCCCTAACTCTATTGAGAACTGCTATGCAAACATTTCTATTGAGAATTGCAATGTTAAAATGTCCACCTTGGCCTGTTACCTGTGGCACTTCCCTATAATACCACTAGATGTCACGCTAATGGGAATTCCAATGTTAAATGACAATGCTGACTTGTCATCAATCCCTGGAACACAATTCACTCAAAATGCTTTCTGAAAAATGTACATACCTTTTTGTTTAGTAACTGAAATTTCCAATATCTAAAATATGGTTTTAAACAAAATAAAATAATTTTAAAGATACATTTTTCACAATAACATGATTACAATTGTCCAATGAATTGCCTTTATGTCTTTTAATGCCTTCATTATAGTTGATCTCAAAAGTCTCAGTCTCTCCCAAAAGAAAAGAATTGTCAGTTTTGCTGTGACCGTTAGCTGAATACAGATTGTGCAGTCTAAGCATGTGCAGTGCACCCAAATTCCACAAGATGCATCCATACTATACAGTCAGCCAAACTGCTGGAATATTTTTCTTTGGTTTCTGGCAGTTTCTCAAAATTATTTCAAGAAAAGCTAGAGGACAAATTTCCCAAGTTTTTTCAGGTAAGGTTTATACTGAGTGTTGTATAACAGAGAGGTTTTATGTATATGGATGTGTTTGTGAGAGAAAAAGTAGGTCAAACAGCACTGATTACACACCTGTTGTGACAGAGTTTTGTGTTGTAATAAACATATTGAGCTGAGAGAAAAAGAGACACAGAGGCTGCGAAATTCCAGGGTGATAAGGGCAATTTGCAGTGCAGTGTCTGTGGTCAGATTTATTGAACAGTAAACAAGTAAATGAATAGTGTTTAATATGACCAGCAGGTTTACAGTAATTACAGTAATTGTAGTATCTTTGGAATATCAAAACAACAAAGAGACTTTGGTGACACTTTAATGAGAAGAGGCCAGATAAGGATCCAATGTCCCAGTGTTTACAGTTAGTAAGTGAATGTACAAATTAACAGTTAAAGCAAATCTCACCTACTACTAAATCAACTTCAAACTTAAGTCCCTCCTCGTAAATAAGAAATATGATAATAAACACCACCCTGTCACAATTAGCGGGCTAAGCAACATTTGCTTTTGGTCAGCGCTAACACTGAATCAGACCAAGGCTTGCTCAGACCTGGTCAGCTCTCTTCTTGGCTTCGGCATAACCTACCTCTTTCACCAACTGACCTTGACCATGTGGATCTTTGTTCCTTTGTACCCTCCTGGGGACGTAAGTTGGCCACTGTCCTCTCAAGAGTGAATTACAGCCAGACACTCCAAACTGCATACACAAGAACACAGTTTCTCCCATCGTTTCATGTGTGAATGCCTACTGGAAGTCTGAAATGAGATAATAAACTGCCTATTGTCTGAGATCATTATGGATAACAATTTCAATGGCTGGCTCATTAACTCCTGGGTGAACTCATTAACATATCAATCGTCTTTTTGTGTCGTTGGCACCAGTCTGCTTCCTTCTATCAAGGTGACGGAAAGAATGCTGGACCTTTGAAAATTAACCCTTAAAAATTACTGAACCTGAGTTCATATCAAAAACATATTATAGCTTGAACTGAAAATTCCTGTTTGGTTAAATGGCCAACAACCCTAGGCATGACTCTTCCTCTTTGTATTCATCTTCTTCATCTTATTATTATTATTATTCTTTCCTCTTCTTTAATTTAAATTTATATAACACTTTTAACGTAGAAAAAACATCCTAAAGCACTTTACAGAAGCCTAATCAGACAAAAATGAAGCTAAGCCAAAGAAGGAGATATTAAGATAGGTGAATAAAAGCCTGGTCAAAGAGTTGGGTTTTAAGAAGGGTGTTAAAGGAGGAGAGAGAGGTGGAGAGTTTGAGAGGTTTAGGGAGGGAATGCCAGAGTTTAGGGCCTCGGCACTACTGGTGGGAGAGAACTTAGTTGTGGGCATCTCTCCCTCTCTTCTGGCCTTACGTGTGTTCCTGGAGGGCCCACAACTCACAGAGCGCCTTTCTTTGAAGCACTTATAGAATCATAGAATCATAGAATCTTACAGCACAGAAGGAGGCCATTAGGTCCATCATGACTGTGCCAGCTCTTTGAAAGAGCTATCCAATTCAATCCCACATCCTAGCTTTTTCCCCATAACCCTGCAAATTTGTCCTCTTCAAGTACATGTCCAGTTGCCTTTTGAAAGTTCCTATGCAATCTGCTTCCACTGCCCTTTCAGGTAGTGTGTTCCAGATCTTAACAACCCTCTGTGCGAAAACACTTCTTCTCATTCCCCTCCAGTTCTTTTGCCAATTATTTTAAATCTGTGACCTCTGGTTACTGCCACAGGATACAGTTTCTCCCTACTTGCTCTATCAAAACCCCTCATAATTTTGAATATCTCTATTAGGTTTCCCCTTAACCTTCTCTGCTCGAAGGAGAATAAGCCCAGCTTTTTCACATAACTGAAGTCCCTCATCCCTGGTATCATCCTGGTAAACCTCCTGTGTACCCTCTCCAAGGCCTTGACATCCTTCTTAAAGTGTGGTGCCCAGAGTTGTACACCATACTCCAGCTGAGGTCTAACTAGTGATTTGTAAAAGTTTAGCATGACTTCCCTTTTTTTGTATTCAATGCCCCTATTTACAAAGCCAAGTATCCCATACGCTTTCTTAACCACCTTATCAACTTGTCCTGCCACCTTCAAAGATTTGTGAATATGCATCCTCAGGTCCCTCTGCTCTTGCACCCCCCTCAAAACTGTAACATTTACATTATACTGCATCTCCATGTTGTTCTTTCCAAAGTGCATCACTTCACACTTAATCCAGATCAAAATGCATCTGCCATGTGTCCACTCATTTCACCAGTCTGTCTATGTCCTCCTGAAGTCTTCTACTATCCTCCTCACTATTCACTATTTACAACGTTGCCAAGTTTTGTATCATCCGCAAACTTTGAAATTGTACTCCCTATATCCAAGTCCAGGTCATTTATACATAACAAGAAAAGCAATGGTCCTAATGCCGACCCCTGGGGGACCCCACTGCATACCAGTCAGAAAAACAACCGTTCACTACTAGTCTCTGCCTCCTATCCCTTAGCCAATTACTGCTTCTGCTCATTTAATCCAGCCTGCTGCTCTTCTGGTGATACGGTAGGTAACCCATCGAAGCACCGTTGAGTTTTGTTCCCTCACTGTGATGGCCTTTCTCTGTGTGGTGGAGATCTTTCTGGGAGCCCATCGCTGCATCTGTAATGAGCCGCCACCCAGGGGTACAGCGGGATCAGGGTGACAGGCAGAACTCCCACTCTGACCTACCTCCGATGCTGAACTTGCCCTGGAGAAAAATTCAGCCCATTAAGATGTTCATCCTAGTAAAAGTTTTACTACATAACAATCAGTTAGCAATACGCCTCTTTCTATCTTATCCTGTACTTATATCTTACCTCTTCAGGGATCTTGACACTACTGTGTGACTCAGAAGAGGGGAAATAGGCAAAATTGAAAGAGACTGTAACACAGAACCATTACGGTAAATCACAAAGTAACATCTGATGTGACTTGACAGGTATGAATAAATCATAACTGTAATTTCAAATGAAACTACCTCATTCTGTCATGGCTATACGTGGCAAATAAATTGCATTATTTTGTTCTGTGTATGATTGTATTACAATTCAGTGAGTCATTAAATAAAAATGAAAAGTCCTTCATGAGAATAAATTGAAATGCAATTTCTTTAGTCTTGTGTAGAATTCCAGATCAATTCATAACTAATTCTAAATACTTTTACCAAGGACAAGAGTTGAATGTGAAAGTTACATGGTCGTTTTCTCGTTCTCTGTGCTTCAAAACAGAATCAGATCTACACAATAGATTTTACTTACCTGAATCCACTCCATTATCAGAAACTGTAATAAATACCAGTGCTGAACATTCCAGAGAGAATCTTTAATAGATCATTACAGCAACAACCCTTCCACAATTCACAGTAGTCACAAAATGCAATAGAATGCAATATTTTATAATTGGCTGAAATATGGACAGCTTCTTGCCCAGTGAGTTGAAATACCCCCGTTTGATAAGATGCCCAAAATTGTGGTATTATTTTAGAGCCAAAGGGAGTGGGAAATTTGCCCAATTGCAATTTGAATACCCACCTAACAACATGGGGGTAAATTTCAGCACCATTTTCAACACATTAGTGATGCATAAACGGTGCAGGAAATGTTCTGGGAAGTCATGTTCGCCCATTGGACACCTTTAAAATGTTTCCCCCGAGTTCCTTTGAAGCTGTATGAGGCTTCTCGCAATCCACCCATTGAGTATCTACTGGCCTTATTTGCATATGTCAGAGTGAGAGCCATTAACGTAACAGCTGTGAGTTTCCTGGGTTTGCACTGCTAATGCACTCTGGGTAAATTAGACAGGATGCTGTCTATTCATAGGAACATAGAAATTACTAGATGAGAAAAGACCATTGTCTATCTAGTGCATTTCTGTACATTGAATTTCATCTGCCATCTGTCTGCCCAATTCCCAAGTATATTCAAGTCCTCCTGTAACTTATACTGTTCTTCTTTGGAGTCTACCATTTCATTAGCTTTGCATTTCTCTACATTAAATTTCATCTGCCACCTGACTTAATTGAGAAGAATAAGTGTCTTTTACCATGGCATCAAGAAGACCATTACAGGTCAGAATTGTGCAGGAAAGTAATACACGTGTAATTGTAATTATTGTCACTATAGTCAACTGAGAAAGTATTTAGTCAATGTAAAGCTGTTATCAACAAAGATAAGAATACATCAGAAGGACATTTGGCCATACATGAAACCAATTTCTCTAAGACCATTTGCGAGGCCACATTAGGTATATTGTGCACAGTTCCAGAAACTCTTTTCAAAAGGGCATTGATGCTTTGAAGAAGGTTCACAGAAGAGGAGCACGAATCATATTCGGACTTTGATTTTCTAAGTTATGAGCAGAGACTCAAAGAGCTGAACTTATTTTTATTACAGGAAAAAAGATTTTTGAATTTGAGAGGAATGGAGAATAGATGCAAGCAGTTATCTAATTTCAGTTGCGAACACAGAACTGGAAGATATAAATATACAAAATTAACAAATCTTGAGGAGGATTTAAGATTAGAAGAATTTTTTTTACCAGAGAGTAGCAAGTACAAATGAGGGAGGCCAGTTGACCAATCTAGCTTGTCATTTTATAGAAACCTACAGTGCCCCTGTCACAATATCTAACAGCTTCTTCCTCCACTATCCCTCCCCAAATTGGGCAGCGTAGCAGTGGAGATAGTGGGAAAAGTCAGGTGGTGAGACCTATTGCCTCTTCCCCATCCCAACCTTAATTTCCTTCCCTCTGCTCTTGCCTGGACTACCGTTGGCCATTCTTTCCCCCAACCTCGCCCACTGCATGCAAATACCAGCAGGGAGATGGGAGGTGGGAAATAGGCTCCCAGCCCATTTCCCTCCCGTTTGTTCCTCACGGGGCTCAATTAATTTTAGGTCTTTCGTTTATTTAGTGCAGTTAAACTCAGTCCTACAAAATCTCCATTAGTTACCATCTAGATCCTCCAAAAGACTCTCCAAAGCAAGACCCATGTTAGTGTGCAAACCAATACTCATTAGGAGGCTAAATGTTGCTTGATGGACTATTGGGATTATTTGTTTCATGATGATGGAATGAACATGGCAAAATATGCTGGCTGTTGTTTTGAATATTTTTCCCTGGATCTGACCTCTAATCTGAAAGTTGTATCTGGGAGAGATTTTTTTTTTGATTGTTTGTTTAACCAGAAAATCAGTCCGTACATTTAAAGCACCAGAATGTTTTTTTACAATTGCTCATTCACAGAGCATGCCACAGTTTCCTGTTTGTAAACAGTGCTCACTCAGAGTCACTCAAGCTCTGTGAATCACTCAAGGCCGCATCCTCACTATTTAGTTTCTCACGGTGCAAGTATCCGAGCTGGTCCGTGGGAGTGAGAAGGCAGGTGATGCAGGCTGAGATCGAGTGGGTTGTGACAGCGAAATTTGGGGCAGGATCTTATGCCTGGGACTCTTATGTGGCCTTGTCTTCCTTGTCCTCCACATCATTAACCTCAACCTCATCATAGTCCACGATGAAGAATTTTCTTCCCTTCGCCTCCTCTTCCCTCCAGGTTGCTGTGATAGATCTGCAGCACAGGAGGGCATAAGCGAAGAATGGGTACAGTCACTTGTAATATAGAGAAACAAAATCGCACATTAGCTAACCATTACAGCTGCCTGACAGTCAACTCACTGGGCCAAACATTCTTCTATATTTCTGCCATCCAATCTTCTGCCATCCTTGGCTTTTTAAAGGCTGCATTCCTAACTTTCAAGCCCCTCCCTGCACTTCTGAACAACCAATGGATACTCAGTAATCTGATCCCTTAATTTACAGCAGGGTCAGCATTGGATAACAATGGCGGGTGAATGTCCTCTCTCAGGAGCACAACCCAAGTGTAAGTGACCCAGTGGAAATTCAGGGCCGTTGATTTTTGTTTACATTGAAGTTTTTAGTGGTAGATATGTCCTCCGACATAGTGATGTAAATCATTTCACTGCTCACTTTAATTTACAAATAGTAAATTAAAATGTGAATTTCAGTGTGTAAAAATATAGTATCAACAATACCCAGAAGTGATTGGAGGCAGTGCCATCTAGTGATACTATCTTATAATGCTTTTTTTTTATATTTCAAAATATACTTTATTCATAAAATTTGTAAAGGTACATTCAATACAATTCAAGTCACACTTCAAATAATACAATATGGGTCATACAATTTTCAAAGGTACATACAGTACAAATTCAATGGTCCCGGTACAATCAATACAGTTACGCACCATACATTGTACATACAGTTCATGGCACCCGAGGGTGCCTCATTTCATTACAGTCATTACAGGTTACAGATACAGTACATTGCGTTATATTCGTTTATCATTTTACATTCTGCCCGAGCGGGTTTTTCCCTAATTCTAGCCCCTCAGTATACAATGACAGGGGGGCTCTAAACGGTGGCCTTTCCCCATAGATCCTTTGCATAGTTCGCACCTCACCTCAGTGCGTCCCACAACATGTACTCCTGAACCTTGGATTGTGCCAGGTGGCAACACTCGGTCATGGACAGCTCCTTCAGCTGGAAGACCAGCAGGTTTCGGGCGGACCAAAGGGCCTCCTTCACTGAGTTGATGGTCTTCCAGCCACAGATGATGTTTGTCTCGGTGTGTGCCCCGGGGAACAGTCCGTAGGGCACAGCGTCCTGTGTTACTGAACTGTTTGGGATGAACCGGGACAGATACCAATGCATCTCTTTCCACACCCTCTGCACAAAGGGGCAGTCCATCAGGAGGTGGGAGATGGTCTACTCCCTGCCACAGCCTCGAGGGCAGCTCGCGGTGGCGCTGAGGTTCTGTGCGTGTTGGAAGGACTGCACTGGGAGGGCCTTTCTCACCACCATCCAGGCCACATCGTGGTGCCTGTTGGTCAGTTCCTTCGACGAGACATTCTGCCAAATGGCATTGACCGTCTGGTCAGGGAAGAAACCGATCGAGTTCATCATCTCAGTTCCTTGCTGGACTCTGAGAACGTTTTGTGTCGACCACTGTCTGACGGCCTTGTGGTCGAAGGGGTTCCTCTTCAGGAACTTCTCCATCTGGGACAGGTGTGGGGGGCAGTCCTGCTGGACTCGACCAGCATGGCCAGACCCAACCTTTTCATTGTGTTGGACAGGTAGAAACCCAGCACGTAGTGACACTTGGGGCTCGATTTTAGGGTCGGGTTTCCGGCGGGTTTCCAGCGGGGGGGCCCCGAAAATCCCGATCTCCGGTCACGTGACCGGATCGCGCCGAAATCCCGGCCACTTCCGGGTACCGCGCTGACGTGCGGGGCTGCGCGCGCAAGCCCCGCTGGTGGGAATCCCGCAGGCAATTAAAGCCAGCGGGGTTCCACTTGAGAGTACTTACCTTGCTCGTTGTGGTCAGTTAATGAGCTGAAGCAGCTGTCAAAAGAGGAAGTGTGGGATTTTAGGTTCAAGGCAGTCAGTTTCCCACACTGGGGGAAACAGTACCTTTCAAACCAGGTGAGTTGCAGCCAGCAGCCTGTGGCAGGTGCCAAGGTGCGCTCCACGGGGGAGAGCCCTCACCCACGCAGGAGGCCACCGCGTCACATAGGGCAACCCCTGCCCCCCACCACCCCCCGCCAAGCCAGAGGACAGACCGACACGAAACCGCAGCCCCAGTCCGAGGACCCACACACCTACCCTGCACAACCCCTCAGACCAACACCTGCCAGTTGGGTGGTGTGTGGACACCCTCGGAGGACGAACAGCATGACCAGCACCAGCAGCCTCGCAGTCCACGCCGTCCGCCGCAGAGACGTGGATCCCCCCAACACGGTGTTGTTGCACGCCCACCTGCACAGCAGGAGGGAGGGCTACCGCAGAGAGAGACGCGTCGCAGAGGGCACTACCCTCGCCACAGGGTCCACAGACCGAGGCGCAGCTCCCCGGACCTCTCCGAGCAGCAGTGCACAGGGAGGCGCAGATTCGCTCAACATGTAGTCGTGGAGATCTGCAGCCTCTTTCATGCCGAGCTGCTTCTGGCTGGCCCCAGCACCAACTGCTTACCTGTCGCTGGCAAAGTCACCACTGCCCTCCACACCTTCTCCTCCGCATCCTTCCAGGGTGCAGCCGGCTACACCGCCGATGTCTCTCAGTCGTCTGCGCGGACGAGCCCTGCAAATACACCTACACCCACTCTGCAGTAACACGATGGGTGGCATCAGTGGTGGGTCCTCATAGTGATACCCAGGAGCGGGCATTATTGGACACAACGGACAGGATTCGCGGAGACATGGCAGTGGTGGTGTCAATATAATGTGTGCTGTTTGTTGCTCTGAAATTCGATATGGGTAACACCCATGACAAACCCTCAGACACCCTTGTGCACCCCCTTCATGCTGACGAGACGTTTGCCTTACGCTGCCTACTGCACATATGTGATGCATGCCCTGTGGCTGCAGCACAGGTGGTGGCAGGTTGAGTGAGGCTGGCCGTGAGGGAGATGCACGAGAGGGTGAGTATGGGATGGAGCCATGAGATTGTATGAGGATTGGGTCGCGTGTTAGTGGCAGGATGAGTACTGGCGAGGTGAGTAGGTGGAGGTAAGATGAGGATGGGGTGTGAGTGGGTATGAAGGATGATGTGACAGAATAGTGTTGGCGGTGCCGAAGGAGATTTGGGGTGGGGGCAGTGTTGTGGCAGACGGAGTGCAGGGGAAAGACTTCGTGTTCTCACTGCGGCTGACCTACTGCGGTCATTGCAGCGCCTCCTGCACTGTATGCAGGTGGGCGATATGTTGGTGGCACAGGTGACCCCCTCTGCCACCTCGAGCCAGGCCTTCTTGGTGGCAGAGGCAGGCCGCTTCCTCCCGCCCGCCGGGGGGAAGATCTGTGTCCTCCCCCTCCTCCTCACCCCATCTGATGATACCTGGGGTGAGGCATCATTAAACTGGGAGCAGCCTTCCCCCTGGGCTGCTCCATGCTGCAATTTGTCCCATTGGTTGCAGCATCTGTCAGTGGAGGACTGCCCCTTTAACTAGAGAGCCTCCAGCTGACAGATCGTACTGCGCATGCGCAGCCCGACCGACGCGCAGGCCAGCGCCGTGGACCCCGGAGGAGCAGGTAATTGATTCCTATTAGTGGATTGCCTGCTACGATCGCGTGGGCAACCCACTAATTTCGCCGCTCGCGTTTCCGACGCTCCCGGAGGACCACCCGCTGGGAACCCGCAGGCCTGCTAAATTCGAGCCCTTGGTGTTTGCATACTGAGGCTCTACATATATCCTGAGGCAGCCACACACAAAGGTGGCCATCAGGGTCAGAGCGGCATTCGGGACACTCTTCCCTCCTTTGTCTGGGGCCTTGTACATGGTGGTCCTGCGGACGCGTTCTATCTTAGACCTCCCGACAAAGTGGAGGATAGCTCGGGTTACTGTGATGGCAGAGTTGTGGGGAATAGGCCAGACCCTGGCCACATACAGCTACACCGCGAGTATCTCACACCTTATCACCAGGTTCCTGTGGTTATGGAGAGGGATTGCCCCACCCACATACCAAGCTCCTGTTTGGCCTTGGCGATCTGCTCCTCCCAGTTCTTCGTGTAGGCCAGGGGCCCCCTGAACCAGATCCCCAGAACCTTCAGATAGTCGGACCTGACGGTGAAGGGGTCAAGGGACCGGGCCTCCCACCTGCCGAAGAACATGGCCTCGCTTTTATTTCGGTTCACGCTGGCCCCCGAGGCCAGCTCAAAACGGTCGCAGATTCCCATCAGTGTGTGGATCGACTGCTGGTCAGAGCAGAAGACGGTGACGTCGTCCATGTACAGGGAGGTCTTAAACTGAAAGCCTCCACTGCCTGGGATCGTCACCACCCCTGATACCTGCGTCCTTCCTGATGGACGCGGCAAACGGCTCGATACAACATATGAACAAGACCACGGAGAGAGGTCAGCCCTGGCTGACTCCAGATCTGATCGGAAAGCTCTCCGGCTCCCACCCATTCATTAGGACTGCATTACAGATGTCCGTGTAGAGCAGTCGGATTTAATCGCAGATTCCCACCCCAAAACCCATTTTGGAGAGCACGTCCATTTTGGATATTCTGTCAAAGGCCTTCTCCAGGTCCAAGCTGATGAGGCAGGTGTTCACCCCTATGTCCTGCACATAGGCGATCGTATCCCTGAGCAGTACAAGGCTATCAGAGATCTTCCTGCCGGGTACAGTACAGGTCTGATTGGGGTGGATCACCAGCTCCAGAGCAGACTTGAGCCTGTGGGCGATGGCCCTCGACAGAATCGTGTAGTCAACATTTAGCAAGGAGATGGGTCACCAATTTTTGATTTCTTCTCTTTCCCTCTTCCGCTTGTAGATGAGGGTGATGGTGCTTTTCCTCATAGACTCTGACATGCTGCCTGCTAGAAGCATACTCCTGTACAATTCCAGTAGGCCTGGGCCAATCCAGTCTGACAGAGCTCAGTACAACTTGACCAGTAAGCCGTTGCTTCCGGGAGTTCTACTCTTCTCGAAGGACTGGATGGCCTTTGTCAGTTCGTCCAAGGTCAGTGGCCAATCTATGCTCTCCCGTTCGCTGTCCTCTAAGACTTCCGTGATAGAGGACAGGAAGGACTGGGAGGCCGTGCTGTCTGTGGGCTTCGGGTCATACAGCCCGGCATAAAAGGATTTGCTAATCCTCAGTATGTCGGCCTGCGAGGACGTCAGTGAGCCGATTTCCTCTTGCTAATCACAGAGGTCTCTCTGTGCAGCAACTGGAAGAAGAAGCTCGAGCACTTCTCACCCTGCTCCACAGAGCGGACTCTGGACTGGGAGATGATCTTTGAGGCCTCGGAGGCGAAGAGCAAGGCTCGCAGGCCCTTCACCTCTCGGAGGTGCAGCTGGAGCAGATCCTGCATGCTTTTCTGAAATTGTGACACATCCCTCTGACTCTCTCTCGCCTTCTGAACACCTTTGAGGATGAAGAACCTCTTGATGTTGACCTTGATCGCTTCCCACCAGTGCACCGTGGAGTCGAAGAGAGGTTTCACGGTTCTCCAACCTGTGTAGTTCCTCGATGTCAACAGTCTCACGTTCAGCTTCCATATCCCCCTGCCCGCCCTCTGGTCCCCCTTCGATTGAAACCGGCCAGTAGGAGGCAGTGGTCAGAGAAGAACACTGTCTGGACGTCAGTGGATCTGACCATGAGCGTTAGGGACACAAATAGGAAGTCCATCCTGGAACGGACGAACCTGTCTGGCCTGGACCAGGTGTATCTCTGCGGTGCTCCGTCCGTGGGGTTGCTGAAGACGATACTGTCTTACAATGCATAGAATCAAACTGCTTCCAAACCAAATCAGGGGGAAAACTCTCCAGTGGCTGGAGTCATACCTAGCACAAAGGAAGATGGTAGTGGTTGTTGGAGGCCAATCATCTCAGCCCCAGGACATTGCTGCAGGAGTACCTCAGGGCAATGTCCTAGGCCCAACCATCTTCAGCTGCTTCATCAATGACCTTCCCTCCATCATAAGGTCAGAAATGGGGATGTTCGCTGATGATTGCACAGTGTTCAGTTCCATTCGCAACCCCTCAAATAATGAAGCAGTCCGAGCCCACATACAACGAGACCTGGACAACATCCAGGCTTGGGCTCATAAGTGGCAAGTAACATTTGCGCCAGACAAGTGCCAGGCAATGACCATCTCCAACAAGAGAGAGTCTAACCACCTCCCCTTGACATTCAACGGCATTACCATCGCCGAATCCCCCACCATCAACATTCTGGGGGTCACCATTGACCAGAAACTTAACTGAACCAGCCACATAAAGGCTGGGTATTCTGCGGCGAGTGACTCACCTCCTGACTCCCCAAAGCCTTTCCACCAAGAAACAAGGCACAAGTCAGGAGTGTGATGGAATACTCTCCACTTGTCTGGATGACTGTAGCTCCAACAACACTCAAGAAGCTCAACAACATCCAGGACAAAGCAGCCCGCTTGATTGGCACCCCATCAACCACCCTAAACATTCACTCCCTTCACCACCGGCGCACAGTGGCTGCAGTGTGTACCATCCACAGGATGCACTGCAGCAACTCGCCAAGGCTTCTTCGACAGCACCTCCCAAACCCGCGACCTCTACCACCTAGAAGGACAAGAGCAGCAGGCAGATGGGAATAACACCACCTGAACATTCCCCTCCAAGTCACACACCATCCCGACTTGGAAATATATCCCCGTTCCTTCATCGTCGCTGGGTCAAAATCCTGGAACACCCTCCCTAACAGCACTGTGGGAGAACCGTCACCATAGGGGCTGCAGCGGTTCAAGAAGGCGGTTCACCACCACCTTCTCAAGGGCAATTAGGGATGGGCAATAAATGCCGGCCTCGCCAGCGATGCCCACATCCCATGAACGAATAATAAAAAATGGTTGTTAAGACAGAAGTTAGTGGAAATCACACAAGATTACTTTGGTGTCTCACACTTTTAAATGCAAATAACGTTCAAGTTTTGGAATGAGTGATTGAAGTTGACAAAAACATCTGCATTATGTCACTCTACAGTTGATTGCTTCAATAAGTGGTTTTCTCTTGGCCTACACTCAAGATGTAGGGGGAAAAAATCGAAAAGGGTCCATTTTGGGCGATGAGCTACTACCCCGCACCAGAAGAACCCTATGCAGGCAGCACTTGAACCTTGTGCTGCCTGCCACTTACCATGAAATCTCTGTGCAGCCAACACAGCCCTCGCTGCTGAGAGGCTGCATGGAGAATGAGGAAGTTAGAAATGGGGCGTGCACAGCGCACATCATCAGCAGCCTGCATGACTTAAAATACTTAAACATGGACAAAAGAGCTGAATTCCAAAGGGTTGAGGTGAGACTGTCTGCCCTTGACATCAAGGCAGCATTTGACTGAGTGTGGCACCAAGGAGCCCTAGTAAAATTGAAGTCAATGGGAATCAGGGGGGCAGCTCTCCAGTGGCTGGAGTCATATCTAGCACAAAGGAAGATGGTAGTGGTTGTTGGTGGCCAATCATCTCAGCCCCAGGACACTGCTGCAGGAGTTCCTCAGGGCAGTGTCCTAGGCCCAACCATCTTCAGCTGCTTCTCAATGACCTTCCCTCCATCATAAGGTCAGAAATGGGGATGTTCACTGATGATTGCACAGTGTTCAGTTCCATTTGCAACCCCTCAAATAATGAAGCAGTCCGTGCTCACATGCAGCAAGACCTGGACAACATCCAGGCCTGGGATGATAAGTGGCAAGTAACATTTGCGCCAGACAAGTGCCAGGCAATGACCATCTCCAACAAGAGAGAGTCTAACCACCTCATTCAACAGCATTACCATTGCCAAAACCCCCACCAATAGCATCCTGGGGGTCACCATTGACCAGAAACTTAACTGGACCAGCCACATTAATACTGTGGCTACAAGAGCAGGTCAGAGGCTGGGCATTCTGCGGCGAGTGACTGACCACCTGACTTCCTAAAGCCTTTCCACCATCTACAAGGCACAAGTCAGGAGTGTGATGGAATACTCTCCACTTGCCTGGATGAGTGCAGCTCCAACAGCACTCAAGAAGCTCGACACCATCCAGGACAAAGCAGCTCACTTGATTGGCACCCCATCCACCACCCTAAACATTCACTCCCTTCACCACCGGCGCACTGTGGCTGCAGTGTGTACCATCCACAGGATGCACTGCAGCAACTCATCAAGGCTTCTTCGACAGCACCTCCCAAATCCACGACCTCTACCACCTAGAAGGACAAGGGCAGCAGACACATGGGAACAACACCACCTGCACGTTCCCCTCCAAAGCACACACCATCCCGACTTGGAAATATATCACCGTTCCTTCATTGTCGCTGGGTCAAAATCCTGGAACTCCCTTCCTAACAGCACTGTGGGAGAACCGTCACCACACGGACTGCAGCGGTTCAAGAAGGCGGCTCACCACCACCTTCTCAAGGTCAATTAGGGATGGGCAATAAATGCTGGCCTTGCCAGTGATGCCCACATCCCATGAACGAATAAAAAATGGCATATTTCAAATGGCAGGTACACAGCTAATCTGCAGGAGGGAAAATGGCCATGAGGGTAGCTGCACTAGCATGAGAGAGGGCTCCATGCTTCTCCGAAGATGCTCTGGAGGCCCTGGTGGAGGGCATGGATGAATGGAGGGCCAGCATGTACCCGCAGGGTGGCTGGAGACTAAAGCTGCACAGGCATTGGCAGGCTGTGACGCAGGAAGTCAACGCCAGGAGCATTGCACCATGCACGTGGGTGCAGTGCCGAAAGAAGTTCAATGATTTGATACGAATGGTCAAGGTGAGTGAATGCAAGCGTTAAGTGGCACATCCTACCAACTGCACCAATACTCCATGCACGACACCTCCCTCACCCACCCACCCACCAACAAACACTGCCCATCCATACGCAATGCTGCACTCGGCATGCTGCATCTCACCCGCACATAGTACCACACTTGCAGGCCACACAACAACCACTCACAAGTCACACAAACTGGCAGCTATTCCACCATGACAGGCACATCACCCACACACCTTGCAGGACACTCACTAACACACTGTCCTCTGTCTTGCAGGAGAAGGTGAGGCATAACAGCCGGCAGCAGGAGGGACCTGAGGGTGGACGGGCACGTTTGCACGTCCTCACTCCCCTAGAGGAGACGGTGCTCCAGATTATCAGGTGGGCCGTTGCTGCAGCCGTCATAACGTGCCGCGCTGGAGGTCCCGATGAATGGGGTCTCTGCATATCTAATGCTCCTTCTGCTTTTCCACATCTCCCTCCTCCCATAATCTTTTCTGACTCACATGCTGCAGATGCTGTCAGCACGCACGTCTTACTTGCTCCTCTCCCCATTCCACAGCTCAACCTGTTTCCCTTTGTCATTGCAAATACCCAAGAACACGTGACGGCACCGCCCGAGGAGGAGGAGGACACTGAAGCCACACCGTCACTCGATCTGACACTTGCTCAGCTCAGAGACTGACACTGCGCGTCCTTTAGAGGTTAGGTTAGAGGAGGGATCTGCACATGGTGAGACACCGAGCACAAGTGCGCAGGAGTCGGGGCGAGGTCGGATACCACAGGAGCCAGCTCACCAGAGGGTGAGGTCGCACACTGGTTCTGCTGCAGAGGAGTCAGATGAGGACTTCGACGGGCCAGGCTACAGAAGTCGGCTGATGGGCGTACACCACCGAACGCTTATGGCACTGGAAAGCCTGCCAGAAAGCCTGCGCACAATGAGAAGGGGCATGGAGGAGTCCAGCTCCAACTTGGCACAGGGCTTTGCGCAGAGCTTGGAGCCCATCCTTTCCAACATGGAACGGGTGGTCACCTCCATCAGCGCACCTGTGGAACCCACCATGATGCAGCGTCTGATGACTGATGTCACAGCTTCCATTACAGCACAAACTGACATCCAAGGTCCGACTGCTGCATTTGAAGCTCAGACTGCTGCCCTGGAAGCCCAGACTGCTGCTATCATGGGTCTGGGGACCACTTTGGAACGGGGCTTCCAGGGCGTCAAAGCACTCCAGCAATCCGTTCTCCAGCTGATCACCAGGAGTGCTGAGGCGCCGCCCTGGGAGGGTGGCAGTGGCACCATGGCAGTCGGACCTGCTGTCTTCTCTCAGGACAACAGCATTCCTGCTCCTACCCCTGCCACTCCGCCAGTGCCCCTATTGTTGCCTTTCAGCCAGCCAGACCAGACTGCTGCAGCCCATGCTGAGATGGTGCAGTCTGAATCCGGGCTCTCCCGGCCCAGAGCCACTTGAGGTCGTCCTCCAAGTCCATCTGCACGCTTCTCCATTGAAGGCCAGCAGCCTTCCACCACCCATGCTCCAGCCACTGGGAAAGCACCTCATAGGAGCACTAGGATAGGTAAAGGCACACGAACAACAAGCACTAAGGGAATGCACAAGGGTGAATAGTTCTGATATGTTTGCGTAATTTTATTTATTCGTTGATAAATGAGAGTTTGATTTTGCATTTGGTGGTGGTGTTTATTTATGCAATGAGCTGAGAGGGACACCAATGTGTAATCAGATGGAGGGCGATTTGATTGTCTTGTGGGAGCGGAAAGATGGGGAATGTAGGACTGTTGGTGAGTTGGAGGATGTAGTTCACATTATTGATGGCGGGCACGGATCAGGCGAGCACGCAGAGCCATTGCAGACAAAGCGTGTGGTTCCTGCTGCACCCTTGCGTCTTCCTCCACTTCCTCTTCTGGCTCAACCCCCTCCTCTTCCTCCTCCTCCTCCTCAGCCTCTTCCTCCTCAGCCTCCTCCTCCTCCACCTCTGGCTCAGGGTCTTCTGCAATCATTGTTGGCAAAGGCTGGTCCCTCATGATGGCGAGGTTGTGCAGCATGCAGCAGATCACCACGAATCTGCCCACCCGCTCAGGGGAGTACTGCAGGGCTCCTCCAGACCGGTCCAGGCAGTGGAAGCGTTGTTTGAGGAGGTCTATGGTGTGCTCCAAGATGTTGTGTGTAGCAGCATGGCTCTCATTTTCGGCCTACTGTGCACGTGTGCATGGATTCCTGACCAGTGTCATGAGCCACGTCGTGAGGGGATAGCCCTTGTCGCCCAGTATCCAGCCTTTGACTTGCCAAGTCAGGTGAAAGATAGCTGGCACGTTGGACTGCCTCATGACGAAGGCGCCGTGACTGCTCGCAGGGTAGCGGGCATCGACCTCCAAGATGCAATGCGTGTGGTCGCACACCAGCTGCATGTTGAGGGAGTGGAAGCCCTTTCGGTGACGAAGACAGCCGAGTTGATGTGCGGGGCACGCAGGGCAATATGTGCACAGTCAATGACACCCTGAACCATGGGGAAGCCAGCAATGCGAGCAAACCCCCATGCTCACTCGTTCTGCTTGTCTCTGTTGAGAGGGAAGGTGATGAACCTGTTCCTCATGTGGTACAGTGCGTCTGTGACCTCCCTCATGCAGCAGTGCACTGCATAATGCGAGATGTTGCACATGTCGCCAGCAGAGGCCTGAAATGATCCTGAGCCGTAGAAATTCAGTGCCACGGTGACCTTCACAGCCACAGGCAATGCTGTCCTCGCTCTGCTCTGAGGCTGCAGTTGTGGCCGCACCAGTTGACAGATCTCGGTGATGGCTTCCTTGGTTAACCTCAGGTGTCGGATGCAATCCTCCTCGGTCATGTTGAGGTAAGAGAATTGATCTCGGAAGGCCCTCATTGGGTAGGGCCTCCTGCTCAGTGCCTTACGCCGCCTCGTCCTCCGTCTCCTCGCAGCTTGACCTGCTGGGCGTGGCCTCTCTGCATGCTCCCTGTCGTGCTCAATGCCCAGTGGGAGCCCTAGCAGACCGCCCATGGTTGGCAGGAATGTTGTTCAACCAGGGTTGTAACTTTCCGACCCGTAAGGCATTACCTGCCGAAGCACTCTCAAAGAGTGTAGGAACTCTCAATAATAGGGAGCTTCAAAAAACACTTCCTACTCCTCCAGCAGCCAGGAGCAATAATCCAGCAACTAACCTGCAACATCTGCATGGCCCCTTTAAATAGTGCTGGTGGGGGGGGTCCTTTAGGCACTGTAAGACACGTTCAGATGGTCGGGGATAAGACTGTGCATTGAGTTGAGCGTTAAGGTCGAAAATGGTGTGCATCACTTTAAATCAGTGTTGCACACTGATTGCATGCATTTTCTCCCTACTTTACATACTTTCAGCGTTCGGTATTTGCACATGCGCTAACTCCCATACCAAGATGGCGCCTGGCGCACATCACGCAGGAAACGTGCGTGCGCATCCAAGACGCCATCTTGGATGTCGGAGAGGCCATGTAGCATTGAAACAACAGGAGCTACATGGCCCAATTTAGCGCCCCTTCTGTCTTGTCATGCCCTTACGTTAGAAATATTTTCAATACTTTGGGGTCGATATTAAGCCCCCACCCCACCAACGATGGGCGGCAGTGGGTCATGGTGAGGGGGTGGTGGTTAAATCATCAAATTCGCCATGCACGCACCTGTTTCTGTTTTTACTGTGGCGGATATCGGGGTGTCCGAGTCACCTGGCCTGGAGAGGCGGGTCCGTCATTATAATATTTAAATGAGGCTCCTTTCATGAGATTTTGTCAGCGATTTGAAATTAGCGCCCCCTGGAAGGGTTTCCTGGGGTTCAGGAAACTCGTGAGTGAAACCGAGGTGAGATTGAGCAGCACTTTATGGGGATGGTTAAAGGTCAGGAGTCCCAATGAGAATAAAGGCTCAGTGCTCACAGCTGCTTTCTCAGTTCCCTCTGGGACACGGTTTGGTGAGAGTTCTTGTTGTGAGAGACTTATTTGAAAAGTTTGGAGGAGTTCACAGAGAGGACATCAGGATGGGTGGCTCCATGGCTGCTTTTGAGTGGACTTCAAACGAGGAAGACAATCAGCATCATCAGCCGCAAGGACGTGCTGTGGACAACAAAGAGGGGAACAACAGAGGGGTCGAGGTCACCAGAGGCACTACCCACCTAACAGGGTCCAGACAGAGGCTCAGCTTCCTTGACCTCTCTGAACAGCAGTGCTTCCGAAGGCTGTGATTGTCACGTCAGGAGGATGCAGACATCTCATAGAATCATAGAAATTTACGGCACAGAAGGAGACCATTTAGCCCATCATGTCCATGCTGACCGAAAAAGAGCTATCCACCTTAATCCCACTTGTCAGCACTTGGTTCATAGCCCTGTAGGTTACAGCACTTCAAGTGCACATCCAAGTACTTCTTAAATGAGTTGAGGGTTTCTGCCTCTACCACCCTTTCAGGCAGTGAGTTCCAGACCCCCACCACACTCTGGGTGTCAAAAATTTCCTCAGCTCCCCTCTAATGCTTCTACCAATTACTTTAAATCTATGCCCCCTGGTCACTGACCTCACTGCTAAGGGAAATAGGTTCTCCCTATCCACTCTGTCTAGTCCTGTCAAAATTTTATACACCTCAATTAAATCTCCCCTCAGCCTCCTCTGTTCAATGAAAACAACCCCAGCCTATCCAATCTTTCCTCATAGCTAAAATTCTCCAGTCTTGGCAACATCCTCGTAAATCTCCTCTGTACCCTCTTTAGTGCAATCACATATTTCCTGTAATATGGTGACCAGTACTGTACGCAGTCCTCAAGCTGTTGCCTAACTAGTGTTTTGTACAGTTCGAGCATAACCTCCCTCTGCAGTGTCCTAGGAGACGACCTGTTTCCTGCTGTACCTGGTGGCCACGCATTACCAGTGGCTGCGAAAATCATTGCCGCCCTCAACTATTTTGCCTCTGGTTCCTTCCAGGCCGCCACCAGAGACATACCGAGGATCTCGCAGTCGCTGCACATAAATGTGTAAGGCAAGTGACGGATGGATTGTTTGCCAGGGCTGGAAGTTATGTAAACCTCCCCTGTGATGACAATAGCCAGAATAAGCATGCACTCGGATTCACGTCTCTGGCTGGCTTCCCATAGGTGCAGGGTGCCATCGATTGCACACACGTGGCAATCCGAAAACCCCCGGATCAACCAAGAGCATTTGTCAATCACAAGGGATTTCATTCCATCAATGTGCAGCTGGTGTGCAACCACAAAAAAAGGTTCATGCAGGGTCTGCGCCAGATTCACTGGGAGCGGCCATGATGCTTTCATCCTGCGGCAGTCTAACATCCCCAACCTGTTCAGACCTGAAACCAGCCTTAAGGTGTGGTTGCTAGGCATCAAAGCGTACCCCCTTCAAACCTGGCTGATGACACCTCTGAGGAACCCCGCCAATGAACAACAGGAATGCTACAACGCAAGCCATATGACAACCAGACAAGCTATCGGCATGCTCAAGATACGCTTCAGGTGCCTGGACAGGTCTGGAGGTGCCCTTCAGTACTCGCCAGCGAGCATCTCCAGGATAATCACCAGGCGTGCTGTGTTCTGCACAACATAGCACAGCAACAAGGACTAGAGGTGCAGGAGGATCAAGCCACTCAGCATTTCTCATCTGATGAGGATTACAATGGAGAGGAGGTGGGTGAGCAGGATGAGGATGAGGAAGAGGAAGATGGGGCCCCCAAAGCCAGACCAGCTAATCACATTGCTTCTTGGTATTCCAGGGATGCCCTAATAGCTCGAAGGTTCAGTTAGTCACTCACACTGGACCAAAGTAACTATCACCTTCCCCGCCCGCTCCCCCCCGCCTTACACAAGCAGTCCTGTAACCAACCATCCACCTGTTGCACATGTGGTTGCACACCAGCTGCACATTGATGGAATGAAATCCCTTGTGATTGACAAATGCTCTTGGTTGATCCGGGGGTTTTCGGATTGCCACGTGTGTGCAATCGATAGCACCCTGCACCTATGGGAAGCCAGCCAGAGATGTGAATCCGAGTGCATGCTCATTCTGGTCTCAGTCAACTCATGCCCTCACATTCATCACTGAGCAACCGAAAACCTGAGATGATAGTCGCCAGGCAAGAATGGTGAACACGGGAAGGTGGTGCAAATTAATCAATTTTCTGTGACTTAATAAATTAAAGATAGTAACAAAATAGTTTCATAAACACCCATACCCTCAGTGAACTACAAAGCTTTTCTTTTTCTTTCCCTCGCACGCCTACGTGGTGCAACCCCTGTGGCTTCAGCAGAGGCAGAGGGAGGCTGCTCAGATCCCTGCTCTGACTGTTGAGATGCTCTCGGCTGACGACCTCTAGGTTTTGGAATCCATGAGGGTCCCGCCACAGACTGCTCCACCTGCACCAGTGCAGGGACAGAGTGGGCCAGTGGGAGAGGAGGCAGCATGTCGAGTACCGGTTGAGGAGGTGGTGAGGGGGGGGCAACAGGTGAGATGTGGGAGCGCTTTGAGTGGAATTCCCACTTCCATGTCCCCTTTCGCCATCATCCTTCTCCTGGGCCAGCAGCACATCGTTCTTACCACTCTGCGGGAGAGCAGCTTGGAGCAGATCAGTGACACCTTGTAAGGCCATGGCTAATGTATCTGTCATTCTGTTGATGGCAACAGAAATGTTGGCATTCATAGTTTGCACGGCTGTGGTCATGGACTGATTAGATTGCCGCGATTCAAGTTCCACAGAGGAGGCCTCTCTCCCAATGGAAGACATCCTTGCAATGGCCTGAGACATCAATCCACAAATATTTGAGCTGGACTCCTCCATCCTCTGTGAGATTGTTGAGAGTGTGCCTGGCAGGACTGCCAGTACCTCGCACACTTGCTGCTAATGCTCTACCATTCTCCCTTTCATTGCCTGGTTCACATGTGTCCTTGATGGTTCACTCTCAGAAGGAATTAGCTCCTCTGAGGAATCGTCACCTGCAAAGGGCAGGCACTGCTGTTCTTTGTGTAATGGCCCTGGAGGAGAGGAGAGACGGATTTGATTTAGTCATGGGATTGTACAAATGTTGAAATGCACATGATTAAGGTGATCATATTTCATTCAGTGCTGAATTCAAGTCACTATGACTTTATCTTGCATGAGATGTGGGCCAGAGACATTTAATTCAGTCACCCTGCAGCAACGAAGTCAGAGTCTCGCCACTCGCCATCTCCGATGCTCGGGGACTCTGACATGCCGTTTATCTCCAGGGCCTCCTGCTCTGCATTTGTTAACTGCACAACCTGTGGTGGTCCACCTCCGGTCCAATCTCTCTCCTGCTCCCTTGTATTTTGGGCTCTTTTCTCCTGCAAGGGGGCATTTTTTTTGTTATATTTGTTCATGGGATGTGGGCATAGCTGGCGAGGCCAGAATTTATTGCCCATGCCTAATTGCCCTTCAGAAGGTGGTGGTGAGCCGCCTTCTTGAACTGCTGCAGTCCGTGTGGTGAAGTTTCACCCACAGTGCTGTTAGGAAGGGAGTTCCAGGATTTTGACCCAGCAACGATGAAAGAACGGCGATATATTTCCAAGTCAGGATGGTGTGTGACTTGGAGGGGAACGTGCAGGTGGTGTTGTTCCCATGTGCCTGCTGCCCTTGTCCTTCTAGGTGGTAGAGGTCACGGGTTTGTGAGGTGCTGTCGAAGAAGCCTTGGCGAGTTGCTGCAGTGCATCCTGTGGATGGTACACACTGCAGCCACTATGCGCCGGTGGTGAAGGGAGTGAATATTTAGGGTGGTGGATGGGGTGCCAATCAAGCGGGCTGCTTTGTCCTGGATGGTGTCGAGCTTCTTGAGTGTTGTTGGAGCTGCACTCATCCAGGCAAGTGGACAGTATTCCATCACACTCCTGACTTGTGTCTTGTAGGTGGTGGAAAGGCTTTGGGGAGTCAGGAGGTGAGTCACTCACCACAGAATACCCATCCTCTGACCTGCTCTTGTAGCCACAGTATTTATGTGGCTGGTTCAGTTAAGTTTCTGGTCAATGGTGACCCCCAGGATGTTGATAGTGGGGGATTCGGCGATGGTAATGCTGTTGAATGTCAAGGGGAGGTGGTTAGACTCTCTCTTGTTGGAGATGGGCATTGCCTGGCACTTGTCTGGCACGAATGTTACTTGCCACTTATCAGCCCAAGCCTGGATGTTGTCCAGGTCTTGCTGCATGCGGGCATGGACTGCTTCATTATCTGAGGCATGACAGACATATGTGGGTCTGTAAGGCATGTGCTCATCTGATGGATGCAGTGCATTCGGTGAGGGTGACTATCAGGCATATGCATCACAAGTGTCGCTGCATGTATTTGAGGATGTGTGTTGAGAATTGGAGGAGCTGACTGAGGCGGTATCACATTACATAAGGATTGAGGTGAGTGGCAGTGGTGGATGGAGGAAGGGGGAGGTGAGGAAGTGCATTTAAATGGAATGATGGGTGTTGCTGAGACTCAAGTGGGTGTGAGGTGTGATGTGATGGAGTACACTTGACAAGACAGAATGAAAGGGGGGTGCACTACAGCATGTAGGTGAATCAGCAACTTTGCTCACCTTTCCTGACCTGGTTAGATCATTAAAATGCTTCCTGTACTGGATCCACGTCCTCATCACAACACTCCTGCTGCTCACCTTTTCAGCTACCTCCAGCCACGCCTTCTTCATCACGGCTGCAGGTTTTTCTTCTATTACTAGGGAACAGGACCTCCTTCCTCACCCTTACTGCACCCAGCAGTACGTCAAGGGATGCCTCATTAAATCGGAGCGCAGCCTTTGCCCTCCTTGATTCCATTTCTACTTCTAATTCACAGATGCGTTACTCCTCCAAATTCCATCAGTGCATTGGCCCTTTAAATAGTCGAGGTGAAATCGGGTCATGCGGGTCTGCATCATGTGCATTGGAGACGCAAAACCCGGAGATGAAATTATAATGAGGCATTCCTATTGAAATCGGACATTCCCACGCATCCCTCGATCTTCCGCGTCTCGTGCCCACTTTCGCCCCACCCCACCACCCCACCACCCCACCACCACCACCACCATCTCCTTTCGTCCTAAGATGCTCCTTAAAACCTACGTACCTACGCTCAGATCCCGGCTCTGTGTTAATATTGGGGCCTTTATTTCTGTCTGCGCAAAACACAATTTTGCCACATAGATAGCTTAACAGTTGGACTATATAGACTAAGTGGGAGGATTCACCTATAGTAAGAGCAGCAAAGTGCATTTATATAGCACCTTTAACATAATAAAATAGCCCAACGAGCTTCACTCAGGAGAGCCCGGACTAATCGGTAGAAGATTTAGCAGAGTTAACAGAAAGCTAGGTTTTAAGGAGGTGTTTAGAGATGGGAAGGAAGTAGAAAGGTGAAGAGACTGAGGAAGGGAGTTCTGGAGGGGAGGGCCAAGATGCTGAACGTTCTCTCACCAAGTGAGGAATGTCAGGAGGGAGAATGCACAGGAACCCAGAGTTGGAGGACTGCAGGGATATAGGACTTGAGGAAGTTGCAGAGATAGGATGGAGCGAGGCTGTGGACTGATTTGTAAACAAGGATTCTGAATTCAGCCAGTGGAGGTCAGCAAGAACCAGGTAAATAGGTAAGTGAGATCTAATCTAGGTCAGGATGTGGGTGTGGATATCCTCTTAAGTTAGAAGCACAGATAACAGATATGTTTTTTTTCAAATGAAAACAAAAAATTTCACTGAAAATAACTTGATTATAATGGCTGTCGTACCTCAATTCTATCACTGAGTAATGTTCAAATTTCAGATACTCGTGCTTTCCCCCTGTTATTTATATATTTCATTTTGTAGCCCAATTTGTTATTGTCTTCCCTTTTTCAGGACCCCTGCTTAGGGCAGTGGACAGATATAGTCACCTACTGCTGAAACCCTCATCCATGCCTTTGTTACCTGCAGACTTGATTATTCCAGTGCTCTCTTAGCCGGCTTCCCACCTTGTACCCTCCATAAACTTGAGCTCATCCAAAACTCTGCTGCTCGTATCCTAACTCACACCAAGTCCCATTCACCCATCAACCCTGTGCTCACTGGCCTACATTGGATCCCGGTCCAGAAACGTATTGATTTTAAAATTCTCACTCTTTTTTTCAAATCCCTCCATGGCCTCGCCCCTCCCCATCACTAGAACCTCCTCCAGCCCTTCAACCCTCCGAGATTTTTGCAATTCTGGCCTCTTGCGCATCTCTGATTTTAATCGCTCCACCATTAGCAGCCGTGCCTTCAGCTGCCTTGGCCGTAAGCTCTGGAATTCCCTCACTAAACCTCTCCGTCTCTCTACCTCTCTCTCTTCCTTTCGTCCTAAGATGCTCCTTAAAACCTACGTACCAAGCTTTTGGTCACCTGTCCTAATATCTCCTTATGTGGCTCGGTGTCAAATTTTGTTTGATAATGCTCCCGTAAAGCACCTTGGGCCACTTTATTACTTTAAAGGCGCTATATAAATGCAAGCTGTTGTTGTTGGTGAGCTGTCTGACATTGCTAATCTAACACTCATTAGGTTTTTGAGTGTGGCCAATGTGGTCTGCTCTTTCCAATAATCCAACTCCAATATCCAACCTAGATCAGAAACTTCATATATGGGAAAAGGTGGGGATAAAGCCATGGTCTATCACTCAGTGCTACACCTCAATAGTGCACCAATGCACTTTGCCACTGGCAATATTTTGATCTATTTTAGGATAGTTGAAATGAAGAGCTGTCCTCCCAAAACTAATGATTCTGTAACCTCATGATTTTTAAACTTTAAATATAGAAAGTGTTTATAAAAACTGGGAATGTATGAAGCCGTGCCTCTATGCCTGCTAGAACTAGCTGAAACTGGACCAGCAAGTGGAGCTAGAGCCATGCTCTGTTTAAATTACAGTCAGTGGAGAAATCAAAGGCTAACAGAAATGGTTGTTTTGAGGGTACAATATCCTATTAATAATTTAGCTTCCCTCCCCTCCTATCCTTCAGATACTGACTCATGATGAGGTGCAATTTGCCATAGAAACGAAAATCATAGAATCATAGCATTTTACAGCAAAGAAAGAGGTAATTCAGCTCATCCTGCCTGTTCTTTCTCTCTGAAAGAGCTATCCACTTATCCCCTACTCTTTCCTCATATGTATTTACATTTTTCTTTTTCAAGTATTTATTCACTTCTCTTTTAAAAGCTACTATGGATTCTGCTTCCACCACTTTTTCTGGTACAGTATTTCATGTCCCAACAACTCTCTGCATAAAAAAAATCTTCCAGCCTCTACCTTTGTTCTTTTGGTGATGATCTTAAATTTATGCCCTTTGGTTACCACCTCACTGACCAGTGGATACAGTTTTTCACGATTTGCCTTATAATTTTGAACACCTCCATCAGTTCCTCTCCAAATCTTCTTTGTTCTAATGAAAGGTGCTCCAGTTTCTCTGGTCTTAATAGTTATTGAGTAACCTCTGCTGGAAAGTGCGCAAGCCAGGTGAGGACAGGATTGGGTTGGCTGTGATGCCTCCAGGGTAAAATTACCTGTTGGAACTCATTGTCTAGGGTTCTCAAATGAAGAATGACCAAATTGGGCAGGGCACCAGTGGCAGATGTTCTCCCTGGAATCCTACCCTGACATAAGTCAGTGTCTTCAAGAGAGGAGATGAGAAAACTAGAAGTAAAACCGCATTTGTACTAGCAGTCAAAAGTCTGCAGTGCTAAAGACAATGGGGATGAGTTCCTGCAGGGAAGACCCGCCTGTCCACCGTAACTTTCTCAGAAGAGTCATGGAAACCCTGAGAATATGGTGCAGAGTTTACACCATTTACACTGTTTTTCCAACAACTGGTTCGAAAGGGGGAAACAGAGTAGAACTCAGGGGCAATTCCTCAGTGTGGTTGGAAGTGGGTAGTGGTGTCCCACAGCACTCCGTCTCTCAATGCCTCCAATTTAAAATTCTCATCCTCGTATTTAAATCTCTGACCTTGCCCCTCCCTATCTCTCTAACCTCCTTCAACTCTACAAAGCCCCTGCACTCTCCATTCTTTTTATGCATGTCCCCCCCCCCCAATTCTCTTTGCCCCACCATTGGTGGCAATGCCTTCAGATGCCTGCTCCCACACTGGAATTTCCTGCCTAAACCTCTCTGCCTCTCCACCTCCCTTAAGACCCTCCTTAAAACCTACCTTTTTGATAAAGCTTTTGGTCATTCCTTTTGATATCTTTTTCTTTTCTTCGTCATCTATACATTTCTGATTATGCCTCTGTGAAGTACCTTAGGACATTTTTCTATGCTCTATAAATGCAAGTTGTTGTGATTAAAGCAGTGACCATGTTAACATTTCAGATTAGGTTAGATAAGTAGTTGAAGGAGAGGTGGATAAAGGGATATGGGAACAGGGCAGGAACATGGGATTAGGACAATTGCTCATATGGAGGATAATGTTTCATCTCTAATTACCATCACCTGAACTGATTGAATCCAGTCTGAGGTCAGCATCAAAGCTCCTCATGAACATTGAATATTTTTAAGGCTGAATTAGATAGATTCCTGAATAACAAGGGAGTCAAAGGTTGTAGTAGGTAGACGGGAAAGTAGGATTGAGGTTGCAATCAGATCAGCCATCATCTTATCAAAAGGCAAAGCAGGCTCGAGGAGCCGAATGGCCTACTCCCGCTCTTAATTCATATATTCGTACGTATGTATCTCTGGTGCAAATATCTTCAGCGACAAAAAACACTAATTTCAAACAACATTGTTTTACTTAACATCTTAAGCTGTACAATATGCCGAAAACAGCTTTTTTTCCATTGCTCATGCCTCATAGTTGGAATTTGTAAATTTTCTGCTGACTATCACTGTACACTCTTGGTGTTGTAGTTCCGCATGTGCAAAGTAAAAACTACAACTGCCACGATGCATCACACATACACACACACAATCTGTCCATGACAGCTTCATACCCTTGTTCCTTTCTATCAGGTTGTCATGTGACATGGATGATCATGGCTTCGAGGTATGAAGGCCTGAGATGTTTTGATGTGATTTGAGACACCTTTGAAAGATGTGACATTATGAATGTGTGATAGATGCAAAACTTTTCGTTATACAGATACAATTATAAATTTTTGTGACTAATTTTAGAATGTGCCATAATCACAGGAGCAAGTCTGAACCACTGATTTGTTTTTTGCAATCACATTAAGGTATCCACTATTGATAGATGGTCACTTTGCGTAGTCGTCTTTAAGAATACTCTTACCATTTTTATGTAAAATGATTTTGTAAAACAGAAAAATCAGATTCTAGTTCATACACATAAAGTTGTGTGTAATTGATCACTAGTTCTCATATCCAAACACAAATTTTTTTCCTACATGTCATGCATCATTTTTTGCACTTCGGGAGAGGTGTATCACTGGCGGCCAATCTGATATCGCCTATTTTACAGTATCATCAGTTAAAACTACCCCCATAGATTTCAATTTTAATACATTGGGTTCACCACATCTGCACTCAGTTTAGAATCAGGAATCAACATCTGACAGAACTCTCAAGATATCTATCCTTCCCCCTTATTTTTGTCCATTTTGGTTGTTGAATAAGAATTCTCTCTTATCTAGGGTCCTGTGCTTAACCGGACAAGAGTCATTTTGTAGGAATCTTCCTGCCAGTGTTAATAGGGACCACAAACACTTGGGGATGGACACATTTGACCATGCACCACAAGCAGCTGTGCAGAAACATCTGGGTCCAAGTACCAATTTTTTGTATCAATAATCAGACAGTAAGATGACTTACTGGAGTATAGATATTGCCGAAGTCACCTCTAGATGGCACTAAGTAACAACAGTTCAAAACAAATAATTTGGTAAGTGACTGTCTTGCATTAATCAAAAATGTATCAATCTTTGGAAATGTTTATACTTGCCGAGGATAACCACTTAAGTGTTTCACATTCATTGAAGTGTGCTCTCTAGATCATGAATATTTAATGTAATTACCAATGTTATTTGATCGGGTGCGATGTTTAAATTGCAGCAGAATAAATAACATAGCAACCAGTTTACAGAATTCATTATTAGGCATCTGCATTCAAGCATGGAAAGGAAATAATTGGATGTGTCTAAAGGTGAACTCTTGTAAATTAGTGATAATGCTATTGGAATGCATCACGTATAACTTACAGGGCTCTGATTTCAGTGTATGTTTGCAGGAGCTGATGTACTAGTGCTGGAAATGGGACATAATGGGCTCGGAACTGAGAGTTGGAACACAAAGTATTAAATATTCTGAATGATTACTTCCTCTTAATATTCAATAGGAAAGACTTGAGCAACATACCCTTCGCAACCAGAGATAATCAAAACAAACTCTAACATAAACAGGCTAAAAAGGTTGAAAACAAGTAAATTCCTAGTGAAAGAAAGAAAAGTCTTATGCTTTTCACAACCTCGGGATGTCTCAAAGTGCTTTACAACCGATGAAGTTCTTTTGAAGTGTGGTCTCTGTTGTAATGCACGAAGCATGACAGCCAATTTGCACACAGCAAGCTCCCACAAACAGCAATGAGATAATGACCAGATAATCTGTTTTAGTGAGGTTGGTTGAGGGATAAATATTGACCAGGATACCGGGGATAACTCCACTGCTTTTCCTCGAAATAGTGCCATGCGATCTTTTACATCCACCTGAGAGGGTAGACGGGTCTCAGTTTAACAGTGATAGAGGATATTTATCCCAAAGAGCTATGAGTTACTGAGGAGGAGATTTGACAATCATCATGAGTGTTTCCAGCATTTTCTGTTTTTACTTCAGATTGCCAGCAGTATTTTGCTTATATCGTGAGGGAAGCTTGGATTCTGGAGAGGTACCTGTAGATTGGAAAGGGTCTAATTTGATGCCCATATTTAAAAAGAGTGACAAAACACACTCAGGCAATGATAGCCCCATTGCTTCAATTCCATGTAAAATAATAAAATCGATTATCAGGAGTAAAATTGAGGATTATCTGTACAACAATAACCTTGTAAGCAGCAGTGATCAAGGCTTCAGAAGAGAAAGATCCTACCCGATCAACCTCTTCAAAGTCTTTGAGGAAGTGACAATCCAAATGGACTGTGGAAATGGGGTGCTGTACCTAGACTACCATAAGGCAATTAACAAAGTTGCACATGAAAAACTATTTGTTAAGCTCAAAGGTGTAGGAATCCAGGGTAAATCTTGGGAATGGATAGAAAATTGGTTGACGGATAGAGAACAATGTGTACTTGTTAGGAACATAGGAACAGGAGTAGGCCATTCAGCCCCTCGAGCCCGTTTCGCCATTTGATAAGATTATGGCTGATCTGTGATCTAACTCCATATACCTGCCTTTGGCCCATATCCCTTAATACCTTTGGTTGACAAAAAGCTATCTATCTCAGATTTAAATTTAGCAATTGAGCTAGCATCAATTGCCATTTGCGGAAGAGAGTTCCAAACTTCTACCATCCTTTGTGTGTAGAAGTATTTTCTAATCTCACTCCTGAAAGGTCTGGCTCTAATTTTTAGACTGTGCCCCCTACTCCTAGAATCCCCAACCAGCGGAAATAGTTTCTCTCTATCCACCCTATCTATTGCCCTTAATATCTTATAAACTTCGATCAGATCACCCCTTAACCTTCTAAACTCTCGAGAATACAACCCCAATTTGTGTAATCTCTCCTCGTAACTTAACCCTTGAAATCCGGATATCAATCCAGTAAACCTACGCTGCACTCCCTCCAAGGCCAATATGTCCTTCCGAAGGTGCAGTGCCCAAAACTGCTCACAGTACTCCAGGTGCGGTCTAACCAGGGTTTTGTATAGCTGCAGCATAACTTCTGCCCCCTTGTACTCTAGTCCTCTAGATATAAAGGCCAGCATTCCATTAGCCTTATTGATTATTTTCTGCACCTGTTCATGACACTTCAATGATCTATGTACCTGAACCCCTAAGTCCCTTTGGACATCCACTGTTTTTAATTTTTTACCATTTAGAAAGTACCCTGTTCTATCCTTTTCTGATCCAAAGTGGATGACTTCACATTTGTCTACATTGAATTCCATTTGCCACAGTATTGCCCATTCACCTAATCTATCAATATCACTTTGTAATTTTATGTTTTCATCTACACTGCTTACAATGCCACCAATCTTTGTGTCATCGGCAAACTTAGATATGAGACTTTCTATGCCTTCATCTAAGTTGTTAATAAATATTGTGAACAATTGAGGCCCCAACACAGATCCCTGCGGGACTCCACCAGTCACATCCTGCCAATGTGAGTACTTACCCATTGTCCCTACTCTCTGTCGCCTTCCGCTCAGCCAATTTCCTAACTAAGTCCATACTTTTCTCTCTATATTCCATGGGCTTCTATCTTAACTAACAGTCTCTTATGTGGGACTTTATCAAATGCCTTCTGGAAGTCCATATAAATAATCCATTGACATTCCCCTGTCCACTACTTTAGTCACCTCTTCAAAAAAATCAATCAGGTTTGTCAGGCACGACCTACCATTCACAAATCCATGCTGGCTCTCTCAGATTAACTGAAAATTTTCGAGGTGTTCAGTCACCCTATCCTTAATTATAGACTCCAGCATTTTCCCCACAACAGATGTTAGGCTAACTGGTCTATAATTCCCCAGTTTCCCTCTCTCTCCTTTCTTAAAAAGCGGAGTGACATGTGCAATTTTCCAATCTAGAGGGACAGTTCCTGAATCTAGAGAACTTTGAAAGATTATAGTGAGGGCATCTGCAATGTGCTCACCTACTTCCTTTAAAACCCTGGGATGGAAACCATCTGGTCCTGGGGATTTGTCACTTTTTAGTGCTATTATTTTCTTCATTACTGTTGTTTTCCTTATGTTAATTTTATTGAGTCCCTGTCCCCGATTCAATATAAGTTTTCTTGGGATTTCCGGCATGCTATCCTCTTTTTCTACTGTAAATACTGACGCAAAAATACATGTCCGTCATTTCCCCATTGTCAATGACAATATCCCCACTTTCAGTTTTTAAGGGGCCAACACTGCTCCTGACCACCCTCTTTTTCCCAATATAGGAGTTAGAGGAGTTATATTGAGGTGGCAGGTAGTGCTGAATGTGGTACCCATGGCTCCATGTTGGGAAAAGTACCACTACTGTTTCTAATTTATATCAGTGACTTGGATTCAGAAACTTATGGAATCAGAGGAAGCAGCCCAGAAATTATAGAATGAGTTGGACAAAATATCTATGTATAAAAATAGCAGGTGAAATTTAATGTAGACAAGTGTAAAAGTATTGCAAGTGGAAAGGAAAAATGGGCGACACATGTACCGTATGAACTGTGTTTAAATAGCTAAGGATGAAGTTGGAAAAGACCCAGGAGCTTTTGGGGTTGATTTTCGTGGCCTCCACTCGCCATGAATGGGACAGTACTGGAATGTATCATGTGATGCCACACGATTCTACTCCCTTCAAAAGGGCAGAGTTGTAAGAATGGACAGGTCAAGGAAGATTTGAGCAAGAACCCATGAAGATATGGTATACATATAATTTTAATTACACTGCGTGACAATGAAACAGTTAAAGCTAATATGGGGATTGGGCAGGAAAGTGGAGTTGAGGTTGAAGATCAGCCATGATCTGATTGAATGGCGGAGCAGGCTTGTATGGGCTACTCCTGCTCCTATTTTCATATGTTCATAATCTGTGCATAGTGGAGCTATTGTAGTCCTAGGTAATGTCTTTAAAAGAATTTAGTAAGAACACTTTGTTGAGATAAGCTGCTGATGGTCGACCTGCCTTATCTTAGTCACTGTAGCTCTGAACAATGTCCTGTCTCTGTCCTGAATTTAGCCTGTTGAGATAAGCCGCTCATAGCTGATCGCCTCGTCCCTCTCCAGTCTAAACTTATCAAGCTGACAATAACCATTTATCAAGCTGACAATAACCAATCAAACTTATCTTCCCTGACCTTGTTATGTTGGAAAAACAACTTTATATTTCAAGGCTCCAGGTGTAAGGTGTCAGGGTCACCGATTACTAGACCAGTATATGTACAGGTGATTGTAAGAAGTCAATAGTAGAGGTAAAGCTACAGAAGAGAAGAGAATACTGGTCAGGTTATGATTCTACTCAAGCAGGGAATGGAGTAATAGCATTCTGTTCTTATAACTATCCCTCGAGCATTGTAATTGTCTTAATTTGTACTTGATTTGATCACCTCAATAAAGAAGTTCGTCGCCACCCATAAGGTGTTAGGATCGGATTTATTACAGAGTGGATTTGCACTCTTACTAAATTGAGATGCAGACTTTCAACGAACGAGTGGTTTTATTTACATAAGATAGAGGAACGAACAGTAAACAGTATAACACAATGAAATATATACACTCCTCAAATACATAAAAATAATGAAGATGACAATCACTTTCCTCTCTAAATGTAGACTGTAAACTGAAATCCATTTATTGTAAATGCTTTCTGCTGACACGATGCTTTGTGTCACCCAGAGTGTTAACCCTTTACCTACTGTTTTTAGCAGTACAAAATATAAGTCTTTAAAAAGTCAATACAGACTAAAATCCATTTTTACCACACCAGAGTATACTTTGTTCAAATGAATGTAGATTTGTACCAGTGAAGTGTTAAAAAAAAAATCAGGTATGTGATGTAGTGACACACATCACTTCAAACATCCCAGTGAAAGTTGGAAAAATACAGCAGAAGAGGTCCTCAGTTCATTTTAGTAAAAAAATGAGAACACTGCCATCATCAAACAGCAGGTGTCTCCCTAGCCTGTTCATAGGCTGGTGGTAAGGAATGACTGGGAGCTTCCATGAGTCTGTGTGTTGAAATTGAATCATTTAAGATCCAGACTATTGCTAATGGTGAAGCTGACTATCATTAGATTGGATGGGCACATCTTTCAACTCAAACTCAAACTTCCAGACTAGACTACTGGGAACCACTCTGTCAGTGTCTCCAGGAATGGGACGCCCAGACCAGACTACCAGCCTAGTTTTCTTTTAACTGTTAACTAAAAATAAAGCTCACCTTTATTGCTGCACATTAAACCATTCACATACAGCACATTATACATTCATGATTTTGCTGAAGTATTTATTGCAGTACAATGCAATGTTAAAATTCCCCCCAAAGCCTCATTTATGGTTAGTGCTGTGAATTAGTGAATAATAAGCTCTTGTGCAGGTGTCACATCGGGAGATGTAGTCTGCATGACAAGGCTGACTTTGATGTGGCTACTGAATAGAGAGAATAGACAGAGTGGGATATAAAATAAAAACTGGAAATTACAGCCATACATTATTTTTTCTTCAGATTTTTAGTATTCAGTTTTCCTTTCAATCTAAAGTAGTATGTTACTTGCAAATTAAAGGAGAAGGTTGAGTTAATAAGAGAGAGCTCTGGGATGAGACAGAGAAGGATTTCTGATAACAGATGCTGGCAGCAGGCAGCAGAGAAGGTTAAAAAGGACAGTTGGGAGAGCGATAAATTGATACATAGAAGAGAAACTGGCTAAGACAATCTTTCAACTTTGGCAGATGGCAGAAGCAGAGATTGTATCAGCATTGGATGAACTCAAATCAATATACTATATATAAAGCTGATAAACACTGTCCAAAGACAGATTGACACTGCATCAAATGAGACTCATGAGATGGTGAGATTTTCAAATCAAAAGCAACTCAATTTAATCTTTTAGAAACGATAATCTGGGACAAAATTAATAGTCACTTGGGCAAGATGTGGATTAATAAAGGAAAGCCAGCACGGATTTGTTAAAGGCAAATCATGTTTAACTAACTTGATTGAGTTTTTTGATGAGGTAACAGAGAGGGTTGATGAGGGCAATGCAGTTGATGTGGTGTATTTGGACTTTCAAAAAGCGTTTGATAAAGTGCCACATAATAGGCTTGACAGCAAAATTGAAGCCCATGGAATAAAAGAGGCAGTGGCAGCATGGATACAAAATTGGCTACGTGACAGGAAACAGAGAGTAGTGGTGAATGGTTGTTTTTCAGAGGTACACAGTGGTGTTCCCCAGGGGTCGGTACTAGGACCACTGCTTTTTTTGATATATAGTAATGACTTGGACTTGGGTGTACAGGGCACAATTTCAAAATTTGCAGATGACACAAAACTTGGAAGTGTAGTGAGGAGGATAGTAATATATTTCAAGAGGACATAGGCAGGCTGGTGGAATGGGCGGACACGTGGCAGATGAAATTTAACACAGGGAAGCGTGAAGTGACACATTTTGGCAGGAAGAATGAGGAGAGGCAATATAAACTAAATGTTACAATTCTAAAGGGGGTTCAGGAACAGAGAGACCTGGGGGTATATGTGCACAAATCTTTGAAGGTGACAGGACAGATTGAGAAAGCGGTTAAAAAAGCAAAGGGGATCCTGGGCTTTATAAATAGAGGCATAGAGTACTAAAGCAAGGAAGTTATGTTGAACCTTATAAAACACTGGTTCGGCCACAACTGGAGTGTTGTGTCCAATTCTGGGCACCACACTTTAGGAAGGATGTAAAGGCCTTAGAGAGGGTGCAGAAAAGATTTACTAAAATTGGTCCAGGGATTAGGGACTTCAGTTACGTGGATAGACTGGAGAAGCTGCGGTTGTTCTCCTTAGAGCGGAGAAGGTTAAGAGGAGATTTGATAGAAGTGTTCAAAATCATGAAGGGTTTAGATAAAGTAAATAAAGAGAAACTGTTTCCCATCGGCGGAAGGGTCGAGAACCAGAGAACACAGATTTAAGATGATTGGCAAAAGAATCAAAGGTGACATGAGGAGAAACTTTTTTACGCAGCGAGTAGTTATGATCTGTAATGCACTGCCTGAAAGGGTGATGGAAGCAGATTCAATCGTGGTTTTCAAAAAGAAATTGGATAAATGCTTGAAGGGAAAAAATTTGCAGGGCTATGGGGAAAAAGCGAGGGAATGGGACTAACTGGATTGCTCTTACAAAGAGCCGGCACAGGCTCCATGGGCCGAATGGCCTCCTTCCGTGCTGTAACGATTCTATTATTCTATGATTCTATGAAAATTTAAAGCCAAATCTGAAGCCAGATCCAGCTTGGAAGCAAGGAACTGTGTTGTTTTGGTGCATTACGATGAGGTGTGAAGTGAGAGAGCTGTTAGCTGAAAGGGAAATAGATGTAAATGCATAAAATAATAGTAAACATGAGAACAGTAAACACAGTACTATTGACAAACAAATCATAGGAATAATTAGAAAAATAGAAATAAGGAATGGTAGTTCCTTATTCAGAAAGAGAGAAGTGTCAGGTATTATTTGATCGGATTAATGCAGGGAAATAGATAAATGTAGGGTAAGTTTTGTCTAAGTAAAGAGTGATGATAAAAAGTTTTTCTTTTAGATTTTTTGGTTAAATACAGATTTCCAAATTGGAATGATCTTTCAAAATGACTAAAACGGTATGCCTGGCATATGTATGTGGGAGAACCGTCACCACACAGACTGCAACGGTTCAAGAAGGCGGCTCACCACCACCTTCTCATGGGCAATTAGGGATGGGCAATAAATGCTGGCCTTGCCAGCGATGTCCACATGCCATGAACAAATTTTTTAAAAATGCAAGATAAAATGTCGAGATGTGCAAAGAGTTTCAAAAAATGAATAAAAGGTAGAATTTTTGTCTTCTCAAGGACAATGGATAAATTCAGTGATCCCATGCTCTCAACTTGGAACTGCGCTCAAAGGGAGCGTGAGTTGGAAATGGAGCACAACACTGGTGCAGATTCCATGAGCCATGCTCTCATTGAGCACAAGTCAGCACTGGAAATGTGAATTTACCCTTACAGAGGTATTGCCTCCAAAAGGTTCCACCAAAGTACAGTCAATGTCCCACAAATCATTTCCAGGGTTTGGACTGAGAACTGTGCACTTTGATCTCTAAACTGCTCTCCCAGCGGTCAACTAGCCTAACATCTGGAGTGAGGTTTGCTCCTTTGGGTCAGAACGAAGTGACTGGCAGTGCCTTTCAGCATTAATAGCAATCAAGAATGGGAACCATAGCTGATTTTTTCCCCTCCCCTCCCCAAGAGCGTTGAGGCCATGTGCCCGCTCTGCTGCTACTCTGTTTGAGATCAGCCAAATCACCACAGAGCAGAGATCGAACCTGGGATGTTCGTTTTGCTTTTTATTCAGAAACTGAAGCAAAAGGCCCAGATCAGATTAAGAAGAATAAGAAAGATGAGGTAAACTAGGAAGCTGTGATTAGGTGAAGCTAAGTTTGGGTTTTTAAAAGTCTGAAGATTGAGGTTCTGACAAAGAAGGAGTTAGAGGAAGAGATTGTACAGAGTCGTAATTTCAACACAACAAAAATAGAATCATAGAATCATAGAAGTTTACAACATGGAAACAGGCCTAGCTTAGTGGTATAAACTGGGCGACATGGACATGTTGGGCCGAAGGGCCTGTTTCCATGTTGAAATTACGACTCTGTACAATCTCTTCCTCTAACTCCTTCTTTGTCAGAACCTCAATCTTCAGACTTTTAAAAACCCAAACTTAGCGAGTAGAAGAAATAAGAGAAGCAAGTTCAGAGCAGCACTGTGTAGTTCTTACAACTGATAATGTAGTATGAATAAAATAGAGACAAGAAAGTTTGTTTGAGAGAGATAGAGGAAGAAGGCTGGAGGTGAGAGATGGATTGCCTGTCCAACATCAAGCTTTTCCTTGTGTCCTGGCCAAAAGACTGAAAGAGATGTGAAAGATCCTCTCCAAACTCAGGGGAAATACTCTAGGCTTGGGCAGAATTTGCTTTTTAAAGAATTTTGATTTGTTGAGGGAAATCCCTCCAATGAACTGGCAAATCTCCTAGAAACTATGATCTTAATTCCTTCATTCTGTTAAGTTGTTAACCTGTATCACAAATTGTCTTAAAGCCTAATGGCATCAAAGATTGATTAAAGATCAGTTATAAAAATAAATTCAGTGCTCCCACACTTTCAGAGGGGAACCTCACTCAACAGGAGCTCGTTGGGGTTAAGATTTAACACTGTAGTGCCGATCTTAAAATCTATGGTCCCATCAGGTTCTCCACTGGGATCACAGAAACACTGAATTTAATCTATAGGGGGCAAGTTTGAATGACATATTTCTGTTTTAAAAATAACAAACTGAAATTAACAATCTATTCTTTTAAAGTATCTGTGTGTGATTTGTGGATTGTTCAAAGAGAGAAACATGAAATGGGATTTAAAGTGGCAACATGATAGAGCTTTAGGGTCCCTGAAGTGAGCCTGCAGATGTTGCATTACCAAGTGAGGAGGAAAAAACTGCAAAGGAGATTTTGAAAAACAGGTTACGGGGATTCAACAATCTAATATAATAAAATTAGGTGGCACAATACAAGTTTCCCTCACCAACGCTCCACAGGGCATGCTTCATATAGTAACAACACTGGCAGGGCTTTCATGGACAGCACTGTAGATACAAAATTCCAACCTAATTTTATGTGTCAGCCCTCGAAGCGAGCTGTCGAGCACGTTTGCTGATTCCGTCTCTCACTTTACTAAGTAACCACTTGCTTATCTCTGCAGCTGGGCTGAAACTTCAAACCCTTTCTGTCAGTCAAACTCACTTACACCTGGTCTGATGTGAAGATCAGCATTCATTTTTCATTTAGAATCATAGAATCATAGAAAGTTACAGCACAGAAGGAGGCCATTCAGCCCATCATGTCTGTGCTGGCCGAAAAAGTGCTATCCAGCTTAATCCCACTTTCCAATTGGTCAATAGCCCTGTAGCTTACGGCACTTCAAGTGCACATCCAAGTACTTTTTAAATGAGTTGTGGGTTTCTGTCTCTACCACCCTTTCAGGCAGTGAGTTCCAGACCCCACCACCCTCTGGGTGAAAAAAATTCTCCTCAGCTCCCCTCTAATCCTTCTACCAATTACTTTAAATCTGTGCCCCCCTGGTCACTGACCCCTCTGCTAAGGGAAATAGGTTCTCCCTATCCACTTTATCTAGTCCTGTCATCATTTTATACACCTCAATTAAATCTCCCCTCAGCCTCCTTTGTTCCAAAGAAAACAACCCCAGCCTATCCAATTTTTTCTCATAACTAAAATACTCCAGCCCTGGCAACATCCTTGTAAATCTCCTCTGTACCCTGTCTAGTGCAATCACATCTATTCCGTGATGTGGTGACTAGAACTTTTTTTTTCGTTCATGGGATGTGGGCGTCGCTGGCAAGGCCAGCATTTATTGCCCATCCCTAATTGCCCTTGAGAAGGTGGTGGTGAGCCGCCTTCTTGAACCACTGCAGTCCGTGTGGTGAAGGTTCTCCCATAGTGCTGATAGGTAGGGAGTTCCAGGATTTTGACTCAGCGATGATGAAGGAACGGCGATACATTTCCAAGTCAGGATGGTGTGTGACTTGGAGGGGAACGTGCAGGTGGTGTTGTTCCCATGCATCTGCAGCCCTTGTCCTTCTAGGTGGTAGAGGTCGCAGGTTTGGGAGGTGCTGTCGAAGAAGCCTTGGCGAGTTGCTGCAGTGCATCCTGTAGATGGTACACACTGCAGCCACAGTGCGCCGGTGGTGAAGGGAGTGAATGTTTAGGGTGGTGGATGGGGTGCCAATCAAGGGGCTGCTTTGTCCTGGATGGTATCGAGCTTCTTGAGTGTTGTTGGAGCTGCACTCATCCAAGCAGGTGGAGAGTATTCCATCACACTCCTGACTTGTGCCATGTAGATGGTGGAAAGGCTTTGGGGAGTCAGGAGGTGAGTCACTCGCCACAGAATACCTAGCCTCTGACCTGCTCTTGTAGCCACAATATTTATGTGGCTGGTCCAGTTAAGTTTCTGGTCAATGGTGACCCCCAGGATGTTGATGGTGGGGGATTCGGTGATGGTAATGCAGTTGAACGTCCAGGGGAGTTGGTTACACTCTGTACACAGTACTCAAGCTGTGGCCTAACCAATGTTTTATACAGTTCTGGCATAACCTCCCTGCTCTTACATTCTTTACCTCAGCTAATAAAGGAAAGTATCCGGTATGCCTTTTTAACCACCTTATCTACCTGTCCTCCTACTTTCCGGGATCTGTGGACATGTACTCCAAGGTCCCTCACTTCCTCTACACCTCTCAGTATCCTCCCATTTATTGTGTATTCCCTTGCCTTGTTTGCCCTCCCCAAAAGCATTACCTCACATTTCTCTGGATTGAATTCCATTTGCCACTTTTCTGCCCATCTGACCAGTCCATTGATATCTTCCTGCAGTCTACAGCTTTCCTCCTCACTATCAACCACATGGCCAATTTTTGTACCATCTGCAAACTTCTTGACCAAACCCCCCACCCACCCCACATTCAAGTCCAAATCATTAATATATACCACAAAAAGCAAGGGACCTAGTACTGAGCCCTGTAGGACCCCACTGGAAACAACCTTCCGGTCACAAAAACACCCGTCAACCATTACCCTTTGCTTCCTGCCACTGAGCCAATTTTGTATCCAACTTGTCACTTTCCCTTGGATCCCATGGGCTTGTACTTTTTTGACCAGTCTGCCATGTGGGACCTTGTCAAAAGCCTTGCTAAAATCCATGTACACTACATCAAATGCGTCACCCTCATCGACACTCCTTGTTACCTGGTCAAAAAATTCAATCAAGTTAGTCAGACACAACCTTCCCTTAACAAATCCATGCTGACTGTCCTTGATTAATGCGTGCCTTTCTAAATGACAATTTATGCTGTTCCTCAGAATCAATTCCAATAATTTGCCCACCATCAAGATTAGACTGACTGGCCTGTAATTACTCGGTATATCTCTTTCTTCCTTTTTAAACAATGGTACAATGTTAGCAGTCCTCCAATCCTTTGGTACCACGCCTGTAGCCAGGGAGGATTGGAAAATTATGGTCAGAGCCTCCGTTATTTCCTCCCATGCTTCTCTTAGCAGCCTGGGATACAAACATCTACTTTCAAAGATGCTAAACCCCTTAATACTTCCTCTCTTACTATGTTTATCCCATCCAATATTTCACACTCCTGCTCCTTAGTTACAATTTCTGCATTGTCCCCCTCTTTTGTGAAGACAGACGCAAAGTATTCATTAAGAACCATACCCACATCTTCCACCTCCACACAAATCTCACCTCTCCTCACTATGTAATTCTGCATGAGTTGTTCATGATTGGTCTTAATGAGGTCCTAATGGAGCAAAAACCATCTTATTTTCCTACCCTATCCACTTTCGGTTATGAACAAACATCGAAGCAACAGAAAGTGTAAACAAATAATGTATCACACTCTGCCGGTATTGTTTGCACTTTCTACTTTTTCACAAAGATAATCAAACAAAGAAAAATATGCTCCTTTATGTCTGTCAGTATGGGAGAACAGAATGGAGGAATATAGAGAAATTTTTTGCCAAAATCAATGTTTGAGTCGGAACAGAAGCAAGCCAGAGAGGCCAGGTTTCTCTTTAAGAGACATAAAGTTGAGTCAGTATGCTATGGACTAATCAGGATGTCAGTTGTGATAGGGAAGATTTACGAGAGACTACAGAACAGCAGATGCAATTGAACAAAGGTTCAGTACCAATCGGATAGAAGGGGAAGCATGAGATATGAAACCTTACATGCCAGAGTAACACCAGTTTCTTCACTTGCATAGACAGAAGAAAGGGAGAGTGAAAGCAGCAGTGGGGCCAGGGAAAAACTGCAAAGAATTCTTCAAGACCCTCTCACTTGGTTAACTAGTTTATTGCATCTGATTTCTTACAAGAAGTAGATTTGAAAGTGTTACAGTTTTAGGGTTTTTCTGTTAGATATTATCCTGAGTTCAGCGACAACAGCCACTCCTGTTAGCAGACATTGTGTTCCCTATGATCTGGAGCGCACCTTTTTCTGTCCAAGATTAAGATAAATAATAGTATGACCCATGGATTGTAAGAGAGAACCCTTTATCTGTATACTGGAATTATGGCTACTGGAATTATCATGAGCCATTACGTGAATTCTCCCTGCTTTCTGGACAGCAGACAAGATAAACAATCTACAGAACCAAGACACAGTGGTCTGTGTAAGTGTGGCTGAGTGGGAATCCCACTATATCCATGACCTCTGTTTTTGACCCCACTGGTCTATCTGGGTCATTTGAGTAATTCTGGTGGGCCCCCATGCCAGTATAGTCGTATCTCGGCATCTGCTGGGGGTGGCAAATGAGGGGGAGGGGGAAATACAGTGAGGGAAAAGCAACACTTCAAAGCAGCAATGTCGAGCAGCCAGTGGGCTGGCTTCAAAGGCCACTGATGAGTACCAGTCAGCCCCCTTTCTAAGATTAAAAATGGAGCTTCAGATATCTTTGGGGAGGTTTTCCAGGCTATGACTTCAGATCCTTCAGATCATGCCATATGAACTATTGGTGGCCTCATTGGCATCCCTCAAAGTTGTTCTTTTGTATAGAACCCAACTAGCCACAAACTGGTAGTGCAGCTATGGCACGAGTTGTCTCCTTACTTACAGGGCAGCGGGGTCTAATGATCAGGTGGCCACATTGCAGTGTTGTGTTTAACATCACACTTTCCAATAGAAGCAGTCTTTCAACACTGTGAACAGTGATTTATATAAATGAGAAAGGGGGGAGGAAGGCATAAGAGTAAAAAGGGTAAGACAACTACCTCAAGAGACTGAGATTTAGTGGTGGTGGTACGATCCAAGAAGATCTACACTTTGGTCTGTATTACTTAGTCCCACAATAGGTAATGCAATTACCAACAAAAGATTAACGGGAAATTTCATTTTAGCATTTCTCTACATAACACATTTGTTTTTTAAGAAAGAAATATAATGCCTTTCATGACCTCAGGATGTCCCAAAGCACTTTATGGCCAATTAAGTATTTTTTGTAAATGTAGTTGTTAGATCAACTGAGTAGATTAATCCAAATCATATAGTTTCAAATGCCAAAGGTTGGTCTTATTAACAGCGACAGAAAATACAAGCAAGTCTGCATACTTACAAGTAGGATATCCATCAGGATCTGTAAACTACTGACCAATCCAGATGAGTTCTCAGCATGGAATTACTGAAAGTGATCTTAATTATACACCTTAAAGACAGTTCGTAAGCAACATCAGATGACTTGCTTGGAACCTATCAATTCTGAGATTATTGTCAGGTGATCCTTATGTGTCATATGCTACTACACCAGTTGATGGCAATGTTGCATCACATATACTCCATTCTTACTGAACCATATCGGCATTTCATTTCTTATCAATAGAAGATAAGAAAAGTTTGCATGGTTATAAACATCACACCATACCAGAATAATAACAACTGAAACCTAGACATGTTGTCTCCAAACTAGTTCTATTCTTTACACAAACCCTTTGATGCTTCTTAAATTGCCTTAAACTGACACCTCTTGCTTATTTAGCTTTGGCGACCTAATCTAAACCATGAGTTAACCTCTATCACATAGAATACATTCTTATAATGCAAATATATTAATACTGACTCCTGTATTGTTAAGCTATTTTTCCTATTATATTAAACACCTTCCTACAGTAGTCACTGTTGTAATGCAGGGAAACATTGCTGCCGATTTATGCACAGCAAGGGCCTACAAACAGCAATGAAATAAATGATGAAATAATCTGTTTATTTTTACTGGTACTGGTTGAAAATGCTGGGAGAACTTCTCTGTTCTTCATCGGATAGCGCCATGGAATCTTAAACATCTACCCGAGAGGACAGACGAGCCTCGGTTTAACATCTCATCCAGAATATGGCATCTCCAACATCATTCATCCAAATCTACAAATGGAATTCTTACTGAAGCAGCAGAAAACCTCACTGTGTAAACAGGATGAATCTTCCATTATACTTGTAAACCCAGGAAATATTTACTGTTCCAAATATTAACATTTTGGGCCAAATCCTACTGGAGTGGGGCATCTCGCAGTGTATACCGTTAGTTAGACTTTTTCCTGCACCCTTCAGCTCGGAGAATATTTGCGCCGTAACTTACTGGAAGTGCGAGCTGATAAGTGCGAGAGCAAAGGGGCATCTGGGACCTTAGTGAATGACGATCATAACGGCAGGGCCTCATTTAAATAAAACTCTGCAGAGTCCTGCCTGACACCCGTCCGGATTAACTACCTGGCCGGCAGGACTCTACAGGAATTTGCGGCAGGAGAACGCAGCCGGGGACTCGTGGGAACTCCTGCTCTTTCTGGCCCATAAGGAAGCCTACAATCAAACTTTTACACTTACCTTCTGGCTTAGGAGCTGGCTCCCAACAGGTTTGCCTGATGGGAGAGCATACACTGCACCCCCTCCCCCCCGACCCCACTCAGGCCTCAGGTTGCAATTGTAGATCGAGTCCTGATGACATCGTCGGACCTGACCTGCATATTTAAAGTAGGACCCCGCTTCCTTCCTGCGGGTGTTCCGCTCGCCTGCTCAAAAGAACAGGTTAATAATAAATTTTTATTTACAACGACATACAGAATCTAACTTTAAATGAATGAAGTCAGGTTGCCTGCTTAAGCAATGCAGCCTGAATCTATGGGCGTGACTTCTCTTCCTGACAGATTTTGTGGGTGTGTCTTCTCCTCTCACAGACTTTTCCAGCCAAGCAGCAACTCACGCTGCTCAGAGGCTGGGGTGATAGCACACGTTTTTTTTTAACGTTCAAATTCAAGCAATTTGACATCACAGAGCCCGCAGTAAGTAAATTTGTCAATTTAATTCGCAGGAGCATCGGTGAGCGTTGCCTCTGCACGATTTCTGGCCCAGTGTCTCTGTGGCCCTGTTGAACACAACCCTAATCCCTTCAATCATTTACCTCTGAGCTAATCTGATAACATTTTAGTTAACGTGGAATTTAATGGCTTTATGCAACTGATTAGTGACCACTATAGATTTGGTTTTCCCACATTAGCAGCAATCCTTCTGAGCTGATTTGCAACTTAACCAAATGACTCATTGTTACCTGGCCTAATGTGAAACCCTATACAACTTTGGCTGTCTTCGAGATCTCAAAGTAGAAATTAACAGCAGCTCTTGTTTAAGATTCCCATTGCACAACAAACCCTTATCTTTTAATTAGTTTGGCTCTTTTCCAAATTCTGGCACTAAGAATAGCTTAACTGTCTCTCTTTTATAGGTGTATGTTACATTAAATATAACTGAACAGCTTTTCACATCTGTTCAGCTATTTACCACAAAGAAAACTAGCATTTTTTTCTAACTGACGTATTGCGATTGTTTTCTTTGTGTTATATTTATCTCAAATACGTAAGGGCAAGACATTCTGATTATCAAAGTTGCCTTGTGAATGCTCATACTGCATTTCTGTATATACTATTTTTAAGTAGGTGTTAATCCATTTGCATGTGAACTTCACCAAAGAATTTCTATCCTATAGTTATGCGACATAAACATGATATAATGTAATATCTTCCTGGATGTATAAACTTTTTTGCTTTGTAGTGTTGTTGTAAACTAATCAAAAAACTGGACGGTGGGTATCTCCTTTGTAAAAGCTGAAACAGATCTCATCAGGTTAGTGCACATACTTGTTACTGTCTTTTCAACTTGTAACCATAACAGTTATTCTTGAGGCTGTTTCTAAGCCAAAAAAGTCATGATTTGTCCTAAGCCTGAGGCAAAGAGTTTGCAAATTCAAGTTTATAGTGAGTTTGCAAAGTGTAGTATTGTATGCTGTTGCTGTGAGTTTGTGGAATATGTGCAGTATGTAATTAGAGCAACAAACTCTAATTGGTATCAGCTTGGCTCAGTGGTAGCACTCTTGCCTCTAAATCAGAAGGTCATGGATTCAAGCTTCACTCCAGAGATGTGTGCATATAATCTGGGCTGACCCTTTAGTGCAATATTGAGGTAATGCTGCATTGTCAGATGCCATCTTTCAGGTGAGATGTTGAACTGAGGCCCTGTCTGCCCCCTCAGGCAGATGTAAAAGATCCCATGTCACTATTTGAAGAAGAGCAGGGCAGTTTTCCTGGTGTCTTGGCCAATATTTATCCCTGAACCAATATCACCAAAACATTATATGCTGCCAGTGGGTGACTCGTAAAATTATTCCAAAAAATAAGCAGGTTAGTTTACTTGGCCTGTGATCACAGAACCACATGAAACAAGTACACAATTAGCAATCTTCAATAAAACTAGACAGAAGTGTTTTCCCAGCTAAGTAATGGAGGTGTAATAAACCTCTTCAGCAAATTGATGTTATGTATCTCCCCCTTGTTGTCTCCATGCTTTCTCTCCACACTTGCCCTCTACTCGCATTTTCTCCACTCTTTCGTTCTTTCCCCCCTTTGCATCCTCTCCCTTTGCACCAGACTCAGCTAGGAGAGGGGCCGGGTGCATAGGGGAGGCTGGTTGCACTTATTTATGTCAGCAAACGTGCTGACTGGGTCCCCAAAACATTGGTGTGTATGATTAAGGGTAGCCGCATGTGATCAAATGCTCCATGGAACATGATGATGCATGTGCTGCTGAAACTGTGGATAAGTCATTTGGGAAACCCAAGTGATTAGGATTATAAAATTGGATTAACATTGGAATTATCTCAGGAGGCAGGGAGTTGGGTGCCTCCGTCAGGAGATAGAACTGGTTAGGCGGAATTCAACTTGTAACCTGGTCTGTTGAGGAAATGGACTTCATAGGACAGCTGCCGTTTTTTTTATTCCATACGTTCCCCTATCCTAAAGTTATCAATTGATGTACAGCACTGAAGGAGATTTGTCCATCTTCACTCCATCCATAGCAGCATGGCATGGAAATGCTGCATTGCTACTATAGGATATTTTGGAATTCATTGTTCTGTTTAATTATTGCAAAAGTATGTTAGTGTCACATAGCATGGTGATGGATAGTTAGCAGAAGTCACAACTTGAGTAAATCCTTGCACTTAGTCTTCAAAATACCATTAATGCCCCTCTCTAACAGGCCAGTATTGAGGTGTGAATGATCACTGCCTTAATTTACGAAGCCATTGGGTGAATCAGCTCTCCATTCTTTTTTCCATTTCTTCCAACAATTTCCTTCCATCTCTTTCTCCTCTCCTGACGGTCTCAATTCCTCTTTTTGGGGTATGGTTCCATGGAGATTGCCCCCCACCCCCAACCCTGCAATACCTCACCCAAGTGAGTCTCGATAGTAAATGCCAGAACATCACAATCAAGCATTATCCTTTCCTCATTCAAATTGCAAGGGTAATCTGGAGTAGGGCCCTGGCTGACTTTCCATTCCCTAACTCAAAGGTGTTGAGGCCAAATGTACCCAGAAATCAACTAACTCAGTATAAGCCAGAGACCTTCCAGGTCTGTATGGCTCAGCTACTCACTGCCGTAACTTTCTGACCCATTGCGTAGAGCTCAGCCTCTAATTTTAACCTCCTTTCATGTGGAACTGATGACCTGAGTAGAGATAAGGAGCTCACTGCGTTGAGAATTGTGGTTGCCGACCCATATTCCTCTTCAGTACATTGACACATCAAAATGCTGCACCACGAGGTCACACCAGGCCTCAAATGGAAAGTTTAAAATTACCTAGTAATGTTTTATTGCTAAAGAAAAATAGTTATTGGTGTGTTCTTTGCAGAAATCCTTTAACATTTAGATAACTAAAATATAGAGATTACTCTGTGTAATGTTAGCCTACAAATGCTTAACTCATTATATGCCACTATTTAATCATTTATTTTAAATATATTAAAATTGTGGACAAAGTAATGTCATGTGAATATATTAAGCATTCATACACTAAAATTGCACATGTTCGTTTCTAGGATGAAGTATCTAAAAGCACAAGGGCCTAGAGTTTCTGCTTTGGGCGCAATCGGGAAATTGGGTGCAAATTGTGCTTGAAATTGGGCTGTTTTTCCAAATTGACGTTATGGTTCACGTTTCCACCCAAATTCATTTGCATAACAGCAAACGAAAAATTTGCACAACGGAGCAATGTAAACAGGCGTGATTGACAAGTGTCAAGGGACTGGGAACAGAGCCAATCAGGCCTCGAGTATCTGGGGAGGGGTCATATAAAAGTCGCTTTGAAAATTTTTCCTTTCAGAGTGAGGCTGAAGTCCAAGAGGTAAGAGGACACTCTTCTCTGTAAAAATGCCATGTGGCCTGACTTATCTGATTTTTTTGATGGATTTACTGCAAAGCAGTAGTGAGTGATTTCAATCTGAGCATTGTACAAATTGATTTAAGGAGCTGCATTGATCTGATTGATTTAAATTAATGTTAATTTAATAATGCAAAGTTTTAAGAGCAGTGAGTTTGCAATCTGAGCAGTGTGCAATTTGATTTTAAAAACTGCATTCATCTAATTGATTGATTTAAATTAATGTTAATTTAATAACGCAAAGTTTTAAGAGCAGTGAGAGTGTTCGCAATGTGAGCAGTGTGCCAAGCAGTCTCAAAGTATTGTGTAATTCTTGCCTCCCTGCAGATAACGGTTGAAAAGAAAATGAGGGATGGTCGTAAGAGGGCCTACAACTTTGCTTAAGATGACCTGCAGGCCGTCCTTGATGAGACTGAGGCACGGCGAGGGAGCCTGGTTGCCTCGTCTGGGATCCAGCTCTCACGGGCAGTGAGGAGGCGGCCTGGAGAGAGGTGGAGGCAGTGCTGAGTGGGTCGACTTTGACCCCCAGGACTTTGATCCCCAAGATGACAGACCAGTGCCGCAAAAAATTTAATGACCTGATGAGGTCAGGGAAGGTGAGAAATTAATTTCCATTCCTTCTGCCACACTCAGGAGAAGCAACCAGACCAGCAATCTATCAGAGAGGACTAAATCGTCCTTTCCTGATCTATGCACAGCAGTAGCTCGCTGGAATTGCTCGTCACACATTTTGATCATTTCCTTTTGCCTTGCAGCTAAAACATATGCACAATGCAAGGTCAAAGAGTGGTGGGGGCATCTAAAGCCTCAGGATGTTGACCCCCGCCCCTCCCCCCCCCCAAGAGCAAATGGCAGTGGAGCTGCTGGGGAGGTGCACCATCGTGGCTGTGGCGCTGTCCGAGGTGGTTTGGGAGAGTCCAACAACCGGTGAGTACCTACACCATGGCCATTCAACACTTCTGTAAAGGGCAGAGGCAAAGGGTTATCGCCCACTCCGCTCCCTCCCTCCCGGAAATATAAACATTCTAATGATCTGGTTTTCTCCCCGTAGCCAAGAAGAGAAGATCGAAGGTGGTTCGACTGGAGGAGTCAGGGGGATGATCCGGAGGAGGAGGGGATGAGTGCGTGGGAAAGTGAGGCGGAGCAGCCCCAGCGGGAGATGGAGGGAAAGGGCCCTGGCTTCAGAAGGCAGCTCGTGCCCTATGTTGAGGGGCTGATGGATAGACAGGGCTCCTCACCAACACTCCTTCCTGGGAGTGAACCCTCAACTCCACCCTCAGGCTACCCACGAGCTACCAACTCTCCTCAGCCTGGCCCCAGCACGGACACACATGACCGTGCTCGGAGAGTACTTCTGTGCAGCGATAGTTCCCAGGTGTCTGACTCCAGCAGCACTGTAGCGGTGGAAAACTTAGAGGAGGTCGAAGATATGTCTGCCTCTCTGGGGAGACTGGTCAGAAGGCAGACATGAAGCGGTGAATCAGCGGAGCCTGACATATCGACGGCTGAATCGAGGAGGCACGTGGTGATGGAGCAGCAGAGGGGGATGCGTTCCCTGTCCTCCATCAAGGACACATTGGACAACCTTGCTGGCCTGGTCTCAGAATCTGCTGTGCAGATCTGCGACAACACTGGACAGGCAGTGGCCGTAGTCCAGGAGCAAATCCAGCAGTTGACTCACCAGTTGACTGCTGCCATGGGCCATCCGGCAGATCCCCTGCAAGGGCACAATGAAGTAGAAGCCAAGGCCCCCAACTCGATGGAGACTCAGGCTTCTGCGGTTCAGGCCTCAGGAGACAGACTGGAAGTCGACATAAGAGATGGCTCACATTTCGTCAACGAGACCTTGTGGGGCATCACAGCTGCCATCATTCCACCCATCACGGCGTTGGTGAGCTTGTCGGTGAACTCCGCACTGGTGGGTTAGCTCGTAGGTTCCATGTGGCTGGTGCTTTGGCCTCCATGGGTGACAGCGCCACCCTGGAATCCAGCCTTACAGCAGCAGGCGTGTTGTCAGTTGCACACGCAGGCCGCATGAAGCAGTTCAGGATTTCAATCCTGGGATGCAGGCAGCAGCATCTCTGCACCAGAAGCAGACGGTCGTAAGAGTCGGATAGTCACAGGCCCAGGGCTCATCGGACCTACATTCCTACACCACACTCAGGGAGACACACCATCCACAGTGGCTGGTAGACAGCGCAGGGGGGCAGCAGGTAGAAGAGCTCCTCTGGGCACAGGGACCAAGCAAGGTGCCTTGAGACAGTAGGGGGAATTTATTTCCTGCCTTTACTATCTCCAATTTCTCCTCCTTGTCGTTGGGGGCAGGGAGTTGACAGAGAGTTGTTTGCACATTTAGAACATTTTTGGATAGTTATTGGTTTGTTTGCACTTTTATTAGTTATTTGTTTGCACTTTTCTAAAGTTTTTTGAATAATTGTTGAAGTTTCATTTTTGCACTTTCTTAAAGTTGAATAAACTTTGAGAACATTCTTGTACTTCTCCATGTGTACATTTCTGAATAAATATTCCCATTCTTATATATAAATGTTAAAATGTTTTAATACATATATGCTGTATAAATCAGGAAGTATTAGTCAGGAAATAAGGGGGGCTTGTAAAAAATGTAATGCAATAATCATGGGCGATTTTAACTTTCACATAGATTGGACAAATCAAATTGGCAAAAATAGCCCTGAGGAGGAGTTCATAGAGTGTATTAGGGACTGACTCTTAGACCAATACATCGGGGAGGCAACCAGGGAACAGGTCATTTTGGATCTGGTAATGGGTAACAAAACAGGATTAATTAATGATCTCAAAGTAAAGGATCCCTTGGGAAGCAGTGATCATAACATGATAGAATTTCACATCCAGTTTGAGAGTGAGGATCTTGGGTCTGAAACTACTGTATTAAACTTAAATAAGGGCAAGTATAAAGGAATGAGGGCGGAATTGGGTAAAGTGGACTGGGTAAGCAGATTAGATGGTATGATGGTGGATAAGCAATGGCAAACATTTAAAAAGATATATTATGACTCGCAACAAAAATATATCCCTGTGAGGAGGAAAGACTCCACAAAAAGGATGAACCAACCATGGCTAACTAAGGAAGTCAAGGATAGTATCAGGTTAAAAGAAAAAGTATACAACATGGCAAAGATTACTGGTAAGCCCGAAGATTGGGAAAACTTTAAAAACCAGCTAAAAGAATAATAAAGAGGGAGAAAATAAATTATGAGAGTAAACTAGCAAGAAATATAAAAACTGACAGTAAAAGCTTCTACAATTATATAAAAAGGAAGAGGGTAGCTAAAGTAAACATTGGACCTTTAGAGGATGAGACTGGGGAAATAATAATGGAAAACAAGGAAATGGCAGGGGAATTGAACAGATATTTTGTATCTGTCTTCACAGTAGAAGACACTAATAATACACCAATAATAGTAGAAAATCAAGGGGCAAAGGGGAGGGAGGAACTAAAAACAATCACTATCACTAGAGAAAAAGTATTATGTAAACTAATATGTCTAAAGGCTGACAAGTCCCCTGGACCTGATGGCTTGCATCCGAGGGTCTTAAAGGAAGTGGCTACAGAGATAGTGGATGCATTGGTTATAATCTTCCAGAATTCACTAGATTCTGGAAAGGTCCCAGCAGATTGGAAAACCGCAAACGTAACACCCCTATTCAAGAAAGGAGTGAGACAGAAAGCAGTTAACTATAGACCAGTTAGTCTAACATCTGTCATTGGGAAAATGCTAGAATCCATTATTAAGGAAGTAGTAGCAGGACATTTGGAGACTCATAACACAATCAAGGAGATTCAACATGGGTTTTTGAAGGGGAAATCATGTCTGACAAATTTATTAGAGTTCTTTGAGGAAATAATGAGCTGTGTGGATAAAGGGGAACCAATGGATGCAGTATATTTGGATTTCCAAAAGGCATTCGATAAGATGCCACATAAAAGGTTACTGTACAAGATAAGAGCCCATGGTGTTGGGGGTAATATGCTGGCATGGATAGAGGATTGGCTAACTAACAGAAAACAAACAGTCGGGATAAAAGGGTCATTTTCAAAATGGCAATCTGTAACTAGTGGAGTGCCGCAGGGCTCAGTGCTGGGGCCTCAACTATTTACAATATATATCAATGACTTGGATGAAGGAACAGAGTGTCTTGTGGCCAAATTTGCTGATGATACAAAGATAGGTGGAAAAGCAAGTTGCAATGAGGACACAAAGTGTCTGCAAAGGGATATTGACAGGTTAAGCGAATGGGCAAAAATTTGGCAGATGGAATATAATGTGGGAAAATGTGAAGTCATCCACTTTGGGAGGAAAAATAAAAAAGCAAAATATTATTTGAATGGAGAAATACTACAAAATGCTGCGGTACAGAGGGATCTGGGTGACCTCGTACATGAAACAGAAAAGGTCAACATACAGGTGCAGCAGGTAATCCGGAAGGCAAACGGTATATTGGCCTTTATTTCTAAGGGGATGGAGTATAAAAGCAGGGAAGTCATGCTACAACTGTACAGGGTGCTGGTGAGACCACACCTGGAGTACTGCATACAGTTCTGGTGCCCTTATTTAAGGAAGGACATACTTGCATTGTAGGTAGTTCAGAGAAGGTTCACTAGGTTGATTCCGGATATGGAAGGGTTGTCTTATGAGGAAAGATTGAACAGGTTGGGTCTAAACTCATTGGAGTTTAGAAGAATGAGAGGAGATCTTATTGAAACATACAAGATTCTGAGGGGACTCGATAGGGTAGATGCTGAGAGGATGTTACCCCTCATGGGGGAATCTAAAACTAGAGGGTTTAGTCTCAGAATAAGGGGTTGCCAGTTTAAGATGGAAATGAGGAGGAATTTCTTCTCCCAGAGGGTCGTGAATCTTTGGAATTCTTTACCCTAAAAAGCTGTGGAGGCTGAGTCATTGAATACATTCAAGGCTGAGTTAGACAAATTTTTGATCAGCAAGGGAGTCAAAGGATATGGGGAAAGGGCGGGAAAGTGGAGTTGAGGTAAAAATCAGATCAGCCATGATCTCATTAAATGGCAGAGCAGGCTCGAGGGGCCGAATGGCCTACTCCTGCTCCTATCTCTTATGGTCTTATGCAACAAATGTGAACAAGAAACCAATTTAGCTATATTTTTGAACTGCAAAATTGTGTTAATTTAAAATTTACAGTTAACAATTAGGGATGGTAATAAATCTCTTGATTTTTAAAATAATAGTGTCCGAGTCCTCTTCTGCTCTCAGTAGGGGGGGCGTGAGGTGGGGCTCATTACATGAAGATATGCTGTACGAGCTGAGCTCTGACAGCCCTGCTCTGTCGAGCGATTGCCTCCTGTGCAGGCTCAGCATCCCTCGGCTGAGGTTCCCGGGGCACAACATTTAGCTCGACCGACTCCTCTCCTGGGATGTCCCGGTCCAGACCTTGTTCGAGAGGGAAATTATGCAAGACGCAGCACACTAAGATGATCCTGGCCACTGTCTCTGGGGAATACTGCAGAACGCCCCCAGATCTGTCCAAGCACCTGAAACAGCGCTTCAGCACCCCAATGGCTCTCTCCAGGACCTGCTTGGTGGAGACATCGAATTTCACCTCCGCCTCAGTGTGTGGCGCCTGAAATGGTGTCATCAGCCATGGCAGTGGAGGGTAAGCATTGTCCCCCATTAGCCAACTATCAGGCTGATCACCGTCCCCGAATATGCGGGCTGTGTCAGAGTTCCTCACGATAAACGCATCGTGAGTTGAACCAGCATGTAGGATTCACAAACGAGCATCGCAATCTACCTGGACATTAAGGGAGTGGAATCCCTTCCTATTTAGAAATCTATGTGAGTCCTCACGGGTGACTTTTAATGCCATGTGTGTGCCATCGATCGCTCCAAGAACCTTTGGGAAGCCAGCTATCTGGTAAAACTCCAGTGACCTCTGCCATTGCGAGTGTTAAATATAATTAAGTAATTTACCCTGCACAACAGGGCGTCTGTCACCTGTCAGATGCTGGCCTTCACTACCCTTTGGATGATCCGCCACAGGTCCCCTGTCGACGCCTAGAATGAGCGAATCCCATAGAAATCTAAAGCCGCTGTGAGCTTCATCTCAACAGTGATCGCCGTGCTAGTTGACAATCGAGGCATCGGGTCCTCCCTCAGTAAATCGCAGAGCTGGCTGATTGCCACCTTGATGAAGCGTAGACGGTGCATGACCAGCTCCTCCGACATCTCCTCGTAACTCAAGCGGGGCCTGTAAACACCAGTGGAGTAACTGCGGATGGGGTGAACTCTCCACCTGTGCAACCTCGCTCGTTGAGCCTTGAGTCTACGGGCTTCGAGCCTCCGTGTCTCTCTCTCCTCTTTCTCCTCCTCCAGCATTATAAAGACAAGAGGGATAGCGAGAAAGTGCGCCATTTTAGGTTCGGTTATAACTCAAAAAAATAATCAAAGCGGAAACTCCTAGCACTATAATAAGGTTATAATAATGTAAATAATAACTATATTTATCTATTTCTCTGATGTACGTGGCTCAATTTAAATAAACTATTGGCTGTAGGCCTTTACATTGGTCACTGCAGAAAGGCTGGAATCACATGACTATGGGTGCCTGCTGGTGCTTATGTGCCGAGAAAAACGAGCGCAATTTGCCGACCCTCCTCAAACGGGCGCAATTTGCCGACCCTCCTCAAACGGGCGCAATTTGCCGACCCTCCTCAAACGGGCGCAATTTGCCGACCCTCCTCAAACGAGCGCAATTTGCCGACCCTCCTCAAATGGGCGCAATTTGCCGACCCTCCTCAAACGGGCGCAATTTGCCGACCCTCCTCAAACGGGCGCAATTTGCCAACCCTCCTCAAACGGGCGCAATTTGCCGACCCTCCTCAAACGAGCGCAATTTGCCGACCCTCCTCAAACGGGCGCAATTTGCCGACCCTCCTCAAACGAGCGCAATTTGCCGACCCTCCTCAAACGGGCGCAATTTGTCGACCCTCCTCAAACGGGCGCAATTTGCCGACCCTCCTCAAACGGGCGCAATTTGCCGACCCTCCTCAAACGAGCGCAATTTGCCGACCCTCCTCAAACGGGCGCAATCGGCGGAAACTCGCCACCCTCATTATTTCGATCTGGGGGCGTGGCCAGTTTTGTGGGCGGGGCCAGCTTCGGGTGCAATGATTTTTAAACCAACGTTAAAGATTGCGTAAACTCGATTTACGCTTAACTCACGCTTGATTTTCTGCGATCTTTTGAACTGGTTCAGCCAGATTGCGCTGATAAAACTAATGCAAACTGGCAGAGACTCTAGGCCAAGGATGTCTGTTATATTGTTCTGGTGTCATTGCTACTCAGTAAGGCCAAGTTTTTCACCATGCGCCTGATAACATTTGTATTTCACTTGAACTTTAAAGCACGTTGCTTACCATCTGTTACCTTGGAAACCCTGTTAAATTCTGAACTGAAAGAGCTCTATGGTCTGTGCACATATTGGAAATCGCTACACTATAATCAAGCTCACATGAAACTGTTCAACTGTAATGATTGAATAAAGATTAGTTCAGCTTTGATTTGTGCATCAGCACGTATTATATTTACTCAGAATATTAATTGCTAATCAAACAGATATTAACAGCGAGCTTAATTTATTTAACCGATCCAGGTGATTAAACCATCCATTAATTTCCGAAAGCTAACGCATTATTTTCAGATTGCTTTAACTCTTCAGCTTGTAGTAGTTTCCTTAATATTGTACATCTTCCATTCTACTTTCCTGTATAATGTTATGTCAAGTCTTTACTAGACTGTTTCTGGTAAAGCACTCTATGCCTGAGAATGCTTATATTAAAATTTAAGAGGGGGATGGTTGAAAATACTTTTATCAAATTTTGGCACGTACTATTAAGAATCTCAGGAGACCTCCACTGTGTCTTGGAGTGTGTTGTTATGATTGCTGCACTTTTAAGTGTAGAGCTGTGTCTCCGCAACAAATTGACTCAGTTTCTGGGCAGTATTAAAAACACAATCCCATTTAAAATACATTAAATGCCAATACTTTTAGTCTCAAACACAATCTTATGCCAAACATTCAAAACCATAGGCTTTGCTGTAGAATAATTCACACAACCAGACCAGAAACTTAACTGGATCAGCCACATAAATACTGTGGCTACAAGAGCAGGTCAGAGGCTGGGTGACTGCCCAAGGCCTTTCCACCATCTACAAGGCACAAGTCAGGAGTATGATGGAATACTTTCCACTTACCTGGATGAGTGCAGCTCCAACAACACTCAAGACGCTCGACACCATCCAGGACAAAGCAGCCCGCTTAATTGGCACCCCATCCACCATCCTAAACATTCACTCCTTTCACCACTGGCGTACCATAGCTGCAGTGTGTACCATCCACAGGATGCACTGCAGCAACTCGCCAAGGCTTCTTCGACAGCACCTCCCAAACCCGCGACCTCTACCATCTAGAAGGACAAGAGCAGCAGGCACATGGGAAAAACACCACCTGCATGTTCCCCTCCAAGTCACACACCATCCCGACTTGGAAATATATCACTGTTCCTTCATCGTTGCTAGGTCAAAATCCTGGAACTCCCTACCTAACAGCACTGTGGGAGAACCTTCACCACACGGACTGCAGCGGTTCAAGAAGGCGGCTCACCACCACCTTCTGAAGGGCAATTAGGGATGGGCAATAAAAGCTGGCCTTGCCAGCGACGTCCACATTCCATGAACGAATAAAACAAAACACTTGAGCACATCATTGCTTTTGGTCATATTATGTAACAGACCAGTTCAATTTGAGGTCAACTAGAACAACCACCTGGAAAGAGGTCCAGACAAAGTGTCACACTTGGAAAAAAGGCACCATGGCCAGGCAAGAATGTCATCCTGACTTAATATGTAGAAGAACATTTAAGGAACCTTGAGCAGGCACTCAGCTCCATACCCATGGCAGTTAAAAAACAAATAAACCATTGTGTGCACTGCAGATTGCCATTGAGGAAGAGTGACACTAGTGGCAGCTGAACTTAGGACTGCAGTTAGACAGCCCATAGTCAAAAAAGTAAGAGCATCTTATGTGATTGCTCCGACTGCCACTATGGATTTTTAAAGTCCAAGATCCATGAAGCAGTCAAGACTGGCTTTGACTAACTTAAACAATGCCATAGACACCCTACAAGCAACTCCTAAAGGTCCACTGTTCTACACTCAGGCACATCAGTGGGCGTTATGAGGAGATGGCCTCCAGCATTGGCCTGTATGGAGAAGAACAGAATCAGTAGAATAACATTAGTGTCAACTGCATTGCTCAGCCACTTCATAGTACTCTTCAAGTGGGCGTAGGCTCTGCTTCATAAAGCAAAATGCCCAGAGCAACTTCAACATAGGATACTTTTGGCACTGAAGCAAGCGTGTCAAAGTTAGCTGCGGACAAAGGGAGCAGTTTGCTCTTGCACTGTATGCTCCTATTTATAAACCCAAAATGCTGTTAGCCTTTTTATCACTTTATCTACTCGCACTTTCAGGAAATTATATATCTGAACCCCAAGGTCTCACTGTTCATCCATGCTCTTCAGCATCTTTGCATTGGGTTTGGTAGAATATTGGTTATGATACTGGACACTAGCAATCCAGAGGTCTTGACTCATAATCCAGAGTCATGAGTTCAAATCCTGCTATGGCAGCTGGTGAATTTAAATTCAATTAATTAAACAAAATTCTGGAATTTAAAAAAACTAGTATCAGTAATGGTGGCCATGAAACTACCGGATTGTCGTAAAAACCCATCTGGTTCACTAATGTCCTTTAGGGAAGGAAATTTGCTGTCCTTACCTGGTCTGGCCAATATGTGACTCCAGACCCAAAGCAATGTGGTTGATTCTTAATTGCCCTCTGAAATGGTCGAGCAAGCCACTCAGTTGTAAAATCTCGCTACAGAAAGTCACAATAAGAATAAAACCGGACGGGCCACCCGGCATCGGATCATTAGGCACCGGACACGACAAAGGCAAACCAAGCCCAGTCGACCCTGCAAAGTCCTCCTCACTAACATCTGGAGACTTGTGCCAAAATTGGGAGAGCTGTCCCACAGACTAGACAAGCAACAGCCTGACATAGCCATACTCACAAAATCATACCAACGTCCCAGACTCTTCCATCACCATCCCTGGGTATGTCCTGTCCCACCGGCAGGACAGACCGACCAAAGGTGGCAGTACAGTGATATACAGTCTGGAGGGAGTGGCCCTGGGAGTCCTCAACATTGACTCCAGATCTCATGGCATCAGGTCAAACATGGGCAATGAAACCTCCTGCTGATTACCACCTACTGCCCTCCCTCAGCTGATGAATCAGTCCTCCTCCATGTTGAGCACCACTTGGAGGAAGCACTGAGGGTAGCAAGGGCACAGAATGTACTCTGGGTGGGGGACTTCAATGCCCATCACCAAGAGTGGCTCGGTAGCACCACTACTGACCGAGCTGGCCGAGTCCTGAAGGACATAGTTGCCAGACTAGGCCTGCGGCAGGTGGTGAGCGAACCAACACGAGGGGAAAAACCTACTTGACCTTGTCCTCACCAATCTACCTGTCGCAGATGCATCTGTCCATGACTGTATTGGTAGGAGTGACCACCGCACAGTCCTCGTGGAGATGAAGTCCCGTCTTTGCACTGAGGACACTATCCAACTTGTTGTGTGGCACTATCACCGTGCTAAATGGGATAGATTCAGAACAGATCTAGCAGCTCAAAACTGGGCATCCATGAGGCACTGTGGGCCATCAGCAGCAGCAGATTTGTATTCCAGCACAATCTGTAACCTCGTGGCCCGGCATATTCCTCACTCTACCATTACCAACAAGCCAGGGGATCAACCATGGCTCAATGAGGACTGTAGAAGAGCATACCAGGAGCAGCACCATGCGTACCTAAAAATGAGGTGCCAACCTGGTGAAGCTACAACTCAGGACTACTTGCATGCCAAACAGCGGAAGCAACATGCTATAGACAGAGCTAAGCGATTCCACAACCAACGGATCAGATCAAAGCTCTGCAGTCCTGCCACATCCAGTCGTGAATGGTGGTGCACAGTTAAACAACTAATGGAAAGAGGAGGCTCTGTAAACATCCTCATCCTCAATGATGGCGGAGTCCAGCACAAGTGCAAAAGGCAATGCTGAAGCGTTTGCAACCATCTTCAGCCAGAAGTGCCGAGTGGATAATCCATCTCGGCCTCCATCCGATATCCCCACCATCACAGAAGCCAGTCTTCAGCCAATTCAATTCACTCCACGTGATATCAAGAAACGGCTGAGTGCACTGGATACAAAAAAGGCTATGGGCCCCGATAACATCCCGGCTGTAGTGCTGAAGACTTGTGCTCCAGAACTAGCCTCACCTCTAGCCAAACTGTTCCAGTACAGCTACAACACTGGCATCTACCCAACAATGTGGAAAATTGCCCAGGTATGTCCTGTCCACAAAAAGCAGGACTATTCCAATCCAGCCAATTACCACCCCATCAGTCTACTCTCAAAAATCTGCAAAGTGATGGAAGGTGTCGTCGACAGTGCTATCAAGCAGCACTTACTCACCAATAACCTGCTCACCGATGCTTAGTTTGGGTTCAGCCAGGACCGCTTGGCTCCAGACCGCATTACAGCCTTGGTCCAAACATGGACAAAAGAGCTGAATTCCAGAAGTGAGGTGAGAGTGACTGCCCTTGACATCAAGGCAGCATTTGACCGAGTGTGGCACCAAGGAGCCTGAGTAAAATTGAAGTCAATGGGAATCAGGGGGAAAACTCTCCAGTGGCTGGAGTCATACCTAGCACAAAGGAAGATGTTAGTGGTTATTGAAGGCCAATCATCTCAGCCCCAGGACATTGCTGCAGGAGTTCCTCAGGGCAGTATCCAAGGCCCAACCATCTTCAGCTGCTTCATCAATGATCTTCCCTCCATCATAAGGTCAGTTCTATTCACAACCACTCAGATAATGAATAAGTCCGTGCCCGCATGCAGCAAGACCTGGACAACATCCAGACTTGGGCTGATAAGGGGCAAGTAACATTTGCGCCAGACAAGAGCCATGGAATTACCATCTCCAACAAGAGAGAATCTAACTACCTCCCCTTGACGTTCAACGGCATTACCATCGCCGAATCCCCCACCATCAACATCCTAGGGGTCACCATTGATGAGAAACTTAACTGGACCAGCCACATAAATACTGTGGCCACAAGAGCAAGTCAGAGGCTGGGTATTCTTCAGCGAGTGACTCACCTCCTGACTCCCCAAAGCCTTTCCACCATCTATAAGGCACAAGTCAGGAGTGTGATGGAATACTCTTCACTTACCTGGATGAGTGCAGCTCCAACAACACTCAACAAGCTCGACACCAACAACACTCAAGAAGCTCGACACCATCCAGGACAAAGCAGCCCGCTTGATTGGCAGCCCATCCACCACCCTAAACATTCACTCCCTCCACCACCGGCGCACAGTGGCTGCAGTGTGTACCATCCACAGGATGCACTGCAGCAATTCACCAAGGCTTCTTGAACAGTACCTCCCAAACCCACAACCTCTACCACCTAGAGGGACAAGGGCAGCAGGCACATGAGAACACCACACGGACTTCAGCGGTTGAAGAAGGCGGCTCACCACCACCTTCTCAAGGGCAATTAGGGATGGGCAATAAATGCTGGCCTTGCCAGCGACGCCCACATCTCATGAACGAATAAAAAAAATCTTTCCATTGAGTGTATACTTGCATTCCTTTCTTTTTTCTCCCAAATGTTTTACTTCACACTTATTAACATTACATTCCATCTGCCACCTTTCTGCCCAATCCACGAGCCAACCACTTTTGTATCATTGGCAAATTTTGTGATTGTGTTCCTTATACACAAATCTGAATCATGTATATAGACCGAGAACAAAAATGGACCCAGCACTGAAATGCAACTCTTCTCCAATCCCAAGTCATTGTTTCCTGTCCATCAATCAATGCTGATCACGCTGCTATATTTCCCCTTATACCATATGCCTGAATTTTTCTAACAGACACATTGTGATATACCCTACTAATCTCTTCTGAAAATCCAAATTATACAATATTTGCTGCATTCTCTTCATCAATCACCTCTTCCAAAAATTCTATTAATTTTGTAACACACCACTCATCTTTAACAAATCCATGCTGGCTGTCCTTAATTAACCTATGCATTTCGAAATTCTCATTAATTTTACCTTGAATTATGAATTCTAAGAGTTTGCTCACAGCAGGTGTTAAAATAACTGATCTATTTATCCAGTTTAACCATCTCCCTTCTGGAATCTATGATGTGAGCAACATGCTTGTGATTTTTAAATTGTTTTCTTGCAGTCCTCTGCAGCACGAGCGGCTTTGGAAATAATATTCATTTTGCGAGCTATAAAAGCCCTGGACTTTACACAGCCTCATTGCTGAGCATTTTTATTGCCATGGTTAGAAATGCACTTTTCCTTTTGCTAAATTCTTTAACAAGATTCAGCAAATCAGACCCTGTCAAATCCAGTCTCTGGCCCCGAGTTTCCTCGCATTTTCTGCTGCTTCATCACTATAACTTCACTTGAAGTGCGGCAGAAACCCCGTTAATGCGTGTAATCCCCGTTTGCCCGTGTAAACGAGATTTCCGCTGCACTTCCGGTGTAGTTATGGTGGCACTGTGGCAGAAAATGCGAGGAAGATCAGGGCTTTTGCATTGATTGCTTCCAGTTACTTTTTCTTTTATTCGTTCATGGGATGTGGGCGTCGCTGGCGAGGCCAGCATTTATTGCCCATCTCTAATAGCCCTTGAGAAGGTGGTGGTGAGCCGCCTTCTTGAACCGCTGCAGTCCGTGTGGTGACGGTTCTCCCACAGTGCTGTTAAGAAGGGAGTTCCAGGATTTTGACCCAGCGACGATGAAGGAACGGCGATATATTTCCAAGTCGGGATGGTGTGTGACTTGGGGGGGTACGTGCAGGTGGTGTTGTTCCCATGTGCCTACTGCTCTTGTCCTTCTAGGTGGTAGAGGTCATGGGTTTGGGACGTGCTGTCGAAGAAGCCTTGGCGAGTTGCTGCAGTGCATCCTGTGGATGGTACACACTGCAGCCACTATGCGCCGGTGGTGAAGGGAGTGAATATTTAGGGTGGTGGATGGGGTGCCAATCAAGCAGGCTGCTTTGTCCTGGATGGTGTTGAGCTTCTTGAGTGTTGTTGAAGCTGCACTCATCCAGGCAAGTGGAGAGTATTCCATCACACTTCTGACTTGTGCCTTGTCGATGGTGGAAAGGCTTTGGGGAGTCAGGAGGTGAGTCACTCGCTGCAGAATACCCAGCCTCTGGCCTGCTCTTGTAGCCACAGTATTTATATGGCTGGTCCAGTTAAGTTTCTGGTCAATGGTGACCCCCAGGATGTTGATGGTGGGGGATTCGGCGATGGTAATGCCGTTGAATGTCAAGAGCAGGTGGTTAGATTCGCTCTTGTTGGAGATAGTCATTGCCTAGCACTTGTCTGGTGCGAATGTTACTTGCCACTTATCAGCCCAAGCCTGGATGTTGTCCAGGTCTTGTTGCATGCAGGCTCGGACTGCTTCATTATTTGAGGGGTTGCGAATGGAACTGAATACTGTGCAATCATCGGCGAACATCCCCATTTCTGACCATATGATGGAGGGAAGGTCATTGACGAAGCAGCTGAAGATGGTTGGGCCTAGGACACTGCCCTGAGGAACTCCTGCAGCAATGTAGACAGGCTGGTGAAGTGGGCAGACATGGGCAGATGAAATTTAACACAGAAAAATGCGAAGTGATACATTTCGGTAGAACGAACGAGGAGAGGCAATATAAACTAAAGGGCACAACTCTAAAAGGGGTGCAGGAACAGAGAGATCTGGGAGTATATGTGCACAAATCATTGAAAGTGGCAGGGCAGGTTGAGAAAGCGGTTAAAAAAGCATCCAAGATCCTGGGCTTTATAAATAGAGGCATAGAGTACAAAAGCAAGGAAGTCATGATAAACCTTTATAAAACACTGGTTCGACCACAACTGGAGTACTGTGTCCAGTTGTGGGCACTGCACTTTAGAAAAGATGTGAAGGCCTTAGAGAGGGTGCAGAAAAGATTTACTAGAACGATTCCAGGGTTGAGAGACTTTAGTTACGTGGATAGACTGGAGAAGCTGGGATTGTTCTCCTTGGAACAGAGAAGGTTGAGAGGAGATTTGATAGAGGTATTTAAAATCATGAAGGGTCTAGACAGAATAGATAAAGAGAAACTGTTCCCATTGGCGGATAGGTCAGGAACCAGAAGACATAGATTTAAGATGATTGGCAAAAGAACCAAAGGTGACATGAGGAAAAACTTTTTTGCACAGTGAGTGGTTAGGATCTGGAATGCACTGCCAGGGGGGTGGTGGAGGCAGATTCAATCATGGCCTTCAAAAGGGAACTGGATAAGTACTTGAAAGGAAAAAATCTGCAGGGTTAAGGGGATAGGGCTGTAGGGGGTGGTGGTGTGTGTCAGCTTCACCTCTGACTTCTGAGCGGTTCGAATCGCTCCCACTCCCTTGGTTCTAGACCTTGGACTTATTTGGGGGTTGTGACAAAAGTGCAGCAGACAACTGGTTTTGGTGCAAGAAACTTTGACCTTTATTCAAGAGAGGAAATACAACACAACAATCTTAACACTCTAATAAAATGGGGAACACTTCAGTACACACGAGGGAAATTACAGTAGAAAGATACCTTACCCCTCCCAATCCCACTTTACTAGCTAAGTTGGGCTCTAAAGGTCCAGAGATAATGCTCACCAAACGAATCCTTGACAGTTGAGCTGGTTCGCGATTTCGGGGTTCGCTGTGTGTGTTGGTTGGTGTCTGCCGTACCCCGGACACGGTAGAGGATCTCAACTGCATAGCTGGTCAATCTTCGCGAGTCAGCTGATGCGGTAGGGTGCGTCTTGGATCTATCAGGTGAGTACCCACTTTTCTTCGTAAAGTGATAGGATTTAGAGTCTTTTGAGTAGAAAACTCACCCAGGGGTAAGTCAGGAATAGATTGTAGAGTGGAAACTTTGCGGATCTTCGGTTTTCTCCCGAATTGGTTTTCTTTGGTCGGGGTGGCCCAATATTACCCGATTGGTTGGTGGTAATATTCGGTTGGTTGTTTCATAAGGCCCTTGTTCCCGCAAGGTGTCCAATGTTCACTGGGGCTGTTGCTCTGGTTTCTTCTTGTGTGTCGGCCTGCTTCTAGAGCTGCTGACCTTCTCTGTTGAACTTCTTTCTGTTGCCCCCTCGTCTTGTTGAACTGTTGTCTCCCGAGCTGTCGAACTCCTGGCTGAACTGAACTTTTTGAGAAAATGAGCCTTCAATTATACTAATTGAAGCCTCCTTATCTGCGCGCCAAATCTGACCCGGTTTATTGTAAGATTTTTGGCTGGCTCGTTAAGAGTAACTTGTTTATGAAATGTGTGAAGTGGTTTCGGGATGGTTTCATGAGTTGTTGAGCTCTTGCTTGATTGTAGTCATTGTGCTCAGGTTTCGAGTTTCCTGACTGGGCCTGAGATTTCTATGGAGTGGGCTGATTGGATTTGTTTTATGCATGTTTTGGATGGGTCCTGTAATTTGGGTGGGGACTGCTCTTCCGTGGGTCTATTGTCTGAATGTAAATGTCTGGTAGGGGCTGAGTGAGGTCACACAGTTCCCCAGACAGTTTGATTAACTCCAATACTCAAACCGTCTATTACAGAGGTTGATCCCAACTCCTGTTGCAGCCTTTTTTTTCCTTTACAAACCCAAATATGCCTTTTTAAAATACCAAATCTTGGTTTTTGACCTTGAATCACCCTCAGTTCGGCCCAATATTTCATCACCCTGAAATGGTTAGAAAAGAGTCCAAAGTCCTTTTCTTTAGGGTTTTTCTCCGAGTTTTGGGGAATCTGTGAATTTTGAGAATCTTACAGGGCGGGGGAGTGGGACAAGCTGGATTGCTCTTGCATAGAGCCGGCATGTAACCTTTCTATGATTCTATGAAATAGGTTTAGGGTACATTTATACTATGGTCAGGAAATCCTTAAGGCAGCGATCCCAGTAACTAGACCTGCTGATCACTTCCATTGCTGACCCCACTGAGTATGCGGGGTTAGTAGGAGAGCACTTCATTTAAATACGAGCAGCGGATACCTGTACCACTATGGGCACATCGCAGGTGCCTGCCTGCCCTGGGATGCCACAAAAGGTCTGGAGGGGTGGGGAGGGGTTAATACGGCACCATCAGAATCAGATTTGGCCCCTAGCTACCCATTTTGTACGGATTTTGCAGTAAACTGAAAAAAAATGACAATTTCAATAAATCTTCTGGCCTGCATCCGTCCCCTCGACTCCCAAGGGGGTCCCCAGCATATTCAGTCCTGACCTAATTTCTGACCCTTCTGCTGCACTCCCGATGGAGTCACAGAGGGAGTGTGCTGAAAGGGCTGAGAATTTTCAACCAGTATAAGTTTAACGTTGGTGCAAAGTAGTTTGACTTTAACACTGATGCTTAACTTGTGGGTGTGGAGTGTCCACGTGATTTCCGCCCAGGCAAAGCACAAAAGTTCATGGAGTTTTAAGCGTAAGTGATTTGCGCCCATATACATTTTACGCTGGAGTTTCAGCGATCTTTTACGCTGTTTCAAAAGTCCCTTCTCCACAAGCAGTCCCTTCCTAACAGCACTGTGGGAGAACCTTCACCACACGGACTGCAGCGGTTCAAGAAGACGGCTCACCACCACCTTCTCGAGGGCAATTAGGGATGGGCAATAAATGCTGGTCTCGCCAGCGACGCCCACATCCCATGAACGAATAATAATAAAAAAACTTCACCTTGGCAAAACCTATGCTGTGTCCAGTGCATTGTGGGTGCATTTTCCCGATTGCGCCCCTAGCGGAAACTCCATGCCATGTGGTATAAAACAGATGTTAACATCTGAACTGACACCTGAGTGAAGTAGATAAGACCCCCTCTTCCAGGGAGTGTCACTCTGCTTCCTTCCAGTGTCAGAACCTGTGTCCTCTTGTCCTGCTGCCCTGGTATGTCTGGAAAATACTGTAGTAGATTTATTTTCTCCATCCCATTAAGCATCTTATATATCTTAGCATGCCAACAAGCCATCAAGAGATGACACAAGACAACCGCTGAAGTAATATGCTACTTAATCAAGGGGTGGTAAACAGGAATGATTTGGGGTGTGCAATTCAGTTCCTAAATTTTAAAGTTAAAAAGTAGATGTCATCATTTTTTTTTAAAATCAAAGAATTGGCTATAATTATTAATAACCTCACTACTATTTTGAGAAGTTACAATAGCGCAACACGTGTTTGGTACAGCCCTGTCTGCCACAGGTTCTCACCACAGTTCCATGCTTGGCAATGTCCTGAACCACTGGTATATGGGATTAATCCTCCTGCAGCCATAACCCAGTTAAGAAAAGAACAAGATGGGGGCTATCACCTCAGTCCCAGGACCCTTTACAGAACCCCCTCCTAAAAAGATGAATGTAAGGAATCTTACAACACCAGGTTATAGTCCAACTGTTTTATTTGAAAATCACAAGCTTTCGGAGGCTTTCTCCTTCGTCAGGTGAGCAAGTGTGGGATTCCATGGAAGGTTACCGCATTTATATTCAGAGAACAATACCTGGTGATTACAGATAATCTTTCCAACTGCCCGTTGTCAAGGCAACCAAAGTGTTCAGACAGAGTGATGTTACCTACAGGACCACCGAATACACAAACGGCCAGAACAAAAAAGACAGACAGAGAGAGAGAGAGAAACATCCGAAAGGAAGAGAAAGACAGAGAATGACCCGTTGTGTTAAAAACAGATAACTTTTTTTCGCTGGTGGGGTAAGGTAACGTGTAGCGTGACATGAACCCAAGATCCTGGTTGAGGCCGTCCTCATGGGTGCAGAACTTGGCTATCAATTTCTGTTCGATGATTTTGCGTTGTCGTGTGTCTCGTAGGCCGCCTTAGAGAACGCTTACCCGAAGATCGGTGGCTGAATGTCCTTGACTGCTGAAGTGTTCTCCGACTGGGAGGGAACCCTCCTGTCTGGCGATTGTTGCGCGGTGTTGTCACCGGCATCTCCATATCATGGCTAAAAAGATGAAGGCATCCATTGTGCATCTAGATAATGTAAAGTTACACATTAGCTGCTTGGATCAGGTAACATTTAAAAATGACCTAATTGGCTGTAATGCATTTTGGGGCATCCTGAGGTTGTGAAAAACTCTATATCAATGCAAGTCCTTTCCATCTTTCTTTCTATCACATCCATTTCCACACCATGATACAGCAGAAGGCAGGGTCCAGGGCACCTAAAAATATATTGGATGCTGTGAAGATTGCTGCAAAACTTGATGCTAAAGGTAATAGCCATGATATGCTGTCATGGAAATATTAAGGGGTTTAGGGTTAGGGTTAGTAAGAAAGTAGATAAATCGCCTGGCCCAGATGAAATGTATCCCCGGTTGTTAAGAAAAGCAAGGGAGGAAATAGCAGATGTTCTGACCATCATTTTCCAATCCTCTCTGGCTACAGGCATGGTGCCAGAGGACTGGAGGACTGCTAACGTTGTACCATTGTTTAAAAAGGGAGAAAGGGATAAACCGAGTAATTACAGGCCAGTCAGCCTAACCTCGGTAGTGGGCAAATTATTGGAAAAAATTCTGAGGGACAGTATTAATCATCATTTAGAAAGGCACGGGTTAATCAAGGACAGTCAGCATAGATTCGTTAAGGGAAGGTCGTGTCTGACTAACTTGATTGAATTTTTTGAGGAGGCAACAAAGAGGATTGATGAGGGTAACACGTTTGATGTAGTGCACATGGATTTCAGCAAGGCTTTTGACAAGGTCCCACATGGCAGACTGGTCAGAAAAGTAAAAGCCCATGGGATCCAAAATTGGCTCAGTGGCAGGAAGCAAAGGGTAATGGTCGACGGGTGTTTTTGTGACTGGAAGGTTGCTTCCAGTGGGGTTCCGCAGGGCTCGGTACTAGGTCCTTTGCTTTTTGTGGTATATATTAATGATTTGGACTTAAATGTAGAGGGCATCATTAAGAAATTTGCAGATGATACAAAAATTGGCTATGTGGTTGATGGTGAGGAGGAAAGCTGTAGACTGCAGGAAGATATCAATGGACTGGTCAGGTGGGCAGAAAAGTGGCAAATGGAATTCAATCCCGAGAAGTGTGAGGTAATGCATTGGGGAGGGCAAACAAGGCAAGGGAATACACAGTAAATGGGAGGATACTGAGAGGTGTAGAGGAACAGAGGGACTTTGGAGTGCATGTCCACAGGTCCCTGAAGGTAGCAGGACAGGTAGATAAGATGGTTAAGAGGGCAAACGGGATAATTACCTTCATTAGCCGAGGCATAGAATATAAGAGCAGGGAGGTTATGCTAGAACTGTATAAAACACCAGTTAGGCCACAGCTAGAGTACTGCGAACAGTTCTGATCACCACATTACAGGAAAGATGTGATTGCACTAGAGAGGGTACAAAGGAGATTTACGAGGATGTTGCCAGGGCTGGAGAATTTTAGCAATGAGGAAAGATTGGATAGGCTGTGGTTGTTTTCTTTGGAACAGAGGAGGCTGAGGGGAGATTTAATTGAGGTGTATAAAATTATGACAGGCCTAGATAGAGTGAATAGGGAGGATCTATTTCCCTTAGCAGCGAGGTCAATAACCAGGGGCATAGATTTAAAGGAATTGGTAGAAGTATTAGAGGGGAGTTGAGGAGAAATTTTTTCACCCAGAGGGTGGTGGGGGTCTGGAACTCACTGCCTGAAAGGGTGGTACAGGCAGACGCCAGACACCCTCATCACATTTAAAAAGTACTTGGATGTGCACTTGAAGTGCCACATCCTACAGGGCTATGGACCAAGAGCTGGAAAGTGGGTTTAGGCTGGATAGCTCGTTTTCGGCCAACACAGACACAATGGGCCAAATGGCCACCTTCTGTGCCATAAATTTCTATGATTCTATGATGCTCATGTTATCATGTTCAAGCTCATTCAGCTGCTGCCTCTATGACAGCAAATACATCAATTTATGAAGAGAACATGCTGAGCACTCCGGAAAGGAGGAGGGATTCATCACATTATAAACAAACTGAGGGATCATTTTTAAAACATCATTACATCAATTTTGCAGTTAGTGCGCTGCATTTGTTTGACACAAAATAAGTTGGATAATGTACGTTATAGTAAATGATTGCATTAAGCTTCAAGGTTGTTACTCAATTGAGTGCTTCTCTGAAAATGAAGTTCAAGTGGCTTATGAATATCAACAAAACCAAAATTGAATTATTCAAAACCGAATTATCACTTAAAGCTATATACATATTTCATATCTTATAGATATTTCATATCTAGAATTTATTTGGAATAATGTTGATGTTCTTTCTGTGGCTGCCAGACTGATTGGGATAGAGTGTAATAAAGATGTAGGTGCATGACATTCTATAAGGTCACAACATTATAGAGGGTATAATTTCAAAGTCTGCAGATGTCACAAAACTCAGAAATATAGTAAACAATGTGGAGGGTAGTAACAGACTTCAGGAGGACATAGATAGACTGGTGAAATGGGCAGACACATTGCAGATGAAATTTAACACAGAGAAATGTTAAGTGATGCATTTTGGTGGGAAGAATGAGGAAAGGCAGTATAAACTAAATGGTTCAAATTTAAAGGTGGTGCAGGAACAGAGAGACCTGAGGGTGTACATACACAAATCTTTGGAGGTGGCTGGACAAGTTGAGCAAGCTGTTAAAAAAGCATATGAAATCCTGGGCTTTATTAATAGAGGCATAGAGTACAAAAGCAAGGAGGTTATGCTAAACCTCTGTAAAACACTGGGTAGGCCTCAGCTGGAGTATTGTGTTCAATTCTGGGCACCACACTTGAGGAAGGATGTCAAGGCCTTAGAGAGGGTGCAGAAGAGATTTACTAGAATGGTACCAGGGATGAGGGACTTCAGTCATGTGGAGAGATTGTAGAAGCTGGGATTGTTCTTTTTTTTTATTCGTTCATGGGATGTGGGCGTCGCTGGTGAGGCCAGCATTTATTGCCCATCCCTAATTGCCCTTGAGAAGGTGGTGGTGAGCCGCCTTCTTGAACCGCTGCAGTCCGTCTGGTGACGGTTCTCCCACAGTGCTGTTAGGAAGGTAGTTCCAGGATTTTGACCCAGTGACGATGAAGGAACGGCGATATATTTCCAAGTCGGGATGGTGTGTGACTTGGAGGGGAACGTGCAGGTGGTGTTGTTCCCATGTGCCTACTGCTCTTGTCCTTCTAGGTGGTAGAGGTCGCGGGTTTGGGAGGTGCTGTTGAAGAAGCCTTGGCGAGTTGCTGCAGTGCATCCTGTGGATGGTACACACTGCAGCCACTGTGCGCCGGTGGTGAATGGAGTGAATGTTTAGGGTGGTGGATGGGGTGCCAATCAAGCGGGTTGCTTTGTCCTGGATGGTGTCGAGCTTGTTGAGTGTTGTTGGAGCTGCACTCATCCAGGCAAGTGGAGAGTATTCCATCACACTCCTGACTTGTGCCTTGTAGATGGTGGAAAGGCTTTGGGGAGTCAGGAGGTGAGTCACTTGCCACAGAATGCCCAGCCTCTGACCTGCTCTTGTAGCCACAGTATTTATATGGCTGGTCCAGTTAAGTTTCTGGTCAATGGTGACCCCCAGGATGATGATGGTGGGGTATTCGGCGATGGTAATGCTGTTGAATGTCAAGGGAAGGTGGTTAGACTCTCTCTTGTTGGAGATGGTCATCTCCTTAGAGCAGAGAAGGCTAAGGGGAAATTTGATAGAGGTGTTCAAAATTATGAATGGTTTTGATAGAGTAAATAAGGAGAAATTGTTTCCAGTGGTAGAAGGGTCTGTAACCAGAGGACACAGATTTAAGGTGATTGTCAGAAGAGTCAGAGGTGACATGAGGAAACATTTTTTACTCCGCGAGTTGTAATGATCTGGAATGCACTGCCTGAAAGGGTGGAGAAAGCAGATTCAATTGTAACTTTCAAAAGGGAATTAGATAAACACTTGAAGGGAAAAAATTACAGGGCGATGGGGAAAGAGCACGGGAATGGGAGTAATTGGATAGCACGGGAATGGGACTAATTGGATAGCTCTTTCCAAGAGCCGGCACAGGCACGAGGGGCCGAAAGGCCTCCTCCTGTGCTGAACTTCTTATGATACTATAACAGTTTTTTGGGGGGCAGTTGGTTACTGGGAAATATAGTACATACTATAAAATGATTCATTAATACAAGTAAACATTATATTAATAAAGAAAATGAGCATCAACGTTTTAATAAGTAGTTACCAAATGTAAGTGCAGTAGCTGTTTAGAATCTATTACCAATGTTTTTTTCTTTTTTAATCAAGACATTTTAAATGGAAATACTTAATGTTGCAATAACAGTTAATGCAATTCGGTGTAAAATATATACACATTATCAGTGCACGAAAAAAATAATTGAACTTGCAGCACTGTGGGGGAGGCGGCTCACCATAAACTGGATCACAGCTGCCCATAAAGAAAATTATAATTACAGACATCATTACATCCCACCCTCTGCTGAAATGCCTCCCTTGATTGCTGCTGCCATTTCGGCCCATTAAAGATGAGCCATTAACTCTTAGACTGCTCGTGCTGCAAGTTGCTGCCAGTCAGTCCGTGCGTCCCTTGCAGTAACTCAGTGGTGAGGGACGAGGCTGCAAACCTCCCACTCTGTGACTCGCGGAATCAGACTCAATGCATAAAATCCAGCCGAATACAGTGCAGCGGCGTTTAGTTGAGATTCATTCATTGGTTATGCACACCTCTTGCCATGCAAAAATTATTTTAACCTGGAGTACTTAATTTATACCGAAGGAATGTTAAGTGCGAGTCGTTTTTGTTTCTCCTTGGAGGTTGACGCAAGCGGTTTCTTTGTGTGCAGTGGTGCGCTGCTTGATTCAGCGGCCAAGTGACTCACACCATAATAAGTGGGGCGCTGCTAAATGCTTCATTAAAGTGAGGAGAGCAGGCAGATTTTAGACTCGAACATGGCAAGTGGGTCGCGTATTTTTTTCTAATTTTTTTTTTTGCCTTGAATCCAAAGAGGAAATTAGACAGGTTTAAATTATATTTTTCAGTTTGCTGAAAGCTGTGATTAAATGTGGTCTGGTTATGATTAATCTCCGAGCAACTATGTGTCTTTTTTTGTTGTTTTGCCTCGCATCAAATGTAGCGGCAGCTGCCTGCACGGCTTGAGTCTCGACCAGAGTGCAGTGCTTTGAAAAATATCTCTCGGCGATTAGGATATCTTATTTGAATGCAGATTATTTTGCTTTCCACACAACAGTGATGCTCAGATAGTTGTCCTGCGGTTATGGGTAGATGGTATGGAAGATGGGAAATATTTCTTGATGAATTCAGACTTTGATTCACAGTCAAGTTGACAAGAGATTCCAATATGTTACCTATTTTGTTTTCTGAAGTATGTTTTAATTGTTTTGTGTCTCCCTCCCCCCCCCCCCCCCCGCTATTTATCTGGACTAATTTTCAGTTATCAAGGTAAAGGCTCTGGAATCAAACAGCTTTCCAGAGGGGAACTGGGTGCTGCACTGGCCTCTCCTCTCTTAGTCTTGCTAATTTGAAGCCAGATCCATGTTAGCTGTAAAGGCCCTGTGTTTGGGCAGCGTCAGTCCAATTCCAAATGGGCAAAGGCTACTGGATGGTTGGTGTTGAAAATTAACATATCACACTAGTACGGTAGGGGGTACTTCTCTGAATTCGCTGCTGAGGCTAAGTGAGGCAGAAGAGAGGGAGCTTTAGGGCTGAATTTTCCTTTGTTACCGGAAGAGAGTCAGGACAGGGTTTCTGCCTGCCACCCCAACCCCACTGTGACCCTGACCCAATTTCCTGAATTGGGAGTCATTAATTTGGTCAGATCCTGGAATGTTTGCTACTCAAAGGGGGTCCACCACTGCTGACCAGAGAAACACAGTGCCCCTGCAATAGGTGCTGCAGTAATTCAAGGAGGAGCATAAAGATTTAAAGAGGGCAGAAGTGGCCCAAAGAATTTCTTAACAATATGAAGAAAAGCCTCTTGAGTGAATCGCAGACCCTTCTGGACAAGATCTGGGGACCGAAAAGAGGGAGAAGCCGTCTCCCTCCAACGTTTTAAAGGGCTGGGGCTTGCTGTTGCTGCCATCCCTCTCGAGGCATTCCCTGGGGTCAGCGGTATTGAGGCGAGGCAGGGAAATAGGCTGGGTTCACAAGTCCTGCCTCCCCACCATCATTTACATGCAGCAGAATGGACAAAATGGTGACTGGCTGACTTCCTGCTAGGGCTGGGTAAGGAAGACTCCTGGCGTGGTTGGCAGGGTCAGGGATGTCGGAGTAGGCCTCCCCGCTCCATTTCCCTCCATTCCAGCACTAATGGAAGCTTAAATGTCGAAGCCTGATTTCTGACCCACGCGGTAAGAATATGGTTTAAAGCCAAGCACGGTCAATATTCCATCTCGCATAGCTCGCGTAAAACTCCCAAACATCTTAGCAAAAGGGCGGGTGTTAAGATTAGGGAGGGAGGGGGAAAAGTTCAGCATCTTTGTCAGAACAAGGACAGGTCACACAGCAGAACATCAGGGAGGCCATAGAATAGATAACATTAATGTCAGAAGGTGGTTTATTCCAAAACAAGACATGTGGTTGCTAAAGAAACCACATACTGTAAACAATAGACATTGCAGGAGCCATGTTCAAGGATTCCGTGGAACAAACTGTTTATGCAGCAGATAGTATAAATAATCCTTGGTAGTTTCTGAGAGTCATCACAGTGGGATGATTTACAAACAGGAGATAAGATCGATGGTGCGTACGTATAGAACAACGCAGCTGAATAGTATAAAGATAGGGTATGATCCCTCCCAAAATGTTAGAGATGTTAAGAGGGTACGGTTGGAAGTCCATCAGGTTGTATTGATTGCTTGTTATCTAATGTAATTTGTAGATAGTTGTATTATAACTATAATACTGTTGAATGTAATGTTGAAGACAGCTGTAGTGCAATTTTGTTGTAAGTCAATCTATTAAACTTGCTATTTTATAACTCAGGCTAGAATCAGTTATTGCTATACGGGAAAATCTGCTAACACATGCTCTCTGTGTGCATTCCTGGTCTACTGGGAGCGAGGAATTAATTTTTAAACTAAAATGAGCGAGGCTTCACAAGCCTGAGTAGGGAAGCTGTGTTTTAACATGGTTTGAGTACACTATCCATTTCAATGATCTCTTTTCACTGCAGAGATTACAAAACTGTCCACCCAGTATCAATCCCTTAAGCACTTCTCATTATACGAGTAAGAACAGAGAAGGCAGGGTACAAGTTCTGCAGCACCATTGTGCCAGAGGAAGTGCGGTGGGGGAGAGCTTGCACCCATCTGCTGGTAACCCCATTTTCCACGGACAGGATCATTTAAATAATAGGGGCTAGCACCAGCACCTGTAGCGGTGCAATGGGGGCATTTGCCCTGCGAGGCAGTGTAATCTTGGAGTGGCCCCTAAAGTGGTGTCCCATTCTACATCATAGATCAGCTACTGATTTTCTTTCCTTGGCTTCCTTTGAAGTGAGCCAGAGACTGAAGGAAATCTTATTGGGTGGTTGGGAGGGGGTGGAGCTCTCAGCAGACATAGGTAATACTGGGCCTATCAGGGATGCCTGTGGTAGAATTCTGAGGGTAGCCAGGAACACTTCCAGACATGCCCTGAAACTGTTGGTTCAACATAACTGGGGTGGGCAGAAGCAGCAGCCCCACTCTGAGTACAATTTGCTAGGTGGCCTAAAAGGTTCCAACTCCTCTTCCCCCATTGGAATTACCCTGCAATTGTGCAAAAATGATCATGTAATTTTTGGGCTGCAGTCTTTTCAGATGGCAGATTACAAGTTGGGTAAGTGATTTGTTAATTTTCAAATCCACTCAGAAATGAGCATGTTCATTGCTTCCAGGTCTTTTACTGGAAAATCAATGTTCAAGCACCAAATCTACAAGGTAAAATGTGCAGGGCTAAGGGGAAAGAGCAGGGGAGTGGGACTAATTGGATAGCTCTTTCAAAGAGCCGGCATAGACACCATGGGCCAAATGGCCTCATTTGCTGTAAGAGTCTATGATTCTATGTAATAGATGTAGAAATATGTGGGATTTGTCACAGGATACCATATCACTTGTCCTAATCACACCTACATAATGGTGTGAGTAGTACTGTCTGCTCATGTATGTAACAGAAGCAAATGAAAGGTTAATTATAGAATAGTTTGAAAGATGTACAGAATCATTTTTTCCAAGGAAAGAGAACTTAAGATACATTTATTGCTGAATGGGTGATAAGTGAACAGTAGAAATGTCTAATCATTTCCATTCAAGTAAAATTGAAAGCAATTTCTTGGCCTTACCTTTGTCATGTGATTTTTAAATTGAACTAAAAATGAAACTTTTTTTGAAGTACAGAAACATGGCAAATACTTGTGTGTGCAATACCTGGAGTGAATAGGAAGTTAAAGTGAAGATAAAGTTGGTGTGTTTTTTTTTTAAAGAAAGTTTCATTCTAGACCCACACATGATAATTAAAATTAGAGACCGCTGGAGGAGTGTTGCTCTTCTGTTCTATCTCCTGCTATGTAGACATGTGGATCTGGAAAACTCACACAAGATATAATAGCAAGGGTCGCACTAATTTAAAACTGTTTCTACCACCTTAAGGTAATCCCCCTTACAGCAAACATTGTACATCCTAGAGACTACACCAAATGGTTTACATAAAAATAAGTTGCTTGCAAAATGCACAATAAGGTAAATAAAGCTTTTAGTATATCTTAACATTGTTGATGCCACAGCTGTTTAGTTCTGATTGATTCCCCATTTAAAAAGGAATTTGCTGCTCTAGTCAGCCTTTAATTAAAATATCTCTGTAAATATAACATATAACTCTCCCAGAAAGAACTAATATTTATCTACAGTTCTCTTTATTGGCAATCCATTCCCAAAACTAGGGTTGAAAGGCACCTTTCAGTGATTGATTATTCCTATATTTAATTCGGAAATAAAGACACAACTCCTACCAGCTAATCACATAGAGAGAGGAAAATACAAGAAAGCAAAATGACTGACCTCCTTATGTAAGATATACCACGGTCGATTTTAACTGGGCAGCAGCCTGTTTCACACCCTGTCCGATCTTCCTTTCATTGATTGCAATGATGTGAATTACATCATTCTGTTACTTGCTCATAACATCATGATGAAAAAGGGCTTCTGGCTTTTCTTCCTCACCACCTAAAAATATTAGCATTTATGTTTTTGTGTTGATATTCCAGTATAATTTCTCCAAGTCTCTTTATGTCCCAAGTATACAACAGGTTCACATTGGCGAGGCACCATCCCTCTGACAGGTGCCTATGATTACATAATGTCATTATTTTACATGAAATGCAATAAACAACTACAATCAAATACACTGAGGTCTAAATTTAACATTGTTGCACCCATTTTATGGGCCTAAAACATGTGCAACGATAACCACTTTAGCAGGGCAGAGGCCTGCGGCCGGTCTACATGGCATTCGGGCTACTGCTAAATTAGTCGGGCCTGTTTTTAGTCAGACCTGGCGGCCGCCTGAAATGAGCGCAATATTGAAATGAGGCTCCTGCGCCTGCTTCAGACCCAGATTGTTAAATTTGTCTGCCCTAGTCGGAACCTGCAATTCTCAACCTCCACCTGGTATTTCCGGGTCTTCAACATCATAAAAGGGATTGCTGGAGGCCACTCAAAAAAAGGCCCCAAACTTCCAGGGATGTGGTAATTGTGGAGTCGGAAGGAGCAGGAGTGCTTCTGCTGGCTCCACGAAACAACTTTGCACTGATACCGGTCTGCCCTCATCCCCTCCGTATTGCCCCCCTTCTCCCATACTCACCTGTGGGCCTTGGCGCAGGGCAAAATTGGCAGCCTGCCTGAATTATGATGAGGCCCAAGGATGAATTTATTTTGGCTGCACCCTGCCAGAATCGCGCCCTATTTGTGGCACGAACAAATTTAGTTCCTACCGTGTGTTGTCTGACCCACACGATGGAGAAAAAGGTGCAGTGATTCTAACCCAATTACGTCAGAGATTGTAACTTGCACCACCTGATCAGCAAATGATAGGATACGGTCCATGTACCCTTTCCTCCAGTCAATCCCACTAAATGGGATTTGTCAGTAAATAGAGCAGAATTCAGTAGCATATCCAAACATTCACCTGGTTATGCAGAGATATCCTTTAAAAAGCATTATTCACAGAACACAATAATAATTGCAACAGTCCCTTAGGATCCAAAACATATTTGAATTCCATACTCTGCACATTACAAAATCACCCAGTTCGTAAAAACCTCAAGAAAATAAATCAAATTCCAAAGAGAAACTCCCAGTCCACTGCATCTCATCTTCTCGGTCTAGGTAAATTACTTCTAGTGATTGCTCTTTCTGTTTTTCAGCCCCTGTTATCCAACTTGGTGAAACACCTGGCTGCACTTTTCTTATTATTCACTGCCTTCCAGAGTGAATAGACTCTCTGACATTTCTCCAGAACCAACTGCTCCAACATCAACTAAATCCTTTTTTGATTTTTCACACTGAGACAAACCTGCACTGAGCCTCTTCACTTCCTTGCTATTCTATTCCTAGTTCCAGCCCTGTATCCCTGCCTCTCCCCCGAATGCTTTCTTTTTCTGATTCCAGCCTTCTGTCCATCCCTGCTTTCTTAACTTCAACACTGGCGGCAGAATCTTCAGTCAACTCAGCCCTACTCCCTAAACCTCTCTGCCTCTCCGACTCTCTTACTTTAAAAACTCATCTCTTCAATTTATTTTTAGGGGTTTACTGTAATATTCCCAAAAGATTAATGAAAGCAATCAATCTGTATTATAGGGTGCTTGTACTTCAGTTGTTTTCTCCTGTTTTTTACATGTTTACTCTCCAGTGATCATTCGAGTGTTGAATTTGATCAAATGATGCAATTATTTGTACATGGTGATTGAAATGAATTCAGTTTGAAAGTAGCATCAAACTGAAACAATCAGCCTGCATTTCTTTTCATTTCCTTTTTTTATTTCTTTATTTCCTCATCTCTTCAACCAAGCTTTTGGTCAGCCCTCCTAATCTCTCCCTTCCTGGCTTTGTGTTTTTGTTCCTTATGCTTATCTGTGAAGCTCCTTGGGAAGTTTCTTTCCTGAGATCATAAAAGGAAAGGAGAAATAACACAGAACTGCACTAGTACCATGGTATCCTTTGCTCCACTTTGGACAGTACACGTAGTTGCCAGTGTGAATGCAATAAAAACTTCCATTTATCTAAGAGTCAATCTATTTGGTCAGTTATCGCCTTACCGTACACGAATAAAAAGGGAAATAAAGAAATGCAGGATGATAGCTTCAGTTTGATGCAGTGGCCCAGGAGGTGAATGCCAGCAGCATGGCACCGCGCACGTGAGAGCAATGCCGAAACAAGTTCAATGATTTGACGCGAATGGTCAAGGTGAGTGAATGCAAGTGTCAAGTGGCACATCCTACCAACTGCACCAATACTCCATGCACGACATCCTCCCTCACCCACCCACCCACCAACAAACACTGCCCATCCGTACGCAACACTGCACTTCGCATGCTGCATCTCACCCTCACATAGCACCACACTTGCAGGCCACACAACCACCACTCACAGGTCACATACACTGGCACCTATTCGACCATGACAGGCACATCACCCAGACATCTTGCAGGATACTCACTGACACACTTCCCTCTGTCTTGCAGGAGAAGGTGGCGCATAACAGCTGGTAGCTGGAGAGACCTGAGGGAGGACAGGCACGCCTACACGTCCTCACCCCCCCGGAGGAGACAGTGTTACACATCAATGGGTGGGCTGTCGCTGCGGATGTGGCCACCAGCAGCGCTGGAGGTCCCAACGAAGGGGACTCTGCATACCTAATCCTCCTTCTTGTTGCTCACGTCTCCCTCCTCCCACGATCTTTTCTAACTCACGTGCTGTAGATGCTGTCAGCACACATTCTTGCTCCTCTCCCGCTCCACAATTCAACCTGTTTCCCTTTGTCATTGCAGATACCCAAGAACTGGAGCCCGCACCGTCTGAGGAGGAGGACACTGACACTGAAGCTGCACCATCACTCGATCTGTCTCTCGCATTCACCAGCTCAGATACACTGCACATCCTTTAGAAGCTAGTTTAGAGGAGGGATCTACATGTGGTGAGATACCGGGCAGAAGTGCGCAGGAGACGGGGTGGGGGGAACGGATACCGCAGGTGCCAGCTCGCCGGAGGGCGAGGTCGTACACTGGTTCTACTGCCAGTCAGTCAGATGATGACTTCGATGGCCCAGGCTACAGAAGATGGCTGATGGGCATACACCACCAAATACTTGGGGCTCTGCAAAGCCTGCCAGAAAGCCTGCGCAAAATGTCAAAAGGCATGGAGGAGTCCACCTCGAACTTGGCTCAGGGCTTTGTGCAGAGCTTGGAGCCCATCCTTACCCACATGGAACAGGTGGTTAGTTCCATCAGCACACCAGTGGAATCCACCATGATGCAGCATCAGATGACCAATGTCACGGCTTCCGTTGCAGCACAAATCAATGTCATCAAAACTGCAAACTTCAGTTGAAGCTCAGACTGCTGCACTGGAAGCTCAGGCTGCTGCTCTTGTGGCTCTGGGGACCACAGTGGAACGGGGCTTCCAGGGCGTCACAGCACTCCAGTAATCCGTTCTCCAGCTGATCACAGGGATTGCTGTGGCGCCACCCCGTACGGGTGGCAGTGGCGCCTTGGCAGTCGAACCTACTGACCTCTCTCAGGATGACAGCATTCCTGCTCCCACCCCTGCCACTCCGCCAGTGCCCTTGTTGTTGCCTGTCAGCCAGCCAGGCCAGAATGCTGCAGCCCCTGCCAAGATGGTGCAGTCTGAAGCCAGAGCTGCTTGACATCGTCCTCCAAGGCCATCTGCATGCTCCTTCATTGAAGGTCAACAGCTTTCCACCAGCTATGCTCCAGCCACTGGGGAAGCACCTCGTAGGAGCATTAGGATAGGTAAAGGCACACGAACAACAGGCACTAAGGGAATGCACAAGGGTGAATAATCTCATTTTGTTTGCATAATTTTATGTGTTAATTTATAAATGTGAATTTGAATTTGCATTTGGGTGGTGGTTTTTATTTGTGCGATTAGCTGAGGAAGCAATGTGTAATCATATAGAGGCCGATTTGATGGTCATGTGGGAGAGGACGGGTGGGAGTGTAGGACTGTTGGTGACCTGGGAGATGTCATTCACGTTATCGGTATCGCTCACGGATCAGGTGAGCATGCAGAGCCCTGGCAGACAGGACCAGCGTTCCCTGTTGCCCCCTTGCGTCTTCCTCCCCTTCCCCCTTTGTCTCCTTCCCTTCATCCTCAGCCTTTTTTTTTTATTCGTTCACGGGATGTGGGCGTCGCTGGCGAGGCCAGCATTTATTGCCCATCCCTAATTGCCCTCGAGAAGGTGGCGGTGAGCCACCTTCTTGAACCACTGCAGTCCGTGTGGTGACGGTTCTCCCACAGTGCTGTTAGGAAGGGAGTTCCAGGATTTTGACCCAGCGACAATGAAGGAACGGCGATATATTTCCAAGTCGGGATGGTGTGTGACTTGGAGGGGAACGTGCAGGTGGTGTTGTTCCCATGTACCTGCTGCTCTTGTCCTTCTAGGTGGTAGAGGTCACGGGTTTGGGAGGTGCTGTCGAAGAAGCCTTGGCGAGTTGCTGCAGTGCATCCTGTGGATGGTACACACTGCAGCCACAGTGCGCCGGTGGTGAAGGGAGTGAATGTTTAGGGTGGTGGATGGGGTGCCAATCAAGCGGGCTGCTTTATCTTGGATGGTGTCGAGCTTGTTGAGTGTTGTTGGAGCTGCACTCATCCAGGCAAGTGGAGAGTATTCCATCACACTCCTGACTTGTGCCTTGTTGATGGTGGAAAGGCCTTGTGGAGTCAGGAGGTGAGTCACTCGCCGCAGAATACCCAGCCTCTGACCTGCTCTCGTAGCCACAGTATTTATATGGCTGGTCCAGTTAAGTTTCTGGTCAATGGTGACCCCCAGGATGTTGATGGTGGGGGATTCGGCGATGGTAATGCCTCTTTCTCCTCCTCCTCAACCTCTTCTTCTGGCTCAGTGTCTTGCCGGATAATCGGTGGCAAGGGCTGTTCCCTCATGATGGCGAGGTTGTGCAGCATGCAGCATACCACAACAAACCTTGACACCTGCTCAGCTGAGCACTGCAGGGCTCCAACAGAACAGTCCAGGCAGCAGAAGCATTGCTTTAGGACGCCTATGGTATGCTTAAAGACGTTGCGTGTGGCAGCATGGCTCTCGCTGTAGGCCTGCTCTGCACATGTGCGGAGATCTCCTGACTGGGGTCATGAGCCACCTCATGAGGGGATAGCCTTTGTCATCCAGTAGCCAGCCTTTCACTTGCCGAGCCAGTTCAAAGATAGCTGGCACATTGGACTGCTGCACAGTGAAGGCGCCATGACTGCTCCCAGGGTAGCGGGCATTGACCTCCATGATGCGCTGCGTGTGGTCGCACACCAGCTGCGAATTCAGGGAGTGGAATCCCTTTCTGTTCATAAAGTTGGCCGAGTTGACATGTGGAGCATGCATAGCAATATGCGTGCAGTCAATGGCACCCTGCACAATGGGGAAGCCTGCAATGTGAGCAAATCCTCGTGCTCGCTTGTTCTGCTTCTCTCTATCAAGAGGGAACGTGATGAACCTGTTGTGTATCTCGTATATCTCCATGACCTCCCTTATGCAGCAGTGCACTGCACTGCACACTGTGAGATGTTGCACAGCTTGCCAGCAGAGGCCTGAAAGGATCCAGAGCTGTAGAAGTTCTGCGCCACGGTTCCCTTCACAGCCACAGGAAATGCTGTCCTTGCCCTGCTCTGAGGCTGTAGTTGTGGCTGCAGCAGGTGACAGATCTCCGTCACAATCTCTTTGGTGAACCTCAGCAGTCGGATGCACTGATCCTTGCTCATCTGGAGGTAAGAGTAGTGTTCCTTGTAAGACCTCATGGGATATGGCCTCCTGCTCAGTGTCCTGCACCTCCTCCTCCTCCTCCCTCTCCAGAGACCTGCTCTCTGTGGCCTATCTGCATGCTCCCAATCGTGTTCTATGCCCAGCGGGAGCCCTAGCGGACCACCCATGGTTGCCAGGAATCTTGTTCAAATACTGTTGTAAATTACACCAACCATAAGGCAGGACCTGCCAAACCACTCTCAAATATACTGTAGCAACTCTCTGTAAGTATAGGAAGCTTCAACAAACACATCCTATTCTACCAGCCAGCCAGAAGCAATAATCCATCAACTAACCTGCAACACCTGTATGATCCCTTTAAATAGCACTCGTGGGGGGTCCTCCAGGTACTCTAAGACATGTTCAGGTGTTCATGGTTAAGACAATACGTTGAGTGGAGAGTTAAGTGCCAAAATGGTGTCTATCACTTCAAATCAGCATTGCACACCGATCTCACGCGTAGTCTCCACATTTTACATGCTGCCGGCGTTTGTTATCTGCACGTGCACGAAACCCTTTACCAAGACGGCGTCCGGCGCACGTAAAGTTGGAAGCATGCGTGCGCATTCCGGACGCCATTTTGGAACTTCGGGAGGCCACGTCGCGCCGAAACAACAGGTGCTACACGGCCCAATCTCCAGCCCATAATGCTGATGTGGGAGCAAATCAAAAAGTGTGACATCGAAAGTTGACACAAGAAATGCAGATTCATATCATTTTAATAAAATTATAGGTGCTTGGAACGGCGCATATAAACTACAAAGCTTGACAGCTCATCTTAAAAGCCATCGGACCAGAATTTTCTCGGAGCTGCTTTTGTTCCACTGCTGTACCTTCGCAGGAAGTGTGGCGGAAACCCCGCTGCACATATATAGATGGGATTTCCAACCACGTTTCTGGTGATATTACGGCGGCGGAGCAGGAGCACCTCAGAGGACATTAACTTGTTGACCGAAGCTCCCACAAGTAGACTAAAATCGGGTCAGCGATTTTGTCATTAAAGCACAGTACTGCACGCATTTTGACTGAGCTTTTAAAAATGTATACACCCTGACGGTGTTCAATTTCCATCACAAGGAACAATCTACAAAAAATAGTTTGTTTTTTTGTGGGACTCAGTACAGTACAGTAATTTGAAAATTTCCAAAAGAGATGCGGCTACAGTAAAGGTAGCTGCCCAGAAGGTTTGGTGAAAATTTATTACATCAGCACGTCCAGGGCAACTAGAGTTATGCAGACAGAGTAATGACTGAAAGTACTTTCATGTATTACTATGTATTGATTTGTCTTGTAACTAAAAAGCTACAGCAGAGTTTCATAGAATCATAGAATCATAGAAGTTTACAACATGGAAACAGGCCCTTCAGCCCAACATGTCCATGTCGCCCAGTTTATACCACTAAGCTAGTCCCAATTGCCTGCACTTGGCCCATATCCCTCTATACCCATCTTACCCATGTAACTGTCCAAATGCTTTTTAAAAGACAAAATTGTACCCGCCTCTACTACTGCCTCTGGCAGCTCGTTTCAGACACTCACCACCCTTTAAGTGAAAAAAATTGCCCCTCTGGACCCTTTTGTATCTCTCCCCTCTCACCTTAAATCTATGCCCCCTCGTTATAGACTCCCCTACCTTTGGGAAAAGATTTTGACTATCTACCTTATCTATGCCCCTCATTATTTTATAGACTTCTATAAGATCACCCCTAAACCTCCTACTCTCCAGGGAAAAAAGTCTCAGCCTATCCAACCTCTCCCTATAAGTCAAACCATCAAGTCCCGGTAGCATCCTAGTAAATCTTTTCTGCACTCTTTCTAGTTTAATAATATCCTTTCTATAATAGGGTGACCAGAACTGTACACAGTATTCCAAGTGTGGCCTAACTAATGTCTTGTACAACTTCAACAAGACATCCCAACTCCTGTATTCAATGTTCTGACCAATGAAACCAAGCATGCTGAATGCCTTCTTCACCACCCTATCCACCTGTGACTCCACTTTCAAGGAGCTATGAACCTGTACTCCTAGATCTCTTTCTTCTATAACTCTCCCCAACGTCCTACCATTAACGGAGTAGGTCCTGGCCCGATTTGATCTACCAAAATGCATCACCTCACATTTATCTAAATTAAACTCCATCGGCCCACTGGCCCAATTTATCAAGATCCCGTTGCAATCCTAGATAACCTTCTTCACTGTCCACAATGCCACCAATCTTGGTGTCATCTGCAAACTTACTAACCATGCCTCCTAAATTCTCATCCAAATCATTAATATAAATAACAAATAACAGTGGACCCAGCACCGATCCCCGAGGCACACCGCTGGTCACAGGCCTCCAGTTTGAAAAACAACCCTCTGCAACCACCCTCTGTCTTCTGCCGTCAATCCAATTTTGTATCCAATTGGCTACCTCACCTTGGATCCCGTGAGATTTAACCTTATGTAACAACCTACCATGCGGTACCTTGTCAAAGGCTTTGCTAAAGTCCATGTAGACCACGTCTACTGCACAGTCCTCATCTATCTTCTTGGTTACCCCTTCAAAAAACTCAATCAAATTTGTGAGACATGATTTTCCTCTCACAAAACCATGCTGACTGTTCCTAATCAGTCCCTGCCTCTCCAAATGCCCGTAGATCCTGTCTCTCAGAATACCCTCTAACAACTTACCCACTACAGTCTGTAGTTCCCAGGCTTTTCCCTGCCGCCCTTCTTAAACAAAGGCACAACATTTGCTACCCTCCAATCTTCAGGCACCTCACCTGTAGCTGTCGATGATTGAAATATCTCTGCTAGGGGACCCGCAATTTCCTCCCTAACCTCCCATAACGTCCTGGGATACATTTCATCAGGTCCCGTAGATTTATCTACCTTGATGCACGTTAAGACTTCCAGCACCTCCCTCTCTGTAATATGTACACTCCTCAAGACATCACTATTTATTTCCCCAAGTTCCCTAACATCCATGCCTTTCTCAACCGTAAATACCGATGCGAAATAGTCATTTAGGATCTCACCCATCTCTAGTGGTTCCGCACATAGATGACCTTGTTGATCCTTAAGTGGCCCTACTCTCTCCCTATTTTCCTCCAAGTACAGAATTTTGAGGTTTTTCAATAAAATGTACATTGGAATGCTTATGAAACACTATATAAATGCAAGTTGTTATGTTTCTGGATGGATTCGATAATCCATTGTACCTAATGCTGAAACAATTTACCTAATCATGTTTTTTGTTCTTCTGGAATTTTGTTTGATACAGTGTTTACGTAAGGTTTATCATTACTTTTTAACTTTAACATATCTAAAGTTTCAAATATTCTTATTTCAAACATGGATTAGAAAATAGTACCAAATAAAATCAGACAAATAGCAGAATTGTTAACCATTTCTGGTTTATGTTAGCAATCATTCACCAAACTACCATTTGTCTTATAATATTTCAGGAACTGAAGGAGTATGCTTATTAAATATGCATTCAGTTAGAAGTACATTCTATACATACTTCTAACCATATAATCATCATTTTGCAATTGATATTTGAAAGTGAATGGGTGTTTTTTAAAAGTTCTCTGGGGTAATTCCATATTGAGAAAAAGATAACTCAACTCAACCATGAGATAGAATTTGCATCTTCTCTGTAGCTCTGCAATTTACTATCACTGCCAATTTAACCAACGGTTTCTCTATCCACTATATTTAACACTAATCCGTCAAGTATATTGGTCCCAGTGCAACTTAATATATGTACTTTTAAAGAGCATTGGATATCAATAATCATTTAGCAACCGATGAATCTTTAATCTCAGATGTAAATGATATCCATTATATTTCAGTTCTTAATTAGAAATTGATTTTTAGATGAGTTTGACTCAGCCAGCATCACTGACAGTCAGTTTATAATTATTATAGTACATTTTATGTAACATTCCCCTGAACCTAACAGAGGCTATAAAAATTATATTTTTTTAAATGTCAATACAAGTTTAAAAAACGTTAGGCTTTGTGAAGCAAAGAAGTAAGTGGACTTAATGAAAATGGAGACATATTTGATGGATTATTTTATATAAGTCCAACCAATTTTTCTTAAATGACATGTGAGAATTGAGGTTGGAAGTGCTTCATCAGACCTGAAAATTGTAGCATACAAACCAAGCCTATTGCCATTATACCCGATGACAATGTTTCAGTAGACTAAAATATGCAGTAAGTGTTGGCTATCTCTGTAAATCCCTGGATAATATGCCACAATATGTTTACATTATGCATTCCCTTGAAGATAATCCTTACTTCTGCTAAAAGTTACATCCAATAGGTTAACCTGTCTTTCTCCTTCAAATGCTAATTGATCTGCTGTGCATTTTAGCATTTTCTGGTTTTTTTACTTCATAGTTTCAGAATTTCTGTTTTTACTTTTTGCATCTCATTGACATACAGTAATCTGGTCCTTTGAAGGAATCCTCACATACTGAATTAGGACACTTGACGTGCACAGAGCTTAACTTTGAGTGATCATATTGGGTTCAACCACAGACGCAAATGAGTTAAGTCAACAAGACAGACAGGACATTGTGTTGGCCTCTCACAGTGGAACAAAGGAAGATTAGTAGGATCTGACAGCATTATTGATATGTTTTTAGGAACTACAGTATTGAAGATTGTGAATCTGTGAAATTGAAGCAAAGGCATATTGAAATAACTTTAAATTCTAGTACTTCAAAATTAAAGCTGAATTTCCTATGGTTGGTACTTTCACTGCCTGTGTGGGCAGAAGAAAGTAATTAAAGGCACATACAAAGTTATCTGGGAGCATAAAAGTTTCCATATTATGAAACTCAGTAATAGAGGTAGCAAAATTTTATTTTAATTATTGCTTTCTCCTTGTGAATATGACTGCAATCACATCCTTTATGACAGGATTTCAGAAGGTAGACTGTCCTGATCCAATGCAGAGCTGGTGGGACCAGATTGCAATGAGCAAAGTGTCATAGAGTCATAGAGTCATAGAGTTATACAGCACAGATAGAGGCCCTTCGGCCCATCGTGTCCGCGCCGGCCATCAAGCCCTGTCTACTCTAATCCCATATTCCAGCATTTGGTCCGTAGCCTTGTATGCTATGGCATACAAGTGCTTGCAGATGGTGACAAAGTTTGACCTCACACTATCTCTAAGGTCAGGCAATTTAGATCATTTATGTGAGTTTCCGCCTAGTTTGCATGTGTAGGAAAGAAGTCACAGGGAAGGGGATATGAGAAATGCCTTTAAAGCGCAACCAATCGACTTCCCTAAACGTGATTAATGGATCTGCAGTTAGTAATTTTCTATCCTAAATCTTCCCTTTAATAACAGGGTATGGTTTGTGTCTTCCAGAATCTATTCTAGTGGCCCTTCTAGTTTCTTCCCTAGTGGGAGAAATAAGTAAGGTGGCTGTCTGCTGAGTGTCCGTGGAACATTCTTAGGATTGAGGTAACCTTGTAGCTCCTTGTATTAAGTCATAAGATGGCCCTGCTATTGGTTCTGCCATGTCACTTTCTGGCATATCTACTGTCACTTGAAATGGGGGAATTAGATGGGTGGGATGTGGCAGCCTCATGGGTCTATTCCACCATGGCCTTAGTGCTGAGTACTCCCTCAGTGATTTATGTAGGTGCAGACGTCTGGGCCAGAATGAGGGAGTGAAGCCCTGTGTAATGGCTCTCTCCATCCAATCTGCCACCGTGTTAAAGCCAGACAAGAAAATCTGCTGCAGGTTGAGGTCCAAGGCTTCTAGTCTGAACTGGGGGCCGTAGATTCCCATGGAATTACGCCAAGCTTAATGGTGGCCTGCAGTACCAATAAACCTTCCTGCATGGTGACACATATGTGGCTTGTGGACTCCTCCATAGTTATTTCCAAGCTGTGCAGTCTCAAATGACTCCACAAGATGACTATGCTTAGATAGCAACCTTCTTTTATAAGCAGGTCCTGTAGCTGTGGAAAGATGCAAGTCCACCCTCTGGTCAGCAGTTTCCTGCTCCTCCATTGCAACCTATTTATTCGTGCTCAATGTGTTACCTGGGTACACTATCATCAAGCTCACTGTCTAAATCCTGGGATGAATGTATCTGTACTTGTGCTTCTGACAGGTTGAATGAGTGATGCCAGATCTTATAGGGTGCTGCTTTCTTACAAGGGACTGTGAGTTTTGCTGGGTTTTTTGTTTGCCAGGAGTGGGGAGGTACCTATAGGAACAGAATATGTTAGAATGCTGGCTCATTGACATCCATTCTCCTCATGCCGTTGTGAAGTACCTTGGGATGTTTTCAATGTTAAAGGCGCTATATAAATGCAATTTGTTGTTGTTGTTCAAATATTTCCTACATGACAATACACTATGTGCTAGAGAATGCTAGAGTATATGCCTGGGCAACAATGTGCTTGCATGAGTAGGCAAAGAAGAGAGAACACAAGAATGACAGTACCAGCCCTCAGCTTCGGGGATACTTCCGCCTTCATTTTGTTGACTCCCTCCATGTACTCAATCCCAAGGATTTCCAAGCTGGCCTCCTCAAAGTCATTCAAGCCCTAGATGTTAAGTTGCCCTCCTCCAATACTGGTCTGCTCCTTTCTATTACCTGTTGCTTTCTCCTGCATGTAGAACATTGTTGAGATGTTAAAATTGTCAGGAACACATACAGGGTTACCCAAGTATCTATGCTGCAGCCCATGATATGTGTGAGTACAGGAACATGCATCATGCAGCCAGGTTTTGTCAGATGGATTTTTTGTGTGAAGTCTTTTTAAAATGTCTGTGTGCCAACAATTTTTGTGACAAACCAGTACCATGTTAAGTTTTGACCATGTATGGTAAGCATTCACAAGGCTAAAAAGTAGTGTAGGTCATTTTGCAGGTATAACTGGTGGAAGGAAATGTTTTGTGACATGCACAGTTTGCCTATCTACTTGATATCAGGTACTGGAAAATCACCTTACCGTGACTAACTTCTTCAGGTTCATAAAGTTCCCCTCAATTTGGTGCCAGTGTCTCTGGATGGTACGCACTGCATTGACTCATTGCATCACTTCCTGCCAAGCACTATTGACCACTCTACTGTCCAGCTGGGTGAACTGCAGTGCCAAACAGGGCAAAAATATTTTATCCCCCTCTTCTTGGAACAGAAGTTCTACTGCAGTATCAGAAAAGCTCAGCCTTGCTAGTGTTCCATTATAAGTCTGTAGACTGCAAGCAAGCAATGGAATCTTCTTCCCAAGATTTGGCCAGAATAATTGGTCTGCTTTTCAAATAGCAGCACCTTTAAATGGCTCCAAGTGCACCAGATATCCCAATTCTGAATCTGCAAGTTTCCAGTAACTGGTGAATTATATGCCAGGAGCTGTCCTGAATATGTAATTAGGTCCAACCCCAGAAGATTTGGTGGGGTCAAATGCGCATCATTTGGGCATGTGCAGAGTCCGTACCAGAAAGATCTGACACCATCTGTGATCATTACAGAAAACCTATTCCAATATTCCTCGTTTCAGCAGTAAGATGCCAGAATATTGCTGGCAGTGCAACATTAAAATATCTGAAATAGAGGATTACCTCTGGTCATGCAAACTATCTATTTAACATTGGTGCCCACTCACAAAGAAATGGCAGATGTTAAATAAATTCTTCACATTAATCTTCATTAAAGAAAATTGCTGACAAATTCTAGATCCAGTCATTTTAGCTTGGGAATATATAACATTTAGAAGTCCATAAAGCATGTGTTATGAAGGAATCAAGAAATTAAAGCCACAGTTTTAACTTGGGGTGCAAAAGGGGGCAGGCGGGAATCCACATGACGTCAGCGGCGTGAGGCCCGGGCGATTTAATGCCTGGGCCTCATTTCACTGACGGGCTACCTTCCCGATCATGTTGGGAATCGGGCAGCCCAGCCTCCTGCTGCGTGCAATTTGTGGCGCGTCTCCTGTTGCCTATTTAATGCAGGGATATATCGCTTAAAGGGAGGTTGCAATGCCTGCTTGAATTTTTCATTGAAGAACACTGGAAGATATTCTGGCTACTGAGGTGAGTAGGATGTCTGTTCCCCCACTCATCTGCTGCCTCCCTGGAGGTCCTAGTGGAGAAAGGGCAAAGAGGCAGGTAGTTTCCCCCAGCAGCTGCAGAAGCAGAGGTGGCTGACAGGGTCAGTACCATTAGCATCCCCCCTGTGAGCTGGCTTCAATGTAGGAAGAGGTTCAATGATTTCACAAGAGTAGCAAGGGTGAGTAGAGCTCTTCATCTCTCCTGCTGTCTCAACAACACCTGTGCAACACTCCTTTTACCCCCCTTCCCCCACCACTCTCAACAATTGCTTACCCTCTGTCACATTCTCCAGCATACAATCACAAGGGCACACTGCCATACCTCTCTTCCTTATTACAAACACATTCACCTCTCCTGCCGAGCCCTCACAAAGGAAGTCAGTGTCACCAGCCGTTACAGCTTTGGTGGAAGCTCAAACTGCTGCCATGCAGATTCTGGGCTAAACCTTCTGCTCCATCTTGGAAAGATTGATGGATGAAATAGATACGGGCTTTCAGGGAGTCACCCATCTTCTGCAGTCTGTTTTCCCACATTTCAATGGTAGTGATCAGCCCCAGCCCCACTGGAGTGACAGTGGCATGATGTTAGCGGTACGTGTTGCCCATTCTCAGGATGCCAGTACGTCTGCTCCTTCACCAATACCCGCCATGGTGCCAGCAAGTCAAATAGACCAGTTTGCCCCAGCAGTAGCTCGCGTGCAGCAATCTGTAGCAATCACAGGCTCGAGCACTCGGAAGTTACCGGCCTCGAGCATTTCAAGGGTCCCAACATGAGGAACAGCAGTCTTCCACCCACTTTGCTTAGGTCACCAGGGGAGCGCCTCATAGGAGTAGTAGAGTCAGGAAACCTTCTTATAAGGAAGGCTTCATGGATTGACGCTTGGGTGAGAAATGAATGGAAGGCAGTTATTATCTGATGAGGACTGCTGCTGCTGCTGCTCCAAATACAGGCCTCTCTGTATGGTTAGGTCGTGCAGTATGGACCACACCACTACAATGCAGGAGACTCTTCATGGGGCATATTTTAGGGAGCTCCAAAAACTGTTGAAACACTGGAACTTTTGCTTAAGCATCTCTGTGGTGTGCTCAATAATGATCCTGGTGGTCCTCTGGCTTTGATTATTGTGTTGCTCAGGTGTGGTGGGGCTGCGGAGGGGGTCTCATGAGCCATGTATGTAGGGGTTTTTCCTCATCTCCCTGCAGTCATCCAGCCACGTTCCTGGGAGGGTCGAATACTAGGGAATGGTAGACTGTCGCAGGATAAATCCAGACAGCTGCCTGGATACTTTGCAGAAACTTGCATGTTTCTGTCTGTGTGATTGGCCACTTGCTGGACATTAATGGAGTGGCAGCCTTTTCTATTTATGAATTCTGCTGGCTGGTATTCTGGTGCCCTGGTGACAATGTGTGTGCAATCAATGACACCTTGGACGTGGGCAAGCCAGCCACTGCTGCAAATCCCCGACCTCTCACCTGCTGACTGTTGAGGTTAATGGGAAAGGTGATGTGCTGCTCAGTCCTGGCGAACAGGATGTTGCTGTCTTGTGGGAATGTGAGAAAATGGAATGTTGGTGTTATTAAACAGAAGATTGGAGCTGTTACATGTTTAGTTTCGGTGGATGTTTTGCTTTGAAAGCATCATAAGGATCAATTAGGAGAACTGTATCGATCTACTGCCTTTGATGTATCTAATGATAACGTTGAGCCTGACCTACCACCAATGCCTATTCCACCTAAGGAAGTAACTGTTATAGCTCCTCAGAAAGCTTCAGATATTTTGTTTATTCACATGCGTAATGAACCAACCACCTCCCAGGATGTTATTCATGCTACTGACTTCAGTGTGAACTCCACAGGATGGACTCGAAGAAAGTTGTGAACCCTGACAGTGTTGAAACCGAGCCATCTACTGCTCTCATTAAGCCCAGCTCACCCATTGTCAATCATACTCGAAGGTATCCTCTAAGGTCACGGAAACTCCCAAATCGTTTGGAGTTGTAGATAGTTATGAGTTTAATGGTTTTCATTATGGGTCTAATGTCGGCATAACCCATCTTTGCTGCGTATTACTGGGAGAGTGCTTTGGTTTACTTTTTAAAATCACTTTATTGTATGGCTTAGTTGCTGTTAAACCAGGCTCATTCTTGGAGGACTGTTGACACCTTGAAATTCTGAGGGGGGAAAAGTGGTATGTATTGTACTTGCATATTATTAATTGAACACTAGAGGGCCCCCCTGATGGGAACAAACACATTGCAGCAATTACATTCCAGGGTCTCTTATACTGAGAGAATGTTTTAGAGTCTGAAATAAAAGAAGCCATTACATTACCACATCAACTTGAGTGTTTATCAGACGTAACACCAGATTTGCTGCCAGGCCCATTACAGATGCTCCAATTTGAAGCGAATTGGCACACAATCTCTAATGCCTAATTTCCTCGGATGGTCTTTTCTGGCGGAACCAGGCAGAATTCCCAGAAAGTGATCCAGGAGGCATTATGATGTCGCTCCTGTATCATTTCGATAGAACTTAAATGCTCCGCCTGTTGGGAGCTTCCCACTCGCACCAGGGATGCCTCAGGAAGTAAACGACAAGCGCAAAGTGGGCAGGGGCCCAGCATTATGCTAACCCATGGGCAGGGGCCCAGCATTATGCTAACCCATGGGCAGGGGCCCAGCATTATGCTAACCCATGGTAAGGGGCCCAGCATTATGCTAACCCATGGGCAGGGGCCCAGCATTATGCTAACCCATGGGCAGGGGCCCAGCATTATGCTAACCCATGGGCAGGGGCCCAGCATTATGCTAACCCATGGGCAGGGGCCCAGCATTATGCTAACCCATGGGCAGGGGCCCAGCATTATGCTAACCCATAGGCAGGGGCCCAGCATTATGCTAACCCATGGGCAGGGGCCCAGCATTATGCTAACCCATGTTGCCTACACAGAGTGTCAGGATGAGTTAAGTCATTGTCTTACTTATTGACTTTTGATTCATTTAAGGGGAAGCTAAATAAGCACATGAGGGAGGGAGAAAGGAATAGAAGGATATTCTGATAGGATTAGATGAAGAGGGGGGGTAGGAGACTCGTACCTAGCATAAATGCCGGCATAGACCAGTTGGGCTGAATGGCCTGTTTCTGTGCTGTAGATTCTATGTAATTCTATGACTTGTGTTAAGTTAGTTCAAGTGTGCAAAATTGGTAAATCATCTGAATACTTAAAGCAACTACTTCTCCTGAATATTTGTTCTTCTAGTGATGGTTATGGCATCAGGTTCTTTTGCTTATATATCCGTTGCGTGTAAGTGACCTGAAATGTTAACCCGACCTTCCCCTCTTCACAGATGTTGGCTAATCTGCTGAGTGTTTCCAGCATTTTCTGTTTTAATTTCAGATTTCCAGCATCTGCAGTGTTTGCTTCATGTACTCCTGTGCTTGTTTTCATTGTCCCCGCTGTGCTGCTTCCTCAACTAGCAAAGCACATTATGCTGGAGGAGGTGTATCTGTTGTAGGTACTGTACTGAGTGTCATTGGCCTACGGATGTCTCCGAAGGAGGGAGAGATGATAGCAGGGATATCAAAAGTAAAAAAAGCCAAACTAGTCAGTCAGCTTAATAATTTGTTGAGCTCAAGTATGAATAGATACAAAATGAATTCTCTGTCTGAAATGCATCACTGAAGTATTAATATCATTGCCCTCGTTCTGAAATAAACTGTAGTCAACATAGAAACATAGGAATATAGGAACAGGAGTAGGCCATTCAGCCCCTCGTGCCTGCTCCGCCATTTGATAAGATCATGGCTGATCTGTGATCTAACTCCATATACCTGCCTTTGGCCCATATCCCTTAATACTTTTGGTTGCCAAAAAGCTATCTATCTCACATTTAAATTTAGCAATTGAGCTAGTATCAATTGCCGTTTGCGGAAGAGAGTTCCAAACTTCTACCACCCTTTGTGTGTAGAAATGTTTTCTAATCTCACTCCTGAAAGGTCTGGCTCTAATTTTTAGACTGTGCTCCCTACTCCTAGAATCCCCAACCAGCGGAAATGGTTTCTCTCTATCCACCCTATCTGTTCCCCTTAATATCTTATAAATTTCGATCAGATCACCCCTTAACCTTCTAAACTCTAGAGAATACAACCCCAATTTGTGTAATCTCTTCTCGTAACTCAATCCTTGAAGTCCGGGTATCATTCTAGTAAACCTACGCTGCACTCCCTCCAAGGCCAATATGTCCTTCCGAAGGTGCGGTGCCCAGAACTGCTCACAGTACTCCAGGTGCAGTCTAACCAGGGTTTTGTTTAGCAAATGTCTTGTTTAAAAACAAACATTAAAAAGCATGCAATGAGGGCTACATCCGACAGCTTCTGATCTGCTCTCACCTGTCGGGAAAGCTGCGGCGACTTCCCCGCTTGGGCCCGAGTTAAAATCCAATTGGGGTCCTGATTTGCATAACTTTATGAGGTTCCCGTTTGCTTCCGGTGGGCACCTGAGCCACCTAATTGCAGTGAGCAGTTAAAATGGGATTCTAGCAGGAACAGTGTAGTAAGGCTGAATGCTCGATTTTAAAGGTCCCCCCCACCGGTTCCCATTGGGCCAGGTGGTTTAAAAAGAAGGCCCGGAATTTCCTGAAAACTTGCGCCATTGTAATGGCATATCTACTGTGTATACCATTATTATTGTGACTTATGTCATCTTACTCCACGCCATAATTTCCTGGGAGTTTTACGCTGCTCTGCGGAGAACCTCGCCAAAACAGTTAAAAGTTAATTATGATAGCTCCACCCCCCCCTCCACCCCCCATCAAAATTAATGGCAATCGCAAATTTTCTGAATTAAAGCTACTTTGATCATCATTGCCAGTTAGACTGTTACAGAATGACGCTGGTGGATTAGAGAATGGTGCTGGAGGTCTTGGAATCGATAAAGTATTCAAACACTCAGCAGGTTGCCTATATTAAACATAACTATTTAACACATTGGTATCTTGATCATAATCTTAACCAGGCATAGACGCATGCAGGCAGCTGTGCTTGGGGCTCATCAGCTCTATCACTACACGCTGAGAAAGAGCTTCATTTTATATTACATCTATAGATTAATGTTGTCTCGACCTTAAGTGAATCCTTGAGGGTACCATTTTTACTGACTTATTCTAGGAACTTGATTGAAGTCTTAAAGTTTAATTAAATAGTAAAATAAGTGTTTTGACAGCCTGGCTTGTTCTGATTTTCCCCTGGCGGATTTTATTTTTATATTAATATTTATTGAGTCCCTGTGCTAAGCATGGATTGCAAACCGGTAACAAAATATGGCTCGGAATCAAACGGATTTCAGGAGTCAAGCCTATCCACGTGGGTCCCTTCTTAGCGCTGATTTATATATTTATACAGTTTCAGTTCAAACTTGTCAATCAAATCAAACCCAAACAGGACATTCTGTCCTTTATTACTGCGACTTCTATTTTGGTAACAAGAGCCTATCTCTTGTTAATGCCTGCCACAATATCTTTCCAGAGTCTCATTAACCAATGCAAGGTGTTTTGGTGGCTATAAAACCATCCTTTGTTGGGAAGGAGAAAAATACAGTTCTGATGCAGCATTTAAAAGACGTCACCCAGTTAAAGGGCAACATCACTTTTCAGCAAGGTGGCAGAAGGAGCAGCAGCCTCGGGGGTGTCAGCAGCGGGAAGGGCCCCTAGATTTTCCGATGCATCTAGGGAGGCGATGCTAGCGGAACTGAGGGGCAGGAGGGACTGTCTGATGGGCAGGAGGCGCCATAAAAAGAAGGAAAGAACTTGAATTTTTACAGCACCTTTCACGACCGCAGGACGCCCACTTAGGACCCACTTACAGCCAGTGAAGTACTTTTGAAGTGTAATCACTGCAGTAAAGTAGGAAATGCGGCAGCCAATTTACGCACAGCAAACTCCCACAAACAGCAATGTGAAAATGACCAGATAATCTGTTTTTTATTAATGAGGTTGGTTGAGGGATAAATATTGGCCAGGACACCATGGGATCTTTTACATGCACCTGAGAGAGCAGACGCGGCCTCAGTTTAACGTCTCATCTGAAAGATGGCAGCTCCGACAGTGCAGCACTCCCTCAATACTGCAGTGGAGTGTCAGGCTGGATTATGTGCTCAAGTCTCTGGAGTGGGGCTTCAACTCACGATCTTCTGATTTAGAAGCAAGAGTGCTACCACTGAGCCATGACTGACACCCTAATAAGAGAGTGATGCAGATGGCCTGGAAGGAGGTGGCAGAGCCAGTCTGTGCTACCTCCACCACCTCAAGGACCTCGCATGCGTGGCCACAGTAAGTCATGGGAGGCTCTGGTGCTGACACACATCATCTACCACTCATACAGCTTCACTCACCTCCTTACCTATCAGACTCTTCCTCTCTCAGTACCTGGGTATCAGAGAAACTTAGTCCTGCTAAATGTGATCCATTCTGCTTGGGGCAGGAGCTAAACCCTCCCCAGTGGTCCGCCTCAGATGCACGCCATTTTTCTGGTTCAGACTATTGTGCATAATTTAGGTGGGTGTCCAGCCTGGGAACAGGCAGAGAATGGCTGCAGCAGGCTTTGGGTGCCTGCCACAGTGTAGCATACCCAGCAGCCTCCAGGATGGGCATCGATGACATTTTTTTTTTAAGTAGTGTCTTAGTCTATGCAATTGATTGCTCTTTAATTTTTAATTTCTCCCAATGCTGTAGCGACCGTGGACTGAAAGGACACAGCAGCATTCTTAGCCTCCAATTGCACTATGCGCCTCCATATGAGGGCGGACATATTGTACTCTTTATGCCACTTCCAATGGAAAAAGCCTGTAAGTTGCTGATGCAAGCACGAGGCTAGCGGAGCAATGCTTGAAGAATTTCCCACTCCGATCCCCCGGTGTACGTTGGGGAGCAGGAGTAGCTTCAGTGGAACTCCTGGCTCTTAGTTCCACCAATAACGGTGTCAGCGACCAACGGGAAAATTCATTGATGCCTGCCGTTACTACCACATTGCTCTCTGGGATATACCCTTCGTAGAGACACCAAGATGGCTCTCTTCTGCTGGCTGGACATGAGATAGTGAACTAGTACTGTTTTTTTTTAACTGCTACATCCAGATGGGTAAACAGATTATCCTGTCCTCCCCACCCCCACTCCATGGAAACCCCATTTTTAATCACTGACAGATGTAAAAGTTAGTACCTTTGGTGGCATGTGCTCCTGTCCTGGAAGTACTTGACAGCAGATGAAAAAAAAGTTTCTGCATTCCTCAGACCAACACGGACGTCCCTTGGCTTAATGAACATTTTTTAAAAATTAAGAAAATTGCTTTTCAAAATGTGGATGAAATATTCCCTGAAACTATAAGGGCAATTTTTCTTGACAACTTGATTCAGAAACCAATTGAAACATAGACTTTTCGTTTTAACCTTTTGCAAAGCAGAACTAATTTGGAATATTATTTGAACGTCTCCCCTGAGGAAATGTTTTTAAAATGAGCTTGTGTTGCTACAATGCTGCTTCTTCCAACTTGGGAATGCAGCTCATGAAAATAATTACTGTTACGAACAAAATGTTTCCAAGGACAGGACTTCTATTTGACATTTATACACATAAATAAATAACAACAATGTGATTATTTTCTAATAGTGTGATGTGAAAGTGTAAAAAGAAATCTGTGCAATTTTGTGTGCAGTAAATGGCATATTGTATTCCTTTAGGCTTTTTTAACAATACATTTCTAATACTGATTTCAAATCTTCTGGAAGCCACTTCACACAAAAGTTTTCATTCGGGTATTATTATAGTGAAAGGCCTATGAGCAAATTAAAGGACAAGGGAAGAGCTGAAGTCACAATCAGGCATTTTTAGTTTCCTGTATTTCCTGCACAACATAGACCAGTTTTATTGTGAAAATAGGGCTAAGATGCACAGAGGTCAAAGCTCCAAGGTCTAGAGGAGGGAGAGGGGAGGGTTTAGAGACAATGGGGAACGAATTTAACTCAGAGCGGGATTGGTACATGGGGGCACAGAGAAGGCGGGCGCATCCGGAAGAAGAGAGCGGAGCGAGGCCCAGCCAATTTTAACTATCGCACCTCTTAACCATCCCTGCTCCTCCTGAACCCCAAAGGGAAATTATTAATCTCCCGGAGATTAAAATAAAACTTACTGTGGCTTCTTCTGGACACTCTGTTGACTTCCGCCAGGTTTCTCTGGCGAGTTTGCCTCCGGCCGGGACCTCCCCGAGTTGTAGTTAAAATAGTATTGCAGCGTCGATGACATCATCAGGCCGTGACTTTTAGATTTCAATTGGGCCCCTGCCTGTTTGTAGAGACTTGAAAGTCAGCGAAGGGAAAATGGCACGGGCGAGAACGGAGTGGCCTCAGGCCGATAAGTTGACTCACCCAATTTTAACCCCTCCCACACACTGGTCCCACCCACTGGGGGTGGGGGGTGGGGGGAGAATATTAAAACTCACCCAACGGAATTAGGACAGGTGGGCCGGAATTTGGAGTCGGACTTGGTTCTGCTGGGTCACCATCACGTTTTATCTACGCAGTGAAATACTGCCAGGAGTCGGGGCAGCGGCTTCTGGTTTCAACCCTCCCTCTGCAGACATCAGTAGAAGAGGAAGGACGGGTGGGATGATGTAATTCCCACCAGTCCCATCTCAGTTGCCTCCGGTGGAAAATCCACCTGCTTGATGCAGATGAACTTGGATGCCTGGGCCAGATCCTGGTGGAAATGGGGCCTACAGCTTTTTTCAGTGCTGGTTCCCCAACGGTAATCAATGAGCGAATGATCGATTGACGTTGGAAAAGTAGCAATTTGGAAATACAGTTTTTATTTATATTTTTAGGCATCTTCGTTTGGAAAGGCCAGCCCCTTAACATTGCTGCAAGATGCCACTCTGAAATTCCAGCTCCCAACTCCCTGGCCGGGCCAGGTGCCCCAGTAATGCCGCAGACTCAGTGGCCTAGAAATTAGTTTAGGCCAGTTTCAAAGTGCCTGAGGATCGGTAAAGCTTGATCCTCAGGCTTCGTCTACATAATCGAGGTGAGCTGTCAATGCCTATTACGCCTCCACAGGCAGTTCACCCGACTGAAGGATCCAATTTCAGGCCGCCTGCCTCGCCGGCAGCAGCCCTCAGGTAGTGATTCGCCCCATTAAGAAAGATGAGAGAGAGAAACCAGGAAATTATAGACCTGTTAGGCTAACATCTGTTGTCGGGAAGTTATTGGAATCTGTAATTAGGGACAATGTGATTGAGCACTTAGAGAAATTTCAGCTGATTAGAGAGAGCCAACATGGATTTGTAAAGGGTACATAAGAACATAAGAAATGCGAGGAGGAGTAGGCCATACGGCCCCTCGAGCCTGCTCCGCCACTCAATAAGATCATGGCTGATCTTCGACCTCAACTCCATTTTCCCGCCCGATCCCCATATCCCTTGATTCCCTTAGAATCCAAAAATCTATCGATCTCAGTCTTGAACATACTCAACGACTGAGCATCCACAACCCTCTGGGGTAGACAATTCCAAATATTCACAACACTCTAAGTGAAGAAATTTCTCCTCACCTCAGTCCTAAATGTCCGACCCATTATCCTGAGACTATGTCCCCGAGTTCTAGACTCTCCAGCTCGGGGAAACATCCTCTCAGCATCTACCCTGTCAAGCCCTCTTAGAATCCTTTATGTTTCAATGAGATCACCTCTCATTCTTCTAAACTCGAGAAAGTATAGGCTCATTCTACTGAATCTCTCCTCATAGGACAACCCTCTCATCCCAAGAATCAATCTAGTTAACCTTTGTTGCACTGCCTGTAAGGCAAGTATATCCTTCCTTAGATAAGGAGACCAAAACTGCACACAGTACTCCAAGTGTGGTCTCACCAAAGCCTTGTACAATTGCAGCAAGACTTCCTTACTCTTGTACTCCAACCGCCTTGCTTGCTGTACCTGTAAGTTAACTTTCTGTGTTTTGTGAACAAGGACACCCAAATCCCCCTGAACACCAACATTTAATAGTTTCTCACCATTTAAAAAATATTCTGTTTTTCTATTTTTCCACCAAAGTAAATAACCTCACATTTCCCCACATTATACTCCATCTGCCACCTTCTTGCCCACTCACTTAATCTGTCTATATCCCTTGCAGATTCTTTGCGTTCTCCTCACAGTTTACTTTCCCACCCAGCTTCGTACTGTCATCATACTTGGATACATTACACTCGGTCCCTTCATCTATGTCATTAATATAGATTGTAAACAGCTGAGGCCCAAGCACCGATCCCTGCGGCACCCCACCAGTTACAACCTGACAACCCAAAAATGACCTGTTTGTTCCTACTCTGTTTTCTGTCCATTAACCAATCCTCAATCCATGCGAATATATTACTCCCAATCCCATGAGCCCTAATCTTGTGTAACAACCTCTTATGTGGCATCTTATCGAATGTTTTTTGAAAATCCAAATGCAATACACCCTCTGTTTCCCCCTTATCTACCCAGCTACAAATACATAAAGGGCAAAAGAGTAACTAGGGAGAAAGTAGGGCCTCTGAAGGATCAACAAGGTCATCTATGTGCGGAACCACAAGAGATGGGTGAGATCCTAAATGAATATTTCGCATCGGTATTTACGGTTGAGAAAGGCATGGATGTTAGGGAACTTGGGGAAATAAATAGTGATGTCTTGAGGAGTGTACATATTACAGAGAGGGAGGTGCTGGAAGTCTTAACGCGCATCAAGGTAGATAAATCTCCAGGACCTGATGAAATGTATCCCAGGACGTTATGGGAGGTTAGGGAGGAAATTGCGGGTCCCCTAGCAGAGATATTTGAATCATCCACCGCTACAGGTGAGGTGCCTGAAGATTGGAGGGTAGCAAATGTTGTGCCTTTGTTTAAGAAGGGCGGCAGGGAAAAGCCTGGGAACTACAGACCGGTGAGCCTGACATCTGTAGTGGGTAATTTGTTAGAGGGTATTCTGAGAGACAGGATCTACGGGCATTTGGAGAGGCAGGGACTGATTAGGAACAGTCAGCATGGTTTTGTGAGAGGAAAATCATGTCTCACGAATTTGATTGAGTTTTTTGAAGGGGTAACCAAGAAGATAGATGAGGGCTGTGCAGTAGACGTGGTCTACATGGACTTTAGCAAAGCCTTTGACAAGGTACCGCATGGTAGGTTGTTACATAAGGTTAAATCTCACGGGATCCAAGGTGAGGTAGCCAATTGGATACAAAATTGGATTGACGACAGAAGACAGAGGGTGGGTGTAGAGGGTTGTTTTTCAAATTGGAGGCCTGTGACCAGCGGTGTGCCTCAGGGATCGGTGCTGGGTCCGCTGTTATTTGTTATTTATATTAATGATTTGGATGAGAATTTAGGAGGCATGGTTAGTAAGTTTGCAGATGACACCAAGATTGGTGGCATCGTGGACAGTGAAGAAGGTTATCTAGGATTGCAACGGGATCTTGATAAATTGGGCCAGTGGGCCGATGAATGGCAGATGGAGTTTAATTTAGATAAATGTGAGGTGATGCATTTTGGTAGATCGAATCGGGCCAGGACCTACTCCGTTAATGGTAGGGCGTTGGGGAGAGTTATAGAACAAAGAGATCTAGGAGGACAGGTTCATAGCTCCTTGAAAGTGGAGTCACAGGTGGATAGGGTGGTGAAGAAGGCATTCAGCTTGCTTGGTTTCATTGGTCAGAACATTGAATACAGGAGTTAGGATGTCTTGTTGAAGTTGTACAAGTCATTAGTAAGGCCACACTTGGAATACTGTGTACAGTTCTGGTCACCCTATTATAGAAAGGATATTATTAAACTAGAAAGAGTGCAGAAAAGATTTACTAGGATGCTACCGGGACTTGATGGTTTGACTTATAGGGAGAGGTTGGATAGACTGAGACTTATTTCCCTGGAGAGTCGGAGGTTGAGGGGTGATCTTATAGAAGTCTATAAAATAATGAGGGGCATAGATAAGGTAGATAGTCAAAATCTTTTCCCAAAGGTAGGGGAGTCTATAACGAGGGGACATAGATTTAAGGTGAGAGGGGAGAGATACAAAAGGGTCCAGAGGGGCAATTTTTTCACTCAAAGGGTGGTGAGTGTCTGGAATGAGCTGCCAGAGGCAGTAGTAGAGGCGGGTACAATTTTGTCTTTTAAAAAGCATTTGGACAGTTACATGGGTAAGATGGGTATCGAGGGATATGGGCCAAGTGCAGGCAATTGGGACTAGCTTAGTGGTATAAACTGGGCGACATGGACATGTTGGGCCGAAGGGCCTGTTTCCATGTTGTAAACTTCTATGATTCTATGATTCTAGTTACACCCTCAAAAAACTCTAATAGGTTTGTCAAACACGATTCCCCTTTAGAACATGTTTAACAAACCTAATTGAATTTTTTGCGGAAGTAACTAAAGTCGGAGACAGGGAATATTTATGGATGTAGTTTATACGGACATCCAGAAGGCATTTGATAAGGTTCCACATAAGAGACTGTTAGCTAAAATTAAAGCTCGTGGAATTGAAGGTAAATTATTGACCTGGTTAGGAGATTGGCTAGGCTGCAGAAGACAGAGAGTAGAGATAATGGGTATGTACTCGAATTGGAAGGAAATGACTAATGGTGTCCCACAAGGATCTGTGAAGGGGCCTCAACTATTCACTATATTTATCAATGACTTAGATAACACAATAGACAGCCATATATCCAAGTTTGTCGATGAAACAACAATTGGGGGCATAGTAAGTAGTGTAGACATAAGAACATAGGAACAAAGGAACAGGAGTAGGCCATTCAGCCCCTCGTGCCTGCTCCGCCATTTGATAAGATCATGGCTGATCTGCGATCTAACTCCATATACCTGCCTTTGGCCCATATCCCTTAATACCTTTGGTTGCCAAAAAGCTATCTATCTCACATTTAAATTTGGCAATTGAGCTAGTATCAATTGCCGTTTGCGGAAGAGAGTTCCAAACTTCTACAACCCTTTGTGTGTAGAAATCTTTTCTAATCTCGCTCCTGAAAGGTCTGGCTCTAATTTTTAGACAGTGCCCCCTACTCCTAAAATCCCCAACCAGCGGAAATAGTTTCTCTCTATCCACCCTATCCGTTCCCCTTAATATCTTATAAACTTCGATCAGATCACCCCTTAACCTTCGAAACTCCAGAGAATACAACCCCAATTTGTGTGATCTCTCCTCGTAACTTAACCCTTGAAGTCCAGGTATCATGCTAGTAAACCTATGCTGCACTCCCTCCAAGGCCAATATGTCCTTCCGAAGGTGCGGTGCCCAGAACTGCTCACAGTACTCCAGGTGCGGTCTAACCAGGGTTTTGTATAGCTGCAGCATAACTTCTGCCCCCTTGTACTCTGGTCCTCTAGATATAAAGGCCAGCATTCCATTTGTCTTCTTGATTATTTTCTGCACCTGTTCATGACACTTCAATGATCTATGTACCTGAACCCCTAAGTCCCTTTGGACATCCACAGTTTTTAACTTTTTACCATTTAGAAAGTACCCTGTTCTATCCTTTTTTGATCCAAAATGGATGACCTCTACATTGAATTCCATTTGCCACAGATTTGCCCATTCACCTAATCTATCAATATCGCTTTGTAATTTTATGTTATCATCTACACTGCTTACAATGCCACCAATCTTTGTGTCATCGGCAAACTTAGATATGAGACTTTCTATGCCTTCATCCAAGTCGTTAATAAATATTGTGAATAATTGAGGCCCCAAGACAGATCCCTGCGGGACTCCACTAGTCACATCCTGCCAATGTGAGTACCTACCCATTATCCCTACTCTCTGTCGCCTTTCGCTCAGCCAACTTCCTAACCAAGTCCGTACTTTTCCCTCGATTCCATGGGCTTCTATCTTAGCTAATAGTCTCTTATGTGGGACCTTATCAAATACCTTCTGGAAGTCCATATAAATAACATCCATTGACATTCCCCTGTCCACTACTTTAGTCACCTCTTCAAAAAATTCAGTCAGGTTTGTCAGACACGACCTACCTTTCACAAATCCATGCTGGCTCTCTCTGATTAACTGAAAATTCTCGAGGCGCTCAGTCACCCTATCCTTAATTATAGACTCCAGCATTTTCCCCACAACAGATGTTAGGCTAACTGGTCTATAATTCCCCGGTTTCCCTCTCTCTCCTTTCTTAAAAAGCGGAGTGACATGTGCAATTTTCCAATCCAGAGGGACAGTTCCTGAATCTAGAGAACATTGAAAGATTATAGTTAGGGCATCCGCAATGTGCTCACCTACTTCCTTTAAAACCCTGGGATGGAAACCATCTGGTCCTGGGGATTTGTCACTCTTTTATGCTATTATTTTCTTCATTACTGTTGCTTTACTTATGTTAATTTTATCGAGTCCCTGTCCCCGATTCAATATAAGTTTTCTTGGGATTTCCGGCATGCTATCCTCTTTTTCGACTGTAAATACTGACGCAAAGTAATTGTTCAACATGTCCGCCATTTCCCCATTGTCAATGACAATATACCCACTTTCAGTTTTTAAGGGGCCATCACTGCTCCTGACCACCCTCTTTTTCCTAATATAACTATAATAGGGAGCATAAAATTACAAAGAGATATTGATAGATTAAGTGAGTGGACAAAACTGTGGCAAATGGATTTCAATGTAGGTAAGTGTGAGGTCATCCATTTTTGACCAAAAAAGGATAGATCCGAGTATTTTTTAAATGTGAAAAGCTACGATCACTGGAGGCCCGACCATCTTCAGCTGCTTCATCAATGACCTTCCCTCCATCATAAGTTTCGAAATGGGGATGTTCACTGATGATTGCTCAGTGTTCAGTTCCATTTGCAACCCCTCAGATAATGAAACATTCCGTGCCCGCATGCAGCGAGACCTGGGCAATATCCAGGCTCGGGCTGATAAGTAGCAAGTAACATTCGCACCAGACAAGTGCCAAGCAATGACCAGCTCCAACAAGAGAGAGTCTAACCACCTCCCCTTGACATTCAATGGCATTACCATCACCGAATCCCCCACCATCAACATCCTGGGGGTCACCATTGACCAGAAACTTAACTGGACCAGCCACATAAATACTGTGGCTACAAGAGCAGGCCAGAGGCTGGGTATTCTGTGGCGAGTGACTCACCTCCTGACTCCCCAAAGCCTTTCCACCATCTACAAGGCACAAGTCAGGAGTGTGATGGAATACTCTCCACTTGCCTGGATGAGTGCAGCTTCAACAACACTCAAGAAGCTTAACACCATCCAGGTCAAAGCAGCCCGCTTGATTGGCACCCCATCCACTACCCTAAACAATCACTCCCTTCACCACTGGCGCACTGTGACTGCAGTGTGTACAATCCACAGGATGCACTGCAGCAACTCACCAAGGCTTCTTTGACAGCACCTCCCTAACCCGCGACCTCTACCACCTAGAGGGACAAGATGTGGAGATGCCGGTGAAGGACTGGGGTTGACAATTGTAAACAATTTTACAACACCAAGTTATAGTCCAGCAATTTTATTTTAAATTCACAAGCTTTCGGAGGCTTCCTCCTTCGTCATCGTTCACCTGACGAAGGAGGAAGCCTCCGAAAGCTTGTGAATTTAAAATAAAATAGAGGGACAAGGGCAGCAGGCATATGGGAACAACACCACCTGCACGTTCCCCTCCAAGTCACACACCATCCCGACTTGGAAATATATCGCCGTTCCTTCATCGTCGCTGGGTCAAAATCCTAGAACTCCCTTCCTTACAGCACTGTGGGAGAACCGTCACCACACGGACTGCAGCGGTTCAAGAAGGCGGCTCACCACCACCTTCTCAAGGGCAATTAGGGATGGGCAATAAATGCCGGCCTTGCCAGCGACGCCCACATCCCATGAACGAATAAAAAAAAAGGTCCAAAGAGGTTTAGGGATCCATGTACACAGATCACTCAAATGTAGTAGTCAGGTGCAAAAAATAATCAAAAAGTTAATGGAATCTTATCCTTTATAACTAGAGAGCTAGGATATAAAGGGGAAGAAGTTTTGCTACAGCTATACAAAGCCCTGGTTAGACCACATCTGGAGTAATGTGTATAGCTCTGGGAACCGCACCTTAGAAAGGATATGTTTGCCTTGAAAGGAGTGCAGCGCAGATTCACCAGAATGTTACCAGGGCTCCAAGGGTTAAATTATGAGGAGTGATGATATCAACTAGGCTTGTATTCCCTTGAATATAGATGGTTGAGGGGTGATTTGATTGAGGCTTTTAGTATTTTGGAAGGATGGAGGTAGATAGTGGTTACAGGGTAGATAGAAACGTTTTCCACTGGTGGGGGAGTCTAGGGCAAGGGGACATAGCTTTAAAATCCGAGCCAGGCCATTCAAGAGAGAAGTTAGGAAACACTTCTTCACGCAAAGATTGGTAGAAGTGTGGAACTCTCGCCCACAAAAAACTCAATTAATCATTTTAAATCTGAGATCGATAGATTTTTGCTTGCCAACGGTATTAAGGGATATGGAGCCAAGGCGGGTGGATGGAGTTAGGATATAGATCAACAATGATCTCATTGAATGGCGGAACAGGCTCAAGGCCCTCTCCTGTTCCTATGTTCCTATGCCTTTTGACTCATTAATTCGAGAAACATGAACAATAAGTTTAGTAATCTGGGCAACATTCATCAGGCAGTGAAGGATGAGTGGAAGGAGCGGTATCCCATAATTGTTTATGTTAACAGTAAAATTGCTAGTATTGCAGCCGAGAGGGATAAACTAGCAATTCAGTTTATGTTCTATAATGTAGTTAGACAAGTGGTTGTCAAGTATAAATAAAAAAACTGAAGGCTAATTTAACGAACACAATAATTCCTATTACAGACCAACATCTAAGGCAAATGCTGTATACAGCAATACAGTTTCAATCTTAAAACAACCAATAAACAACCAGAGGGGTAAACTATCTTTCCTCATCCTTTGACCTGTCTACAGCCTTTGTCACAGTTGACCACACCATCCTCCTCCAACACCTCCCCTCCGTTGTTGGGCTGGGTGCGACTGCCCTTGCCTGGGTCCGTTCATATCTATCCAGTCGTAGCCAGAGAATCTCTTGCAATGGTTTCTCTACTCTCTCCCACACCGTTACCTTTGGAATTCCCCGAGGATTTATCTTTGGCCCTGTCCTATTTCTTATCTACATGCTGCCCCTCGATGACGTCATCTGAAAACACGACGTCAGGTTCCACATGTATGCTGACAACTCATAGCTGTAACTCACCAACACCTCTCTCTGTCCACTGACTCTGATTTGTCACACTGCTTGTCCAACACCCATTATTGGATGGGCAGAAATTTCCTCCAAATATCTTCCATCACCGCCACCAACTCCGTTCCCCATCCACCGACTCAATCCCTCTCCCTGACCACTGTCTGAGGCTGAACCAGATTGCTCGCAACCTTGGGCTTATTTAAAAACCTATTTGATCCTGAGATGAGCTTCTGACCCCATATTCTCTCCATCACCAAGACCGCTGACTTCCACCTCCGTAACATCGCCCGTCTCCACCCCTGCCTCAGCCCATCTGCTGCTGAAACCCCCATCCATTCCTTTATTACCTTTAGACTTGACTATTCCAATGCTCTGCTGGCCGGCCTCCCACCTTGCACCCTTCGTAAATTTAAGCTCATCCAAAACTCTGCTGCCCGTATCCTAACTTGCATCAAGTCCCATTTACCCATCACCACTGTGCTCGCTGACCTACATTGGCTCCCGGTCCGGGAACGCCTCAACTTTAAAACTCTCATCCTTGTTTTCAAATCCCTCCATGGCCTCGCCCCTCCATATCTCTGAAAACTCCTCCAGCCCTACAACCCTCAGATCTCTGTGCTCCTCCAATTCCGGCCTCTTGCACATCCCCGATTTTCATCACTCCATCATTGGCGGCCATGCCTTCAGCTGCCTAGGCCCTAAGCTCTGGAATTCCCTCCTTAAACCTTTCCGCCTCTCTACCTCTCTCTTCTCCTTTAAGAAGCTCCTTAAAATCTACCTCTTTGACCAACCTGTCCTAATATCTCCTTATGTGACTCAGTGTCAAATTTTCTTTGATAACGCTCCTGTGAAATGCCTTGGCGTAGTAACGCCTTTTACTATGTTAAAGGCGCTATATAAATGCAAGTTGTTGTTGTTGTTCAGTTATATCATAGCACACACAACTGCCAATTAAAAAAATTTGGCAAAAGTTGACCAACAGCTTCAAAGAAGCTGACCCAGCAACAGAAAGCTGACCAGGCAAAAACTGCCTCGAATATAATCAAAAAGTTAATGGAATCTTATCCTTTATAACTAGAGAGCTAGGATATAAAGGGGAAGAAGTTTTGCTACAGCTATACAAAGCCCTGGTTAGACCACATCTGGAGTAATGTGTATAGCTCTGGGCACCGCACCTTAGAAAGGATATGTTTGCCTTGAAAGGAGTGCAGCGCAGATTCACCAGAATGTTACCAGGGCTCCAAGGGTTAAATTATGAGGAGTGATGATATCAACTAGGCTTGTATTCCCTTGAATATAGACGGTTGAGGGGTGATTTGATTGAGGCTTTTAGTATTTTGAAAGGATAGAGGTAGATAGTGGTTACAGGGTAGATAGAAACGTTTTCCACTGGTGGGGGAGTCTAGGGCAAGGGGACATAGCTTTAAAATCCGAGCCAGGCCATTCAAGAGAGAAGTTAGGAAACACTTCTTCACGCAAAGATTGGTAGAAGTGTGGAACTCTCGCCCACAAAAAACTCAATTAATCATTTTAAATCTGAGATCGATAGATTTTTGCTTGCCAACGGTATTAAGGGATATGGAGCCAAGGCGGGTGGATGTGACAACAAGTAGTTGCACTAAAAGTATAGTGGGGCATGAGCTACTGTAACTTAAGCTGCTTCACACCCAACATTTACTTGTATTCCAGGAAAAAACCCCACAAAACTCTGACGGTAGACGCTGAATATATTCCTAGGGGTGGTATGGGACATACTCCCACCCAGAAGATTATGACTTTTGACACTTTATCTAGCATATTTGACAGCATTTTGGTGTATGCAGATTAATTTTCATCCATGCCTTTGTCACCTCCAGACTCAATTATTCCAATGCTGTCCTGGCCTACCTCCCATCCTCCACCCTCCGTAAACTTCTGCTCATCTAAAACTCAGCTGCCCGTATTCTATCCTGCATCAAGTACAGAGTCATAGGAACATAGGAACAGGAGTAGGCCATTCAGCCCCTCGTGCCTGCTCCGCCATTTGATAAGATCATGGCTGATCTGTGATCTAGCTCCATATACCTGCCTTTGGCCCATATCCCTTAATACCTTTGGTTGCCAAAAACCTATCTATCTCACATTTAAATTTAGCAATTGAGCTAGTATCAATTGCCATTTGCGGAAGAGAGTTCCAAACTTCTACCACCCTGTGTGTGTAGAAATGTTTTCTAATCTCGCTCCTGAAAGGTCTGGCTCTAATTTTTAGACTGTGCCCCCTACTCCTAAAATCCCCAACCAGCGGAAATAGTTTCTCTCTATCCACCCTATCCGTTCCCCTTAATATCTTATAAACTTCGATCAGATCACCCCTTAACCTTCGAAACTCCAGAGAATACAACCCCAATTTGTGTGATCTCTCCTCGTAACTTAACCCTTGAAGTCCGGGTATCATTCTAGTAAACCTACGCTGCACTCCCTCCAAGGCCAATATGTCCTTCCGAAGGTGCGGTGCCCAGAACTGCTCACAGTACTCCAGGTGCGGTCTAACCAGGGTTTTGTATAGCTGCAGTATAACTTCTGCCCCCTTGTACTCTGGTCCTCTAGATACAAAGGCCTGCATTCTATTAGCCTTCTTGATTATTTTCTCCACCTGTTCATGACACTTCAATGATCTATGTACCTGAACCCCTAGGTCCCTTTGGACATCCACAGTTTTTAACTTTTTACCATTTAGAAAGTACCCTGTTCTATCCTTTTTTGATCCAAAGTGGATGACCTCACATTTGTCTACATTGAATTCCATTTACAATATCCCTTTGTAATTTTATGTTTTCATCTACACTGCTTACAATGCCACCAATCTTTATGTCATCGGCAAACTTAGATATGAGACTTTCTATGCCTTCATCCAAGTCGTTAATAAATATTGTGAATAATTGAGGCCCCAAGACAGATCCCTGCGGGACTCCACTAGTCACATCCTGACAATGCGAGTACCTACCCATTATCCCTACTCTCTGTTGCCTTTCGCTCAGTCAATTTCCTAACCAAGTCCGTACTTTTTGCTCGATTCCATGGGCTTCTAACTTAGCTAACAGTCTCTTATGTGGGAACTTATCAAGTGCCTTCTGGAAGTCCTTATAAATAACATCCATTGACATTCCCCTGTCCACTACTTTAGTCACCTCTTCAAAAAATTCAATCTGGTTTGTCAGACACGACCTACCTTTCACAAATCCATGCTGGCTCTCTCTGATTAACTGAAAATTCTCGAGGTGTTCAGTCACCCTATCCTTAATTATGGACTCCAGCAATTTCCCCACAACAGATGTGAGGCTAACTGGTCTATAATTCCCCGGTTTCCCTCTCTCTCCTTTCTTAAAAAGCAGAGTGACATGTGCAATTTTCCAATCTAGAGGGACAGTTCCTGAATCTAGAGAACTTTGAAAGATTATAGTGAGGGCATCTGCAATGTGCTCACCTACTTCCTTTAAAACCCTGGGATGGAAACCATCTGGTCCTGGGGATTTGTCACTCTTTAGTGCTATTATTTTCTTCATTACTGTTGCTTTACCTATGTTAATTTTATCGAGTCCCTGTCCCCAATTCAATATTAGTTTTCTTGGGATTTCCGGCATGCTATCCTCTTTTTCTACTGCAAAGTAATTATTCAACATGTCTGCCATTTCCCCATTGTCAATGACAATATCCCCACTTTCAGTTTTTAAGGGGCCAACACTGCTCCTGATTTTTCCTAATATAACTATAAAAGTTCTTTGTAGAAAGGTTACAGCTCGGAAAGAGGCCATTCGGCCCATCAAGTCCATGCCACTCTATGCAAGAGCAATCTAGCTAGTTCCATTCCCCTGCCCTATCCCTGTAACCCTGCAAATTTCTTCCTTTCAAGTATTTATCCAGTTCCCTTTTACCTCCACCACCCCCTCGGGCAGTGCATTCCAGAATCTAACCACTCGCCATGTAAAAAAGTTTTTCCTTATGTCACCTTTGGTTCTTCTGCCAAACACCTTAAATCTAGTCCTCTGGTTCTTGACCCTTCTGCCAATGGGAAGAGTTTCTCTCTATCTACTCTGTCTAGACCCTTCATGTCTAGACTCTATCAAATCTCCTCTCAACCTTCTCTGTTCCAAGAAGAACAACCCCAGCTTCTCCAGTCTATCCACGTAACTAAAGTCCCTCATCCCTGGAGTTATTCTAGTAAATCTCTTCTACACCCTCTCTAAGACCTTCACATCTTTCCTAAAGTGCGGTGCCCAGAACTGGACACAATACTCCAGTTGTGGCCGAACCAGTGTTTTATAGAGGTTCATCATGACTTCCTGGCTTTTGTACTCTATGCCTCTATTTATAAAGCCCAGGATCCCGTATGATTTTTTAACCGCTTTCTCAACCTGCCCTGCACCGTCAATGATTTGTGCACATATATCCCCGGGTCTCTCTGTTCCTGTACCCCTTTCAGAATTGTGCCCTCCTTATCCATCATTCCTGTCCTCCCAGACCCCCAATGCCTGAAATTTAAAAATTTTCATCCTCATGTTTATATCCCTCCACAGCCTTGCACCGCTCTATTTCCAGTGCTACAGCCCCACCTCAGAACTCTCTGTTCATCTGACTCAGGCCTCTTGTACATACTACCTTCCCTTTGCCCCACTGTTGCTGGCCATACCTTCAGTCACCTAAGCCTTGCAATCTGCATCTCCCTCTCCTCCTTTAAGATCCTCCTTAACACCCACTTCTTTGGCCAAACTTTTGATTACCCCTGATAATATCTCCTTTTTTGGCTCAGCATCTATTTTTTCCTTCTGCCTCGATGAAGCACTTTGGGACATTTTTCTACATTAAAGGCGCAATATAAGTGTTTTTTTCCCTTGTGCTGAACTGCCAGTGTATTGTTGTACTACTGTGGCTCAAGTTCTACCTCCATAGAGCATAGCTGAGGGAGAGCAGTTTCCTTTCCTGATCCCCTTGTATGGAATTGTCATCGAGTCATAGAATCAAACAGCACAGAAGGAGGCCATTCAGCCAATCGTGCCTGTGCCGGCTCTCTGAAAGAGCTACCAATTAGTCCCACTCCCCTCTTCTTTCCCCATAGCCCTGCAAACTAATAAATATTTTAATACTCAATTGCTACATCAAATTTATCTCAAACCAATCTTAAAAGGGCTAACATCTCTCAATGGAAAAGCCAGCGGTTCTGCAGAATCGTCTTGCCCTGTCATATGGCTGTTGTTAATTAGTGGAAAAGTATTGAAGTTGCTGGCCTTGGGCAGTGCTCTGTCAGAGCCTCCAGACTAAATCTAAGCTGTTATTACCAGGCTGGTGCATCTAGCAAAGGAGACTTGCTGTTTAGTAGAATGGCAGTGCTTGATGGTACACCACATGTGCCACCTAACAACATGGGCAATCCTTGCCTGCTATTGGTAATCCTCCTTTGTGACCAAAGACCCTGAAACTGGGAAAGCAATTTTAATCAACTCACCTTTAAACCACAGGCTCTCCCTTAACACCTGTATATTTTTATGCATTTTCTCCCTGCAGGCTCTCCCTTATCACCTGTTTCATCTGTGGGAAATGAATGGATTGCACCAACGATGCAGTCCTAAAACAAAATGGGGCACGTCCCCTTTAAGTATTCACACTGGCCTGTTAGTTAGTCCTTCTGACAATTTGAGTATATTCAAGCTCTCCCTTTGCTTTAGCCCCACAGCAACTTCGTTTAGGTACGTGAGCTATGTACATGTTCCTGACTTTGTTGCCCCCTGTCGCTCAGTTGTCACTGCTGCAAAGCTTTATGCAAGTGCAACTTCCCAGGTTCTTGTCTTCTAGTAACATTGTTTTTTCTGTCAAAGTCTCTGTATGTTTATTACATTCATTCACTGACATCTACTTGAATTAAATGTTCATCCTATTTTACAACAACAAGCAACAAACCACAACGACTTGCATTTATTTAGAGCCTTTAACATAAAAAAGTCCCAAGGTGCTTCACCGAGGTGCACTCAACTAAAATATTTTAGTTCTAAATCCAAATGTTTGTTTTTGATGGTGAGATATGCCTACAAACAGGTGGTTCTGTATTTATGTGTTGCACTGTTATCTGCTTTGAGTGCAATATTTATCTGTGATCTTGCTGTGGGAACATCCATCAATATTTAAAAATTGACTGTCACAACAAGATGTTCATTCAGTTTGAATGTAATGTTAGAACTGCTCACCTAGCCTTACTCTGATCAAGGTTCTAGTTTCCCAAATCTTGTGCATTACTTGTTAAATAGAAGGAAGAGTGCATGATTCATTTCCTGAAGAGCAGTGACCAATTCATTTCCTGAAGAGTACTGCCAATTGAATTTTTCTGTCTCAGGTTTTATTAGTCTTTTTGTCTTCATGGAAAAGTGTTTGGCAAACATTTTTTGTTTATTTACAAGGACATGATGCAATATCATAAAACGTCAAAATGCACCTAATCACCTGCTTATGTGACACTACTAATTTGAAAATGAAGCAAGGTTTTTCTAGTGTTCCTCCCTATCCAAAATATGTCAAATAATTTTTCATAAGTCCATAGCCCCATTTAATAAAACTGCAATAGCTCATACACAGATTAACACACCATACTATATTGTAAGGGCAATTTTCAAACTTCATCCTTATAGCAAGGAGGCTCACCTGCTGGGACAGCATATCAGAAATTCAGTCATGTTTGCACATAATTTTCCAACCATTTAAATGAATGCTCAGAAAAGCATGAACAGTATGTCCCTGAATTTCCAATATGTGTGAAACCCCTCAGCAGGATTGCAAAATTGGAAAATGATCCCTTATATACCGCATTGTGTTCAACTCTATTCAACGTTTGTCATTGAAATACTAGTTTGTCATTGCAAGTAGCACCCAAAATGGGTGCAAAGTGGGCACCATTTCATGGGTGCTTGGTCACGTTCCTCTCCTTTTCTCTTGAGACTGAACTCTCCCTCACCTCCTCTCAATGACAACTTGGTCACTCATCTGCTGCTGCTTTCCATTGCTACGAAGCAATAAATGTGGCCTAGCCCCCCTCTTTCCAGGTCCTTTCCTAGTCCAAGTAATACTGCAGCACAAGAAGAGTACGGCAGCCCTCCTGAGGAAACAGCATCATTCACTCTGACCCTTGCAAGCACCAGCTCCGAAATCAGAACTCCGCACACCACAGTCGGTGACGATTTCCAGGGGTCTGCACTGGGTTATTCACCATGCACAAGTGAGCAGGAGTGAGGGCAGGGGGAAAGGATGGCAGAGATCACACCTCTCGAGAGGGAGAGCTAGCTCTGCTATAGCGAATGCAGCTGAGGACTTCCAGGGCTCAGCCCTTAAAAGAAGACTGATAGGTTTGCACCAGCATTGGATGGCCTGCCAGGGAGGCTGTGCACCATGTCAAACAGTATGGAGACGTCCACACCCACCTTGTGTGGGGTCATAGTGCATGGCATCGTTGCAATGCAGCCAACCACGGAGCACGTGGTCAGCTCTATGAATGCTGCAGTGGAGCTCTCAGTAACAGAGCCTATGATGTAGCTTTGACAGAAGCTCAGACTGTTACTGTTCAGAATGTTAGCTCCATCACCTCCACAGGCTTCCATCAGTTTGTGTGAAAGCACGGACAGAGGCTTCAGTGCTGTCACAGCCCTCCTGCAGTCTGCTCTCCCGCAGATCAGTGCGAGCGTTGAGGGACAGCCCCATGTGAGTGTGAGTGGTACCATGAGAGAGGCTCTTGTTGCCCTCAGGATGACAGTAAGCCTGCTCCCCCACCAACCCCTCAAACAATGTGCAACCTGGTGATAAAAAAACCACCTGGGTCCGATCGCCCCTGGTAGTAGCCGAGAAACCAGGTCTTCTCAGGTCCAAGCTTCTCGAGGTCACCGACCACGGACATCTCAAGTGCCCTCATCGAAGGCTCAGTCACCTTCCACTCCCCATGGTGAAGTCACCGGGGTCACACCTCAAAGGAGCACCAGGATAGGTAGGAGAGCACCAAAGCCAGGTTGACCATTAGTTTAGAGTCATAGAGTCATAGAGTCATAGAGTCATACAGCACGGATAGAGGCCCTTCGGCCCATCGTGTCCGCGCCGGCCATCAGCCCTGTCTACTCTAATCCCATATTCCAGCATTTGGTCCGTAGCCTTGTATGCTATGGCATTTCAAGTGCTCATCCAAATGCTTCTTGAATGTTGTGAGGGTTCCTGCCTCCACAACCCTTTCAGACAGTGAGTTCCAGACTCCAACCACCCTCTGGGTGAAAAAGTTCTTTCTCAAATCCCCTCTAAACCTCCCGCCTTTTACCTTGAATCTATGTCCCCTTGTTATAGAACCCTCAACGAAGGGAAAAAGCTCCTTAGTATCCATCCTATCTGTGCCCCTCATAATTTTGTACACCTCAATCATGTCCCCCCTCAGCCTCCTCTGCTCCAAGGAAAACAAACCCAATCTTCCCAGTCTCTCTTCATAGCTGAAGCGCTCCAGCCCTGGTAACATCCTGGTGAATCTCCTCTGCACCCTCTCCAAAGCGATCACATCCTTCCTGTAGTGTGGCGACCAGAACTGCACACAGTACTCCAGCTGTGGCTGGAGTACTGTGTGTTAATGCTTATTGTCAATTACGGTTTCTTACAGAATTCTTGGTGTTCTGAGTTTGTTTGATGAGTATTTTTAGACCAGGCAAAGTGATTTGTCTGAAAAACCCTTGCTGGTGTTTGGGTTGAGTGCAATCCTAAGGAGAGTAGAAGGGGTGGGACTGATGTTGGGAAGGACGGTTGGTGCAGGGAATTTAGGTGAAACACCCATCGATGATCTGCAGCTTACAGGATAGGTTGGCCTTGCTCTTCCTTCATCATCCTCTGTGTCATTTTGTTCTTCATGTTCCTCCGCCTTCACGTTTTCCTCCGCATGGCTTGACCCCTTTGCATGGCAAAGACTGTGATCCAGGAGACTCTCTGGGGGCTGTACTGCAGGATGTCTCCAGACCTATCCAGGCAGTGGAGGTGTTGCTCAAGGGTGCCATTCATTTTCCCAGTCAAGGCTCTGGTGGAGGCACGGTTTTGATTGCATCTCATCTTGGTGTCGGTGTGTAGGATTCTGATAGGTGTCATGAGCCACATCTGCAGGGGACAATGCTTATCTCCGGTAGCCAGCCTCTGACCCGATGGTCAGGGTGAAGGAGAGGGCAACTTGAGGAATGGCTTAGGATGATGGTATAATGACAGCTGCCAGAATGCCTGGCACAGACCTGTAAGGTGCGCTGCATGTCCTCACACACCAGTTGCACATTCAGTGAGTGGAAACCCTTCTTGTTCACATACTCCGGGGTCTTGTGTTGCAGTTGATGATGCCTTGCACCTGGAAGAAGCCTGAAATCCTGGCAAAGCCCAGAGTCCTGTTTTCCTGCTTCGTGGCGTCCATGAGGAAAAAGTTGAAGTTATGGGCTCTGGAAAAGTGCTCACCTGTCACCTGCTTGATGCAGGCTTGCACAGCCTGAATGACTAATGTTGCTAATGTTATTTGCTGCAGCCTGGAATGACCACAAGACATAAAATCTCAGGGCCACAGTTACCTGAAGAACCACGGGCAAGGACGAGCCAGTGCTGGGCTGCAGTTGGTACTGGAGAAGGTGACAGAGCTTTGATACAGCCTTCCTGGTAAAGCGAAGCCTCCTTGCACACTGCTCCTCGCCCTCAGGTCTGATGTTCTTGGCCTGTACATACTAGTGGGGTAAGGCCTCCTGCGAGCTTCCCTTCTTCTGCCTCCTCTTTGTAGCTGCAGGCTCTCCACTCTTACCTGCTGCTCTCCCTCCCCTTCTGGTCACAATGGCATTCCAATCACCAAACCCATAATGCCAATGTGAAGTTTGCCAGAAGCCTCTGGTCAAAATTCAACTGTAGACTCAACCAGATAACTTTTTGGAAAGTTTTGTTCTCAGTTTCATTAGCCAATGCAGTCAAAATATTAGAAGCAGCACAATCGCTGTCAATATAAAGAAGCCAGTGATTTACCTGATGACCCCTATGAATAACGCTGGAAATGGTGCCCTCCTGATGGTTCCTGCCCATGATTTGTGGGTCTATTGTGGAACTGATGAATAGCACGCTAAAGATATTGAAAAATGGTATTTGTGTCCTTAAGCAAGTGCAGAACCCACATTTGCATTTATTAAATAGGTATTTGCTGATTTCAGGCCGGCGCACTAGACGCCTAAGAGGAGACTTACACCCAAAATGGTGTCCGGCACACTTCCAGTGTGGAACGAGCGGGCGAGAACATGACCCAATTTTCAGGGTCCAAACGCCTACTTTATAAACATTAAGCAGCTGATCGTCCATTGAAAATTGCCCCTTAGATATTACCAAACTAGTCCAATGTGAATATTCTATTAGCCTAATTGACATGTCTAATGATCTCTTTTTAAAAAATTGATTCAAAAAAATGTTAGCTATCTATACAGTAAGCCTATTATAAATATTACCACAGTTAGTGAAAAGGTAAGGTTTTACTGTATTATGCTGCCAGAATGCCTCTAGCAGATTATTCTATACACTTATATATAACCTACAGATAAGAGGGCACCCTACATTGCAGTTTAATTTGATGGCATTTTTTTTATATAACTTTCAATGGCAGAAGCAATCCTACGTTGAAACAGCAAGAGATTCAAATTTTCCCAGTGTGGGCAATTTAATTTAATGCACTACAGAGAGAGGAGCACGAGAGCAGCATGGCAGAAAGTGAATCAGGAGATTGGAATTGCTGTAAGCGTCATGGGGCATGTTGAGTGCATACTGTAAGTACAGTTGGCAAATACAGTACAGTAGTCAACCTGCATCTAGAGCATGGTGAGGAACTGAATATTGATGGAGCAAGTTCCAGCCGCCATCAGCAGGTACAATGCAAACAAGATGAGGGTCAATCTTCCCCTTCAGCCGTCCTCGCACACGCTTGGAGCTCATGTTTGGAAAATTAAGCCCCCCGGTCTCATAACTTTCCGTCCAGTCATTTTAATATTAATGGATGGACAATCATGGCATCAGTGTGTATAATTTCCCAACGAGCTCACAGCATGTGCTAGGAGTGACGAAATGAAAAATCCCTCCTATAATTCCCAAGTTTCCTTCTTACACATTTCCTGTCATCCTCAGGGAAGCAAAAGTAAACAAGAGAATAAAAGACTACCTGATGGAGTACCTTCTACACAAAGTGCTCCCCTAACTGCAATCCTCAAGTTTTATAGTCATGTATAAGATAAACGTCTAATCAAGCCTCTAGCAGTAACGTTAAATTTCCCATCTTGTACGATTGTATCTAAGGAAGATAGTTAAATGGTAATAAACCACTGCGTAAAATGTGCTCTGAGCCAGTCAGCGGGCCCAATACAAGAAACCAGTGATCATACACTTTAGTTTGTGTCGTGTGTGGATCGAACAGGTAAGTGCCTTTCCAGCATTGCTTGTAGGCCAGGAAGAGCAGGAGTGCTTTCCCCCGGCCCCTATTAACCTTTAAACCATACCCGCATGCAGCAAGACCTGGACAACATCCAGGCTTGGGTTGATAAGTGGCAAGTAACGTTCGCACCAGACAAGTGCCAGGCAATGACCATCTCCAACAAGAGAGAGTCTAACCACCTCCCCTTGACATTCAACGGCATTACCATCGCAGAATCCCCCACCATCAAAATCCTGGGGGTCACCATTGACCAGAAACTTAACTGGACCAGCCATATAAATACTGTGGCTACAAGAGCAGGTCAGAGGCTGGGTATTCTGTGGTGAGTGACTCACCTCCTGACTCCCCAAAGCCTCTCAACCATCTACAAGGCACAAGTCAGGAGTGTGATGGAATACTCTCCACTTGCCTGGATGAGTGCAGCTCCAACAAAACTCAAGAAACTCGACACCATCCAGGTCAAAGCAGCCCGCTTGATTGGCACCCCATCCACCACCCTAAACATTCACTCCCTTCACTACCCGCCCCCACGATCAGACCCCTCCCTTCCGCGATCGAAGACCCCCACGATCAGACCCCAGATGTCCTCCACACCCCCCCACAGATGTCCTCCACGTCCCCACTCCCCATGTCCTCCACAACCGCCCCCCCCAATCGATATCGTCCACAGCATCCCACCCCCCCCCAGATGTCCTCCACGGCATCCCCCCCCCAGATGTCCTCCACGGTCCCACTCCTGATGTCCTGCATGGCATTCCCCCCTCCCCCCAGATGCCATCCATGGCCCCACACCTGTGTCCTCCGTGCCCTCCCTCCACCAATGACCGCCATGCTCCCCCCCACCGATGTCCACCATGCCCCCCTCCACCGATGTCCACCACGCCCCCCTCCACTGATCTCCTCCACGCCACCCCTCCACCGACGTCCACCACTCTCCCCCCCACCGATGTCCTCCAAGGTCCCCCACACCGATGTCCTCCATGGTCCCCCCCACCGATGTCCTCCAAGCCACCCTTCCACCGATGTCCTCCAAGCCACCCTTCCACCGATGTCCTCCAAGCCACATCCCACCGATGTCCACCACGGCCCCCCGACCGATGTCCTCCAACGCACATCCCACCGATGTCCACCACGCCCCCCCCCACGATGTCCACCTCGCCCCCCCCCCACGATGTCCTCCAAGCCACATCCCACCGATGTCCACCACACTCCCCCCTCCACTGATGTCCTCCATACCTCCCTCCACCGATGTCCTCCACACCCCCCCCCACCGATGTCCTCCATACCTCCCTCCACCGATGTCCTCCACACCCCCCCCCACCGATGTCCTCCATACCACTCCCCCACCGATGTCCTCCACACCCCCCTCCACCGATGTCCTCCATACCACTCCCCCACCGATGTCCTCCACGGCATCCCCCCCGCCAGATGTCCTCCTCGGCCCCACTCCTGATGTCCTCCATGCTTCCCCCTCCACCGATGTACAGCCGCCACCCCCCCACCAATGTCCTCTGTGCCCCCTCCCACTGATGAACTCCACACCCCCTTCCCCCGCACCGGTGTCCTCTACGGTCCCTCAAAAAAATTTAAATCGGGTCCTGAGATAGAAACGTAGAAACATAGAAAATAGGAGCAGGAGTAGGCCATTCGGCCCTTCGAGCCTGCTCCGCCATTCAATATGATCATGGCTGATCCTCTATCTCCTCCTATAAAGTTGGCAGGACCTCCGGGAAACCTGTCTTCTGGGTTTCCCAACTGATAAACCTCCCCTCCCCCCACCCCAACTTCCTTTTTTCACTAGCCTTTCAGGACTTATAACTGCAATTTCCAGGTGAAAAAGCATTTAGCATTTTCTAGAAACCGACAGAAACTTTCACTTACTACACTGCATGTAATGAACCTTTGAATTATAATTACATGTCAGTAACAATCTGAGAAATGATGGCTTGATGTTCAGTAGTGCGATCCTGGTCGAGGGCAAGATAAGAGGTGTTGTCAAAGAGTTGGCGTTTAGCCTCATCAAGGTAGAGATCTTTCCATCATACAACAACCACACCACCGTCAGGTTTCATAATGATGTCAGAGTTGGACCTCAGAGAATGGAGTGCTGCCAGTTTAGAGGGAGATAGATTAGAGTAAGTGAGGGGAAAGGAGAAAGTGGCACAGGAATTGTTACACCGGCAGTTTTCAATCAAGAGATAAGAGAGAGTAGGAGGCCAGAGGGAGGGTTCCAGATGGAACAGGAATCCTGAAGACAGGAGAAAGAATCCACCGCGTGGCGGGAAGCCTCCTGGGAAAGGAAGTTGGCGTGAAGGTGGTGGAAGAAGAGCTCAGCATCATGTCGAACTGGAAATTCATTGAGGTGGGGGCGTAAGGGAATGAAGCTGAGGCCTTTGCTGAGCATAGTTCATTCAGGTTCAGAAAGAGGAAGGTAACAGGGGATGGTGCAAATATGACATGTGGTGAAATTGGAAAGAGGCAGCGGAGGAAAGAAAGTGGAAGAGAAGTGGGATCAGGAGAAATGCTGGCTTCCTAGAGTTGTTGAAGATTGTGGACCTTGCCACCTGAATGGAAGAAAAATAGTTTTTTGTTAAAGTTCCAGATGAGACAAAGAATGAAATGGAACTGGGGACCAGGACAGCTTGTAGTGTCTGTTTTATACATGCGCTCAGCCTATAATTGTAAACAATTTTACAACACCAAGTTATAGTCCAACATTATTCAAATCTCCAGAACGCATTATAGACAGGACTACTCATTTAAGTAAAATTTCTCCCTTTAATGGGCCTTGCGCATAATCTGTGCACAGGCTCTTAGTGCACAAAATGCTTCCTGTTTGTATAGACTTCAGTGCCTAATGGTACGGGATCTCTGTGGCACTTTGCATTGCATTATCTGCATTATCTTTGCATTTGCGGACAGAGGCTTTGTGTATGTGGAACCCTCCAGCTCTCAAGGTACGTCGTGACAGTCGACCCAATTGCACAAGCCTGAATAATTGTAATACTGGATGATTCTTCAAAAGCACTCCAATCACAGTATTTCACGCTTTCAGTGGATCAGCAGTATAGGCCATGCCTGCCAAGACACCACCCAACCTTATCAGTTGACATTGTCACAGGTATCTGGCAACAGCTGTGGAAAACTGTCTTCACGGGCTGAGAGTCAGCAAACAACCAGGTGAAAAGCTGCAAAGACCCCTGCAATTAATATGCCATGCAAGGCTGGCACAGCCATTGACAGTAATGGTCAGCTTTAGCCTCCAACCCACTTCCACCTGCTACAATGCTGACCTTTGGCAATGGTACCTTAGTATGCCAACACGACCACCCTCCCTGCAACCTCCTCATGCAGCATCAACAACTCTTCAACAGCCATCCAGCAGGGCTTGGTGCAGGGCTGCTCGAAATCTTGTTTGAAGATTCAAAGAATTATAGAGTGATTGCAGCACAGAAGGAGGCCATTCGGCCCATCGAGCCTATGCCGGCTCTTTGTAAGCACAATCCAGTTTGTCCCATTCCCCTGCTCTTTCCCCATAGCCCCTGAAAATGTTTTCCCTTCAAGTATTTATCCAATTCCTTTTTGAAAGCCATGATTGAATCTGCTTCCACCACCCTTTCAGGCAGTGCATTTCAGATCATAACTACTCGCTGCATAAAAACGTTTTTCCTCATGTCGACTTTGTTTCTTTTGCCAATCACCTTAAATCTGTGTCCTCTGGTTCTCGACCCTTCCACCAAAGGGAACAGTTTCTCTTTATTTACTTTATCTAAATCCTTCATGATTTTGAACACTTCTATCAAATCTCCTCTCAACCTTCCCTGCTCTGAGGAGAACAACCCCAACTTCTCCAGTCTATCCACGTAACCAAAATCCCTCATCCCTGGAATCATTCTAGTAAATCTTTTCTGCACCCTCTCTAAGACATTCACATCCTTCCGAAAGTGCGGTGCCCAGAATTGGACACAATACTCCAGTTGTGGCCAAATCAGTTTTTTATAAAGGTTCAACATAACTTCCTTGCTTTGCTTTTGCACTCTATGCCTCTATTTAAAAAACTAGGGATCCCATATGCTTTTTTAATTGCTTTCTCAAACTGTCTTGCCGCCTTCAAAAATTTGTGCACATATACCCCCAGGTCTCTCTGTTCCTGTAACCCCTTTTGAATTGTACCATTCAGTTTATATTGCCTCTCCTCGTTCGTCCTGCCAAAATGTATCACTTCGCACTGCTCTGCGTTAAATTTCATTTGCCATGTGTCCGCCCATTCCACCAGCCTGTCTATGTCCTCTTGAAGTCTATCACTATCCTCCTCACTGTTTACTTCCAAGTTTTGTGTCATCTGCAAATTTTGAAATTGTGCCCAGTACACTCAAGTCCAAGTCATTAATATATATCAAAAAAAGCAGTGGTCCTAGTACTGACCCCTGGGGAACACCACTGTATACCTTCCTCCAGTCCGAAAAACAACCGTTCACCACTACTCTCTGCTTCCTGTCACTTAGCCAATTTCGTATCCATGCTGCCACTGGCTCTTTTATTCCATGGGCTTCAATTTTGCTGACAAGCCTATTACATGGCACTTTATCAAATGCCTTTTGAGAGTCCATATACACAACATCAACCACATTGCCCTCATCAACCCCCTCTGTTACCTCATCAAAAAACTCAATCAAGTTAATTAAACATAATTTGCCTTTAACAATTCCGTGCTGGCTTTCTTTTATTGATCCACACTTGTACAAGTGACTATTAATTTTGTCCTGGATTATCATTTCTAAAAGCTTCCCCACCACCGAGGTTAGACTGACTGGCCTATAGTTGCTGGGTTTATCCTTACACCCTTTTTTAAACAAGGGTGTAACATTTGCAATTCTCCAGTCCTCTGGCACCACCCCCGTATCTATGGATGTTTAGAAAATTATGGCCAGCATCTCTGCAATTTCCACCCTTACTTCCCTCAGCAACCTAGGATGCATCCCATCTGGACTGGGTGACTTATCTACTTTATGTACAACCAGCTTTTCTAGTACGTACTCTTTATCAATTTTCAGTCCATCCGGTATCTCAACTACCTCCTCCTGAGACTTTGGCAGCATCTTCTTCCTTGGTAAAGACAGATGCAAAGTACTCATTTAGTACCTCAGCCATGCCCTCTGCCTCCATGCATAGATCTCCTTTTTGGTCCCTAATCAGCCCCACCCCTCCTCTTACTGCCCGTTTACTATTTATATGCCTATAGGAGACTTTTGGATTCCCTTTTATGTTAGCCGCCAGTCTATTCTCATACTCTCTCTCTTTGCCCCTCTTATTTCCTTTTTCACTTCTTCTCTGTACTTTCTATATTCAGCCTGGTTCTTACTTGTATTATCAACCCGACATCTTTCATACGCCCCCTTTTTCTGATTCATCTTACCCTCTATCTCTTTTGTCTGCCAGGGAGCTCTGGCTTTGGTTACCCTACCTTTCCCCCTCGTGGGAATGTACCTAAACTGTACCCGAACCATCTCTTCTTTAAAGGCCGCCCATTGTTCGATTACAGTTTTGCCTGCCAATCTTTGATTGCGATTTACCCGGGCCAGGTCCGTTCTAAACCCACTAAAATTGGCCCAAGTATTAAGTATTTAAGTATTAAGTATTAAGCTCGTTGTCCTTTTCCATAACTAATCTAGGAACATAGGAACAGGAGTAGGCCATTCAGCCCCTCGTGCCTGCTCCGCCATTTGATAAGAAAGATCATGGCTGATCTGTGATCTAACTGCATATACCTGCCTTTGGCCCATATCCCTTAATACCTTTGATTGCCAAAAAGCTATCTATCTCAGATTTAAATTTAGCAATTGAGCTAGTATCAATTGCCGTTTGCGGAAGAGAGTTCCAAACTTCTACCACCCTTTGTGTGTAGAAATGTTTTCTAATCTCGCTCCTGAAAGGTCTGGCTCTAATTTTTAGACTGTGCCCCCTACTCCGAGAATCCCCAACCAGCGGAAATAGTTTCTCTCTATCCACCCTATCCGTTCCCCTTAATATCTTATAAACTTTGATCAGATCACCCCTTCACCTTCGAAACTCCAGAGAATACAACCCCAATTTGTGCAATCTCTCCTCGTAACTTAATCCTTGAAGTCCGGGTATCATTCTAGTAAACCTACGCTGCACTCCCTCCAAGGCCAATATGTCCTTCCGAAGGTGCGGTGCCCAGAACTGCTCACAGTACTCCAGGTGCGGTCTAACCAGGGTTAGAATCTAAACCTTATGATACTATGATCACCGTTCCCTAAATATCCCCCCACTGACGCTTATTCCACTTGACCCACTTCATTCCCCAGAACTAGATCCAGCAATGCCTCCTTCCTCGTTGGGCTGGAAACATACTGATCAAGAAGGTTCTCCTGAACACACTTTAGAAATTGCTTCCTCCTCTGTGCCCTTTACACTATTACTATCTCAGTCTATATTAGGACAGCTGAAGACTGCCATTATCACTACTCTATAGTTCTTGCACTTCTCTGTAATTTGCCTGCAAATTTGTTCCTCTATGTCCTTCCCACTTGTTGGTGACCTATAGAATACATCCAGTATTGTAATGGCACCTCTATTGTTTCTTAACTCTAACCAAATACCAAATAGATTCTGTCCTTGACCCCTCCTGGACATCCTCTCTCTCCAGTACTACATTATTCTCCTTAATCAATACTGCCACCCCACCCCCACCCCCCTTTCTTTCCTTCCCTATCTTTCCTGAACACCTTGTATCCAGGAATATTTAGTATCCAATCCTGCCCTTTTTTGAGCCAGGTTTCCGTTATCGGCACTACATCATATTCCCATTTGGCTATTTGCACCTGCAGCTCACCAACCTCATTTACCACACTTCGTGGGTTACTGATATCCACTGTAAACCTATCTTAGACCTTCTCGTATTCTCTCTTAGTCTGATCCCATCTAATACTGTATTATGTCTGCACCTTGAGCTTCCTTTCCCTTCATTTTTGCCTGTTGCTTCTCCTCTTGCAGCCTTGGAAAAGGCAGCTGATGGATTGAAATACATATTGAGCTTTTCTAAGTTATAGAATCATAGAATCATAGAAGTTTACAACATGGAAACAGGCCCTTCGGCCCAACATGTCCATGTCGCTCAGTTTATACCACTAAGCTAGTCCCAATTGCCTGCACTTGGCCCATATCCCTCTATACCCATCTTACCCATGTAACTGTCCAAATACTTTTTGTAAGAACTTTTGTCCCCCATGTTCTATCACTTTGCTTTAATTGTCCACAGCCCTTTAAATTTCACCTACACACAATTTTCCACTTCCACCATCCGTGGGTTCCCTCCGCATATCCAAATTTGCACTTGGAGCTTTGAATAATAATGCAAATGTTCTGACCCTTGAAAATTGTGTTCTGTCAGCACATTGCCACTCTGGCAAGTAGTTGCTAATCATTTAAGCCCTGATTTTAACTCGGGGCGGGTTGCAGGGCAGGCGGGAAAATCCGCGCACAGCTGAGCGTGAGGCCCGGGCCATTTTAACTCCCGGACCTCATTTGCATTTCCCTGAAGCCGGCGGGAATGATGTCAAGAGTCGGTGGGTGGGAGCAGAAAAACAAGGGGAAGGGAATAGTCCCCGGAAAGGTAAATGAGGAACGGGAGGGGGGTTGGGGGGGGGTCTGAGGCGATCGCAGCTGGAGAAGGCGGGAGGGAAAGCCTGGGGAGAGGAGGCCGAAGGTTTCTTTGCTGGGCCAGGAGGAACACTCCTGCCCGATGCTGATTGCCGCCAGCTCTTGTTGGTGGGTTCGGCGCTGTACAGGCCTCCCGATCCCTGGAAATGAAATCGCGTTGTGGCACCGATGATGCCATCAGGCCGTAACTTTCCCATTTTAATTAGGCTCTGGCCTGCCCCGTTCACGCTGGACGGGCTGGGTTAAAATCAGGGCTTTAGAACTGGCCTGCATCAGTAGCAGTTGATGCAGTTTTATTAATACAGCTGAAAATGAGTTTATTAGCAAAAATAAGTATTTTTAATAAGGGTGTCCAGTCCTCTACCTGTGAGTAGCCTGATTTAAAATCACTGAAAATGACTCAAAAAAATCTATACTGAACCATTTAATAGTTTCATTGGTGGACACTAATCAGTTTCTTAGTAAATTAAATATTTTTTTATATGAAATTTTTTAAAACATGCCTACTATTGCCTGTTCATTTAAGAAAATGAGCGCAATTTGAAGAGCCTTCCCGAACCAGCGCAATTGGCGGAAACTCGCATTATCGGCCCGGGGGGGGGCGTGGCTAGTTTTGTGGGCGGGGCCTGTTCTGGGCGAATTGAATCTTGAACCAGCGTAAAAGATTGCAGAAAACTCGAACGTGAGTGGTTTTGGGCGTAACTCACTTATGTTTAAAATTCCCCAATCTTTGGCGCTGGTTCGGCCGATTTTGCCCGGATTGTACTGATATTACTGGCGTAAACGTGCGGAAACTTTACTCCAGAATGTTTGATTCCTAAGGCCTTATACTGAGAATTGAGTGCTGCATATAAAGTATACAATAATATAAAAATCTAGAAGTAAAACAAAACGGAAAATATGAGGCACAGGAAATATGGGGTCCAGCTAGAGTGCAACCATACTCGTGAGCATAATAGGGAATATTAAAAATGTAAAACTCCAGTGATAAGCAAAATGAATTTTGTCAAGATGCCATGATCAATAAAGCAGACACTCCCATGTTGTGTAAGAATGAGAGTAATCCCTGGGTTATCAAATCAACACCACGAGGAGCAGTGAGCAGCAAATTCAGATTTCTGATAATTCCTCACTTTACCATCTGAACCTGGGACCACAAGGTGAATGCTTCATTTTCAAGCTTATTCTCCAAAGGAGAGTATAAAGCACATGTAACATTTACAGTTATAGAAAAAATAAAGCTTCTGTACAATTTTAGAGCTACTTTGAATGTTAACATAGATATAACTGTATCATTTTAGAAGATGCTGGTGCGTTAGCAAACAGTGAATATGAAACAATCACAGACGTTCACTCCAGTGTGAAAGATGTCATAGGGATATTTTAGATTTGTTTTTAAACGTTTAACACAGGAACAGGGGTAGGTCAGTCAGTCCCTTGAGCCTGTTCCGCCATTCAATTAGATCATGGCTGATCTATACCTCAACCCCATTCACCCACCTTTGCTCCATATCCCTTGATACCCTCACCTAACAAAAATCCCTTGATCTCGGTCATGTAAATTTCAATTGATCCAGCATCCACAGCTTTTTGGGGAGCGAGTTCCAGATTTCCACTACCCTTTGTGTGACGAAGTGCTTCCTGATTTCACTGCTGCAAGAACTGCGATCGTTCCCGATCCCCCTCCTTCCTCACTCACCTTGCCAGGGACGATTTCTTGCGACTCCTCCACTCTTGCCCGCTGGTGTTGACCTAATTCCCTACATCTTCAGGCGGGTGTCAGTTCCGGGGTATTCAAAAGAGGCCTGAGAGTTAAAATCATCCGGGCCTCACACTCCGGGTGGTCATACGGATCACTGCCCGCTTTGGCACCCGCACCCCCGATTCCCGCTCCCAAGTTAAATTTGACCCCGATGTTACTTTGTGCATAGGCTGTATCTAAGCACAACCGTTCTTTCTTAAAGTTAATTTAGCCATTTCCCAAACATTATTCTGCATTTGTTGTTCAATAGCTGCAGTGTTATCATGAATGTTGATTCAAAACCTTCATTTCCTAGGTTGAAAGACAACGTGGCATAGTTGCAAACACTTGAGTCATTTTCAATTTAAAAAATCAAATGGACAAAGTACTGGCATTATTTTTATTTGACTGCAACGTAATTTGTGCCTTTGCAAAACTCTGTGGAACGTGAATTGGCCTTTAGGTCAGCCTCACCTCGAATGGAAAAGAACAATTTATATGTTCCGAATTAAAAAAAACACGAGGCACATGACTCAGACACAGCTGGGAAGCTATTGACTGCCTGCGTGCACTGCCTGTCTAAGCTTATCAGGGAGAAACGCAGGCTTCAGGGTCTTTTCACAGAATACATTATGCTTTGAGTTCCAAAGCTGGTAAAGACGTTACACAGAAAAGTGTTATCAGCAGTGAACAGATGGACTGCATCAGAGCACAGTCCATCGGCTCACACCTGTTGATCACACTCCGGAGCCGAAGAAATAATTGTGCTGCAATTTGGAGGCAGCAGATTAGGATCCAAGGGGAATCTTTGAGAAACGAAGCATGCTGGGCATTGATCTTCATGCAATTTATAAATCCTAAGGAAAACATATCAGAAACATAGCATGAGGTAAACTGCTTTTCAGTTAGATTTCGATTTAAGTTATTGCAACAATTTGAATGTACACATTATATTGTACAGTACTAACTAATAGAACTATCCTTCCACTTTTATAATTACTTGTGTTCAAATGCAATATTTGCAGTAATATAACATCCCATGATCAATATCCTCATTCATGGCATTATACAATATTTTATTCAAATGCCAACAGCATTCTGTAGGAACCTAATAAATTGTGAAACTAATCAGGGCCCCACTGAGGAAACTATAGAAACTGAAGTAGTTTGTTACTGTAGGGGAGAGATTCCAAACCCAGCATGAATCGGTTATGAATGGTTGCAGCAGGGATTCCACATGATTTACTGTGCAGAGCTGTTTACACCCCAACCTCTGAATTTGGCCCTCATTATCTTTTCCATGCAAACCCTTGCCCATGCAGTGGGATGTCCTCTGGGCGGTCACCTGCAGGCGAGATGGGATTTTCTGCACTGCAGCAATTATTAAAGGGGAAGCGGCCATCGGAAGAGGAACAAAAAATTCTGATCCAGCAAACTGAGTATCTGGGGAAGATATGGAGGGTGGCAGCAAACAAGCCTCATGATTTACAAATGAGCAAATGGAGGTGCTACTGGATGAGGTTGGCATGAAGGGGGATGCCCCATTCACCATCTCCAGGGAACGTTCCCCAGGGGACAGCTGTCCAGAATGCCTCAGAGGAGATGATGGCCAGGAGCAAAGCTGTGTCCAGTACCTCCGGGATCTGGGATCAGATGTGGAAGAAGAAGACAGACCTTTAAAAAAGCTGCCATGATATGGTTACCCAACAGTGTAGATGGCCCAAATATACATGCCACAAGGTGTTGACTGTCCACCTGTTACACACTTACTGCTGTTTCATACAAAACACTCATAGAATCATGGACTTATACAGCACAGAAGGAGGCCATTCAGCCCATCGTGCCTGCACCAACTAGTCCTTCTCCGTTGCCCTTTCCCCATGGCCCTGCAAATTTTTCCTTTTTAAGAAGACAACCTTACAGCTCTTCCAGTGCTTACTATCCATTACAACAGGACACATATTCAAAGTACAACTTACAATGGAAACTCTTGTCACATTGATAGCTTAAAAGTAATTCACACCAAATGTCTTCTAACACAGTTGAGCTACAAGATGTATATTCACATGCTCACACACATTGGGTCGCTGAATGGGTGCTTAGGAGTCACTGTATGTTCATAAAATCTTAACATCTCAACACTACTTTTTGACTTGCAGGGCAAGTTGGCTCGTAACAGAAGGGAATAAACATGGACTGGAGCAGGGCCTTTAGCACTCAAGGAGATTATTGGCAATGAGGGAGTGTGAAACTGGAGAACCGTTGAGGCCTAGCACCATTCTTCTATCCTTCTAATGTTATGTCTTCTCCTCTATGCAATCGCTCACTCACTCAATTGTCATAGAGACATTCAGTCAAGCAGACCGCCATCATGTGTAAGCACGAGTCGAATGCCTCTCTTGCAACCAGCATTCTAACAGATGTTCCTTTCCTATTTTTGTAGGCCTGTCTCAGGAGCCAGCCAGCAGTCCAAGTGCTAGAGAAACAAGTAGTGCCTTGCACCTCTCACTGCACCTGCTGCAAGCACCAGCACAGCAATATCCACCCCAGGGTACTAAGGTAGTGAGCTTGAAGAGGTAGCTTCAGGTGAGTCATGGTGCATACAAGAGGAGCAATAAATGGCAGTGACAGTGAAGCAACAGGAAGCTGCTGGCAACAGAACCAAGTTGCTTCCTTCCTCAGCTGCCGATTATGGGGATTCAGACCTCACAGGACCTAATTCTAAAAGAAGATTGCCATCTGAGAATTATCATTTACTGGTGTCATTTGAGTCTGCACAAAGCACCCTGCATGGTAATGATTGGAGGGTGGAGGAATCCACCAGCCGTTTTGGTGTGGTCATGCTGGAAGGTTTCCTCTAAGAGCACCTGAAGTAAAGCATTCAGTGGTACAGACAAAGTATCTCTCATGAACGCTCAGAGGTTTTGCACTCCAACCTACAGCAGATTGTCTTACCTGCCTTCAACATGCTGGAGAGATTGGCTTGGGAGAACCTTAAGGAAGGGCTTTGCTGACTTCATTGCTCCTAGGTAGATCAGTGGACATTCAAAGAAGTGCCCAGCAGCTGGGGCATGACTGGAATAGGCAGACACGAGGCAACTATCTCTCAAGCAATGCCACGTTCAGCCCATCCAACCCCCCATCACTGCACAAATGCCTGTAGATGTGCCTGAAGGTTATCAAGACTAGCCAGGCACCACAGTAGCAGAAGCAATTGCAGGGCAATCCCAGCAACCAACACAAGGTCACCACAATCTCAAGCACCTCTCACTGAGACCCAACATTTCAGCCACTCCTTCCACTCAAGAGTCACTTAGAAGAAGTCACCAGTTAGTAGTAAAAAGGCTTGTATAATACACAAGAACTTTGAAGCACAGACAAGAAGAAACAATAGCACCACATACACATAGCACAAAATAGGGAAATCAATTGGTTGCACTTTAGTTTGACTTTTATCTAGAGAGTCTCTATCTGATGATGCAGAATAAGATAGCAGCTTAGCAAAGGATGGTAGTTGAGGTCATGTATGGGGACAATGTTGAGGATGGTGTCTTTGATTGCATACTTCTAGGCAAGAAGGTTCATTAAGTCGGCCACTCCGGCACTTAGTCGAGAGTGTCTTGTAAGCGCACCTGGCACAATAGAATTTCTAACTGAGAAAGTGTTTCTGCGGTGACATCCTCTTTGTGACTCAGCGTCCTGCTTTGTCCTTGGTTACGGGTTCCTCACCCTCTTCCTGTTAGGCCTCTTTGTATTACAAAATTATACAGTACGCAGCAGACGATCATATTCTTGAAGACTTTAGTCTGTCTATACTGTAAGGCACCTCTTGATCTGTTGAGGATTTGAACTGCTGCTTCAAGATACCAATTGTGTGCTGAATGATAACTACAGGGGCCTCATTCTGTCTGTGGCTGGGTATCAATAGTCATGGCTGAAGATGGTTGTTTGGGCTCTGAGGAGCCATCCTTGCAGTTTGCCTTCACCTTTAAATAAGAGTGGCACAGATGTTAGGGTACAGGCACAGGGTATAGCCTTTGTCCCAAACAGCCAGCCTCTCATTTGCTGTGCAGTGGCAAAGCGTGAGAGGTGGAGGATTACCACAATATAAAAGCATCAGGACAGTTCCAGGAAAAGGGGCATCGACCTGCATGATGAGCTGCTGGTGATCATACCCCAGTTACACATTAGTAAGTGGAATCCTTTGTGATTCATGAAGGCAGTGGGGTCATCATTTACAGAGAGAGTAATACACAGAAGCAGTAAAAGTACAATACTTAAAACAATAAAAGTGGAATTAGTGTGCAAGGGACTAAAATACACTTTTCAGAACATCTTTCTTGTCCAGCTTAAGAACAGTCTTTTATCGACAACACAGCTTTAAGGAAGCAACCATGACATGGTAGTGCTATGCCTTACATAGCATTGATGATGGGCAACTGAGAGGAAATAACCACACTTCTGCCTTACACAGTCTTAATCACTTAACTCTACTAATGTGGTCAGACAGCGACTGTGATGTGCCACAAAATGTATTAGCTTTGCAGCGTCAATATGCCTTGCTATGCACATGTGTTCAATGTACTGTTTTCTTTTTATGTACACTTTCACAATTCGAGGTTTTAGGCCGATAATTTCCAATCCACAGAGTTTCAATCTTCCTATAGGACCATAACTGAGTAACCAGAGCTGTGTTTTTATGCCATGTAAAACCATTCAAGTTATAGTCATTCTTTTGAAGTTTACAAACAACCTCAGCGCATCGGAAAGCTCACACCTTGCAGGAAAAGTTGTGAACGTTAGAATATTACTGTCTTCCTGCAAACATCCTGAATCATTAGTTGATGTAATTGAACGATCTATTCCCTGGTCTTTTACCAGGTTTATGTTAACATGTCAAACCGCCAGTCATAGCCATCAAGCATCCTTTGACTTAATTCATTTGGAATAGAGATAGTGACAAAAACAAAGAGAACCCATCCAGGATAGATATCTCCCATTGACATGTTCTGATCAGCTAATTTCTTGTATTTGTCACGCTTGCTACAGAAACAATGAGCTGAAGCTAATTTTGAGATCAGTGCTGTAGCCTTATCTGTGACCCCTGTTCCCTTGGAAAAATGATGTGGAGATGCCGGTGATGGACTGGGGTTGACAATTGTAAACAATTTTACAACACCAAGTTATAGTCCAGCAATTTTATTTTCACCTGAGGAAGGAGGTAGCCTCCGAAAGCTTGTGAATTTAAAATAAAATTGCTGGACTATAACTTGGTGTTGTAAAATTGTTTACCCTTGGAAAAAGGCTCCCCATTGAGAGTGTGATATATTTGAATAAGCATAAGGCCTCATACACTGATCGAATATAAGAGTAGAAGGAACTTGAGAAATGGATCTCTGGGCATAGGCTTAAGAAGAGTGCCAAAACCATGAAACTTGAACAGCTGGGACCACTACAAATAGAGGCAAACCTAAATGAGAATCCGGAGCAAAGGAAACAAGGATTAAAATTATATTGATGGCCTCCACATCCAAAGATAGCATAGAATCATAGAAATTGACGGCACAGAAAGAAGCCATTAGGCCATCAGAGAGGGACTACAGTGTGTGTTAGAGAATCATAGAATGGTACAGTGCAGAAGGAAGCCATTCGGCCCATCGTGCATGTGCCAGCTCTTTGAACGAGCTATCCAATTAGTCCCATTCCCCTGCTGTTGTTTCTAGGTGAGGTACCATTAGAATTTTATAAACTTTCACAGCTGGGGAGCAGGATGAATTGATCATGTTGGATGAACTATTTGATGGACGCTGCAATCCCTGAACTAGTAACATATGAAAGGCACAAATGTGTCAGAATTAAAAAGAGTTTTGAAAATGTCCGAATGCAGAGAATCTTTGTGATAGTTTACTGATAGGCAGGATGATGTGTGGCATCAAATCTAGAACCGTGAAGGACAAACTGTAAAGAGATCCTGGTCTGGTGTTAAATAGAGATTGGATATACATCGAGAGAGGAAACCACAAAATTTCAGTTATTTTGGGGAACACTGTCAGGAAGAACCAATGGTGCATACAGTGACAACAGGATAGGGAAGGAAGAAGGGGGCGAGGGGTGGAGTAGCTGTACTAATTAGAGATAACATAATGGCAGTAGAAAAAAGGGACACAACTAACAGAAGGATAGAAACAGAATCCATATGGATTGAAATCAAAGATAAGAAGGGATCGATCATGCTAATAGGGGTATATAATAGACCACGTAATAGTGGAAAGGAGGTGGAGGAAGAAATATGTAAGCAAATATGTGAAATGAGTAAAAGGACATAGAATAATAATCATGGGAAATTTTAACTATCTCCAAATAAACTGGCAAGAAGAGGTCGGTAAAGGGGTACAGGGAATGGAGTTTTTACAATGTATGTAGGACTCCTTTCTTACCCAGTATGTAAAAAGCCCAAAAAGAGAGGAAACACTGCTGGATCTAGTAATGGGAAATGACACAGAATTGATAATAGAAGTAAGTGTAGGGGAGCGTCTAGGCAATAGCGATCACAACATAATAAGGTTTACAATAAAGTTTGAGAAGGACATAAGTAAGACAAAGACCAAAGTAATAAGTTGGAAAAAAGCTGATTTTCAGGGGATGAGAATGGATGTAGACAAAATAAACTGGAAACATTTACTGCTAAACAAAGAAATAGAACAGCAGTGGGAAACATTTAAAACGGTGATCAATAGAGTCCAGGAGAAATATATCTCACCAAAAAGCAAGAACAAACTCACCAGTAATGACACACCATGGATGAATAAAGAGATAACGGCAAAATTGAAATGAAAGAAAAAGGCATACACTAAGTACATGGATAACAAAGGAGAGTACAACAAAAGGGAATACAAAAAGGTTAGGAATTAAGTTAAAAAAACAATTGGGAAGGCAAAGAGAAACTACGAAACTAAATTATCAAGGAATATCAAAAGAAATTGTAAAGTATTCTACAGACAATAAATAACAAAAGAAAAATCAGGATAGGGATAGGGCCATTAAGGGATACACATGATAAACTCACAGGCAATGACAGCGAAAGGGCAAAAATTACTTTGCCTCAGTATTTACTAGGGAGACCAAAATGGTGGGCATGATATTAGAAGAATAGATCAAAAAATATATAAAGACATCCCCCTTAGATACAGAGGTTGTGCCAGAGGACTGGAGAATTGCAAATGTTACACCCTTGTTCAAAAAAGGGTGTAAGGATAAACCCGGCAACTACAGGCCAGTCAGTTTAACCTCGGTGGCGGGGAAGCTTTTAGAAATGATAACCCAGGACAAAATTAATAGTCACTTGTACAAGTGTGGATTAATAAAGGAAAGCCAGCACGGATTTTTAAAAGGCAAATCGTGTTTAACTAATTTGATTGAGTTTTTGATGAGGTAACAGAGTGGGATGATGAGGGCAATGCGGTTGATGTTGTGTATATGGACTTTGAAACGTTGATTGATAAAGTGCGACATAATAGGCTTGTCAGCAAAACAAAGAAGCCCATGGAATAAAAGGGGCAATAGTAGCATGGATACAAAATTGGCTAAGTGATAGGAAACAGAGAGTAGTGGTGAACGGTTGTTTTTCGGACTGGAGGGAGGTATACAGTGGTGTTCCCCAGGGGTCGGTACTAGAACCACTGCTTTTTTTGATATATATTAATGACTTGGACTTGGGTGTACAGGGCACAATTTCAAAATTTGCAGATGACACAAAACTTGGAGGATAGTAATAGACTTCAAGAGGACATAAACATGCTGGTGGAATGGGCGGACACACAGCAGTTGAAATTTAATGCAGAGAAATGCAAAGTGATACATTTTGGGAGGAAGAATGAGGAAAGGCAATATAAACTAAATGGTAAAATTCTAAAGTGGATGCAGGAACAGAGAGACCTGGGGGTATATGTGCACAAATCTTTGAAGGTGGCAGGACGGGTTGAGAAAGTGGTTAAAAAAAGCATATGGGTTCCTGGGCTTTATAAATAGAGGTATAGAGTACAAAAGCAAGGAAGTTATGTTGCACCTTTATAAAACACTGGTTCAGCCACAGCTGGAGTATTGTGTCCAATTGTGGGCAGCGCACTTTAGGAAGGATGTGAAGGCCTTAGAGAGGGTGCTGAAAAGATTTACTAGAATGGTTCCAGGGATGAGGGACTTCAATTGCGTGGATAGACTGGAGAAGCTGGGGTTGTTCTCCTTAGAGCAGAGAAGGTTGAAAGGAGATTTGATAGAGGTATTCAAAATCATGAAGTGTTTAGATAAAGTAAATAAAGAGAAACTGTTTCCATTGGCAGAAGGGTCAAGAACCAGAGGACACAGATTTAAGGTGATTGGCAAAAGCACCAAAGGCAAGATGAGGAAAAACATTTTTACGCAGCAAGTAGTTATGATCTGGAATGCGCTGCTTGAAAAGGTGGTGGAAGCAGATTCAATCACGGCTTTCAAAAAGGAATTGGATAAATACTTGAAAGGAAAAAATTTGCATGGCTATGGGGAAAGAGTGGGGTAATGGGACTAACTGGATTGCTCTTACAAAGAGCCGGCACGGGCTCGATGGGCCGAATGGCCTCCTTCTGTACTGTAACCAATCTATGATTCTATGACATTTAAGATAGAAAGGGGAGAGATAATTGATAACCTAATCAAAGTTAGAGAGGCTAAGATACCTGGTCTGGATGGATTGCATCCATGCATAATAAAAGAAGTTAGGGAACAGATAGCAGAAACATCATTACATATGTATAAAAATTCATTAGAAAAGGGAATAGTGCTAGAGGACTGGTGGACAGCTATATTTAAAAAGGGAGATAGAACCAGTCCAGGGAACTATAGACTAATTAGCTTAACATCAGTGGTAGGAAAGATAATGGAATCCTTACTCCTTACTGACAATACAAATCTAGCTGGGAAAGTAAGCTGTGAGGAGGCTGCAAAGAGGCTGAAAAGGGATATAGACAGGTTAAGTGAGTGGGTGAGAAGGTGGCAGATGGAGTATAATGTGGGAAAATGTGAAATTATCCACTTTGGTACGAAGAATAGAAATGCAGAATATTTTTTAAAAGGTGAGAGACTAAGAAATGTTGGTAGTCAGAGGGATTTGGGTGTCCTTGTACACGAATCACAGAAAGTTAATATGCAGGTGCAGCAAGCAATTAGGAAGGCAAATGGTATGTTAGCCTTTATTGCAAGGGGGCTGGAGTATAAGAGTAAGGAGGTCTTGCTGCAATTATATAGTGCTCTGGTGAGACCACACCTGGAGTACTGTGTATAGTTTTGGTCTCCTTACCTAAGGAAGGATATATTTGCCTTAGAGGGAGTGCAATGAAATTTCACTAGATCGATTCCTGGGATGAGAGGGTTGACCTATGAGGAGAGATTGAGTAGAAGAAAAATTTCTTCACTCATTGGGTTGTGAACCTTCGGAATTCTCTGCTCCAAAGGGCTGTGGATGTTCAGTTGTTGAGTATATTCAAGATGTGGAGATGCCGGTGATGGACTGGGGTTGACAATTGTAAACAATTTTACAACACCAAGTTATAGTCCAGCAATTTTATTTTAAATTCACAAGCTTTCAGAGGCTTCCTCCTTCGTCAGGTGAACGATGTGAAAATGATTTCATTTTCACATCGTTCACCTGACGAAGGAGGAAGCCTCCGAAAGCTTGTGAATTTAAAATAAAATTGCTGGACTATAACTTGGTGTTGTAAAATTGAGTATATTCAAGACTGAGATCAATAGATTTTTGGACACTTAGGGAATCAAGGGAAAAGGGGATAGGGCAGGAAAGTGGAGTTGAGGTAGAAGATCAGTCATGATCTTATTGAATGGCAGAGCAACCTTGAGTTGACGTAAGGCCTATACCTGCTCCTATTTCTTATGTTCTTACGTTCTAAGATATAATAGAAAAACATCAAGAAACTGAAAATATAATAAAGAATAGTCAGCATGGATTTCAAAAGGGAAAGTCATGCTTGACCAACTTTATTGAATTCTTTGAAGAAATAACAGAAAGGGTAGACAAAGGTAATGTAGTAGATGTAATAAATTTGGATTTTCAAAAGGCCTTCGATAAGGTACCTCACGGTAGACTCATGACTAAGGTCAGAGCATGTGGAGTCGGGGGACAAGTAGCAGAATGGATAGCAAGCTGGCTACAAAACAGAAAGCAGAGAGTAGAGGTTAAAGGTAGTTACTCAGACTGGCAAAAGGTGGGAAGTGGCGTTCCACAAGGATCAGTGCTGGGACCACTGTTGTTCACCATTTACATAAACGATTTGACCTCATGAATCGCAACTACAATTTCAAAATTTGCGGACGATACCAAATTGGGGAGTAGAGTTAATATCGAGGAGGACTGCGACAAAATACAGGAAGACATTAATAAACTTGCAGAATGGGCATGTAATTGGCAAATGAATTTCAGTATAGATAAGTGTGAGGTATTACATTTTGGTAGGAAGAATAAGGGGGCCACGTATTGCTTGGATAATAAGTCTAAATGGGGTAGAGGAGCCGCGGGATCTGGGGGTACAGATAGACAAATTACTAAAAGCAGCGACGCAGGTTAGTAAGGCAAGTTAAAAAAGCAAACCAAGCGCAGGGGTTCATTTCTAAAGGGATAGAATTGAAAAGCAGAGAACTTATACTAAACACATAGAGAACCTTGGTTAGACTACACTTGGAGTATTGTGATCAGTTCTGGCCTCCAAATTATAAAAAGGATATAGAAGCACTGGAGAAGGTGCAGCAAAGATTTACTAGGATGATACCATAACTGAGAGGTTATACCTATCAGGAAGGATTGAGCAGCCTGGGGGACTTTTCTCTAGAAAAGGGAAGACTGAGGGGTCACCAGATAGAGGTCTTTAAGATTATGAAAGGGTTTGATGGGGTAAACGTCGAGAAGATGTTTCCACTTGCGGGGGAGGCCAGAACTAGGGTCCATAAATATAAGATAGTCACTAATAAATCCAATAGGGAATTCAGGAGAAACTTCTTTACCCAGAGAGTGGTTAGAATGTGGAACTCGCTACCACAAGGAATAGTTGAGACGACTAGCATAGATACACATAAGGGAGAAAGGAATAGAAGATTATGCTGATATGGTTAGATAAAGTAGGGTGGGAGGAAGCTCATGTGGAGCATAAACACTGCATGGACCTGTTGGGCTGAATGGCCTGTTTCTGTGCTGTACATTCTATGTAATTCTATGTAACTGGGTTAGAACTAATGGTGCATGCAGTGACAACTAGGTTAGAACCAAGGACTTAGATTTGAAAATGCACCATTGCTTCTTCCTGACAGAGATTCCCAAAATAATGGAAACTTTGTGGTTTCCTCTCACTATATATATCCAAACCTTTATTTAACGCTCTGCAGCCAGTGTGCACCGCCTCTTTAAGAGATGCTGGCTGCCTTTACGTGGCAGCACAAACACCCGATATCTGCACCTCTCCCCCAATAGAAGTGCAGCCAATGAGTAGTGCGGGCAGCACGAATATTGCGCACTGCCAGAGTCCTCGTTAACGGGATTGTGCAGTGCGTGCCCCACCCCCTGTGTGTCTGTTTCCAGCTGCAATCGGATTTCTGGGTCCACGTGTATTTGAAAGTTATTTGCAAAGGACCAGCTTAGTTCATAGAGTTGGAGTCTTTTTATGATTTTGTCTACCTGAGGAATTAGTAAATAAACTTTCAATAACTGCAGGTTGGGAAAGAACCAAAAACATAACAGTAACCTTAAGAATATAGAACTATGATTGTAATCACATTGGGTCCACAATTTTGAGACTGTTTTTTCTTTGAACAATGGTAAGATGTAATGCTAATTGAAGCAAGTATGGTAGTCTAGTGATTATGATATTGGACAAGTAACTTAGAGGTTGTGAGTTCAAACCATGCCATGGCAAGTTGGTGAAATTGAATTCAATACATCTGGTAATTTGTGGGCTAGCATCAGAGAATGACCATGAAAACTGCCAGGTTGCTCTAAAAACCCAACTGGTGCACTAATTTCTTCAGGGAAAGGAACCTGCAACCCCTACCAAATCTGGCCTATACGTGACTCCAGTCCCACACAATGGCCTTAATTTTAACCCCAACAGGCAGGAGAGGGTCGGGTGATGGGTTGAAATTCGAAATCCCACCTCCAACCTGCCGCGTTCCCGGCCGTTAAAATATTAACGGTTATGATTCAGGCCCTCAGCAAGGGTCCCGCTAAAAGCAGTCGAGGGCCTACTTAAGATGCAGAAGTCGCGGCCGGATGACATCATTGGCGCCGCAACATGATATTAACCTCATGTCAGGGGGAGTCCCGCACTGTCTCCTGCCCGGCAGTCGAACCATTGCAGGAGGAGCCGACAGACCAGAAGAGGCCAAGGTAAGTTCTAAAACTTCCTACTCTTTGAATTCCATGTGGGCCAGGAAGAGCAAGAGTGCTTTCCCCCTGAAGGAATCCTTGGACATCCCCAGCCCTTGTCGATCTCCAATTGCATTGCGAAGAAGGAATCCCCAACCCTCCCAATTCTTAGCCCGATGATAAGAGAATCGCCAGCACACTGACTGCCAGGAACCATTCCCATGGGTCCCGGGGGAGGGTGGGTGGTCTCCTTCAGCCAAATTCTCGCTCCACAGTGAATCTGGCCAGGTGTCGGGTGGGAGTCCGGGGAGTTTTATTTAAATGAGGCCCTGCCATTAAGATCAGCAGGGCCTCCATGACCCCGACCAGGCCGGGCTCGCGCACACCATACCCCCCACAATACCCCCCATCCCCTACCCACTACCATAAAAATCGAGGCCAATGTGGTTGACTCTTAATGCCTTCAGGGCAACAAGAAGAGGCAATAAATATTGGCTTGTCAGTGTTGCCCACATCCCGAGAACAAATTTTTAAAAGAATTATGTGGAGTTATGCCAAGTGAACAACCAATGAAAGGCTAGAAGGCATATAACACAATGTATTATCAGGATCACTGATTTACCTTGACTGAATACTGTCTTTATTACATAGTACTTTGGAATTTTTATGAGTAATTTGAGGATCTGTCATTGTATTGTTCATGGGAAATTGGAGTAGGTGTTTCATAAGGAGAGGAGGATTATTTTCTCATGGTAAGTTTTAGAAATTGAGAGTGTTGTTTAAGATAAAGGAATAAAAAAATAGATTAAATGGTAAAGAGAAATTATATAAAAATTGAACTGAAACATTACATGAAATTTGTATATTGGAAAATTTATATAATTGTAGACATTTATGAATAAAAGTAATGGAAGTTAAAATAAATTATGAAATATATTAAATTGTACAGTAAAATGTATTTATGTAATATTTAAGTAAATTGTATGAAATATATTATGCATACATAATAATTGCTTTTCCATTATCTTGCACATGGAGAAGTCAAGAACAAGTGTAGTATTCAGGTCAAGCAGGGATGGAAGATAGGGGATAATTTAAATGGACCAAAGGTGAGGGGGGGGGCAAATGGAGGCAGATGGGAGGGGAGAGGAAAGATTGAAAGGGAAGGCTGAGAGAGGAGGGGAGAGAAGGGAGGTGGAGAGAGGGAGTGAGGTGGTAAGACAGAGGATGAGGAGAGAGGGTGAGGAAGGATGGGAGGGAAATGGGGGTGGGAATTATGGTCTCTCATTGCGGGTGGAGTTTGAAGTTAAGTGTTGGCTGTTAAGTGAGTGGGTGAAGGACAGGATTTATTTTTGTTCCAAACTCGGCAGTGTTGGGAAGGGGGGAGAATGGCTATCTGGTTTACAGTTCCCCTTTTTCTTAATGTCATCGACCTGAAACCTTAATTCTGTCCTCTCGCCACAGATTCTGCCTCACCTGATGAGTGTTTCCAGCATTTTCGGTTTTATTCCACTTTTCTCAAGTTTATTCAGTGGGGGGATTTGTACAGCTTTAAGATTACTGCTCTGTATTTGCATATCATAATCACTTTAAGCCGATAGTCTCCGTGTGTGGAATTTGTTGCACCACCCACACCAATGAACATAAGAACATAAGAAATAGGAGCAGGAGTAGGCCACATGGCCCCTCGAGCCTGCTCCGCCATTCAATCAGATCATGGCTGATCTTTGACCTCAACTCCACTTTCCTGCCTGATCCTCATATCCCTTGATTCCTTTAGAGTCCAGAAATCTGTCTATCTCAACCTCGAATATATTTAACGACTCAGCATCCACAGCCCTCTGGGGTAGAGAATTCTGATGTGATGGTAATTTTAGAAAGCTAAAAGCCTGTTTAACAATTGCTGAGGTGAAAATAGGCTCTGAATTTGTTAAAACACTTAAAGAGTTGATACTATAAATTATGGGCCGGATTTTGCTGTAAAAATAACGGTGAGTCTAACAGCGCTCACTGTTATTCATGTGCAAATCGGACAGTAACTTTCGGCAACCGCACATGTGCAGTTAAACGCGGAAATCCAAAAGTTGCTGTACGAGATAACCTGCTCTTCCAAAAGCTGCGTGAATACGATATCTCACTGTCTGGCTTCCCATTCAAATGTACTGAATGGTGTGAAGTTCCTGTACTTACCTGATAGATACGAACTTACCCCAAAAAAAGTTAAGTCAAGTCATTTCAAGTCTAAGTACCGTTTTAATGGTGTGGTAAGTCTTAATTACTGCCAAACAACCTCTCTGGCACTGAAAATTAACTTTTGCAAGTGTGAAGTCTCATTCCTTCAGATTTTAATTGTTGTTGAACATTTAAACAAAAATTAAATTATATTTTTTACATTTTCTTTCTGTCTCTTTTATCTCTGTCTCTTAATTCAATCTTTCTTTCCTTCTCTTTATTGTGCTTTCTGTACCTGATTTCACTATTCCAACTTACATTTCCTGGTTCTCACTCTGCGCTGTTATTAACGATGCTTCAATCTGATTGGTTAAAGGGATACACAGCTGCTTGCTCTGTTCACACAGCTCCCAGATGCCCTGTAGAGGGCGCCGTGGTTTTTTGGCTGGCTGGCGCCGTTCGTTCGTTGCTCAAAGTAAAATCTGGCCCAATATATATATAAAATTACTTAGTGTTTGTGAGGAGTTTAGTGTCGGTTTAGAAGGTAGGGCACTCAGAGGAGAGCTCTGAGGGGGAATGAGGAGTGTGGGTAAGAATGGGAAGGGGGAGGGAGTCAGGAGGTAATGGTAAATATATATTTATAGGTAAATAGAATCATAGAATGGTTACAGCACAGAAGGAGGCCATTCGGCTCATCGAGCCCATGCTGGCTCTTTGTAAGAGCAATCCAGTTAGTCCCATTCCCCTGCTCTTTCCCTGTAGCACTGCAAATTTTTTCCCTTTAAGTATTTATCCAATTCCTTTTTGAAGACCATAATTGAATCTGCTTTCATCACCCTTTCAGGCAGCACATTCCAGATCATAACTACTCGCTGCGTAAAATGTTTTTCCTCATGTCGCCTTTGTTTCTTTTGCCAATCACCTTAAATCTGTGTTCTCTGGTTCTCGACCTTTCTGCCAATGGGAACAGTTTCTCTTTATTTACTTTATCGAAACACTTCATGATTTTGAACACTTCTTTCAAATCTCCTCGCAACCATCTCTGTTCGAAGGGGAACAACTCCAGCGTCTCCAGTCTATCCACGTAACTGAAGTCCCTCACCCCTAGAACCATTCTAGTAAATCTTTTCTGCGCCCTCGCTAAGGCCTTCACATCCTTCCTAAAGTGTGGTGCCCAGAATTGGACACAATACTCCAGTTGTAGCCGAACCAGTGTTTTATAAAGATCCAATATAATATCCTTGCTTTTGTACACTTGGCCTCTATTTATAAAGCCCAGGATCCCATATGCTTTATTAATTGCTTTCTCAACCTGTCCTGCCACCTTCAAAGATTTGTGCACATATACCCCCAGGTCTCTCTGTTCCTGAACCCCCTTTGGAATTGTACCATTTAGTTTATATTGCCTCTCCTCATTCTTCCTGTCAAAATCTATCACTTTGCACTTGTTAAATTTCATTTAGGAATATAGGAACATAGGAACAGGAGTAGGCCATTCAGCCCCTCGTGCCTGCTCCGCCATTTGATAAGATCATGGCTGATCTGTGATCTAGCTCCATATACCTGCCTTTGGCCCATATCCCTTAATACCTTTGGTTGCCAAAAAGCTATCTATCTCACATTTAAATGTAGCAATTAAGCTCGTATCAATTGCCATTTGCGGAAGAGAGTTCCAAACTTTTACCACCCTTTGTGTGTAGAAATGTTTTCTAATCTCGCTCCTGAAAGGTCTGGCTCTAATTTTTAGACTGTGCCCCCTACTCCTAGAATCCCCAACCAGCGGAAATAGTTTCTCTCTATCCACCCTATCCGTTCCCCTTAATATCTTATAAACTTTGATCAGATCACCCCTTAACCTTCAAAACTCTAGAGAATACAACCCCAATTTGTGTAATAAATTTGCCCCGTGTCCGGCCATGCCACCAGCCTGTCTATGTCCTCTTGAAGTCTATCACTATCCTCCTCACTGTTTACTACACTTCCAAGTTTTGTGTCATCTGCAAATTTTGAAATTGTGCCCTGTACACCCAAATCCCAGTCATTAATATATATCAAGAAAAGCAGTGGTTCTAGTACCGACCACCGGGGAACACCACTGGATATCTCCCTCCAGTCCGAAAAATAACCGTTCACTACTACTCTTGGAAATCTTGGAAAATTCGTTAACAATAGACTTTTCAGTATTTTGTGATGTAATTTTTGTTAATTAAGTACGGTATAAGTCAGCAAACTCACTATTAGTGCACTATCCGCTTCTGCCCTCCTTGCACACTCCAAGAATGCCCATCAAGAAATTGAACACTCCAGCTTGTGAATTTCTGTTCATTAACTTTGAGAAGCAGAAATTTAAACTTAAATGCTCTAAGGGAGGTACAGAAAGACAGGAACTGGCTGACATGGGGAAAGTGGAGGTTGGAATACCTGAAGACACAAAAGGGGCTGCAGATGGGTTGAGAGAGGAGACTGCTGAATGGGAACATGGTGAGGGTTTGGGCCTGATGGTTCAAACACAGCCAAAGGCAGTATGGGTCCCATTCCCTTGGGTCCTCGTTCCCACAAGGCTGTTGGACCTTGCTCTCCCAATAATGCCGGGCCTCAGCAACCCTTAATAATGTCAAACTTTGGCTCCCAATGTTCCAAAACCCCCTCCTCAGTCCTGCTGGATTCCAGACCAACTATCTCCTGATATTCCCCACACTTCCAGATCTCAAGACCTCCTCTCAGTGCTCAGAAACCCCACATTCTCAATGCTCCCCAATCCCATAACTACGCCAATGCTCCCAAACCCTGAAACATCCCTCCCTAATGCTCCAAGATCCCACTTCCAGTAATCCTAGAACTCAGACGTCTAGGGCTTGATTTAATGAGGCAGTAGTCTGTTAATATTCTGTCAGTCAAAGAGATTTAACAAGGTAGCCAATCTTATCTCCCAACGTAAATCTGCACCTAAAACTCCTAGAATTGTTATAATCAACAGCAATGCTGGTCATCCACAGAATATAACTGCTGATAATTTAACTCCACTCCCTCCTACAAGCCTGCCCTGTAACGGAGAAGCACTGGCAACACGAACAGACAGGGAAGCTATTTTTAGGAGCATGAAAAATAACCGGGATTTGTTCTTTTTTGAATGAAAACATGAAAACCAGGTACAGCGTGAACTTTTCAATTCTTTCTGAAAAATTAATGGAAGTTTAGATATTTGAAGAGTTATTTATTTAGCAAATACAGCATATTATATCTGTGACTAATTAAAATATTTACTTTGTAATATTGCTATTGGGTTTAATTTTTATTTATATGTTTAGTATATTCTAAATCGTTGCAACAGCTATATTTCTGTTATTTAAATGTATTGAGAAAAAACCCAAAAACAACAGTTTATATAATCTGAAAAGACTGTATCATTATTCAAATTTGGATAAGTTCTGAATAAAAGTCCAAAATTTAAACATGTTTATTCATGCAGAACCCTTTGGTAGCAGGGATATTTGCAAAGAAAGAACGATGCAAATTACTTTAATATTTTCTTTATGACAACCTCTACTTACCCAATGATACATGTAGAGGTGGAAGGGCTGTTGTCAGCAATACTTAAAACAGCTTAGCATCAATGAAAGAGATTTATTTACAAGCGTTAATTCATTCTGATATAAAAAAGCCATGCATTTATTAGTTTACTCCCCTCAGTTCAAAGTTGCTTAAGTCAAATTATTTGTTAATTTAAATTGAAATCATGCAGAAAAAAACATTCTAGATTGTTTTGTTTAATTGTTTAAATCAAACTACTGGATAATTAGAATTTTTGAGGAACAAAGTGAATTTGAATTAAGAGGGGTAGGTTGTATTTATATTATGCCTCTTCACACCCCAATCCCCAATCACGTCCAATGAATTAATTTTGCGTCCAGTCACTGTTGTCATGTAGACAAATACGCGAGCCAGTTTACACACAGCAGAAATTAAAGATTAGTTAATCTGTATTTTGATGGTGTCGGTTGAGGGGGGTGGAGGGGGAAGGCTGGCTAGCATACCGGGAAAATTCCGTGTTCTTCTGTCAGATATGGGATCGTTTATGTCCACAGACGGGTGAAAGACAGCACCTCCAACATTACAGCACTCCCTTAGCATCACGTTGAAGTATCAGCCTAGATTATGTATTCAAATTCTGGATTGAGGTTTGAATCCCTAACCTTCAAAGGTAAGGGTAAAGTGACACTTGCAAAACTTGATTGCATACCAGGTTTAGGAAAAGCAATATCCTTGAGGCAAAGGCATTGAACATACAGAAGAACTGGGGACCTACTACACTCAATGCTGATCTCCAAAACCTTAAATTACTTTCCAGGAAAATGTCTTTAATCTGGATTAGCCACATCTGTGGTTTTACGAACATACAAGCATATGAATTAAGAGCAGGAGTAGGCCATTCAGCCCCTCGAGTCTGCTCTACCATTTGATAAGATCATGGCTGATCTTATTGTGACCTCAAATCTACTTTCCCGTCTACCTACTATAACCTTTGACTCCCTTGTTAATCAGGAATCTATCTAACTCGGCCTTAAAAATATTCAATGACCCTGCCTCCACCGCTCTCTGGGGAAGGGAGTTCCACAGACTCACAATCCTCTGTGAGAAAAAATTTCTCCTCATCTCCGTCTTAAATGGGAGACCTCTTATTTTTAAACTGTGGCCCCTAGTTCTAGTCTCTCCCACAAGGGAAAACATCCTCTCAGCACCTACCCCTTCTAGTCCCCTCAGGATCTTATATGTTTCAATAAGATCACCTCTCATTCTTCTAAACTCCAGTGTATACAGGCCCAACTCGTCCAACCTTTCCTCATAAGATAACCCCCTCATCCCAGGAATCAGTTGAGTGAACCTTCTCTGAACCGCCTCTAATGCAATTATGTCCTTTCTTAAATAAGGAGATCAAAACTGCACACAGTATTCTAGATGTGGTTTCATCAATGCCCTGTACAACTGTAGCAAAACATCTCTACTTTTATATTCCATTCCCCTTGCAATAAATGACAACATTCCATTTGCCTTCCTAATCACTTGCTGTACCTGCATACTAACTTTTTGTGATACATGTACTAGGACACCCAGATCCCTCTGTACCTCAGAGTTCTGCAATCTCTCTCCATTTAAATAATATATTGTTTTTCTATTCCTCCTGTCGAAGTGGACAAGTTCACATTTTCCCGTCTGCCAAATTTTTGCCCACTTATTTAATCTCTCTATATCCCTTTGCAGACTCCTTATGTCCTCTTCACAACTTACTTTCCTACCTACCTTTGTGTCATCAGCAAACTGAGCAACCATACATTCGGTCCCTTTATCCAAGTCATTGATATAGATTGTAAATGGTTGAGGCCCCCAGCACTGTTCCCTGTGGCACTCCACTCGTTACATCTTACCAACCTGAAAATGACCCATTTATGCCTACTCTCTGTTTCCTGTTAGCTAACAAATCCTTTATCCATGCTAATATGTTACCTCCTACACCATAAGCTCTTATTTTGTGTAGTAGCCTTTGATGTGGCACCTTGTCAAAAGCCTTCTAGAAATCCAAGTACACCACATCCACAGGATCCCCTTTATCCACGTTTCTTGTTACTTCCTCAAAGAACTCGAATAAATTAGTCAAACACGATTGCCCTTTCACAAAGCCATGTTGACTCTGCCTGATTCCATTGAGATTTTCTAAGTGCCCTGCTATAACCTCCTTAATAATAGATTCTAGCATTTTCCCTATGACAGATGTTAAGCTAACTGGCCAGTAGTTTCCTGCTCTCTGTCTCCCTCCTTTCTTGAATAGAAGAGTTACATTCGCTATTTTCCAATCTGATGGGACCCTTCCAGAAACGAGGGAATTTTGGAAAATTAATACCAATGCATCTTCTATCTCTGCAGTCACTTCTTTTAAGACCCTAGGATGAAGTCCGTCAGGACCTGGGGACTTGTCAGCTTTTAGTTCTAATAATTTTTTCAAAACCCTGATGATCACCTCTTGATTCACAATTATTTCTGGCACGTTATTTGTATCCTCTACAGTGAAGATGGACGCAAAATATCTGTTCAATTCATCCACCATTTCCTTATTCTCCATTATTAATTCCCCAGACTCACTCTCTAGAGGACCAACGCTCACTTTACTTACCCTTTTCCTTTTTAAATACCTGTAGAAACTCTGACTATCTGTTTTTATATTTCTAGCTAGCTTTCTCTCGTACTCTAGTTCTCCCTCCTTATTATTCTTTCAGTCATTCTTTGCTGTTTTTTATATTCTGACCAATCTTCTGACCTGCCACTAATCTTCGTGGAATTGTATGCTTTTTCTTTCAATTTGATACTATCTTTAACTTCCTTAAGTTAGCCATGGATGGTACATCCTTCCCCTAGAGTCTTTCTTTCTAACTTGAATGTATCTTTGCTGAGTGTTATGAAATAGCTCATTGAACATCTGCCACTGCATCTCTACTGACCTATCTCTTAACCTAAGTTCCCAGTTCACTTTAGCCAGCTCTGTCTTCAAGTCCTCATAATTGCCCTTATTTAAGTTTAAAACACTAGTCTTAGACTTACTCTTCTCTCCCTCAAACTGAATGCGAAATTTAATCATGTTGTGACCACTGCTACCTAGAGGCTCCTTTGCAATGAGGTCATTAATTAATCCTGTCTCATTACACATTACCAGATCTAGAACAGCCTGCTCTCTGGTTGGGTCTAGAACGTGCTGTTCTAAGAAACTGTCCGGAAAGCACTCTATGAACTCATCTTCCAGGCTACCTTTGCCAATCAGATTCTGCCAATCTATACGTAGATTAAAATCACCCACGATTATCGCTGTTCCTTTCTCACAAGCCCCCATTATTTCTTCCTGTATACCCTGTCCTACAGTGTGGTTACTGTTAGGGGGCCTATAAACCAGTCCCACCAGTGACTTCTTACCTTTACTATTTCTTATCTCTACCCAAACTGATTCTACATCTTGGTCTTTAGAACTAAGATCATTTCTCTCCATTATACTCATGTCATCCTTAATTAACAGAGCTATGCCTCCACCTTTTCCTAGCTTCCTGTCCTTCTGAAATGTTTTCCAGTGTTAACACTTTCTACTGCCCTTAACTGATTTCATTTTTAGGTGGAGATGAATAAATCTTCTGGAATTTTGCTTGATTGGAGATCAGGCAGTTTTTATGAAGAACTTTCCCTTGGGAGATTAAATATGTGAAGTGGAGTCCACGATGGAGCATCTTGTGCATTGTCTGGGGAAGCAGCAGGCTTTGATTGGTCAAATGGCCCTTTTGTGTTCCATGTTTTCTTATTTTCTTGTCCCTTAAATTGCCAATCACTGAGTCAGCCGTGGCTCAGTTGGTAGGATCTTGTCTCTGAATCAGAAGATTGTGGGTTCAAGTCCCACACCTGAGACTTAAGCACAAAATCTAGGCTGACCCTTTAGTGCAATATTGAGGGAATGCTACACTGTCGGCTCTCAGATGAGATGTTAAACGGAGGCCATATCTGCCCTATCAGATGAACATAAAAGATCCCATGGCATACTTGAAGAAGAACAGGGAAGTGCTCCCCGGTGTCATAGAATTACATAGAATTTAACATAAGATCATAAGAAATAGGAGCAGGAGTAGGCCAATCGGCCCCTCGAGCCTGCTCTGCCATTCAATAAGATCATGGCTGATCTGATCCTAACCTCAAATTTAAATTCATGTCCAATTTCCTGCCCACTCTCCGTAACCCAGGAAACTGTCTATTTCTGTTTTAAATTTATTTAATGATGTAGCTTCCACAGCTTCCTGGGGCAGCAAATTCCACAGACCTACTACCCTCTGAGTGAAGAAGTTTCTCCTCATCTCAGTTTTGAAAGAGCAACCCCTTATTCTAAGATTATGCCCCCTAGTTCTAGTTTCACCCATCCCTGGGAACATCCTTACCGTATCCGCCCTATCAAGCCCCTTCACAATCTTATATGTTTCAATAAGATCGCCTCTCATTCTTCTGAACTCCAGTGAGTCGAGTCCCAATCTACTCAACCTCTCCTCATATGTCCACCCCCTCATCCCCGGGATTAACCGAGTGAACCTTCTTTGTACTGCCTCGAGAGCAAGTATGTCTTTTCTTAAGTATGGACACCAAAACTGTATGCAGTATTCCAGGTGCGGTCTCACCAATACCTTATATAACTGCAGCAATACCTCCCTGTTTTTATATTCTATCCCCCGAGCAATAAAAGCCAACATTCCGTTGGCCTTCTTGATCACCTGCTGCACCTGCATACTAACTTTTTGATTTTCTTGCACTAGGACCCCCAGATCCCTTTGTACTGCAGTACTTTCCAGTTTCTCGCCATTAAGATAATAACTTGCTCTCTGATTTTTCCTGCCATAGTGCATAACCTCACATTTTCCAATATTGTATTGCATCTGCCAAATCTCCGCCCACTCACCCAGCCTGTCTATATCCCCTTGTAGGTTTTTTATGTCCTCCTCACTCTCTACTTTCCCTCCCATCTTTGTATCATCTGCAAACTTTGATATGTTACACTCGGTCCCCCCCTCCAAATCGTTAATATAGATTGTAAAGAGTTGGGGACCCAGCACCGACCCCTGCGGAACACCACTGGCTACTGGTTGCCAGTCCGAGAATGAACCATTTATCCCAACTCTCTGCTTCCTGTTAGATAACCAATCCTCCACCCATGCCAGAATATTACCCCCAATCCAGTGATTCTTTATCTTGAGCAATAATCTTTTATGTGGCACCTTGTCGAATGCCTTCTGGAAGTCTAAATACACTACGTCCACTGGTTCCCCTTTATCCACCCTGTACATTATGTCCTCAAAGAACTCAAGCAAATTTGTCAGACATGACTTCCCCTTCATAAAGCCATGCTGACTTTGTCCTATTAAATTATGTTTATCCAAATGTTCCGCTACTGTCTCCTTAATAATAGACTCCAAAATTTTACCCACCACAGATGTTAGGCTAACTGGTCTATAATTTCCAGCCTTCTGCCTACTACCCTTTTTAAATAAGGGTGTTACATTCGCAGTTTTCCAATCTGCCGGGACCTTTGCCGAGTCCAGAGAATTTTGGAAAATTATTACCAAAGCATCCACAATCTCTACTGCCACTTCCCTCAAGACCCTAGGATGTAAGCCATCAGGTCCAGGGGATTTATCCGCCTTGAGTCCCATTAATTTACTGAGTACCAATTCCTTGGTGATTTTAATCGTATTTAGCTCCTCCCCCCCAGAGCCCCCTGTTTGTCCAGTGTTGGGATATTCTTAGTGTCCTCTACCGTAAAGACTGAAACAAAATATTTGTTCAGCATTTTTGCCATCTCCATGTTTCCCACCATTAATTTCCCGGTCTCATCCTCTAAGGGACCTACGCTTGCCTTAGCCACCCTTTTTCTTTTTATATAACTGTAGAAACTCTTGCTATCTGTTTTTATATTTTTTGCTAATTTATTTTCATAATCTATCTTCCCTTTCTTAATCAATCCTTTCGTTACTTTTTGCTGTCTTTTGAAGACTTCCCAATCTTCTATCCTCCCACTAAGTTTGGCTACCTTATATGTCCTTGTTTTTAGTCGGATACTATCCTTAATTTCTTTACTTAGCCACAGATGGCTGTCATTTCTTTTACACCCTTTTTTTTTACAGCACAGAAACAGGCCATTTGGCCCAACTGGTCTATGCTGGAGTTTATACTCTACTCGAGCCTCCTCCCACCCTACTTCATCTAATCCTATCAGCATATTCTTCTATTCCTTTCTCCCTCATGTACTTATCTAGCTTCCCCATCAAGGCATACTGTGTTATTTGCCTCAACTACTCCCTTTTGGTACCAAGATCCAGATTCTAACCACTCTCTGCCTGGTCAATATTTATCCCTAAAAAAAACAGATTATCTGGTCGCTATCTCATTGCTGTTTGTGGGACCTTGCTGTGTGCAAATTGGCTGACTATATTACAACAGTGACTACAATTCAAATGTACTTCATTGTCTGTAAAGCGCTTTGGGACTTCCTGAGGTCATGAAAGGCACTATATAAATACAAGTGTTTCTTTCTTTCTCCTCGATAGGAAATAGCAGGACTTTTGCCTCAGATATTTGTATGAAACTGGTGAGAAGCTCAAGCTTTACAACTATGCAGAATGCAAATGCCAAGAAGTATGAACTGTAGTGTAAATGGAGCTCATAAAATAAGTGAAGCAAGTCTATTCACTTTGAAGAATTGGGAGTAACTATGAAAGCAGAATTCATTGGGTATGTTTGTTTTCTCACTCAAGCTGTAATGAGGGAGCTCATTAGATGACTTATGAGAGATGGCTGACAATAGATCAAAATGGTTCAGATCTGCATAACCCCCCTTGTTTCATGCATCTCCCAGTCAGTTGTAAAGCAGCATTATCAGGGCCTTAGGAGCAGGTCACTTATCTCCCCTCTTAGATGGATGTGAAAGGAGCAGAGTGGTCGAGAACACAAAAGAGCTATTGTGGTAAATAGTCAAGGCAGATGCCTGAAAAGCCTACAGCAACCTAGGCTTTTTATTTCCAGTAGTCTTATCGAAACAGTGTCATCCAAAGAGTGCAATAACTGAGCATGTGCAAAAGCCAATATGATGGCATTTATGTTGTGTAATGAGGTGATTGTGTCAGACTGTCTACTGTCAGCTATTTTCATGTAAGAAAGAAAATAGCGAACATATAGGCCTTCAAATTCAGTTCGGGGGGAGGAGGGTGCTCCGGGAACAATTTCTGCCACTTGAATGGTGAGGCCTGAGGCACACCCGATATTGGGCCTCGGGCCTCATTTCCATCGAGCTGCAGAGGCTAGCTGGCAGCTCGCCAGGGAAGCGATACTGAAGATCAGGCCACTGTGACAGCAGAGGCGCTCAGGTAAGTGAGGAAGGGGAGCAACCTGGAACGGGGGCGACCAGGTCAGGAGGGAACAGTAGCCAGGGTGGTGGGGGGAGGGAGTGGAGTGGAAGCAATCGGGTGAGGGGAGGGAGCGGCCGGCAGCGGCCCGCGTTCTTTTAATGTGGGGTCGGGAGGAGCACTTCTCCTCCTCCCAGCTCCACATTCAAGTAAGTATACTTTTAAAACCTATCTTGTTGGTTGTGGCCACATGTAGGCCTGGTTTTCTTGAGTGCAGGAGCTGATTCTGACTGCTTCAGGGCAAACCAAACTTGCAGTGAGAGCCTCAAACAGACACTAGGGGCTCGATGTTACCAGGGCTGCGGGTTCGCGGCGGGGGGGCTATTGGGCACGGCGAAATCAGTCTGCCCCCCGCGCGATCGCAGCCTAATTGGATCCACTTACCTGGTCTTCCGGGTTCCCCACTGCTGAGCTGCACGTCGGGCGGGCTGCGCATGTGCAGTAAGCTCTGTCAGCTGGAGGAGCTCTATTTAAAGGGGCAGTCCTCCACTGACAGATGCTGCAACAAATAGCAAAAATTACAGCATGGAGCAGCCCAGGGGGAAGGCTGCTCCCAGTTTAATGATGCCTCACTCCAGGTATCATTAGATGGGGTGAGGAGGTGGGGGGAGGACAGAGATCTTCCCCCCGGCGGGCGGGAGGAAGCGGCCTGCCTCTGCCACCAGGAAGGCCTGGCTCGAGGTGGCAGAGGAGGTCACCTACACCACCAACATATCACCCACCTGCATACAGTGCAGGAGGCGCTCCAATGACCTAAGTAGGTCAGCCAAAGTGAGTACACTTACTCATTCCCCTACACTCCATCTGCCACATTACCGCCCCCACCCCACATCTCCTTCTGCACTGCCAACACTACTCTGTCACATCACCCCTCATAACCACCCAAAGCTCATCCTCATCTTACCTGCACTTACTCACCTCGCCAGTACTCACCCCACCACTACCACTCAACCCAATCCTCATACAATCTCATGGCTCTATCTCATAATCACCCTCTCGTGCATCTCTTTCACAGTCAGCCTGACTCAACCTGCCACTACCTGTGCTGCAGCCACAGGGCATGCATCACATATGTGCAGTAGGAAGCGTAAGGCAAACGTGTCGTGAGCATGAAGGGGATGCACAAGGGTGTTTGAGGGTTTGTCATGGTTTTTACTTATATTGAGTTTCTGACCAACTCACATTACATGTTATATTGGCACCACTACTGCCACGTCTTTGCAAATCTTGTCTGGTTTGTGCAATAATGCCCTTTCCTGAGGATCACAATGAAGACCCACAACTGATGCCACCCATTGTGTCACTGCAGAGTGGGTGTAGGTGTATTTGCAGGGCTCTTTTGTGCAGACGACTGAGAGATGTCGGCGATGTCCCCGGTGGCACCCTGGAAGGATGCGGAGAAGAAGTTGTTGAGGGCAGTGGTGACTTTGAGAGCGACAGGTAAGAAGATGGTGCTCGGGCCAGCCGGGAGCAGCTCGGCATGAAGGAGGCTGCAGATGTCCATGACTACGTGTCGAGTGACTCTGAGCCTCCGTGTGCACTGCTGCTCAGGGAGGTCCAGGAAGCTGAGCCTCGGTCTGTGGACCCTGTGGCGAGGGTAGTGCCCTCTGCGACGCATCTCTCTCTGCGGTTGCCCTCCCTCCTGCTGTGCAGGTGGATGTGTCACAGCACTGTGTTGTGGAGGTCCATGTGTCAGAGGTGGATGGCGTGGCCGGCGAGGCTGGTGAGGCTGGTGATGCTGTTCGCCCTCCGAGGAGGTCATGACTGCAGCTATGGCGGCCCCCATCCGGAAGATGTACATCTGAGGGGGTCCACAAGGTTGGTACATGTCTCTGGACCCTGGGGTAAGTGTGCAAGTTGGTGAATTTTCTTGTCAGGAGGAGGGTGGTGGAGGCCAAACTTTGTCCCAAGTGACAGATGGCCTCCTGCAATGAGTGAGGGTCTCCCCCCAACACCTGTCAAATGGACCTTTGCAGCTGCCACAGGCTGACAGCTGCAACACGTCCATTTGACCTGGGAGTGTTTCCCCCAGTATGGGAAACAGTCCCAGTTGTCTCTAAAATCCCACCCCTCCTCACATATTCACTTAATCAGGTCAGTTAATGACCTGAAATAGCTAAGTAAATACTGTTAAGTGGCACCCCGCTGGCTTTAATTGCCTGCGGGAGTCTCACATGCAGAGGCTGCGCGCGCACGTCTGTGGGGAACCCGGAAGTGGGCGGGTTGGTGCCGTGCTCCGGACCCGCTCTGGGATTCCCCGATTTTAGGAGCCCCCCCCACCCTGCCAAGAGCGCACCCGATAGTGGGTGCTAAAATGAAGCCCAAGGCCTCTTATTTGTTAATGCAAAAGGCCTAAAGTTTCAGGCGTGGGCACAGCTCGACGATATTTTGGCCTTTACCAATATGGCGGGCGGGGTACTTCCAACTCGTAATGTGTGTACACTTCCTGCCTGCCATATTGGAGATTTAGGAGGTAATTTAGCGCTCAAAAAACAGGCGTTGCGTGGCTGAATTTCTCGGCCAGTGGCTTAAAAACAGGAAAGTATGTGAATTGCTCATCATATGATTGGATTGCATTCAATTGCACCAAGTGCTACATCCACGTTACTGTAAACGCTAATCAACAGGCTTATTGTGGTACTGGTCATAATGAACATTCAGGACACGTAGCTTGGAACTGCTTGAATGTATTGTTCGACCAACTCTCACAGCACAGCCTGCATATTGCGGGTTATGAAGGTCTCACTTCCGACCTCGAGGGTAGATTTTCTTTTTATGTTAAACGGGTCAACACCCTGCCTAAAAATAGGCTGCAGAAGAATGCAGTACAAACGTGTTAGGCATTCATATGTGAACATCATCAATCAGAAATATACCTGACCGATCTCCTGCTTAGATATTTTCTTTCCTCTTGCCTCTAGCCTGTCAGTCCTTGGTCGAGCTATGCTAGTGTCAGTAACAAAACACGGAATGGATCAATACACTACAGTGGGGTTGATTTTAAACTCCCTTTGCCTGGCATTAATGGAGTGGTAATGGCCTCAAAATGGAGTCAGTCGCCTTTCCTTCCTGTTAACAGTGGCGATGCGCCCGGTACCATTTTAATTTGATTGGCACCACATCCACCACCCTAAACATTCACTCCCTTCACCACCTGTGCACAGTGTGCACCATCCACAGGAAGCACTGCAGCAACTCGCCAAGGCTTCTTCAACAGCACCTCCCAAACCCGTGACCTCTACCATCTAGAAGACAAGAGCAGCAGGTACATGGGAACAACATCACCTGCACGTTCCCCTCCAAGTCACACACCATCCCGACTTGGAAATATATCGCCGTTCCTTCATCGTCGCTGGGTCAAAATCCTGGAACTCCCTTCCTAACAGCACTGTGGGAGAACCTTCACCACACGGACTGCAGCGGTTCAAGAAGGCGGCTCACCACCACCTTCTCAAAGGCAATTAGGGATGGGCAATAAATGCTGGCCTCGCCAGCGATGCCCACATTCCATGAACGAATAAAAAAAAAGAGGCCTATCTCTGGGTGTACAAAGCGCCATCTGTTTAAGGCAATAGGCCTCTTTTAATATGGAAATCGGGGTCTAATGATATAAGTAAGACCCCGATTACCATTTAGATAGGAGCTGGTCAGAGCCTGTGTTGTGCAAGCTTCGACCAGTTCCACGGGCGACAGAAGAGAAGAGGCTCATCAAAGGTAAGTTTTGAATTATTTCTGTGGGCCTTGAAGGAGCAGGAATAATCAATCGAAAAGGGAATTCAGGAGAAAATTCTTTACCTGGAGAGTGGTTAGAATGTGGAACGCGCTATCAGGAGGAATAGTTGAGGCGACTAACATAGATGCAAATAAGGGAAAGCTAAATAAACACGAGGGAGAAAGGAACAGAAGGATATGCTGATAGGGTTAGATGAAGAGGGGTGGGAGGAGGCTCGTGTGGAGCATAAACACGGGCATAGACCAGTTGGGCCGAATGGCCTGTTTCTGTGCTGTACATTCTATGTCATTCTTTTAATGAGTGCACCTCCAGAACCCACAAAAATAATCTGCCCCATTTTCCTTTGCCGAATGTAGGTGAGGCCAGAGCCTCAAAATCACAGTGGCCACTTCGCCATGGGAACCAGCGGCCGACCAGCACTCTCTGCCGATCGGCAGCCCAAAAGTTAAAATAAACCCCAGTGAGTTTTCAGTTTTGGTCGAACTGTGTCGAGTTGAGGCATGTCCCATAAAAAGGGATCGCAAGTCAACTGAATCTCTTCTCAAACAGGTCCTTGTGCCCCATTATAGATCCTCACTACTAGCACTTTGGAAACAGATTCCTTACCTCTCCCAGGGACGCATGAAGGACAGACATTAAAGCCTTTCTGCTTTGGGCAATTGGGTGCAAATTGCGCCGGCTGGGTTACAGTTCGAGTTGTCGCTAAAATGCATTTGCATAATCACAAACGTAAAATCTTCCATGAACTATTGCAATTCGGCAGCTTAACAGAGCGTAATCTTTTCTTTTTCTTTGCAATTAAAAAATATTCATTGATGTATTGAAGAGTGGTAACCTAGTTCAGTTTTATTAATACAGCTGAAAATGGGTCTTATCACAAATAATAAGCATTTTTAATAAGTGTCTAGTCCTCCACCTATGAGTAACCTGATTTTAAATCACTGAAAATGACTTAAAAAAACTATACTGAACCATTTACTACTTTCATTGGTGTACACTAGTCAGTTTCTTAGTAAATTAAATATTTTTTAATATGTAGAAACAATTAAAACATGCCTATTAGTGCCTGTGTGCCTAAGAAAACGAGTTTAATTTGAAGACCTTCCTCGAACCGCCGCAGACGGGTGCAATCGGCAGAAACTCGCAATCCTCATTAGTTCAATTGGGGGGGAGGGGAATGGCCAGTTTTGTAGGCGGGGCTGGCCTCAGCGAAATGATTTTTGAACCACCAGAAAAGATCGCAGAAACTCGAATTACGCTGGACGTAATTTATGCCCAGCATAAATCCCAGTAAATCGATTTTAGCGCAATCTAGCGGAAACTCTACCCCCAGAAATCTAAGCAGACAAGAAAAAATAACACATTATTAAAAAGGGACAGAATTCCTTTTTAACACATTACAATTAAAAATGAATCCCGGCCACTAACAGTCAACATACAGCTGCCTATGTTAAAAATGCATCTGTACCCTCTTATTTCTTATTTCACATTGTTTTTGCTATTCTTTTCTAGTTTCAGTGAAGCAGTCCAATGTTTATCATCACAGAGAAATCCCCAGAAATAAAACCGATCATATTCCACTTCAGCTCCTTCTTTACCCGAGGCAGTCTTTATGCTGAACTATACAAACAACACATTTCAGATCATGGAGTGGTTTTAACAGCCAGTAGGTTTGTCACTGAGACTGTAGTATGCAGCAGCTACATGCCTTTGTGATTTCAGCAATCGATTTTAATTAGTACTAGTCATGGACTAGACTAGTACTAGTCATCGCCTGTGACACTGCTCATGGTGAGTTAGAGGACATGCTGTTCTATAATGTGGGTCTGCTGAGCTGCAACAGCAAACGGTCAGAGTAATTTGCATCTATCCTTCTTTACCAAATATTTTTCCATATATGTGGATCTATATATTCTTGACTTCTGAGAGAATAAATATAATTGAGAGAAATGTAGCTGGTGCAACCATTTAGAATCCATTACAAAATATAAAGACCTGCTCTGCATTTATTCTATCACAGGCCACCCCCACTCTCCAATTTTCTCCTCAGCTGTACCTTGATCTATCTCATACTTGAAGATTTTCCATTGCTGATCAATCAAGCTCTTTGCTAACTTTTCTGCCCAGTTATTTTAAGACAGTTCTCTTCTTATCTTGTTTTTATGCAGTCCAGCTATCTTATCTTTGACTCTTCATTACCCTTTTCTATTCTTACATTGACCATAACTATGTTGTGGCTGGTATTCCCCACTTGTTCTACTTTTGCATTACTTGGCTGCTTTTCTTGTTGGACTAGAAGCACACCCATCTAGGTAGTTCTGGTTCATTTTGAAAAGCACTCCCACTTTGACCACACGGATTATTTTTATTCCTATATCTTCACTATAAAAAAATTGTCATATTTCAACCAAGAATTATACTATTCCTGTCCTATTTCTTAACTCTATTCATATAGATCCTTTCCCCAATGCAATCCCATAGGAAATCCTTATATTTTGGTGCTATGATAGAACAACACCGCTACTCCCACCCCCTTTTTTCCTATTTTGTATCCAAGAATTTTCAGCCCTCACTCCTTCCTAGCTTAAGCCACATCTCTGTTACTGCTATTACAGCATATCCCCCATAGCAATTTGTTTCTCCAGTGTACTAACTTTATTACAACACTTTGTGCATTTACATGCATACAGCTCAAATGTCCTTCTGTCTGTTTGGCATTCTTATTCATTTACCTCCCTCTTCTGTCTTCTCTGTTTTTCTCTTTTAACTTTCTTACACTCCTTGTTCTCTTTTCTTTTTCCTCATCTTGTTTTTTCTTCTTTCTCCTTGCCCTATTAGTTTATACCCTCCCCAACAGTCTCCAGTAAAGACTGTTCCCAGCCTTATTCAGGTAAAGCCCGTCCATCCTGTACAGCCCACTCCTATGAAAGAAAGAACAAACTTGCATTTATATAGCGCCTTTCATGTTCTCAGGATGTCCCAAAATGTTTCACAGCCAATGAAGTACTTTTGAAGTTTATTCACTGTTGTGGTGTAGGTAAACTCAGTTGCCAATTTGCGCACAGTATGGTCCCACAAACAGCAACAAGATAAATAACCAGATAATCTGTTTTAGTGATGTTTGTTGAGAGATTGAAGCTAATGTCCCAGGAATCTGAACCGTTCCCTCCTACACCGTCTCTTCAGCCACGCATTTAACTATTCATATGCTGATTTACACACAGCACTGGGACTAATCCTGACATTACTAAACTGGAGGTCTTGTCCTTTAAACAGTCTCCTAATTGCTAAAACTCCCTTAGCAGGACCTCAGTCCTATTTCTTCCTATGTCATTGGTTCCAACATGAACCATGACTTCTGGCTGCTTCCCTTTCCTCTCCAAAATCGTTTGTAGACGCTCCATGATATTCCTTAACCTGCACCTGGGAGGCAACACACCATTTGGGATTCTGGATTGTGTTGGTAAAAGTGCCTGTCTGTTCCCTTGACAACGGAATCTATTATTACCACTGGCTCCCTTTGCTTTTATTGGTAGATTTTCGTAAAAGTTTATGCTTTGTTTGTTGTTTCTATAACTACTTGGTAGTCCCTCATTGGTGTTTTTTTTAATGCAGTTTCTTACTTTTGACTCGTTACCCACATTGATTTTGACCTTCTCTATCTCTTCAGTTGTGATTTGTTGCTCTTTTCCGAATATGTTATTTCAACCAATTAGCTCTAAGTCTGACAGAAATTTGCATATAAATAGGCATGATGCTGAAGAGTGACGACAAAGTGTGACAAATAAAACACACGTGAGACACAATGGCCTCGAAAATCTGTGGAGGGCTCGTTCTGGTACAAGTGCTCAACGATGACCATACGTGGCCTCCGCCATTGGCTCCATCAAAGTTCACAGAGAGAGGCCATGACTAGTGGACCTCGAGAAGCCTGAGTTTTGAATTTGTGGACTCAGAGAGCCATCACTTGGCTGAATAGACTCAACAAGGTGATGGTCTACAGCCCCTACCATGCATTTGTGCTTACAGCTCCCAGGATTTTTTTTTATAATCAACATTAAGACTGGAAATTCGCAGAGCATACGTAAGCTCCACACCTCTCCTTCTCTCTGGTGTATCAATCAAAAATAACCGAGCATTAAAACCCACAGGGCAAACAAATTTTTAGGAATCACGTAAGTAACCAGAATTTGGACAACCTCAGAACAAGGTAAGGCCTGAACTCTTCAACTTTTTCTGAGTCAACTTTGAAAGCAAAGACTGTGGCCCTGAGTTTCTGCCCCTGCACCGTCATAACTTCATCGGAAGTGCGATGGAAACCCTTGGCAGAAAGTCCGAGGAAATTCAGGGCTCTATGCATACTATATCCTAGCTGATGTCCTGAAACCACAGTTAGCAAGCAAAGTAAGAAAGCCGAACACAGATCCAAATTTTTTTTTAAATCAAACAATCAGCAATCACCCATATAAACAATGGCAGGTTTTGGAAAGACTATTCAAGTTCAGAGAGGCACCAAACAAAAGTCTTGAATATGGTCATATATATTTAAACAAAATCTTTTGATAATAGTAAGTACAATTGCAGAGATGTTTGGTCCAGGGAGAAAGATGCAAATTAGTTTAACCTTACCTTGAGTTTTATATATTTCTCGGCTTTCACTATAAAAACCTACAACCTAAACAAATGGACAGTAAAGGCTAATATGCCCCCCCATATTATGTGCAGAGATTTATTTATGTGAGAGTGACATGCAGCAGCTACGCATTTATTTATTTATTTTCCAGAAACCAATCAGGATCTCTTATTTCATTGTGTCTCGGGGTGGGGAGTCTCTTACAAATTCTCTCAGTGGAGATGTGTACCCTTCATTTCTACAGGAAGTGCCTCCCTTGCATCACACCCTCTGACTCATCATGAACGATGCCATTGGAGTTCTGCCTGTGTAAACGTTTTGCAAACAGTGCACACTTCCTGTAACACTTTAACATCGTCCTTTCTTTATCGCATTTTGTAGACTCGCTCAAAGTAAAACAGCTGCAAATCAGATTAGGGGGAGCGATTTTGAACTCATGATTGCCCCGTTTGTGCTCAAAAATGGGCCGGGTAGCAGCCTGAAAATAAAGCAGCTGCCAGTTGTGCCCATTTACTGCAGCTTTTACATGCGATCTGATTTTTGGGCAGGCGTGAATACTGGCAGCTGGAGCTCCCGCCCGAAACATGCGGTAACTTCATGAACACATGCAATTAGCAGTCAAGTGACATCTCTTAGACTCCAATGCCATTTCCCGTCCTCATTGACCAACGACTGCCAGGTCCCACACCATGCATGGTACTGGTCAGAGGGCAGCCATTTGGAGCAATACTTAAAGGGATCCTCTGCTGTATTCAGGTAAAGCTGTCTAGCACTTTTGGAGATATTTTTCTTGCAGTAGCTTGTGGCTTCTTGAAAAAAATTCTGCCACTATTTGTTTCTTCAGCAACTGAAATTACTATGTGTGACATAGAAACATAGAAACATAGAAAATAGGAGCACGAGTAGGCCATTCGGCCCTTCGGGCCTGCTCCGCCATTCAAAATGATCATGGCTGATCGTCTAACTCAGTACCCTGTTCCCGCTTTTTCCCCATATCCCTTGCTCCCTTTAGCATGAAGAAATATATCTATCTCCTTCTTGAATACATCTAATGACTGGGCCTCCACTGCCTTCTGTGGTAGAGAATTCCATAGGTTCACCACCCTCTGAGTGAAGAAATTTCTCCTCATCTCGGTTCTAAAGCATTTCCACCATCTACAAGGCACAAGTCAGGAGTGTGATGGAATACTCTCCACTTGCTTGGATGAGTGCAGCTCCAACAACACTCAAGAAGCTCAACACCATCCAGGACAAAGCAGCCCCTTTGATTGGCACCCCATCCACCACCCTAAACATTCACTCCCTTCACCACTGGCGCACAGTGGCTGCAGTGTGTACCATCCACAGGATGCACTGCAGCAACTCGCCAAGGCTTCTTCGACAGCATCTCCCAAACCCGCGACCTCTACCACTTAGAAGGACAAGAGCAGCAGGTACATGGGAACAACACCACCTGCATGTTCCCCTCCAAGTCACACACCATCCCGACCTGGAAATATATCGCCATTCCTTCATCGTCGCTGGGTCAAAATCCTGGAACTCCCTTCCTAACAACACTGTGGGAGAACCTTCACCACCTGGACTGCAGCGGTTCAAGAAGGCGGCTCACCACCGCCTTCTCAAGGGCAATTAGGGATGGGCAATAAATGCCGGCCTTGCCAGCGACGCCCACTTCCCATGAATGAATTTTTAAAAATACCCCGTATCCTGAGACTGTGACCCCTGGTTCTGGACTCCCCAGCCATCGGGAACATCCTCCCTGCAACTAGTCTGTCTAGTCCTGTTAGAATTTTATATGTTTCGATGAGATCACCTCTCATTCTTCTAAACTCTAGTGAATATAGGCCTAGTCGACCCAGTCTCTCCTCATACCTCAGTCCTGCCATCCCAGGAATCAGTCTGGTAAACCTTCATTGCACTACCTCCATGGCAAGGACATCCTTCCTCAGATAAGGAGACCAAAACTGCACACAATACTCCAGATGTGGTTTCACCAAGGCCCTGTATAACTGCAGTAAGACATCCCTGCTCCTGTACTCAAATCCTTTTGCAATGAAGGCCAACATACCATTCGCCTTCCTAACTGCTTGCTGCACCTGAATGCTCGCTTTCAGCGACTGGTGTACAAGGACACCCAGATCTCGTTGCACCTCCCTTTTTCCCAATCTATCACCATTCATATTATAATCTGTCTTTCTGTTTTTACAACCAACGTGGATAACCTCACATTTATCCACGTTATACTGCATCTGCCATGTTCTTGCCCACTTACCCAACTTGTCTAAATCACATTGGAGCCTCTTTGCATCCTCCTCACAGCTCACAGTCCACCCAGCTTTGTGTCGTCTGTAAACTTGGAAATGTTACATTTAGTTCCCTCATCCAAATCATTGATATATATTGTGAATAGCTGGGGCCCAAGCACTGATCCCTGCGGTTCCCCACTAGTCACTGCCTGCCACCCGGAAGAAGACCAATTAATTCCTACTCTCTGTTTCCTGTCTGTCAACCAATTCTCAATCCATGCCAGTATACTCCCCCCAATCCCATGTGCTTTAATTTTGCACACTAACCTCTTGTGTGGGACCTTATCAAAAGCCTTCTGAAAATCCAAATACAGCACATCCACTGGTTCTCCCCTATCTATTCTACTAGTTACATCCTCAAAAAACTCCAGTAGATTTGTTAAGCATGATTTCCCTTTCATAAACCCATGCCGACTTTGTCCAATCCCGTTAATGCCTTCCAAGTGTTCTGTTATCACATCTTTTATAATAGACTCTTGCATTTTCCCCACTACTGATGTTAGGCTAACTGGTTGGTAATTCCCTATTTTTTCTCTCCCTCCTTTTTTAAATAGTGGGGTTACATTTGCCACCCTCCAATCTGTAGGAACTGTTCCAAAGTCCATAGAATTTTGGAAGATGATGACCAATGCATTCACTATTTCCAGGGCCACTTCCTTTAGTACTCTGGGATGTAGATTATCAGGCCCTGGGGATTTGTCAGCCTTTAGCCCCATTAATGTCCCTCGCACTATTTTTTTACTAATACTGATTTCCTTCAGTTCCTCCCTCTCACTAGACCCTTGGTTCCCTAACATTTCTGGCAGGTATTTGTGTCCTCCTTTATGAAGACAGAACCAAAGTATGTGTTTAATTGTTCTGCCATTTCTTTGTTCCCCATTATAATTTCCCCCATTTCTGACTGTAAGGGACCTACATTTGTCTTCACTAATCTTTTTCTCTTGACATATTTATAAAAGCTTTTACATTCAGTTTTTATGTTCCCTGCTAGTTTACTCTCATACTCTATTTTTCCCCTCTTAATCAATCTCTTTGTCCTCCTTTGCTGAATTCTGAACTGCTCCCAATCCTCAGGCTTGCCTCTTTTTCTGGCAATTTTATATATCTCCTCTTTGGATCTAATACTATCCCTAATTTATTTTGTAACCACGGTTGAGTCACCTTTCCTGTTTTATTTTTGCTCCAGCCAGGAATGAAGAATTGTTGTAATTCCTGCACACGTTCTTTAAATATTAGCCATTGCCTATCCACCGTCATCCCTTTTAGTAAAGTTCCCCAATCTATCATAGCCAACTCGCACCTCATACTTTCGTAATTTCCTTTATTTAGATTCAGGACCCTAGTTTCGGATTCAACTACTTCACTCTCCATCTTAATGAGGAATTCTATCATGTTATGGTCGCTCTTCCCTAAGGGGCTCCACACAACAAGATTGTTAATTAATCCTTTCTCATTGCACAAAACCCAGTCTAGGATCGCCTGTTCTCTAGTTGGTTCCTCAACGTGTTGGTCTAGAAATCCATCATGTACACACTCCAGGAATTCCTCCCCCACAGTATTATTGCTACTTTGGTTTGACCAATCTACATGTAGATTAAAGTCACCCATGATTATAGTTGTACCCTTCTTGTATGTGTCTCTAATTTCCTGTTTAATGCCCTCCCTTACATCTCCACTACTGTTTGGGGGCCTATAGACAGCCCCCACCAATGTTTTCTGCCCCTTGGTCTTTCTTAGCTCCACCCATACAGATTCCACACGTGATTTCCTCCTTTACCAACAACGCTACCCCACCTCCTTTCCCTTTTTGCCTGTCCTTCCTAAATATTGAATACCCCTGGATGTTCAGTTCCCATCCTTGGTCACCCTGCAGCCATGTCTCCATAATCGCAACTATATCATAATCGTTAATATCTATCGGCGCGGTTAATTCATCTACCTTATTGCAAATGCTGTGTTTGTGTGTGTGCAGGCTTGTGTGTTTGTTTGTGCTTCTAAGTGTGTGCTTGTGCTTACGTTTGTATGTGTTCCCAAAGCACAAGTGAAATGTTGCTTTGCATGTCTAGTCAGAAATTAATTTATTCATATTTATTGTTTTCTAGATCAGTAAACCATTGTCTCATACCTGTACTGCTATTACAGCCATCCTGAGTGTTGAAGCTCATGCTGTTATACAACTTGTCCATCTCTCTGTGACATGATTTACTGATACTGTCACAGGGGCGTTATTGACTTGTGTCTTTGTTATGATAACCATGAAATTACTGTGACCAATGTTATAATATGAGTGCTTAATAGGCAGGTTAATACCTCTGTTAAAACAGTGGAGAGAGGAGCATGTTAATTGTTTATACAATACCATCACTGAATGTAATTTGCAGGCCAATGTATTTCGTCACTATCCCCTCCATTGTAATTCCCCCTCGGTTTTCCTATTAATATTAGAAAATAGACTTAGAACATAAACACAACAGAAAATAAATACACTCAACTGAAAATGAACATTTTTGATTCAAAGCACGAGGCAATCTGAATATATTTTGGAACTGATCCTTAGAAGTTAATGACTGGGAAAATCACGCACAAAACTGTTACTGACCATTAGAAAGCAATCATGCTGTCATATTACTGAGATAATTTGGATAAATGTAAGGTTCAAATCCCTCAAACAAGGGCTTAATGCAATGCTCATGTTGGTAGCTAACCTTGTAAAGGATAGAACCTGTACTACATTTATTAGTTATGTTTACTGTTAATCAGTTTCTCTAATATATTCTGTTGATTGATTACAAAATTCTGAAGTATTCTAAAATGTTTATCATATAGCATTTTGTGTTAACAAAACTAAATTAATAGATACAGCTAGAGGGCCAACACTTCAACCTTCACTCTAGTCTCGCAGGGCTCCATCGCGAGACTGCGGCTTGTCAAAATTACCTCAAATGTAAAAGGCAATGAATAATCAAAGAGTTCGACTCCCAAATATTCAATTTAGTACACTAACAAAGAGAAGATACTATGTGGAAGAGGAAGAGGCAGTTTCTACATCTGCATCCACCTTATTACTCTCCCACGGGTAACTAATGTTTTCCTTCATCACTGTGACAGGAATGGTTATGTTCCTGACTATACTGCCTAATGTGCGAAATATTTCTTTCTACTTGCCATTACAGGCGGTCACAACCTCACCTGAATCTCCAGAGAGAGGAGCAGTCTTCATCTGGCTGCTAGCAAGAGGGAAAAATAATTACCTTACAGGAACAATATTTCTCTCCATCTGCCATGTAGGATCTTAAAGATATATCTTTGATTCGACCCGATCGTTAGTAATAAGTCATAGAGAAGTGAGATTATTATTATTTTTATAAAGCTGTGATTGGTTGGTGTCACAACCTACCTTTGCTCCCTGGCAAGAAGAATGATAATTTTTCTGGATTGCACAAAATAACCCTGATTAAACACTGCATTTCAGTTACTATTGGTGAACAAGCAAGCAACTTCGAACTAAATGCTAACCTATCAAATTGAATGTTTTCAAATGTAATCTTTTCCTTCCTTTTCTCCCCTCCTCTCCTGAAGGCGTGGCTTCTTGCTGGGATACAGATCCACAGGCACCACAGGCCCGAATGTACCTCCTCCAAGAACCCATTCTTCATGTGAGTCCAGGATCATTTAAATCTGCAGATGCTGGAGGAGCAAGTGCCACATTTTCGTTGAAAACTAAGATATCTGTTGAAGAAGTGACTGAGAAGGAAGATCTGGATACTCAGTCCTTAACCACTTAAAATTTGACTGGTAAACAAAGCAAAAATTCCGTCCTTAAATTATCCCTTTATCAGATCCAAGAAAATAACTAATATCTGACTAATAATAGAAAATCAGAGCTGAAAAGATTGGTCAGCTCCTGTTATATTTTGTACAGGAAGCCATCTATTTGATGCCAAAAGAACAACTTTGCGTCTGTGCTCAGAGTATGCACTGGTTTACACTCTTTTTTCATTTTATCTCATTTTTGTCCTTCCTCTCCTGAAGGTACTGACTCATGATGGAATGTAAGGTTGGATTGCACAAATTAAACTGGATGGAAATTCTACAGGGTACACTGATCTCTACATCCCAATTCCCGATATGTGCTTCCGGTACATGAAGCCCCATGCTGAGAATGAAAATTCATAAAACCTACCCTATGGTTCCATGTCTGCTGACAACTCTCCAATATCTCGACCAAGTATGCATTCTTCACATGTGAATCTAGATAGTAAGTATCAGCAGGCTACTCAAACATGGGAATATCATTCGCTGAGGACTACAGAAAAGTGGGGTAAACAGCTATCAACCAGAGCAGACACCGAGGTTCTGACAATATTGGCAAGGCCATCTCGTGATCCAGAAAAAACAGGACATTCACCACAGGCCACAAATAGGGTCCCCTTTGAGGAGCAGCAAGTGTGTCCCTGTGCTTGCTCCTCCCACTGAAGTGACACATGGAAGAAGCAGGAGATGGGGAAGTAAACTATACACACCCTACACTATCACCAACGGTAAGCACCAAGAAAGCCAATGTTGATGCAGACACAAATATATGGAATAGAAAAATAAACTGATTGGATTGGACCTTTCTTGGAATATTTGGTCAATAGTTTCTTGGCCAGAAGGAATATATGACTATTGATGGTGAAGGCAAATATGTAGGGATGGTAGTGAAGGCAGAGAGGACCATAGAATTGTTCATGTTGGAGTTGTAGGGCCTCTTTTTATGTAAAGTCTGGTCAAACAGTCCTTGCACACAAGTTTGTCTGGCGTCAGCCGGGGCCACCTCTTCTTCCTTGTCTTCCAGCTGCTCTTCCTCTTCTTCCACCTCCTCCATTTCTCTTTTTCCTCTGCAGGCAAGGATACATGCTCTTCCAGCCCAATTAGTTGCATGGCATCAATGATGATAAGGCTGAAGTGACCTACTTAATGCATTAGTGTACAGACATCCAATTTATCTAACAAATGCCAGCAGTAGGATTAATGTTCAATGTAGTGGTAACTTTAACTAGAACAGGAAGGGCTGCACCTGTGCTGGAGACCATGTGCAGGTCAGGTTGCAGTAAATGGTATAACTATGTGACTGCCAACTGCCAAAACGTAGACAGATCTCTTCTGACATAGGAACCAATGGGGACGATCATAGGAAAGGGTGCGTGGCAACTGTAGAGGATTCCTCAGTGAGAGAGATCCTTCACACAGTGGGAGCATCTCTCTTGAATGTTCGCAATACTGCTATGTCTTTGGATTCTAATCTCCAAAAGGTTCTCATGTCTGATAACCTCCAATTTAAATATTGTAATGAATATTAGAATCTATGCGAGGACTTTCAGCAGCCTTAAAAGCCCAGCCAGAACAGTTGTGTGATTTGGGTGGGGATTCAGTGACATGGATCCCTGTCTGATTTCCCGGGCCTTGCATCCCAAATCTCAATCAGCTGGAACAATCCCACTGATGGGAAATGATACCCTTGTGTGTGTGTGTGTGTTTGTGTGTGTGGGGGGGAAGTGGGGGGGGAATGTTGCCGTCTCATGAAGGCATGCATTTTGCAGTGAGGTTATAGCTATGTACAAAATTAGTAGTTGCTATAAAAATGCTTGTCAGTGAAACATAAACATCTGCTGCTCTCAGAATGAATTGAGCCATTCTGGCTTAATGGGCCTAGGATGAGACAATTGACCCACATTGCCTCCGCGTGAAATAGACTTTAAGCTACAACCTCCACAAACTGGCCCATCTGGCTTTAATACAGATCTTGAATGCCTGGCCCATTAACAACTAAGCATTTTTTCTAAGTGGCTTCAGCCTATGTTTTTCTAAAAATGGTGTGAGTTCACTTTAAAAAAAACTAAACCTAAAACATAATTCATTCCTAATTCTCTTTGTGAAGGAAAGAATCATCAAAAACTCTGAACTGTGACAGTGCCACAAACTGATTTTTACATTTTAAACAGACAGAGCAGCCAAATGATGAGTTAGGGCCCAGACATCAGGGGCTCAATTTTAATCTTAAATTGCGGGGGCGGGGGGGCTGCGAAAATTGCAGAAATGCAGAGCGGGTTCGGAAACCGGCTCCAACCCACCGACTTCCGAGTTTCCCACTGACGCACCTGTGTGCGCGCGAGTGTCCCAAATCTGGAAGTCCCGCCGGCAATTAAAGCCGGCGGGGCGATAGTTAAAGAACCAAATGTACCTCATTGAGGTACTTAAGGCACTTTACTTGTGACATATTAGGTAGTTAGAACCGTTTTTAACTTACCTGGGCGGCTTTCCCACGGCTTCTGATTCACGTCTGGTGAAAACTTTCCCCTCCCCCGATTTTCCCCTTCCCCCCCCACCCCGATCTTACACTCCCCGCCTCCCCCCCCCGATCTTCCCCTTCCCCCCCCCCCCCTCCATCTTCCGTTCCAGCACCGGATGACGTCTCGCTCTATCTCTTTCTCTCCCCCACCTCGCGTTGCAGCTCATGTCGGCAGCCAGCCTATCAGTCATGCTGGCTGCCGGGCGCGAAACCCAGAAAGAACTTTAATCACCATCAATTACACTATGATCGCGTCGGAAGCAGTAAGATTTTTTTATTCGGGTTTGCCATGCGCACCTTCACCGCCCCCCTCCCCTCGTCCCCCACCTCGTCAACCCGCCACCATTTCAAAATTGAGCCCCAGGAGACTAACATTAAACTATTTGTTGTCATGAAGACAGTGCAGCTACTAAATTGACTACAATAACCACGCATCATCGGATGTGATACGAGCTATTGCAGTGCAGACAGAGTTACAGAGACACCTCTGTTCAGCATAGAGAGTCACTGACAAAGGCAGAAAAAATGATAAAGACACAATATTAAGACTGATAATGACCGTAATGGCATAATTGAGTTTGGGCATTATGACCATTACCATCTCAGAGGCTCTCATTATATCCATTCGCCTAACTCAGGCTGGGTAATGGCCGCTTTGCCCTCCAGAATGACGCTGTTGCTCTATTGCCAGCTGTTAAAGAAGCTGCATTAACACTCAGAGATACGGCAACAGATTTGTTTGTTTCCCATGAATGACCCGTGCTTCATATCAGTCACCAGAGTATTTTCAATGAAGGATGACGTCTACTGGAAAAAGTCCAACTCCATCCTCTCCTGATTTAAGGATATCTAGAATATTCCAAAAATTAAAAATAAATAAGAAATTTAAGACAAAGCGTATTGTTTTGCGATAACGGAGCCCAGTTTCCAAGTACCTGCTGGTGACGGGGAGCACCATCTGGCAACAGTGCCTATTGGAAAATTGTGAGTGTGCGGCCCATGATTTTCTTCTAATTCATTTCAATACTTTGCTAGTGGGTGAGGTTTCCCACCACCAGCATGTATTCAGAAAATTAGCCCCATGTATCAATTTTACGTGAAGGGTTTACGGGATTACAAATATAGGCCCCGAATTTACTCGAGGGTCCAGTTGGACTCTCACCGTATCTCTGGTGGGAGTCTGGTGGAACGCTCTTGAAAAAGACAGCGAGTCAGTTTTGCTAGGTCTGTATCAACCAGGGGAGGTCACGGTCAGCCCTGTAAGAGGCAGAACCTCCGCCTGCCCCTTACAAGGCCAATGATGCTGTGGGGAGCAGAGCCGGGGCGGGGACTCCCTATGATAGGTTCTCCTACTGCCATGGCTCAGAAAGGACCCAGCATATTACTGGAGGTTGGGGATAAAGGGAGATGGATGGGGTCTCAGGCTTGTAAAATGAGGGTTAAAGGCCAGTCACATTCTGCCATTTCCGGAAATAGTTTCTTTAAAATGACCTGTTTGAATTTTGACCACGGCAACCAAAATTTTGTTAAGGGTATAGCATTCAGTGCTCACCTTCCCTTGAAATTTTTGGATGCCGAAGGGAATGGACGAAGGGTAGCGGGTGGTTTACAAGTACCAGTGGTGGTCTGCCATTATTTATAAACCCAGTTTCAGCTATATGGGAATGTCAACATCAACATGCATTTATATAGTGCCTTTAACATAGAAAAAACATCCAATGCATTTCACAGAAGCATAATCAGACAAGAAATGACACCGAGCCAAAGAAGGGGATATTAGGAGGGGCGACTAAAAGCTTAGTCAAAGATGTTAGTTTTAAGGAGGGTCTGAAAGGAGGAGAGAGAGAGAGGTGGAGAGGCAGAGAGGTTTAGGGAGGGAATTCCAGAGCTTAGGGCCTAAACAGCTGAAGGCACGGCCGCCAATGCTGGGGCGAAGGGGTTGGGGAATGAGGGACGTTTGGTGGTAAAGCCATGAGAGCTCATGGAGTCCAGAGTTACACAACAGTCCAGCAGCTTTCACTATCATTTTTCTGGTCCCAGTCCACAAATGACCAGATTTATTGAATTCAGTTTCACTACTTGTCATGATGGATTTGAACTCACAACTTCAGGGTTGCTAGTCCAGTACCATAAACACAAACCTATCATATCCATTCTGAATAGTAAAACTTTAAAGGGAATAGGGGTTCAGATACACAATTCTTTAACATGTGAGGGTTTTTTTTATAAGCTACAGATAGATAAGTCTTGTGTCTAACATGTGTTCATCACAGAATAGAATCATAGAAATTTACAGCACCGAATGTGAGTGGCCTTTAATATATGGGCAGGCTGACTGCACAGCACGATTCATGCGTAAAACTCAGGAAATTGAGCAACAGCTCATTAACATTAAATTGACTATAGAAATGAGATCTAAAATGCCATCTGTAAAATAGCACACTGCTCCAGTGCTGCAGGGTATTGGTGAAATGAGACACTCTGCCGTTTCCCAGCCCCCACACACCCAAATTGTGCCAGTGGGACAGACCTGCCTGTTGAAAAATCAGCCCCTATGTGTTTTTTGTCATTCACAACTAATCACGTGCAACTTCAACCCCCCCTTCCCCCGTTTGATCTGGCTATATTCTCCATATTAACAGCGGCTAAAAAGTCAGTTGTAAGTTCTTTCATTTCATAGAATTTACAGCACAGAAACGAGCCATTTGGCCCGACAATTTCAGGGTGTAATTTGTCAGCAGGGTGGGACATTCAACACCAGAAACTAGAAACAACAGGAATTGGGTTGGGTCTGGGCTGATGGTGGGTTCAGAACGTGTCATGGTTAACACTGTGGGGGGGAGGGGGTGGAGTTGCCTTAATTATGGGAATGCAGCTGTGACCTGTATCTTTCAGTCAGTACAACAGGCCTTGCAAAACTTTTGCTTTTAAACTAAGCTTTGCACATTCCGCAGCAGGATGGATTAAATAATCATCAATTTTGCTAGCAGTGTATGAATTTAGGTCGGAAACGACATAAGTTTAATGTCATTAATGCTAATAGATTCGGACCAGAGGGAAGCTTCTGAGGCAATACAGTGGGCGCCCGCCATCTTGATTTTTAAATTGTTAATTTATACAATATTAACCCTTTATTGTGAAAAAAGGAAAATATAGCCCAAAGTTAGCAGATTTATCTGTCTGATTTGTTGAGTGATGACTGACGGCACCAAATTAGCAGAATGACAGGTGTTGACTGACAGATAATATTTTTTTGAATAGTCTATCAAATGAACCTGTCAGCCTACCTTTACTTTAACAGCTTCTGCTATTCAGAACAGTAAATTGCTGGTGTAAATTAACATAGCTGCAACAGCTCAGCCTGCCTCATTTTGACTCAGATTCTGCAGTAACTCTTTACAAACCATTTCCTTACAACATGGAAATGTGTATCTAACTTAATGGCTTATAATTTTACTTTCAGGCAAAGTCACGAGTAGAAATATGGCGTGCATGATTCGTGTCAGCCAGTAAGTGGATTGAACCCGCTGTTGGCTCTGGAATCATCCTAATTACAATATTTATGAGAAGCTCCAGGCATTATGAATGCCACCGATTGGAAGCTCGACATTTTGGGGACAGAAACTAGTGTGCTACGACAGGATTTAAAGGTCTGCAGCAGCTTAAAGGGGCCACCACAGCCCAAAATTGGTTACGTGGCAGATTAAAAATTGTGCAGTTAAAGAATGTCTGTGAGGTCTGCAAGGCCTGTAAAAGGACAGTGGGTCCCATGATTCTCTGATGAAACTGTCAAAGTGCTTCTACAAGAAGTTAGGCAGAAGAGAGAGCCACTGTTTGTTTGGATCAGAGCGGCGCAGACTCCTAAAGAGAGCAGAACAACAAGAGTGATAGAAGGTGGCCAGTGCCAATACAACCACCCCACATATAGCAACCCAGTGCCTGAAAAAAGTTTAAGGACCTTACCAGGGCAGACAAGGTAAGACAATCCAAACATGGAACTGTACTAACCATGTCAGCCACTTACAGTGACCTGCCTTTAATCTTTCAAAGTGCTTGAATTGCTAACCATCAATGTCCAGGAGGCAGCATGGTGCCCTTACATTCCCAGCCTTCACCTGCAAGTATTCCTTCACTCACAATCTGTAATCACCTCCCTAAAAGCCTCACATGGAATCTAATTGTTAGCACATGCACTTGTCATCACGCTTATTATGAGCTGCATGCTGACAGCTAGGTTTTACTGCATCTCATGGTAACTAAAGGTAATTCTCACATTTGCATTTTTGTTTAAAGAAGAAGACAGCCCATATTAGCAGAGAGAGAATGGCAACAGGCGTTCCCGCCTAAACCTCTACCCTCACACTCCCTACAAGGAAGAAGCATTGCAGATCCTGGAGAAGGAGGCTGTACAAGGTGTCAGAGACGGAGCAGTGGGATAGTAGGTGCCAGTTGCAGGTTTATGATTACATTCTGCTTTTCTTTCTCTTCCTATCATACCGCACGTTCCCGGTCAGCAAACTATATCATGAAACCCTCATGCCACTCTGTAATAAATCTAAATTTGAACATTCTTAAATATACATATCTTTCAGAGACAAGGACCTAAAATGAAGAATTATTCAGATGATCTAATCCCCAGGACAAATAACATCTGCAGAATTGCTATCTATTTGAAGCATGGCAGACACCAAAGCTGATGACTCATTAATGGAGACCAACTAATACCTGGTTTTATGTTTAATTGGATGTGAAATGCTGACATGTAACTTCATCGGAAATCTCAAACAGAGTGACAGTGCATAGCGGCAGAATGTCACGCATTAATAAAGAGTATCTAAGCCTCTCCCGATGGCATAGTGGGGAAATGCACTGCTCAGCTGCAGCACAAAGCCATATAGACTAGATTGAATCTCCAGTCTGCAGTCTTTTAACTCATTTCAACCAGGGTCACCACTTCTGGTGCAACATTTTGCCTTAGATCTTCTGGGCTACAAAGAGGCAAAATTAACCAGTTTGTCTGCTCTTCATTGCTATCCAATGAGTATTGGGTGAGCAAAGCAACAGACTCAGCTGTGATGCTCCACAATCAAATAACATACCCAACGCCTGGGTCACATGTGAAGAATGGTCGCTTGAGTGAGGTACTGAAGGATTGCTGGTGTCTACGAGATGGCACTTCAGCAAAAGTCAGCGCCTTTAGATCAAATGCGGAGAAAATTAGGGGGAAAAAGAGACTATAAATTGACATTCACTATTGGTGAGCTAGAAATGTGTGCTAATTTACCTTAAATTGTACTGCACAGGGGACAATTTGGGATCTGAGGTGAAACATTGAAATTTACTTTATTAGTGAAAATAAACGTGGGCCCCTTAGAGGCAGAGACAAGAGAAATTATAATGGGGAATAAGGAAATGGCAGAGATGTTAGGCAAATATTTTGTATCTGTCCTCAAAGTAGAAGAAACAAAAACCATACCAGAATAATGAGAGTAACTTAAAGTAATTAAGATTAGTAAAGAAAAAATACTGGAGAAATTAATGGGATTAAAAGCTGTCAAATCCCCAGGATCTGATGGCTTACATCCCAGGGTTCTAAAAGAGGTGGCTGCAGAGATAGTGGATTCATTGGTTTTGATCTTTCAGAATTCCCTAGATTCTAGAACAGTGCCTGTGGATTGGAAGGTAACAAATGTAATCCCGCTATTCAAGAAAGGAGGGGGGAGAGAAAATAGGGAACTATAGGTCAGTTAGCCTGACATCAGTAGTAGGGAAAATGCTAGAATCTATTATTAAGGATGTAGTAACAGGGCACTTAGAAAATCGTAATATGATTAGGCAGAGTTAGCACTGTTTTATAAAAGGGAAATCATGTTTTTTTGAGGGTGTAACTAGTAGATGAGGGGGAACCAATAGATGTAGCACATTTGGATTTTCAAAAGGCATTCGATAAGGTACCACACAAGAGATTGTTACACAAGATTAGGGCTCATGGGATTGGGGGTAATATATTAGCATGGATTGAGGATTGGTTAACAGAGAGTAGGAATAAACGAGTCATTTTCGAGTTGGCAGGTTTTAACTAGTGGGGTGCCTCAAGGATCGGTGCTTGGGCCTCAGCTATTTACAATGTATATCAATGACTTAGATGAGGGGACCGAGTGTAATGTATCCAAGTTTGCTGACGATACAAAGCTAGGTTGGATAGTAAGCTGTGAGGAAGATGCAAAGAGGCTGCAAAGGGATATAAACAGGTAAAGTGAGTGGGCAAGAAGGTGGCAGGTGGAGTATAATGTGGAGAAATGTGAAATTTTCCACTTTGGTAGGAAAAATAGAAAAGCAGAATAATTTTAAAAGGTGAGAGACTAAGAAATGTTGGTAGTTAGAAGGATTTGGGTGTCCTTGTACACAAACCACAAAAAGTTAACATGCAGGTGCAGCAAGCAATTAGGAAGGCAAATGTATTGCAAGAGGATTTGAGTACAGGAGCAAGGATGTCTTTTTGCAGTTGTACAGAGCCTTGGTGAGACCACACCTGGAGTATTGTGTGCAATTTTGGTCTCCTTACCTAATAAAGGATATACTTGCCATAGAGGGAGTGCAGCGAAGGTTCACCAGACCGATTCTTGGGATGGCAGGACTGTCTTATGAGGAGAGATTGAGTCGACTCAGCCTATATTCACTCGAGTTTAGAAGAATGAGAGGGTATCTCTTTGAAATATATAAAATTCTGACAGGGCTAGACAGACTAGATGCAGGGAGGATGCTTCCCCTGGTTGGGGGGTCCAGAACAAGGGGTCACAGTCTCAGGATACAGGGTAGGACATTTAGGAGTGAGATGAGGAGAAATTTCTTCACTCAGAGGGTGGTGAACCTGTGGAATTCGCTACCACAGGAGGCTGTGGAGGCCAAGTCACTGAATGTATTTAAGCAGGAGATAGATAGATTTCTAGACACAAAAGGCATCAAGAGGTATGGGGAGAGAGCAGGAATATGATATTGAGATAGAGGATCAGCCACAATCATATTGAATGGCGAAGCACTGAGGTGAAACATTGAAATTTACTTTATTAGTGAAAATAAACGTGGGCCCCTTAGAGGCAGAGACAAGAGAAATCATAATGGGGAATAAGGAAATGGCAGAGATGTTAGGCAAATATTTTGTATCTGTCCTCAAAGTAGAAGAAACAAAAACCATACCAGAAATAATGGGGAACCAAGGGTCTAATGAGAGTAGGCCGAATGGCCTACTCCTGCTCCTATTTTCTATGTTTCTATGTCCTATGAGGAGAGATTGTGCATAATGGCCATATATTCTCTGGAGTTTAGAAGAATGAGAGGTGGTCGCATTGAAACGTATAAAATTTCTTCACTCAGAGGGCTATGAATCTTTGGAATTCTCCACCCCAGAGGGCTGTGGATGCTCAGTTGTTGAGTATGTGCAAGACTGAGATCAATAGATTTTTGGACTCTAATGGAATCAAGGGATATGGGGATAGGGCGGGAAAGTGGAGTTGAGTAGAAGATCGGCCATGATCTTATTGAATGGCGGAGCAGGCTCGAGGGGCTGTATGGGCTACTCCCTATTTCCTATTTCTTATGTTCTTATCCTTAAACAACAGGCTTTCATATTGACAAAGAAGATTTCCAGTTGGATTAGCGTTTACTGGTAAAATGCTACAGATATTTCATCACATTCTGTATACTGGATTACTTTGCGATAAAGCTGCGGTAAAGAAATTGCTGATGACATTAACCCAATGGTTCAGTCGGTCAGTACCCTGTCAGTGTGACACCAGTCCATGTAGACATGGAAAATAGGTTTGATGCTGAATAAATGCTGAGAAAGTTGATCTTAGTTGGGCAGTGGTAGGAAGCCTGCAATTGGCTTCAGCACCTCTAGGCTAAGGAAGGGAACACTCCCAAATCTGATCGCTCCCAGTGATTCCGACAGGAGTGTAGTTCTGGGATGAGGACAGGATTGGGCCTAGCTGTGATGTTCCTCACAATTGAATACCAATATCAAAAGTCATTTTCTAGTCTCACAAATAAAGAATAGCAACCTAGTTGAGGTCCTGAAGGGCAACCGACATCCAGGGAACAGTAACCCAGCATGAATCAGCCCCTTCAGGAGACAAGGGGAGAAAATTGGAGGGGATAAAAATGCTTGGTGATAAACAGCTCAAACTGGCCAGGGCTGAAATCCACTTATTTATAAAGCGAGTCACTATTCAACTTCTAAACATACCCTTTCAGCGTTAATTTTTCAGCAGTGGATTAATTTAATGTTAGTTAATGTTCTTTTTCATCAGCATGATGGAATAATTAGGTATTTTGTTTTCATTTACCAGATTGCCATTTCATTATCTTTGAATGAATTTTAAAATCCATTTTGCAACTTATTAAATGCAGTTTTCTATGCACATGAATTTCTCTGTGTCAATCTGTAAGTCATTCATTTGTAACAATATAAAAATGCACAAGGATTTCAGAAGGCAAATGAGCTTTAAGCTCTGTTCCACTATGCACTTTACATTATGCAGCCGTAGTCTTGGTCTGGGTCTATTTCAGGAGCGAATACAGTTAATGCCCTTTCTTCTTGTCTTTTGACAGAGGCAACCACTGTGGACCATGTACTGTGGACTCTGTAGCTGTCGCAACCAACAATAGCCTCCACTAACACCAAGGTGCTGAATTTTCCCAAGGGTTCTCTCTCCTGTCCACCAAAAATTCAGTCGAAGAGTCGTGGAAAGCTTGGAAAAATAGCGTAGACATTTCTATACTCCAGAGTCTTAATGCAAAAAGTAGCCATGAGTAAAGACTGCAGAAAATCCAGAGAAAGTGCCAATAGACAATTCATTCATGTTTCTAACCCCACAAAAGCAAAGTAAAAATAGCTGGTGAAAAATGAGAAAGAAGGCTGATTGTTACTTGTTGAGACCTTGTTAAAGATCATTAGTGATGCCCTCATGCAGCATTCCTCAGTTGCAGTCACACTGAAGATTGAATAGTTTACTCCAAGTCAGATTGAACATTAGTTTGACAAAGGGGAAGATTTCAAAGCAGTGAGAGAAGTAAATAGTACACAGAAATATTTTTTGCCCAAAGAGCACGGATATAGGATAAATACTTGAAGGGGAAAAAATTGCAGGGCTATGGGGAAAGAGCAGTGGTGTGTGACTAATTGGATTGCTCTTCCAAAGAGCCGGCACAGGCATGATGGGCCGAATGGCCTCTTTCTGTGCTGTATGATTCTATAGAGGTTATTGATAAATAAATGGCAGTGGGGTGGAAGGAGAAGGTGGTGTGGGAAGACAGAGGTCAAAGGAGGAATATGATTTGCATCAGGTACTACCCCAGGTAGGAAGTGTATTGCTTAATGGAGCAGTAGTGAATAACGAGACTCAGGCTCATGAGGAAAACAGTGCCAGAAGTGCACCATCTAGTACACAAAGAACTACAAGAACAGTCAACTCTATGCCTTGCATTACCAGTGACAGTGAAGATCATTATTGCCCTCAAATTTTTTCCAGGGATCCACAAGGACATTTCAGGTGCCCCCACCCCCACCTTGCTTTATTTGTTACACGATTAAAGAATAGCAGACTACAAGGTGTGTTAAAGTGAACTAATGTTACTAAATTGTGTAGAATCATAGCACAGAAGGAGGCCATTCAGCCCATCGTGCCTGTGCCGGCTCTTTGAAAGAGCTAGTAATTTTTTTCAGTTGCTCTATTTGTCCCTTGCATGTTATGAACTTTCATTATTGGTTGCTCATGTGTCCAACTACAAAGTGCTCCCCTAGCTGAGGGAGCAGCAATGGTAGTGGTGCTTGCGTGGAGCAGAAGGGTAAAAGGTCCCTTGATCTTGATTTTCAGTATTAATACAGACCGTGAAAGCGGGGCCTTGCATTGCTTCTGACTTTTTGGGTTTTAAGTAGGAGAGGTTTCAGAAAGGTTACCACGGGGACAACTGGCTTGTGGCAGGCAAGCGTTCACAGCGACATCACTTTGTGATCCTTCGTTGTCGGCTCTTCCTATCATTGAGAGGCAGAATGCACCAAGTGTTGGATTGTTCACCCACTAATAGTGAACGTGAATTGGGTTTAGACCGTCGTGAGACTGGTTAGTTTTTACACTGCTGATGATGTGTTGTTGCAGTGGTAATCCTGCTCAGTCCGAGAGGAACCATAGGTTCAGTTTTTGGTGCATGGGCTAGGCGGAGGAGCCAATGGTGCAAAGCTACTATCTGTGGGATTATAACGGAACACCTCTAAGTCAGAATCCATAAGTCACAACAGCGGGTGGAAGGCCTGTCAGCCCAGGATCTGATAGCATTGGAGGGGTACCTGTGTCTGTCAGCAAAGGGTCAGGGTGCAGCATCAGTCGGAGGAGCTCCCTGCATGTGCCAGCACTGGGTAATCGGGGTTTAGCAACACTGGAGATGGTCCAGGAATTAATTGATTATAGTTTTAATGCAAAACATTTTAGCTCAAAAAACTTTGTTTTTCCTTATCCACTGCAGCTTTCAACGCGATTCCCCGGAGGAGGCCAGGGCACCCACGTCCCAAGGCCCTAAATTCAGTTGGACACCTGGGGAACGGGAGATCTTCTTAGTTAAAATGCTTATAACACAAAAAATGAAAGTTACATCAAAGAAAGAAAGATTTTCATTTATATAGCACCTTTTTAACAACCAATGAAGTACTTTTGAAACGTAGGCACTGTTGTAATGTAGGAAATGCGGCAGCCAATTTGCACACAACCAGGTCCCATAAACAGCAATGAGATAATGACTGGATAAACTGCGATTTTTTAGTGATGTTGGTTGAGGGATAAATATTGGTCAGGACACCAGGGAGAACTCCCCTGCTCTTCTTCGAAAAAGTGCCATGGGATCTTTTACATCCACCTGAGAGGGCAGACGGGGTCTCGGTTTAACATCTCATCCGAAAGACGGCACCTCTGACAGTGCAGCACTCTCTCAGATCTGCACAAGGTGTGTAATCAATAAAGTCTGGGCCCAAAGTTGTGTGGCTGTTTTGGCAAACTATCGCTGCAAGTCTGGCGGGTGTCCACCTGAATGGCCACAAACTCTACTGGGACACAGTCTTAAGTGCGGGTTTCTGGAGGATGGTCTTGTGCGGCCAGAGCCTCCATTCCCACCTCTACAGGGCCATCGGTGTAAGGTGCTCTTACCTGATGGTTGCTGCCGGCTAGGCAAGCAGCCCGAAAATGAATCTCTTAAAATGAGTGAGCTGCCTCTGGAGGTGCCGGCTGCTCGTCCAAAGTATTGAAATGAGGCCTAATTTAGGGCACGCCTTGGGCTTCCCGGTACGGGCGTGCATGTCTGTGCGCCGTTGGTTATGTGCCTGAAAATGGGCCATAACCAATTTCTGCCCCTTTATGTCAATAAAGTGGGTTGACTTTAAGTGGGAACAACATTCCTTTAAGAGCTGCTGCTCTCTGAATTTACCCTGCCTCTCTGCCCATCGTACTGCTCCCTGTACTTGTGAAAAATAAGCAGGTAGCCGATTACATAGGAAAGTACAGGTGCAGAAAAATCTCTGTAGTCTGTTGAGCTGGTCCCTATTCATGAGATCACCTCTCAGAATTGGATGAGTTGAGCTGGCCACTCTTGTTGCTCAAAGTCCCAAGAGAGCACGGTGACCCACATCATCACCTTAGCCAAGATATCTGAATTGGCCCACATACTGTTAAATGGGTTAGCAATCTGTGTCACTTCTACTGATCACCTCCTTGAAATTGATGGCTCTTTTATACTAGCCATAGAAGCTGGTGGTAATCAAATGCAGATCATTTCTTGTTAAATGTCACAGTTGTCAATCCTAAGTGTAAACACAACCATGCTTCAACGGAATTCATTGACAGTTAAAGTCGGAAAGGACAGCCTTTCCACAACAAAAACATGACTTATAAACAGATGGAAAAACTTCCAGGGACTAATTTTAAACTTTTTCAATATAGTTGCAAAAGAATTCTGGAATGCAATTAAGCTTGTGACCTTGACATAGGAACATGTATTTTAATGAAAAGTTTAACCCCTATTTTTAACAAGATTGTGGTATTCGATATTCCTTCTTTTATTCTTTCAATGTAGAGTATGATTTTGCTGAACTGCCCGGTGTTAAAATGAAAGCTGTTTTGAAACGACTTGCTGAGGTCAGGGTCAAGCTGTCCATGAGAAAGCAGTCCACATTGTTTGATCTCGTAATTGATCTTATATGGAGACAGATACCAGCCCAGATTTTCCTGTCAGGCATATAACCAACTGTGCACAGACATGCATGCCCGTACCGGGAGGCCCAAGGAAGCATTCACACTGGGGGCTTAATGATAATGTTATAGTGAGGCTGACCCTGGACGTTCTGCCAATGGAAGCTCACTGCTTCGTGGATGGGAATCTGTTGTTGCAGTAGGGCTTAAAGGCATGTTGCTGCTTAAAAGCGAGGCCATTTTCTGCTAGCAAAATTTAATTCTGAAAACTCCTGGCATAGTGAAGAAGATGTCTGGAAGAAGTTGTGCAGGACCAAAATGCCACATTTCACAATGTCACTATACAAATGTTATTAGAACAAGCGTGCCAGAGGAGAGGAGGAAGAACATTGAGTCCACAGGTGAGCTGCACAGCTTGCATTATGGAAGGTGATCACCACAAAGGTGAATGGGCAAACACCAGTCAACAGATCTGGGAGCAAAGCTGTAAAATGTTTAATGACCTCAATAGGTCAGCCTAGGTAGCATTCCCACCATTGCCTCATATTAGTCTTTCGGATAAGATGTTAAATTGATGCTCTGTCTGCCCTCTCAGGTGGACGTAACAGATCCCATGGCACTATTTTGAAGAAGAGGAGGGGAGTTCTCCCTGGTGTCCTGGCCAATATTTATCCCTCAACCAATATCACTAAAAAAACAGATTATCTGGTCATTATCACATTGCTGTTTGTGGGACCTTGCTGTGCCCAAATCGGCTGCCGCATTTCCTATATTACAACAGTGCCTACGCTTCAAAAGTACTTCATTAGCTGTAAAGCGCTTTGGGACATCCTGAGGTCGTGAAAGGCACTATATAAATGCAAATTTTTAATTTTTTATTAAGTGGGTCAAGCATGCATGGAACTTAGGGGTTTTCTCCCCTTCGCACTATTCTACGATACTTTGAATGTTTGTCATGAGTGCCCATTATGCAGCCTGAACCACAAACTGACACAATTTATTATAATGGTGTTATTGGGAAACATGTCTTATTCTGTTCCTTAGAATGTTCAAAAGAAAAATTAAAAACACAACAGACTTTCATCTCGCTGTGAGCCAGTTGCCAGATGCACGTGCTAAGAGAATATGACCTCAATGTCATCATCTTTATTCTGGGAGAAGGCTAATGACATCTGCTAGTGTTCTGCTCCATTAATATTCATACCTGCAGCAGTCGTCATGTGGCTTGAGGGGACAAATTTGGAAATGTTACCATACATTCCGTGAATTTGTCCATCAAATACGTGTTTCATTATGTACAGTCTTTTACATTTTTCTCAAATGTCAGTGTAATCTATGTTAATGAGATTGCTGGTAATTCAGTTTCTTCCCTTTTTTATATTGACGTTTAGCAGGTATTTGGATGGTTGAATCATGTTACGTTTGTTCACTCAGTGCTTGGCAGGGACATTAAGTATTCAGTTATCAAGACAGCTGTACGCAATGAGGGAATATTCCAGAATATTCTGGCTGTCTATTAAAAATAATTTTGGCTGTAGAGGAGGGCCAAGTGCTGCTGGTGTGGGCAGTGCTGTGTAGGTTGGTACCTTGATTGTATTTGGGCAGGGAGAGGATTGGTTGTTATCTTTCTCCCACCATAGGCTCTTTCCAGAAAGACAAGGAGTGCTTGGTTACAGGGTGGAGACAAGGAGACTCTGACAGGGGATTGAGCGGGTTGGGCCTGATAGAGATGTTAGGAAGAGATCCAGATGACTTTACGTTTCCCCAGTTTCAGCAGGAGCGCACGCATTACCCATTCAGTTTGACAAATATCTCACTTGTTCGCTGTGGAGTTCAGTTGGGTCACAATGGCCTTTTTCTTTTCTGGTTTCTTGTAGCATGAAGGAATTCAGAAATTTGTTAGTTGAGATGCCAATTTGCTGCACTGCGATGTAGGTACACAGCATCTGGCTGTGGTAGAGGAGACTGTGAAAGCAAATTTGTCCCTGAAAATCCACGGGGCGATTTACGCCGATGTTGTGCCCTGGAAGCAGCACTTCTGCCTGACAATCCTCGCCAGTGCTGATCTCTGGTGGAGTGCAACTCCCTTTAACGCGGGAGTACCGCACATGTGCAGGCTTTTAAAGAGCTTAAAATGCCTCAAGATTGCAGCAGCAGGATAGGGGAGCAAGCAAGTAAGTTGTGAACCTGAGCTGCCCGAGGTAACTGTCAGCTATGTGTAATAGATCGCTCATGTGAGGTTTTGTGGCACTTTTAAAGTGTGTCGTCAAGTGGAGGAGCTGGCAGAGGTGCTGAATGAAGGGAGCAAGGCTGCAGAGGGAGGCAGAAAAGCACAAAAATGTAATGAGACAGACCTGCAGATACTCCTAGTTGAAATGCAACAAAGGAGAGGAAGAGATTCCTGGGTGCCCATAAGAGAAAACCACAAAAAGGTGTTTCACATGCCATGTGGGGGCAAGTGGCAGTGGCAATGAGTGCCACCTCTTTCATCTCCAGAACTGCAGAGCAGTGTCAGAAATAGTTCAATGACCTGGTGAGAGTAAGCAAGGTAACACATTGGCCCACACTCCCTTTTTTTCCCATGGGCACCAACATACTTTTTGCCCTCTGGGTACCCAGTGGTTATTATACTGGACATAACAACCCAAAGGTTTATGAGTTCAAATCCCACCATAGCAACTTGTGAAGCTGAATTCAATAAATCTGATCATTTTTGGACCAGACAATGACATGGTTACATAAACATTGGTTCACTAATGTCCTCTAGGCAAGGGAACCTGCCACCCCTGACCAGCCTGGCCTATATGTCACTCCAGTCCTATACCACGTGGTTGGCTTTTAATGCCCTCAGGACAACTAGGGCATTTGTCTATGTCCAAAGAACAAATAAAAAAAATAGCTGAGCATGCAGCCCTTTCACAGTGCACTCTGTTTAAGGGGGGTCACTAACTCAGGATCTTACAATACATGTCACCACCTCCCTTAACAGCAATTATTTGCATGCAGCAATCTAAAATCCCTGCCTCCCATTTTAACAGGGTGAAACCAGCAGAACTATTGCATCAGCCACCTGATGTCACCTGGGAGACAGCCCTTAAATGCTAGTCGTCATCTAATTCCCTCAATCTTGTGCGTAATGCCTGTGAACGTCGGGTGACCAGATGGAGCATTCTGGACATCAGAGAGCTGACCACCTAAGAGGAGCAGGCCATGGAAACGGTGGAGAGGCACTCTAGCCATGTGAGATGGCGAGATTGGTGGGAAAGTGCACAGAGGAGGTAAGTGGTTGCACACCTAAGCAGTCGCCATGTCATCCCTATGAAGCAGCAAACAGCCCGAAGCTTCCCAAAGGGGTTCTGCTCACCCCTGAGCTGAGGCTCTCCTTTCCTGCAGATTTGTCACAGCAACAGGGGGGAGATGATAATGAAGAGGAGGGAGATTATGAGCAAGAGGAACAGGAGGGAAGTTGATTAATACCAGATGCAGGAGGTTGAGAGTTTCAGTTTTTCTGCTTTGAATTCTGTTACAAACCCTTAAGTTGATTTTCCTGTCAGTTCCTAGGTCCATATCGGAGGATTAGAGAGGGGCAGGCAGCAAAGGCCAGAGGACCAAAAAAGATAAATCCCTTTTTCTTTCAAGGACAGCGGGTCAGGGATGTGAAGTGGAGGCCTTCTGGCTCTGTTTTTTAGACAGCAGCCAGAAGGCCCAAGATTATTGTCCATTACTACTGCTCCAGGCCTCTCGTTTCTGCACCTATTGCACTTGGCGTGTTGCTTGGCTTAGGTTAATGACCTGAACTGGCAAATATGGGCAGGGTCAGGTTAGGCAATGTGCATTTTGGGTGTCCGGTGGAGATTCATCACCCCCCACCCCGCCTTATGAATTAGCCTATAGCATGTCTACATCTTTGTGTTTTTGCAAAGTAGAAACATGTGCAAAACCATGGGTGGGGGAATGGTAAGCATAAGGTCCCTAAATAGGCATGAGGAGGAAGCTTTGCAACTCCTGGGCAGACACACCAGGGAGGCTGTGGAAGATGGAGAAGTTGGAGGAGTGCTATTAGGTTCAGGTTGGTAATGGGATGGAGTGCTTCACAACTGGAAGTTTTTGCTGCCTGCAGGCATTCTGATTATTTGAACGGCCTTCTAATATTGCTCAGTCACAGGTTCTGATTCACAGCTCAGAATGCATCCTTCTAAAATGAATGTTCTTAATAGGTGCTGAACACTTACAGAAAGAAACATCTAATGAGCAGTCTGGCATCACCAGAGGAACCCACCCCTCCTCCTGATTCACCTATTTTGCAATGGTACCTTACTTATTCCAGCATCAGTTTCGATACACCCACTTGGAGGGAAAGCGTTACTGCATCAGAAGAAATATCACTGGGTGAGTCACAGAACACCACTGAGCAGGATAAGGAGGAGTAAACAACTGATTGTGCCCGGACAGTGCCTGAAATGACTGCCCTTGGCTGAGGAGCCGAAGGACCAAAACCTCAGGGGCCTAGACTTTAAAAGGTCCATGTTTTGAGAGCATTGATCTCAAGTGCAGGCAGCGGAGACAGTCTTCTGTCATGTGTCACAGAAGGTAAAAAAGTTGGAGGGAGCTTCTAGTCTATACTTGGTGGGCACTGGATGCACAAGTGACATGACACCAGAAGAAGGTCCTTCAACGATATCAGCATCACTGAGATGAGTGCCATCTCAGCCCTTGGGACTCCATCAGTACAGTCCCAGTCACAAACCCCACAACCTCCTAACACTATGGTTGTGCCACATATGAGTAAGAGGTTAGGGTCATGGATGATAAACATTTTAGGCACAAGAGTAGTCATGATGATAAGTAGCAGTAATAGTAAGACATAATGGACAGGATGGTAGTGAATCTGTACTTGTCTTCAGTTCCATGTGTTTGTGTATTTTTTTGTCAGGAAGGTCTTCGTTAGCTCTCATGTGATAAATGTTTGCAACTATCCTCTTGGAGGTAATATTAGAGGTAATACAGAGTTGCTGAATGGTTTTCTGAGAGCGAGGCACTGGATCATGAAGGGCTTTCTTGTGTCATGGAAATGGAGGGCACCTTCTTTATTGTGAGATGTTGGTGATGATCTCCTGCCTGATGGCACATGCTGCTGGCAGCTCGATGTCCTGCCCACTTCTTCTCTCTCCCCCAGGTGTCTTCCTCCTGAGCAGGATATTGGTCTCCACTTTTTTCTCTTAGCCTTTTGTGCTTGCAAGGCCTAATCCCTTAGTATTGGCCAAAATATTTGGATACGGCAAGCCACCACAATTATGTAAGCTCTTTCTGGACTGACATGTCCAGGCACCAGAAAGTAGACTTAAGAATTCCAATGCTCTGTTCCTGGTAGTGCCCAAGGCCTAAGTCAGGCTTTGTCCTTGGATGCTGAAAAGGTATCATCTGCCAAGGCTGAATTGGATACCCCTGGTCTCCTATCAGCCATCTCGTCACATTGCCCTGGATGAATAGTACAGGTATCCTGGATTAGTCCCCAAGTGGCATGCATTCACATGGCGGATAACATTATTAATTAGGGGCTTGGATGGAGAGAAATTTGTTGAGTGTATTCAGGAGGAATTTCTCATTCAGTATGTGGATGGCCCGACTAGAGAGGGGGCAAAACTTGACCTCCTCTTGGGAAATAAGGAAGGGCAGGTGACAGAAGTGTTAGTGAGGGATCACTTTGGGACCAGTGATCATAATTCCATTAGTTTTAAGATAGCTATGGAGAAGGATAGGTCTGGCCCAAAAGTTAAAATTCTAAATTGGGGAAAGGCCAATTTTGATGGTATTAGACAGGAACTTTCAGAAGTTGATTGGGAGAGTCTGTTGGCAGGCAAAGGGACGTCTGGTAAGTGGGAGGCTTTCAAAAGTGTGTTAACCAGGGTTCAGGGTAAGCACATTCCTTATAAAGTGAAGGGCAAGGCTGGTAGAAGTAGGGAACCTTGGATGACTCGGGAGATTGAGGCCCTAGTCAAAAAGAAGAAGGAGGCATATGACATGCATAGGCAGCTGGGATCAAGTGGATCCCTTGAAGAGTATAGAGATTGCCGGAGTAGAGTTAAGAGAGAAATCAGGAGGGCAAAAAGGGGATATGAGATTGCTTTGGCAGATCAGGCAAAGGTGAATCCAAAGAGCTTCTACAAATACATAAAGGGCAAAAGGGTAACTAGGGAGAGAGTAGGGCCTCTTAAGGATCAACAAGGTCATCTATGTGCGGAACCACAAGAGATGGGTGAGATCCTGAATGAATATTTCACATCGGTATTTACGGTTGAGAAAGGCATGGATGTTAGGGAACTTGGGGAAATAAATAGTGATGTCTTGAGGAGTGTACATATTACAGAGAGGGAGGTGCTGGAAGTCTTAACGCGCATCAAGGTAGATAAATCTCCGGGACCTGATGAAATGTATCCCAGGACGTTATGGGAGGTTAGGGAGGAAATTGCGGGTCCCCTAGCAGAGATATTTGAATCATCCACCGCTACAGGTGAGGTGCCTGAAGATTGGAGGGTAGCAAATGTTGTGCCTTTGTTTAAGAAGGGCGGCAGGGAAAAGCCTGGGAACTACAGACCAGTGAGCCTGACATCTGTAGTGGGTAAGTTGTTAGAGGGTATTCTGAGGGACAGGATCTACAGGCATTTGGAGAGGCAGGGACTAATTAGGAACAGTCAGCATGGTTTTGTGAGAGGAAAATCATGTCTCACGAATTTGATTGAGTTTTTTGAAGGGGTAACCAAGAAGATAGATGAGGGCTGTGCAGTAGACGTGGTCTACATGGACTTCAGCAAAGCATTTGACAAGGTACCGCATGGTAGGTTGTTACATAAGGTTAAATCTCATGGGATCCAAGGTGAGGTAGCCAATTGGATACAAAATTGGCTTGACGACAGAAGACAGAGGGTGGTTGTCGAGGGTTGTTTTTCAAACTGGATGCCTGTGTCCAGCGGTGTGCCTCAGGGATCGGTGCTGGGTCCGCTGTTATTTGTTATTTATATTAATGATTTGGATGAGAATTTAGGAGGCATGGTTAGTAAGTTTGCAGATGACGCCAAGATTGGTGGCATTGTGGACAGTGAAGAAGGTTTTCTAGGATTGCAACGGGATCTTGATAAATTGGGCCAGTGGGCCGATGAATGGCAGATGGAGTTTAATTTAGATAAATGTGAGGTGATGCATTTTGGTAGATCGAATCGGGCCAGGACCTACTCCGTTAATGGTAGGGCGTTGGGGAGAGTTATAGAACAAAGAGATCTAGGAGTACAGATTCATAGCTCCTTGAAAGTGGAGTCACAGGTGGATAGGGTGGTGAAGAAGGCATTCAGCATGCTTGGTTTCATTGGTCAGAACATTGAATGCAGGAGTTGGGATGTCTTGTTGAAGTTGTACAGGGCATTGGTGAGGCCACACTTGGAGTACTGTGTACAGTTCTGGTCACCCTATTATAGAAAGGATATTATTAAACTAGAAAGAGTGCAGAAAAGATTTACTAGGATGCTACCGGGACTTGATGGTTTGACTTACAGGGAGAGGTTAGACAGACTGGGACTTTATTCCCTGGAGAGTAGGAGGTTAAGGGGTGATCTTATAGAAGTCTATAAAATAATGAGGGGCATAGATAAGGTCGATAGTCAAAATCTTTTCCCAAAGGTAGGGGAGTCTATAACGAGGGGGCACAGATTTAAGGTGAGAGGGGAGAGATACAAAAGGATCCAGAGGGGCAATTTTTTCACTCAAAGGGTGGTGAGTGTCTGGAACGAGCTGCCAGAGGCAGTAGTAGAGGCGGGTACAATTTTGTCTTTTAAAAAGCATTTGGACAGTTACATGGGGAAGATGGGTATCGAGGGATATGGGCCAAGTGCAGGCAATTGGGACTAGCTTAGTGGTATAAACTGGGCGACATGGACATGTTGGGCCGAAGGGCCTGTTTCCATGTTGTAACTTCTATGATTCTATGATTCTATGATCTAGACAGTCAGAGAATTTCAGTTCGTGAAGTTCAGATGGGGCCTTTACAGCCACAAGGGTGGAATCAATAGATCCTGCACATGGGAATCCAGCTTCTTGGAAGAAACTGAGATCGATCGATCGGTATCCTCCCTCCCTCCCTCCCTTCCTCGTTGCTTTGCTGGATCCATGTGGAATTGAATAAATTCTGAGGCATGCCTGAACAGGGCAGCCGTGACCCGTCAAATACAGCGGTGCACTGCTAAGTGTCTGACTAATTTCAGTAGAGGTCGCCCGGAAGCTGCTGGATGAGGGCCATGGATCATTTCCGACAGGTTGGCATCATGTGCAAGTAATGTGACTTACGTTAATAAGCTGTGCGTTTGTAAACAAATGAGAAAACATTTTTTTATAAATCGGAACATTGCCCCTTGTTTTTTTTCCCACTCATTCACCCTTTTTAGGTTAGCTGGGTGTCTGATATACATGGAAAACCCATTATCATGCCGAACGATCTCCAATCCAAGCTACTGAGAAATTCATGCGGGTAGAGTTTTTATTTGCTCAATGTGAAGTCCAAACTATCTCCCTTTAGAGATAAACATCACTTACATAGATCTGGCAATCCCAGGCACAATTTGGAAGAACTAAGATTTAGGGACTCCCAACTGTGTACAGAGTACTGCTGGATGTTAACCAACTATAACCACACAGCTTTCCAGCAGCTTCCAACTGCTTTCAAACTAAGACTCTTCATCAGTTAGATCATGGGCTTGCAGGATTATCTTGAGTCCTGTAAGAACAATCCCAATCCAACAATTACATGCCTTTATATAGCACCTTTAACATAGTAAAACGTCCTAAGGTGCACAACAGGAGCGATTATCAAACAAAATTAGACACCGCACCACATAATGAGATATTAGGACAGGTCACCGAAAGCTTGGTCAAAGTGGTAGATTTTAAGGAGCATCTTAAAGGAGGAGAGAGAGGCGGAGAGGTTTAGGGAGGGAATTCCAGAGCTTAGGACCTAGACAGTTGAAGGCACGGCCGCCAATGATGGAGTGATTAAAATCGGGGATGCGCAAGAGGCCAGAATTGGAGGAGCGCAGAGATCTCGGAGGGTTGCAGGGCTGGAGGAGGTTATAGAGATAGGGAGGGGTGAAGCCATGGATCGATTTGAAAACTAGGATGAGAATTTTAAAAGCAAGCCATTGCTGAACCGGCAGCCAACATAGGTCAGTGAGCACAGGTGCAAGTTAGGATACGGGCAGCAGAATTTTGGATGAACTGAAGTTTCTGGAGGGTGGAAGATGGGAGGCTGGCCAGGAGAGCAATGGAATAGTCAAGTCTAGAGGTAACAAAGGCATGGATGAGGGTTTCAGCAGCAGATGAGCTGAGGCAGGAGCGGAGATGGGCAATGTTACGGAGGTGGAAGTAGACAAAACCCCAGGAACAAGTCTACCTATTAATGGTCACATTAATAAACTAGGCTGGGCTGAGCAGGTCAATCATCAAGAGTGTGTTGGAGTTCAGCCTGACTCAAGTATTGGATCACCAAATCAGCATAGAGGGCTGATTGGTTCCAATCTTCCACTAGTTTGTGTGTTATCTTGGAGCCAACTCAACCCCAGCGAAATGTAGTTTACAAGGAGGATAGTCACTAGCTGGTCATAGACAACTGACAAGTATGGGCAGGCAGCGAGACCTGAGAATCCTCAGAAGTGGAATGGTGCGCAATGTAACTTATCAGAAATGTGAGATTGAATGGTTAACATTCTCTTGACCTTAACATGGATGTATGAACAACACACCATCAAATAGTGTTTCCACTACTTTAGAGGTGCATAGCTTTAGCAGCAAATGCTTTCTTCTTTGCAAAACATGCATTATAGGCAATGAACCTTTGATATATGAGCACAAGTTCTCCTAGCCAATTCCAGGTGACGTCTTCCAGCAGTTTTTGTCTCAAGTCTCAGAGTTTTCTCATGAATTATACAATGGACATATGCTTCCATATGGCAGCAGGACCTACACCGAATGTATCAGCCACCTTAGATGTTCTAGACATTCGAATCTAATGGCCCGTACCAGGTTTACCCATCACCAACTGCTTAATCCAGATCCTTAGGCGAGAGGCTTTGGCAAAGAGGCAGGTTAACCATCAGGCTAACTCTTAGGATGCTCAAAGACAGGTTGGTGTAGGCCAGAGTCCTCCCTCCCTGTGACATTTTCCTCTTTGTGCCACAAACCTACCTCATATATTGGCCCTGGATCTCTTACATGGTCCAAAGGAAGCTGTTCCAATGCAAGTCTAGAAGCTCTGAACCAAGAAAAAATATGCTTCAACACACGGGTACATGCCACAGATCTAACTTACATTGGGAACTTACCGTTGAAGAAAGACAAAATAGCCCAAACCAGCCTTCCCCTTTTCTAAACAATGTCCCAAAGGACTGCGTCCAGGCTAAAGTTGGTTGTCACCAGGACCCTCAAGTACAGGTATATATCAACAATTGGTGCAAACTCCTCTTCTTCCACTCAACATCTTTGAGATCACTTCTAGAGCTGGGTAACGCCACAATATAGCAGCTGGGGATATCCAGCACCATATCCCATTGGCTAGCCCATTGCTTATGATAGCAAGTACTACCAAATCTTAGCCAATCTCCCTCGCACATCTATATATCAGGGATTCTCTTGGTTGGTTATACCTCTGCACCATATCAGTCTATGTAAAAATGCTGCACAGAAGCTGATGTGTTCTTTAAGGAGGTAACAGGTTTGGTGGATGGGGAAAATGCAATGGATGTAGTGTGCATGAGTTTACAGAAGTCTTTGACAGTATACTACACAGGAGACTATTGTGTGGAATTGGGGGAAGGTTGAAAATTGGATTAAATGTTAGTTAGAAGGGAGAAAACAGAGAGTAGTAATTAACAGCAGTTTCTCAGAGTGGTTGGAAGTGTATAGTGGTGTCTCACAGGGTTCTATTCTGCGACTGCTTTTGTTCACTGTACATCAATTATTTGGATATAGGACTAGAGGGAGGCGTGTCCAAATTTGCAAACAATACTAAGATAGGAGGGACAGTAAATAATTCTGAGAACCAAAAAAAGCTGCAAGGTGATATTGATAAGATGTGGAATGAGCACAAAAGTGGCAGATGGAATTCAATATCTGTAAATGTGATGCAGGGGAAAGCTGAGTAATGTGGAAGAGCAGAGGGATTTGGGAGTTCAGATTCACAAGTCCTCAAAACATCATCCAGAGTGGATAAGACGATAAGAAAAGCTAACAGAATACTGGTTTAATGGCAAGAGGTATGGAATATAAAAGTCTTGATATAATGATGAATCTATATAAAACCTTAGTAAGACCACAGTTGGTTTAGACAGAAAGGTGTCACCTAAAAGGCCACCGAATATACAAACCCCCAAAACAAAAACTCAGCACCCACGGACCTGTTGAACCAGGAACACTTCTCACCACGATGGACGTCTCGGCACTCTACACCAGTATCCCCCATGATGACGGCATCGCTGCGACAGCACCAATACTCAACACCAACAACAGCCAATCTCCGGACGCCATCCTACAACTCATCCGCTTCATCCTGGATCACAATGTCTTCACCTTCAATAACCAGTTCTTTACCCAAACACACGGAACAGCCATGGGGACCAAATTCGCACCCCAATACGCCAACATTTTCATGCACAAGTTCGAGCGAGACTTCTTCACTGCACAGGACCTCCAACCAACGCTATACACCAGATACATCGACGACATTTTCTTTCTATGGACCCACGGTGAGGAATCACTAAAGACACTACACGATAACATCAACAAGTTCCATCCCACCATCAAGCTCACCATGGACTACTCCTCAGAATCAGTTTCTTTCTTGGACACACGAATCTCCATCAAAGACGGGCACCTCAGCACCTCACTCTACCGCAAGCCCACGGACAACCTCACGATGCTCCACTTTTCCAGCTTCCACCCTAAACACGTCAAAGAGGCCATCCCCTATGGACAGGCCCTGCGAATACACAGGGTCTGCTCAGACGAGGAGGAACGCGATGGACACCTACAGACGCTGAAAGACGCCCTAGTAAGAACGGGATATGATGCTCGACTCATTGATCGACAGTTCCAACGGGCCACAGCGAAAAATCGCGTAGACCTCCTCAAAAGACTAACACGGGACGCAACCAACAGAGTACCCTTTGTCGTCCAGTACTTCCCCGGAGCGGAGAAACTACGCCATGTTCTCCGCAGCCTTCAACATGTCATCAATGATGACGAACACCTCGCTATGGCCATCCCCACACCTCCACTACTCGCCTTCAAACAGCCACCCAACCTCAAACAAACCATCGTTCGCAGCAAATTACCCAGCTTTCAGGAGAACAGCGTCCATGACACCACACAACCCTGCCACGGTAACCTCTGCAAGACATGCCAGATCATCGACACAGATACCACCATCACACGAGAGGACACCACCCACCAGGTGCACGGTTCATACTCCTGTGACTCGGCCAACGTTGTCTACCTCATACGTTGCAGGAAAGGATGCCCCAGAGCATGGTACATTGGCGAGACCATGCAGACGCTGCGACAACGGATGAACGGACACCGCGCAACAATCGCCAAACAGGAGGGTTCTCTCCCTGTCGGGGAACACTTCAGCAGTCAAGGACATTCAGCCACCGACCTTCGGGTAAGCATACTCCAAGGCGGCCTTCGAGACACACGACAACGCAAAATCGTCGAGCAGAAATTGATCGCCAAGTTCCGCACCCATGAGGACGGCCTCAACCGGGATCTTGGGTTCATGTCACACTACACGTAACCCCACCAGCGAACAAATGTTATCTGTTTTTAATATAACGGGTCATTGACTGTCTTCCTTCTCTCTCTCTCTCTTTTTTTTGGGGGGGTTTGTATATTCGGTGGCCTTTTAGGTGACACCTTTCTGTCTGCTCACTGTGATTGCCTTGGCAACGGGCAGTAATCACCAGGCATTGTTCTGTGATTTTCAAATGCGAAGGATTCAAAAATTTCATTTCCACACCACCTGAGGAAGGAGGAAGCCTCCGAAAGCTTGTGGAATTTAAAATAAATTTGTTGGACTATAACTTGGTGTTGTAAAATTGTTTACAGTTGGTTTACTGTGTGGAGTTTTGTGCTCCACACTATATGAAGGATGTTGAAGCAAAAGAGAGGGTACAGATTCACAAGGATGCTGCATGATACGAGAAAATACAAATACAAAGAATTTCTATGTAATTCAATGCAATTCTCATCCTAATGCTGCAATCCAAACCGTTAAAAATTTTCAGTTTTGAATTTCTTTCGATAGACTTTAGAACAAAACTGTAAGCCTCAAACAATTAAAAATGAATGTACTGAACAGTGTTCTAACACCTACCTCCCAGCATTAATCAATTAGCATTCTTTCATCTAAATGGTAAAAACATTGGATAGATTTTCTGTTCTGCATGGTTGGTGGTACCAATGCAGAACAGGCGAATGGAGATTGGTAATTCAGGCAGAGATCGTTCTCACCAGATCTCCACCCAATATGTGCCATGTGCCAACTTCCCGACTTGCCTTTTAGGCCGGCCTATTGTTCTGTCAGTCAAAATGGGCAAAGCCTCACTTTAATTCTACAACGAATGCCAATGTTGTTGATTCCCGGATATTCCCCCATGGAATGTACTGTGCACTCAGATCGTCTGTATAAAACACTGCATCCTGGGCTGAGGGGCAGCCTTTCATTTACATAGAAAAATAGAGATGAACTTTAGGTTTCTGACATTTTGCTTAATTTTGGAGGTTTTTGTACCAGATTTTTGTCAGCAAAATTCATTACTGCAATCAGAAATCAGGAAACAGAACTTCCAATGGGGAGTCCTCTCTTTTTATGTTGTTTGGAGAAAGAAGAGGAAAGGAGGGTTTCAAGGCAGATTTGATTGCACCAGAGGTGGAGTGCCTACATGTGCCATTACCCATGTAGCTATGTCTTACAGCCATAGTAAACCCATCTGGGAATGTCCAAGAAAAATTGTCTTCATGGGCTGTGCGTCAGCAGAGAGGCAGCAATGGAGTTGTGGGAAACGATTGTCATCTCTGCGCCGCTCCCCCATACCACATAAGTTGGGTGTTGCACTGCTGGAAACCACCTGACTTGAATGCTTCAGAACCCATACATATTTCCATTGTGGATGAGCGGCAAGCAGGCCCAGTGCCTGGGATTGGGTGCTCACCCTATTTGGGGAGGTAATTTGTTTTTTCTGCTACAGGTCTTAAAGGAGAAATGGCAATTTGGAATGTTGGCTGCAGAAATTAGATGTGCAACTGAAGACATGTCTGACAGCAGTCTGGGGAGAAACCGGGCACCCTACTTTGGGAGTGGTGATCGGGGGTAACGTTGTTTAAATATGGGGTTGGGAGGAGCATTCCTGCTCCTCCGAGCTCCACATTCAGGTTAGTACATTTCAAAAACTTACCTTTTTTGTTGCAGGCGGTCCCAAGATCTGGTTTGCCTTTGTCTGACTTGCACAGATGCACTTCCTTGGAAAATTGCCTGACTGGTCATTAGGAGTACATCTAGGGTATAGTAGCATAGTGGTTATGTTACTGGACTAGTAAGCCAGAGGCCTGTGCTAATAACTCATAGAGGAATGAGTTCAAAACCCATCCAGGGCAGCTGGGGAATTTAAATTCGGTTAATTCGCAACCCCTCAGATAACGAAGCAGTCCGAGCCTGCATGCAGCAAGACCTGGACAACATCCAGGCTTGGGCTCAAAAGTGGCAAGTAACATTCGTGCCAGATAAGTGCCAGGCAATGACCATCTCCAACAAGAGAGAGTCTAACCACCTCCCCTTGACATTCAATGGCATTACCATCGCCGAATCCCCCACCATCAACATCCTGGGGGTCATCATTCACCAGAAACTTAACTGGACCAGCCATATAAATACAGTGGCTACGAGAGCAGGTCAGAGGCTGGGTATTCTGCAACGAGTGACTCACCTCCTGACTCCCGAAAGCCTTTCCACCATCTACAAGGCACAAGTCAGGAGTGTGATGGAATACTCTCCACTTGCTTGGATAAGTGCAGCTCCAACAACACTCAAGAAGCTCGACACCATCCAAGATAAAGCAGCCCGCTTGATTGGCACCCCATCCACCACCCTAAACATTCACTCCCTTCACCACCGGCGCACTGTGGCTGCAGTGTGTACCATCCACAGGATGCACTGCAGCAACTCGCCAAGGCTTCTTCGACAGCACCTCCCAAACCCGCGACCTCTCCCACATATAAGGACAAGAGCAGCAGGCACATGGGAACAACACCACCTGCACGTTCCCCCCCAAGTCACACACCATCCCGACTTGGAAATATATCGCCGTTCCTTCATTGTCACTGGGTCAAAATCCTGGAACTCCCTTCCTAACAGCACTGTGGGAGAACCTTCACCACACGGACTGCAGCGGTTCAAGAAGGCGGCTCACCACCACCTTCTCGAGGGTAATTAGGGATGGGCAATAAATGCTGGCCTCGCCAGCGACGCCCACATCCCATGAACAAATAAAAAAAAATTAAATAGGATCATTGAAAGGTTACAGCACAGAAGGACACCATTCGGTCCATCAAGTCTGTACCGGCTCTATGCAAGAGCAATCCAGCTAGTCCCACTCCCCCGCCCTATGCCTGTGGCCCTGCAAATGTTTTCCTTTCAAGTACTTATCCAGTTCCCTTTTGAAGGCCATGATTGAATCTGCCACCACCACTCCCTTGGGCAGTGCATTCCAGATCCTAACCACTCGCTGTGTAAAAAAATTTTTCCTCATGTCAACTTTGGTTCTTTTGCCAATCACCTTAAATCTATGTCCTCTGGTTCTTGACCCTTCCACCAATGGGAACAGTTTCTCTCTATCTACTCTGTCTAGACCCTTCATGATTTTGAACCTCCATCAAATCTCCTCGCAACCGTCTCTGATCCAAGGAGAACAACCCCAGCTTCTCCAGTCTATCCACGTAACTAAAACCCCTCATCCCTGGAATCATTCTAGTAAATCCCTTCTGCACCCTCTCTAAGGCCTTCACATCTTTCCTAAAGTGCGGTGCCCAGAACTGGACACAATATTCCAGTTGTGGCCAAACCATTGTTTTATAAAGGCTCATTATGACTTCCATACTTTTGTACTCTATGCCTCTATTTATAAAGCCCAGGATCACATATGCTTTTTTAACTGCTTTCTCAACCTCCCCTGCCACCTTCAACGATTTGTGCACATACACCCCTAGATCTCTCTGTTCCTGAACCCCCTTTAGAGTTGTGCCCTCTAGTTTATATTGCCTTTCCTCATTATTCCTACTGAAATGTATCACTTCTCATTTTTCTGCATGAAATTTCATCTGCCCCGTGTCCGTCCGTGCCACCAGCCTGTCTATATCCTCTTGAAGTCTATCACTATCCTCCTCATTGTTTACTACCCTTCCAAGTTTTGTGTCATCTGCAAATTTTGAAATTGTGCCCTGTACACCCAAGTCCAAGTCAGTAATATATATCAAGAAAAGCAGAGGTCCCAGCACCGACCCCTGGGGAACACCACTGTACACCTCCCTCCAGTCCGAAAAACAACCGTTCACCACTACTCTCTGTTTCCTGTCACTTAGCCAATTCAGTATCCATGTTGCTACTGCCCCCTTTATTCCATGGGCCGCAATCTTAAATAAACCTACCATGCAGCACTTTATCAAACACCTTTTGAAAGTCGATATACATCACATCAACTGCATTGCCCTCATCTACCCTCTCTGTTACCTCATCAAAAAACACCATCAGGTTAGTTAAACATGATTTGCCTTTAACAAATCCGTGCTGGCTTTCCTTTATTAATCCACACCTTGCCCAAGTGACTGATAATTTGTCCCGGATTATCATTTCTAAAAGTTTCCCCACCACCGAGGTTAAACTGACTGGCCTATAGTTGCTGGGTTTATCCTTACACCCTTTTTTGAACAAGGGTGTAACATTTGCAATTCTCCAGTCCTCTGGCACCACCCCCATACCTATGGATGTTTGGAAGATTATGGCCAGTACCTCCGCAATTTTCACCCTTACTTCCCTCAGCAACCTAGGATGCATCCCATCCGGACTGGGTGACTTATCTACTTTAAGTACAGCTAGCCTTTCTAGTATCTCTTCTTTATCAATTTTTAGCCCATCCAATATCACACCTATATCTTCCTTTACTGAGGCTCTGGCAGCATTTTCTTCAATGGTAAAGACAGATGCAAAGTACTCATTTAGCACCTCGGCCATCCCCTCTGCCTCCATGAGTAGAACTCCTTTACGGTCCCTAATGGGCCCCACACCTCCTCTTATTACCGTTTGCTGTTTACATGCCTGTAGAGGACTTTTGGATTCCCTTTTATGTTGGCCGCCAGTCTATTCTCATACTCTCTCTTTGCCCCCCTTATTTCCTTTTTCACTTCCCCTCTGAACTTTCTATATTCTGCCTGGTTCTCACTTGTGTTATCAACCTGACATCTGTCATACGCCCCTTTTTTCCATTTCATCCTTCTCTCTATCTCTTTTGTCATCCAGGGAGCTCTGGCTTTAGTTGCCCTATCTTTCTGCCTCGTGGGAATGTGCCTAGACTGTACCCGAACCATATCCTCTTTAAAGGCCACCCACTGTTCAATTACAGTTTTGCCTTCCAATCTTTGATTCCAATTTACCGGAGCCACATCTGTTCTCATCCCATTGAAACTGGCCCTCCTCGAATTGAGTATCTTTACTTTAGAGTGGTCCGTGTCCTTTTCTATAGCTATTCTAAACCTTATGATACTATGATCGCTGCTCCCTAAATGCTCCTCTTGTGGCAAGATTATACAACTGAGTGGCTTGCTCGGCCATTTCAGAGGGCAGTTAAGAATCAACCACATTGCTTTGGGTCTGGAGTCACATATAGGCCAGATTGGAAAAGGGCGGCAGGTTTCCTTCCCTGAAGGACATTAGTGAACCAGATGAGTTTTTACGACAATCTGGTAGTTTCATGGTCATCATTACTGATACTAGCTTTCTATTCCAGATTTTATTCTATTCTATGTATTCTATAGGCCACTAACTAGTGACACTTGCTCCACTTGGCCCGCCTCATTCGAAGTCCAGCAATGCCTCCTTTCTAGTTGGGTCGTAAACGTACTGGTTAAGAGAGTTATCCTGAAAACATTTCAAAAATTCCTCCCCCTCTTTGCCCCTTAAATTATTATTGTTATCGCAGTCTATATTAGGATAGGTGAAGTCCCCAGTTATCACTAATCCATAGCTTTTGTACCTCTCTGTAATTCCCCTGCAAATTTGCTCCTCTATATCCTTCCTACTAGTTAGTGGCCTATAGAATACATTGACTCCGGACCCCTTGAAGTCTCATGGCATCAGGTCAAACATGAGCAAGGAAACCTCCTGCTGATTACCACCTACCGCCCTCCTTCAGCCCATGAATCAATCCTCCTCCATGTTGAGCACCACTTGGAGGAAGCAATGAGGGTAGCAAGGGCACAGAATGTACTCTGGATGAGGGACTTCAATGTCCATCAACAAGAGTGGCTCGGTAGCACCACTACTGACCGAGCTGGCCGAGTCCTGAAGGAGATAGCTGCCAGACTGGGCCTGCAGCAGGTGGTGAGAGAACCAACATGAGGGAAAAACCTACTTGACCTTGTCCTCACCAATCAACCTGCAACTAACGGGAGAAGGAGGGTCTGTGAATATCCCCATCCTCAATGATGGCAGAGCCCAGCACGAGTGCAAAAGGCAAGGCTGAAGCATTTGCAACCATCTTCAGCCAGAAGTGCCGAGTGGATGATCCATCTCTGCCTCCTCCCGAGATCCCCACCATCACTGAAGCCAGTCTTCAGCCAATTCGATTCACTCCACGTGACATCAAGAAACAGCTGAGTGCACTAGATACAGAAAGGCTAAGGGACCCGACAACATCCCGTCTGTAGTGCTGAAGCCTTGTGCTCCAGAACTAGCCGTGCCTCTAGCCAAGCTGTTCCAGTACAGCTACAACACTGGCATCTACCCGACAAGTGGGAAATTGCCCAGGTATGTCATGTCCACAAAAAGCAGGATAAATCAAATCCGGCCAATTACCACCCCATCAGTCTACTCTCAATCATCAGCAAAGTGATGGAAGGTGTCGTCAACAGTGCTAGCAAGCGGCACTTACTCACCAATAACCTGCTCACCGATGCTCAGTTTGGGTTCCACCAGGACCACTTGGCTCCAGACCTCATTACAGCTTTGGTCCAAACATGGACAAAAGAGTTGAATTCCAGGGGTGTGGTGGGAGTGATTGCCCTTGATATCAAGGCAGCATTTGACCGAGTGTGGCACCAAGGAGCCCTGGTAAAATTGAAGTCAGTGGGAATCAGGGGGAAAATTCACCAGTGGCTGGAGTCATACCTAGCAAAAAGGAAGATGGTTGTGGTTGTTGGAGGCCAATCATCTCAGCCCCAGGACATTGCTGCAGGAGTTCCTCAGGGCAGTGTCCTCGGCCCAACCATCTTCAGCTGCATCATCAATGACCTTCCCTCCATCATAAGTTCAGAAATGGGGATGTTCACTGATGATTGCACAGCGTTCAGTTCCATTCGCAACCCCTCAGATAATGAAGCAGTCCAAGCCCGCATGCAGCAAGACATGGACAACATCCAGGCTTGGGCTGATAAGTGGCAAGTAACATTCACGCCAGACAAGTGCCAGGCAATGACCATCTCCAACAAGAGAGAGTCTAACCACCTCCCCTTGACTTTCAACGGCATTACCATCGCCGAATCCCCCACCATCAACATCCTGGGGGTCACCATTGACCAGAAACTTAACTGGACCAGCCATATAAATACTGTGGCTATAAGAATAAGTCAGAGGCTGGGTATTCTTCAGCGAGTGACTCAGCTCCTGACTCCCCAAAGCCTTTCCACCATCTACAAGGCACAAGTCAGGAGTGTGATGGAATACTCTCCACTTGCCTGGATGAGTGCAGCTCCAACAACACTCAAGAAGCTCGACACCATCCAGGACAAAGCAGCCTGCTTGATCCATCACCTTAAACATTCATTCCCTCCACCACTGGTGCACTGTGGCTGCAGTGTGTACCATCTACAAGATGCACTGCAGCAACTCGCCAAGGCTTTTTCGACAGCATCTCTCAAACCCGTGACCTCTACCACCTAGAAGGACGAGGGTAGCAGGCGTATGGGAACAACACCACCTGCACGTTCCCCTCCGAGTCACACACCATCCTGACTTGGAAATATATCGCTGTTCCTTCATTGTCACTGGGTCAAAATCCTGGAACTCCCTTCCTAACAGCACTGTGGGAGAACCTTCACCACACGGACTGCAGCGGTTCCAGAAGGCGGCTCACCACCACCTTCGAGGGCAATTATGGATGGGCAATAAATGCTGGCCTTGCCAGCGACGCCCACATCCCATGAACTAATAAAAAAAGAGTGCAACGATTGTAAAGAAGAACCTTTTCAACAATCTAATACAATATTAGTAACAAGAAAATATCAAACAATTTAAACTATTGTTAAAGATAATTCCCAGTTATTTTAAATGTAAGGAATCTTACAACTCCAGGTTATAGTCCAACAGTTTTATTTGAAAATCACAAGCTTTCGGAGGCTTTCTCCTTCGTCAGGTGAAGTGCGGGATTCCTTGAAGGTTGCTGCATTTATAGTCAGAGAACAATGCCACATCACAGTTATTTTAAGCAATGGTCTATAATTGAGACTATGTGTAGTTTTACATTTCCCTGTCTACAGAGTATCTTCACCTTCTGGGGCTTCCATGATGATGTTTCTTTATTGGGCCAATTTGTGTGGCAGATTATCTTTGACCACTTGGCCAGGTTGTATTGCAAAATAATTTCAGACCTGTCTAAGCATCTGAAATGCTGCTTCAATATGCCAGTGCTGTGCTCTGTGACAACTCTTGTGGATTCATTATATCTGTTTTCAGTTGGTGTTCTTGGTTGCTGCAGGAGTGGCATGAGTCAGGGCTCCAGAGACCTTGATTGTCCAGGAGCCACCCTACCACTGGTGGCACGGTGAACTGTCTTAAAATGAAGGCAGTTCATTTGGTGATTGCTGACTGAGTAGCGGACATTGGATTGAATAATGCGTTGTTGATAGTTGTAAATGAACTGCACATAGAGTGGAATCCTTTCTCATTTATGTCAGTAGCGGCTTTGTACGAAGGAGCACAAAGGGCCACTTGGTCTGCATGTATTGCCCCTCGACCTTCTGGAATCCTGCCACTTTGTAAAAATGCACAGTCTTCTTATACTGTTGGCTGATTTCCATGGAGAAGGTGATGAAATTGATTCCATGAAATTGAATCAGTGACTTGTTTAATACATTTATAGGCAACTGATATGGCTTATATTGCTAATATCCTTAGGGGCAATCTAGAATGATATTGAAGCATAAACATTAAGGGTGTTTGTACCTTGACAGCCACCTACAGTTTTGTGGCTATGGATGAGTCTGTCTGCAAGTTACATAGAATCATAGAATTATATAATCTTATAGCACAGAAAGAGACCATTCGGCCCTTCGTGCCTGTGCCGGCTCTTTGAAAGAGCTGTCCAATTTAGACCCACACCCCAGCCTTTTCCCCATAACCCTTCAAGTACATGTCCTATTGTCTTTTGAAAGTTCCTATGGAATCTGATTCAACCACTCTTTCAGGTAGTACATTCCAGATCTTAACAACCCTGTGTGTGAAAAAAGTTCTCCTCATTTCCCCTCTGGTTCTTTTGTTAATTATCTTAAATCTATGACCTCTGGTTACCGGCGCACCTGTCAGAGGAAACAGTTTCCCCCCACTTGCTCTATCAAAACCTCTCATAATTTTGAATACCTCTGTTAGGTCTCCCCTTAACCTTCTCTGCTCTAAGGAGAACAATCCCAGCTTCTCCAATCTCTCCACATAACTGAAGTCCCTCATCCCTGGTATCATCCTAGTAAACCTCCTCTGTACCCTCTCCAAGGCCTTGACATCCTTCCTAAAGTGTGGTGCCCAGAATTGTACACAATATTCCAGCTGAGGCCTAACCAGCGATTTGTAAAGGTTAAGCGAGACTTCCTTGTTTTTGTATTCAATGCCCCTATTTTCAAAGCCAAGTATCCCATATGCTTTCTTAACCACCTTATAAACTTGCCCTGCCACCTTCAAAGATTTGAGAATATGCATCTCCAGGTCCCTCTATTCTTGCACTCCCCCCACCCCCCCAAAATAGTACCATTTAGATTATACTGCCTCTCCATGTTGTTCCTCCCAAAGTGCATCACTTCACACTTATCCAGATTAAGTTGCATCTGCCATGTGTCTGCCCATTTCACCAGTCTGTCTATGGAGCAAGTGGTAAATCTCCATAAGGGCCTCCTCGTGAATCACCACAGACATTGATCCCCTGATAAATGAATGTATGAATGTCTCTTTAGATATGGTCTGAAGGTATTTTTTTTAAATATTCGTTTATAGGATGTGGGCATCGCTGGCAATACAGCACTAATATATACTCGCCCTAATCGCCCTTGAGAAGGTGGTGGTGAGCCGCCTTCTTGAACCGCTGCAGTCTGTGCGGTGAAGGTTCTCCCACAGTGCTTTTAGGTAGGGAGTTCCAGGATTTTGACCCAATGACGGCGATATATTTCCAAGGTATCTGCAGGTGGGCACCGAGTGCCTCTGGTGCAGTCTGACCCAGCTGGCATCTTTCCATTGATCCTTTTCCTCTTCCTCCAAAAAACACAAGGACGTGGGGATTCCCATAGGACAACCCATTGTTCCGCTGTGATTATAGGTGAAAAATGGAAGTGCCCTAAACACTATCCTAAAGGCTCCTGACTACTTAAATGAAAATATGAAAAAGAAAACAAGAAACAGGCGGACGCTGATTAATTGAATTCCTTTAAGCGAGAGCTGGACCTGTTTCTGGCAGGTGTGGAGATCACCTTGTACAAAAGGTAGACGCTGGATGGATTAGTAGGTCTTTCATGTCTGTCATTTTTCATAGGCTTCATATGTTGAAAATATACAGATCAGGATTTCCTCCCATGTGCACTTCTGAATAACCAGCACCAGTAGCCTCTGATCTCTTCTCTGAAAAGTTCAAGTATCTTAACCATCCACCACCCTAAACATTCACTCCCTTCACCACCGGCGCACAGTGACTACAGTGTGCACCATCCACAGGATGCACTGCAGCAACTCGCCAAGGCTTCTTCGACAGCACCTCACAAACCCGCGACCTCTACCACCTAGAAGGACAAGAGCAGCAGGTACATGGGAACAACACCACCTGCACGTTCCCCTCCAAGTCACACACCATCCCGACTTGGAAATATATCGCCGTTCCTTCATCATCGCAGGGTCGAAATCCTGGAACTCCCTTCCTAACAGCACTGTGGGAGAACGTTCACCACACGGACTGCAGCGGTTCAAGAAGGCGGCTCACCACCACCTTCTCAAGGGCAATTAGAGATGGGCAATAAATGCTGGCCTCGCCAGTGACGCCCACATCCCATGAACGAATAAAAAAAAACTATTTAAAGGCACTGAAGTCTGTCTCTCAGGATCTTCAACAGATGGCAGGGGTCATGGTGAAGTCTACTGCCCTCAACTGTGGCAACATCAGGGAAGTATTTTCCTCATTGCAGTCCTCAGTGGAGGATGTGGCAGCTTCATACAGTCATTGCCTCTTCATTGGAATAACAGATTGCAGCTCTTGAGGTCCTGGGGGATAGATTTGTGAGGTGTTGCTTTCTGATCTTCAGGGCACTTGTGGTTGGATTACTGAAGACACTGCCTTGGGCTTTTCAGGGTCTTGTGTTCACCATCAGATCTACTCTCCTGCTGATCACTGGTCACCCAGAACCTGGGCCCAGTACCAGTGGCGTAGCAGGATTAATTCAATATGATGCAACTCTCTCTCAGAATAGTAGCACGTGCCAGGCCTCCGGTCTAGCTCCTCAGGGTCTTACTCAAAGTGTACATAGGAGACAGAATCAGGCTGCCCAGGCAGTTGCACAAGAGATGTAACGTAGGGTGGGTCTTTCTCAGGACTCAGCCATCATAAGGCAAGGGCCACCTCTACTCATCTCACAGCAACTATTTTACTTCAAAAAACTGGTTTACTGATTTCCATATCCATCAACCATCCTAAATACTATAACTGTTCTTCCCTGATTTAGGTTCAAAGAAATGAAAATGCTAGGTCATTCTTAATAGGTGAGTGTCTGTGCTATGGTGAATTACTATCATTTATTGGTTCAGATGCCTCAGGATCTGTAATGGTGCATGGATCAGTAACGCTTGTTATTTGTATGAGTTATAGTGAGATTTATTAGTTGCACACATCCTGTAGGAGATGAAGAGTATATATTAGTGCTGTATTGCAGTAGTTTTGGTCCAGTATCAGCAATCTATGTATTGGTAAAGATAGACAGGATGAAATATGCATTAGTAATGTTCTATCCTTTTTAATAGATGTCGATATTCTAATTGAGTAAGTTATTTTTGGAAGAATATACACAGAGAAGATACCTTTGAATGTGAGAGTTCCATTATTAGCTGCTACAAACCATTCACAATTTCTCGGCTAAACAGCTGTGACACCATTTTTTATGCCTGTTTTTTTCTGTTGCTATGAGTCCCTTGACTGCCTGTGGTTCTCTTCCAGTGGGTTTAATTGTCTATTGGTTGAATTCAATTTTCTCCCTGGTGGTTTTCTTGACATCGTTAAATGTTTTACCGATGCCTTGCTGTGTTCTTCCATTAGTGGGGATTACAGTCAGCCCTCTGATTAGCTCCTCCCATGCCACCTTCCTGGTGTGTGATTTGGGAGAATGGAGAATGAATGCTAAAACTGTTACCCTCCTAGTCACCACATCATTCACGGCGAGGACCACTTCTAGCTCTATAAAGCCAACCTTCATACTTATCTGCATCATATTCTAGAATTTTTTGATCAGCCCTGTTGGCTTAATTATTTCTTGGTGATTTGTAGGGGTCGAGTACGTTATCAACCACTTGTTTAGGTGCTACACTGATTATTGAAACTGCATGCTTATAAGGGGTAAAAATCCCTCTGGTTTCCAAAGTTTAATGATATAGTGAACAGAGAAAATCTTCACAAAACCATTTACAATGTTACTGTACACTGTGACAGGAAGAATTCTTACCCCAATGTGTTTTAACTTACTGCTGGCAGTAAGCTAAATTGCTATGTTTCAGAACCTGCAGCATTCCCACTCAAGAGATAAGTGATGGCATTTACCACTGTATAACAGCCTGAAATGCTTTAATGCCTGAAACTCAGAATATCAAGTTCTATAGTGTTAAGTGTTTTCTCTTTTTCTTGTTTAGATTGATTTGTTGAGATGAGTGTTAAAAATACTGCTAAAAACATTTACTGCTAAAAAAACATACTTCAAAATGCAATTAATAGAAAACCTGATCAACGTAGGGTTCAAATCAAATATGAAATTCAGATTCAAAGATATAGCCCATAAATTCTTTTAAGGAACAAAAGTAGTTGAGAGCCATAGACAAAGAGTTTCTTCATGGCCTATGAAAATGTTATAAAAAGCAAATACATATACAGCGGACAGCAGTGGCACTCCTCCTTGGCTCTCACCAATACTCCTGGCTATTATATTATTTTGTTTGAGAACCATTTTTTATTGGTTTTCATACTGGAAAGGATGAACTACTGTGTGTCTGACTTTGTTACCAGTGAAGAGGGTTGTTTGGCAATTTTGATCGTTTCTAGCTCAGCTAATTGAAAGCAGTTTTCACATCTAAATCATCTTTTACACTATTATTACCATACCAACGTATCCACAGCCACTCAACTAGCACTTAGAGCTCCGGCTTTGGAGATCTATGCTCATGGGATGGCAGCAGTGTCATCTGCAAAGAGGTCTACTTTGGAGCTCACTTCTCTGCCAGGATCATTCATATAAACAACAAAACACTGGCCCCCGTACAAATCGGCTGATGCAGAACAGCCCTGATGCTGGTAAAAGAAGCTGTGTCGCCAGCAATCATATAACTTCATCCCAGGAAGAAATTGTCAAGCATCACTGATTCAGTAAGTCATTCACGTTCTATAGACCCAGGGCTTGATGAGATAGTAGCAATGCCTGAGTTTCAAATTAAATCTTTGTTTCATTTTTGACAGGAGATTGCTTGTGTGCTTCTTTGGGTTGGATTGGCAAATCTGTCCATTTTTAGTATATATGTATGTGTAAATGAGTATTACATTTCTAACATTCCTGCTATCAAGCAATTTTTAAGTTATCAGCCTAGTACTGGTTTCATCAGTTTTCTATATTATGTATGGGAATGGTAGGAATCAGACTGTGTGCAGTTACTAAGCTCAGAGCATGGACCTTCTTTTAGAATTGGATGTCAGACATTTCTCTGCCCAGCTATGTCAAAGGAAAGAAAAGCTCTGGAGTGGCATGTGTCAATGATAACCATAGAATCATAGAGCACAGAAGGAGGCCATTCAGCCCATCGTGTCTGTGCCGGCTCTTTGAAAGAACTATCCAATTAGTCCCACACCCCTGCTCTTTGCCCATAGTCCTGCAAATTTCTCCTTTTCAAGTATACATCCAATTCCCTTTTGAAAGTTACTAAAGGGAATGATGAAGTCAATTTGTCAGTGGCCTTCTTCAGAAACTGCTTACCCACCCAAAAATGTTAAACTTTAAAAATGTTTTTCTTACTTTTCATTTCTGTCTCTTTTTGATCTCTCTCTCTGTACCTGATTTGTCTCTAATTCACCCTCCTTCTCCGTCATTCCTCTGTTTCTTTCTCAATCCTTAAATCTCATTGTTGGTCCCCTCATTCACTAAGGTCCCAGATGCCCTGTTGCCTTCGCTACGCTGTTCTCAGCTCGCACTTCCAGCAACTCACAGGGCAAAAAAATTTCGAGTGAAGGGTACAGGAAAAAGTCTAACTAATGGCACCCTGTTTGATATGGCTGGGCAGAGAAATGTCTAACGGTGCCCCGTTCCAGCAAAATTTGGGCCAATAGTTCTGCAGAACATGGAAACTGTGGGATAAGGAGAGGTGTCATTCCTTCAATCTTGTGAAATAAAAAGTGATACTCTACTTGTTAATGTTCTGGTATTTCATCAAAAATCCTGGCAGTCAATCAGGCAGCCTATACTACATTGTTAATGGACTGCTTTATTTTTAACAATAATGGATACTTTGAATTCTCATAAATCAATTTGTCAGTTTTGAGTGAATTGTGAGTGTAACATGTTTACTGAAATATTCTGATAATTAAACTATTGAAAAGAGCTCAAATCCACACAAGTAGAATCTTTACACAATGGCAGGACTGCAACAGAAGTTTTTTTTTTCTGTGTCAACTTTGCTAATCTATGTTTCCAATATAGCTAATTGTTGTTAAATAAATGATCTCTTTATCACAATGTTATCAGGAATTCTAGCACAAATCCTCTGGTTCACAATTCTCCTTGCATATTTCTCATTGTAATTGCATAATTTCCAAAATATACTTTGTTTTCATGGGAGTTAAATTGGATAACCCCCAAAAACAGGGGGTGGGGGGAATCCCGTGATTAACCCGTGTCCATTCATTGGCTGCACACATCAGCAGGGGGCCCGATATCGTGAGTGGCTGGCGTTACTTAAAGGCAATGTGCAATTCTTAAAGGGGAGGTGCATTTCATTCATATTGAAGGTGAAGACAACTGAAAAACAATGATATGACAAAACAGTGCCATCCTATTGTATCGTTAATGATAAAATTGAATAATTTCAGCTTCTGCTGACTGCTTCTTCATCTTTTGTACTGAGTCTATCACAAAAGGGGTAAAACCTTGGGATAGCTGAAAGCCTCATCAAAGTTTCTGCTAAGCTTGGAAAATGGAACAAAGTACCATTGTGCTGAACATGCAGGGGAAAATCTTAACCTCACACACCTTGCTTGTGGTAGGCATTTAGTAAGTGAGGTTAAAGGCATCAGGCTACCAAAATTACAGCAAAACATTGACAATGTTCATAGTAATATACATAGGCATGTCTTCTTGATTATTATTTTAATAAACACTTTAACCAGTATTCATAGACTGTATGGCTTAATTTAAAAAGGAATAAATGTTTGCTTATATATCACAACAGTAAGTGTAATGTCAGTGCGATGATGCACTTTTGTTTCCTAGTCTCACACAGGCTCTTGTCCCCTTCACACAATTGCTCAATGACAATGCAGATCGAGAAGGTGCCAGGTTTATCCCAGGCTATGTTGAGTTAGCAAACCTCAGCTGAGAAGGTAGTGGTAATGCTCCAATTGGCCTTAGTTTTACTTAGTCCCAGTCACGATTATAGACACCCCTTGCTTGTGTGGATGGTGAGTATCGAGCTAAGTACACGATTAAATAGCTCAGGGAATCATTGCCCAATTGACTCATGAAGTTGGACTCAGTTTCAGAGGGGCCATGGGATTGTTCCATTAATGATAAGTACTCAAAAAATGAACACATTTGCCTTAAGATTGCAATCAAAAGTATTACAATTTAGCAGTTGTTGTAAGACATAGTTGGAAAGCATTTTTAACAAGATTACAAGATAGGGTGCCTGACTGATCATGTGACATCAACACCAAAAATGGTGATAGTCAGTAGTTAATGCTGGTTATGAAATACATAACTACATTTTTCAGGCACAATTTCAAATAAATTATGCCAAGTCATACATTATTTTGTTCAATATGATCTCTTCCACAATTGTACTTCGTATTTGCAAAATAATTTCAATTTAATTTCACATGTACAATTTTAGGTGAGCTGAACTGAGTAGAATGATGTACAACATGCCATGCTTGGTATAAAAATGGGTTTGCAGTTTCTACACAAAAAAATTCTTGGCCCTGCAGAGAATGTAAAGGACAAAAAATGGGCAGAAACCTTGGCCCTGTCTCCTCGGAGGTGCAAGAGGTGGAGAGAAGGAGAGACATCATGTATCCCCAAACATATACTTAGGAGGCAGTGGGAGGAAGTAGTGGTGGAAGTCAATGCCAGGAGCATAGCTCCAAGAACATGGATGTAGTGCCGGATAAAGTCCAATGATCTGACACGAGTTGTCAAGATGAGTGAGTTCAATCTTCAAATGGCATATCCGACCAACTGTACCACTAGTCTCATCCACTTATCAATTCACTACATCCCCATCACCCACCTACCAACAATCTCTAACAATCAGTACTCAACCCTTCAATTCATATGGTTTACCTCACCCTCACACACTTAGCACTCCTGCAAGCCTCACTCCCACAACTCACAGCTCACACACAATGGCAGCTATTCAACCATGACAGCTACATCACCAAAACAATTTTCTGGACGTTCAGTGACACACTTCCCTCTTCCTTGCAGGAGAAGGTGGCACATTACAGGAGGCAGCAGGAAAAAACTGGAGGAGGACAAGCACGCCTACATGTTTTAATCCCCATGGAAGAGACAGTGCTGGCCATCATGGGAAGGGGCATCGCTGAAGCCATGGCCACTGGTGACGTTGGAGGGATCGATGTTGAGGGGTTCTGCATAACTAATCCTCCTTCTCTCTTTCTACTTCTCCCTCATCCCACAATCTTTTCTGACTCACAAGTTGCAGATGGTGTAAGCAGGCACTTCATACTTTCTCCTCTCCCCTCACCAAAATCCAAGCCTTGTCCTTTTTCATTTGATATCCAAGAACTGAAACCTTCCCAGTCAGAGAAGGATGAGGAAGAAGACAGTGATTATGAAGAGACACTGTCACCCAATCTTGTACTTGCAGTCACCAGCTCAGAGTCTGACACTGCAAATACTTTAGAGGCTTGGATAGAGGAGGGACCTGCACATGGTGAGGCACAAGTGCACAAGAACCAGAGCGGGTGAAAGGATACTGGAGGACGAGGTCGCACACTAGTTCTGCTGCAGAGGAGTCAGATGAGGACTTCGATGGCCCAGGCTACAGAAGAAGCCTGATGAGCGTACGCACCCAAATGCTTGGTGCACTAGAAAGCCTGCCAGAAAGCCTACGCACAATGTCAAGGAGCATGGAGGAGTCCAGCTCCAACTTGACACAGGGCTTTGTGCAGAGCTTGGAGCCCATCCTTTCCAACATGGAACGGGTGGTCACCTCCGTCAGCACACCTGTGGAACCCACCATGATGCAGTGTCTGATGACTGATGTCACAGCTTCCATTGCAGCACAAACAGCTTCCATCAAAGTCAGACTGCTGCATTGGAAGCTCAGACTGTTGCCATCGTGGCTCTGGGTACCACTGTTGAAAGGCGCTTCCAGGGCATCAGAGCAGTCCAGCAATCTGTTCCCCAACAGATCACCAGGTTGCTGCAGCGCCGCTGCAGGAGGGTGGCAGTGGGTCCATGGCAGTCGGACCTGCTGTCCTCTCTCAGGATGAAGGGATTCGCAAAATTTCACATGTTCCCCCCCCCCCCCCCACCGAAGATTTATTGGAGTTAATAAAGAAACCCTGGTGTGACTGTATTTTTAAAAATCCAGGGTCTTTCAAAATGGCTGCAGTCAGACACATGGCCAAGGGCCTGCAGCATTTGAAATTGGATTCTCTGACAGCTTGGCAGGCTCCGTGTTTCAGACAGGGCTCTTTGAACAATGCAGTTGCATTCACGCCCTGAGGCAAGCCATCAACGTTGCCATCCTACACAATCAAAATTCGAACAGGAGTAATCCCAGGTCTAAAGGTGACATTCGGAACAATGGAAAGCAGTTATGGAACAGACCGGCCATTAATGTAAACGGGCCAAGATCGGGACCCCTTTTGTCTTACGTTTTCAGCCCAAATCGGACAATGGAACAAACTGATGAGGCGCGAAATTAACCCATTACCGGGAGGGTATAACTGGGGGCATCCCAGAACCTCTCTCTCTTTTCTCTTCGCCTTGGCCCAGCGTCCATCTTGCCTGCTAGCAACCAAGAAGGAAGGCCGTCCAGTAAACATCGCAACCACATGTCGACGGCAGCAGCAGGACACAGGGGCCAGGCCTTTTTCATCTGTTTCACCGGTGAGCATTATTTTTTTTCTGGCCGCCACAAGACAACCTAGCTAGGTGTAAGGGTGGGAGTTAAAGGGGTATTGCTAAAATTGTGATTTTAGAATTTTCCCCCGATGTGTCCGTTTCTTCCACCCCGTTAAGTGTAAGACTGTATTGTATCCATAGCGTTTCCTTTTATCTTCTGTATAATACTGTTTACCTAGTAGTTTTAGTTTTCTTATTAATAAACATTGGTTTTCCTTGCACCAATCCACTGGTCTGTTTGTCTGTCCTTATTACCGCCCGATAAGTCCTCAGCTCAGAATCAGGCAGGGGAAAGCGATTCGAAACCGTACAGCGGGCAGGGCAGCTCAGGAAAACATAACTGGCTGACCTACAATAAGCCCCTGAAACAAAACCCCTGCCACACTGTCAGTGCCCTTGCTGTTGCCTGTCAACCAGCCAGGCCAGACTGCTGCAGCCCAGGCCAAGATGGTGCAGTTTGAAGCCGGGCCCTCTCAGCCCAGAGCTGCTCAAGGTCATCCTCCAAGGCCATCAGCAACTGAAGGACAGCAGCCTTCCACCTCCCATGCGCCAGCCACTGGGGAAGTACCTCGTAGGAGCACTCGGAAAAGTAAAGGCACACGAACAACAGGCACTAAGGGAATGCACAAGGGTGAATAGTTTCATTTTGTATGCATTATTTAATGAGTGAATTGATAAATTTGTATATGAATTTGCATTTAGTTTTGGTGGTGGTTCTTATTTCTGTTATGAACTGAGGAAGGAAGCAATATGTGTTATCAGAAAGAGGATGATGTGATGGTCATTGAGAGAAGAAAAGTGAAGAGTGTGGGACTGTTGGTGAATGGGGAGGTGTAGTTGAGATTACTGGCATCGCTCATGAATGATCTGATCACAAAAAGCCCTGGCAGAAAGGGCCTGTACACGTTGTAACCTCCCTTCCTCTTCCTCTTCCTCTTCCTCCACTTCCTCTTCCCCCTCCTCCTTCTCCATCTTCTAGCAACTTGTCCTGCTCTGCATGGCCTTTCTTCGTTCTCCCAGTCATGTTCAATTCCCAGTGAAAGCCTTACCAGGCCACCCATGACTGGAAGCAACTTTTTTTCAGCACAATATTTTAAATGACACAAAACGTACTGCAAGACCAGCCAGACCACTCCCAGTAGAGTATTCAAACTTTAGACAAGTACAGGAAACTTCCAAAAACACATACAATTGCACCAGCATCCAGAAGAAATGATCCAGCAACTAACCTGTAAGTACTTCATGATCCCTTTAAACAGCGCTGATGAGGGGGGTGGTCTTTCATGCCATTTAACGTCGTGTTCAGCTGTACGATGTTAAGGCAGGGCATTGGGTGGAGCATGGAGTTCCAAAATAGCAGAGGTGCACACTGATTCGCGTCATATTCTCCCTGCTATGTATGCTACCGGCGGTCGTTAGGGCCACACATGCAAACCCCTTTACTAAGATGGTGTCCTGCACACTTCCCATCGGTACTGCGTGCGCGCATCTCAGACTCCATTTTTGAGCCTTAATTGGCCGTGTAGCGCCTAAAAAATGGACACTACACAGACTGATTTAACTCCCATTGCAGGATTAACTGCAATTGTGATAAAGTGCGTTATTCAGTTAGGACAGTATTTGCCTATCAGGAATTTACCATTAAAATTATTCAACTAACAAGAATAATTATTCTGAGGGTAGATATAGAAATTAGCTAAGTAGAATTGACTGCAATGAGAAAATGCAATTATTTTTATGCTGCATAATTAACTCGAGTGTTACCTCTCTGTATATTAATTGAATTAGTCCATTTGAGAGTTGTATTTTAGCGGCTAGAAATTGATCACTTTAAACATTTAACAGAAACTGGAAACACTGGTCCAATTGTTCAATCTGAATAACAAGTGATAAAGAAATCCTTGCCTGGATATTTGCTCTTTAAGAACCCACAGCATAGAGAGATGCTTGTGTTCTAAGTGTGACTTACTCAACAATAAATTGTTCAGTAGTGTAAGTGTTAGCCACAAGCAGTTTACCATTTGATTTACTGTCATTATAGCAGCTGCAGAAAAGAAAGTTTCTTACTTTATGCTTTGACCTAAACCTGGCCGGCTCATCATACATTAATACCCAATGGTCCATTATACTTTAGCTTCTGCACTTGTGATGTGGTTTTCATATTGTATCAATGAGTAAATTACAATTGAGCTGGGAAGTGAGGTTCCTGATATAACAGTGCATCGGATTCTAGCAAGCAATCAAAGATGGCTTTGGATACCCGAGAAACACAATGGCTCTGGGGACTCCCGATGCATGATGGGCCTAATTTGCCAGTATTGCTGCAAAATGATTGCAGTCTCATCAATGTCTGCCTGATATGGGGCCAGATGTATAAATCAGCTCTGTATCTTTCCAAACTCTAAATGGTGAAAAAATAGAGAAATGGGATTAGAACAGATAACTCCAAAGTGGATATAGTCCTGGCACAGAGGTGCTGGGCCAAATGGCCTCCTGCACCAAAGTTTCTGTGATTTCTATAAGCAAGTACCAGTCTTAAACCAATGTACTGTGACTAAGAATTTTAAGTTAAAGAGAGAGTATTAACAACAAGATCATGTAAAAATTAACTTGCTACAATCATGATCAGTATTCTTTTGTTTATTTCTATCATGGAAACATAGGCCCTGAAATTGCTCGGAGCAGAGAGCTAGCAGTCCTCACCGCTCCATAGATTTATACTGACCCGTTAACTTACCGTGGCCTTTAATAGGAAGCGGAGAAGAGCCCACCGTTAACTCCAGTGAAGCTAGGACCAATGGAAGAAGAAAGATGATCACACTCTCCCCTCAACCAATCAGATTGCAACATTTTTGACACGCTGCAAACATTTTCTGCAAGTTGGAACGTAAAATCCAGGAAGTGAAAGGTACAACAATAAAATAATTTGTAAAAACTGTTATAGACAGCGAAAAAAGAGAAGGTAAGAAATAATTGAATTAAATAAAAGAGACAGAAGGGAAAAGTAAAACAACATTTTTAATATTTTTTTAATTTTAATTTTTTTAAAAAAATGTTTTAATGACCAAAAACTGTTACGATAAGGAGTAATCAGACTTCACATTTTTAAAAGTTAATTTTTGGTTGTTTGGCTGTCATTAAAACTTAGTTTAGACCTGGTATTTTTAAGCTTACCTGTTTTGTGGCTATATTAGTTACTTTCCAGATGAGCAAGTTGGCACTGGTTCAATTATTTCATTGATTGCAGCCGGCGATATCCCTTTAATTCGAAGCTATCCTATCTCCGGCAAACGACATATACAACATCTACTGCACTACCTTCATCAACCTTCTCTGTTACTTCATCAAAGAAGTCAATCAGGTCAGTCAGACATGATTTGACTTCAACAAATCCATGCTAGCTGTCCCTTATTAACCCATGCTTCTCCCAGTGAGAATTAATTTTGTCCTTGACAATGGTCTCTAGTAATTTTCCCACCACTGATGTTAGACTAACTGGTCTGTAGTTACCAGGTTTATCCCTCTCCCCTTTTTGAAAAGGGGTGTAACAGTTGCAATCCTCCAGTCCTCTGGCACTATTCCCATATCCAAGGAGGATTGAAAGATTGTGGTCCGAGCTTCTTCTCTCTCCACCCTTGCTTCCCTCAGCAACCTAGGATGCATCCCATCTGGACCAGGTGATTTGTTAACTTTGAGTGATGCCAACCTATTTAGCACCTCCTTTCTACCTATTTTTATCCTATCCAATATCACTACTCCCTCCTCCTCCATTGAGACATTAATTTCATCTTCTTCTTTTGTGAAGACAGATGCAAAGTATTCATTCAGTACCTCAGTCATGCCTTCTGCCTCAACAAGCAGTTTTCCTTATTTGTGCCTAATCGGCCCCACCATTACTTTAACTATCCTCTTACTTTTTATATGGTTATAAAAGATTTTTGAGTTCCCTTTTATGTTACCCACTAATTTTTTCTCACATTCTCTTTGTCCTTCTTATATCCTTTTTCAATTTCCCCCTGCACTCTCTGTATTCTGCCTGGTTTTCCATTGTATTCTGTACCTGTCATTTGTCATGAACTGCCTTTTTCTGTTTTATTTTAACCTCTATTTTCTTTGTCATCCAGGGAGCTCTAGCTTTGGATGCCCTATCTTTCCTCCTGATGGGAATATGCTTAGTTTGTATCTCTGCCTTAAAGACCTGCCATTGCTTATTTACTGTTTTCTTGGCCAATCTTTGTTTCCAGTCCACCTGTGCTAGATCCTTTCTCAAATCACTGAAATTGGCTCTCTTCCAGTTGGGTATTTCCACCTTTGATTTTTTTTTCCCTTTCCGTAACTACTTTAAACCTAATTATATTATGATCACTATTACCCAGATGTTCTCCCACTGAAACATACTCCACTTGCCCTATTCATTCCCTAGAACTAGATCCAGCACTGCTTCTTTCTTCATTGGGCTAGAAACATACTGATTAAGAAAGTTCTCCTGTACACATTTTAGGAATTCTTCACCCTCCTTGCTCTTTACATTGTAATTTCCCTGTCCATGTTAGAGTAATTGAAGTCCCCTACTATTACTGCTCTATTATTTTTACATTTCTCTGAAATTTGTCTACAAATTTGCTCCTCTATCTCTTTCTCACTATTTGGGGGTCCATAGTAAACACCCAGCAATGTAACAACTCCTTTTCTGTTCCTTAGCTCTAACCAAATAGATTCATGTACGGAGTCATACAACACCAGGTTATAGTCCAACAGCTTTATTTGAAATCACAAGCTTTCAGAGCTCCGAAAGCTTGTGATTTCAAATAAAGCTGTTGGACTATAACCTGGTGTTGTACGACTCCTTACATTTGTCCACCCCAGTCCATCACCGGCATCTCCCCATCACAAATAGATTCAGTCTTTGAACCCCCAAGTAGATCGTCCCTCTGTAGAATTGTAATATTATCCTTGATCAATACTACCATGCTCCCTCTTGTCTTTTTTTCCTTTTCTATCCCTCCTGAATACATTGTATCCAGAAATGTTTAGTTCCCATTCCTGCCCATATTTAAGCCAGGTCTCTGTTATAGCCACTATATCATAACCCCATGTGGCAAATTGTGCCTGCAGCTCATCAACCTTATTTGAAACACTCCTCGCATTAACACACATACATTCCAACACCATGCTCTGCTTTTTTTCTTCATCTAATTCTTGCTGTTTCTACACCATTCGTTATTCTGTTGCTGTTTGCCACTCCTCATTGCTGCTGCGTCCTGGTTCCCCTCCCTCTGCCAAATTAGTTTCAACCCTCTCCCACAGCACTAGTTAGTCTCCCCGCGAGGACATTGGTCTCAGCCCTGTTCAGATGCAACCTGTCCAGTTTGTACAGATCCCTCCTGCCCCAGAACTGGTCCCATTGCCCCAGCAATCTGAAGCCCTCCCTCCTGCACCACTTCTCCAGCCACGCATTCACCTGCACTATCGTCCTGCTTCTGCACTCACTAGCACATGGCACCGGGAGTAATCCAGAGATAACCACCTTTGAGGACTTGTTCTTTAATCTTTTTCCTCACTCCTGAAACTCTGCCTATGGGATCTCAACACTTTTCCTACCTATGTCATTGGTTCCAACATGGACCACAACTTCTGGCTGTTCCCCTTCCCCTCGCAGAATGTCCTGCACTCGTTCAGTGATATCCTTTACCCTGGCACCAGGGAGGCAACACACCATTCGGGACTCACGTCTGTGGTCGCAGAAATGTCTGTCTATCCCCCTGACTATTGAATCCTCTATAACAACTCCATTTCCTTTGCCACCCCTCCCCCGCTCCATACAGCTGAGTCTCCCATGGTGTGGTGGATTTGCTTCTGACTGCGGTCCCCCAGGGTGTCACCACCCTCGTTGGTATTCAGCACTGAATACCGTTTTGTGAGTGCCACACTCCCAAGCAATTCCTGCACTGCCTGCCTCTTCCTCCAAGTCTGCCTGGTGGTCACCCACTCCCTCTCCTCCTGAACTCTCTGTAGCTGCGGGGTGACCACCTCCTGAAACGTGCTGTCCACCAAACTCTCAGCTTCCCATATGCACTGTGGTGACACCAGCTGCCCCTCAAGCTCAGAAACTCCGAGCGTGAGCTCAAGCAGTTGGTAGCATTTCTGCATATGTGGTTTTCCAGGACACACAAAGTGTTCTGCGGTTCCCACATGGCACAGAATGTGCATGCAACGGGCCTCAGCTGTCCTGCCATGTTAGCTAACAGTTATTTAAAACTGTTTGCTTAGATTTAGATTTGTTAACTGATATTATCATTTAAATAGTGAATCCTGGTGACTAGTTAGACATGTGACAGATACAATTTAATGTGGAGATAAGTGGGATACAGTCCCCACCACTTAAGACAACCACATTTAAATTGGGCAACCATTTAAATCGACCAAAAATCGCTCACTATTTTCCATTTCCATTAAGATTAATTACAAAGTTGCCACTTTTTGGGCAGAAACAGGTGTTTACTCAATAGTTGGCTGCTTCAATAGACAAGCTTCTTGAATAAATGCTACAAATTGATGAAGTGTTGACTGTGATTAATTAATAATGATATTATTTGTTGAATTTATCCAGTTATTGTTTGATAGTGTCCAGTTTCTCATCTCTCAGATCTCTTTCCCTTCTCCTGGCTCTGGATCCTTATCAACTAGTTCAATCGGCCCTACTTGAGTTTGTCCAAAACTCTGCTGCCTGTATCCTAACTCGCACCAAGTCCTATTCACCCATCACCCCTGTGCTCACTGACCTACATTGGCTCCCGGTCCGGCAACGCCTCGATTTAAAAATTCTCACCCTTGTTTTCAAATCCCTCCATGGCCTCACCCCTCCCTACCTCTGTAACCTTCTCCAGCCCTACAACCCTCTGAGATCTCTGCTTTCATCTAATTCTGGCCTCTTGTGCATCTCTGATTTTAATCGTTCCACCATTGGCAGCTATGCTTTCAGCTGCCTAGGCCATAAGCTCTGGAATTCCCTCCCTAAGACTCTCTGCTTGTCTACCTCTCTCTCCTCCTTTAAGTCGCTTCTTAAAACCTATCTCTTTGACCAAGCTTTCGGTCACCAGTCCTAATATCTCCTTATATGACTTGGTGTCAAATTTTGTTTGATAACTCTCCTGTGAAGCGCCTTGGGACATTTTACTACATTAAAGGCGCTATATAAATGCAAGTTGTTGTTGTTGTTATGCTCTCCCAGGACAGCTGTGGCTTCCTTCCCTCTAAAGATACTCCTCATCCCTAGATGCTCAGTTATCTTACTCCCCATGTCATTTCTTCTTCTGTGGTCCAAATTCTTTCTAAAGTGTGTTGACCAGAATTGGATACAATACTCCTGCTGAGGTTTAACCAGTGATTTATAAAAGTTTAGCATAACCTCCTTGCTTTTGTACTCTGCCTCTATTAATAAAGCCCAGGATCCCATATGCTTTTTTAACAGCCTTCTCAACTTGTCCTGCCATCTTCAAAGATTTGTGCATGTGAAAGCCCAGGTCTCTCTGAACTGTAATAAAGCACAGTAATAAAGATTGAAAAGATGGCAGGGGGAAGTTTGAACGCACATATCTTGAAGTTGATGGGATGGATACTGTCAGAGAGCAGAGGATTCAACAAATCTGGCAGGGGAAAAACTTGATTTGGTAGAATAGAACAATAGAAGCAAGATTTTTTTTAGAAGGTTTTAGAGTTGGAGGCAAATGACAAACCAAAAGGCCAGCTTTCTGTTTGGAAGAGCTACCACCTGTACACAAGGATGGAAGAGAGAAAGAAGATGGAAGAAAGGAGGAGTCACATAAGTTACAAAAGACAGCTTTGGTAAGGGACAAGATGGACCAGCAGCTGGACAGGCAGGAAGGCAGCAACTCCTGTTTTTCCTAGCTCTAAAAGTAGTTTCAAAGAGGGTATGAGGAGAGATTGAATCATAGAATGATACAACACAGAAGGAGACCATTTGGCCCATCGAGCCTGTGCCAGCTCTTTGAAAGAGCAATCCAATTAGTCCCATTCCCCTGTCCTTTCCCCATAGCCCTGCAAATTTTTCGCTTTGTTTCTCCCTCTGATAAAGGTAGATCAGTACACCATTCACAATGGCATAATTTTTACAAGATACTGCAGGACAGGTCAAATTTCATTGTGAAAAAGAAAAATTTGCAGGGCTATGGGGAATGTGCAGGGGAATGGGATAAATTGGAAAGCACTTTCAAAGAGCTGGCACAGGCACAATGGGCAGAATGGCCTCCTTCTATTATGCTTCTTTGTAAACTTCATTCACAGACTATCACATTTTCCCCAGAATATTTACTTAAAGCTGAGATGAGATTTAATGGGGATTGTTTTCCTTTGCTTTGCACTTGAGGTATGCTTATTTTCCAGGATGCAAAGCAGAGGAGAAAGGGGCAGAGACTCGTGATACCAGCTCTCCATATTTTTGTACTTCACACACACTTCTGGGGGCTTCCCCAAAGAGGTGGAGCCCTTATGTTTGAAACAGGTAAATTGGACAGTAATGAGGCAAAAATTATGTTAGTAGGCCACTCCCCTTACATTTCTTGGGTCTTTACGAGGGAGAGGACTGATTGCAGCAGCACCTTTTTTTTATATTTGTTCATGGGATGTGGGCGTCGCTGGCAAGGCCAGCATTTATTGCCCATCTCTAATAGCCCTTGAGAAGGTGGTGGTGAGCCGCCTTCTTGAGTGGCTTGTTAGGCCATGGGAAATGAACTTTTGTGCTTGTACCTAGTCCTCTTAAAGCAGAGGATCTGAGAAGGAGCAGGCAGCAAGCTCTGGAGGCTCCAAAAAGGTATGTTCCTTTTTTTTCCCCCAGGGTCAGCAGCACGAGTATTGAGGCTAGATACTTTCTGGTTGCTATTTTTGGACTGCAGCCAAAATTGTTCCAAGGCCAGAGTCTCAGGCTTTGCAGCATGGGTACAGTTTTCTTCCCCACTTTGGGGACAAGCGCCTTCCTGCGCTGGGGGAGTGCCAGGTCCATTATGATGAACTGAACCTTAAAAGGGTGAGTTCAGGTCCTGTCGAATGGAGTGTACTTTGAGTGCACTCTGCCCAACTTGCACTTAGATGGAATGGAGAATGGAATCAGCTCCAATGTGTCTAATAGATAAACTATGCCATTCAAAATATATATACATTATTGGCAAGACAAGAGTAGAAAACCACCAGTGAAAACAAATGATTCACAAAAGATATCACAAGCACGATTATAGACTCTCGTTAATTATCGAGTGTAAATGAGTCTGTTTTAAATCATTCCTCTAAGGAGGACGTAATCCCTCTTACCAATAATTATGGAGAGAACGTTTGTGGGAGTACAAAGTGGATTTCCCCCATGAAACCCCAGTTCTCCTCACCCCGTGGCTATCCATCTGTAGCAAAGTCCTCTGTGCTCTTTACTTCTGGAAGCAATACTGGTAGAAGGCTCTTCATCGAATGTATACAAATAAAATAGGCAACCTTATTCGATATTGAGGCAGATCCAACTTTAAGTTGGCACTTAATGGGAAAAGTGAATCCACTGATTTGAAAATTTTTCTAACTGCCTTTGGTATAATTGACAAGGCAACAAAATGATCTATGCTTTCACATGATGCAAGGGAAGGGGTTTATGAAATTTTTGACACACTGCCAGAAACTGGAGCACTGAATGACTATGATGGAGTTGTGCAAAAGCTCAGTAAATATGTTATGCCAAAAAAAGTGAATATGAAATATGGGTTTCAGTAAGCCAAGCAAAAAAACCAGTGAAACATTGAGGGGGAAGAAACTACCAATTTTGGCTCCATTAGTTAGCAGCCGGTGCATATTCACTGATATAGATAAGCAGATAATCAAATTATGCAAACCTGCACATCATTGTGGGACCCACCGCAGCTTTGTCAGCCTAGGATGCATTTAGACTACAACGATGCCATTGGCAAAAAACTAAGAAGTAGTAGTGTAAATCCAGAGTCAGGGCCCAACCTGTCTCCAAAACAAGCTGACAGATTGCCTCCTCCAGAGACTCTCCTTCCACTTCACTCCAGTCTCAACGTTAGTATCCAGGTAGGAAGGCTGTAAGATTTCTTGGCCTGGATTCTCCTCCTGTTGGTGAGTTCACAGTGGGATGGTTCTAATGTCTACCAATCTGAAACCGCCATTCACCCACGACAATTTTCTCCTGAACCCTCAGGTAGATAAGGTTGTGAAGAAGGCATGCGGAATGCTCTCCATCATTAGCCGAGGTATGGAATACAAAAGCAGGGATGTAATGATGTAACTGTATAAAACGCTTGTAAGGCCACAGCTGGAGTATTGTGCGCAGTTCTGGTCACCACATTACAGGAAGGACATAATTGCTCTGGAGAGAGTGCAAAGAAGATTTACAAGAATGTTGCCAGGGCTTGAAAATTGCAGCTACGAGGAGAGATTGGATAGGCTGGGGTTGTTTTCCTTGGACCAGAGGAGATTGAGGCATACAAAATTATGAGGGGCCCAGATGGAGTAAACAGGAAGTACCTGTTACCCCCAGCGGAGAGTTCAAGAACTAGAGGACATAGATTTAAGCTGATTGGCGGAAGGATTAGAGGGGACATGAGGAAAAACTTTTTTACCCAGAGAGTGCTGGGTGTATGGAATTCGCTGCCCGAATTGGTGGTAGAGGTAGGGACCCTCAACTCTTTTAAAAAGTACCTGGACCTGCACCTAAAGTGATGTAAGCTGCAGGGCTACGGACTGGGTGCTGGAAGGTGGGATTAGAATGGGCACCTGGTTGTTCTACGAGCCGGCACAGACATGATGGGCTGAATGGCCCCCTTCTGTGCTGTATCTTTTCTATGGTTCTATTAACATGGCATGCATAACCTTATATGGGGGCATTCTCTATAACACTCAATGGGCTGTAACGTTGTCCTGTATCCCTCCGAAGGGACAAATGACATACAGCCAGTGCCACAGAAGGATAACCGGGGGAAGACCACCGTCACTGAAATCCACAGGAAAAGACAAGAAAGTGTTCTTTAGACACTACAGATAAAGTGAAAACTAGAAGGTGTAAAGCGATTAACCCAGCTTCAAAGCTGAAGGTCAGGCTAGGGTGTGTGGCCCAACTAAGAGTTCTATATACAAATGCACGGAGTATAAGGAATAAATTAAATGAACTACAGGTTCAAATTCAAATTGGAGGGTATGACATGATAGCTATTACTGAGACATGGCTGCAGAATGGCCAGGATTGGGAACTAAATATACCGGGATATAAGGTCTGCAGGAGAGTCAGGGAAAATGGAAGAGGGGGAGGAGAAGCCTTAGTGATTAGAGATGAAATCACTTCAATGAAAAAGGAGGATATAACGAGAGGTAAGCAGCCAACAGAGACCTTATGTGTTGAATTGAGAAATAGGAAAGGATCTAAGACTATAGTGGGAATTGTGTATTGGACCCCTGGCAGCAGCTCTGAAGTGCTAGATTGTATAAATATAGAGATTAGACAAGCATGTAAGAAAGGCATAGTGGTCTTACTGGGGGACTTTAACCTTCACATAGATTGGGAAAAGCAGACTAGCAACTGTCAGAAAGGTAGTGAATTTCTTGAGTGTGTTCGGGATAGTTTTCTACAGCAGTATGTCCTGGAGGCAACAAGGGGGCAACCCATATTAGATTTAGTAATGAATAATGAACCAGAATTAGTTAACGGCTTAACTGTGCGTGAACATCTATCCAATAGCGATCATAACATGATCGAGTTCAATGTAGTGTTTGAAAGGGAAAAAAGTGAGTCAGCGGCTAAGATTCTAGACTTGGGTAAGGCCGACTTCAATGGGATGAGACAGAGACTGTCCACGGTAAACTGGGCAAATCTGTTAACGGGTAAAACGACTGATGATCAGTGGGAAATGTTTAAAGAAACATTTAACGTGATACAGAATCAGTTTATACCCCTGAGGGGCAAGAACTCTACTTGCCAAAAAAAACAGCAATGGTCAACTAAAGAGGTAAGCTACAGTATAAGACACAAGGAAAGGACATACAAAAAGGCAAAAAATGGCACAGATCCTGGCGAATGGGGAAGATACAAAGATCAACAAAGGGTCACAAAACAGATAGTAAGAGCTACAAAAAGAGAGTATGAAAAGAAACTTGCAAGGAATATCAAAACCAATATGAAGAACTTTTATAGCTACATTAGGAAAAAGAGGGTGGTCAGGAGCAGTGTTGGCCCCTTAAAAACTGAAAGTGGGGATATTGTCATTGACAATGTTGAATAATTACTTTGGGTCAGTATTTACAGTTGAAAAAGAGGATAGCATGCCGAAAATTCCAAGAAAACTAATATTGAATCGGGGACATGGACTCAATAAAATTAATATAAGTAAAGCAACAGTAATGAAGAAAATAATAGCACTAAAGAGTGACAAATCCCCAGAACCAGATGGTTTCCATCCCAGGGTTTTAAAGGAAGTAGGTGAGCACATTGCAGATGCCCTAACTATAATCTTTCAAAGTTCTCTAGATTCAGGAACTGTCCCTCTGGATTGGAAAATTGCACATGTCACTCCGCTTTTTAAGAAAGGAGAGAGAGGGAAACCGGGGAATTATAGACCAGTTAGCCTAACATTTGTTGTGGGGAAATTGCTGGAGTCTATAATTAAGGATAGGGTGACTGAATACCTCGAGAATTTTCAGTTAATCAGAGAGAGCCAGCATGGATTTGTGAAAGGTAGGTCGTGCCTGACAAACCTGATTGAATTTTTTGAAGAGGTGAATGTCAATGGATGTTATTTATATGGATTTCCAGAAGGCATTTGATAAGGTCCCACATAAGAGACTGTTAGCTAAGATAGAAGCCCATGGAATCGAGAAAATTACGGACTTGGTTAGGAAGTTGGCTGAGCGAAAGGCGACAGAGAGTAGGGATAATGGGTAGGTACTCACATTGGCAGGATGTGACTAGTGGAGTCCCGCAGGGATCTGTCTTGGGGCCTCAATTATTCACAATATTTATTAACGACTTAGATGAAGGCATAGAAAGTCTCATATCTAAGTTTGCCGATGACACAAAGATTGGTGGCATTGTAAGCAGTGTAGATGAAAACATAAAATTACAAAGCGATATTGATAGATTAGGTGAATGGGCCTTTTGTGGCAAATGGAATTCAATGTAGACAAATGTGAGGTCATCCACTTTTGGATTAAGAAAGGATAGAACAGGGTACTTTCTAAATGGTAAAAAGTTAAAAACAGTGGATGTCCAAAGGGACCTAAGGGTTCAGGTACATAGATCATTGAAGTGTCATGAACAGGTGCAGAAAATAATCAATAAGGCTAATGGAATGCTGGCCTTTATATCTAGAGGACTAGAGTACAAGGGGGCAGAAGTTATGCTGCAGCTATACAAAATCCTGGTTAGACCGCACCTGGAGTACTGTGAGCAGTTCTGGGCACCGCACCTTCGGAAGGACATATTGGCTTTGAAGGGAGTGCAGCGTAGGTTTACTGGAATGATACCCGGACTTCAAGGGTTAATTTGTGAGGAGAGATTACACAAATTGGGGTTGTATTCTCTGGAGTTTCAAAGGTTAAGGGGTGATCTGATCGAAGTTTATAAGATATTAAGGGGAACGGATAGGGGGATAGAGAGAAACTATTTCCGCTGGTTGGGGATTCTAGGAGTAGGGGGCACAGTCTAAAAATTAGAGTCAGACCTTTCAGGAGCGAGATTAGAAAACATTTCTACACACAAAGGGTGGTAGAAGTTTGGAACTCTCTTCCGTAAATGGCAATTGATACTAGCTCAATTGCTAAATTTAAATCTGAGATAGATAGCTTTTTGGCAATCAAAGGCATTAAGGGATATGGGCCAAAGGCGGGTATATGGAGTTAGATCACAGATCAGCCATGATCTTATCAAATGGCGGAGCAGGCACGAGGGGCTGAATGGCCTACTCATGTTCCTATGTTAATAGGCAGTAGGAGAGGTTGGAGGTGAGCTGTCAAAAAAGTTGGTTAACGCTAGGCAAGGCTTATCATTGGTAGTTTCAGCTTCATGTGCTTTCTTAACGAATTGTGATGTCTTTACATTCACCCGTTATTCCTTCAAGGGCAAATATCACTGCCTGCACATCTAAACAAGCTCTTCTGTCATTTGCATCATAGAAGGTGCCTTAAAGGAAGAGGCCAGCCACTCTAATGACAGCCTAGGCACTTCCAGGTCCACAGCTGAAGCCATGTCCTCATCAACTCAGTCATGACATCTTACCTGCACAAGCACCAGCACAGTGACTCTCATTCATGAGGAATTAGTTCGACAGTCAGACAAGTTGTCACCAGGTTAGTCATTGAGCAGTACTGAGAATGTGAACCCTGAGAGTGGAAGAGAGGGAGATTCCTATTCCTGCATGAAAGGCGAAAAAACGACCACCATTGGTTGAGGGGCCTGGGAGATCTTGGGCTCAATCTTCAAAAGAACAATGATTCAATCGAATTAATCTCACGTGCAGGCAGTGGAGACAGTTTCCACACATATGGTTGAGACTATTGATAATTGGGTGGAATCCACTACACGCATTTGCAACATATTTCAGGAAGTTTCTCGTGACCTGCAGAACACCCTGGAGATTGTGACTGTCCAGAATATTGCTGCAGCATCAAGAAGTCAGGAACAGTGTCGAAGGACATTGGTGGCTTCTGGAGTGGCAGCTACCAATGCTTCAATTAATGCCTTAAGGATCAGTCTGAAAGCCACACTTGCAGAGTCTCCAAGATCTCATTCTGTGATGACACTAACCAGTAGCACCTTTGAGTCTGTGCCCAGCACCAGTGGGCTGTAAGGAGTGGGTGCTGATTTTGCTGTCTCTCCAGTGAATGATAGTAGCCCTACTTTCTTAATGCCCCTTCCAATACCTTCACATGTGGGAGCTTCAGACATAAGTTCAGCACACTTTGCTAAGTGTAAGGCTGTGTGAAGCTGGTCCCTTTGGGACAGCAGCAGCCCCGCGACAAGAGTCACCTCAGGTTTCTAAGGCTCCAGAGGAACCATCCCAGCCACCCACTACTCAATCTCATTTCATTCATAGCAGCACTAGATTAGGAACTAGACTAAGTAACTTGGCATAAAGAGGAGTCACAGTATTAAGAAGTAGTTGTAGAAAGGGAGAATGGATTTTGTTGGCACTTCCTGGCGACTGTTGCTTAAAGTAAATGCAGCTTGACCACATAAAATTCAGAGTTCATTTCTGTGTATGCTTTTGACTTTTGGGAGTTGGATGATGGTAGAAGAAATGTAGACTTCTGTCTGATGAAGGACCTTGGCAGCTGTCTTGGAAAGTGAGGAACTTTGTGAGGGTGTTGGGATGGAAGAACAGGCAGGTGTGACGTGACTTCATTTGGTGATTCAACCTTCATTTATTAAAAGTTCTGGGCTATCAATTGTGCTCTCCCTGCTTTAACTGCCGACTGCTGGATATCATGTTCCATTTCCTTTCCTTCTTAGGCATCCCCACCGCACGAGGAGAGTGCACAAGTAAGACCCCTTGGTCTCTAGATCCTAGTGAGTCGACGTGTAGGGAAGAGATGCCTTTGACGATGCCTGTTTCTAAGAGCCTACATCCTAGTCTTTTCCATATCTTCATCCTCCTCCTCTTCATAGCAGGGAAAGGGATTCCCGTTGAAATCCGTGTCTAGAATGCAAAACATCATTTTGAGCAGAACTGAGTAAAAGTAACAGCAAAAGGTCTTGCTCAACCTACTATGCAGGTAAAAAAAAAAATCAACCTTCAGTAGCAGCACACAAAATGGCTCCTCAAGGATACCTTCCAGCAGCTCTGAACACCACTAATATAGTGGCAGTAATTATTCGGGGTAGGTTTGGAGCGGAATTAAAGGGGAATGGGGCTGAGGGGTTAGCCAGGTCCCCTTGACCCTATTTAAATGTGGTGGAGCGGGCCTCAAAGAGATCCCAGGCCATTATGTCCAGGTAACTGTGAAACCTCTGAACCTGCACATGGCAAGTAGGCTGTAGTTTCTGAAGCGCTATCTAGTGGTAGGAGTGTGCATCTGCACGAGTGACTGTTTATCATAATAGTGATGCCCAAATAAGGAGTGTTTGCCATGCACAGCAAATTTAATATACTGTAGATAAAATCATGAAGATGATCCCTTGGGACGGATGTAGACACTATACGGAACTTATCACCTGTCTACTTCCGTGCACATCTGCCAGACATTAATAGCGAGGAACACCAACAAAGACACATCCACATCTGACATTGATCTATTAATAAATTTCTTATAAATAATACTCTACACACAGAAAATCATTAACTGTGATAGAATACTATATTTCAGACTACCAAGGGATAATTTGTTCCCTTCAAAGAGAGTTAACTACTCTTGCTTAGTCAGCATGATGTGTTTGGACCTCTCTGAAAACAAAACTGGCTGCTAACTGCTGCTGGGTTTCTTTTTATATTTAAAACAAACCAACACAAATTTCTGTTCTCTTTTTTGAGTGATTGACGTGCCATTGAGCGCAGTGATGACGTGACTGTAGGTTTCCTCCTCATAGTTGGACTGATGGAGATCATTCTAGTGCGAGAGATCACTCTCCAAGGTATCTTAGAGACTGAAATACACCTCAGAGTCTGTCGAAAGAGCTTCTCGAGTTGTTTTTTTTAGAATATTGCACTGAATTTTTTTAACAGCGTATCTCAATTGGTGAACATTCCAATTCTCATTGGGGTCAGCAGGCTCATTTCCTCTTTGTAACTGTGCTTTGTGATAACTGGGACATTTAACTTTGTGAACAGGGGAGCATGAAGCTGCTATGAAGAAACTGTATTATTCTCATGTGTTTGGAAGATATTCCAGTTGTACAAGCAGTTGCTCCATTAAGGGCCCTCATAGGTGACAGGGTGAAACAGACCCAACCCCTGTGTGTCATTACCCTTATACCATTACCCTTCTGCGGCCTTGATGTAGGACTAAGTGCATATTTCATGTACTCAGCGCAAAAGATGTACCCGCAGACAGAGTACAAATCAAAGAGGTTGTATTGGACCTGTCTAAGGCACTGGGTAGACCAAACTAGAGTTTTTTTATTCATTCATGGGATGTGGGCGTCTCTGGAAAGGCCAGCATTTATTGCCCATCCCTTATTGCCCTTGAGAAGGTGGTGGTGAGCCGCCTTCTTGAACCGCTGCAGTCCGTATGGTGAAGGTTCTCCCACGGTGCTGTTAGGTAGGGAGTTCCAGGATTTTGACCCAGCTATGATGAAGGAACAGCGATATATTTCCAACTTAGGCTGGTGTGTGACTTGGAGGGGAACATGCAGGTGGTGGTGTTCCATGTGCCTGCTGCTCTTGTCCTTCTGGGTGCTGGAGGTTGCAGGTTTGGGAGGAGCTGTTGACGAAGCCTCAGTGAGTTGCTGCAGTGCATCCTGTAGATGGTACACACTGCAGCCACTGTGCACCGGTGGTGAAGGGAGTGAATGTTTAAGGTGGTGGATGAGGTGCCAATCAAGTGAGCTTCTTTGTCCTGGATGGTGTTGAGCTTCTTGAGTGTTGTTGGAGCTGCACTCATCCAGGCACATGGAGAGTATTCCATCACACTCCTGACTTGTGCCTTGTAGATGGTGGAAAGGCTTTGGGGAGTCAGGAGGTGAGTCACTCGCTGCAGAATACCCAGCCTCTGACCTGCTCTTGTAGCCACAGTATTTATGTGGCTGGTCCAGTTAAGTTTCTGGTCGATGGTGACCCCCAGGATGTTGAGGGATTCGGCGATGGTAATGCCGTTGAATGTCAAGGAGAGATGGTTAGACTCTCTCTTGTTGGAGATGGTCATTGCCTGGCACTTGTCTGGCGCGAATGTTACTTGCCACTTATTAGCCCAAGACTGGATCTTGTCCAGGTCTTGCTGCAGGCGGGCATGGACTGCTTCATTATCTGAGGGGTTGCGTATGGAACTGAACACTGTGCAATCATCAGCGAACATCACCACTTCTGACCTTATGAAGGAGGGAAGGTCATTGATGAAGCAGCTGAAGATGGTTGGGCCTAGGACACTGCCCTGAGGAACTCCTGCAGCGATGTCCTGGGCCTCTAATAACCACAACCATCTTCCTTTGTGCTAGGTATGACTCCAGCCACTGGAGAGTTTTCCCCTGATTGCCATTCATTTCAATTTTACTAGGGCTCTTTGATGCCATACTCGGTCCAATGCTGCCTTGATATCTCACCTCACCTGTGGAATTCAGCTCTTTTGTCCATGTTTGGACCAAGGCTGTAATGAGGTCTCTAGCCGAGTGGTCCTGGCGGAACCCAAACTGAGCGTCGATGAGAAGGTTACTGGTGAGTAAGTGCCACTTGATAGCACTGTCATAGAAACATAGAAACACAGAAAGTAGGAGCAAGAGTAGGCCACTCGGCCCTTCGGGACTGCTCTGCCATTCAAAATGATCCTGGCTGATCGTCTAACTCAGTACCCTGTTCCCGCTTTTTCCCCATATCATTTGATCCCTTTAGCATTAAGAAATATATCTATCTCCTTCTTGAATACATCTAATGACTTGGCCTCCACTGCCTTTTGTGGTAGAGAATTCCACAGGTTCACCACCCTCTGAAGAAATTTCTCCTCATCTCGGTTCAAAATGGCATACCCCGTATCCTGAGATTGTGACCCCTGGTTATTGAGTCCCCATCCAGCGGGAACATCCTCCCTGCATCTAGTCTGTCTAGTCCTGTGAGAATTTTATGTGTTTCGATGAGATCACCTCTCATTCTTCTAAACTCAAGTGAATATGGGCCTAGTCGACCCAATCTCTCCTCATAAGTCAGTCCTGCCATCCCAGGAATCAGTCTGGTAAACCTTTGTTGCACTCCCTCCATGGCAAGGACATCCTTCCTCAGATAAGGAGACCAAAACTGCACACAATACTCCAGATGTGGTCTCACCAAGGCCCTATATAACTGCAGTAAGGCATCCCTGCTCCTGTACTCAAATCCTCTTGCAATGAAGGCCAACATACCATTTGCCTTCCTAACTGGATGCTGCACCTGAATGCTCGCTTTCAGCGACTGGTGTACAAGGACACCCAGGTCTCGTTGCACCTCCCCTTTTCCCAATCTATCACCATTCAGATAATAATCTGCCTTTCTGTTTTTACGACCAAAGTGGATAACCTCACATTTATTCATGTTATACTGCATCTGCCATGTTCTTGCCCACTCACACAACTTGTCTAAATCACATTGGAGCCTCTTTGCATCCTCCTCACAGCTCACATTCCACCCCAGCTTTGTATCGTCTGTAAACTTGGAAATGTTACATTTAGTTCCCTCATCCAAATCATTGATATATATTGTGAATAGCTGGGGCCCAAGCACTGATCCCTGTGGTACCCCACTAGTCACTGCCTGCCACCCGGAAATAGACCCGTTTATTCCTACTCTCTGTTTCCTGTCTGTCAACCAATTCTCAATCCATGCCAGTATACTCCCCCAAATCCCATGTGCTTTAATTTTGCACAACCTCTTGTGTGGGACCTTATCAAAACCCATCTGAAATTCCAAGTACACCACATCCACTGGTTCTCCCCTATCTATTCTACTGGTAACATCCTCAAAAAACTCCAGTAGATTTGTTAAGCATGATTTCCCTTTCATAAACCCATGCTGACTTTGTCCAATCCCGTTAATGCCTTCCAAGTGTTCTGTTATCACATCTTTTATAATAGACTCTAGCATTTTCCCCACTGCTGATGTTAGGCTAACTGGTCTGTAATTCCCTGTTTTTTCTCTCCCTCCTTTTTTAAAACAGTGGGGTTACATTTGCCACCCTCCAATCTGTAGGAACTGTTCCAGAGTCCATAGAATTTTGGAAGATGACCACCAATGCATCCACTATTTCCAGGGCCACTTCCTTTAGTACTCTGGGAAGTAGATTATCAGGCCCTGGGGATTTGTCAGCCTTTAGCCCCATTAATTTCCCTAGCACTATTTTTTTACTAATACTGGTTTCTTTCAGTTCATCCCTCTCACTAAACCCTTGGATCCCTAACATTTCTGGGAGATTATTTGTGTCCTCCTTTGTGAAGACAGAACCAAAGTATGTGTTTAATTGTTCTGCCATTTCTTTGTTCCCCATTATAATTTCCCCCATTTCTGACTGTAAGGGACCTACATTTGTCTTCACTAATCTTTTTCTCTTGACATAATTATAGAAGCTTTTACAGTCAGTTTTTATGTTCCCTGCTAGTTTACTCTCATACTCTATTTTTCCCCTCTTAATCAATCTCTTTGTCCTCCTTTGCTGAATTCTAAACTGTTCCCAATCCTCAGGCTTGCCGTTTTTTCTGGCAATTTTATATGTCTCCTCTTTGGATTTAATACGATCCCTAATTTCTTTGGTAAGCCACGGTTGAGCCACCTTTCCTGTTTTATTTTTGCGCCAGACAGGAATGAATAATTGTTGTAATTCCTGCACACGTTCTTTAAATATTAGCCATTGCCTATCCACCTTCATCCCTTTTAGTAAAGTTCCCCAATCTATCATAGCCAACTCGCACCTCATACTTTCGTAATTTCCTTTATTTAGATTCAGGACCCTCGTTTCAGATTCAACTACTTCACTCTCCATCTTAATGAGGAATTCTATCATGTTATGGTCGCTCTTCCCTAAGGGACTCCACACAACAAGATTGTTAATTAATCCTTTCTCATTGCACAATACCCAGTCTAGGATCGCCTGTTCTCTAGTTAGTTCCTCAACGTATTGGTCTAGAAAACCATCACGTACACACTCCAAGAATTCCTCCCCCACAGTATTATTGCTAATTTGGTTTGACCAATCTACATGTAGATTAAAGTCACCCATGATTATAGTTGTACCCTTCTTGCATGCGTCTCTAATTTCCTGTTTAATGCCCTCCCTTACATCTCCACTACTGTTTGGGGGCCTATTGACCAGCCTCACCAACGTTTTCTGCCCCTTGGTGTTTCTTAGTTCCACCCATACAGATTCCACATGGTGATTTTCCGAGCCAATATCCTTCCTCATATTGCATTGATTTCCTCCTTTACCAACACCGCTACCCCACCTCCTTTCCTTTTTGCCTGTCCTTCCTAAATATTGAATACCCCTGGATGTTCAGTTCCCATCCTTGGTCACCCTGCAGCCATGCCTCTGTAATCGCAACTATATCATAACCATTAATATCTATCTGCGCTGTTAATTCATCTAGCTTATTGCGAATGCTCCGTGCATTAAGACACAATGCCTTTAGACTTGTCTTTTTAAGATTGCTAGTCATCTTAGTTTTATTTTACACTATGGCCCTATTTGTTTATCGCCCTTGTTTTCTCTGCCTTCCACTATTTCTTCTTCCCTTTCTGTCTTTTGTTTCTATCCTTGTTTCCCTCTCCTTTGTCTCCCTGCTCAGGTTCCCATCCCCCTGCCATTCTAGTTTAAACCTTCCCCAACAGCACTAGCAAACACCCCCGCGAGGACATCGGGCCCAGTCCTGCTTGGGTGAAACCCGTCCCGCTTGTACAGGTCCCACCTTTCCAAGAACTGGTCCCAATGTCCCAGGAATCTAAATTGCTCCCTCCTACACCATCCCTGCAGCCACGCATTCATCTGGTCTATTCTCCTGTTCCTATACTCACTAGCACGTGACACTAGTAGTAATCCTGAGATCACTACCTTTGAGGTCCTGCTTTTTGTCGATGACACCTTCCATCACTTTGCCGATGATTGGGAGTCGACCAATGGGGTGGTAATTGACCAGATTGGATTTGTCCTGCTTTTTGTGGACAGGACATACCTGGGCAATTTTCCATTTTGTCGGGTAGATGCCAGTGTTGTAGCTGTACTGCAATAGCTTGGCTAGAGGCGCGGCTAGTTCTGGAGCACACGTCTTCAGCACTACAGCCGGGATGTTGTTGGGGTCCGTAGCCTTTGCTGTATCCAGTGCACTCAGCCGTTTCTTGATATCATGTGGAGTGAATTGAATTGGCTGAAGACTGGCTTCTGTGATGGTGGGGATCTCGGGAGGAGGCTGAAATGGATCATCGACTCAGCACTTCTGGCTGAAGATGGTTGCAAACGCTTCAGCCTTGCCTTTTGCACTCACGTGCTGGACTCCGCCATCATTGAGGATGGGGATGTTCACGGAGCCTCCTCCTCCCGTTAGTTGTTTAATTGTCCACCACCATTCATGACTGGATGTGGCAGGACTGCACAGCTTTGATCTGATCCGTTGGTTGTGGGAGCACTTAGCTCTGCCTATAGCATGTTGCTTCCACTGTTTAGCATGCATGTAGTCCTGAGTTGTAGCTTCACCAGGTTGGCACCTCATTTTTAGGTACACCTGGTGCTGCTCCTGGCATACTCTTCTACACTCCTCTTTGAACCATGGTTAATCACCTGGCTTGTTGGTAATGATAGAGTGAGGAATATGCTGGGCCATTGATATTGGTCACCATACCACATGAAGGAGGTGGTTCACCCCTGAGACAGTGGAATGTAGGGTGACCTGGTTGATATTGGTCATGAAAATCTAAGTTATAAGGAAAGATTAAGGAAGTTAGGTTTGTTCTTGTTGGAAAAAAATAAAGGCAGTGAGGTAATCTAATAAACATTTTCAAAATAATGAAGAGGATTAATAAAGACGATCCAGGCAAATTGTCCAACGGTTTCAAAAACTGCAGGACACAGTTTGATACCTAAACAACTTGAAGTAAATTATCAGGCAAAACCATTGCACACAAAGCTAATAGACATACGGAGGGGAGATTTTCATGTCCCTATTGCCCCTTGTGCACCTATAAATTGGGCAATAGCAAGATCAAAATCACGTGGGAAACTGAAGCAATGAATTGCCACACGTTGTTTGCCCGTTCCGATTTTTGGTTGCACCAGAAGCAACTAGTGCCTTGTGAATTTGGTGGTGTAGTGGTTATGTCACTGGACTAGTAATTTAAGAGAATGTGAGTTCAAATCCCACCATGGCAGTTTGAGAATTTGAATTCAGTTGAAAGAAAAAACTGTAATCAGTAAAAGTGATGCTGGAGGTGTTGGATTCTCATAAAAACCCAATTAGTTTATTAACTCCCTTTAGGGAAAGAAACCTGCCATCTTCACCCTGTGACTCGAGTCCCACACCAATGTTGTTCACTTTTAACTGCCACCCTGAAGTGGCCTAACAAGCCACTCAGTTATTCAACTAGGGATAGGCAATAAATACCAGCCTTGCTAGAGACGCCGATATTCTGAGGATGAATTTTTAAAAGTGCAAATCAATTTTCATTTCTGCCCACATTATTACCGCCCACCAAACATGGGTACTGGAAGTCGGGAGGTAGCCATTTTGAGTGTCAGGGAAAGCTGTAAACAGGTTATGCAGACAATGCAGTTGCCTGTGTGTTATAAGCCTTAAAGACTCCAGTATTTGATGTCATCGATGCTGTAGGTACTGCAAAAATGTTCCTGCCACTATAAACTGCTGTTTCCTGTCGCTCCTGACACTGTGACCCGCTCCCCTTTAAGGTGAGGCCTGACCACAAAATTGCCACGGAGACTCCATCAGATGGGTAGTACGCACACCTTGCCCACTGCCTGCCCGATTAATGCTATATATAAAAATTGACTCCCAGGAATAAGTTGCATAAAAAGCCTATTGAAAGAAATAGTATAAATAGGTTCAAGAGAAAACAAGATATATTACATACATTTCGCAGTACCTTAGAGAACAAACACACCACTGAAGACATTACTAACTGACTACAGATTACTACAACCTACAAGGGCTCTTCTTATACCCAAATGACATTTTCTTTTGAAGATGAGATGTCTTCACAAAAATTACAAAGAGTAGAGATATCAACTGAAGATGACTCACTGGGGTAGAAGTTGGTTACTATTCATTTTCGGGTCCACAGACAGTGAGCACCTGAACCGGGAGGCCCGAGGCTTGCCCTAAATTGGGCCTTAGGCTTCATTTGAATATTTTGCGTGAGCTGTCAACACCTGTCACGCCTCCAGAGGCACTGATAAAAGTTTTTCTTCCTGGCTCACCCTGGTGGCTTGACACAATGCCTGGTTCTCCATTAGACTAATTACAAGTTTAAATATTTCAGCAAATTGTATAATTTTAGATTACCCCCACACCCCCAACCAGAATGATAGGAAGGGACAGTGAAATAAGTGAAAATGTACTCACAAATAAACAATGAACATATAGTTATATCCAGAAATATAATTGACAGGTAGGTTAATGGATATCTCGCCTTATCTACACAGCTACACTTAACGAGCTTCTAAGAATCAACTCCCCTTGCAATTATTCCAATGAAGAGTCCTACTTGCAATATTAACCTATCTTTCTCTTTCAGATGTTGCATTGCCAGCATTTTCTGGTTTTATTATTGAAAGTACACTCATTTCCATCTGCTGATACCTAGCATGACAAAAGTCAAATCTATTAGTGTGTTAAACAGAAGTACCATAAACACAGAGTCGTTTATCAGAGGTAAACATTAGAACTGCAATTCGCTTCATTGTTTAAAACTTTCCACTCTTCCCTACATACCACTGGATAAATTTCAGCAAGATGTTGAATGGCAACAGGGTTTATTCATTCATATTAAACCCTTTCTAGCCAGAAGCCAACAGGAAATCATGATAACATTCGTACCTTAAAGTACACCATAGTCAGAGTAAAAGATTATCCCATTTATATTTTTATTCAAGGTTCAAGCTACATGACTTAATATACACAAATGTAGCTGGTCCTGATACCATGCCAGTATCCTATTTGTCGATCATGTTTCTGGATGTGATTATACATTCCATATGTTGTTTACATTACGAATGACAATACCTGTGTGAATCTTTTATCAACCTCTTCTAAAAATATCATCTTAAGCCAAGGTCAAGGGTAATTCACTCCTATTAGCCAGGGCTGAAGTGCTTCGGATATTGAATAGCATTAGAGCTGTCAACACATACAGAAGTGTGTGGCAAGTTGCAAAAGCATTCACACTCATAGCCTCCGTACAGTTTTAGTCGTAATGCAGATCAACATCTAACCATGAGAAATCTCATTGTTAAATGACTCGTCTCTTGTATCTGTTCATATCAGTATGTTTATATATTGTAAGACCTGGCTGTATATAACACTTCTGATTGACTGATCAGAACAGAATGCATTGTACCAGTGTTATAGATCGTGCAGCCATGCATTGACAAAGGTTTTTTTCTTCCTGGCTCTCACTGGTGGCTTGACACACACAATGCCTGTCTCTCCATTAGACTAATTACAAGTTTAAATATTTCAGCAAATTGTATAATATTAGATTACCACTTGGCTCAAATGATGCATAATTTAATAAGCTCAGCTCAGACTCTACATTGGCATCCCTAAATAACAGCAGAATGTTTTGACTTTTAACAATGTGTTTTGTGAACGAATAGCTCATGCGGTTAATATGAAGATCTGCACAAACTGTGAGTTTCTTTGCAATGTTTGTATCTTCTGTTGGCTTGCTATTTAAATCCATGTATTCCCTATCTCTAAGAAGTGCATCAGTACTGAATTGGGTTTTTAAGTGTATCTAATCTGAGTGGCAGGGTTATGTATTCTAACTGCTGAATACTATCAGATCAGTTCATACATAGGTGTTGGAATCTTCTCTACTGATGCCGTTAGACTTCCACCGCTGATTGATTAGTATTTGACTAAAAGACATCCATTTGTTGCAATTATATCTACTCTTGTTAGCTATTAAGCCCCTAGTAATTCCTTGAGCCTGTTCAGGTCTGTGTTGGTGGTGCCTTCAGTCAGTTGTACTTTTTGTTTAGTTAGTAAAATATTCAGTAATGCAAGGGGCTATTCAAACCATTGTAACCAACCATAATAAATAGGAGTGACAGCAGGTACAGTCACTCCGATTGGATATATTACTGTTTTTCTGAGCTAATTTACACACCCAATCAGGGGTGGACATTTAAAACTACATATAAAGTCACGTTGCGGAAGGAAATTAATGAGTTAATTTCAAAATGTGATTTGAGACAGTTCTCTCTGCAATATTAACCCTTTTAGACAGCCAGTGGGCTAACTCAATTAGATGGCACTTAAAGCTCCAAATGCCACCAATGTTGGTGCAGTGCTTGGACCAATTCAGGCTGCTAAATATCAGCCTGATTTTCATGACACAACTTTACTAGGCTTCAGGTTGTAACCGGATCAATCTGTGATTTTGTCGGGGGGGGGGGCAAAAAACAGAAAATGCTGGAAACACCCAGTAGGTCAGTTAGTTCCACATCCGAAATGTTAATTCCTCTCTTCTCTCCACAGATCCTGCCTGACCTGCTGAGTGTTTCCAGCGGGTTCTTTTCTTCAGATTTCCAGCATCTGTAGTTTTTTTTAATGATTTGAAAGGTTTTGATAGAATAGATAGGGAGAAATTGTTTCCACTGGCAGGAGGGTCGGTAACCAGAGGACATGGATTTAAAGTAATTGGCAAAAGAACCAGAGGGGAGATGAGGAGAATTTTTTTTTACACAGCGAGTTGTTATGATCTGGAATGCACTGCCTGAAAGGGTGGTGGAATCAGATTCAATAATAACTTTCAAAAGGGAATTAGATAAATACTTGAAGGGGAAACATTTGCAGGGCTATGGGGAAAGGGCAGGGGGAGTGGGACTAATTGGACAGCACTCCCAAAGAGCCGGCACAGGCACGATGGGCCGAATGGCCTCCTTCTGTGCTGATTCTATGATTCTATTTTTGGGCTCTTCTTTCAGTATCAGCTTTCAGTCAACAGGGACTGATTTAAAATTACCTAGGTGCCACCTCAATGTGAAGCATAAAGATGGAGGAGGTAGAGAAAACCAGGTAGAGAGATTATTAAAAATTAAACGTATAAAAATAAACATGAAATAGTAAAAGTTAAAAAGTAAATATAGAAGACAGAATGGGAAAGGGGAGAGGCTAGAAGAAATAAATGATGACAGGCAGAGCAAAAATAAGACTTTTAAAGATTTTAGCTTTGTTTAAAATTGTGAAAAAGCAGAACATTTAGCAGTATAAGATTAATTTCTAAAGTAATAAAGCTACTCCTGATTATTACTGTAAAATGTGAGCTGAAATCTTATAAAAGATGGCAGATCAAGGGAGGAGAAAGTTCCCCGGAGCTGCCAGCAGTCAAAGGATTAAGATTATTAGGATTAATTGCGTGGTAATTAGTCATTGTGATCACCCAACTGTTAGAATGCTACTTACCACTTTTTCACATGGCAATTTACCACCAATGGTAAATTAAACCAGCAAATTAAATGACTGATTTAAGAAGTCTCACCATCTGGAATTGAGGGTATGTTGGTTTGTGTGTAAAGGTAATAAAATTATTTTACTAAACCAGGGAGTTTTATAAAGCATGTTTAGTAAAATAGCTTTTTTATTATACACAGATCAAAATATACCAGTCTGTGATCCCTATAAATCACCACACAGTAAAATCAGCCATAATATTGGGCAATATAGTATCTTGAAAGGAACCAAGAATTTACAATTTAAATACAAGGCAGTAGGCTTATCCTGGAAAACGTGTTAAAGAGAGGACCTTCATTTTAGAGGCCTTTCCCCCACAAAGGAGGAAAATGGAGAGAATGGCAGAATTTTGTTCCCTTGGAGTCTTTGCAGGGATCTTGGCTGCGACTTTCCACTGCCATAAGAATGGAAGGGGAGAACTTCTGCCTTTCCACTACTTGTGCCCACTTCCCAGGCTCAGGGCATTTAAATGGTTCAGGTGGGTGCACGTGGCCGTTACAGCACAGCTGGAGTGCCTGGGTCAGGTGGGGGAGAGGGAATTGCTGCAGCGCTCTTCTGGAGCATAAGTGGGGGCCCCGGTCCCAAGCCTATTTTTAACATGAGCAGTTTTACAACAGCAGCTTCGAAGCTCATATGCTGGAACATGGAATCACAACTTTCACTGCTTAAAATTACCAACCACTTATAATTTAGGCTGACATCATGTGTGGTATTTATTTCTCTGTATTTTCTGGGGTACAGAATGTGTGTTAATTTTCCTTCACTTTTATATCCAGACCCCTTGCCTTGATGTCTTACAACTGATTACTGTTTCAAAATTTTAAAGCAAATACATTACATAGCAACATAACAATAAACTGTCCACTTTTATCTTCATTCTATAATTTCTTGTTATCAATATACACATATTCAACATTTTATGCAGCAGTCATTTTTTGCTTGGTTTTATGTTTCATCAAAGTAAGTTTGTCAGTACTGGGGAATGGAACACATTTTCCACTTTTGTACTCTGGTATCACCATCAAGCATTTCCCAGTCATATATAATAAGAAACAGATAGTCACTGCTTGAATACGTGAAGGGAAATATTAACCACACACCTTGAAACATCAGAAAACAAGCAGTGCTTTGAGGAATTAAGGCAATGAAGATGCTTGTGATGCTCCATTGCTGTTATCTTCTTGACACCTGGTATGCAAGTGGACTCTCTCATCAAACTGCTAACGATACTGGTTCACAACTAATCACATCCGTCTATGCAACTGAGGGATGTGGTCACTTTGATTTCTGACAGCCGACATATTCTAGAGTGCCAATGTAATTGATATGCAACTATTCTTAGAAGCTGGACCAGCAGAGGAACCTTGTTAAATGTTTCCTGCCAAAGTTTTACTCCAATTACTGTTTCTCTAAAATCGATAGAAGGAGTGAAGTGTTTTTTTAAAATTTGTTCATTGAAGAAGCAGTTGGAGATGGTTGGGTTGAGGATGCTTCCCTGTTAAACTACTGCAGTGATGTCCTAGGGGCTGAGGTGACTGACATCCCACAACCACAACTATCTTCCTTTGTGTCAGGTATGGCTCAAGCCACTTAAGTGTTTTCTCTTTGATCCTCAGTAACTTGAGTTTTGCTAGGGCTCCTTCGTGCCTTATTAAATCAAATACTGCCATGATGTTGAGGGCAGTTATTCCAACCTCTTCTCTGGTATTCAACACTTGGATCAAGTTAGCCACTAATATCTTCTTTTTACTTTGCACTATGCTTATGGCTATATTGAAGACATTTTAAACTTCTAAAGTTTGATCACAATTTCAAAATATGTTTTAAAGGATGGTTTGAGTGCTGTGAGGTGGCCCAGCATACTTTACATTCAGTTTCTGAAGGGTTCTGACAAATGTACCATGCTTCTATCCTTTGGTTACTAATACCGGTACTGCGTGCATACAGAAAATGGCTTACCTTTTATCCAAAAATAAATAGACAAAGTGCAATTTTCTTTATCCCGTATTTGTTTCTCCAGATTCCATTTTGGCCTATTCCCTTATTCCTCCAGCTCCATCTCCACAGCTGATTATCTTATCTTGTATCAACCCACTTGTTCTTAAGATCTTCCTTATCCATTATCTTCCAAGTCCCAAATGCCTTTCTCATCAAAATCACCTCCCTCCTTTCTGCACTCAGTCTCTTTCCTAACTTCAACCTCCACCTGAATTCACCCTCCCCATGTCCACCAACTTCCTTGTTCTTCAGGAAATTACTAGAATCTATAATTAGGGATAGAGTGACTGATCACCTTGAAAATTTTCAGCTGATCAGAGAGAGCCAGCATGGATTTGTAAAGGGTAGGTCATACTTGATTGAGATTTTTGAAGAGGTGACTAAAGAAGTGGACAGGAGAATGTCTATGGATGTTGTTTATATGGACTTCCAGAAGGCATTCGATAAAGTCCCTCATAAGAGACTGTTAGCTAAAATTAAAGCTCTTGGAATTGAGGGAAAATTATTAACCTTGTTCGGAAATTGGCTAAGCAGCAGGAGATAGAGAGTAGGGATAATGGGCAGGTACTCAAATTGGCAGGATGTGACTAATGGTGTCCCACAGAGATCTGTGTTGGGGCCTCAACTATTCACTGTATTTATTAACGACTTAGATGATGGGAAAGAGAGCCACATATCCAAGTTTGCTGATGACACAAAGATAGGCAGCATTGTAAGCAGTGTAGATGGAAGCATAAAATTAGGTAGAGATATTAATAGATTAAGTGAATGGGCAAAATTGTGGCAAATGGATTTCAACGTAGGCAAGTGGGAGGTCATCCACTTTGGACCTAAAAAGGATAGATCTGAATACGAGTGAAAAGCTCGAAAAAGTGGAGGTCCAAAGAGACTTAGGGGTCCATGTACATAGATTGTCAAAATGTCACGGACAGGTACAGAAAATAATCAAAAAGGCTAATGGAATGCTGGCCTTTATATAAGAACATAAGAACATAAGAAATAGGAGCAGGAGTAGGCCAATCGGCCCTTCGAGCCTGCTCCGCCATTTAATAAGATCATGGCTGATCTGATCCTAACCTCAAATCTAAAATTCATGTCCAATTTCCTGCCCGCTCCCCGTAACCCCTAATTCCCTTCACTTCCAGGAAACTGTCTATTTCTGCTTTGAATTTATTCAATGATGTAGCTTCCACAGCTTCCTGGGGCAGCAAATTCCACAGATCCACCACCCTCTGAGTGAAGAAGTTTCCCCTCATCTCAGTTTTGAAGGAGCAGCCCCTTATTCTAAGATTATGCCCCCTAGTTCTAGTTTCACCCAACCTTGGGAACATCCTCACCGCATCCACCCGATCAAGCCCCTTCACAATCTTATATGTTTCAATAAGATCGCCTCTCATTCTTCTGAACTCCAATATCTAGAGGACTAGAATACAAAGGGAGTAGAAGTTATGCTACAGCTATACAAAGCCCTGGTTAGACTACACCTGGAGTACTGTGTTCAGTTCTGAGCACCACACCATAGGAAAAATATATTGGCCTTAGAGGGAGTGCAGCGTAGATTTACCAGAATAATATCTGGGCTCCAAGAGTTAAATTACGAGGAGAGATTACACAAACTAAGGTTGCGTTCCCTGGAATTTAGAAGATTAAGGGGTGATTCAATTGAAGTTTTCAAGATAGTAAAGGAACTGACAGGACAGATAGTGAGAAACTAATTCCGCTGGTTGGGGAGTCTAGGACGAGGGGACATAGCCTAAAAATTAGAGCCAGGACTTTCAGGAGTGAAGTTAGGAAACACTTCTACACGCAAAGGGTGGTAGAAGTTTGAAACTCTCTTCCGCAAATGGCAGTTGATGCTCGCTCAATTGTTAATTTTAAATCTAAGATTGATAGACTTTTGTTAACCAAATGTATTAAGGGATTTGGGGCTAAGGCTGGGATATGGAGTTAGGTCACAAATCAGCCATGATCTCTTTGAACGTCGGAACAAGCTCTCGGGCTAAATGGCCTACTCCAGTTCCTATCTTCCTATGTTCTCGCCTCCCTCAACCTCTCTCTCCACTTTTAACTCTTTCAACCACATGTGGCTTGTCTCTTAACCTTGCTGTCACATGTGCTTTGGGCACAGGCAGAGAACTGATGGTTGCAAATCAGTTGCCACTTCTCCACCCTGTCCAATTTTCCGTTCTATTGAAGTCAATGGATTGGACAATTGGGCTGGCTGTATAATGGGTGGCCAATCTGCAACCGTCCGCTTTACACCCCTACTCAAAGTGAAAATTACCCCTGTGGTGAAGGCCTCTTCATTGTACTAATATTATTGTAACACTGTAACCATAGTTAAGCACAAGAAGTTTGTTTCCTGAGACCTGGAAATATTTGTATGATTGATTGTATATTAAAAACGGCTGATGAATACAGATCACATGCTTTGAAAGTCTACGGTCTTTTCTCATTTGTTGTCAACTGAACTTAATAATGAACACCACGTTGATGACAATCAGAACTCTGTTCAACCATTTCCTCATCTTATTTCTCTTAAATCTTTGCACTTTGTCGCTTCCCTTCATGTTTTCAAAAGCTTTCCAGGACTTCACTTAATTAAAATTAAATTACTTATTAGTTTAATTGGTATTGTAGACATTACAAGCAATATGTTAAGCACTGTGATAATTTATTGTAGAAAATGCAAGTGTGTGGTAAGTACGTCAATGGATTATTGTCAAAATAACCAATTTACTACCAGCAATAACCAGTGAAAAAATTAGTTCATACAGGATAATTATAGCCAAGATATTATAAGCCTTCAATATAAGATAGCTTAGCACTGCCTGAACATGATATTTAAGTGTGAATTTTATTGTCATTCACATCACTTGTAACCACTTTCTTAGAAAACTATATTCTGTCCGGTGTATTGCAGTACACAGTGTGATTACATAATAAATATTAATTGAGTTTAGTCATGAGCTCTGGGAAGGAATGCCTGTACAGAACACTACTAAATTCAGGAGCATTTCCAGTATTGTGTTGCTGTAAATTTAGATTATTAAATGAGAAGACTGACACAAGTCACTTTGTGGAATCTTGCCAAATCAGGGAACAAAATCTCTTACTGACCATGTGTATGTTTTGGGAATTTTTAATGGAATATAAGTACAGCGGGTTTTCCAAATAGCTCAGTGTGTGAGAACACAGCAAGATGTAATACCACACAGACCAGGAAGGTCTCAGGTTCAACCCACAAGTTCTGATGGGAACACCACAATTGGCATTGAAGAAAAAAAATTGTCCAGTTTTCATCTTCTTGTTTACTATCCATGCATCCCTCCTGGAAAGTTCACACACGTGGACAGGATTGGGCTCAGCTATGATACCTTTCACTGTTGAATAGCTTGACCTAGGCTCCCACATAAAGAGCAGTCACTTGGACAAGACTTCATCCAGAGCCCAGCATAAGTCACTGCCTGTAGCATATTTGTACCTATTATTGGCAGAGGAGGTGCAAGAGGAGAAAAATCAGGGGAAAAAACATAAAAGTATGTAGTGCCCTCACAATATTATCAAGGTGGCTTATCACAGCCAGTGTGCTGCAACCTTTGCAACACCAATTTTTAATTAAAATCATGCGAGTCATGCTCAATCTATCGCAAAATATTTAACGTCCTGTTCCTTATCCACTCATCAACAGTAATAATCTAAACCTGAATCCTTTCATTTATTGACAAACCAAGACAAAGGGCCAAAGCCCATAATGCAGGACAATACCAAAGCCCACAAAGAATAAAAGTGAAGAGGCAATAAATCAGGATGCAGTGATTAGGTAATGCAAAACTTGAATTTTATAAGTCTGGAGATTGTAGGAAGAAAACTGAGGGAGGTAAGGAATTCCACTGTCTGGAAAGAAATGAGTTATATTTGGAAACTGCGATGAGTCTTTGGGGGGAATGTTCCCCTCCATGACCCTACCTAAAATTAGGTGGGCTTGTGGCTGAGAACGACAGAACATTTGGGTGGTGAGGCCTCCTGTCACATAAATCCTGCAAATGGGACATCAGTGGCAAATGAAATTCAACAAAGAAAAATGCAGGCGAGCACTTCAACCCTCCCCTCTAAATCCACCCCAAACCTATCGCATTTCCCACTATCGGGGCTCATTTGTGATATGTGGTTAGCTCCTGATTGGGTTCCTGTGCCACCAAGGGGAAGACTGCCTGTTCGAAGAGGACAATCTCAATGGTGGTGCAGTGAGGACTCCAGGACAGTACGAGAAGAGTCGACGAGGGACTTTAAAAGGGCAGCCTTAAATGACCCACTGAAGGCCTTGGCCAAGGCCGGGGCCTTCAACAGGTAAATGTTGGCGGCCAGACCGGACTCAGGGGAGAGTGCTACAAAACCCTCTCCTCCATGAGGGGCCGACGGCTACCTCCCTCATGGCAACCCCAGCAAGCGGCGGTAACACAGGTGAACGGAAGGGAAATCTCTGGGGATCCAGGCCTGGCCACCCCGCCACCACTTACATGTGACAAGCAGGGAAGGAGGGACTGGTGCCTGGCCCAGTGGGGGTGGCAAGAGGGAAATACAGGTCAGGCAGTAAGGTGGCGGTAGGCCTCACCGCCCACATTTTCAGATGGGACAGTGGAGGAGTATCCTGGCCTTGAACTTTACTGTTCAGGCTATGTATGTCAGAATTTGATTCGCTTTTTTTAAATCGCTTTGCTACATTGCTTAGACATTGAAAGTGATGAGAACACTGTTGTTCTCTGGTCCCTTCCTAAATCTCCCATGATAATTCAGTTTCATTAATGTTATACTTGTGACGTGTACATTTCTGAGCACTGCATGAAATATTACATTTATCAGTGTTAAATTCCATTTGCTGTTTGACAGTTGCTGATCAAGTCTAAATCCTATTGCAAATCCTGTGCTACTTCCTTTGTCTCTACTGCTCTCTCCATTTTTGTGGGTTCAGCAAATGAGACAGCTTGTGCTTGGTTTTAATCCTAAAAAGTGAGTTATTAAGTTGGCTGATTTAGATAAACTAATTTGTATTTCCCAAGGTCAGGATGTGAGTAGGAATGTAAGATTTTACATTCAAAGTAAAATAGCCCTCATTATTCTACACGTTTGGCAGAAACAAATTTTACAATTGGTCTCAGAGGGCCCTACCTGCACATTGAGACTGCCTTCTTGAAATCTCCTTTTGTATGTTACTGTGGGGTGTCTGTGCAGGAGGTTATCAAGAGAAGGCAATGGTAAGTGCCTCTAAGTGCTGTTATTAAAGCAGTTTTAAAAAATCGTCCCAGAATCAAAGAACAGTTGTCATGGAAACAGAACAGTTTCTGGTTGAGAGCATGTATTCCAGGAACCCAAATGCTGATCGAGTCTGCATAACCAGAGGTCAGAAAATGGCACTCCTTTGTATTGTGACAATTTATAACAATGAGCAAGGGGGAATTTTTTTCCTTTTGGAAAAATTGTGTCTGTGTGCATGCGTGTATGTGGTAAAATGACCGCATAGCAGAGTCACAACCATTTGTGAGGATATCAGGGTTTGGAGTGTGGAAGGAGGAGGGGGGAAGTCATAACCAACATCAAATAATTTTGGGACATGGTCTCTTCCCTCCTTCTCCCAGCAATTTTGCTGAAGTCACCCAAGAGGCTCTCACCTGTTCCTTAGAGGGAATTGATTCTGACAAGTGACTGGCAAATGTTGCACAGTGTCAGTAACGCCAACTTTGAAGTCAGGATCCATAACGTTTAGTCAAATTTCATCCAAGACCAACCCTACTTTGTACCAAATGCCTTATCTGCTTCATGGTCACCTATGCAACTGATAAAAATGATCCAATACAAATTTCACTTATTTGTTTTAGTAGTGTAACTTCCACATAATAACATTATGAATAATTAAATTAATGAATGTATTGGACACTGTATAGTTGAGAATAGTTATTCCAATTATTATCACCTGTAGTATTATGGATTAGATATTAAGCCTCCGTTCCTATCAATTGGAACATGTACTTGAACCATGGAATAAAATGTGAACTAGGAATAAACAGCTGATCTGAGTCAAATGTAACATCTTTCTCTGCATTCTTTTATTCCTCCATCATGTGGAATTGTATTTAATCTCAGATCTCAAAGTTGCTGGTTCAGATAGAAAATCTCCCCATCAATATTAATGAATGAGGGATGAGGGTACGCCTGTGGGACAATCAGAGGCTACGCCTGTGGGACAATCAGACCTCAGCAAAATATAATCTTTAGGTACTTTGTAAAGGGCTTTCACCCAAGCTAAGGAACATGGGTAAGACGAGAAGCTAAGACAGGAACATTCATGGAAGTAATGAAAGATAGACAGATAGTTAGAAAGAATGATAAATATAATATACAGGCAGAAGGCATTAAAGGATGGAAGAAAAAAATTAACAACTGGACTGTTGAGTGCAATTGTTTATTTTTTTCTTCCATCCTTTAATGCCTTCTGCCTGTATATTATATTTATCATTCTTTCTAACCATCTGTCTATCTTTCATTACTTCCATGAATGTTCCTGTCTTAGCTTCTCATCTTACTCATGCTCCTTAGCTTGGGTGAAAGCCCTTTACAAAGTACCTAAAGTAGTTTCATTTTTGCTAACAAACAAGGGTAAGAAATACTGCAATGACAATGTCCACTATACACTCCATAGCATAGCTCAAAACACTTTGTGAAGCTGATTTAGATATGGAACATAGGAACAGGAGTAGGCCATTCAGCCCCTCGTGCCTGCTCCGCCATTTGATAAGATCATGGCTGATCTGTGATCTAACTCCATATACCTGCCTTTGGCCCATATCCCTTAAGACCTTTGGTTGCCAAAAAGTTATCTATCTCACATTTAAATTTAGCAATTGAGCTAGTATCAATTGCCGTTTGCAGAAGAGAGTTCCAAACCTCTACCACCCTTTGTGTGTAGAAATGTTTTCTAATCTCACTCCTGAAAGGTCTGGCTCTAATTTTTAGACTGTGCTCCCTACTCCTAGAATCCCCAACCAGCGGAAATAGTTTCTCTCTATCCAGCCTATCTGTTCCCCTTAATATCTTATAAACTTCGATCAGATCACCCCTTGACCTTCTAAACTCTAGAGAATACAACCCCAATTTGTGTAATCTCTCCTCGTAACTTAACCCCTGAAGTCCGGAAATCATTCTAACATGCACACTGCTTCTAACATCAATGCCAGAAGGGTAGCATTGGTGCCAATTCTGTGACATCAACAATTTGCATTTATATAACACTTTTAACGTAGAAAAATGGCTAAGGCGCTTCATAGAAGAGTAATCAGACAAAAATCAATGCTGAGCCAAAGAAGGAGTATTAGAAGGGGTGACTAAAAGTTTGGTCATAAAGGAAGAGAGGGAGTGGAGAGTTGAAGGGGTTTAGGGAGGGAATTCCAGAGCGTAGGGCCCAAACAGCTGAAGGCACGGCCACCAATGGTGGAGCAAAAAGAGTGGGGGGTGCACAAAAGGCCAGAGTTGGAGGAACGCAGAATTGTTGGAGGGCTGTAGGGTTGGAGGGGGTTATAGAGATAGGAAGGGGCATGGCCACAAAGGGACTTGAACACAAAGGTGAGAATTTTAAATTTAAGGCATTGGAAAACCGGGCCCCAATATAAGTCAGCAAGCACAGGGGTGATGGTTGAGCGGGACTTGGTACGATAAAGGATACGGGCAGCAGAGTTTTGAATAAGCTCAAATTTATGGAGGGTGGAGGATGTGTAGCTGACAAGGAGAGCATTGGAATAGTCAAGTCTGGAGGTGACAATAACAAGGATGAAGGTCTTAGTAGGAGATGGGCTGAGATAGGGGTAGAGAAGAGTGATATTACAGAGGTGGAACAAATATTTCTGACAGATTTGAACCTACATAACATTTTTCAAATCTAAGTAAACTCTGATTGGTGGATAATAAACATGCATAGCTGTGAGATCAGAGATTCAGAGATTCAATCATAAATATAGCATCACACCTCCAGAAGAATGAGGGAACATTCAGATATTAATTGAAAGTACAACATGAAATAAAATCATAAATTGTTCAAAAGAATTGTTTCTCTGTAAAGAGAATATACTGGAAAGTTATTGCTTAATTTTCTCTAATTTCTTTCTACTCTCCCTTCTCCCGCTTCCTCCAACAAATTAGGTTTATGCATATTTTTCTTGGTCAGTAGGGTAGCATGGTCAAAGCCACTTCATTTACCTGCCAGAGAACGGGCTTGAGTATTATGGGAAGGGGAGGAAGCAGAAAGGGAGAGATGGGACACACTAGCCCTTAGCTAATGAACAAGAAGGATGTGACAGGTGACCCATTTTACATCTCTGGAAATGACCTGGCCAAGTCAGTTGAACTTAGCCATTAGAATCCAGGTGATTGATATCTACCTTCAAAATCAAGTCATAGTGAAGGGTCGAACATTTTGGCATCATAGCTACCAGGCCAGCTAAAAAAAAATCAAGGAAGACTATTAGTTTTGGATTATTAGAATACATCGTCCATGGCTGTATTTTGGACTATTGAGTGTAAAGAAGTCAGAGTTATTTTTCTTCCAGCACAGTGCTTTCAGTCCCATGGCAGTATTAAGACTTATAACACATGTATCTTACGACTTTTATAATAGCCGAATATGATTGAATTACTTAAGTTAATTGGGTTCTCCCCCTAATAATTGGCTAATTGGTCCTCTGGTAATAAAAAAAATACTACTGCATTAAACATATATCAGAAAATGCAGTACATAAGAAATAGGAGCAGGAGTAGGCCATACCGCCCTCGAGCCTGCTCCACCATTCAATAAGATCATGGCTGATCTTCAACCTCAACTCCACCTTCCTGCCTGATCCCCATATCCCTTGATTCCCCTAGAGTCCAAAAATGTATCTATTTCAGCCTTGAATATAATCAATGACCCAGCATTCTCAGCCCTCTGGGGGTAGAGAATTCCAAAGTTGCACAACCCTCTGAGTGAAGAAATGCCTCCTTATCTCAGTCTTAAATGGTTGACCCCTTATCCTGCGATGATGCCCTCTAGTTCTAGATTCTCCAGCCAGGGGAAACAACCTCCTAGTCTCTACCCTGTCAAACCCCTCAAAATCTTATATGTTTCAATGAGATCACCTCTCATTCTTCTAAACTCTAGAGAGTATAGGCCCATTTTACTTAACCTCTCCTCATAGGATAGCCCTTTCATCCCAAAAATTAATCTAGTGAACCTTTGTTGCACTGCCTCTAAGGCAAGTATATCCTTCCTTAGATAAGGAGACCAAAACTGTATGCAGTATTCCAGGTGAGGTCTCACCAAAGCCCTGTACAGTTGTAGCAAGACTTCCTTACTCTTGTACTCCAACCCCTTTGCAATAAAGGCCAACATGCCATTTGCCTTCCTAATTGCCTGCTGTACCTGCATGCTAACTTTTTGTGTATCTTGTACCAGGAGACCCAAGTCTCTCTGGACACTAACATTTAATAGTTTCTCACCATTTAAAAATATTCCGCTTTTCTATTCTTCCTACCAAAGTGAATAACCTCACATTTCCCCACATTACACTCTGTCTGCCACCTTCTTGCCCACTCACTTAACCTGTCTATATCCCTTTGCAGACTATTTGTGTCCTCCTCACAGCTTATTTCCCCACCTAGCTTTGTACCATCAGCAAACTTTGATACACTGCACTCTGTCCCTTCATCCAAGTCATTAATATAGATTGTAAATAGCTGAGGCCCAAGCACTGATCCTTGCGGCACCCCACTAGTTACAGCCTGCCAACCTGAGAATGACCCATTTATCCCCACTCTCTGTTTTCTGTCCATTAATCAATCCTCTATCCGTGCTAATGTTACCCCCAACTCCATGAGCCCTTATCTTGTGTAACAACCTTTGTGTGGCACCTTATCGAATGCCTTTTGAAAATCCAAATATACTACATCCACTGATTCCCCCTTATCTACCCTGCTAGTTACATCCTCAAAAAATTCTAATAAATTTGCCAAACACGATTTCCCTTTCATAAAACCATGTTGACTCTGCCTAATCATATTATGATGTTCTAAGTGCCCAGTTACCACTTCCTTAATAATGGATTCCAGCATTTTCCCGATGGCTACATTTTTAAAGCCATCAGAATGAACTTTGCCACACAAAGTGCAGGCTTCTACTTGGCACTAATTTAGTTGCAAAATGACGGCAATAAAATGTCCCTAATGAGGGTGTCCAATTGTTTCCCACAAACTCAGACATTTATTTTCAGGTTCAGTTCTCACTAATTGAGGCAATGGCCCCAATATTCCTCCCCTGCTTTGCCCAGCCACTGGACAGGCGAGGCTCACCAAAAGTGCATTGTGCCTGTCCAGGCCTCAGTGCACCCAAAAGTGGTAGGTCGGGATATCTGGATGGCGGGTTGCACCCCGAGAGGCCTGCAATAATGGGACTGAAGGCTGGCCTCAGAGCCTTCTAGCTGCTGCTGGAGATCTGTGGGGCGGCTGCAAAAACAAGGTAGAATTTACTTTCTTAGGCCTCCTTTGCCTTACTGATTGGCTCCCTCAGGCTTTCTGGTCTGCAAGGCCTAACACCAGCTCATTCGGGTGCCCCTGAAAATAAATAAGGAAACTGAGACAGGAGAGCTGACCACTCCACCTCTTCATTTCTATGGCTGACTTGGCCCTGTGACTGTTGCAGGCACCAGGCCAAGTCTGCCTCTTTGGGGAAACACAGAGAATCTTAGGATAACATTGTGGCAGGTATCATTCCCCTTTTCTTCTCTGTTGCGCAGGGAAACTGAGCCTCCTCAATGTGCTACTGAGAGGAATACCAGAGCGAATAAAAATATTTGCCAGCTAACACCAGACATTTTGACCTCGATTTTCCAATTATAACACTAGTCGTAACCCATTCAGTTTAAAGGGGTTACCGTCAGCATTATAATTTAGGCCTTTCTATTCAAATCTTCTGAAGTGAATATCTAAGTCGAATGTTCTGCAATGAGTTTCACAGATTATTTATAGTTGAACAAAATAGTTTGGGTCTCTGGAGAGCTAAACCATATTAAGAAAGGCTCTGTTTGAAGTCCTCATTAATACCCCCTCGACACAGCTCCATGGTGTTCAGACCCAGTGCTGCTGTCTGCTTGCTTTGGATTTTAGAGATTAAGTTAATAGCTCCTCCCTCCAAGAGCTCATCAAGGTTCTTGTACAGTAGTTGGCCAATGAACCAGATAAATAACTGGACAATTTCCTGGGGCCTTTTGTAATTGTTTAAGAAACAAGTTTAGCGTCTAAAAAATGTAAGTGACTGTTTTCATTCGTAAAAGTCTTACAAAAATATATCATTTACTGTTCCGTACTAACAGTTTGCTAGTCTAGCTGTATTGTAAATTGTAAATTGAGGTAAATTTTTTATGTGGACAATATTAATTACAGGCTTATTTTAGGATGTAGTTTAAGGTTTTTTTTTACTAAAAGTCATCTGAATAAGTAAACATTTCTTGATTTCTTTGGCCACAAATGCAGTTAGATGGAATAAAAATATTTGCTAGCTAACAGCAGACATTTTGACCTCAATTTTCCAATTATAGCACCAGTCGTAACCCATTCAGTTTAAAGGGGTTACCATCATCATTTGTACTGATATTTTAATATTTTTCAAATTAAATGACATCCACGTTTTAGCAGTCGCTGATTGACATTTTAAGATCTGTGTTTACATAGAATTATATCATAGAACCATAGAATCATACAGCACAGAAGGAGGCCATTCAGCCCATCATGTCTGTGCTGGCTCTTTGAAAGAGCTATCCAATTCGTCCCACTCACCGGCTCTTTCCCCATAGCCCTGCAAATTTTTCCAATTCAAGTATTTATCCAATTCCCTTTTGAAAGTTATTATTGAATCTGCTTCCATCACCCTTTCAGCCAGTGCATTCCAGATCGCTGCATAATTTTTTTTTTCCCTCATGTCTCCTCTGGTTCTTTTGCCAATTACCTTAACTCTGTGTTCTCTGATTACCGATCCTTCTGCCACTGGAAACAGTTTCTCCTTATTTACTCTATCACAACCCTTCATGATTTTGAACACCTCTATCAAATCTCTCCTTAACCTTCTCTGCTGTAAGGAGAACAGGCACAGTTTCTCCAATCTCTCCATGTAACTGAAGTCTTTCATCCCTTGTACCATTCTAGTAAATCTCCTCTGCACCTTCCTAAGGCCTTGACGTCCTTCCTAAAGTGTGGTGCCCAGAATTGGACACAATAATCCAGCTGGGGCCTAACCAGTGTTTTATAAAGGTTTAGCATAACTTCCTTGCTTTTGTACTTTGTGCCTCTATTTATAAAGCCAAGGATCCTATATGCCTTTTTAACAGCCTTCTCAACTTGTCCTGCCACCTTCAAAGACTGTGTATGTACTCCCCCAGGTCTCTCTGTTCCTGCACCTCCTTTTAAAATTGTACCATTTAGTTTATATTGCCTCTCCTCATTCTTCCTACCAAAATGTATTGCTTCACACTTGTCTGTATCAAATTTCATCTGCCATGTGTCTGCCCATTTCACCAGTCTATGTCCTCCTGAAGTCTATTACTATCCTCATCACTGTTTACTACATTTCTGAGGTCCGTGTCATCTGCAAACTTAGAAATTATGCCCTGTATACCCAAGTCAATATAGAATCTACAGCAGAGAAACAGACCATTTGGCCCAACTGGTTTGGAGTTTATATTCCACATGAGCCTCAACCCACTCTAATTACCTCTTTCCATCCTGCCCCATATCCCACTATTCTCTTCTCCCCCATGTATACACCAAGCCTCCCCTTAAATGTGTCAATGTTAATCTGCTTCAACCAGTCCACGTGAGTTCCACATTACCACCACTCTCTGCGTTAAGATATTCCTCCTAAATTCTTTATTTGATCTGTTAGTGACTATCTTATATTTATGCCCCTTTGTTCTGGGCTCTGTGGTCCTTGTTATTTTTCGCTGCTGAAGATCTTTTCATTTCAGATAGACAGGTGGAAATCTTAAGGTCTTATCTGAAATAGACAGTTTCCTAGAAGTAAAGGGAATTAGGGGTTATGGGGAGCGGGCAGGAAATTGGACATGAAGCTGAGTTCGGATCGGTCAATGCCCTGTGGGTGGCGGAGAGGGCCCAGGGGCTATGTGGCCGGGTCCTGCTCCGACTTCTTGTGTTCTTTAGATTTGTGGTTGGGATCAGATCAGCCATGATCTTATTGAATGGCGGAGCAGGCTCGAGGGGCCGATTGGCCTACTCCTGCTCCAATTTCTTATGTTCTTATGTTCTTATGTACATATTCCAGTGCTGAACCTATACTGACAACAGGGAGTGGTGGTAAGAGGGTCTCAGAATTGTGCAACTGATCTGCAGTAAAATAACGCTTATCCATATCTTTTATTTCCAATGCTAGCCTTAAACTACCATTGATATAAGTAGATAGTATTAGAAACCATGCATTTTGCTGCCTATTACAGAATGGAGATAACCAGCTTGTTACTAGTGTTCAAGGTGGTGCATGAAACACAATTTCCAGGCTTGCCAAAAGTGCAATGGTATTAATATTGCACTGTTGCTTTTTCTATAGTCTTTGTTACCACTAATGGTTGCCCAGTAAATGATTACACACTAATAAAACAGGGTGGTACATGTGGACATTGATATGTCACCACTTTGAATTATTAATGTTTGTGATTTTAAATTACTTTTTGAGTGTGTACTGTATAAACATTGAATTACGTTCCATGTATGATGTGTTATAATATATAAATATTGAATTACTTCCATATATGATGTGTTGTAGTTTCTAAGCATTTAATTACATTCCAAATGTAATGTGTTGTAGTGTATAAACATTGAATTACATTCCCAGTATCATGTGTTGTAGTGCACACATTGAATTACATGACAGGTACCAGGTTGTATAGCGTATCTAATCAGTGAAGTGCCTGCAAAGTGTCATATGATGGAATGTGTAAACTTGAATTATATGCAGATTGCTATGATGTGGGAATGAAAGGGTACAAGAGGAGGTAAAGAAAGAACTTTCATTTATATAGCGCCTTTCATGAAATCAGGATGTCTCAAAGTGCTTTACAGCCAATGAAGTACTTTTTGAAGTGTAGTCACTGTTGTAATGTAGGAAACACGGCAGCTGATTTGTGCACAGCAAGAGGAAAAAAGGATGTAAAAGAAATGACAGCCATCCGTGGCTAAGTAAAGAAATTAAGGATAGTATCCGACTAAAAACAAGGACATATAAGGTAGCCAAACTTAGTGGGAGGATAGAAGATTGGGAAGTCTTCAAAAGACAGCAAAAAGTAACAAAAGGATTGATTAAGAAAGGGAAGATAGATTATGAAATAAATTAGCAAAAAATATAAAAACAGATAGCAAGAGTTTCTATAGTTATATAAAAAGAAAAAGGGTGGCTAAGGAAACGTAGGTCCCTTAGAGGATGAGACCGGGAAATTAATGGTGGGAAACATGGAGATGGCAAAAATGCTGAACAAATATTTTGTTTCAATCTTTACGGTAGAGGACACTAAGAATATCCCAACACTGGACAAACAGGGGGCTCTGGGGGGGGGGGGAGCTAAATACGATTAAAATCACCAAGGAATTGGTACTCAGTAAATTAATGGGACTCAAGGCGGATAAATCCCCTGGACCTGATGGCTTACATCCGAGGGTCTTGAGGGAAGTGGCAGTAGAGATTGTGGATGCTTTGGTAATCATTTTCCAAAATTCTCTGGACTCGGCAAAGGTCCCGGCAGATTAGAAAACTGCTAATGTAACACCCTTATTTAAAAAGGGTAGTAGGCAGAAGGCTGGAAATTATAGACCAGTTAGCCTAACATCTGTGGTGGGTAAAATTTTGGAGTCTATTATTAAGGAGACAGTAGCGGAACATTTGGATAAACATAATTTAATAGGACAAAGTCAGCATGGCTTTACGAAGGGGAAGTCATGTCTGACAAATTTGCTTGAGTTCTTTGAGGACATAACGTACAGGGTGGATAAAGGGGAACCAGTGGACGTAGTGTATTTAGACTTCCAGAAGGCATTCGACAAAGTGCCACATAAAAGATTATTGCTCAAGATAAAGAATCACTGGATTGGGGGTAATATTCTGGCATGGGTGGAGGATTGGTTATCTAACAGGAAGCAGAGAGTTGGGATAAATGGTTCATTCTCGGACTGGCAACCAGTAGCCAGTGGTGTTCCGCAGGGGTCGGTGCTGGGTCCCCAACTCTTTACAATCTATATTAACGATTTGGAGGAGGGGACCGAGTGTAACATATCAAAGTTTGCAGATGATACAAAGATGGGAGGGAAAGTAGAGAGTGAGGAGGACATAAAAAACCTACAAGGGGATATAGACAGGCTGGGTGAGTGGGTGGAGATTTGGCAGATGCAATACAATATTGGAAAATGTGAGGTTATGCACTTTGGCAGGAAAAATCAGAGAGCAAGTTATTATCTTAATGGCGAGAAACTGGAAAGTACTGCAGTACAAAGGGATCTGGGGGTCCTAGTGCAAGAAAATCAAAAAGTTAGTTTGCAGGTGCAGCAGGTGATCAAGAAGGCCAACAGAATGTTGGCTTTTATTGCTAGGGGGATAGAATATAAAAACAGGGAGGTATTGCTGCAGTTATATAAGGTATTAGTGAGACCGCACCTGGAATACTGCATACAGTTTTGGTCTCCATATTTAAGAAAAGACATACTTGCTCTCGAGGCAGTACAAAGTAGGTTCACTCGGTTAATCCTGGGGATGAGGGGGCAGACATATGAGGAGAGGTTGAGTAGATTGGGACTCTACTCATTGGAGTTCAGAAGAATCAGAGGCGATCTTATTAAAATATATTGGGCCCGATGTTAGCAGGGCTGCGGGTTCTCGGTGGGGGGGGCTATCGGGCACGTGGGTAACGCGCCCGGTGAAATTAGTCAGCTTCCCGCACGATCATAGCAGACAATTGACTAATTGGACCCACTTACCTGCTCCTCCAGGTTCCCCACTGCTGATCTGCGCGTCGGGCGGGATGCGCATGCGCAGTACGATCTGTCAGCTGGAGGCGCTCTATTTAAAGGGGCAGTCCTCCACTGACAGATGCTGCAACAAATAGCAAAAATTACAGCATGGAGCAGCCCAGGGGGAAGGCTGCTCCCAGTTTAATGATGCCTCACTCCAGGTATCAATACATGGGGTGAGGAGGAGGGGGAGGACAGAGATCTTCCTCCCGGCGGGCGGGAGGAAGCGGCCTGCCTCTGCCACCAGGAAGGCCTGGCTCGAGGTGGCAGAGGAGGTCACCAGCGCCACCAACATATCGCCCACCTGCATACAGTGCAGGAGGCGCTCCAATGACCTCAGTAGGTCAGCCACAGTGAGTACAAGTAATCTTTCCCCTACACTCCGTCTGCCACATCACTGCCCCCACCCCACATCTCCTTCGGCACTGCCAACACTACTCTGTCACATCACCCCTCATACCCACTCAAACCTCATCCTCATCTTACCTGCACCGACTCACCTCGCCAGTACTCATCCCGCCACTACCACTCAACCCAATCCTCATACAATCTCATGGCTCTATCTCATACTCACCCTCTCATGCATCTCTTTCACAGTCAGCCTCACTCAACCTGCCACTACCTGTGCTGCAGCCACAGGGCATGCATCACATATGTGCAGTAGGCAGCGTAAGGCAAACGTGTCGTGAGCATGAAGGGGATGCACAAGGGTGTTTGAGGGTTTGTCATGGGTGTTACTTATATTGAATTTCTGACCAACTCACATTACATATTATATTGGCACCACTACTGCCATGACTTCGCGAATCCTGTCTGGTTCATGCAATAATGACCGCTCCTGAGGATTACTATGAGGACCCACAACTGATGCCACCCATTGTGTCACTGCAGAGTGGGTGTAGGTGTATTTGCAGGGCTCTTTTGCGCAGACGACTGAGAGACATCGGCGATGTCCCCGGTTGCACCCTGGAAGGATGCGGAGGAGAAGTTGTTGAGTGCAGTGGTGACGTTGACAGCGACAGGTAAGAAGATGGTGCTCGGGCCAGCCGGGAGCAGCTCGGCATGAAAGAGGCTGCAGATGTCCACGACTACATGTCGAGTGACTCTGAGCCTCCGTGTGCACTGCTGCTCAGAGAGGTCCAGCAAGCTGAGCCTCGGTCTGTGGAACCTGTGGCAAGGGTAGTGCCCTCTGCGACGCATCTCTCTCTGCGGTAGCCCTCCCTCCTGCTGTACAGGTGGATGTGTCACAGCACTCTGTTGTGGAGCTCCACGTGTCAGAGGTGGACGGCATGGATGGTGAGGCTGGTGATGCTGTTCGCCCTCCGAGGAGGTCATGACTGCAGCTACGGCGGCCCCCATCCGCAAGATGTACATCTGAGGGGGTCCACAAGGTAGGTACATGTCTCCGGACCCCGGGGTAAGTGTGCAAGTTGGTGACTTTGACTGTCAGGAGGAGGGTGGTGGAGGCCAAACTATGTCCCAAGTGACAGAGTGGCCTCCTGCAATGGGTGAGGGCCCCCCCCCACCTGTCAAATGGACTTTTGCAGCTGCCACAGGCTGACAGCTGCAACACGTCCATTTGACCTGGGAGTGTTTCCCCCAGTGTGGGAAACAGTCCCACTTTGTTCTAAAATCCCACATAATCCCTTAATCAGGTCAGTTAATGACCTGAAATAGCTAAATAAATACTCTCAAGTGGCATCCCGCTGGCTTTAATTGCCTGCGGGATTCCCACCAGCGGGGGCTGCGCGCGCACGCCGGCGCGTCAGCGGGGAACCCGGAAGTGCACGGGTTCGGGGCGGGCTCCGGTCCCGCGCCGGGATTCTCCGATTTTCGGAGCCCCCCCGCCAGGAACGCACCCGATAGCGGGTGCTAAAATAGAGCCCATAAGATTGTGAAGGGGCTTGATCGGGTGGATGCGGTAAGGATGTTCCCAAGGATGGGTGAAACTAGAACTAGGGGGCATAATCTTAGAATAAGGGGCTGCTCTTTCAAAACTGAGATGAGGAGAAACTTCTTCACTCAGAGGGTAGTAGGTCTGTGGAATTTGCTGCCCCAGGAAGCTGTGGAAGCTACATCATTAAATAAATTTAAAACAGAAATAGACAGTTTCCTAGAAGTAAAGGGAATTAGGGGTTACGGGGAGCGGGCAGGAAATTGGACGTGAATTTAAATTTGAGGTTAGGATCAGATCAGCCATGATCTTATTGAATGGCGGAGCAGGCTCGAGGGGCCGATTGGCCTACTCCTGCTCCTATTTCTTATGTTCTTATGTCCCACAAACAGCAATGTGATAATGACCAGATAATCTGTTTTTAGTGATGTTGTTTGAGGGATAAATGTTGACCAGGACACCGGGGAGAACTCACTTGCTCTTCTTCGAATTGTGCCATAGGATCTTTTGTGTCCACCTGAGAGAGCGAAACAGAGAGTAGTGGTTAATGGATGTTTTTCAGACTGGAGGGATATAAACTATAGTCTCCCCAGGGGTCAGTATTAAGATTATTCCTCTTCTAAATATATATAAATGACCTAGGCTCAGTTATAAGGGGCACAATATTAAAATTTGCAGACAGTACAGAAATAGGAAACATATTTAACTGTGACAAGGACTATAAGTGATTTAAGAAGGACATATCCAGGTTAGTAAATTGGGCAGATGGATGTTGAATGAAATTTAATGTCGAGAAATGTGAGCTCATACATTTTGGTGAAATAAAAAGCCCCATCATGGCTACTGAGCTGATGGATGGGAATTTAGTCGCATTAAAAAAGAGAGGACATATATACTAAATAGTAAAACTTTAGAAGAAGGAAAGGAGCAGAGAGATTCTCTTCCATTGCTCCCCCTAGTACGGTCCCCACCTTCGCTCCCTCAAGTCCAAGGGGTGCAGACTTAAGGGTTCAAGATATACAAATCTTTAAAAGTGGAAGGATAAGTTAATAAGGTTATGAAAAAAATAAGTGATCCTAGATTTTATAAATAGGGCCATGGAATATAAAAGCAAAGAGGTAATGCCATACTTATGCAAAGAATTGGTTAGACCAAAGTTAAACTGTTATGCCCAGTTTTGGGCATCCTACTTTAGGAACAATGTCAAGACCATGGGGAGAATACAGAACAACAACTAAGTGGATAGGTCTTAAAGAGAGCAACACAGGCATGATTGGCCAAATGGCCTCGTTTTGTGCTGTAAAATTCTATGTTGTATACAAACAGTGAATTACCTCTGGAATACATACACCATTCGTTCTTTATCAGCTCTTGTAATAATTTCTGGAGCGGGGACGTTTGACTCTCCCACTATTCAATGATTCGACTTGACACCATATTGGTTATAGAGGTTGTTCAGACTTTATTGTATAAGGTAGTTCAGATTATATTATATTACAATCCGTTAGCAGTAACTAACAATCCCTTTAACAGTGCAATAATAGATTCATGTTACCCGCCTCTCGTGATTGGATAATCGGCACGTCTGGCTCATGGATCGTGATCTTCCCGAAAGTTACACAGCGTTAGGCCAGAGGCTGGCATTGATCCTCTGGATTTATCTAACTATCTGTTCCTCCTCCGACTGTGTTTCTGCTGGCTAAAAGACAGTCTCTTATACTTTATTTCTACCTGAAAAATGTGCAACTTTGCACGTACTGTTTATCAGATGTCTCCCAAATGGTGAGTTAGTGTGTGTCTGTTCCTCGATCCAGTGACGATAACCCCAATATTCACAGAAGCAGGACAAAAGTCACTAAATTAGCTGACGACCCTCTCCCAAGGTTTACAGCTTTCCTGTTTATTCGGCTACATGATTATAGTTAGAAGAGCCTTAAAAGGTTTGTATTTTTCCATTTCACTCGACTTTTAACCCCTTGCTACCAAAATTCATCTCTTCCTGGATTAGCTTATTCTAAATTTATCGTGATGTGGAGATGCCGGTGATGGACTGGGGTGGACAAATGTAAGGAATCTTACAACACCAGGTTATAGTCCAACAGTTTTATTTGAAACGTCCGAAGGAGAAAGCCTCCGAAAGCTTGTGATTTTCAAATAAAACTGTTGGTCTATAACCTGGTGTTGTAAGGTTCCTTACATAAATTTATCATATTTGATGAATTCTTAAACTCATTATATTCTTACACTCTGAATTGCTGCTTTCATACAATTTTTCTCCTGGGTTTCGCTAAAGGTGGAGACTTTTACAGAAGTACTAGGCAAACTAAATGCTGTAGTGGCAAAGTGGCAGGTTGAGAAATGTTTTCACACAACGTAAATCTGGTTCCATCGATTGACGAGTTCCAAGAATAAAAACAAAGAAAGGAATGGAAAATATCTGCTGGTGCCCAAATGTGAGGGAGACTGCTGCAGAGTCAGAGTTGAGCCGTGGGCCTTGTAATAAATTCTATCACTGGGTCAGGCACGATTTCATTTTTGATCATTGCATGATGAGGTAAATTCCCATTCACTGCACTGTTTAATGCTGCACAAATTTGAGTTCCAGTGCAAACAGCAATTCTACATTTTACACTGCAAATCTTTACATATTGCTTGTGATGGATTTGAAAATCAACAACAAATTACATTTTCTTTCTGGACAAATAGGAGATGCAAGTTAAGCAGAGATTCCAGCATGTGAAAATTTAGAGAAATTGCAGAAAAGGTTAAAGAATCACTAAGAATAAAGTAGGTAAAGTGTTTGACTGTATGAAAGCAAGATAAAGCACAATGTGTATAGTACAACACTAATAGTACACACTGGGACAGAACAGATAGGCACCTGGATTTCCCACTGCCAGCCCACATCAAACAGATGGACACTTCATTTAAATAGTAATTTGGGGACATGTTCTTCCTACACAATTTCCCACCATTCTGGTGTGTAGAATGTCAGATCTAAATCATGCCTACATGAAACGATGTCCAAGGTTGCTAGGCAGCAATAGATTTACAGAGACTCATGGAATGGACACAGTATTGTTAAGGTAAGTGTATTTCAGCTATTTCAACCATTCTGCTTTTGGGTTTTTTTCTGCTGGCACTTTGCTACACCATGAAAATTATACCCATGACATAAATCACTGGATAGATTGCTTTGTCTTCATTTTTGAGAGGAGATCCAAACAATTAGGAATCATGAAATCCACGTAAAACATTGCATTTTGAAAATGTATGAAAGACTGTTTCATCTAAAAGTCCTGAAAATGATCAACCTAAGAAATATGTTTTAAGAAGGGTATTTTAACCTTTTGTGGACTGATTCTATCTTTATTCTTTTCGAAGTCATTTACTGTAAAGTAGTGATCCCGTGATGCAGCCTCTCAGAGAGCGCCTCTGTGGAAAAGCCTCACACACCCTGTGATTTTAACTATTCATTTTAATGGGCAGAAAATCATGGGCTGCAGGCCCGCAACTTCCCGATTATGTACTCATGAGTGCTGCTCTCACTGACAGCCCCCAATTACAGGATCCCCTATGTACCTTGCTGTATTTCATTACTTCTGTATATTATTCTACCAATAAATAAACCTGATTATAGCTTTGCCTTTATACACATTTCTCTGATGGAGTCATAGGGCTCGATTTTACTAGCGGGTTCCGGGTGCGTTCCCGGCGGGGGGGCATCGAAAATCGCGATATCCAGGTGCGTCACCGGAACGCGCCTCGATCCCGCCCACTTCCGGGTTCCACGCTGACGTGCGGGGGTGCGTGCGCAGACCCCGCTGGTGGGAATCCCGCAGGCAATTAAAGCCAGCGGGATGCCACTTGAGTGTATTTACCTTGCTTGTTGAGGTCATTAACTGACCTGATTCAGCTGTCATAACAGGAAGTGTGGGATTTTACCTTCAACTCAGACTGTTTCACACACTGGGGGCACACTCTCACTCCAACCGGACGTGTTGCAGCCAGCAGCCTGTGGCAGCTGCCAAGGTGCACTCCACAGGGGGGCGGGGGGAGAGCCCTCACCCAGGCAGGAGGCCACCGCGTCACATAGGGCAACCCCTGCCCTCCACCACCCCCCCGCCAAGCCAGAGGACAGACCGACGTGAAACCGCAGCCCCAGTGCGAGGAACCACCTACCTACCCTGCACAACACCTCAGACCAACACCTGCCAGATGGGTGGTGCGTTGACATCCTCGGAGGACGAACAGCATGACCAGCCCCAGCAGCCTCGCAGTCCACGCCGTCCGCCTCAGCGACGTGGAGCCCCCCAACACGGTGCTGTGGCACACCCACCTGCACAGCAGGAGGGAGGGCAACCGCAGAGAGAGATGCGTTGCAGGAGGCACTACCCTCCGCACAGGGTCTACAGACCGAGGCTCAGCTTCATGGACCTCTCTGAGCAGCAGTGCATACGGCGGCTCAGAGTCAATCGCCAGGTAGTCGCGGACATCTGCAGCCTCCTTAACGACGAACTGCTCCCAGATGGACCAAGCAGCATCTTCTTACCCGTCGCCGTCAAAGTCACCACTGCCCTCAACTTCTTCGCATCCGGATCCTTCCAGGGTGCCACCGGGGACATCACCGGGGTCTGTCAGTCGTCTGCACACAAGTGCATAAGGCAGGTCACCGATGGGTTGTTCCGCAGGGCCTCGCACTACATCAACTTCGCCATGGATGAGCGCAGCCAGATGGAGAGGGCGGTTGGATTCCATGCCATGGCTGGCTTCCCACGGGTGCAGGGTGTAATCGATTGCACCCACATCGCAATACGGGCACCTCCACGTGAGACAGGGCTGTTTATCAACAGGAAGGGGTATCACTCCATGAACGCGCAGCTCATCTGTGACCACCGCCAGAGATTCCTACACGTGTGCGCCAGATACCCCGGCAGCTGCCACGATGCCTTCGTCCTCAGGGAGTCCACCGGCTCACCCATCTTCCACGCACTCAACACCGGCAACGGCTGGCTCCTCAGCGACAAGGGGTATCCCCTACACACGTGGCTCATGACACCTCTGAGGAACCCCATCACCGAGCCGGAGCGTCGGTACAATGACAGCCACACTGCTACCAGGTCTACAATTGAGCAGACCATAGGGCTGCTCAAGATGCGCTTCAGGTGCCTTGATCGTTCTGGGGGAGCGCTCCAATACACACCATTCAGAGTGGGACGAATCATAGTTGTCTGCTGTGCCCTGCACAACATGGCCCAACAGAGAGGGGTGCCGCTGGAGGAGGCCCCATCCACACCCGCCACCCACATTGAGGACGGCGATGAGGACGAGAAGGTGGAGGTGGAGGAGGAGGTGGAGGAGGAGGAGGAGGAGGAGGAGGGGGAGGAGGGGGACGCGCCAGAGGATGATGTACGACCCATGCGCCGAACACCGGCTCACCGGGATGCTCGCCGGGCCAGGGAGGCACTCATATGTCAACGGTTCTCCTAGAGTCAGATAGTGCGAGGCGCTCGCATCTCCTCACCTGCACATGCGAGGGGCCATACCAGCCCCCTCCACTGAAGAGTGTTGCCAGTACTCCTGCACCCACAGCAGTGTGTCCAATGGGCGGCAGCAGGTGTTCGCCGTCATGATGGGCTGCACGGAACGCACCTATTGCACAGGCCGCAGAAGAATGGACGAGAGGTGGCAGGAGTGGTGAGAACGATAGTGTTTAATATGTACATGGTGCAATACTATAAACAAAAAGTGTACAAATTAACAGACACCCTGGTGCATTCCCTTTGTGCTTATAACGCCTTTGGATTTCTTTTCCGGGTACCCCTACGTGGTGCTACCCCTGTGGCTCCAGCAGAGGTAGTGGCAGGTTGCTCGTCTTCTTGCCTTGACCGGGTAGAAGCTCTGGGCCGACGCCCCCTGGGTTTCGGTGCCCGTGAGAGCACCTCCACAGACTGCTCCTCCTGCACCTGTGCAGGGGCAGACTCGGCTACCTGGAGAGGAGGCACCATTGCTGGTACTGGTTGAGAGGGGGGCAACGGGTGGGACGTGGGGGCACCTTGAGAAGCGTCCCCGCTTCCATGTCCCCGTTCACCATCATCCCTCTCGTGGCCTCGGCCCACATCACCCCTTCTACCCTGCTGGACGACAGTTTGGATTGCATGTGTGAGGCCTTGCAAGGCCACCCCTAGTGTATCCGTCAGCCTGTTTATGGCGGCGGAATGTTGCTCACCCTGAATCCGTACAGCCGTTGTCAGGGCCTGCATGGACTCGATGTGGAGCTGTGCGTGACGCTCGAGGGAGGCCAGCCTGTCCTCCACCGCAGACAGTCCCGCACCTACCCGCGACACTGTGTCGCCGGTACCCTCCTGTACCTGCGCCACCAATGCCCGCATGCAGGAGTTGGACTCCTCCATCGCCTGCGCAATTGTGGACAATGCGCGTGGCACCTCTCCCAGTACCTCGGCAATGTGCTGGTGCCCCTCGACGACTCTCCTTTTCACTGGTGGCCCCCTGGGTTCAGCATCTGGGTCCGGCTGAGCAGAGCCTGGAGATGAGTGCTCCCACCGACGCGGACCCTCCGCGGCTGCCTCTGCCACCAGGGTCTTAGACATGCTCACTCGTGCGCGGTGACTCACCAAGTGCTACCCCAACTAGTTGGCGAGGGGGACCCACCGAGGTGCGTGTCTCTGCGCTGGTGGATGGTTGGCTCAGATGTGACGATGCACCCTCAGAGACCGCCATGTCCTCTGAGGAATCGCCCTCCTCAACCACAGCGCTCGCAGACGGCCCTGCAAGAGAACAGAGGGCACTATGAGGCATGTGCACCAACGTTACGGTGCGCCTGATGCCAGGTGATGATACGGTCACTCGCGATCATGAGTGTTGAGTGTCAGCTTTCCCTTACCGGCCGTTTCTGCAGCGCCAGACTCGCCATCCGCCACGGAGAGGCAATGTTGCGTGCCGGCGAGGTCGAGCGCCTCCACCTCTGCATCCGTCAGATCGGCCAGGTGCGGCGGGCCCCCTCCGGTGCGGGCCCTTTCCCGGGCGTTCTTGCTTCTCTTCTCCTGTCAAGGCAAAACACAGATGCGTGAGTGAGTGCATATTGCATAGTGAGACGCATTGAGCATCGGTGTGGGTGGGTTGAGCGTGGGGCAGATGGATGGGAGGATGCGTGTGCCACATGCCCATCCCATTGCATGGGGATTGGGGTGTGTGGTAGTGTTCGGGTGGGGACAGGGACGGTGGGTACTTGCGGGCACGGCGAGGATGGTGAGTGAGTGGCTGTGAGGATTGCTGCGGGAGCGCTGTGGTGGCTGTGCAGGAGGGGTTGTGATATGTTTGGCGTGATGGTGGGGACGGGTTGTGGGAGTGTGCGTTGGTGTACTCACCTTGCCGGACCTAGTGAGGTCATTGAACCGCTTGCGGCACTGCTCCCATGTCCTGGGGGTGTTGGCCCTGCTGCCGGCCTCCGCCGCCACCTCTGCCCATGCCTTCCTGGTGGCGGAGCCAGGGCACTTGCGTCCGTCCGCAGGGAACAGCGTGTCCCTCCTCCTCCTCACACCCTCCAGCATCAGCTGCAGCGCGAGGTCCGAGAAGCGTGGCGCAGCCTTGCCCCTGGGTTGCGCCATCCTGTGTTGCCTCTTGCTTGCAGCAGGAGGGGCTTTGGGGGACTGCCCCTTTAAGTGGAGCTCCTACATCGCGTAAACGGTAGTGCGCATACGCAACCTGCCGGCACGCAGCTGGGGAGCGGAGAACCCGGAAGCAGGGCTTAATGGAATCAATTATCCCGCGATCGCGCGGGGGGCGCACTCAATTAGCCGTCCGCGTTTTCCACGCTCCCGGAGGACCACCCGCTGGGAACCCGCAGGCCTGTTAAAATCGGGCCCATAGTATCTACCTTACAACAGTGACTACACATCAAAGGTACTTCATTGGCTGTAAAGTGCTTTGGGATGTCCTGAGGTCGTGAAAGACGATAGAACAACATGATGGGCATCCCATAACTAGGGGGTCATTATTAATTCCATGGCATGCTATTCCACTCTCGGCACATATAAGAACACAAGTATCTCATCGTAGGAGTCTTTGCTGACCTATGGAAACTGCGCTATTGCCATGAGCACAAAACTGTTTGAAGAAAGCCTGACTTGTAACAAACACTTCTGTATATATTATATACAAGATAACTGGAGGAAGATATGATGTGGAGATGCCGGTGATGGACTGGGGTTGACAATTGTAAACAATTTTACAACACCAAGTTATAGTCCAGCAATTTTATTTTAAATTCACAAGCTTTCGGAGATTTTCTCCTTCCTCAGGCATTTGCCTGAGGAAGGAGAAAATCTCCAAAAGCTTGTGAATTTAAAATAAAATTGCTGGACTATAACTTGGTGTTGTAAAATTGTTTACAATGGAGGAAGATAATTAGAGTCAGATTGCCTTTTGAATTTCTATCCAAGGTTGTTGAGTTTGGATCAAAACAAGATTTTATTTGTTGAATGCTAATTTATGCTTAATGTATTTTATTTATTGTTTCTTTCCCATTGTTTGCTAGGAGATCACTGTTAGGGATGTTCCCGTTAACTGGAAAAACGATCATCTTTGACAGCTTCCCTGATCCCTCTGATACCTGGGAGATTATTGAAACCATTGGCAAGGGGACATATGGCAAAGTCTTCAAAGTATTAAACAAAAAAAATGGCAGCAAGGCTGCAGTTAAGATTCTGGACACAATCCACGTGAGTAAATGTGCTGATGTTTGCAGTGTGCTATTTCCGGTACATTTTACCCAAGCCTTCCAAATGTAATTGGACAAAACATTATTCATATCACTTTTAGTTCATGTATAATGACTGATCAAACAGACATAAAGTAGCCATAACATGACGGGACGAGCAGAGTGCTGATTATAGTCTGATTGTCTTTTGGATTTACAGCCTGTGATGTGCCTGGGTCGTAACAAAAGAACAAAAGCTTCCAATCAACCTGCTCGCAGCCAGATATCACATTATCACTATTAATTCCACTTCTCTGCAGTCTGCATTGATTGAAGCCGTTTTAGCATTTATTTTCATTTGTTTGTCAGTCTCTGACGTAACGATATGACTTTGATTTATAGACTACACTAAGTGAAAGGAGGCAATAAAACAAATGCTCAATGCAAAGGCAATTCACCTTGTGATTGATACAAGTTTTTATTTTATTGAGAAACCTATGTGAAGGGCCAATGCTAATAGTGCAGAACATCATATATATTATATATATTTGATATATATTAATGACCTGGACTTGGGTATACAGAGTACAATTTCAAAGTTTGCAGCTGACACGAAACTCGGAAATGTTGTAAACAATGTGGAGGATAGTAACAGACTTTAAGAGGACAGACAGACTGGTGAAATGGGCAGACACATGTCAGATGAAATTTAATACAGACACGTGTGAAGCAATACATTTTGGTAGGAAGAATGAGGAGAGGCAATATAAACTAAATGTTACAATTTTAAAAGGGGGTGCAGGAACAGAGAGACCTGGGGTTGCACATACACAAATCTTTGAAGGTGGCAGGTCAAGTTGAGAAAGCTGTTAAAAAGGCATATGGGATCCTGGGCTTTATTATTAAAGGCATAGAGTATGAAAGCAAGGAAGTTATTCTAAACCTTTATAAAACACTGGTTAGGCCTCAGCTGGAGCATTGTGTTCAATTCTGGACACCGCATCTTAGGAAGGATGTCAAGGCCTTAGAGAGGGTGTAGAAGAGATTTACTAGAATGGTACCAGGGATGTGGGACTTCAGTTATGTGGAGAAATTGGAGAAGCTGGGGTTGTTCTCCTTAGAACAGAGATGGTTAAGGGGAGATTTGATAGAGGTGTTCAGAATCATGAATAATTTTGACAGAGTAAATAAGGAGAAACTGTTTCCAGAGGCAGAAGGGTCAGTAACCAGAGGACACAGATTTAAGGTGATTGGGAAAAGAGCCAGAGGTGACCTGAGGAAACATTTGTTTTACGGAGCGAGTTGGAATGATCTGGAATGCACTGCTTGAAAAGATGGTGGAAGCAGATTCAGTAGTAACTTTCAAAAGGGAATTGGATAAATACTTGAAGGGAAAACATTTGCAGGGCTATGGGGAAAGGGCAGAAGAATGGGACTAATTGGATAGCTCTTTCAAAGAGCCGGCACAGGCATGATGGGCTGAATGGCCTCCTCCTGTGATACTATGATACAGTCATCAATGAAAAAAGTAAAAGAGAGCATCGGATAAATCAGGAACACTGTATGTAGCACTAAGCTTGTGTTTAAAAGCATCTAGATTGTAGGAGGAAGGGAAGTCTGAGGGAAGTAAAGTGTGCCACAATATTGAGGCTCTGGGAATGAACGAGTTGGCATTTGACAATAAGTATTGATCTTAACACAGCGAGAATGGGGTGAGGAGGATGGCAGATGTGTATGATGACATATTTTGAGCATTGGAGTAGATGTTACATGGTGAAATGTGGTATATTTTGAAAAATTCTAAAAGGCTTGAATTACTGTCAGAGTTCTACAACGGGTGGGCGATCCGTTCCACCAGGTTACCACCTAAGAGGTAATTTCCAGCTTCACCGCCTAAGAGTCATAAATAAGCCTCGAGGAACAAAAGAACAACGTATGAGAGAGCAGAACCATAGTAGTATAAATAAAATAGAGAAAGACAAGAAAGAGAGAGAGAGAGAGGTGGGAAATTAGAGGTGAGAGAAAGATTGGCTTTCAAATGAAAGGTGTTTTCTCGTTAGAGTTGGCTATTTAAAGGCTTAGCAGGGAACATGCAAAGAAGTGGGTGCTAATTAACTTGAAGAATGTCCTTAGGTGTGTATTAATGAGCACAGGAGATTTTAAACAGTAATAAAAAAAACCTTTAACGATTAGGAACATATCTTCAATTATAACTTTCATTTGGAGTAATTTGTCTCCGTTGACTGTAAATAGGCAAACTGACTTTAGGTTTATGCTGCACCCTGCAGACAAGACTTATTTAAGACTCTTGGGCCTGAATTTTCTTCCTCCTGCCAGAACTGTGTAGGGGGAGGAGGGGGGCAGTGGGACTTGCACCGCCCACATGAAACCGCCGGAACCCCATCTCATTTTCCCTAGGCCGGCCTTATTTCGTATGCAGGGAGGTTTGGAATGTATCCATGCTCCAGAATGGCTTACAGTTGCTGGGAGGGAGAAAATGCTGTGCAGCTGCAGTGTGTATAAAAAGCCACCACTGCCTCAGCCCGTTTGCTGCTGAAACCCTTATCCATGCCTTTGTTACCTCCAGACTCGACTATTCCATTGCAGTCCTGATCGGCCTCCCACCTACCACCCTCTATAAACTTGAGCTCATCCAAAACTCTGCTGCCCGCATCCTAACTCGCACCAAGTCCCACCCACCCATCACACCCTGTGCTCGCTGAACTACATTGGCTCCTGGTCCGGCAACGCCTCGATTTTAAAATTCTCATCCTTGTTTTCAAATCCCTCCATGGCCTCGCCCCCTCCTACCTCTGTAACCTCCTCCAGCCCTACAACACTCCGAGATCTCTGCCCTCCTCCAATTCTGGCCTCTTGCGCATCCCCGATTTTAATCGCTCCACCATTGGCGGCCGTGCCTTCAACTGCGTAGGCCCTTAGCTCTTGAATTTCCTCCCTAAACCTTTCCACCTCTCTCTCCTCCTTAAATCTACCTCTTTGACCAAGCTTTTGGTCACTTGTCCTAATATCTCAATGTGACTCGGTGTCAAATTGTCTGATAATGCTCCTGTGAAGCGCCTTGGGACATTTTGTTACGTTAAAGGCGCTATATAAATGCAAGTTGTTGTTGTTATATTAGCCCTGGGGTTGATTGATATTGACACATGTGAAAATGTTTGTTTTTCTCTCAGCAATGGCATTTTTCACTTTGCTGAGAATAAAAAGGTTCACTAAAATTACAGACAAAAATGTTCTGAGAAAGATCAAGGTAAACTTGAAACACTGGAAGTAAAATTGGCTAAATAAAACTTGACAGGGTACTGCAGCATATTCTTACTTTGCTCAAAAACAGCACGGGAAACCATATTTCACAAGAGAGCTATTTTAGATACCTGTGATGGATCGCAGTTGGTCTCAACTGTCTAGAATGAATCAATTGCATAAAAATTAAGAGCTATCGTCACTTTAATAGCCACTAACGAGACTGTGCCCCGGTAGAAACTGCTTGCAAATTTGCAGCCAGCAGCTGGCATAAATCTGTAATTGGCTTTATAGGGAAGCGTAACCTTTTCTTTCCTGTCTGAGAAATGCAGTTTGACCTCTTTAGTCTATACGCCCTCTGGCGTGGGTGTCTACAGGTAAGGTTATGATGGCATCTATGATGCCAGACTTTCCTTGCTACCATCCTCCTCTCCTCCATATCTTTGTCATTCTCTACCTCAAAATAGGAACAATGGAATTCCTTGAGGGAAACCCAGTATTTCCCAAAAATATGCAGCAGTGTTAAAGTACTCACAAGAATCTTCAATGTAAACTTTGCTGCCTCAGTAATTCTCAGTCTTGAAAAGATCTGCATGTTTCAAGCAATGGCCTCACTGTGCTCTCCCACCTCTGGGACACTGTACTGATCCTAACAACGCTACCTTTGCAATAGTGTTGTTTCCTGGAGGTGAATTAGGGGCAGAACAGAAGGAAAATACTGGGAGAATGAAGCCCTGCCCACCCACCGGTGTTTACATGTGGTGGGGGGAGGGGGAGCTAAGATCGGGCAGCCAAAATCGCTGATGTATGGGGCGGAGGAAAATACTGCTGGCCATTTTATGGGGCGGGGTTTCTGTAGATGGCCCCCCAATTCCATTCTCCTTCTTACACCATTGATGTACTGCCTGAAATCATGTGGAAAATCCAGGCCTACACGCATCTTACAGTAATGCAAGCCTTTTAGCATTTCCAATATACACCAGTGTTCCCAATGCAACATCTACAAAAGTGGCTTTTCTGTAAATTTCTACAGAACTGTCAACATCGGAAGAAATGTTTGGAGTGAGATTTATGATCAGCAAGAGTGCTCCAGATGGCAAATCCATTTAATGATTTGTGGAACCATAGTTATTTTTCAGAGCGACAGCTACCCAATAGATCACATTTTTAAACTAAAAATGAGTGATTGTCACTCCTAATGTGTAACACTAAACAGGCCTGCTGCTGAATATTAGAAAGTAAGATCAGGGCACTGAGAACAATGCAGAGCCGAGAATCCCAAGTTATATTGCAGCTTTTTATTGATCTCTGGCAAGGTAAAGGGAATCTTTGTTCCTTCACTCACTAATGTCCAAATGCTAGTTCGATTTTAATGCTAGGGAAGAACTGAAGGGCCAGCTGTGCAAACTGTAAGGCTTGGGTTTTCCTGTGAAAAAACACCCATTTTCAGCTGGTTTTGAGGTGTGAAATGGAGCGGTGCAGCTTTCTAAGAAATAGTTACCAACATTTTCCATCAAGATCACCAGTTAGTATTGTCACCCACCTGGAGTCCACCCCACTTCATATCAATGGGGGCAGGTGGGCGTGGCAAATGTTCCCCTGCCATTTCCTCCAACTTCCACCCCTAAACCAACCTCCCAGAGAACCACCACTATTTAAGTGGCAGTACAAGCAGCACAACAGCATCCCTGAGGTGGATAGCACATTGAGGAGGCCATTTTGGATTTTCCAACTGAAGTTTACAGAAACTTTGCCAATACATGGTGATTTTTGATTTGTTCTTGGTCTGGGCTTTCCCTGCAGACGTCTCTTGAGTACTTGAGAAAGTAACTTTTTGGACTGGGGCAACAGATTTCCCAGATGGAATTGCTCTTTTCCTATGCTGTGAAGAGGAGAAAGATAAGGTTAGATTAGAGGTTCTTAGACCAAGGCCGCACAGAAGACATTTGTTTCCTACATATTCTCACTTCTTGGGATTTACAGACCTAGGTGGCCTTATTTAGAAGGCTGTGAATCCCCCGGAAGTCTATTGCGAAGTTACATCAGCTGTTGGCTGAAGACCCTCAGCCCACTTCCACCAGCTGAACAGAATTGTCAGTAGCAATGAAAGTTACCATTGCCTTGAATTCTTTTGCCACTGGATTCTTCTATTAAGTCTCAGGTGACCTTTGTCACACTATTGTATAAAGACGATCACTGATGCTCTATTCAGGCGGGCCTTGCAGTTTATTATTTTCTCTGTAGAACCCGTGCAACAAAAAAAGCAAGCAGTCCAATTCTGTAGATTGGCAGGGTTTTCACATAGCTACAATATTGATGGCAGAGATTCCTTGCGAATCGTGCAGGTTTCCCTTCACCCAATTAATAACATAAAGTGTGAATGACTGGTCAGAGGGATGGTCATGCCAATGTGAGTGTTACGGGCTGTGCATGGCCTTCATAAACCTTGGCCAACAGTGTGAGGTTAGTAAACCTTTCTCTGCTCTGTGTAGCAGTTCTTGAGGTGATGGAGGTTGCACTGACTGCCTCAGCAATCTCCCTCCATTATGTTTGCGCCACCCTTCCCATTCTCAATCCAACCTGGCCCTTACTTCCGCTAGTAACACATCAACAAATGAATCAGAAAACATAGGACCTCTTCCTGGGGCTGCCCCCCCTGCAGATCCTTCCTCGGTCATTGTTCTTCTTTTCAGCTGTTCCACACAGTGAGGAATATGTGTCCTTTAAATTAGATGCCATGTATCAAACACTGCAGCAGGTCTCAATTTACCTCTCTCGCAATGAGCATTTGTTTTACTGCGGCCACCCTGCCCCGCATAACTAATCAGGCCCTTCTCAGGATATTTGAGCAAGTTTCAAAAGTTCATAATGGTGAAAAAAAAATCTTATTCCTCTTCCTCCAAATTAAATCTGGATACCTAGAACCGGCGAGTATTAAATGGGAACTAGTATCTAGTGAATTTTATTCAAACTAATAATAACCTGCAGATATTGCACTCCTCTAATACAGTGCCAGCTTTATTCAAATCGAGACCAGCTGCATGTTTAAGTTATTCAAACACAATTGTCAGGCCGGCAATCTTTCACCTCAAACAAAGCAACAAATTACATAGAATGTACATCACAGAAACAGGCCATTCGGCCCAAACACCAGCTGGTGTTTATGCTCCACACACGTCTCCTCCCACCCTTCTTCATCTAACCCTATCAGCATATCCTTCTATTCCTTTCTCCCTCATCTAGCTTCCTCTTAAATGCATCTATGCTAGTCGCCTCAAGTACTCCTTGTGGTAGTGAGTTCCACATTCCAATCACTCTCTGGGTCCTAGTTCTGGTCTCCCCCGCAGGTAGAAACATCTTCTCTACGCCTACTCTATCAAACCCCTTCATAATCGTAAAGACCTCTATCAGGTGACCCCTCAGTTTTCTCTTTTCTAGAGAAAAAAAGCCCCAGTCTGCTCAATCTTTCCTGATAGGTATAACCTCTCAGTTCTGGTATCATCCTAGTAAATATTTTTTGCGCCTTCTCCAGTGACTTTATGTCCTTTTAAGAATGGAGACCAGAACTGTTCACAATACTCCAAGTTTGGTCTAACTACGGTTCTATACAAGTTCAACATAACTTCTCTGCTTTTCAATTCTATCCCTCTAGAAATGAACCCCAGTGTTTGATTTGCTTTTTTAATGGTCTTATTAACTTGCATTGCTACTTTTAGTGATTTGTGTATCTGTATCCCCAGATCCCTCTGCTCCTCTGCCCCATTTAGATACTTACTAACCAAGCAACATGTGCCCCCGTTATTCTTCCACCAAAATAATGCCATACACTTATCTATATTGAAATTCTTCTGCCAATTACAAACCCATTCTACATGTTTATTCATGCCTTCCTGTATTTTGACGCAGTCCTCCTCAGTATTAACTATACCCCCCAATTTGGTATCATCTGCAAATTTTGAAATTGTATTTCCGATTCCTGAGTCCAAATTGTTTATGTAAATAGTGAACAACAGTGGTCCCAGCACCAATCCCTGTGGAACACCACTTCCCACCTTTTGCCAGTCTGAGTAACTACCTTTAACCCCTACTCTCTGTTTTCTGATTTGTAGCCAGCTTGCAATCCATTCTGCTACTTGTCCCCTGACTCCACATGCCCTGACCTTAATCATGAGTCTACTATGTGATACCCTATCGAAGGCTTTTGAAAATCCAAATACATCAACTACACTACCCTTGTCTACCCTTTCCGTTACTTGTTCGAAGAATTCAATAAGGTTGGTCAAGCATGACCTTCCCTTTTGAAATCCATGCTGACTATTCTTTATTATATTTTCAGTTTCTATATGTTTTTCTATTACATCTTTGAGTAAGGATTCTATTATCTTTCCTGCCACTGACATTAAGCTAATTGGTCTATAGTTCCCTGGACTGGTTCTATCTCCCTTTTTACATATAGGAATAACATTAGCTGTCCGCCAGTCTTCTGGCACTATTACCATATCGAGTGAATGTTTATATATTTGTAATAGTGCTTCTGCTATCTCCTCCCTAACTTCTTTTAATATGTTATTCTAATTGACATCGCATTAGAATGATAGCAAATGTAGGCAGGTTTCAGGCATAGTCCCTGGTCCCAATTTTAACTCCGAGTGGGTTTTGAGCGGGTGCAGGTCGAGGTGACGTGGAAACTCACCCTCTGCTGCAGAAATCAAGCTCTTGGTCTATTTTAACGTGCAGGCCTCATTAAAATGCCACCGTTTCATTCCGGGAGAGAAGTCGGTGGGAAGCGGCGGAAAATCGTAGAGCCTGGAGATTGCCTGCCAACACAAGGTGGCGGGATTGGGTTTCGGGGGCATCTCACAAGGGTTTCAGGGTTTCGAGTTTGGTAAGGATGGGGGGCAGCCTAGGGCAGAGGTCACTGAATTCAGTGAAAAGGAAAATCAGGCAGGGTTTGTAGCAGCCATTAATTCACAACCGCCACCGTGCCACCTGTCCGCAAAGTGAAAATTACCCCTTATTTATCTCCCAAATGTTCGCCCTTCTTCTGAGGGTGCTGACTCCTTGCTGGGATGCAGTTTGATGGCTGCCAGCATCCTCCATTGCCCAAATAATCACTGTGCATGTGTAAGCTCAGAAAACAAAATGTCAGCAGACTATTTGCGAAAACACTGTGCTGAAAAATTTTGAGGAGTCAAGTTATGATTTTCAGTTTTGGGACTTAATTAAACCAGCAGCAACACGTTAGTGGACTGAGTTGGCAGTTAAATTTGTATCACACCCTGTTTGATCTGGTTCAAGTCAGTGCTAGTTACATTTTGATTATGTATCAGTACAGTCTCCACTCAAATAAGTGCCCTGACATTTGTACACTTTGTAGGTCAATTTACAGCTGCTAAGTTTTAATTGACCATGGCCCTATTAAAAGCAGATTTAGGCTATGGTTATATTATTATTTTTGTGTCAAGAGGAAGTGGTTTTTGTAAAACTAATCCTGTAATTCGGGAAACAGGACCGCAATCTAACTCCCAATGCACTGAACCCAGGAAACAACAAACAGTCATCCAACATGGCTAAGTACTTGTGTTTTTTTTTGTAGATGTGGAAAAGGCTGCCATGGGACAGATTTTGCTCAAGACTTTGGGAATTGTTTGGAAGGTCAGATTTACAGTGCTGTCAGAGATGAAGAAAATGGCTTACAAGCAATAAAAGGGGAAAGAATTGGTCCAAAGCAAAGTATAGCAATTAAAATTAATTCTACACAAACAGGATAAAGATTAGAGCAGAAAAGCTAAATGGAACATTGCAATATGTTTAACTGCAATGACACCTAGACATTGAAGTTGAGTGTGCCAGGGATCACTAATGTCAAGCTAATTGTGTTTGTTTTCTCTATAGGAATCAAACACAAGGCTTGGGCTAGGGCATATTTGCCACCTTTACATGAGCCTGGTGTATGCAAAGTGCCCCAAATGCACTGCATACTTGGCATCAGTGTGTCATGATCTCTTGCACTGCCCCAGGGTCAAATGTGACATTGTGTACTTAGATTTCCAAAGGCCAGAACTGATTAGCTCATCCAGTTCATAATATCAGTTAAGCAGTGGAGAGTGTAGCAACATCTTGGGATCAATGGAGGAGATGGAGAGGTAATGCTGGGTGCTTTTAGTGTGCATGTGCAGGCTAACTCTATGTTTCAAGGTGATATCTAAGAAATGGCATATAAATCATGAAGAAAATAGGACAAATTTGCTATTTTGAGGTACGTTAGTGATGACTGTGTGGGCACAGGAGTAACAGCCTTTGGAGATGATGTAATGTGGGGAATTTTAACCCCCCAGCGACAGGCAGGAGAGGGGTGGTTAAATGGGTAAAAATGTGAAACCGGACCCCACAATCTCTCCCTCCTCTGATCTTCCCCTCCCCGCAATCTCCCCACCGCCACCGCCCCCACCCCCCGCCCCCGCGATGTCTCCCTCCCTCCTCGTTGCTGTGCTCCGAGCCACCCCCTTACCAACAACCAATCTTATCGATTGCCGGGGACCGTCCCCAGCGATCCCTGGCTGCTGCCTTTTACTGCAGCCGCTGGCCAGCCTTTCAATCCGGCCAGCTGCCGGGCGGGAAACAGAGTTTAAAAATTCTAATGAGGTCCTGCTGTTAAATTCAGCAGGATCTCTGCCTCCCTGGTATTTCCAGGTTTCCTGGCCACTGACACACGCCCCCACTCCATCCCTGCCTCCCCATAAATATCAGGGCCAATGTTTCTGCTGAGTCAGGTATGAGTGGAACCAGGAGAGTGCAGAACCATAAAGGTGAACTGCCAAAAAGACATGTTGGGGAAGGATGGAATGGTCAACAGGGTGAAAAGTAGTGGCGAGGTTAAGGAGGATGAAGAGACACAATAAGCCATGGTCACAGTTGCACAGGATATAACTTGTGATTTTAAGCAGAACACTTCCTGTGCTGTTGGTGGGGTCAAGCCAGTTTGGAGGGTCTCAAACAGGGAATGATGGGAGAGACAAGAGTGTAGCTGTGAGTCAACAATACATCTCAGTAAAGAGAGGGAAGGTTAGAGATAAAGAAATAACTTGCATTTATATAGCGCCTTTCATGTGCTCAAGCATCTGGAGTGGGGCTTCAACCCTCAATCTACTGACTCAGAGGCAAAAGTGCGACCACTGAGCCACAGCTGACACTTGATATTATGCTAGTTGGAGAGAATGGAAGAACTGAGGATGAGTTTTTGAGGAGGGGTTGATGATAATGGTTTTGAAGAAGTTTGAGATGGTGTCAAAGGTTAGAGATAGGTTAATAATATTAGCAAACTTGGGATTTAGGAGATGGAAGTTGGGTGGCAAGCAACTGGGATTGCGGGGGGGGGGGGGGAACGAAGATGGGTTTTATTGACAAGATAAATGAGCTAAGGACTGAGGAAGATTTATGGTGAAAAACTGCAGTCTCAGGTAGATAAAGAAAAGGTGAGGAAGAGTGCAGGAGGAAAGACAGAGTTGAGATAGTGTTGGATGGAGGAAGCACCTTTGCAGCAGAAATAATAATGGAAAACAAGGAAATGGCAGAGGAATTGAACAGATATTTTGTATCTGTCTTCACAGTAGAAGACACCAATAACATACCAATAATAGTAGAAAATCAAGGGGCAAAGGGGAGGGAGGAACTAAAAACAATCACTATCACTAGAGAAAAAGTACTAGGTAAATTAATGGGTCTAAACGCTGACAAGTCCCCTGGACCTGATGGCTTGCATCCGAGGGTCTTAAAGGAAGTGGCTACAGAAATAGTGGATGCATTGGTTGTAATCTTCCAGAATTCACTAGATTCTGGAAAGGTCCCAGCGGATTGGAAAACCGCAAACGTAACACTCCTATTCAAGAAGGGAGTGAGACAGAAAGCAGGTAACTATAGACCAGTTAGCCTAACATCTGTCATTGGGAAAATGCTAGAATCCATTATTAAGGAAGTAGTAGCAGGACATTTGGAGACTCATAATACAATCAAGGAGAGTCAACATGGTTTTATGAAGGGGAAATCATGTCTGACAAATTTATTAGAGTTCTTTGAGGAAGTAACGGGCAGGGTGGATAAAGGGGAACCAATGGATGCAGTATATTTGGATTTCCAAAAGGCATTCGATAAGGTGCCACATAAAAGATTACTGCACAAGATAAGAGCTTGTGGTATTGGGGGTAATATACTGGCATGGATAGAGGATTGGCTAACTAACAGAAAACAAAGAATCGGGATAAGAGGGTCATTTTCAAAATGGCAATCTGTAACTAGTGGGGTGCCGCAGGGCTCAGTGCTGGGGCCTCAACTATTTACAATATATAATAATGACTTGGATGAAGGAACAGAGTGTCTTGTGGCCAAATTTGCTGATGATACAAAGATAGGTGGAAAAGCAAGTTGCGATGAGGACACAGAAGTGCCGAGTGGATGATCCGTCTCGGTCTCCTCCCGATATCCCCACCATCACAGAGAGCCAGTCTTCAGCCAATTCGATTCACGCCATGTTATATCATCACGCCATTTTTCACATCATTCACCTGACGAAGGGGGAAGCCTCCGAAAGCTTGTGAATTTAAAATAAAATTGCTGGACTATAACTTGGTGTTGTAAAATTGTTTACAATTGTCAACCCCAGTCCATCACCGGCATCTCCACATCATATCAAGGAACGGCTGAGTGCACTGGATACAGCAAAGGCTATGGGCCCTGACAACATCCCAGCTGTAGTGCTGAAGACTTGTGCTCCAGAACTAGCTGCGCCTCTAGCCAAGCTGTTCCAGTACAGCTACAACACTGGCATCTACCCGACAATGTGGAAAATTGCCCAGGTACGTCCTGTCCACAAAAAGCAGGACAAATCCAATCCGGCCAATTACCGTCCCATCAGTCTACTCTCAATCATCAGCAAAGTGATGGATGGTGTCATCGACAGTGCTATCAAGCGGCACTTACTCACCAATAACCTGCTCACCGATGCTCAGTTTGGGTTCCGCCAGGACCACTCGGCTCCAGACCTCATTACAGCCTTGGTCCAAACATGGACAAAAGAGCTGAATTCCAGAGGTGAGGTGAGAGTGACTGCCCTTGACATCAAGGCAGCATTTGACCGAGTGTGGCACCAACTAGCCCTAGTAAAATTGAAGTCAATGGGAATCAGGGGGAAAACTCTCCAGTGGCTGGAGTCATACCTAGCACAAAGGAAGATGGTAGTGGATGTTGGAGGCCAATCATCTCAGCCCCAGGGCATTGCTGCAGGAGTTCCTCAGGGCAGTGTCCTAGGCCCAACCATCTTCAACTGCTTCATCAATGACCTTCCCTCCATCATAAGGTCAGAAATGGGGATGTTTGCTGAGATTGCAGTTTTCAGTTCCATTCGCAACCCTTCAAATAATGAAGCAGTCCGAGCCCGCATGCAGCAAGACCTGGACAACATCCAGGCTTGGGCTGATAAGTGGCAAGTAACATTCGCGCCAAACAAGTGCCAGGCAATGACCATCTCCAACAAGAGAGTCTAACCAGCTCCCCTTGACATTCAACGGCATTACCATCGCCGAATCCCCCACCATCAACATCCTGGGGGTCACCATTGACCAGAAACTTAACTGGACCAGCCATATAAATACTGTGGCTACAAGAGCAGGTCAGAGGCTGGGTATTCTGCGGCGAGTGACTCACCTCCTGACTCCCCAAAGCCTTTCCACCATCTGCAAAGGCACAAGTCAGGAGTGTGATGGAATACTCTCCACTTGCTTGGACGAGTGCAGCTCCAACAACACTCAAGAAGCTCGACACCATCCAGGACAAAGCAGCCCACTTGATTGGCACCCCATCCACCACCCTAAACATTCACTCCCTTCACCACCGGCGCACTGTGGCTGCAGTGTGTACCATCCACAGGATGCACTGCAGCAACTCGCCAAGGCTTCTTCGACAGCACCTCTAAAACCCGCAACCTCTACCACCTAGAAGGACAAGAGCAGCAGGCACATGGGAACAACACCACCTGCAAGTTCCCCTGCAAGTCACACACCATGCCGACTTGGAAATATATCGCCGTTCCTTCATCGTCGCTGGGTCAAAATCCTGGAACTCCCTTCCTAACAGCACTGTGGGAGAATCTTCACCAAACGGACTGCAGCGGTTCAAGAAGGCGGCTCACCACCACCTTCTCAAGGGCAATTAGGGATGGGCAATAAATGCTGGCCTCGCCAGCAACATCTCATCCCATGAACGAATAAAAAAAAATGGATATTGACAGGTTAAGCGAATGGGCAAAAATTTGGCAGATGGAATATAGTGTGTGAAAATGTGAAGTCATCCACTTTGGGAGGAAAAATAAAAAAGCAAAATATTATTTGAATGGAGAAATACTACAAAATGCTGCGGTATAGAGGGATCTGGGTGTCCTCGTACATAAAACACAAAAAGTCAACATACAGGTGCAGCAGATAATCCGGAAGGGAAACAATATTGGCCTTTATTTCTAGGGGGATGGAGTATAAAAGCAGGGAAGTCATGCTACAATTGTACAGGGTGCTGGTGAGACCACACCTGGAGTACTGTGTACAGTTCTGGTGCCCTTATTTAAGGAAGGACACACTTGCATTGGAGGCAGTTCAGAGAAGGTTCACTAGGTTGATTCCGGGTATGGAAGGGTTGTCTTATGAGGAAAGATTGAACAGGTTGGGTCTGTACTCATTGGAGTTTAGAAGAATGAGAGGAGACCTTATTGAAACATACAAGATTCTGAGGGGACTCAATAGGATAGATGCTGAGAGGATGTTACCCCTCATGGGGGAATCTAAAACTAGGAGGCATAGTCTCAGAATAAGGGGTCGCCCGTTTAAGATGGAAATGAGGAGGAATTTCTTCTCCCAGAGGGTCGTGAATCTTTGGAATTCTTTACCCCAAAAAGCTGTGGAGGCTGAGTCCTTGAAGGCTGAGTTAGACAAATTTTTGATCAGCAAGGGAGTCAAAGGATATGGGGAAAGGGCGGGAAAGTGGAGTTGAGGTAAAAATCAGATCAGCCATGATCTCATTGAATGGCGAAGCAGGCTCGAGGGGCCGAATGGCATACTCCTGCTCCTATCTCATGGTCTTACCTCAGTTTTGAACATGAAGAAGTCTATGACAGGAAGAACACTTACTATCTAAGCTTAGACATAAAGAATGCATATTTGGATGAGGTACTGGGTACAATAATCATCAGTCAAATCATAGAATCATAGAAGTTTACAACATGGAAACAGGCCCTTCGGCCCAACATGTCCATGTCGCCCAGTTTATACCACTAAGCTAGTCCCAATTGCCTGCACTTGGCATATCCCTCTATACCCATCTTATCCATGTAACTGTCCAAATGTTTTTTAAAAGACAAAATTGTACCCGCCTCCACTACTGCCTCTGGCAGCTCGTTCCAGACACTCACCACCCTTTGAGTGAAAAAATTGCCCCTCTGGACCCTTTTGTATCTCTCCCCTCTCACCTTAAATCTATGTCCCCTCGTTATAGACTCCCCTACCTTTGGGAAAAGATTTTGACTATCTACCTTATCTATGCCCCTCATTATTTTATAGACTTCTATAAGATCACCCCTCAACCTCCTACTCTCCAGGGAAAAAAGTCTCAGTCTATCTAACCTCTCCCTATAAGTCAAACCATCAAGTCCCGGCAGCATCCTAGTAAATCTTTTCTGCACTCTTTCTAGTTTAATAATATCCTTTCTATAATAGGGTGACCAGAACTGTACACAGTGTTCCAAGTGTGGCCTAACTAATGTCTTGTACAACTTCAACAAGACATCCCAACTCCTGTATTCAATGTTCTGACCAATGAAACCAAGCAAGCTGAATGCCTTCTTCACCACCCTATCCACCTGTGACTCCACTTTCAAGGAGCTATGAACCTGTACTCCTAGATCTCTTTGTTCTATAACTCTCCCCAACGCCCTACCATTAACGGAGTAGGTCCTGGCCCGATTCGATCTACCAAAATGCATCACCTCACATTTATCTAAATTAAACTCCATCTGCCATTCATCGGCCCACTGGCCCAATTTATCAAGATCCCGTTGCAATCCTAGATAACCTTCTTCACTGTCCACGATGCCACCAATCTTGGTGTCATCTGCAAACTTACTAACCATGCCTCCTAAATTCTCATCCAAATCATTAATATAAATAACAAATAACAGCGGACCCAGCACCGATCCCTGAGGCACACCGCTGGTCACAGGCCTCCAATTTGAAAAACAACCCTCTACACCCACCCTCTGTCTTCTGTCGTCAAGCCAATGTTGTATCCAATTGGCTACCTCACCTTGGATCCCGTGAGATTTAACCTTATGTAACAACCTACCATGCGGTACCTTGTCAAAGGCTTTGCTAAAGTCCATGTAGACCACGTCTACTGCACAGCCCTCATCTATCTTCTTGGTTACCTCTTCAAAAAACTCAATCAAATTCGTGAGACATGATTTTCCTCTCACAAAACCATGCTGACTGTTCCTAATCAGTCCCTGCCTCTCCAAATGCCCGTAGATCCTGTCTCTCAGAATACCCTCTAACAACTTACCCACTACAGATGTCAGGCTCACCGGTCTGTAGTTCCCAGGCTTTTCCCTGCCGCCCTTCTTAAACAAAGGCACAACATTTGCTACCCTCCAATCTTCAGGCACCTCACCTGTAGCTGTCGATGATTCAAATATCTCTGCTGGGGGACCCGCAATTTCCTCCCTAACCTCCCATAACGTCCTGGGATACATTTCATCAGGTCCCGGAGATTTATCTACCTTGATGCGCATTAAGACTTCCAGCACCTCCCTCTCTGTAATATGTACACTCCTCAAGACATCACTATTTATTTCCCCAAGTTCCCTAACATCCATGCCTTTCTCAACCGTAAATACCGATGCGAAATATTAATTTAGGATCTCACCCATCTCTTGTGGTTCCGCACATAGATGACCTTGTTGATCCTTCAGAGGCCCTACTTTCTCCCTAGTTACTCTTTTGCCCTTTATGTAATCATTCCCCAGTCAACCCCTTCAACAGAGGACAACCGTGGGGAGACAACTTTGAAATGCCACACACTTTTGAATCTTTTCAATGTATTGCATAATTGTTTCAAATATGCAAAACCGCCTTTAGCAGTTAGGCATATTAGATTCATCCTAAATTCAATACTAGATTCTATAAATTCAGACTCTCGAAAATATTGTTGCAATTGGCAGACCTGACAATGAACATCTCAAATCTTTCAATCATTTTATTTACTTTTGATGTTAGGATATTGATGAAGAAATCGAGGCTGAGTACAACATCCTCCAAGCTCTCTCGGATCATGAAAATGTGGTCAGGTTCTATGGAATGTACTATAAGAAGGATGTAAAGAATGGAGATCAGCTTTGGCTTGTACTCGAGGTATGATTTTCTGTCTCTGCAAAAACTATTGCCTGTTACTCTTTCCTGTTTGCAACCCAAGGTTTTATAGTGACAATTTTATTTCCACGCTATTAGCTAGTTGTATTTTTTTTAAATAGGTAATGGTATATGATACATTGATTGATATAGAAGATACAAGATGAGGAACAGCATTCATTGCACTAGTGATGGAGTGAAAAAAAAACTGAATACACACATGACTTTGCCACTCCTAAGCAAGGTCTTGCTCCTTTTCAAAATGCTGTTAACTGAACAATTCTATAATATAATGAAAACAATACCTTAGTGTATTTTGTTAATGTGTTTTACATTTTGTTCTTTTCTTAAAAGTCTTATTGGGAGTTATTACAAGTGGGGAGGGTATTAGATAATTCCCCACCCAATCTTGTTACCTGCCTCACAGTCTCCAGATGACAGCATTTCTATGAGAATGTATTATTAAATGGACACAATTGAATCAATGTGAGCCAGTTGTAGACTACACTAAATATTTGTAACTCCATACAACAAAATGATATGGTGATATTTGTACTGTACTAAAATACCTGAACGCAGCACAATTAAAATATTCAGAGAGGAAGAGGTAGTACCACTGATTATAGGAAATTATCAAACTGTATAATCAGTGATAATATCTTTATTAAAATATATACTGTAAAACTTAATACCATTATCACTTATATTTTGTCCTAATTGATATAAAAATGATCTGCTTGAAAAGAATGCACTCACCAGAACGCACCCATGCCACTCGCCAGAACATACCCGTGCCACTCGCCAGAACGCACCCATGCCACTCACCAGAATGTGCCCATGGACTTGGCTCTGGGGAATGAGGCAGGCCAAGTGGAGCAAGTATCAGTGGGGGAACATTTAGGGAACAGCGGTCATAGTATCATAAGGTTTAGAATAGTTATGGAAAAGAACATGGACCACTCTAAAGTAAAAATATTCAATTAGAGGAAGGCTAATTTCAGTGGGATGAGAACAGACCTGGCCCAGGTAAATTGAAATCAAAGATTGGCAGGCAAAACTGTAATTGAACAATGGGCGACCTTTAAGGAGGAGATGGTTCAGGTACAGTCTAGATACATTCCCATGAGGGAGAAAGGTAGGGCAATTAAAGCCAGAGCTCCCTGGATGACAAAAGAGATAGAGAGTAAGATGAAGCAGAAAAAAGGGCCGTTTGACAGATGTCAGGTTGATAACACAAGTGAGAACCAGGCTGAATATAGAAAGTTCACTGGGGAAGTGAAAAAGGAAATAAGAGGGGCAAGAGAGTATGAGAATAGACTGGTGGCCAACATCAAAGGGCACCCAAAAGTCCTCTACAGGCATGTAAACAGTAAATAGGTAGTGAGAGGAAGGGGAGGGCCAATTAGGGACCAAAAAGGAGATCTACTCATGGAGGCAGAGGGCATGGCCGAGGTACTAAATGAGTACTTTGCATCTGTGTTTACCAAGGAAGAAGATGCTGCCAGAGTCTCAGTAAAGGAAGATGTAGTTGAGATACTGGATGGGCTAAAAATTAATAAAGAGGAGGTACTAGAAAGGCTGGCTGTACTTATAGTAGATAAGTCACCCGGTCCGGATGGGATGCATCCTAGGTTGCTGAGGGAAATCCCCTCCAAGTCACACACCATCCCGACTTGGAAATATATCACCGTTCCTTCATCGTCGCTGGGTCAAAATCCTGGAACTCCCTTCCTAACAGCACTGTGGGAGAACTTTCACCACACGGACTGCAGCAGTTCAAGAAGGCAGCTCACCACTACCACCTTCTCAAGAGCAATTAGGGATGGGCAATAAATGCTGGCCTCGCCAGCGACGCCCACATCCCATGAACGAATAAAAAATACCCTAGGTTGCTGAGGGAAATAAGGGTGGACATTGTGGAGGTACTGGCCATAATCTTCCAAACATCTTTAGATATGGGAGTGGTGCCAGACGACTGGAGAATTGCAAATGTTGCACCCTTTTTCAAAAAAAAGAATGTAAGGATAAACCCAGCAACTTTAGGCCAGTCAATTTAACCTCGGTGGTGGGGAAACTTTTAAAAACGATAATCCGGGACAGAATTAAACAGTAACTTGGACAAGTGTGGATTGATTGTGAAAAGCCAGCACTGATTTGTTTCATGTTTCACTAACTTGATAGAGTTTTTTGATCAGGCACCAGAGAGGGTAGATATAGGGCAATATGGTTGATGTGGTGTATATGGACTTTCAAAAGGCGTTTGATAAAATGCCGTATAATAGACTGGTCATCAAGATTGAAGCCCATTGAATAAAGTGGTCAGTAGCAGCATGGATACAAAATTGGCTAAGTAACAGGAAGCAGAGAGTAGTGATGAACGGTTGTTTTTCAGACTGGAGGGAGGTGTACAATGTGTTCCCCAGGGGTCAGTGCTGGGACCACTACTTTTCTTGATATATATTAATGACTTGGACTTGGGTGTACAGAGCACAATTTCCAAATTTGCAGATGACACAAAACTTGGAAGTGTAGTGAACAGTGAGGAGGACAGTGATAGACTTCACATATAGACAGGCTGGTGGAATGGGCGGACACGTGGCAGATGAAATTTAACACAGAAAAATGCAAAGCGATACATTTCGGTAGGAAGAATGAGGAGAAGCAATATAAACTGGAGAGCACAATTCTAAAAGGGGTCCAGGAACAGAGAGATCTGGGGGTATATGTGCACAAATCGTTGAAGGTGGCAGGGCAGGCTGAGAAAGTGGTTAAAAAAGCAGACGGGATCCTGAGTTTTATTGAGTACAAAAGCAAGGAAGTCATGATGAACCTTTATAAAACACTGGTTCGACCACAACTGGAGTATTGTCTCCAGTTCTGGGCACTGCACTTTAGGAAAGATGTGAAGGCCTTAGAGAGGGTGCAGAAGAGATTTACAAGAATGATTCCAGGGATGAGGGACTTTCATTATGTGGATAGACTGGAGAAGCTGGGGTTGTTCTCCTTGGAACAGAGAAGATTGAGAGGAGATTTGATAGAGGTATTAAATATTATGAAGGGTCTAGACACAATAGAGAGAGGAAACTGTTCCCATTGGCAGAACAGTCAAGAACCAGAGGACATAGATTTAAGGTGATTGGAAAAAGAACCAAAGGTGGCATGAGGAAAAATGTTTTTATGCAGCGAGTGGTTAGGATCTGGAATGCACTGCCAGGGCAGGTGGTGGAGGCAGATTCAATCATGGCCTTCAAAAGGGAACTGGATAAGTACTTGAAAGGAAAACATTTGCAGGGCCACAGGCATAGGGCGGGGGAGTGGGACTAGCTGGATTGCTCTTGCATAGAGCCGGCGCAGACTCGATGGGCCAAAAGTCCTCCTTCCTTGCTGTAACCTTTCTATGATTGGATGATTCTATGTCACTCACCAGAACGTTACACGTGTCACTCACCAGAACGTTACACGTGTCACTCACCAGAACATTCACTACTACAAATTTTAGTGATAGGAAGACAATGAATGTGTCAAAAACCCTTGGGGTAGAAAAGATTGTGAAACCTGGTACCACTGAACTCATTGAAATTTTATTTTTGTTTCTTATTTAAGAATATTAATGCAAGCAATACTTTATAATCCATAGCAACCATTCTTCACCATTGACCCTTTCTGTACCATTTCACTCTCTAGTCACTATCAATTTTTCACTTCTCAATTATTTCACGTCATGTATTAGTTTGACTGTTGTGCGTCTTGTCCAGTTTAACAGTTAAAGTATTTATTATTTTCAAAGCCTTCTTTTTTAAAATGAGGTCTTTTTATTAACTGCACTGGGAACTAAGAAACCTACCAGTCACCACTGGTGTGAATTACTCTTTGCTGGTTGTTGGAGCTATTAAAAACAACCTCCAGCATAAGGCAGCAGTGACTCACCTATTCTTTTGTAAAGCAAAGATTTTGCAACACTTACATTGTTACTTAAACTGTGTCACAGCAGAAGTGTGCGTTGTATTTTTCTTCTTTTTAAAATTACATTTTAACCTTTAAATGGATTAACACCTCCGTTAAACGAGCACACAAAGGAATTTCATACAACCACAGTAAGCACCTTGCATGCTATTATCACACCGCATAATTTCAAGGCCTATTTTTGTTTTATAATTTTTCATTTTTCAGGTAATCGTGAGTCCACAAGAACTGTTTTTACAATCATAGCCTGCTGTGAGGAACAGCAATGGAAAGAGCAGGTTATGTTTCTATACGGCATCAGATGGTAAATTGCTTGTATTTATTTTGAGTCACTTACTATTAACCCTTAACCAGCTGTTTTGGGGTATAAAAGATTCCACAAACAGCAATGAGATGAATGGTCAGTTAATCGCCTTCAGATTTCTTTGAGTGAAATTACCAATTTATGTTGAATTATGGACGATTTTGTGCTGTGGACCGCGCCTAATAGGAACTAGGTTCAGGTTCGGCCAAATCACTGGACCCTTACAGTCAACAGAAATAGATTGAAATCCAGGTATTAAAGGTGAAAGGGCATTATGCTAACTCACTGTGGCATCCATGCTACTGTTTCATTTCTGGGTCATGTTTTCAGTGGTGATTGATTTAGTTCTTGATTGGTGTTGATAGTCACACAGGGATATTAATACTTAGTGACATTGACAAAATTAGATTAAATCTGCTGCTGATTTCCATTGTTTACCTCAATCATTGGGGATGAAATTGGTCTCTGGCAGTAGTGCAGGATCGACGTCAGCCCATTTTACATCCCACTCGATTTTCTTTTCCACTGACAGGGTTTAAACCGGGCAATTGATTCTCTGTCGCCCGTTTTGCGCTACTGACCAAGGCCAGTTTCATCCCATTATCACTGTGACAATTTGGTGTCTGTCATGTATATTATGCCAGTATTGTCCATTCACAAAAAGCCATGATTGGCTTAAATTTCCCACAGGAAAGTCATCATTGGTTCAAACTTTCCACAAACCAATCAAAAAGCACTTTAACATTTACTTTACTATCTGAGCGCATCGCTCAGAAAATTCTTCCTAAATCCTTTCAGCAGCAATATTAATTTCTCGCCCACATCTTGTTTATACGCCTTCAAATACAATTCAAAATATAAGAACTACGTAAAAAAATTTAATTACTCACCTCTAACTATTTTCTTCCCACCCTCTACCAATACTAAGGTGTAACTCCCCCGACCAAATTGAATTGCTCATTCCCCAACAACTTTTTCTTCCTCCACTACCAACACTAAGATGCAAACCACTAGACCCCTCGAAATCCTTTGGCTCTCAGCCCCTCTACTTAGTTCACCATTTTCACCCAGCCAGCTTGCTTCTCTTCTTCCAAGGCCTGCTAATAATAACCCTGGTATAAAATTACAAACTGAGCATGCGTGTGAGTTTTTTTTACCCAGATGCTACACGACCATACCTACCACACACTTGCCTTCCACCACAACACAGGCTACAGTGGAAATGGGAACAACACCATCTGCACATTCCCCTCTAAGTCACACACCATCCCGACTTGGAAATATATCGCTGTTCCTTCATTGTCGCTGGGTCAAAATCCTGGAACTCCTTACCTAACAGCGCTGTGGGAGAACCGTCACCACACGGACTGCAGCGGTTCAAGAAGGCAGCTCACCACCACCTTCTCAAGGGCAATTAGGGATGGGCAATAAATGCTGGCCTTGCCAGCGACGCCCACATCCCATGAATGAATAAAAAAAAAATTTTTTTAAATCGGGAGATATGTAAAACGGGCTGCCAACTCGCTAGTTCCCATTTTACACTATGATGCAAAGTCAAGATCTACCACGATGTGTGTATTATATTGAAGGCTGGGCAGAGTCTATTCTTAGATGAGTTTGATGCTTAAGATTATAACAGAGCAGAAAGCAAGAAAGGACAAATGTTGAGAGTCAGGGAGGCTCGCTCATATTTGGCACACTGTGAGGGAAGGTGTGTTTTTAGGTTACAGGTGACCAAGATGGGAGAAGGGATCAGAGGTTCAAGGTACAGTCCTAGAGCACTCAATTTCCACATTGGTGCTTCCAAGTGCACGATCTGCGTGACCGATATTCCGATACGTACTCCCGGTGTGCAACAGGAGTACAAAAAGTGAAAAATTATCCCTTGGATTGTTGTTGCTGTATCTTCACGCACTTTCCTTGGTGAATAGTGTGAAGTAGAGAAAGGATTCACAGGCTGATTAGCAGTCTGACAGGCCGCAACGTAAATTCTCCTTCCATGTACATAACCATCTTTATACCAGCCAATAGGGTGGTTAGTCCTAAATGGCAGGAAGGTTTTGTGGGCTCCCACAACCCATATGATAAAGACCACCCATACCCACCGCACACGAGTTTCCCACTGCATGTCAACCCAGAATTTAGAGCCAGAGCTCCGGTCTTCACTGTCTGGAGTAGGGTTCGAATCCTGCACCTTCTGACTCAGGGATGGGAATGCTACTACTACATCAAAGACTCGCTCACCCCTTAGGTGCATTGAAATCATAAAACCATTGAATCATTTGGCACAGAAGGAGGCCCATCGTGCCTGTGCCGAAAGAGCTATCCAATTAGTCTCACTCTCCTGCTCTTTCCCCATGGTCTTGCACATTTTTGCTTTCCAAGTATATAAATCCTTTAGGAAGAAGTTTATGATTTCACAACACCTATCATATTGAGGAAATCTTCCACATTGCACAGCAGAGTAATGCACCAATGATTTTTACTGAAAGAGATCATTTATTTTGCCATTAATTGCCTTTAACCAACAGAACTGTGTAGGTCTGTTTTTTTGATGTATATGATTTTTTCTTGGATGACAGTAGGATTTCAAGTCTAGTCTAGCACAGGTTAGAACTGCCAACACAAATCTGTCAATCTAACCTCCGCCTCTGAAATTGATTATTTGTTGGATTTAGTAACTGATGTAGTTGAGATTTCATTCCAGAAAAAATTGCTTCACCGGCATCAATGGCATTATAAATCCTCCTTTTTGGAATTCTTCAAGGCTATTGAAATTGCATTACTAAGTTGTTTTCCCTCCAGTGATGAGCTGTACTGACAATTAAAGACATAGGAGGGTGGTTTTAACTCCCGGACTACATGGACGAAAGGTCTTTGACCTGAAACATAAACTCTGTTTCTTTCTCCACAGATGCTGCCTGATTTGCTGAGCTTCTCCAGCATTTTCTGTTTTTATTTCAGATTTCCAGCATCCGCAGTATTTTGCTTTTGCATTGTGGCATCCTGATTTAAATATAGGGCTAAAGGCTGACAAATCCCCAGGGCCTGATAATCTACATCCCAGAGTACTAAAGGAAGTGGCTCTGGAAATAGTTGATACATTGGTGGTCATCTTCCAAAATTCTATAGACTCTGGAACAGTTCCTACAGATTGGAGGGTGGCAAATGTAACCCCACTATTTAAAAAAAAGGGAGAGAAGAAAACAGGGAATTACAGACCAGTTAGCCTAACATCAGTAGTGGGGAAAATGCTTGAGTCTATTATAAAGGATGTGATAACAGGACACTTGGAAGGCATTAACTGGATTGGACAAAGTGAGCATAGGTTTATGAAAGGGAAATCATGCTTAACAAATCTACTGGAGTTTTTTGAGGAGGTAACTAGTAGAATAGATTGGGGAGAACCAGTGGATGTGGTGTATTTGGATTTTCAGAAGGCTTTTGATAAGGTCCCACACAAGAGGTTAGTGTGCAAAATTAAAGCACATGGGATTGGGGGGGAATATACTGGCATAGATTGAGAATTGGTTGACAGACAGGAAACAGAGAGTAGGAATAAACGGGTCTTTTTCCGGGTGGCAGGCAGTGACTAGTGGGGTGCCGCAGGGATCAGTGCTTGGGCCCCAGCTATTCACAATATATATCAATGATTTGGATGAGGGAACAGAATGTAACATTTCCAAGTTTGCAGAACACAAAGCTGGGGTGGAATGTGAGCTGTGAGGAGGATGCAAAGAGGCTCCAATGTGATTTAGACAAGTTGGGTGAGTGGGCAAGAACATGGCAGATGCAGTATAACGTGGATAAATGTGAGGTTACCCACTTTGGTCGTAAAAACAGAAAGGCAGATTATTATCTGAATGGTGATAGATTGGGAAAAGGGGAGGTGTAACAAGACCTGGGTGTCCTTGTACACCAGTCGCTGAAAGCGAGCATTCAGGTGCAGCAAGCAGTTAGGAAGGCAAATGGTATGTTGGCCTTCATTGCAAGAGGATTTGAGTGCAGGAACAGAGATGTCTTACTGCAGTTATACAGGACCTTGGTGAGACCACATCTGGAGTATCGTGTGCCGTTTTGGTCTCCTTATCTGAGGAAGGATGTCCTTGCCACGGAGAGAGTGCAATGAAGGTTTACCAGACTGATTCCTGGGATGGCAGGACTGACGTATGAGGAGAGATTGGCCTATATTCACTAGAGTTTAGAAGAATGAGATGTGATCTGATCAAAACATATAAAAGTCTAATAGGACTAGACAGACTAGATGCAGGGAGGATGTTCCCGATGGACGGGGAGTCCAGAACCAGGGGTCACAGTCTCAGGATACGGGGTATGCCATTTAGAACCGAGATGAAGAGAAATTTCTTCAGAGGGTGGTGAACCTGTGGAATTCTCTACCACAAAAGGCAGTTGAGGCCAAGTCATTAGATGTATTCAAGAAGGAGATAGATATATTTCTGAATGCTAAAGGGATCAAGGGATATGGGTAAAAAGCGGGAACAGGGAACTGAGTTAGACGATCAGCCATGATCATTTTGAATGGCGGAGCAGGCCCAAAGGGCCGAATGGCCTACTCTTGCCCCTATTTTCTATGTTAGTGAAGTGTCCCACCACTCGCACGGCATGCTACCCACCGCTGTAAAAATGGCGGAAGGCATGCACGCGGTGGGTTGGGAACACGTTCCCCATTTTAAAATTTTTATCCCCCTCCCGACCCTCTCCCGCCTGTTGTGGGGGGATTAATATCAAGGCCTTACGATTCTATGATTCAAGGATAGACACAAATAATCAAGTACTTTACACAGTGCGATGGTAATTTGGTGTTGGAACCATGTATGAGTCCCCTGTAGAATGTAACAGGTCAGAGATATATGGTTTCATTAATGGCTAGGAGGTTTGCTTATTACCTTCCAGGGGTTAGAGAGGAACTGTACCAGTTTTTACATTCTTAATAATTATACCTGTGCTTGGAATGGGTTAGAGAGATGGGGTCAATTGTAGTTGCTCTGTAGAAGAAATAAAGCGGTGATTTTTTTTTTCCTTCCCCATATATTCTTATGATCCTATTTGCAGAAATATTGTACAGAAAAGCTGTCTCAAGATCTTTAGTTGCACAGTAAGGGAAAATGACCACTTCTGCCTAGTTGATGGTCATAAGATACTTATATAGATTCTTCGATAGCACACTGTCGGTGCACAGCCTTGCCTGTCGGGAGCACATGGCGGGAAATCGCAGCCCATGATTTTCTGTCCATGGAAATGTTAGTGGAACATTTACCGTTCACTCCCCATTTGAAGTATTCATACAATCAACACTAAAACTATGCAAATATATATGAGTGAAGATGCATGTAAAATTATCCACTGATGCCTAATCAAATTAGGTGTTAAAATCTGAATTATGGCTACTGAAGTAGCTAAAAATGAATTTAATATTGCAAGAAATGATTGAAGACATGAACATTGATGACTAACTGTCTGAAATCGTAAGGGTCCAATCCTAGTGCAGAGCAACGCTAGCAGCAAATGCGGGTCAGGAACACACGGCCTATCTCTGACCCTTGCTCATGTCTAGCAAGGGTCCACACTGGGATGGGAGCCTTGCAATTTCATCCCTTAACTACAAGTTAACAAACTGATATCTAAACCGTGCTAATTCCTTCATTGTTTGTTTGAGCCATTGTTTGTTGAACCATATATTGCTGAATGTAAACAGACCCAGGTCACGAGATGTCCAAAACTGCCTCTGTACAACACTAATTCAAGCAAATTTGATCGTCTGAAGTCAAAGCAAGCCACGTTCTTGCTGTGAGGATCACATTTTCTCACCCAGTTAAGTCACTGTTTCTTTAATTGCAGATAACAGCTGTCCTAGCTACTTTTTAATATTAGTTTTTTTTAAAATTGGCCTAGATTTCTTTTCCACTGTTTCCCAAATCTGTTTTCAAATCTCTTTTTTGGGATTCTATCAATGAGGTTTTTTTAAAAATGTTGCTGAAACTTTCTTTTTAAGTTTAGTATTTAAATGGCTGCTCTCCTGAAGGCAGTGACTTTGCAGGGATGTGATTCCGTGAATACCTGCAACTCTCTTAGTGTTGGTAAGTTGCATCACAGTCAAACTTAATCCTGTCCATATGGTGGTGAGCGGGATCAGCTATCCTGGCTTAGTTGCTTCTCCTGGCCAAGGTTACAACCGTCTCTGCCGCCTCAGAATTCGGATCAAACCTGAAACCTAACTGCTCTGTATGACTCAGTCCCAGACTATGTTGTGCAGTTACGCTCCATCTGGGATTGTTTCTGTTTTAAGTTTACTACGTTGTTTCTTAATGTTTTGCTGTCACAGGATCAGTTTCTTTTTGATATATAAAGTCAGGACTGCGATGAAATACCCGGCTTGTCTCTCTTTCCTTAAGATCTTTTTGTAGTTTACTGACATCTAGGAATCAAGCACAAGCATCCCAGAGAGAGGTGACACAACTAACTCTACTGCACCAACTCAGAAGGACGTGTTGTATAAGTGCCTGGAGTCATTGCTAAAGCTGTAAACTATCAGCAATAAGATGAACTAACCAGACTTTTAATATATCCAATAGACTGGCTATTCAAAGCTATTAATTTATCAGTTTAGACTAGACTCCATGTAAAGCTAACATTCCTGACTTTATGTTCATTTTAGGCATTGAGTACACTATCAACTTGTAACAAGTAGATCTCACTGATGCTGAGTTACTGTGACACATTTGAATTGCCTTTGTAACCTCAGATATTAATTCCATTAATAATATCCATCTTCATACCTTGAGTACTCTTACTTTTTAATAGTAGCATGCTGTTATTTGTATTATCATAAAGGTGTTCATAAGGAAATGCTAGTTCACAATTTCATGGTCTGACTTTCTCTGATGATTGAACTTAGATGTATCCTAAATCAGGGCTTAAATCCTCTTAAGAATGTCCCAACTCCTATGTTGAGTACCACCTCATTAATTATTGTCACTTACCTGTATAAATGATAAATCTCAGTTTTCACAAATAAAAAATAGAAGCTGGAAATGTGAGAAAACCCACATGGGCCTAGAAATTGGTGACATCGCATCCATTTTACAGGTGTAAAATGGGGGTCAAAGCATCCAATATGGCAGGTGGTGACATTCCGTAACAGAAGTGAGTCACCCGCCCACCTTGGTAAAGGCAAAAAAATAAAGAGGCGTTAGGCCCTTTGTATATGCAGTATAATGGGAGAAGCTGATAAAGGATCCAGTGATTTGGATAATGGTGATCATAGCGTTTTCTGAGGTGTAATGGTCATAGGTGGATCAGGCACGATCGAAGATTTCTCGAAGGTTCTGCAGCTCTCGACCTGCAGCTGACTGTGATGCTGTTGCATTTTCATGTCCTGCCTCTTCTACCTGTGTGGTTTCAGCCTCTGCCTCCCCATTCTCCTCAGGGATGCCTAACTACAGGCCTTCTTGCACAGCATAATTGTGGAGCACACAGCGGACCATGACAATATGGCTAGCACCATATTACAAGGAGCCACTGATCCTATCCAGACACCTGAATCTTCCTTTCAACCAACCAACAGCTCCCGAAGTGCAGTCCCATTTTTCTTTTCAAAAAGGCCGAGGCAAAGAAAATTTAGAGCAAAAAGCTTTGGAAGACTTTAGATTTTAGTCTTTGAAGTTCCCCTTTAAAAGACGAATACATCATCAAGTCCTGGCAGAAACACCTGTTATTTGATGGTTGTGCTCTAAACTGAACTTGAGATGGACCCCTCCTTCCCCCCTCTCCACTGCTGTTCAGAGAAGAGCAGCAGTTCTCCTGTCATCAGGGTCAACATTCCTCCCTCAGTCAACACCGTCAGAAACAAATTCATTGGTCATTCGGTTTACTGCTGTTGTGGGCCATTGCTGTGCACAAAACGGCTGCTGTATTCACTTATATAACCATGATGTGGAGATGCCGGTGATGGACTTGGGTTGACAAATGTAAACAATCTTACAACACCAGGTTATAGTCCAACAATTTTATTTGAAAATCACAAGCTTTCGGAGGCTTTCTCCTTCGTCAGGTGAATGTGGGAATCCTTGAACGTTTCGCATTTATATTCAGAGAACAATACCTGGTGATTATAGATAATCTTTCCAACTGCCCGTTGTCAAGGCAATCAAAGTGTTCAGACAGAGAGGTGTTACCTACAGGACCACCGAATATACAAACGGCCAGAACACAAAACAGAGAGAGAGAGAGGGAGAAACATCCAAAAGGAAGAGAAAGACAAAGAATGACCCGTTTAATTAAAAACAGATAACTTTTATTCACTGGTGGGGTTACGTGTAGCGTGACATGAACCCAAGATCCCGGTTATCTTGGGTAACGGCCGGAAGCTCAGCTCAGGGTTAAATATGACGCCAAGGTTGCCAACAGTCTGGTTCAGCCTCATTTATTCAGCTGATGGAGAATAAAGATAAATGACAAGAGGAATTTAATTTCTTAACAATATACTAAGAATATACTGACAAATTCCACCCTGCCATATTTCATAAACATTGTATTTTTAACCTGTCATATGCATGTGTAATTTCAATCTGTCTGTTCTTTTGTTGTATCCATTTGGCTTCACAGGAACATTAATAATGCTGAGAATATTACACACTTGTTCACTCCATTTCTTTCATGCTTTCGCAGGCATAAACCTATATATAGGTTTAAACAAAGCACTGCTAAGACAGCATCAATCTATCTTTCCATAACATAACCCACCCCACTGTGTGCTGAAGCACTTCATGAGAAAAGAGATTATTACAACTTGCAATTTTAATGTTTGACTGCCTTTTAAGTGATATAACTTCCCTGAATGACTTTCAGAAGTTTAAAAAAATCCTTTCAAACCTTAAGTCGAAAAGTTCCACCTAAAATAGGTTGCATTAGGTGACAATGTTTACGTTTCATTTATAAATCTATTTAAACATTTAGAATCATAGAATTTCACAGCACAGAAGGAGATTGTTAAGCCTGTTGTGTCAGTGCCGGATCTCTGAACTCCCATTCTCCTGGCCCTTTTCCAATACTTGTTTAAATTTTTCTTTCTCAAATGTTTATGCACTTCCTTTTTAAAAGCTCCTATGGATTGCTCTTCCACCAAAGTTTCTGGGATGGCATACCATATCCTCCCTCCCGATCTCGTCACCCCACCCCTTCCTTCCAATCACTCCTGCTCCCCCGCTGATTGATCTCCCCGCCCTGATCACTTGCCCCCTCCCAGGGCCTCACACTTCCCTACATTGAACTCCATCTGCCACAGTTTTGCCCACCCACTTCATCTATTAATATCCCTTTGCGACTTTCTGCTCCCAACTACACTACCGGACCACCTAACTTAGTGTCACCAGCAAACTTGGATATACGGCTCTCTATTCCTTCATCTAAGTAATTGATAAATATAGTGAAAAGCAGAGGCCACAGTACAGATCTCTGGGGGACACCATGAGTCATATTCTGCCAATTGGAGTATATACCCATTATCCCTACTCTCTGTCTCCTACCTCTTAACCAATTCCCTACCCATGTCAAAAGGTTACCTCCAATTCCATGAGCTTTCATTTTTGATAACAATCTCTTGTGTGGAACCTTATATGGACTTCCAGAAGGCATTCAATAAGAAACATCCATAGACAAGCTCTTATCTATCACATTAATGACCTCCTCAAAAAATTCAGCTAGGTTAGTTCAACATGACTTACCCTTTACAAATCCATGCTGGCTCTCTCAGATCCGTTCACATTTATTCAAGTGCTCAGTCATTCTGTCCCTAATAATAGATTCTAGTAATGTCCCGACAACAAACGTTAGACCAATAGGCCTATAATTTCCTGGTTTCTCTCCCACCCTTCTTAATATCCCATTTTGAGCCCTTGGATGACATTTCCTGAAAATTGCTTAGTATGAACAGAATTTCCCAAAATACTCCAGATTGAAGCTTAAAGTGCAGCCCCATTTTTCTTTTCAAAGAAAATTTAGAGCAAAATGAAGCTTTGGAAGTCTTTAGTCTTTGCAGTTCCTCTTTAAAAGACTAATACATCATCAAGTCCTGGCAGAAACATGATGGAAGCAGTTATTTGATGGAAGCAGTGGTTGTTCTCTAAACTGAACTTGAGATGGACCCTTCCCTCCCCCCCTCTCCACTGCTATTCAGAGAAGAGCAGCAGATCTCCTGTCATCCTGGTCAACATTCCTCCCTCAGTCAACACCGTCAGAAACAAATTAAGTGGTCATTCAGTTTACTGCTGTTGTGGGCCATTGCTGGGCACAAAACGGCTGCTGTATTCACTTCTATAACAGTGACTGCACTTGAAAGCAGTTCATTTAATGTGAAGTACTTTGATACAATTCTGGGAGATGTAATGAGGTTCTTTATCAATGGAATTTCTTTCTTTCTTTCTTCACTTCTTATCATCAACTAAGTACCTAATGACTGTGCTAAAACCAGCAAGTCACTGACTGAGGAAAGTTTATGGCCTTGATTCCAATCCCCCCTCCCCGCCCCTATTGGCAGGAGAGGGTCGGGGGTGGTGGGGGGGGGGTTAATTGTTAAAATATCAGGATCGAGCAACCAGACCCCATTCTCGCCCGTTTAAAATTTAACAAACAAGCCAGGCCATCGACGAGGCTCCTGCAAAAGGCAGGTGGAGCCTAATTAACATTCAAAGTCGTGACCCGATGACATTACCTGCGCCGTGACCTAAATTTAACAGTGAGTGAGGGGGAGGCCCGAGCTGTGGGATTCCCGGCTGCAGATCCAAGGTGAGAGGTGCCAACTGGCCAAGGTAAGTGCTGAAGATCAGTTCCTTTTAGGAGAGCTCTCCCCAGGCCTCACAAGGCAGCCTTCAGCCTCCCCCAGCCCCGATTGCAGCCCAATGTTCTCTCTCCCTCCCGATGGCGGCCCCGATGTTCTCGCTCCCATCCCCCCACCCCTGCTTCCTGCCTGATGTTCTCTTCCCCCCCCCCCACCCCCCAACACCCCAATCACAGGCCGAGCCTTCAGCCTCCACTGACTGCCGGGGGTTGACCCTACAGGTCCTTGGCTGTAGCCTCCTGCCGCCTGAGTGTGCTCCCGTCCATTGGCGAGGCTGTCAATTTGTCCGGCTATCAGGGGCTCCAGCATATTGTTTAAATTAGGCCCTACCTGCGCTCCCCCCCCCCCTCAACCCCCAGGCTCACCGTTAATATCGCAGCCCATGTGTTATTAGATAAACTTTACTAGGTGGACATTGAGATATTTTAATTTCACGACTAATGGACAATAATTAGATCAGACAGTAATGCAAGAATCTAGTTTCGGATTGTATTAGCCCTTTACTCTGCTGCGAGTGCCCGCCCCTCATCGTACAATACTATAATAGTTAATGTCTGACAGAGAATAAAAAATGACAAGAGGAATTTAATTTCTTAACAATATACTAAGAATATACTGACAAATTCCACCTTGCCATATTTTATAAGCATTGTATTTTTAACCTGTCATATGCATGTGTAATTTCAATCTGTCTGTTCTTTTGTTGTATCCATTTGGCTTCACAGGAACATTAATAATGCTGAGAATATTACACACTTGTTCACTCCATTTCTTTCATGCTTTCGCAGGCATAAACCTATATATAGGTTTAAACAAAGCACTGCTAAGACAGCATCAATCTATCTTTCCATAACATAACCCACCCCTCATGTGTGCTGAAGCACTTCATGAGAAGAGAGATTATTCCAACTTGCAATTTTAATGTTTAACCACCTTTTAAGTGATATAACTTCCCTGAATGTCTTTCAGAAGTTTTTTATTTAATTTTTTTTTAAATGTAGAAAAGTTCATAACCATAAAGGTTGTATTAGGTGACAATGTTTCTAGTAGGTAACGTTCCATTTATAAATCTACTTAAACATTTAGAATTATCAAATTTTACAGCACAGAAAGAGACATAGTCAGCTTATTGTGCCTGTGGCAGCTCTCTGAACTCCCATTCTCCTGAACCTTTTAAATTTTGCTTTTTCAAATATTTACCCACTTCCTTTTAAAAAGCTCTTATGAATTGCATTTCCACCAAAGTTGCTGGTAGGGCCTTCCATATCCTAATGACCTGCTTTGTGCCCCAGTTAAAGTTGAATTTCACCCCCAATGTCTTTCTTTGTGCTTTTGGTCCATTGTCCATCTTGAATTTGTGGCTCCCTAGTTACTGACTCATTGACCAATGGAAATAGTCCTTTCTGACTTACCTTATCAAAAACACGTCAAAATTTTGAACACCTCCATCAGAGATCCTCTTAACTTTTATCTGTTCGAATGAAAAAAGCCCCAGTTTTCCGAGTGTCTCCACATAACAAAGCTTCTCCCAGTGCTATCCTCTTAATAAAGCCCTCCTGTACCCTCTTCATTGCCTTGTCATCTTTCCTGAAGTAGGGTGCCCAAAACTGGACACAATGAGAGGGGATCTCATTGAAAATTATAAAATTCTGACAGGGCCAGACGGACTGGATGCAGGGAGGATGTTTCCCCTAGCTGGGGGTCTAGAACGAGGGGTCACAGTCTCAGGATACGGGGTAGGACATTTAGGAGTGAGATGAAGAGAAATTTCTTCACTCAGAGGGTGGTGAACCTGTGGAATTCTCTACCACAGGAGGCTGTGGAGGCCAAGTCATTAAATATATTAAAGGAGCTGGATAGATAGATTTCTAGACACAAAAGGCATCGAGGTGTATGGGAAGAGAGCAGGAATATGGTATTGAGATAGAGGATCAGCCATGATCATATTGAATGGCGGAGCAGCTTGAAGGACCGAATGGCCTACTCCTGCTCCTATTTTCTATGTTAATAGGGCTGCTTCCATGTTCCTGTGCTTCCAGTGGAGAATGGTGCTTGCAGGTAGTGCATCATGGGAATTTGTTGGTGTACAGCCCATGATATTCGACCCAGTAAAATGAATGGATGGAAAACCATGGACTTGTGCATCCGTGATTTCCTGCAATGCGTTCTATCTGAGCTCAACTTCCTCTGGAAGTCTGGAATTGGCCCTATTATTTTAACTACCACCTAACTAGCTGATTCATAAAAGTACCCCATTACCTCTGCGCTTTTGTTGCCTATGGGTTAAATCTTCTGAGAATGCACTGGCAACAAACAACCTCGCCCACCCCAGTGCATATCATAAAATTGTAGGTGTGATGCCCACAATGACTCAGTATGCATTGGTGGTGAAATTGTTTCCTCCAATGTATACTTGGAAAGTTTAGGCTTATGCCTTTTTCATAAAATTTAGGATCCCATATGCTTTTTCTAAAGCTTCACCAAGTCACCTGCTCACTTTTAAAGATTTGTGTATCTGAACTCCCTAAGTCTCTCTGCTCCTTTGAAACCAAAAGGACCAGAACAATGTTTGTCATTCACTGACAAATGCCTTTTTCACAGAAGAACAAGTATCCTGAAAAATAAATCAAAATCAAAAAGAAAAAGATAGAAGACCTTACCATGTTGAAACAGTACAAAACACTTCACATTTTGAAGTGCAGTGACTATTATTCTGTAGGCAAAAGAAAGAAAAAGAACACGGAGAACATCAACTCTTATCCATACTTGAAGAAAATGCAGTCAGCACAGATTATGTTCAGGTCAAAATTGTCTTGTGCAATTACAATTGATCACCTCAGTTTTTTTCTCTCTATGAGGTGAGTTGTTGTGCTATCAATGTGAGTAATGTTGTCACTGGAGAAACATGTTTCTGCCTAGATGCAGTTCCTACTGGCTATGAGGCTACAGCATAAAGCTGTACACAATATAGAACAAATTTGTACAAAATTGTCAATCTCACCCTAGGCTGGTGCAGGAAACAAAAGTGCTATACTAGTGCATAAGTAGGTATTTTGAGATTCAGTTTAAATCATATTGTTGGGCAGAATAGCAGCAGCTTCACTGTGTATCTAAGCTCTGTTAAATTAGCCCTGGGGTTGGTTGATATTGACACATGTGAAAATGTTTGTTTTTCTCTCAGCAATGGCATTTACACTTTACTGAGAATAAGAAGATTCACCAAAATTACAGACAAAAATGTTCTGATAAAGAATGAGGTAAATTTGAAACACAAAAATTGGCAAAATAACACTTGAGAAGGTATTGGTGCATATTCTTACTTTCCTCAAGAACATCGCAGGAAACCATATTTCACAAGAGAGCTATTTTAGATATGTGTGATGGATCGCTGTTGGCATTTTGTCCACAGCGTGCTTTCTATCAATGTAGCCCGTGGAAGTATTTGTGTGTCAGCCATTCTGATGAATGTGGCTTTCTTTAACTGTGTTTTTATCCCAAGATGAGGTGTTGCACTTTCCCTTCTCCCTTCTGTGAATTACTCAGCAATCTTCCTGATCTATCTCAAGCATAGACTGTGTGGCTGAGTGCAACCACACACTCCCCCCCCCCTCCCCCCCCCTTTACCTTTAATTATACAGTGAACCCAAGTTACAACCAAGTGGAATATTTTTTAATCGCTTTTGAACGTATATGGTTGATTCAGTTGAACGATTAATGAATTTTTGGCAGTTAACTATCAACAACTAAACTGGCATAATAGATGTCAAGGTATTTTAGAAAGTGGGATTCATGGAATTAGAATGTCATATGAAGCAGAAGCTCAACATAGAAAAACACAGTAGCCTAAGGTGGCAATATCACCTCAAGGTCAGAGTTCAAATCCATCTTGTAGCTGATGGGCTTGAAGAGCAGAACAGCTGCTAAGGGCGAAAAGTAAAATGAGTTTTTCTTTGGTAGTTATTATGCCGCCATAAAGACTACAAAAGGCTCCTTGGAGCACAGTAAAAATAAATAGGTTTTCCTAAAAACTTGTTTTCATTGTATACGCCAACCATCGTTTTCCGCTGATACATTGCTGAGAAAGGCTAATTATTGAGAAAATTGCTAAAAACAAAGAGCATCAAGCAGCTAAATGGAACTATTAAATATCCATCTTTTTTTAGATCGTTTATGCTGTGATGGTAACTGTTACATGACACTGTTTTATAATGAGGTACATTTTCAACAATTTATGATAATTAAGATAATCACAAACAGACCCTAATGGATCCATCAAATATCGTCCTTATATGTAATCACTCAATTTTGCATAAGTGCATGTTGTGACAATTCAGAAGCCACAAATGTACTACTTGATGTGTAGAAGCACTCTGTAGGTTTGCAAATACAATAATTTAGATGCTAGCATTTACCATCAGTAATACTTTTAACATGGCTACAACCTCAGTGAAGTGGATTATAATGGAAATTGAGAACGGTCTCAGTCTAACAGGTTACAAATGGTCTGTGAAGTAGGCACCAAGGTCGCTTGATAGTTTAGTGTATGCACACTATGTGTAATGCCATGTTGTAATTGTAATGACGTGAAATCATCTTATATAGAGCTATTAGGAGCCTGAAAAAAAATTTAGCGGTATCCAATTTTGCATAAACAGATGAGGTAATTAACCTGCTTAAAGGCTGCAGTCATAAAACCAAAACCATATTTTTCATCTTTTGCCTGTGAAACTTAGGGTAGAGTCTTCACCTAGGGTTCTGTTCCTTTTATCAAGGAGGATAAACACAGTAAAGGGGGTCTTTTTGACTTTTGGTGATGGCGATATTGGCTCGGCTGCCCTTTGAACACCTCTCCCAATTTGCGTTTCCATTGAGAACAAAAAGGTCAAAATACCCCCAAGGGTTCCTCAGGGCCTTACAGCCGGACTCTCGGGATAGAAGCAAACCGTCCTTTCTCGTGACCATGGGAGCATGGGATGCAGACAGGAAAAAGAAAACCAGTTTATTGAGGCACAAGAAAACAAGTTATCAACCACTACAGCAGGTCACATTTGACAATACAAATACTCATGTCTGGTTCAGCAGGATTCACTTTGCATACAGTGGAACAATGAACTATAATTAAACACTTCTCTTCCAAGGACATTCAAGCAATGGTAAAGGTACAGCATCAATCGCTACCTGGGAGAAGGAATTATAGTTATGAAGAGACTTCTTGAAAAGTCATCTTTTTTTTTCCCTCTACAGCTGAGAAGGTTAAGGGGTGACATGATGGAGATCTTCAAGATTATACAGGAGCATTATAAATAAAAAATGTGATGATGTGGAGATGCCGGTGATGGACTGGGGTTGACAAATGTAAGGAATCTTACAATACCAGGTCCAACAGTTTTATTTGAAAATCACAAGCTTTCGGAGGCTTTCTCCTTCGTCAGATGAAGGAGAAAGCCTCGCACTCACCTGACGAAGGAGAAAGCCTCCGAAAGCTTGAGATTTTCAAATAAAACTGTTGGACTATAACCTGGTGTTGTAAGATTCCATAAAAATGTGATAGCATATCACTGATGAATGGAAACAATCTAACAAGGGCACAATTTTAGGATAATCACAAAGAATTAAAGGGGAGCTGGGAAAATATTTCTGACTACAGGTGGTTAGAATGTGGAACTCTACCACAGTCCATAAATTATTTTAAAAGGGAATTAGATAGTTGCTTTAAAAAAAAGGAATTAAAGAAAGAACCATTTATATAGTGCCTTTCAAGACCTCAGGACATCCCAAAGCATTTTACAGCCAATTAAGTACTTTTGAAGTGTAACCACTATTTCAATGTAGGAAACATGACAGCCAATTTGCGTACAGCAAGGTCCCACAAACAGCAGTAAGATAATGATCATATAAAATAAAAACAGAAAATGCTGGAGAAGCTCAGCAAGTCAGGCAGCTTCTGTGGAGAAAGAAACAGAGTTAACGTTTCAGGTTGAAGACCTTTCGTCAGAACTGGAAGATGTTAAAGAGTTAACAGTTTTTGAGCAATTACAGAGCCAGGGAAAGGGGGGAGGGGGGAGGGAGGGGAGGGAAGGAAAGAACAAAATGGAAGGTCTGTGATAAGGTAGAGGGCAAGAGTGATTAAATGACAAAAGGAATGATGGTGCAAGGCAAGGAGGGTGGTCAATGGGACAGGTAAAGAAACAAAAGATCAGTGTAGAGTAGCTGTAAATAGCAACAGGAAAACTAGCAGCTGCAGTCCAATAAATTTTTTTAAAAACATTTTTTTAAAATGGGGGCAGTGGTCAAGGTTTGAAGTTGTTGAAATCAATGTTGAGTCTGGAAGGTTGTAAAGTGTCTAAACGAAAGATGAGGTGCTGTTCCTCGAGCTTCATTGGAACTGTGTAAGAGGCCGAGGACAGAGAAGTCAGAGTGGGTACAGGATGGGGAATTAAAATGGCAAGTGACCGACAGGTCAGGGTCACGCTTGTGGACAGAACGGAGGTGTTCAGCAAAGTGATCACCCAATCTGTGTTTGGTCTCCCCAGTGTAGAGGAGGCCGCATTGTGTGCAGCGAATACAGTATACTAAATTGAAAGAAGTACAATTTTGTTTCACCTGGAAGGGGTGTTTGGGGCCCTGGACGTTGGGAAGGGAGGTGGTGAAAGGGCAGGTGTTGCACTCCTTCGCTGACGTGGGAAGGAGAGCGGATGTTGGGGGTGATGGAAGAGTGGATCAGGGTGTCGTGGAGGGAGCGTTCCCTTTGGAATGCTGAGAGGGGAGGGGAAGATGTGTTTGGTGGTGGGATCGCGCTGAAGGTGGCAGAAATGGCGTAGGATGATATGTTGAATGTGGATGCTGGTGGGGTGGAAGGTGAGGACAAGGGGGACCCTATCATGGTTCTGGGAGGGAAGGGAAGGGAAGGGGTGAGGGCAGAAGTGCAGGAAATAGGACGGACACGGTCGAGGGCAACAACAGTGGAGGGGAATCCTCGGTTGAGGAAAAAGGAAGACATAATCGGAAGCACTGGTATGGAAGGTGGCATAGTCAGAACAAATGCAACGGAGACAGAAACTGGGAGAAGGGAATAGAGTACTATAGGAAGTGGGGTGGGAGGAAGTGTAATCAAGGTAGCTGTGGGAGTCGGTGGGCTTATAATAGATATTGGTTAACAGCCTATCCCCAGAAATGGAGATAGAGAAATCGAGGAAGGGAAGAGTCAGAGATGGATCATGTGAAGGCGAGGGAAGGGTGGAAATTGGAAGCAAAGTTGATGAAATTTTCCAGCAGGAAGCTGCAACGATACGGTTATCAATGTACCGGAAAAAGAGGTGAGGGAGGGGACCTGAGTAGGACTGGAACAAGGAATATTCCACGTAGCCCACGTGGCATAGCTGGGATCCAAAACGGGTTCCCATAGCGACACCTTAAAAACTTTAACTCTTTTAACATCCTCCAGTTCTGGCGAAAGGTCTTCGACCTGAAACGTTAACTGTTTCTTTCTCCACAGACGCTGCCTGACTTGCTGATCGTCTCCAGCATTTTCAGTTTTTATTTCAGATTTCCAACATTCACAGTATTTTGCTTTTGATTTAATGATCATATAATCTGTTTTAGTGATGTTCGTTGAGGAAACATTGGCCAGGACACCAGGGAGAACGCCCCTGTTCTTAAAGTTTCATGGGGTCTTTTACGTCCACTTGAGAGATCAGACAAGTTTAATGTCTCATCTGAAAGACGGCACTTCCTCAGCCTTATTTTGTGCTCAAGTCTCTGGAGTGGGATTTGAAGTCACAGCCGACTGACTCAGGCGAGAGTGCTACCACTGAGCTGCGGCTGACAGCTAAGCTGAATTAAAAAGGATCTGGGGAGTAGGCAGGAGTGTGGGAATAAACAGTTCAGATGCAGTTCCTACAATTGTCTGATGGGTGAAAACACTGGCACAGACTTGGTGGGCCAAATGATACTTTTTTCTGTGCTGTAAATTCCCATGACCTTAAAATAGGCCTAAGTAACTAACAGGCATTCTACTTCTTACAAAGATACATATCACTGAACCTGATAACAATACACATAATTAAATAGAATCGCATACAGCACAGAAGCAGGCCACTCGGCCCAACTGGTCCATACCAGTGTTTATAATCCACACAAGCTCTTCCCACCCTGCCCCTGTATCCATTGAACTCATTTTATATGGTGTTCCTGATCCAATATGGCACTTGGCGTGGTTCCACATTCAGCAAAAGTTACCAGGACATATTGGGGTAGAAATTCATCACCGCCTGATTTCAAGCCTGAAGGCGACAATGCAACCACGCCCAAACCAGGAGACCCAAGGTCAGCCCGAAATTGGGCCTCAGGCCTCACCTAAACAATCTAGGCGAGCTGCCAGCACTTATCGCGCCTCCACCGGCAGCTCGCTTTTCTGCGGGGACGGATTTCGGCCTGCCTGCCTCACCAGCAGTGGCCTCAGGTAAGTATGGGGGGGGGGGGGGGGGGGGAAGGTGGAGGAGGACAGCGGTGGGTGGGGAGGGGGCATTCGCCGCCGACAGCAACAGTCAGGTGTCCTGCTCCTCCTAGCTCCATATCAACATTTAAAAATATATTTTACTTACCATTTTAATGGCAGCCACTTGCTAGGCTGCATCCACACCAGCAAAACCTTGTTGGCCTCTCTGCTATTCTATTGTAACCATTCACACATCTCTGGGTCTGGGATACATCTTTTGTTTATCTAATTTCCCTCATTATCGCCTGCTTTTGTCTTCCATTATTATTACTTCTGTCATTTAATCATCTCCTGCCCTCCACCTAATCACAGACCTCTATTTTTCTTCCCACCCCCTTTTCCCTGACTGTTCCTGCACCACTGTTTTTTCTAAAGTACAGGGGTTAGTTGATGCTGTCCATGTTGATATCCAGATTGTTAGCAATAATTCAATGATCTGAAGCAAAATAGTGCAGACGCTGGAAATCTGAAATAAAAACAGAAAATCAGGCAGCATCTGTGGAGAAAGAAACAGAGTTAACGTTTCAGGTCAAAGACCTTTTGTCAGAACTGGAAGATGTTAAAAGAGTTAACGTTTTTGAGCAAGTACAGAGCCAGGGAAAGGGGGGAGGGTGCAGTTCCTCAAGGAACAGCACCTCATCTTTAGTTTAGGCACTTTACAATCTTCCGGACTCATTGATTTCAATAACTTCAGATCATAACCACTGCTCCCATTTTTTCAGTCAGCTAGTGCTGGTAATGGTTCTGGTGCTGCCATTTACAACTACTTCTGATCAACCTTTTGTTTCTTAACCTGTCCCATTACCACCCTCCTTGTCATGCACCATCATCCCTTTTGTCATTTAATCACTCGTGCCCTCTACCCTCACAGACCTTCCCTTTTGTTCTTTCCTCCCCTCCCCCCCACCCTTTCCCTGGCTTAGTACTTGCTTAAAAACTTTAACTCTTTTAACATCTTCCAGTTCTGAGGAAAGGTCTTCGACCTGAAACATTAACACTGGTTCTTTCTCCACAGATGCTGCCTGACTTGCTGAGCTTCTCCAGCATTTTCTGTTTTTAATTCAATGATCAGTATGAACAGAAAGTCAATCTACTCCATCATCATTCTATTGGCTCAGTGACCAGAATCACTGTATAATATAGGTCAGTGCCTGATTCCCCAGCAGCACCCATGATGCTTTCATTTAACGTCAGGGTTATTTCCAGACAAAGGATTGCAAGGATAGCTGCTGAAACCTCAAGGTTAACCTCTTGAGCCCTGGCAAATGGCACCCTTGCGGCAGCTACAGACAAGTTGAGATGACACAAAACTTGGAAGTGTAGTGAACTTTAAAACGTGGCTAACTAAGGAAGTTAAAGATAGTATCAAATTGAAAGAAAAAGCATACAATTCCGTGAAGATCATTGGCAGGTCAGAAGATTGCTGTTTTTTATATTCTGTCCAAAGAATGACAAAGAATAATAAGGAGGGAGAAATTAGAGTACGAGAGAAAGCTAGCTGGAAATATAAAAAAGATAGTAAGATTTTCTACAGGTATTTAAAAAGGAAAAAAGTAAAGTGAGCGTTGGTCCTCTAGAGAGTGATTCTGGGGAATTAATAATGGAGAATAAGGAAATGGCGGATGAATTGAACAGATATTTTGCGTCCGTCTTCACTGTTGAGGATACAAATAACATGCCAGAAATAATTGTGAATCAGGAGGTGAAAGGGAGGGAGGAACTTAAAATATTTACAATCACCAGGGAAAGGGTTTTGAAAAAATTATTAGAACTAAAATCTGACAAGTCCCCAGGTCCTGACGGACTTCATCCTAGGGGCTTAAAAGAAGTGGCTGCAGAGATAGAAGATGCATTGGTATTACTTTTCCAAAATTCCCTAGATTCTGGAAGGGTCCCATCAGATTGGAAAATAGCGAATGTAACTCCTCTATTCAAGAAAGGAGGGAGACAGAGAACAGGATATTACAGGCCAGTTAGCTTAACATCTGTCATGGGAAAATGCTAAAATCTATTATTACGGAGGTTATAGCAAGGTACTTAGAAAATCTCAATGGAATCAGGCAGAGACAACATGGCTTTGTGAAAGGGAAATAGCATTTGACTAATTTATTAGAGTTCTTTGAGGAAGTAACAAGCAACGTGGATAAAGGGGATCCTGTGGATGTGATGTACTTGGATTTCCAGAAGGTTTTTGACAAGGTGCCACATCAAAGGCTACTACACAAAATAAGAGCTCATGGTGTAGGGGGTAACATATTAGCATGGATAAAGGATTGGTTAGCTAACAGGAAACAGAGAGTAGGCATAAATGGGTCATTTTCAGGTTGGCAAGATGTATTGAGTGGAGTGCCACAGGGATCAGTGCTGGGGGCCTTAACTATTTACAATCTATATCAATGACTTGGATGAAGGGACCGAATGTATGGTTGCTAAATTTGCTGACGACACAAAGGTAGGTAGGAAGGTAAGTTGTGAAGAGGACATAAGGAGTCTGCAAAGGGATATAGATAGGTTAAGTGAGTGGACAAAAATTTGGCAGATGGAGTATAATGTGGGAAAATGTGAACTTGTCCACTTTGGCAGGAGAAATAGAAAAGCAGTATATTATTTAAATGGAGAGAGATTGCAGAACTCTGAGGTACAGAGGGATCTGGGTGTCCTAGTATATGAATCACAAAAAGTTAGAATGCAGGTACAGCAAGTGATTAGGAAGGCAAATGGAATGTTGTCATTTATTGCAAGTGGAATGGAATATAAAAGTAGAGATGTTTTGCTACAGTTGTACAGGGCATTGGTGAGACCACATCTAGAATACTGTGTGCAGTTTTGATCTCCTTATTTAAGAAAGGACATAATTGCTTTAGAGGCGGTTCAGAGAAGGTTCACTCGACTGATTCCTGGGATGAGGGGGTTATCTTACGAGGAAAGGTTGGACAAGTTGGGTCTGTATACACTGGAGTTTAGAAGAGTGAGAGGTGATCTTATTGAAACATATAAGATCCTGAGGGGACTAGAAGGGGTAGGTGCTGAGAGGATGTTTCCCCTTGTGGGAGAGACTAGAACTGGGGCACAAAGTTTAAAAATAAGGGGTCTCCCATTTAAGACAGATGAGGAGAAATTTTTTCTCTCAGAGGGTCGTGAGTCTGTGGAACTCCCTTCCCCAGAGCGCGGTGGAGGCAGGGTCATTGAATATTTTTAAGGCTGAGTTAGATAGTTTCCTGATTAACAAGGGAGTCAAAGGTTATAGTAGGTAGACGGGAAAGTAGGGTTGAGGTCACAATCAGTTCAGCAATGGCCTTCTCAAATGGCAGAGCAGGCTCAAGGGGCCGAATGGCCTACTCCTGTTTTAATTTGTATGTATGTTCGTAGAAACAGTGAGGAGGATAGTGATGGACTTCAGGAGGATATAGACAGGCTGGTGAAATGGGCAGACACGTGGCAGATGAAATTTAACACAGAAAAATGCGAAGTGTTACATTTCAGTAGGAAGAACAAGGAGAGGCCATATGAACTAGGGCGTACAACTTTAAAAGGGGTACAGGAACAAAGAGATCTGCGGGTATATGTGCACAAATCATTAAAGGTGGCAGGGCAGGTTGAGAAAGCAGTTAAGAAAGCATACGGGATCCTGGGCTTTATAAATAGAGGCAGAGAGTACAAAAGCAAGGAAGTCATGATGAACCTTTATAAAACACTGGTTCGACCACAACTGGAGTATTGTGTCCAGTTCTGGGCACTGCACTAGAAAAGATGAGAAGGCTTTAGAGAGGGCAGAAAACATTTACTACAATGATCCAAGGGATAAGGGACTTTAGTTACGTGGATAGAATGGAGAAGTTGGGGTTGTTCTCCTTGGAACAGAAAAAATTGAGGAGAGATTTGAAAGAGTTATTTAAAAGTATGAAGGGTCTGGCCAGAATAGAGAGAGAAACTGTTCCCATTGGCAGAACAGTCAAGAACCAGAGGACATAGATTTAAGGTGATTGGCAAAAGAACCAAAGGCGACATGAGGAAAAACTTTTTTTTTTTAAAAACACAGCGAGTGGTTAGGATCTGGAATGCACTGCCAGTGGGGGTGGTGGAGGCAGATTCAATCATGACCTTCAAAAGGGAACTGGATAAGTATTTGAAAAGGAAAAAATTTGCAGGGTCACAGGGATAGGGTGGGGGAGTGGGACCAGTTGGATTGCTCTTGCATGGAGCCGGCACGGACTTGATGGGCCGAATGGCCTCCTTCTGTGCTGTAACCTTTCTATGATTCAATGAGAGTCAGTACAACAAGACCCATGCATTCAAGAGGATCATTATTGAGCATAATCATAAGCATCTTGAAGCAGTGTTTCAGATGTCTGGACGATCTGTTTGGCAGGGGGTGGGGTGCATTATACAAAGCCTGCAGGGTCTTCGTTGTCTGTTGCATGCTCCATAACATTGCTCTACAAAGAGATCTAACCATAGAGGAGGAAGAGGCCAATCCGGAAACAATCCCAGTGCAAGAAACAGACACTGACTGTGAGCATATAAATTCTGAATATTGTTGGAGCCAGGAAGACAAGTGTGTCAGCTGCTCACACAGATACACTTAGCTGAGCACCTGAGCTGCCCTTTAAGAAACCCTGCTATCCACTTGTACAGTGACTCAAAACACTTTTAGAACCCTGCCCTACACATCCTCAAATATCATCAATCACCATCCTATGCTGTGCTACATTATTCCTCACAATCAAAGAAAATCCCAGCACAATGTACAAATTAAATGCAATCAATTCATTTTCCGATTTTGTATGGTTTTTTTTTACCATGGTGCTTCCTTTTAGTGCTGGTGGGTTGTGTGTGATGTCTAACCACTAACCTATTTCTAATTGATTCCCATGTGGAATGAGTAATTGTGCTGGAAGACTGCAGGGTTTTATTGAGAGCTGGTTGGAATTTTAGTGGCCCTGTACCTCCTTTAGCTGTTTCATGCAATGGCCCTGCAACTGATTTAGCAAAGTCTACTGTTGCTATGGTTGACTGATCATGCCCGCCTTCTGGCACATCTACTGTTACTCATGCAGGGATGCTGGATGGACCACAGTGGTGTCACCCTGACAGACAACAACCTCATTCATTCCCACTCCATGCATACATTGCTGCTGGGCACTTCCTCAACATATCCACTGATCTCCATAGGAGCAGAACTCTAGGCAGCCATGAGGTCTGTGAATTCTGCCTTGAGGTTTTCTCAATCCAATTATGCAAAACGTTGAAGCCAGATCAGGGAACCTCTTTTAGATTTGAGCCCAAAGCCTCTATAGCAGCAGTCTGTGCATTCATGAGAGATACTCTCGCAGTACTTTGAATCTACGCCAATGAGACTTTGGCTACAGATACCAGAGGAATTGTCCAATGCTCCGTGGCAGACTGCAGCGCAAACAATTGCTCATCTATGATTGTGCAGATTCAGCTGGTGTTCTCCCCATACTCCTCACAAAACTTGGCAGGCTATTTTGCACGGACACAAGCGACTCAGGTAGACAGTCCTGTTCGGACAGCAATCTCCTTTTTTAAGCAGGCCCTGTGAAGGCGAAACCTAAAGATGATGCAGCAGAGGCAGGAACTATGCGGATCCTCTGGGTAACAGAGGCCTACTCTTCAACCACCACCATTACTTGCTGCTCCTCACACATGCACTGTGGCTCACCCAATGTTACCTCCACAATCTCACTATCTACATCTTCCTGTATATACGTAGCGGTGCTGGTGCTTGCAAAGGCAGTGAGAGTAATGTAGGAGGCTTTGAGGTCTTGGCTTGCTCAGGGACATTGGCTGTGGGGTAAATCTCTTCTTCCAGACTTATCAAAACTGAAGAGGAACATATGTCAAACTGTTGCACCAAAGAAGTGTCGTCAAGTAGTCTTTCTATTGCAATCTACTATGTGCGATATTATTGAGAGTGTGTATGCGCGAGTGAGTGGGAGGACAAAACATAACAGCATGATGTTACTAGACCTGAGTTTAGGGGAGGTCTCCAGATTCACCCTCCCTTGTCCCTCAATTCCCATGCATTCAGGGTGACCTGTTCAAATGGGCTTGTGATGCTTGAGACCTCCTCCAATTCTTGTTTGCTCCCTTCTATTGCCTTGACCTGCAAGTTGATATGTAGGCCCCAATTTTAACTCCAAGCAGGTGGGTAGCGAGGTGAATTGGAAACTCATCTGCTGCTCTAGAAATAAGGTCAGGGCCGTTTTAACTCCCGACTTCCCGCTCGGAAATCTATGGAAAGCGGCAAAGAAAAATTGCCCAGTCTGGAAGCCGCTTGCCGATACAAGGTAGGTGGTGGGATCGGCTTCTGGGGCTGCAAGTGGAAGTTTCACATTTGGGAAGGGGGGAGTCCGGGGCAGGGAAGGCCTAAGCTTTCCTTGTTGGGCCTGGAAGAGCACTACTACTTCTGCTCATCCCACAAGGAAAATTCAAAATAATGTCCTGTTTGAGCCTCTTCTGGTCCTGGTTTCTCTTCCCGCTATCTTCGCCTGTTACACCAACATTCCCGCTCAAGCCACCAGTTAAAATTGCAGTCAGGTCCCAAAGATGTCATCAATTCGTTAGCTTAAGCACACACCATTGGTTATCTTGCTGTGTATACATTATATCCTGCCAAAAGCAGCCACATCAGGATTAATCAGCAAGCTTTAATTCTTCCAAAAACTGTTAGTAACCCACAGTTAACACCCAAATAGCAAACCAACATCAATATCCAGGCCATGGTGCTTTTCCTCAAAATGTCTGTTGCAGACAAATACTTTCTCCAATGTTACCAGTTCTGAATTAACAGAACATCAACTTAGAAATTGCTGTCAGTCAGTTATATTAGCAGCTGAATGCTTCCACTGTTTAAATGAAAGCATTAAACCATGTCAAAGGAATTCCCTCCCTAAACATCTCTGCCTCTCCACATCCCTCTTCTCCTTTAAGACCTTCTTTAAAACTCAGCTCTTTGGCCAAGCTTTTAGAGACTTCTTTGGCTTGATATTGATTTTTATCTGATTATGTTTGAAACATTAACCCATCTTTTCTCTTTACAGTGCCGGCTGACCTATTTCCAGCTGTCAGTTTCTTTAAGTGAGTTGTTTTATAGTGAAGCACCGTGCTACATTTTTTCTACATTAAAGGCGCTATATAAATGCATTTTGTTGTAAATTAATAAAGCAGAAGAATGTCTTACATATGTATTAAGCACTTGCCCACTGATACCACCAATAGAATTGGACTTTCATTTTCCTGAAAGCAGACATTGGCTAGAGGTTGCCAAATAATATTTTTTTCTGGCCTGTGTGTTGAATTTGCTAGTAGACGTTTGCATTAGGGAAGACTGTAAAGCGTTTGAAATAATTGGGACTTTTTAAAAACGTGAATGGATTTTGCATTCTATGCAATAGGTTTGATTGAAAATTTTATTTCTCACCAAATGTTACTCGTTGCAATGAAATTAAATGCAGAACAGATATCATGGAGTGATTGCAAACTACAACCTAATCTAGTGATGCAGATCATCTAAATCATTAGTGCTTATATTGGTCATTAAAAAAAAAATCAATCTGCAGAAAGAATTGAACTGAAAATCCAACAGAAAGAATTGTACAGGGATTTACCATTTATATACAATGCTGTGTGGCAGAGGAGTCATCATATATAAAACAACTCACTTAAAGAAACTGACAGCTAGAAATAGGTCAGTCAGCATCTGTAAAGAGAAAAGACGGGTTAATGTTTCAGCTGGATACCCTTCATTAAACTGAAAACAAAGATAATTGCACATTTGAGTAAGATTGTAAAAAAAGAGAAACAACAGATACTCAAATCACAGAGGGGGAATAAATGGGTTGAGTGACCTGCAACAGTCACTGCATTTCCTTTGTCACTATGTTCCATTATTTCCTCAAACAACTCCATTAAGTTTGTCCGACATAACTTGCACACTGAACCCTCCTCCTGTATGCTTCTGCTCCCTCTCTTACATGCTGGCTTGTCCTGCAGGCACAGATGTATTGCTGAGATGTTGGAAGTCTCAAAAACAATTAATCCCACACAAGTCTCCATCCCATATGCGTGTGCGCAAGTAAACGTGCATCATTCAGCTAGAAACAATATTTACAGGGCACACCGTTAAAGATTAAGTGTGACAAGATTTCCACTTGTAATTTGTAGGTAGCAAGTGCACACTTTAATCAATGTATGTGTTTTGCATACAACTGTAGTTAATTTGTAACCAGGGGCGACGTTAGTACCGCGCAATTGGATCCACTCAGGACGGGGCCCTGAGTGGATCCAATGTCCTTAGGTGTCCCCAGTGTCCTGGCCAATATTTATCCCTCAAATTACATCACTAAAAACAGATTATCTGGTCATTATCACATTGCTGTTAGTGGGACCTTGCTGTGTGCAAAGTGGCTGCTGCATTTCTTACATTACAACAGTGACTACACTTCAAAAATACTTCATTGGCTGTAAAGCTCTTTGGGACTTCCTGAAGTTGTGAAAGGCACTATATAAATGCAAGTCTTTTTTTTCTTTTTTAAAAATACAAAATAAAATATGCACAAAGCTCAATACTTTCATTAACATTTTTAAAATACATATCAAAATATGAATTATTTTATTTTCATTCAGCAATATACTTCAAGGGGTTTACAATTTGAGATGGGTTTGAAATTAGAAAACATTTCTACACACACAAAGGGTGGTAGAAGTTTGGAACTCTCTTCCGCAAATGGCAATTGATACTAGCTCAATTGCTAAATTTAAATCTGAGATAGATAGCTTTTTGGCAACCAAAGGTATTAAGGGATATGGGCCAAAGGAGGGTATATGGAGTTAGATCACAGATCAGCCATGATCTTATCAAATGGCGGAGCAGGCACGAGGGGCTGAATGGCCTACTCCTGTTCCTATGTTCCTAAATCGTGCAAACTGTCTCCTTTTCCCTAACTCCATTTGATTTCAAAGATGAACTCATTTTTGCAATGCAATAATAATTTTTCACATCTCAAAACAAAGATAACATTCTATTTAGAACAAATAAAATGTAAATCAATCAGTCATTGGCACCCATCTCGTCTGATAATAAAGTAGGTTTGTGCCTAATTATTTCCCTAACTCAGTAAATTACTTGACTTTCCCTCTCACATCCTTTGTATTCCAGCCTGACTCTCAATCGTGGACAATGCATGTTCTGATCTTAATATTCTTATACTTCGTTCTGTTGCCCAGCTTGCTTTTCCATTCTCTGATGCCATTCCCCTCCTAAAGGCAATTCTCAAAAGGAAATATCTCTTCCAGTTACATTTAATTATTTTTTAAAAATTCTTATTTCTTGCCATATGTAATTGGTTGCACTGATGTACTCACTGTCTCCTCTGACCTGTTAACTAATATTTCCACATAAAATCTCCAAATGTCCAATACTGGGAAACAGTAGTCACACTTCCCAGGTGCTGAACAAGAGCGTGGAATAGAAGTCCCCAAAGTTTAACAGTTGAATATAAATACCAAAGATAACAACGCGTGTAACACATAGAATTACAAATTAATTTGAACCTGTTGCAGAGACCGATCCTAACTGAGCTGTCAATAGTTTCTTTTTTAACCGCTATTTATTCTTTTCTTTCAACTCATCCATTTGTCTTTATTTTTATTTTTATTTTTAAAAAGTTGGCAAAAAAACAGCTGACAAAGCTCAGACAATTGATAGGACACCAAATTAAAATTGGTGGTATTTAGTGTCAATGTCTAATGAAATGTAGGGGCCTCAAACTCAACCTTTGCATGGGACCCACGCAAAGCAAATGTCTTCCCTGCGTGTAACAAGTTGAGAGGAAACATTATGATGCGCATATGGTGCCCATCTACTTGGTATAGGCAAATTAATCTCCTTACCGTGTCAGACGTTTTGCTTGAAAACTTGTGTATCAGCTTCCATATGCGCTGCATGGTTTTGTTGGCATTCATGCTGGCTACTACCTACTCCGAGCCACTCTGCACTCCTCCACAGTAGGCTGGGTTCCCTGAAGTGCCAAACAGGGCAACCTTCCTTTGTTGTACCTTTTATAGCAATAGTTCCAGTTCTCAAGCAGCAAACTGTTGTTTTTCTTGACATGGCTCCAATACAGCTTCACTGTAACTGTGCAGTAAGTGAACTTACATTTAAAAGATGGTATAGCTTTTCAAATTGCTGCAACTTTGTAGGTAATCCTCAATTAGTAATGAAAAATAATGGGGGTGCAGGTACAACATTGGTGGTACAACATCACAATGAAGTACGATGTCAGATGAGAAAAATTACAGGAAAACAATTGACATATCCAGACATAAGATTCAATATTGACATATCTGGACATAAGATTCAATAACAACATTTTCAGATCACATCGGGAGATAAAGTACTCGGTATAAGAAAATAATTCACCTAAAAGTCTGATTCATAAAGAACATTCAAAAACATGTTATCCATGAGTACATTCCAGCATGTTTTAAAACCAAATTGAATTCTCCTTGCCAAATATACAAATAAGTCATACAGACCATGATTTGATCAATGTTCAGTGAGTTAAGCTGGGTTGGTGCTATAATTAACCTCAGCACCTCTGGGCTAAGAAGGAAAATCAGAAATTCAACCAGTTTGCTTTCCTGGGGGGTGAAATTCAACTTCGGTGGTGGCACAAATCGGATATTGAAGTCAATCATAGAATGGTTACAGCACAGGAGGCCATTCGGCCCATCGAGCCCATGCCGGCTCTTTCTATGAGCAATCCAATTAGTCCCATTCCCCCGTTCTTTCCCCGTAGCCCTGCAAATGTTTTCCCTTCAAGTATTTATCCAATTCCTTTTTGAAAGCCACAATTGAATCTGCTTCCACCACCCTTTCAGGCAGCGCATTCCAGATCATAACTACTCGCTGCTTAAAAAAAGTTTTTCCTCACGTCGCCTTTGGTTCTTTTGCCAATCACCTTAAATCTGTGTCCTTTGGTTCTCAACCTTTCCACCGATGGGAACAGTTTCTCTTTATTTACTTTATCTAAACACTTCATGATTTTGAACACTTCCATCAAATCTCCTCTAAGGAGAACACTCCCAGCTTCTCCAGTCTATCCACATAACTGAAGTCCCTCATCCCTCAAACCATTCTAGTAAATATTTTCTGCACCCCCTCCAAGGCCTCCACATCCTTCCTAAAGTGCGGTGCCCAGAATTGGACACAATACTCCAATTGTGGCTGAACCAGTGTTTTATAAATGTTCAATATAACTTCCTTGCTTTTGTACTCCAGGCCTCTGTGTATAAAGCCCAGGATCCTGTATGCTGTTTTAACTGCTTTCTCAATCTGTCCTGCCACTTTCAAAGATTTGTGCACATATACCCCCAGATCTCTCTGTTCCTGTGCCCCTTTTAGAATTGTACCATTTAATTTATATTGCCTCTCTTCATTCTTCCTGCCAAAATATATCACTTCGCAATTCTCTGCATTAAATTTCATCTGCCATGTGTCCACCCATTCCACCAGCCTGTCTATCTCCTCTTGAAGTCAATTACTGTCCTCCTCACTGTTTACTATCTTTCCAAGTTTTGTGTCAGCTGCAAATTTGGAAATTGTGCCCAGTACACCCAAGTCCAAGTCATTACTATATATCAAAAAAAAAAGTGGTCCTAGTTCTGACCCCTGGGGAACACTACTGTATACCTTCTGACAAACAACCGTTCACCACTACTCTGTTTCCTGTCACTTAGCCAGTTTCATATTCATGCTGCCACTGCCCCTTTTATTCCTTGGGCTTCAATTTTTCTGACAATGGAAAGGAAATTGGGTGGGGTGTATAACCACCGGCCGCCAAATTAAATTTCACACCCTGATCTCTACCGGGAAAGGGCGTGTATATGAATGTCCGTTCGGGTCATTGGATTGGCTGTGAGGCTCAATGGATTGAATAGTTTGCTGACACTCATTCTCTAGGCTCACACTTGATGATCACAGACCGATCACTTGGGTGAGGTACCTGAGGGCAGTCAGTGTAATATGGAATCTGTACAAGTGTCAGGTTTCTATAAGTCTGTACAGATCCCTACTGTACACTGGTCCCTGTGGAACCATATCACAGCACTAATCAGCACCTTCGGAAGAGGAGCAGAGAACTCTTAATTGGATTCCCACTAGCAGTAAGTGGACCATAAAGAGAATGATGGTACATTATCTGTGTTCATTCACTCAAGTAATATAGACATATAAATCGTGAGTGGCATATGAATGATGATTCTCATAAGTATCAGCACTAGTACAATGTAGGGTCATTATGCCATAGGTGATATATTATTTAGTTTTATTTTAGGGCTTTTGCTTTATTTAAGTTACCACAATCCAGTTTAGTAAACATTTTAAAGAACCGGAATCTATTTTCTTCCCATTTTTCTGAAGATGCTGACTGAGGGTACAGTTCCATGGGCAGCAGTCACTCTCTGGTACCTCACCCAAATGCCCATTCTTCGTTTGTGAACCTAGATTGTGGTGCTTCCCAGTCACTCACTATTAAACACATTGAAGCCTTCTCCCCACATCTAGACATATTCATTTCGCAGCAGTTGGTTGGGGGGGTCCACTGGACATGTTCAAGAGTGTGATACATGGGTGATTTTTTCCCTCCATAGCCCAAGGTCACTAAGGCCAATTGAAATGCTGCCATTGCAACCCCATCAGTTAACTCCCAAAAATTAGACTATCCATTTCAAAACTGCATTGGTGGCTATACTGGTCTGACACCTCTGGATGCAGTCCGCAATACCCTCATTACTACACTGAGGCAACCTTGAGATTTAATCCTCTCACCTCTACTTATGAGAATCATCATTCATATGCCACTCACGATTTATATGTCTATATTACTTGAGTGAATGAACACAGATAATGTACCATCATTCTCTTTATGGTCCACTTACTGCTAGTGGGAATCCAATTAAGAGTTCTCTGCTCCTCTTCCGAAGGTGCTGATTAGTGCTGTGATATGGTTCCACAGGGACCAGAGAATCTCCCTGTCCTGCTCTCCCTTAGCCCCTGTATCATCTTCTGCTTCAAATCTTTATCCAGTTCTCCCTTTAAAGCTGCAGTTGTCTCTGTCTCAACACTCCCTGTAGTAAAGCATTCCATGCTCCTACAACCCTCTGCATAAAGAAATCTCTCCTAAACTTCTATCCTCACTTTTAGTTATAAATTGATGACCCTTTGTCACTATCACTAACGCCCTAACCAGAGGAAATAGTATTCATTATTCATTTACCTTCTGGCCCACATGGAACCTTTTAAAAAAATTAAAACACTTAGCAAGCCTATAGGAGGCCCAGCTATTGCTGATGGGCTGAAGACCATGCTGGCCTGCAGTTAAAATGGTGTGCGGGACACAACGCTATCATCTAATCCATATTAATACAGAATAAAATAACTGCAAATGCTGAAAACTGAAATAAAAACACAGCATCACCATCAGCAGCTGAAAAGAGAAAACACAGGTGAATGTTTCAGGTGTCGATTCTTCATCAGTAAACCACATCTATCGAATAATAGCTGAACCTCTTGTAAATTCTAGGAAGAGTGCTTATTTTAATTTAAGGCAGGTAACTGGAATATATCGGCTCCCTGCAAAAACACCGCAGAAAATTCTGAACCAGTTCCTACTGCTCGTGATATATGCTGAGCCTGCCTCCACCCACCAAGTTATAATCGCATTCCCGCCTATGTGCAATGCTAACTAGTTGTACATAACTTTCTGGACAGTCTTCACTTGCCCAACAGAGATGACCTTTGGATAATGTACAATGTTTTGCACTGCTTTTCAACATCTTGAAATCTATTAAAAGACTATTGAACCTATTAGCTGCTTTTTGGTGAAAGTAATTAGCATTGTTGAACTCTTGACTTCTAACTGCTGTTCTCCCCATTTGTTTTTAATTTGGTCAGTCCTATAAAGGGGCTTCTCCAGTCCGACTCTGACAGGTCCATCCAAAGCATTAAACTATACTTCTCTTCCAGGTACTGACAGCCAACTTTGTATTTCTAACATTTTCTGTTTTTTAATATTATCCTTATAACTGTCTCTAGGTATTTGTGAATGCTTCATGTCGTTATCCTGTCTCTACGTGTGTGTGTGTGTGTGTGTGTGTGTGTGTGCGCGCGCGCGCGCAATTACATAAGTGGCTTGGATCTCTATATGCACCTTGTTTCACCTTCACAAAAGGAAGTTAACTTCCAAATATATTATAGAAATTATAGTGTAGAAACAGGCCATTCAGCCCAACTGATCTGTGCCGGTGTTTATGCTCCACATGAACCTTCTCCCACCCTACTTCATCTAACCTGGGATTCATTTGACTAAACTAAAAAAAAAGTACCCAGTAGGTAAAAGAATAATCAATATTTCAAATTCTCTTCCGGTTTTTAAATCCCTCCATGGCCTTGCCGCTCCCTAACCTCCTCCAGTACACCATCCCCCTCCCAAAAAAGACTTTCTGTACCTCTGATACTGACCACTTATGCTTCCCTCCTCCCTTCACCCCACCACTGGCAACTGTGTTCAGCCGACCAAGCCCCATCCTAAACTCCTTCACTGCTCCACTCGTCTCTCCTCCTGAGAGACTCTCCTTAATACCCATCTCTTTGACCAAGCTTTTGACTGGTCTTCCTAACAGTTCTTTCTTTGGCTCAGTATCCAGTATTCATTAGACCTCTGTGAAGGACCTTGGAATGTTCTTCTCCATTCAAGGCGCCATATAAATGCAAGGTGATGGTATTGCTGTTGTTACCAATTACTTTCTGTTATTTCAGTTGTGCAATGGAGGTTCTGTGACCGATCTTGCCAAAGGGTTATTGAAACGAGGCGAGAGAATGAGTGAACTGATCATTGCCTACATCCTGCACGAGGCTCTCATGGTAAGATTTATATCTGCGCTTTAACAAGTAACATTCCTTTAGCTCAAAATGAAGCATTGCACAGATTATCAGCCCCACTTGCGTGAATACCACGGAGGTGACCTGCTAACATTAAAAGTGGCTCACTTCATTATGTTTATTAGGCAGCCAGGTTTTATTTGCAGCAAGAATATAACTGTCACCTTCGATTTTTCTTTAGGGTCTGAAACATTTACACAACAACAAGACGATTCATCGTGACATCAAGGGCAATAATATCCTATTAACAACAGAGGGAGGCATCAAACTTGTGGATTTTGGTATGTAGCAATTTGCATGCAGCTGAAGGAGGCAGTCATTCTTCTCAGCAGTTTTGCAAAAGTACATCAGGCAGACTGAGTAGCAGCATACAGCCAGAAGCTGTAAGGATTCTGTCCGAGAAACAAAATCATTTGTCAGAATTCATCTTCACCCAGTGTGTTTGCAGCTGTCCGTGTGGAGGAATGAGGGGAAGGGTTACAAGGAGTACAGGAATCTAGCAAGTTTGGCAACTCATCAATATGCGGCAAGCTTGTCACAGCCAGACAAGCTTTCTCTCCAAAATCTAAAATGGTGGTTGTTATAGTTACGGAAATCATAACTAATACTGCATTCATATAATTATAAAAACAATCGTGCACATGGTCAAAGCAAACATGAAGCCAGGAAATCAGATCCTTAAATACAAACATCCTTCAAAATTTAACGGGCAGCATTACATGGGGAAGGAGGAGTGGACTTTAGTATAGAAAGGGGTGATTTGAACCCTGGCCGAGTGGCAGAAACCACAATTAGCACTCATCCTGCAATCTACCATTTTAATATGTTCTTCTGAGCAGGTGAGAAAGACACCTGCAGGCACCTTCTTTAAAATATGCAGACCTTGATTGGGGCCCCGACTATTTTAACTGAATAGGGAAGCTGTTGTGGCTTTCCCACCAGGCCAACCTAGTGGGAAGCAGAGTCAGGGCCAGAACAGGCTCAAAAAAACAAAGACTTCTTTTTTGACTTTCGTTTGAGAGGCCAGGAGGAGCAGGAATGCTCCCACCACCACCACCACCACCCCTCCCCCGATCACGAGGCCCTCCAGAAACCCCACTCCCTGCAACTTATCCGAGTGCCGGGGACCATTCCTTGCGTTCCTGCCCGCCGGCCAGCTGCTGCTTCCAGCTGGTTTTGGACAGGAAACTGACTGGGGGGTACACAGAATAGGGCTGGGAGTTAAAATTTACTGGGCCTCATGCTGCCAAGGTTAGGATGGTTTTCCCCCTGCCTCAGGCCCTGCCCGTCCTTCAGGGCTAAACTATAAGTTCTATGTGCGGTTGGAAGGATGGGTGAAGGGGTTAGGGGTGGCAACATTAAAGGTTCCTCCCCAGCTCCCCTGATGGATTAGTGAGTAAATGTACTGTGCTCCTAAACTACAGACACCCAAATTCAATTCCTGGTCTATTTCGAGTTAGCTGATCTTAGCTGGGATGGCAGTTAGGGTTCTACATTCCAACCTAGTCAAATGGAGTAACCCACTCTTTTATACTACCCGGTGACCCCTGTCGTAGGGTGAGGTGAGCTTATAGCCTGCCCATGGTACTGACTATTGTTGTAGAGCCTGCTGACATGTGTTCTCTGGGCTAAAGGATGGCTATTTCAGTGCAGTACAGGAGAGCTGCCAGTGCTTGTGGAACTGCATCCCAGCCAGAGTCAACACATTCAACAGAAGGACATTTTGATCCTGTTACTGCCACTAGGCCCTAGAAGGATGCGAATTTTATGCTATTGTTATTGAGAAACTTGCTTACTGACCTGTCGTTTAACTCAGCTGATTGGTAGTTTCTTTTTTGGATTTCAGAGTCAACATAATAATAGGTCTCCGGCAGGCTACTGCTGGAAAGATAACAATTTCTTCTTACTGATCTTTAATGATTCATTCTTCGTACCTACATTGAACACTTTAGATTGAAAACACTTCCTCCCCTCCCCTACACAGTCATTTTCCCCTTCAACAACCAAAGCCTTTTTCCTGATGTGTCCCTAATGACTTTTATAATGAGCATAACATCGATCAGTGACTTCTTCCTAGCACTAATTAATGACAAGTTTAAAAGCTACTATATTATATACTGGGAAAGTAAATTAATATACCTCTTAATATCTTTTTTAAATGTAAATGTAATGAAGCATCATAGTTAAAATGTTTTGCTCATTTTAAAAAAGGCAACAATTTGTCTGTTAACTATAAGTAGGGGATACATATCAGGAAATGATTGGATCCCACATTTATCCAACCTTTAATACGCAGATTCATCTGGTGGATAAATATCGCAAAATGGATATCCGCATGATTTATTTTTTTCCCAGAATAATAAATGTAATCATTTCTTTAGGCTTCTAATAGCTTAGAATTTTTTTTTTAAAAAAGTGACGCAGACTCACAGCCAACATCGTAAAAGGCAAGGTTGGAAAATTTCCCGTTTGCTATTTGCAGTGAAACCATAACTGTAGTGTTAAAGACCGAGTTTATGTCTTCATTACAAATACGGAAGAGAGGCAACCTTCCCCCGGACATCCTCCCAAAGTAGTGAAAAACAATAAATTGGTTCTGTCATTATCGTGGTCGAAACTGAAAGCGCTTTCCAATTGGTCGGTTCAGTGATGGTGGTGTTGCAGTGAGGGGAATGCCCGTGATTCTCTCGAATGTGTCAGTAATGAGATTACAGGAGCTTTACACGGGGAATGTGTCCTGTTCTGTCCATAGGATTGTGTTTGAGGCACTCCTACCCTTGGTAATCCACATCATAGTTATGTTTTCTGACAACAAGAGGGGCCGTAGCGAACTCGAAAACTACTGAGGAATCTCACAGATATCAGTGGCTCTTAAGATGGTTCATATCATCAGAGTACACATATCAGACAGTTTGGAGATCTGCAGCATAATCAGAAAGGAATTGGCTGGATATCACCCTCATGAGGCAAGTTTAGGACAGGCAGTGGTTTTACATGAGATTGTAGAGTATCATAATGTTCACAACTAACCCATATACATCACTTTTCATCAATTTTCATAAGGACTACAACCTACTGCCTCAGGTAGCTTTCACAATCAAACAGTAAGTCAAAGTCAAATCTTAGATTTTACCCAGGATGTGCACTCCAGCTTCAAAGAAATGATGAGAAACTCACCGAATCTGTCTCTCTCTAGGAGTGAGGCAAGGTTGTCTTTAGTCACCTATTCTGTTCTATGTCCTCACTGATTATGTTGGATAGCACGGTAAGGGATGGACTTGGAGTGTCTGCACTAGGCATTTCTGAAAATATTCCAGTTTTCCCTTTGGTCGATAATATTGCGCTGCTGGCAGACTGTCCTACGAATCTGAGGGCAGCTTCTGCACTCCCAGAGGGCATCACTTGCGGGGAGCACATCGCAGGAAATTGCAGGCACGCAGGGCCCCTCCTTGCTGGAATAGCAGGAGCATGGAATCAACCCCTGGTGCACTCTACTCACTCTCAAACAGTGGCCTAGCCACTGACAATTGATACTGGGTGTTCCACAACTGTGGGATTATAGCTTTTCACAACCCAGAAGGGATCATGAAGGCATTGATTGAAAGATACAGGGGGCATCAACTCCATTTATTGATTCATATGTTACCTTGGGTCCTGGTAGATCCCAACTTCAACCTGGACACAGTCCTCTTTGATCACACTGAAAAGAATGAAGGCCATTTTGGCCTCCCTTATGTTTCTTCAATGACAATGAAGTCCAAATGCAGGTTAAACTTGTGATGTATACAACATGTACCCAAAAAGTTTTCCATCATGTTTCAGAACTCCTCAACATGCAACAGAAGGACATTCTCTAGCCCATGAGAGATACAGGACCAAGCTGCAAGCTGGATTTGTGGAAGTTGTAGGGAGGGAGTGCAAAAGACAAGGCTGAAGCGTTTGCAACCATCTTCAGCCAGAAGTGCTGAGTGGATGATCCATCTCGGTCTCCTCCCGATATCCCCACCATCACAGAAGCCAGTCTTCAGCCAATTCGATTCACTCCACGTGATATCAAGAAATGGCTGAATGCACTGGATACAGCAAAGGCTATGGGCCCCGACAATATCCCGGCTGTAGTGCTGAAGACTTGTGCTCCAGAACTGGTCGTGCCTCTAGCCAAGCTGTTCCAGTACAGCTATAACACTGGCATCTACCCGACAAACTGGAAAATTGCCCAGGTATGTCCTGTCCACAAAAAGCAGGACAAATCCAATCCAGCCAATTACCGCCCCATCAGTCTACTCTCAATCATCAGCAAAGTGATGGAAGGTGTCGTCGACAGTGCTATCAAGCGGCACTTACTCACCAATAACCTGCACAGTTTGGGTTCTGCCAGGACCACTTGGCTCCAGACCTCATTACAGCCTTGGTCCAAACATGGACAAAAGAGCTGAATTCCAGGTGAGGTGAGTGTGACTGCCCTTGACATCAAGGCAGCATTTGACAGAATGTGACATCAAGGAGCCCTAGTAAAATTGAAGTCAATGGGAATCAGGGGGAAAACTCTCTGGTGGCTGGGGTCATGCCTAGCACGAAGGAAGATGGTAGTGGTTGTTGGAGGCCAATCATCTCAGCCCCAGGACATTGCTGCAGGAATTCCTCAGGCAGTGTCCTAGGCCCAACCATCTTCAGCTGCTTCATCAATCACCTTCCCTCCATCATAAAGGTCAGAAGCAGGGATGTTTGCTGATGATTGCAGAGTGTTCCGTTCCATTCACAACCCCTCAAATAATGAAGCACTCCATGCCCACATGCAGCAAGACCTGGACAACATCCAGGCTTGGGCTGATAAGTGGCAAGTAACATTCGCGCCAGACAATGACCATCTCCAGCAAGGGAGAGTCTAACCACCTCCCCTTGACATTCAACGGCATTACCTTCACCGAATCCCCCACCATCAACATCCTGGGGGTCACCATTGACCAGAAACTAAACTGGACCAGCCACATAATTACTGTGGCTACAAGAGCAGGTCAGAGGCTGGGTATTCTGCAGCAAGTGATTCACCAAAGCCTTTCCACCATCTACAAAGCACAAGTCAGGAGTGTGATGGAATACTCTCCACTTGCCTGGATGAGCGCAGTTCCAACACTCAAGAAGCTCAACGTCATCCAGGACAAAGCAGCCCACTTGATTGGCACCCTATCCACCAGTACACCGTGGCTGCAGTATGCACATCTACAGGATGCACTGCAGCAACTCGCCAAGGCTTCTTCGACAGTACCTCCCAAACCCGCGACCTCTACCACCTAGAAGGACAATGGCAGCAGGCGCATGGGAACAACACCACCTGCACGTTCCCCTCCAAGTCAAACACCATCCTGACCTGGAAATATATCGTTGTTCCTTCATCAAAATCCTGGAACTCCCTACCTAACAGCACTGTGGGAGAACCTTCACCACACGGACTGCAGTGGTTCAAGGCGGCGGCTCACCACCACCTTCTCCAGGGCAATTAGGGATGGGCAAATAAATGCCGGCCTTGCCAGCGACACCTGCATCCCGTGAATGCATTAAAAAAAACAGACCTGTGACTGACTGCCTCGGAAGGCAAGTCAGCCTCACAGCAAACATTCCTCTTGACCAATGTCACTCACATGAGGACCTGGTTTAAGTAGTTGGCAGTACTTAAGCCTGGGATGGAGCATTGGATTCAAACATTAAGATGGTTGGCAAAATGCAAACTGCTCTGAGTAGGTCATTCCTCTGTCCTGAAGGCAAATTTTAATTGTATAACTGATGAGGAAACTCAGACTTGGGATGACAGCTGCATGGAGGCATTACCCAGAGACCGGATATGTGAATACATGGAGAGGGCTAGGTGCCTACTATGAGAGGCAGGGGTATGATGTGTGTCCATTCAATTGTCAGGAGGATGGTGGCAATACACTCAGACATTTTATGGTAAGTTATGCTACTCACCATGTTGCTTGTAAGGAGCTGCTGGTACTTGCGATCCACTTAGCAAGGGCTCAAATCTTCAATTATCAGTTGACTATTGACCCAACTAATGACTATCCTCCTTGGGGCAGAGGTAGGCAGAGTCTCTTTCGGGGCAGGATGGCTCCAAAATGACACAGCTGCTATTTGAAATTCAGAAATAAATCAACCTTCTGTGGCATTACTAGGTAATCTGATTCCTGGAGGACTCCAAAGCATTGTAGATGATGATCAACCAGCCAACCTGGCTTACTATTGGAATCTGGAGGGGTACATCTTGTCACTGGGACCTTGGATTCTTCCCACTCAGCTCCAGATAACCCTGCAGGCCACAGTCCTAATAGTTTTGCATGTTTTCAGCTGATTAAATTCCAGTAGTACTTCTGCATGTACTTAGCGGTCCATAACCCTTGGCTCTGCCAAAAACTCTAAATCTGAGTAAGTGAGATCTGTCCCTGGGAGAGGGCGTGCTCGAGATTGGGAAAATAAAAACCCTACAGCTGGGGTATAGATTCCTTAGAAGCTTGGGTTGAAGACTCTGATAATGTGTTTCTATACATGTCTGGCACTAGCTGATTAAAAAGAAAATGGAATGAAAATAATTCAGTGAAGAATTATACATATAATTAATGATAGTCAGTACATAAATCACACAGGGGTAAATTTCCTCAGGACTGCTCCTGTTCCATCGCTGTAACTTTGGCAGAAACCTCATTTACAAACGGTAACGGGATTTCTGTGACCCTCTGCCAGAGTCGAGGCAGCTCAGCGGGAGAAGTCCCGAAGAAATACCCAACGATTGTTTCCACTAAATAGTCACATATATTTCAGAGATAAATCAGAATACAGTCTAATTATTTGAACTCTTCTTCCCATTGAAAATTTGTTTCAGTAACGTTCAAACAATAGACATTGTAAAACCACATCACAAAGCACTCAGAACTCCCAACTATACAGGAATGAAATAGTCATAGAATATGGCAGAGCACTGAACCCATCTTTTTAATCATATAAACGTCACCAGGTCAGTTTTAATACATTACAAAGTGATATGGCATCAATATGGAAAGTGATTACGACACGGGCATCCACTTCTTAATGATGTGCTGGTCCTTGCCTGGCCCTGAGCAGTCAATTTAGAAAAAATAATGCCTCACTTGCCATTTGCATATAGACAGAATTAATGTTCTGCAGACATTAATAGCCCACTTATATTTACAGTTTGCTATCTCTGAAGTCAGTATTGAACTAGGAATATAAACATTACCTCAGGCAGTGTGTACCATCAAGATAGATGATTGGAACACAAGCTTCCAAAAGTAATGTAATGTCTATTACTGAGCAGCAGAAATATTCCCAGCTCTACCTCTGTACAGACCAGTGAAACAATTTACTGATGTTTCCCAGCCACTGGGCAAGGCAGCAGCACAGAACAAAGTAGTCAGTGTTTGTGTGATTGACTTTTAAAAGTCAATCCAACTGCCATAGTTACCACCTAGAAATATAAATGGGACAGGTTCTACAGTAGTGGAATTGGGACTCAGTACTGGAGAACCACTTCAGAAAGTGACTCTGCAATATAAAATGCAGCCTAATACTCTAGTCATCTGTCCCTGACGCCACCTCTGACTTCTATAGTGCTGGCCAGGATATGACCACTTGCACAGCTGGGGCACTTACAATCCAAGAGTTGTTCAGGTACAGTGTGGCAGGGTGAGGTCAAGTTCTTGTCAGACTCAAACCACCATATTCCTAGTAATACAAATGATTAGCCACTTGCAAAACTGATTTACTTCAAATCAGTTTGGCACCAAGGATGCCAGCCGTAGCTCAATGGTAGCACTCTCACCTCTGAGGCAGAAGGTCATGGATTTAAGCCCTAGTGCCAGTACTTATGCACATAATCCAGGCTGATGCTTCAGTGCAGTGCTGAGGCAACACTGAACTGTTGGAGGTGATGTCTTTCGGATGACACCTTAAACCAAGTCCCTCTCAGATGGGCATAAAAGATCCCATGGCACTATTTGAAGAAGAGCAGGAAATTTCTCCCAGTGTCCAGGTAGTATTAATGCATCAACAGACATCAATAAAACAGATTAGCCTAGAAATTCTTTTAGGCCATTTTTATTATGGTAAATGGTCACAGGGAACGATCCCAACGCCCGTAGATCGCAAAAAACTGGTCCCCAGGCCTTATCTAAATATTCAGGGCCTTAATAGGCAGCTCACCTGCCGACAGAGGCCCTCTGGTAAGTCCCGGGGGAGGGAGGACAGCAGTAGGGAGGCCAATCGGAAATATGGTGTGGGGAGGAAAGCTCCTGCTCCTCCTGGCTCTATAGAATTTTTTTTTAAATTCACTTAACTTTTCAGTGACGGCCTCTAGCTAGGCCATCTCCACATCCTGAATTTCTGGTAAGGCTCCTTATTAGCACATGCAAGGGGCCTAATGCCTCCTTTAGGCATTCGACCCAGACAACTGAAAAATGGTCTGATCCAATTTCGAGTCAAATGCTTTTCAGGCGTCCTTGGGGCAGAGGATGTTCTGCCCCTAAATTGGTCCTTTTTGCATCCGTTTTACACCCATTATCTCATTGCTGTTTCTGGGACCTGGCCGTGCACAAATTGACTGCCGCAATTCCCTACATTACAACAGTGACTACGCTTCAAAAATTTATTGGACTGCAGCTGCTGGTTATAGTTCTGCTGTTGCCACTTACAGCTACCCTAGTCCGATCTTTTGTTTCTTAACTTGTCCCATTACCATCCTCCTTGCCTTAAACCATCATCCCTTTTGTTATTTAATCACTCTTGCCCTCTACCCTAAATCACAGACCTTCCCTTCCCTGGCACTGTACATGCTTAAAAACTTTAACATCTTCCATTTCTGATGAAAGGTCTTCGACCTGAAACGTTAACTCTGTTTCTTTCTCCACAGATGCTGCCTGACTTGCTGAACTTTTCCAACATTTTCTGTTTTTTATTCCAGATTTCCAGCATTTGCAGTATTTTGCTTTTGATCAAAAGTACTTTGTTGGCTGTAAAGCTCTTTGGGGTGTCCTGAGGTGATGAAAGGCTATATATGCACATGCACAATTCTTTTTTAAAAAGTGGTATGGGGGCAATTTTGATTTTGTGCGAGAGTGTAAAACAGGTGATAGTGAATCGGCAGCCCGTTTATTTCCATTGAAGCCAAAGGTTTTAAAAATTGAGAGATGTAAAACAGGCTGCCGACTCTCCATCACCCATTTTACACTATCGCACAAAGTCAAAATCTACTCCTACATGTCCAAAACCTACTAAACACACAAAGCACCACATATCTCCGCAGTGTACAGTCAGACTTAGATCTGCATGCCCCGGTACTGTGAAGCAGCCATTTATAGTTCCTACTCTTAATAAATAAGTACATTCCTATTATAAAACATATTTACTTGATTCCAGTTCAGTTACACAAAGTAACACTTTGGGTACAAAGTTCATATGATTTCATATTCAGGTTGCAAAATGCTTCTTTAATCAGTTTTATCAGAATCTAATAATTTATTCAGCACTTCCAATTAAAATCATTATAACAATTTTTATTGGATATTGAAGAGTAAGTTAGCATTATCAGAAAATAACTTGTTACATCTTATTGTGCCTGTATCTGGGCTTTTTCTCTTATCAAATCCTTTTATTTTGCTCCTTACATCCAGAAATGCCATTTATTGCAGATTTTTAAACACACTTCATAAGAACACGGAGACTGGTGCACTGGAGCATTGGATTATAAATAGCACGTCACCCTTATTGATGAAAGCACTAAATGACAGCCTTTCAGTGCACGATTATCTGAATCACGAAGACGCCATCATCTAGTGATTCCACAGCACTGTACAAGAGAGATAACAAAACCTCTGCACTGACTCATCACCAAGAACAAATTCCCATCACACACTGCCAATTTCTGAAAGAAAATTCTATTTAATTAAAACTGAAATGTGTTGTTAAGGGTCATTGAACATGCCCTGAGGTATATGTTGCAACAAATGAGTACCAGAGGTTTATCTACCACAGGGAGTGTAAGGTGGAGCAGACTATTTTATACAAATATTGACCTTTGTCTTAAGATTTCATATATCTTGGTAATAAAAAGCAACCCGATTGTTTGATGTCACCTTTTACTTTTCTACTTCTGTTAAGGCAGATGTACAAATACACTGGAATTGTATGTATAAAACTCCAATTCATGGAGGTTTCCCTTTTAAGAATCCAGGTTAGAAATGATTGTGGGTGACGAGCCCCAACTACTAGTCTAGAAGTATACGGGGCAAGATAAAGCAGAAAAAGAAAGCTTATGACTGTTACAGAAAACTAAATACTGCAGAAAGCTTAGGAGTATAGTAAGTACAGGGCTGATGTAAAAAAGGAAATAAGGAAAGCAAAGAGAGGGCATGAAAAAATATTAGCTAGTAAGATTAAAGAAAACCCAAAGATGTTTTATCGGTACATTAAGAACAAGAGGATAGCTAAGGAAAAGGTGGGACCTATCAGGGATGATAAGGATAACTTGTGTGTAGAAGCAGAGGATGTGGGTAGGGTTTTAAATGAATATTTTGTCTCCGTATTCACAAAGGAAAGGAATGATCTGGACGTAGTAGTTAAAGAGGAGAGGTGTGAAATATTGGATAAGGTAAACAGAACAAGAGGGGAAGTACTAGAGGAACTGGAATCCTTGAAAGTTGATAAGTCACCAGGGCCGGATGGATTGTTTCCTAGGCTATTGAAGGAAGCCAGGGAAGAAATAGCGGATGCTCTGAGGATCATTTTCCAATCCTCACTGGATACAGGGGAGGTACCGGAGGACTGGAAGACTGCAAACGTAGTACCATTGTTTAAAAAGGGTACGAGGGAAAGGCTGAACAATTATAGGCCAGTCAGTCTTACCTCGGTGGTGGGCAAACTATTAAAATCAATTCTGAGAGAAAGGATAAACTGTCACTTGGAAAGGCATGGTTTAATCAGGGATAGTAAGCATGGATTTGTTCAGGGAAGGTTATGCCTTACAAATCTGATTGAATTCTTTGAGGAAATGACTAGGAGGATTGATGAGGGTAGTGCAGTAGATGTTGTCTACATGGATTTTAGTAAGACATTTGACAAGGTCCCACATGGCAGATTGGTCAGAAAGGTAAAAGCCCATGGGATACAGGGAAATGTGGCGAAATGGATCCAAAATTGGCTCAGTAACAGGAAACAAAGGGTAAAAGTCGATGGATGTCTTTGCGAATGGAAATCCGTTTCCAGTGGTGTGCCACAGGGCTCAGTGTTGGGTCCCTTGCTGTTTGTGGTATATATTAATGATTTGGACTTGAATGTAGGGAGCATGATTGGCAAATTTGCAGACAACACAAAAATTGGCCGTGTAGTTGATAGTGAAGAGGATAGCTGTGGACTCCAAGAAGATATCAATGGAGTGAGCGGAAAAGTGGCAAATGGAGTTCAACCCAGAGAAGTGAGAGGTAATGCACTTAGGGAGGGCAAACAGTAAAGGGAATATGCAGTAAACGGGAATATATTGAGAGGGGTAGAGGAAGTGAGAGAGCTTGGAGTGCATGTACACAGGTCCCTGAAGGTGGCAGTACAGGTAGATAAGATTGTGAAGAAGGCATACGGAATGCTCTCCGTTATTAGCCGAGGTATAGAATACAAAAGCAGGGATGTAATGATGGAACTATATAAAACGCTTGTAAGGCCACAGCTGGAGTATTGTGCACAGTTCTGGTCACCACATTACAGGAAGGACGTAATTGCTCTGGAGAGAGTGCAGAGAAGATTTACAAGAATGTTGCCAGGGCTTGAAAATTGCAGCTACGAGGAGAGATTGGATAGGCTGGGGTTGTTTTCCTTAGTGCAGAGGAGGCTGAGGGGAGACTTGATTGAGGTGTACAAAATTATGAGGGGCCCAGATAGAGTAGATAGGAAGTACCTGTTTCCCCTAGTGGAGAGTTCAAGCACTAGAGGACATAGATTTAAGCTGATTGGCAGAAGGATTGGAGGGGACATGAGGAATTTTTTTTTTAACCCAGAGGGTGGTGGGTGTATGGAATTCGCTGCCCGAATTGGTGGTAGAGGCAGGGACCCTCAACTCTTTTAAAAGTACCTGGACCTGCACCTAAAGTGCTGTAAGCTGCAGGGCTATGGACCAGCTGTTGGAAGGTGGGATTAGAATGGGCACCTGGTTGTTCTTCGGCCCATCGTGTCCGTGCCGGCTCGAATGGCCCCCTTCTGTGCTGTATCTTTTCTATGGTTCTAAGTAACAACAAGGAGAAAACCCATGGAGTATCATCCACATGGATGAAACTTAGTAAAAAGAGTTCAATTTCCTTAATATTGCAGATCTGCTTCTAATTGAAGTGATTCTGTAATCTACTGGGTTTCCCAGTGCATTCACATTGTGTCCACTGACTTTCCTTGCATTTTTTCTTCTGTGTAGTATCCAAGAAAAAATGGTGGTCAGTGATAAAGGGTAGGTAGCACAAATCTAACCGTCACTGCAAATGTTTGAATATTTTGATGATGCTTTGTGGGGGGGGGGGGGGGGGAAGGGATGGAAGATGGTTACCTTCAGCTCTTGTTTATTGAACTACACTTCAAAAATACCTAATTGGCTGTAAAGTGCTTTGAGAGATCCTGAGGTAGTGAAAGGCACTACATAAATGCAAATCTTTTCCTTTCCCTGAAAAAAATTATAACAGATGTCGAGCGGTGCAGCTTTAAGGGTGGAATTAAAACCAGTAAATACGCTTAAGTGGAAGTAAATTTATAGCCTAGATTGCTACTTTTGTAGCTATTGTGTATCATGTCCTCAGAATAGATCTGTCCAGTTGACATAGAGGGAAGTGCCTTGATTGTTGTGTATAGAGCCGTATTGTCATGACTGAGCCTTGTTGCCTAAAATTATAGAAAATAAAATCCTGCCAGTATCTTTTTGCTATGCTTGAAATCTACATTTATAAAAAATAAGTTAGTAAGGATCTGATTCCGAGTATTAAAATCCATAGGTAAAATACGCCCAATTAAGTGGCTTTAGATTCAGAGCACTATAAATATTCCATTCTCTATTACATTCTCAGGGGCTAAATACAATTGCAGCAAGACGAGGGAAACTAATCAAAAATAGAAAATCAAATTGTTAAAAAATCTCTGAACTTGATAAATGTTTGATTCGCGCTTGACTGATCAAACGCATTACATGCCTGAAAGGACTGATTCCGTGATGAGCATTCAATGACATCATTTTGCCGTACAACAGGAATTCAGTCAGAGCCCACTGACAGGCTCCAGAATTTACAGTCTATAATCACAGACTCCTTTTAAACAGTTGCTTGCAGATAGACTCGTGCCTGGTTGCCACAACGTATCTTAAATGTCACTCCGTCATAGATAATAGAACAAGAGCATATATTTATATTCGTTAACACATTGAGAAGAGAATGGTCACATTTGATGTGCTTTTTTGTGACATCTGAACAACAACTGCCTGCAGCTGCTGCCTCGCCTCGCCTTCTCATGTGAGCACTCTCAGCTAGGAGGCTCTGATGACGCACAGAAGACGTGCGAGGTTGTACATTGGTATTACGTTTCTGGGATATACAATTGCACATGTCACATATGGAGTTGCTACGTACGTGTGTTACATACTGTAGGAAGCATGAATTCAAACTAGAGATAATCAAATGATGTCAGATCTAGTTTTCAGTTTTATGGCCTCTTCTAAATTTTTGGATGTACTGTTTAGTAAGAAATTTAGATGAATCTGTTGACTGGTTCATTTATTTTCTATCTTTGACAAGAAATAGGGCAGGAGTCGATTAAACAAATGTTTTGCTGAATATGACAGCATGCATTGTTCAACACGTGATAATCAACACCCATAATTAATCATTTTCACAGAACTATTTCTGTTCCTTACATTTACCTGGCAAATGTTTGAATTCAAACCCTTCACATCCTAAAGAAAACCTACACACAGCAAATGTTCGGTTAGGAATCACACAGCCATTAATGATGAGTGAGCTGAAATAGAATCGTCCTGACAGTCACAGCAACAAGGACAAAAGTAAAACTGCTTTTAAAATGAGGGTATGTTTTCTGTGGCACGTGACATAACAATACACTAATATTCATATTATATGTCTCACTTCAGTTCCTATTTCCTGAAGAATTTTAGTCTCCATTTTACAATTTTCACTTATTTCTGTTTATATCAATAGCACAAACAAAAGCACATTGGGGACAATTATAAACCATTAAAGCTAATATTCATATCAGTAGATGATTACATTTTATCTTGGTAATCTCCTCCAGCCCATAGCTCCCGACCTGCACCTTCTGTTCCTCTAACCTACTCCCTCTGCTTCACTATTAGTGCTTGTTTGTTCAATCATTACATCCCTACCCTTGGTAAATCCGTCCATTTATCCTTTCCTTCTCTTTGGCGATGCTTTTACCAACATTGAATCTTTGTTGTTTTCTGCCCAGTGTCCATCTTGTTCATTCTGTCCTCAGAGATGTTATTCTATGCATGAAGAGTCTTCAGAAATGTAAACTGTTGCTATTGTAAATATCACAATGTTTTGAATGTCTGCAACTTTATTAATAACTGCATTAATTACTATACCTTTCTCCACATGATGTCTAATGCTTTTGATTCATTTAATCATTGATTAGGGTGCCAATAACCAAATAAGGCAATAATTGATTCTTACCTGTTTTCCTGTAGTTTCTGGTTTCATATTCTCCCCTCTGTGATATAAAAGTTTCTTCTTTTTACTCACCAGGATGACTGGGAATTATGGATTTGAGCTCGTGTACATTTTTTGGATGAAGTTTCAATCGCTAAATTAACCATTCCTCAACCCAAACAGTTCTGATGTCCAGCTGAACATAACAGATTTTTTTTTAAATTTCCATGTGTTCTCAGTAAAGTTATAGAGGCTCAAGCTGATTGATTAAAACCAAATCAGGTTATCTGCCAAATCTGAGAAGTATTCACTTAGATCTATTTAGTTAGGATAGAAAGACTTTGCCAGATGTTAGCATTGGCATGTCTCTCTTTGCCAGAGGTGAAGAAATTTGCTGCTTTGTTTTTCTTTTATTCGTTCATGAGATGTGGGCGTCGCTGGCAAGGCCGGCATTTATTGTCCATCCCTAATTGCCCTTGAGAAGGTGGTGGTGAGCTGCCTTCTTGAACCGCTGCAGTCCGTCTGGTGACGGTTCTCCCACAGTGCTATTAGGAAGAGAGTTCCAGGATTTTGACCCAGCGAGTGATTTATTCTTAGAGAGGAACTGCTCTCCAATGCCACTTAACTGAGAGAACAGGTGATTTTCGATCGATGGTTCCCAAAGCTTTCCACCACTTGGGGTTTTCCTCACCTCATGTCTGGGTCTGTTTTAGACTAATTGATAGAGATTGATTGCCATGATTAGTCAACAACTCCATTATTTTGTATCATGTGACTAATAGGATGATAGAATGCAAAGTAGAAGGAACTTAATCTCTTTTTGTCTAACAATTCCTTTGATCCTATTTTCCTGCGGTTCCCATTGAGGAGATAACAATGTCCTACTAGTTAGTGTCAATGGCTGGGATAATTATTCCTGATAGCCAAGAGTGGGAAAAAGAATATTATTTTCTCCATCAGATTATTTAAGAAGAGACTTTACCTATGTCAATAATGGGATCTTCAAGATAAGATTAATACATCTCTTTTTCCATGCTGAGTACGTGTAAGGCCCTTTCCCCCTGCCCCAAGATCCACAAAACTGGTTCCACAAATCAAGTTCAAGGTTATGGTACAAAATGTACATTTTAAAATCAAGTTAGTCATTTGCCACTCAAACATTTATGAATTCCAATTGAAACCAATGGAAATTCCTGAATGGTAAAGGGTTTTCCTGGAGTCCATTCAGACTCTTATTACATTATACAATGTGTGCATGAAAGTATTTACCATTAAAGCCTCTATATTATCCAAAGGACTATAATGAATTTTAATATCCTTCTACTTTTACCTTATTTATTGTAGATTGTTTTGAATGTCTTTGTTTAAGAAGTAAGAGCTTATGACATGAGGGAATTAGTTGGGAGGAGCCACTAAGCCAGCTAGTCTGAAGGAACTGAATTGAGGCACAGTTCAAATGGTAATATCACTGGTGAAATCTCGAGGATTACTGAAAGCAGCAATGATAAAATGGATCATTTTTTGAATGGCTTCACTTTTGACATTTTTTATTAATATTTTTGAACAGTTAGATTTATTTATGATTCATGAAGAACCTTGCCAAAATACATCAAAAAATTGCTGACTCTTTATTTAAAATCTGTTACCATAAAAATCATATTTTTTTGGACATTGTGCCTTGTACGTTGGGATGTAGTTTTTGCTCAGCGAGTTTAACTTTAATTTTGGCCAGCTTCCATACATTGTATAATGATCCCAGCGCTGCAGGGAATCCATCTGCCACCTGCTTCCCCTATGGGAACTCCATGCCTCCTGTTTTGGAAAATCACGATAGCCGTGCCCTTACAGCAGTCAGCTGATTATCTGGTTTAAGGAACACATTGTCGTGTAATCTAATTCATTATTGCTTTAAGAAGTCTCCTGCTGCTTACGACTGGAGGGGCACCCAGATTGCGGTTGGGAGCCATTTTGCGTTAATCTGCATTGGGTGTTACCGAAGAGAATGGAAACTCTTGAAGCTATACAATGTTTATTATGTTATGAACACGATATGGGTGCCAACTGAAGGAGAAGTATTTGCAGGTAGGCAGGAAAGATCCAAACGGAAAGCACTCCCCATGGAGAAGTGACAAGGAATACGGAAAGGATCTCCTCTTTCTTATTTCATAATTGCAGGGAATTCCATTTCATTTGTGAATTAGGCCCAAAAGCAATTTATAACATGTTAAAGTGCATCTTTATTAGTGCTTGCATTTCTACGCACACGATATAGTAAATAATGCATGAGGAAAAGGACATTGAAGCTCAACAGTATTCCACAACAGATGCAATATATGTTACAATAACTGTTCCCCTTCCGATTGTCTTTGTGAGAACGTGTTTAGCAAACTATTCTTTGCTTGGGGTGTGAAGAATGGGAGGTTTTCATCACAGTGATATCACACGCCAGTGCCATGATATTGTGTTTCCATATGACTTGTGTAATTGGCAAACCTTTTTCACTTGTTTACAAACACTTTTTTCGTTATTGCAGTATCCCTTTAAGAAATGTTAATAACAATTCATAGTTGTTTTGCTTCATCTTTGGTTTCTTTTTAAGCAACTCTAGTTAAATAAAACAGTAGCTACATTCCTGTGCAGAATAAATTATTTCGGGTACAAATTTGTGCTCTGGTCATTGAGCTTCACATGTCAAGAGTCCAAATTTGTAAAATCTACCATTATAACTACATAGTGAACTAAAAAAGATTTAGAGCAAGATGAATAACCTAAATTCGCACAAATCGAATAGGTTTTGAAGCAAAGTATTAAAAGGGGGGATTTTAACTCCCTCTGCCTCCCTTGGAAAATGGGCGATAGCAGAAATAAAATTGAGGTGGTCAACTTACCGCCCGTTCCCGCTCCGCCGCCATATCTCCCACGGTCTTCCATTGATCAGTTCAGGCATCCATCTGAATCAGGCAGAAGCCTCATGAATCCATGGAAACCGGGATCCTATGCTGCAATTTTAATGGCCTACTGGTCAGGGCGTGCGCCATGGAGGCTCTGCTCATTAAAACTTGATGGGCAAAATGAACAGGCCCGAAAAGGTAAGTGTTAAAATTATTTTTGTGGGGGTCAGCAGGGGTGCTCCTCCAGGCTCCACAAGAGTAAAATGGGCTGCTGCTATCCCGGGGACCCCTCCACTCCGTAATAGCCTTCTGCCTCCCCCAACCCTGTAACTTCTTGCCAGCCAGCCGGGTTGTGAGCCTGCGACCTGCAGCAAGATGTTAATAAGGCTTCACCCTCAAAATGGACCGGGCCTCCAGCTGAGGGATCTGGCAGGAGGTCATGCCCACTTTGCCGACTGCCTGCCCGATAGTTAAAATCCCACCCACCCACCCCCCGGCACCCCCCCACAAAGTCTTAACCAACATACTATGGGTGGGGGAGGGGGAACAGCTTTTTGATTTGGCCAATAATAAACAAAAATCTAATGTTCAAATGGAAAATTAATGTTAGACTAACTCTGAAACAAACAAATTTCAATGATATCCTGATATGTTATTTACTAACAGGCACCAATTCCTAAGTTTAAAAGGAAATCAATAATTTTCTGATCTCTATAGGTCTCTCTGTGCCAGGCACCATCCTCTGATCTACTCTCTAACCTGTGCCAATGCTCCTCTGTGGCCAAATGTAACCTCACCATCCACTTTTCCTTCTCTCCAAAAACAGTTGCCTGCACTCAATGCACTCCTTTGTAAAGCTGATACGTTGTGCCTACAAGCCACCCAAAAAGTCTCAGTTTTCTGCTTGCACAGTCTCTATAGCTATGCAATCTGCCTTATCATAGATTTCTTTTTTAGTAAGCTGCAACCTCTTGAATGCATTGTATTTTAAACCCAGGTTCCACCACACTTGTACCTCTTGTCTGCTTTGCTGTAAGTGATGGAAATTAAATTACTCCAGCGTGGCTTTGCAGATTGCCACTAAGTGTTACAAATATTCTTTGCGGAATTTGGATTCGGTTTGATAAACATCAAAATGACAGCCACACACTTCATCTTTCATCTGGAAGTACTTGATGCCGTTACAACCTCCGTCTGAGCATGATTGGTGTTGTAGGGTTTGTGGTCGTGGGATTTGACTTTGGGAAAGTAGCGCATGTTTTCGAGGGAGAAGAAAGAGGTTTTATTTCTACAGTTGCTCATGAGCAAAACACGATTCCATTTCTGCAACGTTATTTTCTACAGTGATAACTCCAGTGAAAAAAGAAATCACATGGCAGTGGAAGCTCTGCATTCCATCGAATGTTTCCTTTGAACTAAATGAGTGTGGAATATACTTTCCTCCATTCACTAACGTTATCAAAACGTAATCGGCATGAGTATCAAGCATGGGAATCCATTTTATACTCACAATTAAGTATTTTGCTAACGTTAGAAAATGAAGAAAAGTATGCCTGTGTCTCTACTGATGATAATTCAGTTCCCTCACACTGTTGGACTCATTGCTGTAGAATCTTACAGCACAAAAGGAGGCCACTCAGCCTCTCCTGCCTGTGCTGGCACATAGGTAGAGCAATCCAAAATCATTAACTCTTACATGCCAATTCCCCCCTAATAATACCACCACCAACACTCAATGGAACCAGGCAGGAAAAAACAAAAAGGATGTTAAAATTCATCATCATTCTCCTTTATCAGGTTGATTTTCTTTCAAGAGGCTGCTGAAACTGCTTCTTAAAACAGTGAATATGAAGTGCAGTTGGTTAGAGGAGTGTTTGTAATGCTGTTGGGCAATATGTCAGCTTCATTTCATGATGATATTGGTCTAATTCCTGTACTAGGTGTTTCAGCTCAGTTAACTAGCACCTGCCTTCGCTGCAACACATCTGTTGGAACCCCCTTCTGGATGGCCCCGGAGGTAAGTAAGAAAACTCAAAGGACAGCCCCCACCTACATCATCACCCAACCCTTGAGTACTGGCTTCCCTGCAATTATATTTATCTTTATTATTATTACATTCATTTTTTGCTTTTGTAAACGTGTTCATCAGTTACCAGTTTTATATATCTGCATGATGAAAAACAAACATCAGCTGACAATATGAATGGAGAGAATAATGCATCCCCCTTGTTAGCATGATTCAGTGCAGTAACTATAAGTGTTGTCCAAGTGTCCCTTCAGCCCTCGCACAGATTTTGTTTGCACACCCTGACTTTGTGTTTGGAATAACCCCTTCTTCCCTTCATTATTAACTTTAGATGGAGCGCTGAAGAGTCTGAGACAAACATAAGCAGTTTACTTAGGCTCAAAAATATCCAGTTATCACATGATCATTAGTCAAGCCACAACCCAACAATGTTTATTGTCAGGTTTACCTCATCAGATTTCACTTTCTTAGCTCAGGGAGGGGAATAAAGTTTACTTCAGTTTGTGTGACATAACGTATCACAAGTAATAACAGCCGTTGCTAGTCTAACCATAGAACTAATTACTTCACCTATAATTATTCATGGTTTGCCACAAGTAGTAAATATTACGCATTGCCTTTGTATTGACATTATGTATATTTTAAAAGTTTCTCCGATAGCCTGCACCTCCTGTGCTCATCATACTTACTTCCTGTCACATCTCAATCATCAATATTGTTGATTGGCTCAAAATAAAACAGCAGCAGATCAGGAACATAGGAATCATAAAGGAGAGTGGCTAGAAAATTCAATGGCCTTCATAATACATTATGTAGTACACTGCATAGCACACCTATTATTATGAATACATATACATCAAAAATAAATAAAATACAGAGTTTAAAACTGTCTCTCTAGTTATACCCTGTTTTATTTCCAATAGGGATAGAAGTCAGTATCACTTTGTACGAACGTGGCCAGAGCAGACATTCAATTGTTGTGCATGTCTCCCACTGATCACTATCAGAGTAAAACTATTTCCAAGAAAAATCAAACATCTTGCCTAAAAAATAATTTTGTTTTTCCTTAAATCAATAGGAGACTACTTTATTAATTCCCACCTGTCCCAGCTGCCTCTAATATGTCCTCAAGAAACCACATTTGGAATAGTTAGCACAATGCTAGGCACTCAAAGAACACATTTCAGTTTGGAATCAGAATTCACCCTGGCTTTTCCAGACCCCTTGGCTCTGAAACCATGGAGACTCTCCTAGAACAAACAGAATTTGCAATGAGACTAGTACGGACTCATTCAAACACACTTAACATTTTGACCTCTTACATTTCCTACAATGTCAGCTGTAGGCTTCATCTATGAACATAGAAATGCCTACATACCATGCACATCACAGAGTCAGAGAGGAAAGTACTTCTTGCTCGCTCTACACATGTAAATTAGATCATTGCAGTGTGGCATTTTTTATGTAGTTCCGTTTAGCATTCTGAACATAATCATCAAGTTTACAAAGAGGAATTTTGAATTTAAGGAACAAAATCAGATCAGTGGGTTGATATTAATAACAAACGTGTTAACGTGTTTGTATGAAATTCCTCTCGGCGACTTTAATAAAGGCACTACCCCATTTAAAATAAACAGATTTAAGCATTTGTAAAAAATTTCATACAAACACATTAGCATGTTTATTATTAATAGCCATGATGTGGAGATGCCGGTGATGGACTGGGGTTGACAATTGTAAACAATTTTACAACACCAAGTTATAGTCCAGCAATTTTATTTTAAATTCACAAGCTTTCGGAGGCTTCCTCCTTCCTCAGGTGAACGTTCACCTGAGGAAGGAGGAAGCCTTCGAAAGCTTGTGAATTTAAAATAAAATTGCTGGACTATAACTTGGTGTTGTAAAATTGTTTACTATTATTAATAGCGCACAGTATGCTTTCAATCCCATACCGGAATCAATTTGACTATCCTATTCCCATAAGAATTCAATACTGATGCTAAACCTCTTCTTATTCTCACTTAGTTCCATTTTGTCCTATTATGCAAGTAGTGTAAAAGTGAACTTAGAAAGAATATTGTGTTCCCTGATTATAATTAAACCATATCCACTAGCTAAAGGCTACAATACTTTATATAAGTCAGTGTTAAACTAGCCAGTAACTAGATCTAAAACTTGCTCAAGGTGTAACCCATATTTATAAATGCAGCTGCAAATGCTAAGCTGTACAAACCAACTGAAATTACTGGGCTGGAAACATTTCAGGAAAGGTGTACTTGAGTGTCAATTCCACTCAGGAACTTAGCCCTTATGTTACAAGAGAAGAAGGAAACCAGGCATTTCCTGGATTAATCCATAGTGAAGTTCACTTGCAGCAGCATTGAGGAACTGAAATCATGAAATTTATAGAAAAACAAATCTATGAAACATTGACTGGTCAAGACATCTCAATTTGTTTTGACAATGCATGTTGTAGCTGTTGTAAAGCTGAGATTTTCTAAAGGTGAACTGTAACATTATAAATATTATAGATGTCTTAATATGAGTTTAACATTTATTTCCTATGATAACATAAGAACATTACTGTCAATACTTGCTGGTAACGCAGTATGTATGTTTGATTTCCTGGTGATTAGGTAATAGCTTGTGAACAGCAACTGGATTCCAGTTATGATGTACGATGTGATATCTGGTCCTTGGGTATCACAGCCATTGAGCTTGGGGATGGTAACCCACCACTAACTGATCTACATCCAATGAGGGCACTTTTCAAAATACCCAGGTAATCCAGTCTTGTGTGCATTGGGGTTGGCTAAATCTTAAAAAATAATGTTGCATTTCACAGTGTTATTAAAAATATACACTTCTGGTTCTTATGGCAACATGATATGCCTTGCAAGTTTTGAAGTTCAATGTTAAAACATATCTACTCCTTGCCTCAGTCTCATTCATATGGACAGAAGAAAATAACATGAAGGTTGACTATTGTATAAATCTGAGACTGATGGAAAGAGTTTCCTTCTTCCTCTCACTCTCTCTCTTTCTTTCTCTTTGCTGGACATGGAAATGAATTATTGGAATCTCAATCTAATTCCTAATGGGTGCAAATTTACATGGGAGAAAGAATACTGCCCATATTTTGGCACAATTGACAATCTTACTTAGTAGGACCACAAGGATTGCTGGTGTGAGAAATGGAAGAATTCTCACTGGTGCAGTAGGTGATTCATTTTCTGAGTTTGAGGTTAAGCATTATGGGGGCCAAGCAGAGGAAGCTTTACTTTATGTTGAACCATGCTGCACCTGACTTGCAAATGCCTGCTGCTGACATTGATACTAAAAGTAGAAAAGTGTTGTTTTCCCTCACTGTCTAGCCCTCATTTTCAGTACAAATTCCCTCCATTTTTTTTAAATTGCTGGCATTATAACCAGTGGTATGTGGCCTAACTTGATATGTGTTCTGATGCTGAATTCTGGAGAAAGGGATTATAGGGTGCTTCCTGTTGCTTTGCTTAATTCCCCTGTTTTAAAACATAATGAAATCCCTGAAAGATTTGGAATCGTAATAGAAGCAAATTCCTGTCAGTGTCCTGATATGTACAGATTGTTACCAAGACTTGGGTTTGCTCTTCAGGGAGTCTGTAGCTGTCTTGTTCTATTTTAATGTTGCTGTATGTAATGCTTTTTGCTCTTCCTGCCCAAATCCATATATATTCCACTACATTCAGTTTCCTAGGCTGTTTCCAGTACCATGACAACTTTGGAACTGCCACTTGTACAGCTGAACGTACATGACAGGAGAAGTGTATTTTTGGTGACATAACGACAGTGGAAAAAAACTAAGTAAAGGACGAGTTTTATGTAGGAATTCTTCATTAAAATACATGAAAGGCATTGAATAAGCCAGTATTAAAGTGTAAAATAAATGAAAAATAATGGATGAGCACTACTAACTACTTCACAAACAGATAACCTTGCTTTCATAGTTTATGATATCATCTGACTCTCAATGAATTTTTCAGTGTAATTACTCCCATCCATTATTGTTTAACAATATTTTTACTACTGTTGCTAACATTTATTATTTACAACAACACTGAAGAATTAATTAGGTGACATTATCACTGTATGATTTCAGAAATTTAAGGCGTACTGTTTTTCTGAAAGAATGCACAGCTTAATTCATTTTGAGAAGGAAAAGAAGCAAAGATTGATGAATTATTTTTATTATAATGTGGCATCCAAGTACAGAGTTTTGATATGACTTTTGTTGCTGCTTCATACAAAATAAATGAAAAATGATTTGTTAAACAGTTGATCATGAAGGGAATCTGCAGTGGATCAGTAGGGAAGGGAATCTGCAGTGGATCAGTAGGGAAGGGGATCTGCAGTGGATCAGTAGGGAAGGGGATCTGCAGTGGATCAGTAGGGAAGGGGATCTGCAGTGGATCAGTAGGGAAGTAAAATTGATCTTCAATTATGACATCAAAGACCTAGGAGTCTTTAGTAGACTCCATGCTCAACAAACCCAATCAATGCAGAGCAGCAATCAACAAAGCCAATTAGATGTTGAGCTACGTAGCCAAAGCAGTAGAATAAAAATCAACGAAAGTTATAATAGAACTGTACAGCTCTGTGATCTGACCACACCTTGAGTACTGCATCAAGTTCTGGTTGCTGAAAAACAAGGGAGACATTCAAGCACTGCAGGCAGAGCTACAAGACTGATCCCTAGTCTTAAAGGTCTGAGTTATGAGGAAATTTGGACTTTTCAGCCTTGAAAGGTGGCATCTGAGAGGTGATCTAATGAAAGGATATAAGATTGTAAATAGTATAGAAGACGTAAATTTGGAAAATTAAATTAAATAGTGCGAATAGGACAGAGGTTTAAAGTAGTGAAATGAAAATTTAGGACTGATATCAGGAAATTCTTCTTCACACAAAGAATAGCCAATGCATGGAATGGACTTCAGAGGTAGTGGAGTTGAAAACCCTGGAATCATTTAAGAACCAATTGGATGCTGCAATGGGAGGTCTTTAGGGTCTTTATGGACTAAATAGGCTGAATGGCCTCCCTCTTCCATAATTATATAGTGATCTTGTGATCATAGCATAGTGACAACTAATCCAAGCAGACTATTGACAACTCTTGCCCTTTTCCATCAGTTTTTATCCCTCCAACTTCTTGCTCAATTCCCGCCCTCCCACCCCCGCCAATAAACCCTCCATAAAATTACTAACATGCATGCACCAGGACATCTCCCAAGAATTATCTGGAATAAAAATACTCGGAAGTGTAACTCAAGGCTTTGACACAATGGTGCTTAGCCAATATTCATAAAATGGTTGAGCTTCATACAGTTTGATATTCTCTGAATTCCTCGATTTCTTAGGCTAGGTATCTGTTATTCTATATTTTTATAGTCAACGGGGGAACATTTCTTTTAATCCCAAATCAGTGGGAATCTTGTACTCGAATGTACTCAGGGCGTACAAGAGCTTTGTCTTCATGAAAAAGCATTTAACATAATGTTTTCCCATTTGTTTCCAAACAGATGATGTAAATCATGTCAACTCATCGTCATGCCATATGTATATGATGTCATCATGACTAAAAATTGTATAAGGGTCTTCTATCTTCTTCCTCCCCAAAGAAATAAAGTATTTGACAAACTCTTTTTCATAACCTCAGCGCCTCTAAAATAGGTGATCTGGTCATTATCACATTGCTGTTTGTGGGACCTTGCTGTGTGCAAATTGGCTGCCGCGTCTCCTACACTACAACAGTGACTACACTTCAAAAGTACTTCATTGGCTGTAAAGTGGCTTTGGGACCTCCTGAGGTCGTGAAAGGTGTTATATAAATGCAAGTTCCTTCCTTCCTTCCCTTCCTCTATAAGGTCATGTTAAAATACATTATAGGCCTGGCTCAGGCTGCAGTTAAACTCAACGATAGAAGTCTGCAGACAGCACTGAACCCATTTTGCACAGTTCAATATAAAATACCAAAGACTACAGTAAAAGGGCCATTTTAAGTATCTATAACAGTAGCAGTAAATCATTGAAGATTAATACCATTACTCACTACCTTAATACCCTGTTAAATAGAACAGTTAATGTTGCAATGTCAAATGTCTTTGTATAGTTAAAATGACATCAGAGCTACTTAAAATGAAACAATTCCATGGTAAGAACACATCATTTATTTGTGCTTTCAGAAAACCACTTAACCTGCAGATATATTTGATTGGAGATTAATAGACCATCAGCTACAGCTACATTCTATAGACATGCATGAGCAATGGTGGAGACACAAAACTATATTTAGCTTTCAGTGACTGTGTATCCCTAGGCTTATATCTCTGTGTGGGTGGCATATAGAATAAGACAGAAAGTGAGGTATAATTGCACTAACAACTAAGTCCTTCAAGCTGTGCAGTCAATTACTTTGCAATGATTCTTCCAGACACATTCTTGATAATTGCATTTTTCTGTATTTTGCTACTTTGGCTCTGAGATTTTTTTATGCTTCTTCCCTCAGAAATCCACCTCCAAAACTACATCAGCCGGAGCTGTGGACAGAAACATTTAATGATTTTATTGCCATGTGAGTGCTATCATTTGCTCTATGCAGTTCTTATAGATATTAAGGGTGGCGCTATCACAAAGATGTTGTTCCAATCCATTCAACACACTATACAACATGAGCAAACTGTAACACGAGAGTGTGTACCCTCATCTCGGTGGCATGACTTCCTTTACACTAAAAAGACCTAAAAGTTGCCTAAGATTCATAAAACATTTACATCCATTCCTAGACTTATTTTAGATCTTGCTACCCCAGGAGTCAGAATCACGGCTGCAGCCATAACAAGTCTGTTTTATACAGATTTATACAAATACTGAGCTCTGACGTTCAAGCCATATTATATCTGGAAGTTACTTAAACTTCTTCCTCAAGGTTTATGATATCAGCTGTACTCCTCGACATGCTGAGCCCATGTACAGGATATACTGATTCACTGAAATATGCTGCAAAATTCATCTCAGTACTGCTGCAGTATTTAATGGCACAATATCACTTCAGGTTGAACTGTGTCACATAATTGTGGGAGCCTGGCATCAGTCTGCTGTCTCCTCTCCGAACTTAGTTTAACATGGTTAAAAAAAAGTGACTGCATATGTCATAAAGGATAACATAGAAATGTATTTGAAGGTAGTAATGCATTCTATTATTTTAATGGAACACACTTTTGAATATCATTAATCTATATTTGTACAACATTCTCTCACCAAGCACTCCACAGTTCTCTCAGCTTTGTATCAGTAAGCGACCAGTGATTCCTATGATGAATAAGACATAATTAGAGATGGCCTCTGTACACAACATTGAACAGTTTAACAGCACTGACAGAAACAGCTGACAGTAGGAGACGTGACTGATCCCAGCTCTGCGAGTCCAAGCACTGTACTCTGGCTTGTTTTAAATATAAAATTATGTATTTATGTTCTTCCCCTGCGGAGGGTAAAATTTAGAGGGTAAATTTTCATCTGTAGCATTCCCATCACAGATCTTCAAACATTAAGATCGCATAGTGTGATTTCAGGCATACTGCCCTCATGATTTACCTTCCATTAATTCTATCCATCTTTGTGGCTTCTATGAGTGTGACTGCCAATTGGAATCAAAATAGAAGCAATTTTTTGTAGTCGGTTCACACCCATTAGGAACTGGGGTGGAACTACTCAAAATCATTTTGCATAGGACCTCCACAATCAACAGAGAGAAGGAACTTTCATTCCATCACTCCAGGGTGGATCAGAACACGTGTCATAGAGATAAAGGCCAATGTTCAACCCGTGTCACCACCTAATACTGCTCACGTAAGAATAATTGCTTTAACATTGGGCCCGATTGTAAATCAGCCCGCCCAGCTTAAATGGGATTGTAGTGGCTCGAAAATGATATACAGAGAATCCTGATTGCAATTTTGAGGGACCAATGGGTGGACATGTGCCACTTACACACTGGCCCTTTGTCCCAGGCGGTGATTTCAAAAAGCAGCCCCAAATCTTTTTTGATTTAGTTATTGTGGGACCAGGAGGAGCCAGGAGTGCTCCTATGGGCTCCACAAGAATACTGTGGGCCACTGCCACTCCTGGCTCACCCTCTTTCCCTCTGTAATTGGTCCCCCCCCCACTCCTTCCAAACCTACCTGCCTCCATGATGGTTCGCCAGCCAGATTTACTCCACAGATGCGCTCCACCGTTCAGCCACCAAAGGTCAAAATCTACCCCCTAATATCTTGGATTCAATCAATTTTATCCATGTAATAATCTATGCAACCTCCAGAGAATTGGCACATCTGCAGTAACTACAAAGGTTTCCATTCTACAACAAAAGATAATTTGTGATACCAGAATTCATAATGCAACGTGTGCTAGTTACCCTGGCAACGCATACAATGCATTGACTCTTAGCAGTTTGGAACGTGGTAGGATATTTATGGAAAAAGAGCTGTTCATGGATGGCTACAATGCAAGACCTTTCAGTGGCACTGACACTGCTACTCTTGGCTTCCATTTTTGTGCCAGTATCACATTCTAGGGATTCAGTATTGATTGTACGTTTCTGGCACCAAAAGCACCATTAGCATTCATTTCATTATGGCCACTTGGGTAGAGTACCAGTCATTGAGCTCTGGGCTTAGGGGCCTGATGGTTTTGTGTTTGAATGCTGGTAGGGTTCACTTACCCTATCAGCCTTCCGAGTTGGATTGAACAGTGCTGTTGCAGTATCTTCTGGCTGTTTGGGAACGGAAGCAGGGATCAGCTCTGCACTCTATAGGAACTCTATGTCCAGTGTAGACTGACCTCTATGGGTAAATTCCCACCTGATTGGAGAACATACTCACATGCTTCAAAATAATGGGGGCTGAAGATCCTTGGTCCCACTCTGCCGACATAAGTGCGGTGACCTCAGCTCCTGATCCCCCCAAAATATCTGGAGTCAGAGTGTGGTCAAAATCAGTTGTGTGACATCAGCAGGTGCCCATACAATTATCAACACATCTTAAGCACCTGCCAGAGGAGGGCAATTGGGAAGTGCATCTTCCAGAGGTGCAGGCAGGAAGGCTGTTGATCCCCCTTATAAGAAAGCTGATTCATGCAGTTTCATCCTTGAATTGGATGGTAAGGAGGCAAGAGCCAAGGAAGTTACTGGTACAGGAAATCCCTCTCCTCAGCCCTGCCCCTCCAATACAATGTGCCATTTTTGGGGTGGACAGATGTTCCATCTTCCCCGGGCCTTGTTGGGAACTGCCGGCCAGCAGCATTTTGAGCGGAGACCCAGAATTTCTGGGTCCCGCCAGAAATCCTCTCTCCATCAGATCTCCTGTGCCTGACTTTTCTCCAGTGCTGGCAGTGAGGTTAAGGATTTTTGGCTCCATTATAGGCTAACTTGTCTATTGGAATCCCAGAAATACATATCCAAAATGCATCTTAAAGCATTTCACATACAAGAATGTTTCTTCCATCTGTTATGTGGGTAAACGGCAGTGATTTTAGACATAGCAAGATCCTACAGAGAATAATGAAATGAATGAGGTGTTGATTAAGGGAGGAATGTTGACCATGATATGCAAGTATCGCCTTGGGATCTGTAACATCCACTTCTGTTCATGGCTGCCACATGTGTGTCACTAACTGGAGCTGAAATGATAGCCTTGGCCTGCAAACTGTCTGGTCTCCCTTCATTGCTAAAGAAGCCTGGCACAGATGATTGTCACAAGATAAAAACATTGTGGGAAATGGACATCGACCTGCATGGTACAGAATTGTTTGTCACAGGCCAGCTGCACATTGATGGAATGGAATCTCTTTCTATTCCTGTGCTTCATTGTGCCCAGGGTTTGGATGGCCAAATAGGCACTAATCATACCTGTACTTTTGGAAATCCAGCAGTTCAGTGAAATTGGGCAGCACTGTCCTGCCGTGGTGGCTGCTGAGTGAGAAAGGAGATGAAGGTGTTAGCGCAGTTGAATAAAGCATCACCCACCTATTTGATACATCTGCAGGCAGCAAATTGGCAGCCCCTGCCTAGCCTGAAAGGTGCCGGAGACAAAATTGAGTTAGCACTTTTATAGCTGCTAACAAGGCTATGATTGAGATTTCCTGCAAGCAGATGGCAAACCTCCTTAGTCACTGGCTGGCAGCCAGTGGCATGTTGGTGGATGTGGGCATTACGCCTCTGGTGCCATCTGACCTCCCTTCTCCACTGCTGCTCATTCTCTTCCATTAAATCAGGTGACGGGAGCACTGAAACCAACCCCAACATCAGAGAACTTGGATGACCTCTAATGCCCATTTCCCCAGTGAGATCCGGTCACTGCATGTGTATTGCATGAACACAGAACTTTAGTGTGAGCCATTAAGTACAGGTTTACATTGCTAACACCATCATTACACAGATAGGCGCAAGTGCACTGCCCACTGAGGAGTACGGCAGCCATTTTGTCACTGCTGCACCAGTGTCGTAACTCCAGAAATGGCTGCTCCTGACCACACAACGGTCACCTGTGTAGAGCTTTACACCTCCAGCAATTTCATTACCGAATCAAAACAAAATCTTTCTGCAGCTGGTTATTTTATCCTGAAATAAAATAAAGCAAAAGAAATCACAAAGCTCAGCCAGCACAAACCTAGATTCGACTTTCAGTGACCCCACATGTGAATGGACTAAGCTGTGTTTCTGTCAGCATTGCTGCTATCTTCATTTTATATCTGGGATTTTATGAATAAAATGGATGCAATTCAATAAGTAAATAATTAACAAAGAAAATTTTCAAACACAATAATAACTGAAATTGTTCCTTTGTAAGAACATCTGCCTGATTAGAATTGGTCAGGGTAAGAGTTACATTAATCCAGCAATTCAGTACGATGATATATTTAAATATTACTTGTAAATACATAGGATATTATGGTGCTTTTGGAGGTGGTTCTCAGCTGGGATGATATCCTTCAAGAGCTGTGGTCATTCTGTTCAAATTGCTTTTGACAGCATTGAGGTCAGCAAATTCTTCTCTGAGTAAATTTCCTGCAGCATTTTGTGGACTGACCGCTGCACACTTCTAATGCAAAGTGTCATCTGACAGTATGGGAAATTCAACAGAGCAGCATGCCTTCAATCAACAAATAGCTTCTCGTGTCTCGAGTTCAGTCGAATTGCCAGCACAGTAATCTTCACTTGATAATAAATCTGTGCATTTATATAACTTAAATAATTATACTCAGTGGAGCCTCAATACAAACCCAGTTATAACAAACCTCCAATAATAACAATTTGGTTCCCAGGTCCAGGCTGACGTTTCATTACAGTCAGTAGTAGGGATCAACAAAAAATAAACCTCTAAAGAGAAATATCCATGAGTTTAATGTCAAAAACTGACTGAACAATCCCTATGTATTCCAAATTAGAATTACTAACCAGTTTTGTTTCTGTCTCCTATTTTATGTTTTTCCAAAATATGTTGCTGATGTTTTCAATTGAAAACATGCTAGTAATATTGCAATAATATGGACTCTGGATGCATAGAATTGTAAGCAGGATTCAGAGATGTATTTTTTTCCCCATTAGCTAATTTTACTGAAAAAGTAGGTGAGTATAAAATGGTGTTCCTCACTTCGAACATTAGTGGACGGAGGCACATATACCCGTTGATGTTTTAAATAAAAGTAGGTGCATGTCTGTGTGAGGGTGGTCTAGTTATAAATGGTTGTCAGTTCACCTTCAGAATACTGGTTCCAGGCTGTAAGTGTACTAAAAACTGTTCAATGGACTGGTATTTATAAGTGATGGTACCAATGAAGAATTTTAGGTATGAGAGATAGTGAATTGAATATGGGGGAAATTTTCATTCTCTGAGCTCCGAATGCAGAGCTTTGCCCATATCAGGATTTCAGGTGAGTGCCTGTCATGATTTTTACTCCATTAAAATTAAAATGAATGCATGGACAATCCTGGGTGGGGGGTACGCATGTCTGAATTTCTGATATGCACTCCAGGAATACAAAGCTTAACACTGGAAGATCTGATGTGAGAATTTGGCCATAATAAATTCCCACTGTCATAGTCCCTTCTGGTTCTGAAAATTCCTATTTTTCTCTGCCCAGAAATCGTCCTGTTATGTATATTAACGAACAAACACTTAATACCTTCGTATAAAATTCCTTCATCAGCTGTTTAAAAGGTCCAGGAGACGAGTCGCTATGTATGGTGACAACACAAACACACTCAAAAAGAGCATTGTTGCAGCTTCACTACATAAAACATGCAAAGTAACTCTTCCTCCAGGATAAGACGTACATTTAAGCAGCAGAACAAGGAATATCAAACAAACGTGTGAAGTACTCGTACACTAATGTTCTAGCAGTATGATTTCAATTCTACGTTCTACGTTGTACTAATTTACACTATCCCATTCTAGCTCTGAATAATGTGTTTGGTTTTTGTAATTTGACAAACAGATGGTAGTATGAAGCATTTTAGACATTCATTTAGGACAATTGTTAAAAAAAATCAGGTGACACTTAATAAATTAATAATCATAAAAATAAACACAATCAGTCGTGTTCCACAAAAGAAGGTTGGCTGAGGGGATTTTTTTGTTTGTTTCTAACCTTTCTGTCTTTGTTACTACAGATGCCTCATTAAAGACTTTGAGCATCGCCCAACTGTCTCTGACCTCCTGGAGCACTCCTTTATCAGACAGATTCAAGGGAAAGAGAAGGCCCTGCAGAAACAATTAATGGAGCTGATAGACCTTCACCAGCAAATGGGTGCCATTGAAAAGACAAGGTACTTAACATGTTTACAGGCTGAAAGAGAAATGGTTTTGCCGGTTTCAGTTTAATTCAGCACTCTGCTTTATTCCTTGGAGGATGCCATTTGTTTGCAGTACAGTTGAAGGCTGATAACATGATTGTTTCTGGAAAAAAAGAAAATGATCTTATCACTGAGGAGAGTGACTGATCGTCAGAGTTGACTGCAACAGGATTCGTGCAGTCAATTCCTGAATTCCAGCAGAAAGCCAGAAAAGGAGCCGGAAAACCCATGGGGTTCAGGCAGACTCCTGTTGTTACTCCAGCTGGACACTGGCAGACCCCCTCGTAAAATGGCGCAATCTCACTTGCGTCGGGTCACCACCATTTCCGGCAGTTTCCGACAAGCCTTGAAAGGGACAGCACCACAAACTTTCCTATATAAGGCAAATGTGATCGTGGGGGGGTAGGAATGGAACCAGGGATGGGGATTCTCTACACTGGGAGTTTCTACTGCACGAGTTCATTCGGGACGTGGCATATTAATCGAAACTTGATATGCCGAATGATTTGAGGTGGGTCCAGGCCACGGAAGTTGCCTGCACCTGAAAGAAACCTGACACGTTTTTTAAAATCAAATTCAAAATTGATCCCCGTACACAGGAGGCCAAGAAGGACATGGAGGTCTGGACAACCCCCCCCCCCCAACCCAATAGCGAGTAGGTGCCATTTTCTGGTCACATAGACAGGTGGACGCTGGAGATGCGCCCATCTGCCCGACGCAAATTACAAACCGGTGGACACCATCTCGGCATAGCTGCCGGGATCAAATCCCGAGGAATTTCAGGGCCAAGTGGTTTTTGAAAGTCTACTTAACAAAATGTGGATACTTAAATGATATTCCATTCGCACTCCCCAGAGTTTTTCCCTGACTATCTCCGTGAATCCCAACACTGAGCACTGAATCTAACCTCTGCGACGGTGGAGTGCCTGAACTGATTCACTGCATTCTCTCTTATCTCATCTAGATACACTGTCTTGATGATGGGGATCAGCAATGATTATTTGTAGGCCTCTTGGGTGCACTCACACTAGGAACATCTTGCTATTACTCTGTTATTGATATATGGAACCATTATTAATCCCATTAGTGTCCAAGTGTTATGGACTCTAACGGACTCTGGCACAAATACGTTGAAACCGCAATGTGTGATATTAGTAACTAATATGTGAAATATCTTTAACATGCTATTTTAAGAAAGTACATTAACATATTTAAGTGGGATAACACCTTGGTTAAAATAGCAAGCATCAGAATTTCAAATGTATTTAAATTCAAAATAGCAATCACAGAAATGTTATACAAATGAGTTCACTCTCTTGTTACTATTATCACACAACGTGATCTCAGCTCTTGTCTGTATGAATGTATTGATTTTAACTTTTGGGGGCCGCCTGCTCGTCAAGTAAGCCTTTTTGAGCCCAGGCCCAATTTAAATCTTGCCGTCGAGCTGCTCGCCCCGAACGGGTGGCCCGCTGCCCTCACCGACCTAAAAGTACTTAATTGGCTGTGAAGTACTTTGGGATGTCCTACATAAGAACATAAGAAATTAGGAGTGGGAGCCTGCTCCGCCATTCAATAAGATCATGGCTGATCTTCTACCTCAACTCCACTTTTCCACTCTATCCCCACATCCCTTAATTCCCTCAGTGTCCAAAAAACTATCAATCTCAGTCTTGAACATACTCAACGACTGACCATCCACAGCCCTGAGGACATGAAAGGCGATATATAAATGCGGGACAGCAGTAGAGCTCTGTAATTTCCTACGCAGTGGGTTTCTTGGCTCAATAAGGTTATCAGGAGAGAGAGAAAAAATCAGTAGAAAAAATCACCTTAGTCTTCTTTCACACAGCTCCCCAGGACCTGGGCCAGTACAGGAAAAGTTGCAGAGACCTGGGAGCAGCTGTACCTGTCTGCTTACTGATCTGTCTTCTCAAATGGGAGATGAGTTAAGGCACAAGAGGCCCTTTCAAGAGGAAAGATAGTATTTAAATAAAAATATACTGAATAAAACAAATAAAATAAAAGTTTCAGGTAGATGGACTTGTTTAATTAAATTTGTCAAATGTGAAAATGTTGACGTTCACATTGCTTAGAACTTTTAAGTGTCATTTGGTTCCATTTGGAGGGATCGGAGATACTTTGCTGGTCACTCACGGAATTAAGGTCATGATGGTACACTGTTCCTCTTAGAGTACTGATAGAATTGAGCACCCAAGTTGGCACCTTGGCTGCTCCCAGATAATAAGCTTTCAAAAGGATCAGGATCCAGCTGGCTCTACCTAAACGTGCTTCAATTTATTTTTAACTAGCATCACTAACAGATTGGCTTCTTTGAAATTAAAAGTCAGGAAATAAAACAATTGCAGACACAGTGCACCAAATGGGAGATCAGTTCTTAAATCTGCTGGATTGCTTTGCTAGTAAGTGGTTTATCATTTTAACATTTGAATTTTAAAGCAGGCTGTGCTTTTGAAGACTTATTGAGTGAATCCAGAGAATGTTAAATGCGCAAGTGCCGTGGGCACAAAACAAATTAAAACCATAAAGCAAAAACAGAAAAGGTTGGGAACATGCAATAAATATGTCTGTTGCAAAGCAAAAAGGCAGGTTAACATTTCAAGTATATGTCCTTCACCAGGACTGAAAGGTGAAAGATAATCCAGCAGGTGGAAGAGGAAAAATAAAAGGGGAGAACTAAAGGCAAAACAGATATTCCATTCACCAAGAGGAAGACAATGGGTTGATTGACCAGTAAACTGCTTAAGTAACCTGATAAACAATACAAAAGATCATCACGGTGAGGCAATACAAAGACATCAGAAGAGCAAAATGGTGGAAAGCTTGGGAATGGTCCATACAAAGGAAAAGTCAAGAAAATGGAGGAGATTGGGAAAAAAAAAGAATAAAGATGCATGAGGGATTAAAGGGAACAGGAAATGCTGGATTCGCACTGTAGGGCCGCCAGTCCTGAAAAGAGTAAAACAGAGCCCCATCTACCAGAACTGTTTACTGATGAAGGGTCTGCACTGAAGCATCAATCCACTTTCACTGCCTCAGGCACCTGCATACCCACTTCGCATTCCCAGCATTCCTTGGTAAAAAGAAAAGGTGAAATCTAGCTAAAACCTGAAAGTTAATGGCCCTTAAATTCCTGAGGTTAAGAGAGCATATGTCAGGGAAGGGGGTGGGGGGATTGGGGGGGCTGGTGGTGGTAGTGTTAGAATATGGGCTGCCTATTGGCTCTGCTGGGATTTCGCCTCATTTGGACCAGACTATTAAATTCCAGTTGGGGGGGGTGGGGATCCACAGTTGAATCTTTGCCTGCCCACCAGCACCCCCCCACCGCCCCACCACCCATGTAAAGGGTGCTTGTCAGGGTAGATCCTGGGCTTCCCCAGGAAATTACTCCCTTTACGCCCTTGAAAGGCCTCAGGGGAATGTGCACCAGTTGCGAACTTCTAAAGGCACAAGCCTTCACTAGAGTGAGGCAATCGGTGACATTCCAGGATTGGTTACTCTCTCTAATCAGAGTGGCTCCAGTGGAGCTGAAGAGCTGAAAAAATAAATTTGGATTGGCTTGAGCTGCGGCAGATGCCGGCGACCTCGCCTGACTATGTAAATGACCTTGTCCCTGGAATTTGGGACAGGATCTCAAGCCTTGGACGCAGGTGGGCAGAGGGTCCCACTCTGCTGCACTTAAAAGGGAAGAGGGGGGCCCCAAGTATTTGCTGGCCAATGCTCATATCCGAGGGTTGCAGAGTGGCCAGGGCAAAGATAAGGTACTGTTCCTGAACCTTGCATAGAGCTTGGTTGGAGCACTCTAGGAGACTAAAGACAGAGAGGTCAGAATTGGCATTGGAGGGTAGCTCCTTTAAAACTTATTGGTTAAAGAAGCATACATAGTCAAGTAATACACACTGTTTCATGGCAGCTTTCAGCAACAATTCAAGTTAATCTACAGCCTGTCAATGGTCTTGCATGGATGAACAGGCTTGGGCTCTTTTCTCTAGAAAAGAGAAGGCTGAGGGGTGATCTGATAGAGGTCTATCTGAAAGAGTTTGATAGAGTACACATAGAGAAAATATTTCCACTTGTGGGGAGTCCAAAACTAGAGGTCATAAGTATAAGATAGTCACTAACAAATCCACTAGGGAATTCAGGAGAAACTCCTTTATCCAAATACTGATAAGAATGTGGAACGCACTACCACAAGGAGTAGTTGAGGCAAATAGCATAGATGCACTTAAGGGGAAGCTAGATAAGCACATGAGGGAGAAAGGAATAGAAGGATATGCTGACAGGGTTAGATGAAGCAGGGAGGAAGGAGGCTCGTGTGGAGCATAAACGCCAGCATAGACCAGTTGGGCCGAATGGCCTGTTTCTGTGCTGTAGATTTGATGTAACTCGATGCACCTTCCTAACTCTACAACCTTGTCCATCAATACATCTCCTCCCACATCTTTAGGGCCTCTAATTCTGGTCTCCTGTGCAATCTCCTACCCATTGCCCCATTGGTGGCTGAGCATTCAGTCGCTCGGTCCTACTTTCTGGAATTCCCTCCCTAAAGCCCTCTGCCTCTCCCCTTCCCTGTCCTCAAAACCCACTTTTTTGAACTTGCATTCAGTCACATCCCCTATCCTCTCTCCCACAGCTGAGTGTCTGTTCCCCTTATTATTCCTCATAAAGTGCCTCGGGATGTTTTATATGTTAAAGGTATTAAATAAATGCAAGTGGTTGTTGTTAATTAAAATGGACAAGTTATTCTAATGTTGCTCCCCATCTATTTCTCAATTGATTTATCTACTGATGTTGAATCTGAATCATCTCATTTTGTGGGACTGATATTCTGATTTCTTTTTCAAAAAAATGGGTGAAATATCTGCTTCTAATTACATAGAATTTTACATTGAATGTAGAGCACAGGAAGAGGCCATTTGGCCCAACAGGTCCATGCTGGTTTTTTTACTCCACACGAGCCTTCTCTTTCCCTACCTCATCTCACCCTATCAGAGGGATTGATAAGAGGGATTGAGGGATCAGAGCCAAGACCATAGCACCATGGGTGGCTCAGCTGTACAGGCTGAAAGGAGAAAGGTCAGGAGAGCAATAGCGATAGGGGATTCTATAGTTAGGGGAGCAGACAAGCGTTTCTGCGGTCGCAAACGTGATTCTAGGATGGTATGTTGCCTCCCTGGTGCCAAGGTCATGGATGTCACTGAGCGGCTGCAGAACATTCTGGGAGGGGAAGGGTGAACAGCCAGAGGTCGTGGTCCATATCGGGACCAATGATATAGGTAGAAAGAGGGATGAGGTCCTGCAGGCAGGTTTTAAGGAGTTAGGAAAGAGATTAACAAGCAGGACCTCAAAGGTAGTAATCTCCGGATTACTCCCAGTACCACACGCTAGTGAGTATAGAAATGAGAAGATAGTGCAGATGAATGCGTGGCTGGAGTGATGGTGCAGGAGGGAGGGCTTTAGATTGCTGGGACATTGGGACCAGTTCTGAGGGAGGTGGGACCTGTACAGGCTGGATGGGTTGCACCTCAACAGGGCCGGGACCAATATCCTTGCAAAGGGGTTTGCCAGTGCTTTTGGGGAGGGTTTAAACTAGCTTGGCAGGGGGATGGGAACCTGAATGTAGATCCAGATGGGACAGAATCACAGCTGGAGATAGAAGGCAGAAGATTAGTATGTGAGGTTGGAAGGCAGAGAAAACAAGGGTTAGAAAATAAACAACAAAGGAGTTTGGCAGTGCTTAAAGGTATATACCTCAATGCAAGGAGTATAGTAAATAAGGCAGATGAGCTGAGGGCACAGATAGACATGTGGCAGTACGATATCTTTGCTATTATCGAAACATGGCTTAAAGAGGGGCAGGAATGGCAGCTCAACATTCCTGGTTACAGGGTTTTCAGACAAGATAGAGAGGGGGATAAAAAAGGAGGCGGGGTGGCAATTTTTGTTAAAGAAACAATTACAGCTGCGAGGAGGGATGATATGTTAGAAGAATCATCAAATGAGGCCATATGGGTTAAGCTAAAGAACAAAAAAGGGGCAGTCACAGTACTGGGAGTGTACTATAGACCCCCAAACAGTCAGAGGGAGATGGAAGAGCAAATATGTAGGCAAATTTCTGAGAAGTGCAAAAACAATAGGGCAGTAATAGTAGGGGATTTCAACAACCCTAATAGTAACTGGGATACAAACAATGTGAAGGGTATAGAGGGCACAAAATTCTTAAAATGCATTCAGGAGAACTTTTTTAGCCAGTACGTAGAAAGCTCAACAAGAGGGGGGGCAGTTCTGGATTTAGTTTTAGGAAATGAAGCTGGGCAGGTGAAAGGAGTATCAGTGGGAGAGCATTTTGGTGGTAGTGATCATAATTCAGTTAGTTTTAGCATAGTTATGGGAAAGGACAAAGATAGAACAGGAGTTAAAGTTCTCAATAGGGAAAAGGCCAATTTTACTAAGCTGAGAAGTGATTTAGCAAAAATGGACTGGAAACAGCCACTTGAAAGTAAATTAATGTCAGAGCAGTGGGAGGTGTTCAATGGGGAGATTCAAGGGGTTCAGAGTAAACATGTTCCCACAAAGAAAAAGGGTGGGACTGCCAAATCTAGAGCCCTCTGGATGTCAAGGAGCATACAGACCTGTAAGATAAGGCAGAAAAGGAAAGCTTATGTCAGACACAGAGAACTCAATTCTGCAGAAAGCCTAGAGGAGTATAGAAAGTGCAGGGGTGAAATTAAAAAGGAAATTAGGAAAGCAAAGAGAGGGTATGAAAAAATATTGGCAAGTAAAACCAAGGAAAACCCATCGATGTTTTATAAATACATAAAGAGCAAGAGGATAACTAAAGAAAGAGTAGGGCCTATTAGAGACCAAAAAGGTAACCTATGTGTGGAGGCGGAAGATGTGGGTATGGTTCTTAATGAATACTTTGCATCTGTCTTCACAAAAGAGAGGGACTATGCAGACATTGTAGTTAAGGAGGAGGAGTGTGAAATATTGGATGGGATAAACATAGTGAGAGAGGAAGTATTAAGGGGATTAGCATCTTTGGAAGTTGATAAATCACCAGGGCCAGATGAAATGTATCCCAGGGCTGTTAAAAGAAGCAAGAGAGGAAATAGCAGAGGCTCTGACTTTCATTTTCCAATTCTCTCTGGATACAGGCATGATGCCGAAGGATTGGAGGACTGTTAATGTTGTATCGTTGTTTAAAAAGGGCACGAGGGATAGACCGAGTAATTACAAGCCAGTCAGTCTAACATCGATGGTGGGCAAATTATTGGAATCAATTCTGAGGGACAGGATAAACCGTCACTTAGAAAGGCACAGAGTAATCAAGGACAGTCAGCATGGATTTGTTAAGGGAAGGTCGTGTCTGACTAACTTGATTGAATTTTTTGAGGAGGTAACAAGGAGGGTCGATGAGGGTAGTGCATTTGATGTAGTGTACATGGGTTTTAGCAAGGCTTTTGACAAGGTCCCGCATGGCAGACTGGTCAAAAAAGTACATGCCCATGGGATCCAAGGGAAAGTGGCAAGTTGGATCCAAAATTGGCTCAGTGGCAGGAAGCAAAGGATAATAGTCGACGGGTGTTTTTGTGACTGGAAAGACGTTTACAGTGGGGTCCTGCAGGGCTCAGTATTAGGTCCCTTGCTTTTTGTGGTATATATTAATGATTTGGACTTAAATGTAGGGGGCATGATTAAGAAATTTGCTGATGATACAAAAATTGGCCGTGTGGTTGATCGTGAGGAGGAAAGCTGTAGGCTGCAGGAAGATACCAATGGACTGGTCAGATGGGCAGAAAAGTGGTAAATGGAATTCAATCCAGAGAAATGTGAGCTAATGAATTTGGGGAGGGCAAACAAGGCAAGGGAATACACAATAAATGGGAGGATACTGAGAGGTGTACAGGAAGTGAGAGACTTGGAGTGCATGTCCACAAATCCCTGAAGGTAGCAGGACAGGTAGATAAGGTGGTTAAAAAGACATATAGAATACTTTCCTTTATTAGCCAAGGCATAGAATATCACAGCAGGGAGGTTATGCTGGAACTGTATAAAAGGCTAGTTAGGCCACAGCTTGAGTAGTGTGTACAATTCTGGTCACAACATTACAGGAAAGATGTGATTGCACTAGAGAGGGTACAGAGGAGATTTATTAGGATGTTGCCAGACTGGAGAATTTTAGCTATGAGGAAAGATTGGATAGACTGGGGTTGTTTTCCTTGGATCAGAGGAAGCTGGGGGGTGATTTAATTGAGGTGTACAAAATTATGAGGAGCCTAGATAGAGTGGATAAGAAGAACCTTAGCAGAGAGGTCAATAATCAGGGGGCATAGATTTAAAGTGATTGCTAGAAGGATTCGAGGGGAGCTGAGGAAAATTGTTTTCACCCAGAGGGTGGTAGAGGTCTGGAACTCACTGCCTGAAAGGGTGGTAGAGGCAGAAACCCTCAACTCATTTAAAAAGTACCTGGATGTGCACCTGAAGTGCCGTAACCTACATGGCTACGGATCAAGTGCTGGAAAGTGGGATTAGGCTGGGTGGCTCATTTTCGGCCGGCGCGGACACAATGGGCTGTATGGCCTGCTTCTGTGTCCTAAATTTTCTATGATTCTATGATAAACATCCTGAGACCTATCAGAGGGTTTAATAAACACCCTGGGACCTATCAGTGGGTTTAATAAACACCCTGGGACCTATCAGTGGGATGGTTAAACACACTGGATCCTTTCAGAGTGGTGGTAAAGCATATTGGGACCTGTTAGAGGGATGGTTAAACACACAGCGACCTAACAGAGGGATTGACAATCACACTGGAACCTAACAGAGGGATTGATAAACACAGTGAGCTTAATAATCTACTAACAAAATCATGTGATATATATTTTGGAAATGTATGATTCTTGAGAACGTGATTTTATTAGCAGTGGTGAAAAAATAGCTGCCATTCACAATGCATCTCCAATAATGATCCTTTAATTCTTCTCAAACAGTATGCAAGCCACTTACCTGATATAAATATTGAAAAGGTTACTAATCCAGCTATGGAGTGCACAACTTACCCAGGTGTCGTTCTTCATGTGTGAACCTCATTGATGTCCACAGATGTCTGCTTTCTATCAGGGATAGTTGGATAGGAATATCCCTGGCTGCTCCTTTTTCATCTTCCTGGCCCAAAGGTAAAGTGTAGTGCCCCGACCACCATCACAGCTGAGATCAGTTAACTGAGCACAGAACAGGAATTGAATCTGAGACCCCCCTGTTCTAAATGGCTCACCATCGCCTCCTAAGGCGCTTCAGGCCTGAAGCTAGTGGGACATGTGACTATGTCCTGCTCAGCTAATCAGATAACTCCAGCATTTCCAACAGGGTCAGTTTCTGTGCACCAGAGCAAATTTAAATCGTGCCCCAGTGCACTTTCAGCAGTGGGTGGTCTATGTAAGGGGGCAGGTCCTAGCCTGACCCCTCCTCACTGATGGATCTCACATGTATCTCACTCAATGTACCAAGTCCAATGCCAGGTCCTGACAGAGGTGGGAAAGCAGGATCTCCCACTCCCCTTGGCATCATTCACCTTGTCAGGATGAACAGAGCTTATACCTGTATCAGCCTTGGCTCAGTGGTAGCACTCTCACTCCTGAGTCAGAAAATCATGGGATCAAGCCCCACTCTGGAGTGGGAAATCCTGGAGTTAGCTCGTTAGCATAATGCTGAGCAGGACATAGACCTAGACATGACATGATCCAGTGGTGGAGAGCTTTGGGAACTATAGGTCCAAAGTCACCTGTTCCTCCCAAGCATGCTACACTTACCGCATTTCATGTCTCAAATTACTCACGTGCTGTATCCCAAATTGTTGACATTGGTCGCTTGCACGCAATGCCCAGATTGGCCATGATCTTTTTGAATGGCGGAGCAGGCTGGAGGAGCCCTATGGCCTATTCCTGCTCCTATTTCTTATGTTCTTATGCCAACATAGGAACAGGAGTAGGCCATTCAGCCCCTCGTGCCTGCTCCGCCATTTGATAAGATCTTGGCTGATCTGTAATCTAACTCCATATACCTGCCTTTGGCCCATATCCCTTAATACCTTTGGTTGCCAAAAAGCTATCTATCTCAGATTTAAATTTAGCAATTGAGGTAGTATCAATTGCCGTTTGCGGCATTGCCATTTAAGCATGCTGCTCTTGAAGAAGCCTTTTTGAACTGGAGAAATAGACTGATCTACGATATTACCCCCTGATTTGACAAGCACCTGATTTTTAACATCTTATTTATAGGCATGAACGTATTCACACAAAGAAAGGCCAACATATGAAGAATAACGCCATTTCAAATCTGGATAATATAGATGATCTGGCCACACTCGAAGTACTGGATGAAGTAAGAAAATTAAAATGTATTTATTTCTGTTTAGTCCAATGTGCTCGTGCTTCATTCAAAAGTAATTGACTACAGGTTCAAAGATTCTTTGGAAAAATGGAGTGACAAAGTAAGTTAAAATGAAGGGGGAAACATATCATTAGAACTTCTTTTTAGTGGCTGACTTTTAATTTCATAGCAACTTGATGATTTATTTGTACCATGATCATTTGTTGTCTCTTGATAGAATACAGTCACTGAGCAGCTGCAAAAACGTTACAGTGAGGACCAGATATATACCTACGTCGGAGACATCCTTATCGCTGTTAATCCATTCCAGAAACTGGATATCTATTCCTCAGAGGTTAGCTATTAATCATAGTAACTAAACAGTCACGATTCATCTTATCGCCTCACTTTGACTGTAATTCAGAACTGAACCAAATCTCAAATGTTTCACAATAATTTGATGTGACAATATTTTCCGAATATCTCATTAACAAAAAACTATTTTTGGATGAGTCATAAATGGAATTGTAATATTTATGCAGTTTGGAAATGATTTTCTACTTCTTTGATTCAGTTAAGAAGCTGTGAACTGCATGATAAAAACAGACGGCATCTTTCCCCTTGATATACACACCAGAAAAGAACATCAAGCCTACATTCTATTTCAAAGGTTTCAAATTCTAAATAGAATGGGATGATTTACAGAATATGACAGCAGCACAATTGATTGGTTTTGCTTTACAAGTCAATAAAATATCAAACAAATATCAGTTGGAAGAAGCACACATGCGGTTTACTTTTGAATTTCCATATTTAAATTACTGTTATTTGCTACTCGCATATTCAATTCATCATCGTTGTAAACGTCTTTTAAAAGATCAACTTAATATTACTTTCAGCTCAACTTCCCTGGGTACTTACATTTTTGATTTATTTTACTTAGAATTGATGCAGATGCAAATCCGTTCATGTTTATTAGCTGCAGATTTACACATTCCCCGTGTGACAGGAGAAGTATTATACAGCCACTAAAACCTGAATTGGAACTGAAATTGAAAATGATCATTTATCACATATCACCCAACATTACACTGATAGAGAGCCCAGTAGCCAAAATGATTGAATATTATCCTTCTGGCTAGAACCTCAGGCTCGATGTCTAAGCTCAATGTAAAAGGAAAGGTAAATAAGCCTGGAATTGATGTGGGGAGGAAGGGAGGAGTGGAATTGTCTCTTACTTTATTACTGAAGAAGCAGCATTGACAGCATTTGTGGCGATATCTGTCAGCTGAACATACTGCTCCTCTGGAGAAGTGATATGAAAATAATTGGGAGAAAAACGACACAATAATAAAAAAAATCTCCCACCACTCCCTCATATTCACCACACCATTTAGCATCCTATCATCTATATGTATCTGCAAAAACACTGGTAAAGGGCCACAAGAAACGTGCAGTTTCTGTGGTTTTGCTAGTTCCTGATGTGGATTCTTGAGGATGTAAAAGTCCTTTGGGCAGTAAATGGACAATGGCTGGTTCAGGAACGGTGAACTCACAGAGTGCACCCTTGCATTCTGGGAGCAGCCTCACAGAACTGGGGCAAGTAGCCCAAGCACCAGATTCAAAAGTCGCCAGATTCGCAGACTGCAAAATTTTACAAACTTTTCAATCATAGCGACCAGAGCAGTTTGTCCTTCCCTGGTATCTTGAAATAATCATTCGGCAATAGAAAGACAAACTTCTCTGACTGACACTGTATCAGGCATGGGGTCAGCTCTCCAAGTAGCTCTGAAGACAGGATTTGTGAATCCTTGAAAGGGAATGCAGTCATAAGGTTTGCCAGAAGGTGAGAATACCACTGAATCTAACCTCAGCCAGATAGTTGGCTATCTTCATCATCTGCAAACTGCATGGAACTTAATAGACAGGGCACTAAGTATCAGGTCAGGCTGTTGCCTGTGATGATCATTAGTCTATTACAGGAACAAGTAGAACACATTGAAGGATAGACATCACTGAGTGCCACTGATTGCCCCATTATCCAGTTCCTTCATTTATTGACCATGCACGGAATATGTGAAAGATTAGTCCATGACACCTTGGTTGAAAAAAAAATTACAATGCTCCAATTTCAGTTATGTTCATTTACCAATGAATTCATGGTGAAATAATCAGCCAGCTATAGGTGCTCACAAAACACACAGTGCCATTGAATGCTGCCATGAATATAAGGCTGTGCATTTCTTTGAGGTTTTAAAAGTCTGGAGGAGGTTTTGTTAGTGTTTTCTCTCCTTCATGGTGCAGCTCTACATCAGTGTTGGATGGAAGTTTGACATTCCAGGGTTAAAATTCCTCTGTGTGCTAATAATTTTAAATCACCAATTAACATGTTTGCATCAAATTCTTATTTGTGGTTTTTTAATAAAGATGTTGACCTGTTTATTTAAACTTCATTAAAATAGCAGACAAGGAAACTTGATGTGGACTGGAAGCTTCAACCCCTTGTAATCTCAACAAGCTAAGTGGACACAAAGGACAGTGTAGAGTCAAGACATGATGCTCTTCCACCTAAGGAGAAAATCCTCCATATGTTATAAATGATTCTCAGGGAAAACCAACAAGAGTGGAATTGGAATATTTTAATTGTAGCTGGTTGTCTCAGAGCCATATTTTCCTCTTTTGTCAAAATGCATTGGCCCAGAATTTGCTGGGAAAATGATGTCGAGTTTAACGTGCCTGCCATTTTTGAGAGTGTAAATAACCCAGCAATTTGTGGCAAGGAAGAGAAATGCTGAGAGTTGCAAATCGCCACAAATTGCTGGACGGTTTGAGCCGCTCCTCCATTAGCCTCGTGAAAATAAGTGTTCGTCGCCAACCTCCCCATGAGTTTCAAGAAATTGTTGCATTTGCGCTGTTAAAACAAATTAAACTTGCCGCAGAAAGTTAGCGCTGGTACTTAACGACGTAAGGACCCTTTAATGACGAGATTCTTGTTCCTGCAATGTTACTTAACCTCTCCAGCCTAGAAACGGAACAATTGAAACCTTGGAGTCTCATTCCTGCAGGCAGTAAATTGTTCCTAGAGGTTTTTTAAAATTTAAATTTTTAAATGTTTTTCTTACTTTTCCTTTTTGTCTCTTTTTACCCTGTCTCTTAATCCAATCTTTCTTTCCCTCTCTTTATTTCTATTTCTGTACCTAATTTGATTCGAAATCACGCTATTTCTTTCTCAGTCGTTCCTCTGTTTCTTTCTCTATCCTTAAATCTCATTGATTAAGGAGATGGACTGTTGGTCCCATCGTTCACCAAGGTCCCAGATGCCCTGTTGACCTCGCCATGCCATTATCAGTTCACACTTCCAGCAATTTGTGGAGCAAGAAATTTTTGAGTTGAAGGGTGAGGAAAAAGATCTAACAAATGGAGCACGCCATAAGATGCTCTGCTCCAACAAATTCTGGGCCATTAAATCTGATACTTTCTGATCTGTAAAGCTCATCCACCCACTGCCTTAACCCACTGGGCCATCAAGAGAGTCCAATCCATCTCTCTTAAAGGAGCAGGAGCAATGATGCTCACCTATCACCGTGTGGACTTTATTCCATTTATCTTATTCCCATTTCCCCAAATGTTAAGAATTGATTTAAAGCTAGAAAATGAATGAGCAGTGATGTTACACCAAATTTTCCAAATATGATATAGAAAGAATATTTAATCTAACACAATTGAACAAATTCTTGTCCTAAAGTCACTCTCATGACAATCACTAGTCTGTTTTGGTTGTTGTTCCCAAGGGAGCTAAAGTAAAATTCTGCAACAAAAATAAAACTGAGCCAGAAATGTCAACTTAACTATAAAGGCAAGTACTGGCTGAAATTACATCAGTAGGGCTAACGGGCTTATGGAGAATGGACGAGGAAATCGGGCGCAGTATAAAATAGGCTGCAGATTCACTATGAGCCCGTTTCACGCTACTGGCAAAGGCCAATTTCATTCCTATGTCGATTTGTAAGAACACCTGACTCTTGTGTATGGTGGTATGTATTGGATGGGTAAAAACCCTGGGGGGCAAGTTTAAAGGAATAGGCTGAATATGGAGGTTGCCATCACTAATATCATTGGGTACCTCCAAAATCTTAAGGCCAGCTCTGGATACTGTTACACCAAATGTGGCTGCACTGTGTAAACACACGTTTGCTATATCACAAGTAAGTTGACAACAATGTCTTGTACATGGTGTGACTTGTGACTGTAAAATTTCAATAAAAATACGATAAACTGAACTGTCATATTTCAAGAGGATACCTTTAGTTGAAGCATTGTTCAATGATCATAGAATCATACAGCATAGAAGAAGGCCTTTCGGCCCATCATGTCTTTGAAAGAGCTATCCATTTTTCCCACTCCCCTGTTCTCTTTCCATAGCCCTGCAACTTTTTTCCTTTTCAAGTATATGTTGGTATGAAAACGTCTTGTAATTCTAGGACAGCATCCCATGGTGCAGGATGTTGGAATTCCACCTCATCTACAGATCTGTCCTTCTGTGATGTTGGTGTGGAAGTCCCTCTGGTTATCCAGGCTAGAGATCGTACAGACTTTAGATGATTTTTACTCCCAGGCACTAGCAAAATGAACAAGGGGCCAAATCCCTGTTTCATGGTTCAAGTTATGCCCAATTTTGAAATCTAAGCTTAGGTGTCATTTGGGATGATGTGAAGGAGTCAGCCATGAGCCATTGTCTCAGGACATAGTCCCAGGCATTCAAAGTCTACCTGCAGTCAGTTATCCCATTCAAACGAACCAGATTAAGGATGAAGCAGGCATGTATTTATAGAATCATAGAATCTTACAGCACAGAAGGAGGCCACTCGGCCCATTATGCCTGTGCCGGCTCTTTGAAACAGCTGTCCAATTTAGTTCCATTTCCCAGCTTTTTCCCCATAACCCTGCAAATTAGTCCTCTTCAAGGATTGACCATGGGTATTTTGTAGCCCTGTGGCAGATTATTTTGCTGGGCAGTACTGACCACCTGCATGATGAGGAAGTAGGAGTTTTGTGGTTGCTTTCCTATCAGATTGACTGATGGCTCCTGTTTGTCTTTGCAGGTACACTACACCACACTCTTGCAATGACATCAGATCTTTGCTGTGTAGTCAGCTGCTTCTCTGTACTTTGGGAGAAGTGAATGAACCTGCCACCCTTGTAGAGTGCTGCATTTATCACCTGCTGAGTGAAACTGGACATGGTGTCATGATCAATGTCACTATAATGTCCTTCTGGAGCCTGAAAAGTTCCTGTGGCAAAGCATCTATGATTGCTGTGACTATTGAATCCACAGGCATGACAATTGGCGTCTCCGAAACTCCCCTCAAGCCTGAAACCAACATTTGGCATGGCTCCAAGATTACCTCACTGGTCAGCCTCCACCTCTGTAACAAATCATCCTCAGCCTACAAAACTTTGACCTCAAAAAGGCCATGTGACAGGGAGCCTCGTCCTCTCTGCTCACATCTCCCACTTTTCTTCCTCTTACTCAGACAGAATAGCAGCTACTCTCACATTAAAGAATATTGTGGAAATAGTTCACAACACTTCCAGGATTAGTTTTAACAGGTGCTAATAAAAGCTGGTCAGAATTGGAATCATAGGGACCAATAATGTGATGACAGGTGCTCAAAACACCACAATGTCCAGGTGATAGGGCCCAATATTATCAGGCAGAAAGGCCTGAGGCCTCCTCCATACAAGTAGGCTCAGCACACCCCAGTGTGGCAAACAGCATCTGGGAACCAGATAATATAATATTTAAATTAGATAATATTTAAAGATAATATTTAAATTAGGGATAAAAAAGATAATATTTAAATTAGGGGAACTCCCCATAATGTGACTGGAGTGCTTGAGCAGCCTGACACTGTATTGTCTTATCCCAGTGACCTAGTTGACAAGAGACATAACCTCTGACAATTGAGTGATGGTTGGAAGGGGAGTTTACATTTTCCATGGCAACCTAGTGATAAGAGGATGTATTCACTGGTTCTTGATTGGCTAATAGTGGGTGAAGGGGCTGAGTCTATGTTTACTGGCAGCCCAGTGGTGATGGGAGGAATGGGGAATATGTCTGTATTCCTAGAAAAGTTAGGAATAGTGTTGGAGCATATGTTTGTGTTCTCTTGTCTCTAGAGAAGTTTTGGCATGTGAGTCCAGATTCAGTTCATCCAATATTAAGATAGGCCAAAAACTTTTGACTGTAAAGTAGACCCCCACCTGCCTGGGGGTGGGCGGCCCTCCCGTGCCTATTTTGAGGTACGTTACAATAGTAGGGGTGCTGGAACACATTGGGAATATGGCTCCGCGCCCCCCCCACCCCCATCTTAACTTCCCGCCCGTATTGTTCCCGTTGGGCGGGGGGGTTAAAGTCAACCCCGATGTGTTCCTGTTTCTTGATTAGCTAGTAGTGGGGGAAGGGAATAAGTCTATATTTATGGCAACCTAGTAGTGGTGGGAGGATAGAGGCATGTCTCTGTATTCCTAGGAATAGTGTTGGAACATATGTCCGTGTTTTCTAGTAATGGGAATGAAGGAGCTAGTATTGTTTTCAGAAACTACACAACACAAGCTCAGTTCTCATTTACATTATGTATTTACTGAGGAAATTTGCATCTATTCAATTTTCAACTCATTTGCATCAATTACAGCAAAATAATCATCTGATCACCTGCATGTTGCAGGGATCATTCCATTCCTAGTATCACCAGGGAAACACATTACTGACAATTATCATGTCATTATACCGAAGCTAATTTCTATTTTGTTGTTAACAGCATTCCAAGCTGTACATTGGTGCAAAGTGCACTGCCAATCCGCCTCACATCTTTGCTGTGGCAGACGTTGCCTTCCAGGCTATGGTCACTTACAACTCAGATCAGGTACCTGTGATTCCACACCAAATACACTTTACGTCATTTCCCATTTTCAATTCTCTTCCTGCAGTTTGTGATTTCAGTAAGTGGGTGTGGTGACTAATGTGTGTTCTTTATCTGTGTCAGTGCATTGTGATCAGTGGAGAAAGTGGTGCTGGGAAGACTGAAAGTACCCACTTCTTAGTCCAGCAACTCACTGTCCTTGGAAAGGTACTGTACTATCTCAACAATGCGCATCTAACACTTATATGGCGGCAATTTTAACCTAACCCACCCGTCGGGAAACCCATGGGATCGGGTGCAACATTGGTTTTATACCCCGCCGATTTTACTCTTCATTGAAGTCAACAGGGAGTAATATTGGGCGTGGTGTAAAACCAGCATTCCGTCCAATCCCATGGGTTTCCCACCCAGTGAGTTAGGATAAGATTACCCCCTTAGTCTCAAATCCTCTTCTGAATTTTAATCTGTTCTGTATGCTGTACTTTTTAATGTTACTTTTACATATAATTGTACTGGTTGACTCCAGATAAACAAATATCATATCTAAGCACAGAATCTTTTCTTGCTCATTCCTGTTACGTAGAATTCTTGATTCAAACATACTGATAGCTCATATGCAGAACTGAAATGTATTTTTCATTCCAATTGTACAGAATTCCTGATTTAAGCATAGTTGTGATCCCAAACATAGAGTAGCAATGCATCAAAGAGTCCCATTCACTCCTGTTTTACTAAATACTTCATTCAATGATGACTCAAGTGTAACATTTATTGGCAAGCGGCAATGCTTTTACCAGGATTTGTTGTACATACAATAACATTCTAACCACAACACAAATCCTAGAAACATTATTAGCGACTGGATGGATGATACAATTTCTGTTTGACCATCATTACAATCCTTTGTGTGTGGCTGCATTGTTGCTTTGTTAACTCTGTACTGAACTGCTGGTTTGTAAGCAGGGATGAATTTCAGTGGGGGGGGGGGGGGGGGGAATCTCCTGATCGTCCACTGTAATTTCAGCAAAAGAGCCATGGAAACCCCAGACAAAGAGCGTTAAACATCATAGCAGTGTTACCACAAAGATTTCTATATACTTCGACAGTTTAAACCATGATCTTAATTACAGCTAACAACTCTTCAGGTCCCATCAAAGAAAACAAAAAATGATATTGAGTTTTCTGTGAGAGACTAATGTTTGCAAAAAATGATTCTCCCAATTCTACCCCTCTTTCTCCCCAATTTTCTTCCCCTTTTCATACTTCTCTCCTGAAGCCAACTGACTCCCGCCGGAGTGTGTTTCCACAGGTGCTGGCAACCCTCTGGGACCTCACCCCAATGGCCATACGTGAACCCCAGACAGAGAAAGAATGAGGGATATTTTATCTCGAGGGGCAATGCAGCCAAACTCAAACCTGTCCTCGTGCTGGTGACCAACATATTAACCTTCAAGCAGAGGTCAATAGGTAACAACCATCTTCAGCCAGAAGTGCCGAGTGGATAATCCATCTCAGCCTCCTCCCGATATCCCCACCATCACGGAAGCCAGTCTTCGGCCAATTCGATTCACTCCACGTGATATCAAGAAACGGCTGAGTGCACTGGATACAGCAAAGGCTATGGGCCCCGACAACATCCCAGCTGTAGTGCTGAAGACTTGTGCTCCAGAACTAGCTGCGCCTCTAGCCAAGCTGTTCCAGTACAGCTACAACACTGGCATCCACCCGACAATGTGGAAAATTGCCCACGTATGTCCTGTCCACAAAAAGCAGGACAAATCCAATCCGGCCAATTACCGCCCCATCAGTCTACTCTCAATCATCAGCAAAGTGATGGAAGGTGTCGTCGACAGTGCTATCAAGCAGCACTTACTCACCAATAACCTGCTCACCGATGCTCAGTTTGGGTTCCGCCAGGACCACTCGGCTCCAGACCTCATTACAGCCTTGGTCCAAACATGGACAAAAGAGCTGAATTCCAGAGGTGAGGTGAGAGTGACTGCCCTTGACATCAAGGCAGCATTTGACCGAGTGTGGCACCAAGGAGCCCTAGTAAAATTGAAGTCAATGGGAATCAGGGGGAAAACTCTCCAGTGGCTAGCACAAAGGAAGATGGTAGTGGTTGTTGGAGGCCAAGCATCTCAGCCCCAGGGCATTGCTGCAGGAGTTCCTCAGGGCAGTGTCCTAGGCCCAACCATCTTCAGCTGCTTCATCAATGACCTTCCCTCCATCATAAGGTCAGAAATGGGGATGTTCGCTGATGACTGCACAGTGTTCAGTTCCATTTGCAACCCCTCAGATAATGAAGCAGTCCGAGCCCGCATGCAGCAAGACCTGGACAACATCCAGACTTGGGCTGATAAGTGGCAAGTAACATTCGCGCCAGATAAGTGCCAGGCAATGACCATCTCCAACAAGAGAGAGTCTAACCACCTCCCCTTGACATTCAACGGCATTACCATCGCCGAATCCCCCACCATCAACATCCTGGGGGTCACCATTGACCAGAAACTTAACTGGACCAGCCATATAAATACTGTGGCTACGAGAGCAGGTCAGAGGCTGGGTATTCTGCGGCGAGTGACTCACCTCCTGACTCCCCAAAGCCTTTCCACCATCTACAAGGCACAAGTCAGGAGTGTGATGGAATACTCTCCACTTGCCTGGATGAGTGCAGCTCCAACAACACTCAAGAAGCTCGACACCATCCAAGATAAAGCAGCCCGCTTGATTGGCACCCCATCCACCACCCTAAACATTCACTCCCTTCACCACCGGCGCACTGTGGCTGCAGTGTGCACCATCCACAGGATGCACTGCAGCAACTCGCCAAGGCTTCTTCGACAGCACCTCCCAAACCCGCGACCTCTACCACCTAGAAGGACAAGGGCAGCAGGCGCATGGGAACAACACCACCTGCACGTTCCCCTCCAAGTCACACACCATCCCGACTTGGAAATATATCGCCGTTCCTTCATTGTCGCTGGGTCAAAATCCTGGAACTCCCTTCCTAACAGCACTGTGGGAGAACCGTCACCACACGGACTGCAGCGGTTCAAGAAGGCGGCTCACCACCACCTTCTCGAGGGCAATTAGGGATGGGCAATAAATGCCGGCCTTGCCAGCGACGCCCACATCCCGTGAACGAATAAAAAAAAAAAAAAAAACCTCACTATGATGCCCTTACTGCTGCTCTGACTGAGATCAACTAGCTGAACCTGGAACCCCTTCCCTGTTGCAGTCTGCGTGCCTCGGTTCTACACTGGGAATTGCATTTAGCCATTAGTGAGCCCCAATATGTACTTTTTATTATTATTACGCACCTGTGAAGCACCTTGGGACATTTTCAACACTAAAGAATGAATGCGACTTATTGTTTTTATAAAATAGGCAGTGGCTCCAGCTGTTACTTGAATTCCACTTTATGTTTCTTTTAAAAGTTGGTTGGATGCCTTTCAAAAATACTCCACTTCTTGGGAGGAGAAATGAGCAAGAATACCTATCCCACCTCAGGAATTGTGCCTCCTGTTGAATGAGATGGAACAGCATGAAAAGGTGACTGGAGAGAAGCCCATGTTCTGGACCATCCTTACCTGAAAGAGGATGGTGTGAAGGTTGAGGGTCAGCAAAAGGGGACAAACAAAAACAGAGGTTAAAGATGATCTTAGATCATGTTTCTTTTTCAAGTTTGTTCTTTTCATCAAAATAATTGACTTTTATTTTACAGGCCAATAACAGGACCCTGCAGGAGAAGATTCTCCAGGTAAACAACTTGCTAGAAGCATTTGGAAATGCCTGCACAGTAATCAACAATAACTCCAGCAGGTTTGGCAAGTACTTGGAAATGAGGTTTACCAGCGGAGGGACAGTTGTGGGGGCTCAGATCTCAGAATACCTGCTCGAGAAGTCAAGAGTCATCCACCAGGCTCCGTAAGTAAAGAAGGAAACTTTTGCCACTGTTTCAAATCAGCTTTCAGCATGTGCAGACCTCATCCAAAAATATTCACAGGATAATGAGTGGCGGTAGCACAGTTGATAGATTCAGATGACAGGGTGAGTTGCTATGTTATTATTTTGACAAAAACACAATGTTCTTGTTATCTTACAGAGGAGAGAAAAACTTCCATATTTTCTACTATCTCTATGCTGGCCTGGCACAGAAGAACAAACTAGCTCATTATAAGTTGTCCAAAAGTCAAGCTCCAAGGTAATTTTGCATTTTTACAGACTACAGCACTGAGTTTGGTTTGACATATTCTTCTCGCAGTAGTGGAGTCTGACCTACAATGAGAACTTGGTGCTGGATTTTGTTGGTACAGTGGTTCTGATCTTTTTAAGGGGGAAATAAGCAACCCAGGGTCTATTTTGTCTTTTGAGTGGCCGACTGGTGGAGTGTACTTTTGGTCGCCCGTTCCCGCGGCTCTGGCCTCATTCACATTCGCCAGACGAGCTGTACGGCGCCAAACAGCCGTCCCGACCCAACTCACCAGATTCAGCATAGGAAAACAGGCCGGAGCTGCTGCCAGGAAGGAAAGTCGTGGCGGGGTGACGCGATCATGGAGGGTGGGGGTCCTGGGACGGCAGCGGACCAGATTAATTTTGTGGGCCTCGGAGGTACATTCCTGCTTCACTGTGTCTTTCAGTGCTGATGTTTGATGTGCCAGTGTGGAGCTGAATAACTGGTCACATGAAACCACTCAGATGATGCTCTGAATGAGAAATAGTTCCGTCACACCAGAGTTACCACATATATTGAGAGACCAGAGTCATCATGCAATGTATTTACACTAATACATGCACTTCTGCAATTTTGACTCATGTTTCTGTTTATGTGCTCCATTGCCTAGGTTGGTATCAATTTTGATAATTATCAACTTTTGAAATCTTGTAGGTACCTTCAGCAGGAGAAAATTACAATGATGGAAGAGATTGTAAACAACCCTTTCTACAAGGCCCAATTTGAAGCCCTTGAACAGTGCTTCAAAGTCATTGGTTTCACCCTAGAGGTAAGTCTGCATCATTTCCCTTGAAAACATTATGGCACTGTCACTGCATCTTTTGATGAGCTTACACATTTTATAATCTTATTTGATGAACATATGGAATGGACTCCCAGATAGAATAGTGGAGTCATAAATCCTAGAACCATTTGGGGAATAATTAGATGCTGAAATGGGGGAGCCATTAGGGTCTTTCTGTAGGTAACAGGTATGCCTGCAACATATTTTGTGGAGCACTTCACATTTTTTCTCTCGCTTGACATTACTACTGATTGTTGCACAGCATTTCTACAGAGAAGGTGCTGAAAAGATTTATGAGGATGATACCAGAACTGAGAGGATATACTTATCAGGAAAGGCTGAAACAGGCTGGGGCTCTTTTCTCTAAAAAGAAGGCTGAGGGGTGACCTGATAAGGATCTTTAAGATTATGAAGGGTTTGATTGGGTAGACATGGGGAAGATGTTTCCACTTGTGGGGGAGACCAGAACTAGGGGTCATAAATATAAGAGTCGCCAATAAATCCAATAGGGAATTCAGGAGAAACTTCTTCACCCAGAGTGGTAAGAATGTGGAACGTGCTATCACAAGGAGTAGTTGAGGTGATTAGAATAGATGCATTTAAGGGAAAGCTAAGTAAACACATGAGGGAGAAAGGAATAGAATGGTATGCTGATAGGGTTAGATGAAGTAGGGTGAGAGGAGGCTCATGTGGAGCATAAACACCGGCATGGACCTGCTGGGACAAATGGCCTGTTTCTGTGCTGTATATTCTATGTAATTCCACGTAATTCTATCAGCCACTTATTTTTTTTAAACTGACAATTTTTTTTTATTATTCATTCTCAGGATGTTAGGCATCACTGGCAAAGTTGATATTTATTATCCATCCCTCGTTACCCTGAGAAAGTGGTGGTGGGCCTTCTTTTTGAACCACTGTGGGTAGTGGGTTGATATAACCGAGTGGCTTGCTAAGTACCTCCCTGTTCATATATTGATTGAGAGATATTAGATGAGAGAAACCATAAAAAACTGCTGCAATATAGAGAATTTTACAAAGGTAATGGGGTAGAAATTGGCCCTTTTTGCACCCGTTTTACATACATTAAACAGGCACAGAGGGCCAGTTTTGGGGGCCAATGTCCTGCGCCCCATGGACGCCTGAAAGATGTCCAATCCAATATCGGGTCGGGCCATTTTTCAGGCGTCTGGGGTAGCCATTTAGAACGGGGATTACATATGCTAATGAGGAGCCGAACAATTATTTTAGGATCCCTCAGGGAAATTGGGTTAAGGGGCCTGCTCCACTCAGGTTTTCCAAGCGTGGATGCAGCCTAGCAAATGGCCATCGCCAAAATGGTGGCATTATGCACAAATAATGCAAAGATGCAACACAACACAATTTATATATTGGATGCACACTGTGCCTATAGGGCTTCAAGCTATCCTTGCCCCATAAAGAAAGGTCATCTAATTCCAATATTTAGATTGCACTACCAGCGCTTAATCTGCATGACGCACTGGGAGAGTACCAAGGCTGCAGAAACCGATTACAACTGTGAAGGGCTGCCAACTGTCCTTAACACACTGTCAGATACACAAATCACTAAAAGTAGCGACGCAGGTTAATAAGGCCGTAAAAGCAGTAAACAAAATTCTGGGATTCATTTCTAGAGGGACAGAATTGAAGAGCAGAGAAGTTACGTTAAACTTTTATAGAACCTTGGTTAGACCACACTTGGAGTACTGTGCACAGTTCTGGTCTCCAGATTATAAAATGGATATAGAGGGCTTGGAAAAGGTGCAAAAAAGATTCACAAGGATGATACCAGAACTGAGAGGATATATTTCTCAGGAAAAGCTGAACAGGCTGGGGCTCTTTTCTCTAGAAAAGAGAAGGCTGAGGGGTGGCTTAATAAAGGTCTTTAAAATTATGAAGGGGTTTGATAGGGTAGACATAGAGACGATGTTTCTACTTGTGGGGGAGACCAAATCTAGGGGCCATAAATATAAGACAGTCACTAATAAATTCCATAGACAATTCACGAGAAACTTCTTTACTCATAGAGTGGTAAGAATGTGAAACTCACTACCACAAGGAGTAATTGAGGTGACTAGCATAGATGCATTTAAGGGGAAGCTAGATGAGGGAGAACAATATAGAAGGCTATCCTGACAGAGTTAGATGAAGAGGGATGGAAGGAGGCTCGTGTGGATCATAAATGCTGGCATAGACCAGTTGGGCCGAATGGCATGTTGCTGTGCTGTAAATTCTATGTACCACTGTGCCTATTTTTTGCACAAAGCTTAGCTGAGGAAGCTGGTGCCATTTGCAGATCATTGAAGGTCATGATGCAGGAGATTCTGCAATGAAGGGTGGTCCATTGTAGGGTTAAAATGGGCCAGTCGTGTCTGGTCTCCCTTGAAGCGGCTATTTCAAATGGGACCTGAGCTGCTAGAGTATTTCTCAGGCATTCCAAATGCATAATGGGGCTTCCCCCTCATTTACATTGAACTTGGTGCCTTGATGAGTCTTCCAGCCCAAATGGAGTGAAGAGTAGGCCTCAGGCCTCTGTGCCTGATAACATCTTGTTTGTAAACAGGTGGAAAAAAAATTGCCAGGTGACTTTTTGTGAAGACAGTGGAGTAGATCTTGACTTTATGTGATAGTGTAAAAACAGGTGACAGTGAGTCGGCTGTCCATTTTACATCTCTCCCGATTTTTATTTCCAGTGTGTCTTATTTACCAATGATTGAATAGTAAAAACGAATTAACTTTAATCATGTATGCACAAAGATACTTCCTGAATACACTAAAATTCTTTAAATTAATATCCTTCCCACAGGAGCTGGGGAATGTATACAGCATTCTGGCAGCCATCTTGAATGTTGGTAACATTGAGTTTACCTCAGTTGTAACAGAGCACCAGACTGACAAAAGCAATATTGTTAATTTTGGGGTGCTTGAAAATGGTAAGTTATCATTAACAACGTCCTTTTCTGCAGTACTCTTCACATCCATTATATTATGCAAGTTATGCTGGTAACCTAGTAAACAGCAGAGTAAATTCAGCGAGAATTCCCAGTGTGGAGCCTCACCTGTTGGGAGGAGGGGTCACTCACTCATAGGAATCAGGGATCAGAGAGTTGGATGCAGAGGTTAGCGCAGCTGATTGTGGTCCTCCTGATGTCAGATCATTAAAATCAAGAGAGCAATACAAATTGGTTCCTGCCAGAAGTGCAGTCTACTCGATTTATCCTAGCATTTTCTCATTCTGCAGATTTTCAGCACATCTACAGTGAATTTTGAATATTTTTGGTTTGATTGCACAGCCCTGAATTTCAGGGGGGTTCTCGCGATCGCCTGCTGTAACTTCGGTGGAAGATCGATGAAACTACAGTGAAACCGCGTAGGTCACTTTTTGGCCATTTACGCCATTTATCCTGAGTTTTTACCATTCTCCCTCCCGAGAACTCCTGCCGAGATTCCAGATGCATATCTTTTGCCATTTCCTTCAGACTTTGAACTGGATAAATATAGGGCAGAATTTTTCAATTGCATAATATCCTTTGGTTCAGGTGTTAACGCAAAAGTCCTGGCTCCAGCATAGGAGCAGTTCTCCTTTGCTCTCCCCCACTTAGGAGGAAGGAAGCTCCTACTAGGCAGTGACAGAATTCCATTAGTGTGGATCATGAGCTGAAGGTCCATTTGCCAATCTTCCACATTTTTCTTTGCTCCAAAAGTGACAATGATGATGACCTCCTTCTTTAACCTGAACCATACCTTTTCATCTGTATTAAAGTAGATTTGTACCTGTTATACTCCAGATTACATTAATCTGTATTTGGTTTTGTGCTTCTTTTTTATTTTTGGTGAATGTGTTTTGTGCTTGTCAGGGCAACGGATGCCAGCACTGGAGAGTGGAATGCTTTCCATTTCAAGCACCCAGTGTTAGCATCAAGCACTCTCAAGTCAAGTACTTCTACAACAAGAACTGGCATTTATATAACGCCTTTAAGGTAGTAAATCGTCCCAAGGCGCTTCTATTCAGCTCTAACAACGGGGCTGAAATTCCTTGATGGTTCTGCTGGTCTCCTGAGGTAACTCTGGCAGGAGACTGGAGGAAAGTTGTGGACATCTGTTTACTCCTGGTCACCGCTAATTTAAGGAGTTTCCAACATGCCTTGAAAGGGGCGAAACCTCCTCCCAACCCTTACACAGTAATACATAGAAGTTACAACATGGAAACAGACCCATGTGGCCCAACCAGTCCATGTCACTGTTTACCCTCCATGTGAACAAACAGTCCGAATCACATTTACCCATTCTGTTTCCATATCCCTTTAACCCCTTTTCCTTCATTCACCAATCTTTAATGTTGGCATTTTTTATGCATCAACCATTAACCCTGGAAGTTAATTCCACAGCCTCACAAATCTCCTGCCCTCTGTTCTAAATCTCTTACATTTAATCTTGTACCAATGGCCCTTCATTCTAGACACCTCAATCACTGGAAACAGTCTGGTTCTACTTACCCTGTCCCATCCTTTCATATTTCATAAATTTTAAATCACATTGCCTCATAATCTGCATTGTTCTAATGAAAAAAGCCCCAATTTTTCAAGACTTTCTTCGTATTTGCATTTGCTCATAGCAGGCACCATCCTAGTGAATCTGTGTTGTATCCTCTTTAAAGCTTCAATATCCTTCCTGTATTGTGCAGCCCAAAACTACACAGAGTACTCTAACTGAGGTAATTTTAAGGTTTTATATAGGCTCATCATTACCTCTTGGCTTTTATATTCTATACCTCTAAACCTAGAACTCCATAACCTTTTTTTACGGCCTTATTAACCTTATGTGCTGCCTTTAATGCCCCCAAATCTTTCTACTTTTCCATAGCACCGAGCCGACTTCCAAAATGTATCATCTCACACTTACTGGTGAGGTCCAGGTGAGGGAAGTGGATTGGACCCCCAAAGAAAGGAAACATATATAAAAATATTCTTGCTGATTGACTCCCTCTTACTCAGAGGGCCGAGGAAGATATGGCTGGGTTCAGGAGAGTCTCCTGCACAACATCCCTCCCTCCTCCTAATCACTAGGATTGTATCCCAAGGAATCTCGGTTCCAATGTGTCTTAGTTTATACCTCAATAAAACGGTTCCAAACCCATCTTCCACAGTTTTAATGACCTCACATTTGGGAGCATCGCAAATCAGGTACACAGACCTCCATGCCCAGTTCTCTGATCTGTGCTCCAGTTGAGCAAGGCTCCACACCAGGAGTGTAGCCTCGCTGAATTTACCCTTAGATGCCATGATGCAAGAGCTAATCTACTAAAGGGATGAACTTGCTGGGTTGACTGGACTTTTCTGATTGCTGATTTTTATTATGATCTTATGTTCTAGGACTGATTGGTACAGTCTCAGCACACTCTGCTTATAGCTGTCTAATTGCTGCCTAATTTTGGTTCTGCGGGCAGAGGGTTACTGTCTGTCGTTGGATGGAATCAGAGCAGTTGTTTGAAAATATTAAACAATAATGTCAGAACATTTTTTTTTACATTTTGCATTTCACACTAAAGCTCAATTTAAACTATACAACATATGGCTGAGTTTGTTCCCGGTAATTAACTCTAGATTATTGCTCAGTACATGTGCAGAGATTTCATCACAACTATTAATCTTTGAATGTGGCATTCATGTCTCAGCTAAATGGACTGTGTCCTTCATAATATCTACCACTGACAAAATAAAAGCAAAATGGAAGGAAGCACTTATTATAGATGCTGCAGTATTTATTATGAAAAGAAACATAGCCATAAAGGAATGAATTCAACAACAACTTACATTTATAACTAAAGTCTGTTAAGAAAGAATAAGATCTCTGTGTTATAGTACGTAATTCTCTTAAGATTCACGACCAGTGCTGTGAAGCGATAGCCAAAGCAAATAAACTATTAGATTTCATTGCCAGGACGATTCAATATAAAACAAAACGCACTGGGAGCAATTGGTGGAAACTGCCTGCCTGGTGGAAACTAGGTGAGCAGGCAGTTAAAATTGCCTTGGGGATTCACCCGCCAACATTCCACTTGCTTCCAGCAGGCAGGAAGGACTCTGGCGCCCAACTGCTATTTCAACCAGAGGCCTGAGCGGGAAGCTTTCCCGCCAGGTTAAGCTAGCGGTGAGAAGAGCCAGGGCCAGGAGAGGCCAAAACAGGTAAATATTGTTAACTTTTTTTTTGCTGTCCTTGAGGGGCCAAGAGGAAGAGGAGTGCTCTTCCGGGCCCCACAAGGAAAGTTTGGACCTCCTCTGCCCTGGGCTCCCCCTCTCCAATCGTGAGGCCCTACCGATACCCTCTTTCTGTGACTTAGCTAAGTGGCGGGGGCCGTTCCTTTGGCCTCCAGCTGCCCGACATTGCACTCCCGCCTCCGGCCAACTGCCGCAACCCACCGGCTTCGGCCCCAGCCTCATGCTGCCGAGGTCAGGATGGTTTGCCACTTGCCTCAGCCTTCGCCCACAAGATTCCTGCCCAGAATTAAAATTGGGACTATCATTTTGTCCTTGTATAAGACTTTGGTTAGGCCTCACTTAGAATACTGTGTCAGTTATGGACTCTCACATGGTGGTGATATAGAGGCTTTGAAAAGGTTCAAAAGAGGGCCACAAGAATAATATCTTGCTTAAAACATCTCACTTACCCAAAATTACAGAGAGATATAAATAGATTAAGTGAATGGGCAAAACTGTGGCAAATGGATGTCGACGTAGGCAAGTGTGAGGTCATCTACTTTGGACCTAAAAAGGTTAGATCAGAGTACTTTCTAAATAGTGAAAAGCTCAAAATCGTGGACGTCCAAAGAGACTTAGGGACCCATATGCATAGATCATTAAAATGTCATAAACAGGTACAGAAAATAATCAAAAAGGCTAATGGAATGCTAGCCTTTATATCTAGAGGACTAGAATACAAGGGGGTAGAAATTATGCTACAGCTATACAAAGCCCTGGTTAGACCACACCTGGAGTACTGTGTTCAGTTCTGAGCACCGCACCGTAGGAAGGATATATTGGCCTTGGAGGGAGCAGCATAGATTTACTAGAATGATACCTGGACTCTAAGGGTTAAATTGCAAGGAGACATTACAAAAACTAAGATTGTATTCCCTGGAGTTTAGAAGATTGAGGGGTGATTTGATCAAGGTTTTCGGGATATTGGGGGGAACTGGTAGGGTAGATAGAGAGAGGCTGTTTCCGCTGGTTGGGGAGTCTAGGACTGGGGGACATGGCATGAGAATTAGAGGCAGGACTTTCGGGGGTGAGGTTGGGAGGCACTTCTACATACAAAGGTTGGTAGAGGTTTGGAGCTCTCTTCCGCAAACAGCAGTTGATGTTAGCTCAATTGTTAATTTTGGATCTGAGATTGATAGATTTATGTTAACCGGGAGTATTGGGGATGTGGGGCTAAGGCAGGTATATAGAGTTGGGTCGCAGATCAGCCATGGTCTCATTGAATGGCGGAACAGGCTGGAGGGGCTAAATTGCCTACTCCTGTTCCTATAGGCTTAAAAAGCTGTGTCTATTTACTCTAGAGAGGCGTAGGGTTCGGTGGGATCTGATAGAGGAGTTTAAAATAATGAAGAGTCTAGACTGTGCTCATGTGCCTAAGTTACTTATGGGCAGAACTAGTTCAGATGTCAGAAGGGTCTTCTTTTCCCAGGGAATAGTAGACCTGTGGAACAAGTTGCCGGTTCCTGCAGTGAGTGTGGATTCACTGCATACCTTCAAAAAAGAGCTGGACCAGTGCCTGGCTGGGGTGGAATTCATGGCATACAAATGGTAGATGGAGTACTAAGTAAGATAAATCATGGTCAACATGGTCTCTTGGACTAGTTTTGATCACCAAGGGAGGTGGGGGGGGGGGGGGTCGGAGAGGAATTTTACAATGTTTTTTTCGCCTTGGGTTTTTAATCTTTTTTTTGCCTCTCTCAGGAGATCACGTGGCTGCTGGTGGTAAATGGTTGTTGGGGGAGGGTTTAAACTAATTTGGCAGGGGGATGGGCACCAGGTTGAAACATTAGAGAGGAGAAACAAGATGCATTGAGGACTGGGAAGGACAAGTTGTACTGGAGTAAAGAATAGTTCAGAAATAGGAGGGATCAGACGGGGCAAATGCGAGGCAATCTAAGATGAGTTTAGAGTGCATGTGCGTAAATGCATGTAGCGCGCGCGGTAAATAAGGTTGGTGAGCTGCAGGCACAAGTTACCACATGACATAGTGGCAATAACCGAGACCTGGCTCAAAGAAGGGGAGGATTGGGTACTTAATATTCCTGGCTACAGGGTATGCAGGAAAGATAGGGAAGGAAAGAAAGGAGTGGCAGTACTGATCAAAGAAACTATTATAGCATTGGAAAGGGATGATGTAGTTGAGGGGTCAAAGACAGGATCTATTTGGTTAGAACTAAGGAACAATAGAGTAATTGAACAATGGGAGGCCTTCATGGAGGAGTTGGTTCAGGTGCAGAGCAGACACATTCCTACAGGAGGGTGGGGAAGGAAGGGCATCCAAAGTTAGAGCTCCCTGGATGACTAAAGATATAGAGATTAAAATGAAATATTGTAAACAATTTTACAACACCAAGTTATAGTCCAGCGATTTTTATTTGAAATCTACAAGCTTTCGGAGGCTTCCTCCCTCCTCAGGTAAATGTCAGGAGCTCCTTGAAGCCTACGCATTTATAAATCACAGAACAATACATGGTGTTTACAGACTGCCCCTGCAACTGCCCGTTGCCAAGGCAATCACCGTGTTCAGACAGAGAGGTGTCACCTACAGAACCCCCGAATACACATTCAACAAAAAAACAAACAGGAAAAAAAACCAGAGAGAGAGGCAGAAACATCCGGAAGGCAGAGAAAGCCAGCAAATGACCCATTATATTAAAAACAGATAGCTTTTGTTCGCTGGTGGGGTAACGTGTAGCGTGACATGAACCCAAGATCCCGGTTGAGGCCGTCCTCATGCGTGCGGAACTTGGCTATCAATTTCTGCTCGACGATTTTGCGTTGTCGTGTGTCTCGAAGGCCGCCTTGGAGAACGCTTACCCGAAGATCGGTGGCTGAATGTCCCTGACTGCTGAAGTGTTCCTCGACTGGGAGGGAACCCTCCTGTCTGGCGATTGTTGCGCGGTGTCCGTTCATCCGTTGTCACAGTGTCTGCACGGTCTCGCCAATGTACCATGCTCCGGGGCATCCTTTCCTGCAACGTATGAGGTAGACAACGTTGGCCGAGTCACAGGAGTATGAACCATGCACCTGGTGGGTGGTGTCCTCTCGTGTGATGGTGGTATCTGTGTCGATGATCTGGCATGTCTTGCAGAGGTTACCGTGGCAGGGTTGTGTGGTGTCATGGACACTGTTCTCCTGAAAGCTGGGTAATTTGCTGCGAACGATAGTCTGTTTGAGGTTGGGTGGCTGTTTAAAGGCGAGTAGTGGAGGTATGGGGAAGGCCATAGCGAGATGTTCGTCGTCATTGATGACATGTTGAAATGAAATAGATAAAGGAGGCTTCTGACGAATGTAAGGTTCATAATACAGTAGAGAACCAGGCTGAATACAGAAAGTACAGAGGAGATCTAAAAAAGGGAATGAGGGAGTATGAGAATAGATTGGTGGCTAACATAAAAGGGAACCCAAGAGTCTTTTATAAATATATAAATAGTAAAAGAGTAGTCAAAGGATGTGTGAGACCAATTAGGGATAAAAAAAGAGATCTTCTTTTGCAGGCAGAAGGCATGGCTGAGGTACTAAATGAATACTTCGCATCCGTCTTCACTAGAGAAGAGGATGCTGCCGTTGTTGCTGCAAAGGAGGAGGTAGTAGTGATATTGGATAGGATAAAAATAGATAAAGAGGAGGCACTTGAAAGATTGGCAGCACTCAAAGTAGAAAAGTCACCCGGTCCAGATGGGATGCATTTTAGGTTACTGAGGGAAATAAGGATGGAAATTGCAAAGGCTCTGGCCACAATCTACCAATTCTCCTTAGATATGGGGATGGTGCCAAAGTACAGGAGGATTGGAAATGTTACACCCCTGTACAAAAAAGGGGAGAGGGACAAACCCGACAATCATAGGCCAGTCAGCCTAACGTTGGTGGTGGGAAACTTTTAGAAACAATAATCCGGGACAAAATTAATTGGCACTTGGAAAAGTATGGGCCAATAAATGAAAGTCAGCATGGATTTGTTAAAGGAACATCACGTTTGACTTACTCGATGAAGTAACGGAGAGGGTTGATGAGGGTAGTACGGTTGATGTTGTGTATATGGACTTCCAAAAGGCATTTGATATAAAATACCACATAATAGACTTGTTAGCAAAATTAAAGCCCATGGGATTAAAGGGACAGTGGCAGCGTGGATATAAAATTGGCTGGAGGACAGAAAGTAGCGAGTAGTGATAAACGGTTGTTTTTCAGATTGGAGAGAAGTGAACATTGGAGTTCCCCAGGAGTCAGTATTAGGACCACTCCTCTGTTTGATATATATTAATGACCTAGACCTAGACTTGGTCAGAGGGTATAATTTTGAAGTTTGCAGATGACACGAAACTCAGAAATGTAGTAAACAATGTGGAGGATAGTAACTGTCTTCAGGAGGACATAGACAGACTGGTGAAACGGGCAGATGAAATTTAATGCAGAGAAGTATGAAGTGATGCATTTTGGTAGGAAGAATGAAGAGAGGCAATATAAACTAAATGGTACAATTTTAAAGAGGGTGCAAAATCAGGGAGACCTGTGGGTGCACTTACACAAATCTTTGAAGGTGGCGGGACACAGTTAGCCTTTATTGTAAGGGGATTGGAGTATAAGAGTAAGGAGGTCTTGCTGCAATTGTATAGGGCTCTGGTGAGACCGCACCTGGAGTACTATTTACAGTTTTGGTCTCCTTACCCAAGGAAGGATATACTTGACTTAGAGGGGGTGCAACAAAGATTCACTAGATTGATTCCTGGGATGAGAGGGTTTTCCTATGAGGGGAGATTGAGTAGAATGGGCCTATATAGACTGGAGTTTAGAAGAATGATCTCATTGAAATGTATGAAATTCTTAGAAGGCTTGACAGGGTAGATGCTGGCTGGAGAGTCTAGAACTAGAAGTCATAGTCTTAATATAAGGGGTGGGCTATTTAGAACCGAGATGAGGAAAAATTTCTTCACTTAGAGGGTTGTGAATCTTTGGAATTCTCTACCCCCAGTGGACTATGGATGCTCAATCGTTGAGTATATTCAAGACTGAGATCGACGATTCCTTTATTAGCCGAGGCATAGAATATAAGAGCAGGGAGATTATGCTCGAACTGTATAAAACACTAGTTAGGCCACAGCTTGAGTAGTGCTTACAGTTCTGGTCACCACATTACAGGAAGAATGTAATTGCACTAGAGAGGGTACAGAGGAGATTTACAGGGATGTTGCCAGGAGAATTTTAACTAAGAGGAAAGATTGGATAGGCTGGGGTTGTTTTCTTTGGAATAGAGGAGGCTGAGGGGTAATTTAAGTGAGGTGTACAAAATTATGAGGGGCCTAGATAGAATGGACAGGAAGGACCTATTTCCCTTAGCAGAGAGGTCAATAACCAGGGGGCATAGATTTAAAGTGATTGGTAGATGGATTAGAGGGGAGCTGAGGACATTGTTTTTCACCCAGAGGGTGGTGGGGGTCTGGAACTCACTGCCTGACAGGGTGGTAGAGGCAGAAACCCTCAACACATTTAAAAAGTACCTGGATATGCACTTGAAGTGCCATAACCTACAAGGCTACAGGCCAAGTGCTGGAAAGTGGGATTAGGCTGGGTGGCTCATTTTCGGCTGGCACAGACGCAATGGGCCGAAGGGCCTCCTTCTGTGCCGTAAATTTTCTATGATTCTATGATACTTGGACACTAAGGGAATCAAGGGATATGGGGATAGGACGGGAAAGAGGAGCTGAGGTAGAAGATCAGCCATGATCTTGTTGAATGGCGGAGCAGGCTTGAGGGACCGTATGGCCTACTCCTGCTCCAATTTCTGATGTTCTTATGACAAGTTGAGAAGGCTGTTTTAAAAAGCATATGGGACCCTGGGCTTTATTAATAGTATTCTGTTCACCACACTTTAGGAAGGCCTTAGAGAGGATGCAGAAGAGATTTACTAGAATGGTACCAGGGATGAGGGACTTCAATTATCTGGAGAGACTGGAGAAACTGGGATTGTTCTCCTTAGAACAGAGACGGTTCAGAGGAGATTTGATAGAGGTGTTCAAGATCATGAACGGTTTTGATAGACTAAATAAGGAGAAACTGTTTCCAGTGGCAGAAGGGTCGGTAACCAGGGGACATAGATATAAGGTGATCGGCAAAAAAGCCAGAGGCGACTTGAGGAAACATTTTTTTACGCAGCGAGTTGTAATGATCTGGAATGCACTGCCTGAAAGGGTGGTGGAAGCAGATTCAATAGTAACTTTCAAAAGGGAATTGGATAAATATTTGAAGGGAAAAAATTTACAATGGAAATAAAATCAGTCGAAATGTAAGACGGGCTGCCGATTCACTATCACCTGTTTTACAATATCGCACAAAGTCAAGATCTACCCCATGTTTTATTCTTCATTCCAGTGAATCTGTTAGTAACTAATCTGTTCTTCACAGGCGGTCCTGATGGAATTTATTTGGAACAAAGCTAAATGATTGAGATAAAGGGATTCAGTATGTTTTGATTTTTGTTTTGATCCGTGCCTTTCTCCCTCTAATTTTCCAGTAAATTCTTTTACTTTCTAGCCTCTTCATTGCTCTGTATCCAAACTGATGAGCTGCAGGAAGCTCTCACCTCTCATTGTGTAGTGACTCGAGGAGAAACAATTGTGCGTCCCAATACAGTCGAAAAAGCAACTGATGTCAGAGATGCGACAGCCAAGGCTTTGTATGGTCGTGTCTTCAGCTGGATAGTCAACCGCATCAATACCTTACTAAAACCAGAGACATTTTTGAGGTAATAACGTCATCAATCATTTTTGCTCTGTTTAACCGACTTGCCATAAGTGGTGAATCGATGAGTAATAATACCACTTTCTAGGAAGCTACCTAGACTTATACATTTCTGATGCTTGTCCTTCATGGTTGTGTGTTTAGGTTAAACTGTCTTTCAATCAAGGAAAGGAAAAAGTGATTAGTCAGTCTTCTTCACTGTTTACAAACATTAAATTATATAAATCATATTCGGCAGGCAAAAATATATACACCTAATATGCAATTATGAGCAGTTATGATATTTTTATTAAAAACATAGACAGCACGATACAAATAGATTGTCAGCTACAAACAAATCTGTATATTAACTGTAGGCTAGATTTGCAATGGTTGTTAAAATTGAGATGATTTAAAAATAGATTCTATACTTTAGAATGAGAAAATAATTAATAAGATGGTATACATATACTGGGAGAGGTGCTTTGGCATACGGAGAAAGTTAAAAATCCTGAGACGTGTAAACCCTTCAGTTTATATTCCTATTCATTAAGTTCATACTTTGGTTTCAAATTATTGTTGCTTTCCCAATCATTGCCAAGTAATCCATTTGTTAATGATTTATGCTAACCATTAGAAATCACTGGTTAGGCCCCAGCTGGAGAATTGTGTCCAATTCTGGGCACCACACTTTAGGAAGGATGTCAAGGCCTTGGAGAGAGTGCAGAGGAGATTTACTAGAATGGCAGGAGGGATGCAGGACTTCAGTTATGTGGAGAGACTAGAGAAGCTGGGGTTGTTCTCCTTAGAGCAGAGAAGGTTAAGGTTAAGGGGAGATTTAATCGAAGTGTTCAAAATCATGAAAGGTTTTGATAGAGTCAATAAGGAGAAACTGTTTCCAGTGGAAGAAGAGTTGGTAACCAGAGGACACAGATTTAAGATAGTTGGCAAAAGAACCAGCAGTGACATGAGGAGAAATTGTTTTGCACGGCGAGTAGTTATGATCTGGAATGCACTGCCTGAAAGGGTGGTGGAAGCAGATTCAATCATAACTTTCAAAGAGAATTAAAAAAATACTTGTAGGGGAAAAATTTGCAGGGCAATGGGGAAAGAGCAGGGGAGTGGGACTAATTGGATAGTTCTGTCAAAGAGCCGGCACAGGCACGATGGGTTGAATGGCCTCCTTCTGTGCTGTATCATTCTATGATTCTAAGAACGACAAGATTATAGAATACTAGATAACCCATACTTGCCGGTTCCAGTCTCACATGGGCTGATGTGAAGTTAGCTTATTACACATGGGCTGCAATGTAGAATGATTATCGACACTCTCTCTCACAGAGAGCCTCTGTACTCGAACTGAGCATTATACAATGTGGTCTGTGCTGTGTTCACATAGCCAAAATCAGAATTATTTAGTGTTTGAAGAAAGCAGTAACAAGTACAATAGTTAAATCAAAATCAGTAAAGCTATTTGCAAGTGATCAAAATGTCTTTGGGCGCTAGTCAGCTAGGCCCAAACCTAAAGAGGTACTGGGGTTGATTTCACGTAAATTGGGCGGGTGGTAGGCGGGCGCCTGCCCAATGACGTCGGCATGAAGCCCATCCATTTTTGTGTTCATTTTAATATGCACAGCGAGCTGCTAACGCAGAACAAGTGCGGCCAGCAGCTGACTGATCAGGGGGTGGGTGGGGGTGTGGGTGGGAATTCTAGCAACTCCTCTGCAGAGCCGAGCCAGAAGTGTATCAATAAAAGGGGGAGAGGTGGAGGGGGGGAAATTCTGGTGGGAGGCCACGGAGGGACTGGCAGCAAAAATCATTGCAAGAGCTGCTACTTCCTTTTGATGGTGCAGCTCGCAGCAGTCCCTTGAAGGACCGCTGGTTTGGCCACTCAACACACAGTGCATGCTCGAACCAAAACTGCATTGGAGTCCTAAACAAGTCTGAGGATTTAAATAATTTAATGGGGCTCCGGACGTCTAAATTGAGGCCCGTTTGAAAATTGCATCATGCGAACCTTGGGTACAAAACTGGCGAGAAGTTTTAAAAAAAATTTCAGCACACTATCACCCCCATTCAGGGTGCAAAATTGGGTGGTAAGCAGCCCATTATATCTACAGAAAACACCCAAATAACCATATATTATGTCATCATTGCATCATACATCAGTCACGTTATGACATTTACATGTTTAACTGTTTTATAAACAAACGAAAAAGCTTTTGCAAACAGCCTTGAATACTGTGCCCATCTAATGGCCTCACTGTGCAATATGCCTGAAGTCCCTGGATGATGAATTGTTGACCTGCGACCATGTCATTAAACACACCACTGAGTAGAGATAAGGCGCCGCATGTAAAGGGCAAGGAGAAACTCAGAAAGCATATCCTAACAGTAAAACTAGGAGCAAATGATATCCAGCATTCCGAGATCCATTTAGGTTGAATGCACAAGCAGAAAAGGGGGAGAAACATCAAAAATTATAAATGAAACTCGAGAGGGAATTTTAACTCATCCTGCTCAGTGAGAATGGAATGTTCAGCCTTACCGGGCCGTTCCAGCTAGAATTCCACTGACCACCATTTTAACTGCTCACTAAGGTTAAGTGACTGAGGCGCCCACTGGAAGCAGGCAGGAGCATATTAAATGTATGCAAATCAGGGTCCCATTGACATAATGGGACCCTGATAGTATTTTAACCCGGGCCTGAGCGAGGAAGCTCGGAGTGCTCCTCTGAGGAAAGTAGCGGCCTCCCCTGCTCCAGACTAACTGCCCTTTTCCCACCTCTTACCTGGTTCAATGAGCCTCCGGCCACCCAAATCTCCGCTCCTGCCCACTGGCCAGCTGCCGCTTTCTGCCCATTTCAAGTGGGCAGCTGACAAGCGGCATGCAGGTAAGGCCTGGGAATTAAAATACCCCAGGCCTCAAACTTAAGCCTGCGTATGCGTTTTGCACTCATATCATCCACCCTCCAACCCTCCCTCCCCCCATCCCCACACCCTCCCATCAACCCGAAACCTGCTGGGGGTTAAAATTGACCCCATAATATGTTTTTGTTCCTTTTTCCCACATGACCAGTTAAGTGCATTAATGTGTAAGAACAAATTAATCTGACCCTAATTCATTTATTTTGCCTTCCAGTGATGCTGATGATGGTGAGGACAAAGGAATCAATATTGGAATTCTTGACATATTTGGCTTTGAGAACTTTAAGAGAAATTCCTTTGAACAATTATGTATTAACATTGCCAATGAACAGATTCAGTTCTACTTCAATCAGCACATCTTTGCCTGGGAGCAGGTACAGTCAATCTCTTTACTCGAACAGATGGCCAGTTAAGCTTATCAAAAGACAAGGGTTTATTTCAAAGTGCAATAATTAAATTAGAACTTACATTAAATATCAGTTTATAGGCTTTGTGCTAATGAGAAGGTTTACTTAAAGAGAACATTTAAGAAAAGAAGAAAAGGCTTAAATTTATATAGCGCCTTTCACATCTCGGGAAATCCCAAAGCGCTTTACAGCCTGTGAAATACTTTTGCAGTGTAGTCACTGTTGTAATGTAGGGAAATTTGGTCTCCAATTTGTCCACAGCAAGGTCCCACAAACAACAGTGAGATAAATGATCAGATAATCGTTTCTTTGGTGGTGTTGCTTGAGGGATAAATGTTGGCCAAGACACCGGGAGAAATCCCCTCTCTTCTTCAAATAATACCGTGGGATCTTTTACTTCTACCTGAGAGGGCATTGGTTTAATGTCCAATCCAAAAGTGTCAAATGCTCACTCTCTTGTAGTTTGTATGAAATCAGCATGATCTCAACTTAGAGGGCTGGATTTTCTTCCATTATACTATAGCATAGCAACGGAAAATGTGAGGAAACGGAACAGGGAGGACTATCACTGCATCTGCTCTGCTGCATGTAAATGACATCAGGGAGGTGGGACCGGGAACCCAACTAATTTCCCTGTCTCCTGTCTGGAAAAGGTTGGAGGGTGAAGACTCGCTGCAGCACCATCGGGTTTGGCTCGGTTGTAGCAGCGGGCTCCCACTCGGTGGCGGAGATACCACTGGGTGCCGGCCCTGCTGGATTGAACAAACTCCGATCCAGGAAAATGGGTTTGGGATCATGGCAGGGGCAGATGGCAAGCAGAAGTCCTGCCCTGACCCGACTCCAGTAGCACACTTGCCTAGAGGAAAACTCAAGCCTGATTGTTTAGTTATAGACCCAGCTCTTAGCCAATTATGCAAAATATGTATTATTGGATTAAACAATCTCACTACTTTAGGTAAAAGCAATAGTCAGAATGTAACCCTTATAGTACAGGCCTTCCAGTGCTGCTTGCCTGTACAGTAAAGTCATTTGGCACAGCCCCTTCTTCTTTTGACGTATTTTATGCATCACAGGTTATCCTGGTCACATCTATGACATAACCATGTGAATCTCAAGACTTGGGGCTTTCTATTTGCTAAAACATCAGCTTTTAAAAGTTAAAAGTTTTAAAGTCAGAACAGGGTCAGAATAGATAGATTGGTTTAGATTTGGTAAAAAAAATTAAATTTAAAAAAACGAGACCGAATGAGAATTGGAAAGGACCAAACTTAAGAGATGTTATTTCAGCAATAACAGCTTGTATTTATAATAGTGCTTTTAATGTGGGGTTGTATTCTCTAGAGTTTCGAAGGTTAAGGGGTGATCTGATCGAAGTTTATAAGATATTAAGGGGAACAGATAGGGTGGATAGAGAGAAACTATTTACGCTGGTTGGGGATTTTAGGAGTAGGGGGCACAGTCTAAAAATTAGAGCCAGACCTTTCAGGAGCGAGATTAGAAAACATTTCTACACACAAAGGGTTGTAGAAGTTTGGAACTCTCTTCCGCAAACGGCAATTGATACTAGCTCAATTGCTAAATTTAAATCTGAGACAGATAGCTTTTTGGCAACCAAAGGTATTAAGGGATATGGGCCAAAGGCAGGTATATGGAGTTAGATCACAGATCAGCCATGATCTTATCAAATGGCGGAGCAGGCACAAGGGGCTGAACGGCCTACTCCTGTTCCTATGTTCTATGTTCCTAAATTCCACAAGGAGAAATGGACACCAATGAGTAGTTGGGGAGCTATGCTGCATTCATACATCATCAATGAAAGGAGCAAATCGCTTCCAAGTTCATGTTGGGTTTGGAGATCCCATTAACACAGGCTCCTCCAAAACCAGATCTGAGCTAATGGGTATTGCTTTTGTGATACCATGACGTATATGGAAAAAACAGTTCATTTACCTTTAAAATTGTTTTTAACTTTATATAGAAATATATAGAGGTTACAAATTGGAAACAGATAATTTGCCACAACCAGTCTGTATTAGCGTTTACCCTCCATGTGAGCAATTAATCCTAATCATATTTACCCGCCTCTGTTCCCCTATCCCTTCAACCCCTTTTCCTTCATTCACCTATCCAATCTAAACTTGAATGTTGACAGTTTCTGCCTTAACCATTAATCCGGGATACTAATTCCACAGCTCACAACTCTCTGTTTAAAGAACTTTCTCCTGCCCTCAGTTCTAAATCTCTTACATTAATCTTGTGTCTATGGCCCCTCATTCTTGACCCGTCAGCTATTGGAAAGAATCTGCTTCTGTCTACCCTGTCCCATTCTTTCATAATTTTAAACATTTTATCCCTGGGAGGGATAACCAATGGGGGAATTTTGGTTTAAAAAATCTTTGTGGTCCTACTATATTTTGCCCAAATTGCAGAAGATCACACTCACATGCATCTGAGATCTGCAGAAACCGCTTCACAGTGACATTAAAGATGGTGTGTGACTGCACCCTCAGGAGAAATTACCAAAAGCATGATCAGAGAGATTTTGAGGATCCTTTTAGAGGCAGGGAATGAAGTAGAGAGGAGGAGGGGGTTTAGGTAAGGCGTTCCAGAGTATACAACTGAAATGGTCAAAGACTATTTCAAATTGTTTTAGATGTTTTATTTTTGTTGTGTAGAGTTTAAGGGGGAAAAAAAATTGATAAGGCCTATTATTGGGCGTAGGTAGCGTGATCTGCTATTAACCCGCGCCCAATGGCCCTTGCGCAGGCAGGACGAGAACTTTGTCCGGGCTCAATACTCACCGTCAATCTGCGTTGAAACCCAGGCCTTGCATGTCGATTCAATGCAATTCGCACTTTCCACCAGCAGGGGAAGCCCCAATCACCTAAAGGGAGGATGTCTCTTCAAATCTCTTAAAAGTAGCCGGTACCTGTTATTTGCTAAAAATAACAGTCTGCTGTCTGCACGGAGTCTGAACAGAGATCAGACATCGCACATGTAAAACACAGATGCAAGTCCTGTCCCTATGTTTACACACTGATGAGTTATGTTAAAACATTGAATAAAGGTTGTGCACTACTAAATCCCACATCCTCCAATCTGCATGCCAGATCTGACCAATTTGCCGATCTGAGTTGGTACCAGGCCTGCGAGCGTGTGTGCACCAAGGTTCTCTGCTGATGCATTACAGGCCTTGGTGCAAGAGGTGGACAGAAGGAGGGACATCCTATGTCTGCGGGGTGGGGGGGGGGGTGCAATAGCCCCTCCAAACGTCCAAAAGACAGTGGGAGGCAGTGGGGGATGAAGTCAATGCCAGGCGCACAGCACCACAAAAATGGATGCAGTTCAAGAAGAAGTTCAATGCTTTGACACGAGTGGTCAAGGTGAGTGAGGTCAACTGTCAAGTGGTGTCTCCTTCCAACTGCACCACTAGCCGTATCCACTGCTCCATGCACTACACCCCTATCACCCACATACCAACAAACTTTTTCCATCAGTTCTCAATTCTTCTAATCAGATGCTTCCTCTCACCCTTACACATTATCACTGTTGCAAGCCACCCACCCACAACTTACAGGCCACACACACACTGGCAGCTATTCAACCATGACAGGCACATCACCCAGACACACATTCCACTTTCTTGCAGAAGAAGGTGGTGCATAACAGGAGGCAGCAAATGGCAGTGGCATTTAGTCCCTCGATCCTGTTCCGCCATTAAGTGAGATCATCCTGGACCTGTGACCTAACTCCATATATCCGCCTTAGCCCCATATCCCTTAATTCCCTTGGTTCACAGAAATCTATCAATCTCAGATTTGGAATTCACAATTGAGCTAGCATCAACTGCTGTTTGCAGAAGAGCGATCCAAACGTCTCCCACCTTTTGCGTTTCCTAACTTCACTCCTGCACGTCCTGGCTCTAAATGTTAGGCCATGTCCCCACGTCCTAGTATTCAAGTATAAGAGACCTCCAAAAATAGTTACAAATGTCTCAGCAGCCAGAAGCAACAATCCAGCCACTAACCTGTAAATCCTACATGGGCCCTTTAAATTGCGCTGGCCCATGCACTCTAAGACACATTCAGATGATCGTGGTTAAGACTGTGCATTGTGTTGAGCGTTAAGTGCCAAAATGGTATCTATCACTTTAAATCAGCGTTGCACACTGATTGCATCCATTTTCTCCTCACTTTACACGCTTCCAACGTTCGGTATTTGTGCCTGCGTTAACTTCTATACCAAGATGGCGTCTGACGCACATCACGCTAGAAACATGCGTGTGTAGTCAAGACGCCATCTTAGATGTTCGAGAAGCCATGTAGCGCCGTAACAACGGACGCTACATGGCCCAATTTAGCGCCCAATATGACCCCGATAAACCAATTCCTGGTACTTTAGTGCCTTTATTACTGGAATATTGATGTTTGATTCAGCTGCACAGTGTATGCACTGAAAATGTGAGAAATTGGTCTGGCCAGGAAGATTTTCATTTTCCTGGACATTAGTTGGCCTCAGTTTTTTCACAATCTGACCCACCTGTAATGACCCTTTATGCTGAGTCTTAAATCTGCTCATGAATGCTTACCTGGATTTTCCAACCCCTTCTCTTGTTGCAACACAATAGAGTCAGTGATCCAATTTCACCTTTTATTAGAGATAGGTTAATGATTTTAGTTCTTTGCCACTTATATGAGATGTTTTGGTCTGGATCATGACATATTGTTAGATGTTCAGTGAGCAGTTCGTGCCTCATTAAGTAATACTTAATCACCTGTAGTGTTGGCTACAATTTGAGTTCAAATATATCACAGCAAAGCATTAGCATCTAACTTATCTAATTCATACAATTAGTTTCAATAAATTGGTCTGAACAGTTCAACACTAAATCAAAAATATTTGTTTCTAATCCACTATGACCTTTAAAAAGTGCAAGTTTGTAGGATTCCAGTAAGGGTCATAAAAGAAAGGACTGACTGCATTTATCCAAATGCAGTTTGCCTTGTTTCAATGCTATCCATTTATAGACATCTTTGATTTAGAGGCTAAATAATCTGGATCGATTAATCATAATTATCTCGACGAGAGGGGACTCTCATGGGGGAATCGAAGATTGTGAGGCAGATTTCAGTAATTATGCTGCTTAACACCAGATGCAGAGCTACGATCACAAAATTCATCAAGATTCACATAAACCGTCCCACCCGTCTAGCAGGCAAATCACGTTAGCACCAACATATCTAGCAGGCAAATCACATTAGTGCCAACGTGTCTAGCCGGCAAATCACCTTAGCACCAACATATCTAGCAGGCAAATAGCATTAGTGCCAACATGTCTAGTGGGCAAATCATGTTAGCACCAACACGTCGAGTGGGCAAATCACGTTAGCACCAACATGTCTAGTGGGCAAATCGCATTAGTACCAACTTGTCTAGCAGGCAAATCACATTAGTACCAACGTGTCTAGTGGGCAAATCGCATTAGTACCAACTTGTCTAGCAGGCAAATCACATTAGTACCAACGTGTCTAGCGGGCAAATCACGTAGCACCAACACATCTAGCAGGCAAATCGCATTAGTACCAAAACATCTAGCAGGCAAATCACGTTAGCACCAACATGTCTAGTGGGCAAATCACATTAGCACCAACACATCTAGCAGGCAAATCACATTAGCACCAACACGTCCAGTGGGCAAACCGTGTCACCACCAACACGTCTAGTAGGCAAACCCCATTAACACTAGCACGCCCACTATAAGCGGTGGGGACTGCACCAAAAGGGTTCAGTGTACAGGAAGGGAGTAAAAGCACAAACTTATAACATCATTTTTCATCAGGATCAGCTCAAACTGTCATCAGTTCGAAGAGGCCCATGAAGTGGACTGTTTAAAAGTCTTGCACATCTGACATTTCGAAATGTGTTTAACTGTGATCTAGGCAGAGCTGACTTAATACGAACTGTCATTCTAGAGCCACCCTGAAGCCAGCAAAAAATCAAATGTGAAGGAAGCAGTTTAGAAAATAATAAAGAAGCTAATGGAAAACTGGAGCAGTAATCGTGCTGCTCCATCTGATGCTCACCTTCATAGATAGGATTAGAAACATTAACTGACCTATTTAAGGAGCTGCACTTGTCCTTTTTATTACAGATAGAATACAGATGATATAAAGGCCATTTTTTGTGGTGTTAATGTATTTGATTGAAGTTATATACTTTACAAGGTCTAGATGTCCCTGAGAGTTTGAAAACCCATTTGAACTATAAAATGTTACTCTATCAATCTTTTGCTATGAACTGTTGATTTATTAAAGGGACACCATCTTCCTGAACATGTTTGGCAAAGCTGCCTTCAATTGTTTACAATACACAACACAGTTATGTAAATCTTGTTACTAGGCATCATTGCCACATTTAGAAGTGATGTAACTATGACAAAGTGACACATTGCTCATCTGGCCTTTTCTCTGTCAAACCAAAAAAAATTAAACTTGCTGAACACTTTTTCAATAATTTAGTGCCTCTTTAATGACTTATGCCAGAATCACAGAACAAGCTTGTATTTGGAATATCAGCTAATGAGGGATTGGATTGACAGATACTCTTTTCTTAAATGATACTCTAGAATGAATATCTGAATGAAGATGTGGATGCTCGATTAGTTGAATATGAAGACAATCAGCCACTGCTGGATATGTTTCTGCAGAAGCCAATGGGCCTTCTCTCACTGCTGGATGAAGAGAGTCGCTTTCCCCAAGCCACCGACCAGACACTTGTCGGCAAGTTCTTAAAATAGCAAGTAGTAGAACAACCTGCAACTTCGAGTGAATATAAAATGTAACACAATCACATTTTCTTTACAGGAAATATTGTTGAGGTAGCCTACTCATTTTGGAACATTATGTGGTCATTTTATCACAACATCACAGTCATGGCTCATAGATTGTAGATTTTTTTCACTCTTAAGTTACAAAGAATTCGACAACCACAATAACAAAATGTGTTTTGTCAACAGGGAAATTTGAAGACAACCTCAAATCAAATTACTTCTGGAGACCAAAAAGGGTTGACTTAAGCTTTGGAATTAATCATTTTGCAGGAAAGGTGAGTGGCAGTCAGGCATCTAAAATATTTCAATTATTACTAGAGTAACACATTTGACCATGCATAGGGCTCAATCATAGAATTAGAATGGTTACAGCACAGAAGGAGGCCATTCGGCCAGTCAAGCCCCTGCCGGCTCTCTGCATGAGTAATCCAACTAGCCCCACTCCCCTGTCCTTTCCCCGTAGCCCTGCAAATTTTTTCCCTTCAAGTACTTATCTAATTCCCTTTTGAAAGTCACGACTGAATCTGCCTCCACCACCCCCTCAGGCAGTGCATTCCAGATCATAACCACTCATAACTACACATAACCACTCTCACAAGTAGTTCAATTCATCAGGCAGTCATCACAGAAGGCTGGCCTTAGGTAGCACAGGACCTCACCACTGTACTCTATCCTTTGTCAACTCCCACAGCTGTCTGCTTTTTCTTCCATCCAAATCTTCTTGCACAGTTTCAGGCCTAGAATTTCGGGCGCCCCCATTTTTGGGCATGCGGGTGCGCCTGAATGGTGAGGTCCGAAGCGCACCCGATATTGGGCCTCGGGCATCATCACCATTGAGCTGGCGAGCTGCAGACAGTACCAGGGAGCTCGCCAGTGAAGCACAATTGAAGATCAGGTCGCTTTGAGAGCCACAGTATCCCTCAGGTAAATGATGAAGGGGGGGGGGGGGGAGCGACTGGATCATGGGATCATAGAATCATAGAAAGTTATGGCACAGAAGGAGGCCATGCGGCCCATTGTGTCCGTGCCAGCCAAAAAAGAGCTATCCAGCTTAATCCCACTTTTCAGCACTTGGTCTGTAGCTCTGTAGGTTATGGCACTTCAAGTGCTCATCCAAGTAATTTTAAATGAGTTGAGGGTTTCTGTCTCTACCACCCTTTCAGGCAGTGAGTTCCAGACCCCCACCACCCTCTGGGTGAAAAAATATTTCCTCAGCTCCCCTCTAATCCTTCTACCAATTACTTTAAATCTATGCTCCCCTGGTCACTGACCCCTCTGCTAAGGGAAATAGGTTCTCCCTGTCCACTCTATCTAATCCCGTCATAATTTTATATACCTCAATTAAATCTCCCCTCAGCCTCCTTTGTTTCAAAGCAAACAACCCCAGCCTTTCCAATCTTTTCTCATAGCTAAAATTCTCCAGCTCTGGCAACATCCTCGTAAATGTCCTCTGTACCCTCTCGAGTGCAATCACATCTTTCCTGTAATATGGTGACCAGAACGCAGTCCTCAAGTTGTGGCCTAACCAATGTTTTATACCGTTCTAGCATAACTTCCCTGCTCTCATATTTTATGCCTTGGCTAATAAAGAAAAGTATCCAGTATGCCTTTTAAACCACCTTATAACCCGTCCTGCTACCTTCAGGGATCTGTAGACATGCACTCCAAGGTCTCTTTGTTCCTCTACACCTCTCACTATCCTTCCATTTATTGTGTGCTCCCTTGCCTTGTTTGCCCTCCCCAAATGCATTACCTCACACTTCACTGGATTGGATTCCATTTGCCATTTTTCTGCCCACCTGACCAGTCCTTTGATATCTTCCTGCAGTCTACAGCTTTCTGCCTCACTATTAACCACACGGCCAATTTTTGTATCATCTGCAAACTTCTTGATCAAGCCCCCCCACGTTCAAGTCCAAATCATTAATATATACCACAAAAAGCAAGGGACCTGGTTCTGAGCCCCACTGAAAACGGCCTTCCAGTCACAAAAACATCCATCAACCATTACCTTATGCTTCCTGCCACTGAGCCAATTTTGGATCCAACTTGCCACTTTCCCTTGGATCCCATGGGTTTTACTTTTTTGACCAGTCGGCCATGTGGGATCTTGTCAAAAGCCTTGCTAAAGTCCATGTACACTACATCAAACGCACTACCCTTATCGACCCTCCTTGTTACCTCCTCAAAAAATTCAATCAAGTTAGTCAGACACGACCTTCCCTTAAATCCATGCTGACTGTCCTTGATTAATCCGTGCCTTTCTAAATGACAATTTATGCTGTCCCTCAGAATCGATTCCAATAATTTGCCCACCACCGAGGTTAGACTGACTGGCCTATAATTACTCAGTCTATTCCTTTCTCCCTTTTTAACAATGGTACAACATTAGCAGTCCTCCAATTCTCCGGCACCACGCCTGTAGCCAGGGAGGATCGGAAAATGATGGTCAGAGCCTCCGCTATTTCCTCTCTTGCTTCTCTTAACAGCCTGAGATATATTTCATCTGGGCCTGGCGATTTCAGTGGAAATCTCCCACTACTTTCCAAACTAAACCAGCAGGGGACGTTGATATACTTTGCGTACCGACTTATAGTCCACAATGCGAAGAAGCATTCCTATGCAAATTGCACAATAGGGTGCATTTTCCATCTTGTTAAGGTTAGAGGATTGAGCCTAGAAATTCTGGAAAGCCTTTGAAGGGGGCCTATGTGATCTGTACATTGCTTTTACAAAAAAAAAGTGCCCCTTTTATACATCAGTGATATGATGAGGAATACAACAGAATGAATAAGGAATAAACACATTAAACAACAGATGGTACTCATTTTCACAGCGACTGAATCACTGATTAATACCTGGATATCTTCTTCCTCGGCTATTGCGACTAAAACTTAATCTTGGAATATTCGTTATTTCAGCCTAGAATTTCCTGGAACTTTTTGGTGTAACTACGGCGTAAGAGCAGTTGTGAGCCTTTTCTTTGTGAGGAAATTCTCGCATAACTGATTTACGCTCGTTTTATGCTGAAACACTGGTATATGCAAATTTCCTCCATCGTTTGCACCGCTTCCAAGATATGTGGCCTAAACCCTCTGCCGCTTATTTACATAGCTCCGCCCGCATACTAAAGACCAGCTCATGCGAGTTTCCTGCAGTTACTCCAGTAATGGGTTGGCATAGATTTACGCCCAAAAGTCAAACACAACCTGATACAGCATAACTGAGATTTCTGGAGTTTGACAGCGATTTTCTTCATGTTGCTTTTATTTTTCTTACTGAGACCTGCACTATACATAGCCAAAGTGCTGTCAGTCTCAGTGCACCCAAAGTTTGTTCTGGTTAATTTAAGAATTTTATTAAACTTCATAAGGAACAGGAGCGAGCCACTCGGCCCCTCGAGCCTGCTCCGCCATTTAATTAGATCATGGCTGATCTGCACCTCAACTCCAGTTGATAGATTTTTAATGTAGTAAAATAACATCTCTGTTAATTTGTAAGAGATTGGTCCGTAATGACCTTAAATTGGGTATTCAGTGTTCAGAGTTCATCACTTTCCACTCTGACAGCTGGGACTGTTCTCTTTAGAGCAGAGAAGGTTAAGAGGAGATTTAATAGTGGTGTTCAAAATTTTGAGGGGTTTTGCTAGCGTACATAGGTAGAAACTGTTTCCACTGGCAGGAGGGTCGGTAACCAGCGGACACAGATTTAAGGTAATTAGAAAAAGAACCAGAGGGGAGATGAGGAGACATTTTTTTACCCAGCGAGTTATGATTTGAATGCACTGCCTGAAAGGGTGGTGGAAGCAGATTCAATAGTATCTTCCAAATGGGAATTGGATAAATACTTGAAAAGGAAAAATTTGCAGGGCTATGGGAAGATCAGGGGAGTGGAACTAATTAGATAGCTCTTTCAAAGAGCTGGCACAAGCACAAAGGGCCGAATGACCTCCTTCTATGTTTTACGTTCTTATGAAGTTTTTAAAAATTCCAAAATTAACCAGAATGCCATTTTTATTGTAATGTTTAAAAGTTATTGAATTAAATCAATTTTTAATAATAGTCCCATCAGTATTTTAATCTAATCCTAACCCTAACCAAAATCTAACCATAACCCTAATTTAAATCTAACCCTAAATCTCACTTGAACCCTGAATGTAAGCCTAACACTAATATGAGAGGATTATGAAACAAGATCACCAGCGCCACAGTGTATATTTGTATTATTGTGATTATGGGATCACTAATTCCGAAACTGAGAGGAAAAGCCAGCTGAAAAAGAGCACAATAGCAGCTTGTAGGTTGTGATGTCTGCGTGTGTTAACTGGAGCCTCCAACCAATCCATAGGAATATTACGATGCACCGTCGCGCTTATGCAGTTTCAGAATCATCGATCCACTGATTGTGCCACTGTTCCCCTGCTAAAAACATATGTAATTATGTACATTACGTACACCCACTTACACCAAACGTCACTGCTTCATGAGTAGGTTCATCTGTAATCTGGTAACAAATGATAGCTATTATCTGTTGGATATCTTTATCCTTGAGTGAGTCATCAATCACGTAAGAGATGAAGTGTAAGTGGTTCTATACTAAAATCTATTCAGCCAAATTCCTGAAAGTGCAGCTTAGGTTAAATTCAAGGTCTTTTCCGTCAAACTTAAGTTCTTACTTGTGATATTGATCTAATTGTCACTTTGTCTTTAATACTACAGGTTCTTTACAATGCCAGTGGCTTTCTAGCAAAGAATCGGGACACTTTGCCAGCAGATGTTGTCCTGCTGTTGAGGTCATCTGACAATAAAATTACGAAGCAACTTGTAACACACCCATTTACAAAATCAGGTATGGCTCAGTGATTAAAATTTGCCAAAGAACTAAATTACTGGAGTAAAGACTGAGCACAAGAACCATTAAAAGTCTGCCGCATGGAACATTCTGAGAAAATGTGGATTTTTCAAGTTCCTACAACTTTCAAGTTCCAATTTACTGTACTTACGGTTTGGCAAACTAGAATTTGTTCCATGCAGATTGACTATGTTTGGTACTATCTTTGCTCATCTGTTTTCATAATAGAACCTGCTGAGTTGTGAAGAAGGGCCCTGGCCAAAATGTTGGCCTGTCTTTTTTCACCACAGGTGCTGACAGACCTGCTGTGCATTTCCAGCAATTTTTGCTTCTGTTTCAGATTTCAGGCATTTTTTGCAGGTTTTTTGATTTTAATCTGCAAAGTTACGTGCTTTGTTGAAGGCAATTTGGTCAGCCACATGATTTGCTGTTCTGATTGCTAACATGTTTCTGTGCCTTAATAAACATTTGGAAAGAAAAGTTTGGGATGAAAAATGGCCGTTCAACCCATCGGAGACAATCTCTCTGGCTCATTAATGGCACTGTAGTGAATCATGGGCTGGCCTCTCCTGTGCCCAAGTGAGCTGACCACATATAATTATGTAAGATTATCTCATTTAAATATTTATAGAGTATTCCCACTGCAAAGCGCATGTCATGCTGGGCTGCCTCGGGGATCAGGGGTAGAATGTCAGGTGGCATCAGCTAGTGGCTGCTGGCTGCTATTTTTATCATTTTTATAAAAATATATATTTTCATCAGTACATTTTTTCCCCAAAACACCTTTGGAAATATTAGCTTTTGGAGGCTCAATATAGGCTGCTTCATAAATAAAGGGTAGCCCTTTTAGAAGAAGAGTACCACTTAAGAAGCCTACTGTTAGGCTTCCCCTGAAATATCCATTGCAAACAGAGATACTGAGTGACTGAAGTAATGCTCAGGTGCTCCAGCTGCAATATAGGGTTTCAGCCTAATTTAAATATTAAGTTGGGTTTAATGCACCTTATGCACATCAGTATACAGACTCCTAGCGTGGCTGGAACTGCCTGCTTGCATTTGCCTAAGCTCATGGCATCAAGTATGGATTAGGCCGCAGGCCTCCATGCCCAATTATATGCTGTTCCTAACTCTCCCATCATGGCATCTAATTGCATTTTGTATAACCCCTATTCAACAGCTGGTTTCCTGTGTGCCACCAGAGCAGTGATGTAAATGGCTGTTGCTAAGGGTACTGCCTGTTACATTGTCTGATCACAGCCCAACACCATACAGACAGAGGACAGAAACGTATTTACCTTGTTGGTATACGTGAAGGTTGCCGACCACTGGAAAACATCCGCAATTAGAAACGAGAGTTGCGAACGGAATTATCAAATGTAAAATTAAAAAATGCTGGAAAACACTCAGCAGGTCAGGCAGCATCTGAGGAGAGAGAAACAGAGTTAACATCTCAGGTCGATGATTTTTCCAGCATTTTCTGTTTTTATTTCAGATTTCCAGCTTCCACAGTATTTTGCTTTTATAATTATCAAACAGTTGCACATGCAAAGGTTTGCACGTGTGCAATTGTCTTTGGGTGACTGCTAATACTGTGGACCCTACTGTAAATGGGGCAGATTATATGACACCAACAAACCCAACATATAACAGAACCACTTTGGGTAGAATTGGTTCTGTAATGTACTTGTGAAAGGAGAGAGCTGAGCAGTGGTTGCATCAGTATTTATAACTCAGGCTGTGTTGTGGGCTATCAATCAATTTATACCAGGACAGCACACAACGTGGCTTCCTTCGCTCAAAGGTATTCTCTTCAGTTTCTAGACATTCTGGAGCTATCCACAATAGCTTTAAAATTGTGGGCTGCGAGACTATAGATTGCCTGCTTAATAGGATAAGTTCACACCTCATTAGCTGCCATTCCTATACAGGTGACTGGGGAAATGAGCACTTATCGCCAGAAACTAATGGGATAATCAATATCTATTCTCAGAGGTTACATTTAAAACACTGCTTGATCATTTTGGAGTGCACTAGTTCTTTCTATTTTTTTTCAAAGTATTTTACAATATTGCCTTTCTGATACTGTATAATATATCTACTCCATCTAGGCTGTTACAGAGGTCAAGTGTCTCATTCAATTTGTTAAGGCAATAAATGTGAATAATTTTCACTTGCTTAACCCTTACAGCTCTGGCAAACCCAGGAAAATTCCAGTCTACCTGGACCAGCCATTTTTTAAATGTTTTCAGTTTTATAGTAATAAAGCTACTCATATCAGAAATAATTTTATAAGGTTGTTAGATCAGCCTTATATCACTAAAATAAACAGCAAAAAAATCGACAGTTTACTTCTGTCATTTTGTCATTCCTTCTGTCTCTCTTCTTCCCTATTCTCTCTCCATTAGCGTCTCTCTTATATTTTATTTGAATACATTTTTATTTGGTTACATAACAACAGTCAGTACTCTTCAAAGTATTTATTGCATCCAAACTGCTTTGAGACATTCTTAAGAGATGTGATGAAGAGTGTAATGTAAGCTTTCCTTCCGTATATTTCAAAGTTTATTTTAATTTTATTTCCTCTCTGATATGTTGTATTCTCTTTAGCTTCTAGGTATTCTACAGCTGTCCACGATAGCTTTAAAATTGTGGACTGCAAGACTATAGATTGCCTGCTTAATAGGATAAGTTCACACCTCATTAGTTACCATTCTATACAGGTGACTGGGGAAATGAGCAGTTGCCCTACTTTTTTTCATTAAAAGAAAGTCCATTTTAAATAATTTCCTTACCTGTGAGCAAGTATCTCCCAGAGCGGATGGGAAGTCGGCTGGTGGGATTTAAATGAGGTCTGGGAGTTAAAATACCTTGGGCCTTATTTCTGAAGTGGCGCTGTCCATTCACCCAAAACTTGCCTGGAGTTAAAATTGGGACAATGGTCTTATTATAGGTATGGCTAGATTCAATTTTCTTGGGTCAAATAGACGCAATCTACCACTGGACAAGTTGTCTTGTCTGCAGCATTGGCAGCGCGATCATTCTTGGATGGTCCAGGGCACAGTAATGTCAACTTACATTTCTAGAGATTAACTTACTACAGTAATTACGGTAAGTCAAAATTCAGTTGAGCTGGAAACTGAACACAATCAGCTCAGTAATCCTCTTGCACAGCTAATCAAAGTGTGCCAATGTCTGATACTCAGAAAATAGGCCCTTGTTTCTTGGTCATATTGATGAATTAAAACCCTGATCACGTCCAAACAAATGCAAGACTTTTTGTGATGTGATTTCTGCTGTTGCTCGGTTCATACTTCTTGCATCACTACATCAACATTTCAAAGTGTTTCCAGTATTTTTTATCCCTGGCCCCTGTTTCAGGTTCAAGCAGACTGTTTGCAACCTCGGCGTCCTATTTGACCCTGAGCTGAGTTTCAGAACCCATATCCTCACCTCCGTAATATAGGAACAGGAGTAGGCCATTCAGCCCCTCGTGCCTGCTCCGCCATTTAATAAGATCATGGCTGATCTGTGATCTAACTCCATTTACCCACCTTTGGCCCATATCCCTTAATACCTTTGATTGCCAAAAAGCTATCTATCTCAGATTTAAATTTGGCAATTGAGCTAGTATCAATTGCCGTTTGCAGAAGAGAGTTCCAAACTTCTATCACCCTTTGTGTGTAGAAATGTTTTCTAATCTCGCTCCTGAAAGGTCTGGCTCTAATTTGTAGACTGTGCCCCCTACTCCTAAAATCCCCAACCAGCGTAAATAGTTTCTCTCTATCCACCCTATCTGTTCCCCTTAATATCTTATAAACTTTGATCAGATCACCTCTTAACCTTCTAAACTCCAGAGAATACAACCCCAATTTGTGTAATCTCTCCTCGTAACTTAACCCTTGAAGTCCAGGTATCATTCTAGTAAACCTACGCTGCAATCCCTCCAAGGCCAATATGTCCTTCCAAAGGTGCGGTGCCCAGAACTGCTCACAGTACTCCAAGTGCGGTCTAACCAGGGTTTTGTATAGCTGCAGCATAACTTCTGCCCCCTTGTACTCCAGTCCTCGAGATATAAAGGCCAGCATTCCATTAGCCTTATTGATTATTTTCTGCACCTGTTCATGACACTTCACTGATCTATGTACCTGAACCCCTAAGTCCTTTTGGACATCCACTGTTTTTAACTTTTTACCATTTAGAAAGTACTCTTTTCTATCCTTTTTTGATCCAAAGTGGATGACCTCACATTTGTCTACATTGAATTCCATTTGCCACAGTTTTGCCCATTCACCTAATCTATCAACATCGCTTTGTAATTTTATGTTTTCATCTACACTGCTTACAATGCCACCAATCTTTGTGTTATCGGCAAACTTAGATATGAGACTTTCTATGCCTTCATCTAAGTTGTTAATAAATATTGTGAATAATTGAGGCCCCAAGACAGATCCCTGCGAGACTCCACTAGTCACATCCTGCCATCCCCGCCCTTGTCTCAGCCTATTTGCTACCAGAACCTACATCCATGTCTTGTCACCTCCAGACAGCTATTCCAATTACTCCTGCCCAACCTCACATCCTCCACTTTCCATAAACTTCAGCTCTATAAACTAAAACTCAGCTGCCCGTATCCTAACCCACACCAAGTCCTGCTCGCCCATCACCCTCTGCTTGCTGACATACAATGGCTCCCAGTCCATCAATGATTCAAGTTTAAAATTCTCATCCTCGTGTTGAAATCCCTTCATGGCCTCACCCCTCCCTATCTCTGCATTCTCCTCCAGCCCTAAACCCTTTGAGAACTCTGCGTTCCTCCAACTCAGGCCTCATGTGCATCCCCCACTACCTTCGCCCTAACATTGGCAGCTGTGCCTTCAGCCAGTCAGGCCCTAAGCTCTGGAATTCCCTCCTTAGACCTCTCTGTCTCTCCTTCTCTCTCTCTCCTCCTTTAAGGCCCTCCTTAGAAACTACCTCTTTGACCAAACTTTTAGTCACCCATCCGAATATGTCCTTCTTTGGCTGGTTGTCAATTTTTATTGGATTACACTTCTGTGAAGCGCCTTGGGGCTTTTCTTGATGTTAAAGGTGCTATATAAATGCAAGTTACTGTTGTTCAGAATACACTGCCACCTGAGTATGCAGTAAGTTTTACATTTTCCTTTAAAAAGTAAGGATTGTGCTCCTAATTAGATGTTTTACACAGATATTAGGGAAGTACTTTGAACAAAAAGCATTCCTTCCCAAACTTTTCTTTCCCTTTAACCTGCAATGTAAATGCGTGAACAGTCCAGCAGAACTGCGAATTGATTCTAGAATTTTATACAACAACTTGCATTTATACAGCACTTTTAACATAGTAAAACATCCCAAGGCGCTTCACAGGATTACCAAACAAAATTTGACACCGATTTAGCTTTAAGTCACCTGTCCACATTTAGGACAGGTGACCAAAAGCTTGGGCAAAGAGGTAGGTTTTAAGAAGTATTTTAAAGGAGTAGAGAGAGGTAGAGAGGCGGAGAGGTTTAGGGAGGGAATTCCAGAGCTTAAGGCCTAGGCAGCTTAAGGCACGGCCGCCAATGGTGGAGTGAAGAAAATTGGGGATGCGCAAGAGGCCAGAATTGAATAAAAATGCTGTCAGTAGTTCATTGTACTGAGAAATGAAAAAAACAAAATCCCCTTGCGTAGTAATGATAAAAAGCACCAGAATATCTTAGCGCTCGGTTTAATAATGCTGCCTGGTGACTTGATAAGCACCTCTATCTGTTCATGCAATATAGAAAAATTGTGCCAGAGGACTGGATAAGTTGCAACCATTACTCTCTTCTTTAACAAATGAGACAGGGTGAAGACAGGAAATTATAGGCCTGTTAGTCTAACGTCAATTGCTGATAAACTCCTGGGGGTGAATTTCAACTTTGGTGGGGGTGTAAAATGGTTAATAGCGGATCAACAGCCCGTTATACAGCCCTCCCAACTTTCCTTTCAGGCGGGATGTATAATAGGAACCTAGGAACATCAGAACAGGAGTAGATCATTTAGCACCTTGAGCTTGTTCTGCCATTCAATGAGATCATGGCTGATCTGTGACCTAACTCCATATACCCGCCTTTGCCCAATAATGGGCTTCCGATCCACTACTGCCCACTTTGTGCCCCTGCTGAATTTGAATTTCACCCCCCCCCCAATCCTAGAGTCTGTAATAAGGAATAAAATTAGTAAGCACCTAGAAAAACATAACTCGATGAGGACCATTCATTCGGGGTTTCTAAAGGGCAGCTCATGGTTGACCAACCTTATAGTATTAGAATCATAGCATGGTTACAGCACAGAAGGAGGCCATTCAGGCCATCGAGCCCATGCCAGCTCTTTGTAAGAGCAATCCAGTTAGTCCCATTCCCCCGCTCTTTCCCCATTGTTTCCCTTCATGTATTTATCCAATTAAATCTGCTACCATCACTCTTTCAGGCAGCGCATTCCAGATCATAACTACTCGCTGTGTAAAAAAGTTTTTCCTCATGTCGCCTTTGGTTCTTTTTCTTATTTACTTTATCTAAACACTTCATGATTTTGAACACTACCATCAAATCTCCTTTTAACCTTCTCTGCCCTAAAGACAACAACTCCAGCTTCTCCAGTCTATCCACATAACTGATTTCCCTCATCCCTGGAACCATTCTAGTAAATCTTTTCTGCACCCTCTCTAAGGCCTTCATATCCTTCCTAAAGTGCGGTGCCCAGAATTGGATACAATACTCCAATTGTGGCCGAACCAGTGTTTGATAAAGGTTCAACGTAACTTCCTTGCTTTTGTACTCTATGCCTCTATTTATAAAGCCCAGGATCCCATATGCTTTTTTATCCGCTTTCTCAACCTGTCCTGCCACCTTCACAGATTTGTGCATATATATCCCCAGGTCTGCCTGTTCCTGCACCCTCTTTAGAATTGTACCATTTAGCTCATATTGCCTCTTCTTATTCTTCCTGCCAAAATATATCACTTCGCACTTCTCTGCGTTAAATTTCATCTGCCGTGCGTCTGCCCATTCCACCAGCCTGTCTATGTCCTCTTGAAGTCTGTTACTATTGTCCTCACTGTTTACTACACTTCCAAGATTTGTGTCATCTGCAAATTTTGAAATTGTGCCCTGCACACCCAACTCCAAGTCATTAATATAGATCAAAAAAAGCTATATACCTTCCTCCGGTCCAATACTATGGCTACGAGAGCAGGTCAGAGGCTGGGTATTCTGCGGCGAGTGACTCACCTCCTGACTCCCCAAAGCCTTTCCACCATCTACAAGGCACAAGTCAGGAGTGTGATGGAATACTCTCCACTTGCCTGGATGAGTGCAGCTCCAACAACACTCAAGAAGCTCGACACCATCCAAGATAAAGCAGCCCGCTTGATTGGCACCCCATCCACCACCCTAAACATTCACTCCCTTCACCACCGGCGCACTGTGGCTGCAGTGTGCACCATCCACAGGATGCACTGCAGCAACTCGCCAAGGCTTCTTCGACAGCACCTCCCAAACCCACGACCTCTACCACCTAGAAGGACAAGGGCAGCAGGCGCATGGGAACAACACCACCTGCACGTTCCCCTCCAAGTCACACACCATCCCGATTTGGAAATATATCGCCGTTCCTTCATTGTCGCTGGGTCAAAATCCTGGAACTCCCTTCCTAACAGCACTGTGGGAGAACCGTCACCACACGGACTGCAGCGGTTCAAGAAGGCGGCTCACCACCACCTTCTCAAGGGCAATTAGGGATGGGCAATAAATGCCGGCCTTGCCAGCGACGCCCACATCCCGTGAACGAATAAAAAAATAAATAAATAAAACAACCAATCGTTCAGCACTACTCTGTGTTTGCTGTCACTCATCCAATTTCCTATCCATGCTGCAACTGCCCCTTTCATTCACGCCTTTTGAAAGTCCATATACACAACATCAACCGCATTGTCTTCATCAACCCTCTCTGTTATTTCATCAAAAAACTCAATCAAGTTAGTTAAACACGATTTGCCTTTAACAAATCCATGCTGGATTTCCTTTATTAATCGACATTTGTCCAAGTGACTATTAATTTTATCCCCGATTATTGTTCCACAAGCTTCCTCACTACCGAGGTTAAACTGTAGTTGCCAGGTTTATCCTTACACTCTTTTTTGAACAAGGGTGTAACATTTGCAATTCTCCAGTCCTCTGGCATCTCTTTGAAGAATTAACAGAGAGCATCAATAAAAGAAATGCAATGGATGATATTTATATGGATTTTCAAGGACATTTGATAAAGTACTATGTAATAGATTTATGGCAATGACAATGGAACATGTAATTAAAGGGAATGTGGTCACATGGAGATAGAAATCATTGGAGGGTAGAAAGCAATGAGAAATTTCTCATACTGGAAGAATGGGGTAAGTGATATTCAACAGGGGTCTGTGTTGGGGCAGTCTTATTTAATATATACATAATTGATCTGGACTTTAGAATTGAAGGAGCAATTTCAAAATTTGCTGATAGGGGTTTCACAAATTGTGATGTAGATAGTAAAAGATTGCAGGAGGATGTAGGTAGATCAGCGGAATGGACAAATGGTTGGCAGATGCAATTCAGTCTTGAGAATTGTGAAGTAATATATTTTAGTTGTAAGAACAGGGGAAAGAAGTACACCACAAATGGTAACATTTTAAATGGAGTAGAGTACCAGATGGTCCCTGGTGTGCAGATTCACAGGTCATTAAAGGTGGCAGCACAAATAGGCTATCGAAAAGGCAAATGTAATCCTTGGTTTTGTATTTAGAGGGGTAGAATGCAAAGCAAGGAGATAATGTTGAATTTGCAAAAGACTTTAGTTAGGCCACAGTTGGAGTATTCTGTGTAGTTTTCAGTACCCTCTTTGTAGAAAGTGTACAAAAACAATGAAAAAGTGGCAGAATAGATTCAGTGGGATTTTACCAGGGATAAGGGGTTGCTCTGATGATGAGAGACAGAGAAGTTAGAACTTTTCTTGACTAGAGCTGAAAAGACAGAGGTCTGCTAGATTATGAAAGGTTACGATAAGGTAAGTAGTAAAAGATTGTTTCCACTGGTCGATGAGATGATAGTAAGAGGGAACAAATATAAGAATTAAATCACAAAGAATTAAAGGGGAAGTTAGAAATAATTTATTTACACAGAGGATGGTTAGAATGCGGAATTATTTGCTGCAAACCATTGTTGAAGGAGATTCCATAATTTCTTTTAAAAAAGAATTCTTTTAAAAAAGGATTTTAAATAGCAATAGGTAATAGCGATCATAACATAATAAGGTTTAAAATAACGATTGAGAAAGACATAAGTAAGACAAAGACCAAAGTAATAGATTGGAAAAAAAAGCTAATTTTGAGGGGATCAGAATGGAACTAGGGCAGGTAAACTGGAAAAAAAATTTTGACAGACAAGGAAAAAGAACAACAGTGGGTAATATTTAAAGCAGTGATCAATAGAGTTCAGGAGAAATATATTCCTCTAAGAACAAACTAGCCAATAATGAAACACCATGCATGAATAAAGAGATAAGGGTAAAATTGAAACAAAAAAAAGGCATGCTCATAGACAATCAAGGGAGAGAAAGACGAAGAGGTTAGGAAAGAAGTCAAAAAAACAATTAGGAAAGCAAAGAGGAACTACGAGATTAAATTATCAAGGAATATAAAAAGAAATAGTAAAGTATTCTACAGACACATAAATAACAATAGAAAAATCAGGGTAGGGACAGGGCCACTAAGGGATGCACATGATAAACTCACAGATAATGACATCGAAATGGCAGGAATATTGAATAGTTACTTTGCCTCTGTATTTACCAGGGAGACTAACAAGGTGGGCAGGACATTAGAAGAAGAGATCAAAAAAGAAATTAAAACATTTAAGATAGAAAGAGGGGAAATAATTGATGAACTAATCAAACTTAGGGAGGATAAGACCCCTGGTCTGGATGGATTGCATCTGCGACTCTTACAAGGAGTTAGGGAGGAGATAGCAGAGGCACTATTACATATATATAAAAATTCACTAGAAAAGAGAACAGTTCCAGAGGACTGGCGGACAGCTAATGTGATTCCTATATTTAAAAAGGGAGATAGAACAAGTCCAGGGAACTATAGACCAGTTAGCTTAACGTCAGTGGTAGGAAAGATAATGGAATCTTTAATCAAAGATGTAATAGAAAGACATCTAGAGAATGAAAATATAATAAAGAATAGTCAGCATGGATTTCAGAAGGGAAAGTCATGCTTGACCAACCTTACTGAATCCTTTGAAGAAGTAACAGAAAGATTAGGCAAGACTAATGCAGTAGATATAATATATTTGGATTTTCAAAAGGCTTTCGACAAGGTACTGCATTGTAGACTCATGGCTAAGGTCAGAGCATGTGGAGTCAGGGGACAGGTAGCAGAATGGATAGCAAGCTGACCACAAAACAGAAAACAGAGAGTAGGGGTTAAGGGTAGCTGCTCAGACTGACAAAAGGTGGGAAGTAGTGTTTCACAGGAACTGGTGCTGGGACCACTGTTCACAATTTTACATTAACAAATTGGATTTGGGAATCGGAAGTAAAATTTCAAAATTTTAAAATGACACCAAATTGGGGGGTGTGGTTAATACAAAGGAAGAATGCGTCAAAATGCAAGAGGACATTAATAAACTTGCAGAATCGGCATGTAATTGGCAAATGAATTTCAATATAGATAAGTGTGAGGTGGTGCATTTTGGTAGGAAGAATATGGAGGCCACAGACTGCTTGGATAATAAGAGTCTAAATGGGATAGAGGAGCAAAGGGATCTCAGAGTACAGATACACAAATCACTAAAAGTAACGACGCAGGTTAATAAGGCCATAAAAAAGGCAAATCAAGCACTAGGGTTCATTTCTAGAGGGATAGAATTGAAAAGCAAAGAAGTTACGTTAAACTTGTATAGAACCTTGGTTAGACCACACTTGGAGTATTGTGCACAGTTCTCGTCTTCATTTATAGAAAAGATATAGAGGCATTGGAGACGGTGCAAAAAAGATTCACAAGGATGATACCAGAACTGAGAGGATATAATTATCAGGAAAGGCTAAACAGGCTGGGACTCTTTTCTCTAGAAAAGAGATGCTGAGGGGTGACCTGATAGAGGTCATTAAGATAGTGATTGGGTTTAATAGGGGAGATGTAGAGAAAATGTTTCCACTTGTGGAGGAGTCCAAAACTAGAGGTCACAAATATAAAATAGTCGCTAATAAATCCAATAGGAAATTCAAGAGAAACTTCTTTACCCAAAGAGTGGTAAGAATGTGGAACGCGCTACCATAAGGAGTAGTTGAGGCAAATGGCTTATATGCATTTAAGGGGAAGCTAGATAAGCACATGAGGGAGAAAGGAATAGAAGGGTATCCTGATAGGGTTAGATGAAGTAAGGAGGGAGGAGGCTTGTGTGGAGCATAAATGCTGGCTTAGACCAGTTGGGCCGAGTGGCCTGTTTCTGTGCTGTAGTTTCGATGCAACTTGATGTAACTCGATGTAAAGGGTATGAGGAGTGAGCTGGAGAATATAATTAGACTAGGTAGCTCATGGGGAGAAAAATAGCAGCTCAGACTTGATGGTCTTATTTCTGTGCTGTAACATTCTATGAATAAGTGCGACACTAAATAGAATATTTTGCTTTGTCAGATACATGTATGTAAAATGGCTACCCATTTTATTATCTAAATGATCATGTTTTATTTTATCCTAGGAAATCTATCTCATTCCAAGGGCAAAGGTGCAACAGTCCCCCGAGTTCGAACTCCTCAACGCTCCATGAACCATTCAAAGGTAGGCCAGAACCCTAGAGTACTCTATGTAACGCTGAACTGTGCCTTCCTTCTTTAACACAGATTGTCATTGCTCACAGTGCCATCTACATTTGTTTTCTGTGAAATGGTGGATGTTTTTAAGTATAATTAACAGTGGCAGACTAGGTTTGGCTGACGGTGGGGGGGACAGAACTCAAGATTCGGCCGACTTGGCGGGAAGGGGATCGAGTTCGGAATTGGGGAATGCCGATTTAACTAGTCCAAAGGCCGAGCTGGGAACCCCACAGACCTACAGGCTGAACCTGGAAGCCAAAGATGGGTGAAAGAAATTGTTGGGAGCGAAATGGAGGTGGTCCTTTAAAGTTGCGTTGGCCGACCTCAAATTGATTGGAGTTTCATGACCCCCGCCCCCACTGGCTCTGCCACTGACAATTATATAAGTACATGAAACCATTAAAGATTTACTGACCTGCAGCATTCCTTGAAAAAATTACAGGGATGGCATGTGGATCTTTTCATATAGAAATGCTGTTGCAGTCATCAGCAGTTTAAAATGCTTGGGCTTAATCTTGGAACTGACTTGTTGCCACTGGATTTACACAATTTAATGGTGTGCAAGCCAGGTATTGCATTTTGCTCCTTCTACCTCCGGTAATGGTGACACTGGATTTTGGCAATGGTTTGTTTCAGAGGTCAGGAACAGTATTAATCTTTACCAGAGATATAGGGCCCGATTTTAGCACCCGCTATCAGGTGCGTTCTCGGCGGGGGGGCCTCGAAAATTGCGAAATCCAGGATCCCGACTGGATCCCGCCTCGATCCCGCCCACTTCCGGGTTCCCCGCTGACGCGCCGGCGTGTGCGCGCAGCCCCCACTGGTGGGAATCCCGCAGGCAATTAAAGCCAGCGGGATGCCACTTGAGAGTATTTACTTAGCTATTTCAGGTCATTGACTGACCTGATTAAGGGACTGTGTGTGATTTTGGATCAACATGGGACTGTTTCCCATACTGGGGGAAACACTCCCAGATCGAATGGACGTGTTGCAGCTGTCAGCCTGTGGCAGCTGCAAAGGTCCATTTGACAGGTGGGGGGGGGGGGAGACCCTCACTCATTGCAGGAGGCCACTCTGTCACTTGGGACAAAATTTGGCCTCCACCACCCTCCTCCTGACGGTCAAAGTCACCAACCTGCACACTTACCCCGGGGTCCGGAGACAAGTACCTACCTTGCGGACCCCCTCAGATGTACATCTTGCGGATGGGGGCCGCCGTAGCTGCAGTCATGACCTCCTCGGAGGGCGAACAGCATCACCAGCCTCGCCATCCACGCCGTCCACCTCTGACACGTGGAGCTCCACAACAGAGTGCTGTGACACATCCACCTGTACAGCAGGAGGGAGGGCTACCGCAGAGAGAGATGCGTCGCAGAGGGCACTACCCTCGCTACAGGGTCCACAGACCGAGGCTCAGCCTCCTGGACCTCTCTGAACAGCAGTGCACACGGAGGCTCAGAGTCACTCGACATGTAGCCGTGGACATCTGCAGCCTCCTTCATGCCGAATTGCTCCTGGCTGGCCCGTGCACCATCTTCCTACCTGTCGCTGTCAAATTCACCACTGCCCTCCCGAACTTCTCCTCCACAGCCATCCAGGGTGCAACCGGGGACATCGCCGATGTCTCTCAGTCGTCTGCGCAGAAGAGCCCTGCAAATACACCTACACCCACTCTACAGTGACACAATGGGTGGCATCAGTGGTGGGTCCTCATAGTGATACCCAGGAGCGGGCATTATTGCACAAACCGGACAGGATTGGCGAAGACATGGCAGCAGTGGTGCCAATATAATGTGTGATGTGAGTTGTTCTGAAATTCAATATAAGTAACAACCATGACAAACCCTCAAACACCCTTGTGCATCCCCTTCATGCTCGCGACACGTTTGCCTTACGCTGCCTACTGCACATATGTGATGCATGCCCTGTGGCTGCAGCACAGGTGGTGCCAGGTTGAGTGAGGCTGGCCGTGAGAGAGGTGCACGAGAGGGTGAGTATGGGATAGAGCCATGAGATTGTATGAGGATTGGGTTGCGTGGTAGTGGCGGGGTGAGTACTGGCGAGGTGAGTAGGTGCAGGTAAGATGAGGATGGGGTTTGAGTGAGTATGAGGGGTGATGTGACAGAGTAGTGTTGGCAGTGCAGAAGGAGATGTGGGGTGGGGGCAGTGATGTGGCAGACGGAGTGTAGGGGAAAGACTACGTGTACTCACTGTGGCTGACCTACTGAGGTCATTGGAGCACCTCCTGCACTTTGTGCAGGTGGGCGATATGTTGGTGGCGCAGGTGACACCCTCTGCCACCTCGAGCCAGGCCTTCCTGGTGGCGGAGGCGGGCCGCTTCCTCCCGCCCGCCGGGTGGAAGATCTCTGTCCTCCCCCTCCTCCTCACCCCATGTATTGATACCTGCGGTGAGGCATCATGAAACTGGGAGCAGCCTTCCCCCTGGGCTGCTCCATGCAGTCATCTTTGCTATTTGTTGCAGCATCTGTCAGTGGAGGACTGCCCCTTTAAATAGAACGCCTCCAGCTGACAGATCTTACTGCACATGCGCAGCCCGCCCGACGCGCAGATCAGCAGCGGGGTACCCGGAGGAGCAGGTAAGTGGATCCAATTTGTGGGTTGCCTGCTGCGATCGCGCGGGAAACCCATTAATTTCACCGGGCGCGTTACCAACGCGCCCGCTTGCCCATCCGCCGGGAACCCGCACCCCTGGTAAAATCGGGCCCATTGTCTCTAAAAGTTTCCCCACTACAGGCGTTAGGCTGACTGGCCTGTAATTGCCAGGTTTATCCCTCTCCCCTTTTTTGAACAGGGTGTAGCATTTGCAATCTTACAGTCCTCTGGCACCATCCCCATGCCTAAGGAGGATTAGAAGATTGTGGCCAGAGCCTTCGCAATTTTCACCCTTATTTTTAGCCAGAATCAAGTAGCATTTGCCTCCAATGCAGCTAAATAGAGGTCAGAAAAGATCACTGCATCAGAAAATTACTACATCAGACGGCTACAGTTCAATCCTGCTAAAAACCCTCAAAGAGCTTTAAAGCCTGAATATGTGAAAAAATCTGATTTGTCTGCTGTGTGTCATTTTTGTTCTTTTGGCATAGAACGTTGCTTTCTTCGTGGCTGTATGGTACAAATGCCAAGGATTCGGTAGTGATGTGAATGATTATGCGTAGTACGCTGTGATAGTGTGTGTGTAGGTGAAGCTTGAGATCGCAAAAGGCTTTTGTTTCAGTCTAAGCTACACGGCTTGTACTGAAGAAGGCAAAAAAGGCCTCTGATAAACATCAGAAAATGTTACCTTTTTTGACTGGGCACTGAGAGCTGTTTAGACTTACTTTAGCAGGAGCTCACTAGCAAAATGTTTAGGGCTAAGAAAATATAAATACAATCGAGGGAAGCCAATCAGTCCAATTTAGCTCATCTATCCAGAAATGAAAACTTGCATTCATCCTGTCACAGCATCTAAATGGATCTCGAATGAATCTTATGTTTTCACCTCCACTATCCTACACAGAAGACTAAGTGATCACTTTTTGTAAGAAACAATTCTTCCCGATAGCTATCCTGATTTTACCTTTCACCATTGGTCCCACTATCCCAACTTACCTTGAAGCAGCAGTCCGGGTTTATTTTTTCTATATCATTTAATATCATACCTGTCTCTATATAAGATCAACTCTCAATCACCTCCTTTCAAGGCCTCCAGTTTCTCCACTTTTTCCTCTTAACTTATCCTTTGACACCAGGGATGAGCCTCATGCCTCTTCTCTGCACTGCCACTGGTTTCTTTGAAATGTTGTTAACCTGAACCGAGCAATTTAAGGTGCATCGCAATGACAAAATAATTCAAAAAACAATTTGAATTGATTTTCTTGTGCTAAACGAATATTCAATAAAGTCATTTTTCAATTGAAGATTTACTGTAGATGTTCTAAATAACATCTGACCCCTGCCAGTCACATGACATAGTAGGGACGATTTTCTGTTACTTTGTGCCAGCAGTGGTGGCATAAAGTCAGCATGAGGTACCAGATAGGTAACTAGAAATCATCAACGTGACTGCTGCCCTTGTTTCACTGGCCAACCGTGTCCGATCTGGTATAGAATGTGCACAAGGTGGTCTTGGTCAAAACCGATAATGAGCAGTATAAATATCGGCTCATGGCAACGTGTACACTTCTACATTTTATTCTAGCAGTATCCTCAGTATCTGGAATGTACATTGGGAATGGATGTCCGAGAATGTAAAGGTGATGGTCCTGAATTTCGAAGTAGAAATTTGAATTATTTTACAACAACAGCTTGCATTTATATAGCGCCTTTAACGTAGTAAAACATCCCAAGGCACTTCACAGGAGCGTTACTAGACAAAAATTGACAATGAGCCATATCAAAAGATGTTAGGATAAGTGACCAAAAGCTTGGTTAAAGAGGTAGGTTTTAAGGAGAGACTTAAAGGAGGAGAGAGAGGTAGAGAGGTTGAGAGAAGGAATTCCAGAGCTTAGGGCCTAGGCAATTGAAGGCACGGCCACCAATGGTGGAGCGAAGGATATTTGGGATGCGTAAGAGGCCAGAATTGGAGGAGCGCAGAGATCTCGGAGGGTTGTAGGACTGGAGGAAGTTACAGAGATAGGGAGGGGCGAGGCTATGGAGAGATTTGAAAACAAAGATGAGAATTTTAAAATTGAGGCGTTGCTGGACCCGGAATTTTAGAAGATATGTTCCATATCTCTTGATACTCTTACCTAACAAAAATCTGTCTTCCTCAGTTGAGAAAATTTCAATTAACCCAGCATTCACAGCATTTTAGGAGAGCAAATTCCACATTTCCACTACCCTTGGTGTGAAAAAATGCTTCCCGATTTCACTCCTAAATGGCATAGCTCTAATTTTAAGATTGTGCCCCTTATTAGTTTCCCTCACCAGAGGAAATAGAGAAAAATGTTGTCGGTATCTATTCTATCGAATCCTTTAATAATTTTAAACACCTCGATCAGTTCACCCCTCAATTTTCTATATGCAAGGGAATAGAAGCCAAGTTTATGCAACCTGTCCTCATAATTTAACCCTCAAAGCCTTGGTATCATTCTGGTGAATCTGCACTGTACACCCTCCAAGGCCAATATATCCTTCCTGAGGTGCAGTGCCCAAAACTGAATGCAGGACTCCAGATGGGGTCTGTCCAAGCCTCTGTACCACTGAAGCATAACTTCCTCCCCTTTGTATTCCAGCCCCCTTGACGTAAAGGCTAACTTTCTATGAGCCTTTTGATTACTTTTTGTACCTGTGCACTAGCTTTTAGTGATTTGTTTACATTGAGACCCAAACCCTTTGCTCCATCTGCCAGCTTTGCCCACTCACTTAATCTGTCCATGCTCCTCACAATTCTGTGAAGACTTTTGCTACATTAATGATGCTATATAAAGGCAAGTTGTTGTTGTATCATCTTTTTTAAGGCAGCCTCTTTGAGGTCTGTGTCCCTCATTACCTCAGCTAGGTCTTTCAACCAATAGGTTGCTGCTCTTCCTCTATCTTCACCATTACCTCATCCTTTTCAGCTATGCTTTGAGTTAGCTGGTGCACCCTTGTTGCTGTCACCAAACAAATCCTCCAGGTAGATGTATCTGAGCCAGCACTTGGATAAGTAGAACTAAACAACACTTACAAGTGCTTGGTAGGTCCAGGGCAATGATCTGCTAAGTTTCTCTTGTATACGTACAGAAAGGAAATAAGAAGATACATTACAGTGGTTGAATCGCACGCAACATTAGTTCCATTAGAATTCTTGTGGTGTATGCACACACTGTGGTAATGAGTGGGTCGACGACGGCAATGTGGTTGATATGGTGTACATGGGCTTTCAAAAGGCGTTTGATAAAGTGCCGCATTATAGGCTTGTCATCAAGATTGAAGCCCATGGAATAAAAGGGGCAGTAGTAGCATGGATACAAAATTGGGTAAGTAGCAGGAAACAGAGAGGAGTGGTGAACGGTTGTTTTTCGGACTGGAGGGAGGTGTACAGTGGTGTTTCCCAGGGGTCGGTACTAGGACCACTGCTTTTCTTGATATATATTAATGACATAGACTTGGTGTGGAGATGCCGGTGATGGACTGGGGTTGACAATTGTAAACAATTTTACAACACCAAGTTATAGTCCAACAATTTTATTTGAAATTCACAAGCTTTCAGAGGCTTTCTCCTTCCTCAGGTGAATTCACGTGAGGAAGGAGGAAGCCTCCGAAAGCTTGTGAATTTCAAATAAAATTGTTGGACTATAACTTGGTGTTGTAAAATTGTTTACAATAGACTTGGGTGTACAGGGCACAATTTTCAAATTTGCAGATGACACAAAACTTGGTAGTGTAATGAACAGTGCGAAGGATGGTGATAGACTTTAAGAGGATAAAGACTCTGCAGTGGAATGGGCGGACACATGGCAGATGAAATTTAACGCAGAAAAATGTGAAGTGACACATTTCGGTAGGAAGAGCGAGGAGAGACAATATAAACTAGAGGGCTCAATTCTAAAAGGGGTACAGGAACAGAGAGATCTAGGAGTATATGTGCACACATCATTGAAAGTGCCAGGGCAAGTTGAGAAAGTGGTTAAAAAATCATATGGGATCCTGGGCTTTATAAATAGAGGCATAGAGTACTAAAGCAAGGAAGTCATGATGAACCTTTATAAAACACTGGTTCGACCACAACTGGAGTATTGTGTCCAGTTCTGGGCACCGCACTTTAGGAAAGATGTGAAGGTTTTAGAGAGGGTGCAGAAAACATTTACTAGAGTAATTCCAGGGATGAGGGACTTTAGTTACATGGATAGAATGGAGAAGATGGGGTTGTTCTCCTTGGAACAGAGAAGGTTGAGAGGAGATTAGATAGAGGTATTTAAAATCATGAAGTGTCTAGACAGCAAAGATAGAGTATATTTGGATTTCCAAAAGGCATTCGATAAGGTGCCACATAAAAGATTACTGCACAAGATAAGAGCTCATGGTGTTGGGGGTAATATACTGGCATGGATAGAGGATTGGCTAACTAACAGAAAACAAAGAGTCAGGATAAAAGAGTCATTTTCAAAATGGCAATCTGTAACTAGTGGGGTGCCACAGGGATCAGTGCTGGGGCCTCAACTATTTACAAAATATATCAATGACTTGGATGAAGGAACAGAGTGTCTTGTGGCCAAGTTTGCTGATGATACAAAGATAAATGTAAGGAATCTTACAACACCAGGTTATAGTCCAACAGTTTTATTTGAAAATCACAAGCTTTCGGAGGCTTTCTCCTTTGTCAGGTGAAGTGTGAGATTCCTTGAATGTTACCGCATTTATAGTCAGAGAACAATGCCTGTCAGAGAACAATCTCTGGCTATAAATGCGGTAACGTTCAAGGAATCCCACACTTCACCTGACGAAGGAGAAAGCCTCCGAAAGCTTGTGATTTTCAAATAAAACTGTTGGACTATAACCTGGTGTTGTAAGATTCCTTACATTTGTCAACCCCAGTCCGTCACCGGCATCTCCACATCATGGATACAAAGATAGGTGGAAAAGCAAGTTGCGATGAGGACACAGTGTCTGCAAAGGGATATTGACGGGTTAAACGAATGGGCAAAAATTTGGCAGATGGAATATAATGTGGGAAAATGTGAAGTCATCCACTTTGGGAGGAAAAATAAAAAAGCAAAATATTATTTGAATGGCGAATACTGCATTACAGAGGGATCTGTGTGTCCTCGTACATGAAACACAAAAAGTCAACATACAGGTGCAGCAGGTAATCCAGAAGGCAAACGGAATATTGGCCTTTATTTCTAGGGGGATGGAGTATAAAAGCAGGGAAGTCATGCTCCAACTGTACAGGGTGCTAGTGAGACCACACCTGGAGTACTGCATGCAGTTCTGGTGCCCTTATTTAAGGAAGGACTTACTTGCATTGGAGGCAGCTCAGAGAAGGTTCACTAGGTTGATTCCAGGTATGGAAGGGTTGTCTAATGAGGAAAGATTGAACAGATTGGGTCTATACTCATTGGAGTTTAGAAGAATGAGAGGAGATCTTATTGAAACATACAAGGTTCTGAGGGGACTCGATAGGGTAGATGCTGAGAGGATGTTACCCCTCATGGGGGAATCTAAAACTAGGGGGCATAGTCTCAGAATAAGAGGTCGCCCGTTTAAGACGGAAATAAGGAGGAATTTCTTCTCCCAGAGGGTCGTGAATCTTTGGAATTCTTTACCCCAAAAAGCTGTGGAGGCTGAGTCATTGAATGCATTCAAGGCTGAGTCAGACAAATTTTTGATCAGCAAAGGAGTCAAAGGGTATGGGGAAAAGGCGGGAAAGTGGAATTGAGGTAAAAATTAGATCAGCCATGATCTCATTGAATGGCGGAGCAGGCTTGAGGGGCCGAATGGCCTACTCCTGCTCCTATCTCTTATGGTCTGATTAACTGTTTCCATTGGCAGAAGGGTCAGAAACCAGAAGGCATAGATTTAAGGTGATTGACAAAAGAACCAAAGGGGTCATGAGGAAAAACTTTTTAAGGCAGCAAGTGGTTAGCACCTGGGACTAGTTGGATTGCTCCTGCATAGAGCCAGCACGGACTCGATGGGCCGAATGGCCTCTTTCCATGCTGTAACCATTCTATGATTCTATGAGTGAATGGATAAAGTGAGAATAAAGAGGAGGATAAAAGTTGTATTTTGGCTAGGAGGAGCTCTCAACCTTCATCTCTAACTCTCTCATGCCAAGTAGCCTGGGTGCTACCTCTTCAAAACAATGAGGAGCCAGTAATTGTGTGGCCCTCCTCCTATGTGAGTCTGTTTTTGGTATTTATACGCCACCTTGTCCTAAAAGGAGAGAAGCATAGATAGAAGTTCACACTTGTATGTGAAACATTGTGCAGGCAACAGTACAAGTGATTATGTGGACATGCATTAAGCAGCTACATTGACTGTAATCCAGTTGCAAATCAGAGGTTTTAGAAGCTAATTTAACAAGCCCGTACCATCAGCGGGGAGGCATGAATACAGACAGGAAGCATGAGTTGGTGACTCAGATCTAAATGTTTGAGTGCAGATTCCCTTCTGGGAGTTTGGGAGTGAGGAATTGGCCCCTATTTTCCTCCAATCACAAGCTGTGTAAAAAATATAATCAATGTGAGTTTTAAACGGAGAAACCCTTTTGTTTCCAGCAAAAGTAGATACCCTGAGAGAGAATTTCCACAGGGTTCTCCCTGATCTCCTGCCATCTTTAGCCGTTAACATAATTCCTCCTGGGGCTCTGTCAATCTTCTGCTGAAGTGACAGCAGTAGATCAGAACGCCATGGAAATTCCAGGTACCTATCTTCCTCATTTCTTCTTTTCTTTTCTTGTAGGTGGATGCCTTTGTAGTGCACAGCTATTATTGCTTTTGTGAGGTAAACTCCTTTTTCAATCTTCCTCAATCATTTACTTATTTCAATTTCTAATTTCAAATGGATACATTTTAGTGTAGTTCATGCATCTTTTCATAGACAGAACAGTTTTATAGCTTTATTATGAAACAAAGCAGGTGGAAGACAAACATTCCCATATTAATAATAACTGACTACAAGGTCAACCTAAAATCATTCTGCTTTTCTCTGCATGCACCATTTAGCATTTAAAGTGAGTAAGAAAATCAGTGCATATTTTGAAAGAAACATATCACAAGCCGAAAGAATTCTTCAGAGGATCCTGAAACAAATCCTGAGAGAGAGCGCAGACTCGGACAAGTCCTTTGAGAATTGGAAGAATTGTTTTGCATCTGAGAAACAAGCTTGTTTGTCATCAGGTTTGATCACTAAAGTTAGTCTGGAAAATAATGCTATGTGTAACAGAGCAGCAATTGATTAAATCCCAGACCAACTTTAAATCAATCTAGCTCGGTATCGAGAGTCCTTAGAAGATGTGACATATAAAATTGGTATTTCTTAAATGTGTGTCTTCCTCAAGGCTCAGGCCCCAAAATTCTGATGGTATGGTAGGGCATAAACCTTCCAGATCTATCTGGGGGAAGGGGGGGGTTGAAATTGGGACTTAGAGAGGAAATGCCAAGTTTACCTTCTGCCCTAAATTCTGCTGGACGTGAGATACACCCGTCCATACTAAGGTGCAGTCATGCAAATGATGGGTTAGATAAGGATGACATCATGTGAGTAATTTTGACTTTGGACGATAGTGTAAAACATGCGATATCAGCTCAGCTGCCCTTTATTCACCTCTCCCAATTTAGGTTGGAAATTAAAGCAGGTAGATAGAATCATAGAATAGTTACAGCACAGAAGGAGGCCATTTGGCCCATTGAACCCATGCCGGCTCTTTGTAAGAGCAATCCAGTTATTCCCATTCCCCCGCTCTTTCCCCATAGCCCTGCAAATTTTTTCCCTTCAAGTATTTATCCAATTCCTTTTTGAAAGCCACAATTAAATAAAGCCATGAAAAAGCCTAATGGTATTTTGGGTTTTATAAATAGGGGCCTAAAGTGTAAGATTAAAGATTTAAGGTGATCGGCAAAAGAGCCAGAGACGACATGAGGAAATATTTTTTTACGCGACGAGTTGTAATCATCTGGAATGCATTGCCTGAAAGGGTGGTGGAAGCAGATTCAATAGTAACTTTCAAAAGGGAATTAGATAAATACTTGAAGGGAAAAAAATTACAGAGCTATGAGGAAAGAGCAGGGGAATGGGAGTAATTGGATACCACTTTCAAAGAGCCGGCACAGGCCGATGGGCTGAATGGCCTCCTCCTGTGCTTTACCTACTCTGATAATATGATTTTTTTTTAGAAAATATCAGTTAGGCCACAGTTTGAGTACTGTGTGCAGGGTGAGTGATAATTGGACCAGGGTGTGCAGAAGTAATTCAGTTACCATTTTAAAGTCATATGTTCTGTCCTTATTTTTATATTCCTATGTCCACATTTATAATCGAAAATGCCTACGTTAACTAGTCATGCTGTAGTTACCCTCTCTCACCAGGGGTAGCATTATAGCACCTTCACTGGGGCAGAGTGTAATTACCATGTGACAAGTTTACATCAACAGTTTCCATTATCAAGGTGCAAAGGGAGTTCATTCTATCATTGTATCATAAGTAGGTACAGCACAGGAGGAGGCCAGTCGGCCCATCGTGCCTGTGTCGATTCTTTGAACGAGCTATCCAATTAGACCCACTCCCCTGCTCTTTCCCCATAGCTTTGTAAATTTTTTCCCATCAAATATTTACCCAATCCCCCTTTTGAAAGTTACTATTGAATCTGCTTCCACCACCCTTTCAGGCAGTGCATTCCAGATCGCTGCGTAAAAAAATGTTTCCTCATGTTGCATCTGGCTCTTTTGCAGATCACCTTAAATCTGTGTCCTCTGGTTATCGATCCTTCTGCCACTGGAAACGGTTACTCCTTATTTACTCTGTCAAAACCGTTCATGATTTTGAACACCTCTATCAAATCTCCCGTTAACCTTCTCTGTTCTAAGGAGAACAACCCCAGCTTCTCCAGTCTCTCCACATAACTGAAGTCCCTCATCCCAGGCACCATTCTAGTAAATCTCTCTGCATCCTCCCTAAGGCCTTGACATCCTTCCTCAGGTGCAGTGTCCAGAATTGAACACAATACTCCAGCTGAGGCCTAACCAGTGATTTATAAAGGTTTAGCATAACTTCCTTGCTTTTGTACTCTATGCCTCTATTAATAAAGCCCAGGATCCCATATGCTTTTTTAACAGCCTTCTCAACTTGTCCTGCCAGCTTCAAAAACCCCCAGGTCTCTCTGTTCCTGCACCCCCTTTAAAATTGTAACATTTAGTTTATATTGTCTCTCCTCATTCTTCCTACCAAAATGCATCACTGTACACTTCTCTGCGTTAAATTTCATCTGTCATGTGGCTTCCCATTTCACCAGTCTGTCTATGTCCTCCTGGAGCCTGTTACTATCCTCCACATTGTTTACTACATTTCCGAGTTTCGTGTCATCTATAACCTTAGAAATTATACCCTCTATGCCCAAGTCCAGGTCATTAATATATATCAAAAAGAGCAGTGGTCCTAATACTGACCCCTGGGGAACACCACTGTATGCTTCCCTCCAGTCTGAAAAACAACTGTTCACCACTCTCTCTGCTTTCTGTACCCTAGCCAATTTTGTATCCATGCTGTCACTGTCCCTTCAATCCCATGGGCTTTAATTTTGCTAACAAGTCTATTATGTGGTACTTTATCAAATGCCTTTCGAAAGTCCATACACACCACATCAACCACACTACCGTTATCAACTCTCACTGTTACTTCATCAAAGAACTCAATCAAGTTAGTCAAACACGATTTTTCTTTAACAAATCCATGCTGACCTTATGTATTCAGCCTGGTTCTCTACCATATTATGAACCTTACATTCGTCATAAGCCTCCTTTTTGTACTTCATTTTAATGTCTATGACTTTAGTCATCCAGGGAGCTCTAGCTTTGGATGCCCTTCCTTTCCCCTCATAGGGATGTATCCACTCTGTACCTGAACCAACTCCACCTTGAAGGCTTCCCATTGTTCAATTACTGATTTGCCTACCAATTTTTGATTCCAATCTACCCAGGCAAGATCCCTTTTTAACTCACTGAAATTTGCCCTCCTCCAGTTAAGCGTTTTCACATTTGATTGTTCCTTGTCATTTTCCTAACTATTCTAAACCTAATGATATTATGATCACTGTTCCCCAAATGCTCCCCCACTGAAACATGTTCCAACTGTCCCACTTCAGTCCCCAGAACTACATCCAGCACTGTTTCCTTCCCAGTTGAGCTGGAAACACACTATTCCAGAAAGTTCTCTTGAACATATTTCAGGAATTCCTCCCCCTCTTTGCCCTTTACACTGTTACTGTCCCAGTCCATATTGGGTTAATTGAAGTCCCCCATTATCACTACTCCGTAGTTTTTGCATCTTTCTGTAATTTTCCTGCAAATTTGCAGATCTATTGTTTTTAACATATAGATAGAGTTGTTTTACAAAGAGATATTTGGGTAGTAAATGCATTTGTATCCAAATTACTCCTCAGGCTCCAACTCAATTTATTGCTTTTCATGTCCTAACTTACCTTGACCACTAATTGTTGGGTCCACTGTCAGTAGTTTTACTGAATTGATAGTAAATTAAACCACTCAACAATGGATCTGAGAAGAGAAGGCAAGGAAGCTAGAAGGATCCTGAAGGCTGAACCATAGGCATCGTCCTACTTATTTGCTAAAATTTGCCCATACTTGTTGGAAATCTATATGGTACAAATTCCAATGGTAGCATTTATCTGGTGGAACTGGAACATGGCAGGACTTCCACCCAATGAATCAGTCACACCCGTTTCTGCCTGAACTGCATGGTGAGTGCCTGCCCATGATGTGGATGGAGCTTGGGAGTGCACACCCTTGTGTCCAGAATTTTGGAGCGCCGATACAGCAGCCTCCTAAAGTAGAGCAGAGCTAGGAAGGAGAACATATTTAACTTTCAAGCTAAAGTGACTGAGGAGTTTGGCAGTGCAGCGTAATTGAGGCAAATGGAATGACAGAGCTACAGAACTGCCAGATTTTCGTGAAGCAGCAACAAAGATCCTGCTCATGACTTGCATGCAAGGAGGTTTGCCCTGGTTGCCACTCTAGTGCACACTCCCCATAGAAAGCTGCCAGAAGAGTAAGAGCTGTCTCCAGTACCTGTAAGGTGTGGATCCAAACGAGAAAGAAAGGCCCTGATATTAATGGGGAGGCTTCGAGGGCACGGAGGAACGTGGTAGCATGTGGAAAACTCGGCAAGGCCGGGGTCTTAGAGGTCCAGCCGACCGTAATGGCAGGACCTCATTTAAATAACGTGCTGCAGTCTCCCACCTGACAACTGGCCAGATTGACAGCCTGGCAGGAGACCAGTTGCTGGTCCCTAACAGTTAGTGGGAGGGGGAAGGCTCAGGGTCGCGATCGAGAGGAGGGGGAGGCAGAGGTCGGGACAGCGATTGGGAGGGAGTGGTGGTTGAAGACTGACAGTCAGAGCCGTGATCGGGGGGAGGGGGTCAGGCTGAGGTCGAGATCGCAATCGGGAGTGGGGGGAGGGACCTTGTAGTGATCAGGGGGTAGCCCGGCGCAAGGGAGAAACAAGGCTTCCGTGTGAGGCCCAGAGGAGCACTGAAACCCAAAAAGTAAATTTTAAACTTACCTTCTGGCCATCTTCTGGCACAGGGTCGGGCTCCCGGCATAATTTGCCTGATGGGGAAGCCGACACGGGCCCCCACCCCCGCTCAGGCCTATGATTGATATTGTAGATAGGGTCCTGATGACATAATCGGACCCAATCTGCATATTTAAAACAGGGCCCCATTTGCTGCCTGTCTGTGTTCTATTTGCCTGCTCAAGAGAGCAGGTTAATGTGGGGTCACGGCGGGAAGGAAGCAGCACTGGGGGGAAGTGGGGGAGGTAAGTGACTCCCATTATTTTAACTGACTCCCAGCCTGGTTTCCGCCAGGTTGGGGCAGTTAAAATCGGGTCCAAAGTGTCAGACATGAAGAGAGCACTGAAGGTAAGACAGCCCAGACAAATAAATGGGCTGCGTGTGCATGTCACAAAATGATTCCTCTCAACTTGTTACATCTGTACGGCTGCACTGTGCGAAGCATTCAGACAACCTAACAACTCTTTCAATGCTAGCTATGCATGGCCATACAAATGTAAAGCATGGACTGTAAATTGCCAGTCTCGGTGTTGTCACATTCATGTCTTAAAAGGCTTTTACACCAAACAGCCTTGCAACACTGGGAAACAAGATGGCCACTTGGTTCCGCTGTTCAAATTTACAACATTTTTATGCTCACGAGCCAAAATAGCTTACAAGGAGAGAGTAAACTGGTTCCAGAGGAGGGCCCACTGAACATTATTGGCTGTGAGTGCACAGAGGGAATGGAACATGGTGAAGCTGGAAGCCTCCCACAGCTGAGGGCTAGTACAGTGCTTCTCTTTTTATGACCTTCACTCCCTACTCACTCACCATCAAGCACAATAACATGCCACAGGGTACATTGCCATAAACGCCCTGATTGAAAGGGTGTATTGTACCCAGTATGCTAACATTTTCTTCTTTTCCTCTTCTATTTCTCTAGACATGCCACCAGGAAAATCCACAGCTCCTAGAGCCACCCACGAAGTCAGCATCTCACAGCAGCCTGCGTCACTCATTCCGCCTGTCACAAGCACCCGCACAGGTACTTCCACCTCAGGGGATTCAGATAGTGAGTTGAGGAAGGGCAAACTGGGTGAAGGACTGAACATGAGTGAGGCGGAGCAAGTTGAGGTGGCAGTGGAGGGGCAGGAACCTGTTGCTTGGAGGGACAGCTCATGTCCTGCCTTCGCTGAATGTCAGAGGGACTTCTTATGAAAGAAAATTGCCGTCTTAGCAGGGTGGCATACTGGAATCATTTGCATCTGATCAAGTGGGGATTTCATTACCTTGCAAATTCCAGACCCCACTCGCCCATTTCTCACTGGTGGATTCTTGCGCACCAGCATAATTTTTACCTTTATATTTCTGCTGTCTCCACCAGCCTTGCCAGCACTGGTACTGCATAACAAGTGCCATCCCAAGGAACTCAACAAACAGAGAAGGAATAAACAGTAACTATACACATCCAGTGCAAACTACTCATTATTACAAGCATTAAGGCATATCACATGCGCATATGTAAAAAAAACACTATTGCATGCAATATTCTTGTGTGATGCTTTTTCTACAATTATTTTATATACAACAACTTAAATTTCTTTGGTGCTTGTTACACAGATCGCGATATCTCAGTGATGTAATCTTCCTCAAGAGGACACCAAGCAGGAGAGATAAAGGGAAGAGGGTCAGGAGGGAGTAAAAGAACGGTCAAAGAGAATGGTCTTAAAGAAGCTTTTGAAAGCAGGGAGGCGGGTGGCAAGGGAGGGATTTCCAAAGGTTGGAGGGCACATAATGGATAAAGGAGCAGCTGCTGATGGTAACGTAGAAGGAACAGGGAACAATAATAATATAATGGAAACTGCCTACGTTAAATTGTCATGCTGTAAATACTCCCTCTCACCAGTTTTAGCATTATAACCTTCATTGGGCCAGAGTGTGACGAGCTTACTTCAGCAATTCCCATTGTAAATGTGGACATAGAATCTTACAATGGAAACAACTGACAGGAAATTATGTGCAGATCTAAGATTTTTAATATATTATAGATAGAGTTGTGTGGTTGTCAAAGATATTTGGGTAGTAAATACATTTATATCCAAATTACTGCTCAGGCTCCAAATCAAATTATTGCTTTTCATGTCCTGATTTACCTTGACCACTAATTGTTGGCTCCACTGTAAGTACTTTTACTGAATTGATAGTAAATTAAACCACTCAACAATGGATCTGAGAAGGCAAGGGAGCTTTCTCTGAGAAGCTATAAGGATCCTGAAGGCTGAACCAAAGGCATTATCCTATTTATTATTCAAAATTTGCAGACACCTGTTGGAAATCTATATAGTACAAATTCCAATGGTAGCATTTATCTGGTGGAAATAGAACATGGCAGGACTTCCGCCCAATGAATCAGTCACACCTGTTTCTGCCTGAACTGCATGGTGAGTGCCTGCCCATGATGTGGATGGAGCTTGGGAGTGCACACCCCTGTGTCCGGAATTTTGGAGCACCGATACAGCAGCCTCCTAAAGTGCAGCAGAGCTAGGAAGGAAAACATAATTAACTTTCAAGCTGAAGTGACTGAGGAGTTTGGCAGTGCAGCGTAATTGAAGCAAATGGAATGACAGAGCTACAGAACAGCAAGATTTTTGTGAAGCAGCAAAAAAGGTCCCACTCATGACTTGCATGCAAGGAGTACTGTCCGGTTTGTGATTTCAGGGCATGCTGCCCATAGAAAGCTGCCACAAGAGTAAGCACTGTATCCAGTACCTGTACGGTGTGGATCCAAATGAGAAAGAAAGGCCCCGATATTAATGAGGAGGCATGGAGGGCACGGAGGAGCGTGGCAGCATGTGGAAAACCCAGAAAGGCCATGGACGCGGAGATCATGACGACCTTAATGGCAGGTCCTCATTTAAATAACGTGCTGCAGCCTCTGGCTCAACAACTGGCCAGATTGGCAGCCTGGCTGGCGGGTGGGAGAACGAGCAAGCGGCAGGAGACTCGTTGCCGGTCCCCAGCAGTTAATGGGAGGGAGAAAGCTCAGGGCCGCGATCGAGAGGAGGTGAGGCTGTGATCGGGCCCACGATTTTTTTTTTATTCGTTCATGGGATGTGGGCGTCGCTGGCGAGGCCAGCACTTATTGCCCATCCCTAATTGACCTTGAGAAGGTGGTGGTGAGCCGCCTTCTTGAACCACTGCAGTCCATGTGGTGAAGGTTCTCCCACAGTGCTGTTAGGAAGGGAGTTCCAGGATTTTGACCCAGTGACGACGAAGGAACGTCGATAAATTTCCAAGTCGGGATGGTGTGTGACTTGGAGGGGAACGTGCAGGTGGTGTTGTTCCCATGTGCCTGCTGCCCTTGTCCTTCTAGGTGGTAGAGGTCGTGGGTTTGGGAGGTGCTGTCGAAGAAGCCTTGGCGAGTTGCTGCAGTGCATCCTGTGGATGGTACACACTGCAGCCACAGTGCGACGGTGGTGAAGGGAGTGAATGTTTAGGTTGGTGGATGGGGTGCCAATCAAGCGGGCTGCTTTGTCCTGGATGATGTCGAGCTTCTTGAGTGTTGTTGGAGCTGCACTCATCCAGGCACGTGGAGAGTATTCGATCACACTCCTGACTTGTGCCTTGTAGATGGTGAAAAGGCTTTGGGGAGTCTGGAGGTGAGTCACTCGCCGCTGAATACCCAGCCTCTGACCTGCTCTCGTAGCCACAGTATTTATGTGGCTGGTCCAGTTAAGTTTCTGGTCAATGGTGACCCTCAGGATGTTGATGGTGAGGGATTCAGCAATGGTAATGCAGTTGAATGTCAAGGGGAGGTGGTTAGACTCTCTCTTGTTGGAGGTAGTCATTGCCTGGCACTTGTCTGGCGCAAATGTTACTTGCCACTTATCAGCCCAAGCCTGGATGTTGTCCAAGTCTTGCTGCATGCGGCCCGGACTGCTTCATTATCTGAGGGGCTGCGAATGGAACTGAACACTGTGCAATCATCAGCGAACATCCCCATTTCTGACCTTATGATGGAGGGAAGGTCATTGATGAAGCAGCTGAAGATGGTTGGGCCTAGGACACTGCCCTGAGGAACTCCTGCAGCAATGTCCTGGAGCTGAAATGATTGGCCTCCAACAACCACAACCATCTTCCTTTGTGCTAGGTACGACTCCAGCCACTGAAGAGCTTTCCCCCTGATTCCCATTGACTTCAATTTTACTAGGGTTCCTTGGTGCCACACTCGGTCAAATGCTGCCTTGATGTCAAGGGCAGTCACCCTCACCTCACCTCTGGAATCGATCTCTTTTGTCCATGTTTGGACCGAGGCTGCAACGAGGTCTGGAGCCGAGTGGTCCTGGCGGAACCCAAACTGAGCATCAGAGAGGAAGGTTATTGGTGAGTAAGTGCCGCTTGATAGCACTGTCGACGATACCTTCCATCACTATGCTGACGATTGAGAGTAAACTGACAGGACGATAATTGGCGGGTTGGATTTGTCCTGCTTTTTGTGGACAGGACATACCAGGGCAATTTTCCACATTGACGGGTAGATGCCAGTGTTGTAGCTGTACTGGAACAGTTTCGCTAGGGGCGCGGCAAGTTCTGGAGCACAAGTCTTCAGCACTGCAGCCGGGATGTTATCGGGGCCCATAGCCTTTGCTGTATCCAGTGCACTCAGCCGTTTCTTGATATCACATGGAGTGAATCGAATTGGCTGAAGACTAGCTTCTGTGATGATGGGGATATCGGGAGGAGGCTGAGGTGGATCATCCACTCGGCACTTCTGGCTGAAGGTGTTGCAAATGCTTCAGCTTTGTCTTTTGCATTCACGTGCTGGACTCCACCATCATTGAGGATGGGGATGTTTACAGAGCCTCCTCCACCCATTAGGAGGGGAGTCAGGATGAGATTGAGTCCACGATCAGGAGTGGGAGGGGAGGGGGGTTCTTGCCACGATCAGGGTGAAGGGGGGGTAGCACGGTGCAAGGGAGTATCAAGGCTTCCTCGTGAGGCCTGGAGGAGCACTGAAGCCTGAAAATTAAATTTTAAACTTACCTTCTGGCCATCTTCTGGCGCAGGATCGGGCTCCCACATGATTTGCCTTATGGGGAAGCAGATACTGCCCCCCACCCCCACTCAGGCCTATGGTTGATATTGTGGATCGGGCCCTGATTACATAATTGGACCTGATCTGCATATTTAAAACAGGACCCCGTTGCTTCCTTTGGGTGTTCTTTTCACCTGCTCAAAAGAACAGGTTAATAAGGGGAAACGGTGGGAAGGAAGCAGGACTGGGGCGAAGTGGGGGAGGTAAGTGACTCCCATTATATTAATTGCCTCCCCACCCAGTTTCCGCCAGGTTGGGGCAGTTAAAATCGGGTCCAAAGTGTCAGACTTGAAGAGAGCAGTGAAAGTAAGACAGCCCAGACAAATAAATGGGCTGCATGTGCATGTCACAAACTGTTTCCTCTCGACCTGTTACACCCATACAGCTGCACTGTGCAAAACATTCAGACAACCTAACAACTCTTTCAATGCTTGCTATGCATGGCCATTCAAATGTAAAGCACAGGCTGTAAATCGCCAGTCTCAGTGTTGTCACATTCATGTCTTAAAAGGCTTTTACACCAAACAGCCTTGCAACACTGGGAAACAAGATGGCCACTTGGTTCCGCTGTTCAAATTTACAACATTTTTATGCTCACGAGCCAAAATAGCTTACAAGGAGAGAGTAAACTGGTTCCAGAGGAGGGCCCACTGAACATTATTGGCTGTGAGTGCACAGAGGGAATGGAACATGGTGAAGCTGGAAGCCTCCCACAGCTGAGGGCTAGTACAGTGCTTCTCTTTTTATGACCTTCACTCCCTACTCACTCACCATCAAGCACAATAACATGCCACAGGGTACATTGCCATAAACGCCCTGATTGAAAGGGTGTATTGTACCCAGTATGCTAACATTTTCTTCTTTTCCTCTTCTGTTTCTCTAGACATGCCACCAGGAAAATCCACAGCTCCTAGAGCCACCCACGAAGTCAGCATCTCACAGCAGCCTGCGTCACTCATTCCGCCTGTCACAAGCACCCGCACAGGTACTTCCACCTCAGGGGATTCAGATAGTGAGTTTAGGAAGGGCAAACTGGGTGAAGGACTGAACATGAGTGAGGCGGAGCAAGTTGAGGTGGCAGTGGAGGGGCAGGAACCTGTTGCTTGGAGGGACAGCTCATGTCCTGCCTTCGCTGAATGTCAGAGGGACTTCTTATGAAAGAAAATTGCCGTCTTAGCAGGGTGGCATACTGGAATCATTTGCATCTGATCAAGTGGGGATTTCATTACCTTGCAAATTCCAGATCCCACTCGCCCATTTCTCACTGGTGGATTCTTGCGCACCAGCAAAATTTTTACCTTTATATTTCTGCTGTCTCCACCAGCCTCGCCAGCACTGGTACTGCATAACAAGTGCCATCCCAAGGAACTCAACAAACAGAGAAGGAATAAACAGTAACTATACACATCCAGTGCAAACTACTCATTATTACAAGCATTAAGGCATATCACATGCGCATATGTAAAAAAAACACTATTGCATGCAATATTCTTGTGTGATGCTTTTTCTACAATTATTTTATATACAACAACTTAAATTTCTTTGGTGCTTGTTACACAGATCGCGATATCTCAGTGAGTAATCTTCCTCAAGAGGGCACCAAGCAGGAGAGATAAAGGGAAGAGGGTCAGGAGGGAGTAAAAGAACGGTCAAAGAGAATGGTCTTAAAGAAGCTTTTGAAAGCAGGGAGGCGGGTGGCAAGGTGGAGATGCCAAGGGAGGGATTTCCAAAGGTTGGAGGGCACATAATGGATAAAGGAGCAGCTGCTGATGGTAACATAGAAGGAACAGGGAACAATAATAATATAATGGAAACTGCCTACGTTAAATTGTCATGCTGTAAATACTCCCTCTCACCAGTTTTAGCATTATAACCTTCATTGGGCCAGAATGTGACGAGCTTACTTCAGCAATTCCCATTGTAAATGTGGACATAGAATCTTACAATGGAAACAACTGACAGGAAATTATGTGCAGATCTAAGATTTTTAATATATTATAGATAGAGTTGTGTGGTTGTCAAAGATATTTGGGTAGTAAATACATTTATATCCAAATTACTGCTCAGGCTCCAAATCAAATTATTGCTTTTCATGTCCTGATTTACCTTGACCACAAATTGTTGGCTCCACTGTAAGTACTTTTACTGAATTGATAGTAAATTAAACCACTCAACAATGGATCTGAGAAGGCAAGGGAGCTTTCTCTGAGAAGCTATAAGGATCCTGAAGGCTGAACCAAAGGCATTATCCTATTTATTACTCAAAATTTGCAGACACCTGTTGGAAATCTATATAGTACAAGTTCCAATGGTAGCATTTATCTGGTGCAAATAGGACTTCTGCCCAATGAATCAGTCACACCTGTTTCTGCCTGAACTGCATGGTGAGTGCCTGCTCATGATGTGGATGGAGCTTGGGAGTGCACACCCCTGTGTCCAGAATTTTGGAGCACCGATACAGCAGCCTCCTAAAGTGCAGCAGAGCTAGGAAGGAAAACATAATTAACTTTCAAGCTGAAGTGACTGAGGAGTTTGGCAGTGCAGCGTAATTGAAGCAAATGGAATGACAGAACTACAGAACAGCAAGATTTTTGTGAAGCAGCAAAAAAGGTCCCACTCATGACTTGCATGCAAGGAGTACTGTCCGGTTTGTTATTACAGGGCATGCTGCCCATAGAAAGCTGCCACAAGAGTAAGCACTGTATCCAGTACCTGTACGGTGTGGATCCAAATGAGAAAGAAAGGCCCCGATATTAATGAGGAGGCATGGAGGGCACGGAGGAGCGTGGCAGCATGTGGAAAACCCAGAAAGGCCATGGACGCGGAGATCATGACGACCTTAATGGCAGGTCCTCATTTAAATAACGTGCTGCAGCCTCTGGCTCAACAACTGGCCAGATTGGCAGCCTGGCTGGCGGGTGGGAGAACGAGCAAGTGGCAGGAGACTCGTTGCCGGTCCCCAGCAGTTAATGGGAGGGAGAAAGCTCAGGGCCGCGATCGAGAGGAGGTGAGGCTGTGATCGGGCCCACGATTTTTTTTTATTCGTTCATGGGATGTGGGCGTCGCTGGCGAGGCCAGCACTTATTGCCCATCCCTAATTGACCTTGAGAAGGTGGTGGTGAGCCGCCTTCTTGAACCACTGCAGTCCATGTGGTGAAGGTTCTCCCACAGTGCTGTTAGGAAGGGAGTTCCAGGATTTTGACCCAGTGACGACGAAGGAACGTCGATAAATTTCCGAGTCGGGATGGTGTGTGACTTGGAGGGGAACGTGCAGGTGGTGTTGTTCCCATGAGCCTGCTGCCCTTGTCCTTCTAGGTGGTAGAGGTCGTGGGTTTGTGAGGTGCTGTCGAAGAAGCCTTGGCGAGTTGCTGCAGTGCATCCTGTGGATGGTACACACTGCAGCCACAGTGCGACGGTGGTGAAGGGAGTGAATGTTTAGGTTGGTGGATGGGGTGCCAATCAAGCGGGCTGCTTTGTCCTGGATGGTGTCGAGCTTCTTGAGTGTTGTTGGAGCTGCACTCATCCAGGCAAGTGGAGAGTATTCGATCACACTCCTGACTTGTGCCTTGTAGATGGTGAAAAGGCTTTGGGGAGTCAGGAGGTGAGTCACTCGCCGCAGAATACCCAGCCACTGACCTGCTCTTATAGCCACAGTATTTATGTGGCTGGTCCAGTTAAGTTTCTGGTCAGTGGTGACCTTCAGGATGTTGATGGTGGGGGATTCGGCGATGATAATGCTGTTGAAAGTCAAGGGGAGGTGGTTAGACTCTCTCTTGTTGGAGATAGTCATTGCCTGGCACTTGTCTGGCGCGAATGTTACTTGCCACTTATCAGCCCAAGCCTGGATGTTGTCCAAGTCTTGCTGCATGCGGCCCGGACTGCTTCATTATCTGAGGGGCTGCGAATGGAACTGAACACTGTGCAATCATCAGCGAACATCCCCTTTTCTGACCTTATGATGGAGGGAAGGTCATTGATGAAGCAGCTGAAGATGGTTGGGCCTTGGACACTGCCCTGAGGAACTCCTACAGCAATGTCCTGGGGCTGAGATGATTGGCCTCCAACAACCACAACCATCTTCCTTTGTGCTAGGTACGACTCCAGCCACTGGAGAGCTTTCCCCCTGATTCCCATTGACTTCAATTTTACTAGGGTTCCTTGGTGCCACACTCGGTCAAATGCTGCCTTGATGTCAAGGGCAGTCACCCTCACCTCAACTCTGGAATTGATCTCTTTTGTCCATGTTTGGACCAAGGCTGCAATGAGGTCTGGAGCCGAGTGGTCCTGGCGGAACCCAAACTGAGCATCAGAGAGGAAGGTTACTGGTGAGTAAGTGCCGCTTGATAGCACTGTCGACGACACCTTCCATCACTTTGCTGGTGATTGAGAGTAAACTGACAGGACGATAATTGGCCGGGTTGGATTTGTCCTGCTTTTTGTGGACAGGACATACCAGGACAATTTTCCATATTGACGGGTAGATGCCAGTGTTGTAGCTATACTGGAACAGTTTCGCTAGGGGCGCGGCAAGTTCTGGAGCACAAGTCTTCAGCACTACAGCCGGGATGTTGTCGGGGCCCATAGCCTTTGCTGTATCCAGTGCACTCAGCTGTTTCTTGATATCACATGGAGTGAATCGAATTGGCTGAAGACTAGCTTCTGTGATGATGGGGATATCGGGAGGAGGCTGAGGTGGATCATCCACTCGGCACTTCTGGCTGAAGGTGTTGCAAATGCTTCAGCTTTGTCTTTTGCATTCACGTGCTGGACTCCGCCATCATTGAGGATGGGGATGTTTACAGAGCCTCCTCCTCCCGTTAGGAGGGGAGTCAGGCTGAGATTGAGTCCACGATCAGGAGTGGGAGGGGAGGGGGGTTCTTGCCACGATCAGGGTGAAGGGGGAGTAGCACGGTGCAAGGGAGTATCAAGGCTTCCTCGTGAGGCCTGGAGGAGCACTGAAGCCTGAAAATTAAATTTTAAACTTACCTTCTGGCCATCTTCTGGCGCAGGATCGGGCTCCCACATGATTTGCCTTATGGGGAAGCAGATACTGCCCCCCACCCCCACTCAGGCCTATGGTTGATATTGTGGATCGGGCCCTGATTACATAATTGGACCTGATCTGCATATTTAAAACAGGACCCCATTTGCTTCCTTTGGGTGTTCTATTCACCTGCTCAAAAGAGCAGGTTAATATGGGGAAGCGGTGGGAAGGAAAGACTGGGGCGAAGTGGGGGAGGTAAGTGACTCCCATTATATTAACTGCCTCCCCACCCAGTTTCCGCCAGGTTGGGGCAGTTAAAATCGGGTCCAAAGTGTCAGACTTGAAGAGAGCAGTGAAAGTAAGACAGCCCAGACAAATAAATGGGCTGCGTGTGCATGTCACAAACTGTTTCCTCTCGACCTGTTACACCCATACAGCTGCACTGTGCAAAACATTCAGACAACCTAACAACTCTTTCAATGCTTGCTATGCATGGCCATTCAAATGTAAAGCACAGGCTGTAAATCGCCAGTCTCAGTGTTGTCACATTCATGTCTTAAAAGGCTTTTACACCAAACAGCCTTGCAACACTGGGAAACAAGATGACCACTTGGTTCCGCTGTTCAAATTTGCAACACTTGTAAGCTATTTTGGCCTGTTAGCATAAAACAGGAGAGAGTAAACTGGCTCCAGAGGAGGGTCCACTGAACATTATTGGCTGTGAGTGCACAGAGGGAATGGAACATGGTGAAGCTGGAAGCCTCCCACAGCTGAGGGCTAGTACAGTGCTTCTCTTTTTATGACCTTCACTCCCTACTCACTCACCATCAAGCACAATAACATGCCACAGGGTACATTGCCATAAACGCCCTGATTGAAAGGGTGTATTGTACCCAGTATGCTAACATTTTCTTCTTTTCCTCTTCTGTTTCTCTAGACATGCCACCAGGAAAATCCACAGCTCCTAGAGCCACCCATGAAGTCAGCATCTCACAGCAGCCTGCGTCACTCATTCCGCCTGTCACAAGCACCCGCACAGGTACTTCCACCTCAGGGGATTCAGATAGTGAGTTTAGGAAGGGCAAACTGGGTGAAGGACTGAACATGAGTGAGGCGGAGCAAGTTGAGGTGGCAGTGGAGGGGCAGGAACCTGTTGCTTGGAGGGACAGCTCATGTCCTGCCTTCGCTGAATGTCAGAGGGACTTCTTATGAAGGAAAATTGCCGTCTTAGCAGGGTGGTATACTGGAATCATTTGCATCTGATCAAGTGGGGATTTCATTACCTTGCAAATTCCAGACCCCACTCGCCCATTTCTCACTGGTGGATTCTTGCGCACCAGCATAATTTTTACCTTTATATTTCTGCTGTCTCCACCAGCCTTGCCAGCACTGGTACTGCATAACAAGTGCCATCCCAAGGAACTCAACAAACAGAGAAGGAATAAACAGTAACTATACACATCCAATGCAAACTACTCATTATTACAAGCATTAAGGCATATCACATGCGCATATGTAAAAAAAACACTATTGCATGCAATATTCTTGTGTGATGCTTTTTCTACAATTATTTTATATACTACAACTTAAATTTCTTTGGTGTTTGTTACACAGATCGCGATGTCTCAGCGATGTAACCTTCCTCAAGAGGACACCAAGCAGGAGAGATAAAGGGAAGAGGGTCAGGAGGGAGTAAAAGAACGGTTAAAGAGAGTGGTCTTAAAGAAGCTTTTGAAAGCAGGGAGGCGGGTGGCAAGGTGGAGATGCCAAGGGAGGGATTTCCAGGGGGTGGAGGGCACATAATGGATAAAGGAGCAGCTGCTTTTGGTAGCGTAGAAGGAGCAGGGAACAATAAGTAGACCAGTGTTGGAGGAGCAGAGTCTGTGCAGAGACATTGGGCTGAAGGAATTTGTAGAGATACCGTGGAGGTGTCGAGGACAAAAATCTTCAAGTCAATTCTGTGAGTCATGAAAAGCCAGTAGATCTTAGTAAAGACAGGAGTGATGGGTCATGGGTGATCTGTCTTATTGCAGATGAGAATGTGTTCCATGGCATTTTGTATGGCCTGCAGGCTAGGGATCTTGGAAGCAGGGACATTGGCCAGGATATACGTCCAGCCATGACGTGGCAAAGGTGTGGGTTAAGGATTTGGCGACAGACAGAGAGATCGGGGGCAGAGGGTTGGGATTTTAGTGTCATATATTGTATGACACTAATATTTTTATCAAGATAATCAAAGGCAGCCTTGGCTGCATGAAAAGTGAAGAACTTGAAGGGAGTCACTTTCATGGTCCCATTTGTTGAATTTTATATATAGCTTTCGAGATTTGGCCAATTAAAATATTGTGTGTTTTATTAGGCGGTTATTCCCATTAGAGGAAGGATATCTGCAGTCTTTATTTTTTACATGATTTTGTATATTGCCCGGATAAGGTTTCCCTGGCATGAAGGATATAATTCTGTAGCCTCTATGACTAAGCTACATAGTCTTCCGTCAGATAAATCCACAGTGATGCAATGCTATTTAACAGTATTGTGGAGGAAATAGAATACAACAAATAACTTGCAAAGCTTCTCTGAAAAATATTGACGAGCACCTGCCAACCAGTCCAGACAATGGAACCATAGTTCAGGAGATTGTTTATACCTTTGCTCTGCAAGATTTTGTACATTATGTAGTAGAGTCATCATCCATGACTTAATTCTATATCCATTATCTCCCCATAACCATCCATGTAGTCTGCTCTCTGTCTCAAATGTTCTGGTCAGAATGGATTAAGAAACAATAAGAAATTCATGTATCGAGCCTGTAACATTTGAACATTACAAGCTATCAGCATATTTAGAGAACAGATTCCTTCCCTACTGAAGTAAACCAGACATATATGTGCACTTGACGGCACCAACTACCCTTGGAAAGTCATCTACAACATAAAACTGTTAAGTAGCTAACTGCTGTTCTGCTTTTGGATAGTGTCTCAACTGAGATGCATCAGTCACCTCCAATATGTAGTTGCAAATAGTAGACTGACAGATCTCTGTGTAACCACAGCCTGGAGCCAGTAAAAAGCCAATAATATAGAAGTTCACGACAGTGGCCAGCTGCACAATTACAGGTAAAACAATCACAGTGACATAGGCCGGTTCTGATTCTGACCTTGTCTTTTTGCCTACTGAACCAAAATTCCCTCAGACACTACAGCTCTGATAAGCCAAATAGGTTGCAAGATATACTTTGTATCTGACTCATGCTATACTTGACCAGTGAGTGTTTGATGCTAGAGACAGGTATAAAAAATAGAAGAATGTTCTATCTCCAGAATTAGTTTCTTCAGCTTCTTAAGTCATGCCCAAACAGATTTTTAAAAATTAAACTGGAAACAATTTTGTAAAAGATTTACCAAAACCTTCATACCTAAAAGATGACCATCAAACTTTCTGCATCTGAGTAACGTACATAATGTATTTTCCTTTTTGTAGGGTGACAATGGAGAGTCTGCACATCATCCCAGAGAAACTACTAACATGAGATCACAGACCGTTGCCTCTTACTTCAGGGTATGGCACATTGCTTCTTTTACTAGTCACTGCTTTTTAGGACTCAATCCAACTCACGTCACACACCATTCTTTGACCGAATGAGCAAGCAACCTACATCCCGACTTTTACCAATGACACTTTTGAACTGGGCATTTCATCCTCCAATTGTTGCTGTTTCCCCATGGGAAATGACTAGGGAGTATCGGCAGCTCCACCTGAAAGCATGGCCACAGGTCAGAGAGTCTCCACATGGGAAAATATAGGTGTGAATGTGTATCCTATTGTTCCATGGCACTGTACATGGCTACACCATTTCACAACATCACCAATACCTCATTGTTTTAAATGGCGATGTTCTCTCTTCATTTTCTGCCATATTTATTTTCATTCAATTAGATGAATCTTGTTTTACTTGCCTGCCTCTTTACATGATTCTGCTGAGCAGAATTCCATCATGCATTGCACTGAATTGGGATTGTTTTTCTTTTTGTTTTCCATTGTATTACAATGATTGCTAAATTCTGTTTCTTTTCATCTCTTGGCTAGTACTAATGTGTCTACTAGAGCTGTTGCCCTTTACAACAGGTGATAAAGCCAATTCTACACCCTAATTTAGGGCAGAAGTCTGAGGTTTTTATTCCTCCTTTCCATATTTTGTTACTTTCTCTTCCCTTTGGGTATTCCCACGTGATTGATCTTTCCCACACTGAGAGGCAGACAAGTTAATACCTGGCTTATGTCATCTCTAACCATTAAGAACTGCAGGACAGCAGCATGGCTATGATTCACTTTAAGATTTTCCCTGCCTCCCATCTGAGAAAGCACTTTGGGGTAACCTTCTGATTATATGGCGGCAACGAGGAATCTCATCTGGTGTCAGCGCATATCAGAAAATGATGTTTGTACTGCTGTCATTTTCTCAGCCATTGAAATCAATGGGTGGAAAATTGTGATCAAAGCGCCATGATTTGTTGATAGGCATTGGTGGCAGGTGTGGTTCCTTGTCACAGGCATGTACTTTAGGCTCTCATCTGCGCCTGGTATCAGACTTGCCAGAGATTGCAAACTCTGTTGTGGAATTTTGTGCTGTCTGATGGTCCTAGCTAAACTCTTGCTATGTGAAAATAATAAGTACGCACAGCCACATTTCTGATCAGGCAGAAACATTGCATTGTAGTAATGATTCATGAATATTAAGTCATTGAAGTGCATTTACACACTCAGCCAACTACTCAGAGTGTAGATGAGAACTAGTAACTACATTTTGACAGTACAATCTTTCTCAGGTTCTGTTTCTAAGGTCTTAAATCTACAATATGAGAGAGACTGCACTGCCTTAGTGTAACTATGATTTTACACACAGACTGATGAAAATGTTCTCCCACAGCTGCCTTGATTGCACTTCCTCCCATCCCACTTCCTGTAAGGACTCTATTCCCTTCTCCCTGTTTCTCCATCTCCGTCACATCTGTTTTGACAGTACCACCTTCCGCACCAGTGCTTCCAATATGTCTTCCGTTTTCCTCAACCGAGGATTCCCCTCCACTGTAGATGACAGGGCCCTCGACCGCGTCCATCCTAAATCCTGCACTTCTGCCCTCATCCCTTCCCTTCCCTCCCAGAACCATGATAGGGTCCCCGTTGTCCTCACCTTCCACCCCATCAGCCTTCACATTCAACGCATCATCCTCCACCATTTCCACCACTTCCAGCACGATCCCACCACCAAACACATCTTCCCCTCCCCTCCCCTTTCAGCATTCTGAAGGGACCGCTTCCACCGTGACACCCTGGTCCACTCTTCCACCACCCCCAACACCTGCTCTCCTCCCCACGGCACCTTCCCGTGCAAGCGCAGGAGATGCAACACCTACCCCTTCACCTCCTCCCTTCCCACTGTCCAGGGCCTAAAACACTCCTTCCAGGTGAAACAGCGGTTTACTTGTACTTCTTTCAATTTAGTATACTGTATTCGCTGCACACAATGCGGTCTCCTCTACATTGGGGAGACTAAACGCAGGTTGGGTGATTGCTTTGCTGAATACCTCCGCTCTGTCCGCAAGTGTGACCCTGACCTGCTGGTCGCTTGCCATTTTAATTCCCCTTCCCACTCCTACTCTGACCTCTCTGTCCCCGGCCTCTTACACTGTTCCAATGAAGCTGAACGGAAGCTCGAGGAACAGCATCTCATCTTTCGCTTAGGTACTTTAAACCTTCCGGACTCAACACTGATTTCAATAACTTCAGATCATAACCACTGCTCCCATTTTTTCGGTCAGCTAGTGCTGGTAATAGTTCTGGTGTTGCCATTTACAGCTACTCCTGATCAATCTTTTGTTTTTTAACCTGTCCCATTACCACCCTCCTTGCCTTGCACCATCATCCCTTTTGTCATTTAATCACTCCTGCCCTCCACCCTATCAGAGACATTCCCTTTTGTTCATTCCTTCCCCGCCCCCGCCCTTTCCCTGGCTCTGTACTTGCGTAAAAATTTTAACTCTTTAAAATCTTCCAGTTCTGACAAAAGGTCTTCAGCCTGAAACATTAACTCTGTTTCTTTCTCCACAGATGCTGCCTCACTTGCTGAGCTTCTCCAGCATTTTCTGTTTTTATTGCTGATGAAAATGTTGTTAGTTAAAATAAGTTATCAATAGGGTTCAGCTGAACACACCAGTGTATATTGTTTTGTATCTGTACAAGGTTATAAACCCAAGCTTCCTTTTGTAAGAATCTGCACGGTTCTGTCAGTCTGAGTTTTAGCTCACCTCTAATTACTCCTTTCAGAGTCACTAACTCTGTGCCTAATTGATGTTAATTGGTATAATCAGGCAGATGCACTGAGAACTCTCAAACTAGCCCACACGCCAGAGCATCTGGTGTTCGAGAGCTCACGATTCTGCCAGCATAATATTTCACTCTATTCAGAAACTCATGCTCCTTTCCATCACTTACTGCGGTTGTTGAAAGGCTGGAAGATTAATCATTACAAACCAACTTACTATAGCCCAGAAGTAGCAATAGTGAGGCTGGAAGCTCCAGATTCAGTGAAGAGCTCATGAACCTTCAACTTGCATATATCAACAGCAACAACAACTTGCATTCATATAGCACCTTTAAGGTAAAAAAAAAAATCCCAAATGGAAATAGAATGGGGAATGGATGTCAAACCACGGAGGAGGAAGTTAGGAGGGTGACTGAAAGCTTGGTCAAAAAGAGAGGGAGAAGTGGAGGGGAGAAGGGTTCAGAGAGGCAGTTCCTGAGAGTAGAGCCAAGGTGGCTGATGGCTCTGCTGCCGATGGTGGAGGGTGAAGTGAGGAGTCTACATGCCAACTGCTGGCTTTTAAAGTTGGCATTCATCTTTTCACCTTGCGTATCAGCTTGTCAGCATTTTACAAGAAAAATCAGATTTTTGTCGCTGACATTGGCTGTTGTTAGTATCAATCAATTAGATCATTTCAAAAATAGGACTGGAGCTTGATGGAAATAAATAGGTTGGAGGGCAGGACTGGAACCAATCAGGTGTTAAATTATCCCATTGATTGTTACGCACAAACTTGAGGCAGAAAAAAATAAAATGAGCCTGTCCCAGTTATGGATGTGTTTATTTAATGTTTCTTCCCAAAGCAGCTAAGCTTCTAAAATCTTTTTTATTTTCTTCACAAAGAAACTTGTGAGGCATGCCCTGAGAGTTGTTTTAGGTGAAGATTTATTTTCCTCAAGATTATTTGCAGCTTTTAATTTGAGATAAGATGGATGCTCCTGGATGTGAGTATATTACCTGGGGGGAATATACTGGCATGGATTGAGAATTGGTTGACAGACAGGAAACAGAGAGTAGGAATAAACGGGTCTTTTTCCGGGTGGCAGGCAGTGACTAGTGGGGTACCACAGGGATCAGTGCTTGGGCCCCAGCTATTCACTATATATATCAATGATTTGGATGAGGGAACTAAATGTAACATTTCCAAGTTTGCAGATGACACAAAGCTGGGGTGGAATGTGAGCTGTGAGGAGGATGCAAAGAGGCTCCAATGTGATTTAGAAAAGTTGGGTGAGTGGGCAAGAACATTTCAGATGCAGTATAACGTGGATAAATGTGAGGTTATCCACTTTGGTTGTAAAAACAGAAAGGCAGATTATTATTTGAATGGTGATAGTTTGGGAAAAGGGGAGCTGAACACTGCAATCATCAGCGAACATCCCCAGTTCTGACCTTATGATGGGGGAGGATTATTGCAGGATAGGATGCAGATGCTGAGTTTTGGACCAGTTAGAGTTTATGGACTTTATCATTAATATTAACTTTAAATTAAAATAACTGGAAAAAGTGAAAAAAGAAACACTTCTAATTTGAAGAAGTGCATGCATTGTATGCTGGGTGGCAGACGTGACCCAGTGGTAGTACACTTGCCTTTGACTCAGAAGGTTGTGAGTTCAAGCCCCACTCCAGGACTTGAGCACATAATCGAGGATGATACTTCAATGCAGTACTGAGGAAGTACTCCATTATGAGAGGTGCTGTCGTTCAGATGAGATGTTAACCTAGGGCCCTGTCTGCCCATTTAGTTGGATGTGAAAGATCCCATTCAAAGAGTTACATAAATCAATAATCCCAATAAAATCTATGGCAATACTTAAATAAAAAATGAATCATATTGCTTTTGTAAACTCTTATTGTGACTGACAATTGTTTGAATTTCAGTATTCACTGACAGATCTCCTCTCCAAGATGGTAGGCGGTCTGCCTCATTTCGTTCGTTGCATAAAACCAAACAATGACCGCCAGGCCAAGAAATTTGATCAAGAAAAGGTGTTGGTGCAGCTTCGTTACACAGGAGTTCTGGAAACGGCCCGTATCCGTCGACAAGGATATTCACACCGCATTCTGTTTGCAAATTTCATTGAAAGGTGAGCAATGTGACTCTTCAGTTGTCACTGTGTGATGTAAACTTCAGTAGCATCAGGACATTGTTGAAACCTTGGTGAAAGGAGGCTATTGTGCTCGCATGGGTGTGATTGGTATGCCTGACATACTTTTCTAAGTTTTATTATTTGCAAAGTTGCATTTATTGCCTATCCCTAGTTTCCCTAAAACACTAAGTGCCTCGCTTGGCCACTTCAGCAGATTTTCCTGACCCCATCCCAAAAGGATCGGGGCGGATCGTCTGCTGGCTGCCTCTACCCCACCATGATCCCAGCCCAGTTTCCTGAGTCAAGAGCCATCAGCGATTCATAGTGGGCTTCTGACGGAATTCCTGCCAGCAAGCCAATGGCCCCCAAGGAAAATCAAGGTGGTGCTACGGTGAGTCCGCTGCTGCAGCACCTGGAGAGGTGGGAGCCACATTTAAGAGGTCGCAGGACTCTGATCAATGGAGCAGCACAGAGGCCTTCACCAGATAAGCTATCAGGAGAGAATGCCCAGTAGTAGTCCCTCTTCCATTTGCCCAGTGTAGAACCATTCCCATCGCTACCCCAGACCTACCACCTCGGGTTTCAGGAGCAGCAGGGAGAGAGCTGGACGGATGGTAAATGGAACCACTGCCATTTGCATTCGGCAGGCAGAGAAGTCACCAACAGCCAGTGGCTGTCCTCACAATGGGTGGGGGAGGGAAATTCAGATTGGGGCAGTGAGGTGGTGGTAGCCCTCACTGTCCAATATCACTCCCTTTTCTGCTGCTGCATTGCCCAATGGTGCAATCAGTTCAACTTCTGTTCCCATACATTGAGAACATAGGAACAGGAGTAGGCTATTCAGCCCGAGCCTGTTCCATCATTTAATTAGATCAAGGCTGATCTGTATCTCAACTCTATATACCCACCTTTATTCCATATCCCTTCATTCCCTTACCTAACAAAAATCTATCGATCTCAGTCTTGAAAATTTCAATTGATTTAGGGTCCACAGCCTTTTGGGGGAATGACTTCAAGATTTCCACTACCCTTTGCATGAAAAAGTGCTTCTTGATTTCACTCCTAAATGGTATAGCTCTAATTTTAATACAATAGAATCATAAAATCATAGAAAGGTCACAGCATGAAAGGAGGCCATTTGACCCATCGAAACCATGCCGGCTCTGTGCAAGAGCAATCCAGCTAGTCCCACTCCCCCTCATTATCCCCATGGCCCTGCAAATGTTTTCCTTTCAAGTACTTATCCAGTTCCCTTTTGAAAGCCACGATTGAATCTGCCAACTTAAGGGTTAAGTCATGGCAGGAGATCCCAGAGCCGTGTCATGTTCCTCTTGTGGGATGTGGGAATTCAGGGATCCTTCCTGTGTCCCTGGTTCCTTCACCTGTGGGAAGTGTGTCCAGCTGCAGCTACTGTTTGACCGCTTGACGGCTCTGGAGCTGCGGATGGACTCACTTTGGAGCATCCGCGATGCTGAGAAAGTCATGGATAGCATGTTCAGTGAGTTGGTCACACCACAGATAAAAATTACTGAGGGAGATAGTGAATGGGTGACCAACAGACAGAGGAAGAGTAGGAAGGCAGTGCAGGGGTCCCCTGCGGTCATCTCCCTCCAAAACAGGTATACCGTTTTGGATACTGTTGGGGGAGATGGCTCACCAGGGGAAGGTGACAGTGGCCAGGTTCATGGCACCGTGGCTGGCTCTGCTGCGCAGGAGGGCAGGAAAAAGAGTGGCAGAGCTATAGTGATAGGGGACTCGATTGTAAGGGGAATAGACAGGCGTTTCTGCGGACGCAACCGAGACTCCAGGATGGTATGTTGCCTCCCTGGTACAAGGGTCAGGGATGTCTCGGAGCGGCTGCAGGACATTCTGGAGGGGGAGGGTGAACAGCCAGTTGTCGTGGTGCATATAGGCACCAACGATATAGGTAAAAAACGGGATGAGGTCCTACAAGCTGAATTTAGGGAGTTAGGAGTTAAAGTAAAGAGTAGGACCTCAAAGGTAGTAATCTCAGGATTGCTACCAGTGCCACGGGCTAGTCAGAGTAGGAATGACAGGATAGCTAGGATGAATACGTGGCTTAAGAGATGGTGCAAGAGGGAGGGATTCAAATTCCTGGGCCATTGGAACCGGTTCTGGGGGAGGTGGGACCAGTACAAATTGGACGGTCTGCATCTGGGCAGGACTGGAACCAATGTCCTAGGGGGAGTGTTTGCTAGTGCTGTTGGGGAGGGTGTAAACTAATGTGGCAGGGGGATGGGAACCGATGCAGGAAGTCAGTGGGAAGTAAAGTGGTGACAAAAATAAAAGGCAGTAAGGGAGAGTGTTCAGAACATGACCGGACAGATGGTCTGAGAAAGCAGGGCAAAGACCAAGGGAAGTCTAGATTAAACTGCATTTATTTCAATGCAAGAAGTCTGATGGGCAAGGCACATGAACTCAGGGCATGGATGGATACATGGGACTGGGATGTTATAGCTATTACTGAAACATGGCTAAGGGAGGGGCAGGACTGGCAGCTCAATGTTCCAGGGTACAGATGCTATAGGAAAGATAGAGCAGGAGGTAAGAGAGGAGGAGGAGTTGCGTTCTTGATTAGGGAGAACATCACGGCAGTAGTGAGAGGGGATATATCCGAGGGTTCGCCCACTGAGTCTATATGGGTACAACTGAAAAATAAGAAGGGAGAGATCACTTTGATAGGATTGTACGACAGACCCCCAAATAGTCAATGGGAAATTGAGGAGCAAATATGTAAGGAGATTACAGACAGCTGCAAGAAAAATAGGGTGGTAATAGTAGGGGACTTTAACTTTCCCAACATTGACTGGGACAGCCATAGCATTAGGGGCTTGGATGGAGAGAAATTTGTTGAGTGTATTCAGGAGGAATTTCTCATTCAGTATGTGGATGGCCCAACTAGAGAGGGGGCAAAACTTGACCTCCTCTTGGGAAATAAGGAAGGGCAAGTGACAGAAGTGTTAGTGAGGGATCACTTTGGGACCAGTGATCATAATTCCATTAGTTTTAAGATAGCTATGGAGAATGATAGGTCTGGCCCAAAAGTTAAAATTCTAAATTGGGGAAAGGCCAATTTTGATGGTATTAGACAGGAGCTTTCAGAAGTTGATTGGGAGAGTCTGTTGGCAGGCAAAGGGACGTCTGGTAAGTGGGAGGCTTTCAAAAGTGTGTTAACCAGGGTTCAGGGTAAGCACATTCCTTATAAAGTGAAGGGCAAGGCTGGTAGAAGTAGGGAACCTTGGATGACTCGGGAGATTGAGGCCCGAGTCAAAAAGAAGAAGGAGGCATATGACATGCATAGACAGCTGGGATCAAGTGGATCCCTTGAAGAGTATAGAGATTGCCGGAGTAGAGTTAAGAGAGAAATCAGGAGGGCAAAAAGGGGACATGAGATTGCTTTGGCAGATAAGGCAAAGGAGAATCCAAAGAGCTTCTACAAATACATAAAGGGCAAAAGAGTAACTAGGGAGAGAGTAGGGCCTCTTAAGGATCAACAAGGTCATCTATGTGCGGAACCACAAGAGATGGGTGAGATCCTGAATGAATATTTCACATCGGTATTTACGGTTGAGAAAGGCATGGATGTTAGGGAACTTGGGGAAATAAATAGTGATGTCTTGAGGAGTGTATATATTACAGAGAGGGAGGTGCTGGAAGTCTTAATGCGCATCAAGGTAGATAAATCTCCGGGACCTGATGAAATGTATCCCAGGACGTTATGGGAGGTTAGGGAGGAAATTGCGGGTCCCCTAGCAGAGATATTTGAATCATCCACCGCTACAGGTGAGGTGCCTGAAGATTGGAGCGTAGCAAATGTTGTGCCTTTGTTTAAGAAGGGCGGCAGGGAAAAGCCTGGGAACTACAGACCGGTGAGCCTGACATCTGTAGTGGGTAAGTTGTTAGAGGGTATTCTGAGGGACAGGATCTGCAGGCATTTGGAGAGGCAGGGACTGATTAGGAACAGTCAGCATGGTTTTGTGAGAGGAAAATCATGTCTCACGAATTTGATTGAGTTTTTTGAAGGGGTAACCAAGAAGATAGATGAGGGCTGTGCAGTAGACGTGGTCGACATGGACTTTAGCAAAGCCTTTGACAAGGTACCGCATGGTAGTTTGTGACATAAGGTTAAATCTCACGGGATCCAAGGTGAGGTAGCCAATTGGATACAAAATTGGCTTGACGACAGAAGACAGAGGGTGGTTGTAGAGGGTTGTTTTTCAAACTGGAGGCCTGTGACCAGCGGTGTGCCTCAGGGATCGGTGCTGCGTCCGCTGTTATTTGTTATTTATATTAATGATTTGGATGAGAATTTAGGAGGCATGGTTAGTAAGTTTGCAGATGACACCAAGATTGGTGGCATTGTGGACAGTGAAGAAGGTTATCTTATTTTTATTCGTTCATGGGATGTGGGCGTCGCTGGCGAGGCCAGCATTTATTGCCCATCCCTAATTGCCCTCGAGAAGGTGGTGGTGAGCCGCCTTCTTGAACCGTTGCAGTCCGTGTGGTGACGGTTCTCCCACAGTGCTGTTCGGAAGGGAGTTCCAGGATTTTGATCCAGCGACAATGAAGGAACGGCGATATATTTCCAAGTCGGGATGGTGTGTGACTTGGAGGGGAACGTGCAGGTGGTGTTGTTCCCATGCGCTTGCTGTTCTTGTCCTTCTAGGTGGTAGAGGTCGCGGGTTTGGGAGGTGCTGTCGAAGAAGCCTTGGCGAGTTGCTGCAGTGCATCCTGTGGATGGTGCACAGTGCAGCCACAGTGCGCCGGTGGTGAAGAGAGTGAATGTTTAGGGTGGTGGATGGGGTGCCAATCAAGCGGGCTGCTTTATCTTGGATGGTGTCGAGCTTCTTGAGTGTTGTTGGAGCTGCACTCATCCAGGCAAGTGGAGAGTATTCCATCACACTCCTGACTTGTGCCTTGTAGATGGTGGAAAGGCTTTGGGGAGTCAGGAGGTGAGTCACTCGCCGCAGAATACCCAGCCTCTGACCTGCTCTCGTAGCCACAGTATTTATATGGCTGGTCCAGTTCAGTTTCTGGTCAATGGTGACCCCCAGGATGTTGATGGTGGGGGATTCGGCGATGGTAATGCCGTTGAATGTCAAGGGGAGGTGGTTAGACTCTCTCTTGTTGGAGATGGTCATTGCCTGGCACTTATCTGGCGCGAATGTTACTTGCCACTTATCAGCCCAAGCCTGGATGTTGTCCAGGTCTTGCTGCATGCGGGCTCGGACTGCTTCATTATCTGAGGGGTTGCGAATGGAACTGAACACTGTGCAGTCATCAGCGAACATCCCCATTTCTGACCTTATGATGGAGGGAAGGTCATTGATGAAGCAGCTGAAGATGGTTGGGCCTAGGACACTGCCCTGAGGAACTCCTGCAGCAATGCCCTGGGGCTGAGATGATTGGCCTCCAACAACCACTACCATCTTCCGTTGTGCTGGGTATGACTCCAGCCACTGGAGAGTTTTCCCCCTGATTCCCATTGACCTCAATTTTACTAGGGCTCCTTGGTGCCACACTCGGTCAAATGCTGCCTTGATGTCAAGGGCAGTCACTCTCACCTCACCTCTGGAATTCAGCTCTTTTGTCCATGTTTGGACCAAGGCTGTAATGAGGTCTGGAGCCGAGTGGTCCTGGCGGAACCCAAACTGAGCATCAGAGATGAAGGTTATTGGTGAGTCAGTGCCGCTTGATAGTACTGTCGACGACACCTTCCATCACTTTGCTGATGATTGAGAGTAGACTGATGGGGCGGTAATTGGCCGGATTGGATTTGTCCTGCTTTTTGTGGACAGGACATACCTGGGCAATTTTCCACATTGTCGGGTAGATGCCAGTGTTGTAGCTGTACTGAAACAGCTTGGCTGGAGGCGCAGCTAGTTCTGGAGCACAAGTCTTCAGCACTACAGCTGGGATGTTGTCGGGGCCCATAGCCTTTGCTGTATCCAGTTGCACTCAGCCGTTTCTTGATATCACGTGGAGTGAATCAAATTGGCTGAAGACTGGCTTCTGTGATGGTGGGGATATTGGGAGGCGGCCGGGATGGATCATCCACTCGGCACTTCTGACTGAAGATGGTTGCAAATGCTTCAGCCTTGTCTTTTGCACTCACGTGCTGGACTCTGCCGTCATTGAGGATGGGGATGTTCACAGAGCCACCTCCTCCCGTTAGTTGTTTAATTGTCCACCACCATTCACGACTGGATGTGGCAGGACTGCAGAGCTTTGATCTGATCCGTTGGTTGTGGAATCGCTTAGCTCTGTCTGTAGCATTTTGCTTCCGCTGTTTAGCATGCATGTCGTCCTGAGTTGTAGCTTCACCAGGTTGGTACCTCATTTTTAGGTACGCCTGGTGCTGCTCCTGGCATGCTCTTCTACACTCCTCATTGAACCAGGGTTGATCCCCTGGCTTGTTGGTAATGGTAGAGTGAGGAATATGCCGGGCCATGAGGTTACAGATTGTGCTGGAATACAATTCTGCTGCTGCTGATGGCCCACAGCGCCTCATGGATGCCCAATTTTGAGCTGCTCGATCCGTTCTGAATCTATCCCATTTAGCACGGTGGTAGTGCCACACAACACGTTGGATGGTGTCCTCAGTGCGAAGACGGGACTTCATCTCCACGACGACTGTGCGGTGGTCACTCCTACCAATACTGTCGTGGACAGATGCATTTGCGACAGGTAGATTGGTGAGGACGAGGTCAAGTAAGTTTTTCCCTCGTGTTGGTTCGCTCACCACCTGCCGCAGGCCCAGTCTAGCAGCTATGTCCTTCAGGACTCGGCCAGCTCGGTCAGTAGTGGTGCTACCGAGCCACTCTTGGTGATGGACATTGAAGTCCCCCACCCAGAGTACATTCTGTGCCCTTGCTGCCCTCAGTGCTTCCTCCAAGTGGTGCTCAACATGGAGGAGGACTGATTCATCAGCTGAGGGAGGTGGTAATCAGCAGGAGGTTTCCTTCCCCATGTTTGACCTGATGCCATGAGATTTCATGGGGTCCAGAGTCAATGTTGAGGACTCCCAGGGCCACGCCCTCCTGACTGTGTATCACTGTACCGCCACCTCTGGTGGGTCTGTCCTGCCGGTGGGACAGGACATACCCAGGGACGGTGATGGAAGAGTCTGGGACGTTGGCTGAAAGGTATGATTCTGTGAGTATGGTTATGTCAGGCTGTTGCTTGACTGGTCTGTGGGACAGCTCTCCCAATTTTGGCACAAGTCCCCAGATGTTAGTAAGGAGGACCTTGCAGGGTCGACTGGGCTTGGTGTTTTGCCGTTGTCGTGTCTGGTGCCTAGTGGTCCGTCCGGTTTTATTCTTATTCTGACTTTTCGTAGTGAGATTTTACAACTGAGTGGCTTGCTCGGCCATTTCAGAATCAACCACATTGGAGTCACATATGGGCCAGACCGGGTAAGGACAGCAGGTTTCTTTCCCTAAAGGACATTAGTGAACCAGATGGGTTTTTACGACAATCCGGTAGTTTCATGGCCATCATTACTGATACTAGTATTTTAATTCCAGATTTTTATTTAATTAATTGAATTTAAATTCGCCAGCTGCCGTGGTGGGATTTGAACTCATGACTCTGGATTTTAGTCCAGGCCTCTGGATTACTAGCCCAGTAACATAACCACTATGCTACCGTACCCGGATTGCAACAGGATCTTGATAAATTGGGCCAGTGGGCCGATGAATGGCAGATGGAGTTTAATTTAGATAAATGTGAGGTGATGCATTTTGGTGGATCGAATCGGGCCAGGACCTACTCCGTTAATGGTAGGGCGTTGGGGAGAGTTATAGAACAAAGAGATCTAGGAGTACAGGTTCATAGCTCCTTGAAAGTGGAGTCACAGGTGGATAGGGTGGTGAAGAAGGCATTCGGCATGCTTGGTTTCATTGGTCAGAACATTGAATACAGGAGTTGGGATGTCTTGTTGAAGTTGTACAAGACATTAGTAAGGCCACACTTGGAATACTGTGTACAGTTCTGGTCACCCTATTATAGAAAGGATATTATTAAACTAGAAAGTGTGCAGAAAAGATTTACTAGGATGCTACCGGGACTTGATGGTTTGAGGTTAGATAGACTGGGACTTTTTTCCCTGGAGAGTAGGAGGTTTAGGGGTGATCTTATAGAAGTCTATAAAATAATGAGGGGCATAGATAAGGTAGATAGTCAAAATCTTTTCCCAAAGGTAGGGGAGTCTATAACGAGGGGACATAGATTTAAGGTGAGAGGGGAGAGATACAAAAGGGTCCAGGGGGGAAATTTTTTCACTCAAAGGGTGGTGAGTGTCTGGAACGAGCTGCCAGAGGCAGTGGTCGAGGCGGGTACAATTTTGAATTTTGTCTTTTAAAAAGCATTTGGACAGTTACATGGGTAAGATGGGTATAGAGGGATATGGGCCAAGTGCAGGCAATTGGGACTAGCTTAGTGGTATAAACTGGGCGACATGGACATGTTGGGCCGAAGGGCCTGTTTCCATGTTGTAACTTCTATGATTCTATGATTCTATGCCTCCACCACCCCCTCGGGCAGTGCATTCCAGATTCTAACCACTCGCTGTGTAAAAAGTTTTTCCTCATGTCACCTTTGGTTCTTTTGCCAATCACCTTAAACCTATTTCCTCTGGTTCTTGACCCTTCCGCCAATAGGATCAGTTTCTCTCTATCTACTCTGTCTAGACCCTTCATGATTTTGAATACCTCTATCAAATCTCCTCGCAACCGTCTCTGTTCCAAGTAGAACAACTCCAGGTTCTCCGTCTATCCACGTAACTAAAGTCCCTCATCCCTGGAATCATTCTAGTAAATCTCTTTTGCACCCTCTCTAAGGCCTTAGCATCTTTCCAAAAATGCGGTGCCCAGAACTGGACACTATGCTCCAGTTGTGGCCGAACCAGTGTTTTATAAAGGTTCATCATGACTTCCATACTTTTGTACTCTATGCCTCTATTTATAAAGCCGATGATCCCGTATGCTTTTTTAACTGCTTTCTCAACCTGCCCTGCCACCTTCAACGATTTGTACACATAAACCCCCAGATCTCTGTTCCTGTAGCCCTTTTAGAGTTGTGCCCTTTATCTATATTGCCTCGCCTCGTTCTCTCTTTATTCCCTCTTGTTCTGGATTCCCCCACCAAAGGAAATAATTTCTCAGTATCTACCCTACAGACATTCCCCTATCCACCATGCTAGTGACCTCCTCAGAAAATTGAACTAGATTAGTCAACATGACCTACCCTTCACAGATCCATGCTGACTCTCTTTAATCAACTATACTTGTCCAAATGTACATTCACTCTGATGACAGATTCCAGTAACTTCCCCACAATTTATATTAAACTGACAGGTCTGTAGTTACCTGGTTTCTCTCTCCCTCTCTTAAAAAATGAAGTGATATTTTAATCCATAAGCACAATTCCTGAATCTAGAGAGCTTTAGAAAATTATGACTAATGCATTTGTAATTTCCTTACTTATTTCTTTCAGTAACCTGGGGTGCCATCTGGTCCTGGAGATTTATCTATCTTAAGTCCCATTATTTTCTCCATTCCTATTTGTTTACTTATATTATATCCTCTGAGTTCCTCCCTTTGGCTTATTTTTCGGTTTTCTTGTATCGCCGGTATTTTGTCTTGTTCCTCCACTGTGAAAACAAATGCAAAGTATTACATAGAATTACATAGAATGTGCAGCACAGAAACAGGCCATTCGGCCCAACAGGTCCATGCCAGTGTTTATGCTCCACACGAGCCTCCTCCCTCCCTATTTCATCTAATCCTAACTGCATATCCTTCTATTCCTTTCTCCCTTGTGTTTATCTAGCTTTCCCTTAAATGCATCCATGCTGGTCACCTCAACTACTCCTTGTAGTAGCAAGTTCCACATTCTAACCACTCTCTGGGTAAAGAAGTTTCTCCTGAATTCCCTATTGGATTTATTAGTGACTCTTATATTTATGGCCCCTGGTCTCCCCCACACAAGTGGAAATATCTGCTCTACGCCTACCTATCAAACCCTTTCATAATCTTAAACACATTTAACAAGTCTACCATTTTCTGATTATCCATTATAGTCTCACCTGCATCCATACCATTACAAAAATAAAGAACACGCAAACACTATCCCATTTCATGGATTTCTTACTTAACGTAGAAAGATGGATTCGCTCTGCTATATGCCCTGCCAACAGTACGGAAGTTATAACTTCCTGTGCTTCCTTTCTGGTGCTTTACTCCTTTTGTAGTTTATCAATTGCACTGACTGACTTTCTGGTGTTTGTGTTAATTCTTTTTTAAAAAAAAGCAGAGCTTAAAGAAATTTGTCAACACCAAGGTGCTAAATATCTCCTGAATGACCAGACACCGCTAACAAGTGGGTCATCATTTGGGAACTCTTCTAAATACGGGATGGCACGTTGTTTTGAACATCTCTCAACTACCACTCGATTGAAAATTCAGTATGGGACCGTTTGGATCAGCCAGCCACTTTTGGGCAAGCTTCTGCTCAAAACGCATTTCACGGCATGTCTGGGTCCTATTCATGGGATCCAGAACAATGACACAGGGTTTCAGTGACATCATAGTAGACTACAAAGATCACCAGACGTGCTGAGTGCCCAGCAGCAGAGGAATGGTAGGAGTTAGAACTGATAATGAAGCTGTGTCTCTGAGTGATGCCACATCTGTTCCCAGAACCCCCTCCCCCTCCCACCCCCACCGCCAGCCTTCCCACTCAAATGAGTCTAGATATGACAGATAGTGTGCAGGACCACGCAGCCTTACACATGGTGCCAACAGTTGCAGGGAAGTCCCCTGACCCAACACCCTCCCCACAATTTTCCATCCATTAATTTTCATGGATGGAAAATTCCAACGAGTGCCTGTGATTTTGTAAAATCAGTCCTTAACTGTAATATGAAATGCTACAAATATGTTTGAATACACTGTTAATTCTGATTATTTGCAGGTACTATGTTCTTGCATTCAAGTCAACTGAAGAACCACCAGTGAATCCTGATATATGTGTTGCCATTTTGGAAAAAGCTAAACTTGACAACTGGGTTCTGGGGAAGACCAAAGTAGGGTTATTAATTCATTTATTAGTTATCTGTTAATTCAGTTGCATGCTTCATTTGCCATTGAAATTTTCTTTCAACAAATTATGTGACTTCTCAATCAGCATTTGATTGTTTGATTGGTCTCAGCCTTGACTCAGTGGTAGTACTCTTGTCTCTTGAGTCAGAAGGTAGTGAATTTAAACCCCACTCCAGACATTTCATTTTCGAGATGTGGGTGTCACTGGCAAGGCTGGCGTTTATTGCTCATCACTAGTTGCCCTGAGAAGCCGTCTTTCTTGAACTACACAGTAGGGTTTTATACTAATGAGTGGCTTGCTAGGCCATTTCAGAGGGCAATTAAAAGTCAACCATGTTGGCGTGTGACTGGAGTCACATATAGGCCAGACTGGTTAAAGATGGCAGGTTTCTTTCCCTAAAGGACATTAGTGAACCTGTTGAGTTTTTATGAAAATCTGACAGCTTTCTGGTCACTTTTACTGATACCAGCCTTTTATTTCCAATTTTTTTAAATCACTTCACTACCGTACCCCTTGAGCACATAATCTAGGCTAACACTTCAGGACAGTACTGAGGAAGTAGTGTATTGTTTGAAGTACCGTCTTTCAATGAAATGTTGAACTTAGGCCCTCTGCCCTCAGTTGGATGTATTCGAAGAAGACCAGGGAAGTTCTCCTGGTGTCCTGGTGAACATTTAACCCTTAGCCAACATCACTAAAAACAGATTATCTGATCATTTATCTCATTGCTGTTAGTGGGATCTTGCAGCGTGCAAATTGGCTACCAAAAGCGACCATGCTTCAAAAAAGTATTCAGTGATTGTGAAGCACTTTGGGATATTGGAGGTCATGAAAGGTGCTATATAAATGCAAGTCTTTCTTTCATATCAATCTCTTAAAAATCTGGAAATATTTTCACTTACTCAATCTTTTTACGTTCATTTTAAAATTAAACTGACTGCTTTTCATTTCAAGCTTTTGGAAGAAGTTTGACAAGACTTTGTAACATGAAAACGCATACAAATAAAAAGTACGACGGGAGCAAATGTCTTTCAGATGCAAAGTAAAAAACAAGGACCTACAACCTAAATTTAAGCAAACATACATATACACAGGACCTCTGGTGAATATCTGCAATTAAACAAGGGAAAGCCAAACATGAAATATAGAAGAGGGTTTGGTGACGGAAGGCTGATCTGAATATTGTAATCCTTCGGTGAGGAAGTGAGGCATCAATTGGCACTAGATGAGAGTGAATGGAGCTGCATCAGACCAATCTCTACATGCTTTTGGCAAGATTCGCCTTTGCCTTAGTGCAAAGAAAGCCATCTCCAGGAGTAGACACCAGTGATCCTCAAGGTGCTAAACACAATCTGGCTGAGGTTAGAGCAGGGTTCTACAGGAACTTTCAAAGCTGGACAGCAAAGGATAGGAATAAAGGCCCATGAGCAAGACAGCCTGACAATTGTAATAAAGTTTGATCACTGAAATCTGAGCTGACACATTTTCCCAGGAGGCATGTTGTGGTCAAGTCCAAGTGCCTTTGCAAAGGATATTCAGTTTCCTCCACAATTGGACAGGTTCCTTAGAAATCATTTCAGTTGGTTTATAATTGTGCTCACAAATATTTAAAGAATAAAGTTATTGGAAAAAGAACACTTCACTGGGCATAGCAAAAATATATTGGGGGTAATTTTTAACTTCACAAGAGGGTGCAAGAACAGAAAAACCTGGGGATATATGTGCACAAATCTTTGAAGGTGGAAGGACAGGATGAGAAAGCGGTTAAAATAGCATACAGGATCCTGGGCTTTATAAATAGAGGCATTGAGTACAAAAGAACATAAGAATTGGAGCAGGAGTAGGCCGTTCGGCCCCTCAAGCCTGCTCCGCCATTGAATAAGATCATGGCTGATCTTCGACCTCAACTCCACTTTCCCGCCCGATCCCCAGTTTTGATTCCCTTAGAGTCCAAAAATCTATCTATCTCAGTCTTGAATATACTCAACGACTAAGCATCCACAATCCTCTGGGTAGAGAATTCCAAAGATTCAACACCGTCTGAGTAAAGAAATTCCTCCTCAGCTCAATCCTAAATCGCCCACCCTTTATCCTGAGACTGTGCCCCTAATTCTAAACTCTCCAGCCAGGGGAAACAGCCTCTCCACGTCTACCATGTCAAGCCCTCTAAGAATTTTATATGTTTCAATGAGATCACCTCTCATTCTTCTAAACTCCAGATAATATAGGCCCATTCTCCTCAATCTCCCCTCATAGGACAACACCCTCATCCCAGGAATCAATCTGGTGAGCCTTCGTTGCACCGCCTCTAAGGCAACTATATCCTTTCTTAGGTAAGGAGACCAAAACTGCACACAATACTCCTGGTGTGGTCTCACCACAGCCCTGTACAATTGTAGTAAGACTTCCTTACTCTTGTACTCCAACCCCCTTGCAATAAAGGCCAACATATCATTTGCCTTCCTAATTGCTTGCTGTACTTGCATGTTAACTTCCTGTGTTTCGTGGACAAGGACACTCAAATCTCTTTGAACACCAACATTTAACAGTTTCTCACCATTTAAAAATTATTCTGTTTTTCTATTCTTCCTACCAGAGTGAATAACCTCACATTTCCCCACATTATACTCCATCTGCCACCTTTTTGTCCACTCACTTAACCTGTCCTATATCCCTTTGCAGACTCTTTGTGTCCTCCTCACAGCTTACTTTCCCACCTAGCTTTGTATCATCAGCAAACTTGGATACATTACACTCGGTCCCTTCATCTAAGTCATTAATATAGATTGTAAATAGCTGAGGCCCAAGCACTGATCCTTGCATCACCCCACTAGTTACAGCCTGCCAACCCGAAAATGACCCGTTTATTCCTACTCTCTGTTTTCTGTCCGTTAACCAATCCTCAATCCATGCTAATATGTTATCCCCAACCCCATTAGCCCTTATCTTGTGTAACAACCTTTTGTGTGACACCTTATCGAATGCCTTTTGAAAATCCAAATATACTTCATCCACTGGTTCCCCTTTATTTACCCTGCTAGTTACATCCTCAAAAAACTTTAATAGATTTCATCGAAATCATAGAAAATTTACGACACAGAAGGAGGCCATTCGGCTCATTGTGTCTGCAGATTTGTCAAACATGATTTTCCTTTCATAAAACCATGTTGACACTGCCTAATCGTATTATGATTTTCGAAGTGCCCTGTTACCACTTCCTTAATAATGGATTCCAGCATTTTCCCAATGACTGATATCAGGCTAACTTGCCTGTAGTTCCCTGTTTTCTCTCTCCCTCCTTAATTGAATAGCTGTGTTATGTTTGCTACCTTCCAATCCACTGGGACCATTCTAAAATCTAGGGAATTTTGGAAGATCACAACCAATGCATTCACTATCTCTGCAGCCACCTCTTTTAGAACCCTAGGATGTAGGCCATCAGGTCCAGGAGATTTGTTGGCTTTTCGTCCCATTAGTTTGTCTAGTACTTTTTCTCTACTGATATTAATTGTTTTAAGCTCCTCATTCCCTTTTGCCCCTTGGTGCCCCATTATTTTTGGTATGCTTTTTGTGTCTTCCACTGTGAAGACAGATACAAAATATTTGTTTAACATCTCTGCCATTTTCTTATTCCCCATTATAATTTCTCCTGTCTCAGCCTCTAGGGGACCAACGTTTACTTTTGCTACTCTCTTCCTTTTTACATACTTATAGAAGCTCTTACAAACTGTTTTTATATTTCTTGCTAGTTTACTCTCATATTCTATTTTCTCCCTCTTTATCAATTTTTTGGTCATCCTTTGCTGGTTTCTAAAACTCTCCCAATCCTCAGGCATACTACTCGTCCTGGCAACATTATAAGCCTCTTTTAATCTAATACTATCCCTAACTTCTTCAGTTAGCCATGGAGTTTTTGTTTCTCAATGGAATGTATGTTCATTGAGAATTATTAAATATTTCTTTCAATGTTTGCCATTGCTTATCTACTGTCATACCTTTTAATCTAATTTCCCAATCTACGTTAGCAAACTCGCCCCTCATACCTATGTAATTGGCTTTATTTAAGTTTAGGACTCTAGTTTCTGACTTAAGTATGTCACTCCCGAACTCAATGTGAAATCCATCATATTATGATCACTCTTCCCCAAAGGATCCCTTACTATGCGATTACTACTTAACCCTGTCCCATTACACAAGAGAAGATCTAAAATTGCCTGTTTCCTGGTTGGTTCCATGATGTATTGTTCTAGGAAATGTTCTCGAATGCATTCCATGAACTCGTCTTTCAAACTACCATTGCCAATTTGATTTGCTCAGTCTATATGAAGATTAAATTCCCCCACGATTACCGCATTACCTTTGTTACAAGCTCCTATTTTTTCTTGACTAATACTCTGTCCCACAGTATAGCTACTGTTAGGAGGCCTATAAACTACTCCCATCAGTGTTTTCTTTCCCTTGTTATTTTTTATCTCCATCCATACTGATTCTATTTCCTGATCTTCTGAGCAAAGATCCTTCCTCACTACTCCTTATGTCATCCTTTATTATCAGGGCTACACCCCCTCCTTTTCATTTTGTCTGTCTTGTTGAAACATCAAGTACCCTGGAATATTTAGTTCCCAACCTTGGTCACTTTGTAACCACGTCTCTGAGATGGCTATTAAATCAAACCTATTTATTTCTATTTGTGCCATTAATTCATCTATCTTGTTACGAATGCTTCATGTATTCAGATAAAGTGCCTTTAATTTTAACTTTTTACCATTTTTCCCTGATTTGACCTTATTCACTGATGCACTATTATCGTTAAACTCTCTTTCCCTCCCGTCACACTCCGCTTATCTTTACTCGAATCGCTACTCTGCTCTAATGCCTTGAATTTTCTCATTAGATTTCTAAATTTCCCCTTATCTGAACCACCCCCCCGCCCCCACCCCCCACCCCCCACCCCTGTTTAAACCCAATCTACAGCCCTAGTTATCTGATTCACCAGAACACTGGTCCCAGCTCAGTTTAAGTGGAGCCTGTCCCAAAGGAACAGCTCCCTCTTTCCCCAGTACAAAAGCAAGGAAGTTATGATGAACGTTTATAAAACACTGGTTCGGCCACAACCGGAGTATTGTGTCCAATTCTGGGCACTGCACTTTAGGAAGGATGTGAAGGCCTTAGAGAGGGTGCAGAAGAGATTTACTAGAATGGTTCCAGGGATGAGGGACTTCAGTTACATGGATAAACTGGAGAAGCTGCAGTTGCTCTCCTTGGAGCAGAGAAGGTTGTGAGGAGATTTGATAGAAGTGTTCAAAACCAAGAAGGGTTTAGATAAAGCAAATAAAGAGAAACTGTTCCCATTGGCGGAAGGGTCGAGAACCAGAGGACACAGATTTAAGGTGATTGGCAAAAGAACCAAAGGCAACATGAGGAAAAACTTTTTTATGCAGCGAGTAGTTACGATCTGGAATGCACTGCCTGAAAGGACGGTGGAAGCAGATTCAATTGTGGCTTTCAAAAAGGAATTGGGTAAATACTTGAAGGGAAAAAATTTGCAGGGCTACGGGGAAAGAGCGGGGGAATGGGCCTAACTGGATTGCTGTTACAAAGAGCCAGCACGGGCTCGATGGGCTGAATGGCCTCCTTCAGTGCTGTAGCCATTCTATGATTCATTGGCTGTAGCCTGGCAGAATGTATTACCCGCCCTTTATAGAAACGCCCCGATTTTCATTCCATTATAACAAAAATTAGCCAGGTTGTATAACAGGCGGATGATCCGCTCCACCAAGTTACCGCCCGGAAAGTTGTCCCCGATAGCTCTTAGACTGCTGGCAGTTTAAGGGAATTCCAGTCAGGCCATTTTTAGGTCACGGACTAATGTTACCGTAATATAAAAGCAAAATATTGCGAATGCTGGAAATCTGAAATAAAAACCGAAAATGCTGTGGCCACTCAGCAGGTCAGGCAGCATCTGTTCTGATGAAAGGTCATTCACCTGAAACGTTAACTCTATTACCATAATCAAGTTGCTCAAATGCCAGTTAAAGTCCACTACTGTTAATGGCTTGGGCATAGTCTGTTCGCCACCGATACCCTCAGCCAGGAAATAGTCTGTGATGTGGGAGAACGTACAATAGAAGAAAAATAACTAAAAACAGGAGTTTCAATTGAACTATTTGAAAGTTTTCTGATAATGTAGCAAATCTTAGTTTCAACTTACAGAATCCATCAGTATCTTTTGATAAAAACATTTCAATATGAGAAACAACTTTCAGAGAAATGAACATTTTTATTAAAACTGATGTTATTTGGTATTCTAGTCACTGTCTTGTCCTTCACTTCCAGGTGTTTCTTAAATATTACCATGTGGAACAGCTAAATCTCATGATGAAGGGAATGATGGATCGAATAGTGCTGGTACAGGCCTATGTGAAAGGCTGGCTTGGAGCTAAGAGGTACAGAAGAACGCAGGAGAAGAGAGAGCAGAGTGCAGTCACCATTCAATCAGGTAAATCCTCACCTTTGGCCATGTTACCAATTTTCAAAATACCATAAACCTTGTTTAGTTATCGTCAATCAGATATACTAAGCCTGTAAAAAGCCTAAACATATTTTGCAGGCTTATATGTTTCATTGATGGGGGTAGATTTTAACTTGAGCCGCCCGGCGTAAATGGGACGGTAATGCCGTTAAAATAGCTGTGCGGCAATTACTGTCTAGTTCCCGTCACCGATCCCCTCCCTACTATCCTGAAATGGGCTTCCTGTTGAGTGTCCGGAACACCCGCCTGTTTCAGGCGTTAGGCCCTTTTAATATACAAATCGGGGTACATAGGGCACTGACTGCCATTTTAGGACTCAATTGGGCGGAATGGCGCCGTGCAGGCTTCGCCCACTTTTACACGTGATACACTGCAATAGGCCCTAAAAAGAAAGGTTAAAATTATTTTTGTGGGACCCACAGGATGCTCTTCTGGGCCCCATAAAAATAATCTGGGCCGCGGCCAACCCACCCCTCCCCCACCCACGTGATCGCAAAGCCCCTTCCGGGAGTAACTTAGCTGCCAACCAGGATGCCTGTCTGGTGCTCGCAATTCTTTGCTCCTACTTAAATGAGGCCCGGGCATCAAAATGGATCTGGACTCTTCGCTCCTGGCATGCGCAGGCAGCCGGTGTTCTCCACCAGTCAACCACCTAAAACTTCTAATCGACCGCGTATAGTCATAGTTGAGGACAGATCTGATTTTTGAAGCAGCTTAGATTTCACCCTCATTAAAACGGTTCTCTGCTGTAGCACTTGTTTGTTATAAGGCTATTGGATCTTGGCTCCTGATTTATGTTGTGCTATGGGACGTTCAAGCCCCATTATAACACTCAAAATATTTAGTCCACATTTACTATGTTGCAACAAGGATGGAGTCTACCATGAGCATGTTATAAATCATGTGCCATGGGTCTTAATCAAGTATTCTGTTCATGCCATAATTAAAAATTAACAAGGCTATTATGCAGTTTTGATCTACAACATTCTCTTCAAACAAATGTTCAAGGGACAAAGAGCCCATTAATTCAAATGTCATTGATCATCATTTCCATGAATTTTAAAAATACCTCGTAGAAATAACATCATGATGTGTGGTATGTGATTACAAGCAACAGCTGACACTGGAGCTAGCTGAAAGATCCATTCTTACCATTGCTCTAAAGGCTGCAGATTGTTAAGTTCATGAGCAATCCTGATAAGATCAAGTTCTGCTCAAGAGAAGGTTTGCTCCATGTTTGGAATCTTTCTGACTAATTTCAATAAAAATCCCCATTTAGAGTAAGAATTCCTCTTATTACCAGTTTCTTTTTATCTTCAGTTCCAGTATAGAGACTATGATAGCTGAGAGGTTAGGTCTATCCGTTTCTCCCATAATAATGAGGACATAAGAAAATAAGGAAGTATAAAACAAGGGCATTTGTACCTCAGGTCTGCTCCCGAGGGGTGGAAATTGGGGTCCATAACCAGCGGCGTGCCGACAGTGCCTGCCCCAACTCGGGGGTCAAAGGAAGCCCTAAAATTGGTCCTCAGGCCTCATTTGCTTAATTTGAGCTGTCGGCACCTGTCTCGCCTCCACAGGCAGCTCACTTCTTTACCAAATATGAATGCCGGTCCACTTGCAATACCAACAGCAGCCTGAAGGTAAGTCCCGGGAAGGGAGGGGGGGTGGTCGGCAGTGGCTGGTTGTGGAGTCAGGGGAGCACTCCTGCTTCTCTTGGCCCAATAGCAATGATTTCTGATTGGGGCCGCTGAAGAATCCTGTGCGGACTGGCACCTGCTCCGCTGATCGCCAACCAATTTTGGTGAGGGGACCTAAAACATGTATTAGGCCCCTCATTTACATATGTAAGGGGCCTAACGTCTGTTTTAGGTGGCCCCTCAGGATACCTGCAAAGCAGTTTTTACCAATATGGCAGCATTCGTAACACAGGCGCAAATTGGGCATGGGATGTTGTGCCCCAAAACTGGCTCTTTTTACCCCCCTTTGCCACCCAGAGGACAAAATTCTACCCCAACTTATTTATTCTTCTGAGGAAAAGTTGTGAAAATCTCTTCCTGACTGCCAGATAATCGAGAAAAACTCTGTTATTCAAATCCTAGTTTCCTTCCATTGATAAAGTTCAGCAACAAAATATCATCTTCTGTGGAGTAAAGAAAGAACTTGTATTTAGAATGTACCTTTCATGTCTTAAGGATATCTCAAACCACTTCATAGTCAATTAGTGACTTCTGAGTGTAGTCACTGTTGCTATTTAGGCAAACATGGCAGCCAATTTGCGCAGAGCAAGGTCCCACAAACAGCAAATGAAGTAAATGGGGAGTTAATATGCTTTTGGTGGTGTTCATTGAGGGTTGAATGTTGTGTGGTACACCAGGATATCTCCCTGCACTTCTTCACATAGTGCTATGGGATCTTTCACACCCACTCGAGTGGGCAGATGGGGCTTTAATTTAATGTGTTGTCCGATAAGTGGCACCGTGATAATGCAGCACTCCCTTACTCCCTCACTACTGCCTGAAATGCTTTATATGCTTTACTCCTGGAGCAGGCTTCAACTTTAACCTTTGACCAATTGTATCTGTACTTATCACTGTAATTTTTCATCCCATTCCTTACCACATATTTAGTAAGGTCTTTTTTAATGAATTATTCGACACACCATTAACTGCTTTTCCTGAGTCTGTTCTACAACATATCTCCACTCTCACTTAGGACTTGTTAGTTTGTGCTTGCGTCCACTAGTTTTACACTCAGAGATAAAACTGCATTTACAGCTACATTGTCTATGCCTCTCAAAATTTAAAGACTTGTTTTATGTCCCCTCTTGATTTATCTCCACTAATGAAAACAAATATGGTCCTGTGAGGCTTTTTCCGTAAGTTAAACCACCAGGCGTTATCCTTGTTGCTCTACACTAAACTTTCTCCAATACATCAAAGTCTACTTGAAGATACAGTGCCAGCCATCAGATACTGTGGCCCTGAATTTCCATGGGGGTTGTCCCTATATCCCACCATAACTTCGGCAGATCAGTAATCTGATTAGACTCACACACGAAGAATGTTACTAAAGGTTGCCTTGTGCCTGTGGAGCTATACTTCAGCATGAATTACCTGCATTCAGCATGACAAGATAATGGTTGAAATTGAGGGAAGGAAAGAAAGTATTGATGGTCAAGTTACCACATCAATGCAGTACGTTAGCATCTAATATAAATGAAGACCGTAAAATCATGACATACTATGAAAAATACACATCATAAACAAAGTCATATTAACAGGATACAGCAATGAATGAGTGTATTGTTCCTTTGGATGATCTGTACTCTGATTAATACTACACTAACAGTGCACATGAACCTTTACTTATATAGATCTACAGACAAGTGTTTGTTACATTCGTAGAATACGTCATTGCATTACAATGTTTAAAACAGCACAAATACTAAACTCTAATTACATTCTTGTAAGTGAAAGCTTGATTTCATGCAAGTTCCCACTTCTATTTATTAGGTTTATAAAAAACCATGTTGCTGTTATTGTTGTATTTATTATCAGATTTCTATTTTCTTTTTCATTCTGTCTCCAGGTTTAATAATATTTGTGATTCAATTGTTATGTAACCTGACAAATTGCTTTTAAATTTATTAAATCTTTTCAAATTCAAACAGTTCACCACATATTTTATATGCCTTTTGAGCACTCTCTCTATTCTGAACATAGTACTACATTCTACTTCAGATCAATAGGAACTGGGGTGAGAAACTGGTCTTTTAGTTTTATGACCTTGGTGAATACAACCCAGGCCGATGGAAGTAAAGTCTTTTCCGTCTTATAGCTGCAAGAATCCAATATTAGGTGTTAGCCGTTGCTCAGTGGGTAGCACTCTTGCCTCTCAATCCAAAGGTTGTAGTTTCAAGACCCACTCTAAGGACTTAAGCACAAAATCTAGGCTGATACTCCAGCAAAGCACTGAGGGAGCAATGCCCTGTCGGAGGTCCTGTCTTTCAAATGAGACGTTAAACCGAGGCCCCCATCTGCCCTCTCAGGTGGGTGTAAAAGATCTCAAGGTGCTATTTCGAAGCAGAGCAGGGGAGTTCACCCTGGTGTCTTGGCCAATATATATCCCTCAACTACCATCACTAAAACTAATTACCTGGTTATTAGTCTCATTGCTGTTTGTGGGACCTTGCTGCGTAAATTGGTTGCTATGTTTCATAAATTACAACAGTGACTGTACCTCATTGGCTGTAAAGTGCTTTGGGATGTCATGAGGTCATGAAAGGCGCTATATAAATGCAAGTCTTTCTTTCTTTATGAAATATGTAGTCTGATAAATGCTGTTCGTATAGAGTGTTGGCCCACAGTACAAAACTACCCTGAAACTGGCAATTTCCCACTCAGGAAGGTCGCAGAATGACTAGTGCGGGAAAGGGAAAAAATAATACATTAGAAAGCAGCAAGGATGTTCTTTTAAGATGGGAGGCTGAGGGATATTGTTGGGACCAAGTAGAGCGAGCTTTACTCTGTAGCGTTATACCTGACCAGAGAGTGTTTGAAACAAAAACAGAAAATGCTGGAAATACGCAGCAGGTCAGTCAGCATCTGAGGAGAGAATAGACAAGTTAATGTTTCAGGTGTGGACCTTCTTCAACACTGAAAGAAAAGAAAAAAAAGTACTGGGACTGCTTGATGCTGTTATTGAGAGCCAATATGGTAAGTGTTCCAGTCTTTAGCACAAACATTCCTCAGCTAAACAAGCACAAAATTCATGAAGAGATAATTGAAAGAATTGCATTTTATTCCAAAATGCAAATTTATTGCCAATTACTGTAGTGCCAAATTTGAGGTACTTTTATACACTGTGCACACACTCCCTAGGATTTATTCATTGCATTAAATATAACAGATCTGTATATGAAAATATAAACATATTACCCTTCTCTCAGCTTATAGAGGGCACAAAGTGAGGAAGGACATTACAGTTGAGAAACAGAAGCTAGATCAGACAATTATTAAACTCCAGGCTGGTAAGGAATTTTACAGGTTTTTTTTAACATTTACACTATAATTATAATTGGATGTTATCTTTTAGAATGTTCCTTAAGTTAAAATGTCTGGTGTAAAAGGTATATCTGGCACTGAGCAGAGGGAGACCCTGAGCCATGGGAGGCACTGAGCAGAGGGAGGAACCGAGCGAAGGGAGACACTGAGCGGAGGAAGACACTGAGCGGAGGAAGACCTTCAGCAGTGGGAGGCACTGAGCGGAGGGAGACACTGAGCGGAGGGAGACACTGAGCGAAGGGAGACACTGAGCGAAGGGAGACACTGAGCGAAGGGAGACACTGAGCGAAGGGAGACACTGAGCGGAGGGAGACACTGAGCGGAGGAAGACCTTCAGCAGTGGGAGGCACTGAGCGGAGGGAGACACTGAGCGGAAGGAGACACTGAGCGGAGGGAGACACTGAGCGGAGGGAGACACTGAGCGGAGGGAGACCTTCAGCAGTGGGAGGCACTGAGCGGAGGGAGACACTGAGCGGAGGGAGACCTTCAGCAGTGGGAGGCACTGAGCGGAGGGAGACCCTGAGCGGAGGAAGACCCTGAGCGGAGGAAGACCCTGAGCGGAGGGAGACCCTGAGCGGAGGGAGACCCTGAGCGGAGGGAGACCCTGAGCGGAGGGAGACCCTGAGCGGAGGGAGACCCTGAGCAATGGGAGACCCTGAGCAATGGGAGACCCTGAGCAATGGGAGACCCGGATCAATGGGAGACACGGATCAATGGGAAGCACTGAGCAATGGGAGACCCTGAGCAGAGGAAGACAGTGAGTAGAGGGAGACCCTGAGCAATGGGAGATCCTGAGCAATGGGAGATCCTGAGCAATGGGAGACCCGGATCAATGGGAGACCCGGATCAATGGGAGACCCGGATCAATGGGAGACCCGGATCAATGGGAGACCCGGATCAATGGGAGACCCGGATCAATGGGAGACCCTGAGCAGAGGAAGACATTGAGTAGAGGGAGACCCTGAGCAGGGGGAGACACTGTGCAATGGCCTTTTGCTTCTCAGTAGCAGAACAGAGAAAAATGGGGGTAATGAGTAAACTCATAATCACATTCTGCAGAGTTCATGTGGACTATCACTAGAATAGGGTTCATGGCACAAAGAAGGAAAAATCATTTAAAGTAGCCTTAAGTACAAACCAATGAAGATGTACTGTACATTTATTAAATAAGACCATACAATGAATATTTCCAATTTGTTTGCCTCAGTTGTAAGAGGATACCTGAGCAGAAAAGAATACAAAGAAATGCTGGAGGAAAAGAGTAATGCTGCAATTAAAATCCAGGCCCACTACAGAGGCTATAAGGACAGAAAGAGCTTCAACAAGAAAAAGTAAGTCCTGTTATTAAATGGAACAGAAATATGAACTGGGAGTGGCAGATTTTGACTTTGTGTAATAGCGTAAAACTATTTTGCATCTTTTTATATCTCTCCCAATTTTTATTTCCATTAAAGTCAATTGGGAACGATGTAAAACGGGCTGCCGACTCACTATCATCCGTTTTACACTGCCGCACAAAGACAAAATCTACCCCGGAATGTCTAAGAAGGTTGAAAAATTCATGAGAAGTCATAGTGATCTTAGAAACCAGAGAGTGAGACTTGAGCAGTTTGCTTGCTAATTGGGTCCTGAGACTATTTACACCCCAAATGCATTTTTTTAAAAATAACTTGCGGTGTTTAGTTTTGATGCCCTTTCTGAGCTTTCCCACTGGAGATTTCTCACTCGGTAGCTGGATCTTCCATTACCACCACCATAGTGGCGGCCCAGATTCTTCACATGACTGGCTTTAGATTGCCCAAAAGAAAGGAGAAAACATTCTAACATTAGGGCAGGATGGAATAGCATCAACTTACAGGAAGGAAGCCGTAGACAACTAGATCATGCGCCATCTTTTATCAAATTGTGACAAAGTAGTTTATTTCTGCACTTCCAGCAGGAAGCCTCGCCTGCTGAGCGTGCATATTGGAAAATTATGGGTATGTTACCCATAATTTTTCAACTATTAGTTTTAATGAATGGTAAATCTTGGGCATCGAGCCTGTAATTTCCTGATTTGGATGGGCAGCGGGTGAAGTTCCCCACCAGCAGTACGCAATCAGAAAATCTACCCTTTAAAGTATTAAAAAAACTACAGTCTAACACAAATTTCACCAACAAATATAGTTATCCATAATATAGTAAAGGAGTCCTGTATCCAGTGTGCATTTCCTGTTTGTCACACTTACTTCATGTGTCACCATTTTGTTGTGCCTGGTTTTCATGCTACGACTATAAGGCTTCAATTTCCCTGTTTATTTCAGTGGTGCTGATGCAGTCCTCCTAAATGAAACTTCCAGTTCACTGGTGCTCTGGCACCAATCTTTATTTATATGCTTGTGCCATTGGCTGGAGTTGATCACATGATCCTGTGACCCTTGACTCCCTGCCCTGTTGTGGCTGAGATGGCCTAGATCCACCAGCAGATTTCTCCAGAAGTGTTTCCCCAGCTTTACTGCTTTGTTGCCTGAGTTTTTCTTCTCTTTTACCTTTTTTGATGGCTCATGCTGTTTTTCAAGGCTGGTTGCCTGCTCTACTTTTGTTAATTTTAGTTCCCAGTCCTTTTTTTAAAGTCCCGTTGTCCTCTGTGTTTGTTTTTATTTGTTCCTTAGTTCTGCTCCGTTTTCCAGGGTACCATTTCCAACTCTTTTTCATTTTGGTTTTCTGTCCAACTCTTTCTTTCAAAGCCATGCTTCCCAGCTCAAATTTAAAAATGATTTATTAGTCTCCTTTTTTTCCCTCTCCCTGGTCCTTCTTGGTCTGGTGGAACAAATTCCACACTTCAATAACCATGTTTGTGGCTCTAACTGGGAACTAGCTTTTGAAGTGTGGGCTCGGACTGCACTTTCAAATAATCCAATGGCTGTAAAGCGTTTTGGGACATCCTGAGGATGTGAAAGGTTCTGTATAAATGCAAGTTCTGACTTGTTTTTTCCTTCTTCTCAAGTACTGTGAGACCATCTCATGAGGGTAGTCACACTAGCTATGGTATATGTACAACTGATATGAAGCCATCTTTGAAAATGAAGTTTTAAAAACATTCCAGGTAGTCCATTGGATCACCTTTATGTTTTTTAAGTAAATAAAGAGCTGAGAGGACATTTAGTTCTTTACAAACTTAAAAAAATGTCACCTATGGAGCTTAAGCACCAGTGTTTAGGTCATCAGTATAATTCAGTGCAGTCATCTAACACCTCTCTAAAGCAAGTACTGGTGTCAACTGGTGTCAGCATAAAAAGGCCATTCCACTACTTCTACTGTAAAATTACTATGACAAGACAAATGTGCTTGACAATTGTTTTAATAACTGTCTTTGAACTGAAGACTTCCTTTTTTCTTTAATGTAGAGAACATGGGATAAAGAATCCATATGAGGGGCAAAAAAATAACTCTGATATGAATGGTGAAGAAGAGGTACGAGAAACAAAAATGGACTCTGTAGAAAAATGCTCCAGGCAAGTGGTGGAGGGTAACGGGAACAAGGTTGCTAAAGGTGACATTCTGATTCAGAGTAATGACCGAGCATCCATACAGCGGAATAGCATTAAAGATAAGCATCAGGAAAATGCAAAAAGAACACCTTTAGACCATATCACAACTGCAACTGATGTGGAAGATGATGAAGACAAGGCTGCAAAAGTTATTCAGAGTAACTACCGTGGACACCGGGAGAGAAAACGCCTGGAGGGCGAAGGAAAGCTTCCCGAGAGAGGAAAGAAGCAGGAAGAACGAGGAAATCCTCAACAGCAAAAGCAAGAAGTTCAAGTCAAGAATAGAAGCAGCATAAAAGAGCAGGAAATGGGAAACGAGGAAGAGGATGTCAAAGCGGCTGTTGTTATCCAAAGTAATTATCGAGGTCACCGGGAGAGAAAGAGACTGCAAGAGGAGAACATGGTGCCAGTTAAAACCAAGGAAATAGAAGTGTCAGAAAAAGAAATCCAAGAGCTACATCAACCACAAGAAGAAATTCTAGCCAGTGAAGATCCAGATGAAGAAAGAGCTGCAACAGTCATTCAGAGCAACTTCAGAGGACACAAGGAAAGGAAACGGCTGAAAGAAGAAAGGAAATTAGATGGAAATGGCAAGATGACAGTACCTCATGAAGTTACAAACAGTGAAGAGTCTACACTACAGCCAACAACAGGGCCAAACAGTTCTAATGAGGATGAAGAGCAAGCAGCAGTGAAAATTCAAAGCAATTACAGAGGCTTTAAGGAAAGAAAACAAATTCAAGAATGTACTGAAAGAGAAGCAGAAATGTTTTCTATCTTTTCAAAGCAGGTGGGTGATATCAGGGAAATTGATGAAACTCCATCTGTAAAGGTTCTGGCAAGTTTCTTGCTGGTTTCCCTGATATTTTCATCTATGGGACATTGAAGTTCAAAGCCCAGCTTAAACAATGGGAATGATGCACAGCATTTCTATCTGACATACCAAAGAACAGGCCTGTGCTTTGTAAAGAACACTGAGATCCTAACAAGACAACTCCATAACCCCCTCACCTTAATTCCATATCAAGGAATCATCTGGGGTTTACTGCCCAGTCTATGCCTAGGATTGAATAAAACCCAAATTTGCTTGCCGAACTATCTTACATCAATCAGTTTGGATTGTATCAGCATTTAAACTACCAACCTCCAATTAGGATACACACAAACTGTTGAGTGAATGAATTAACCCCCTTTTGCCAAATTATCAAAGAAGCCAAACAAATCATAAACAATTGTTTTAAACCTCAAAATCATAAATAGCTGCACTTAAACTTAAAAATTGGATATGAAAACAACTGATGAAGTAAATAATGGAGGATACAAATGCAGTTCAGTTATGTCACAGTAACTGCATTGCTGATTATAACTTAACTTGATATAAATTGGTGAGATTCATTTAGGATTAGATTCTTTGGACAGATGACAAGCTAACATAATTAGATTACCGGTCTATTGAATAGATTAAAATCTATATGCTTGTAGTTAGAAAATGTTTCCAGAACTTATCCGATCTCATCCTTATGAGCTGGTGTGGATGAACTGGTTGCCTCGTTTTTTCTCTGAGAGGATGGTGTTAACCTACTAAAACATCAAAGTGATGAAACTCCCTGTTTATGAAGGTTCTGCCAAGTTTCTTCCTAGTTTCCCCTAAAGATAAAACCAAGTGAAACTCTGGAATATCTGTCTAAACTCACACCCTACATTGTTCATCTTTCACTAATTGCCATTCTTGGCATGATATTACCATGTACTCAGCAGTTCAGGAACCATGACGTTTCTTAAAGCTATCCGCATTTGTCTCTATCTGTATTTATTCTTATAACTCTCAGTCCCATTTGCAACCAAATAATTATCCTGCTCTTTCTTTCACAATGTGATGAAACATATTAGATAGTGACATGAAGATGCAAGATTCACTTCAAGATCATTGGTTTTCTTTTCTAAATGATACTGCATATTTACATGGATTGATACACAATCAAGTAATTTTTTTTAACCAAAAACTCTTTGTTTTTATTGTCAGATAACAAAACATTCTGATGATTTCTTGATTATCCAGAAGAAGCTGAATGATGTTATTGCCTCACACTGTGTGACGTCTAAGGGCCAGACTCCACAGTCTGTGAAAAAGCAACCAAATGGGAAACCTTTGTCACAGTATCAGCCAGGTTTGTGTGCTATTGCCATTTACTGTAATATGCTACAGCCATAGAAAATTTAGAGGGAAATCAACAGCGGAAGAAACAGTAGTTTGCCCTTTTGTAGTGCTTTTCTCATATCAAAATGCCCAAAGACAGTTTACAGGAGTTGGGGTGAGGGGAGGAGGTTGGGAACCTAAGCAGGAAAAGGGAGAGGAGTTAGTGGAACTGACTGAAGGTCAAAAAGGTAGGTTTGGAGAAGGCTTTTGAAGTTGGTGAGAGAGATAGCAAGGCAGAATAGTTTGGGAAGAAAATTCCAGGGTACATGCCAAAGTGGAATGGAGGGAGTAGGGTATGCATAATAGATCAGATTTGGAAGAATGGAAAGTGCATACAGGGATATGAGATTGAAGTAAATTGTAGAGCTAGGGAGCAACAAGGCCATGGAGGGATCTAAGAACCAGTGTAGGGATTGATAATCGAATCCAAAGACCAGATATTCCAGAAAAGGTAGCTATCATGTTTCAGAATCTTCTAATCACTTTCTACAGAAAAGATTTGAAAATAAGAATTGCTGTTGGTTTTTTTTAAACAGAAAGTATTCTAAGAACATAAGAACATAAGAAATTGGAGCAGGAGTAGGCCAATCGGCCCCTCGAGCCTGCTCCGCCATTTAATAAGATCATGGCTGATCTGATCCCAACCACAAATCTAAAGAACACAAGAAGTCGGAGCAGGACCCGGCCACATAGCCCCTGGGCCCTCTCCGCCACCCACAGGGCATTGACCGATCCGAACTCAGCTTCATGTCCAATTTCCTGCCCGCTCCCCATAACCCCTAATTCCCTTTACTTCGAGGAAACTGTCTATTTCTGTTTTAAATTTATCTAATGATGTAGCTTCCACAGCTTCCTGGGGCAGCATATTCCACAGACCTACCACCCTCTGAGTGAAGAAGTTTCTCCTCATCTCAGTTTTGAAAGAGCAGCCCCTTATTCTAAGATTATGCCCCCTAGTTCTAGTTTCACCCATCTTTGGGAACATCCTTACTGCATCCACCCGATCAAGACCCCTCACAATCTTATATGTTTCAATAAGATCGCCTCTCATTCTTCTGAACTCCAATGAGTAGAGTCCCAATCTACTCAACCTCTCCTCATATGTGCGCCCCCTCATCCCCGGGATTAACCGAGTGAACCTTCTTTGTACTGCCTCGAGAGCAAGTATGTCTTTTCTTAAGTATGGAGACCAAAACTGTATGCAGTATTCCAGGTGCGGTCTCACCAATACCTTATATAACTGCAGCAATACCTCCCTGTTTTTATATTCTATCCCCCTAGCAATAAAAGCCAACATTCCGTTGGCTTTCTTGATCACCTGCTGCACCTGCATACCAACTTTTTGATTTTCTTGCACTAGGACCCCCAGATCCCTTTGTACTGCAGTACTTTCCAGTCTCTCGCCATTAAGAAAATAACTTGCTCTCTGATTTTTCCTGCCAAAGTGCATAACCTCACATTTTCCAATATTATATTGCATCTGCCAAATCTCCGCCCACTCACCCAGCCTGTCTATATCCCCTTGCAGGTTTTTTATGTCCTCCTCACTCTCTACTTTCCCTCCCATCTTTGTATCATCTGCAAATTTTGATATGTTGCACTCGGTCCCCTCCTCCAAATCGTTAATATAGATTGTAAAGAGTTGGGGACCCAGCACCGACCCCTGTGGAACACCACTGGTTACTGGTTGCCAGTCCGAAAATGAACCATTTATCCCAACTCTCTGCTTCCTGTTTGATAACCAATCCTCCACCCATGCCAGAATATTACCCCCAATCCCGTGATTTTTTATCTTAAGTAATAATCTTTCATGTGGCACCTTGTCGAATGCCTTCTGGAAGTCTAAATACACTACGTCCACTGGTTCCCCTTTATCCACCCTATACGTTATATCCTCGAAGAACTCAAGCAAATTTGTCAGACATGACTTCCCCTTCATGAAGCCATGCTGACTTTGTCCTATTAAATTATGCTTATCTAAATGTTCCGTTACTGTCTCCTTAATAATAGACTCCAAAATTTTACCCACCACAGATGTTAAGCTAACTGGCCTATAATTTCCAGCCTTCTGCCTACTACCCTTTTTAAATAACGGTGTTACATTAGCAGTTTTCCAATCTGCCGGGACCTCTCCTGAGTCCAGGGAATTTTGGAAAACTATCACCAAAGCATCCACAATCCCTACTGCCACTTCCCTCAAGACCCTAGGATGGAAGCCATCAGGTCCAGGGGATTTATCCGCCTTGAGTCCCATTATTTTACTGAGTACCATCTCCTGAGTGATTTTAATCGTATTTAGCTCCTCCCCCCCGAGAGTCCCCTGTTTGTCCAGTGTTGGGATATTCTTAGTGTCCTCTACTGTAAAGACTGAAACAAAATATTTGTTCAGCATTTTTGCCATCTCCATGTTTCCCACCATTAATTTCCCGGTCTCATCCTCTAAGGGACCTATGTTTGCCTTAGCCACCCTTTTTCTTTTTATATAACTATAGAAACTCTTGCTATCTGTTTTTATATTTTTTGCTAATTTCTTTTCATAATCTAACTTCCCTTTCTTAATCAATCCTTTAGTTACTTTTTGCTGTCTTTTGAAGAATTCCCAATCTTCTATCCTCCCACTAAGTTTGGCTACCTTATATGTCCTTGTTTTTAGTCGGATACTATCCTTGATTTCTTTACTTAGCCACGGGTGGCTGTCATTTCTTTTACACCCTTTTTTCCTCAGTGGAATATATTTATTTTGAAAGTTGTAAAATAACTCCCTAAATGAACACCACTGCTCATGTACCGTCTTACCCTTTAATCTATTTTCCCAGTCCACTTTAATCAATTCCGCTCTCATACCATCATAGTCTCCTTTATTCAAGCTCAGTACGCTTGTTTGAGAATCAACCTTCTCACCCTCTAATTGGATATGGAATTCAACCATGTTGTGGTCGCTCGTTCCAAGGGGATCCTTAACTAGGACATTATTAATTAATCCTGACTCATTACACAGGACCAGGTCCAAGGTTGCCTGCCCCCTTGTAGGATTCTCACAGTTTTTTAAAATGCACCTAAATGAAAGGTGGTTAATAGGCTAAATGGAAGTTGTTTTCCTCAGAAGCTAAACAATAAGCAATTTGTTAGCTTGTCGAGGTAATCGAAGAACACCTTACACCCATTGTGTTGGAAAGTTCTATGATCCCTATCTGTCTCCGAAGAGAGAGATAAATATCGAATGACCTATAAAACAGGAAGGACAGTTAGGCTTTTAAACAGAGAGCTGAAAAAGGCAGGCCTAACAGCGGCAGGCTCAGAAAGTCAGAAATGCTGCAGGACTAGGTAGAAGACATGGACCCTGATTTTGAAGGCCTCCGCCCAGCAGGAACCGGGCAACAGCGACCCCAAAATCTCAGCAAAACATCTACCACCACATTCCTGCTCCCGATCGACCTGCCGGTATTTTGTTGGGGAATTTACATTGTGCGTGCTATATCAGGTGGGCGACCCGGGCACCCACCTGATATAGCACACACAGCTTGCCCGCAATAACCAAATAAGGCCCAGCCCCCAAAATGACTTGGGCCTTGCAGCAAGGACTTCAGGCTGGTAGCGTGAGCACTCCCCTCACCGGCTGCCTTTATTCTGCTCAAATTGAAAATCGAGTACGATGATGTAACATGGGGAAGTATGGCATCTTTTCTGTATCATTATGCAAGGATAGATTGTACTGATTGGACTAAGTGAATCTGATCATAACTGTTCTTCTGTATATTCACTGTATGTGAAATGAAGTAGTTTAACGATTTATATTAAGCCTCACCTCACCAAGTATTTGTTTGCTACGTCTTCAGAGAGATTGAAGAAGTACACATGCCAAAGACATGAATATCCAGACCAGGTCACAGGGGAGCATTACTGTTACACCCCTGGGTTACACTATTATGTAAGTAGATATAAGGCAGTGTGCATCAACTCCCACTGTATCTTTTAAAGCATTTTTGCTTGTTTTTGCTTCCTTCTCACCTCTTTATCAAACCACAAAAGCCTAAATATAGCACATAACTGATGCTGACATCATTTAAGCAATGCCCCGAAGATCTGTGTAATCAAACAGTTCTGGTGTAACCTGCACTAATGTGGTGGCACTGCGGCATTCTGAAATAGGTAGTAGTAATAGAGTTGCTAATTTAAGCAGCAAAGAACAGAGTAAATTGACACTTCCTATGGAGCTAATGCACATGTAAGGGCAGATGTAGATTTTCAGACAATGCAGCCCTATTACCTGTAATAATTTATTATTGCACATATATAAAATGAAAATATATAGCCAAGTACACAATAGGCTATTTCTAGAATAAATCACCTCATTAATTAAGTAACTAATATGAGCAAAGGGATAAGACTGTATTGACACAATCAGGAAAATCTACAAGATTGCCTCTTACGAGTGTCATCTGGGCTTTCCCATTGGCAGAAGTTGCTCTTTACAACCAAGGCATTAATCATAAGATGCCAGAGCTAAATCTATCTTACATCAACAACATAAGTCACATCTTCATGTTTATAATTACCATGTTAATCTGAACGATAGTTGTCAAAACACGTCTTAACTCCCCCTGCTTTTTATTCATGGAATGCAGTTTGTTGCCTCATTACTGCCCAGAAGATTATGGTGTTCTCCGTGTGTGCAGTTCCCTGAGCTGGCTCTTTAACTGGCTTCTATACGCCTCTGAGCATTTAGGAGCTGCAAATGTTATGCTTTAGGATTACTGGTCAACTCAAAATACCCCTTCCATTTGAAACAGAGAAGAAAACAGACTACTAATCTAATAGATGTTGTACAAAATAGTTAGAAACATGAGTCTTTCACACAAACCCGAAACATAATTCTGTTCTTTATAGCTGTAAATGGCTGGGAGAAGACAATGCAGATTTTGGCAAATGAAAACAAGCAGTGCACACAAATAGCTCCAGTTATGCTGCAGCTACCAATCTCAGTATCTGTATAGTTCCATGCTTAGCCAGTAAACCCAAGTTATACTATTGACTATGGAATTCTGTAATGGGATACGCTACTTCTAATGCTATGAGCGAGCGGTGGCAGTGGCCCTCTCAACATGTCAGCTATGGCTCAGTGTGTAGCACTCTCGCCTCTGAGTCAGAAGATTGTGGGTTCAAGTCCCACTCCCGAGACATGAGCACATAATCTAGGCTGACATTCCAGTGCAGTACTGAGGGACTATTACATTGTTGTAGGTGCCATCTTTCAGAAGGAAGCAAAAACAAGTGAGAATGCTGTAAAAGATAAGTGTGGGAGTTGATGCACACTGCCCTATATCTACTTGCATAATAGTGTAACCTGGTGGGGGGGTAACAGTAATGCTCCCTTGTGACCTAGTCTGGGTATTCATGTCTTTGGCATGTGTACTTCTTCAATCTTTCCGAAGACAGAGCAAGTAAACACTTGGTGGGGTGTGGCGTATTACAAATCGTTAAAGTTCCCATGGCATTATTCGAAGAAGAGTAGGGGAGTTGGAATCATAGAAAGTTACAGCACAGAAGGAGGCCACTCGGCCCATCGTGTCCATGCCAGCTGAAAAAGAGCTATCTAGCTTAATCCCACTTTCCAGCATTTGGTCTGTAAGTTATGGCACATCCATGTACATTTTAAATGAGTTGAGGGTTTCTGCCTCTACCACCCTTTCAGGCAGTGAGTTCCAGACCCCCACCACCCTCTGGGTGAAAAAATTTCTCCTCAGCTCCCCTCTAATCCTTCTACCAATTACTTTAAATCTATGCCCCCTGGTCACTGACCCCTCTGCTAAGGGAAATAGGTCCTTCCTATCCATTCTATTTAGGCCACTTATAATTTTATACACCTCAATTAAATGTCCCCTCAGCCTCCTCTGTTCCAATGAAAACAACCCCAGCCTATCCAATCTTTCCTCATAGCTAAAATTCTCCAGTCCTGGCAACATCCTCGTAAATCTCCTCTGTACCCTGTCTCGTGCAATCACATCTTTCCTGTAATGTGGTGACGAGAAATGTTCGCAGTACTCAAGCTGTGGCCTAACTAATGTTTTATACAGTTCCAGCATAACCTCCCTGCCTTTATATTCTATGGCTAATAAAGGAAAATATCCCGTATGCATTTTTAACCACCTAATCTACCTGTCCTGCTACCTTCAGGGATCTGTGAACGTGCACTCCAAGGTCTACATCTCTCAGTGTCCTCCCATTTATTGTGTATTCCCTTGCCTTGTTTGTCCTCCCCATTAAAAACAGCCAATTGGGGGAGGTACTGGCACCTGTAGAACCATACTCCAGTAAAAGTCAGAGTGTTCAGGAGAGGAAGGGAGAATAATTGAAAATAAAATTATAATTTGAATGCATTTTCATGGCACTATGGCCATTTTGGAATTCAACATTGAGGAAGAATGGCCAAGTTCTAAGCATAAGCATAGATCAGTCTGAGGGGCATTACCTCACACTTTTCCAGATTGAATTCCATTTGTCACTTTTCTGCCCACCTGACCAGTCCGTTAATATCGTCCTGCAGGCTACAGCTTTCCTCCTCACTATCAACTCCTCACTATCACTATCAGTGTTCTCCTCAGTGTCCTGGCCAATATTTATCCCTTAACCAACATCACTAAAACAGATTATCTGGTCATTATCACATTGCCGTTTGTGGAATCTTGCTATGCAAATTGGCTGCTGTGTTTCCTACATTACAACAGTGACTTCACTCCAGAAGTACTTCATTGGCTCTAAAGAGCTTTGGGACATCCTGAGGTCATGAAATGCACTATATAAAATGCAAATCTTTCTTTTTTTTCTTTTATTTCAAGTCTTTTCAATGGATTACACCAGAATTGAATCATCCTGCGCTCAAAGTGAAGCCCAGTGAGGGAGTACCTATGTAAGGTGGTCTCACATCCATTGTTTTAGTACACTTGGGAGTCAGACCACCAATGGCACTATACCAATATATATATATATATATATATATATGAGTTTTAAAAATGTCTAAAATGATAGGTGGATGTGCCCCTCAGACTGATCTATGCTTATGCTTAGAATTTGGCCATTCTTCCTCAATGTTGAATTCCAAAATGGCCACAGTGCCATGAAAATGCATTCAAATTATAATTTTATTTTCAATTATTCTCCCTTCCTCTCCTGAACACTCTGACTTTTACTGGAGTATGGTTCTACAGGTGCCAGTACCTCCCCCAATTGGCTGTTTTTAAATTATTTTTATTTATGAGCCCAGACAGTGAGTATTGGAAGGCAATTTGTGGGAGACATCATAGCTGACCCCAGTTCTATCCTCCTCTAACATCCACCAGTATGGGTCATTGGATAGTGATCAGCATTGGAAGCCCTGTCTAATTTTCCCACCATAGCTCAGGGGTCCTGGGCCAATTGAAGCAGCAACCCTCTGCTGGCCCATCTGAGATTCGGTAATTTAGCATAGATCAGGGATTTTAGTGCTGACCTGAAAACTTCCAGTCTCAAAGGCTCACTTCTACACAGGGCAGTGAACTTACCAACTGTCCCTTTGGGAGAGTGCTAGGAAGTACAATGACTAATCATTTAAATATGTAAAGGTTACAAAATAAGGTTACATACTGGATATCAAAATCACAAATGATTCTGGATAATAATGAGGACTCCTCCAATTCTGGCCTTTTGCACATCCCATCCCCAATTTTAATTGCTTCACCATTGGTGGCCGTGCTTCCAGCTGCCTAGGCTCTAAGCTCTGGAATACCCTCTCCAAACCTCTCTGCCTCTCTACCTCTTTCTCCTCCTTTAAGACACTGCTTAAAACCTACCTCTTTGACCAAGCTTTTGGTCACCTGTTCTAATATCTCCTTATGTGGCTCGCTGTCAAATTTTGCTTGATAATCGCTCCTGTGAAGTGCCTTGGGACGTTTTACCATGTTAAAGGTGCTATATAAATGCAAGTTGTTGTTGTTGTTGGAAAGGATGGCAAACCCAGTTTATCATATGGAGAAATTTGTCAACAAACCAATGTCAGTGGAACGTCTGTCCTGCCGCTGTCATATGCAAAACATCACGGCTCCCCGAGGCTGCAGGGAGGGAATCAAAAATTAAATTCCTTCTGAGCCATCTGTTTTCCTTTCCAATCTGTGCTCTCAATGACATGACACAAGCCATGTTTTTAAACTGCGGCAGTTTAAAGGAATGTTACAAAACAACATCCTCTTAATACGCAGGCAGTATGTTAAATGTGAGTTGAAATTTTTGACTTTTTTTTAAGTAATCACAGGGACGCACAACTTTATTCTGTGCTTTCTGAAGCATACACTAAAAATACCTGTTGGGCAAATTAAGAAGCACCTGCAGAATTGTTGCTTAACTAACTAATCAGCCAGTTAAATGGTACAGATAGCGTACTGTGGGCAGATATAGCTGCGAAGTGCGTAATCTGTAAGGAATGGAGGGAAAGCACAGAAGGTGCGAGCAGAATTTATGGACCAAGATCTTCTGAATGTAGTAGAAGGCATGAGGGCCTGAGAAAGTGTTCTCCATGGAGCAGTGTTCTCTACAGTGAGCATCAAGAATGTGTTGTGGCTAGAGTGCAAACATGAGAAAATTTGCACACGCACCTTTAACTATTGCTTAAGAAACTAAAACTGTTAATGCAGGGTCTGCTTATTAATGAGCATTAATCTAGTTGGTGCAGGAGGAATTTTGACAGCGTGCACTCCATTAATGCTAATATATTATTATTACTCCACTGTACAGAATAATTTCACTCTTTGAGCGTGGATGACTAAAATTTATATGGTGAGGTAACATTGGAAATAGAGAAAAGGGAGAACAATCTCTGATCTCTCACATGTTGTCATAAAGAATGTGATAACCATTTCTCAACATGTTTGAGATCATTTAAATGACTATAAAGTCTGCATCAAGATGTCGCTCTTTCTATTGAGACTCAGTTCCAGAATAAAGTCTTCTGAACAGATGGGGTTGTGCAGATTATGCTGACCCCTTTTGACATCCCCTAGGTGATCGTTTTGACGCAATTGTGCTATATTTCTAGCAGAAGCAATGAATTTCCGATTGCCAAGTCATGAATTAAGGCATATTAAAGGAGCATGGTCTTCCATTGATAAAATGTTTGGTAAAGATTTTTTCATTTGTTTGAAATTTGCATACTGACATAAATTGCATCAAAAATCACTGACACTAATAAAAATAAGACATAACTCGTTTGGCTGCTCTCCCTAAAGGGAAAAGATTTATCTTTTTTTTTTCATGAAGACAATGTCACAATATTTCTGATTAGGTTTTACTGCATTAAATTTGAATTTGTTTGCATTTTTTGACTGCCGAATGATTTATTCTAGTTGTTCACATAAAATTAACAATTATAATTACCTTTGTGCTTCTGAGGTTCTTGCTGGGAAGTTTTGCGAAGCACCAAAGTTAAATGTTCTTCTTTGCTCAGTAGAGCATTGGTTTATGTCCAGCTAAGTTACAGAATCAAATGCCCTTGCTCTGATTGTTGGTAAGTGAAGCTATTTACAAAAGCCTCAACGCAGTACCTGGTGGCTAACAATCCATAGCAGAAATGCCTTTCCTTCAATCAACACAAGTTTATCAGTCTCACAGAAAAGCTTGAGGTTAGAGCGAAAGTTGATTGGAAATGCTTCCAGTGCATGAGTTATGTTCTTCTGAGTGTAAGGCACATTATCTGATTTTTAAAAAATCATTGATAATCAGGAGTGGTGCTCACCACAATCGATTTTTAAAAAAATGGTAAAAGTCAAGTCACTGGGAGGTTCACATTCATTCCCACTGGCACCAGTTATTAAAAAGTAGGAAGCCATTGCCAAGGTGAAGGGAAAAAGAGTAGGCTTAAAGAACAAGAGGCCCAAGTGATGCTGTCATCTGATCTTTTTTTCTTCTTTCTTTGTTTTTGACAGCTGCAGTGGAGACATTAGAAGCTAGAGTCAAATTTGATTTGCAGAACAGAGCTTTTTTTATTTTTACTGGTTGATATCTCACAGCATTTCACACAGGGAATAGAGACCAAGGGCTCGATTTTCGCACCCCCGAGCGGGTGCGTTCGTGGCAGGGGGGCTGCGAAAATCGGGGATTCCCGGGACGGGTCCGGAGCCCGGCTCCAACCCAACCACTTCCGGGTTCCCCAGTGACGCACTGACATGTGCGCACAGCCCCCGCATGTGGGACTCCCGCCGGCAATTAAAGCCGGCAGGGTGCCACTTAAAGTAATCATTAAGGTATTTCAGGTCGTTTAGAGACATGGGGCTCTATTTTAGCACCCGCCAGCGTGTGCGTTCCTGGCGGGTGGGCCCGGAAAATCCGGTAGCGGGACCGGAGCCCGCCGCGAACCCGCGCATTTCCGGGTTCCCCGCTGACGCGCCGGCGTGCGCGCGCAGCCCCCGCTGGTGGGAATCCCGCAGGCAATTAAAGCCAGCGGGATGCCACTTGAACCTATTTATTCTGCTCGTTCAGGTCGTTTACAGACCTGATTCAGCTGTTTTATAAGGAGGGGTGGGATTTTACGGTGAACAGAGACTGTTTCCCACACTGGGGGAAACACTCCCAGTCCAAACGGAGGTGTTGCAGCCAGCAGCCTGTGGCAGCTGCAAAGGTGCATTCGACAGGTGGGGGAGACCCCTCACCACCGCAGGCGGCCACTCCGGCACATTGGACAGAGGTTGGCCTCCACCACCCTCCCCCCAACAAGAAAACTCACCGACCTGGAACCGCAACCCCGGTGTGGGGACACATCTACCTACCTTGCGGACCCCCTCAGACCTACGCCTCCCAGATGGGGGCCGCCGTAGTCGCAGTCATGACCTCCTCGGAGGACGAACAGCCTCACCAGCCTCGCTGGCCACGCCGCCCGCCCCTGCCACGTGGAGCTCCACAACACGATGCTGTGGCACATCCACCCGCACAGCAGGAGGGAGGGCAACCGCAGAGAGAGATGCGTCGCAGGAGGCACTACCCTCGCCAAAGGGTCTACAGACCGAGGCTCAGCTTCCTGGACCTCTCTGAGGAGCAGTGCATACGGAGGCTCAGAGTCAGTCGCCGGGTAGTCGCGGACATCTGCAGCCTCCTTAATGACGAGCTGCTCCCGGACGGACCAAGCAGCATCTTCTTACCCGTCGCCGTCAAAGTCACCACCGCCCTCAACTTCTTCGCATCCGGTTCCTTCCAGGGTGCCACTGGGGACATCACCGGGGTCTGTCAGTCGTCTGCACACAAGTGCATAAGGCAGGTTACCGACGGCTTGTTTCACAGGGCCTCGCATTACATCAACTTCGCCATGGATGACCGCAGCCAGATGGAGAGGGCGGTTGGATTCCATGCTGTGGCTGGCTTCCCACGGGTGCAGGGTGTAATCGACTACACCCACATAGCAATACGGGCACCTCCACACGAGCCAGGACTGTTCATCAACCGCAAGGGGTATCACTCCATGAACGCCCAGCTCATCTGTGACCACCGCAAGAGATTCCTACACGTGTGCGCCAGATACCCTGGCAGCTGCCACGATTCCTTCATTCTCAGGGAGTCCACCGTGCGGCCCCTCTTCCACGCTCCCAACACCGGCAACGGCTGGCTCCTCGGTGACAAGGGATATCCCCTGCACACGTGGCTTATGACACCTCTGAGGAACCCCACCACCAAGCCACAGCGTCGATATAACGACAACCACATCGCTACCAGGTCTACAATTAAGCAGGCTATAGGGCTGCTCAAGATGCGCTTCAGGTGCCTTGATCGTTCTGGGGGAGCGCTCCAATACGCGTCACGCAGAGTGGGACGCATTGTGGTTGTCTGTTGTGCCCTGCACAACATAGTGCAACAGAGGGGGGTGCCGCTGGAGGAGGCCCCGCCCACACCCATCACCCATATTGACGACGATGAGGATGAGGAGGAGGAGGCGGCCGAGGCGGGGGAGGAGGAGGAGGAGGAGGAGGAACGGCCCATGGGGCGAACACCGGCTCACCTGGCTGCTCGTCAGGCCAGGGAGGCACTGATATGTCAACGGTTCTCCTGACAGCAGACTGCCCGAAGCGTGGACAGAGGGGCGGCCATACCAGCCCCCTCCCCTGCCCCCTGCACGGAACAGTGGTGCAATTACTCCTGCACCCACCGTAGTGTGACACAATGGGCGGGACCAGGTGTTTGTATGCATGCTGAGCCCCACGAGAGGGACCTATTGCACAGGCCGGTCAAGAATGGACAAGACATGGCAGTAGTGGTGAGAACTGTGGGGTTTATTGGGTATGTGCACTAAACAATTATAAATTAAAACACCACAGATAGTCATTCACCCTCGTGCATTCCCTTTGTGCTCACAACACCTTCGCCTTACGCTTCCGGGAACCCCTACGTGGTGCTACCCCTGTGGCTCCAGCAGAGGTAGTGGCAGGTTGCTCCTGTTGATGCCCTGACCGGGTAGATGCTTTGGGCCGATGCCCTCTGGGTTTCGGTGCCCGTGAGGGCCCCTCCAAAGACTGCTCCTCCTGCACCTGTGCAGGGGCAGACTCCGCCACCTGGAGAGGAGGCAGCATTGCGGGTACTGGTTGAAAGGGGGGCAACGGGTGAGACGTGGGGGCACTTTGAGTGGCGTCCCCACTTCCATGTCCCCGTTCACCATCATCCCTCTCGTAGCCCAGGCCCACATGACTCCTTCCACCCTGCTGGACGGCAGTTTGGATGACGTGTGTGAGGCCTTGGAAGGCCACATGTAGTGTATCTGTCAGCCTGTTTAAGGCAGCAGAATGTTGCTCACCCTGAATCCGAACGGCCGTTGTCAGGGCCTGGACGGATGTTGAGCTGTGCAGAACGCTCGAGGGAGGCTAGCCTTTCCTCCACCGCAGACATTCCCGCACCTACCCGCGACACTATCTCGCGGATACCCTCCTGTACTTGTGCCGCCATTCCCCTCATGCAGGAGTTGGACTCCTCCATCACCTGCGCGATTGTGGAGAGTGCGCGTGGCACCTGCTCCAGCACCTCAGCAATGTGCTCGTGCCCCTCGATGACTCTCCTTTTCACGACTGGCCCCCAGGGTTCAGCATCTGGGTCCGGCTGAGCAGAGCCTGGAGAAGAGTGCTCCCACCGACGCGAACTCTCCACGGCTGCTCCTGCCACCAGGGTCTGCTCATGCTTACGTGTGCGTGGTGACTCACCATGTGCAAGCCCAACTAAGGGGGGACGGGGACCCACCGAGGTGTGTGTATCTGCGCTGGTGGATGCATGGCTCAGATGTGACAATGGACCCTCAGAGGCCGGCAGGTCCTCTGAGGAAACGCCCTCCAGGGTCACGGCGCTCGCAGACGGTCCTGCAAGAGAACAGAAGGCAATTTTTAGGCATCTGGACAGATGTTGCGGTGCGGCAGATGCCAAGTGATGCTAAGATCATTCGCTATCATGAGTGCTGAGTGTCAGCTTTCTGTCACCGGCCGTTTCTGCAACCCCATCCTCGCCATCCGCCACGGACAGGCACTCCAGCGTGTGGCTGAGCTCTAAAGCCTCCTGCTCCGTGTCCGTGAGCAGCACCTCGTGTGGCGGGCCCCCTCCGGTCCGGGCCCTCTCCCGGGCGTTCTTGCATCTCTTCTCCTGTCAAGGCAAAACGCAGAGGCATGATTGAGTACTGCTTGCATGGTGCGACGCTGCAAGCATTGGTGTGGGTGGGTTGAGCGTGGGGAGATAGATGGGAGGGTGCGTGTGCCACATGGCCATGCCATTGTATGAGGATTGGGGTGTGTGGTACTGTTCGAATGGGGACAGGGGCGGTGAGAACGTGCCGGCACGGTGAGGGTGATAGCTGAGTGGACGTGAGGAGTGATGTGAGAGCGTTGTGGTGGTAGTGCAGAAGGGGTTGTGTGGTGGTGGAGGTGATGTGGAGGACGGAGTGTGGAAGACTGCGTAAGTGTACTCACTTTGCCGGACCTAGTTAGGTCATTAAACCTCTTGCGGCACTGGATCCAGGTCCTGGTGATGGTTTCCCCTGCTGCTCACCTCTGCTGCCACCTCCATCCATGCCTTCCTGGTGGTAGAAGGAGGGCACTTCCTGCCATCCGATGGGAACAATGTCTCCCTCCTCCTCCTCACCCCATCCAGCAGCAGCTGGAGTGAGGAGTCTGAAAACCTTGGGGCGGCCTTCCCCCTGGGATGCTCCATGTTCTCCACGTCGTTGGTTGCAGCAGGAGGAGCAGTGGTGGAGTCTCCCTTTAAATAGAGCTCCACCAGCGCTCAGACGTCACTGCGCATGCGCAGTCCGCCGGCGCGCAGCTGAGCAGCGGCAAACCCGGAGCCGGAGGTAAGTGGCTCCAATTAGGCCACAATTGTACGCGAATACCACTGATTTCACCGGGCGCGTTACCCACGCGCCCGATAGCCCCCCCGCCGAGAACCCGCAGCCCTGCTAACATCGGGCCCAAGATTAACATGACATTTTAGGAGGGGTGGGATTTTGCAAACAACTGGGACTGTTTCCCGTTTGGGGGAAACACTCCCGGTTCGAATGGACATGTTGCAGCCGTCAGCCTGTGGCAGCTGCAAAGGTCCATTTGACAGGTGGGGGGGCGGGGAGACCCTCACTCATTGCAGGAGGCCACTCTGTCACTTTGGACAAAGTTTGGCCTCCACCACCCTCCTCCTAACAATAAAATTCACCAACTTGCACACTTACCCCGGTGTCCAGAGACATGTACCTACCTTGCGGACCCCCTCAAATGTATATCTTCCGGATGGGGGCTGCCGTTGCTGCAGTCATGACCTCCTCGGAGGACGAACAGCATCACCAGCCTCACCGGCCACGCCGTCCACCTCTGACACGTGGAGCCCCACAACACAGTGCTGTACCACATCCACCTGCACAGCAGGAGGGAGGGCAACAGCAGAGAGAGATGTGTCGCAGAAGGCACTACCCTCGCCACAGGGTCTACAGACCGAGGCTCAGCTTCCTGGACCTCTCTGAGCAGCAGTGCACATGGAGGCTCAGAGTCTCTCGACATGTAGTCGTGGACATCTGCAGCCTCCTTCATGCCGAGCTGCTCCCGGCTGGCCCGAGCACCATCTTCTTACCTGTCGCTGTCAAAGTCACCACTGCCCTCAACAACTTCTCCTCCGCATCCTTCCAGGGTGCCACCGGAGACATCGCCAATGTCTCTCAGTCGTCTGCACAAAAGAGCCCTGCAAATACACCTACACCCACTCAGGAAAGGGCATTATTGCACAAACCAGACAAGATTCGCAAAGACGTGGCAGTAGTGGTGACAATATAATATGTTATGTGAGTTGATCAGAAATTAAATATAGGTAAAAACCATGACAAACCCTCAAATACCCTTGTGCATCCCCTTCATGCTCACGACACGTTTGCCTTACGCTTCCTACTGTATATATGTGATGCATGCCCTGTGGCTGCAGCACAGGTAGTGGCAGGTTGAGTGAGGCTGACCATGAAAGAGATGCATGAGAGGGTGAATATGAGATAGAGCCATGAGATTGTATGAGGATTGGGTTGAGTGGTAGTGGCGGGATGAGTACTGGCGAGGTGAGTAAGTGCAGGTAAGATGAGGATGAGGTTTGAGTGGGTGTGAGGAGTGATAGAGTAGTGTTGGCAGTGCAGAATGAGATGTGGGGTGGGGGTGGTGATGTGGCAGACGGAGTGTAGGGGAATGAGTAAGTGTACTCATTTTGGCTGACCTACTTAGGTGATTGAAGTGCCTCCTGCACTGTATGCAGGTGCGCGATATGTTGGTGGTGCGGGTGACCTCCTCTGCCACCTCGAGCCAGGCCTTCTTGGTGGCAGAGGCAGGCCGCTTCCTCCCACCCGCCGGGGGGAAGATCTCTGTCCTCCCCCTCCTCCTCACCCCATCCAATAATACCTGGAGTGAGGAATCATTAAACCTGGGAGCAGCCTTCCCCCTGGGCTGCTCCATGCTGTAATTTTTCCTATTTCCTGCAGCTTCAGTCAGTGGAGGACTGCCCCTTTAAATAGGGCTCCTCCAGCTGACAGCCTATGATGCGCATGCGCAGTCCGCCCGCTGCGCAGCTTTCCAGCACGAAACCCGGAAGCAAAGGTAAGTGGATCCAATTAGCCTGCGATTCCGTGCGGAGCACCCCGATTTCACTGGGCGCATTACCCACGCGCCCAGTCGACCTCCCGCTCCGAACCCGCCGCCCTCCTAATATCGGGCCCCAAATGTAGTCTTCAGGTGAAGCAGTGTTAAAGGGTGGGGGATGATTGGCCCAGAGTGTGCAGATGTAATTCTGTCCACATTTTAAAGTCATACATTCTGTCCTTATTTTTGTATTTGTACCGTATTGCCAGTGGTGGCACTGCATTAACTCCTCTCGGGGTAAGACGTAAGTTCAAACTAACAAATTTTACATAGGGAGTCTCCATTATAAATGTGGACATATGAATTTATAATAGAAAAAGTTTAAAGGAAGTGTGGGCAGTCATAAGATTTTTTATATATTTACTAGTCACTCTCCCTTGATATTGCACATAGGTAGTGAGGACCAAGTCTTGTCTTCAAGCAAAGCAGGGAGAGAGACTGCAGAGTATTTGGATCAGGGTGTACAGATGTACAGTAACTATTTTAAAGTCACATATTTTGTCCTTATTTTTATATCTTCATTATGACTTCCTCTACCCATGTTTGTAATGGAAACTGGCTATGTAAACTTATTCTGCTATTACACCCTCCTTGAAAGCACCCCCATCAACAGAAGGGTTATACTACAGCATATCAAGTTTGCATAAGCGGCTCCCGTTATAAATGTGGACAAAGTAAATTATAATGGAAAAAGTTGTCAGGAAGTTCGGGCAGGCATAACACTTTCAATATATTATTGGTGTTTTGTGTCACGTGTTCCTGCATGGCTGGGGCCCTCTCATTGGAGGGATTCTATAACAATTGTGGTGGTATGTTTTACAATCCATTCACAGCTATGTTTCCAGTAACTTGATTGAAAAACAGTTGAAATATTACATTATAATATTCACTTCTTGCCAGTTTTAAAACTTTGGCATATTTATTACCTCAATTCAAATTTTTATCAATTGATTGAAAATTTGAATAATCGTGTCATTGGAGCTGATTATTTTCTGTGAAATATAAAGTGGATCGAACTCCAACACTCTCTTAAACCTCAGCAATCACCTCACAAAACCTGCTCTAATGGTACATGCTGGAGCCGCATGATTTATTGGGTTGTTTCTGCATTGAAATTTTTGAATCTTACATTAATGAGTTGTACAAAATAAAGCATAAGAATGTACATTAAATGGTGTGGAATTTAGCAGCTTTATAGAGATTTGGGATATTTTCAGTTAATTTTTCAGTCCAAAATCAATAAGGCTATCCAGAAATCTGCGGGCAGGATTGAATATTCCCTGTATTTATTTTCCAAATGACGTCAAAAAAGGTTATACACATCCTGCCACAGACTTACTATGAAGGAGGAAATAAAAAAAAAGGTAAGAAGACCAAACTCAATGTTTTGAGTTTTAATCTTTTTAGTTTAGGGTCTATTTACCTTTTTGTTTTTTGTCTCTCTTGGAAAATAATCCTGCCAAAAAATCTGGAAGGATGATTTTCCTTTCTCCAATCCATGAAAATCTCTCTGACATGAGTTCATTTCCTGAACGAGATTTCAACAAAGTTATCCTGAAGTCGAAATTTCCACGGTACTTAAGCCTGATTTAAAAAAAAAATTCCATTATGTTTCTAAGCTCCTGTTTTTTATTAATATTAAACCTTTTTATTCAATGTAATTATATCTTGACTGTTCCACTCAATTAGAAACAATGTGGAAGAGCAATATGTTTTCCCCAACAGGAAATCTGTATTTAATTAGATTTGTGTATTATTGCATTCTTCTATAACCCCTGTGAAAGGCTGTTAGTTGGTGGCACAAAACCTGATGAACAAATGTAATAATTTAACACCAGTGTAGTTTTAAATTACCATCATCCGTCATAGCGTTGTTATACCTGTTACATCTCCAATTATTACAGGAAGCAATGATATTTCAATACAGCTAATATAGTTAGTACAGACAATGAATTAGCACACAGGGAGGAGGCAGTGGGCGAGTCTGCTGAGGCAGATAAAGACTTTCAAATGGAGCTAGATAAGATCCGTAACCAGGTGGAATAACGGCAGCAGAAATTCAACTTGAATAAGTAAAACAATACTGCGCATTTGAAGAATAAATGGGTGATATGCGTACTGTATGAATAGTGTCAAACTAGATGAAGACAAAGTTGAAAGAGATTGTTAAGTTGCTTTTGCCTGTGTGTCAGCAGCTGGGAATCTCAGGTTACTTCTGCAGCCCCTGGCCAACAAGATGTATGGATATTAGTGACATGATACGGAAAGGACCCAGAATTCTATAGGCTTGGGGCCACCAAAGCAACATAGTATGAGTAGGCGGAGGTGGAATTTGGAGCAGGACCCAGTTACAACATGTTCCCATCCCATTTCATATGATGTATCTCCCACTATTTATTCACAAGGAGCACTGGGTGGAAGGGATGTCCCTGGGTGCCCAGCATTACTAAGGGTGCTGGGTTGGCATTCCAAATTTAAAATATTGATTTCAACTTGTTTCCAACAAATTTGGGATAGGGTCAGAGCACATCCAGTCCTCCAAGGTGTGTCCTCAAAAGCACTTCAGCAGAATCTCAGGTTTTTAATTTTTTTAATAATTTGTTCTCAGGATGTGATTAAAGCTGGCAGAGCCAATTTATTGCCCATTCCTGGTTACCCTGTGAAGGTGGTGGTGAACCTTCTTCTATGATTGTGTGTACGAATGAGAGATTTACTAGGCCACTTCAGAGGGTATTAAGACTCAACCATGTAGTGCAGTTAGAGTCACGTGTAGTCAGACTAGTTAAGGGTGGCAGGATTAAACATGTCCAGTGACTAATGCGTCAATCAGAAAAGTAAATAGAATGCTACATTATATTGCTAAGTCAATACAGTGCTAGTCAGAGGATATCACAATGAAACTACAGCTTGCTCCGGTCAGACAAGATGCCCAATTTTGGTTACCAAGATATAGGGAAGAAGGTTCATGTTTGTAATTTCCCACATGTGATATCCTATGCTGTTATTGTGAGGTGCCCAACAGAAGGCAGGCACTTACCTCAGGGAGAGAGGTAATGTAGAATAGCCAAGCACTGCAGGATACTTCTGTGCACCTGCTGGCATATGGTTACAGGGTGGCATAGGCAAAGGCCTGGGGCAGTTTGCCCGACTGCACTCACAATGGGGGTTGTGAAAAATAAAGTGGGAAAGTAAGCTGTGAGGAGGGCGCAAAGGGGCTGCAAAGGGATATAGACCAGTTAAGTGAGTGGGCGAGAAGGTGGCAGATGGAGTAAAACGTGGGGAAATATGAAATTATCCATTTTGGTATGAAGAATAGAAAAGCAGAATATTTTTTAAATGGTGAGAGACTAAGGAATGTTCGTATTCAGAGGGATTTGGGTGTTCCTTATACACAAATCACAGAAAGTTAACATGCAGGTACAGCCAGCAAATAGGAAGGCAAATGGTATGTTGGCCTTTATTGCAAGGGGGTTGGAGTATAAGAGTAAAGAGGTCTTGCTGCAATTATATAGGACTCTGGTGAGACCACACATCGAGTACTGCATATAGTTTTGGTCTCTTTACCTAAGGAAGGATATACTTGCTTTAGAGAGGATGCAATGAAGGTTCACTCGATTGATTTCTGGGATGAAAGGGTTGTCCTATGAGGAGAGTTTGAGTAAAATGGGCCTATATTCTCTGGAGTTTAGAAGAATGAGAGGTCATCTCATTGAAACATATAACATTTTTAGAGGGCTAGGCAGGGTAGATGCTGACAGACTGTTTCCCCTGGCTGGAAAGTCTAGAACTAGGGGTCATAGTCTCAAATGGCATGTTGGCCTTTATTGCAAGGGGGTTGGAGGATAAGTGTAAGGAAGTTTTACTACAATTGTACAGGGCTTTGTTGAGACCTCACCTGGAATACTGCATACAGTTTTGATCTCCTTATCTAAGGAAGGATATACTTGCCTTAGAGGTGGTGCAATGAAGGTTCACTAGATTAATTCCTGGGATGAGAGGGTTGTCCTATGAGGAGAGGTTGAGTAGAATGGGCCTATACTCTCTGGAGTTTAGAAGAATGAGAGGTGATCAGGTTAGATGCTGAGGGGTTGTTCCCCTGGCTGGAGAGTCTAGAACTAGAGGGCATAGTCACAGGATAAGGGGTCAACCATTTAAGACTGAGATGAGGAAGAATTTCTTCACTCAGAGGGTTGTGAATCTTTGGAATTCTCTACCCTAGAGGACTGGGGATGCTGAGTCATTGAGTATATTCAAAGCTGAGGTAGATAGGTTTTTCGATATGGGGATCGGGCAGGAAAATGGAGTTGAGGTAGAAGATCAGCCATGATCTGATTGAATAGTGGAGCAGGCTCGAGGGGCCGTATGGCCTACTCTTGCTCCTATTTCTTATGTTCTAATAAGCAATGAATTATGAAACTATTTATGAAATCTTATATGGTGAATTGCTTTATTTACTGGTAATGCACCATCAAACCATAGGTGTGTGTGTATACCATACACTACTGTATATCTATCAGCTTTAGTGCATCAGGCAACTCTATCATGTCCAATGCTACCATCACCTAACAAGGAAAATCAAAAACAAACTAACATGGAGTCAACTTAAGTGAATAACCCATTTGCGAACAAAACATATTTGTTTATCAAGGCTACTCGACAAAGTGATTTTTTTCCCCCTATTTACAGCACTTAGGTTGTTCTAGATTCAATCAATAGTGGAGCACTTGGCCAGGCCAGAAGCAAGACAGGACTCAGGTGGGGAACAGAGTGCTTGAGTAGGCCAGGTTAAGGATGAGACTCAAAAGGGAAATGGAGCAGGAAAGGCCGGAAAAGGGACAAGTCTCTGGTGGGGAGAAGAGTGCTTGAAGGATCCGGGAGCAGGATGAGATACAAAATTAAAGATTTAACTACTCCTTCATTAGCAGGAACCTGTACTACACAGGACTTTAAACAAGCGCTTGTGTAAAGATATCTTCATCACCTCTGAAGTATATTTAATCTCAGGCAACTTGAGGGAAAAGGTTGCATCGGAAAATTAACTGTTTTCCGCTTCTTTAGGTCCCAATAAAGGACGTGATCAGAAACAGCAAAGAACCCCCAGACGAACCCAACAACCGAAGACTTTAAATACACCTGAAGACAGCACATACTACAACCTCATTCATGTAAGTCAACAAGCAGCTGAAATGTTGTTATACTTATAGCTATTTCATAGAAATTACAACTCATCATGCCTGTGCTAGTGCTAGCTGTTCACCTGAAGCTTGGGTGACATTATCCAAAAACATAACGTCAGGTTCCACATGTACGCTGACGATACCCAGCTCTACCTCACCACCATCTCCCTCAACGTCTCCACTGTCTCGATTTGTCACACTTTGCTTGTCCGACATCCAGTACTGGATGAGCAAAAATTTCCTCCAACTAAATATTGGGAAGACCAAAGCCACAAATGCCATTCCCGAGCCATTGGCTCCATCCCTCTCCCTGGCCACTGTCTGAGGCTGAATCAGATCGTTCGCAATCTTGGCGTCCTATTTGACCCTGAGATGAGCTTCCAACCCCAAATCCGCTCCATCACCAAGACCGTCTACTACCACCTCCTTAACATCGCCCATGTCTGCCGCTGTCTCAGCTCATCTGCTGCTAAAACCCTCATCCATGTCTTTGTTACCTCTAGACTTAACTATTCCAATGCTCTCCTGGCTGGCCTCCCATCTTTCACCCTCCATAAACTTGAGGTCATCCAAAACTCTGCTGCCCATATCTTAATTCATACCAAGTCCTGTTCTCCCATCACCCCCGTGCTCGCTGACCTACATTATTGGCTCCCGGTCCAGGAGCGCCTCGATTTTAAAATTCTCATCCTTGCTTTCAAATCCCTCCATGGCCTCACCCCTCCTTATCTCTGTAACCTCCTCCAGCTCTACAACCCTCCGAGATCTCTGCACTCCTCCAAATCTTGCCTGTTGTGCATCCCGAATTTTAATCGCTCCACCATTGGCAGCCGTGCCTTCAGCTGCCTGGATCCTAAGGTCTGGAATTCCCTCCCGAAACCTCTCTGCTTCTCTACCTCTCTCTCCTCCTTTAAGACGCTCCTTTAAACCTACCTATTTGACGGTCATCTGTCCTATTATCTTATGTGGCTCGGTGTCGAATTTTGTTTGAAAATCGCTCCTGTGAAGCATCTTGGGATGTTTTACTATGTTAAAGGCGCTATATAATTGCAAGTTGTTGTTATTGTTTACTCTAACCCTCCTTCTCTGCCCTTTCCCTGCATCCTTCTACATTCTTCCTTTTCATTTACTTTCCAATTCCTTTTAAAATGTGTTACAGTCCCCTACCTCAATAGCCATCTGTGGTAAATAACCCTCCATGTGAAAAAATTCTTCTAAGTTCCTCTTTTATTCTTCTTGTGATAATCTGAGTCTTTGACCCTTATTATCAATTTTACCAACTGGTGGAAACAATCTATCACTATTTAATCTCTCAAAACCTTTTAGAATTTTAAAATCCTCTATTAGATCCCCCTTTAACCTTCTCTGTTCCAGTGAAGATAATCCCAAATTTTTGAGCCTTCTTCATGTTTATAACCTTTCATTCCTGGTATCATTCTGGCAAATCTTCACTGTATCCTTTCCATGGGTCCTGCCTATAATGGGATGCACAGAACTGCACACAATATTCTGACTATGGCCTAACTGTGGCCCAGTGCAAATTCAAACATTCTGTAGGCCTTGATTTTAACTCTTCCTCCCCCCCCCCCCTCAACTAGCGAGAATGGTGCGTGGGAGGGATTACAATTAGGCCGAATCAACTGAGGTTACTCCCTTTCATGTGTCATTTCATCTTCACTGACTTTCATGTCAGCTGAGGCTACTGCTAAAGGCATGTGGGGGCTTATTTTATATTCAAAAGTTGTGGCCCGATGACGTCATTGGCGCTGCAATGTGATTTTAATGTGGAGTCAGCGGGAGGCCCACACAGTGTAAAAGCTGACAGCCGCACCACGGCGGGAGGTGCCAACTGACCTGAAGAGGCCAAGGTAAGTTTTCCAAAATAACTTCTACGAGAACTCCTTGTGGCCCAAGAGGAGCAGGAGTGCTCCCCAAGGCCCTGCAAGGAGTCCTTGGGCCTCCCCAGCCCGGGCCTTGACCTCTCTCTCTGTGAGCTGGCATCGGCAGCCAAAGTTTGCCCAGAGCTGAGGTACTGCTGAAGACCGTTCCTTTGAATCCCTGCGACCTAAGGCCCCCGAGCTGATTTCCTGCTTCCGCCCGCCAGTCCTGACCTTAGTCCTGCTGGTTTCGGGCGGGAGACTGTGCTGGAATATTTAATTGAGGCCTGGGAGTTAAAATGGGCCAGGCCTCACGCTGAGCACCCATCGTGGGGGTTTCCATCCCACCGGTCTCAAATACAACCCCCCAGTAAAAAATCGACGGCCAGAGTCTTTACATTTTAAAGATCCTTGGTACATTTCTGCTTCTTTATAATTAAGCTATCCAATGCCTCAACCTCTTATCAAATGACTCAAACTTCAGATCGCTTTAAAGAAAAACAGCTTTGCAGGACCATCACACATAAACATTCTTAAGTAAATCTCAAGCCTGGTGGTTACCAGAAATATGATTTTCAATCTGGCTTCAGGTTCTATGTTAAGCCTCTGTAATTACCAAATGAAAAAGGTTAAGTATTGAATGTGCACGTCATTGACATTAATATTTATCATTTGCAGCCATTCCAGTGTCAGAGGACATTTTAGAAAACAATTAACTGTCACTGTGACAAAAAGATGTCTTCACATTTTATCTGTCTATATTTTCATTAAATGTAGCTACAGGACCGAAACCAACCATCTAAGCTATGATAATGTTGGGAATGCTGCCCAGGTTTCGACTCTCTAGCAGCCTGAGGGCTTTGTACAGTGTAATCTTCATCGGGTAGAAGGTACCTGCCCAAAGCGTATAAAGTCAATTCAACTTACCTAAAATGTACATTTAGCCACTTTTAATTAAAGTGATTGCAAGATAGCATAATAGCAGCAGCCGTGCAATAAGAAAAACAAAATCAATTTTCTAGAGACATACACACTTATAAGCAAGCTCAAAGATATGCAGTATTAACTGTCTTGTACTTGACAATAAGGCTGCAACATTTTTAAACAGCTGCAATCTTGTTCTGTGATCTTTGTAATGACATTTATCATCTCACAATACCAAAATCTTATTCTTGTGTGTACTCATGCACATTGTGACAACACCAATCCAATATAAGGATTAGTCCTGCATTAACTATTAATGTAACATCCTTTAAGATTATTTTTAATCCTTAGGTGGCTGCATTCAGTAGATCAGATAATAGTGAAACATAGCTTGTAGCATTATTGTTACAATCAAAATAACAAACATGATGTGGGGATCAGCACTGTTCCTCCTGATTGTTTCATTACCTCTCCAGCAAGATTTGACAGACTATTTTCCAGTCATGTCAATTCCAAAGCCCTGATTTTAACCCCCCAGTGCCCACAAGAATGGGCTGTGGGAGGGGTTAAAATCACGACAGCATCCTGACCTCCGTGTTCGCAACGATCCCGCGCCCACAGCCATTTTTACTCCGGGGTTTTGGGAGAAGTGTGAGGCCGTAGGCAGGCAAGGGCCTCATAAATATTCAAAAGTCAGGGTCCGATGACGTAATTCGGACCCCGACGTTATTTTATCTCTTGGACGCATAAGTCACGCATGGTGGCGACCGCGCTGGGGAAACAGTCACGGATCAGATCCAAGGCCAGAAGAGGCCCCAGGTAAGTGTTTAAATTTTTTTTATTTTTAAAGGTGTTTGCCTGGAGGAGCAGGAGTGTGGACTCCATAAGGAATCTTTGGGCCTCCCCTTCCTCTTCCCGCCCTGCCGGCCCCATGCTCACCCCAGGTTAAAATCATGGCTTGAGGTAGGCATCTTTCTCCTAGCACACAGAACTCAACGTAGTACCCCAATCTCTCCATTTCAACACTTGACTCTCTATAACTTGATACAAAACAGCAAAATGAAAAATTTAAAAAGCTCATCACATCCACATATCTGTGTTTCAGTACATTATTCAGAGCTTAATCAACTTTTCCCCAGCTGTTGTGCAGATTTCTAACACCCAGAACGTAACTACTTATAGGGGAAATTTTTCGATTGTTATCATTTGGTGCAAGCACTCACCCATTGGAAAATTTCTCCCCGTGCCTTAAATATCCATATCGTTATCCATTACTAATATGGAAACTTAAAACGCAAGGGACAATTTTCCAAAGATTGCCAATCTGAAAATTTCCCCTCTAAATAATTAGGATATTTAATTTCAGGGTGTTAAATATGGGTAAAATGGCTGAGGATAAGGTATTTGAAATGAGAAACGGTAATTTGGTGCATCCATCTCACTCCATCAGTTAAATCCTCATTCCAGACCTTTTTCACCCAAACTTTCCTGGACCAAACCTATGTGTCTGTACTCCCTGTTGAATCTTTGACATGTTTGCTTCCTTTTTGCACATTTTGACCAAGTCAACATTCCCTATGCCAAATTGCAGTGACTCTATAACTTCAGTCTATTGAAGAACTGAGTACTGGTGTATGCTCAAGTCAGTGGAAAACTTCCCAGAAATGAGCAAATCATGATCACCTCCTAGACTGGTGTGAAATGCTGATCCCATTTAAATGAATGAACCACTCTGGAATGCAAATAATCCCTCTTGTAATGGACGGCATGGGGGCAGTTTAGGCCAGAAAGGTAACAATATTTTACCTTTCATAAACTAATATTTTTGAAATGTACATTGAGGGGACTAATACTCTCAACCAGTATTCCTTCTAGACTTTCCTTTAATATCATAAATAAATGCTGAAAGTTCTAGGTGCACTGGATCATGCAGCAAATAGCAGAAAATTGGCTGGGTTACAGCGCACATCTGTGAAGGAACCCACCCAAATTTCCTTCCATTTAAATTAATAGAGGACAATTGAGTGGGTTCCCTAACAGACATGCATTCCTACCTGCCTGATTCACTGATATTAGCTGCTCACAGGCGATCCAGTGCACCTAGGTGCAGACTCAGGAATATCTCCCCTTATATCTTACACAGTGGAATTCATTAGACTGCATAGAATCATGGAAAGGTTGCAGAACGGAAGGAGGCCATTCGGTCCATCAAGTCCGTGCCGGCTCTATGCAAGGGCAATCCAGCTAGTCCCACTCCCCCCGCCCTTTTCTCGTAGCCCTGCAAATTTTTCCTTTCAAGTACTTGTCCAGTTCTCTTTTGAAGGCCTTGATTGAATCTGCTTCCACCACTCCTGGCATAGGTTAGGACAGACAGAAAGACAGACATAAGAATGAGGATGGGAGAAGATTTGCTCTGTTCCATTTTTGTAGTATACACATGCTTACAATTTCGTGACTAACATCAAACAGAGGACACCTCCCCCCTAACATGACAACAGACCAAAGTGAAAACAAATTGGGGCTCGATAATAGCTTTGATCCTTTTCTCAAGAACTTTCCAGAAGTCATACAGACTCGATAGAGCTGCAACTGTAATATGTGAATCTTAACTGTGTAAGGATGTGATTTATTTCAATCTGATTATCAACGCTTTTTTATATTGGAGAACAAAACCTGATTAAATTGCACAGGGCAGATTTTTGTTCTTACCACCTGAGCGTTACTCATCGCCTGGTGGAGAGCAGAGAGGAAAATCTGGTGGGGAGGATTTCACACAGGTAATGCATCCCCTCCCCACCACCACCACCCCCCCACGCCCCGATTTTCCTTGGCAGGAAAAGCAGGCAGGTTCTGGAAAAGATGCATGAGCCTCCCCACCGGATTTTCCTCAATACGCTCTGCCGAGGCAGCGCTTAACACCCAGGCAGTAAAGACAAAACTCTACCCCCATTTGTCTGCAGAGATGCAATAACATTATAAATTATTTTTAATGTTTATATTTTAACAGAGGTCAGTGCAGGATGGGAAACGAAGACCTCGGAAAGACAGGTAACCTCGTCACATTCTTCCAACCCTAAGAGCACAACACTGTTAAACGATTTGGAATCCTGATCTTCATGGGGAAGATTTCCTTTGTTTGCTAGTGAACATGTTATTTATACATGTATTTATAAATTTGGTAAAAGTAGCAGCTGGAGGGAATCTTCCCTCCAGGTCATCGAAACTTTTCCTTTGTTAACATTTGTAGCATTTCCTCACCAAAATGATAAGAGTACATTTTCTTCATGGCTCAAGGTCAGTGTCACACTCCTGTGATTCTCCCCGCACAGTAGGATTCTGATCTCAGCTAGGTTGTCAGAGACAGGCTGAGCAGAGGGCAATGCTTCCCTTTCCCTTACCTGAGGAAGGAGGAAGTCTCCGAAAGCTTGTGAATTTAAAATAAAATTGCTGGACTATAACTTGGTGTTGTAAAATTGTTTACAATTGTCAACCCCAGTCCATCACCGGCATCTCCACATCATCCCTTTCAGGAGGGAGAGAACGCTGGGATCTGATCTCCTCCAGGTTACTCCCACACATTTTCTTGTGGCCGGCTAAAAGTATCACTTGCAAAGACCAGACATTAGCATGAGTGAAAAAGCAAAAGAGGATTTTATTTTAGAAAATATAGTTTTGTTTAATGAGTCTGGTGAGTTTAGAAATCTTTGCATTTTCTATTTCTGCTTTGTAATGGTCCACGTTAAAAATGTAAAGAAAATGTTGAGTACTATAAAATGAATGGGGAGAGCAGGTCAGAGATTGGGCTACAGCACTGTAACCCCAATTCTCCAAGCCACAATCCCTGTGAGTGCACCTCCTTGCTGGGAGTGTGGGATCACAAAATTAGCCTATGATGTTGGTGCCTAACTATATAACAGGAAAAATATTCTAAAAATCTTAATTTGGATATTAAATTTCATCATAGTAAAAAGGTAAGATTCTGGCAGCTTTGCACCACATTTTTAGTTATATAATTTTTTTAAAAACATTATTAGTGGTTAACTATATATTTTGTAGAGGTTCGTAATAATTTCTGAATTTCTTTAAAAATCCAGCCTTTAAAATTTTGCAACCCCTCCCCCAAGGTGAAAATGATTGATTCTGAATATTTTGTTTTTCAATACGTATATCTCTGCAAATAATTTTGATGTGAAGTGTTACATGTGTTCGATGTGTAGTATTACGAATGTTACATCGTAACAGTAGATACAGGGAAATAATTCAAGAAAAGGAACCACAGCTACCAAGAAGAAAATGAAATCAAACAGTTTACAGTCCCATGTGTGGCACTGGAATAAACTCCCTCCTGAATCTTAATTAGTAAATGGTTTAAAGTTTTAGCATTGTGTAACATAACTTTCTTACGTAGAACGGATCCCTTAGTAATTCCATTTGCTTCAGTACGATCTACAAGGCTGCACCTTTACTGCATTCATGCTCTTCGTTAGTTCTGATTTATTTATTAGTATTTTTTCTCAGATCGTTATGTGTCAACTCTCAGCGAAAGTTGGTTGGGATTTCATTTTGTAGCTTTGCTTGTTTTCTTGTGGATTTGGTTCCCAGTGGGTTAGCCAGCTGAGCCAGTAAATAGTGAAGCCATATGGGCCAAGAAAGTCCTGGTAATAACTCTCTGTCTGTGTGGAATTGACTACAATTAGCCTCAGCACTCCTAACTTAGAAAGGGGAAAATTGACCCAGGTCCCTGCCCCTGATCATAATCTAGCGACTCCTGCTGGAAATGTATGTGCAGATTTCATGCAGGGACATAATCAGGCTTGGTTGTGATGTCTCCAAGAATCAAATCGCCGCTTGGGAAAGGCCTCACGTCAGTCAGAGACCACAGACCTGTACTGTAGGAACGAGTCAATGCTGTCCGGAGAGGAGTGGAGGAAAATTGGGGGCAAATGGTATGTTGGCCTTTATTGTAAGGGGGTTGGAGTACAAGAGTAAGGAAGTCGTGTTGCAATTGTACAGGGCTTTGGTGAGACCACACCTGGAGTCCTATGTACAGTTTTGGTCTCCTTAGCTAAGGAAGGATATACCTGCCTTAGAGGCAGTGCAACAAAGGTTCACTAGATTGATTCTTGGGATGAGAGGGTTGTCCTATGAGGAGAAGTCAAGTAGAATGGGCCTCTACTCTCTGGAGTTTAGAAGAATGAGAGGTGATCTCACTGAAACATGTAAGTTTCTAAAAGGGCTTGGCAGGGTAGATGCAGAGAGGATGTTTCCCCTGGCTGGAGAGTCTAGATCTAGGGGACAGAGTCTCAGGATAGTCGGACATTTAGGACTGAGATGAGGAAAAATTCCTTCACTCAGAGGGTTGTGAATCCTTGGAATTCTCTACCGCAGAGGGCTGTGGATGCTCAGTTGTTGAGTATATTCAAGACTGAGATCAATAGATTTTTGGACTCTAAGGGAACCAAGGGATATGGGGATCGGGTGGGAAGGTGGAGATGAGATCGAAGATCTGCCATGATCTTATTGAATGGCGGAGCAGGCTTGATGGGCCGCATGGCCTACTCCTGCTCCTTTTTCTTATGTTCCTATGAAAATAGAAGAAAAAGTTTAAATATTAATTGTTGGATTCCTAAATACCTATATTAAGGTGAATTAGTTATCCTTCATAAGAGCATGTCAGTTGATATCTAATGAATTATCATCAATAAGCATTTAGAGATTGTCAAAATCAACCAAAGAGCTCAAATGTCCTGTGGTGGCAGATGAATAATGTCGCTTCAAATGTACAAAGCATGCCTCTTAACTTACAGTTTAGTTTAGTATGAGTGCTCATAGGCTGTTTGATTTCCTTTTTTTAAAAAACTTATTTTTTGTGTTTATCAAAGTGATACCTGGGTGTCAGCACCAAGTACTCCCAAATCAGGTATAGCACAGTTAGATGCAGAGTAAAGCTCCCTTAGCTTTGCCCAACAATGTGCCTCAGCTCTAACCGCAGAAGTGGTTATATTCTGCACCAGAGTGAAATGTTTTCCATTTGACACGTTAGTCATCCTGTGTTTTTTCTGTGTGAAGTGGCTAAATTGGTGTTCAATTGTAATATGGGGATGAAATTCAACTTCAGCGGGGAAACAAAATGGGCGGTAATGGATAGGTCACCCATTATACGCCAGGCCCAAGTTTCCTTTCGATTGACTTCAATCTGTCAGGGTGTATGACGGGCATCTGATTCACTACCACCCATTATAAGCCCCTGCCAAAGTTGAATTTCACCCCCATGGACTCATTTCACATTAATGCTTCTTACGGATAGCACTGGATAAAATTCTAAACTGTTAGTTCATTCTTACAGGCCCAGTTTTAATTGTTTGCTTCATTTACTCAAATATGTGCTTTACCATTCTCCAAGGAAGATGCAAGGAATGAATGAAACAAATTAAATAAGGTGATGTATTTACAATTAATATACTCATTATTTTCTCTGTAGCCAAGTGAAGTTGCTGGATGCAGATGACCGTTACTACGGACAAATTACACCCAGTGATTCATTCTCTAAGGATAACCATTTTGAAGCAACGGAGAGAATACCATCTTCAGAACTCAAATCCACAACACCCACCCGCTCCAACAGGTAGATCTCCAGACTAGTGCAACTTTGTCACAAGTTGTAAAAATATAAAATCCATTTAAAATGGCCACTAATAAGAAATCAAGAATCAAGTCAACATCTCCTACCCTAACTCATTCTTATCCAGGTCTCAAAACTGTGGGACTCTTTGCCTCCCTCAGTTTCCCTTCCTCCTACCACCTACTGGCTTCTAACATCCAAACTCGAGGGCTGATTTTAACTCGGCCCGCTCAGTGGAAATGCAGCAGTAGCGGAGTTAAAATCGCTGTGCACCACTTACTGCCCAGTTACCGCTCCACCGCCATACTTACTCAGGACTTCCACTGGGCATTCCAGGCACCTACCTGAATCAGGTGAAACCTCATTACTCTATGCAAATTGAGGTTATGTAACATACACAGGACCACAATGTGATTTAGAGGGACAACTGGCCGGTGAAGAGGAAGAGGTCCCAAAAACGTAAGAAAATAATAATTTTTATGGGCCAGGAAGGAACAGGAGTGCTCCTCTGGACTTTACAAGAATAATGTGGGCCACTGCATCCACGGGCTTCTCCCACTCCGTGATCAGCTCCCCCTGCCTCCGGATCTATCTGCCTGCCTGCCAGCTGGGTCAGCCTTCCATCCGTCCGATATTGCACTGGCCCAAAACCAACAAGCTGTAGCAGGATGCCCGTTCAGGACATGTAGCTCACTGTCGGCATGGTGATGAGGCCCGACCTTCGAGATGGACTGGGCTTCCCACTGGCAGGAATATGTGGGCGTTCTTCCCACTATGCACCCGTTCAATGCCTGGAGTTTAAATCTATCCCCAAAATGGCATCCATTAACCACTACTTCTTGATTTATTTTGGGCAAGTGAACTTGTCTCTATTGATCAGAGTTCGGTTTTGTTAAGAAATAATTATCATGAACTTCATTAACTCAACCATAAAGAACTATCATTATAAAGTCATCAGTAGGTAGAAAATTCTGTTGAATGGATTCAAGTGTGCTGTGAAATTTTACTTCTGCATGATTTTAGCTTAACCAGAAAAATACATTACAAAGGAATTGACAACTTTGATCTTATTTGCATGTATTTGAGTGGCAGGAATTTTTACATGTGATGTAGCATCTAAGTTTACCTAATATATTTTATGTGACTATCATGGATTTCTTTGAGTTCATAGACTTGCTGAAACCATTTTTGCTGTAGCAGTATCGGTAGTGTAATTAGTGCATAACAGTTTGAAATATTGGAAGGATATTCTGGCCAGTTTTGTGAAGATCTTGTAGACCCAGACCATGTTCAAATTACTTCTACTTATATCTGTTGACTGCAAGTAACCTTACGATTTCAAACGTACAATGGAACTGATAGCTAACCCATTACTCTGTCGAGACGTATTTTGAGTCAGTGACACCCCACACCTGCTTCACAGAATGAGTGATAAGCAACAACCTGCAGTACCCTAAATTGTGGAAAGTTGTGGTAGGGTCCCAGAATATTCTTACATTTTTTTTTTAGAACTTTTCCGGTTATTACTTTCTTAAAGGTATATTAGTGAACCAAACCACATTTATTGGAAGTAATTTTAACTTTTAGCGCCATTTGGGCAAGGTGTAAAATGGGCTGCCGATTCGCTATCACCTGTTTTTCACCCGGCGAAACAGGTTAAAATTACCCACATTGTATTTTTCTTTTCTATTCTCTTTTTCACTGTTATAGATTTTAGTGCCACTTATATTAGTCTGGAAATTACTGTGGCTGATATTAGTGGGCAAATACTTAGCGTGTTCTTATGCCATTCCTTGGTCTGCTATTTTAACACAGGCATTAACCCATTGGCTTATCTTAAAAGAGTTAACGCCTGTGTTAAAATAGCAAACCAAGGAATGCTATAGGAACACACTAATTATTTGTCTACTAATATTGCTGACAGTCATTTCTAGGCTCTGATGCCTCATTTATCTTTGTAATAGCCAGACAAAAATATGAGCTGTAACTTTTCATTTGTTATCTGAGTGTATGTTTTGTATATTTTATTTTAGGAAAAATAATAAAATGGTTTAATTCTTCTCACAGAAAAATAAGTACTTCACAATATTCCCGTTAGTTATCAGTAAATGGTACCCTAACAATGTGTACGGTTTCTATACAAATTCTATGATACTGTCTTAGACTATTTTCTCCGTGGACAAAATGTGAATCTCAGATACTCCAAGCTGTCTTATCATCAGGAAAATAATACGCTATTCTGTCAGTAAGAAAAGTATGCTTCGAGGCAATATTGCGGCTTTCTATTAAGATTATCTTGATTTCAATTATAAAAGGGTGATAACAACATCTGCACGGCTGTAGGCTGTTCCACTGCACATTTACACAGGAGGGTCCATTACAGCATGATATCTGTCTGCAAACATCTAATACTAGCGTAATTGAGCATGTGGCTAGATATATGATGAGCTCAGATTCATATCGTTCTTGGGGTTTTCATCAGCGTAGAAGTGCTGGTGTCAATAATCGCTAAATTTGTAAAATTAAAAAGTAAATTTGTGTTTTTTTAAACCATCTCTTTATATGAATCAACTGGATTGTTATCTAAACTAATGTTTGCCAACTTCCTAATTGCAAATGGCCAACTAATCTCAATGTTACATAGGGGCAAATTCTGTGGTGCTTTGTGCCACGAGAACAAAAGTGCCTCAAGTGTAGGAGATCGCAGAGATGGAAGAGGAGGCCCTGCACATATTTCTTACTGGGCTGCAGTTCTGCAATCTACTGCATTTTATGTGCTAATCTGCTTGCTCTGTTTCATGCCTTAGCCTCATTAAGGCCCCAGGTTTGATGCAGAAATATTTAAATGAACACCTGCCACAATTCTGTGGGAATAGCCCCAGTTTTGTTCTTGTTTCCTTTAGCACCCATTTAGAATGGGAGCAACAGGAGTTCCATGGATGATGGAGCTCTAAAGTGGGAACAGGCTTTGTATGTTTTATTTTTAATCAACAAATGTTTCCATATTTCTGATATTTTTATGATTTTTTTTCTGAGAAAAGCATTTGGGACTTTTTTTAGCTCCTTAAGGTAAATTTATTTTTTAAAATTTTCAAATACAGTATTTCATGGTTAAGATGGTACAAGATGAAAGGAAACATACCAGGGTGATTATCAGTCATCAGTCAATATTTGCTGATCTTGGCACAAACACCAGCCAAAGACCAAGGACAATTGCCTCAGCCTGCTTCGGATCAGCAGGGAGCCAACTGCAAGGCTTTGCCATCTGCAGCAAGGACACCTGTAACTAAATTGCAACATAAGGAGGGCACTGCAAGTGAATGGTAAGGTCACCACTGCCATCACACTTATACCTGCAGCTCATTCACAGCTAGCACTACAATATCAGCTAATGTGCTGCTCACATATGAATCTAACAGTTGACTGATGCCTAGGTCAGCATGGCCAACATTTTCATCTTTTCATGGCATAGCTGTCCATTGGGACTTTCAGCATATAAACACTACTGCCTTACCCAAAATACAGGGGTTACTGATGGCTGCCATATGCTCGACCTGCCAGTAAACGACCACATTTGTGGTACGGTGGTTTGGTATTGAAGCCCTTGGAACATGTGACTGTGATAAGACTTTCAATTGTAAGTTGCAGCTTGAATGTGTGCCCTACTGAGGTATGTCTAGGTATGAGATGCAATGAAAGAGTTGTAAGGTTATGTGAGAGCTTGGTATGGGTGAACAGTACATGTGAAACAGGTTGACAGGCAATATTTTGTGCTGTGCACTCTTAAGTCATCTATCTGGTTCCTTAGAGTATGCTGTCTTCTCCTGCATCTGTTCCTGAATCGTGTAGGTACTGTACAATGTTGAGCCTGACTGCCACCTTCTATCATATATAGCGTACAGCTGTTTTGTGGAGAAGATGCTCAGGAGTGGCAAACAGAGCAAGCCTGGCCTTGCACCCTTTTCATGCAGCAGCATGTTCACATCTTCACGCAGCAAACAGAAATTGGATGCTTTGCCCATAGACTCTGATCCATGTTTCTACATTGGGTTTACATTTCCTTGTCACTTCTTTCCCCTTCCCAGAGTCTTTGGAAAGTTTGACTACATTCTAAAACTACATTCAGCTTTTCCAAAGCTTAGAAGAATTATTGACCATCTATGTAGCTACTGACCCAGTGGCTGCCTTCCTTTCTACTGGGTGGTGCCAGATATCCTACCCTTTCCATCTGCACATTCCCTCCCCCAGGACAACTTGTTTTGGAAGAATGTTATAATCATTTAAATGATCTAACCTCATAGCTCAAGCAAGGTCAGATCACTACATAGCTAATAATGAAATACCATGGATGAATAAAGAGCTACGGGTAAAATTGAAACTGAAGAAAAAGGTATACTCTAAGTACATAGACAATAAAGGAGAGGGTGACAAAAGGGAATACGAAGAGGTTAGGAAAGAAATCAAAAAAACAATTAGGAAAGCAAAGAAGAACTGCAAAATTAAACTATCAAGGAATATAAAAATAAAAATGTAAAGTATTCTACAGGTACATACGTAACAAAAGAAAAATTAGGATAGGGATAGGGCCACTAAGGGATACACAAGATAAACTCACAGGTAATGACAGCGAAATGGCAGAAATATTGGTTACATTGCCTCAGTATTTACCAGGGAGACTAACAAGGTGGGCATGACATTGGAAGAAGAGATCAAAAAAGATAGAAAGACATTTAAGATAGAAAGGGGGAGATAATTGATAAACTAATCAAACTTAGAGAGGATAAAACCCCTGATCCATGATGGATTGCATTCGCGCATATTAAAAGAAGTTAGGGAAGAGATAGCAGAGGCACTATTGCATATAAAAATTCATTAGGAAAGGGAATAGTGCCAGAGGACTGGCGGACAGCTAAAGTTATTCTTATATTTAAAAAGAGAGATAGAATAAATCCAGAGAACTAGAGACCACTTAGCTTAACATCGGTGATAGGAAAAATAATGGAATCTTTACTCAAAAATGTAATAGAAAAACATCTAGAAAACATAAATATAATAAAGAGGGAAAGTCATGCTTGACCAACCTTATTGAATTCTTTGAGGAAGTAACAAAGAGTAGATAAGGTAATACAGTAGATGTAATAGATTTGGATTTTCAAAAGGCCTTCGATAAGGTATCACATTGTAGACTTGAGACTAAGGTCAGAGCATGTGGAGTCAGGGGACAGGTAGCAGAATGGCTAGCAATCTGGCTACAAAAAAAAGTCGGGGTTAAGGATAGCTACTCAGGCTGGCAAAAGGTGGGAAGTGGTGTTCCACAGGGATCAGTGCTAGGACCACTGTTGGTCACAATTTACATTAATGATTTGGACTTGGGAATCGGAAATATAATTTCAAAATTTGAGTACAATACCAAATTAGAGGGTGTAGCTAATACAAAGGAAGAATGCATCAAAATGCAAGAAGACATTAATAAACTTGCAGAATGGGTGTATAATTAGCAAATGAATTTCAATATAAATAAGTGTGAGGTGGCGCAATTTGGTAGGAAGAATAAGGAGGCCACACACAGCTGACACAAGATACCAGACTGATTCCTGAGATGGCAGGACTTATGTATGAGGAGAGATTGGGTCGACTAGGCCTATATTCACTAGAGTTTAGAAGAATGAGAGGTGATCTCATCGCAACAAATAAAATTTTAACAAGACTAGACAGACTAGATGCAGGGAGGATGTTCCCGATGGCTGGGGAGTCCAGAACCAGGGGTCACAGTCTCAGGATACGGGGTATGCCATTTAGAACCGAGATGAGGAGAAATTTCTTCACTCAGAGGGTGGTGAGCCTGTGGAATTCTCTACCACAGAAGGCAGTGGAGGCCAAGTCATTCAATGTATTCAAGAAGGAGACAGATATATTTCTTACTGCTAAAGGGATCAAGGGATATGGGGAAAAAGCAGGAACAGGGTACTGAGTTAGACGATCAGCCATAATCATTTTGAATGGCGGAGCAGGCCCGAAGGGCCGAATGGCCTACTCTTGCTCCTATATTCTATGTTTCTATGATAATAAGAGCCTAAATGGGGTAGAGGAGCAAAGGGATCTCAGGTGCGGGTACACAAATCACGAAAAAGTAGCGACGCAGGTTAATAAGGCCATAAAAAAGGCAAACCAAGCAATGGGGTCCCTATCTAGAGGAATAGAATTGAAAAGCAGAGAAGTTATGTTAACCTTCTACAGAACCTTCGTTAGACCATACCTGGAGTATTGTGCACAGTTCTTGTCTCCATATCATAAAAAGGATATAGAGGCATTAGAGAGGGTGCAAAAAATATTCACAAGGATGATACCAGAACTGAGAGGATATAATTATCAGGAAAGATTGAACAGGCTGGGGACCTTGACTCTAGAAAAGAGAAGGCTGAGGGGTGACCTGATAGAGGTCTTTAAGATAATGAAAGGGTTTGATAGGATGGACGTAGAGAAAATGTTTCCACTTGTGGAGGAGTCCAAAACTCGAGGTCATAAATATAAAAGTCACAAATAAATCTAATAGGGAGTTCAGGAGAAACTTCTTTACCCAAAGAGTGGTAAAAATGTGGAACACGCTACTACAAGTAGTAGTTGAGATAAATAGCATAGATGCATTTAAAGGGGAGCTAGATAAGCACATGGGGGAGAAAGGAATAGAAGGGTATGTTGATAGAGTTAAATGAAGTGGGGGGGTGGAGGCTCGTGTGGAACATAAACGCTGGCATGAACCAGTTGGACCGAATGGCCTGTTTCTGTGTTGTAGACTCGATGTAACTTGATGTGCCTGTGTAAGAAGTACAGTGGTGCCATTGCCATTGTAACGGAACAACATTATCATCAACATAGTTCTGGAATAATCTGATAAGTGTAAACACGAAGCCAGGAATTCTTAAAGCATAGTTCAGCTCCAAGCAAGGTGGCAAGTATGCAGATGTCTCCAAATATATCCATGTCGGCCTAGACACAGACAGCAAGCATTTTCCACAGGTCTTCGTTCTTTGTAGAAGTCTATAAAACCTCGTTATTCTGACTATTCTTTACATATTTTAAAAACTTCAAAGAACACAATCTCTACTCGCCCAATGGTTTATTTTGTAAATGCACTGCCCAATGTGTAATTCGTCCACACAAAGCAGGAAGTTTCCAAGTTTATTTATCAGTTTGTGCTGTTCATTGATCTAGTCGAGATGGTACAATTGACTTCAATGTTGCTGGACTAGAAAGGGGAAAATTCAGCCTACTTGGCAATGTCAGAAAAGGACATGGATCCTATCTGTGACTGAAGATGCTGTCAACATTCATTGTCTAGACACACAAGAAAAATCAGAAAACATCTGTGGGTCATATATGCCAACATGATTCAGTGCCTTCATGAGAGAAAGGTAGCAAAGTGAAAGGTGGGTGGATTTATATTAAAAAAAGGAAGCACCAACCTCAAACACTTGGCTACCAATTGCAAATCTATTGTTGATTGGCTGGCAGAGTCCAAGGGGTCAGTCGTGGGTGGGACGGGAAGGAGGTTGGCAAGATTAGCCCCCAACAGCCAGGTTGTTTCCCCTGACTAGAGAATCTAGAACTAGGGGGCATAGTCTCAGGATAAGGGGTCAGCCATTTAAGACTGAGATGAGGGGGAATTTCTTCACCCAAAGTAATGGAAGGAAAATCCAACAGGTTCTGCAAAGATTTGTGAACCTCCCCGCCACATTTTCTTTACTGAGGTCTGCCCAGACAATGTTTAACACCAAGGCTGTAGAGACAATAATTATCCCCTATGATTTTTTTAATGGGTGTGTAGATTATGTAACAACATTAAAAACTCAAGTTCGAGCCTCAACCATCACTGATCTTCTAAATGCCAGAGACAGCATCTAGGAAGGCAGTGTCTGCTCAGCTCAAGGGGAGCCAGATGGAGATTAAACTGCCAGGCAGGTCTTTCCCAACTGGGAAACGCAAAATGAGGTGACCTCCATGAGTTTTGATTGGTTAAACAGGAAACATTTCCTCTGAATGAAAGATTCTCCATTATTGTTTTGTCTATCCTTCTGAAGGGAAAGCTACAGCCAGAAAGCCTTCTGCTCCAATCCTCTTCTCCCTGCACCTGCTCAGATCCTCCAAGAGGAAGCCTGCCACTGCCAGGGAGCAAAATCTGGCGGTGCTGCAGTGGGACTCCTGCTACAGCACCAGAGGGGGAAGAGGAGGAGCATGAAAGGTGGAAAAAAGATCCACAAAGATTTGTTTTTTTAATTTTGGGAAAGATTCTCCATAAGCTGTGGGACCTCTTTCATTCAGTAAGGGGCCTTAAGAGAGGGAAGGGATTGCACTAGGCCCTCTCTCTCCAACATGCTGCTTAGTGGGATTGCCAGCACTGCCCCAAGATCTACCGCCACCCTCTTCCTGGAGGTTCCTGAAGTGGCAGTGGCACAGGCAGAAGGCAGGAAATGGGGCAACTCGCTGGACCCCACCTCCCCACTGACATGCAGTGAGTCAGTGAAGAAACAGCCAGCAACCTTCCCAGAATGGGCAGGAGGAGGAAAATAGAAGTTGAGGGGGTGGGGGCGATGCAATGGTAGGCCATATTGCCCAGTGCTCCCTCCATTTCCACAGCTACACCACCCTATTTGGGATGGATAGCAAGCATAAAGGATCAGAATGGCTAATTCAACAATACACAATGAAGAAGCCAGAACAGGAGGGAAGGTATCGTTCTTCAAGGAGTGGCTATTTTAGGTGCATGTCTCAGTAAAATTAATTTGCATTCTTCATATTTTGTATAGAATGGAATGAATGCTCAGAATGGGAAGCGGCTGCCAGCCTCCGGAAAATCGGGTGGCTCTTGGCTGTCCGCTGGCAATCAGGTAAGTGTGGGGAAGTGGGTGCTGGGGGAATCTCATGGTAGGGACAGGGCAGGCATAAACTTTCCTTGTGGAGCAAAGGGGAGCACTTCTGCTCCTCCAGACCCCATAATGGAAACTGTAAAACTGCAGGGAGGTTGGGCAAGTTGACCATGACCTGTGGTACAAGAAGCCATTCAAGTGGGGGGAGCAAAAAAGAATGTGGTAGTGTTAGGGGATAGTATAGTCAGGGGGGTAGATACTGTTTTTTGCAGCCGCAACCAGGAATCCCAAAGGCTGTGTTGCCTGCCCTGTGCCAGGGTTAAGGACATCTCCTCACGGCTGGAAAAGAACTTGAAGCAGGAGGAGGAGGATCCAGTTGTCATGGTCCACGTAGGAACCAATGACATAGGTAGAACTAAGAATGAGGGAGTTTGATGAGCTACGGTCCAAATTAAAAAGCAGAACCTCAAAGGTAATAATCTCTGGATTATTACCTAAGCCACGCACAAATTAGCATAGGGACAAACAGATTAGATGGTTAAATGAGTGGCTGAAAGAGTGGTGTGGGAAGCAGGGGTTTCAATTCATGGGGCACTAGCACCAGTACTAGGGAAAGAGGGTGCTGCTCTGTTAGGATGGGCTCCACTTAAACCAGGCTGGGACCAGTTTCCTGGCAAATCGAATAACTAGGGCAGTAGATAGGGCTTTAAACTATTAAGGGGGCGGGTACAGGTAAGGGTAAATTTATAAGTCTAAAAAGAAAAGTTAAGGCTGTAGAGCAGAGTAACGATTTGAGTAAAAACAAGCAAGAGTGTGTCAGGAAGGGACAGTGAGTTTAACAAAGGTGAATAGGGCATTAGTGACTAAGGTCGCATCAGGGAAAAATAGTAAAAAGTTAAAATTAAAGGTGCTATATCTTAATGCACGAAGCATTCATAACAAGATAGATGAATTAATGGCACAAATAGAGATAAATGGGTTTAATCTAGTAGCCGTTACTGAGACTTGGTTGCAGGGTGACCAAGGTTAGGAACTAAATATTCCACCGTACTCAACTTTTAGAAAAGATGGGCAAAATTGGAAAAAGGTGGTGGGAGGGGGGGGGGGGGGGTAGCCCTTAAAGGATGAGATAAATGCAGTAGTGAGAAAGAATCTTAGCTCAGAAAATCGGAATGTAGATTCAGTGTGGGTGGAGCTGAGAAATAACAAGGGGCAGAAAACGCTGGTGGGAGTAGCTTATAGGCCCCCTAACAGTAGTTATAGTGTTGGACAGTATATAAATCAAGAAATTAGAGGAGCAAGTAGCAAGGGTAATGCAATAATCATGGGGGACTTTAATCTTCGTATAGACTGGGCAAACAAAATTGGCAAAAGTAGTTTGAGGGATGAGTTCATGGAAGGCATTCGAGGCAGTTTCTAGAACAATATGTCGAGGAGCCAACTAGGGAACAGACTATTTTAGATCTAGCATTGTGTAATGAGACGGGGTTAATTAGTAATTTTATAGTTAAGGGTCTTCTGGGGAAGAGTGATCATAATATAATAGACTTTCATATTGAGTTTAAGGATGATATGGTTAAACCTAAAACTAGGGTCTTAAATTTAAACAAACCCAATTACGTAGGTACGAGGGGCGAGTTGGCTAAGGTAGATTGGGAAATTAGATTAAAAGATATGATGGTTGATAAGCAATGGCGAACATTTAAAGAAATAATTCATTCTTCTCAGTGAATATACATTCCGTTGAGGAATAAAATCTCCACGGGAAAAGAGATCCAACAGTGGCTAACTAGAGAAGTTAAGGATGGTATTGGGGGAACCAGTGGATGTAGTATATTTGGATTTTCAAAAGGCATTCGATAAGGTGCCACACAAGAGGTTGTTAAACAAGATTAGGGCTCATAGGATTGGGGTAATATATTAGCATGGATTGAGGATTGGTTAATGGACAAAAAACAAAGAGCAGGAATAATCCTATCATTTTTGGATTGGCAGATTGAAACTAGTGGGGTACCACAAGGATCAGTGCTTGGGCCTCAGCTGTTTACAATCTATATTAATGACTTAGATGAAGGGACCGTGTGTAATGTATCCAGGTTTGCTGACGATACAAAGCTAGGTGGGAAAGTAAGCTGTGAGGAGGATGCAAAGAGGCTGCAAAGGGATATAGACAGGTTAAATGAGTGGGCAAGAAGGTGGCAGATTGAGTATAATGTGGGGGAATGTGAAATTATCCACTTTGGTAGAAAGAATAGAAAAGCAGTATATTTTTTAAAAGGTGAGAGACCAAGAAATGTTGGTAGTCAGAGGGATTTGGGTGCCCTTGTACACAAATCATAGAACATTAACATGCAGGTACAGCAAGCAATTAGGAAGGCAAATGGCACATTAGCCTTTATTGCGAGGGGCTGGAGTATAAGAGTAAGGAGGTCTTGGTGCAATTATATTGGGCTCTGGTGAGACCACACCTAGAGTACGGGATCCAAGGTGAGGTAGCCAATTGGATACAAAATTGGATTGACGACAGAAGACAGAGGGTGGTTGTAGAGGGTTGTTTTTCAAACTGGAGGCCTGTGACCAGCGGTGTGCCTCAGGGATCGGTGCTGGGTCCGCTGTTATTTGTTATTTATATTAATGATTTGGATGAGAATTTAGGAGGCATGGTTAGTAAGTTTGCAGATGACACCAAGATTGGTGGCATTGTGGACAGTGAAGAAGGTTATCTAGGATTGCAACGGGATCTTGATAAATTGGGCCAGATGGAGTTTAATTTAGATAAATGTGAGGTGATGTATTTTGGTAGATCGAATCGGGCCAGGACCTACTCCGTTAATGGTAGGGCGTTGGGGAGAGTTATAGAACAAAGAGATCTAGGAGTACAGGTTCATAGCTCCTTGAAAGTGGAGTCACAGGTGGATAGGGTGGTGAAGAAGGCATTCAGCATGCTTGGTTTCATTGGTCAGAACATTGAATACAGGAGTTGGGATGTCTTGTTGAAGTTGTACAAGACATTAGTAAGGCCACACTTGGAATACTGTGTACAGTTCTGGTCACCCTATTATAGAAAGGATATTATTAAACTAGAAAGAGTGCAGAAAAGATTTACTAGGATGCTACCGAGACTTGATGGTTTGACTTATAGGGAGAGGTTGGATAGACTGAGACTTTTTTCCCTGGAGAGTAGGAGGTTTAGGGGTGATCTTATAGAAGTCTATAAAATAATGAGGGGCATAGATAAGGTAGATAGTCAAAATCTTTTCCCAAAGGTAGGGGAGTCTATAACGAGGGGACATAGATTTAAGGTGAGAGGGGAGAGATACAAAAGGGTCCAGAGGGGCAATTTTTTCACTCAAAGGGTGGTGAGTGTCTGGAACGAGCTGCCAGAGGCAGTAGTAGAGGCGGGTACAATTTTGTCTTTTAAAAAGCATTTGGACAGTTACATGGGTAAGATGGGTATCGAGGGATATGGGCCAAGTGCAGGCAATTGGGACTAGCTTAGTGGTATAAACTGGGCGACATGGACATGTTGGGCTGAAGGGCCTGTTTCCATGTTGTAAACTTCTATGATTCTATGATTCTAGTACTGTGTACAGTTTTGGTCTCCTCACCTAAAGAAGGATATACTTGCTTAGAGGGGGTAAAGCGAAGGTTCACTAGATTCATTCCTGGGATGAGAGGCTTGTCATATGAGGGGACATTGAGTAGAATGGGCCTATTCTTTCTGGAGTTTAGAAGAATGAGAGATGATCTCATTCAAACGTAAAAAATTCTTAGAGGGCTTGACTGAGTAGATGCTGAGAGGCTGTTTCCCCTGGCTGAAGGGTCTAGAACTAGGGGTCATAGTCTCAAGGTAAGAGGTGGGCCATTTAGGACTGAGATGAGGAAAAATTTCTTCACTCAGAGGGTTGTGAATCTTTGGAATTCTCTATCCCAGAGGGCAGTAGATGCTCAATCATTGAGTATATTCAAGACTGAGATCGATACATTTTTGGACTCTAAGAGAATCAAGGGATATGGGTATAGGGTGAGAAAGTGGAGTTGAGGTTGAAGATCAGCCATGATCTTATTGAATGGCTGTGCAGGCTCGAGGGGCCATACGGCCTACTCCTGCTCCTATTTCTTATATTCTTAGCTTTTATGGCCTTTTCATTTTCCTGGTGAGTTCTGACTGGCCTTCACCTGGCGTAAAAGCCATGGCATCTTCCCCACTCAGGCCCGAGTTAAAATTGCAGTCAGGGCCCAATGACATCATCAGACCCAATCTGCAAATTTAAAGAAGGACCCCAGTGGTTTCAGGTGGTGGCTCAAATGCCCATCCAGAAGCCTGAGTGAAAATCGTGATTAGTGGGACCGAGGCAGTTTTTTGTCAGGTAAGTAACCCGGTGCATTCAACTTCCCATCTGCCTGGTTTCCGCCAGGCAGGGAGGGTTGAAATCGCTCCCATTTTGTTTGATTTATAGTTAACTGGAACTGTGGTTTAGATAAGTCATGTTAGTAAAGGAGAAACGGCTCGCATCTCAACCAGACAAGGTTACAGAACCTAGCTACTAATGTAGGATTGAGGCTCATTGAAGCTCGATATGAGAGGGGAGGGACTAAGTCTTTAAATATAGAAAAGCAGAGTTTGGAGGGTTTTCATGAGGAAGTTAGAATTATAATAAGGAAAAGTAAATATATGCAACGTACAAGGGATTAAAATCGCACTCCATGATGTTAGTAGCAAATGTTAATGTATTCATATGAAATTCTTTTGCCCACTTGTTTAACAAAGGCTTTAACCCCTTTATTTTAATTAACTGGGAAAGATCGCTGTTGCAGAAAAATGGAACACTTTGAAAACTAAAATATTGGGATGGAAGATAAGTACATGTATCCAAGAAAAATGGTGCTTAAGATGGTGCAACCTTATTAAAGTGGGTAAAAATATTAAATACAGATAAGATAAACCCAGAGCATTATTTCAAAGTAAGCCAGGAGGTAAAAGGAAATTTAAAACAGACATCAGGAATAATTTTTTGAGTTAAGAACTAGAAGTATTTGAAATGGTTTGCCAGACAGTCTAGTAATGGCAAAAACATGATGATGCAACTGGATGCTGTGATGGGAAAGTTAGAGCCTTTTACCAGCCTTGACTTTTCTTATGTTCTTGTGCTCATAATGACCAGAGGAAATATTCATAAATGCCTTCACTACACATTGCCACCAGAGCAATCCTTTCCCATCGCAATCCAGCTAAAAAAATACATCCCTTGGGTTGGACATGTGATGACTTAAAATACAATAGGGTGCAGATATTTATTTTGAAAGATCCAGTTTGAGCACGGTAAAACAGTAAGGGACCAAAATTGGGATCACAGGTGGATTGCCCGTGGCAACTGGAATTTGCGGTGGAATCCCAGCAGAGCAGGACTTCTGGAATTTCAGGCCCCATGCATCTACAGTAAAAGATATTGAAGGCTGTTGATGGTGCTGAGATCGCTGCAGTAAGGAATGTTTATGACCATAATTTAAATTTAAATCCCTTTCTCTTAGATTGTATCAGATTTGCCTCAGCAAAATATAATTAGCCCATTTATTACATCTAGTGAATGGAGCCCCAGGACATTTGATTTAGGATCATTACACCCTTGGAGACAGTCAGAGTTTGAGGAGAAAATAGATACCTGTATTATCTCAGGGATCGCATACGCACACACAGGACCCAGTTGTCGTATTTGTTATCTCTCTTCTATCAAGTGTGTACGTTGAAATATTCTGTAACTATTTATTGTAGGAGTCCAGTTTCAATTCTTGTTTATAATTGCAAGGTGAAGATCCAAGACCATAGTGCAGGACATCACCACAGTTGAAATGAGTACAAGAGAAAACAAGATACATCAGGATGTAATAATTCGATGACACACAGCTTAGGTTTTAAAAGCCTGAAGATTGCAGGAGGGAGGAAAAACTAAGGGAGGTAATGAAGCCTTCGGAAAAAATGAGCTTGAGTAGGAGTCAATGCAACATCCCTTGATTTCAACACAGTGGGGATGCAGGAAGAGCATTAAGATGGCATATTGAAGTGCAGGAGGAACAAGAGCGCGAAGTTTTCCCTGATATCATATCCAGAAGCGTAAGAGATGTAAAAGAGGATGGCTCTGTCTGGGGCTGAAGGCCCCTTGCCAGTAAAAGCGCGAATGAAAGCTTCATGGAGAGAGGCTGCTGACCGAGTCAATGCACTCACCCAGGTCCTTTGTACCTACTTGCAAAGGAGAAAGACATTTGCTGGTATCTGAAGGAATGTGAAGGTAACTGTATTCCTCAATTTTGCTCAAATTCCTTCAATCATGGCACAAAGTTAGCTCAGTAATTACCACATTCTCTAGGGGGTACCATCTGAAACATTGTGCACAATCATTGCCCTTTTTCACACACTTTTTCAGTGTGGCAAAACTGCAAGGCACACTTTTGTTGGGAGTGGAGGTAGCAGCAAAGAGATGCTGATACACCCAGACCAAGTTGGTCCTCTGATGTTAGGGAGTTTCTAAGTGGAGTTAGCAGCCATGGGTGCAGAGGATAGCGCTGATCTTCTGCGTCATCCCACACAGAGTTTCTTCTCCCTCAAATAATGCAGGCATCATGGAATACCACACAGTGAAGGGACCATGACTGCTTCCTGGGTAATGGCCAGTGACATGCATAATAATGTTTTTCTGGACTAATAGTATCTGAACAGGAATTGAGTGATACAGGCAACGGGGTTGGTATAAAGAGCCTTAATACCCACATGCCTGCCACGTATAATGCCCTGCACTCAAGAAAACTTCCACTGAGTGAAAACTTTGTGTTCTGTCCAGCTGATGCCTTCTTTCTGCAAGAAATATGACAAAGGTGTTGCCCTTTGCAAGCAAAATGCTTGTCACTTGCTCAATGCAGATGTGCATGGGTGACCACCTGATATGGCAGACGGCATATGCGGTGGTTTGGAGGGATGCAATAACATGGGGGCTTCATGTTATGGTGACCTTTACTTCTATGTAAGAGCTGTCTCTGTTCCAGATGTTGTCTGCAAGTTATCCTAAAGCAGATGGTACAGCTCTGTAGTGAAGTGAAAACAGTAAACACAGGCCTCCTCTGACATGTTTATGTAAATGTGGAGGGATCTATAATTGCAGGTTGCAGAGTAATAACAAATGCAGATCAAACGCCTCAGGTGTCATTGCACCTCAAGATCTCCTCGTCCTCATCTAAATTATGAGGTTAAATTACGAGGAGAGATTACACAAACTAGAGTTGTATTCTCTGGAATTTAGAAAATTAAGGGGTAATTTGATTGAAGTTTTCAAGATATTAGGGGGAACTGATAGGGTAGATGGAGAGAAACTATTTCCAATGGTTGGGGAGTCAAAGACTACAGGACATAGCCTAAAAATTAAAGCCAGGACTTTCAGAAGTAAAGTTAGGAAACACTTCTACACGCAAAGGGTGGTGGAAGTTTAGAACTCTCTTCCGCAAACAGCAGTTGATGCTAGCTCAATTGTTAATTTTAAATCTGAGATTGATAGATTAAGAGATATGGGGTTAAGATATGGGGTTTATGGAGTTAGGTCACAGATTAGCCATGAGCTCATTTAATGGCAGAACAGGCTCAAGGGGCTAAATGGCCTACTCCTGTTCCCATGCTCCTATAGTCCTAAATCATGCGGCGTACTTGAGACTCCAAAACAAATGCCAATCCTCACCACTTTGTATGGTCCAATTTAAATGTCAGCAGTAACCAAGAATAATGGAGCAATACATAACCCACAAAACTGGCAGAGTACCCAGCAAAACCAACTAATGAATGAGCAAGATGCAGCAAAATATAATTGAAAACATAAAAAGAAATGAACAGTTTTAGCATCAGCAGAAACTTTATGGGGGTAATTTTAACCTCACACGATGAGCGGGAGAGAGTCGGGGGGGGGGGGGGGAGGGAGTTCAATCGGTAAATATGTGAAACCCGACCCCAACCTGCAGCAAACGCGCCTACCTCTGGTTTAACCGTGATGGGTTTGTGGGTGTCTGAGTAACCCGTTCTGCAGAGGCGCATCTGTCATTATAATATTTAAATGAGGCTCCGTTCCTCAGATCTTGGGAGCCATTTGAATTTAATGGCTGCAGGCTGGGTATCCTAGGGCTCAGGAAACACGGCAGTTAAATGGAGGCAGGAGATGCCAGCTCCAGCAGGTAAGTGCTGTTTAGAGCACTGTTTGTGGGCCAGGAAGTGCTTTTCCCCGGTCCCCAAGCAAATCTTCTGCCGCGATCTTCCTCCCCCCCTCCCGCGATCTTCCAACCCCCCGCAATCTGCCACCCCCCCGCAATCTTCCGACCCCCCGTGAGCTGCCTTCCTCCCGATGAACTTCCCGCCCCCCGTGAGCTGTCTTCCTCACCGTGATCTTACGACCCCCCCCGTGATCTTACGACCTCCCCCCATGATCTTTTGACCTCCCCCCATGATCTTCCAACCCTCACCGCAATCTGCCTCCCTCACCGCGATCTTCCGACCCCCCGTGATCTTCCGACCCTCACCGTGATCTTCTGACCCTCCCACGATCTGCCTCCCTCACCGCGATCTTCCGACCCCCCGCGATCTTCCGACCCTCACCGTGATCTTCTGACCCTCCCACGATCTGCCTCCCTCACCGCGATCTTCCGACCCTCACCGTGATCCTCTGACCCTCCCACGATCTGCCTCCCTCACAGTGATCTTCCGACCCCCCCCCACTATCTTCCGACCCTCCCACGATCTTCCGACTCCATGCAATCTTCCGACCCTGACCGCGAACATCCGACCCCCGCCCCCCCCCCCCCCCCCCCCGTGATCTGCCTACCCCCGTCACTATGCCCTGATCTCTCCCTCCCTCCCTCCTCACTGCCGCGCTCTGAGCACCCCCACCTCAAGTCCTGCTCTTTTCCGATTGCCGGGGACCGTCCCCAATGCTCCCCGGCTGCGGCCTTCGACAGCAGGCTTTCCCGCCCGACAGACGGCCAGCCTCCCAATCTGGCAGGCGCCAGGCAGGAAACAGAGTAAAAAAATTATAATGGGATCCTGCCGTTAAATTCAGCAGGACTTACATGTTGCTGGCATTTCCTGGTTTTCCAGCCGCAAACACACACCCCTGCTCCCTTTCCACCTCTCCGTGAATATCGGGGCCTAAGTATCCCCTCGAGAAACCTAAATGAACTGGCCAGGCCCCAGGACTCTCAATGCACCTATGATACATGGTTGAGTTGCACACTATGAGCAGAGACTCGCTGAAAGTCATGGGATTCAACCAGGGACTTTTTTTTAACGTCATTTAAATATTGAAATGAAGCATGAACATGCCAGCAGCACTGCCTCATTTCCTTGCCTCAAATTGCCTGATTTTCCAACCCATAACAAACGCTAGCAAGGCTCTATGCTTCGGGTGGAACCTTGGAATTCGAGGCCATGCTGTTAATAGAGGAGAAATCACAGATCTTATTTTATGGAAAACATTGAACGCCTTCCAAAAGCAAAGAATAATAGGGTAAATTTTCCCAGTGTGTTATACACATGGAACCTTGCCAACTAGAAGTGCATTTTGGAAAATTGGGCAATTTCAGGTCAGACATTTTTCAGACATCCTTGGGGTGCAGGATGTTGGTCCCCAAAATTGAGCCTTGTTGCAGCCAGTGAAACGTGCACAACGAGGTCCAATTTCTACTCCACAGTATTCCCAGTTTGCATCTGAATTTGAAGGATACAGAACACGAAAATCAGACCCAACTTCTTGGCAACTCAAATAAGAACTTCTTTTCTTTGGAACAAAGGAGGCTAAGGGAAGATTTAATTGAGGTATAAAAAATTATGATAGGACTATATAGAGTGGATAGGGAAGATCTATTTCCCTTAGCAGAGGGGTCAGTGACCAGGGGGCATAGATTTAAAGTAATTGGTAGAAGGATTAGAGGGGAGCTGAGGAGAAATGTTTTCACTGAATGTGGTGGGGGTCTGGAACTCACTGCCTGAAAGGGTGGTAGAGATAGAAACCCTCATCACATTTAAAAAGTACTCGGATGTGCAGCTGAAGTGCTGTAACCACAGGGCTACGGACTAAGTGCTGGCAAGTGGGATTAAGCTGGATAGCTCTTTTTCGGGCGGCATGGACACGATGGGCCGAATGGCCTCCTTCTGTGTCGTAACTTTCTATGATTCTAAGAAAATATCTGGCTTCTTTGAAAGTAATTAGAAATAAAGGTAAAATTATCACAAATCTAAAAATTAATTATTGACTAGATTTTTAAAAAACCTTTTACAGAAAATAATGCAAGTCAGAGAGTAACTGTGCACAATTAGATTGTCATTTGCTTTTGATTTTGTAAATTTACCAAGGTTCCATTGAAAAGTGACAACTGCTAGTTGCAGTTCAGAAAATGTCGGTCCCAGTGAAAATTAGACCAGAATGACTAGAAACTAGTTCAAAACTGGCCAAAAGTGCAACGTGCAGGTGATATGTTATTTTCTGTGGTCAGCTTTTGCCCAGTACAGGGAGGTAGTCTAATAGATGGACTGGAAATAAGGGATGTACACTGCATTCTGTAGATGCACGTATGAGGGTACTGGCAGGTGGGCACAGAACCCCACGGCCTGGCATCCATCCATTGCTCCTCCTCTTCTTCCTCCATAAAGTACAAGTATAAAACAGTCCCAATGGGAAACCCACTGTACCACTTCTTGTCGTTGGCAAAAAAAGGCTGTGCCACAACAATGACCACAATGTCTCCTGACCAACTAAATAATAGCAGCAGAAAAAGGGAAAGAAAATAGTTTGAAAATGGCTTGTTATCAATTGATAACATCCATTTGATGTCCAAAAAATGGGTGTTACCAATTGAAAAATCTGCCTTCTTAGACTAAAACTGACCTTAGACCAATCCATTACAAAACTACCACCATGTGGAGGATTCACTCCTATCAGAAAAGTGGGATGTAGGACTTGATTGGCAGCATTGTATTAGAATTTTAGTGCTGTACCTATAGTCAGAACAGTAAAATCTCAAGTCTTTAAGATATCAGAGTTAATATGAGGCTCTTTGCTTCAACTACAAAGTGAATATGTTAACCCCAAAATTTATGGTTTGGTAGGGCATAAACTTATGTCACTATAAAACAGGGGAAGTTTAGACCAGCTGCCAAGAGAGGCTAATGCTGGGATCTTAAGGATAGATTGCTCTGTTTCATTGTGCTGTTAGAGGCTCATAACTGTACTTTGGTTTGGTCTTTTGTCAAAGTTTTTTGTGCTCTTAATTTTGTAGGTTACAAGTTTCATTTAGATGTCTCCCTTGAGACTGTTTCTTATATAGGGAATTTCTCCAAAATGAAGGAGAAGGCTGAAAAATGGTTGTCCTCATGGGGGAATACCGACTTTGTGATTATGACAGAGGAGGAGGAACAGCAAGAAACCCAGGAGGCCAGGCACATAAGACAGCACTGCAGACAATCTAGACCCTCCCAGATCTATCCAATCATCAGGGTATATAGCTGCAGAAGATCATTCCCTAATATACCCATGAAGTTGTGTCAGTTGGCTTGTGTTCTGCGGGATGTTTGTCGAAGTTTTTGAAGTTGTCGATTACTCCAGCATGCCCTGCATTGCAGAGGAGCTTTCTTAGGTAGTGCATTGGACTTGGATGGCATTGGACTCTATACGCACATACACGCACACACACATATACACATTCGTTCATTTAATACATTCAAATAACAGTCTAAACATAGAATGAGATCTAATGTAATGCTCTGCCACTTATTGAGGACTGGAGATAGATCCTGTTGAATAATTTCATAGCTTAAAAATAATTACTAGAAGGGATTTTCAGTTCACTAACCCAGGTGCATCACTGAACGTTTACCGAGCTATTGAGGCTAGTGAAAACATTAATGAAAATTTGACAATTGGATTGGAGGAAAGAAGGGCAGAAAAGACCTAAAAAATGTTAATAGACTCCACTTTAGTGACCAGAATTGTACACGGTTCTCCAGGTGGGAGAAAACCAGTGCTCGATACAGGCTCACTATTACCCCTGGGGACATTTGTTCTATCACTCTGCCTACACATCCTTAGATCTTGTTTGCCTTCTTTACTGCTGTTACATACTGCACTGATGTTTTCAATGAATTATCCACCAGTACTGCCAGGTCCCTCTTCTGTGTCATGCCCTGTAGTCTATTACATCTCATATTCTCTTTGTTATTTCCCCTTCTCCAGTCTTGGCACCTTCTATTCGTTCACATTAAACGACATCTGCCACTTGTCAGCCCACTGTATTTGGACCATTTAGACCTCAGTTTTGTACAATCAGGAACATACACAGCTTTATTTCTATCTCCATTTCCAAATCATTCATATACAATGTAAACAATAGTGACCCAAACAATGGCCTTTGAGGCACCCTGCTAATCTTCCATTCTGATGCAGCTCCATGTATAACCACCCTTTGCTTCCTCTAATTGAGTCCATTTCTGATCCAGTCCAGAAATTGAATGAATTCAGCATAAAAATTAGAACACATATCTCTGATTTTGCTGTATCCTCCTGAGCAAGATCCAGCCTAAAAGGTAATTGAAGTAGCACTTCAATAACCATCATCCAGAATCCAACACCTCAGACAATACAGCTTCAGCATTAAAACCACTCCCTAACTACCTATCAATGTGTATCTGACTCCGTTGGTCTCTATTGGGATAAGTAGATAGGGTTATCCTGGTCCTTTACCTGGGCATTTTGGATCGCTTGGGTGAATGAAGGAAAATCATGCAGTGAACATCACAAAGCTGAAAGGGAATACATCTACAATTTTTGTCCATTTAAATTAATGGATGGTAAATCAGACGAGCTTCCTTACAAGCGTACGGTCTTCCACTATTTTCCACTATTTGCTGAGCCCAGGTGATTTAAAACACCCAAGTATGGGGATAGCCACAGGGAATGCAGTGCGGGCAAATGTGCATTGTTGCAGGTCCTCATGCAGTAGGTGATAGGGAAACCCTATTGCCTCTTTGGTGAAGCACAAGGTCTGAAGCAGTGAGCAGGAGCTTCAGGTTTGTGTAAGCAGATTGGAAAAAAAAAAGTTAAAAAGTGTTTCCCAGCTGCTGAAATTGCTAACAAAATTCTCCAGACTCAAACGCCTCACTTCCGTCTGACTCAACTAATCCTGGCAACAGCTGCACCGTATAATTCTCAGTCTTCTTTACCCTGAGTGCCTTGCGAGTGTAAAAGCAGGAAATTCAGAATTGCAGTGCCACCTACTCTCATTATATATGTAAATGAAAGCACTTGGGACTCAGCAGGCAGATCGCAGGAAGGGTCAAAAGGTGCAAAGGGACTTGGAAGGAGTGATTTTTATATCTGAAAAGGCTTCTGCCCGATTTTCCTGCCACATTTATTTGCCCCAAAAATGCACCAGAATTATACCAAACCAATGAGGCAATTCACCCCAATTGTGTTTTGCACCTTCCTAGCTCCCTCTAACTTTATTCCAATGGATCTTCCAGGTTCAGGCTGGTTATTATGTTGGTGGTGGACTCCTGGTGGTACTCCACCTGCCATCAGGCCATTTGCCTCAGGTGAGGGAGAGAAAGGGGGGAGGAAATTGGCTCTGATACTTGCTGCAGTGTAGTGTGGCTAGTGATGCCAGATGAAAGAAAAAAGTACATATTTTTCAACATTTTTTTAAAACTCGCACTTTACATAGTGTGATACAGTCCTTTTACTTTTAAATCATCCTTCACCTCCTTAGCAAAGCTGGACAGCATTCCTGATGCTCAGCGTTGCTAAGGTGTTAATAACGGAAAATATGGCAGATGATGTATAACCATCATTAACCTATCATCTGAATATGCCCACCCAAAAGTGGGCAAATGTTTTCCGAGTCCACCATCGCTTCTGGCAGGAAATCCTGGAGAACCAGGGAACAGCTATTTGCCGCCAAAATAAGCGATAAAAAAACAGAAATCTGGGTCATTCTTTTTATCCCTTACGTGTAATAATAGCACTGTATGTTTTTTCTTCTTTTTTTGATTTTCTTTTGTTTTATAAATACAAATTTTTAAGAAAAATACTATTTAATGTATCAGTAATGGCTTATAATCCTGTTGCCCAGTTCCGTCCAAGTTTTTCTACTGTATTGATTGATTGATGTCACTTAACATTCTATGTCTATCACCCAGTTAGTGAATAACCCAGAATGGCAACGTGATATCACAAGATTTCACCAGCTGGATGCTGATCCCAAAAAAATAAGCAGCCGTCTAAACATTAACCAGGTTATTATCCCACTGCTTTCGTTCTTTCAGATGCTGATTGACCGGTTGTACGTTTCCAGAATTTTCTGTTTGTTTCAGATTTCCAACATTCACAGTTGTCTTTTTACCTGTAGTACCTCTCTGCCAATGGAGCTATTGCATCTGAAAGCAAATTCATAGCACATTCTTCATTTTCTATCATTTAGTGCCACAAAATCAGCCTTGCCCCTGTCTTGTGAACAGGTGTTGTTGTGTCTCCTTCTGCCATTTCTGTACACTGCTGCTACTGTGAGAGAGCTATGAAACACAGCTGGCAATTATGTAGACAAAAATTCCACTCTGTAAATGGCTGGTTAAAACTGCTTCTGTTTCCCAAATGAGTACAGATATGTAAATAGTTTTTGAATTAATCTGTAGCCTAGAAAATGAGCTTGATTTGTCTGTTTTAGTCTATGTCTGGATTGTGTTATTACTCTTTCCTCTTGTCCTATGTTTATTGTATTTCGTGTTCCAATTCATATTCATGAAAATGCTTAGCAGACAGAATCTTCCTTCATAACCCAAGCAGTTTCCTGTGGTCCAGAAACAACAGCTGTATACTTATTTTGGCATGTATCACTGCCAAATTTATATCAACATTTATTTTGGTCGATGTTCTATGAATAATCTTTCCAAAGAGAACAGTGATGTGAAGAGACATTATTTTACAAAGGCTTTCTTATGGTTGAGTCACACAGAGTTGAACAGGAGGATGAAACATTTTCGATATGTGGGTACATTCTCCTGCAGTAAATGTACACTTAATTATTACATTTGACTTCAATCCTCAGACCATCAGTTCCAAAAGAAGAAAGACAAGATGAAGATAATCCATATGACTATAGAAAACTGCTTCGTAAAACATCTCAAAGAAATCGTCTTATCAAGCAGTGTTAGTTTATAATCTTGCAGCTTCTTCCCTTGCATACTGTTTAAATAGATTGCTGGCATTGTCCTGGATGTTAACTCTTGTTCATATATTCATACCGTGCAGTAACAGCAATAGCCACATGTATTGGTAGTTTGCTTGAGTGTAATCAAGACACAAGTAGTAAAATATTTCATGTTAAATTCTAAGCTGAATCTTTCCATGGTCATAATTAATGTTCTTTGTGAAAATGTGAAGCCAAATATTAATATTTCAAAATGGGGAAGAGAGTGAAGTCAGCCGACTCATGTTACAATAATTTAAATATAAAGAAATATGAAATGCTCAATGAAAGAAGCAAATTAAAATTATAACTTTTTACAAAAAAATGTGTGGTTCTCATGTTATACCTTATTAAATGAGATCCTCTGTGCTGTCTGTTTCTTTCTCAAAGCTATAGAAACAGAAACTACAAGTTTCCCTCTGGTACTGATACAGACACAGACACACGCACACACACACATACCCACCTACCCCAATACAGAGCTATGTTATTTTTACACCAAAATATGCACTAAGTTAGAGCTAGATCTAGTGAGGATACATACTGTGGATCAAAAATTTATGTGAAAACACACTACTAAATTACATCAGCTTCATAACTTAGGAGATCCAAAGATATGGATGAGTTATGATTTAACTTTCCAGTAGAACCAAAGCATATGTTATACACAATAAAATAATACATTAATACATTAAATATTCAGTACAATAATATATTAAATATTCAGATACTGTACAATATTCTGAGAATGACAGAGCCTGGAAAAATTCTTTAAGATAACCATTATCGTTGCACCGACCATGCTGATTTTTTTAATTCAATATATTTACTGTTTTGGTTTCTTCAAATATTTGAAGTTATTTTATGTCTTACATAGAAAGAAAGAAATTGCATTTATATAGAGCCTTTCATGACCTCAGGACATCCCAAGGCACGTTACAACCAATTAAATACTTTTGAAGTGTAATCACTATTGTAATGTAGGAAACACAACTGCCAATTTGCACACAGCAAGGTCCCACAAGCAGTAGATGCGGCGAGATTAATTTGTATTAATGGCATAAATCCAGCAATTTCATGACGCACAATGAGGAGGCTCACAGCAAGATGGTAATTTTTTTGGTTTTGGTGAGGCTGATGGAGGAGCGATGCAAACCGTCCAGCAATTTGTGGAGAATCGGAACTCATGGCATAGCCCTTCTTCGCCACAAATTGCTGGATTTGTTACAAAATAGTAATGGCGAGTACCGTGAACTCTTCCAGCAACCTCTAGGCCATTATCACATGCTTTTGAGATACATCTGACCGCAGACACACAGTAGCTGAATACATAATGGTCAGCAGTCACATTCAAATCATTTTCTCTTTTCCAGATTTTGATAATGAACACCTTTCATCTCACACAAACATGTACAAATATCTTCCTTACAATTCAATGAAATATATTTATCCTTTACGAAGAATGAATTAAAACAAAAGCACAAACTTACATTTTCTTTGTTCCAAAGCCGCACAGGCAAGATGGCTCAGTTTTCATCAAGTTGAAAGAAGATTGACCAAGCAGTCGCCTTTCTTAACAGTCTTACTGGAAGTGCACAATAGAATAAAATGCAACAACCATGAATTTTTAAGTTACTTTGAGGTTGAAGGCTTTTCATCTGTGTTTTATGTTCTGGATTAATTCCTGACATTTTCTTATTTCAACTTCTACAGGAAGTTTTGACTGGTGATTAAAAATGTTTTATCTTAGTTTATTTGGGAGTAAACCTCTACATAAATGATGAAAGCTTATGCTTGCATTTTTTATTGGCAAATTGTTACATCCTGGGTCACTGTCTAATTGTGTACCGAGAAGAATAGGGAATTTCTTCTCCGGTGTAGAAATGAGAAGATGGCTGAAGGACAGTCTCTGGAGGCTGTTTCTGGAAGAAACAAGAGGTTAGGCAGATACTGGGGTCGATATGAGATGGTATGCTGGCTGTACCAACTCCCTACTGAGCTGACCTCACTCAATAATACAAGGTCAGCTCATTTAAATATTGGTGGCATTCCTGGCACTTAGCACATAACACACTGGGAATACCATTGGAGTCAGACGGTCAGCCATCAGCAGCTATTAAAGGACTGCTGTCTTCTTAACGATCTCTTTCAAGAATAGGTCATTTGAGAACAAATATAAGCAGGGTCAGTAATGAGGAAAATGTATTGCACAGGGACTATGAGGAGTTGTAAAGAAAGCCAAAAAGCAAGATTCGAGATTATACTACCTGTTCTACATGCAAAATCAAACAGGCAGAGGAGATTAGACAACTGAGCATGTAGTTGAAAGAGTGGTGTAGGAGAAAGGGTCTTAAGCTTGTTGGGCGTTAGGGGCAGTTTTGGAACAGGAGATAACTGTACAGAAGGGGAAAACTTTACCTGAATTGAACTGCCACCAAGAATATACGGAGCTGATGGTGAGTCATGATAAAAAGGGTTAGTCATGTCTACTGAACCTAGTTGAATTTTTTGAGGAGGTAACAAACATGGTAGATAAGGGAGTGTCTACGGATTTTATTTCTATGGACTTCCAGAAGGCATTCGACAAAGTTCCACATAAGATACTGTTAACAAAAATGAGAGTACATGGAATTGAAGGTAACCTATTGGCTTGGATAAGGAATTGGTTAGGAGGAAGGAGATAGAGTAGGAATAATGGGTATGTACTCCAATGGGCAGGATGTGACTCGTTATGTCCCCCAGGGATCTGTACTGGGGTCTCAGCTTTTCACTATGTTTATAAATGACTTGGATGAAGGAATAGAGCCATATAATCTAAGTTTGCTGACAATACTAAGTTGGGCGGCACAGTAAATAGTGTAGATGGGAGCAGAAAGTTGCAAAGGGACATTGATAGATTAAGTGAGCGGGCAAAACTGGGGCAGATGGAGTTCATTGTGGGAAAGTGTGAGGTCATCCACTATGGACCTAAGAAAGAGATATCAGAGTATTTTCCAAATGGTGAGAAGCTAGGAACTGTGGATGAGCAGAGAGATTTAGGGGTCCAAATACAGAAATCACTATAAGCTAGTGGACAGGTACAAAATATAATTTAAATGGTTAATGGAATTACATAGAATTACATATACTGTACAGCACAGAAACAGGCCATTTGGCCCAACAGGTCCATGCCAGTGTTTATGCTCCACACAAGCCTCCTCCCACCCTTCTTCATCGAACCCTATCAACATATCCTTCTATTCTTTTCTCCCTCATGTGTTTATCTAGCTACCCCTTAAATGCATCTATGCTAGTCACCTCAACTACTTCTTGTAGTAGCGAGTTCCACATCCTAACCACTCTCTGGGTAAGGAAGTTTCTTCTGAATTCCCTATTGGATTTATTAATGATTATCTTATATTTATGGCCCCTAGTTCTGGTCTCCCCCACAAGTGAAAATATCTTCTCTATATCTACCCTATCAAACCCATTCATAATCTTCAAGACCTCTATCAGGTCACCCTTTTATTACCTCTCCCTCATCACTTCCAAGGCTAGAACTGTATTTCCAATCCCCACCCCCCAAGCTTACTAGAATGGAGTAGACCATTCAGCTCCTCGAGCCTATTCTGCAATTCAATTAGATCATGGCTGATCTGATTCTTAACTCCATCTACCTGCTTTGGTTCCATAACCCTTAATACCTTGCCTAACAAAAATCTATCAATCTCAGTTTTGCAATTTTCAATTGACCTAGCCTCAACAGCTTTTTGGGGGAAGAGTTCCATATTTCCACTATCCCTTGTGTGAAGAAGTGCTTTCTGACATCACCCCTGAACAGCCTAGTTCTAATTTTAAGGTTATGCCCCCTTGTTCTGGACTCCCCCAACAGAGGCAATAGTTTCTCTCTATCTACCCTATCAACTCCTTTGATCATTTTAAACACCTCAATTAGATTACCCCTTAATCTTCTTTATTCAAGGGAATACAAGCCTAGTCTATGCAACCTGTCCTCATAATTTAGCACATTTAGCTCGGTATCATTCTGGTGAATGTGCATTGCACCCCCTCCATGCCAATATATCCTTTCTGAGGTGCTGAGATTGATAGATTTTTGTTAGGCAGGGAGAACTGAATGCAGTACTCCAGATGGGGTCTAACTAGAGCTCTGTACAGCTGAAACATAACTTCCACCCCTTTGTATTCCAGCCCTCTTAGGATAAATGCCAACAAAATGGTTTAATGTGTGTAACAAATTCTGATCTGGCATAGATACCTTCTTGGGTTCAGTGGCATCAATCACTGCCATATATAGGTCTCATATCCCTTATGTACTGGAGTAGACGCACACTGCCCGATGTCTACTTATATCATAGAGGAACAGAGGCATAACAATGGTAGCCGCTTGTTTTTGTAAGTCTGGGAATATATAGTGCCTTCATGGCTGGTATCCCTGTGCAGGGCAGCACTTCACAGTTCCCTGTCACTGTTACCATCTTTGCAAAGCACCAGCACAGCTACATACATCCTAGTAGAAGAAAGAACTTGTATTTATATATTTTTTTATTCGTTCACGGGATGTGGGCGTCGCTGGCGAGGCCAGCATTTATTGCCCATCCCTAATTGCCCTCGAGAAGGTGGTGGTGAGCCGCCTTCTTGAACCGCTGCAGTCCGTGTGGTGACGGTTCTCCCACAGTGCTGTTAGGAAGGGAGTTCCAGGATTTTGACCCAGCGACAATGAAGGAACGGCGATATATTTCCAAGTCGGGATGGTGTGTGACTTGGAGGGTAACGTGCAGGTGGTGTTGTTCCCATGTGCCTGCTGCTCTTGTCCTTCTAGGTGGTAGAGGTCGCGGGTTTGGGAGGTGCTGTCGAAGAAGCCTTGGCGAGTTGCTGCAGTGCATCCTGTGGATGGTACACACTGCAGCCACAGTGCGCCGGTAGTGAAGGGAGTGAATGTTTAGTGTGGTGGATGGGGTGCCAATCAAGCGGGCTGCTTTATCTTGGATGGTGTCGAGCTTCTTGACTGTTGTTGGAGCTGCACTCATCCAAGCAAGTGGAGAGTATTCCATCACACTCCTGACTTGTGCCTTGTAGATGGTGGAAAGGCTTTGGGGAGTCAGGAGGTGAGTCACTCGCCGCAGAATACCCAGCCTCTGACCTGCTCTCATAGCCACAGTATTTATATGGCTGGTCCAGTTCAGTTTCTGGTCAATGGTGACCCCCAGGATGTTGATGGTGGGGGATTCAGTGATGGTAATGCCATTGAATGTCAGGGGGAGGTGGTTAGACTGTCTCTTGTTGGGGATGGTCATTGCCTGGCACTTATCTGGCGCGAATGTTACTTGCCACTTATGAGCCCAAGCCTGGATGTTGTCCAGGTCTTGCTGCATGCGGGCTCGGACTGCTTCATTATTTGAGGGGTTGCGAATGGAACTGAACACTGTGCAGTCATCAGCGAACATCCCCATTTCTGACCTTATGATGGAGGGAAGGTCATTGATGAAGCAGCTGAAGATGGTTGGGCCTAGGACACTACCCTGAGGAACTCCTGCAGCAATGCCCTGGGGCTGAGACGATTGGCCTCCAACAACCACTACCATCTTCTTTTGTGCTAGGTATGACTCCAGCCACTGGAGAGTTTTCCCCCTGATTCCCATTGACTTCAATTTTACTAGGGCTCCTTGGTGCCACACTCGGTCAAATGCTGCCTTGATGTCAAGGGCAGTCACTCTCACCTCACCTCTGGAATTCAGCTCTTTTGTCCATGTTTGGACCAAGGCTGTAATGAGGTCTGGAGCTGAGTGGTCCTGGCGGAACCCAAACTGAGCATCGGTGAGCAGGTTATTGGTGAGTAAGTGCCGCTTGATAGCACTTTCAGGGTGTTCCAAATTGCATCACAACCAATGAATTCTCTGAAGGGTAGCCACCATTTTACCACTAACCCCTGGACCATTTTCCCAGTGCAGATGAAGATATTTAAATACCTATTTAATCCATTTAAGAGCTGCTCAGCAGTTTAATTGATCTTGTTGCTCCATTAGACAGCCCACTGTGGTGGTACATCACATGGAGCTGAAAATTATGATATCGGGGGTAAATGAGCAGTGGGGATTGTCCCAAAGATCTTTAGTAATCCACAGTTCATCCACAAATAGCACAGCATCACCAATTCTTTTCAGCATTTTAATGATTTACAAATCACCTCAAGCTTCTTTTCTCCAATAAAAAGATGTTTAAATATACCAGCTTCTCTTCATAATTTAGAACGTTATGTCCCAGGATTTATCATATTGCTCTTCTTTAAACCCGTTTGAATGCATCGATGTGCTTTTGAAGGTAGCATAAGTAAACCTATACCCACAGTTCCAAATTTAGCCTCCCAATGGATTATGAAGAGTTAAAGCGGGTTGTTTTTGATTTATCAAATGCCTTTGAGATATATCCCAGTACTTGAGTAATCTTTTCCTATTCTTTACCACCTGTAAAATTTAAATATTTCACCTAGTTTCAGATAGAATTTTTTGATGCGGTAACAGAGAGGGTAGATGAGGCCAATGCGGTTGATGTGGTGTATATGGACTTTCAAAAGGTGTTTGATAAAGTGCTGCATAATAGGCTTGTCATCAAGATTGAAGCCCATGGAATAAAGGGGGCAATAGCAGCATGGATACAAAATTGGCAAAGTAACAGGAAGCAGAGAGTAGTGGTGAATAGTTGTTTTTCGGACTGGAGGGAGGTGTACAGTGGTGTTCCCCGGGGGTCCGTACTAGGACCGCTGCTTTTCTTGATATATATTAATGAATATGTTAATGAAATGTAGTGAACAGTGAGGTGCATAGTGATAGACTTCAAGAGGATATAGACAGGCTGGCGAAATGGGCGGACACGTAGAAATTTAACGCAGAAAAATGCGAAGTGATACATTTCAGTGGAAAGAATGAGGAGAGGCAATATAAACTGGTGGACACAATTCTAAAAGGGTTATAGGAACAGAGGGATCTGGGGGTATATGTGCACAAATCATTAAAGGTAGCAGGGCAGATTGAGAAAGTGGTTAAGAAAGCATTCTTAACATTCTTAACTCCTGGGCTTTATAAATAGAGGCATAGAGTACAAAAGCAAGGAAGCCATGGTGAACCTCTATAAAACACTGGTTCGATCACAACTGGAGTATTGTGTCCAATTCTGGGCACTGCATTTTGGGAAAGATGTGAAGGCCTTAGAGAGGGTGCAGGAAAGATTTACTAGAATGATTCCAGGAATGAGGGATTTTAGTTATGTGGAGAGACGGGAGAATCTGGGATTGTTCTCCTTGGAACAGGGAAGATTCAGAGGAGATTTGTTAGAGGTACTTAAAATCATGAAGGGCCTAGACAGAATAGATAGAGAGGAACTGTTCCCATTGGCGGAAGGGTCAAGAACCAGAGGACATAGATTTAAGGTGATTGGCAAAAGAACCAAAGGTGACATGAGGAAAAACTTTTTTACACAGCGAGTGGTTAGGATCTGGAATGCACTGCCAGGGAGGGTGGTGGAGGCAGATTCAATCATGGTCTTCATAAAGGGAACTGGATAAGTACTTGAAAGGAAAAAAATTGCAGAGCTATGGGGATAGGGCCGGAGACTGGGACTAGCTGGATTGCTCTTGCATTGAGCAGCCACGGACTTGACGGGCCGAATGGTTCCTTCCGTGAAGTAACCTGTCTATGATTCTATGTGGTGCATGTGTGAAATGATTTATGCTATTAAAACATCAAATCGCGAACTGCACACAGATCGGGACTCACGAAGCTGACCGTTTGTTGAATTTGGAATAATTTTGTTCGCTTTTGCCACTACAGTAAGAACACGCCAAATTCTTCCCAAAATGCAGCAACATTGCTTCACGGTGCTCCCCTAAATCACCTAATATATATGTGCCTGTGCCGGCTCATAAACTTTTTAACATTTAAATTAAGCTAGAATGCAACGGTGTTGAAACCACCCCTGATAAACACAGAAGCTAAACTCGAATTCAAAAATGTTCAAATTTGTTTTTAACATGTATGGAAAATATTAATTCTTCGGGAGATTTGAATTACAAAATTATCCGACGAGTTTTCCTTGTTTTAAAAAGAGAGACCACGATTGTTTTTGTTTAATGGGTAAAGTCGTGTTTCTATTATTATTTTGCGGTGTGCATAACAACAGATCACGATCGGTGAGTTCACATTTGGACTTTTGGTCGTCAGTAATTAATGTGACTGAGCAAATCGCCCACTTCAACAAGCGCAGCATTCAAGGCGCTGTCACGCGTTGCCGGGACCCCGCGGGAGGGGGAGGTGGGTTCTCCACCACCACCCCCCCCCCCCCCACCACCCCCCACCTCTCCGGCAGCGAAAGCGGTGACTGACGTCTGTTGCACAGCGGGAGAGAGTGAAGTCTCGCCAGTGTCCCCAGTGGGGGTGGAGGTGGATGCCGGAGCTCGACATCCATGTCAGATTCTCTAAACTCCTCGACAGACTCCATGCTCCGGCGGCCACGTCTCTTCACATTCACCAAACACCAACTGGCTGGTTCATTAGATTCACAGCCTCCCTCCCACCCCCACCATCATCATCACCCAACCCCCCCCCCCTCCCTCCCTCTCCGGATTACGTCAGAGCGCCGGGCAGCCCCCCTCTAACCTTTTAAGTAAAAGAAAGTTTGTGTTTCCGATCCGAATACATTTCCGAAGCGGCGTTCAGCCCGTCCCCGCCTTCCTCTCTCGCTCGCTCGCTCGCGCTCTCTCTCTCTCTCTCTTTTGCGCGCCAAAGAGACGCCGATGCCCAAAGTGACAGGTTTGCTGGGTTTCGACGCGAAGTAGCTGAGATCGAGATCGATCCGCGCTTCAGAGAGAGATAAAAAAAACCTGGAGCTTTTTTCCCTCCCACCTCACCCGAGGGGAATATCTGATCGAGTAGGTGCGAGCGGGGCTCCACCAGCGGCCGTTCCCCTGCCCCCGTTTAGCCGGTGCCTGGTGTCTGGGAGAACCAACACGTCCTGTGCAAAAACCCTCCCGCCCTCCCGCCAGGAGACCTGTGGTGATTCGGGGAGCGCGTTTCAGCACCAGGGTCCCGGACAGCTCCTTCCCGCTCGGATGTGGCTTTAAGCTCCGGATGAGAAGCTCCGCCACGTCTCCAGCAGCACCATCGTCTCGAATAAACCCAGCGTGGAAATGGCATCTCTCGGCTTCTTCTCCAACGAGTCAGGGCAGCGATCCGGCGCCGGAGACAATTCGGCTGCAGGTAAATAAAAGGCAACACGTGTAAGAAGGTGTTAAAAAAAAAGAGGCGGGGAGGGGGGGAAGGGAAGGGGGGGGGAGAGTTGAAGGAATCGAAAGACCCAGAACAGCGATCGGTTTGAAAGCTGTTGTTTGTTCCCTGGGTGACAGGACAGAAAGGGCAAAGTAGACACCGTCTTGGGAATATGATTTCTAAATAAATAAATCTACACGTTGGGTTTTATTGAGTAAACAAATTTCAAACAGATCAGCTCTACCGGGAAAAAAAAATCTTAATGGGTTTGGGTTGCTCCGTGAATGAAACAGATTGTTCAGACTCCGGATAAAATAACCCAAAGGATAAGCAGGGAACCGCTGTTTGACACCAACGAAATCTAAAGCATCGCTTACTGTGTGTTATAAGAAGCCTCCTTTTATTAATATCGCAATTTACATGTTTTTATTTATTTCCTGCAACTGCTGTAAACGGGATATTGATGTCCTTCGGCGAAAACCTCCAATGGCAGAATTAGCTCACTGTTTATTTTCTTTAATTCATGTCGAATTTCCGAAGTTTGACTGAACTATTGACTGATAACTTATATAATCCAGTATATTGCAATCATATTATAATCGTTTACCCTCGACTGGATAGTAGAGGGAAACTGGCCACAAAGGATCAGATTAAAACAGTCGAAATTAAAAATAATCGATCTGTAAGAGCTATTGTTTTGATTTATTACTTTTAGAAATTACTATTTTTCAAAGGATGCCAGAATTTCTGTCTGTGGTAAATCCCGGCCAAACATCCGGATCCCGCGGGGACGCGGCCGTCTCACTGACCACTCGGTGAACTCTTGCTGTTGTTCACTGACGGATTTCTATCTGTCGTTTTTAGCAGGAATATCCACAGAAACGAATGCACCTTGTTTTGCAAAGGCCCCTTACAGATCAGCTTGTCTTTAGCACGATTCAGGCCAGACTGAAGTAACAGGTCTGTTAAACCGAAATCGGGGCACAGGTAGAACAAAATAAAAAAAGCGGGATTTAATACATTGGTAATATTTTGTATGTTTTACAGCCCCAGCCTGGTGTCAGATGGCTCAAAAGTTCACAGGTGGCATTGGAACCAAGCTTTGTGGTGAGTGTTCTCATTTAATTCTGTTCTCATCGGCGACGAGAAGTTAGGGTCAATTTACCATCCCCTCCATTTATTTTATTTTTAAAATATTTTTGTTAAAATCCATCACTGTCGATAACGTGACCGGAGATATTGGTTTGGCGGAGTTGCCGGGGGCTGCCAGGATGAGTGAACCGAATTAAAACGCACAGTTGAAGTGACCTCCTGCCACCCCCCCCCCCCCCCCCATATTAACCTAGCTACCAAGAGGAAATTTAAACGTCAAACTGTCAGCCCAATGACCTCTCCTATTCCAAGCAAAACTTCCAATTGAAAAACAAGTAACAATCAGTTCGTATTCTGGAAAGTTGAATATCAGGATTACTTAAGGTTACGATCTACATAATGGGCCAGATAGATGAGTTTCCCATGTGGCGGTTGCTCCGATTGTCGGTTGCCATGTCTTTTAAGCCAGAACAGAATCTGTGCGCCGTGATTGCAGAGAATGGGCTGGTTTTATGTCACAAATCGTGAATCTCCAGAGCTGCTTGTCCGTAAAATAGAAAGGGAGGTGAAGAGATCTAATACCCGAATAGCTGGATTCCGGGCAATATTGTAAGAGATCGGTGCCTCCAAAAGACCAAAGTGTCATATTCAACATACATGCTCTAACAACTGAGCAGTTGTTGCAATAAAACTAATTCGATTTCTTTGGACTGCAGCAACTCATTTATATTTTAAAATTATATGTTCTGATTTTGTATTGGTTTTCAAAAGATTGTTACTTATGAAAAGTTACTCGCCTTTCCATTAATAACTGAACGCAATTGTAGAATCATCGTCAACGGTTCTGTCTAAAAGCATGGGAAAATCGAACAAAGAACTTAAAATTAATAAGCAATGCCTTTAATGTTTGGTTCGTGTGATAATAAAGCAGAAATAGAATGTTTGCCCTGGTGCAGCATTTGGTTTATGTGATAGTCAGAAGGACAGTCCTTTACACATGTCACTAATATAAAAATTCAGGTTAAAGCTGGTGAACGTTATTAGAAAATCGATACAGGCCAGTTAATATATTACCCACTGTAACTGTTTCAGTCTTAAAATTTCAGATTTTAGTGGATGCAGACCTATAAAATAAATTTATTCCGTCCATTGCCATATTCTTTGCATTGTTTTGGTGTACTTCATCAGAGGCAATATTAGTTTACATTTCTCACTTTTCTTTCAGATTTATTTGATTTTATTTTTACTCTTGAAAATGGAACAACTGAATTCTGTTCCTCATCAGTGATGTCTCAGACTGTTTCATCTAAGCTGGCAGTAGATAATTTCAGTCAATTTGTCAGACTTGCTTTCCATTTCCATGAAATGTTTTGAGTGCAGTGCAGCAAAAAGAGATTCTTTTCAGCATTGTGATTTCAAGATATGCTGTTTACAATCCTGGTCTGCCTAACCAGACAAACAATCATTAGACAGACACCCTTACACTGCCACTAGCCTACCCAGATGCATCATTACACTACGGCTAATGTACCCAGTCACGCCTATTCACAAGCACTACCGTGCCAGAGACACAATCATACTACCACTACTCTACTCAGATAGAATGTTATACAACCATTATTCTATGCACACATACCTGTACACAACCCTTATCCTTGCAAGACACACTATTACATAATCACTACTCTACCCAATCACATCATTCACTATCATCCAACATAGACACATTTTTAGGCAATCACTAACCTATGCTGACCTGCCATCACATCAGCATTATCGTACCCAACGTACCATTATACCACTACTACCCAATCCACACACACCATGATTCTACTACTATCCTACTCAGACACATCATTATACCACTACCCTAAGCAGTCACACCACTACACAACCACTGCCCTACCAAGACACACTTGTATACCATGATTATCCTACACAGCCAAACCATTACATCATTACCACCATATCCAGACACAACAGTGTCACAACACTAAATATTGAATATAAAATGACCATCCATCCACCTCATGTTGTTGAACTCTGTATAATGTTTTTTTCCTTGATAAGGTGGCAGTAGAATTATGAAGAAAGAAAAACTACAGAAGTTCACTTTTTCCATAAATAAAAAGTAAAAACACAGCATATCAAGAAAGCACAATCATCCAATGATAATATCCAGAGCTGCAGCAAAACAGACCATCTTTGAAAGAATATTCACACTGAGATCCTCTACATCCCATGATCATGTCCCCTGAGAAATGGCACGATTGCCTAGAGGGACTTTTCTTCCACTGTAATGAACGACTACAACAACGTAATTGTGATCTGCAATAGTGTCATTTGTTAGAATGTCATATTCTGACATCATAACACACAATCAATAGATAACATTACAGAGCGATATTAATAGATTAAGTGAATGGGCAAAACTGTGGCAAATGGATTTCAATGTAGGCAAGTGTGAGGTCATCCACTTTGGACCTAAAAAGGATAGATCAGAGTACTTTCTAAATGGTGAAAAGCTCGGAACAGTGGAGGTCCAAAGAAACTTAGGGGTCCATGTACATGGATCATTAAAATGTCATGGATAGGTACAGAAAATAATCAAAAAGGCTGATGGAATGTTGGCCTTTATATCTAGAGGATTAGAATATAAGGGGGTGGAAGTTATGCTGCAGCTATTCAAAGCCCTGGTTAGACCACACCTGGAGTACTGTGTTCAGTTCTGAGCACTGCACCTTAGGAAAGATATATTGGCCTTGGAGGGAGCAGTGTAGATTTACTGGAATAATACCTGGACTCCAAGGGTTAAATTACGAGGAGAGATTACAGAAATTAGGGTTGTATTCCCTGGAATTTAGAAGACTAAGGGGTGATTTGATCGAAGTTTTCAAGATATTAAGGGGAACTAATGGGGTAGATAGAGAGAAACTATTTTTGCTGGATGGGGAGTCTAGGACTAGGGGGCATAGCCTAAAAATTAGAGCCAGGAATTTCAGGGGTGAAGTTAGGAAACACTTCCATGTGGCCTACTCCTGTTCTTATGTTTTATGTTCCTAATAGTATATATCATGTCATCATTAGCTTAACAAATATTCATGGTTCACTCTGTAATGGTAGTACAACAGTTTATTTTAAACTTAACTAGAACGTTGAAACCATAGAAAGCATACAGCATAGATTCACTAGGATGATGCCAACAATGGGAAACTATAGGCCAGAGTTTGCTGTCAAAATAACAGTGAGGCTAATGGTGCTCACTGTTATTTATGCGCAAATGGTACAGCAACTTCAGGCGAGGGGCAGATGCGCAGTTAAATGTGGATATCCAAAAGTTGCTGTCTGAGTTGCGCCGTTCCACTGTTAGCTTTGCGAAAACGGCATCTCGCTGTCTGCCTCACCATTGAAATGTGTTGAATGATGTGAAGTTGCTGTAATTGCGTGGTAGATACGAACTAAACTTGCCACAGAAAGTTAAGTCATGTCTAAGTATCCTTTTAATGACTTGATAATCCTTAATTACTGCCAATCAACCTCTCTGGCATTGAAAATTAACTATTGTAAGTGTGGAGTCTCATTCCTTCAGATTTTAATTGTAGTTGGAGGTTATAAAAATGTAAAATTTAAATTATTTTTTTTTACTATTCCTTTCTGTCTCTTTTTTCTCTCTTAATCCAATCTTTCTTTACATAAGAAATAGGAGCAGGAGTAGGCCATACAGCCCCTCGAACCTGCTCCGCCATTCAATAAGATCATGGCTGATCTTTTACCTCAACTCCACTTTTCCGCCGTATCCCCATATTTTCTTTCCTTCTCTTTATGTCTCTTTTAGTACCTGATTTGACATTGAATTCACCCACTCTAATTTACACTTACCTCTCAGTCCTTGCGGGGTTTATTTCACAATCCTTCAATCCGATTGGATAAGGAGATACACAGTTGCTTGCCCTGTTCACTCAGGTCCCAGATGCCCTGTTTCTCTTGCTGCACCATTATCAGCTCACACTTCCAGCAACTTGCCACACGAAAAATTTAAAAACCTAAACATGCAAGGGCAAGTCTAACCAACGGCAGACGCCATTAGATGCCCTGCTACACCAAATTATGGCCCTTTAGTTATGAGGAGAGACTTGAGATACTGGAGCTACTTCCACTGGTATAGAGAAGTCTAAGAAGAGATTTAATGGAGGTTTTTTAACTTATGAAGGGTTTTGATAGAGTGAATTGGGAAATAGTATTTCCTCTAGCTATCAATTTAAAATTGTCACTAAGATAGTGAAGAGAGAGTTTGGGGTAAATATCTTTATGTAGATTTTTTTTGGAGCATGGAATGCTTTGCCACAGTTGTTGAGGCAGAGACCATTGTATCTTTTAAGGGAAAATTAGACAAATATTTGAAGCAGAGGAAGGTACATGACTATGGGGAGAGAGCAGGGCAGTGGGATTAGTTATGGATTGCTCTAGCAAAGAACCAAGACAGACACAATAGGCTGAATGGATTTCTCCTGTGCTGTATTCTTCTATGGTTCCAACTCCACAAATAAATTAACGTAATAAAAGTTATGATTTTCAGTTAGTTTATAATAATAGCTATGAAAAGCATGGTATAAGAAGAAAGCATGCTAGGGACCCCTTGGAACAAGCAAACTTGATGTCACAAAATAACTTGCAACACTTGTTACTTATGCTTGCTGAATAAATATATGCGACAGGACCTTCTGTGTCCATGTACATGGACTACTGTGTTCATCACTGTGTCTGTAATTGTGATCAGCAATAGTATGATTTGTTAGAATGTCATATTCTGACTTCCTCACACACAATCAATGAATATTATGTATAATATCATTATCTTAACAAACATTCATGGTTCACTCTATATTGGTAGTGCAACACTTTGTTTTAAACTTAACTGGACCTTACTAGGCATTCTTCTAAACTTTACACCATATTCTGCTTTCTTTCAAATATTATAGGAGCATCTGTGGCGTATAAATAAAAATTTTAAAAATGGAGCTCCAACAAATCGGGAAGCTTCCCGGGTCAATTCCTGGACTGTGCTGAGTAGCTGATCTCAGCCAGGATAGCGGTTCAGAACGCTACAGAGGCTCAGATTCCTTGGTTAAGGAAGGGAAAAAAATCAGTCCGGTTTCCCACTCCTGATCACTATCCAGTGATTCCTGTTGGAAAGTGTGTGTGTGCAGACATCAGGTGATGACAGGATTGAGCTTGGATGTGGTGCCTCCTGCCCCCCTCTCCCACTGACACTGTCGAGGCTCACCCATGAGGACTGGCCGAGACACTGCTGGGCTTAGCCACCTGTGAACCATGCCCCAATTTAATTTACTGCCTCCAGTTGAGGGGGAGAAAAAAAAGCAAAAATGCCAGCTGTGACATAAAGCAAATGAACTGTGAATAGCATTCTGAATCTTATGTTTTTGCTTTCAATACCAGCATTCTTATATGGTGAAGGGCAGAGGCCCACGGATACTGTTGTTAAGGAGGAGTCTGCGTCACTGGAAACCAATCTGGCATGTACCTGCAGCAAAACCCCATGTGCTTGTCAAAAAGTTCAAATTAACTTTTCCGTCTTGCATGCGACAGGTAAGATAATGTCTGCAAATAATGAATTACATTCAAATTGAATTATTTGACCTTGTTCTTGATTGTATTGCAGGCTACATGAATACATTCACACCATTACAGTGATAGACTATGGCTGCAAATCTAAGTTGGTGTAATGCAAAAATTGTAATTCTGTTAGGTAAGCCAGAGGGAGGAAAGGGCTAATATTTTTGGAGTTCCAAGTGTGAGGCCACGTTTGAAGGCTGTTTGTGCTCTAAGCTGATATCTACTAGGCACTACCAGAGACTATTTAAACTCACTTTATTTGAAACTTTTAATAGCCATTATATTATCAAGATGCTTATCTTATCTATGTATACTGGATTTTGACCTAGGTTCCAGATTGAAGGGAAAGAATTGTGACACGCTTATAGAATCCAACCAAGTCGTCAAATTCAAAAAAGTATTTATGTCAAATCTAATGTTGATAAAACTATACTAGAAAATTTTTCTCCATTGCTATATTACAGATCCTTTAAAATATTTGCTAATATTGTGTAGCAAAAGTGGTATTTGCACTTGTTACTCTCCTTATAATGTGTCACCCAAAATGTGGAGACCTAGTCACCATCAGTACTAGATCAGAAATCAAACGAGTTAGGAATAACACTAACATCCTTTTATTTATTCCTGACCATTGATTTTTCTAACATACCACATTATCCGATAAGTGCTAGTGGTAACATCGAGGGAACTAGCTGGGAATGTGACAAAAAGTTAGGCACAATGGCCAGAAGGCAAGAATGTATAAAAATCGCCTGAGAGAGTCAAAGGTTAAGAGGGGGAAGAAGCAGAAAAGATTGATCAACTGAAATACCTTGCGGTGAAAGAGTAACTGTATTGGAATCAGTGAGAGAAAGCAGCAAGTACTTTGAGAATCTCTGAACTATTAATTAATTTAAGTCCTTATTTATAGCAGCTCAATGAGAATTAATGGAACCACAAAGCTAGTGGATAGACTTGAATGTTTTTTTGTTTGTAAAAATTCACTACAAATTCTCATTACAATTCATTTATTGATTAATGTCAAAACACCAAATTCTAAAAAGCTGACCCTGTACATTTTATTTAAAATGGAGTGACCCTGTCTTTAAAGGGATTTTGTCTTCACCTAAGGGGTAAGAAAGTAATTATCAAGCCAAAGAGGGATCTGATGAAATTTGTAGCTGTATCCATAGTAGACAGAGGGTAAAAGACAAAATAACTCTCAAAGGGGTGAGTGGGGAAAATACTATAGGATCAGGAAATAGCAGAGATGTAAAATAATGAAGTCCTCACTTCAGTCTTCATGAAGGCAGGTCTGACATATTGATACAATATGCAGACATCAGTAAAGCATCTGCTGTGAAGAAACTCAAGCAATTACAAGTAAACACAGTACCCAAACTAGATTGGATGCACTTCATAAACCTCAAGGAACTGAGAATGGAAATAGTCAAGGCTATGCTTAACAACTTAAATTGTTTACAATTGTCAACCCCAGTCCATCACCGGCATCTCCACATCATAACATTTTAGGAGCACAGTAAATACAGGGGATGTACTTGAAGAAAGGAGGGCATCAAAGGGTTCAGTTCCTGACTTTCCTTTTCCCGTGGGAACCTAACCTACCAAAATCAGAAACTTAAGCATGTGCTGCGTTAATTTAAATGATCAGAAAATCATGTATTCAAATTTCCCATATAAGGCCCAGGCAGGAAAGACTCCTTGCCAGGTGTGCAAAGTCGGTAAATGAATCCTTTGCTGCCCTCCAAAATTGGAAGGTTGCCCTTCAAGTGTTTTCCTGATATTCAGAACAAAAAATGAGGTACAGATTTGGGAATTATACAGGATGCAATCATTGTTCATCTAAAGAGCAGTGAGGCCATAAAGAAAGGGCACCATCACTTCACAAATCTGGAATTCTTTGAGGAGGTAATTAAATCAATGGACAAAATCAATCAAATGGCTATAATTTATCAGGACTTTCAGAAGGCATTTGATAAAGTTAAACATGTGAAGCTTTTACAGAAGACTGAGACATGTGGAATTAATTGTAATTTTTTTTTAGCTGGATTGACACTGACAGCAATATAAAGTAGAAAATGCTGATAAATGGAAATGCCTGTTACTAGGACAGTGGCTGGTAAAATTCTAGAGGGATCTGTTCCAGGTCCTCTGCTGTTGAGACTGTTCATAAAGTGTTGTGGAGGACAGTATTTCTTGTAATATTGTTTAAAAATGCTGATAACAGAATTGGGATAACCAAGCTATTTGATCTTGTGATGAATACAAGAGAGATTGATAGCATTGTAATGGGCCAAGAGCAGTTAAGGAAATGGACCCGGGATGATAGATGCAATTTAATGTAATTAAGTGGAAAGTATGTACATCATCAGTTAACAACTTTCAGAAAGAGCTGGATGAATATCTGGTTAAGGATGGGATTGATAGTTAACAGAATAAGTACAGATAGAGGTTATTGATAGAGTGTTGTGTGAAATTTGATAATGTTTGAGCTGTAAGGACTCTGAAAACATCTTTCCAATCAATCAGAAATGAATAATGTATAATGTACGGCTAGATAAATATTCTGTAATTTGACTTGATATAGGAAAAAACTTGGTAGCATTGCTCAGGAAATTAAATAGGTTGAGTTCCATAATAAAGTGAACTGCTTATGAACTGTGGAAGGAACAGGCACAATAGTTCAAAATGGCCTTTTTTCATTCCACATTTTCTTATGTTTCTATCAAAAAGCATTTGAAGAACTTCTTTTATTTGTTAACAAATACAAGGTGTAATGACAAATTTTTTGAAATGCACCAGTTGTGCCACCATGACAAAAATCATATAAAGCTTTCTGGATCTTTTCTCCCCAATCAAAAACAATGTTTTGTCAAACACCTTTCATGAAGGCAGTGACCTTTAAATGTCTTAGTTTGGATTTTCTCATCCTGCAGGAGATATCTTCACTAGTACACACTTATCAATATTTCCCACATTGCCAACACACACAGGGAGGGGGAGATTTCCTCTTCACTATTTGGGGCAACACCAGAAATGTATTCCTTATAAACAGCCCACAGAGAAAATCTTCCCCCAAGGTAACTGAGAACAAGAAATATATTATGATTATACAGATGATTAGAACTTTTATCAACAGTTTGTTTATTTTACAAATATTGTTACATGAAAGTAGTGTAGAGGAAGAGTTCTGACAAACAGATTAATATGCAGTACTTGGGCCACCACTTGGAAAATGTGACCCAAATATCTATCACCAGTCGTAACAACCTGTTCTACATCTTGGAACCAAATTGAAAAATATGCTGACAATCGCTGAGATCGCTGATTCTACATATAAATTAAAAAGAAATCAAATTACGATGACATTAAGAAGATAATTAGAAAGATCAAAAGTAACACACCAATAATGTTAATTGTTGAAATATGCATCCAGCCATGTATGAAAGGTCTGTTAATAGACATAACTGTTAGTGCCAGTAATAGGTTACATACAGAGCCTGATGCAGGTATTTCCAATGTGGACTGATAAAGGTTCACAATTTGCCCAAAAATCTCCACATGAGGCAAAGGAGTTGTAATTTCCTATATACAGGACAGATCAGCTTATTGCAGCACCAATGAATATACCGTGTAATGGGTGCTATTTTTTAATATCTGCAATGTCATGTATCACTGAGAGTTCACAGTCATTGCAGTGTTGCTATGAAGTGACAGTGGAGGGGGTGAAGAGAACAAAAGGATCATTCCTCAGTAACTCTTGTGTATCTTCCGGTGCTGGCATTGGCATAGGTCTGGAAGATTTTTTATATCAAGATATGAAACTAGAGTGCTAGATATCCAGTGTGATTATGAAGAATAAAAAGAGTATGCAAATCAATGAAGCTAGAAGAGCGTGGCTGTGGTAGAATTTACTCTCAGCCCATTTGATACAAAGGAGTTGCCAGAAGATTGGTAAATAACTATGCTGATTTGAATATTTAGATGGATCAGGGTCCAAAGTATAGGAATTATAGATCTGTTAGCTTGACCTCTGCAGCAGCCAAGATTTTGAAAAATATTGTAAAGAAAGTATTCAATTGCATTTTCTGCATGGCAGGTTTGTGAAAGGTTGATCACATTAATCATATTCATTACAATTCTTTGAAATGTAACACAATTGGTGGATGATGATAATTTGGTTGACACGATGGCCTGAATTTTCCAATCGGCATAAATCCCATCAGATTGAGATTTGCCCCAACCAAAGCTGGCTGGAATTACATAAAATTACATAGAACGTACAGCAAAGAAACACACCATTCAGCCCAATAGTTTCATGTCGGTGTTTATGCTCCGCACGAGTCTCCTCCCTCCCCAATTCATCTAACCCTATCAGCATATCCTTCTATTCCTTTCTCCCTCATGTGTTTATCTAGCTTCCCCTTAAATGCATCTATGCTAGTCGCCTCAACTACTCCTTGTGGAGTAGTTTATGCACTATTTTCCTCTGCTTTGTGCCAGGACATAAGCATTCACCAGGTGCAAACCATACAAAAATCAGCCCTGTTGTCTCCAAGATCAACCTGCGCCTCTTTATGAATCCCCTCGCCACATTTTTAAGAGTCCGCACATCCCCTATTTCTTTCCAAGATTTCCTTCCCCCTATGGCTCTGAGATCTTGTTCTTCATTGCTTCGAAATACATCCTTCCATTGCAATGTCAGCTTCATGTCTGTCCTCCTGCCCACTCTGTTTCCCTTCATTTCTTTCTTTAGTTCAGTGCTTTAACAGTTTTGTAGCTTTGCTGTCACACAGAAAGAAAGGAGCACTTTATTGGCAAGACTGCGCTAATCCTTAATGCCAGGGTGATCACTCTATTCCATGTGCAAGCACAGAGGAAGATTAGATACTTCTGCCATTGTCACTGAGAGCAAAGCTGAGAGAAGTTGCAGCACAACACCCACTGAGCAAAAGATAATAGTGGGCTTGGGGTAGAGTGACGGGGAGTTTGAGATAGACATAGGACAAACAGTAAGGGTACGGGATTGAACCTGACAGTAGGGAAAAGTTGGATCAGACATGCATTGGGTAAGCAACTGGTCAGATTCGTTGAAAAGCTTTAAAAATGAGTAGTATTTAACAGTTTTGCCATGTATATGACATAAAGTATTAAATTAAAATATCAATAGTCCTGAGTAGAAATTACTGAACAAAATTACCAAATTTCCCCATCTATGTTGTAATCTTCCTAGCATGGACATTTTTTTTTATTCGTTCATGGGATGTGGGCGTCGCTGGCGAGGCCAGCATTTATTGCCCATCCCTAATTGCCCTTGAGAAGGTGGTGGTGAGCCGCCTTCTTGAACCACTGCAGTCCGTGTGGTGCAGGGTCGCCCACAGTGCTGTTAGGAAGGGAGTTCCAGGATTTTGATCCAGCGACGATGAAGGAACGACGATATATTTCCAAGTCAGGATGGTGTGTGACTTGAAGGGGAACGTGCAGGTGGTGTCGTTCCCATGTACCTGCTGCTCTTGTCCTTTTAGGTGGTAGAGGTCGCGGGTTTGGGAGGTGCTGTTGAAGAAGGTACACACTGCAGCCACAGTGCGACGGTGGTGAAGGGAGTGAGTGTTTAGAGTGGTGGATGGGGTGCCAATCAAGCGGGCTGCTTTGTCCTGGATGGTGTCGAGCTTCTTGAGTGTTGTTGGAGCTGCACTCATCCAGGCAAGTGGAGAGTATTCCATCACACTCCTGACTTGTGCCTTGTAGATGGTGGAAAGGCTTTGGGGAGTCAGGAGGTGAGTCACTCACCACAGAATACCCAGCCTCTGACCTGCTCTTGTAGCCACAGTATTTATGTGGCTGGTCCAGTTAAGTTTCTAGTCAATGGTGACACCCAGGATGTTGATGGTGGGGGATTCGGTGATGGTAATGTAGTTGAATGTCAAGGGGAGGTGGTTAGACTCTCTCTTGTTGGAGATGGTCATTGCCTGGCACTTGTCTGGTGCGAAAGTTACTTGCCACTTATCAGTCCAAGCCTGGATGTTGTCCAGGTCTTGTTGCATGCGGGCACGGACTGCTTCATTATCTGAGGGGTTGCGAATGGAACTGAACACTGTGCAATCATCAGCGAACATCCCCATTTCTGACCTTATGATGGAGGGAAGGTCATTGATGAAGCAGCTGAAAATGGTTGGGCCTAGGACACTGCTCTGAGGAACTCCTGCAGCAATGTCCTGGGGCTGAGATGATTGGCCTCCAACAACCACTACCATCTTCTTTTGTGCTAGGTATGACTCCAACAACTGGAGAGTTTTCCCCCTGATTCCCATTGACTTCAATTTTACTAGGGCTCCTTGGTGCCACACTCAGTCAAATGCTGCCTTGATGTCAAGGGCAGTCACTCTCACCACACCTCCGGAATTCAGCTCTTTTGTCCATGTTTGGACCAAGGCTATAATAAGGTCTGGAGCCGAGTGGTCCTGGCGGAACCCAAACTGAGCATCGGTGAGCAGGTTATTGGTGAGTCAGTGCCGCTTGATAGCACTGTCGACGACACCTTCCATCACTTTGCTGATGATTGAGAGTAGACTGATGGGGCGGTAATTGGCCGTATTGGATTTGTCCTGCTTTTTGTGAACAGGACATACCTGGGCAATTTTCCACATTGTTGGGTAGATGTCAGCGTTATAGCTGTCGTGGAACAGCTTGGATGGAGGCGCAGCGAGTTCTGGAGCACAAGTCTTCAGCACTACAGCCGGGATGTTGTCGAGGCCCATAGCCTTTGCTGTATCCAGTGCGCTCAGCCGTTTCTTGATATCATGTGGAGTGAATCGAATTGGCTGAAGACTGGCTTCTGTGATGGTGGGGATATGGAGAGGAGGCCGAGATGGGTCATCCACTCGACACTTCTGGCTGAAGACGTTTGCAAACGCTTCAGCCTTGTCTTTTGCATTCATGTGCTGGACTCCGCCATCATTGAGGATGAGGATGTTTACAGAGCCTCCTCCTCCCGTTAGTTGTTTAATTGTCCACCACCATTCACGACTGGATGAGGCAGGTCTGCAGAGCTTTGATATGGTCCGTTGGTTGTGGAATCGCTTAGCTCTGTCTATAGCATGTTGCTTCCACTTTTTAGCATGCATGTAGTCTTGAGTTGTAGCTTCACCAGGTTGGCACCTCATTTTTAGGTACGCCTGGTGCTCCTGGCATGCTCTTCTACACTCCTCATTGAAGCATGGTTGATCCCCTGGCTTGTTGGTAATGGTAGAGTGAGGTATATGCCGGGCCATGAGGTTACAGATTGTGCTGGAATACAATTCTGCTGCTTCTGATGGCCCACAGCATCTCATGGATGCCCAGTTTTGAGCTGCTAGATCAGTTCTGAATCTATCCCATTTAGCACGGTGGTAGTGCCACACAACACGTTGGATGGTATCCTCAGTGCGAAGACGGGACTTCGTCTCCACGAGGACTGTCCATTGGAAGATAATAAAATGTGCCATTTAAAGGTCTAGATACGGAAGCAAAATTCTGCTAATGGTACCTAGTAATTTGATGCTCAATGAAACATTTTATTAAGATGAAAATTTTATGGTTGCATTTTTGTATCAGGGTGGCAGGTCCAGCAAGCAACTATTGAATAAAGCAAACAAATAAATACAGCTTACTAAAGTATAGCTAGAATTTCATTACTGTCTTGATGCATAAGTATAATTAAAAATATCCAGCCAAGTGCAACGATGAATGATCAACTCTTTTGGCAGTATCCAATTTAGCCAAAAGGCAAGTGGCTTCTCAGTAGTCAATCTGTTACTTTTGTCAATTCCATGGATGATGAAACCATTAGAAATATAAGCACCATATTAAAACTGATTCATTCAAAATGCTATGACTTTGTGATGGGAATCGTGCGATGTAGCACAGTCCTGCCTCAGTATTGCAGATAAAATCCTGCTGGTCAATATTACATTTGATCCTAAACAACGACTTCCATTTATATAGTACCTTTAATATAGAAGAAGTCTCAAGGCACTTCACTAAGGCCAAAGAAGGAAAGATTAGGAGGGGTGACCAAAGAGTTGGGTTTTAAGGAGAGTCTTAAAGGAAGAAAGGGAGATAGAAAAGCAGAGTGGTTAGGGAGGGAATTCCAAAGGGTGGGGTCTAAGTGGTTGGAAGCACAGCTGTAGGGTGGGGGAGGGATGCACAAAAGGCTGGAATCAGAGGAATGGAGAGTTCAGGGAGGCGGGAGGAAGTTACAGAGAGAAGGAGAGGCAAGGCCGTGGAGGGACTTAAACACAAGGATGAAAATTTTAAATTTGAGGCATCAGGGGACTAGGATCCAATGTAGGCCAGTGAGGATGGGGGTATGGAGGGGGAGCGGAGTTATGCCTGAGAAGGACTTAGTGCAGGATAGGATAAGGGCAGCAGAGGTTTGGATGAGCTGAGTTTTATGGAGGGTGGAGGATGGAGGATGTGAGGTCAGCCAGGAGAGCATTAGAGTAATCAAATCTGGAGGTGTCAAAGTCATGAAATCAATTGAAAGGAAATGCGGGCGGAGTATATTAGGGCAACCGATCCGCTACCATCTGTTTTGCTCCTCTGTTGAAGGTAAATTTTACCCCATTGTTTGTTTGATACATCTCACTCGTACTGTGTCAACATTTTGCTCATTGACCTACAGATGCTCCCAACACCACCTCTCTCACCCCTTGAAACAACAACTTGCATTTGTATGCGTTCCTCATAGAACAGAATATCTCGGCACACTTAACAAGAGTGGCAGCTGGATATTGAGTAGAAGTACACTGGGTGGGAAAGACAGGAAGGGAGAGAGGTAACAACATTTTGGAAGACACTCCAAGATGGTAGAGGGCTCGAAGATCTGCCTATGATGGGGAGAGAAGTGAGTGGAGTGATTACATGCAGTAATGAGGAGTCAGAGGAACAGAGGATGTGGGCTGAGGTGTAAAAAAAAATTGATTAGCATTGAAATTAGCATTTTTAGCATTGAAAAATCTACAGTTGGCATGCATTGAGACGTATGTATTTGTAATGCTGTGATTGTTCATTTCATTAACTCTTGTTAACATTTTTACCTTTTTATGAATGACAGCATGTTCAAATTTGACAATGTAGAACTGTTAACATAACATGTGAATCCTGTGTGACAGAGAGCAATTCCCTTATTTTATGATGTAATGAAAGTGAGAGTTCTCAGTTCTAGGAAATGAAACATTTTTGCAGTTTAACACCCAGCCTCAGCATCTAGGAATTATTTCAAGGTGAGTTATCGCACCGCTTAGACACAGGGGAACACTCCTTGCACTCGATCCCACATGTTTCCTTAATCGACATCTGAAGATCACCTTCACTGTGTTCGGTAATCATGCACTGTCTCTTTAAATATAATTTGGGTTCACTCCTGTTGAATCAGACCGATTACATAGGAACATAGGAACAGGAGTAGGCCATTTAGCCGCTTAAGCCTGTTCCGCTGATCTGCGACCTACCTCCATATGCCCGCCCTAGCCCCATATCCCTCAGTATCTTTGGTTAACAATAATCTATCAATCTCAGATTTAAAATTAACAATTGAGCTAGCATCAACTGCCATTTGCGGAAGAGAGTTCCAAACTTCTACCACCCTTTGCGTGTAGAAGTGTTTCCTAACTTCACTCCTGAAAGTCCTGGCTCTAATTTTTAGGCTATGTCCCATAATCCTAGACTCCCCAACCAGCGGAATTAGTTTTTCTCTCTCTACTCTATCAGTTCCCTTTACAACCTTGAAAACTTCAATCAAACCACCTCTTAATCTTCTAAATTCCAGGGAACACAACCTTAGTTTGTGTAATCTCGCCTCATAATTTAACAATTGGAGTCAAGGTATTATTCTAGTAAATCTACGCCGCACTCCCTCCAAGGGCAATATATCTTTCCTAAGGTGTGGTGCTCAGAACTGAACGCAGTACTTCAGGTGCGGTCTAATCAGGGCTGTATAGCTGCAGCGTAACTTCTACCCCCTTGTATTCGAGTTCTCTAGATATAAAGGCCAACATTCCATCAGCCTTTTTAATTATTTTCTGTACCTGTCCATGACATTTTAATGATCTATGTACATGGACCCCTAAGTCTCTTTGGACCTCCACTGCTTCGAGCTTTTCACCATTTAGAAAATACTCTGATCTATCCTTTTTAGGTCCAAAGTGGATGACCTCACACTTGCCTACATTGAAATCCATTTGCCACAGTTTTGCCCATTCACTTAATCTATTAATAGCTCTCTCTAATTTTATGCTTCCATCTACGCTGCTTACAATGCTGCCTATCTTTGTGTCATCGGCAAACTTGGATATGTGGCTCTCTATCCCCTCATCTAAGTCGTTAATAAATACAGTGAATAGTTGAGGCCCCAACACAGATCCCGATGCATCATCACTAGTCACATCCTACCAAGTTGAATACCTGCCCATTATCCCAAATCTCTGCCTCCTGCCGCTTAGCCAATTTCCGAACCCAGTCAATAATTTGCCCTCAATTCCATGAGCTTCAACTTTAGCTAACAGTCTCTTATGAGGGACTTTATCGAATGTCTTCTGGAAGTCCATATAAACAACACCCATAGATATTCCCCTGTCCACATTTTTTTAAATTCATTCATGGGATGTGGGCGTCGCTGGCAAGGCTAGCATTTACTTCCCATCCCTAATTGCCCTTGAGAAGGTGGTGGTGAGCCGCCTTCTTGAACCGCTGCTGTCCATGTGGTGAAGGTTCTCCCGCAGTGCTGTTTGGAAGGGAGTTCCAGGATTTTGACACAGCGACGATGTAGGAACAACGATATATTTCCAAGTCGGGATGGTGTGTGACCTGGAGGGGAACGTGCAGGTGGTGTTGGTCCCATGTGCCTGCTGCCCTTGTCCTTCTAGGTGGTAGAGGTCGTGAGTTTGAGAGTTGCTGTCGAAGAAGCCTTGGCGAGTTGCTGCAGAGCATTCTGTGGATGGTACACACTGCAGCCACAGTGCGCCGGTGGTGAAGGGAGTGAATGTTTAGGGTGGTGGATGGGGTGCCAATCAAGCGGGCTGCTTTGTCCTGGATGGTGTCGAGCTTCTTGAGGCATCATCCAGGCAAGTGGAGAGTATTCCATCACACTCCTGACTTGTGCCTTGTAGATGGTGGAAAGGCTTTGGGGAGTCAGGAGGTGAGTCACTCACCGCAGAATACCCAGCCTCTGACCTGCTCTCATAGCCACAGTATTTATATGGCTGGTCCAGTTAAGTTTCTGGTCAATGGTGACCCCCAGGATGTTGATGGTGGGGAATTCGGCAATGGTTATGCCGTTGAATGTCAAGGGGAAGTGGTTAGACTCTCTCTTGTTGGAGATAGTCATTGCCTGGCACTTGTCTGGCGCGAATGTTATTTGCCATTTATCAGTCCAAGCCTGGATGTTGTCCAGGTCTTGTTGCATACGGGCACGGACTGCTTCATTATCTGAGGGGTCGTGAATGGAACTGAACACTGTGCAATCATCAGCAAACATCCCCATTTCTGACCTTATGATAGAGGGAAGGTCATTGATGAAGCAGCTGAAGATGGTTGGGCCTAGGACACTGCCCTGTGGAACTCCTGCAGCAGTGTCCTGAGGCTGAGATGATTGGCCACCAACAACCACTACCATCTTCCTTTTTGCTAGGTATGACTCCAACAACTGGAGAGTTTTCCCCCTGATTCCCATTGACTTCAATTTTACTAGAGCCCCTTGGTGCCACACTCTGTCAAATGCTGCGTTGATGACAAGGGCAGTCACTCTCACCTCACCTCTGGGATTCAGGTCTTCTGTCCATGTTTGGACCAAGGCTGTAATGAGGTCTGGAGCCGAGTGGTCCTGGCGGAACCCAAACTGAGCATCGGTGAGCAGGATATTGGTGAGTAACTGCTGCTTGATAACACTGATGATGACACCTTCCATCACTTTGCTGATGATTGAGAGTAGGCTGATGGGGCGGTAATTGGCTGGATTGTATTTGTTCTGCTTTTTTTGGACCAGGACATACCTGGGCAATTTTCCACGTTGTCGGGTAGATGCCAGTGTTGTAGCTGTACTGGAACAGTTTGGCTAGAGGCGCGGCTAGTTCTGGAGCACAAGACTTAAGCACTACAGCCAGGATGTTGTTGGGGCCCATAGCCTTTGCTGTATCCAGTGCGCTCAGCCGTTTCTTGATATCATGTGGAGTGAATCGAATTGGTTGAAGACTGGCTTCTGTGATGGTGGGGATATTGAGAGGAGGCCAAGATGGATCATCCACTCGACACTTCTGGCTGAAGATGGTTGCAAATGCTTCAGCCTTGTCTTTTGCACTCACGTGCTGGACTCCGCCATCATTGAGGATGGGGATGTTTACAGAGCCTCCTCCTCCCGTTAGTTGTTTAATTGTCCACCACCATTCACGACTGGATGTGGCAGGACTGCAGAGCTTTGAATTGATCCGTTGGTTGTGGAATCGCTTAGCTCTGTCTATAGCATGTTGCTTCTGCTGTTTAGCATGCATGTCGTCCTGAGTTGTAGCTTCACCAGGTTGGCACCTCATTTTTATGTACGCCTGGTGCTGCTCCTGGCATGCTCTTCTACACTCCTGATTGAAGCATGGTTGATCCCCTGGCTTGTTGGTAACGGTAGGGTGAGGAATATGCCAGGCCATGAGGTTACAGATTGTGCTGGAATACAGTTCTGCTGCTGCTGATGGCCCACAGCGCCTCATGGATGCCCAGTTTTGAGCTCCTAGATCTGTTCTGAATCTATCCCATTTAGCACGGTGTTAGTGCCGCACAACACGTTGGATGGTGTCCTCAGTGCAAAGACGGGACTTCATCTCCACAAGGACTGTGCGGTGGGCGCTCCTACCAATACTGTCATGGACAGATGCATCTGCGACAGGTAGATTGGTGAGGACAAGGTCAAGTAGGTTTTTCCCTCGCGTTGGTTCACTCACCACCTGCCGCAGGCCCAGTCTGGCAGCTATGTCCTTCAGGATTCGGCCGGCTCGAGTCACTAGGAGTGCTAACGAGCCACTCTTGGTGATGGACATTGAAGTCCCCCACCCAGAGTACATTCTGTGCCCTTGCTACCCTCAGTGCTTCCTCCAAGTGGTGCTCAACATGGAGGAGGACTGATTCATCAACTGAGAGAGGACAGTAGGTGGTTTCCTTGCCCATGTTTGACCTGATGCCATGAGATTTCATGGGGTCCGGAGTCAATGTTGAGGACTCCCAGGACCACTCCCTCCTGACTGTATATCACTGTACCGCCACCTCTGGTCGGTCTGTCCTGCCGGTGGGACAGGGCATACCCAGGGATGGTGATGGAAGTGTCCAGGACGTTGGCTGAAAGGTATGATTCTGTGAGTATGGCTATGTCAGGCTGTTGCTTGACTAGTCTGTGGGACAGTTCTCCCAATTTTGGCACAAGTCCCCAGATGTTCGTGAGGAGGACTCTGCAGGGTCGATTGGGTTTGGTTTGCTTTTGTCGTATCCGTTGCTTAGTGGTCAGATGCCGGGTGGTCTGTCTGGTTTTATTCTTATTATGACTTTTTTTAGCGAGATTGCATAACTGAGTGGCTTGCTAGGCTATTTCAGAGGTCAATTAAGAATCAACCACATTGCTGTGGGTCTGGAGTCACATATAGGCCAGACTGGGTAAGGACAGCAAGGTTCCTTCCCTAAAGGACATTAGTGAACCAGAAGGGTTTTTAACGACAATCCAGTAGTTTCATGGCCACCATTACTGATACTAGTTTTTTTTTAATTCCAGATTTTGTTTCTTAATTAATTGAATTTATATTCCCCAGCTGCCGTAGCAGGATTTGAATTCATGATTCCAGATTATTAGTCCAGGCTTCTGGATTACTAGTCCAGTAACATAACCACTATGCTACCATACCCGTACTTCTTTAGTCATCTCTTCAAAAAATTCAATCAGGTTCGTCAAGCATAACCTACCCTTTACAAACCCAAGCTGGCTCTCTCTGATCAGCTAAAAATTTTCAAGGTGTTCAGTCACTCTATCCTTAATTATAGGCACTAGTAATTTCCCAACAGATGTTAGGCTAACTGGTCTATAATTCCCTGGTTTCCCTTTCCCGCCTTTCTTAAATAGCGGAGTGATGTGCAATTTTCCAATCTAAAGGAACGGTTCCTGAATCAAGAGAACTTTGGAAGATTATAGTTAGGGCTTCTGCAATGCTCTCACCTATTTCCTTTAAAACCCTGGGATGGAAACCATCTAGCTTGGGGATTTGTCACTCTTTGGAGCCATTATTTTCTTCTTTACTGTTATTTGTATTTTAAAAATCAATTTCACCTCCATTTTTGACAGACTTCATGTGTACCGGCAAAGCATGCAACATTTCACAGTAGTAAGAGGACATTGCATTACATGAGACAACCTTAACTTATAGGATAGAATAGTTATCATCCCGGGAGTGCAGCCAGTCAAGGTCTTTCTTCTGTGGAGGATTTACCGTAGCTACCAGTCTAGGAGCAGACCCCCTCTCTTTATACCTTTTCCTATCATTGTTCATAATGCTCAGCATCCTGCTCCAGCAGCAACTTCTCCTTGTCTTGCAGGCTTTACATAAACTTTATTACATGAAGAAATGATGTCATTTAAGGAAATAGTTCCTTTTTGTTGAATTACCACTGGTATCTTTGCAATTTATATTAATAAGTACTAGTTACTGCTTCACACAGCACATTCTTCCTGCAGCCAATTGTTATTCAACCATGTGGATCTGCTAACTATAAGTCTGATTGCTATTCATTCTTAGGAACCGGTCCCTTTCCAAGTCTGCCTGTCTCAGCCTGTAGTGCAATATTTCATTACAAAGACATACCCTACTTGTTTTTCCAACCACAACGTTCTTATCATTGTCTAACTACAGATTCTACTTCCTTATTCATCCACTCACTCAAAAACCATCTGTTCAAACCATTTCCTTACACACAACTGTAAAACAGTAATTAGGCACTGATTAGCTACTTTAAGACATTGTGGCTTAAAAATCACATAGAATCATAGAATGGTTACAGCATGGAAGGAGGCTATTTGGCCTGTCGAGTCCATGCCGGCTTTCTGCAAGAGCAATCCTGCTAGTCCCATTCCCCCATTCTTTCCCTGTAGCCCTGCAAATTTTTTTCCTTCAAGTACTTATCCAATTCCTTTTGGAAAGTCACGATTGAATCTGCTTCCACCATCATTTCAGGCAATGTATTCCAGATCCTAACCACTCACTGTGTGAACAAGTTTTTCCTCATGTTGTCTTTGTTTCTTTTGCAATCACCTTAAATCTGAATCCTCTGGTTCTTGACCCTTCCGCTAATGGGAACAGTTTCTCTCTATCTACTCTGTCTAGATCTTTCATGATTTTGAACACCTCCATCAAATCTCCTCTCAACCTTCTCTGCTGTAAGGAGAACAACCGCAGCTTCTCCAATCTAAGCACGTAACTGAAGAACTTCATCCCTGGAACCATTCTAGTAAACATTGTCATATTTTGACAAATAAAAGTTAAAATTTATACTTTTTTCAAACTAAGTCTAGCAATGCCACACCAGAAGATTCTCTCATCAATCAAGTCAGCCTCAGAATTTCTGCTGCTGCCCTGATTAATCCTTCCCATACTGGTCTATTATATTCTCCATATCTATTATCCACCTACTGTACCTCAGCACTTCTGTTTAAACACAAGCCATGTTTATGACTTCTGAGTGACAATTATTGTGAACTCACCTCAAAGTGGGTTGCCATTGTCCAAACTTGTTCCATTTACATCTATCAGGGAGAATAGTGACTATAATATGATTGAATTTGATATTAGGTTAGAGAGGAAGAAGGGAGAGTTGCAAACCAAGGTTTTAACTTTAAGTAAGGCAAACTTCGAAGGGATGAGAAATGAATTGACCACAGTAAACTGGACTCAACCGTTAATGGGTAAACCGTAAAACAGTGGGGCGTATTCAAACAAGTATTTGGTACAATACAAAACCAGTACATACCCCTAGAAGGCATCGGCTCCACTTGTGTAGTTAAGCAACCATGGTCAACAAATAAGGTAAGAGGTTGTATCAAGCAAGAAAAAAGGCTTACACAAATGCAAGGAAAAGTGGAAAACCAGCTGATTGGAAGGTCTATAAAAAAACAACAAAGTAATGAGGTGCAAAATGGAAATATGAAAAAACTTGCAAGTGATAGCAAAGCTAACATCAAAAGCTTTTATAAATATATTTAAGATTAAGAGTGATAAAGGGGAATGTGGACCCATTAAAGACACATGCAGATGAGACTATAATGGACAATGAGGAAATGACAGACTTGTTAAATGAGTACTTTGAATCTGTTTTCACAGTGGAGGAAGAGGATAAAATAATAGTGGTACAAGAAAACCGAAAAATAATTTAAGGGAAGGAACTTAGTGGATTTAATATCAGTTAAAAATGGTAATGGAGAAAAAAATGGGACTTAAGACAGACAAATCTCCAGGACCTGATGGTTTCCATCGCAGGGTATTAAAATAAATAGGTGAGTCAAGTTGGTGTAGTAATATAATGACTGCTTTTATTTCAAACTCTCTAGAACATTCCCTTTAGATATAACAAACAGTATAAGAAGAGACCCTGGAGTGCATTTGCTGCAATATGCTTACTCCCATCAGGGAGCCCTCGAGTATTCAATTACCAATATGCAGGTATAATACCCATCAGTGAGGAAATTGAAAATACATTAGTCATAATTTTCCAAAGCTTTCTAGATTCAGGAATTGTGCTTCTGGCTTGGAAAATTGCAAATGTCATTCCATTACTTGTGATGGGAAGGAGACAGCAGGTAACTACAGGCCTGCCCGTTAACATCAGTTGTGGGGAAGTTATTGGAATCTATCATGAGGGGCAGAGTAATGCCCTGAGGATGTGAGAGGCACGATATAAGTGCAATCCTTTCTTTTAAATAATACATTTATGAAACATCTGAAAATGAAGGACAGGAAAAGACCAGCTGGTCCATCAATCCTGTTCCATGCTGTCATGCTGCAACCACCAGAATTTTAGTTAAATATCAAAAGTTTCAGCAACTTGGAAGCAGATAACTGGAAGTGGTTGGATCATTGGAGTTTCTCTGCAGTGCAAGCTGAAGAACAGGGAGACACAAAACTGAAGTACCACAGCACCACCACTGGTGGAAGGGTTTAATTGCAGTGTGACATGTTTACATTGGCAGTTTCCATTATAAACCTGGACACAGAAATTTACAGTGGGAAAAGTTGAATCAAAAGTGTGACAGAAACTGGACAACAGGATAATCAGGAGGTACACACAGACATAAGGGGCTTGATTTTACCACCGGCTATCGGGTGCGTTCTCGGCAGGGGGGCCCCGAAAATCGGGGAATCCCGGAGCGGGACCGGATCCCGTCTCGAACCTGCCCACTTCCGGGTTCCCCACGGACGCGCCGGCGTGCGCGCGCAGACCCCGCAGGTGGGAATCCCGCAGGCAATTAAAGCCAGCGGGATGCCACTTGTAAGTATTTATCTTGCTCATTCAGGTTGTTTACAGGCCTGATTGAGCTGTTTTATTAGGAAGGATGGGATTTTACCTTGAACTGAGACTGTTTCCCATACTGGGGGAAACACTCTCACTTCAAACGGACGTCTTGCAGCCAGCAGCTTGTGGCAGCTGCCAAGGTGCATTCCACAGGTGGGGGGGGAGACCCTTCACCAACGCAGGAGGCCACTCCGTCACATAGGGCAACGCTTGCCCTCCACCACCCTCATCCTAGCAAGAAGATTCACCGACGTGGAACCGCAACCCCGGTGCGAGGACACACTTATCTACCTTGCAGAACCCCTCAGACCTACACCTTCCAGATGGGGGCCGCCTTGACCTCCTCGGAGGACGAACAACATCACCAGCCTCAGCAGCCTCGCAGGCCACGCCGTCCGCCACAGACACGTGGAGCCCCACAACACGGTGCTGTGGCACATCCACCCGCACAGCAGGAGGGAGGGCAACCGCAGAGAGAGCTGCGTCGCAGGAGGCACTACCCTCGGCACAGGGTCTACAGACCGAGGCTCAGCTTCCTGGACCTCTCTGAGGAGCAGTGCATACGGCGGCTCAGAGTCAGTCGCCGGGTAGTCGCGGACATCTGCAGCCTCCTTAATGACGAGCTGCTCCCGGATGGACCAAGCAGCATCTTCTTACCCATCGCCGTCAAAGTCACCACTGCCTTCAACTTCTTCGCCTCCGGATCCTTCCAGGGTGCCACCGGGGACATCACCGGGGTCTGTCAGTCGTCTGCACACAAGTGCATAAGGCAGGTTACCGATGGGTTGTTCCACAGGGCCTCGCACTACATCAACTTCGCCATGGATGACCGCAGCCAGATGGAGAGGGCGGTTGGATTCCATGCTGTGGCTGGCTTCCCACGGGTGCAGGGTGTAATCGATTGCACCCACATCGCAATACGGGCACCTCCACAGGAGCCAGGACTGTTCATCAACAGGAAGGGGTATCACTCCATGAACGCCCAGCTCATCTGTGACCACCGCCAGAGATTCCTACACGTGTGCGCCAGATACCCTGGCAGCTGCCATGATGCCTTCGTCCTCAGGGAGTCCACCGTCCCGCCCCTCTTCCACTCACCCAACACCGGCAACGGCTGGCTCCTCGGTGACAAGGGATATCCCCTGCACACGTGGCTTATGACACCTCTGAGGAACCCCATCACCGAGCCGCAGCGTCGATATAATGATAGCCACATTGCTACCAGGTCTACAATTGAGCAGGCTATAGGGATGCTCAAGATGCGCTTCAGGTGCCTTGATCGTTCTGGGGGAGCGCTCCAATACGCGCCATTCAGAGTGGGACGAATTATAGTTGTCTGCTGTGCCCTGCACAACATGGCACAACAGAGAGGGGTGCCACTGGAGGAGGCCCCGTGCACATCCGCCACCCATATTGAGGACGACGATGAGGAGGAGGAGGAGGAGCAAGAGGAGGAGGAAGGAGCCATGGGCCGAACACCGGCTCACCTGGATGCTTGTCAGGCCAGCGAGGCACTCATATGTCAACGGTTCTCCTAACATCAGACTGTCTGAGGCATCCAGACCTCATCACGTGCACAGAGGAGCGGCCATACCAGCCCCCTCCACAGAAGAGTGGTGCCATTACTCCTGCACCCACTGTAGTGTGACCCAATGGGTGGGACCAGGTGTTCGTCGTCATGATGAGCCCCACGAAAGGGAGAATGATAGGTCTGGCCCAAAAGTTAAAATTCTAAATTGGGGAAAGGCCAATTTTGATGGTATTAGACAGGAACTTTCAGAAGTTGATTGGGAGAGTCTGTTGGCAGGCAAAGGGACGTCTGGTAAGTGGGAGGCTTTTAAAAGTGTGTTAACCAGGGTTCAGGGTAAGCACATTCCTTATAAAGTGAAGGGCAAGGCTGGTAGAAGTAGGGAACCTTGGATGACTTGGGAGATTGAGGCCCAAGTCAAAAAGAAGAAGGAGGCATATGACATGCGTAGACAGCTGGGATCACGTGGATCCCTTGAAGAGTATAGAGATTGCCGGAGTAGAGTTAAGAGAGAAATCAGGAGGGCAAAAAGGGGACATGAGATTGCTTTGGCAGATAAGGCAAAGGAGAATCCAAAGAGCTTCTACAAATACATAAAGGGCAAAAGAGTAACTAGGGAGAGAGTAGGGCCTCTTAAGGATCAACAAGGTCATCTATGTGCGGAACCACATATTTCACATCGGTATTTACGGTTGAGAAAGGCATGGATGTTAGGGAACTTGGGGAAATAAATAGTGATGTCTTGAGGAGTGTACATATTACAGAGAGGGAGGTGCTGGAAGTCTTAACGCCCATCAAGGTAGATAAATCTCCGGGACCTGATGAAATGTATCCCAGGACGTTATGGGAGGTTAGGGAGGAAATTGCGGGTCCCCTAGCAGAGATATTTGAATCATCGACAGCTACAGGTGAGGTGCCTGAAGATTGGAGGGTAGCAAATGTTGTGCCTTTGTTTAAGAAGAGCGGCAGGGAAAAGCCTGGGAACTACAGACCGGTGAGCCTGACATCTGTAGTGGGTAAGCTGTTAGAGGGTATTCTGAGGGACAGGATCTACAGGCATTTGGAGAGGCAGGGACTAATTAGGAACAGTTATCATGGTTTTGTGAGAGGAAAATCATGTCTCACGAATTTGATTGAGTTTTTTGAAGGGGTAACCAAGAAGATAGATGAGGGCTGTGCAGTAGACGTGGTCTACATGGACTTCAGCAAAGCCTTTGACAAGGTACCGCATGGTAGGTTGTTACATAAGGTTAAATCTCATGGGATCCAAGGTGAGGTAGCCAATTGGATACAAAATTGGCTTGACGACAGAAGACAGAGGGTGGTTGTAGAGGGTTGTTTTTCAAACTGAAGGCCTGTGTCCAGCGGTGTGCCTCAGGGATCGGTGCTGGGTCCGCTGTTATTTGTTATTTATATTAATGATTTGGATGAGAATTTAGGAGGCATGGTTAGTAAGTTTGCAGTGTGGACAGTGAAGAAGGTTATCTAGGATTGCAACGGGATCTTGATAAATTGGGCCAGTGGGCCGATGAATGGCAGATGGAGTTTAATTTAGATAAATGTGAGGTGATGCATTTTGGTAGATCGAATCGGTCCAGGACCTACTCCGTTAATGGTAGGGCATTGGGAAGAGTTATAGAACAAAGAGATCTAGGAGTACAGGTTCATAGCTCCTTGAAAGTGGAGTCACAGGTGGATAGGGTGGTGAAGAAGGCATTCAGCATGCTTGGTTTCATTGGTCAGAACATTGAATACAGGAGTTGGGATGTCTTGTTGAAGTTGTACAAGACATTAGTAAGGCCACACTTGGAATACTGTGTACAGTTCTGGTCACCCTATTATAGAAAGGATATTATTAAACTAGAAAGAGTGCAGAAAAGATTTACTAGGATGCTACCGGGACTTGATGGTTTGACTTATAGGGAGAGGTTGGATAGACTGGGACTTTTTTCCCTGGAGAGTAGGAGGTTGAGGGGTGATCTTATAGAAGTCTATAAAATAATGAGGGGCATAGATAAGGTAGATAGTCAAAATCTTTTCCCAAAGGTAGGGGAGTCTATAACGAGGGGACATAGATTTAAGGTGAGAGGGGAGAGATACAAAAGGGTCCAGAGGGGCAATTTTTTCACTCAAAGGGTGGTGAGTGTCTGGAACGAGCTGCCAGAGGCAGTAGTAGAGGCGGGTACAATTTTGTCTTTTAAAAAGCATTTGGACAGTTACATGGGTAAGATGGGTATAGAGGGATATGGGCCAAGTGCAGGCAATTAGGACTAACTTAGTGGTATAAACTGGGCGACATGGACATGTTGGGCCGAAGGGCCTGTTTCCATGTTGTAACTTCTATGATTCTATGATTCTATTGCACAAGCCGCTCAAGAATGGACAAGAGGTGGCAGTAGTGGTGAGAACAATTGTGTTTATTGTGTATGTGCAGTAAACGACTATAAATAAAAACATAACAAATTATCATACACCCTGGTGCATTCCCTTTGTGTTCATAGCACCCTAGCCTTACGTTTGCGGGAACCCCTACGTGGTGCTACCCCTGTGGCTCCAGCAGAGGTAGTGGCAGGTTACTCTTGTTCATGCCCTGACCGGGTCGATGCTTTGGGCCGACGCCCTCTGGGTTTCGGTGCCGGTGAGGGCACCTCCACAGACTGCTCCTCCTGCACCTGTGCAGGGGCAGACTCAGCCACCTGGAGAGGAGGCACCATTGCGGGTACTGGTTGAGAGGGGGGCAACGGGTGAGACGTGGGGGCACTTTGAGTCGCGTCCCCACTTCCATGTCCCCATTCACCATCTTCCCTCTCGTGGCCTCGGCCCACATCACTCCTTCCACCCTGCTGGACGGCAGTTTGGATGACCTGTGTGAGACCTTGCAAGGCCACCTCTAATGTATCTGTCAGCCTGTTTATGGCGGCAGAATGTTGCTCACCCTGAATCCGAACAGCCGTTGTCAGGGCCTGGATGGACTCAATGTTGAGCTGTGCGTGACGCTCGAGGGAGGCTAGCCTTTCCTCCACCGCAGACGTTCCCGCACCTACCCGCGACACTATCTCGCGGATACCCTCCTGCACTTGTGCCACCATTGCCCTCATGCAGGAGTTGGACTCCTCCATCACCTGCGCGATTGTGGAGAGTGCGCGTGGCACCTCTTCCAGTACCTCGGCAATGTGCTGGTGCCCCTCGACGACTCTCCTTTTGACTGGTGGCCCCCTGGGTTCAGCATCTGGGTCCGGCTGAGCAGAGCCTGGAGAAGAGTGCTCCCACCGACGCGGACCCTCCGCGGCTGCCCCTGCCACCAGGGTCTGCTCATGCTCACAAGTGCGCGGTGACTCACCATGTGCAATCCCAACTAATTGAGGAGGGGGACCCACCGAGGTGTGTGTATCTGCGCTGGTGGATGCTTGGCTCATATGTGACGATGGACCCTCAGAGACCGGCATGTCCTCTGAGGAATCGCCCTCCACAGACACGGCGCTCGTAGACGGCCCTGCAAGAGAACAAAGGGCAATATCAGGCATGTGGACAAATGTTGAGGTGCGGCAGATGCCAAGTGATGCTAAGATCATTCGCGATCATGAGTGCTGAGTGTCAGCTTTCCGTTACCAGACGTTTCTGCAGCCCCAGCCTCGCCATCCGCCACGGACAGGCAATGCAGCGTGTGGCAGATCTCCAAGGCGTCCAGCTCTGCGTGCGTTAGAACCACCTCGTGTGGCAGGCCCCCTCCGGTGCGTGCCCTTTCCCGGGCGTTCTTGCATCTCTTCTCCTGTCAAGGCAAAACACAGATGCGTGATTGAGTGATGATTGCATTGTGAGACGCTTCAAGCATTGGTGTGGGTGGGTTGAGCATGTGGGAGATGGATGGGAGGATGCGTGTGCCACATGCCCATCCCATTGTATGGGGATTGGGGTGTGTGGTAGTGTTCGAATGGGGACAGGGACGGTGGGTACGTGCAGGAACGGTGAGGATGATAGTTGAGTGGCTGTGAGGATTGATGCGGGAGCGCTGTGGTGGCAGTGCAGAAGGGGTTGTGAGGTGTTTGAAGTGATGTCGAAGACGGAGTGTGGGAGAATGCGTTAGTGTACTCACTTTGCCGGACCTAGTGAAATCATTGAATCTCTTGCGACACTGGATCCATGTTCTTGTGGTGTTGCCCCTGCTGCTAACCTCCGCGGCCACCTCCGCCCATGCCTTCCTGGTGGCGGAGGCAGAGCACTTCCTTCCATCGCTGGGGAACAACGTCTCCCTCCTCCTCCTTACCCCGTCCAGCAGCAGCTGGAGTGAGTCGTCAGAAAATCGTGGGGCAGCCTTACCCCTGGGGTGCTCCATGGTGTGCTACTTCTTGTTTGCAGCAGGAGGAGCATTGGTGGACTGCCCCTTTAAATAGAGCTCCACCATCACTCAGACGTCACTGCGCATGCGCAGGCCGCCGGCGCACAGCTGAGAAGCGGAAAACCCGTAACCACAGGTAAATGACTTCAATTATCCTGTGATCGCGCGGGGGACGCACTCATTTCACCGGGCGCGTTACCCACGCTCCCAATAGAAGCCCCGCCGAGAACCCGCAGGCCTGTTAACATCGGGCCCAAGATGTTTAATGAGATGTAGATATCGGCTTAATCAGATACTTCTCAAATACTTAAAAATCTTATCTTTCAAAGATAGAACCACTCTTACTAAAAAAAAGGTATATAAAATATTGTGATAGTGACAGGATAGCCAGGATATTAAAATATTTGTTTTACTGCAGAGGACATTAAAAAAGCAACTAGAGAGAAATAAATCTACCAGAGATAAGTCATCATACTGCTTTTTTTTTTGCTATTATCATTTGCTGCCTTGTTAAATTTAGTGTGTGTCTATCTTGTGCATGACAAAGGAGATTGATCAACCTGGTCACCTGCACTTTTGAAGAGCCCACACTCACCCTCCTACCCCCCGCCCCCACCCCCACCCCAAAAGAAAATTCCCATAAGGTACTACATTTCCCAGTCCTCTCTTCCACTGGACTCACAAGATACTCTGGCAGGGTCAGGAATGGAGGTCAGCAGTGCCACTCCACTGCACTTGCATTTTAGCGGAATGAGCATAAAGTTTTTCGAACCCAATATATATAGATGGATAAACAGCCCTAAATACTGAAAACAATTATGTAAAATCTTTTAATTTTGCTCTACTCATACTTTAATCAGTGTACAAAAATATTTGTATAGATTGTAACAATAACTGGAAAAGCTACCACTTTTATAGTGTCTTTCAAGGAAGAAAATGCCCCAAGGTGCTTTCTGGATGAGGGCAAGAAATAGAGAATTTAGGAGATGATTGAAGATGAAGTAAAAGATGCAGGTTTCAAATATGCTTTTGAAAGTGGAATGAGAGCTACAAGGATTTGGGGGAAAAATTCCGTGCAGAGCTCTGACACTGATGTTGGAGCAGAGGTTGAAAGGATGTGCAGTGGACCAGAGTCAGAGAAGTAGCAGGCCAATATTGGGACGTTGAGTGAGAGAAGATTGTACAGGTAAGGAGGAACAAGGACGTAGTCAGATTTGAAAATGGGGACAAGGATATTAAAATTGAAAGATGGGAAAACCAATAGAGGTTGATGAAGATGGGGGTGAAAAGAGTGTTGGACTTAATATGGGATATAGGAACATAGGAACAGGAGTAGGCCATTCAGCCCCTCGTGCCTGCTCCGCCATTCGATAAGATCATGGCTGATCTGTGATCTAGCTCCATATACCTGCCTTTGGCCCATATCCCCTAATACCTTTGGTTGCCAAAAAGCTATCTATCTCAGATTTAAATTTAGCAATTGAGCTAGTATCAATTGCCGTTTGCAGAAGAGAGTTCCAAACCTCTACCACCCTTTGTGTGTAGAAATGTTTTCTAATCTCACTCCTGAAAGGTCTGGCTCTAATTTTTAGACTGTGCCCCCTACTTCTAGAATCCCTAACCAGCGGAAATAGTTTCTCTCTATCCACCCTATCCGTTCCCCTTAATATCTTATAAACTTCGATCAGATCACCCCTTAACCTTCTAAACTCTAGAGAATACAACCCCAATTTGTGTAATCTCTCCTCGTAACTTAACCCTTGAAGTCCGGGTATCATTCTAGTAAACCTACGCTGCACTCCCTCCAAGGCCAATATGTCCTTCCGAAGGTGCGGTGCCCAGAACTGCTCACAGTACTCCAGTGCGGTCTAACCAGGGTTTTGTATAGCTGCAGCATAACTTCTGCCCCCTTGTACTGTAGTCCTCTAGATATAAAGGCCAGCATTCCATTAGCCTTCTTGATTATTTTCTGCACCTGTTCATGACACTTCAATGATCTATGTACCTGATCCCCTAAGTCCCTTTGGACATCCACAGTTTTTAACTTTTTACCATTTAGAAAGTACCCTGTTCTATCCTTTTTTGATCCAAAGTGGATGACCTCACATTTGTCTACATTGAATTCCATTTGCCACAATTTTGCCCATTCACCTAATCTATCAATATCGCTTTGTAATTTTATGTTTTCATCTACACTGCTTACAATGCCACCAATCTTTGTGTCATCGGCAAACTTAGATATGAGACTTTCTATGCCTTCATTTAAGTCGTTAATAAATATTGTGAATAATTGAGGCCCCAAGACAGATCCCTGCGGGACTCCACTAGTCACATCCTGCCAATGTGAATACTTACCCATTATCCCTACTCTCTGTTGCCTTTCGCTCAGCCAATTTCCTAACCAAGTCCGTATTTTTCCCTCGACTCCATGGGCTTCTAACTTAGCTAACAGTCTCTTATGTGGGACCTTATCAAATGCCTTCTGGAAGTCCATATAAATAACATCCATTGACATTCCCCTGTCCACTACTTTAGTCACCTCTTCAAAAAATTCAATCAGGTTTGTCAGGCACGACCTACCTTTCACAAATTCGTGCTGGCTCTCCCTGATTAACTGAAAATTCTCACGGTGTTCAGTCACCCTATCCTTAATTATAGACTTCAGCAATTTCCCCACAACAGATGTTAGGCTAACTGGTCTATAATTCCCCGGTTTCCCTCTCTCTCCTTTCTTAAAAAGTGGAGTGACATGTGCAATTTTCCAATCTAGAGGGACAGTTCCTGAATCTAGAGAACTTTGAAAGATTATAGTTAGGGCATCTGCAATGTGCTCACCTACTTCCTTTAAAACCCTGGGATGGAAACCATCTGGTCCTGGGGATTTGTCACTCTTTAGTGCTATTATTTTCTTCATTACTGTTGCTTTACTTATGTTAATTTTATCGAGTCCCTGTCCCCGATTCAAGATTAGTTTTCTTGGGATTTCCGGCTTGCTATCCTCTTTTTCTACTGTAAATACTAACGTAAAGTAATTATTCAACATGTCCGCCATTTCCCCATTGTCAATGACAATATCCCCACTTTCAGTTTTTAAGGGGCCAACACTGCTCCTGACCACCCTCTTTTTCCTAATGTAACTATAAAAGTTCTTTGTATTGGTTTTGATATCCATTGCAAGTTTCTTTTCATACTCTCTTTTTGTAGCTCTGGATGCCAACTGGAATTTTAACAAAAATCAGATGCCAAAATTGTTGTGATATAATATAAAATGCTTTTCTACGTACCATTCAACATTTGTGAAAGACAACCAGGTCATTTTTGAATATCAATAATAATGTGGGAGGATAGATGTTTTGTATGTTAAAAGTATGTTAAATCTTTAAAACCCACTTAAACCACCTGATAGGATTTTGGTTTAAGTATCTTCATAAGTTTTCATTTGAAAGGCAGTGCCTCCGACAATGCAGAATTTCTCAGTACTGCGACAGACTGTTGGCTTAGATTAGAGCACTAGCCCTAAGATGGGGCTTGAACCTTCAGCCTTCTAATTTGAAGAAAGACTAATACTAATTGAGCCAAGCCAATAAACAAATGTTCAGTCAGATTCACAACCTTACTCTGGACATTAAACATTCATTGTATATAATAGCCAGAAGCAACATAGAAACTCCTCCATATGTTACATCTATCCCACTGGTAAAGTCATGTACATTCTATGACTTTGCCATTGGGATAAATGAAATGTACTGAGGGATTTCTACACACTAGAAGCGGGGTAACATTTCGATAATATTACTGGATTTGATATTTTGTTGAGAATACAGATTAAAAACAATAATATAAAAATAAAATATCAATAAAAAGAGTAAGGTGTAATGTTATGGGGGCAGTGGAAAAAGTGCATTCATTGGGAAGTTGTATCAGATAAGAAGGCAACAATCAAGAAGGGGGTTAACATTTCTGTTAAAATAGTTCATGGAGAAATATCATCTAAATGCACGAACCATTAGTCAACTATAATCACCAATGGTAATTTTTAGTCTATGAAAAAATAATCTCAATACAAAGTCAAACTAATTGTAAGAAGTTTTTAACAAACAGAAGTTGTTCTCGGTGGCAGAACAAAGACTATGGCATGTTTTGCATTAGTCATGGGAAAACATTAAAAAGAGTAGAAGCTTTTGAATGGAATTATTTCTTTCATTGGCCTTCTGGGGTTTTCTTGCTGTACATGCAAATCCCACCCTATTCTATTTCCGATGTTAAACCCACCGGTGATCCACAAGGAAAGGTAATGCCTCCCCTTCCCTGGGTTTCCCCCTTTCTCCCCTCCCCTAACCATCAGGCCCTCCCAAACTTCCAACCACTTACCTGGAGCCCGTTCCTTCTGGTCCCTGATGACGGCTTCTTGCCACCAGACATCCCGCTCCTGCCCCTCGACGAGCTGCTGCTTCCCGCCAGGTTGGAGCAAGAGTTTGACGGGGCCTATGCAGATGAAGTCCAGGGGTTAAAACCCGCCTCGGCCCCCGCCTGCACAACTTGGATATGCACTTGAAGTGCAGGAACCTACAAGGTTACGGACCAAGAGCTGGAAAGTGGCATTAGGCTGGATAGCAATTTTTCGGCTGGCACAGACATGATGGGCCGAATGGCCTCCTTCTGTGTGTAAATTTCTATGATTCTATGAACTCCCGCCCCGAGTTAAAATTGGGTCTATGAAATCTGTTATCAGGGAAGGCTATTGCAACAAATATTATAATTGAGTTTAGGAAACAGCTGGTTCTGTTTCTGGAGAAAGGGATAGATGTATTTGATGAGAAGGTGGAAAGGTTAGAGTAAGATCAATCAAAAAAAAGCAGACCAGTTGGGCCAAATGTCCTTTTTCTGTTCCTGAAATGTTCGATATTCCTCATCATTTATTTGGACTTCCAAAAGCTATTTGAGCAGCTAATAAAAAGATGATGGCTCAAGTAATTCAAAGGCATCTTACAAGTTAGATGGGATATTAAATTAGACGATGAAAATCGTCTTATTTTAGGGAACCAGTAGATTTATTTGAAAAAGCTGAACACGTTTTTGAACCAGAAGGAAAATGAGGGTACACATTTAGAGTTCAAGCCAGAGAACAGTAGACATCATCTATGAACAGTGTCATTGGAGCAGAAATGGTCAATTAAAAATACAAAGCAAGGACAGGATAGAAGTCATTGGGTGCAATATTTGATTCAGCTATCTAAAATTGAGTGAGCAAGGCTCAATTTGGGTGTTCACTTTGAGTTAAATGGTCCAAATATTGAAGCTTGGATTTTGCTGAACTAAACTGAGCTTCCAGAATTGAAAAAGAAATTCAGAATTAGAAAAAAATAAACATACAGTTGACTTAAAGGGCATGATTTTATCGGGGAGCTGGGAAGGGGGCGAGGAGGGTGGAATTTGACGTAAGGATGTCTTTTTTTTGATGGTTTCCCGCCCGACAGGCCAACCTGATTGACAGGCTGGCCTCAGTCAGACGGGAGAAGAGGAGGGAAGAGGATGTGCACAGATAAGTGATATGTGGAAGGGGGGGTCATCGGAGGGGGGGTCGAGGGTCACCGGGAGGTGGGAGGTCAGTCATCGGAGGGGGCTCAGTCATCGGGAGGGGACAGCTCAGTCATCAGGGGTGGGGTGGCTCAGTCATCGTCGGGGGGGGGGGTCAGTCATCAAGGGGTCGTTGGGGGTGGGGGAGCGGTCATCTGGGGACCTGGTGACACGGGGGGGGGGGTCAGTCATCGGGGGTCATGGGGAGGTCAGTCATCGGGAGGGGCTCAGTTATCTGTCGGGGGGGTTAGTCATCAGGGGTCAGGAGTCACCGGGGATGGGGTCAGTCGTCGGGGGACTCAGTCATCGGGGAGGGGGGGGTCAGGGTCAGGGGACATCACGGGTCGGAGATCATGGTGGGGTTGGAGATTGTGAGTGGAGGGATCAGAGATCATGAGAGGGAGGGGCTGGAGATCATGGGGGGAGATGGGGGGTCACTGCAGGTAGGCTTGTTGGGCCTGGGGGAACACTCCTGCTCCTCCGGGCCCACAAGCAGTGCGACAAAGGCACTTACCTGCAGTTTTGGGCCTCCTTTTAGTGACCGACCCGCCTCCTGAGAGTGGGTTGGTCGCCCACCCCTCGTCCCGCCTCCATTAAAACCAGAAATGGGTGGGTTGGAGGGCGGATTTTAGATTTTAAAAAAATTTTACTGTTTCCCCCCCCCCCCCCCGCCCCCAACCCACCCGTTTTTCTGAGTTAAAATCATGCCCATGATCTCTGAGTTAAAGGAAAATCACAGGCATTCATTCTCAGAATTATTAAATAGTTACTCTACTGACATTTTGCATTCTGATGATTCCGGTCTCAGACATCCATGGCTGTTCCAGCATACTTCTTCTGTAACTTCGGCAGGAGTACGTCTCAATAGCTAGAGGCTAGGCCAAGTCCCAGATACTCTGGGTCCTGGACTAGTGCCCAAGTCTCTGGGATGGCCTGTTAGGAGTAGAGCCTCCATTCAGCCCCCAAACATGGCCATTGACATAAAGTAATGGCGCCCGGGGGCAGGGAATTTGAATGTCAGAGTTTCTGTGCCCTGGGTTTTCATTGAGACCTGATATATGGTCAGTGGGTTTATTCCTGGTGAGACCAGGTGTACCTCCCCAACTGGAACAGAATTGGGGCCCACCTAGGAGTCTAGGCCAGGATCAAGGCCTGGAATCTAAGAATCAGGGTGCAATCAGAATCCTTTCTGCAGATTTTAAAGCAGCTCCCTTACAAAAAGGGGCGCACTCACAAACTTTTTGCCGGGGCCCAGCCTGGCACTCCTCTGTAGCCTCGTACTCGACAGGCGCTCTAGTTGTGCCCCTAATGGCACGGGCACCCACCATTTGCAGGCAAATTAAGGAACCTCTGCCTGTCCCCAGAAAGTTCATCGGGATCAATGGTCCTCGGGAATGTGATTCTAGTGTAAGTGCTAGGATTGCTGGCCCTGAATTTCTGTAGCCTCTTCTTCTGGGGCCCCATTCTTATTCTAATGAGCAGCATCTCACATTTAACGTTTTTACCCACAAGTCTCAGTCAGGTGGCAACTGTTCGAGGTCCCTAAGACATTAGCACTGCATTTAATTGATCTGGATAGTCACCTTAGTCATCCTTCATAAAGTCTTTTTTCTGACAATATACCCAAAGCTCTAATAAATTCTCTCAGGACAGAACCATGCTTCTTTCCACTACTATATTATGTTTAGGTTTTAATGATAGTAATCATTTGGCAACAATAGTAGAACAAATGCTTAATGTGCCTGTATGACATTCCTTTGACTGCTATTTTAGCAGATGCATTGAGCAACTTAAAATAAATAGATTAATGTCTGCGTTATAATAGTAGGTAGTTACACACTTATCTACTACTATCGCCAAAAGTCATTTCTAGGCTTAGGTGGCATCTTCCATTTATTTACATCTCCATTTTGATTTGATTTATAATATTACATAAATAGGTATTTTAGAAACAGAAGCTTTATCCAGCCGATGTTGAATAAATGATTGGTTAGTACGGTTGTTCAAGTAAATGGATATTTGTCTCCTAATGTTATAGTTGTGAGGTTAAGTTTGAGAGCTGTGCATCATTCAACATCGGTTGAGAGTGTTTTGTCAGATCTCAGCCAGAAGCATTCCTTCCCAAATGAGGAAACCAATTGACATAATTAGATTCAGCCCGCTCAGATATGATCTCCGACTGGCAGATAATGGACGGCCATTGATACTAGTTGTGGAGGTGACTGGAAACTATTGTTTCCTTCCCTGAGGAGCTGTATTGGGGAGCATCCTGTAAGGACATGAAAAGGGGATAAAATGGAAAACCAATTAAATTGTTTTTCTTCTCGTTCTATCTCTACAGACCTCCTGCCAGCATGCAATGGGGAAGGAGTAACTCTCACTTTCTTGGAACAAGTTTTGGACATTCTACTTGAATACATTTTGAAAACATTCGATAGATCTACAAAAGTAATAGATTTTCACTACCCTGATGATCTCCTCGAAGGATTTAACTGGATGCTGGATGAACAGCCAAACACTTTAGAAGACATTTTGGTGACTTGTAGGACAACACTAAAATATGCTGTGAAAACAGGTATCAAGAGGCATGAACTCAGAATTCTTCATTACGTGTTTTGAGCCAGAGTGTAATTTAGATTTCCTTTAGTGTAATTTTAGCCTAATCATTACCTGTACAGTTATATTAACAGAAAAAGCACATGTAATAATTGTCACAAACATTTCACAATAGTTTCTTTTAAATTATAATAACATATAACTACTTTTGAGTTGAATTACACATAATAACAGCAAGTAAGAACTATGTGACTGTGGCAATCCTGCTGAGAAATGGTATAACTCATCGCACAGGTTTTCTGTATTGGTGTATCACTCACTGCTTGAACTCAAGACCTGAATGCACAGTAGTGTGAAAATCATATTATCTACTCCAGTGACAGGCTATTTATCAACAGCATTCATTCTGCAAGCCTGGTAGCACTACCTACGAAGTTCCAGATTCCAATCTGTAGGGTCATGTGATTGAATCTCAGTCTTGAGCATCTTTCAGACTCTTTTATCTTTGTTGGCTGAGTTTTGGCAGTGCTCAAAGTTTTGAATGCTACATGCCATGGAGAAGGGGGAAAGGAGATCAGGAAGAACAAAAAAAATACTCAAATACTCAACCCACTGCTTTCCGGTTAATTTATTTGCTGCTCTCAGGTTTTGTAAGATGTGTCCCCACCCTAGAAACAATGGGCTCGATTTTACCGGCGGGTTTCGTGTGCGTTTCCAGCGGGGGGGGGGGGGGGGCCGAAAATCCCGATATCCAGGCACGTGACCGGATCGCGCCACGATCCCGCCCACTTCCGGGTTCCCCAATGACGTGCGGGGTTGCGTGCGTAGCCCCCGCTGGTGGGAATCCCGCAGGCAATTAAAGCCAGCGGGATGCCACTTGAGTGTATTTATTTTGCTTGTTCAGGTCATTAACTGACCTGATTAAGGGACTGTATGTGATTTTGGAGAAACATGGGACTGTGTCACACACTGGGGGAAACAGTCCTAGTTGAACTGGACGTGTTGCAGCCGTCAGCCTGTGGCAGCTGCAAAGGTCCATTTGACAGGTGGTGGGGGGGAGACCCTCACCCATTGCAGGAGGCCGCTCTGTCACTTGGGACAAAGTGTGGCCTCCACCACCCCCCTCCGGACGGTCAAAGTGACCAACCTGCACACTCACCCCGGGGTCCGGAGACATGTGCCTACCTTGCGGACCCCCTCAGATGTACATATTGCGGATGGGGGCCGTCGGAGCTGCAGTCATGACCCCCTCGGAGGGCGAACAGCATCACCAGCCTCGCCATCCACGCCGTCCACCTCTGACACGTGGAGCTCCACCACAGAGTGCTGTGACACATCCACCTGTACAGCAGGAGGGAGGGCTACCGCAGAGAGAGACGCGTCGCAGAGGGCACTACCCTCGCCACAGGGTCCACAGACTGAGGCGCAGCTCCCCGGACCTCTCTGAGCAGCAGTGCACACGGAGGCGCAGATTCACTCGACATGTAGTCGTGGACATCTGCAGCCTCTTTCATGCCGAGCTGCTCCTGGCTGGCCCCAGCACCATCTGCTTACCTGTCGCTGCCAAAGTCACCACTGCCCTCCACAACTTCTCCTCCGCATCCTTCCAGGGTGCAGCCGGGTACACCGCCGATGTCTCTCAGTCGTCTGCGCGGAAGAGCCCTGCAATACACCTGCACCTACTCTGCAGTGACACAATGGGTGGCATCAGTGGTGGGTCCTCATAGTGATACCCAGGAGCGGGCATTATTGCACAAAACAGACAGGATTCGCGGAGACATGGCAGTGGTGGTGCCAATATAATGTGTGATGTGAGTTGTTCTGAAATTCAATATAGGTAACACCCATGACAAACCCTCAAACACCCTTGTGCATCCCCTTCATGCTCACGACACGTTTGCCTTACGCTGCCTACTGCACATATGTGATGCATGCCCTGTGGCAGGTTGAGTGAGGCTGGCCGTGAGGGAGATGCACGAGAAAGTGCGTATGGGATAGAGCCATGAGATTATATGAGGATTGGGTTGCGTGTTAGTGGCGGGGTGAGTACTCGCGAGGTGAGTAGGTGCAGGTAAGATGAGGATGGGGTTTGAGTGGGTATGAGGGGTGATGTGACAGAGTGGTGTTGGTGGTGCCGAAGGAGATGTGGGGTGGGGGCAGTGTTGTGGCAGACGGAGTGTAGGGGAAAGACTACGTGTTCTCACTGTGGCTGACCTACTGAGGTCATTGGAGCGCCTCCTGCACTGTATGCAGGTGTGCGATATGTTGGTGGTGCAGGTGACCTCCTCTGCCACCTCGAGCCATGCCTTCTTGGTGGCAGAGGCAGGCTGCTTCCTCCCGCCCGCCGCGTGGAAGAGCCCTGTCCTCCCCCTCCTCCTCACCCCATCTGATGATACCTGGGGTGAGGCATCATTAAACTGGGAGCAGCCTTCCCCCTGGGCTGCTCCATGCTGTAATGTGTTCTATTGGTTGCAGCATCTGTCAGTGGAGGACTACCCCTTTAACTAGAGAGCCTCCAGCTGACAGATCGTACTGCGCATGCGCAGCCCGCCCGACGCGCAGACCAGCAGCGCGGAGCCTGGAGGAGCAGGTAATTGGATCCAATTAGTGGATTGCCTGCTACGATCGCGCGGGCAACCCACTAATTTCACCGAGCGTGTTGACCACGCTCCCGAAACCCAACCCGCCGGAAACCCGCAGGCCTGGTAAAATCGGGCCCAATGGGTTAGTCCTATTCAGAACTAATCACTGAGCATCATTGATCACAGATCACCCAACCTCTCACCATGGTGGGAACAAGCAGCAGTGGAAGACCTAGCAGGGAAAGAATGGGAATTATAAAATGTAAAATATACAATACAAAACTAGGGGGGAAAGGAAGCTGTGAGGAGGATGCAAAGAGGCAGTAAAGGGATATGGACAGGTTAAATGATTGGGCAAGAAGGTGGCAGATAGAGTATAATGTGGGGAAATGTGAAATTATCTAGTTTGGTAGCAAGAATACAAAAGCAGAATATTTTTTCAAAGGTGAAAGACTAGTTGATATTCAGAGGGATTTGAGGATCCTTGTACATGAATCACAGAAAGTTAACATGCAGGTGCAGCAAACAATTAGGAAAACAAATGGTATGTCAGCCTTTATTGCAAGGGGGTTGGAGTATAAGAGTAAGGAAGTATTGCTGCAATTACATAGTGCTCTAGTGCGACCACACCTGGAGCACTGTGTACAGTTTTGGTCTCCTTATCTAAGGAAGGATATACTTGCCTTAGAGGGCGCAACGAAGAATCACTAGATTGATTCCTGGGATGAGAGTGTTGTCCTATGAGGAGAGATTTTGTAGAATGGGCCTATAAAATAAATGCTGGCCTTGCCAGCGATGCCCACATCCCATGAATGAATTTTTAAAAAAATCTCTGCAATTTAGAAGAATGAGAGGTGATCTCATTGAAACATATCAAATTCTTAGAGGGCTTAAAAGTATAAATGCTGAGAGGCTGTTTCCCCTGGCTGGAGAGTCTAGAACTACGATAGTCTCAGGATAAGGGGTCGGCTATTTAGGACTGAAATGAGGAAAAATTTCTTCACTCAGGGGATTGTGAATCTTTGGAATTATCTACCCCAGAGGGCTGTGGATGCTCAGTCGTTGAGTATATTCAAAACAGAGATCGATAGATTTTTGGACACTAAGGGAATCAAAAGATATGGGGATAGGGTAGGAAAATGGAGTTGGGATAGGAGATCAGCCGTGATCTTATTGAATGGCGGAGCAGGCTCGAGGGATCTTATGGCCTACTCTGCTCCTATTCCTTATGTTCTTCTTCACAGTGAGTTTAAAGTTACCTTCTCTTTTTTAAATGTCTTTGTTTATTGCCCATCCAATTTTTATTAATTTTCCTCCCATTTTGGAAATGGGGGGAAGGTGTCACACTACACCATTCTCCAACAAAGGGGATGGTCAACCTACCCATATCTAGGCCTCTGCCAATCATGCTCTTCCGCTAGTCAATTATGGGTATATACATAGTGATTTGCCCATTGGTTATCCTTGTTTCCTTTTTTGCGTGGCATCTGCTCACAGCTTCATCTTAATGGAACTTATTTGATCAGTAACTCACAATGCAGGACACCGCATACGTAATTCTTTTGTTTTACCGTTCTATGATACAATGGAGTGAAGAAGTGTCTTCGACACACCCTACTTTTTATTATGAACAGGCTCTATGGTGAATAGGTAGAGATATAGAAATTATATCCTCTGGTGGGGGAATCTAGAACAAGATGGCACAATCTTAAAATTAGAGTTATACCATTTAGGAGTGAAATCAGGAAGCACTTTTTCATTCAAAGGGTGGCAGAAATCTGGAAGTTGCTTCCCAAAAGGCTGTGGATGTTGGGTCAATTGAAATGTTCAAAACTGAGATTGATAGATTTTTAATAGGTAAGGGTATCAAGGGATATGGATTAAAGACAGGTAAATGGAATTGAGGTACAGATCAGCCATGATCTGGTTGAATGGTGGAATAGCCTCAAGGGGCTGAATGGCCTACTCTTGTTCTTAGGTAATAACTGAGATGAACACATCTGTGTTTTTCCCATTTATTCCTCTGTTTTAGAAATGTGTTCTCGCTTGCAGTTTCTGCATTCATCAATGAACAGGGATCATTTGATAGTCAAAGAGATAAATAAACCAAGAAAAATGTCGCACAAGAACAATGATTTCTTTTCAGCTTGCATATTAAGTACATGATTTGATTGTAGTATTGAAGAAGCACTGTGACACTGGGGCTTTGAGCTACATCAGTAAATCTGACACAACTCCGATGTCTCCGACCCATGTTTAATATCCATTTATCTCCTGATAATGTTCCGTTAAAAATCACCAACTAGCTGACTTGATAGTTTCTCAACTGGCGCAGCAAATAAAAAATGGAATTTTAGAACAATCTGTTCCTTTATTAGTACAATTAAAATGACAACCAAAGACAATTATATTGCTGCTCTTTCACACATTGGAAGGTCTAAGTTTGGCTTTCCAAGTCATTTTACAATAGCTGTCGTTTAACAAGCAGTCAGATTGAAAGGAACTAAAAGGCCAAGTGTGCACACTGAATGTTAATTAACTTGCGTCACCAAGGTTACAAAAGGCTAATAAATTATAAGCATCAAATCATTTGCAAGGGTTATGCAACATAATGGACCTCTTCACACAAGAACAACCCAATTCTCAAATGCTGAATGTTAAACAACTTCTTTCATTGTGTTACAATAAGTTGAGATCCATTTTAACTTATTCCAAATTTCTGATATCATTGTCACACTTCAATCTTTTTAAACAGCATTGGCAAAATTTTCTAAGACCCCGTGCCACCGGCAGGGCCTCCCAGTGAGGACACTGGGTCTTGGACAACATCGCCTTTGGTGTTTGAAAAGATTGAACTGAAACAGGACATCAGAAAGTTGGAATAAGTGCCATAGGCTCTTGGAAAATATGGCAACATTTCTCTTTCAGTAGCTTCCCACAGATAAGCCACTCTGCACCTTGTGATCTGAGAATGTATGTCTGAAGTTGCATAGCCCAGAGCTAGCAATATTCCTATTTAACAGTGTCACCACACGCAGGGACCTGTTTAGTTTTCTCACCAATTTTTCTGTGGATCTAAAAGATGGAAAATATTATCATACACAGGACCCAATTTGTAAAGGCTAAAACGACTGAACAAATTCAATTATCCTTAAAGAACTCAAAAAGTAAAGGGAGAAACATTTATAAGGGATCAATTTATCCTTTTCAAGCTCTACTTTCTTCAGGGAAAATAATCAAGCAAACTAATTCTTCCATCTTCTCCTCCTATTCAAGGCTTTCATACTAGCTCTCATGTTATAGGATGGTCAGCTGTGCTCCAGGCATGACTCTCAATGTTTCTCCGCTGCCAAATCTAAACAATTTTTTATACCATATTTTCCTTTGCTTTACTCCTTCAAAGAACATCAAACAGAATTTAACAACATTAAATTTAGCAGACATTGGACTGATATCTTGTAACATCGGTTTTGCCCCACCTCCAGCTTTCACACGTAACACCCAGTCTTTTTTAATGTCCTAATAATCATAAATAACATTTTAGTCTGCTATTATATTGGGATGAATGCACATAAACCATGTCTGAAGTGATTGCATGGAATGCTAATGAGAAGGTAAATGTACATTGTTTTCAATCCAAGCACCACAGCACCTATTGACAATCTAGTTCACAATAATTAAAAGTAAAAATCTAATCCACACATAGACCAAAAGAGATCCAAGGCTTTAAGCCAGAAGTATCTCTGGACAGCCATTTAACAAAGCAAGTGGAATCCATCTTAGATTCATCTAATATACCAGGTACTTGAGCCTGATAGGACAAAAAAATCTATGTTTGTTACAGTTATAGATATTTTGAAGCCCTTTCACATTCCAGCATTGCTGCCAATGACAGCCTGAGTTTGATGAGAGTGCTGTAATATAAATAGTGCAGTACTGCCATCGCTTCAGGTGGCATTCTACCGCTCGTTGGGAGTCAATAGAAATAGTTTTTAGCATTGTTGGTCTGTATGATACTTCCCTAGCTGGCTGGAAAGTATAACTGCCTGAAATATCAGCCACAATTGCCCTTGCTTAATTGTGCACATGTATAGTTGTTTCAGTGTTGCCACCAGAAATGTAGACTCTGCTACACAGTGTAAATGGGACAGATTCCACAGCACCAACAGCAATGTTTCTACTTGAAGCAGTTTTGTAATACAGAGGGGATATCAAATACCTAACTTGGTGTTTGGAACTTTTTACTGCAATCAAATTATGTATTCATTGAAGTCACAATTATGATGCGTTATACTTATATCCTAATGCCTCAATATTTCTTTTCCAACAGTCATGCATGGACCAGCTATAACCCCTATAGTGCACTTACTTTACAGCAATTGTCCAGCCGCAGGGAATGTCCAACAGACAGAAAAAAAAGTCACGAATCATGACTTTCAAACAACTGTGCATGTGCAAGATAGTTAATTGGTTGTTACTTTTGTGCCTTGGAATGTACAATGCAATATAAATTGTGCAGATTCAAAAGTTAAGGATATTGTGGAATGGATTTTGATAGTGGTTCTATAATACAAATGCACCATTCTATAACAAATGGCCCTTTTAATTCAACACACTTAGGGAAAACAGCTACAAATTAATATCCAGCTGTTATTGTTTGTTCACAGGTCATCCTAGATATTTCAACCAGCTTTCAACAGGATTAGATATGGTTGGCCTTGCTGCTGATTGGCTTACCTCCACTGCTAATACTAACATGTAAGTAAGTGTACGTTTGCTGCTGCTGTGCATTGTATAAAGTGCCTTTGCTTTATATCCAGGATCAGTGATTAATTTTACACTTCCTCAATATGTGAGAAAGCAGAATTCATTTGTTCTTTGCAACTTGTATTCCCTGTGAAATGATTTACATTATAATATGAAAAAAAAGTGGATGGTGGGTGAGGACCAGAACAGCCTCCACTCTGATGCTTGTCCTTCATTGAATACTTCGCCAACAATCAAAGCCTGTGCACACCCGTGCATAATGGCTGCCTGCACCCATGGAGCCATGCCCAAATAAGAGTGACTATCTTCAAGAGAGGAAGCGATTTTTATTTTAAAGCATTACTTACATTGGACTCTCACTGTTTAGTTTATGAAAGAATACATGGCTCCTGTGTTTTGAATTTGTTCAGAAAGGACCCGTTAGTTATTGATTATACTCTGAGCTGCCCATGTGTGTATTGGTGTTACACTGCATGAACCTTTATGTGACAAGTTCATCCTTACAGCAGCATTATCATCACCAAAATTGCTTGCAAACTTTTTCCTATCGGAGTATAGTGAAGACACAGGAGAACTGATCATTTTATCTCACTGACATCATGTGCAAGTGATGCAGTGCAACCTTTGACATGATCTGCATTATTGTATTGTGTGTTTGTAAGTGACTGAAAAAGGGTTGCAAAACACTAAACAAAGTTTAAATTGAGTGGGTTTTTGTGTGTGTGCCTGCATGTGTGAGTGAGTAAAAAGGTCAATTTCAAGTATGATAGATTGTACTGATTATGCACCTGTAGCAGCTTTTGTTTATATTCAAATTATAAATGACCTATGACTAACTTGTACTGTTGGGATTGACTTGTACTGATATAGCATTTTTAATGTAGAAAAATTTCCCAAGGTGTAAGGGGAAAAAATGGATGCTGAGGCAATGTAAGAGATCTTTGGAAAGGTTACCAAAAGATTGCTCAAAGAGATAGAATTTAATTTGTCTTGACAGAAGAGAAGCAGAGGTTTTGGAAAGGAATTCCAGAGTGTGGAGCTTAAGGATTGGAAGTTACAATCACCAATAGCCAGGGGGATGCACAGGAGGCCATTATCAAAGGAAAGGAAAGTTTGGAGTTTGGAGTGCTGAAGGAGGTTACAGATAGGGAGGGGTAAGGCCATGGAGGGACTTAAATACAAGGACGAGATTTTAAAATTTCATGCATTGGGGGGACCAGCAGCCATTGTAGGATGGAGGGTGGAGGATGGGAAACCAGCCAAAAGAGCATTGCAGTAATCGAAACCGGAGATGACAAAGGCATGGATGAGGGTTTCAGTGGCAGATGGGCTGAAGTAGGGGCAGAGGTGAGCAATATTATGGAGGTGGAAGTAGGCAGTCTTTATGATGGAGAGGATATAGGGTCAGAAGCTCAGTTCGGGGTCAAGTAGGAGATTTGGTTCAGCCTGATATAGTGGTTGTGGAGGGGGATGGAGTCAGTGGCAAAGCACGGTGGTAGGGATTGAAGACATTAGCTTTAGTCTTCCCAATGTTTAGCTGAAGGGAGTTACAGCTATTCTAAGACTGGACGTTGGAGAGGCAATCTGACAGCACAGAGGCAGTGGAAGGGTCAAGAGAGATAGAAAGGTAGAGCTGGGCATCATTAGTATGCATTAGGAAGCTGAGCCCATGTCTGCGGATGATATCACCAAGGGACAGCGTGTATATGAGGAAGAGGAAGGGTGAAGAATAATTATCAAAGAACAACAGATTGTGATTAGCCTGGGCAGTATTATTTCTTATGTTGCATTATCATTCTTGTAACTTGATTGCAAAACTACTGCTGTAGATATCTCCTGACCACTACTGCTTGCAGACATACACACATCATACCCATGCATCCACACCCAGATACACTGACATGCAAACACCCATGAATGCACAAGCATGCATACACATCACAAATTAATGCATGAACATGAATATTAACACATGGGCACACACACATCACACACACATCTAAGCATGCTCACTTCCACTCATGCACACGCAAGCATATATGCACAAGCATGTGCACTGCATCCATGCACACAATACTAATTGCACGCTCATGCATGTATAGTTCATATACACACAAACACAAACAAATGCATTCAAACACACCAATGCGCTCACAGACATATGCATGCACACACATATTTATTCTTTTTTGTTTATTATTTTTTCTCTCAGTTACACATGTATTTATTACACTAATGGATTAGACCTCACCAAACTGCTAAGCTTGCAGGCAATTAAAATAAACTGCATAATGCACAATATTGTTCACTTCAGATTAGTGTTGGTTTCAAATGGGCCAATGATTGATAGGATTGGGTAGAGTTAAATTTTACTTGCCACCTCTTTGACAGGAAGGACAACATACACACTTTAGAGAGATGGGCAGAGAGGTGTGTCAAAGCTGTTACTGGGAGATAAACAAAAATAACAATGAACTAACTGCAGCATCCACAGGTCATGGAATATAACAGGAGGTGTAATGTTAGCTTGTGAGAGTCAGTCAGATAAGATATTTTGATTAAATGATTCTGGTGTTTTCCTTTGCAGTCTGTTTAATGCTAATGATGGCAGTTCTGTTAAGTATGATTGACACCTTTAAATGCCCTTACCTTTCTGATCAATTCATTCTAAGTAAGCCATAATATTAAAAGCCTTTCCTATTATGATTAAGTTGTATGCATATGTGCTCTTGTTTGCTGATGATCATGATTATTGATTTTAATGCAATTTATTCATTCAGGATGGTCTGATAATTGTTATGGGAAGAAGTCCTCATTATCCTTTTCTTAACAGAACATGTGCTGCATTTATATTATTTCACTGCCACCATTGGCAACCCCACCTCAAGCAGCTGCACTGTAATAGAATCATAGAATATTGCACATTGAAACAGGCCATTTGGACCGTCAAGTTTGTACTGCCGAGATAGTTTGGCTGCAGAGATAGTGGATGCATTGGTTATGATCTTCCAAAATTCCCTAGATTCTAGAATGGTCCCAGCGGATTGGAAGGTAGCAAATGTAACCTCGCTATTCAAAAAAGGAGTTTGAATAGCTCCTTTCAAACTACAGGGAACTACAGGCCAGATGGCCTGACATCAGTAGTAGGGAAAATGCTAGAATCTATTATTAAAGACATAGTAACAGGGCACTTAGAACATCATAATATGATTAGGCAGAGTCAACGTGGTTTTATGAAAGGAAAATTGTGGTTGACGAATTTATTAGAGTTTTTTGAGGATGTAACTAGCAGGGTAGATAAAGGGGAACCAATGGATGTAGTATATTTGGATTTTCAAAAGACATTCGATAAGGTGCCACATAAAAGGTTGTTACACAAGATAAAGACTCATGGGGTTGGGAGTAACATATTAGCATGGATAGAGGATTGGTTAACGGACAGAAAACAGAGAGTGGTGATAAACGGGTCATTTTCAGGTTGGCAGGCTGTAACTAGTGGGGTACCGCAAAGATCGGTGCTTGGGCCTCAGCTATTTACAATCTATAGTAATGACTTGGATGAAGGGACCGAGTGTAATGTATCCAAGTTTGCTGACGATACAAAGCTAGGTGGGAAAGTAAGCTGTGCGGAGGACACAAAGAGTCTGCAAAGGGATATAGACAGGTTAAGTGAGTGGGCAAGAAGGTGGCAGACGGAGTGTAATGTTGGGAAATGTGGGGTTATTCACTTTGGTAGGAAGAATAGAAAAACAGAATTTTTTTAAATGGTGAGAAACTATTAAATGGAGGTGCCCAGAGAGACTTGGGTGTCCTGGTACAAGAAACACAAAAAGTTAGCTTGCAAGTTCAGCAAGCAATTAGGAAGGCAAATGGCATGTTGGCCTTTACTGCAAGGGGGTTGGAGTACAAGAGTAAGGAAGTCTTACTACAATGGTACAGGGCTTTGGTGAGACCTCACCTGGAGTACTGCGTACAGTTTTGGTCTCCTTATCTAAGGAAGGATATACTTGCAACAAAGGTTCAGTAGATTAATTCCTGGGATAAGAGAGTTGTCCTATGAGGAGAGGTTGAGTAGAATGGGCCTATTCTCTCTGGAGTTTAGAAGAATGAGAGGTGATCATATTGAAACATATATGATTCTGAGGGGGCTTGACAGGGTAGAGACTGAAAGGTTGTTTCCCCTGGCTGGAGACTATAGAATTAGAGGGCATAGTCGCAGGATTATATATCGCCGTTCCTTCATCGTCGCTGGGTCAAAATCCTGGAACTCCCTACCTAACAGCACTGTGGGAGAACCTCCACCACACAGACTGCAGCGGTTCAAGAAGGTGGCTCATCACCACCTTCTCAAGGGCAATTAGAGATGGGCAATAAATGCTGGCCTTGCCAGCGACGCCCACATCCCATGAACGAATTAAAAAAAAGGATATGGGGTCAGCCATTTAAGACTAAGATGGAGGAGGCATGTCATCACTCCGCGGGTTGTGAATCTTTGGAATTTTCTACCCCAGAGGGCTGTGGATGCTGAGTCGTTGAATATATTTGAGGCTGAGATAGATACATTTTTGAACTCTAGGGGAATTAGGGGATATGGGGATCAGGCAGGAAAGTGGAGTTGAGGTTGAAGATCAGCCATGATCTGATTGAATGGCGGAGCAGGCTCGAGGGGCCGTATGGTCTACTCCCGCTCCTATTTCTTATGTTTTTATACTAGCGTTTTCCCCGATGAGCCAACTTGTCTAATCCCACTTTCCTGATCTCTCCCTTTAATATTCACAATATCACAAGATACTTAGGGATGGTGAAGGCCATTCGGCCCATCTAACTACATCATTCAGAAAGGCCCTACAATCCCCCACATTTCTGCATCAAATTGTTTCTTAAAGGATTCCAAGGTTTTCACTTCCACTAATCCATTTAAAAATTCAATTAGAAGTCCATTGCAAGTGTGAAGAAGAACTTCCTGATCTGTCCTAAATTTACCTTTTATCATTTTGAACCTGTTTCCCTTATCCTACTCTCACCAATTAACTTAAGATAGTATTTTGGATTTACCTTTTCCTTTAAACCACTTCCTTTGAATTTTCTTTATTTGTTCTGTTTTTTTCACGGAATCCTATGGTTGGTCAAGCATGACCTTCCCTCTAGAAATGTGTGCACACTGCCCCTAAATAACTCTAATTTCATCCTTTACTACAGACTCTAGGGAGTGATTATCCGTCTTGGGCGATGGTGCAAATGGGCGGGATGGCATGTACTGCCTGTCATACTCCTTGCTCGATATTTAGTTCCAGTGAAGTCAATGGAACAGAATATCAAGTGGGCGAATAACAGGCGACCCATGCATACCGCCCTTTTGATAAATTTCTACCCCTAGTAATTTACCAACAACTGACGTAAAACTAACGAGCCTACAATTTCCTGGCTGATTGCTGCCTCATTTTATGAAGTGTGTCGTCATACTTGGACCGTCCAGTTCCCTGGCACAATTTTCTTTTCAACAGAACTTTGGAAAATGGTAGAACCTCCATTATTTCTTCCCTAGCTTCAGTCAGCATCCTTAGATGTAAACCACCAGGTCCTGGTGATTTGTCCAGCTGAAGTTTGAGTAACTTCTTAGGCAACATTTCTCTTTGAAAAGTAACCTCCATTACCTGTTCTACGTAACCTAGTCTCTCTGTTCACCTGTGGAATCCTAGCTTCAAAACACTCCTTTACTGCAATGTACTTGCTTTATGTCCTTTTTATCTCCCATTTAAATATTACCTATTGCAGATCTACAATTCTGTTTGCCAGTTTTCCCTTGCAATCAATCTGGGCAAAGTTCTTTCTCATCTTGCTATAATTAGTTTTTTTTAAAGTTAAGTAACCTTTGTCTTTTACTTTTCTTTTTCCTTTTCTCTTCTTACATTGAGCCAATAGTATATATCATGCTCACTGCATCCCAAATAATCCCCTACTTCTATGTCACCTATTTGCTCTACTTCATTACCCAGATCCATGTTGGAGTAGCACTAATGCTGCATGGATCCCCAACTCAATAAGTGATTTCTTCTCATGCATTGAAGGCAAAGAGTCACTGGCAGCAAACGTAAACAACTGCCAGTCCGAACACTATGGGCCCCCATTTTATTCTGGCCCTGGACTGGCTCTCACAGCAGTTTTCACCTTACTGGACTGTGCGGACTTCCTCCTGCTATCGAGAAAGGACTGTGCACATAAAATTACTTTAAAAAACTTTTAAGCACCATGCAGTTGTTTCAGCTTTGGTGCCAGTGCTCTGAATTCCACACTGCCTTGTGAAGAGCACCATTACCTTTCAAGCCATAGCTAGTAGGCCCACAATAAAAAAAAAGCAGGACATTGTTGGATGAATTTAGTTTCAGGGCTCCTTATCCCCAAACATATTGCATGTGGCTATACATTTAAGACACAAGGAATTGCAGTCCACCAATTAGGAACAATCAGATTTGTTAAACAGACATTTGTTTCAACCACAGGAGGGATCTGTGCGCATTTTCAGTCACTTTGTATGCAAAGAAAGTATTCTATTAATAGTTTATTCAAGCCATTAGACACATACGTTATGTAAATTGGACAGCGCAACTGAAAAATTCTGTTGCTGCTTTTCTCCCAATTTCAAGGTGACATAGAACGTGAATGTATCAAGACATTGTTTCCTTAAACTGTAATGTTACCCAGGGCACCAATTATAGTACCCCACCTATTGCGTCGGCTAACATCAGATAATCTGTCATAGACAAGAAATCAAACCTGAGGCTTCCCAGTCTTTATAAGCTCAGTACCACAACAGACAATGCATCCATGTATGTTTATCGCTTACAGTTCACAGGTTTTAAGATATTTTCTCTGCTGGTTAGATCCTTTTGTGTCTCACACCAATTCCTGACTGAGAGTTGGCTCTGTACCTCCAATTGATGGAACTACCATTGGATGCGGTATAATGTATGCCCATGCTATGGGCAGGAGGATGCTGGCAGTGCACTCACAGAGTTTGGTGAATTGTGCTGTTCATTTATGCTGCTTGTGGAGAGTCCTGGGGCTCGATTTTACCAGCGGGTTTCGTGTGCGTTTCCAGCGGGGGGGCCCCGAAAATCCCGATATCCTGTCACGTGACCGGATCGCGCCACGATCCCGCCCATTTCCGGGTTCGCCGATGACGTGCGGGGGTGCGTGCGCAGCCCCCGCTGGTGGGAATCCCGCAGGCAATTAAAGCCAGCGGGATGCCACTTGAGTGCATTTATTTTGCTTGTTCAGGTCATTAACTGACCTGATTAAGGGACTGTGTGTGATTTTGGAGAAACATGGGACTGTTTCACACACTGGGGGAAACAGTCCGAGTTGAACTGGACGTGTTGCAGCCGTCAGCCTGTGGCAGCTGCAAAGGTCCATTTGACAGGTGTGGGGGGGGAGACCCTGACCCATTGCAGGAGGCCGCTCTGTCACTTGGGACAAAGTGTGGCCTCCACCACCCCCCTCCTGACGGTCAAAGTCACCAACCTGCACACTCACCCCGGGGTCCGGAGACATGTGCCTACCTTGCGGACCCCCTCAGATGTACATATTGCGGATGGGGGCCGCCGTAGCTGCAGTCATGACCTCCTCGGAGGGCGCACAACATCGCCAGCCTCGCCGTCCACCTCTGACACGTGGAGCTCCACAACAGAGTGCTGTGACACATCCACCTGTACAGCAGGAGGGAGGGCTACCGCAGAGAGAGACGCGTCGCAGAGGGCACTACCCTCGCCACAGGGTCCACAGACCGAGGCGCAGCTCCCCGGACCTCTCTGAGCAGCAGTGCACACGGAGGCGCAGATTCACTCGACATGTAGTCATGGACATCTGCAGCCTCTTTCATGCCGAGCTGCTCCTGGCTGGCCCCAGCACCATCTGCTTACCTGTCGCTGCCAAAGTCACCACTGCCCTCCACAACTTCTCCTCCGCATCCTTCCAGGGTGCAGCCGGATACACCGCCGATGTCTCTCAGTCGTCTGCGCGGAAGAGCCCTGCAAATACACCTGCACCTACTCTGCAGTAACACAATGGGTGGCATCAGTGGTGGGTCCTCATAGTGATACCCAGGAGCGGGCATTATTGCACAAAACAGACAGGATTCACGGAGACATGGCAGTGGTGGTGCCAATATAATGTGTGATGTGAGTTGTTCTGAAATTCAATATAGGTAACACACATGACAAACCCTCAAACACCCTTGTGCATCCCCTTCATGCTCACGACACATTTGCCTTACACTTCCTACTGCACACATGTGATGCATGCCCTGTGGCTGCAGCACAGGTGGTGGCAGGTTGAGTGAGGCTGGCCGTGAGGGAGATGCACGAGAGGGTGCGTATGGGATAGAGCCATGAGATTGTATGAGGATTGGGTTGCGTGTTAGTGGCGGGGTGAGTACTCGCGAGGTGAGTAGGTGCAGGTAAGATGAGGATGGGGTTTGAGTGGGTATGAGGGGTGATGTGACAGAGTGGTGTTGGCGGTGCCGAAGGAGATGTGGGGTGGGGGCAGTGTTGTGGCAGACGGAGTGTAGGGGAAAGATTACGTGTTCTCACTGTGGCTGACCTACTGCGGTCATTGGAGCGCCTCCTGCACTGTATGCAGGTGGGCGATATGTTGGTGGTGCAGGTGACCTCCTCTGCCACCTCGAGCCAGGCCTTCTTGGTGGCAGAGGCAGGCCGCTTCCTCCCGCCCGCCGGGTGGAAGAGCTCTGTCCTCCCCCTCCTCCTCACCCCATCTGATGATACCTGGGGTGAGGCATCATTAAACTGGGAGCAGCCTTCCCCCTGGGCTGCTCCATGCTGTAATATGTTCTATTGGTTGCAGCATCTGTCAGTGGAGGACTGCCCCTTTAACTAGAGAGCCTCCAGCTGACAGATCGTACTGCGCATGCGCAGCCCGCCCGACGCGCAGACCAGCAGCGCGGAGCCCGGAAGAGCAGGTAAGTGGATCCAATTAGTGTGTTGCCTGCTACGATCGCGCGGGCAACCCACTAATTTCACCGAGCGTGTTGACCACGCTCCCGAAACCCAACCCGCCGGAAACCCGCAGGCCTGGTAAAATCGGGCCCCTGGTACCTGCTCGCCACCCAATGAGGGCTTAAGCCAGCACTTGTCTGCGCCTAATGACCAACTCATGATTATCTTTCTGGGGGAGGAGAAGTTAATGCGGTCTCTTTGACGTCGTGGTGGTTCCAAGATGGCAATGCATATTCAGAATGATGTCAATCCTTTGTGGAAGATTTGATAATTCGATATATGAACCAAGAAATTCTGCAGTATTCCAGGACACTATAGACGATTGACCAGCTATCTTGGCTCATTGGTGGATCTTTCACTGCTGGTGAAATTATTCCTACTTGCATCAGATAACCCTGAAAGTGATGTTCTGAAAGTTAGGGACTTTTGCCCACCAAGCAGCAGAACCTCACCAGTGTTTTGCATGCTGGGTTGCTGCAATGTTTTAGCGGGTTAATTCCAGCATTTATTCTGTGCACACCATTACCATTACCACCACCACTACTAATACTAATGCTGCTACTACTACTACTATTACTACTACTGCTTCTACTACTATTATTACTACAACTTGCATTTATATAGTGTCTCTAATGTAGAAAAACGTCGCAAGGCACCTCAATGGAGGTCTCTAAGCCTTGGCTCTACTGACCTGTGCCTAAGTTCTTTGGACTTGGTAATTAGACTGTGTCCCTATGGGGAGAGAGAATGCACTCTGGAGCAGGCAAACAAAAATCTCCCTATGTGGATTTCTCAGTAACTTAGTTTGGAATCTTTTAACAGGTTGATGGGTTTCCCTACATCACCCTATGGGTGACTTAAAAAAAAGTCAGTAAGATTAAGTAATTTAGTTGAATATAATAGTAAATTTAAACTAATAAAAGGGATGGGGAGGGTTCAGGTAAGGATAATTTTATGATTCTAAAAAGAAAAGCCAAGGCTGAAAAGCAGAGTAGCGATTTGGGTAAAAACAAGCAGAGTGCGTCAGGAAGGGACAGAGAGTTTAACAAAGGTAATAGGGCATTAGTGACTAATGTCACATCAGGGAAAAAAGTAAAAAGTTAAAATTAAAGGCGTTGTATCTGAATGCATGAAGCATTCATAACAAGATAGATGAATTAATGGCACAAATAGAGATAAATGGGTTTGATCTAGTAACCGTTACTGAGACGTGGTTGCACGGTGACCAAGGTTGGGAACTAAATATTCCTGGATACTTGACTTTTAGAAAAGATAGGCAAAATGGAAAAGGAGGGAGGACAGCCGTGATAATAAAGTATGAGGTAAAGGCAGCAGTGAGAGAGGATTTTAGCTTAGAAAATCAGGATGTAGAATCAGTATGGGTGGAGCTAAGAAATAACAAGGGGCAGAAAACACTGTTGAGAGTAGTTTACAGGCCCCCTGACAGTATTTATAGTGTTGGACAGAGTATAAATCAGGAAATTAGAGGAGCATGTAACAAGCTTAATGCAATAATCATGGGGCACTATAATCTTCATATAGACTAAGTAAACCAAATAGGGAGAAGTAGTTTGGAGGACGAGTTCATGGAACGCATCTAAAACAGTTTTCTAGAACAATATGTCGAGGAACTAACCAGGGATCATGCTATTTTAGATCTAGTATTCTGCAATGAGACAGGATGAATTAGTGATCTTATAATAATGGATCCTCTGGGGAAGAGTGATCATAATACGACAGAATTTCATATTGAGTTTGCGAGTGATGTAGTTAAGTCCGAAACTGGGGTCTTAAATTTAAACAATGCCAATTATGTAGATATGAGGGGCGAGTTGGCTAAGGTAGATTGGGAAATTAGATTAAAAGATATGACAGTAGATAAGCAATGGTGAACATTTAAAGAAATGATACATAATTCCTAGCGAATATACATACCCTTGAGGAATAAAAACTCCACAGGAAAAATGATCCAACCGTGGCTAACTAGAGAAGTGAAGGAAAGTATCAGATTAAAAGAGGCTTACAATGTTGCCAAAAAAGTGTAGTAAGCCTGAGGATTGGGAGGGTTTCAGAAATCAGCAAAGGGTAACCAAGAAATTGATGAAGAGAAAATTGAGTATGAGAGTAAATGAGCAAAAAATATAGAAACAGATTGTAAGAGCTTCTACAAGTATATAAAAAGGAAGAGATTAGCAAAAATAAACATGAGTCCCTTAGAGGCAGAGACAGGAGAAATTATTATGGGGAATAAGGAAATGGCAGAAATGTTGAACAAATATTTTAAATCTGTCTTCACAGTAGAAGACACAAAAAAATACCAGAAATAGTGGGGAGCCTAGGGTCTAATGAGAGGGAGGAACTTAAAGTAATTAAGATTAGTAAAGAAAAAGTTTTAGAAAAATGAATGGGACTAAATGCTGACAAATTCCCTGGACCTGATGGCCTACATCCTAGGGTTTTAAAAGAGGTGACTGTAGAGATAGTAATGCACTGGTTTTGATCTTCCAGAATTCCCTAGATTCTAGAACGGTCCCGATGGATTGGAACGTAGCAAATGTAATGCCACAATTCAAAAAAGGAGGAAGGGAGAAATCAGGGAACTATAGGCCAGTTAGCCTGACATCAGTAGTAGGGAAAATGCTAGAATCTATCATTAAGGACATAGTAACAGGGCACTTTGAAAATCATAATATGATTAGGCAGAGTCAACATGGTTTTATGGAAGGGAAATCATGTTTGACAAATCTGTTAGAGTTTTTTGAGGGTGTAACTAGCAGGATTGATAAGGGGGAACCAGTGGATGTAGTATATTTGGATTTTCAAAAGGCATTTGATAAGGTGCCACACAAGAGGTTGTTACACAAGATTAGGGCTCATGGGGGTAATATATTAGCATAGATTGAAGATCAGTTAACGGACAGAAAACAGAGAGTAGGAATAAACGGGCCATTTTCGGGTGTTCAGGGCACAATTTCAATATTTGCAGATGACACAAAACTTTTAAGTTTCGGGTTGGCAGGTTGTAACTAGTGGAGTACCACAGGGATTGGTGCTTGGGCAATTGCTGCAATTGTAGAGGGCTTTGGTGAGACCACAACTGGAGTACTGTATGCAGTTTTAGTCTCTTTACCCAAAGAGGGATATACTTGCCTTAGCGGCGGTACAACACGTTCTCGGATGAGAGGGTTGTCCTATGAGGAAAGATTGAGTAGAATGGGCCAATAGAGAGAGTATGAGAATAGACTGGCAACTAACATAAAAGGGAATCCAAAAGCCTTCTATAGGCATATAAATAGTAAACGTGTTGTAAGAGGAGGGGTGGAGCTGATTAGGGACCAAAAAGGAGATCTACGCATGGAGGCAGAGGGCATGGCTAAGGTACTAAATGAGTACTTTGCATCTGTCTTTACCAAGGAAGAAGATGCTGCCAATGTCAAAGTAAAAGAGGAGGTAGTTGAGATACTGGATGGGCTAAAAATTAATAAAGAGGAGGTACTAGAAAGGCTGGTTGTACTTAAGTAGATAAGTCACCAGGTCCGGGTGTGATGCATCCTGGGTTGCTGAGGAAGCAAGGGTGGAAATTGCGGAGGTATTGGCCATAATCTTCCAATCGTCCTTACATACAGGGGTGGTGCCAGAGGACTGGAGAATTACAAATGTTACACCCTTGTTCAAAAAAGGGTGTAAGGATAAACCCAGCAACTATAGGGCATTCAGTTTAACCTCGGTGGTGGGAAACTTTTAGAAACGATAATCTGGGTCAAAATTAACAGTCACTTAGACAAGTATGGATTAATTAATGAAAGCCAGCACAGATTTGTTAAACGCAAATCGTGTTTAACTAACTTGATTGAATTTTTTGATGAGATAACAGAGAGGGTTGATGAGGGCAATGTGGTTGATGTGGTGTATATGGACTTCCAAAAGGCATATGATAAAGTGCCACATAATAGGCTTGTCAGCAAAGTTGAAGCCCATGGAATAAAAGGGGCAGTGGTAGCATGGGTGCAAAATTGCACATTAAGTATCAGGAAACAGAGAGTAGTGATGAACGGTAGTTTTTGGACTGGAGGGAGGTGTACAGTGGTGTTCCCCAGGGGTCAGTATTAGGACCACTGCTTTTCTTGATATATATATTAATGACTTGGACTTGGGTGTTCAGGGCATAATTTCAATATTTGCAGATGACAAAACGTTTAAGTGTAGTGAACAGTGAGGAGGATAGTGATCAACTTCAAAAGGACATGGACAAGCTGGTGGAATGGGCAGACACGTGGCAGATGAAATTTAATGCAGAGAAGTGCAAAGTGATATGTTTTGGTAGGAAGAACAAGCAATATTATCTAAAAGGTACAATTCTAAAGGGGGTGCAGGAAGAGAGAGATCTGGGGGTATATGTGCACAAACTGCTGAAGGTGGCAGGCAGGTTGAGAAAGCGGTTAAAAAAGCATTTGGGATCCTGGGCTTTATAAATAGAGGCATAGAGTACAGAAGCAAGGAAGTTATTTTGAACCTTTATAGAACACTGGTTCGGCCACAACTTGAGTATTGTATCCAATTCTGGGCCCCACACTTCAGGAAGGATGTGAAGGCCTCGGAGAGGGTGCATAAAAGATGTACTAGAATGGTTCCAGGGATGAGGGACTTCAGTTACATATATAGCTGGAGTTGTTCTCCTTAGAGCAGAGAAGGTTGAGAGGAGATTTTGATAGAGGTGTTCAAAATCATGAGGGATCTAGACAGAGGAGATAGGGAGAAACTGTTCCCATTGGTAGTAGGGTCGAGAACCAGAGGACACAGATTTAAGTTAATTGCCAAAAGAACCAAAGGCGACATGAGGAAAAGCTTTTTTACGCAGCGAGTGGTTATGATCTCAAATGCACTGCCTGAAAGGGTGGTGGAGGCGGATACAATCGTGACTATCAAAAGGGAATTGGATAAGTACTTGAAGGGAAAAAATTTGCAGGGCTACCGTGAAAGGGTGGGGGAGTGGGACTAGCTGGATTGCTCTTGCAGAGAACCAGCACAGGCTCGATGGGCTGAATGGCCTCCTTCTATGCTGTAACCATACTATGATTCTATACTCTCTGGAGTTTAGAAGAATAAGAGGTGATCTCATTGAAACATATAAGATTCTGTGAGGGCTTGACAAGGTAGGTGCTGAGAGGTTGTTTCCCCTGGCTGGAGAGACTAGAACTAGAGGACATAGACTTAGGATGAGAGTTTGGACATTTAGGACTGAGATGAGGAGGAATTTCTTCACTCAGAGGGTCGTGAATATTTGGAATTCTGTGCCCCAGACTGCTAATGATGCTCAGTCGTTGAGTATATTCAAGGCTAAGATAGATAGATTTTTGGACTGTAAGGGAATCAAGGGATATGGGGATCAGGCAGGAAAGTGGAGTTGAGGTCGAAGATCGGCCATGATCTTATTGAATGGCAGAGTAGGCTCGAGGGGCCGTATGACCTACCTCTGCTCCTATTTCTTATGTTCTTATGTTCTTAACTTTTGTGGCCTCTTCATCTTCCCAGTGAGTTCTGACTGGCATTTGCCTGGCGTAAAAGCCAAGGCGGCTTCCCCACTCAGGCCCAAGTTAAAATTGCAGTCAAGGCCCAATGATATCATCAGACCGAATCTGCATATTTAAAGAAGGACCCCAGCAATTTTAGGTGGTGGCTCAGATGCCCATGTCTCTCCGCTTTTTAAGAAAGGAGGGAGAAGGAAACCAGGGAATTATAGACCAGTTAGCCTAACATCTGTTGTGGGGAAAATGCTGGAGTCTATAATTAAGGATAGGGTGACTGAACACCTCAAGAATTTTCAGTTAATCAGAGAGAGTCAGCATGGATTTGTGAAAGGTAGGTCGTGCCTGACAAACCAGATTGAATTTTTTGAAGAGGTGACTGAAGTAGTGGACAGGGGAATGTCAATGGATGTTATTTATATGGACTTCCAGAAGGCATTTGATAAAGTCCCACATAAGAGACTGTTAGCTAAGATAGAAGCCCATGGAATCGAGGGAAAAGTACGGACTTGGTTAGGAAGTTGGCTGAGCGAAAGGCGACAGAGAGTAGGGATAATGGGTAGGTACTCACATTGGCAGGATGTGACTAGTGGAGTCCCGCAGGGATCTGTCTTGGGGCCTCAATTATTCACAATATTTATTAACGACTTGGATGAAGGCATAGAAAGTCTCATATCTAAGTTTGCCGATGACACAAAGATTGGTGGCATTGTAAGCAGTGTAGATGAAAACATAAAATTACAAAGGGATATTGATAGATTAGGTGAATGGGCAAAACTGTGGCAAATGGAATTCAATGTAGGCAAATGTGAGGTCATCCACTTTGGATCAAAAAAGGATAGCTGGGTACTTTCTAAATGGTAAAAAGTTAAAAACAGTGGATGTCCAAAGGGACCTAGGGGTTCAGGCACATAGATCTTTGAAGTGTCATGAACAAGTGCAGAAAATAATCAATAAGGCTAATGGAATGCTGGCCTTTATATCTAGAGGACTAGAGTGCAAGGGGGCAGAAGTTATGCTGCAGCTATACAAAACCCTGGTTAGACCGCACCTGGAGTACTGTGAGCAGTTCTGGGCACCGCACCTTCGGAAGGACATATTGGCCTTGGAGGGAGTGCAGCGTAGGTTTACTAGAATGATACCCGGACTTCAAGGGTTAAGTTATGAGGAGAGATTACACAAATTGGGGTTGTATTCTCTAAAGTTTAGAAGGTTAAGGGGTGATCTGATCGAAGTTTATAAGATATTAAGGGGAACAGATAGGGTGGATAGAGAGGAACTATTTCCGTTGGGGATTCTAGGAGTAGGGGGCACAGTCTGAACATTACAGCCAGACCTTTCAGGAGTGAGATTAGAAAACATTTCTACACACAAAGGGTGGTAGAAGTTTGGAACTCTCTTTCGCAAACGGCAATTGATACTAGCTCAATTGCTGAATTTAAATCTGAGATAGATAGCTTTTTGGCAACCAAAGATATTAAGGGATATGGGCCAAAGGCAGTATATGGAGTTAGATCACAGATCAGCTATGATCTTATCAAATGGCGGAGCAGGCATGAGGGGCTGAATGGCCTACACCTGTTCCTGTTCCTATGTTCCCATCCAGAAGCCTGAATGAAAATTGTGATTTTCATTCAGTTAAAAGTGGGACCCAGGCAGTTTTTTGTCAGGTAAGTAACCCGGTGCATTCAACTTCCCATCTGCCTGGTTTCCGCCAGGTAGGGAGGGTCGAAATCGCTCCCATTTTGTTTGATTTATAGTTAACTGGAACTGTGGTTTAGATAAGTCATGTTAATAAAGGAGAAACGGCTCGCATCTCAACCAGACAAGGTTAGAGAACCTAGCTACTAATGTAGGATTGAGGCTCATTGAAGCTCGATATGAGAGGGGAGGGACTAAGTCTTTAAATATAGAAAAGCAGAGTTTGGAGGGTTTTCATGAGGAACTTAGAATTATAATAAGGAAAAGTAAATATATGCAACGTACAAGAGATTAAAATCGCACTCCACGATGTTAGTAGCAAATGTTAATGTATTCATATGAAATTCTTTTGCCCACTTGTTTAACAAAGGCTTTAACCCCTTTATTTTAATTAACTGGGAAAGATCGCTGTTGCAGAAAAATGGAACACTTTGAAAACTAAAATAATGGGATGGAAGATAAGTACATGTATCCAAGAAAAATGGTGCTTAAGATGGTGCAACCTTATTAAAGTGGGTAAAATATTAAATACAGATAAGATAAATACAATATCTACACTTCTGAAACTGTCCATAACTTGCTCAGTCTTTAAGTACTCTTGAGTACTGCAGTTCAGTCTCACTCCAATAGAATGATGTGCTTTTCACCTGTGATTTTTCTTTCTAAAAGTTATACAAATTGAATGTCGATTTCCCTGAGTTGTCCACTAATAGAATTCAATTCCAAGTTTCTTTCAAGCGCCGTGACCTTGGAAAGGCACATTGATCCCCCTTGTGACTGAAATAACTATTTAAACAAGATATTTTTCCCTATATATTTTCCAACAATGAGATGTTAGAGATTATTTCCCTCTAATTTTGAGCTGCTGACATCCAGATGCCTCTTGCGTGTTGCACGTGATGACACGCACACAAGCTGTTCTCCATTACTGAAGGCCCCCTCACCACAGCAGTTCCGATGTCCATGGCAGGCCCACACTTGGCCCACTCCAGATTGCGGCCCCCTCCCCCCGATTGCGCCCCTGAAAATGTCCAAAATCGGGAGAGATGTATAACGGGTGGCTGATGCGATATCGCCCGTTTTACACTATCGCCCAAAGTCAAAATTAGCCCCCAACGTCTGTTTTGTACAGACTCAGCTCTTATCAGCTCTGTGCTGTGTCATGTTACTTTAGGATCAATCGCTTGGGAATCAGAGTTGGACCAGCACCCAGGAGCATTTTGTTCCCTGAATACACACACTGCAACTGCTTTTATTAATGAGAAATCAAATTCAGTCTCCAAGAATAAACAAGTACCAGCTACACTCAGAGCATGTTTTTTTTCTTTCACATACTCTGCTGGTGTTTATCCCTGGAAAAGATATTACATCACTTCCTCACCTCCACATTCTTTCATTAAAAGATAAGGGTGCACAAGAGCTATCTTCCTTTATCTGGAGGTAGCGTTGGGTTAGCGGACTGTGGTGACTGGAGCTGGAGCTGATTTCTCTTCCCTCTTGCATTCGCTTGTGCTCCTTCTATGGGATATGCTGTGGAGTAGGTAAGGAGGAATTTGAAAGTTAAGGCCTCCACAATGGGGTGGGGGGTGGGTGGTGGTGGGGTCCAGATTCCTTCGTACTTTCCCAATCCTAAGCAGACATCATATCTTACCACATAAATTGAGCACTCCCATGCTCCCACTGCTGAACCATGCTCAAAGGGATCGTGGGTCAGAGATTGTGCTACAACATTTAAGATCCTTTCGAACATGGCTCAAAGCTGGGAGTGATGAACGTTCCCTTACATGCTCTACCTGGTGTATGTCCCACAGGCCCTTAATCCACATGCTTGGGAGGAGAGGAGGCAGGAGCTTTGCTGTGGTAGGAGTCTACATTTTCTCACTCCGCATATTTTTTTTTTTATTCGTTCATAGGATGTGGGCGTCGCTGACGAGGCCAGCATTTATTGCCCATCCCTAATTGCCCTCGAGAAGGTGGTGGTGAGCCGCCTTCTTGAACCGCTGCAGTCCGTGTGGTGACGGTTCTCCCACAGTGCTGTTAGGAAGGGAGTTCCAGGATTTTGACCCAGCGACGATGAAGGAACGGCGATATATTTCCAAGTCGGGATGGTGTGTGACTTGGAGGGGAACGTGCAGGTGGTGTTGTTCCCATGCGCCTGCTGCTCTTGTCCTTCTAGGTGGTAGAGGTCGCGGGTTTGGGAGGTGCTGTCGAAGAAGCCTTGGCGAGTTGCTGCAGTGCATCCTGTGGATGGTGCACACTGCAGCCACAGTGCGCCGGTGGTGAAGGGAGTGAATGTTTAGGGTAGTGGATGGGGTGCCAATCAAGCGGGCTGCTTTATCTTGGATGGTGTCGAGCTTCTTGAGTGTTGTTGGAGCTGCACTCATCCAAGCAAGTGGAGAGTATTCCATCACACTCCTGACTTGTGCCTTGTAGATGGTGGAAAGGCTTTGGGGAGTCAGGAGGTGAGTCACTCGCCGCAGAATACCCAGCCTCTGACCTGCTCTCGTAGCCACAGTATTTATATGGCTGGTCCAGTTCAGTTTCTGGTCAATGGTGACCCCCAGGATGTTGATGGGGGATTCGGCGATGGTAATGCCGTTGAATGTCAAGGGGAGGTGGTTAGACTCTCTCTTGTTGGAGATGGTCATTGCCTGGCACTTATCTGGCGCGAATGTTACTTGCCACTTATGAGCCCAAGCCTGGATGTTGTCCAGGTCTTGCTGCATGCGGGCTCGGACTGCTTCATTATCTGAGGGGTTGCGAATGGAACTGAACACTGTGCAGTCATCAGCGAACATCCCCATTTCTGACCTTATGATGGAGGGAAGGTCATTGATGAAGCAGCTGAAGATGGTTGGGCCTAGGGCCTGGGTCTTTCGATCCCATGAGGACAAATCCACATTATTTAAGCCAAACAAGAGTCAGTATTGCACTTCATTATGTCTTCTGGAATATAGTAGAGCATCCATCCCCTGATGAATACGCGTGTGAGATGGATTAGGGGTTACTGAAGTGACACGACTGTTGTTATTTGATAAATGTAAACTGTTAGATAGAAGATCTTCAGGCTCACTGCACTTTGTAAACCTTTCAGCAGTTCTTGTGAAGTTCTCGCTGAGCTGCAGACTTATTTTATCAGATGTGAGCAGTGTACTCTGTTACCCTCCTCACACTCAGATAACACTCTCTACATTAGCCGATACTGCAGTTTAATCTCCCACTGTTCTTTCCTATTTAATTTGAATGATTTATTCTCCTCTAATTATTTTAATATTTATATTTTGAATATGTTTATCTTTCTCTCCTCGTTCGTGCTAACTTTTTCTACCCATTAAATTCTGTGGAGCTGTACCCCAGTTAGTACCTACAAGAAAGGCGAGAAGCAAAGTGGGAGAAATAAAGAAAAATTGTGTGGCAAGGCCGACTGCCGCGTTCCTGCCCTGACCTCTATTTCCCTTCCCCTGCCTCTGCTAGGACACATTGGGCAGGATTTTGACCCCGAGCCGGGAAGGAGGCGGGGGGGAGGGGGTCAAATTGCGGACGGGAAAACCGGAAGTACGAGTTTCCCGGACGTCCTTATGATTTTGACGTAAGGGCGTCTTTTATTTTTTGTCGGTTTGCCGGTCCGACTGACTGGCCTGAGTGATAGGCTGGCCTCAGACGGACAGGAAAGCAGCCAGGGAGAGGACGTCTTCAGGTAAGTCTTCAGGCAAGTCTTTGATTGTATGGATAGTTGAGGGGTGTGGGGGACATGGGTGGGCACGGGGGCACCAGTGGCCATGGGGGTCACGTGGGGGAGTCAATCATGGGGGGACAGATCGGAAGTCAGTCACGGGGGGAGGAGATGTTGGGATCGGCAGTCATCGCAGGGATCTGCGATCATTGTGGGGCGGTTGGACATCGGTGGCGGGGGGGTCCACGATCGTTGGGGGGGTCATTGCAGGTAGACTTGTTGGGCCTGGGGGAAGCACTCCTGCTCCTCTGGGCCCACAAGCTGTGCCAGAAAGGCACCTACCTGTTAGTTTCAGGCCTTCTCGCCTTCTTTCGCGTGGCGTGAAAGAGAAGCCCCGGGAATCCCGGCCCCCAGGGGTTGAAATCGGAAATTCTGCATAAATGGAGGCCCGCAGCCTCCTTGAAAGGTTTTATTCACCAACCCGCCTCTTGGGAGCTGGTTGATCGCCCGCCCCTCGTCCTGCCTCCGTGAAAACCGGAAGTGGGCGGGTTGGAGGCGGTTGGGGAGAAGGTTTGAAATGGTTTCGATTTGGAATGCTCCCCCCACCCCCAACCCATCCGTTTTTCAATGTTGAAATCGTGCCCATTATTTTGGGGAGCCAGAGTTTTTTTTATTCGTTCATGGGATGTGGGCGTCGTTGGCGAGGCCGGCATTTATTGCCCATCCCTAATTGCCCTTGAGAAGGTGGTGGTGAGCCGCCTTCTTGAACCGCTGCAGTCCATGTGGTGACGGTTCTCCCACAGTGCTGTTAGGAAGGGAGTCCAGCAAGCTGCCTCATTTCCTTGCCTTCCACCACTGATTCCTTCCACCCCTGGGTCCACCAGGAGAGGCGCTGCAGTAGTCCATGGAGCAACAGTAACTGGTCTGCAGATGTCCTTTTTGGCAGTGGGCCCTGTAGTAGGCATGTCTACCCCCCCTCCCCCCACCCATTATGTCTCAGACCTTTTTAGGTTTCCTTGATCATTAGGGCTTTTCTGACCCCTTGAAATGGTCCCACCTCTTCGGGGCAGTGTTGGGCTCCTGCTTGCTGGTGGGAATCCCACCGAGAGCCTGCCCAGTATGACTAATGAACCCTGACCCCATTGTGGAGTTATGATTGTGGGCAGAAGTCCCTCCCTCACCCTCTTCTGGTGAGAAGAAGAAAATCCAGGCCCAAGTCTTGGATGAGCCAAAACTTCCTCCAATTAAACGCTGGCAAGACTGGAGTTATTCTGTTCCCTTCACAGCAGAAACACAAGACCCTCACCCCCAATTCCATCCCCTTCCCTGTCTGTTCACTCAAGCTAAACCTGACAGAGTGTAAAATCAGTGACCTCTTCGACCTTGAGCTGGGCTTCAAAACCCACAACAAGTACATCACCAAGACCCTAACACATTGAATTAAAAATCCCCGTTCTCGTTTATAAATTCCTCCATGGCCTCACTCTACCCAACCCCGCAAGTCGCTTCATCCCCACGTTCCGTGTCACACCTCTTAGTGTGGTCCTCCAATTGCCCTCCTCAGCACCCTACAATTGGGGCAGAGCCTTCAGCCATTAGAGCCACACATTCTGGAATTTTTCTCATAGCCCCTCTTCCTTGATACCTTTCTTCACCTTCAAATAGAATCATGGACTGATGCAGCACAGAAGGAGGCCATTCGGCCCATCATGACTGTGCTGGCTCTTTGGAAGAGCTATCCCATTAGTCCCACTCCCCTGCTCTTTCCCTATAGCCCTGCAAATGTTTTACCCTTCAAGTATTTATCCAATTCCCTTTTGAAAGTTATTACTGAATCAGCTTCCACCACCCCTTCAGGCAGTGCATTCCAGATCATTACATTTCACTGCGTAAATGTTTTTTTCCTCATGTCGCCTCTTTTTTTTGCCAGTTACCTTAAATCTGTGTCCTCTGGTTACCGACCCTCTGCCACTGGAAACAGTTTCACCTTATTTACCCTATCAAAACCCTTCATGATTTTGAACACCTCTCCCCTGAACCTTCTCTGCTCTATGGAGAACAGCCCCTGTTTCTCCAGTCTCTCCACGTGACTGAAATCCCTCATCCCTAATACCATTCTAGTAAATCTCCTCTGCACCTTCTCAAAGGCTTTGACATTCTTCCTAAAGTGTGATGGCCAAAATTGGATACAATACTCCAGCTGGGGCCTAACCAATGTTTTATAAAGGTTTAGCATAATTTATAAAGTTATCCTCTTTGACTGTGTATACAGTCACTTCCTCTAATCCTCTCCCACTTCCTGCTTAGGTTTTGGTAAACATCCCCATCTTCCCGCCCTCTGTAAAGTGCCATGGGACTACGTTGATGTTAATTGTTGTTTTAAACAATCTTTATTTATCCACTAGAAAGTAATATGCTCCATGCTAATGTTATATTTTATATATTATGAATTATCATCAGGTTTACATATGAGATCGCACCAGTGTTTGTCCTGTTGGAATACATCACCTTGAAGAAAATGAGGGAAATGATTGGCTGGCCAGGAGGATGTGGAGACGGAATATTCTCACCTGGTATATGACCCTTAAAGGTCTCTCTGGGACTCAGAGTTCTCTAGCGCAGTTGAATTAAGAATAATAATATCCATGGAATGGTGTGTCATCTGGTCACTGTGTTAAAAAGGAAAAAAGGGCTAGACTTTTATATAACCAGTCTCTTCCAAACCATCGCACAAAGTAAAAGGGACAGGAATCTAGGTGGGAATTTCTTGAATTGTATCCACTGTTTTTAAATAGATGAGAGAAGTTAATCATGTCAACTGGATTGAACATAGAAAAATTTGATAAATCATTTCTCAACATTTCTAATCTCAACTAAACATTTAGGCCTGGAATTTCCTCATGATTTTTGGTGCAACAATGGTGTAAGAGCCGCGATGCACCGGGTTTTACCGAGGAAATAAACCAATGTAAGTCATTAACATACGCCAGAACCTCAGTCTGCGTGAACTTCTTCGATTGTTTGCGCCGCTCCCAGGTAACATCCGCCGAAGCCACCCTTAGCTCATTAACATGGCTCCATCCCAATGAAAAAGACCAGTTCTCAACGGGTGTAAATTTAAGCCCAAAATTTTAGGTGCAGCAGGTCTCGAAGACACTATTTCTGGTATTGTAAAACGATTTTAAAAAATATTTCCATACTGAGACCTGCACTGTATTTTCTATCATTCTGAATGCTTTTGATAGCTTCAGGATCCATTACATTAAAAAGAAAAAAGCCTCTGCAATTGCATTTTCTTAAACATGCTGTGCTTAATGTGCATTAGTGATGGTTTGATGGCTTCAAACTTTAAAAGTTTCACAACACCAATAAGATAATGAGGGGCTTAAAGAAGGAAGATGGCATATGTTCCACACTTTCACTGGGCCCCAATTGTTTATACTGAATTCTTCTTGTATTACGCCAGTTTTTATGTTCTGGCGTATGTCAATGAGATTGTCAGGAAATTTTGGCGTGAGTTACCATCAGCAAGATCAGCATTGAAATCGGCGTAATATTGGGGTAAGTCAGATCGAGGAAATTCCGGTCCTTAGCAATTAATTTAGCTGTTCATTTTTTTACCACAACAAGCAGCCTTTTTCTGTTGGCAAATCTGTTTGTTTCTTTGCATATTCCTCAATCTTACTGACTAAAAAATAAATAATCCCCCTTGTCCCATCAAAATACACAAACCAGTAAATTACACATTTACACACCCAAACTATTCTGCAGCAAATTTCATGTAATTAGGTTCAATGATGCTTAACCTTTCACAAACGACCCAGTTGCTTTCACTGTTCAGTTCCATTTCATTGAGAGTAATCTGAAGGCAAGCCACAAGAGGCATTCAAACACCCCCAAATTTCAGTCTGGCTATTAGATTCAGCACTTGATGAAAACAGACTGCTCCATCTTGCTGGGGAGAGGGTTGCAGGAGAGGCTGTGTCTTCTTATTCACCAAAGGAGTGGTGCAAACAATGGCAGTGATGCTTGTCTATGGCCCAAACCACCCATCCACCCCATCCAATTGATGAGGGAATAGCAGGGCAGCAGTGGGAGAAAGGGGTGGCAAAGTGGCAATACAACAAGTTGTTAGTTTTTAAAAAGTAGTTTAAAATAATAGTCTCAGTTTCACTATAACTGCCTGACAGTTCAACCTAGAGAATTCTTTATAATTGCAATCTGTACCCTACTGTTAATGCCAGTTATAAATACTACTGTGTGGTTTTTTTTAGATTGATCCATCTGAAATCAGGTCAAGGAGAGTGAGAAGGCTTGTGGAACTGTAAATGATTTACTTCCGTGAGCACAAAGGGGTAAAATTCAGCTTTGGCAGGGGCACAAAATGGGCGGGAGTGGATCGGCCGCATGTGGTATACCCCGCTCGATTTTTCCTTCCTGTTGAAATTAATCGGGCGGGATGTATAACGACAGCAGATTCACTATCGCACGTTTTGCACCCCCACCAAAGTTGAATTTTACCCCCAAAATTCTTTGTTAATAGGCACATAGAGACTGAACAGAGTAGCTATTAACTAAATATGGAGTAAATTATCAAGCAGAGAGTTTAATAATTCTTGGTTAGCCTCAAATCAATTAGCCACAAGATGAGGTCATGAATGCAATTGGAATTTGAAAGCATTATAGTCATTTCATCTGAAATCCTGGGTTATTCATCTTAAGTGGGGGGAGGAAAAAAAGCTGCAAATGTTTCTTTTACTGTCAAAAAATAAATTTTCCAGTATTGTGTACTTGAAAGTGGAGCTCATGTCTCATCTGGTCATGAGGCTCTATATTCCATTCACACACTTAGAACTCAGGCTGTATAAAACACACTTTCTCAATTCCTGCTTTCCTTTTGTTTGGGAAAAATATAAATTTACACTAATTTTCAGAGTAATGAATTTCAAAGAAATTCCTTTCAAACAATTTCCTGCCATTATACTCATGTTCCTATTATCCGCTTGGGTTAATTTTGCTAAATAAAGTCTAGTTACAGGTTATTAAATTGATCTATTATTATAACAGATTTCATATCATGGAAAAATCTCAAACGTCATTGTCTAGATTTTTTTGGTTCGGTTTCCTGACCAGGATTAAGGCTGGCTATTTTATTCACAAATGCATGCCAAAAATGGATGCATTTTTTTTACGCACATTAACTTTAGTTTATTTAATCAAAAGGAAAATAATTTTATTGTGAGTAAAACCAAAAGTGATGCCAATTCTTCACCTGGCAAAACTGCTGCATTTTAACTGTTAGATTACTGAAATACTAAATTACTGCATTTATTTATTCATGCCAGCGATTTATATAAATTTTGAACCCAGGATATGCCTTTACACAAAGATTATTTCTAAAGGTTTGTAATTTTCTCTGAAAAACTGTGTGAAAACTCAACCATAATTCAGGGATTTACTGTAAGCAGTGTGTTCATTTTAGTGTAGTTGTGTATCTATTCAGAGATTGGAAGTGGTCGAAATCCATGTGGACGGACTGTAATACAATTGCTGTGCCAGCTTTGACCTCACAGTCTTTCTCAGGCTTTTATTCAGATACACATCTTGTTCTTTCTCTTATCACTTTGGAGGGTCAAGTGACTTTATTTCACCAGCTTAGGGTAACCAATTAATGCTGGAAAGTTCCATTTCCTTGCCAGATCCAATTGTATGTGGCATGTTTTGAGAAAACACCCAGCAACATTGCCTTTGTTAGCTTACAATATACTTGGAGACTCAGTGGGGCCAATTTCCACTGGTTATGCCTTACGTTAATGGGACGGTAGTGGCCTCAATATGGAGTCGGTCGCCTTACCGCCCCATTAACCCAAATGATGCAGCCAGCATCATTTTGAAAGGGGCCTACACCGGGTGCCCAAAGTACCTGCCTGCTTCAGGCAGCATGCCCCTCTTCATATGCAAATTAGGGTCCAAGGAACCCAATTGCCATTTTAGGTGAACTGGTCAGAGTGTGGGCCGTGCAGGCTCCGATCAGTTCCATGGGCCATAGAGCCAAAAAGCTCAGCAAAGGTAAGTTTGAACTTTATTTTTGTGGGGCCTGGAGGAGCAGGAGTTCCCTAGAGCCCACAAAAATAATGTGGGCCGCTGCCCTCCCGACCCCCGATTGGGACCTCCCACACACAAGCCTTGCTGGCGGTTGGGGAGGCCCAATATTGACCAGCCTTAATCAGCTGAGCTGCATTGGGATGCCTGTTTGATGCCCTGCAGCTTCCCAGCCCAATGTAAATGTGGCCATGGCCTCAAAATCACGGCAACCTCTTCACCAGGTATGGGCAACCGGCTGGCACGCTCCAGAAGCACAGTTGAGACTAGACATTGAGATTAGGAATCAAGCCTGCATGCCCTGTTGCCATGGAACCTTGCATTGTTGCTTTAGTTGGTGCGCTATTCAACACTTCTCATTTTGATAAAAATTTTAATATCAATATCTGATTGTAGATAAAGCTGAGGAAAAAGAAGGTCGTGAGTGAGAGTATGCTGCATAACATGAGCTGTGACCTGTCAATTACCAGATCATAGTGTGATATTGAGTATAAGGCAGGGATTAATGGGGAAAGGAACATGTAATTAACTGGTGTAGAGAAAGATATGATCCAAGCACTAGGTTAACTAAAAAAGGTTTCTCATTTCTTCACTATTTATTTTATGGCTGATAGTGATGTCAACATTGCGCACGTGACAGTATTACATAGTATTAATACACCCAGAAAAGTTGGGCCATTTTATCAGGACAGCATTGACCATTCAAGACACAAGATTAGAATGAACAAAATGGTGGAAACATGATTTGAACCCAGTCCAAGGCAAACTGCAGTGCGGCTGATAGTTTTTATTAAAGCAGTAAATGAATTATCATTTCAGTGTGTCAGATAAAAATTATTCTTCTTTAACATCTTTATATTGAAAACTGATGGTATCTCATTCTATTTTAGGTGGAGCCATATCAAACATGTATGCCATGCTAATCGCACGCTACAAGCTGTTTCCCGAAGTTAAAGAAAAAGGAATGGCTGCCATTCCCAAACTGATCGCCTTCACGTCGGAACATGTATGACTTTTACTATTTTATGTTCTTGTTAAAATATTGTCTCAATAGATATCTATCATGCTTACTACAGTGGAGGCCTCTTCAGGAAGCAGCATTACCCCATCTCATCCACATCACGAGATCTATCCTTTTATTTAGTGTTTCCTATTAAGCGATCTTGATGAACATTTGGGGAATAAACTAGTATCTGCATAAATGCTGCCTTTAAACATTCCTATTATCAGACTGTCATTTGGCTTCTACAATAAAACTACCCTACTGTTTTGGGATGTATTGCTGCCTGAAACAGTATGTTCCAATGTCTGTATGTGAAAGGGCATTTATTTAACTAATATTAATAACTATGTCAGGATAAATACCAATCACTATTAGAGTTATAGAGCAATAAATTTGGCTGTGTAGTGCCCGTTTTTCAGGCACTACACGGCCACCTGAGGTCCCAAGATGGCGTCTGGAATGCACGCGCATACTTCTAGCGTGACGTGCGCCAGATGCCATCTTGGTAAAGGGGTTAGCGCAGGTGCAGATAACGAACACCGGTAGCATGTAAAGCAGGGAGAATATGCATTAGATCAATGTGCAATGTTGATTTAAAGGGATAAATACCATTTTTGCACTCAATGCTCCAGCCAACGCACTGTCTTAACCACGACCAGCTGAACATGTCTTAGACGGTCTGGAGGACCCCCCACCAGCGCTATTTAAAGGGACCATGCAGGATTTACAGATTAGCTGCTGGATTATTGCTTCTGGCTGCTGATACATTTCTACCTTTTTTTGGAGGTCTCCTATATTTGAATACTAGGACAAGGCGACATGGCCTAACAATTAGAGCCAGGACTTGCAGGAGTGAAGTTAGGAAACGCTTCTACACGCAAAATGTGGTAGAAGTTTGGAATGCTCTTCTGCAAACAGCAGTTGATGTTAGCTCAATTGTTAATTTTAAATCTAACATTGATAGATCTCTATTAACCAAGGGTATTAAGGGAAATGGGGCTAAGGCAGGTATATGGAGTTAGGTCACAGATCAAGCATGATCTCATTGAATGGCGGAACAGGCTCGAGGGCCTAAATGCCACTGTCACTTGCTGCCTCTTGTTATGTGCCACCTTCTCCTGCAAGAAAGCGAGAAGTGTGTCGGTGAGTGTCCTGCAGGATGTTTGGGTGATGTGTCTGTCGTGGTTGAATAGCTGCCAGTGTTGTGACCTGTGAGTTGTGGATGTGCGGCTTGCAGCAGTGGTATAATGTGTCACGGTCAGAGGGAGCACCTGATTGGAAGAGTTGAGTACACATTGAAAGAGTTTGTTGCTATGTGGGTGATGGGGGGTGTAGTGTGTGGAATAGTGGTGCAGTTGGTAGGAGATGCCACTTGACACTTGGCCTCACTCACCTTGACCACTTGTGTCAAAGCTTTGAACTTCTTCCTGCACTCCATCCATGTTCGTGGTGCTATGCACCTGGCATTGACTTCATCCCCTACTGCCTCTTGAGCATAAGTCTGGAGGGCCTCTTGCCCCCCTGCAGATATAGGATGCCCCTCCTTCTGTCCATTTCTTCACCAAGGCCTCTAGTGCATCATCAGAGAACCTTGGTGCATGCACTCTCGCAGGCCTGGTACAAACTCAGATTAGCAGATTGGTGAGGTCTGGCGTGCAGATTGGAGGATGTGGGATTTAGTAGTGCGCAACCTTTATTCAATGTTTTAACATAACTCAACAGTTTGTAAACATAGGGACGGGACCTGCATTTGTGTTTTACATGGGCGATGTTTGATCTCTGTTCAGACTCTGTGCGGACCCATATTTTATATTTTGCACATAAGAGGTGCAGGCTGCCTTTAAGAGATGCAGGCTGCCTTTACAAGGTGCAGGCTGCCTTTAAGAGGTGCGAGCAACTCACACGATATCTGGGCCCACCTGCTGGTGAGAAGTGTGAAACTAGTGAGAACATCGCAGTTAGGCCTGGCTGCTGCGCTACAATCAGGTAAATGATCAGGTAGGTCGCATCTCACATGCTGCCTGCATCGGAACCACCAGCGCGGGTTAATCATGCACGGCGATGCTTATTTTATTTGCTTATTTTAATAGCAAGAAGGTATTTTATTGCATAACGATCAAGGTCCCAATAAACAATTAAGAATCAACAGCAGTAAAATCCTCCACCAAAACCCCATTAGCACATTTAGAGAAATAGGTACACACAGAACAACACTTGATGGTACATTCAACATGAACTCTGCTCATCAATGCAGGAATTAATTTAAAGTTACTGCTCTGCTGAGAGCATCAGTGAGGAGGCTGTTCATGGAATCGTTACAGTGAGCCTTTAACGAGGGGTTGCTGTCAGTGGATCATTTTTAGCTGGCTTTGTCAGATCTGTAGTGGATCTGCTGGTTAGAGATACCAGTCGGAGCAGAAAGTGTGTGAAGAAATTCAGGAAGAAATATGCTGCCAGCTGCGTCACCCATTAGTCTCCCATTAAGCATGAACATTCTTGCGGATGATTATATACATGGCTAATGACAGCACGAACAATTCAGGTTCACAGAAATTAAGTTATGCCAAATAATATTGAAGGCAATATTATTATAGCCCTCTTTGGGGGAAAAGTACTGTTTTATTCAGATACTTAGGACTTGAAAATATGCAGGCTGTGATCAGCAGTTACATTAGGGATTGAGCCTGCCAGTTACCTTCCAACACTGACCCCACCAGAGTATTCAGAGTCAATGGTTTTGGGAATGCCACAGGTTTGATTCCTGGTGTGTATTTATTTAGCTTATCTCAGCAAGTGGGACAATAAGGGTGACATAGTTGTTCCAGATCCCTGGGCTAGAAAAAAATCAGCCAGGGTACCCATTCTTGATTGCTGTCTAGTAACTACGACTTGAAAGTGCATATGTGTGGAGAGCAGTAAAGACAGGACCAAATTTGGATATGATGCCGCTGTGGGGGAATAGCCGGCTGACACTCACATGAAGAGTGACCACTTGGAAAAGTGCAAAGGGCGGACAGTGCCCGTAGAACCATATTCCAGTAACCAATCAGCATCTTCCAGAGGAGAGAACAGAAAGAATAGAAGGACAAAAATAACTCTTGTTAACAAGTATACGATGAGCCTTGTACTGTGTCAAATGTAGTTACTAGAACCCTATTGATGTTACTCTCTTTGTGTGTTGATGCTTACAGAGTCATTTTTCAATAAAGAAAGCAGCAGCAGCTCTGGGGATCGGGACAGATGGAGTGGTTCTGATCAAGTGTGATGTAAGGTAGGTCACATTATACGCTGCCTGCAGAGTTTTCCACTCCTCAAACAGTGAGAGCCTGCTTCTGCTTTCAACCAAATTAGAGGTCTTTACTGATACACAATCTGCGTGTACATTTGCTGAGAGCTCTGATTGTAGAGTGCTTTCAGGCAGCACAGCAGTGAACCACAGGCAAAAGGTGCCAGTGTGAACCAGAAACAGCAAGCTTCAAAGACGTTAAACCGTCTGCCCTCTGGTGGGTGTGAAAGGTCCCATGGAACCATTTCACAGAAGAACGGGGGAGCTCTCCCCGGTGTCCTGGCCAACAGTGATGACACTTCAAAAGTACTTAATTGGCATATAAAGCACTTTGAGGCGTCCTGAGATCGTGAAAAGTGTTATATAAATGCAAGTCTTTCTTTTTTATCTACTGCAATTGCCATTGTTGGTCTGAATCTTAATAGGCTGTCACAATGTTCGGGTATTTGTACTGGGTGCTCTTTCTGGTTCAGCATTACTGTCACTCCCATGAGCAGACCTCATGTCCCCTACGATCTGGAGTGCATCTTCAGTGCCGAATGTCTAGTTAAATGATAGCATGACCCTTAGCTCTTAAAAGTGAACCTTTGCTCCCTATACTGAAACATTGCACAATTTGTTCTTCTTGCTTTACGGAAGACAGACTGAATAGTGCAATGTCGTGGCGAGGAGCAACTTCAAACCAACAACTGATTTACTTTACATAAAATACATGAATGAATACAGAACAGTTTTCACAATGAGAACAATAAATTCCCTACATTCCTTGGTTATGGAAAATGATAAAGACACAGCTTGCTAACGCCATAAGTGTAGACCCATTTCTCTAGCTAAGCTATTCAAAGCTAGCTCGTTCAGGCCTTTTTAAAGAAGCTGGCAACTTTCTGCTGCTGCTTGCTAGATCTCAGCTCAGTCTATGCCTAGAAAATAGAGATAGAGGGTTCTCTGTCCACTTGGTCAGATCTGTGAGCTGTTCAGCCCCCCACGCTGTCAATCAAAGTTATCTCCCTTTGATGTGTGAGCACCAGGTTCCTCAGCCTCTGCGTTAGCTAAGCTCCCCCACTATGCAAATGAAATGGAGCAACATGAAAAAGGCCAACAGAACTTGGGGTTTTATAAATAGGGGTGTAAAGTACAAGAGTACAGAGGTAATGATAAATTCTCTGCTGTACACTGAGGTTCTATGTAGACCCCCGGATGTCAAGGGGAGCCATCTTAACAAAATGGCTTAAAATTATATATAGTGACCTTACTTTTGTTCACTAATAATCATTCCAAATTGCTATGGCAACCAGCCTGATTTCAGGCTGCTGGCCTATTGTTGAGAAAAAAATGATGAATTTAAGCTTACAGCAATATTAAGTTTAAAAACTTCAGGTCCAGCAAAACAGGCAAAACCCAATTTGTTACATGTATGCATAGGGTCAAGAAATACAGATTTGGCGCAACGCTGTCAGGACCGCTGCTCCTCAGGCACTGTGTATGCCTGTACCCCTGAGCACGATGAGGGGAGTTCAACTCATTTAAATATTATTGCTCTAGTACGGCATGTAACACATATTGCACTGGGAGTGTCACAGGGGTTGGGGCCAGAATGTCAGGTGCCAGCAGCCAAAGTGATCAAGAAGGCCAACGGAATGTTGGCTTTTATTGCTAGGGGGATAGAATATAAAAACAGGGAGGTATTGCTGCAGTTATATAAGGTATTGGTGAGACCGCACCTGGAATACTGCATACAGTTTTGGTCTCCATACTTAAGAAAAGACATACTTGCTCTCGAGGCAGTACAAAGAAGGTTCACTCGGTTAATCCCGGGGATGAGGGGGCGGACATATGAGGAGAGGTTGAGTAGATTGGGACTCTACTCATTGGAGTTCAGAAGAATGAGAGGCGATCTTATTGAAACATATAAGATTGTGAAGGGGCTTGATCGGGTGGATGCGGTAAGGATGTTCCCAAGGATGGGTGAAACTAGAACTAGGGGGCATAATCTTAGAATAAGGGGCTGCTCTTTCAAAACTGAGATGAGGAGAAACTTCTTCACTCAGAGGGTAGTGGGTCTGTGGAATTTGCTGCCCCAGGAAGCTGTGGAAGCTACATCATTAAATAAATTCAAAACAGAAATAGACAGTTTCCTAGAAGTAAAGGGAATTAGGGGTTACGGGGAGCGGACAGGAAATTGGACATGAATTTAAATTTGAGGTTAGGATCAGATCAGCCATGATCTTATTGAATGGCGGAGCAGGCTCGAGGGGCCGATTGGCCTACTCCTGCTCCTATTTCTTATGTTCTTATGTAAAGATAAGAAGCAGCAAAGAAGGATGGTTCTAGAATAAGGATAGCGCCACTCAGGAGCAGGATTTGTATTTTTAAATGCAGGTGTCATATTTTGAGATTTTTGATATTTTATTTTTTAGGGATTTGGGAACGATTAATAAGGTTTAAGTGTTGTGTTTTAAAACGACGGAGTGAGTAAAGCAGTTTAATTATTTATATCTGGCCTCGTTTCAGTCCACCTTTGGAAAGATTGGAGAAGAGTCCATGAGGGTGCGTGCAAAAGATATAATCCAGTTCAGATCACAAGGCGATCTATTGTTACACCCTCACTATTGTATAATTAGCTATCGGGCAGTATGGGCCCACTGGTGGACGTAAAATGCCAGACCGCTTAGGGGAGTGACTAGTACCGCTGCAGCCGAGAGAATTTCTGAGACTTGAAACTCGTAACTGTGGGCTTCTGCTGAAGTATCCATTCCAGACGTGTGCTTAACATCTGGAACTCCACTGATGTGTTCCAGCCAAGGGCTATGACCTAATGTTTATGTTTTACTGTTCAGCCTCTATGCAGTGACTCCATAGTATATGTACATTATGGAGCGTGGAGTAGGCCCATTATCGACCCCATAGATTAATTGACAGAAGTGCACAGAGTCAACCATAGTTGTGACAGATCATTTTCCATTCCAATAACACTGTCTGTGAAACAGGAATGTTGGTGAACTCCTCAATGGAGACTTCCTACACATTCCTAGAACCAGTTTCCTATGGCTGGTGGTTAGAAATGAAGAAAAACTACCTGCCTGTAATATGACTTTTTTTTTAACCACCAGCAGCCAGACACTAACTCTGGGAAGTAACACTCGTGCAGGCATCAGTCAGCAAGGAACCTCCCTCTTTCAGTCCTCGTGAATGCGTTGAATAGCTGCTCATTTTATCAATGTTTCAGGGTGCAATTCTTCCCGGTTAACTGTCACTGGGAGGAGAATTCCTTCCCCTGTCAAATATTTACCCACTTCTGTATTATTGAGATGAGAAAATGTTTTTTTCCCACTGGATGCAGCCAAGAGGTGAGATGGAGTAACACACACGGCAAAACCACAGATTTCAACTTGCTTTTATAAAAGATGCAAATATTTTAAACTCCATTTACAGATGTGTAACACACTTCAAGATATGAATGTGCTTTTCTAAAATTGCAGAGGGAAAATAATCCCATCAGACCTTGAGAGAAGAATACTTGAAGCCAAGCAAAAGGTCAGTTCATTTTTGAATTAAATACAACCCCAATTAAAACGATTGCCTGTTTCCGACACTCAATTACGAATTACGCATGAATTTCCTGTGGGCATAGTGCCAGTATGGGACATTCAGCTGTCAGCTGTCAGATATGTTTCTATTTGCAGTCAACATAGTCAAGGAGCGGTGGATAAATTTTGTGATTGGTATAAAAATTCAACACCGCAGCTGGCTTTTATGGGTTTGGATTACGTCATGTTACTTTCAGGAGCAGTTTACGCTGCTCTGTTGGTATTCATAGGAACATAGGAACAGGAGTAGGCCATTCAGCCCCTCGTGCCTGCTCTGCCATTTGATAAGATCATGGCTGATCTGTGATCTAACTCCATATACCTGCCTTTAGCCCATATCCCTTAATACCTTTGGTTGCCAAAAAGCTATCTATCTCAGATTTAAATTTAGCAATTGAGCTAGTATCAATTGCCGTTTGCTGAAGAGAGTTCCAAGCTTCTACCACCCTTTGTGTGTAGAAATGTTTTCTAATCTCACTCCTGAAAGGTCTGGCTCTAATTTTTAGACTGTGCCCCCTACTCCTAAAATCCCCAACCAGCGGAAATAGTTTCTCTCTATCCACCCTATCTGTTCCCCTTAATATCTTATAAACTTCGATCAGATCACCCCTTAACCTTCGATTCCAATGCCTTTGTTATGGACTGGTAGGATGCAGGTTAGCAATTTACAGCAAGGAATCCTCTGATGTCAGCTATCTTCTTGGGGAAACTGTAGAGCAGACTCCAGTTAACAGGTAGGGAAGGGAAATCAGAGTGAGTCAGCCCAAGTACTTATACACTTCTCCCGGGATTGGTAAAAGTCCAGGAGCAGATTACTTGTCCATCCTTTCAATAAGGACTTAACAAAGAGCAGGGACCAAGAAAAATCCATTTGGCTCATCAACCGAACTCCATCCACAGACTACATACAATTTACATTATCACAGACTCTAAACCGTACCCATTCAATCTCCTGAGTGAAAATCTGTATGGTTTCTCCTCGACTCAAGGAGTAATCAAACAAAAATGTAAAATGTTTATCAATCCCCAAATTTCCACTGTTCAATCTTGACCAGCTGCTGTCCACAGACAATACCCTCCCTTTACCCCAAACAGCATAACAAGTTGTGTGTTCAAAGGAGCATATGACTGCCTCAGGCAATCAGTTCTATTTGCAACCAGATGCTTATCCGCTACTTTTTTGAAGTTGTCAATTAATATAACATTAACAGTTCTTGCTGGGACTTTCTTTCATGGTATAAATATCAGCATGACAGTTGAATCAGTCTCATGGTTATGATTGGAATACTCCTGGAACAATCATTCAGAATGTCCATTATAATATTATATTCTGTCCTCTGTATGCCTCGCCCAAATGTCAGCAATCATAATGGATTTGTAACAGGTGCATTGAGAGGAATATGTCATGGCTATGCATGATTTGTGACATTATTGAGGTAATTTCACCTTCACTGCCTGGGTGGTAATCTAGTGGAGCGTATCACGCATCCGTTTAGAACCCACTTGATTTCCATTCCGTTGTAATCAATAGGATGAAAATCGGCTGGGTTCTACAATGGGCGGGTGATCCACTCTAACAGATTACTGCCCAGGTGGTGAAGGTGAAATTGTCCCCTTTACAAATATCTTTGATTAATTCCTTTACAAAGGAGCTGGATGAATGTATGATTTAAAGTAGTGTTGAAAGTTAAGATGATGAAAGTTAGATGTAAACTTAATTTAAAATTGGAACTGGATTGATGCAAGGGTTGTAAACTGGTTCCAGTGACACTGCTGATACGATTTGGGTGATCTCCAGATTTGTTTTGTGCCCAACGAAAAATGCTCAATCCCTAAGAAATGAAATGTAAACTTGTGTGCAAAGTAGCCTAGGAAAGCAGGCTGCAGAGTGAACACCATTTACTTTTAAAGTATGCACGGGAAACAAGATGGATTATCACCACGCCCTCCTGATCTCTCCAATTGACAGACACTCTGACAGACGATATATCCCAGGCTATAACTACAAATTAGATTTAGCAGAAAACAATATTAAAACAAAGCAGACATGAGATAGTTAAAAGAATATTTGGTTTCTCACCGGCACTTTAACACCAAGCCCTATTATAACTTCTGGAGGGAAGCAGGTGGAAACAGACGGGAATCCCATGCAGGGGTCTTAGCCACAAACCTAGCAGATTTTAACTGCCGGGCCTTCTTTGAATGCTGCCAGTCAGCTGCTCACCCATTTTAGGCGGGAAATGGTAACTAGCCGATGGGGAAGAGACAAAGATTGGGGTGTGGGGGAGGTTGGTGCCCGGAAGCCACTTGCTGGCACCAAGTGAAGGCTGCCGGCAGCAAGGTAAGTCCAATAGGGGGTGGTTGAGATGGTCTCGTGCCAGTGGAGGGGAACAGCCCGGTCAACAGAGACCTGCACTTCCTTATGGGGCCCAGAGGAGCACTCCTGCTCTTCCTGACCCCACTAAGGGAGGTTTTTGAACTTCCCTAAGCGGGCCTCGCTTGTCCCAACAGCTTTACTTGGTGGGGTAGCCACAGCAGATACCCCTCTCATGAACGGGTCAAAATACCGTCGAGGTCCCACGTACGGCATGGGTCCCCGAGCTGCATTCATTAATGTTGCTCCAGCTGGACTCCACGAAAAGCAGCGGCATTAAAATGGGGAATCAGTGCGGGAAATGGAGCCGCTCTATTTTTAACTGCTCCCCCACTCCTTTCCTGCCAATTGTGGAGAGTTAGAATTCCCCTACCATTTCAAAACAATTAAAGTCCTGAAACCTTCAATAATTCAGATCATCCCCTTGCGCCAGCCCCAACCATGCAAATAACCCCATCCCTGCAATTTGGGATGGGGTTTGCAGCCACTGGCATGGAGGGATGGAGAAAAGTAGGATGAAAGGAGACTCTCCACTGCACTTGTGCCGGCAGAGCGGTCTCCCAGGAATTTTAGGATCATGGCAACCAAGGAGAACCTTCCAACTTTGTTTACAATGTTTACGATGTTGGTAACACGTAGCAACCAAAATAAATCAATCCGCCATCTTGCCCCATTGATTTTTCACGCCCATGAGTTTTAGTGATTTTAGAACTAGGTCATTACAGGATGTATGAAATAGAACAAGCAGGATGTGTGCACTCCCCAGGAGAGAACCAGGCATCTCCACACAGGCAATTTTTAATGCATGGGCCAACTGTGGGAGTGGAGCTTGTTGCTAAGGAGACAGGCCAGTCTCCACCAGGGTAACTATAAAGGGGTGGAAATTCCACAGACACTTTTGAGGGGCGAGCATTACACTCACTGCTTTGCCCTGTTGCTGAACCCATCACAAATCTGGGAACGAGTTCATTAGACTATAGGGGCACCAGCTCCGCTCAGGAGGCAGAACTCAGAGTGGCATCCTGCCATTCCAAAAATAAGAAGCCTGAGGCCCAAATTGGACTGAAGAAAATTGGCCACAGAAATAGTTCCTGCTGAATCTATCGGGCAAGCTGGGAAGAATTCCTGGGGTAGTCCAGGAAGACCTCCAGATACGCTTCCAAAGTTCAATTGGAACAGGCTAAGGGGTGCTATTGTATGGAGGCATGAAATAGCATGCTCAGCCCTCCCACCTCATTTTCCTCCAACTAGAAGTACATTCGATTTGAGGGGTGCCCAGAGGAAGTGGGCTTCAGGTCCTATGCCCAGCCCCTCTCCAGAGGGCCCTAGAGGGGTGGGCAGTGAAGAACTGAGGACCCAAGTTCCCCTTTTCTTTCAGATCAGGGGTCAGTGCTGGAGGCCTGCTGCTACATACAAAGAAAAAATATTCCTATTATCTGAGAGCTGTATAAGAGTATTTTAGTACCTCCTTTTAACACTTCGTGCAGCTGTGTTTAATCAGTGTCCTTTTATTTTGTCCAGGGCTTTGTGCCATTCTTTGTAAATGCTACGGCTGGCACTACAGTGTATGGCGCCTTTGATCCTCTTGTGACTATCGCTGATATATGTAACAAGTACAAGGTCTGGATGCACGTTGATGTAAGTGAGACCATTAATATAAACTACCTTCATTAGAAAACTAATCCAGTCTGCACATTCCAATATGATTGATCTGAGCTCTTCACGGAGTCTTCTTGCAATTTAAAAAGTTCATATTTCTGATAACATTTAAAGATGGGGTATGTTTTACAAGTTAGTGCTTCCATCTTCACGTGGCACGAGAGAAGATCAGGGATGCAGGCGTAGAGGCCTGCGTGTCTCCGTGCTTGGATGGAAAATAATGCAGGGCGCAATCAGGTGCACTGATCTCCATGCTCGAGTTCCCAATATATATGCTGCTGTCGCACAAAGTGCCAAATCTTAAAATTTATCTCTAGCATTTCATTGTAAAACCATGGAAGTGGAAGGACTACTTGCACTTGGGTCAGCTCACTGTCCAAGTGGTTTATAATTGGTAACTGTGGATCTTACTGTTGCAACTGATTTACATCACAGCTATATCTGTTACAATCCCTCCCACTGGTCTCTCATCTGACAGCTTCTCACTTTCCTCCTCGGCCACTTTCTTTTCCCCAGTATTTTCTTCTCTTGCCCCTCTTTGAACCTGTTTCTCTACTTCATTATTAACCAATTCCCATTTACCTTTCCTTCCTCTGTTTCTTTCCCAGTATTCACCATTCCAGCCTCATCTATAAGACTTTCCCACACCTTAGTATGAACAATGATGCCTATAATCACAGATTTGGCTTACCTTTGACTGATTACAGTACCAGCAATATCAACCCCTACTCCATCCCATCCAACCATTTCATCTCTGCACAATGTAGAACACCAGAAATATTTTAAAGAAATAAAAACAAAAGCACTGAGTATTATTTGGGGTATAATACTCCAAATAACTGGAGTGGGGTATAAACTGCGATAGCAAGGTTAGGAAAAATAATCTGCTCATTACACTGTGGCAATAACGCATGGGTGGCAGATTGTTCAGCTCATGCCACAGAACTATTAAGTGGACAGGGGGGTTTGCTAAAGGAGTAACTCGCATTTAGCTGCATGTGTGCCATATGAATATCTGGCACAATTGTCTTTCTGACTGCTTTGTATTGCAAAAGTTATACAGCCAGCAAGGCTTCCAACCTGTGGAAGCGTGTGAAACGCTGCTTCAAGATGCCAATAATACGGTCTACAATGATCCTGGTAGCTGCATGGGCCTCACAATATCTGAATTCTGCTTCTGTCTGCGGTTGGTAAGGGTGACCTTAGCCATGGCTGAAGATGGTCGCCTTGGTCTCACTCTCAATGAGCCTGGCACAGGTGGATGTCTTAGAATGATAGAAATGTGACAGCTGCCTGCAAAGGGAGCATTGCCTTAAAACATTCAGAGTTCATGATCACAGACCATCGAAATATGGATGGAATGGAACTCCCTTCTGCTCCTGAAGGCCATGAGATTGTGTCCAGCACGTTCAATAGCCCCTTGGACTTTGGGGGAATTCAGCAATGTGATGAAATTGGGCAGCCTTGTCTTGCGACTGTTGCTGTTCAGTGGGACAAAGGTGAAAGCGTTGCCCTGTTGAATAAAAAAAACCTATTTTATACATCTGCAGACAGCAAATTGGCTGATACCACTGATGCCTTCTGTGTTTCCCTGAAACAAAGCATGACAAATGAGAGAAAAGAGGCTGAAACTACTTTTGCCTCTATTTGCAGCCGCTTATCTTTAAGTCGTCCCATCGCCTTACATTTAAGCTGCTAGCCAGATTTTCTGCATCTCCATTAGCCTCACTTCTGGTTGTAGGGTAACTCTACCCCTCTGCCAATGATTGACGTAACACCAATACGTTACAGTGGAGTTTTATTAAGTTTTACACAAGGTTCAGCACTATGCGCGCTTAAGCAGTAGTTAGTAGTAGAGAACAAGAGCTATATCACCTGTGTTGGGTGGACGGCGTGCCCACTTCACACAGGAGTCTCGACAGTCACCCCGCCTGGGGTCTCTTCCGTCAATATTGCTGCAGGCTCTTGGCCTTACCCCGCCTGGGGTTTTCTCGTTTCTTCCTGCCCCCTTGTTGGGGACAAGGCTCCCGTTGTAGGCCTCTGACCCGTTGGCCTCTGACCTTGTCGGATCCGGATCCTCTCCTCAGAGAGGCCTGGTTTCGCTCCAGGGTTAAACCTCACTCCCGCCCGTGTCCTCTACAACCTGACTCTCGCAAGGGGTCTCTCTTTTATGCCACTTTTGAGGTTGGTTACAGGGGCTATAATTGACACAGGTGTTTGACCCTAAAGGCGTGGTGGCCAATTGGGTGTTTATCTTTCAGACAAAGAAAGAAGAGTCGGCCTACTCCTTATCTCTTCCTTTGATGGACAGGGGATGATGGAGTGGCCCCCCCAATGCCATACCCCTTTGTTTGATCAATCACTAGTTACCACCATTCCCTCGGGACTGGCCCATCATCTTATCCTGTGGTGTTTCTCTCAAAGCCACTTTTAGCATCTTCTAGGTCTGTTATCTTATACTCCTGTCTGGATCCCAGGCTGGTAACTCTAAGGCTTCATTGTCTCATATGGACAGTTAGGTTCTTATCTCGTGGGCATGACTGAGTGACTTGTTAATGTAGCTATGAATACAACATATGTGCTGTGCTAGCAGTTTCATATTTTTATTAGTTTTATTAAAGGATTTCTCAGGGTTTTTGCAAAGCCTGACCAACTCTAAGTTATGTGGTTAATTACTGTATACTTACTTAATTAGTACTAAAGAGAGAAATGTGTTCTTTTAAGGACAGCAAAAGGTACATATCACCAATACATGTGGTACAATGAGTCACGGTACAGGTGTGATTACAGCAACACATTGGTTAACAATCATCAGATATATGTTTGATTAATACAAAAGGTGAATTACCCAAACTACATGTTTGATACAGATCCCACAGGTGACAGTATAATCTTACGTGGTACAAAGCCAGAGCTGTGCTGGGAGTCTCTTCGCTGGGGCCACAAAGTCGGGACTTAAGACTTTTAGAGCCCTCGATCCATCATTTGCAGGATAAGTTTTTATTTTTTAATTCAAAGGCACATTTTAACTAAACGCTGGCATTGCACCACTTATTCTACCAACAAACAACGAAATGAGTCCCTTCTCCAAATTGAATAGCATTCCACCGGTGTCACCTTAGCCCATTTCCAGATATTTTTGCTTGCCTTAAATGTTGTGCAATGCTGGGAATATCGTGATTCACTCAGTGTATTTTGTCTTATTTCAGGCGGCCTGGGGTGGTGGTTTACTGATGTCTAGAAAACATCGCTGGAAGCTAAGTGGAGCCGAAAGGTAAAAGACCACAGTTTTAATTTTTGCAGATCTAGTGCGCAGCTTTGGCCTGCTGGTTCTCAAGACAGTCTGGCCCTGAATTTCCACTGGGTGGTCTCAATCTCCCACTGTGGAAGAGTGATGGACAGCCCAGGAGAAACGGCTGAATTTATGGCGGAGATCAGGTCAATTCCATGGAAATTTGAAGGCTTTGGGCTGGATCTTGACTCCCAGACAGGAAGCGGCAAAGCGAGCAGCCAGTTCATTCAGGAGCGTCAGCATTGAGGCTTAGCTGATTTTAATGGCCGGGCCTCATTAACATGCTGCTCGCTGACTTCCCAATCGCAATGGCTGGGAAGACCGTGGGAAGCGGCTGACTGGCCGTTAAAATCGGGGCGGCAGGAGACTACCGCTGGGAACCCAGGGGAGTGGTCCCCGGCACAAGGTAAGTGCTCAGGGAAGGGAATCCCGCTCAGGGACGGGGGGAAGCCTGGGGCAGAGGAAGCTCAAGGTTTCCTTGTGGAGCCTAGAGGAGCACACCAGCTCCTCCTGGCCCACAAGGAAACAACAAAAAAATTACTTTGCTAGGCCTCTTCTGGCCCTGCCTCCTGTTCCCGGCAGGTTTGGTCTGGCAGGGAGGCCATCAGTGCCTCCCCACTCAGGCCTCAGGTTAAAATAGCAGATCGGGCTCCAATGAGGCCCTCAATGCCCAATCTGCATATGCAGAAAGGACCCCGACGGATTGGGGCAAGTGTCTTTGCCACCTACAATAAAAAATTGCTGTCAGCCAAATCGGGGCAGGAAAGGAGTGGGTATGTCCCCCGTTCCATTTTAACTGCCCCCCGGCAGGGGGATTTAAAATCGACCCCTTTGTGTCCGTGCAGTAGTTTGTAACAGAACATGCTTCTAATTAGCCTTCACGTTGCTGTCACTGCAGACTGAAAGAAACGGCTGAGTTTGATGAATTGTATTTTCTTTCTTGATAGTGCCATAAAATCTGTTGTATCAGCTGCACTTACGTGCTGGCCTGATGACTTCTAAACCTGGGGATATTTGCTGTAGGCAGGTCTAAAATCATGTGAATTTTACACTGCTGTGGGAGGTCTGGTTTGTCTTAAGGTAATACGCTTTACTTTGTGATACTATTACATTTTTAAAAAAATCTCCCAACAATAATTAAAAGCTGAAGGAATGAGACTCCACGCTTGTAAAAGTTAATTTACAGTGCCAGAGAGGTTTTTTGGCAGTCATTAAGACTTAACACGCTGTTAAAATGGTACTTCGACTGGAATGGACAAGCCCTAGCTTTTTGTGGCGAGTTTAGTCCATGTTGTGTAAATGGACTTTCAAAAGGCATTTGATAAAGTGCCACATAATAGGCTTGTCAGCAAAATTGAAGCCCGTGGAGTAAAAGGGGCAGTGGCAGCATGGACACAAAATTGGCTAAGAGACAGGAAACAGAGTAGTGGTAAATGGTTGTTTATCGGACTGGAGGAAGGTATACAGTGGTGTTCCCCAGGGTTCAGTAATAGGACCACTGCTTTTTTTGATATATATTAATGACTTGGACTTGGGTGTACAGGGCACAATTTCCAAATTTGCAGATGACACAAAACCTGGAAGTGAAGTGAACAGTGAGGAGGATAGTGATAGACATCAAGAGGATATAGACAGGCTGGTGGAATGGGCGGACACGTGGCAGATGAAGTTTAATGCAGAGGTGTGAAGTGACACATTTTGGCAGGAAGAATGAGGAGAGGCAATATAAACTAAATGTTACAATTCTAAAGGGGGTGCAGGAACAGAGAGATCTGGGGGTATATGTGCACAAATCTTTGAAGGTGGCAGGACAGGTTGAGAAAGAGGTTAAAAAGCATATGGGATCCTGGGCTTTATAAATAGAGGCATAGAGTACAAAAGCAAGGAAATTATATTGAACCTTTATAAAACACTGGTTCGGCCACAATTGCTGTATTGTGACGAATTCTGGGCAATGCACTTTAGAAAGGATGTGAAGGCCTTAGAGAGGGTGCAGAAAAGATTTACTAGAATGGTTCCAGGAGTGAGGGACTTCAGTTATGTAAATAGACCGGAGAAGCTGGGGTTGTTCTCCTTAGAGCAGAGAAGGTTGAGAGGAGATTTGATAGACGTGTTCAAAATCATGAAGGATTTAGATAAAGTAAAGTGTTCCCATTGGTGGAAGGGTCGAGAACCAGAGAACACAGATTTAAGATGATTGGCAAAAGAAACAAAGGCGACATTAGGAAAAACTTTTATACGCAGCGAGTAGTTATGATCTGGAATGCGCTGCCTGAAAGGGTGGTGGAAGCAGATTCAATCATGGCTTTCAAAAAGGAATTGGATAAATACTTGAAGGGAAAAAATTTGCAATGCTACGGGGAAAGAGCAGGGTAATGGGACTAACTGGATTGCTCTTACAAAGAGCCGGCATGGGATCCATGGGCCAAATGGCCTCCTTCTGTGCTGTAACCATTCTATGATGCTATATGAACGACGTCAGTACAGGAACTTCATGCCATTCAATACATTTGAATGGGGAGCCAGACAGCGAGATGCTTTTTTTGCGCAGCTTACAGAGGGGCAGCGCATCTTGGACAGCAACTTCCGGATTTTCGCGTTTAACTGAGCACGTATCATAGTGGGTAAAACATAGGAGGAGGCCATTCGGCCCATCGTGCCTGTGCCGGCTCTTTGAAAGAGCTATCCAATTAGTCCCATTCCTCTGCTTTTTCCCCATAGCCCTGTACATTTTTATCCTTCAAGTGTTTATCCAACTCCCTTTTGAAAGTTACTATTGAATCTGCTTCCACCACCCTTTCAGGCAATGCATTTCAGATCATTACAACTCGCTGCATAAGTAAATGTTTTCTCATGTCACCTCTGGCTGTTTTGCTGATCACCTTAAATCTGTGTCCTCTGGTTATCAACCTTTCTGCCACTGGAAACAATTTCTCCTTATTTACTCTGTTGAAACCAGTCATGATTTTGAACACCTCTATCAAATCTCCCCTTAACCTTCTCTGTTCTAAGGAGAACAACACCAGCTTCTCCAGTCTCTCCACATAACTGAAGTCCCTCATCCGAGGCACCATTCTAGTAAATCTCTTCTGCATCCTCTCTAAGGTCTTGACATCCTTCCTAAAGTGTGGTGTCCAGAATTGAACACAATACTCCAGCTGAGGCCTAACCAGTGTTTTATAAAGGTTTAGCATAACTTCCTTGCTTTAGTACCCCATGCCTCTATTAATAAAGCCCAGGATCCCATTTTTTTTTAACAGCCCTCTCAACTTGTCCTGTCACCTTCAAAGATTTGTGTACAAAACAACACAGGTCTCTCTGTTCCTGCGCTCCCTTAAAATTGTACCATTTAGTTTATATTGCCTCTCCTCATTCTTCCTACCAAAATGCGTCACTTCACACTTCTCTGCATTAAATTTCAGCTGCAATGTGTCTGCTCATTTCACCAGTCTGACTATGCCCTCCATGTGCTTGCCCGAAGTTGCTGTCCGATTTGTGTATAAATAACGGTGAACACTGTTAGCCTCACTGTTATTTTCACAGTAAATTCTGAGCTAATGTCACTACATTTGATATTTATCATCAACCGATGCCTCAGCCTATTGGTGACTTATAAGAGGGATACGGTGGATGAAAATGCATCATTTTGTTCACAACATCTGGCGGTGGTGAAAATAAAAGTATGATCAGGGTCAGGTTCAGATAAATAAGACTTGAAGCACTAACAATGCTGAAGGAGTCACATTTACTGAGGAATTCAACTTGCACCCAAAATGGACACAAAGTCCGCGGAATGATGGCTCCTTGCACCAGCCTATGCCGACCTGAGGCCCAAGACAAATTCGGGTTTGGGGCTCATTTAAATGCCCCCGGCGAGCTGTGGGCACCAAACGGCTATCCTGCTATAGCTCAAGTCAGGGGAGGGGAGGTGATTGGGTGGCGGAGGCATTTTATAGCCGTTTTTTGAGAGGCCTCCAGCGGTTCCTTTAGGGAACACTGGTTGGGTCTCTCAATACCTTTTTGTACCTGAATTTTACAAGAGGTCCTACTACCAGGATAGGATCCCAACTAGCATATTTAAGCAGCCTGATGCCTGTTTCAGGCGGCCGGGCTGCTCGGCTGTTTACAGGCCCACCTGAATATCGCATCAGGCGAGCCTAGGGTGTCCAAGGAGACTCCCCTATTGTACTTTGGTTGATTTGTGTTTATTAGTTTTATTAATAAATACAGTTGATATTTTTATTTCTAGGGGCAATTCTGTCACTTGGAATCCACACAAAATGATGGGAGTTCCTCTTCAGTGTTCTGCTCTACTTGTTAGGGAAGAGGTAGGGGCTGTTTTATTGCACAGGTCAATGACTACGAATCAGTAATGCAGTTGGAAACTTTAAATGTCATTAACGTGTACACACCAGTATGTTTCCAGATGTATCTTTCAAAAGGGAATTGGATAAATACTTGAAGGGGATAAAATTGCAGGGCTATGGCGAAAGATCAGGGGAATGCGACTAATTTGATAGCTCTTTCAAAGAGCCAGCACAGGCATGATGGGCCAAAAGGCCTCCTTCTGCGCTGTATGATTCTATGTAATCTCTGTGCTGACATTGATGATCTCGCCCAAGGCAGTGGTAGTGGCACCACAATTGGTTCAGCACTCCCAGATTAGGTAGGAGAAAATCAACCTAGGCTCTCTGTTCCTGATAGTTATTCAGTGACCCAGCTAGAAAATTTATGTGTGTATTTGGCAACATTGGCTGAGTATAGGATGGAGCTCGAGTGTGACTTTCTTCACAGTCAAATAGGCTGCCGCCACTCACTGTCTTGGTACTTGCATGAAGAACGGTCACTAGGACCAGGCACCTGAGGGGCGTCAGTACTTATGCAATCGCATTCCGGAAAAAGTCGGGAGGAGTGAAATTCCAGAACTCCCATTTTCCTGATGGGAGTGCAGTGGAGTGGAACTCTCAGCTGCTGATGGACCTGGACAAAGATCTCTTCCCAAACTGTGGGGCAAGGATTATTAACATTTTGAGTGCATCAGTAGCACCTGCCCCTTTCCACCGGCAAGAAAGTTAGAACAGTGCCCTGCCACACCAAGGACGGTCTTGAGGCCTGAGAAAGGCTGAAGAGATAACGAGTAAACTTTTTGTCTGCTCCCAAGGGAGAAAAGGTGCCTCTTTCTGAACAGAATTAATCCCTTCTGGAATCAATTACCTTTGATCCTGCATGGTCTTGGTATCCTAGTAAGGCCCTCAGTGGAACTTCCACCAGCTCTCAGCTGGGCCTTATAGGGGCATGAAGGGTGGAATTTCTATGGTAGCCAAGAATACCCCTAAACATGTTCCCTTGACATGAGGAGATGGGCAGAAGACTTGTCCACTCTTCCTGACTGGAATTTACGACTCTGGTTACATGGGGTGAAATCCTGGCAAACCCTAGTTTCACCCCAAATTCCAACACCCCCAGCAGGTGATGTGCCTGCTGTCCAACCTCTCCAGCCTATGGAATTTGGGGCCAGTGGCTTTAGGAAATGAAGGAAGAAAAGGAGAAAATTGGAAATTTGAATGTCCTCATTTAGAAACTTGTTTAAAGTTTTAGTTTGGCTCAATTCTCGCCTCTGAATTAGAAAGTTGTGGCCCAAGTCCCACTCCAGAACCTGAGCAGATAATCTAGGCTGACAGTGCAGTGCAGTGCAGTGGCAAGGGAATGCTACACTGTTAGAGGTACCATCATTTAGATGAGACATTAAACCAAAGCACTGTCTGCTTGTTCTGATGTATGTAAAAGATCCTATGACGGTATTCAAAAAGCAAGGAGTTCACCCGTCTCCTGGCCAATATTCTCAGACATTACTCTGTGCAAATTATCTACCGTATTAGCCTACATGACAACAGTGACCGCACATCAAAAGTTATCCATTGGTTGTGAAGTAATTTGAAACATTCTTAAGATGCTATATAAATGCTTTCTAAGCATTTTTAAATCTTTCTAAGAAAGAAGAAAGTTTGTGCAACGCATGCTGGTATTTGTGAGATATTTTCTGCTTGCTGTTTAGTGTGTTGTCAGATCAAAAATTTTACAGCTTGAACATTTCTTAACTTTCAATCGCTTCTCTGAAAAAATGTTGAATTGTAATCAGAAAAATGCAACCACCACTCATTGAGGGTGAAATTGGTCTTTGGCGAAAGCGCAAAATGGCGATAGTGATTCAGCTGCCCGATTTATACCACATTGGATTTTCTTTTCTATTGAAGTCAATGGAAAAGAAAGTCGGGCTCGGTGTAAAAACGGGCTGCCGATTCTCGATCACCCATTTTGCACTTTCACCGAAGGCCCATTTCACCCCCAGTATCTAAACAGACTGTCCTGCTGGCAGTGGCCAGCGCAGAATCATCTGTGGGATTTCTCCCTGTTAGTAATAATGAGAATGGCTTCCCACAAGATCTCTGATTGTCTCTCTCATTTCAACACTAATGGTAAGATGAAGCCTCTTGAGAATGGGCAGGTTAGTCTCTCAAACCAACCTGACTTTCAGTGTTCCTCGTAGTGTGGAGCTATAACTGGCAGCGGAGGCTAGCCCTGCCATCACCATAGTTCAGTCTGTGCACATCCTGGGTTTTTTTTTTCCTTGATTACATGAACTGCAGTAGATGGAAAAAGTAATGCCAGAGGAAAATGGGACAGGTGGGAGAAGTAATGGCAGATATCAAGAAAATGGGTAAAGTATTCCCAAAACACAGATTCCTGGAATAAGCAGGAAAGCAAAAAAATCACAAGTGCAGATTGGAAGCTTGTGCTGCCAACCTCCTACCATCCAAATATTGTGGGGACTGAATCCTAAACGGAAATCTGCATCTCTCAGGAGGCTCCGCCCCAGCCAGCTGCAGCTGCTTTTATTGGGTCCAGTTATTTGAAACACAGCATTAGTGACTCTGATTATTACCATCAAGCAGCTGGACTGCGTGAAGGAGTATGACATTTTTAAATTTTGTTATGTAAAGTTATTTTTGTCACAGAAGTAGAAAATCAGTTAACATTTGGAAGTTTGACAAGGGAAAAAATACATGATAGTAAAGGTAATTTAAAGAGATAATAAAAAATGTGGAAACTGTGAAGCTGATTAGAAAATAGGGACTGGTCCTGGGGAATGATTCAAAGCCAGGATAATTCATGGGAACATTTACTACATTCAATAATACCCTGTACAGATCACTTCATTATTGTCTGTGCTGTTTGAAATGATTAAGCTAATTAAAATTTAATTCCTACTGATTTTCAATAAGGTTCTGTTGATGAGCAAATCAGGTAATGGCAGCAGCAAATCAGTTCACAGGTGTTATTTGGCAAAAGAACAGATAAGGGAGGGAAGTTTTTTTTAATATGCAATTTTGCTTCCTATTCAAAAAAAAATGTAAATGTCACAATATCATGTAGATAGTACAGTGTTCTCATTCCAGTCATGTTCAGTCCCACTAGGGATATTATTCATACAAAGTTCAAATAGTCCCAATGGCTATAATCTATTCAAATTGTACGATTAGTTGTCCTGTTTGAAATACTTAACCCAATTTTCTTCTTATTTGGCTATTTTTGTATTTTTCTTCACTCTCCATTACTATCTCTTCTTTCTCTCCTCCCCTCTGCCTCATACATTCCTTACATTTTCACTGCTTTTCCACCTTCTCCCTTGTCTTTTTTAATTCTTCAACCTCAACTCCACTTTCCTGCCCGATCCCTGTATCCCTTGATTCCTCTAGAGTCCGAAAATCTATCTATCTCAGCACTGAATATACTCAACAACTCAACATCCACAGCCGTCTGGGGTAGAGAATTCCTAAGATTCACAACCCTCTGAGTGAAGAAATTCCTCCCCACCTCAGTCTCAAATGGCTGATCCCTTATCCTGAGACTATGCCCTCTGGACTCTCCAGCCAGGGGAAACAACTTCTCAGCATCTACCCTGTCAAGCCTCCTCAGAATCTTATATGTTTCAATGAGATCACCTCTCATTCTTCTAAACTCAAGAGAATATCAGCCCATTTTACTCAATCTCTCATCATAGGACAACCCTCTTATCCCAGGAATCAATCTAGTGAACTTTTGTTGTCTAAGGCACATATAATCCTTCCTTAGATAAGGAGACTAAAACTGTACACAGTACTCCAGCTGTGGTCTCAACAAAGCCCCGAACAGTTGTAGCAAGACTTCCTTACTCTTGCACTCCAACCCCCTTGCAATAAAGACCAACATGCCATTTGCCTTCCTAATTGCTTGCTGTACCTGCATGCTAACTTTTTGTGTTTCTTGTAAGAGGGCACTCAGATCTCTCTAAACACCAACATTTAATAGTTTCTCACTATGTAAAAAATATTCTGCTTTTCTATTCTTCCTACCAAAGTGAATAACCTCACATTTCCCCACATTATACTCCATCTGCCGCCTTCTTGCCCACTCACTTAACCTGTCTATATCCCTTTGCAGACTCTTGTGTCTTCCTTACAGCTTACTTTCCCACCTAGCTTTGTATCGTCAGCAAACTTGGATACATTACACTCGGTCTCTTCATCTAAGTCATTAATATAGATTGTAAATAGCCCAAGGCCCAAGCAGTGATCCTTGCAGCACCCCACTGGTTACGGCCTGCCAACCTGAAAATTACCCGTTTATTCCTAATCTCTGTTTTCTGTCCGTTAACCAATCCTCTATCCGTGCTAATATATTACCCCCAACCCTATGAGCTATTATCTTGGGTGATAACCTATTATGTGGCACCTTACTGAATGCTCTTGAAAATCCAAATATGCTACATCCACTGGTTCCCCTTTATCTACCCTGCTAGTTACATCCTCAAAGAACTCTAATTAATTTGTTAAACATGATTTCCCTTTCATAAAACCATGTTGACTCTGCCTAATCATATTATGATTTTCTAAGTGCTGTGTGACCACTTCCTTAATAATGGATTCCTGCTTTTTCTCGACGACTGATGTCAGGCTAACTGGCCTGTAGTTCCCTGTTTTCTCTCTCCCTCCTTTCTTGAATGGCAGTGTTACATTTGCTACCTTCCAATCCACTGGGTCCGTTCTAGAATCTTGGGAATTTTGGAAGATCACAACCGCTGCATCCACTATCTCTGCAGCCACCTCTTTTAGAAGGATGTAGGCCATCAGGTCCAGGGGATTGGTCAGCTTTTAGTCATAAGAGCACAAGAAATAGGAGCGGGAGTAGGCCATACGGCCCCTTGAGCCTGCTCTGCCATTGAATAAGATCATGGCTGATCTTCGACGTCAACTCCAGCTTCCCGCCCGATCCCCGTATCCCTTGATTCCCCTACAGTCCAAAAATCTACCTATCTCAGCCTTGAACATATTCAATGACTCAGCAGCCACAGCCCTGTGGGGTAGAGAATTCCAAAGATCCACAGCCCTCTGAGTGAAGAAATTCTTCCTCATCTCAGTTTTAAATGGCCGACACCTTATCCTGAGACTATGCCCCCTAGTTCTAGACTCTCCAACCAGGGGAAACAACCTCTCAGCATCTACTCTGTCAAGCCCCCTCAGAATCTTATATGTTTCAATGAGATTACCTTTCATTCTTCTAAACTCCAGAGAGTATAGGCCCATTCTACTCAATCTCTCCTCATGAGACAACCCTCTCATTCCAGGAATCAATCTAGTAGTCCAGTCCCCTTAGTTTCTCTAGTACTTTTTTTCTACTGTTATTCATTACTTTCATTAGCCCCTTTGCTCCCCATTATTTTGGTATGCTTTTTGTGTCTTCTAATGTTAAGACAGATACAAAATATTTGTTTAATGTCTCTGCCATTTCCTTATTCCCCATTATAATTTCTCCTGTCTCAGCCTCTAAGGGACCATCATTTGCTTTTGCTACTCTCTTCCTTTTTACATACTTGTAGGGTAGGAGTTTTATTGTTTGAAGGAATGTTTAGGTCCCAAATGTTATCCTGTGAATTCTGGCTTTCAGGATAGTGGAGGGATCATCCTTTGTGCGGCAAAGTTGATACACCATTAACAACAGCTTTCTAGGTTTTAAATCTTTATTTGGTTTTAGGTTCTTAGCCCTATACATGCAGTGGACTTTGAGCTGTGAGGTCCAGCTGACACAGCTCATATTCACACTCGTTTGATCCTTTTGCAGGGGTTGCTCCAGAATTGTAATCAGATGAATGCTTGCTACCTCTTCCAACCTGACAAGCAGTACGATCTGTCCTATGACACTGGAGACAAGGCATTGCAGTGTGGACGGCATGTGGACATTTTTAAATTGTGGCTGATGTGGAGAGCTAAGGTAGGCTTTTCAATTAATTGTATTTTCTTCAAGTGAACAAAGAAAAAAAGCACGTATTGTGATATCTAATGGATTTTTCACGTTCACTTTTTTTGAATTTGATATTTCATTGTATGTAGTGCGCTGACCAGGTTTGGTATATCACTGTGTAATGCAGAGTCAGACCAATGATTGTCCCACACAGTAGGGATGTGCCAGCATTGCTATTCATCAGGTGCTGCATGTGCCAGTGCCCAATGAGCAGCCCTCACACAACAGAGCAGGTCAGCTCGCATGAATACTTTAACATTGCTCCCATTGCATTGCTCAAGACAAGCTGAGAGAGCTGCATGGTTGTGGGAGGCAAGATTTCCAGCCCATCTGCTGCTGAAACGCTCATCCATGCCTTTGCCACCTCCAGACTCGAATATTCTAATCTTCAGCTATCCAAACCTCTGCTGCCCGTATCCTATCCCGCATCAAGTTGCACTCACCCATCATCCCTGTCCTTGCTGGCCTACATTGGCTCCTAGTCCCACCATTGCCTCAAATTTAAAATTCTTATCCTCGTAGCCCTTTATAGCCTCGCCCCTCCCAATTTCTGTAATCTCCTCCAGCCCTACACCTCCCCAAAACTCTCCGTTCCTGTGACACTGGCCCCTTGTGCATCCCCACTTCCCTTTGTCCTATCATTGACATCCTTGCCTTCAACCGCCGAGGCCTCACGCTCTAGAATTCCCTCCCTAAACTCCTCTGCCTCTCCACCTCTTTCTCCTCCTTTAACACCATCCTCGAACCCCACCTCTTTGGCCAGCTTTTGGTCACCCCTCCTAATATCTCCTTTTTTGGCTCAGTATCCATTTTGTTCTTTCTGATTACACCTCTGTAAAGCACCTTGGGAAGTTTTTCTACATTAAAGGTGCTATATGAATGCTAGTTGTTGTTGTTTCTCCATCAAAGAACGTTGCTAGGAAGAATCTATGCTCTTTGAGAAGAAATGGTTAGATGACTCACCCTAATGAAGTGCATCTCCTACAAGCCAGTTTATGAAATGGATTGATATAGGCTTGAGAGCCGGTCTGCTACCAGTCCTCTTGAATGGTGCGTGGGATGAAGTGATCTGTAACATTGGGAGGGTAGTGAGTTAAAAGAACAAAGCAAGTGAGCGTGTAGGCAGATAATAACACACCCTCCATTTCCTGATTATTGTTTTATTATTTGAAATGATATAGCTTTGTGGCATGGTTTAGCAGTGTGTTGGAGCTTCACAGAATGCTGCAACTTTGTATTACAATTCAGCCTAATTCCCAATGTTCCTTAATTCTCCACAAAAGTCATTTTTTATGGCCAAGCCTGCACTTCCAATGACTCAAAACTTTACTTTATGTGCCAAATATCTGTGACAGCAGACAATGGGATATGTGTTGGAATTGTTGTAGGATATCATTCTATTCTTCTGATCGCTCCAAACCAGCAGGAGAATATCATACTGACAGATCATGCAGTTCAGACTAAAGCTACTGATTCACCTTTATTGATATGAAAAATTATATTGGAGGAAAAAGCAGATAAAAACAACAATACATTCTTCAAAACTGTTTTCTGAGGTCAACAATGCAAGCTGTTCGGAATCCTTATAAACTGTTTTTTTCGAGAATTATCAACTGAGTTTATAGACCATACATGGGCTTATTGGACATCGGAGTCCTGACTTATACTACAATGTAGCTAAACTGATTAATTATGTTAATTAGAGCAATTGCCACAGCTTTCATATTTACTCCCGATCCGCACTGTTTCAAACGCATAAGGGCTACCACTTGAATACCTGATTTCAAGTAGATTCTTATTTATTCAGGTCAAACTCTGCCACAATGGCATAGAGTTTTGTGATTCAGCAGAACACCCTGATGGGACAGCCATTACAGTCTGATTCTTATTAACACACATTGGGGTTGATTTATTTTTGATGAACTTTCTTGGAGGCCCACACCATTTTCATGGGCCTCATTTTAATATTCACGGCGAGCTGCGCGCACATTTGGAACGCTGACAGCCAAGTCGCTGATTGGAGGGAGGCGGAAGGGGCATAATATCCAACTGCTTCTCCGCGGATCCGAGACAGCATTCTCTATTTGGTGGGCGGGGTGGGGGGGCTGCGCGGAGCATCTGGAAACAGGCGAGACCTTTCATTAAACAAACTTACCTTTAATGTTTTCGAACAGCCTCCAGCTGTCCCTTTAAGGATGGCTGGTTAAGCTACCCCACTGGGTGGGGCTTGCACAGCGTACGCCCACCTATTGGAACTGCAAAATGGTACAGGGTCCTATGTACATCATAACATCCTGAATAGTATAACTTTATGGGGCTGCCACCTGTTTCTCAGCTTGGGCCAAAGGGGGAGCGTGCAGGATGTTGGCGATAACAGGGAGGTAAGTCCCTTTCCATGATTTTTGATTTCACTGCCCAGTTCCTGCCAAACATTGGGGCAGTAGGGGGATCAAAATAAGCCACACTGTCTGAGAAAACAAACATACCATTTTGTCCTGAGAGGAGAATGGCTACAGGTAATCAATAGAAACAGAAGAATCTTTCTTTGAACCTGGCAGCAACACTTGAAATAGGGTTTATGTATTCCTGATGCCTCTTAAACACAAAGTCAAAGACAAAGAATTCTCTTCAGAAAGCTGCTAACAGAAGTGCAGTTTGTGACAAATTTGTTGCACTACTTGGCCTAGCTACAAATTCATATAAAAAGATAAAATGTAGAATTTCTTATGAATTGAGACAAGCTGGTGCTAGGATCCTTCACGTGTTACTACATTTTGCATGGCATTACCGTGGAGAAGTAGTGAGCAAAGGCCAGCCACGTTCCCACAGTAGGAGAGAGTCATCTTTGATCTCTGTTACTTACCTCCTGTGTTAGGGTTTCAGAATGGAACTGATCCAGACCTGGGAACAGGTCATCTAGCTTCCTCCTCCACCTCCCCGCACCCACACTTGACTGTGGATGGTTGCTGGTATAGAAAAACCCAACTTGGAGAAGCAGATAACTTCTAAAGGTCTTTGATGGTTTGTAAATGTGTTTGCATCATGACTGACTAAAGGCAAACTGAAGTTTCACCTTTCTTGCAGGGCACCATGGGATTTGAGGCACAAATTGACAAGTGTTTGGACCTCTCTGATTACTTGTACAATAAAATAAGGAACAGAGAAGGATTCGAAATGGTGCTTGATGGGAAAGTATGTTTGAATTATTTTTTTCAATTACTACAGACAAAAAAGAGCATCTAATGTTTTACACGTTTAAAATCAAACTCCATCAAATGAAGAACATGCAAAAACCTATTTGACACTAAATATAAATATGTCATTAAATACAGTTTGCTCAAGCTGCAACATGCAAACATTTCTGTTAGCATATACAACCAATGCAACAAGTAATGTTATATTTTGATAAAGTACAGCAGATATTTTTTTCTAGTTGTGCTAAACCATGTATTACTTCTGCTGCTGAGCCAGCTTTCAGCATTCTGAGCTGCCCTTGACCTCCTAAGCTGCTTGTCATACCTGCGAGCTGCTGCCCCTGAGCTAGACAATCTGCCCGTTCCCTCTGAACTACCATTCATTTCACAGAGCTGTTTCGCAGCCTTCTGATCCTGCTGAGCTGCCTCTGAGAGATGGGAGGAGGGGGTTACTACATCAGTAATTGTTTTGGTATAAGACAGGGCCAAGAAATGCAACAACACAAGCATGGCAGAATTTATGAAAATAATAACCTTTTACCATTCATTCTTGGATGTTATCTCAAACCTTACTGTCTGATCTGTAAGTAAAGAACAATTACAGCTCTAAGATTAAAGATATAATAACTGTCTACACCTCTGACAGTCGAGCTAAATGGAATACTAACTTAGAAAGACAGGAATTGTGAGCTTCGCGAGCTGTGAATGTGGGGTGCAGAATTGGGGCCTACATGTCTAGTGAGGCTCCATACCAACAGTGCAGCCTCACAATTCCTGCTCTAGAATATAAGAAAAAGCACACAGTCACAATTGTAAAATTAAAAGAGTGTCAGCCAAGAGTAAGAATTAGAGTAATAATTCAGGCAAGAATCAATGTAAAATTCAGTGCCAGATTCAGAGTAACAGTCAGCATGAATTAAGGTAAAAATCAGAGCAAGACAGTAACAATCATAAGAATTAAAGTAACAATCAGAGCATGAATCAGAATAATAATCAATGTAAAAATCAGAGTAAGAATCAGAGGGAAGATTTCCTCTGCTTCATTATGTGTAGTGGAATCATATACAATTTGTGTTTTTGTTATAAAACGCACACAGAGGAAACCTTCTCTCCGTGCAACCATTTCTTTAGTATATATGAAGCTGAATAAAACCATTTAAATGAATATTGTTTGATAAATTTAAATATCATTTAATGAAGGGTTGGATGTATTCTAAAATTCTTTAAGTAGTTGCTATTCATTTTACGCAGTTTAATACTCAGCTTCTTCCTGTTCTTCCCGAATGATCAGTTTTGCCCTGTTTCTGTTGTTCAGCCACAGCACACCAATGTCTGCTTCTGGTATTTGCCTCACAGTATTCGCCACCTACCAGATAATGAAGAACGAAGGAGTTTGCTCATGAAGGTAAGCCAGTTTTCATTTATCTTGTGTCAAGACAAATGTAATTTAGGTTTTCCAATCTATCAGAGAATAAGGTGTGGCAATTAAGCGGGATTACTATTGTGTAAAGGTGAGGGGAAGGGATTGTCTCAGTAAGTTAATTGAATATTGCAACATAGATCATTCTAGAGAATTAATACAAACAATAAGATTGGAGCACCAGTATGTGACATCACTGCAGTGGTTGAAATAAATTTGATCTTATGCCACTGAGTTCCTGATCTCAGACCTAGCACTGTTGTAGTGTATTCATCCGGATACTAGAGGGGGAAACTAAGGGCCCGATTTTAGCAGGGGTGCGGGTTCTCGGCGGGTGGGCAAGCGGGCGTGTGGGTAACGCGCCCGGTGAAATTAGTGGGTTTCCCGCGCGATCGTAGCAGGCAACGCACTAATTGGAGCCACTTACCTGCTCCTCCGGGTTCCCCGCTGCTGGTCTGCGCGTCGGGCGGGCTGCGCATGCACAGTAAGATCTGTCAGCTGGAGGTGCTCTATTTAAAGGGGCAGTCCTCCACTGACAGATGCTGCAACAAATAGCAAAGATGACTGCATGGAGCAGCCCAGGGGGAAGGCTGCTCCCAGTTTAATGATGCCTCACCCCAGGTATCAATACATGGGGTGAGAAGGAGGGGGAGGACAGAGATCTTCGACCCGGCGGGCGGGAGGAAGCGGCCTGCCTCTGCCACCAGGAAGGCCTGGCTCGAGGTGGCAGAGGGGGTCACCTGCGCCACCAACATATCGCCCACCTGCACACAGTGCAGGAGGCGGTCCAATGACCTCCGTAGGTCAGCCATAGTGAGTACACGTAGTCTTTCCCCTACACTCCGTCTGCCACATCACTGCCCCCACCCCACATCTCCTTCGGCACTGCCAACACTACTCTGTCACATCACCCCTCATACCCACTCAAACCCCATCCTCATCTTACCTGCACCTACTCACCTCGCCAGTACTCACCCCGCCACTACCACGCAACCCAATCCTCATACAATCTCATGGCTCTATCCCATACTCACCCTCTCGTGCATCTCTCTCACGGCCAGCCTCACTCAACCTGCCACCACCTGTACTGCAGCCACAGGGCATGCATCACATATGTGCAGTAGGCAGCGTAAGGCAAATGTGTGGTGAGCATGAAGGGGATGCACAAGGTTGTTTGAGGGTTTGTCATGGTTGTTACTTCTATTGAATTTCAGAACAACTCACATCACACATTATATTGGCACCACTACTGCCATGTTTTCGCGAATCCTGTCCGGTTTGTGCAATAATGCCCGCTCCTGGGTATCACTATGAGGACCCACCACTGATGCCACACATTGTGTCACTGCAGAGTGGGTGTAGGTGTATTTGCAGGGCTCTTCTGCGCAGACGACTGAGAGACATCGGGGATGTCCCCGGTTGCACCCTGGAAGGCTGTGGAGGAGAAGTTGTTGAGGGCAGTGGTGACTTTGACAGCGACAGGTAGGAAGATGGTGCACGGGCCAGCCAGGAGCAGCTCGGCATGAAAGAGGCTGCAGATGTCCACGACTACATGTCGAGTGACTCTGAGCCTCCGTGTGCACTGCTGCTCAGAGAGGTCCAGGAGGCTGAGCCTCAGTCTGTGGAACCTGTAGCGAGGGTAGTGCCCTCTGCGACGCATCTCTCTCTGTGGTAGCCCTCCCTCCTGCTGTACAGGTGGATGTGTCACAGCACTCTGTTGTGGAGCTCCATGTGTCAGAGGTGGACGGCGTGGATGGCGAGGCTGGTGATGCTGTTCGCCCTCCGAGGAGGTCATGACTGCAGCTACGGCGGCCCTCATCCGCAAGATGTACATCTGAGGAGGTCCGCAAGATAGGTACATGTCTCCGGACCCCGGGGTAAGTGTGCAGGTTGGTGACTTTGACCGTCAGGAGGAGGGTGGTGGAGGCCAAACTTTGTCCCAAGTGACAGAGTGGCCTCCTGCAATGGGTGAGGGTCTCCCCCCCACACCTGTCAAATGGACCTTTGCAGCTGCCACAGGCTGATGGCTGCAACACGTCCATTCGATCTGGGAGTGTTTCCCCCAGTGTGGGAAACAGTCCCATGTTGATCCAAAATCACACACAGTCCCTTAATCAGGTCAGTTAATGACCTGAAATAGCTAAATAAATACTCTCAAGTGGCATCCCGCTGGCTTTAATTGCCTGCGGGATTCCCACCAGCGGGGGCTGTGCGCGCACGCCGGCGCATCAGCGGGGAACCCGGAAGTGGGCGGGATCCGGTCGGGATCCTGGATTTCACGATTTTCGAGGCCCCCCCGCCGAGAACACACCCGATAGCGGGTGCTAAAATCGGGCCCTAAGTGTTTTCTGTTGAAATTAAGATCATGCGGTGATTGAGTCACATGTAGCAACCAAGGCCTTCTCCTGCAAATTAATAATCAGTGATATTTTGGTGGCAAAGATGGTTCATGGATAATATGGAGGAATTAAGGAAAAGTTCAGGAAGTGCAAATGTGACTTATTAACTTATATTCATTACACAGGTTTCCCTTAGCTGTAGGCCCATGTGTTCCTGAAATGAGTCAATAACCACAGATCCACTGTATCCCATGTATCTATATCCAAGTAACAGTACAGTTCTTCTAGTAACATGGACTCAGGATTAGCTCATATACCCCCCACATTCGACCTATATGGTAACCTTATTCCAGTCTCTTCAAGATGGGAGAAATGGGTGAAACAGTTCGAGTGATGAGTTTTGATATCACCTATACTATGTGAAAGAAAGCTATGCTGTTGCATTGTAGCAGAAACATTTGCAAGATATATTTGACACACTGTCAGACATTGGAAATTATGCAGACAATGATAAGGCCATGAAAGCCCTAACCGATCATTCATTCCCCAGAAAAATACAACACATGAATTAATTATATTTTGAACAGGCTGAAAACGCAAGAATAAATCTGCTGCTGTTTTTTTACACATGCTTACGTTAAGCAGCAAAATCTAGTTTATTTGATGGTGGCTGGGAAACCAAGACAAATATTACAGTAGGATGTTTTTCAAAAATATCGTCCTTCAAGTCCTGAGAAAGGGAGCATCTTAGTTGAGCTGTTAGAACTGGCCAAAACACTTGAACTAGCTGTCAGTTGTGCATAGATGTGGATTCTAAGCAACAAGTCACTTTCTATTGGATAAACTACATCATGCCGAGCCAAAATTATAGCCTAGTCAGTCAATTCTAATCATATGTGTTACGACTGCAGTGGAAAATTCACCCATAATGCCATTTGTCCTTCAAATGGCAAAAAATGTTCTGATTGTGGTAAACAAAATCACTTCTCCTGGTGTTGTTAGTCTTCTAGGCACAGTTACTTACTGTTCCCATTTTATTTCCAATTTGGCTAGAATTATAGCACCATTCTAAGGACCATCAATTAAAAGTAGCAACTTAAAGTGGAAAGACAAATGTCATCACATCCACCTTCAGATCAAGCAATCACTATTTAGGAACATAGGGACAGGAGTAGGCCATCCAGCCCCTCGAACCTGTTCTGCCATTCAATTAGATCATGGTTGATCTGTATCTTAACTCCATTTACCCACCTTGGTTGCATATCCCATAATACCCATGCCTAACAAAAATCTATCAATCTCAATTTTGAAATTTTCAATTGACCTAGCCTCAGTAGCTTTTTGGGGGAAGAGAGTTCCAGATTTCCATTACCCTTTGTGTGAAATGCTTTCTGACATCACCCCTGAACAGCCTAGCTCTAATTTTAAGGTTATGCCCCCTTATTCTGGAGGCAATAGTTTCTCTCTATCGACCCTATCAAATCCTTTAATTATCTTAAACACCTCAATTAGACTACCCCTTAATCTTCTACACTCGAGGGAATACAAGCCTAGTCTATGCAACCTGTCCTCATAATTTAACCATTTTAGCCCCGGTATCATTCTGGTGAATCTGCACCGCGCCCCCTCCAAGGCCAACATATTCTTTCTGAGGTGCTGTGCCCAAAACTGAACGCAGTACCCCAGATGCGGTCTAACCAGAGCTTTATACAACTATAGCATAACTTCCATCCCTTTGTATTCCAGCCCCCGTGAGATGAAGGCCAACATTCCATTAGCCCTTTAAATTATTTTTTGTACCTGTCAACTAGTTTTTAGTGATTTCTGTACATGGACCCCTAAACCTCTCTGTTCATCCACAGTTCCTAGCTTCTCATCATTTGGAAAATACTCTGATATCTCTTTCTTAGGTCCAAAGTGGATGACCTCGCACTTCCCCACGTTGAACACCATCTGCCACAGTTTTGCCCACTCACTTAATCTATCAATGTCCCTTTGCAACTTTCTGCTCCTAGCTACACCCCTTACTGTGTCACCTAAGCAGTGATGGCTAATCTAATGTCCTTCAGGGAAGGAAACCTGTCATCCTTATCTGGTCTGGCCTGTATGTGACACCAATGTGGTTGAGTCTTAACTGCCCTCTGAAGTGGCCTAGCAAGCTATTCAGTTGTATCAAACCGCCAGCGGTTCAAGAAGAAGAGTCACCACCACCTTCTCAGGGAACTAGGGATGGACAATAAATATCGGCCTGCCAATGACACCCGCATTCCAAGAATTTTTTTTTAAATTTGACATTAATAGACCAAAGGAGATCTATGTGCTGTGTTGCTTCAAAATTTGCATGTTCTATCTTAGAAGATCTACTTACTTGATTTAAAAAGAAAAGGTATGCTTCAGGAGTGTCCTTTTGATGGCTATGCCACGATAAGTGTGACGGGGTGCAAATTCTGTCCCTCCAATAGTTGCACCATTGACTCTGATGAATTTCCTGGGGTCAGCCTAATTTAAAGATTTTTGCCAGACTTCCTCCAGGGCATGCTTGGGGGGGAATGCAGAAAGTCTTTACTGCTGCAGCAGCTAAAAGGTGCCATGCTCCTCCAGGCCTGGGAAAAACACCTGGACTCTGCTAGATCAAATGTGATGTGCCGATAAGGGAGTGCGAGTCGATCATTGAGCTATGTGCCAAGTTGGAGGTGGACTCCTCCATGCTCTTTGACATTGTGCGCAGGTTTTCTGGAAGGCTTCCCAGTGCACCGAGCATTTGGTTGTGGTGAGGGGAGAGGAGAAAGCAGGAAGTGAGTGCATACATCATTTGCAGCTTGTGATTCAGAAAAGATTGTGGGATGAGGGAGAAGTGGGAAGAGAGAAGGAGGATTAAGTATGCAGAGACACTCACCATCAATCCCTCCAGCACCGCCAGTGCACACGGCCTCAGCGATGCCCCTTCCCGTGATGGTCAGCACTGTCACCTCCATCGGGGTTAAAACGTGTAGACGTGTAAACGGGCTTGTCCTCCGTTTTCGGGGCTTATCCAAATTAAACCCCCTTATGTCCAACGTTGCTACTGTAGTAATGATAGAAAATGTGACGTATGATGTCACTCCATATTATTGCTTTATTTAGTTAAGTCTTCCCCAGCTAGTTGATAAATGGAAAACCCATGCAACCAGAGATGAATATCCTTTCTATTTTGTCAGCCTATCTTAAAGGATGGGAGGGATGCAGTGTATTCATTCAGGCACTAGAGGGGGAGCAAAGACTATTAATTATATCATCTGTAATTATTGAGAACTTCTCCTGCAAATAAAAATGTGTTTATAAAGACAAACATGACATCCATGGGAAGGTGCAGAACAGAGGCCAAGCGTGACCCCATAGAGAAAAATCATCCCTATACCAGTCTTGCACATCTGCCGGTGTTAGGTTCATGGCAGCATTAGCAAAATCCTGGGACTGTTAGCTGTGGTCTGATCCTTACTAGCTCCGGTACCTGGGCAGATTCCACCCAAATGAATATCACATCAACCCCCTACAGGAAGTGAGGGTTTCCCATTAATTTGGATTTGATTCAAGTCTGACTAACTTGATTGAATTTTTTGAGGCGGCAACAAGGAGGGTTGATGAGGGTGTAGTGCATTTGATGTAGTCTGCATGGATGTTAGCAAGGCTTTTGATAAGGTCCCACATGGCAGACTGGTCAAAAAAGTACAAGCCCATGGGATCCAAGGGAGAGTGGCAAGTTGGATCCAAAATTGGCTCAGTGGCAAGAAGCAAAGGCTAATGGTCGATGGGTGTTTTTGTGACTGGAAGACTGTTTCCAGTGGGGTTCACAGGACTCAGTACCAGGTCCCTTGCTTTTTGTGAAATATATTAATGCTTTGGACTTAAATGTAGAGGGTATGATTAAGTTTGCAGATGATACAAAAGTTGGCCGTGTGGTTGATAGTGAGGAGGATAGCTGTAGACTGCAGGAAGATATCAATGCACTGGTCAGGTGGCAGAAAAGTGGCAAATGGAATTCAATCTGGAGAAGTGTGAGGTAATGCATTTGGGGAGGGCACACAAGGCAAGGGAGCACACAATAAATGGGAGGATACTGAAAGGTGTAGAAGAAATGAGGGACCTTGGAGTGCATGTCCACAGATCCCTGAAGGTAGCAGGACAGGTGGATAAGGTGATTAAAAAGGCATATGGAATACTTTTCTTTATTAGCCGAACCATAGACTATAAGCCCATGGAATCGAAGGAAAAGTACGGACTTGGTTAGGAAGTTGGCTGAGCGAAAGGCGACAGAGAGTAGGGATAACGGGTAGGTACTCACATTGGCAGGATGTGACTAGTGGAGTCCCGCAGGGATCTGTCTTGGGGCCTCAATTATTCACAACATTTATTAATGACTTAGATGAAGGCATAGAAAGTCTCATATCTAAGTTTGCCGATGACACAAAGATTGGTGGCATTGTAAGCAGTGTAGATGAAAACATAAAATTACAAAGCGAAATTGATAGGTTAGGTGAATGAGCAAAACTGTGGCAAATGGAATTCAATGTAGACAAATGTGAGGTCATCCACTTTGGATCAAAAAAGGACAGAACAGGGTACTTTCTAAATGGTAAAAAGTTAAAAACAGTGGATGTCCAAAAGGACTTAGGGGTTCAGGTACATAGATCATTGAAGTGTCACGAACAGGTGCAGAAAATAATCAATAAGGCTAATAGAATGCTGGCCTTTATATCTAGAGGACTACAGTACAAGGGGGCAGAAGTTATGCTGCAGCTATACAAAACCCTGGTTAGACCGCACCTGGAGTACTGTGAGCAGTTCTGGGCACCGCACCTTCGGAAGGACATATTGGCCCTGGAGGGAGTGCAGCGTTGGTTTACGAGAATGATACCCGGACTTCAAGGGTTAAGTTACGAGGAGAGATTATACAAATTGGGGTTGTATTTTCTGGAGTTTAGAAGGTTAAGGGGTGATCTGATCGAAGTTTATAAGATATTAAGGGGAACAGATAGGGTGGATAGAGAGAAACTATTTCCCTGGTTGGGGATTCTAGGAGTAGGGGGCACAGTCTAAAAATTAGAGCCAGACCTTTCAGGAGCGAGATTAGAAAACATTTCTACACACAAAGGGTGGTAGAAGTTTGGAACTCTCTTCCGCAAACGGCAATTGATACTAGCTCAATAGCTAAATTTAAATCTGAGATAGATAGCTTTTTGGCAATCGAAGGTATTAAGGGATATGGGCCAAAGGCAGGTATATGGAGTTAGATCACAGATCAGCCATGATCTTATCAAATGGCAGAGCAGGCATGAGGGGCTGAATGGCCTACTCCTGTTCCTATGTTCCTATAATTGTAAATAATTTTACAACACCAAGTTATAGTCCAACAATTTTATTTGAAAATCACAAGCTTTCGGAGGCTTCCTCCTTCCTCAGGTGAATGTGGAAATGAAATCCTCGAACCTTTTGCATTTATAAATCACAGAACAATACCTGGTGATTACAGATAGTCTTTCCAACTGCCCGTTGCCAAGGCAATCAAAGTGTTCAGACAGAGAGGTGTTACCTACAGGGCCACCGAATATACAAACAACCAAAAAAAAACGGGAAAAAAAAGAGAGGCAGAAACATAGAAACATCCGGAAGGAAGAGAAAAACAGCAAATGACCCGTTATATTAAAAACAGATAAATTTTGTTCGCTGGTGGGGTTACGTGTAGCGTGACATGAACCCAAGATCCCGGTTGAGGCCGTGCTCATGGGTGCGGAACTTGGCTTTCAATTTCTGCTCGACGATTTTGCATTGTCGTGTGTCTCGAAGGCCGCCTTGGAGTACGCTTACCCAAAGGTCGGTGGCTGAATGTCCTTGACTGCTCAAGTGTTCCCCGACTGGGAGGGAACCCTCCTGTCTGCCGATTGTTGCGCGGTGTCCGTTCATCCGTTGTCGCAGCGTCTGCATGGTCTCGCCAATGTACCATGCTCTGGGGCATCCTTTCCTGCAACGTATGAGGTAGACAACGTTGGCCGAGTCACAGGAGTATGAACCATGCACCTGGTGGGTGGTGTCCTCTCGTGTGATGGTGGTATCTGTGTCGATGATCTGGCATGTCTTGCAGAGGTTACCGTGGCAGGGTTGTGTGGTGTCGTGGACGCTGTTCTCCTGAAAGCTGGGTAATTTGCTGCGAACGATGGTCTGTTTGAGGTTGGGTGGCTGTTTAAAGGCGAGTAGTGGAGGTGTGAACCCATCGTACAGGGAACCCCCAGCTTCTGTCGCGACACTACAGACTTCCTACAAAAACTCAGTATCCACGGACCAGTTGAACCAGGAACACTTCTCACCACGATGGACGTCTCGGCACTCTACACCAGCATCCCCCACGATGACGGCATCGCTGCGACAACATCAATACTCAACACCAACAACAGCCAATCTCCAGACGCCATCCTACAACTCATCCGCTTCATCCTGGATCACAATGTCTTCACCTTCGATAACCAGTTCTTTACCCAAACACACGGAACAGCCATGGGGACCAAATTCGCACCCCAATACGCCAACATTTTCATGCACAAGTTCGAGCAGGATTTCTTCACTGCACAGGACCTCCAACCAACGCTATACACCAGATACATCGACGACATTTTCTTTCTATGGACCCACGGCGAAGAATCACCTCAGCACCTCACTCTACCGCAAGCCCACGGACAACCTCACGATGCTCCACTTTTCCAGCTTCCACCCTAACCATGTCAAAGAGGCCATCCCCTATGGACAGGCCCTGCGAATACACAGGGTCTGCTCAGACGAGGAGGAACACGATGGACACCTACAGACGCTGAAAGACGCCCTAGTAAGAACGGGATATGACGCTCGACTCATCGATCGACAGTTCTGACGGGCCACAGCGAAAAATCGCGTAGACCTCCTCAGAAGACTAACACGGGACGCAACCAACAGAGTACCCTTCGTCGTCCAGTACTTCCCCGGAGCGGCGAAACTACGCCATGTTCTCCACAGTCTTCAACATGTCATCAATGGCGACGAACACCTCGCTATGGCCATCCCCACACCTCCACTACTCGCCTTCAAACAGCCACCCAACCTCAAACAGACCATCGTTCGCAGCAAATTACCCAGCTTTCAGGAGAACAGCGTCCACGACACCACACAACCCTGCCACGGTAACCTCTGCAAGACATGCCAGATCATCGACACAGATACCACCATCACACGAGAGGACACCACCCACCAGGTGCATGGTTCATACTCCTGTGACTCGGCCAACGTTGTCTACCTCATGCATTGCAGGAAAGGATGCCCCAGAGCATGGTACATTGGCGAGACCATGCAGACGCTGCGACAACGGATGAACGGACACCGCGCAACAATCGGCAGACAGGAGGGTTCCCTCCCAGTCGGGGAACACTTGAGCAGTCAAGGACATTCAGCCACCGACCTTCGGGTAAGCGTACTCCAAGGCGGCCTTCGAGACACACGACAACGCAAAATCGTCGAGCAGAAATTGATAGCCAAGTTCCGCACCCATGAGGACGACCTCAACCGGGATCTTGGGTTCATGTCACGCTACACGTAACCCCACCAGCGAACAAAAGTTATCTCTTTTTAATATAACGGGTCATTTGCTGTCTTTCTCTTCCTTCCGGATGTTTCTATGTTTCTGCCTCTCTCTCTCTCTGTTTTTTTTTCCGTTTTTTTTGGTTGTTTGTATATTCGGTGGCCCTGTAGCTAACACCTCTCTGTCTGAACACTTTGATTGCCTTGGCAACGGGCAGTTGGAAAGACTATCTGTAATCACCAGGTATTGTTCTGTGATTTATAAATGTGAAAGGTTCGAGGATTTCATTTCCACATTCCCCTGAGGAAGGAGGAAGCCTCCGAAAGCTTGTGATTTTCAAATAAAATTGTTGGACTATAACTTGGTGTTGTAAAATTGTTTACAATTGTCAACCTCAGTCCATCACCGGCATCTCCACATCATATGTTCCTATAAGAGCAGGGAAGTTATGCTGAAACTGTATAAAACACTGGTTCAGCCACAGCTGGAGTACTACATACAGTTCTGATCACCACATTACAGGAAGGATGTAATTGCACTGGAGAGGGTACAGAGGAGATTTACAAGGATTGCCAGGACTAGAGAATTTTAGCTATGAGGAAAGATTGAATAGACTGGGGTTGTTCTCTTTGGAACAGGAGGTTAAGGGGTGATTTACTTGAGGTGTATAAAATTATGAGGGGCCTTGATAGAGTGTATAGAAAGCACCTACTTCCCTTAGCAGAGAGGTCAATAACCAGGGGGCATAGATTTAAAGTGATTGGTAGAAGGAATAGAGGGGAGCTGAGGAAAATATTTTTCACCCAGAGGGTGATGGGGGTCTGGAACTCACTGCCTGAATGGGTGGTGGAGGCAGAAACCCTCAACTCATTTAAAAAGTACCAGGATGTGCACCTGAAGTGCCGTAACTACAGGGCTACGGAGCACATGCTGGAAAGTGGGATTAAGCTGAGTGGCTCATTTTCAGCCGGCGTGGACATGATGAGCCGAATGGTCTCCGTCTGTGCCGTAAATTTTCTATGATTCTATGAAATCCAGGTCCCAGAGATGAAAGGATAGTGTTCAAACTCTACGGGGCTGATCTTGGTCTCTCCACCATTCCACTTTTTGTCAGGAATGGGATGGTATTGAAACCAAAACCTCAACTGAAAATTTACCACTGTCTTACCACTCACTTCCATTTTGGTCCATGCCTTGAAATAGGCAACCACAGCTCCCATTGGAAACAGGCGGCAGCTTCATGATGTACATAGAACCCCAATGCAATTATGATCGATAAGCACTCAGCATCCAGACTGCCCACTGCCCTGCCCACTATAACAGAGCAGTATGTGGCCAAACCAGAATCCTCCAAAGGCTGGAGGCCATTGAAAAACAAAATCCTGCATCCTTTCTACAGCATTTTCTGGGTGTTAAGATAAGCATAATATCTCTTCCTGTTCTGCCCAAAAAGTGCTGCACCTGCTGACTCATCTTCTCCACAGATGGGCCATTAGATTTCCCCTCCATCCCAATTATCGACCTGCCTATCTATGCTGAAACACGTGAGCAGCTCACATCAAGTTTAAATGAGGCCCGACCATCAAAATAGGTCAGGCTTCTTGCTGGTCACATTGAGCAGCTGCCCACTGATATACACTGCTGATCAACATTTCTCCTTATGTACCCTTCAGTTCCTCGCTGAAAGATCATTTCTAAAATGTTTCTTTTGCAGCATCACCCTTACCTGTTACCAATCATATTAGAGCATACTTTTCTGGTTTTCACACCTTGTGCAAGGAGCTGGACAGACCACCCACTCCCAGTCCTCTCACAATGCCACTGTTAATCCAGCTAATAGGAGCTGGACCATAGTAGACTGCAATTAATTTGAGCCCCTGATTTTTCTTCCTCCTTCACATCTGCTCTCACTTTCTCCGATATTCACAACCTCACTTTTCGCAACCTCACTGTCCTATTTGACCCAGAATTGCGCGTCAGACTCCGTATCCTCTCCATCACAGAGACCATCTCCACAATATCGTCTATCTCTGCCCCTTCTGCTGAAACCCTCATCAATGCTTTTGTTACCTCCAGACTATTCCAATGCTCTCCTGGCTGGCCTCCTATCTTCCACCCCCCTTAAATTTGGTCTCATCCAAAAGTCTGCTGCCTGTATCCAACTCAAATCAAGTCCTGTTTGTTAATTGTATGATGTATATCAGTGTTAATTGTATTCAGGTGGTTGATATCAATTGGGGAATCTCTTGTATCCTTTTTATAGGAGAACTTAGCTAGGTGTGGTGTGTGTGTAAGGGGAATCTCTACGAATTAAAGGCTTGGAAACAACTAAAGATCATGCTCTAGTATTCTATCCTTCACCACATGGCTTTCCATTTATAACACCTTTCACCCATCACCCCTATGCTCGCTGATCTACATTGACTCCGAGTCCACCAACACGTCAATTTTCAAATTCTCTTCCTCATGTTCAAACCCCTCCATGGCCTCGCCCCCTCCCTATTTCTGGAACCTCCTCCAGTCCTACAACTCTTCGGGATTTCCACGTTTCTCCAACTCTGGCCTCTTTTGCATCCCCCACTTCCTATGCCCCACAATTGGTGGCTGCGCCTTCATCCCTCTAGGCCCGAAGCTTCCTCCTTAAACCTTTCTGCCTCCCCTCCTCCTTTAAGATGCTCCTTAAAACCTACCTGTTTGACCAAACTTTTAGTCACCTGTCCTAATGTATCCTACTTTGGTTTTGGGGTAAATTCTTATCTGATTACGCTCCTCTGATGTGTCCTGTGATATTTTACTACATTAAAGGTGCTATATGAATGCAAGTTGTTGTTGATGACTTGGCTGAGAGAGTTTGGGGAGTTGAATGTGCAAAAGTCCCTCCCTTCCATTTCCTGGCACAATACATTGGTTCAACAATATTCTGCACTTCTAGATTTATAGAAAGAATGCAGATAATCCAAAGATTTTAGAGGCAAATAAAGAGACTGTACAAAAACACAGAGTATTCTTAGTTTGCAGCTTGATTTCAGTACGCGGGACTGCTGCTCTTTGCAGCTGGTCTTCCCTCTCTGTTGGTGAAATTGTAATTTTATTGAATGTAGGTCAGGGGAGGGAGACGGTTAATTGCTGAATTTAATAGTCCTGGGAAAGGGACAAAAAGAAAGAAAGAAAAACAGGTCACAAATAGTCTGGTTTAGCCTGAGACAGTGGCCAGGGTAGGGAGGATGGAATAGGTGGCGAGGCTTTGGAGATTGTGGTGGGGGACTTCCCAATAATTCAGATGGATTAGCGATTCAATCTTCTGGTGGTATAGATGATTTTATTTGTTGTGTGGTTCCTCTCAAGCTCACACCTTGTATATCCTATAAGTTTCAAACTTCAAATGTCAGCCATGGCTCACTGGTAGCACTCTCACCTCTGAGTTAGAAGGTTGGGGGTTCAACTCCCACTCCAGAGATTTGAGCACATAATTTCTATTCATAAGAAATGGAAGCAGGAGTAGGCCATATGCCCCCTCAAGCCTGCTTTCGAAGAAAGTAGGGGAGTTCTCCCAGTGTCCTGACCAATATTAATCCCTCAACCAATATCACTAAAAACAGATGATCTGGTCATTTATCTCACTGTTGTTTGTGGGACCTTGCTGTGTGCAAATTGGCTGCTGCGGTTCCCTACATTCCAACGTTGACTGCCAAATGGCTGAAAAGCATTTTGGGATGCCCTGGGGTCGTGCAAGGCACTATATAAATGCAAGTCTTTCTTATCTTTCTTTATTATTTTTGACCTGATTCTGCCTCACAAGATCATCAATTCAAGGGGGATGAGCGTTTAGATAAATTTAGACTTTGGATTAAGTTTTGGAATAGGATTTTGTGAAGCTTTAAATTTAACCAATGTACAATCAGAAAAGAACCTTCACTGGATATATAATAGCACTGGATAGTGATTCATATTCCAATACTAGGCTGCCAAACATTTTCCCCTCATTCATCAGATGGTTAAAGAGTTCATTGCTACCCACACATAAGCTGACAGGCACTGAATGCATGTCTGCTACCAGTAGATGTTCAGGAATAGATTGTTTTGATCAAGCTACCATGTAGTTAAATACAAACTTTTCAACTAACTGAAAATTTTAAAAAATACAAGATGACGGCAAAGTTTAGTGTGATGAAGAAAATGGTGTCATGCATCCACAGAGAGGGATCCTTCAGTAAGTGGAGATACATCTCAGTCTAGACTGGTTTTAAATAGACCAAATTTTCATATTAGGGTAAATTTGAACCCTCTTATGAATGGTGCTCCTTTCTACAATTCTGTCACTACTTACATGTTATATTTCAAGATGTATTATGCTTGTGATTTTACACACACAATTAGGTCCATAAATGGTATTTCTATACATCATCTCCCAGGAGCTCACTCTATCTCTGACCTCGTGCTCCATCTTTAACCTTTGCTTTCATCATTCTCCGTAGTGTTAGTTTCATATACTATTAACAGGAAGGATTTAAGATAATCCAATTAATGGTGTTTGTCCTTACACTATAAGCTCTTTCTTCTTTGCCAGTATAACATGCCCTAAAGTCATTCAGCATCTACTTGCCACATCTCTTCCTCCTATTCATGTACCTACCTGCCATATCCCAAGGTGGGCATATCACAACATACAGTTGAGTTTTCTCCTTTCCTAAACCCACAAGTCACATTCTGCTGCGGTGATTTTCAAATTTTTCTGAGTTGGGGATCACCTGCAAATATTAACACGTTCCTGCTCGAACTTCTGAGAGACCAGGAGCACGGCCTAGTGAGTGACCAGCCCATTCAGGAGCGGTAACAGGGAGGCTCGGCTGATTTTAAGGGCCGTGCCTCATTAGCATGCCGCTTGCCAAATTCCCCACCAAAATGGCCAGGAAGTTGGCGGGAAGCGGTTATCTGGCGGTTCACAGGCCGCTAGTAAGTGCGTCAGAGGCCTCAGGGAGGGGAATTGCCGTGGGGGATGGGGGTGAGCGGGAAAGCCTGGGGCAGGTGAAGCTAACAGTTTCCTTGTGGGGCCCGGAGGAGCACTTTTGCTCCTGCTGGCACACAAAGAAACCTGTAAAAATAATTAAATGTACACTTACCCGGGCTTCTTTTGCCTTTGGATCCAGATCCCGATAGCTTTGGCATGGCAGGGAAGCCACCACTGCTCCCTCACTCAGGCCTCAGGTAAAAATAGCAATTGGGCCCTAATGACATCAGATCCTGATCTGGATATTTAGAGAAAAACCCCGCTGGCTTTGCTGCCTACAATTTAAAATTGCAGTCGGCCAGATCGGGGTGGGAACAGAGCAGTTAAGTCCCCTGTTCCATTTTGATTCTCCCCCACCCAGTTTCCGCCGCACGGGGGAGTTAAAATCGACCCCACAGTATCAGCTACCCAAAGGAAAGCAATTCTATCATTGCAGAAAACATTTTTTTGTTAGTACACAGCAACAGAAATAATGTGGTGATAAGTCAATAATACAGAAAAATAAAAAATCTGATGAGAGGCGGACCTCCTAGGCCTCCTAGACCCCTCATGGTCCAGGGATCCCTATATTGTACTGTGTTCACGTAGTATTCAGGAACAACGGCTAGCAAATCCAATTGCAAGATTCTATTAAACCACAGTATCTACTTAATTGTGATAAACCTACAGCTATATAGAGCCCCAAGTAATATTGTTTAGCTTTTTTTTCATTCATTCATGGGATGTGGGTGTCGCTGGCAAGGCCAGCATTTATTGCTCATCCCTAATTGCCCTTGAGAAGGTGGTGGTGAGCCGTCTTCTTGAATGATAATAGTGAATCTTGACCAATATGTGAGCAGCTGAGAAATTCAGATTCACCACATATTAGTATTCCATTCACAGTGGATTGTGGTGAAATGTGTTTAAACTCCTAATAAAGATTCTGATCCTAACTTGCTCTTTGCTGTTTTAGGTGGCTCCACAGATTAAAACCAGGATGATGACATTTGGTACCACAATGGTAAGTTATCAGCCACAAGGTGACAAAGTTAATTTCTTCCGCATGGTCATCTCCAACCCAGCAGCCACACAAGAAGACATTGATTTCCTCATTGAGGAAATAGAGCGGCTTGGACAGGATCTGTAACTTGCAAGGTGCGAGACATTTGCCCTAATACAATGGGGATGTTGCTATTGTGTGAATGTATTTCATTGTTTACCTCCCCCAGACTAGTCTTGTTTGACATTAGCCCTTAATACAGGGATTGGAGCTGAAGACTTCAAATGTGGAATTATGGGTGTTAGAAGTTATTTAATGCAATTATAAATTTTCTGAAGTTAAAAAAGGTGTGAGTCATCAATGATATGTCACACTTCAGGCAAATTATCCTGAGGCATTAAGTACTGAAACGATGTGTTAAGAGTAAATAGAGCACTTTAGTCCAGGCGCACATTACACACCAATAATGCACACCATTTCAGTTGTTACTCGTGAAGGCCTCCAGTTACAAAGTTTTTTGGGATAGTGAAAGTGCAAGTTTCTGCAATTTTCATGGATCTACGAAAGATTCAATAATAGAGGCTTGTTCCTTCTTTTACTCTCTTTAGCTAGGTGTGATAAAAGTCGTTTAAAAGGAGATCTGTGCTTCAGCTCTGTGAAACTTTTATTCTATTATTTAAGCTCTGCATTAAAGTGTCAAATTCAAATATTCTATTTATTTTGATAGAGAAAAAAAATGCTTTAATACTTTTAATTGCCATACTTGAATTTGTGAGTTCAATGTTTGAAATGTTCAGACCAGGAGTTTATACGTGCCATGTATAATTGTGATGTTGTTCTTCATGCTGTAAAGAAATGGCAAATGACAATTCTGTTGACAACTGGATAGTGATTACTGTCTGTGAAAGTGTTTCCTTTGTAGAACTTTGAGTAATGTTTCGTTCACCTCAGATTGAGGCTGTGCACTTTAGAATCAAACTGTACTGTGTTGAATGACAATGTTTTAATGTACTAGTATATTGTTATCACACTCGGTACACTTAGGTTTGGTAACGGGAAGCTTTGAATGAAAACTCTGACTTGGTCCTCTACACCCAACATGGCAAAATGTGCATTAAGTCTTATAAGCCAGTTATATTATAGAGTTTGTATCAATGTGAAGGTCTTGGCTGAGCACTATTGCAAAATGTGCCATGTAAAAAAAATCAGCCAAAGCATACTGAGGCAAGAAGTGTGAGAACACTCCCAAGGGGTAGTCTCACAAGACGTGGGCTTCACACATGCTGTAATATAACTGCAACCAGTGTGAAGGCAATTTTAAAAGGTTCACAGACAGTCCATCTGGAAACTTGTCAACTTACTTTTGAATGTGGTTTTAATATTAGCTCAGAGCTGGCAACCTGACCAGCTCTCTCCTGACATTAAAATCGAACTGGCCTTCAGGAGCTGGTAGGCAGAGTATTGTATATGCATGCAAACACACAGTATCACCGGTTCAAAATAGCAGACGGCAAATTTAACATTGATATCAGAAAGTTCTTCTTTACACAAAGAGTGATCAACGCTAGGAATAGACTCCCGGATAAAGTAATGGAAGCAAGAACTCTAAAATCATTTAAGAACCAATTGAATGCTTCAGTGGAAGGACTTTAAGCTCACTCTAGATGGACGAATCAAGGTGGACCAAATGGCTTTCCTCATCCATAATTATGTTGTATTCTTGTGGTATGTGAGGTCCCATTGTCCCAGGACAAGGACCAATAGGAACCAGCAGTATAACTTAGTTTTGCCAACCCTATGTCCCAGTCTGAGACCAGCGCCTGTAGCTTAATATTCCCCATAACTGTCATTTTCAAGAAAGCACAGAATAATAATCTCCTTCACTATTTTTAATAATAGAATTTTACAGTACAGAAGGAGACCATTTGGCACCTGTGCCAGACTCATAAAGAATGATCTCCTAAATCCCATTTCACCAGCACTTTCCCTGTACCTTTTCCTTTTTTTTTCTTTTTCAAATATTTATCCCCTTTCTTTTTAAAAGCTATTATGGATTCTACTTTTACCGCTGTTTCTGGCAGACCATTCCATGTCCTAACCACCCTATGTGTAAAAACTTTTCAACTGACCTCTCCCTTTATTCTTTTGGTGATTTTAAATTTCTGAAGGTTGAACCTCCGCAGGGGTTCTCCTGACTGTCCGCCACAACTTTGGCACAAGATCCACGAAAGTCCCGGAGAAATAGCGTGAACACCATTAATACCATTTCTCCAGGGTTTCTGGGGATCTACAGTGGAAGATTAGGAGAATCCCTGTGGAAATTCCACTCCATGCTCTCTAGTTACACACTTACCAACTTTCTCTATTTACCTTATCAAAACTCTCCATAATATTAAGCATTTCTATCGGATTTGCTCTTAATCTCTGTTCTAGTGAAAGAAACCCCAGTTTCTCTAGCCTCTTATAACTAAAGACTCTCATCCCTGGTATCATCTCAGTGAATCTCTTCAGTATCTTCTCCACAACGTTGACATCCTTTCTATAGCGGGGTATCCACACAATCGATCTCATTCCCTGGTGAAGAATGGCACAAGCAGGTGCTGCCAGCCTATGATTTCCTGACCACCCTATGAGCGCCACTTCTGGCTGGATTCCCGATCAGGGAATAAGCCCTTATACTGGAATTGTGACCTAGACAATTATTCTTCTTTGCTTTTGTACTCTATAAAACCCATGCAGTTTTTTGTTGCAACTTTAGCAAATTATCTTAAAATTAGCATATTTAACTCCTGTCTTTGTGTTTTTCTATTCCTTTTAAAGTATTGATTTTTTAGTGTATACTTCCTCTCACTCCTCCCAAAATGTATCACATTTCTCCACATTAAGTTTCATCCGACATCTATCTGCACAATCTACTAACCTGCCTAAATCCTACTGAAATCACTTACAGTCCTCTTCACAGTTATCTGTGCTCCCTAATTTTGATGTCTTGTCCCCTTTACCTGAGTCCAGATCATGTATATGATCCAGGGCAATACATTATAAACATCCCCCAAAGCTACTGCTATCAAAAAGCCAACAACAAACTAAAGTGCTTAATGCTGACTCCATCACACAGAAATACCAAACTTCCATTAGGAACCCTAACCCATCCCCTCAACTGGAATTAACCAATACTACTATCTTCCTTCAAATTCTGGGCTCAAGAATTAGGTTCAGACTTCCTGATGACTCACCTCCACCACCAGTGGTTTCCCAGATTGGATTCTTTCCCGGTACCTGTCTTGATATTGGACGTATTATTTTGCTTCAAGTCCCTTTTTGGTAGCTGTTCTTACCTTCTGGTCAGATTATCTCAGTGGCATGATCATGTTGCTTTTGTAACATCATAAAACATCATTCAAATCTGGCAAAAAGTAACTATTTTCAATTAAAATACTCACATTTAGAAAGATTGAGATTAAAAAACAAAAGTTCACCTCTGGCCCCATACTGGTAAAGCAGTTCTTTGCTCAGACATTTGAACCAGGTCCATGTCTAAAATGGATCTAGTGATTGTCTTGTGATGTCTACAGCTACATTGTCTACAGCTACAGTACCTGCTGTGTAAAATGTGATGCACTAAGTTGCATGTCATTTGTATGGTAGAGGTATGCCATTTATATAGTATTTATCTGAGGCACCAGCTAAATGAGTACTACCTCCTCCATCACCAGCAAATAACATTTTCGTGATTTTCAACATACATGCAAAATAGTTGGCACTGAGATGTACCTGAGCCATATAGTACAAAACTGTTACATGTCACCCTGTGTGGACTGTACATTAGTAGTTTAGGTGATTATCAGAGACCAGCTACACAAAATGTTTTAGGCATATATGTAAAAAAAAAATGCCCCTCATATTCTGGTAATCAATCATCCAAAAATATGCTTAATGATCCTCCCTCATGAAGAGTACTAGAGCACTACCCATTTACATTGCAGCACTGCCTCCAGAGGACAGTGAAAAGCATTGGCAGAAATCGCACAGAGTGGCGAGGCAACGCTCACCGCAGCTCCTGCGAATTTAATTAACAAAAGTACTTACTGCAAGCTCTGTGGCGTCGAATTGCTTGAAATTGAAGTTTAAACAAAACGTGCGCTATCACCCCAGCCTCTGAGCACTGTGAGTTGCTGCGCGACTGGAAAAGTGTGTGAGGAGAAGACACGCCCACAAAATCTGTCAGGAAGAGAAGTCACGCCCACAGATTCAGGCTGCATTGCTCAAGCAGGCAACCTGACTTAATTTAAAACTAGTATTCCGTATGTCATTGTAAATAAAAATTTTAATTTTTTTTATAAAAAGCCAAAGAAATAATTGAATTAAATTAAAGACAGAAGGGAAAAGTAAGAAAAAAATATTTTTTTAATTTTTAAAGTTTTTTTAATGACCAAAAACCATTAAAATAAGGAGTAATATGAGAATCCACATTTTTAAAAGTTAATTTTTAATTGTTTGGCAGTCATTATGACTGTTAAAACTTAGTTTAGACCTGGTATTTTTAAGCGTACCTGTTCGGTGACATAATTAGTTACTTTCCAGCTGGACAGATAAGCAAGTTGGCGCTTTTCCAATGATTTCCCTGATTGCAACGTGCGATGGCCCTTTAATTCGAAGCTGTCATATTGCCGGTGAATCACTAGGAGCAAGTTCACGATTTCCACGTTTCACTGCGCACGTGAAAACGTGGCAACTTACTCCTTCAGTTCACCACTAAAAACTGAGAGCGCTATTGAGCTCCTCCGTTATATCAGGAGCGATTTCTGGCCCATTATCATGAAAGGTCTGTGCCCAAAATGATAACATTACAAACAAAACTTTAAAGCAACTGAACCTATTGCTTCAAGGACTCCTTAACTCAGCTTTAAATAATTGTGTTAATAGAGTGATCAAAGGGCCAAAGATGGACATTGAAGAAAGCATTGCACTTGAGGCTAAACATAACAGTGAACAAATTCTTTCAGTACCACAACAGAAAGAAGGCAGTCAAAGAAGAGGTGAAAACCGTAAAAAGTATAAAAGGGCTCAAAACTGAGGACAGGCATAAAATAGTAAATATTCTGAATTCTCCAATATAATCACAAGACAAGGGAAAGACATGAGCAACATGTCCTTCCCAAACAAAGATATCCCAAGTAAAATCAATGACTTCAATATAAATGAGAATGAAGTCCTAGAAAGGCTAAAAGGGCTGATAACAAATAAATCCCCAGTGATAGATGGTATTTACTCAGAGCAGACTGGGAAGAAATTTATGAGTCACTGACAACCATTATTAGAGAGTCATTGGACACTGGGGAGGTAGCAGTAGATTGGAAACAGGCTAATACAGTGTCCAAATTCAAAAAGGGTGACAAAACAAAGGCAATGACAATCCCCCATCAGTCTTTCATTCCATGTAAAATAACAGAATCAATTATTAGGAGTAAATCTGAGTATCATCTGTACAATAACAACATAATAAACAGCAGTGAACATGGATTCAGAAGGGGATGATCCTGCCTGACCAACTTCCTCAAATTCTTTGAGGAAGTGACAATACAAGTGAACTGTGAGAAGCCCTATGACGTGGTTTACCTCAACTTCAAAATTCAAAGCTGTTGGGAATCAGGGTAAACCCCGGGAATGGATATGAAATTAGCTGGTAGGTAAAAAAAAACGAGTACTTGATAGCAGAACTTCTGTAAGAGTGGGGAGAAGTACTGAGCAGGGTGCCTCAAGGCTCAACGCTGGGACTACTACTGTTTCTAATTTTCATAAATGACCTCGATTCACAAACTCAATGCAAAGTGGTCAAATTTGTAGATGATACCAAACTAGGAGGGACAGTGGAATTGGAAGAGGCAGCTCAGAAGTTACAGATTGAGTTGGACAAGGTATGTAAATCGGCAGAACAATGGTAGGTGAAATTAATGCAGACAAATGTACCGTACTGCTCATAAGAAGGTAAAATAGACAATACACATACTCCATGAATTGTTTTGAAATAGTTAAGTATGAAGTTGAAAGGGAATAAGGAGTCTGAGTAGACCTGATGTTAAACATGTCCATCCAATGCAGAGCAGCAATCAATAAAGCCAATAGGATGATGAACTCCACAGCCAAAACAGTAGAATATCAGTTAGAGGAGGTAGTGATTAAACTGTATAGTGCTCTGGCCAGGTTGTACCTTCAATACTGTATCTAATTCTGGTGACCAGGAAACAAGAGTGTCATTCAAGCACCGGAGGCAGTGCAGAGTAGAGCTACAAGTCTGATCCCCAGGATCAGGGTTCTAAGTTAACGGGAAAGACTGGAGAAACTCAGGTTTTAAAGCCCAGATAGGAGGTGTCTGAAAGGTGATCTTATGGAGATAAGATGTTTCAGGGTTTGGAAATTTAATCCAGAATATTACTTTAAATTAAACTGTGGGAGTAGAAGGTAGAGACACAGGTTCAAACTGGTGAATGGTAATTTTAAGACTGATAACAGGAAATATTTCTGCACACAAAGAGTAATCAACATATCGAATACATTTCTGGATGGAGTAGTGGAGTCAAAATCCCTGGAATCATTTAAGAAATTGGAGGTACAATGGTGGGATGTTGGGATCACCCTGGATGGATGGGTCAAATGGCCTTTCTCATTTGTAATTATCTTGTGATCTTGCACATGTGCAATTATCCTGGCATTACTGCTAACATTCAAATCCGTGCTATAAATGAGCTCAATTCGGAAGCATGGTGTGAAACTCCACAGTAGACTCAGTAGAGTAAGATACAATTTGGACATGCTGCTGTCTAATCTAGTTCAAAGCTGACTCAACCGTTCACTAAAAAGTACTTGGAGCACTTTGCTAATCTGATTATATCACTGTTACAATAACATCAGTGAAATTACTACATTGTTCACATGGACCTCAAACTGTGCTGAAACATCACCAGTTGCTGATCCCATTTAAACTTGCAGCTTTGGCTTATTAAGACTGAATGTGAATTAGTATTTGTTGGGTTGGAGAAGGCCATCGACTGAACAAACTGTGGAACTTTCTTAGTCATGTTCATTTAACAGGCTAGGATGTGCATTCCATGTATTTAGCAGGATCTACAGAGACACTCAAAAAAAATGAAGTAAAAAAAATCTTATTGTGCAGTGACTTTCTTGCATCTGATGTATATTTTGCAGCATTCCATCCAATATGGAGCTGTGTGTTGGAATCTGAATAGTAAACACTGTCCTGTGTCTATGCTGTTAAGATGCTTGTTGTATATCCAGCCAGCTACAGGTACAGTGTTACCTGTAATAAAGAACTTGAGTGTTAAATACTTTGTTTGTCTTTTATTTTTCAGGAAAAGCAGATGAGAGTATGCTGAGATTGGAAAATGAATATTGCATGTTACAACAGATCAATTTTCTACACCTAAAAAGTTATAATATGCAGTCTGTGGCACAACTTTGGACCCAATTTTTTCCCAAAGTCACAATCACACTTGTAATGCTTTAACCAAAGTTCCAAGTGTTCTTGAAGAGGACATTCATCATGCCATTCCAAGGCACAGTCAGATTCCTGTTACTTTAGTTAAACTACTTTAAGAACTCCAACAAAACATATTAAGGCTGATCCCCTGCCAAGAAGCAGCATGCACAGGGAGCACAGTTTGGGAAACCATCCAATAATTTAAATGAATAGAAGATCATGGGCCAGGGCCCACGATTTCCTGTCTCACACTCCCTGCAGAACACCACTCCTCGCCAGGAGCATCCAATCAGGAAATTGGCTCTATTAACATCACATGCAGTGCAACACACTTAAAGAATAAATTTACCAATCCTGCACTCCCAGCAGTAGGACACACTCAAAGGGAGTGTAGGTCGGAGTTAGGATTATAACATCATAGCACTGATTTTCCCACTCGTAAGCCCTTCGAACTGAGCTCTTGCTGGTACTGCAGGATCGGTAAATTGACCCTATAAAGGTATTCTGAACCCACCCCCACTACACAAACACTTCTACCCCTGAATATTTTTATATTTGATCTCGGGATATGGGCATCATTGGCAAGGCCGGCATTTATTGCCCATCCCTAGTTGTCCTGAGAAGTGCTGGTGGACCTTCTCCGTGAACCGCTGCAGTCACAATGGTGTTAGGTAAGGAATTTCAGGATATTGACCCAGTAACTATGAAGGAACAGAGGTGTACGTCCAGGGCACTGTGTGACTTGGAGCCAATGGTGTACCCACAACAGTGCTGCTTTTGTCCTCCTCGGTGGTACAGGTCACAGGGAAGGGCAGTGCTGTTGAAGTAACCTCAGTGAGTTGCTGCAGTGCATCCTATAGATTGTACATACTGCAGTCACAGTACACTGGTGATGGAGGAGGCGGATATTAAGCTTGGTGACATTGGTACCAATTAAGTGAACTACTTTCTCCTGGATGATGTTAAGCTTCTTTTATTGCAGTTGCACTGATCCAGGTGGAAATGAGAGTTTGTCTTTACAAAGACTGTGCAGTGGTCACTCCTACCAATGCTATCATGGGCAGATATTTCTGCGACAGGTAGATTGGTGAGGACAATGGCAAGTACGTTACTTCCTTGGGTCCCTCACCCAGGCCCAGTTGGGCAACTATGTCCTTCAGGACTCGGCCAGCTCGGTCAATGTTGGTACTACCAAGCTACTCTTGGTAATGGACATTGAAGTCCCCACCCAGACTATATTCATATGAGGTCATGTTTGTTTTCTTAAAGTGGAAGTAAATTCTACAGCAACTTATCTGATCAACACCAGATCGAACAAACAAACTTTACATATCAACTTTGCACTTTCACAACCTCAGGCTGTCCCAAAGCACATCACAGCCAATTAATTATTTTTGAAGTGTAGTCACTGTTGTAGGGAAACGCAGCAGCCAATTTGCACTCAACAAAATCCCATGAATAGCAATGAGATAATGACCAGATAATCTAGTCAGAGTGGTCAGAGGTCACACATCAGCCTGGATTTCCCCTTGTGTAGTAACCCTATGGTTTGACCAGTTTTATCTGCCAATAATAGACTTTGTTCCCCAGATCTTTGTACAATCAATAATTTAGAGATCAATTAATGGGAACAATCTAAACATCATTCTCATGCATTATAAGGTGCTTTCTAGAGGACAGAATTTAGCTGCATTGTTGATGAAGCTTTCGGTAAAACAAAGGGCAAATTCACCACGGAGGAGAGGGATATAAACTTGGCTCAAGTCAGGAGGAAGATGCAAGTGGAAAGTGGGAGGACCAAACAATAATCCAGACAAGTTCATTTCGTATCCTCTTGTGTTATAAAGAATGAATGAACTTGTATTTATATAGCACCTTTTCGGGCCTCAGGATTTCTCAATGAAGTACTTTTTGAAGTGTAATCACTGCTGTAATGTGGGGAAACACGGCATCTAATTTACGCACAGCAAGGTCCCACAAACAGCAATGAGATAAATGACCAGATAATCAGTTTCAGTGATGCTGGTTGGTTGTTATGTTCTGAAGCTGTCACTGGGTGAGAAGCAGAAACATGTTCCAATCCTGTTATTCCTCATCTTGTGCAATACAAACAAAAAATGTCAATCAAAGCAAATTGTGAATAACTGCCTCTGTTCAACCTGTGGCCACAAAACTGGAACTGTTCATGATGAGCCTGTAGCTAAATGAAAGTTTACCTATTATTTTACTATCCCAATGTGTTTGCAAAATTGTTTCAGGGAAGGACAATTATTATATTTAAAAAATCTGTATTTAAGTGAGGAAAAACTTTTGATCGATAAACCAGACAACGTGTCTTAGAGTGCCTGTAAGTGCCCCCACCAACATGGACATATTGGGCCGAAGGGCCTGTTTTCATGTTGTAAACTTCTATAAACCATGCCTGCTGTCCAAAATTGGTTTCTTCTAGCTTAAATTGTGTAGAAGCTTTGGCAGATTCTCCTGCTGTTTTCAATCCCTCTGCATAAAGCCAAGGAAACATTTTTTCTTTTCTTCAAGCCACAGGAAGCAGCAAATAACTCAGGACAGCGACGTCCCACAACAAAAATATTTATTTTCCGAAAAATGAAATTGCCATGAGTCATTAGAGCTGTAGGTGGTGCTGTGGCTGCATATTACAGATGCTGGGTCATTCTGTCAGTGTCCCTGACAGCTCACAACTGCTTTTCTCAAGTTTAACCCTTAGACATCAAAATCAAATTATAGTTTCTGTAAGAAGTGAAAAATCAAATGAAAGATTTGAGCTTAAGGTTTGCCCAGTGCAATCTTCCTAAGTGTGCAATTAATTTTTTCATAATTTTCCATATACTTTATTTATGGAATTACACATATTGGCCCCGAAATGCCTGCACCATGGATTACAGTGCGGGAAAGTTGAACCCCCATCCACTCCAGGCCCAAGATTCCCGATTCTCTGCTTGAAAGCAGCCATGTGGAGACCTGTAATGTTGGGACAAGGTTTCTGGAGAATCCTTCTCTGCCTGGCCACCACTGAGGTGAGCTTGAGTTCCAACCAACACTGAACTTTTCAATTGTGCTTGTACCCCAGGAAGGAAGTCCAATTCCCACTCAACGCAACAACAAGTGACCATAGACCTGGACGTATCATCCAACAGTGTTTTTCACTGATGACTTGGCTGATATCCATTAGACTGCATTTGGACTGACTCAAATGGCTATATTCCTTCAGGGCGAGAAGTGGTGGAGATATGTTAATTGTTTTTGGCAGTATACCGAGAGGGAGTACCTTACTTTGAAAACGTTGCCTCCATAGTGAAGTTCCCCTTTAACAGATTTGTAGTTGCCATGCTGAGAAGGGAGTGGACTGAAAAAATATAAACTCTTATAATCAGGAAAATAAATAGGGGAAATTTTGGCATGATAAAACTTACTAAACAATGCGCACCTACAATAAACTGAAATGATTTAGATTGCAGATGTTTATACTTGGTTAGATGTTACAGTGATACATGGAGGCAACAGCAACACTTGAGACTTCTCTGGTGATACCTGCCCACATTCATTGACAGCTGTAGAAAAGAAATGTAAAATCACCTTATATCTTATTGGACTTATATGGTTTTAAGAATTTAAGTTTGGCTATGTTTAACCTTCACATCCCATTCTATTGACAGTGCATTCTTACAGTCAGCCTCAAACTCCAAAAGCACTGAGAGTGCTAAATTAGGCCGTGTTGCGCCCGTTGTTTCGGCGCTACACGGCCTCTCCGACATCCAAGATGGCGTCATGGATGCGCACCCATGTTTACAGCGTGTCGCGCACCGGACGCCATCTTGGTATAGGAGGTGGTGCAGGCGCAGATAACAAATGCTAGAATCATGCAAAGTAGGGAGAAAATGGCTTCAATCAGTCGGCAACGCTGATTTAAAGTGATAGACACCATTTTGGGACTTAACGCTCAACTCAATGCACCGTCTTAACCCCGACCATCTGAACGTGTCTTAGAGTGCCTGTAAGTGCCCCCACCAACGCTATTTAAAGAGACCATGCAGGATTTACAGGTTAGTGGCTGGATTATTGCTTCTGGCTGCCGAGACATTTGTAACTGTTTTTGGAGGTCTCCTAGACTTCAATACTAGGATGCGGGGACATAGACTAACATTTAGAGCCAGGACGTGCAGGAGTGAAGTTAGGAAATGCTTCTACACGCAAAGAGTAGGAGACGTTTGGAACGCTCTTGGGCAGACAGCAGTTGATGCTAGCGCACTTGTGAATGTTAAATCTGAGATTCATAAATTTCTGTGAACCAAGGGTATTCAGGGATATGGGGCTAAGACAGGTGTATGGAGTTAGGTCACAGATCCACCATGATCTCATTGAATGGTGGAACGGGCTCGAGGGGCTAAATGCCACTGCCACTTGCTGCCTCCTGATATGTGCCACCTTCTCCTGCAAGAAAGCGGGACGTGTGTCTGGATGATGCGCTTGTCATGGTTGAATAACTAGTGTGTGTGGCCTGTGAGTTGTGGGTGGACAGCTTGAAACAGCGATATTGTGTAAGGATGAGAGGAAGCATCTGGTTGGAAGATTTGAGTATTGAGGGAAAGAGTTTATTGGTATGTGGGGGGTGGGGTGTGTAGTGCGTGGTGCAGTTGGTAGGAGATGCCACTTGACAGTTGACCTCACTCACCTTGCCCACTCATGCCAAAGCAATGAACTTCTTCCTGCTCTGCATCCATGTTCATGATGCTGTGCGCCTGGCATTGACTTTGTCCCCTCGTCCCCCGCTGCCTCCCACTGCCTTTTGGACATATGCCTCTTGGCCCCCTCCCCTCCCCCGCCACGGATATAGGATGTCCCTCCTTCTGTCCACCTCTTGCACCAAGGCCTCTAGTGCATCAGCAGAGAACCTTTGTGTGTGCACTCTCGCAGGCCTGGTACCCACTCAGATCGGCAGATTGGTGAGGTCTGTCATGCAGATTGGAGGATGTGGGAATTAGTAGTGTGCAACCTTTATTCAATGTTTTAACATAACTCATCAGTGTGTAAACAATTTTACAACACCAAGTTATAGTCCAGCAATTTTATTTTAAATTCACAAGCTTTCGGAGGCTACCTCCTTCCTCAGGTGAACGATGTGGAAAATCGTTCACCTGAGGAAGGAGGTAGCCTCCGAAAGCTTGTGAATTTAAAATAAAATTGCTGGACTATAACTTGGTGTTGTAAAATTGTTTACAATTGTCAACCCCAGTCCATCACCGGCATCTCCACATCATCATTGTGTAAACATAGGGATGGGACCTGCATCTGTGTTCTACATGTGCGATGTCTGATCTCCGTTCAGACTCCGTGCAAACAGTAGACAGTTATTTTCAGCAAATAACAGGTACCAGCTACGTTTAAGAGATTTCTAAGAAACATCCTCCCTTTAAGAGATCGAGCTCCCCTGGTGGTGGAAAGTGGAAATTGCATTGATTCCACGTGCAAGGCCTGGAATTAAATGATGATTGCAGGTGAGTCCTCCTGCTGGCCGAAACTTGGTCCTACCTGCGCAGGGGTCATTGGGCGCGGGGTAATAGCGCATCACGCTGCCTGTGCCCATAAACGGCCCCTATCCAATTTTTCCCCCTAATTGTCTGCACTAAAATTTCAACTTCTGTGTTGTGTTTAAGGAAACATCCATAATTGTCTTCATTTGATTAGCATTCAAAGAGCACTCTGGGAGAAGGAAACTAATGCTCAATGCACACTTGTATATGTATATAAAATGATCACTTACCATCACGTTTCAGTTTGCTTTTGGCAGGGAAATTTAACAAAGAGATCTTGTCTATTTTTAAAGCTTTTAAGATTAGGAAAAACATCCTAGCTAACAGACTAACTGCATGTTTAATGTATACGCTCTGGGGTCTCAGCTCACACACACACAGCCATGTTCATTGCCAGAGTTACTGGCCCATGCAGACAGACTATCTGTTTGTATCTAATTCTTGTGCAGTGCACCAGCTATGATTTTATAAAGCACTTCATTTTAACAGTGATCTTGAACACTTTAAACCACTTCAGCTGATTGGTAACTAAAGGCGGTTTACTACCAGATGTAAATAATCAAATCTGATCCAGGTGTTGTGCAGATTCCCAGAACAAAGGATAATGCTGAAAAATGAAAGCGTCTACGAAATGAATCATTACAACACACGCACATATAGACATACACACACACAGACTCTCTTACCAAAGTACGGGCAGGGTGGGTAATTGAAAGAGAGTATCAAAGGTCAATCATTACGTGCAGATTTTTACATATAAATTGTCTCATTTCTCAGTATTTTTGGCATGTTTACAGGGAGATTTATAGTTCTTTCCCCAGCCGTGGTTGTGCAGTTTCCAATGGAAAAGGTTCTTGGCTTCTGTGACCTCAACAGCTTTGCCACCATGACATTCAGCCACTTGTTATGTTAAAGTGAGTGTGTCCACATGTCAAAATCAATCTAAAACAGGCAGCAGAGTTTTGGATGAGCAGCAGTTTACAGAGGGTGGAGAGTCCAGGACAGCATTCAAATAGTCAAGTCTGAAGGTAACAAAGGCATCGATGAAGGATTGGTGTCAGATGGGCTGAGGAAGGGGTGGAGCCAGGAGATGTTACGGAGGTTGGAAGTAGGCGGTCTTTGCGATGTAATAGGACCCCGAGCTTGTGAACAGTCTGAGTCAGCCTGAAACAGTGGCTGATGAAAGTGATGTAATGGGTGGCAAGGATATGGGTTTTGTGGTCCCTCTCCACCCTCATCCCCCTTCCCCCTCCTAATCCCACTTCCTTCTGTGTTCATCCCTAGAAAAAACTCTTTCCCGAGTCACTTACAACAGCAGTTTCAAATTCCCAACTGTCTACCCTTTGGCCTCCATTGACAACAACATTTCTCCAGCTACCGATCTGCTCACCTCCACTTCTGAAGTTCTTGTCCCCATTAAAACCATTACTCTCTCTCACCCTGGTTGGTCCCCCAGGTGCGGCCTGATTCTCCACACCCTTAAGTCCAAGGGACGCAGATTTGAACGTTTATTATGGACAACTGCTTTAGCCATTCATCGCCAGATCTGGCTGGACTACATAAAGCACTATAGGGTTCTGCTCTCCTCTGCCAAAACTGATCATTATCCTGGAATGCAAAGATAACCCCCGGCTTCTCTTCTCCACTACAAACGGTCTTCTTAAGCCCCTCTCCCTTGCCTCCTTCACCCACACCTCCAACAACAAGTGCGAGGAGCTCATGGATTACTTTTTCATTAAGATTGAGAACATCCGTTCAGCTGCCTCTGCTGCTTTCCTCTCTTCCCCAAGCCCACCAAGCCAAACTTCCCCCACGGTTCCCCCCTGCCCTAGCCCTGAACTCGCATCTTTCTCTACTTTCCTATCTCCCCTCATGCCCTCTCTGAGCTCATCTTGACCATGAGACCCATCTCCTGTTCCCTCAACCCTATTCCCACCAAATAGCTGACCACTCAACTTCCCTTCCTGGCCCCATGTTAGCTGATATTGTTAACGGTTCCCTCTCCTCAGGTACTGTCCTCCTCCCCATCAAATCTGCTGTCATCACTCCCCTCCTCAAAGACCCACCCTTGATCCCTCTGTCCTTGAAAATTACTGCCCCATCTCCAAGCTCCCTTTCCTCTCCAAAGTCCTTAAATGTGTTGTCACCTCCCAAATCTGTGCCCATCTTTCCCGCAACTCCATGTGTGAATCCCTCCAATCAGGATTCCGCCCCTCCCACAGTACTGAAACGGCCCTTAACAAAATCACAAATGACACCCTGTGTGACTTGACCATGGTAAACTATCCCTCCTCATACTCTCGATCTGTCTGCAGTTTTGACACAGTTGACCACACTATCCTCCTCCAAGGATTCTCCTCCTTCCTCTAGCTGGGTGGGACTGTGCTCGCCTGGTTCCATTCTTATCTATCTGTTCATAGCCAGAGAATCATCTGCAAAGGTTTCTCTTCCCGCTCCCGCACTGTTACCTCTGGAGCCCCCCAAGGATCTATCCTTGGTCCCCTCCTATTTCTCATCTGCATGCTGCCCCTCGGCGACATCATGCAAAAACACAATGTCAGATTCCACATGTACGCTGACAATACCCAGCTGTACCTCACAATCACCTCCCTCCACACCCCTCCGCTGTCTCTGATTCGTCACACGGCTTGACCGACGTCCAGTACTGGATGAGCAAAAATTTCCTCCAGCTAAATATTGGGATGACCATAGCTATTGACTTCAATCCCCACCACAAACTCCGTTCCCTAGCCACCAACTCCATCCCTCTTCCTGGCCACTGTCTGAGGCTGAAACAGACCGTTAGCAACCTTGGCGTCCTATTTGATCCCGAGATGAGCTTCTGACCACATATCCATTCCATCAACAAAATCGCCTGCTTCCACGCCCGTCTCCGCCCCTGCCTCAGCTCATCTGCTGCTGAAACCCTCATCCATGCCTTTGTTACCTCTAGACTTGACTATTCCAATGCTCACCTGGCCTGCCTCCCATCTTCCACCCTACATAAACTTGAGCTCATCCAAAACTCTGCTGCCCATATCCTAATTCACACCAAGTCCCGTTCACCCATCACCCCTGTGCTCGCTGACCTACATTAGTGCCCGGTCCGGGAACGCCTCAACTTTAAAATTCTTATTCCTTGCTTTCAAATCCCTCCATGGCCTTGCCCCTCCCTATCTCTGTAACCTCCTCCAGCCCTACAACCCTCCGAGATCTCTGCACTCCTCTAATTCTGGCCTCTTGTGCATACCCGATTTTCATCGCTCCACGATTGGCAGCCGTGCCTTCAGCTGCCTAGGTCCTAAGCCAGGAAATTCCCTCCCTAAACCTCTCCGCCTTGCTACCTCTCTCTCTTCCTTTAAGACGCTCCTTAAAACCTACCTCTTTGACCAAGCTTTTAGTCACTGCCCTAATATCTCCTTATGTGGCTCGGTGTCAAATTTTGTTTGATAATCGCTCCTGTGATGTGCCTTGGGACATTTTACTACGTTAAAGGCACTATATAAATGCAAGTTGTTGTTGTTGTTGTTGAGTTCGAAGACAATGGCTTCTGTCTTCCTAATGTTTAGCTAGAGAATATTGCAGTTTATTAAAGACTGGTCTATCAAGCAGTCTGACAATGCAGAGGCAGTGGAGGCGTTGAGAGAGGTGGTGGAGAGGTAGAGCTGGGTATTGTCAGCGTAAATGTGAAAGCTGATCCCATGTCTGCGGATGATATCGGCAAGGGGCAGCATGTAGATGAGGAAGGGAAAGATGTGGAAAGGGCAAAGGATAGATCTTTGGGAAACCCTTTCTCAAATATCTATCCAATTCTCTCTTTAATTTTTCCATGCTATCTGCCTCCACTGCCTTCCTGTGTAGTTCATTCAACACATTCACCACGCATTACATGAAGTAAATTTAAACTCTGCACCTTCCCTCATCTAAGCTTAAGCCCATGTCACCTGGTTCTAGAGCTTGCAACAATCTTTAACAAATCATGGGGACTAAATTTATCTATTCCCTTAAGGATCTTGAATTCTTGAATAATATCGCACCTGAGCCGTATTTCCTCCATAGAAAACAATCCCAGGCTCCAATCTCTGATCATAGCTTAAATGCTAGGTATCAGTTTGTTTCCCTTTGCTGATTGTTTCTAAATGGCCCCAGCCTCATCGCTGGTGTCAGCAGGGTGGTAAGACTAGCAATCCCATTTTAAAGCCATTGCCGCCCCGTCAGCACTAGACAAGGCCACTGAAAATCCACCCTACTGATTCCCTCTCACCGAGTTTTACATTGTTCCCTCTTTCAGGGTGCCTTCTAATACTTTACCCAGAACAGATGTTAGTTTCACTGGCCTGTAGTTTCATCTTTTTTCACTTTTTTGAAAATTAGTGTTATCTTGGCTACTTTCCAATCCTCAGGCATTACCTCCATTTCCAATGATGCCCTAAAGATAGTGACAAGAAAGTGACAAATTTCACTATCCAATTCTTTAAGTACCCTTATGTGAAGGCCTTCCAGGTCTGGTGCCCTGTCTTTCTTTAAGTTCCTCAGCTACCAATGACTGCCTTGTCTGAAATTTCTATTTCTTGTAGTAGTTATTCCACCCCCCAGAAATTCAACTTCTATGTAAGTGATCAGGGCGGAATGGATCGAGGTGAGACCTCGACTTGGCTCTCTCCCTCCATTTACAACATTCGGGGCCATTACAGTTGCTACCCCAAGCCTACCACCACTTTCACCAGGGTGGATTGGAGGGAAATGGGGCTGGAATGGGGCCCTGTCAATTTGCATATGGTGGGCAGGGAAGGGGTGGCTGAGGGAGGAAGGTCGTGGCTGAGGGATGTGACACTTGCTGCCCGATTTCCTTGGCTGTTTCCACTGCTTTGCTGCTCAATTTAGGGCAGCAAAGTGGAGGAAAATCTAGGCCGTGAGGATGGAGGAGGAAGAAGAGCCTTTTGATGATGTCATGTTAGTGGTATATTGACAGAATAGATTTAAACATAGTTAATGAAAGAGGAGCATTGTATAAATTCAAAGTGTTTGGTAAAATAAAATAAAACTTTTAAAATCATCTCAAAACTATATTAATGGAAACATAAAAATCTCGATGGATTGATTGAACAGTGATGGTAGGTTTCACATTTACTGTTAGATAAAGGATAGTATGGAAGAATAATTGAATTGCCCTTTTCACCATGTCCTTCATTCAGTCTTTCGTGTTTGACATGTGTGCCTGTTCATTACTGCTTAATAAGTCTCTTCCACTAATCAGCTTTCATCTATTCACTCCAATGCCATGGATTTTTTAAACTGTTTGTTATCCATGTAAATTTAGGTGTACAAGTTAAATCCAGACTGCAATATACAAAAATATACATTATGTATTTTATGGTAATTTGGTAAGATACCTGCCCCTCCCCAGCTGAAATGAATGATCTTGTCAAAGATGGTGAGAAAGAAAGTTGGGATAAAAATCCTTGTCCTTGATAACTATAGTCCCTATAAGCAATTCTTTATGATCAGAAGTCCACCTCCTCTCAACAGCCCTTAGGTGGGCTGTCAATCAGATTGTACTCCTCATGTGATAGGTGGCTCCTAGCTACAATTTGTAAAGTATGTCAAAAATCCTGGACACCCAGGATAATATTCCATCAATCACAATAATATGCATTTATACAGCATCTTTAATGTAGAGAAACAGTCCAAGGCACTTCACAGCGACATAAGGGAAAAATGGACACTGTGCCACTGTCCCATTATAATGGGTGACCTAAAGTTTGGTCAACAGATGGATTTCATAAAGGGTCTTAAAGGAGGAGAAGGATGGGGAGGCAAAGGGGCTTAATAAAGAAATTACAGAACATGGACCTAGGTGGCTGAAAGCACAGTCGTCAATGGTGGGAAGAAGAGAGGGAGGGATGCACCAGAGGCCTGAGTCAGAGGAAAAGAGAATTTAGGGAGGTCATTAGGTTAAAGGAGATGACAGGGGTAGGGAGGGTTGAGGTTATGGGGAATAATTTAAACACAAGGATTAGAATTTTAAATATAGGTGTTTGAGGACCGAGGTAGAGTATAGATCACCGAGGACAGGGGTGATGGTGAACAAGATTTGGTGCAGGGTAGGGTGTGGTAGCGGAGTTTTGTATGAGCTGAAGATTACAGAGGATGGAGGATGGGAACCAGGCCAGGGGAGCATTGAAATAGTCTAGTCTGAAGGTGACAAATGCATGAATGAAGGTTTCAACCCAGATGAGCTGAGGTAGAGTCAAAGGCAGGCAATGTTACGGAGTTGGAAGTGTTTGTGATGGAGAGAATATGAAGAACAGTATATGGAAGCTCAGCTCAGGGTGGGACAGGGCACCAAGGCTGCACACAAACAATGGCCAGACAGTGGGATGGAGTCAACGGCAAGGGTACATAGTTTGTCCAGAGGTCAAAGACTTTAGTCTTCCTAATGTTTGTCAAGAGGAGAGAAGATTTCAGAGTGGTGACCATTTGTCCAGTACAGAAAATTGTACCAAAAGGCATTTCATTTAATTATAAAGCTACTCCGTGGCCAAATCAGAGACACCAACCCCTTCCCATCAATGCCATTTTAAAGATATTCTACCCACAATCAACTTTATGTATACCCATGCCTTCCCACAGTGGCTCCTGTACTCTCGTTTGGTTGTCCAATCTTAAGCATAACACAGCAGCAGCACAGGGCTCCAGGTACTTGTAGAGATCCATTCTCAAGTGCAGGTCTTGTATGTCTATCTATCTGGATTGCCTCCAAAAGTAACATTGTCGGCAGGATATTGTTCTTTTTTTTCTTTCTAATATCTTTAGGCACCAAAAAGAATTGTTTTAGTGTGATCAGCTGTGAGATTAGAGTCTAGCCACATTCTAGAACCTCCATCATCCACAGCCTTTTGAGGGAGAGAGTTCCTGATTTCCACTACCCTTTGTGTGAAAGAGTGCTTCCTTATTTCACTCCTAAATGGCCTGGCTCTAATTTTAAGATTATGACCTCGTGTTCTGGATTCCCCCACCAGAGGAAATAGTTACTCTGTATCTACACCATCAAACCCATTTATCATTTTAAGGACGTCGATTAGATCACCCCTCAACCTTCTAAACTCAAGGGAATACAAACCAAGTTTTTGACGCCGTTCAAGGTTTGCTGTCTCAGTTTGTGAATTGATGTGGTCTTCTCTCATTCCTGCTGTATATTATAGTCTCATAGGATGCTCCAACATGTCCATATGTGTCAAGCTTAGTTTGAATCACGTCGAATTGGATTCACTGTCTCAAATTACATGCCTCTTAAAATTAAAACTTTCAGACAGTTGCATAAAGTATCTTAAAGCTGCCTTGCACAGTGTATTGCTTTGAGGTAATATATCCTTGCCACTGAGGGACCATCTGGATATCAGTCCCTAACACGATACAGCATGAGCCATTTGATTTGATCACTACACTGTTGAAGTGTTGGTACTACCAGAGATCAAATCAAACAGTGACTGATTGCCTGCAAATCTGCAACGTGGAGATAAGCGTTTTTGCATCATGTCAATTGCGGATTTATTTTCCCTTTGGTGTCTGCATTTCAGAATTGACTTTAGATCAGTTCCACAATCACATTTGACACAAATTTTAAGTTGTAGTATAGAAAAAATGATTTGAGAATAAAATTCCAGCCAGCTACACTAAGTTACCCCATGAGAATAGTTCACAGGATATATCTATATTGAAGAGAAGGTGGATACTTTAGTACAAGGAGCAGAAGGTAAACCAATGGTGGTGGTACATGTAGGAATTAACACCATAAAAGAAATACAGTCAGATGTACTCAAACAGGGAAAAATTGACATTTTTTTCTTAATGCTACTAACCATCATGACCTACAGGCTGCGCTGCATATTTTGCTGAGTGTGCAGCTTATTTTGCTGAACTGTAACCTGTTAACCTTTGACTAGTGACTAACCCTTGTCACCCTCACGGTGAGGCAAGGCAGCTACATGATAAAAGAGGAACAATGACCCAATAAGTGGAACAATAATCCAAAGATAGCGATAAAACTGGGACCATGACGAGATTGCTGGACGAGTGCGGTCAAACAGATTGGCCTCCTGGAAAAACAACTTTGCAAAGGGTCTTGTGGTTAAATGAGCAATGTTAAAACAAGTTGACTATCTTGAATTCTTTGAAAAACAACTTTGTTCATCCATAAGGGTCTTATGAATAACAACTCCATATATGGTGTGAGGTTCCTGCCCGGGGGAGTGGGGGGCGGGGGGGGCATAAAAACGCAACATCTTTTGAGCTCGGGACAGAGGAATCAGGAAAGATCACCCAGCTGTCAAAAGAACACCTGACTATCAAAAGACTACCTCACTGTCGGAAAACTTGAACTAAATAGCCAACTTAATTACGACCTCTGCCCAGAGGTCAAATGGGGTAATATTGTTTTGATCTTTGTTGTCTAATATTTTATACTTTCACATGTTTGATTTAACTATTAATAAATGAGACATTGATTACCATTTGGTGTCACTTATGAATCTGTCACAGTATGTTTTGGCATCTTAGTTAGAAACTGAAAAAAAAATGGGTTATTCTCAGTCTTTAGCGAATGGTATGAATTCCTGAGTAGAATTTTTGCAGGAAATGAATGATCGTCCAGATATTGCTTTTCAGAAGGAATTGCATATTAAGATAACTAACTTTTTTTTGAGGGGGTAGACAGGGTGGTACAGGAGTGACAGGTTCCACTTCAATCTGGCAGGTGTGTGTAGACTAGAAAAATACCGAGCCAGTTTCCTATTCTAGTGCTTGGAGGAGTGGGGGAGGATGCAATAATGCTAAAAGGATATCTAGACTCTAAAAGAAACTGTTTACAAGTAAATGCTTTGGGTAAAATAGAACAAAGGGCAAAAAAGAGAGGGAATAATAAAAAAGAGAGGAAAGCAAAGTATTTTATACTAATACTAGGATCAAATGAAACAAGTTTGCAGATTGGAAACTTATGAAAAACTGCAATGTAATAGGAATCACAGAGGCCTAGTTAAACCAGGATATTGCGTGAGAGAATAAAATACCACAGTACAGAACAGGGACAGGCATAACAACATGGATAAGAGAGAATCATGTCTTGATGCAGCTGCTATAGTGTGGATTAGGGTCAAGGATAATAAAGGAAAGAAAGTAATTATGGGTTATGGTTATAGACTGAAGGAGAGGATAAACAAGGAAGTGTTTTTGAAGATTAGCTGAAAAACAGAACATTAATCATGGGGAAGTGGTGAAGGTAACTTTTCCAACTACACAAACCCAGTGCAGAGCTTTGCCCACCTGGTTTACAAATTGAAAAACTGTGTGTGGCTGATTTTCCATCTGTTAGAATTAATGGATGGAAACTGTCGGCATATGCGATTTCCTGATAAGCACTGCTGGCAGGCAAGGGCAAGGCTTCCCACCAGGAGTGTGCAATCAGAACATTTAGCCTATAAAGAACAGTGCAGGAGGCCTACAAATCATAAAAATTGGTTAAATTATAAAGATAAGCAAAAGCAGGTATCATCTCTCTTTTTGAGTTGGTTAGGGATACACAGCAAAGATTCCTTCCTTTTACTGCTGTAATAGCTTTGGAACCACTAGAGATTACAATAAGGCAGACCATCTGCTTTCAAGCACATGATTAAGGGATAAAGCATACAAAATATGCTTACATACAGATGACATATTACTGTTGGTACAGAGGCCATGGTCCTCTCTTCCTATCTATTGATTTTAATTCAGGATTAAGGCCTGATTTTAGAGAACAAGGTTATCTGCGGAAAGTTAGAGAGCACCCAGTTAAATAGCACATACTTGCACGGTGAGGCTGAGGGATGTGTTCTTGCCAGGTCTCATTAGGGAATATTCTACTTGGACATAATCATTGTCTAAAGATTTATTACCATATTTCTAAACTACTGGCAAGCGTTAGTAAAGACCTTGAGGAATGGAAGGTTTTCTGTCTCGCATTGTGCAGTGGTGAGTATTCTGATGATCATAATGTACAGGCTGAACAGAGCCATGGCACAGCAGGTAGACTGGTTCAGGAAAATCAAACACATGTTTCTGAGGGGAAATCCACTAGATTGAGTTAATCAAGCTGTAGAGAGACATAACCATGTAGAGATTGGGCCTTCAAACTACAATATATAATGCAATGGCTCTTCCCTCCCCTGGGCAATCTTGGTTGGCTGGAGCTGGAGAAGAATGCAGCAGCCAAAATCATATCCCTTAAGGATTTATTCTATACCTCGAGCATAGGTTTAAAGTCTCAAAATGAAATAATATGCTCTGTGAATACTTGTGTCTACATATCTTAGACCATAAGAGCATAAGAGATAGGAGCAGGAGTAGGCCATTTGGCCCTTCGAGCCTGCTCCGCCATTTAACAAGATCATGGCTGATCTGATTTTTACCTCAACTCCACTTCCTGCCTTTTCCCCATATCCTTTGACTCCCTTGCTGATCAAAAATTTGTCTAACTCAGCCTTGAATGTATTCAATGACTCAGCCTCCACTGCTTTTTGGGGTAAAGAATTCCAAAGATTCACGACTCTCTGGGAGAAGAAATTCCTCCTCATTTCCATCTGAAACGGGCGACCCCTTATTCTGAGACCATGCCCCCTAGTTTTAGATTCCCCCATGAGGGGTAACATCCTTTCAGCATCTACCCTATTTATTCCCCTCAGAATCTTATATGTTTCAATAAGATCTCCTCTCATTCTTCTAAATTCCAATGAGTATAGACCCAACCTGTTCAATCTTTCCTCATAAGACAACCCTTCCATACCTGGAATCAACCTAGTGAACCTTCTCTGAACTGCCTCCAATGCAAGTATATTCCTCCTTAAATAAGGGCACCAGAATTGTACGCAGGGTGTGGTCTCACCAGCACCCTGTACAGTTGTAGCATGACTTCCCTGCTTTTATACTCCATTCCCCTAGAAATAAAGGTCAATATTTCGTTTGCCTTCCAAATTACCTGCTGCACCTGTATGTTGACTTTTTGTGTTTCATGTACAAGGACACCCAGATCCCTCTGTACCACAGCATTTTGTAGTATTTCTCCATTCAAATAATATTTTGCTTTTTTATTTTTCCTCCCAAACTGGATGACTTCATATTTTCCCACATTATATTCCATCTGCCAAATTTTTGCCCATTCGCTTAACCTGTCAATATCCCTTTGCAGACACTTTGTGTCATAGAATCATAGAAGTTACAACATGGAAACAGGCCCTTCGGCCCAACATGTCCATGTCGCCCAGTTTATACCACTAAGCTAGTCCCAATTGCCTGCACTTGGCCCATATCCCTCGATACCCATCTTCCCCATGTAACTGTCCAAATGCTTTTTAAAAGACAAAATTGTACCCGCCTCCACTACTGCCTCTGGCAGCTCGTTCCAGACACTCACCACCCTTTGAGTGAAAAAATTGCCCCTCTGGATCCTTTTGTATCTCTCCCCTCTCACCTTAAATCTGTGCCCCCTCGTTATAGACTCCCCTACCTTTGGGAAAAGATTTTGACTATCGACCTTATCTATGCCCCTCATTATTTTATAGACTTCTATAAGATCACCCCTTAACCTCCTACTCTCCAGGGAATAAAGTCCCAGTCTGTCTAACCTCTCCCTGTAAGTCAAACCATCAAGTCCCGGTAGCATCCTAGTAAATCTTTTCTGCACTCTTTCTAGTTTAATAATATCCTTTCTATAATAGGGTGACCAGAACTGTACACAGTACTCCAAGTGTGGCCTCACCAATGCCCTGTACAACTTCAACAAGACATCCCAACTCCTGCATTCAATGTTCTGACCAATGAAACCAAGCATGCTGAATGCCTTCTTCACCACCCTATCCACCTGTGACTCCACTTTCAAGGAGCTATGAATCTGTACTCCTAGATCTCTTTGTTCTATAACTCTCCCCAACGCCCTACCATTAACGGAGTAGGTCCTGGCCCGATTCGATCTACCAAAATGCATCACCTCACATTTATCTAAATTAAACTCCATCTGCCATTCGTCGGCCCACTGGCCCAATTTATCAAGATCCCGTTGCAATCCTAGATAACCTTCTTCACTGTCCACAATGCCACCAATCTTGGTGTCATCTGCAAACTTACTAACCATGCCTCCTAAATTCTCATCCAAATCATTAATATAAATAACAAATAACAGCGGACCCAGCACCGATCCCTGAGGCACACCGCTGGACACAGGCATCCAGTTTGAAAAACAACCCTCGACAACCACCCTCTGTCTTCTGTCGTCAAGCCAATTTTGTATCCAATTGGCTACCTCACCTTGGATCCCATGAGATTTAACCTTATGTAACAACCTACCATGCGGTACCTTGTCAAATGCTTTGCTGAAGTCCATGTAGACCACGTCTACTGCACAGCCCTCATCTATCTTCTTGGTTACCCCTTCAAAAAACTCAATCAAATTCGTGAGACATGATTTTCCTCTCACAAAACCATGCTGACTGTTCCTAATTAGTCCCTGCCTCTCCAAATGCCTGTAGATTCTGTCCCTCAGAATACCCTCTAACAACTTACCCACTACAGATGTCAGGCTCACTGGTCTGTAGTTCCCAGGCTTTTCCCTGCCGCCCTTCTTAAACAAAGGCACAACATTTGCTACCCTCCAATCTTCAGGCACCTCACCTGTAGCGGTGGATGATTCAAATATCTCTGCTAGGGGACCCGCAATTTCCTCCCTAACCTCCCATAACGTCCTGGGATACATTTCATCAGGTCCCGGAGATTTATCTACCTTGATGCGCGTTAAGACTTCCAGCACCTCCCTCTCTGTAATATGTACACTCCTCAAGACATCACTATTTATTTCCCCAAGTTCCCTAACATCCATGCCTTTCTCAACCGTAAATACCGATGTGAAATATTCATTCAGGATCTCACCCATCTCTTGTGGTTCCGCACATAGATGACCTTGTTGATCCTTAAGAGGCCCTACTCTCTCCCCAGTTACCCTTTTGCCCTTTATGTATTTGTAGAAGCTCTTTGGATTCACCTTTGCCTGATCTGCCAAAGCAATCTCATATCCCCTTTTTGCCCTCCTGATTTCTCTCTTAACTCTACTCCGGCAATCTCTATACTCTTCAAGGGATCCACTTGATCCCAGCTGCCTATGCTTGTCATATGCCTCCTTCTTATTTTTGACTAGTGCCTCAATCTCCCGAGTCATCCAAGGTTCCCTACTTCTACCAGCCTTGCCCTTCACTTTATAAGGAATGTGCTTACCCTGAACCCTGGTTAACACACTTTTGAAAGCCTCCCACTTACCAGACGTCCCTTTGCCTGCCAACAGACTCTCCCAATCAACTTCTGAAAGTTCCTGTCTAATACCATCAAAATTGGCCTTTCCCCAATTTAGAATTTTAACTTTTGGGCCAGACCTATCCTTCTCCATAGCTATCTTAAAACTAATGGAATTATGATCACTGGTCCCAAAGTGATCCCTCACTAACACTTCTGTCACCTGCCCTTCCTTATTTCCCAAGAGGAGGTCAAGTTTTGCCCCCTCTCTAGTCGGGCCATCCACATACTGAATGAGAAATTCCTCCTGAATACACTCAACAAATTTCTCTCCATCCAAGCCCCTAATGCTATGGCTGTCCCAGTCAATGTTGGGAAAGTTAAAGTCCCCTACTATTACCACCCTATTTTTCTTGCAGCTGTCTGTAATCTCCTTACATATTTGCTCCTCAATTTCCCGTTGACTATTTGGGGGTCTGTAGTACAATCCTATCAAAGTGATCTCTCCCTTCTTATTTTTCAGTTCTACCCATATGGACTCAGTGGGCGAACCCTCGGATATATCCCCTCTCACTACTGCCGTGATGTTCTCCCTAATCAAGAACGCAACTCCCCCTCCTCTCTTACCTCCTGCTCTATCTTTCCTATAGCATCTGTACCCTGGAACATTGAGCTGCCAGTCCTGCCCCTCCCTTAGCCATGTTTCAGTAATAGCTATAACATCCCAGTCCCATGTACCCATCCATGCCCTGAGTTCATCTGCCTTGCCCATCAGACTTCTTGCATTGAAATAAATGCAGTTTAATCTAGACTTCCCTTGGTCTTTGCCCTGCTTTCTCAGACCATCTGTCCGGTCATGTTCTGTACACTCTCCCTTACTGCCTTTTGTTTCTGTCACCACTTTATTTCCCACTGACTTCCTGCATCGGTTCCCATCCCCCTGCCACATTAGTTTAAACCCTCCCCAACAGCACTGGCAAACACTCCCCCTAGGACATTGGTTCCAGTCCTGCCCAGATGCAGACCGTCCAATTTGTACTGGTCCCACCTCCCCCAGAACCGGTTCCAATGGCCCAGGAATTTGAATCCCTCCAGCTTGCACCATCTCTCAAGCCACGTATTCATCTTAGCTATCCTGTCATTCCTACTCTGACTAACCCGTGGCACTGGTAGCAATCCTGAGATTACTACCTTTGAGGTCCTACTCTTTAGTTTAACTCCTAACTCCCTAAATTCAGCTTGTAGGACCTCATCCTGTTTTTTACCTATATCGTTGGTGCCTATATGTCCTCCTCGCAAATTGCTTTTCCACCAATCTTTGCATCATCAGCAAACTTGGCCACAAGACACTCTGTTCCTTCATCCAAGTCATTGATATATATTGTAAATAGTTGAGGCCCCAGCACTGATCCCTGCGGCACCCCACTAATTACAGATTGCCATTTTATCCCGACTCTTTGTTTTCTGTTAGTTATGATGTGGAGATGCCGGTGATGGACTGGGGTGGACAAATGTAAGGAATCTTACAACACCAGGTTATAGTCCAACAATTTTACTTTAAAATCACAAGCTTTCGGAGATTATCTCCTTAGTCAGGTGAATAGTCACTACTCACCTGACGAAGGAGATAATCTCCGAAAGCTTGTGATTTTAAAATAAAATTGTTGGACTATAACCTGGTGTTGTAAGATTCCTTACTTCTGTTAGTTAGCCAATCCTCTATCCGTGCCAGTATATTACCCCCAACACCATGAGCTCTTATCTTGTGCAGTAACCTTTTATGTGGCACCAGAGTCATGAGTTCAAATCCTGCCACGGCAGCTGGGGAATTTAAATTCAATTAATTAAATTCAATTAATTAAATAAAATCTGGAATTAAAATACTAGCATCAGTAATGGTGGCCATGAAACTACCAGATTGTCGTAAAAACCCATCTGGTTCACTAATGTCCTTTAGGGAAGGAAACCTACCCTGTCTGGCTTATATGTGACTCCAGACCCACAGCAATGTGGTTGATTCTTAATTGCCCTCTGAAATGATCGAGCAAGCCACTCAGTTGTAAAATCTCGCTAAAAAAAGTCACAATAAGAATAAAACCGGACGGACCACCCGGCATCAGACCACTAGGCACCGACACGACAAAGGCAAACCAAGCCCAGTCGACCCTGCAAAGTCCTCCTCACTAACATTTGGGGACTTGTGCCAAAATTGGGAGAGCTGTCCCACAGACTAGTCAAGCAACAGCCTGACATAGCCATACTCACAGAATCATACCTTTCAGCTAATGTCCCAGACTCTTCCATCATCATCCCTGGGTATGTCCTGTCCCACCGGCAGGACAGACCCACCAGAGGTGACGGTACAGTGATATACAGTCAGGAGGGAGTGGCCCTGGGAGTCCTTAACATTGACTCTGGGCCCCATGAAATCTCATGGCATCAGGTCAAACATGGGCAAGGAAACCTCCTGCTGATTACCACCTACCGTCCTCCCTCAGCTGATGAATCAGTCCTCCTCCATGTTGAGCACCACTTGGAGGAAGCACTGAGGGTAGCAAGGGCACAGAATGTACTCTGGGTGGGGGACTTCAATGTCCATCACCAAGAGTGGCTCGGTAGCACCACTACTGACCGAGCTGGCCGAGTCCTGAAGGACATAGCTGCCAGACTGGGCCTGCGACAGGTGGTGAGCGAACCAACTCGAGGGAAAAACTTACTTGACCTCGTCCTCACCAATGTACCTGTCGCAAATGCATCTGTCCATGACAGTATTGGTAGGAGTGACCACCACACAGTCCTTGTGGGGACGAAGTCCCGTCTTCGCACTGAGGACACCATCCAACGTGTTGTGTGGCACTACCACCGTGCTAAATAAGATAGATACAGAACAGATCTAGCAGCTCAAAACTGGGCATCTATGAGGCGCTGTGGGCCATCAGCAGCAGCAGAATTGTATTCCAGCACAATCTGTAACCTCATGGCCCGGCATATTCCTCACTCTACCATTACCAACAAGCCAGGGGATCAACCCCGGTTCAATGAGGAGTGTAGAAGAGCATGCCAGGAGCAGCAACAGGCGTACCTAAAAATGAAGTGCCAACCTGGTGAAGCAACAACTCAGGACTACATGCATGCTAAACAGTGGAAGCAACATGCTATAGACAGAGCTAAGCGATTCCACAACCAACGGATCAGATCAAACCTCTGCAGTCCTGCCACATCCAGTCGTGAATGGTGGTGGACAATTAAACAACTAATGGAAGGAGGAAGCTCTGTAAACATCCTCATCCTCAATGATGGCGGAGTCCAGCACGTGAGTGCAAAAGACAAGGCTGAAGCATTTGCAACCATCTTCAGCCAGAAGTACCGAGTAGATGATCCATCTCGGCCTCCCCCCGATATCCCCACCATCACAGAAGCCAGTCTTCAGCCAATGCGATTCACTCCACATGATATCAAGAAACGGCTGAGTGCACTGAATACAGCAAAAGCTATGGGCCCCGACAACATCCCAGCTGTAGTGCTGAAGACTTGTGCTCCAGAACTCGCCGCGCCTCGAGCCAAGCTGTTCCTGTACAGCTACAACACTGGCATCCACCCGACAAGGTGGAAAATTGTCCAGGTATGTCCTGTCCACAAAAAGCAGGACAAATCCAATCCGGCCAATTACCGCCCCATCAGTCTACTCTCAATCATCAGCAAAGTGATGGAAGGTGTCGTTGACAGTGCGATCAAGCGGCACTTACTCACCAATAACCTGCTCACTGATGCTCAGTTTGGGTTCCGCCAGGACCACTCAGCTCCAGATCTCATTACAGCCTTGGTCCAAACATGGACAAAATAGCTGAATTCCAGAGGTGAAGTGAGAGTGACTGCCCTTGACATCAAGGCAGCATTTGACCGAGTGTGGCACCAAGCAGCCCTAGTAAAATTGAGGTCAATGGGAATCAGGGGGAAAACTCTCCAGTGGCTGGAGTCATACCTAGCACAACGGAAGATGGTAGTGGTTGTTGGAGGCCAATCATCTCAGCCCCAGGGCATTGCTGCAGGAGTTCCTCAGGGCAGTGTCCTAGGCCCAACCATCTTCAGCTGCTTCATCAATGACCTTCCCTCCATCATAAGGTCAGAAATGGGGATGTTCGCTGATGATTGCACAGTGTTCAGTTCCATTCGCAACCCCTCAAATAATGAAGCAGTCCGAGCCCGCATGCAGCAAGACCTGGACAACATCCAGGCTTGGGTTCATAAGTGGCAAGTAACATTCGCGCCAGACAAGTGCCAGGCAATGACCATCTCCAAAAAGAGAGGGTCTGACCACCTCCCCTTGACATTCAACATCATTACCATCGCCGAATCCCACACCATCAACATCCTGGGGGTCACCATTGACCAGAAACTTAACTGGACCGGCTATATAAATACTGTGGCTACAAGAGCAGGTCAGAGGCTGGGTATTCTGCGGCGAATGACTCACCTCCTGACTCCCCAAAGCCTTTCCACCACCTACAAGGCACAAGTCAGGAGTGTGATGGAATACTCTCCACTTGCCTGGATGAGTGCTGCTCCAACAACACTCAAGAAGCTCGACACCATCCAGGACAAAGCAGCCCGCTTGATTGGCACCCCATTCACCACCCTAAACATTCACTCCCTTCACCACCGGTGCACTGTGGCTACAGTGTGCACCATCCACAGGATGCACTGCAGCAACTCGGCAAGGCTTCTTCGACAGCACCTCCCAAACCCGCGACCTCTACCACCTAGAAGGACAAGAGCAGCAGGCACATGGGAACAACACCACCTGCACGTTCCCCTCCAAGTCACACACCATCCCGACTTGGAAATATATCGCCGTTCCTTCATCGTCGCTGGGTCAAAATCCTGGAACTCCCTTCCTAACAGCACTGTGGGAGAACCGTCACCACACGGACTGCAGCGGTTCAAGAAGGCGGCTCACCACCACCTTCTCAAGGGCAACTAGGGATGGGCAATAAATGCCGGCCTCGCCAGCGAGGCCCACATCCCATGAATGAATAAAAATAACCTTATCGAATGCCTTTTGGAAATCCAAATATACTGCATCCATTGGTTCCCCTTTATCCACCCTGCTCGTTACTTCCTCAAAGAATTGTAATAAATTTGTCAGACACGATTTCCCCTTCATAAAACCATGTTGACTCTCCTTGATTGTATTATGAGTCTCCAAATGTCCTGCTACTACTTCTTTAATAATGGATTCTAGCATTTTCCCAATGACAGACGTTAGGCTAACTGGTCTGTAGTTACCTGCTTTCAGTCTCATTCCCTTCTTGACTTGGGATGTTAGATTTGCAGTATTCCAATCCACTGGGACCTTTCCAGAATCTAGTGAATTCTTGAAGATTACAACTTCCCTTTCTTTATCTGAGGTAAATGATAGCTGGACCAAGGGATCAAACTACTGTGCATGGGTTTACTGAAATGCATCACATGCCACCACATGATTCTCCTTGTCTTCAATGGGCCGATTGAGTCGACACTCTATAAAACTGAGGCTCAAGTTATAAACCAACAGACAATTTATTTAACATGGAACAAGTATATGAAAAGTACTCAATGTAAAAGAGTGTATTTATCGTCATTTACAATCTTTTCTATCCTTCGCAATACAGTGAAACCTGTACAAACGGATACCTCCAAAAAATGGACACTAATTGACAGTGCCAAATAACTTACATTGTAACAGACACAAGCAGCACCTTGAAACCATGGACACTCGGAAATTATGAACTACGGACAGCCTTCAATGCACCAAGTCCATTTAAAACTTAAAACACGGGACACGTCGGTAAGTATGAGGCAGCAGCGGGTCAAAGAAATGGCTTTTGTGGAATGGAGATCTCTTTACCAGCGTAAATCAGAGAAACCACTCTATTTCTGGGATTAAATACACTGTCCCAAGGATAGAGCGGTTTCTCTGCCGCTGTGGATGATAAGTAAAGAATTCCCCATTCCACATGTACCATAAATAAGGACTAACTGTTAGCCTGGCATTGGGAGTCAGAACCAGGTTTAAATGCATTAATTTTGCAAAGAATCATTTCCCGCCTATTCCACGGAGCTTGTCACCGGCTACTGCTCAGTGCCGTCACCCGCAGAGAGCCACGACTGACCGGAGGATTGGGGGCCCTGAAATTGCCGGGGGGGTGGGGGTGCTGAAATTGCAGACGGGGGCTGAAATTACGGGGGGGAGGTGGGGCTGAAACCGGAAGGGGGGCCTGAAATCGTGCGGGGTTCTAGAGTTCGGGGGAGATGGAGACCGGGGAATAGGGGCTCGGGGGAGGGAGGGAGACTGGGGGCTTGGGGGAGGGAGGGAGACTGGGGGCTTGGGGGAGGGAGGGAGACTGGGGGCTCGGGGGAGGGAAGGAGACTGTGGGCTCGGGGGAGGGAGGGAGACTGGGGGCTCGGGGGAGGAAAGGAGACTGGGGACTCGGGGGAAAGGTGGAGACTGGGGACTCGGGGGAGAGAGGGAGACTGGGGAATGGGGCTTAGGGGGGAGAGGGAGACTGGGGAATGGGGGGAAGGAATGGAGAGAATGGTTTCCCCTCTTTGCCTGCTCACAGTGGCCTCCTGGTTCTTGAAACTTCTCACACAACAGCTGCTGGAGCGAAACCACTAATAAAGATTTTCAACCACGGGGGACCCAAGCTTTATAAGGCAAATCCAATAACAGTTGTTGGAGTCATGTAACCCGATGTCATGTGATCTGACATCACATGGTCAGATGTCATGTGGTCAGAACATCACGTGACCAGACCTCCAGAATGCCTTCAACCAGAGTTGGCAACCCTAGTCCATCAGTACTTCAGGTACTGATGATTTGCTAGCAGCCCCCTACCCACTCCACAGCAGTTTAGACATTAGCAGCTGTAGCAAATGGTGGGTGGGGGTTCCGGACAGGGGTCTGCAGAACATTAATCTCCCCCCCCACAATTTGACTGGGATCTCCCAGGCAATCTGGCCTACAGCAGGCATCTTGTCCTATGCAGGCTGCCAATGTAGCAGATCCCAGGATCAGGGCATCTCTCCCTCAACGGAAAAGAACCCCGGGATGGCAATTAATCAAGAAACCCAACAAACAGAAAATTAACTGAAATCACATCCTGCTGGTAGGGCTCCAGAATTAGGCACGACCCCAGGTGAGGGTGAGAAAAAGAAGGAACACTGCAGGAGATACGGCCAATCCTGAGATATTTGGCTCATCCGGTTTACTGTACCTACAGTGATCATTTTGAAAATAAGGACACTTGCAAATAAAGGACACCTGATGCAAGTCCCTTAGGTATCCCTAATTTACAGGTTTCACAGTATATCAAAACAGCAAAGACACTTTCCCTGGGCTATCTTTCAACATAACTAGATCCCTGAAAATGCTTGCTGACTTCTGCAAAAGATACACCACAGAGCCACACTAATCTGGACCTTCTGTTCGCTGTAGCTCAGACAACTCCAGATGTATTTGCATTCAGAAGCCCTGGCCACAGAGCTGTTCCTCATAGGACTGTAGCCGATCATTGGCCCTGAGCCGTCTCACAAGTTTCCGATACAGCTATCAATGAAAATCATCGCCCTGGGCTGGATTAACTCCTTGATTTGTGCCAGATAACTTATACTGACTATTCAAGAAAACATGGAAACATAGAAAATAGGAGCAAGAGTAGGCCATTCGGCCCTTCGGCCCTGCTCTGCCATTCAAAATGATCATGGCTGATCAGTACACTGTTCTCGCTTTTTCCCCATATCCCTTGATCCCTTTCGCATTAAGAAAAATATCTATCTCCTTCTTGAATTCATCTAATGACTTGGCCTCCACTGCCTTCTGTGGTAGAGAATTCCACGGGTTCACCACCCTCTGTGTGAAGAAATTTCTCCTCATCTCGGTTCTAAATGGCAAACCCCGTATCCTGAGACTGTGACCCCTGGTTCTGGACTCCCCAGCCATCGGGAACATCCTCCCTGCATCTTGTCTGTCTCATCCTGTTAGAATTTTATATGTTTCGATGAGATCACCTCTCATTCTTCTAAACTCTAGTGAATATAGGCCTAGTCGACCCAATCTCTCCTCATACGTCAGTCCTGCCATCCCAGGTATCAGTCTGGTAGACCTTAATTGCATTCCCTCCATGGCGAGGACATCCTTCCTCAGATAAGGAGACCAAAACTGCACACATACTCCAGATGTGGTCTCACCAAGGCCCTGTATAACTGCAGTAAGACATCCCTGCTCCTGTACTCAAATCCTCTTGCAATGAAGGCCAACATACCACTCGCCTTCCTAACTGCTTGCTACACCTGAATGCTCGCTTTCAACGACTGGTGTACAAGGACACCCAGGTCTCGTTGCAGCTCCCCTTTTCCCAATCTATCACCATTCAGATAATAATCTGCCTTTCTGTTTTTACGACCAAAGTGGATAACCTCACATTTATCCACGTTATACTGCATCTGCCATGTTCTTGCCCACTCACCCAACTTGTCTAAATCACATTGGAGCCTCTTTGCATCCTCCTCACAGCTCACATTCCACCCCGGCTTTGTGTCGTCGGCAAACTTGGAAATGTTACATTTAGTTCCCTCATCCAAATCATTGATATATATTGTGAATAGCTGGGGCCCAAGCACTGATCCCTGCGGCACCCCACCAGTCACTGCCTGCCACCCGGAAAAAGACCCGTTTATTCCTACTTTCTGTTTCCTGTCTGTCAACCAATTCTCAATCCATGCCAGTATATTCCCCCCAATCCCATGTGCTTTAATTTTGCACACTAACCTCTTCTTCCCGAACAAGAACTGGTGAAGGTCGGTCAGAACAAAAGACATTAACAATCTCCAGCACTTTTAATTATACAGATTGCCTGAAATTTCATAGTAATCAAACGCAGACAATGCTTGTGGAACAAGCCTGAAATTTCTATGATTCAGAAACTTTGAAATTAAAAGCTTGGCCATTTAAATAGTCAACATATTATTCTCTCTATTAACGAACAAGAATCGAAGCTCAAACACATATTAATTGACTACCAGAGTAAAGTGTATATTCCTGCGCCTTACAGAAATACCTCACAGAAACCAGAATTAACCCTTTGAGTACTGTGGTCCACAATAAATAAAACAATCCATAAACGAATACAAACTAATAATATAATTCATTTTTGTCACAGTGGTGGAAGGCTGGTGTTACCAGTGTATGTATGAAAGTTGAGCCCATAGTTGCGGATAATGTTATTGAGAGGCAGCTTGTAGATGAGGAAAGGTAGATAGGCCCATAGCTTGAAATTTAGGGCACTCTGGAGGAGACTGTGTGAACATGGGAGGTAATGCCATGCTGGGAATGCTCTGTCTACTATGGAAAAGGTAGGAAAGGAACCATGAAAGGGTGATGTCATGGAGGTAGATCACAGAGGAGAAGCTATGGAGAAGTACAGGCTGATCAATTAATTATTAGCCTGGGAAAGGTCAAAGAGGGCAAGTAGAGATAATATCCTGTGGCCACAATCACACAGGATACTCAGCCCTCAACCAGCACTATCAACACAGATTAACTGGTCATATATCTCACTTGCTGTTTGTGGGACCTTGCTGTACACAACTTTGGAATGGTCTGAGGATGTGAAGGACAACAACAACAACTTGCATTTCTATGGCGCCTTTAACGTAGTAAAACGTCCCAAGGTGCTTCACAGGAGCGTTATCAAACAAAATTTCACACCGAGCCACATAAGGAGATATTAGGACAGGTGACCAAAGAGGTAGGTTTTAAGGAGCATCTTAAAGGAGGAGAGAGAAGTAGAGAGGTGGAGGAGGTTTAGGGAGGGAATTCCAGAGCTTAGGGCCTAGGCAGTTGAAGGCACGGCTGCCAATGGTGGAGCGATTAAAATCGGGGATGCGCAAGAAGCAAGAACTGGAGGAGCGCAGAGATCTCGGAGTGTTGTAGGGCTGGAGGACATTACAGAGATTGAGAGGGGCAAGGCCATGGAGGGATTTGAAAACAAGAAATAAGAATTTTAAAGTCGAGGCGTTCCCGGACCGGGAGCTAATGTAGGTCAGCGAGCACAGGGGTGATGGGAGAACGGGACTAGGTGTGAATTAGGATACGGGCAGCAGAGTTTTAGATGAGCTCAAGTTTATGGAGGATGGAAGGTGGGAGGCCGGCCAGGAGAACATTGGAATGGTCCAGTCTGGAGGTAACAAAGGCATGGATGACGGTTTCAGCAGCAGATGAGCTGAGGCAGAGGTGGAGACGGGCAATGTTATGGAGATGGAAGTAGACGGTCTTGGTGATGGAGCGGATATGTGGTCGGAAGCTCATCTCAAAGTCAAATAGGACACCTAGGTTGCTAACAGTCTGGTTCAGCTTCAGACAGTGACCAGGGAGAGGGATGGAGTCGGTTGCTGGGGAACTGAGTTTGCGGCGGGGACCAAAGACGATGGCTTCAGTCTTCCCAATATTTGGTTGGAGGAAATTTTTGCTCATCCAGAACTACATGTCAGACAAGCAATGTGACAAATGACAGTGAAGGGATCGAGGGAAGTGGTGGTGAGGTAGAGCTGGGTGTCATCAGCGTACACGTGGAATCTAACATTGTGTTTTCAGATGATGTCACCGAGGGGCAGCTGTAGATGAGAAATAGGAGGGGGCCAAGAATAGGCCCTAGGGGGACTCCAGAGGTAACGGTGCGGGAGCGGGAAGAGAAGCCATTGTAAGTGATTCTCTGGCTATGAACGGATAGTTAAGAATGGAACCAGGCGAGGGCAGTCCCACCCAGCTGGACGACGGAGGAGAGGTGTTGGAGGAGGATGGTGTGGTCAACCGTGTCAAAAGCTGCAGACAGGTCGAGAAGGATGAGGAGGGATAGTTTACCATTGTCACAGTCATATAGGATGTCATTTGTGACTTTGATAAGGGCCGTTTCAGTACTGTGGCAGGGGCGGAAACCTGATTGGAGGGATTCAAACATGGAGTTGCGGGAAAGATGGGCACAGATTTGGGAGGCGACAACACTGTCAAATACTTTGGAGAGGAAAGGCAGGGTGGAGATGGTGGTAGCTTGCAAGGACAGAGGGGTCATGAGTGGGTTTTTTGAGGAGGGGGGCTGATGAAGGCAGATTTAAAGGGGAGGTGGACAGTCCCAGAGAAGAGGGAACCATTAACCATATCAGCTAACATGAGGGCCAGGAAGGGAAGTTGGGTGGTCAGCAGTTTAGTGGGAATAGGGTCGAGGGAATAGGAGCTGAGTCTCATGGTCAAGATGAACTCGGAGAGGGCATGAGGGAGGATAGGAAAGAAACTAGGGAACGACGCTATATAAATGCAAGTTCTTTCTTTCATCTTGTTGGAGAGTTTGACCAGGAAAAGCTCAGTACAGTGAGATAGAAACCAGAATGAAGGCATTCAAACAGGAAGTAGTGGAAGAGGTGGCCACAAGATGCATTCAGAACCCTTAGGAGGGCCGGGAGATGGACATCTGGGGAGGACACATCCTCCCATGTATTAGTTCCTGGGTCAGTAACTGTAGGGGAGTTGTAATGCCTGGGCCTATGAAGGAGCTAAGCAGCATTTTAATGGGACAACAGCAAGATACCAGCATCGAGTTGACTGGAGTAGCATAAGCGAGGCTCCCAGAGGTGTTGCTGGCTGGAGTCATGGCTTGGAACACTCCCGTGAAATCAGTCTTCTTTTAAAGGGGTCAGTTTGAAACTTCAGTGTAGTTTTAAGTTGGTCCTACTGGCTTTGCCTACATTTGGTTTGTAAACACCATATTTTGCCAGAACCCAAGATGCGCTAGTACTGAGACAGGTACCTGCCTGATGTTTACGAATGGCCTGGCCCCAAATACTCCAGCAGGGTTGGGCTCACATCTCACTAGTGGGGCACAATTCCTGCTCTGCTATTGTTACAGCAGCAGAGTGGGACGATTGCAGATATTTGGGGCTAAATAGAAAATCGCCCTAAGAACAGGAACCAAAGGGTAGCCATAATTAGGAAGTTTCAGATTGGAATGAAGTCACATGTGGTTTATTCCAGAAGTCTTGGGACCCAATGCTATTTTTAATACACGTCTATGACTCGACCAAGGGTACAGGAAGGAAAATCTCCACGCTTGCTGGTGATACAAAAATAGAAACAAGACAAATAATGAGTAACTATTCAACCAGATTCAGAGGATTTAAATCTTTTGAATAACTGGGACAATTGGTGGCAGATACAATTCAATGTGGATAAGTGCTAAATAATTAGTGAGGGAGCTAGAAACGAAGAGAGATAATTTGCCTTAAAATGAATAAAGGTACAGGGCATTAATCAGGAAATAATCTAGAAGTTACTGCGGATAACTCTACAAAACCATTAACACAGTGCTTAGTGCAGTTGCATTAACAGGAGAACAGAGAATAAATCAAAGGATGTTGTATTGTCAGTGTATGAGGCACTGGTCAAGGCCCATCAGAAGTACTGTGTAAGTTCAGGCCACCCTAATCATAGGAAGGATATCATTGCTCTTGAGCGGGTACAGAAGTGAGCAACAAAGATGATTCCGAGTCTCAGAACTTGCTGTGCAACGTTACCAGTTGAGGACACTGAAGCAGACATTATGGGCACGATTTTAAGAGGGAAAAACGGGTGGGTTGGGGGAGCATTCAAAATCATGACCCTTTCGGTCCCACCCCCAACCCGCCTCCAACCCGCCCACTTCCGGTTTTCACGGGGCGGGATGAGGAGCGTGCGACCAACCCATTCCCAGGAGTTGGGTTGGTGATTAAAACCTTTCAAGGAGGCTGTGGGCATCCATTTTTAAACAGTATCCGATTTCAACCCCTGGGGGCCGGAATTCCTAGGCCTTCTCCTTAACGCCACGTGAAAGGAGGCGAGAAGGCCCGAAACTAACAGTTAAGTGCCTTTCTGGCACAGCTTGTGGGCCCGGAGGAACAGGAGTGCTTACCCCCCACCCCCGGCCCAACAAGCCCACCTGCAGCAACCCCTCCAACGATCTCTGACTCCCCCCACCGATCTCCGACCCCACCCCAACGATCGCGGACCCCCACAATGACCCCCGATTCCCCCACCCAATGATCGCAAACCCCCGCGATGACCCCCCCGATCCTGACACCCGCCCGTGGCTGACCCCCCAATCCCTCCCCCCATGACTGACGTCCCCCCCCCCATGACTCCCATGCCCACTGGTGCCCCTGTGCCCACCCATGCCCATGTGCCAACCCATGCCCCATGCCTACCCATGTCCCTGTGCCACCTGTGGCCATCAATGCCCCCATGCCCACTCATGCACCCATGCCCCCGCGGGCCTACCCATGCCCTCCATCCATACAAACAAAGATTTTCCTAAAGACTTACCTGAACACGCCATCTCCCTGGCTGCTGTCCCGTCCGACTGAGACCAGCCTGTCAATCAGGCCGGTCAGTCAGATGGCAACTGACAAAAAAAAAATGTCCTTACATCAAAATTGTAAGGACGTCCAGGAGACCCGTACATCCGGGTTTCCTGTCCGCCATTTGACCCCCACCGCCCCCTTCCTGGCTCAGGGTCAAAATTATGTCCTATAATTGGGTTCAAGAGACAATTGGATTTATTTATGAAAAGAGAAGCATTTGAGGCATACGATGAGAAGGTGGCATTCATCTATGATTAAAGGGAAAAATTTATGCCTGGTTGCCAATTCCTGTTCCTAAAGAATATGTTCTTTCTCTACATTCATGTGTTGTCTCTCCCAAGGCTGCAGTTGGGTCTGCTTTGAAAGTTACACTTCTACACTGTTGGAGGAGGAGAAATGGTTATGGCTATGAATGAGAATTAATTATATTGATAATCAATTGCTACATACCATTTCCCTCTGTTTCAATAACTAGACAAACAAACAGCAATTCCTATGTACATGTGGCAGACATATTGGGCATGCACTTAACATAACTCCTTTGAATGTGTCACTTTGTTCGTATCCTGCCAGTGACCTTGGAGCATGTGTTTCTCAGTCTGTTTCAAAGGTACTTAAGAAACTGATGTCAAAGGGCAACTTGGTGGGAGGATTTTTAGGAAGTGGCCATAATCCTTTCATAATCAACTATCATCTGAGTCACTGAGATGTGTTTTCTGAATGAAAATCTTTCAGAAATGATTAAATCATGAATAAGAAAATACTTAAACAATTATTTGACAAGTGTTCAGTCAATCATGGCAAAACAAAGCCGAATTGTTTGTCTTTCTGTTTCCCATAGATTATCCCACTTCTTAGTTTTTGTTCTCAAAATAAAAAATTCTCCTTTCTCAAGGAAAATTTCACCCAAAAGCTCATAGGCAAAAGGTTTTCCTTAAAGAAACAGTTTTATTCCCTTCTGCTCATACGAACTGCTCAATTACGTAGATGAGGTCTGTAGACAATGCCACAAACCCTGTGACTCAAACTTGGCAACAAACTCCTGAATTATATAGTCATACTGTGTCTGTGCTTTCCTTAAACAGACTGAAGACCTGATTTATCATGTGTTTGTAATAAATCATAATTCACTACCATTGCCTTTAAACCATTGTAAATAGAATCAGTCTGGCAACAGTAAATCTCAATAATGCATTTTATCAATATGTGGAATAAATGTGGAAAATCTGTCAAATGGTGGAAGAATTAAGTAAATATGTTACAAATGCACTTATGTTCACTGAGCAACACATTTTGAGGCTGTGGCCTAGAAATTGGGTCGCTCCGAATCCCAGTGCAGCACACACTGACGGTGACAAGACCACGGCAAATTTGTCCGCCGGCCTCATTAGGATAATACCGGCGAGCTTTGGGTGCCAGTCGCGACCCCACAGACAGCTCGCCAGTTGCAAAGGGGGAGCAAATTCTATCGGCTCGGATGCCAGCCGAGGGCCTTAGGTGAGTCTGTGTGTGGGGGAGAGGAAATCAGGAGGGGGAGGGCTAGGAGTGGCCGGCAGCCGCCCACAGTTTTAATGTGGAGCTGGGATGAGTACTCCTGCTTGTCTTGGCTCCACATTAAGGTAAGCAAAAAACTTGAAACTTAATTTTTGGGTGGCAGTCTCCAGCGGCCTCTTTAAGGACTGCTTGTTCGGCTGCTGCGTGCCTGTAAAAGCTGCCCACAGCATGCATGGTACATGCTGCGGTCAGTCACAAACCAATTTCACAAAGGGGCCTGAAATAGGAGATAGACTCCCGATTTGCATAAGTCATAGGCTTAATGCCAGTTTCAGGCAGGCGGCCTGGACGACTGCAGTGCGCCCTTAGCAATATGGCGTGCGGCGCACTTTCAGCGCGGAATGAGCACGGGCACATTGCGTGCCATATTAAGTCCCGCAGTGCCTGTTTTTCACTTGAAAAAATGGGCGACGCAATTGAATATCTCGGCCTGTATTCCATATTATCCCATTCACCTATAGAACCATTAAGCACGGTATTGCAATGTTACACTCATGCGACATGATGTTCTGAGGAAACACTCTTTGAGGTACTTTGAAGTCAGAATGAGACGTTCAAATGTAGTTACGGAATCACACAGTTATCTTCAGTTCAGATTTTGAGATAGTTTCCCAGGTTGTAAGAAGTCTAAATAGAGCTAAAATAAATAATCTAATTGTGATTTGTTTTTCTTGCTTGATGTTCCAGTTTTAATTTCCTTTTTGAAAGTTCAAAAGATCTCTGCTCTTTGACTTTCAGTTCCTACCTAGCTTGAGCCATTATTTTATTTGTCTTTTCCTTCTAAGAACTCACAAAATGCTCAGCAATTAAAACACCTTGAAGTTTACTGAAGCTATAAATATAGTAATCATGTTAAACATGAAGTCATATATGTCTTCTGCCTTGATATATAATTGCATGACGTTTTTATGCTCCATCAGGGAGTCTATGTCAAGGGCAGTATGGTCCAGGTCACATACCACGATACAGACAACATCATTGTTGCCCCATGGCAGTGCTTAAAGGTATATACGTCAATGCAAGGAGTATAGTGAATAAGGTAGATGAGCTGAGGGCACAGATAGACACGTGGCAGTACGATATCTCAGCTATTACAGAAACATGGCTTAAAGAGGGGCAGGAATAACAGCTCAGTGTTCCTGGTTACAGGGTTTTCAGACGAGATAGAGAAGGGGAAAAAAAGGAGTGAGGGTGGCAATTTTGGTTCAAGAAACAATTACAGCTGTGAGGAAGGATGATATGTTAGAAGAATCATCAAATGAAGCCATATGGGTCGAGCTAAGAAACAATAAAAGGGGCAGTCACACTACTGAGAGTATACTATAGACCCTAATATTAACTGGGACACAAACAATGTGAAGGGTATAGAGGGCACAAAATTCTTAAATTGCATTCAGGAGAACCTTTTTAGCCAGTACGTAGCAAGCCCAACAAGAGAGGGGGCAGTTCTGGATTTAGTTTTAAGAAATGAGGCTGGGCAGGTGGAAGGAGTAGCAGTGGGAGAACATTTTGGTGGTAGTGAACATAATTCAATTAGTATTAGCATAGTTATGGAAAAGGACAAAGAGAGAACAGGAGTTAAAGTTCTCAATTGAGGAAAGGCCAATTTTACTAAGCTAAGAAGTGATTTAGCAAAAGTGGACAAGAAACAGCTGCTTGAAGGTAAATCAATGTCAGACCAATGGGAAGCATTCAAGGGGGAGATTCAAGGGATGCAGAGTAAACATTTTCCCACAAAGAAAAAGGGTGGGGCTGCCAAATCTAGAGCCCTCTGGATGTCAAGGAGCATACAGGGGTAAGATAAGGCAGAAAAGGAACGCTCATGTCAGACACCGAGAACTCAATACCGCAGAAAGCCTAGAGGAGTATAAAAAGTGCAAGGGTGAAATTAAAAAGGAAATTAGGAAAGCAAAGAGAGCATGAAAAAATACTGGCAAGTAAAATCAAGGAAAACCCAAAGATGTTTTATAAATACATTAAGAGCAAGAAGATAACTAAGGAAAGAGTAGGGCCTATTAGAGACTAAAAAGGTAACCTATGTGTGGAGGCGTAAGATGTGGGTATGGTTCTTAATGAATACTTTGCATCTGTCTTCACAAAAGAGGGGGCCGATGCAGACATTGTAGTTAAGGAGGAGGAGTGTGAAATATTAGATAGGATAAACTTAGTGAGAGAGGAAGTATTAAGGGGATTAGCATCTTTGAAAGTAGATAAATCACCAGGGCCAGATAAAATGTATCCCAGGCTGTTAAAAGAAGCAAGGGAGGAAATAGCGGAGGCTCTGACCATCATTTTCCAATCCTCAGTGGATATAGGCATGGTGCCAGAGGAGTGGAGGACTGCTAGCGTTGTACCATTTTTTAAAAAGGTAACGAGGGATAGACCAAGTGATTACAGGCCAGTCAGTCTAACCTCGGGGGTGGGCAAATTATTGGAATCAATTCTGAGGGACAGGATAAACCATCACTTAGAAAGGCATGAAGTAATCAGGGACAGTCAGCATAGATTTGTTAAGGGAAGGTCATGTCTGACTAACTTGATTGAATTTTTTGAGGAGGTAACAAGGAGGGTCGATGAGTATAATGCATTTGATGTAGTCTACATGGATTTTAGCAAGGCTTTTGACAAGGTCCCACATGGCAGACTGGTCAAAAAAGTACAAGCCCATGGGATCAAATGGAGAGTAGCAAGTTGAATCCAAAATTGGCTCAGTGGCAGTTAGCAAAGGGTAATTGTTGACGGGTGTTTTTGTGACTGGAAGGCTGTTTCCAGTGGGGTTCCACAGGGCTCAGTACTAGGTTCCTTGTTTCTTATGCTATATATTAATGATTTAGACTTAAATGTAGGGGGCATGATTAAGAAGTTTGCAGATGATACAAAAATTGGCCATGTGGTTGATGGTGAGGTGGAAAGCTGTAGACTGCAGGAAGATATCAATGGACTGGTCAGGTGGGCAGAAAAGTGGCAAATGGAATTCAATCCAGAGAAGTGTAAGGTAATGCATTAGGGGAGGGTGGTGGGGGTCTGGAACTCACTGCCTGAAAGGGTGGTAGAGGCAGAAACCCTCAACTCATTTAAAAAGTACCTGGATATACACCTGAAGTGCCGTGACCTACAAGGCTACGGACCAAGTGCTGGAAAGTGGGTTTAAGCTGGGTGGCTCATTTTCAGCAGGCGGGACACGATGGGCCAAATGGCCTCCTTCTGTGTCATAAATTTTCTATGATTCTAAGATTCTGTATTGGCAAACTGACAGTGCTCCTGACTGTCCTTTTAAAATCACTTTATCTTTGGCTTAGAAAAGTACAAATTAAGCTGTTAACAAAGCCAAGAACAGAAATGAAACACTGTGCAAGAAAATTTTAAGTGTTGGAATTGCTGATTGCTACTTTCCAACTGACTAAGCATCATCTGTCACACCTGCCTAAACTGGCTGTTTTGCAGATTTCTACACCATTGACTGCGCTAAGGCTGGCCATTAAAGCTGTTGGTAGCTGGTGTGAAACATAGTTAGCTTGCTGTGAAAGAATGTTGAGCTAATGAAGTCTGGCACTTCTCTTTATGTGCACAATGTTCCATCCTTCCTCAGATTCTATTCAATTGCCGTATCTTGCAGTTGCTTTGCTGTTGTGTTGTTACAAGTGTGAAGTACTCCCACAACTTGACAGTACAGTGTAAGTTCTGGACCCTGGCACTCTTCATAGAAGTGTAGAATTTACAGCATGGAAGGAGACTATTTGGCCCATTGTATTTGTGTCAGTGGTGGCTCTTCAAATAAGTCTTCCTGCTGTAATCCCATTTCTTGCTTTTTGGGCTGTGACATGTCCCTCTTCACCACTTATCTTGCCATCATCATCTTCACTCTGTTCCTCTGAAGTGAATTCTCAGTTCAACTCCAAAGAACTGGATGTGTCTCTGGACACATGAAAGAATATTTTCATTAATTGACTTTGAATAAATATGGATTAACTGATTTCAGAAAACCCATAATTCGTTTAGTTACTTCAAGCACAGCAACAAATATGGGCACAGGACAGTAATCGTGTGATTTAAAAGACTAAATATTATGGAAAGCTGAGAATTTATAAACTTTGCCATGGTAGTATTACTTATTTGAGTCAGTTTTAAAAATTAGTTTGTGACACCCACCAGAACTAGAAGAATCGGTGATGTGCTGGCTTTCTCATCCAGAAGACTGTACAGTTTAGTAGGCTTTTGTCTGTCCTATAAGGATCCTTTATCAACCATGTGTTTAAAATTTTTTTAAAACCCAGCTGAAGGGCCAAGGCAGGACACTGCCATGATCGAATAGAGTAAAAAGAGATGAGGTAAATCAGGAAGTATTAATTAGTTGATGCAAATTTGGGTTTTAAAAACCTAAAGATTATAAGAGGAAGACTCCATTAGAGATTGTTTTTCTCCCAATTTTATCCCTTCCTCGCCTGAAGACAGTAACTCAAGATGATCTACCAGGGTAAATTCACCCATCCTACTCTTACCGAGGAGCTGAGCTCAAAGGGGGCATTTGCCTGAGAAACAGCACTAGAGTTTATCAGCCCTGTCTCCGATCTCTGCTCCCCACAAGCACAGCTCTCCACTGGGGGTGCAGATTAGGTGAATTTACCTGATGGGTCCAAGACATTGGCAGTTCTCTGTCGCTAAACCCAAGTGGATGTCCTTCATGTAGGAACTTAGTGAGTGAGAATCAACAGGCTATCTGACAGTTGAGGGGATCACAATCCTGATGGAATGTAAACTCTGGCTGGTTTTCCCCTTCCACCAATTGTAGTATTCCCATTTATGCCCCTGCTGAAATCAATTATCTTGGAAATGGATAAGAAATTGCCTGAAGGTTAGAAAACAACAGGTGCTTGTTAGAGGAGTTATGTCAGGGTGAGAGTAAGTTCTGAGTGGGATGCCCGAAGGTTCACTGTTGGGATCACTACCATTTTCAATTTAGTTCAATGACTCGGATTCAAAAACTGAATGCAAATGAATCGAATTTGCAGATGCTACCATAGGAACATAGGAACAGGAGTAGGCCATTCAGACCCTCAAGCCTGTTCCGCCATTCAATTAGATCATGGCCGATCTGTATCTTAACTCCATCTACCCACCTTGGTTCCGTAACCCTTAACACCCTTGCCTAACAAAAATCTATCAATCTCAGTTTTGAAATTTTCAACTGACATAGCCTCAACAGCTTTTTGGGAGAGGGAGTTCCAAACCTCCACTACCATTTGGGTGAATAAGTGCTTTCTGACATCAGCCATGAATGGCCAAACGAGAAGGGGCAATGGAATCAAAGGCAGCAAGTCAGAAATTATAGAATGAGTTGGACAAAAATAAGCAAGTGGGTCAAACAATGATAGTTGAGATTTAATGCAAACACCTGTAAAGTACTGCATATAAGTAAGAAAAATAAGCAACAAATGTATTCCTTGAATGATGTTGAAATACCTAAGCAACATAAGGATTAGGAGCAGGAGTAGGCCACATAGCCCCTCAAGCCTGGTACACCATTCAGTAAGATCATGGCGGATCTTCTACCTCAACTCCACTTCCCCACCCTATCCCCATATCCCTTGATTCCCTTAGTGTCCAAATATCCATCAGTCTCATTCTTGAATATACTCAACTGCTGAGCATCCACAGCCCTCATGGGTAGAGAATTCCAAAGATTCACAACCCTCTGAGTGAAGAAATTTTTCCTCATCTCGGTAGTAAATGCCCCACCCCTTATCTAGAGACTCCAGCCAGGGAAACAGCCTCTCAGCGTCTACCCTGCCTCTAAGAATTTTATACGTTTCAATGAGATCACCTCTCATTCTTCTAATCTCCAGAGAATATCAGCCCATTCTATTCAATCTCTCCTCATAGGACAACCCTCTCATCCCAGGAATCAATCTAGTGAACCTTCATTGCATCCCTTCTAAGGCAATTAGATCCTTCCTTAGGTAAGGAGGCCAAAACTGTACACAATACTCCAGGTGCGGTCTCACCAGAGCCCTACATAATTTACAATTGTAGCAAGACCTCCTTACACTTATACTCCAACCCCCTTACAATAAAGGCTAACATACCATTTGCCTTCCTAATTGTTTGTTGTACCTGCATGTTAACTTTCTGTGATTCATGTACAAGGACACTCAAATCCCTCTGATTACCAACATTTCTTAGTCTCTCACCTTTTAAAAAATATTCTGCTTTTCTATTCTTCCTACCAAAGAGGATAATTTGACATTTCCCCACATTATACTCCATTTGCCACCTCTCACCCATTTACTTAACCTGTCTATATCCCTTTGCAATCTCTTTGCGTCCTCCACACAGCTTACTTTCCCACCTAGCTTTGTATCGTCAGCAAACTTGGATACATTACACTCGATCCCCTCATCTAAGTCATTGATATAGATTGTAAACAGCTGAGGCCCAAGCACTGATCCTTGCAGCTCCCTACTAGTTACAACGTGCCAACCCCGAAAATGACCTGTTTATTCCTACTCTCTGTTTTCTGTTCGTTAATCAATCCTTCAATCCATGCTAATATATTACCCCCAATCCCATGAGCCCTAATCTTGTATAACAACTTCTTATGTGGCACCTTATCAAATGCCTTTTGAAAATCCAAATATACTACATCCACTGGTTCCCCTTTATCTACCCCTAACCCTAACCCTAAGCAAGAATTTGAAAGAGACATGGGCTTCTTAGTAGATGTTCTGAGCTGGTTCCTGGGCTGGCTGCTCCCTAGGGAGCAAATTTGCTCTGAAACTCTATCCTTGGCTATCTGTTGCCATCCTTTGCCCTTTCTCCCCCAATGTCCTCTCTCCTTATGTAGCACGGTGTCAAATTGTGTTTGATAACGCTCATGTGAAGTGCCTTTGGACGCTTTACTATATTAAAGGTGCTATATAAATGCAAGTTGTTGTTGTAGAGATTCAACATGCCCAACCAATGCAGTGCATTGGTTAATAAGGCCAATAGAATGTTAAACTACATAGCCTGATAACAGTAGACTATAAGTCAGAGGAAGGTGTTATAAAATCTGTTCAGTGCTGTGGTCAGACCATACCTTGAGCGCTGGGTTCAGTTTTGGTCACCAGTCTAGTGCTGGAGACAGTGTAGAGATTGCCAGAGTAGGACAAGAGATCACAGATTCAAACTAGTAAAAAGTAAATTTGAGATTTTACTTGATCAACATTTGGAATGGAATCCTATTCCTAGATAAAAATCCTGGAAACATTTAAGAAATAATTAGATACTGATTTGGGGAGATTGTAGTGACTTTCTGGATGAATGAGTTAAGATGAACTTAATGGCCTTCCTCTAACTAATTATCTTGTGATGATGTGGAGATGCCGGTGACGGACTGGGGTGGACAAATGTAAGGAATCTTACAACACCAGGTTATAGTCCAACAATTTTATTTGAAAATCACAAGCTTTTGGAGGCTTTCTCCTTCATCAGGTGAGTGACAGAGTGGCTTTCTCCTTCGTCAGGTGAGTGACAGAGTGACATCTTGTGGACAAAGACCTTTTAACCTCAGACCTTCCATCTGTATGACTCAGCACCACAGAGCACATTTACCATCATGGTAGATGGAGAATGGATCTGTTACTGTGTGTTAGATTTAGCGACACCTTTTAAATCATTATTTTGCTATAGTTATTTGCATTTCTGACAGTATGAGAAGTTTTGTTGGCTTACAATGCAAACTGTCTCTTGGATATTGTATTGCAGTCAAAAAAGGTCTGCTTATGCAATTAGGGCACATAAGAGTTATGGGTGGTTTGACTTCCGAAGGAAAAAGAAAGACTTGCATTTATATAGCGTCCTTCGCGACCTCAGCACATCCCAAAGTGCTTTACAGCCAATTGAGTATTTTTGAAGTGTAGTCACTGTTGTAATGTAGGAAATGCAGCAGCCAATTTACATACAGCAAGGTCCCAGATAATGACCAGATAATCTGTTCTAATGGTGTTGGTTGAAGGATAAATATTGGAGAGCTCCCCTGCTCTTCTTCGAAATAGTGCCTTTTACATCCACCTGAGAGGGCAAATGGGGCCTCGGTTTAATGTCTCATCTGAAAGACGGCACCTCCAATAATGCAGCACTCCCTCAGTTCTGCACTGGAGTATCAGCCTTGATTTTGTGCTTAAGTCGTTGGAGTGAGGCTTAAACCCACAACATTCTAACTCAGAGGTGAGAGTGCTACCACTGAGCCACAGCTGGCACCTTCAGGCCAGTTATCTACATCTAACCCTACTAGCAGTGTTGGCAATCTGGCCAATTGCCCAGCCCATGATGAAATATTGTACAGTACTCCTGCTGTATTTTCCAAAGACTTTGGCAGTTTACTGTGATTGCAAAGTGTGATGCAAAGGGGAGAAATGCATTCAGAGATGGCTGGAGAAAGCAAGTTCCTTTTGGAATGTAGCAAGACTGCACCTAGACTTAGATCGAGATACATTGAAACTACAGCACAGAAACAGGCCATTCGGCCCAACTGGTCTATGTTGGTGTTTATGCTCCACACGAACCTCCCCCCTCCTTCTCACTTTACTTGTAAACCATAAAACGCTCCTTCTCTCTTGTTCTTTGTTACAGGGATTCTATTGATTCAATGAAGACTATCAGCCCAAATCACAGCAGTATGTTTGAGGCAAAGGGTAGTTTTTTGTCCAAGGTAATTACCTCATTCTGTCTTCCACTCTCCTGTCTATGGCTGCAAGGAATAATTTTGCACTGAAAAGCTGTTCAGCAGAAGCTATCAAGTTGACACCTTTGGTAAGAACTGCTATGCTCCACTGTCATCGCTGTCAGTTATCACTGAGAGCAGCAAAGCTCTAGCACGATACCTTGCAAAACCATGCAGTGTCAGTGGACAGCATTCAGAGTCACAATATTTCAATCTGTCACTGACTATTACCTCAATATTAACTCCCCACGATGGGCGGGAGGTGGTCATTTTTACAACAACAGACATCGAGTGTCCCACCTTGCTGCACGGGTTTCCCAGGGGTTATTATTTACCTTATAATTACCCTTCATAACCTTGAAGTCCTGAATCAGGTGGCCATTTAACCTTCTTAGCTCTAATAAAAGGAAGTCCGCACTTTTCAACCACGTACAGAATATTACGTTTATATTAAATGACATCTGCTAGACACAGGATTTTACATCTGATTGAAGTAGTTTTCCTCATCTAAGGTTCTAACACATGCACAAATCTTTGTATCATCTGCAAACTTGCAGACAATTCCTTCAACACCTTCACCCAGATCATTAATAAAGATTGTGACGAGCAACAGTCCTAACACCGATCCCAACATATGACTCCACTCCCACACTATGTGACTGACTCCTAATGGCCCCAGGGCAACTAGGGATGTGCGATAAATACTGCCTTTCAAGTGTCACCCACGTCCCAAGAATAAATTTAAAAATGCAATATTATAATGTGAAAAAGAGCGGGGAGCTTTCCTGATGTTCTGGCCAACATTCCACCTTCAATCAACGCCATCAAAAACGCCATCTGGTCATTTGCTTTGTGTAAATTGCTAACTAAGTAGTGAGCGTACGACCACTCAGCCACATTTACCTACATAATAACAGTGACTCGTTGGTTTGGGATGTCCTGAGGACATGATAAGGTATTATATATAAATACAAGTTCCTTATTTCTTTCTCTTTCGCAAAGGCACTATCCTACTACAACTCACAGCCACAGAGTCAATCTCTTCCTGCAAGTCCTAAGTTCACAGAGGCACTCTACCCCCTGCAGCTCCCTGGTCCACAGAGGCATTCTCCCCCACTAAACCCGCAGTTCACAGAAACTCTGCTCCCTTAAACCACCCCTCCCCCAGTTCACAGAGGCATTCTATCCCCTGCAGCTCCCTCCTAGCTCAATGAGGCACTCTATCGCCGATAACCACTATCGCAGTTTATCGAGGCACTATGCTCTCTAACATCATAGTTCACCTTGCAAACCCCTACCACAACTTACAGATGATGTGGAGATGCCGGTAATGGACTGGGGTTGACAAATGTAAGGAATCTTAAAACACCAGGTTATAGTCCAACTGTTTTATTTGAAAATCACAAGCTTTCGGAGGCTTTCTCCTTCGTCAGGTGAGTGAGTGTGGGATTCCATGGAAGGTTACTGCATTTATAGTCAGAGAACAATATCTGGTGATTACAGATAATCTTTCCAACTGCCCGTTGTCAAGGCAATCAAAGTGTTCAGACAGAGTGATGTTACCTACAGGACCACCAAATATACAAACGGCCAGAACAAAAGACAGAGAGAGAGAGAGAAACATCCGAAAGGAAGAAAAAGACAGAGAATGACCCGTTGTATTAAAAACAGATAACTTTTTTCCGCTGGTGGGGTTACGTGCAGCGTGACATGAACCCAAGATCCCGGTTGAGGCCGTCCTCATGGGTGCGGAACTTGGCTATCAATTTCTGCTCGACGATTTTGCGTTGTCGTGTGTCTCAAAAGCCGCCTTGGAGAACGCTTACCCGAAGATCGGTGGCTGAATGTCCTTGACTGCTGAAGTGTTCCCTGACTGGGAGGGAACCCTCCTGTTTGGCGATTGTTGCGCGGTGTCCATTCATCCGTTGTCGCAGTGTCTGCATGGTCCGCCAATGTACCATGCTCTGGGGCATCCTTTCCTGCAACGTATGAGGTAGACAACGTTGGCCGAGTCACAGGAGTATGAACCATGTACCCAGTGGGTGGTGTCCTCTCGTGTGATGGTGGTGTCTGTGTCGATGATCTGGCATGTCTTGCAGAGGTTGCCGTGGCAGGGTTGTGTGGTGTCGTGGACGCTGTTCTCCTGAAAGCTCACAGAAGCATTTTTTGACTCTTACTGACGGTTCACCACGGCACTTTTCCCTCTCTAATCCCCAGTTCACACAGGAACTGTCCTTCTTCAAACCCTCGTTGCCCATCCCGCACAGCTCACTGAGGCACTCACACCCTCAACCCCACCAACTCACTGAGACACTTTGCCCTTCTAACCCCCAGTTCACTAAGGCACTCTTCCTCCTCACTGATCTTCTTGCTGCCAGTCCCACTGCTGAGTAATCACGAGTGGAGCAGCAGCGAGTTCCCAGCCAGATCCGTTGAAGCAACAAATTGGTGTATCACGACCACAACGATTTACCACGCCATGTGTTAAAAATGCAGGGTGACAACGACTGGGAATTAAATATGCCAGGGTATTTAACAATCAGGAAGGACAGGCAGGAAGGAAGGGGAGGTGGGGTGGCTATGTTAATAAAGGAAGGAATCACTGTAATACAGAGAAATGATATTGGGACAAAGCATCAAGATAATGAAACAGTTTGGGTGGAGATAAGGAATAATAAGGGAAAAAAAACATTAGTGGGCGTAGTATATAGGCCTCCTAATAGTTGCAACTCTGCTGGAAGAAGTATTAATCAGGAGATAGTCGGGGCATGTAATAAGGGAACAGCCATAATTATGGGGGATTTTAATTATCATATTAACTGGACAAATCAAATTGGGCAGAGCAGCCTTGAGGACGAGTTCATTGAGTGCATCAGGGATGGATTTCTTGAGCAGTATGTAACTGATCCTACAAGGGGGCAGGCAACCTTGGACCTGGTCCTGTGTAATGAGTCAGGATTAATTAATAATGTCCTAGTTAAGGATCCCCTTGGAACGAGCGACCACAACATGGTTGAATTCCATATCCAATTAGAGGGTGAGAAGGTTGATTCTCAAACAAGCGTACTGAGCTTGAATAAAGGAGACTATGATGGTATGAGAGCGGAATTGATTAAAGTGGACTGGGAAAATAGATTAAAGGGTAAGACGGTACATGAGCAGTGGTGTTCATTTAGGGAGTTATTTTACAACTTTCAAAATAAATATATTCCACTGAGGAAAAAAGGGTGTAAAAGAAATGACAGCCATCCGTGGCTAAGTAAAGAAATCAAGGATAGTATCCGACTAAAAACAAGGACATATAAGGTAGCCAAACTTAGTGGGAGGATAGAAGATTGGGAATTCTTCAAAAGACAGCAAAAAGTAACTAAAGGATTGATTAAGAAAGGGAAGTTAGATTATGAAATGAAATTAGCAAAAAATATAAAAACAGATAGCAAGAGTTTCTATCATTATATAAAAAGAAAAAGGGTGGCTAAGGCAAACATAGGTCCCTTAGAGGATGAGACCGGGAAATTAATGGTGGGAAACATGGAGATGGCAAAAATGCTGAACAAATATTTTGTTTCAGTCTTTACAGTAGAGGACACTAAGAATATCCCAACACTGGACAAACAGGGGACTCTCGGGGGGGAGGAGCTAAATACGATTAAAATCACTCAGGAGATGGTACTCAGTAAAATAATGGGACTCAAGGCGGATAAATCCCCTGGACCTGATGGCTTACATCCTAGGGTCTTGAGGGAAGTGGCAGTAGGGATTGTGGATGCTTTGGTGATAGTTTTCCAAAATTCCCTGGACTCAGGAGAGGTCCCGGCAGATTGGAAAACTGCTAATGTAACACCGTTATTTAAAAAGGGTAGTAGGCAGAAGGCTGGAAATTATAGGCCAGTTAGCTTAACATCTGTGGTGGGTAAAATTTTGGAGTCTATTATTAAGGAGACAGTAACGGAACATTTAGATAAGCATAATTTAATAGGACAAAGTCAGCATGGCTTTATGAAGGGGAAGTCATGTCTGACAAATTTGCTTGAGTTCTTCGAGGATATAACGTATAGGGTGGATAAAGGGGAACCAGTGGACATAGTGTATTTAGACTTCCAGAAGGCATTCGACAAGGTGCCACATAAAAGATTATTACTTAAGATAAAAAATCACGGGATTGGGGGTAATATTCTGGCATGGGTGGAGGATTGGTTATCGAACAGGAAGCAGAGAGTTGGGATAAATGGTTCATTTTCGGACTGGCAACCAGTAACCAGTGGTGTTCCACAGGGGTCGGTGCTGGGTCCCCAACTCTTTACAATCTATATTAACGATTTGGAGGAGGGGACCGAGTGCAACATATCAAAATTTGCAGATGATACAAAGATGGGAGGGAAAGTAGAGAGTGAGGAGGACATAAAAAACCTGCAAGGGGATATAGACAGGCTGGGTGAGTGGGCGGAGATTTGGCAGATGCAATATAATATTGGAAAATGTGAGGTTATGCACTTTGGCAGGAAAAATCAGAGAGCAAGTTATTTTCTTAATGGCGAGAGACTGGAAAGTACTGCAGTACAAAGGGATCTGGGGGTCCTAGTGCAAGAAAATCAAAAAGTTAGTATGCAGGTGCAGCAGGTGATCAAGAAAGCCAACGGAATGTTGGCTTTTATTGCTAGGGGGATAGAATATAAAAACAAGGAGGTATTGCTGCAGTTATATAAGGTATTGGTGAGACCGCACCTAGAATACTGCATACAGTTTTGGTCTCCATACTTAAGTAAATACATACTTGCTCTCGAGGCAGTACAAAGAAGGTTCACTCGGTTAATCCCGGGGATGAGGGGGCGGACATATGAGGAGAGGTTGAGTAGATTGGGACTCTACTCATTGGAGTTCAGAAGAATGAGAGGCGATCTTATTGAAACATATAAGATTGTGAAGGGTCTTGATCGGGTGGATGCAGTAAGGATGTTCCCAAAGATGGGTGAAACTAGAACTAGGGGGCATAATCTTAGAATAAGGGGCTGCTCTTTCAAAACTGAGATGAGGAGAAACTTCTTCACTCAGAGGGTGGTCGGTCTGTGGAATTTGCTGCCCCAGGAAGCTGTGGAAGCTACATCATTAGATAAATTTAAAACAGAAATAGACAGTTTCCTAGAAGTAAAGGGAATTAGGGGTTATGGGGAGCGGGCAGGAAATTGGACATGAAGCTGAGTTCGGATCAGTCAATGCCCTGTGGGTGGCGGAGAGGGCCCAGGGGCTATGTGGCCGGGTCCTGCTTCGACTTCTTGTGTTCTTTAGATTTGTGGTTGGGATCAGATCAGCCATGATCTTATTGAATGGCGGAGCAGGCTCGAGGGGCCGAATGGCCTACTCCTGCTCCAATTTCTTATGTTCTTATGTTCTTATTTGTGTACATGGGACATGCCTGGCAATGTCCTCAGTAGACCAGAGCTGGAACGGGAGACAATACAGGCCGTGACTTCAGTTGGGCTTTGAGAAAGCATAATAATTGGAACTTCCAAGTAGCCCGTGAATTCCCCAGACACACTCGCAAATCAGATGTAGGATGTGGAGGAAGGGGTGTGAAACATTCATCTGCTCCTGTAAGGTGTCAGCCTTGGCTCAGTGGTTGTACTCTTGCCTATGATATCAGAAGGCTGTGAGTTCAAGTCCCACTCCCACTTTTGAGCACAAAATTTAGGCTGACACTTCAGAGCAGTACTGAGGCAGTGACTTCACTGAAAATTAAAATCGGGAGCAATGTAAAATGGACTGCCAACTTGCTATCACCCATTTTACACTATCGCACAAAGTCAAGATCGACCCCAAGGACTTTGAACATGGAATGATGAAAGAGGTTGATGTGGAGTTGGATGGTGACGATGCATTCCAGAACCTTAGTAAGGTGGAGAGGTTGGAGATGGGGTTTGTTTTTGGAGATATCAAATGGATCAAGGGCAGGCTTTTTAAGAAGAGGGAGGGGGTGATAAATCATATCTGTGTCTCGTAAACTGAAAGTTCATTCAGTACTCAAAAGGTTAATGTGCCTCACCAACGAGGAATGCTGCAGCCTTGAACCATCTGAATTTCACATCAGAGTTGTTTTAGTAGAAATATGGCTCGGATTGGTCTTGTCGTCTTTTGTTGATAAAAATGCTTCAGATGTTACAGATGGAATCCAATTAAGGAGCTGTCTCCCATGTGAGGGTAGTTGTGATTGATCTCAACTGAACAGAGAAGCAAGCAAGACAAATAAGTTCCTCCCTAGCTCTCTATGAGATTAAATGATTTCAGTGTGCCAGCAATAGAGAGTGTGAGCATGTGATCCAGACGCATTTCTGAGTTAACCACTGACTGTTGTCACTGTGTATATAGAGAGTAATAGAACCTGGGAACGATTACAAAGCATTAATTTAACTAAAGGCTCAAGTGACATTGTAAGGTATCAAACTCAGTTTACCTGAATGCTAAGGTGGTACGTGCATCCATTCTATAGGGTGCTCTCATTCACCTCCCTACATCACCGAATAACTGCAACCTGGAACTCCCTCCTTAATCCTCAATGCCTCAATACCTCTCTCCCCTCCTTTCAAAACTTCCTCGAAACTTACTTCTTTGACCACGCCTTTGGTCACCTCCCCAACTTCCCATTTGTTGTCCATTGATCTTCATGTAATTTTCCACCAATGCCCTCCCTATGCAGAGCCTCGCCTGCCAACAGCGCATACTGGAGACACTTGGGTAGTGTCCCCCTCGGCAGCAGCACACGGCCTACGGTATTGGTGAGTAGGCCTCAAAGCACTGAAATCTTGACCCCATAGGAGCAAAAGTTTCTAAAGATTTTGAGGCAGCGTTTTGTGTGTGTGCTGGCCTCATTAGCCCCTTAAAAATGATGTAAATTGATGCAAAGGAATCCCAGTGCTGTTTTGCAGCTCAGCCCTTGATTCACTGAGCACCTGCATAAAACAGGCATCGGAGGCCTGGGGCAAGGTTTTATTCCCGAAACCCGGGTGCGTTGGGGGCACGGGGGCAAACAAAATTGCGGATTTCCGGAGCAGGAAGGAATCCCGGCTCCAACCCGCCGAAAAATGCAAACGACCCAGTTGTATCTGGGTGCCCGCGTGCTTCAGGAATCCGATATTTAAAGCAGGAATTAAGAACATAAGAACATAAGAAATAGGAACAGGAGTAGGCCAATCGGCCCCTCGAGCCTGCTCCGCCATTCAATAAGATCATGGCTGATCTGATCCTAACCTCAAATCTAAATTCATGTCCAATTTCCTGCCCGCTCCCCGTAACCCCTAATTCCCTTTACTTCTAGGAAACTGTCGATTTCTGTTTTAAATTTATTTAATGATGTAGCTTCCACAGCTTCCTGGGGCAGCAAATTCCACAGACCTACTACCCTCTGAGTGAAGAAGTTTCTCCTCTTCTCAGTTTTGAAAGAGCAGCCCCTTATTCTAAGATTATGCCCCCTAGTTCTAGTTTCACCCATCCTTGGGAACATCCTGACCGCATCCACCCGATCAAGCCCCTTCACAATCTTATATGTTTCAATAAGATCGCCTCTCATTCTTCTGAACTCCAATGAGTACAGTCCCAATCTACTCAACCTCTCCTCATATGTCCGCCCCCTCATCCCCAGGATTAACCGAGTGAACCTTCTTTGTACTGCCTCAAGAGCAAGTATGTCTTTTCTTAAGTATGGACACCAAAACTGTATGCAGTATTCCAGGTGCGGTCTCACCAATACCTTATATAACTGCAGCAATACCTCCCTGTTTTTATATTCTATCCCCCGAGCAATAAAAGCCAACATTCCGTTGGCCTTCTTGATCACCTGCTGCACCTGCATACTAACTTTTTGATTTTCTTGCACTAAGACCCCCAGATCCCTTTGTACTGCAGTACTTCCCAGTTTCTCGCCATTAAGATAATAACTTGCTCTCTGATTTTTCCTGCCAAAGTGCATAACCTCACATTTTCCAATATTGTATTGCATCTGCCAAATCTCCGCCCACTCACCCAGCCTGTCTATATCCTCTTGTAGGTTTTTTATGTCCTCCTCACTCTTTACTTTCCCTCCCATCTTTGTATCATCTGCAAACTTTGATATGTTACACTCGGTCCCCTCCTCCAAATCGTTAATATAGATTGTAAAGAGCTGGGGACCCAGCACCGACCCCTGCGGAACACCACTGGCTACTGGTTGCCAGTCCGAGAATGAACCATCTATCCCAACTCTCTGCTTCCTGTTAGATAACCAATCCTCCACCCATGCCAGAATATTACCCCCAATCCAGTGATTCTTTATCTTGAGCAATAATCTTTTATGTGGCACCTTGTCGAATGCCTTCTGGAAGTCTAAATACACTACGTCCACTGGTTCCCCTTTATCCACCCTATACGTTATGTCCTCAAAGAACTCAAGCAAATTTGTCAGACATGACTTCCCCTTCGTAAAGCCATGCTGACTTTGTCCTATTAAATTATGTTTATCCAAATGTTCTGCTACTGTCTCCTTGATAATAGACTCCAAAACTTTACCCACCACAGATGTTAGGCTAACTGGTCTATAATTTCCAGCCTTCTGCCTACTACCCTTTTTAAATAAGGGTGTTACATTGGCAGTTTTCCAATCTGCCGGGACCTTTGCCGAGTCCAGAGAATTTTGGAAAATTATTACCAAAGCATCCACAATCCCTACTGCCACTTCCCTCAAGACCCTAGGATGTAAGCCATCAGGTCCAGGGGATTTATCCGCCTTGAGTCCCATTAATTTACTGAGTACCAATTCCTTAGTGATTTTAATCGTATTTAGCTCCTCCCCCCCTGAGCCCCCTGTTTGTCCAGTGTTGGGATATTCTTAGTGTCCTCTACCGTAAAGTCTGAAACAAAATATTTGTTCAGCATTTTTGCCATCTCCATGTTTCCCACCATTAATTTCCCAGTCTCATCCTCTAAGGGACCTACGTTTGCCTTAGCCACCCTTTTTTTATATATAACTATAAAAACTCTTGCTATCTGTTTTTATATTTTTTGCTAATTTATTTTCATAATCTATCTTCCCTTTCTTAATCAATCCTTTCGTTACTTTTTGCTGTCTTTTGAAGACTTCCCAATCTTCTATCCTCCCACTAAGTTTGGCTACCTTATATGTCCTTGTTTTTAGTCGGATACTATCCTTAATTTCTTTACTTAGCCACGGATGGCTGTCATTTCTTTTACACCCTTTTTTCCTCAGTGGAATATATTTTTTTTGAAAGTTGTAAAATAACTCCTTAAATGAACACCACTGTTCATGTACTGTCTTACCCTCTAATCTATTTTCCCAGTCCACTTTAATCAATTCCACTCTCATACCATCATCGTCTCCTTTATTCAAGCTCAGTACGCTTGTTTGAGAACCAACCTTCTCACCCTCTAATTGGATATGGAATGTAACCATGTTATGGTCACTCATTCCAAGGGGATCCTTAACTAGGACATTATTAATTAATCCTGGCTCATTACACAGGACCAGGTCCAAGGTTGCTTGCCCCCTTGTAGGATCAGTTACATACTGCTCAAGAAATCCATCCCTAATACACTCAATAAACTCTTCCTTAAGGCTGCCCTGCCCAATTTGATTTGTCCAGTTAATATGATAGTTAAAATCCCCCATAATTATAGCTGTTCCCTTATTACATGCCCCGACTATTTCCTGATTAATACTTCTTCCAGCAGAGTTGCAACTATTAGGAGGCCTATATACTATACCCACTAGTGTTTTTTTCCCCTTATTATTCCTTATCTCCACCCAAACTGTTTCATTATCCTGATCCTTTGTCCCATTATCATTTCTCTATATTACAGTGATTCCTTCCCTTATTAACATAGCCACCCCACCTCCCCTTCCTTCCTGCCTGTCCTTCCTGATTGTTAAATACCCTGGCATATTTAATTCCCAGTCGTTGTCACCCTGCAGTCATGTTTCTGTAATGGCCACAAGATCATACCCATACATAGTTATTTGTGCCGTTAACTCGTCCATTTTGTTACGAATGCTACGGACATTCAGATAAAGAACTTTCAAATATGTTTTGTGAAACTTAGTTCCTGCTTTTTCCTTTTTTAACACTTTACCTTTTACTCCATACCTTCTGTCCCTTCCTGACACGCTTTCCTCTGTCTCCCTGCGCAGGTTCCCAACCCCCTGCCACAGCTTTGATGCTGGGTTAATCGCCTTACGCCTTCTAGTTTTTATTTTATCTGTCGTGTCTAAAGTACACTTTCTTTCTGCTGCCCTACGCTTTTCCCTTACACTTGTTCTTGAACAACTGTTTGTACTATTTGTGTTGTAGATTTCCCCTGGGTCTTCCCCTCTCTTGCTGCTCTCAACTTTATTCCCTTCTGACTCCCTGCTCAGGTTCCCATCCCCCTGCCACTCTAGTTTAAACCTTCCCCAACAGCACTAGCAAACACCCCCGCGAGGACATTGGTCCCGGTCCTGCTCGGGTGTAACCCGTCACGCTTGTACAGGTCCCACCTTCCCCAGAACCGGTCCCAATGTCCCAGGAATCTAAAACCCTCCCTCCTACACCATCCCTGCAGCCACGCATTCATCCTGTCTATTCTCCTGTTCCTATACTCACTGGCACGTGGCACCGGTAGTAATCCTGAGATCACTACCTTTGAAGTCCTGCTTTTTAATTTATCTCCTAACTCCTTAAATTCACATTTAAGGTAGTTGAAGTCATTGAAATGGTGATTTTTATTTTTTTGATGCAGGGAAACGATTTCAACACTGCCTCAACGTGTTTCCCATGCTGTGTGAAACGGCCATTTGGCCATTTAAATCCCTGTTTGACAGATGGGGATAAAAGGTGAGTTATTGCAGCAGGGCACTCAGTTCTCTCAGACAAACTTTTGGCTGGAAGATCTTTGTGTTTAGACTGAGAATTCTTGGCTTACACTCAGAATTGTTTTGTTTACACATATTTACTTACTTTTTGGACCCCCTCAAACTGACAACATCAGGATGGGGGGGCGCAATGGCTGCCATCCGAGGAGGAGGCACATCACCATCCTCGCCAGGCACAGCATGCAGTTCTGTCACTTGCAGCTCCACAAGACAGAGGTCCGCCACATGGACCTGCAGAAGGGCAGGAAGGGGATCAACAGAGGGCCCGACATCGCAGGTGCCATTACCCTCGTGAGAGGGTCTACAGACCGAGGCTGAGCTTCCTGGACCTCTCTGAGGAGCAGTGCCTAGGAAGGCTCAGAGTGAGTTGCCAGGTGGTCGCAGACATCTGCAGCCTCCTTCATGCCGAGCTGCTCCGGGCTGGACCTGGTGGCTTCGCATTGCCCATCGCAGTTAAAGTGACCACTGCCCTCAACTTCTTCACCTCTGGATCATTCCAGGGCGCCATCGGTGACATCACCGGGATCTCTCAGTCGTCTGCCCACAAGTGCATATGACAGGTCACCAATGATTTGTTATGCAGGGCGTCCCACTATGTCAACTTCTCTATGGATGACCTCAAACAAACTGAGAGGGCAATGGGTTTCCACTCTGTGGCTGGCTTCCCACGGGTACAGGGCGCAATTGATTGCACACATATAGCAATCTGAGTACTTCCACACAGGTCAGGACTGTTCATCAATAGAAAGGGATATCACTCCATCAATGTGCAGCTCGTTTGCGACCACCGGAAAAGATTTCTTCACGTGTGCGCCAGATTCCCTGGCAGCTGCATTGAATCCTTCATTCTGCGGGAATCCAACATCCCACCCCTTTTCCACGTACCAAACAAACTTACGGGCTGGCTCCTCGAATACGTCCTGCAGATGTGGCTCATGATATCTGTGGGAAACCACATCAGCGAGGCACAGCGCCGATACAACGACAGTAACATCACTACCAGGTCTGTCAATGAACATGCGATAGGACTGCTCAAGATGCGGTTTCGGTGCCTGAATCGGTCTGGGGGTGCGCTTCGATTACGCGTCATCGAGAGTGGGTCAAATTACATTCGTCTACTGTGTCCTGCACAATATGGCGCAACAGAGAGTTACTGCTTGATGAAGCCCCATGCCCTCATCCAGCGTCCACATCTGCCATCAACATTGAGGAGGAGGAGGAGTAGCAGGAAGACGAGGACAAGGAGGAGGAGGATGGGCACCCGTGGGCAGAGCAGTGGCTCAGCTGGCTGCTCGTGGTGCCAGGGAGTCACTCATAGACTCAAAGAATAATAGAAAACTTACAGCACGGAAGGAGGCCATTCGGCCCATCGTGTCCACACCGGCTGAGAAACGAGCCACCCAGCCTAATCCCACTTTCCTGCATTTGGTCCGTAGCCCTGCAGGTCACAGCTCTTCAGGTGCACATCCAGGTATTTTTTAAATGAGTTGAGGGTTTCTGCCTCTACCACCCTCTCAGGCAGTGAGTTCCAGACCCCCACCACCCTCTGGGTGAAATTATTTTTCCTAATTTCCGCTCTAATCCTTCTACCAATCACTTAAATCTATAGCCCCTGGTTATTGACCCCTCCACTAAGTGAAATAGGTCCTACCTATCCACTCTATCTAGGCCCCTCATAATTTTGTACACCTCAATCAAATCACCCCTCAGCCTCCTCTGTTCCAAGGGAAATAACCCCAGCCTATCCAATCTGTTATCATAGCTAAAATTCTCCAGTCCTGGCAACATCCTCGTAAATCTCCTCTGCACCCTCTCTAGTGCAATTACATCCTTTCTATAATGTGGTGACCAGAACTGTACACAGTACTCAAGCTGTGGCCTAACCAGTGTTTTATACAGTTCCAGCATAACATCCCTGCTTTTATATTCTATGCCTTGGCTAATAAAGGAAAGTATCCCTGATGCCTTCTGAACCACCTTATCTACCTGACCTGCTACCTTCAGGGATCTGTGGACATGCACTCCAAGGTCCCTCTGTTCCTCTACATCTCTCAGTGTCCTCCTATTTATTGTGTATTCCCTTGCCTTGTTTGCTCTCCCCAAATGCATTACCTCACACTTCTCCGGATTGTACTCCATTTGCCACTTTTCTGCCCATCTGACCAGTCCATTGATATCTTCCTGCAGTCTACAGCTTTCCTCCTCACTATCAACCAAACGACCTATCTTTGTGTCATCCGCAAATTTCTTAATCATGCCCCCTACGTTTAAGTCCAAATCATTAATGTATACCACAAAAAACAAAGGACCTAGTACCGAGCCCTGCGGCACCCCACTGGAAACAGCCTTCCAGTCGCAAAAACACCCGTCGACCATTACCTTTTGCTTCCTGCCACTGAGCCAATTTTGGATCCAATTTGCCACATTCCCTTGGCTCCCATGGGCTTTTACTTTTTTGACCAATCTGCCACGTGGAACCTTGTCAAAAGCCTTGCTAAAATCCATGTAGACTACATCAATTACGCTGCCCTCATCAATCCTCCTTGTCACCTCCTCGAAAAATTCAATCAAGTTAGTCAGACACGACCTTCCCTTAACAAATCCGTGCTGACTGTCCTTGATTAGTCCATGCCTTTCTAAATGACAGTTTATCCTGTCCCTCAGAATTGATTCCAATAATTTGCCCACCACCGAGGTTAGGCTGACTGGCCTGTAATTACTCGGTCTATCCTTCGCTCCCTTTTTAAACAACAGTACAACATTAGCAGTCCTCTAATCCTCTGGCACCATGCCTGTATCCAGTGAGGATTGGAAAATGATGGTCAGATCCTCCGCTATTTCCTCCCTTGCTTCTTTTAACAGCCTGGGATACATTTCATCCGGCCCTGGTGATTTATCCACTTTCAAAGATAATAATCCCCTTAATACTTCCTCTCTCACAATGTTTATCCCATCCAATATTTCACACTCCTCCTCCTTAACTTCTATCCCTGCATCATCCCTCTCCTTTGTGAAGCCAGATGCAAAATATTCATTAAGAACCATACCCACATCTTCTGCCTCCACACATAGTTTACCTTTTTGGTCTCTAATATGCCCTACTCTTTCCTTAGTTACCCTCTTGCTCTTAATGTATTTATAAAACATCTTTGGGTTTTCTTTGATTTTACCTGCTAATATTTTTTCATGCCCTCTCTTTGCTTTCCTAATTTCCTTTTTAACTTCACCCCTTCACTTCGTATACTCCTCTAAGCTTTCTGTAGTATTGAGTTCCCGGTGTCTATCATAGGCTTTCTTTTTCTGCCTTATCTTACTCTGAATGCTTTTTGACATCCAGGGGGCTCTAGATTTAACAGCCCCTCCCTTTTTCTTTGTGGGGACATGTTTACCCTGAACCCCTTGAATCACTCCTTTGAATGTCTCCCACTGCTCTGACACTGATTTACCTTCAAGTAGCTGTTTCCAGTTTACTTCTGCTAAATCACTTCTCAGTTTAGTAAAACTCGCCTTTCCCCAATTGAAAACTTTAACTCCTGCTCTATCTTTGTCCTTTTCCATAACTATGCTAAAACTAACTGTATTACGATCACTACCACCAAAATGCTCTCCCACTGTTACTCCTTCCACCTGCCCCTCTTCATTTCCTCGAACTAAATCCAGAACTGCACCCCCCCCCACCTCTCATTGGGCTTGTTATATACTGGCTAAAAAAATTCAGATTTGACAGATTCTCATAAAGACATCTGCAAAGTGAGGATAGTCCATTCTTCAGACCACCTGGAACGAGCACTGCCAACACCAGTAGCCGGCCCCCCACCTCTTCCCCGCACAAAACAGTCCTACAACTATACATACACCCACTGTAAACGCACCCACTGGGTGACATCATGTCTCGCCATTCATGATGAAGCACATGAAAAGGTGCTATCACAAAAGGGACCCAAGAGTGGGCAAGACGTGGCAGTAGTCGTGAGAATGATAACATTTAATGTGAATTTAACAAAAAACAAATATAAATGAAAAACATGACAGTCTGTCAGACACCCTTGTGCATACTCTATGTGATCACAAAACCTTCGCCTTTTTCTTCCTATTACTTCTACATGGTGCATCCCCTGTGGCTGCAGCAGAGGTAGTGGCAGGTTGCTCATGTTCATGCCCTGACTGCTGAGATGCTCTAAGCCATCGCCCTCTGGGTTTTGGAGCCCAGGAGGGCCCCTCCAAAGACTGCTCCACCTGCACCTGTGCAGGGGCAGACTTGGCCACCTGGAGCATTGTGGGCATTGTGGGTACCGGTTGAGGTGGGGGGGGGGGGCAACGGGTGAGACGTGGGAGCGCTTTGAGTGGCATGCCCACTTCCATGTCCCCTTTCGCCATCATCCCTCTCCTAGGCGAGGGCCACATCACTCATACCACTCTGCTGGACAACAGTTTGGAGGGCATGTATGGATGCCCTATAAGGCCACTTCTCATATCTCTGTCAGCCTGTTTAAGGCAGCAGAATTTAGTTCGCCCTGAGTCCGAACGGCCGTTGTCAGGGCCTGAAGAGACTTATTTGTGAGCCGGACTTGAAGCTCAATGGAGGCTGCCATTCTCTCCATCTCAGACATTCCCGCACTTACCTGCGCCACTATCTCAGACATTCCCGCACTTACCTGCGCCACTATCTCAGACATTCCCGCACTTACCTGCGCCACTATCTCAGACATTCCCGCACTTACCTGCGCCACTATCTCAGACATTCCCGCACTTACCTGCGCCACTATCTCAGACATTCCCGCACTTACCTGCGCCACTATCTCAGACATTCCCGCACTTACCTGCGCCACTATCTCAGACATTCCCGCACTTACCTGCGCCACTATCTCAGACATTCCTGCACTTACCTGCGCCACTATCTCAGACATTCCCGCACTTACCTGCGCCACTATCTCAGACATTCCTGCACTTACCTGCGCCACTATCTCAGACATTCCTGCACTTACCTGCGCCACTATCTCAGACATTCCCGCACTTACCTGCGCCACTATCTCAGACATTCCCGCACTTACCTGCGCCACTATCTCAGACATTCCCGCACTTACCTGCGCCACCATCTCAGACATTCCCGCACTTACCTGCGCCACTATCTCAGACATTCCCGCACTTACCTGCGCCACTATCTCAGACATTCCCGCACTTACCTGCGCCACTATCGCAGACATTCCCGCACTTACCTGCGCCACTATCTCAGACATTCCCGCACTTACCTGCGCCACTATCTCAGACATTCCCGCACTTACCTGCGCCACTATCGCAGACATTCCCGCACTTACCTGCGCCACTATCTCAGACATTCCCGCACTTACCTGCGCCACTATCTCAGACATTCCCGCACTTACCTGCGCCACTATCGCAGACATTCCCGCACTTACCTGCGCCACTATCTCAGACATTCCCGCACTTACCTGCGCCACTATCTCAGACATTCCCGCACTTACCTGCGCCACTAACTCAGATATTCCCGCACTTACCTGTGCCTCCAGTCCACTAATGCTGGAGTTGGACTCTTCCATCCTCGCCACTATTGTGGAGAGTGTGTGTGGCATGTCTTCCTGTACCTCGCAAATGTGCTGCCGTCCCTCAATCATTCTCCTTTTAAAGGATGACCCCCGGGGTTCAGCATCTGCGTCCAACTGAGCAGAGCCTGGAGAGGAGTGCCCCCGCCTATGCGGATTCTCCACGGCTGCCCCTGCCACCAGTGTCTGCTCATGCTCACGTGTGTGTGGTGACTCATTAAGTGCCAACCCAACTAACTGACTACTAGGGCCCACCGAGGCGTGAGTATCTGCGCTGGTGGAAGGCTTGCTAAGATGTGACTGTGCACCCTCAGAGACCGGGAGCTCCTCTGAGGAATCGCCCTCTCCCGTCACTTTGGTCGTTGAAGGGCCTGGAAGAGAACAGAGGCAATATTAAGCATCATCACAGATGTAATGTTGTGATGAGCATACTGAGGTGTTCAACATGAGAATCATTGTTAACATCAATTCATGTTGTGTGTGATGAATGTTAAAGTTGTGCCACCAGACTTTTGTGGGGTGCCAGTCTCAGCATCCCGACGGACAGGCACTCAACGGCGTGGCTGATCTCCAGGGCCTCCTCTTCCGCTTCTGGGAGGCCCACTATTTGTTGTGGCCCCCCTCCAGTCCTCGCCCTCACCCGTGCATTCTGAGTTCTCTTCTACTAGAAGGGGAGAAAGTACAGACGTGAGTGAGGGTGAAGTGGTCAGCCGAGGAATGCATTGCTTTGGGTGAGGCTGACCGTGAAAGAGGGTGAGTATCAGACGGAGGCATCACATTGGATCAGGATTGGGGTGATTGACAATGGTGGTTTCACAAATGGGGAGGTGAGGAAGTGCTGAGGAAGTGAAGGTAAGTTGAGGATGAGCCTTAAGTGGGTGTGAGGAGTGATGTGATGGAGTAGTGTTGGGAGTGCAGAATGAGTTGGGGGGTGATGTGCACCACAGAATGCAGGAGAATCAGTAAGTGTTCTCACTTTTGCTGACCTAGTTAGGTCATCGAAGTGCTTCCTACACTGGACCCAAGTGCAGGAGATGTTGCTCCTGCTAGTCACCTCCTCAGTCACCTCGAGCCAGGCATTCTTGGTGGCAGAGGCAGGGCGCTTCCTCCTGCCATCCGGGTAAAATATTTCCCTCCTCCTCCTCACCCCGGCCAGCAGCACCTCAAGCGAGGCGTGACTGAATCTTGGAGCTGGCTTGCCCCTCTGTTGCTCCATTCTGCCTGGTTCCTCATTTCTCCAGCAAAAGCCATAATGCAATGGCCCTTTAAATACAAACACTCCAGCTGACAGCAGATCATGCGGGTGCGTAGTCCGCCCACTGTGCAGCTTTCAGACGGCAAAACCCGGAAGCTACATTAAGGGCCATCAGTTAAGTCGCAATCACATGGGGAAAGGTAGGGATTTTTGTTTGTTTTTCCTGCGTGCCGATTGAACCCCCCCACCCCCACCCGCTGACATCCCACCGGCATTTTAAAATCTGCCCCTGCAAGCTGTGTGTTGAAATATTCTATCACTTAAAGCTAGGCTGTCATGTTCACCTGCTGCTTGTTGCTGCTTTCCTTCCATTTAGCACACCTCCCACAGCAGCATGCCTACTGCCACCAATTTTCCCCTGAAGGAGCAAGTAGAACATTAGGCCTGTCAATGGTCCTGTTGGATTTGGAGGAGGGAAGGAATTCCTGCAGAGGGTGGAGAAAGCAGGTGCTCCTGGTACCCAACTGCAGGCAGCCCAGGAATTACATCACACGATCCAGGCACAACTACCTGGACATGTCAGAATAGACCTACTGTCACCATCTAGGATTCAGCAGAGAGAGAGTCACAGAGCCATATACTGGGTGCTGCTGATAACATCCAGGACAGGGGCAGTCTGTCATTTGCCATTAATGTCATCACTACTTTGAACTTTTATGCTACAGGCTCATTTCAAGCCACTCCTGGTGATATTTGCCAAATTAATCAGTTGTCCATACATTGCTATCAAGCAGCATTGTTTGTCAGAGGCAACACATTTATCATTTTCTTAATAGAGAGGACAGAACAACAGGAGAGGGCCCAGCACTTTGGCCAGGTTACCAAAAGTAAAGGATAACATTGATGGCACCCATATTGCCATCAAAGTGTTAAACACAACCCTGTGACATATACAAATCAAAAAGAATTTCATTAATTCAATCAATATCCAGGCAGTCCTAGATCACCAGAACCAAATAATGCAGGTAGCTGCAAAATAGCCTGGCAGCAGCCATGATGCTTTCATGTTGTGACAGTTGATAATGCCGCAGCTCTTTGAAGGTCAAATGAATGTGTGGCTGCTGGGAACCAGGAAGACCACTTGCTGCCCCCCACACCAACACTAAAAGAAAATACAATGAAGCTCATGCCTCCATCTAAACCCTGATGGAATACACCATTGGGATGTTGAAGCAGTGCTTCTGATGTCAGGGTAAATCAGGTGGGGTGTTACTTTACAGCCCCAACAATGTCTCCCAGGTCATTTGTATCCCTGGATCCCTATTATGAAGAGTACTATGGTCGTTTCTGTACTCCACTTCCCCCATAACAACACGGCGATTCAATCCCCTCTACCTTCATTATCATCCTTACATGTTTGTTCCAACACCATCAGTCATATGTTACTTCAGAGCAACAAATCATCACCAAACATTTATCTCTCTGTTCCATGTGTATCCCTGCATCAGTGTTTGTTTCCCTGGTGCTTTCCCTTGGTGATAGTATAGTGTATATATTGTCTACTTCTCAATCTCCTGCTTCTTCCAAGTGTCATCTCAGTGGGAGAAGCAAATGTGAGACATACTGCTGCTCCTCAGTGAGATCCTGTGACCAGCCTGTGGCGAATGCCCTGTTTCTGCTGGGTCATGAGATGACCTCACCACCACTACCTGCATCTCAACACCTGTGCTGGTTGACGCTTGCTGTCCCCTATTTTCCATCTTTGCAAACCTCTGGGGGTGGGTGATTGGGAGGAGCAGATATGTTCCACATCTTAGGAAGTGAAGTCCTCATCTATCCCTCCTCCTGCTATACCCCAGTCTGTGCTGCACATTCTTTGTAATTCTTTGTAGCAGCTGCCCTTCTGAGCCTAACCTTCCTTTTCTCTGGTTGCTGCCTGCCTGCCTGTGGCCACCTCCACTTGCTCTTTCTCACTGATGCTCTATTTGGAGGCTTTCCCTCTACCACGAAAATTGCAGCTTTCCTCCAATAAAAGTACTGCTTACTCCAATAAAAGCTATAGGCAGGCTCCTTTTGCTGCAGGGAGCAGCTCAGGAAGCTTTTTTCCAACCATGCTGTCCATTAAATCAGCCTCCAAAAAAAAATTCTGCCTTCCTGTAAGAGTGCAGTAGCCCATTCCCTGATCCTCTGCCCCTACAGGTGATTGAACATTCTCTGTGCATAGGAAAATCATGCAGGGAGATTATCTCAATTATGTCAGTTAGCTGACCCCATGGAATCTGGCATGGTTGGGCTTCCACTCAACCAGCATGGGTGTACCCCTAAAGGTGAGCCATTTTGTGGCCCAACTGTGGAATTCTATTAGGAAATTTTATATGTGCAGCCCAGGATTTTCTGTCCTACTGGAAAGTTTACCTTTTCTTAACTGGGTATGGTAGTGTGATGTTTATAGTAACAGATTAGTAACCTAGAGGTTGTGAGTACAGCTATGGCAAGTTATGAAACAGAGTTCAATAAATCTGGTCATTTGTAGGTAGAAAAAAAGCGATCATATAAGCTTCTGGATTGTTCAAAAACCCATCTGATTTACTAAGGTCCTTCAGGGGAGGGAACCTGCTGCACTTACCTGGTCTGGCCTGTATATGACTCCAGTCTGACGCAACGTTGTTGACTCTTAATGCCCTGGCCTATTGTAAAAATAATTGCTACAAGAAGAAGGCCCACCACAATTTCTTGAGGCAACTAGGGATAGTCAATAAATGAAGACTTGCCAGTGTCACCCACATCTCATGAGCAAATAAAAAAAAAGTTCAGTCTTTGTGTTGACGGCAGCTAGCAATGCAGATGACAACGTGCTTTTGAATATGCCAACATTCACACTAAAAAAATTAATGCTTGTAATGTAATCACTGCATGTTCGCAGGAGATAGTTTTCAAGTGATAACTTTGAAAATCAGCCCCCAATAGGCAGTCTAAAATTTTACGCTGTTAATGAAATAGTTGTTGGCAATTTTCAGATCTATATTGAAATCAAAGCGCTTTATGCTTGAAAGCCTGTTTCCAGAAGATAAGTAGAGATAAGGGAAGCCATTCTATCAAATAGCCATCCAGCCCTTCTGTACCTGAGCGTACATCATTCACCACTTCTCTACCTTCTTAGTGTTTTTAGTGAGAAATTTTCAATCTGTACACTCACTGTAATAATGAAAACATTCATTTCATTGATATATTCTTAAGACATAATAAAGTCCTTTCCTCTCCTATAGGTTCATATTTCTTGCTTCTTCCTCTCCCATTTCATTTTCAAGTTTATTATCTTCCTATCTGTCTCTGTTTTGTTTAAATTATCTGATTCAAACGTTATATTAACGTCAACCCACTTAATCTTCCTTGGATACCTCATTCCATATTCGAAAGAAAGTACTTGTATTTATATAGCCCCTTTCACAGCCTCAGAATGCCCCAAAGTGCTTCACAAAATGAAGTACTTTTGAAGTGTAGTCACTATTGTAATGTAGGCAAACGTAGTAACCATTTTGCACACTGCAAGGTCCGACAAACAGTAATGAGATAAATAACCAGATAAATGACCAGATAAATAACCAGATAAGCTGGTTGAACAGTGTACCAATTGTTTTATAATTTAACTGGGAATAGGGGCATTTCTGGGCAGACTGGTGCAGTGTTGGATTCCCAATTGGGAAACTGATTCACTGGGCTCAATTTTGAAATGGTGGCGGGTTGGCAGCGGGGGGAGGGGGGGGGGTGAAGGTGCGCGTGGCAAACCTGAGATAAAACTTAACTTTTCCGACGCGATCATGATGTAACTGATGGTGATTAAAGTTGTTTCCAGGTTTCACGCCCGGCAGCCAGCATGACTGACAGGCTGGCTGCCAACAGGAGCTGCAGCGCTGAGTGGGGGTGGGGGGGAGAAAGGTAGAGAGATCGGGCGCTGGGACAGAGAGTGAAGGACGCTGAAGATCGGGAAGGAGGAAAGGGGAAGATCAGGGTGGGGGGAGACATTGGGGGCTGAGAGGGACATCAGAGAGGGAGATATCAGGGGGAGAGTGGGATATCAGAGAGGGGGACTTCAGACATCGGAGCAAGGGCTGCAGGTGACATCGGTGGAAAGGTAGGTTTATTTTGTTTTTTAACTTTGTGCAATGGTTTTTTATTTAATTTATTTTGTTTATTTTTGCCTGATCCGGCCCTTCATGCCTGGTTTCACCAGACGTGAATCAGAAGCCGTGGGAAAGCCGCCCAGGTAAGTTTAAAATCAGTTTAACTATCTGCTATGTCAGAGATAAAGTACTTTAAGTACCTCAATGAGGTAATTTGGTTCTTTAATTATCATCCCGCCGGTTTTAATTGCCGGCGGGGCTTCCGCATTCAGGAAGCGCGCTCGCAGACAGACGCGTCTGTGGGAAACCCAGAAGTCGGCGGGTTGGAGCCAGCTTCCTCACCCACTCGGGATTTTCCTGATTTTCGCAGCCACCCTCCCCCCCCCCACCCCCGCCCCCAACGCACCCGCAATTTAATTTGAAAATCGGGGCCCCCATCTCAATTGCCATTGCACTCAGGTTTCCTCTCGGGAATTAGTTGGGGTACCCCCTTACCTGCTTATCAAGGCTATCTCACACGTATCTAACTCGTAAGATTTTTCAAATGCAGAGAAGGGCACTCTATTGAGGCTCAGTGTTGGTGCTCTCACAGAAATACTCAGTCTGTGCCTTACAGTTCCGTAAAGTAGAATGCTTGAGCTGACACCTAAATCTGTGAAACAAATGATAGTTTTCACCGCTGCAAACAAGAAGTAATTACTTTGCAGCTGATCAGATTGGTGCCAACTTCTCAGAAGATGCTTTCAGCATTATCTCTTCAGTCTGTGACAATCAATCTCATTGGAAGATGTTATCTAACTTTAGTTTGTTGTCTCCAATGACCATAGCTCTCAGAGATGGAAACAGCTTCAAATTCAGTACGACCATTACATTGCATCAATCATAATGTCGAGCTAAAAATAATACACACAGATGTCCTGCTTTTCTATATCTCTGATTTCAGTCCAAGCAACTCCAATGAAACAAAGGATGGTGTTGACGTAACATTTACAAGGCCATTTTCACATTTTAAAGCATCTTGTGATGGGATAGACAGTTTCTTTGGTTCTCTAAATATATTTGTCCATTTTGTAAAATTTATCTGGAGAGGCTGTTCTAATATCTCTCTTGTGTGCCTGGACAGAAAAAAAAGTTTGTCATCTGATAGGTGACTCCTTTCCCTCACCTCTCGCCTCCAACCTCTCCACACCACAAATTTTCTTCTCTCTTTCTATTTTACTGATAATACTGTGGCACTTTTCTGGGCTTTCCTCTTTTGTTCCTTCCAATCTCCAAAAACACTATCCTAAATGTTCTTCTTCTTACCTATGTTGAAATCAAAGCCCCAAATTTTCCATTGGTGGCAAAAATGGGCTTGAGCTGCCCCAAAGCTCACCGGCACCTGCAGGGCAAGGCTTGGCCTGGCCCTAATTTTCCAATGGGTGTCTCACCCCTTAATTTGAACAGACTACAGGCACTGGAGAAACTTGCCCAAAGATGTTGGCCTGTAGCACACTTGGCTGCAGTTTGGAAAATCTGACAAAGGAGCATCTCTTATAGATTGCAGCTGGCCTTTAAAGGGAGAACAAAAGCAAAATACTGCGGATGCTGGGAATCAGAACTAACAACTGAAAATGCTGGAAACACTCAGCAGGTCAGGCAACATCTGTTGATGAAAGGTCATCGACCTGAAACGTTGGCCCCGATATTTGGGGGGAGGGAAGGGGGCACCTGTCAGCGGTCGGGAATCCCGGAAATAGCGGGAAGGGGAGGTCCCGCCAAATTTAACGGCTGGACCTCATTAGAATTTTGTTACTATGTTTCTCACCCAGCAGCCAGCCAGATTGAGAGACAGGCCACTGCCAGGCGGGTAAGCCTACTGTAGAAGGCCGCAGCCGGGGACTACTGGGGACGGTCCCCGGCAATCGGAGGAAATTGGGGGTCATGGAGGGGCTCAGAGCAGGGCAGTGAGGAGGGCAGGAGGGAGGGAGAGATTGGCAGGAGAAGGGATTGCAGGGGGAGCGATCGCAGGGGGAGAGATCGCTGGGGGAAGGGATCGCAGGGGGGGTGAGATCGCTGGGGGGAGACGTCACTGGGGGGAGATATCGCCGGGGGGGTGGGGAGATACTGCTGGAGGGAGACATCACAGGGGGGACATCACTGGGGGCGGTTGGAAGATGTTGGCAGGTTTGCTTGGGAGCTGGGGGGAAGCACTCCTGCTTCTCCTGGCCCACAAGCAGTGCTGGAAAAGCACTTACCTGCTGGATCCGGCAGCTCCCGCCACCCTTTGGCTGCCGGGTTTCCCGAACCCCGGGAAATCCGGCCCGCAGCCATTAAATTTATATGGCTGCCAAAATCTGAGGAACACAATTTCAGTGGCATATTAAAATCACTGACCTGCTTCTCCAGAGCAGGTACTCGACCGCCTCCCGGCCTGACCAGTTAAACCGGAAGTAGACGCGTTCATGGTAGGTTCGGGTCGGGTTTCACATTTTTAGCAATTTAGCCCCCTGCCCCAACCGATGTGGGGAGGTTAAAATACCACCGCCCCCCCCCACCCAGTTAACTCTGTTTCTCTCTCCACAGAGAGGGATTTTCTCCACTGTTGAGTTTGTCTGTTTGAACTTCCCAGGTGCAGTCCTTTGCCACCACTGAGGTAGTGGCCTTTTCCAACCTGTCAACCCTGCAAAGTTGAAAAAGACCAACCTGGCAGCAGCAGAAATTATAAAATAGAAAAGGCAGGATTCATGAACCGGGGCATTGCAAGCCTGGTAATCCAAACTCGTGGGTCGGATCATGACTTTGGTCCACAGTTTAGACACACTGGATGAACACCTCCATTAAAAGAGCGGAAGCGGGAATTTGGTATGAGCCTATTCAGTGCTGAAATGATAGTTCACTCACAGTAATTTCCATCCCCCCCCCACCCACATGTACTCATTTGCATATGGATTAAATTGTCCAAGTCTGGGTTGCAGCATGTTAACTCGCACACCACCAGTGCCTATTAGAAAATTACAGGCAACGGGAAGTTTGGGATGCAGCCTGGATACAAGGGCTGCCCATATGTATGTCAGTACAGTAACTTCAAGATAGCTTTGTGTACTGAAAGCTGAGTAATTGAAAAAAAATTGTCCTATTCATTGGCATATTGAGTATGGATTTTACTTTCTCTTGGAAACCATCCAGCCTCATGAAAAGAAAAAGAGTGGCTTAAGATGAAGGTTACCATGAATGCTCTCGTCTAAGTAAATGTTACTCACATGCAGAACATCGCAGGGGTGAAATTCCTCATGGCACAGAGGCAGTGTGTTAAATGTGAATGAAATTGTTTGTTCTTTTTTTACGCAGGGGTAGATTTTCAACTTGCCTCCCCTCCTCCTTTTTTATCCCCTTCTCTATCTCATCTGAAAACCCTGTAACCAGGAACGTTGAGCTGCCATTCCTGCCCCTCTTTAAGCCAAATGTAAGGAGTCTTATAATACCAGGTTATAGTCCAACAGATTTATTTAAAATCACAAGCTTTCGGAGGCTTCCTCCTTCGTCAGGTGAGCTGCTCTTTCAAAACTGAGATGAGGAGAAACTTCTTCACTCAGAGGGTAGTAGGTCTGTGGAATTTGCTGCCCCAGGAAGCTGTGGAAGCTACATCATTAAATATTGATGATACAAAAATTGGCTCTATTGATGATACAAAAATTGGTAGGGTGGTAAATAGCGAGGAGGATAGCCTCAGTCTGCAGGACAATATAGATGGGTTGGTCAGATGGGCGGAACAGTGGCAAATGGAATTTAACCCGGAAAAGTGCGAGGTGATGCACTTTGGAGGGACTAACAAGGCAAGGGAATACACAATGAATGGGAGGACCCTAGGCAAGACAGAGGGTCAGAGGGATCTTGATGTGCAAGTTCACAGATCCCTGAAGGTGGCGGAACAGGTAGATAAGGTGGTAAAGAAGGCATATGGGATACTTGCCTTTATTAGCCGAGGCATAGAATATAAGAGCAAGGAGGTTATGATGGAGCTGTATAAAACACTGGTTAGGCCACAGCTGGAGTACTGTGTGCAGTTCTGGTCGCCACACTACAGGAAGGATGTGATCGCTTTGGAGAGGGTGCAGAGGAGATTCACCAGGATGTTACCAGGGCTGGAGCGCTTCAGCTATGAAGAGAGACTGGGAAGATTGGGTTTGTTTTCCTTGGAGCAGAGGAGGCTGAGGGGGGACATGATTGAGGTGTACAAAATTATGAGGGGCACAGATAGGATGGATACTAAGGAGCTTTTTCCCTTCGTTGAGGGTTCTATAACAAGGGGACATAGATTCAAGGTAAAAGGCGGGAGGTTTAGAGGGGATTTGAGAAAGAACTTTTTCACCCAGAGGGTGGTTGGAGTCTGGAACTCACTGCCTGAAAGGGTTGTGGAGGCAGGAACCCTCACAACATTCAAGAAGCATTTGGATGAGCACTTGAAATGCCATAGCATACAAGGCTACGGACCAAATGCTGGAATATGGGATTAGAGTAGACAGGGCTTGATGGCCGGCGTGGACACGATGGGCCGAAGGGCCTCTATCCGTGCTGTATAACTCTATGACTCTATGACTCTATGAAATTTAAAACAGAAATAGACAGTTTCCTAGAAGTAAAGGGAATTAGGGGTTACGGGGAGCGGGCAGGAAATTGGACATGAATTTAGATTTGAGGTTAGGATCAGATCAGCCATGATCTTATTGAATGGCGGAGCAGGCTCGAGGGGCCGATTGGCCTACTCCTGCTCCTATTTCTTATGTTCTTATGTTCTTATCATACTGCCACATGTGTATCTGTGCCCTCAGCTCATCCACCTTATTCACTATACTCCTTGCATTGAGGTAGCAAGCTCCCTTGCTGTTTATTTTCTAACCATTGTTCCCTCTGCCTTCCTAAGTCACTTACTAATTTTACTGAAGGGCTTTGGGACATCCTGACGACACGAAAGATGCTTTCTCTTTCTTTTCTTGCTGTATTCACTGCATTATGGTAGTCCATTCAATGCATTATTCTACTTTATTAATTAACATCTGTAATCATGAAATGGTTACTCATTAAAGAAAAATTAGTTTAAAGTTTCTATAGCTTATAATCACGCCCCCAGTTCTCTTTTGTCTCTTAATCCATCAAAATTATATGTTAGATCATATCTCCCCCTCTTTTGTAATGAAAACAGATTTGACTCTTGGGTTGTCTGAAAGTCGTCTTGACAGCATATTAAAGAAAACTACTCCTCTAGTCATTCCTGTAGAACAGAAAATATTCTTCATGACCATAAAGGAAATGTGATACTATGGTAGTGAAAAATATGTCCATTCTTAAACATGTACATCATCTCCTGATGAGAATACATTTGGAAACAATCAAATGCAAAGCAGTGCTATAAGAAGTTTAAGTACAGCATGGAGCTTTGGTCATGTGGCAGCAATAGCATGAGCATTGTGTGAGGTGGAGTAGAGACCGTCACATTGAAAACTCTACAGACTTGCATCTGTTAGCTGAAACAGTTGCCCCCCCTCCATAGACGTATATTGTACACAGGCACAGACCTGCATGCATATGGTTCTAGGGGAGATGAATGTCTCAATTCAGTCTCTGCATCTTAAATAGGAGTCAAAATTCTACAGAATCAGAGTAACTGGATCTGAATAAAATAAATATAAAGAATATGGTGCACCTTGTGACCGCCCCCATGAAACTACCAGAATACAAAAGAAAACAAACATTTAAGTAAAAGTGTATTATATGGACCTCCGATTTTACCGGTAACACGTGCCTGGTCCTGTGTGATTCAGTGGAACATAAGATTCACAGGGCTGAAAAAAATTCACAGCACTGAAAAAAAATAGAAAGCTTAGAATCACTGTTGGTTTGAGGTCCTTTAACAACTTTGCATTAACTTTAGATAATATAGAAAATAGAACGTTCTCTCTCCTCCTCTTTTGATTGTGTTTTTCTGTCCTGATTCTGTCTATTGATCTCACAGTCTCTATCACTATTCTTCTCTCTCCCTTTATATTCCCCTCGTGCATACTCTCTCACTTTGTTTCCATTGCTCTTTCTTTATTTCTGTGACTCTCACTTTATACTTCCTTTCTCTCTCTCTCTCTTGCTGGCTCTGCAAATAGGAATTTCCTGTACAACAAATTTCAAATGTGAAGCTTTGAAGGAAGTATAGTTTAGAGGAAGCAAAAGGTTATCTGAAAGATCAGGTTGCTTGTTCTAATAGACCAGGATTGTCAAATGTTGTCAGGAAGAACATGTGGTATTCATTGGGACTTAAAAATGCACAGCAGGAAATCAGTATCACTCAAAAGTGTGTTACAAAAGTCAGCACTATTTTATTCCATTAGTGGGAACAAGTAAAAAGATAAAATGTAACATAGAGACCAAAATTATTTTTGTTTCTTTTGAAATCTGGAACCTAAGTCCCAAAAAATTCTTCCTTAATTCTGAAGCACAGTTTATACATACAGTTTGGAATTTACCTCCTTTTCTGAAACTCAAGGCTCTTTGGTATTAAAAAAAGATCTGCAGTAAGCTGGTAATTAAGGTAATTGTTTATCATTTATAATTCAGAAATTACTCAATATGTGTTTTAGAATCATAGAATCATAGAAGTTTACAACATGGAAACAGGCCCTTCGGCCCAACATGTCCATGTTGCCCAGTTTATACCACTAAGCTAGTCCCAATTGCCTGCACTTGGCCCATATCCCTCTATACCCATCTTACCCATGTAACTGTCCAAATGCTTTTTAAAAGACAAAATTGTACCCGCCTCTACTACTGCCTCTGGCAGCTCGTTCCAGACACTCACCACCCTTTGAGTGAAAAAATTGCCCCTCTGGACCCTTTTGTATCTCTCCCCTCTCACCTTAAATCTATGCCCCCTCGTTATAGACTCCCCTACCTTTGGGAAAAGATTTTGACTATCTACCTTATCTATGCCCCTCATTATTTTATAGACTTCTATAAGATCACCCTTAAACCTCCTACTCTCCAGGGAAAAAAGTCTCAGTCTATCCAACCTCTCCCTATAAGTCGAACCATCAAGTCCCGGTAGCATCCTAGTAAATCTTTTCTGCACTCTTTCTAGTTTAATAATATCCTTTCTATAATAGGGTGACCAGAACTGTACACAGTATTCCAAGTGTGGCCTTACTAATGTCTTGTACAACTTCAACAAGACATCCCAACTCCTGCATTCAATGTTCTGACCAATGAAACGAAGCATGCTGAATGCCTTCTTCACCACCCTATCCACCAATGACTCCACTTTCAAGGAGCTATGAACCTGTACTCCTAGATCTCTTTGTTCTATAACTCTCCCCAACGCCCTACCATTAACGGAATAGGTCCTGGCCCGATTCGATCTACCAAAATGCATCACCTCACATTTATCTAAATTAAACTCCATCTGCCATTCATCGGCCCACTGGCCCAATTTATCAAGATCCCGTTGCAATCCTAGATAACCTTCTTCACTGTCCACAATGCCACCAATCTTGGTGTCATCTGCAAACTTACTAACCATGCCTCCTAAATTCTCATCCAAATCATTAATATAAATAACAAATAACAGCGGACCCAGCACCGATCCCTGAGGCACACCGCTGGTCACAGGCCTCCAGACTGAAAAACAACCCTCTACAACCACCCTCTGTCTTCTGTCGTCAATCCAATTTTGTATCCAATTGGCTACCTCACCTTGGATCCCGTGAGATTTAACCTTATGTAACAACCTACCATGCGATACCTTGTCAAAGGCTTTGCTAAAGTCCATGTAGACCACGTCCACTGCACAGCCCTCATCTATCTTCTTGGTTACCCCTTCAAAAAACTCAATCAAATTCGTGAGACATGATTTTCCTCTCACAAAACCATGCTGACTGTTCCTAATTAGTCCCTGCCTCTCCAAATGCCTGTAGATCCTGTCTCTCAGAATACCCTCTAACAACTTACCCACTACAGATGTCAGGCTCACCGGTCTGTAGTTCCCAGGCTTTTCCCTGCCGCCCTTCTTAAACAAAGGCACAACATTTGCTACCCTCCAATCTTCAGGCACCTCACCTGTAGCTGTCGATGATTCAAACATCTCTGCTAGGGGACCCGCAATTTCCTCCCTAACCTCCCATAACGTCCTGGGATACATTTCATCAGGTCCCGGAGATTTATCTACCTTGAAGCGCATTAAGACTTCCAGCACCTCCCTCTCTGTAATATGTACACTCCTCAAGACATCACTATTTATTTCCCCAAGTTCCCTAACATCCATGCCTTTCTCAACCGTAAATACCGACGTGAAATATTCATTTAGGATCTCACCCATCTCTTGTGGTTCCGCACATAGATGACCTTGTTGATCCTTAAGAGGCCCTACTCTCTCCCTAGTTACTCTTTTGCCCTTTATGTATTTGTAGAAGCTCTTTGGATTCTCCTTTGCCTTATCTGCCAAAGCAATCTCATGTCCCCTTTTTGCCCTCCTGATTTCTCTCTTAACTCTACTCCGGCAATCTCTATACTCTTCAAGGGATCCACTTGATCCCAGCTGTCTATGCATGTCATATGCCTCCTTCTTCTTTTTGACTAGGGCCTCAATCTCCCGAGTCATCCAAGGTTCCCTACTTCTACCAGCCTTGCCCTTCACTTTATAAGGAATGTGCTTACCCTGAACCCTGGTTAACACACTTTTGAAAGCCTCCCACTTACCAGACGTCCCTTTGCCTGCCAACAGACTCTCCCAATCAACTTCTGAAAGTTCCTGTCTAATACCATCAAAATTGGCCTTTCCCCAATTTAGAATTTTAACTTTTGGGCCAGACCTATGTTTTGTTACATGTTACATGTTGCAGCAAAGAGTATTTATTTTGTTATATAGACCTGACATAAAGCTAATTTGCGATTCAGTTTCTGAAGTAAAACCAATTATCCCAACTGATTATGAAGTCAGGGGACCATGATAAATTAGGGGTCTTCAAGACTAACAAACCCCCTGGAACAGATGATACATACCCTCGGGTGTGACGGAGACCAATCAGGGAAGGGCTTCTTCTCACAAATTTGCACCTTTTTTGCAAATTTGCAAGTTTAAAATGCAAATTTGCGACTGGTCAGTGAGTTCACTTTAAAAATAAATCAGCTGAAAGAAAGAACTTCCATTTATATAGCACCTTTCACAACCGCAGGATGTCCCAAAACACTTCACAGCTCATGAAATACCTTTGAACTGTAATCACTATTGTAATGTAGGGAAGCACTGCAGTCAATTTGCGCACAGCAAGGTACCACAAATAGCAATGAGATAAATGAGCAATTGTAAACTGTTTACTAAAGTTGGCTGAGGCCTAAAAGTTGGCCAGGACACCAAGAAAACTCCCCAGCTCTTCTTTAAATAGTACCATAGGATCTTTTATGTCCACCTGTGAGGGCAGACAAGGCCTCGGTTTAACATCTCATCCAAAAGACAGCACTCCTTCAGTACCACATTGGAGCGTTAACCAAGACATGCTCCAATCCTGAAGTAGGGCTTGAGCCTGCAATCTTCTGACTCAGAAGGCAAGAGTGCTACCACTGAACCCAGGCTTGCACCATCAACACAAGCTCTGTTTCAAGGGGTAGCACTACTAAGTCTCTTCCAATTGTTTACAGGTGGTTGCAAATCCCTCCCCTCGCTTCAGGGCTATTTGATTTTTAAAAAAGTGTTAGGCATCATTTACACCCTTATGAGGTTCAACTGCTACAACGCTCCCCACAGCTGTACCAGCTACCGACCTGGATGGAGCCCCAACCCAGGGTACAGCACAAACCTCGTTTCTTAATGAAGCAATTTCCTCCTACAGCTGGCCGTTTGGTAATGCAATTGACCTTGTGATTCTTGCATCAAATGTGGTGATATCGGGGGTTCTCAAAGGCACTGTCACTCACAGCAGTTTGGTTGAGGTTTGCCGGTTATCGTTTGATCATAATGTTTTTCATCTTATTTTAATTTTGTAAAAAAAACATACAGGCTATTTGAGATTCCAGGGACGAGTGACCCTGTGGGTCTGTGCTCAGGTATACCGGATCACCTGGGCACAGCAAGTAGCGGAAAATCGGGCAAGTCGGACCACTTACCCGTGTAGGAACCCACCTGATTATCCTCCATTTAAATTAATTATTAACCAGCTTCTTATCCTGTTCCATTATCTGCCCTAGATTCTTATGTGTTTGAGCCCAATTAAGAAGTGAGGTCCCGGCCTTCAGCCACAGTTTTCAGGATGGCCTTGTCGGGGCTGAGCATCTGCCGGCCTCAACAAGGCCACTGACGTAAAGGGCCAGCATGACAGAGGCAAGGACTCCCTCACTCTGAAGTCCTGCTCCTAGACCCGGCATAGCATCGCTGAAGGTACATCTGGTCGCACAGATTAACAGAAGTAAGACCACCAAGATGCCCAGGGTGTGGATCCTTGAAGATTGGGGGGATGCAGAATCACGTTTTCTCCCCGACGATTTTAAATTGGCCGCAGGACTGGTGAGGCCACATTCAGCAATTTTCTGGAATGCTTGGGGGAGGGGTGTGAACCCAGCAACCCCCAAGTCAGCCAGCTTCCGCCGACTTTCGTAGCATGTGCAGTGGGGAGTTGTTGCAGATATCTCCTCAGTCGGTGCTTTCTATAGGCCTGGTTTCTTCACCAGCTCTGCTCCTTTGAGATGGACGGTAAGAGGATGTTTGGAGACTAGATGCTGAACCTCTCATCCTGATTAATGAAAAAGTGACTGGGAGAAAAAACAAAGGGGGCTAAATTGGGCTGTGTAGCACCCGTTGTGTAGGCATTACACAGGCTCCTAAGCCCCGAAAATGGCGTCCGAGATGGGCACACACACTTCCGGCATGACGTGCGCAGGACGCCATATTGATAAAGGCATTTGTGCATGCACACCTAATGAACCCCAGCAGCAAATAAAGGAGGGTGATTATGGCCTAAATCAGTATGCAATGCTGATTTAAAGAGCTCACTGCTAAATTGGAACTCCACACTCCAGCCAACGCACTATCTTAACCACATACAGCTGAGTAGGTCTTAAACAGCATGGAGGAGCACCCACCAGTGCTATTTAAAGCGATCATGCAGGAGTGAGTTGCTAGATTATTTGTTCTGGTTGCTGATGCATTTGTGCCTGTTTTTGGAGGTCTTCTATACTTGAATACTAGGACTAGGAGACATTGCCTAAAAATTAGAGCCAGGACTTTCAGGAGTGAAGTTATGAAACACTTTTACATGCAAAGGATGGTAGAAGTTTGGAACTCTCTTCTGCAAACGGCAGTTGATGCTAGCTCAATAGTTAATTTTAAATCTGAGATTGATAGATTTTTGTTAACCAAAGGTATTAAGGATATGGGGCTAAGGCGGGTATATGGAGTTAGGTCATAGATCAGTTATCATCTCATTGAATGGCGCAACAGGCTCGAGGAGCTAAATGGCCTATTCCTGTTCCTATCTTCCTATATTCCTATAATAAAGTTTCAATACTCTACAGGGAGTGGGCTGGCTAGCTGACCAGCAACAGCAAGGGCACTGGGCAGAGTGGCAGGGGTGGGGCAGAAATGCTGTCATCCTGAGAGAGGACGGCAGGTTCATGTTCCATGGAGCCACTGCCACTTGCTGCCTCCTGTAATGCGCCACCTTCACCTGCAAGAAAGCGGGACGTGTGTCGGTGAGAGTCCTGTAAGATGTTTGGGTGATATGGCTGTCACGTTTGAATAGCTGCCAGTGTGCGTGACCTGTGAGTTGTGGGTGTGCGGCTTGCAACAGTGGTAATGTGTGAGGGTGAGATGAAGCATCTGGTTTGAAGAGTTGAGTATTGGTTGAAAGAGTTTGTTGGTAGGTGGGTGATGGGGGGTGTAGTGCGTGGAGCAGTGGATGCAGCTAATGGTGCAGTTGGTAGGATATGCCACTTGACAGTTGAACTCATGCACCTTGACCACTCGTGTTAAATCATTGAACTTCTCCCTGCACTGCATCCATGTTCGTGGTGCTATGCACCTGGCATTGACTTCATCCCCTACTGCCTTTCACTGCCTCTTAAGCATATGTCTGGAGGGCCTCTTGCCCCCTTCCCACCCCCGCAGAACTAGGATGCCCCTCCTTCTGTCCACCTCTTGCACCAAGGCTTCCAGTGCATCATCAGAGAACCTTGGTGCACGCTCTCTCACAGGCCCAGTACAAACTCAGATCGGCAGATTGGTGGGATTGACGTGCAGATTGGAGGATGTGGGATGTAGTTTTGTGAAACCTTTATTCAATATTTTAAAATAAATCAACAGTTTTTAAACATGAGGACGAGACCTGCATCTGTGTTTTACGTGTGCGATTTCTGATTGTCGTTCAGACCAGCATCTTATATTTTGAAAATATCAGAGTCCCGCAAACTTTGAGCTGCCAAGTTGATGCTCATTAAAAATTCCAGAGTTCCCATCATCACCATACTTCACTATAGTCCAGCACAGATTTACTTCACCATTGACTTCCCGCACTTCCTGCAGCCACAGTGCACCTCCCCTTTAAGAGGTGCTAGCCACTCCTGATATCCGGGCTCCCTGCTAGTGAGCAGCCGATCAACAGCGCAGGTAGTGCTGGCTGCACGCAGCAATCGCTGAAATCACCAGGCAGCAAGAATTTTATGTGCTGCCAGCATCTCAATGGGCGTGGGGTAATCGTGCACCGCGATCCCAGTGCCCGTTTTCAGGGGTTAACCAATTTAACCCCCAAAATGTAAAAATGAAACACAAAGTGGGCCCAGGATCTGTGATGCTTCACAACATGATTGACAGTTTTAAAATGGAACAAATGTCATGAATGAACAAAGCATTTCTCCAGCAGAAGATCTTTCACTAAAGGGATTCCTTTTTAATAGAATAGCTAATAGAGATAGTTTGTTCCTTCAAAAAGTGACAAGGAAGACAGCCGGGCAGATAATCTATCATTGCTGATTGAGGTCAGTTACCAGACACCATCATTTACTCAGGAGGAACGTGGATAGTATCCCATCAAAACGTCAGTCTCTAAATCTGATGAATAACAAAACTTGATCCCTTCAGCAGCTGCTGTAGCTCCAGAAAGTCCTAAATTGACCCAACACCATGACCTTATAGTTTCAGCATTTGTGGAACACATCAGCTAGTTATATCATTAATAAAGGATGTGAGGTCAGGTCACCCTTTAACTAGCATGATCCATGCTCCAGACAAGTCACCTTTCTTTGGAGCAATGCTTTGTATTACTTGAGCAAGGATTTACAATGTAAAAGGGAAAGGAAAAGATTCACCGTATTAGACATCGTAACTCTTCCAGGCATGATACTTTTCCATTGTTTACTTACAAGCACATTCACCTGCAAAGAGAATTCTGTGCTCCTTTATTGTGGAGCAATCCAATTTGTAGCACTTTGGGGGGAGAAATTAAACTCACAACCGTCCGTTTTGCGCCTGAAAAACGGACGATCAGGAGTTGGAAATTGGAGAAGCAACTTGTAAGAATATTGAAAATAGGGAAAATTGACATATTTTTCTTAATGCTACTAACCATCATGCTATACAGGCTTGCTGCATATTTTGCTGAGTGTGCAGCTTATTTTGCTGAACTGTAACCTGTTAACCTTTGACTAGTGACTAACCCTTGTCACCCTCATGGTGAGGCAAGGCAGCTACATGATAAAAGAGGAACAATGACCCAATAAGCGTAAAAATAATCCAAAGATAGCAATAAGACTGGGACCATGACGAGATAACTAGACGAGTGTGGTCAAACAAACTGGCCATCTTGAAAATCAATCTTGCAAAGGGTCCTGTGGTTAAATGAGCAATGTTAAAACAAGCTGACCATCTTGAATTCTTTGAAAAACAACTTCATTAATCTATAAGGGTTTTCATGAATATTGTTCCATATATGGTGTGAGGTTGCGGCCGGGGTGGGGGCATAAAAACCCAAATCTTTTGAGCTCAGGGCAGAGGAATCATCCAACTGTCGAAAAAACACTTAGCTGTTTGAAGATGAGACCATCGTCAGAAGAACACCTGACTATCAGAAGACTACCTCACTGTCGGAAAACTTGAAAGGACCACATCGCCAACTTAATTACAACCTCTGCCCAGAGATCAAACTGGGTAATATTGTTTTGATCTTTGTTTTCTAAATATTTGATACCTTTACATGTTTAATTTGACTATTAATAAATGAGACATTGATTACCAATTGGTGTCACGTTCGAATCTGTTACAAATTGGCAAGCCAGCCAGGAGGTGACTAATCAGTGTTTTGTGTTGACATAAAATCAAACAACTAAGGGAAAAAATGTTTAAAAACCGACAGAAGATGCGAATTGTTCAAATTCTGGAAGCAAGGTTTTGTTTTAGTATAAATGATTGCAGCAAGTGTACACAAAATGTTAGAAAAAAAACTGAAAAAGAAACTAAAGGGGTCCAAGGAACCTTTAGAATCGATCTCCGAAATTATGGAGAAGGATGAGGCTTATAAGACAGCCATAGAATGGGTCGAGGATCGCGTTCAAAATAAAATGAAGGTGAGAGTTGGCAAAAGGACCCTGATATGGGCAGCAAACTTGTGCACATTTAAGAATGAGGAATGTATTAAACAATTAAAAGAAGAAATTAAGAAACAGTCAGATGAAAACAAGAGGTTGAAAGAACATCTGACTGATGTCTTGACTGTGCTGAAGAGTTTGCAGTTGGTGACTAAAACTGTGTCAGCAATGGGACGACAGAGTCAGAAAATATTACAAGAGAGAGATAGACTTACAGAGAAAAATGGGGGACTAGAGTCTGAACTCATCGACTGTAGTGGGGCTTTAAGGGAGTTTATGTGCCGACCCATAAATTCGGTAGACCACACATGGTGTAAGTTAATGATTCAAGAATTACAAGACAAATTGGGCCAACAAGGGGCTGTACTTGAAGTAGATAAGTCACCTGGTCCGGATGAGATGCATCCTAAGTTGCTGAGGGAAATAAGAGCGGAAATTGTGGAGGTACTGGCCATAATCTTCCAAACACCCGTAGATTCGGGGGTGGTGCCAGAGGACTGGAGAAATGCAAATGTTATATCCTTGTTCAAAAAAGGGTGTAAGGATAAACCCAGCAACTATAGGCCAGTCAGTTTAACCTCTGTGATGGGGAAACTTTTAGAAATGATAATCCTGGACAGAATTAGCAGTCATTTGGACAAGTGTGGATTGATTAGGGAAAGCCAGCATGGATTTTTTAAAGGCAAATCATGTTTAACTAACCTGAGAGAGTTTTTTGATCGATGTAACAGAGAGGGTAGATGAGGGCAATGCAGTTGATGTGGTGTATAGGGACTTTCAAAAGGCGTTTGATAAAATGCCGCATGGTAGGCTTATCATCAAAATTGTGGCCCGTGGAATAAAGGGGGCAGTATCATCATGGATACAGAATTGGCTAAGTGACAGGAACATAGGAACATAGGAACAGGAGTAGGCCATTTAGCCCCTCGCGCCTGCTCCGCCATTCGATAAGACCATGGCTGATCTGTGATCTAACTCCATATACCCCCTTTGGCCCATATCCCTTAATACCTTTGGTTGCCAAAAAGCTATCTATCTCACATTTAAATTTAGCAATTGAGCTAGAAACAGAGAGTAGTGGTGAATGGTTGTTTCTCAGACTGGAGGGAGGTGTACAGTGGTGTTCCCCAGGGGTCAGTACTAGGACTACTGCTTTTCTTGATATATATTAATGACTTGGACTTGGGTTCATGGCACAATTTCAAAATTTGCAGATGACACAAAACTTGGAAGGGTAGTAAACAGTGAGGAGGATAGTGATAAACTTCAAGAGGATATAGACAGGCTGGTGGCATGGGTGGACACGTGGCAGATTAAATTTAACGCAGAAAAATGCGAAAGTGGTACATTTCGATAGGAAGAACGAGGAGAGGCAATATAAACCAGAAGGCACAACTCCAAAAGAGGCACAGGAACAGAGGGATCTGGGGGTATATGTGCACAAATCGTTGAAGGTGGCACGGCAGGTTGAGAAAGCAGTTAAAAAAGCATACGGGATACTGGGCTTTATAAATAGAGGCATAGAGTACAAAAGTATGGATGTGGTGACGAACCTTTATAAAACACAGGTTCGGCCACAACTGGAGTATTGTATCCAGTTTATAGCAGCCACCATAGAATCATTGTATCATGGAAAGGTTATAGCACAGAAGGAGGCCATTCAGCCCATCGAGTCTGCACCAGCTCTATGCAAGATCAATTTAGCTAGTCCCACTCCCCCGCCCTATCCCCGTGGCCCTGCAAATTTTTTCCTTTCAAGTACTTATCCAGTTCCCTTTTGAAGGCCATGATTGAATCTGCCTCCACCACCCCCTCAGGCAGTGCATTCCAGATCCTAACCATGTGTAAAAAAGTTTGTCCTCATGTCACCTTTGGTTCCTGTCTCAGTTACACCCGCTGGCGAAGACCGCCCTTGGTGTCAGTGTCAATAAAACCACCTGGTGGATGAATCTCTTGGAGGCGGTAATTCAGGCCTGGGGAACACTAAGAGACTATATGCCCAAAGCGCCACAAAAAAACAATATTGATCTCATAGTAAAGGATCCTTTGGGGAAGAGTGATCATAATATGATAGAATTTCACATTGAGTTTGAGAGTGACGTACTTAAGTCAGAAACTAGAGTCTTAAACTTAAGTAAAGCCAATTACATAGGTATGAGGGGTGAATTGGCTATGGTAGATTGGGAAATTAAATTAAAGGGTATGACGGTTGAAAAGTGTTGGCAAAAATTTAAAGAAATATTTCAATATTCTCAACAAATACACATTCCTTTGAGAAATAAAAACTCCACGGGAAAAGTGATCCACCCGTGGAGTTAAGGATAGTACTAGATTAAAAGAAGAGGCTTATAATATTGCCAAGAAAAGTAGTAATCCTGAGGATTGGAAGAGTTTTAGAAACCAGCAAAGGACAACCAAAAATTTGATAAAAAGGGAGAAAATAGAATATGAGAATAAACTAGCAAGAAATATAAAAACGGATTGTAAGAGCTTCTACAAGTATGTAAAAAGGAAGAGAGTAGCAAAAGTAAACGTTGGTCCCCTAAATGCTGAGACAGGAGAAATTATAATGTGGAATCAGGAAATGGCAGACGCATTAAACAAATATTTTGTATCTGTCTTTACAGTAGAAGAGACAAAAAGCATACCAGAAATAGTGGGGAACCAACGGGCTAATGAGCTTGAGGAACTTAAGGTAATTAACATCAGTAAAGAAAAATTACTGGAGAAGCTAACGGGTCTAAATGCTAATAAATCCCCTGGACCTGATGGCCTACATCCAAGGGTTTTAAAAGAGGTGGCTACAGAGATAGTGGACGCATTGGTTATGATTTTCCAAAATTCCCTAGATTCTAGAACGGTCCCAGCAGATTGAAAGATAACAAACATAACCACGCTATCCAAGAAAGGAGGGAGAGAGAAAACAGGGAACTACAGGCCAGTTAGCCTGACATCAGTCGTTGGGAAAATGCTGGAATCCATTATTAAGGAAGTGGTAACAGGGCACTTAGACCATCATAATATGATTAGGCAGAGTCAACATGGTTTTATGAAAGGGAAATCGTGTTTAACAAATTAATTAGAGTTTTTTGAGGATGTAACTAGCAGTGTAGATAAAGGGGAACCAGTGGATGTAGTATATTTGGATTTTCAAAAGGCATTCGATAAGGTGCCACATAAAAGGTTGTTATGCAAGATAAGGGCCCAAGGGAGGTAATATATTAGCACGGATAGAGGATTGGTTAACAGACAGAAAAGAGAGTAGGGATAAATGGGTCATTTTCAGGTTGGAAGGCTGTAACTAGTCAACCTATATTAATGACTTAAATGAAGGGACCAAGTGTAATTTATCCAAGTTTGCTGGCGATACAAAGCTATGTGGGAAGGTAAGCTGTGAGGAGAAAGTAAGCTGGGAAAGTCTGCAAAGGGATATAGACAGGTTAAGTGAGTGGGCAAGAAGGTGGCAGATGGAATATAATGTGGGGAAATGTGAGGTCATTCACTTTGGTAGTAAGAATAGAAAAGCCGAGTTAAGAGAGATAGTTTTTGTACAATGCCCAAGCGGGTGGTGATGGAGACGAGGTAGACGGAGAAGCGTTGGCGAGGAGGCTGCGAACTATCATTCCCCAGACAACACAATGACACAAGGATCCAATGATGAGAATAAAGTACATTGTGAAGATTTAGATGAGGACTGCGAAATGGAAGTTGCAGAAATCAAAGACTCATTTAAGCAAACCCAAAGCATGTTACAGAGTAAAAGACCAGAAGGGAGACAGGCAGTCGTAGAGGTTCTAGAAAGTGAACCGTTAGATCTCTCTGCTGGTTCCCCAGTACCCCCGCTCCATTCACAATACCCCATCCTTCCAACAATGGAGGAGAAGGAGAAAACAATACAAGCCTGATAAATGGTCTTTCCCACATGAGATTTTAAATCGTGACGAAATTGAGTTTAGTAGGAAACATCAGAGATTGAAAATTCAGGTAAAGGATAAATGGTTTCATAAGAACATAAGAAATAGGAGCAGGAGTAGGCCAATCGGCCCCTCGAGCCTGCTCCGCCATTCAATAAGATCATGGCTGATCTGATCCTAACCTCAAATCTAAATTCATGTCCAATTTCCTGCCGCTCCCCGTAACCCCTAATTCCCTTTACTTCTAGGAAACTGTCTATTTCTGTTTTAAATTTATTTAATGATGTAGCTTCCACAGCTTCCTGGGGCAGCAAATTCCACAGACCTACTACCCTCTGAGTGAAGAAGTTTCTCCTCATCTCAGTTTTGAAAGAGCAGCCCCTTATTCTAAGATTATGCCCCCTAGTTCTAGTTTCACCCATCCTTGGGAACATCCTTACCGCATCCACCCAATCAAGCCCCTTCACAATCTTATATGTTTCAATAAGATCGCCTCTCATTCTTCTGAACTCCATTGAGTAGAGTCCCAATCTACTCAACCTCTCCTCATATGTCCACCCCCTCATCCCCGGGATTAACCGAGTGAACCTTCTTTGTACTGCCTCGAGCAAGTATGTCTTTTCTTAAGTATGGACACCAAAACTGTATGCAGTATTCCAGGTGCGGTCTCACCAATACCTTATATAACTGCAGCAATACCTCCCTGTTTTTATATTCTATCCCCCTAGCAATAAACGCCAACATTCCGTTGGCCTTCTTGATCACCTGCTGCACCTGCAAACTAACTTTTTGATTTTCTTGCACTAGGACCCCCAGATCCCTTTGTACTGCAGTACTTTCCAGTTGCTCGCCATTAAGATAATAACTTGCTCTCCGATTTTTCCTGCCAAAGTGCATAACCTCACATTTTCCAATATTGTATTGCATCTGCCAAATCTCCGCCCACTCACCCAGCCTGTCTATATCCCCTTGTAGGTTTTTTATGTCCTCCTCACTCTCTACTTTCCCTCCCATCTTTGTATCATCTGCAAACTTTGATATGTTACACTCGGTCCCCTCCTCCAAATCGTTAATATAGATTGTAAAGAGTTGGGGACCCAGCACCGACCCCTGCGGAACACCACTGGCTACAAGTTGCCAGTCCGAGAATGTACCATTTATCCCAACTCTCTGCTTCCTGTTAGATAACCAATCCTTCACCCATGCCAGAATATTACCCCCAATCCAGTGATTCTTTATCTTGAGCAATAATCTTTTATGTGGCACCTTGTCGAATGCCTTCTGGAAGTCCAAATACACTACATCCACTGGTTCCCCTTTATCCACCTTGTACATTATATCCTCAAAAAACTCAAGCAAATTTGTCAGACATGACTTCCCCTTCGTAAAGCCATGCTGACTTTGTCCTATTAAATTATGTTTATCCAAATGTTGTGCTACTGTCTCCTTAATAATAGACTCCAAAATTTTACCCACCACAGATGTTAGGCTAACTGGTCTATAATTTCCAGCCTTCTGCCTACTACCCTTTTTAAATAAGGGTGTTACATTGGCAGTTTTCCAATCTGCCGGGACCTTTGCCGAGTCCAGAGAATTTTGGAAAATTATTACCAAAGCATCCACAATCCCTACTGCCACTTCCCTCAAGACCCTAGGATGTAAGCCATCAGGTCCAGGGGATTTATCCGCCTTGAGTCCCATTAATTTACTGAGTACCAATTCCTTAGTGATTTTAATCGTATTTAGCTCCTCCCCCCCTAGAGCCCCCTGTTTGTCCAGTGTTGGGATATTCTTAGTGTCCTCTACCGTAAAGACTGAAACAAAATATTTGTTCAGCATTTTTGCCATCTCCTTGTTTCCCACCATTAATTTCCCGGTCTCATCCTCTAAAGGACTTACGTTTGCCTTAGCCACCCTTTTTCTTTTTATATAACTGTAGAAACTCTTGCTATCTGTTTTTATATTTTTTGCTAATTTATTTTCATAATCTATCTTCCCTTTCTTAATCAATCCTTTCGTTACTTTTTGCTGTTTTTTGAAGACTTCCCAATCTTCTATCCTCCCACTAAGTTTGGCTACCTTATATGTCCTTGTTTTTAGTCGGATACTATCCTTAATTTCTTTACTTAGCCACGGATGGCTGTCATTCCTTTTACACCCTTTTTTCCTCAGTGGTATATATATTTTTTGAAAGTTGTAAAATAACTCCTTAAATGTACACCACTGCTCATGTACTGTCTTACCCTTTAATCTATTTTCCCAGTCCACTTTAATCAATTCCGCTCTCATACCATCATAGTCTCCTTTATTCAAGCTCAGTACGCTTGTTTGAGAACCAACCTTCTCACCCTCTAATTGGATATGGAATGTTTCAATCACTTCTACTGTTACAAGCTACTGGATTTTCCTTTAGTTTTTAGTGCACTGTCTCTGTGTGTTGCACTTTGCAGCATGCAAGCTGCAGCTGGCTCCATTTCCTCTTTTTTCACAAAACTGAAGCAGCGTTCACTCTTTGTAGTCCCCGTTGCTTAATATAGCGTTTCAATCGTTGTGTTTTCTAACCATAGTACCATTGTAAAAGGTACAAGAAGAGGTCAAAAGAGTTTGGAGAATTATTATACAGTTACGGGACTATGTCCTATTTTATGTCTGTGAGATTTGAGATGGAAATCGATTGTTTTCTTTTCAATTCGGCAAAGTTTCTTTAAATTTAGTTGAAATCTCCCTGAGTCTGGAGCTGCTGTGATGAAGCTGGCTCCGCCTTCTTTTCAGTCAGTACTGCAAAGAAGTTTTAAAATCATGTTGCCTTACACAGAGTTAGTTCCACATTTGGGTCAGCTTTCACCCTGTGGGTCTACAGCCATTCAACGGGGGAAGTTAGTCGGTAGCAATGTACAGAGTGTCCAAGACGACAGTCAGTTGAGGCATCAGGTCAAGATTGTGTAGGGTGTCCTACTCCAAGTCTCCAAAGAAACTGGAGGGGGAAAAAATAATTCTTTGTGCTTTCTCTGCAGATGAAGCGAAATGGACAATGTGATATTAATTACATTTATTATTGGGGAGTATAATATGACAGGGGCTTAGAAACTGTGAAATGTGCCATAAGTGAATAGCGTCTAATTTACTGTGGTACTGTGGTAAATGCCCACAAAAGATGTGCAAATAAAATGGGAACAAGAGGTAGAGAGTGATAGATAACATAATGGAAGTAGAAACTAGACCAGAGGAAGGCATCTTCAGGACAAGACAATTACAGTCGGATGGGTAGGTGTGATAACAGGGATATTCGGAACAGGAATATCAATTTGGAAAGGGGTAGACTTTGAGACTATAAAGAAGCATGCGCATCATTATGAACATGCATGGGCCAAACTGGTCGATGCACCAATCCTAAACGCAATCAACGGGCTAGCACAGGAAGAACAATATACCGGCTATAACATTCACAACATTACCAAGATTTTCATTCAGACGCAGGATAAAATAAATGAGATGATATACAAGGGAAATGAGCGAGCAAAGGGAATAGGACGGGCAACCATTTGTACAGCATTCGGAGCATACGTGCTTTTGTTTATTGATCAAACACAGATTTTTGATGCGAGCTGAAGTCCCGAATATGTTAAGGGACTACGACCGTCCGTTGGTATTCTAAGGGAAATGGTGAGGAAAATGTGAGGGTTGAAGTTCCACCTATAAACAATCCACAACCTGGGGTACACCACTATTCACCCAATGGGCCAAGTTAGGGATAAGAATAAACCTTGATTTTTACCCTATCCTTTCCTATCGTGGATGTTACAACCTAAGTATTTACCAAATTGGCAGATCCACATTCTGTGGGATATTTAGAGGGAGAGGTGTATAAGCAAAGGGTAAACTTGCATAAGTTAACGGTGTATGACAGGAAAACTGCATTATAGAAGATGCCCAATTTGGATTGTTGTGTCAAGCAGGGGAATCGATACCTAGGCTGATGTGAATGTTTCCCTGCACACATGCCTGAGTGCAGACGATGCAGATGTCATCTAAAATTGAGACTAATATAATTAAAACTTTAAAATGGGAGGTGCAGAAAAAGATGCGTGAATGAACCTCTCGCAGGCCTGGTACAAACTCAGATCGGCAGATTGGTGAGGTCTGGCATGCAGATTGGAGGATGTTGGATTTGGTAGTGCGCAATCTTTATTCAATGTTTTAACGTAACTCATCAGTTTGTAAACATAGGGGATGGGACCTGCATCTGTGTTTTACCAGTGTGATGTCTGATCTCCATTCAGACTCCGTGCAGACAGCAGACTGTTATTTTTAGCAAGTAACAGGTACCGGCACCTTTAAGAGATTTTGGCTGGCTGTCCGAGAGATAGCCTGCCCTTAAGAGATTGGGGCTCCCCCTGCTGGTGGGAAGTGCACATGTCCTTGAATCATCGTGTCAGGCCCGGTTTTTAACACTGCTGTCAGGTCAGTACTCAGGCTAGACGAATGTCTCGTCCTGCCTACACAGGAAGCACCGGGCGCGGGTTAGTCGCAGACTGTGGTACCAGTGCCCGGTTTCCGGCCTAATCGAATTTAACCCCCTATAGAGATTAAAATGAAACAGAAAAAGGAGGCTTATGACAAATGTAAGGTTCATAATACAGACGAGAACCAGGCTGAATACAAAAAGTACAGAGGAGTCTAAAAAAGGGAATAAGAGGAGCAAAGAGAGCGTATGAGAATAGATTAGCGGCTAACATAAAAGGGAACCCAAAGTCTTCTATGAACATATAAATAGTAAAAGGGTACTTCGCAGTCGTCTTCACTAGAGAAGTTCACCAGTTTTTCAGACTGGAGGGAAGTATACAGTGGTGTTCCCCAGGGGTCAGTATTGGGACCACTGCTTTTTTTGATATATATTAACGACCTGGACTTGGGTATAGAGGGTATAATTTCTAAGTTTGCAGATGACGGGAAACTTAGAAATGTAGTAAACAATGTGGAGGATAGTAACAGACTTCAGGAGGACATGGACAGACTGATGAAATGGGTAGATACATGGCATTTGAAATTTAACGCAGAGAAGTGTGAAGTGATGCATTTTGGTAGGAAGAATGAGGAGAGGCAATATAAACTAAATGGTACAATTTTAAAGGGGGTGCAGGGGCAGAGAGACCTGGGGAGTACATACACAAATCTTTGAAGGTGGCAGGACAAGTTGAGAAGGCTGTTAAAAAAGCGTACGGGATCCTGGACTTTATTGAAATAGGCATGGAGTATAAAAGCAAGGAAGTTATACTGAACCTTTATAAAACACTGGTTAGGCCTCAGCTGGAGTATTGTGTTCAATTCTGGGCACAACACTTTAGGAAAGATGTGAAGGCCTTACAGAGGGTGTAGAAGAGATTTACCAGGATGGTACCAGGGAAGAGGGACTTCAGTAATGTGGAGAGACTGGAGAAGCTGGGGTTGTTCTCCCTAGAATAGAGAAGGTTAAGAGAAGGTTTGATAGAAGTGTTCAAAATCATGAACGGTTTTGACAGAGTAAATAAGGAGAGACTGTTTCCAGTGGCAGAACGGTCGGTAACCAGAGGACACAGATTTAAGGTGATCAGCGAAAAAGCCAGAGGCGACATGAGTTGTAATGATCTGGAATGCGTTGCCTGAAAGGGTGGAGGAAGCAGATTCAATAGTAACTTTCAAAAGGGAATTAGATAAATACTTGAAGGGAAAAAAATTACAGGGCGATGGGGAAAGAGCAGGGGAATGGGAGTAATTGGATAGTTCTTTCAAAGAGCCGGCACAGGCACGATGGGTCTAATGGCCTCCTCCTATGCTGTACCCACTATGTTACTATGATACTATGATCAGTAAAGGGGAAAAGAAGGGTTCAGGATTGCACCAAACACCTCATGCAGTTCCAGGAAAAGTGGATCCTGGTTGTGCAGATGTGAAGTTTTACAAAGTACACTGCCAGCTTTTGGTTTCACCCTGGATGAAAAATCCCCTAATTGTACCATTGAATTTGTGAAGGACCAATGTCGTTTATTCGGCGACGGGAAGGTATTGCATTACAACTAACAAGAAGCACTACACATAAGGCAACACCATCTGTTTGGTTTGGCGATTAACATGTTGCTTTACACCAACCAGAATTACTAAATTGGGGCTTAGATATTGATGCCTGTTATGGCCACAATGATACAAAAATACAAGTAAACATTATCGTCCAAACAGAAAGCTTACGAGTGGTTGTAAATTTTGGCCCCAAAAGCATTAAATGTACTTAAACGTGCTGTCAGGAACATTAGACGGAGGCTGGGCCACTTAGAACTGACAGGCTTATTGAAGGATAGATGAGAGATCGAAACCCTTAGGGTTTACTCACTCTTAAGCTGGGGATTGTGGGTTTGGGTCCCATCGGACCGCTCCGGTAACTATAGTTGATCATGACGTCACCAGACTGAAGATCCGTGGGGAGTTGATGGAAGAAGCATTACAGACTGTAATTCGATTTGGGCACCCCATTCCCCCTTTATCATTCAACCTTAAAAGCATCTTGGAAAAAAGTGTTACCTCGCAGAAACATCTGGTCAAAATGCAACAGGATAACAAGGAAATAGAGAGAAGTATGCAAACCCTTGAGGCTAATTTATGGTGAGAGAATGTCTATAATGCTGGTGAATTCCCATGGGCATGATTAGCATCATATGCTTTCCTGATCATACAAGTCCTGGTTACCATATCCCTAATAGTGTCTACCTGCTGGGTCCGCAAGTGGGTCTTCAAGTTAAAACAGAATGTGCGTCATTCCAAACCATTCCTCCATTGGTCTAGATTGATTAAATATTTCCAATATTCTTATAGATTCAAGGTGTGGAATCTATAAGAATATTGGAAATAGGGAAAATTGACGTCCTTTTCTTAATGCTACTAACCATTATGCTCTGCAGGTTATGCTGCGTAGTTTACTGAGTGTGCAGCATATTTTGCTGAATTGCAAACTGTTAACCTTTGACTAGTGACTGACCCTTGTCACCCTCACTGTGAGGCAAGGCAGCTACATGATAAAAGAGGAACAATGACCCAAAAAGCGGAACAATAATCCAAAGATAGCGATAAAACCGGGACCATGACTAGATAGCTAGACGAGTGTGGTCAAACAAGCTGACCACCTTGAAAAACTACCTTGCAAAGGGACTTGTGGTTAAATGAGCAATGTTAAAACAAGCTGACAATCTTGAATTCTTTGAAAAACAACTCTGTTAATCTATAAGGGTCTTATGAATATTGTTCCAAATATGATGTGCGGTTCCGGCTGGGGGGGGGCATAAAAACCCAACGTCTTTCGAGCTCAGGGCAGAGGAACCAGCGATGACCACCCAACTGTCAGAAGACAGTTTCAGGAGAACAGCGTCCACGACACCACACAACCCTGCCACGGTAACCTCTGCAAGACATGCCAGATCATCGACACAGATACCACCATCACACGAGAGGACACCACCCACCGGGTACATGGTTCATACTCCTGTGACTCGGCCAACGTTGTCCACCTCATACGTTGCAGGAAAGGATGCCCTGGAGCATGGTACATTGGCGAGATCATACAGACACTGCGACAATGGATGAACGGATACCGCGCGACAATCGCCAGACAGGAAGGTTCCCTCCCAGTGGGGGAACACTTCAGCAGTCAAGGACATTCAGCCACCGATCTTCGGGTAAGCGTTCTCCAAGGCGGCCTTCGAGACACACGACAACGCAAAATCGTCGAGCAGAAATTGACAGCCAAGTTCCGCACCCATGAGGACGGCCTCAACCGGGATCTTGGGTTCATGTCACGTTACACGTAACCCCACCAGCGAAAAAAGAGTTATCTGTTTTTAATACAATTGGTCATTCTCTCTCTTTCTCTTCCTTTCAGATGTTTCTCTTTCTCTCTCTCTCTCTGACTTTGGGTTCGGACCGTTTGTATATTCAGTAGTCCTGTATGTAATTTGTCTCTGTCTGATTGCCTTGACAACGGGCAGTTGGAAAGATTATCTGTAATCACCAGGTATTGTTCTCTGACTATATATGCGGTAACCTTCATGGAATCCCACACTCACCTGACGAAGGAGAAAGCCTCCGAAAGCTTGTGATTTTCAAATATAACTGTTGGACTATAACCTGGTGTTGTAAGACTCCTTACATTTGTCCCCCCCAGTCCATCACCGGCATCTCCACATCATTAATAAATGAGACATTGATTACCAATTGGTGTCACATCTGAATCTGTTCAACCTCAGTCGCCCAATTGATGCCCGTTGCTATATTCAGACGGGTATGTAAATGGGTGAACAGCCTGCCCACCAGAAACAGACGTACAGCTGCTTTACTATGTAAATCGAGGTTCTACACCGGTTGTAGGACCTGATGCAAAATTCAGATACAAATAGGCGAAACAACTTTATTGTTTTAATTAGGCCAACTATTTTTTCTGGATGAGCCCTACTGCTAGTCCATGCAAAGCTTTCAAACAGCCCTACAACTCTTTTAATTCTTACCTTGCATATCAATACTCCATCGGGGCATACATTCAATCAGCAATTTAGAACTGAAACCCTTGGCATGTTTATATCTTATTAAGGCTTCACACAGCAAATCCTTTGACAACAACCATGCATGATGCATAGCCACTTACTGTCACACAGGGTAGAGTCAGGTTGGGCACATGTCTATTACCGTGTGTGCTCCTTCACCTTACATCTCAAAACTACTTCTCTGCTTGTAAAAGAAGCTGGCAAATAATACAGAGGAACAGGCCCAACCTGGTGGAGGGCCTAGAAATTACAAGCTCTTTACTCCCTTTGAAATTCTTGACATAATAGAAGATTACTTTCTTTCACCTCCAAAACATCACCCACTTCCACCCCACCTCTCCCCCTTGATTACTGAACCCTAATTCATGCTTTTATCACTTTGTGGCTGGATTTCTCCAGTGCTTTCCTTCCCGGGCTCTCCACTTTCACCCTCAATAAACCACAAGTCACTCCGCTGCCGCCTGCGTTCTCATCAACACTAAATCCTGCATTCCCATCACCTCCGTCTTCACCATGCTGCACTGGCTTTCCATGTCCTAGGGAATTCACCTCAAGATTCTCATCTCATCAATACCTACACACCCTCATTTCAGCAATCTCTTCCAGGCACTATGACTCCTGTATTGTGGAACTCCCTACCTCAACATCTTCCTTCTTGCCTTCAAAACTTTTCTTAAGACCCTTTTCTTTGATTATGCTTTTACCCCCTTCTGACCCTACTGACTCCCTTCCCTGTCCTTCTCCTGGTCAGTATCCACTATCCTGTACAGTTCTCTCGGACATCTCTCTGTGCGTAGTGACTACTTTAGTTGCTATTGCTGTTGATGAAGCTGTAGGCCTTCACAAACTTGGGAGGTGTATCATACAGTGCTGTTATATCTTGTTCCCCTTCTCACTCAGTCACACACAAGCATGCAGGCAACCACATAGACGCAACAGCATTTTGCAAGCAAGTTCTGTTTGAAGCTGGCCTGTAGCCAGCATTCTAACATTGACCACAGCACTGTCAATGGCTCAGAACAAGAAGGCATCTCACAGCACCCTGCCTCCCTCTCAGCAATGTCCGTAAGCACCAGTACAGCTATACAAACCCCAGCGGATACAGTTAACAAGGAGGTAAAATCAGCAAGTGTCAGAGGAGGAGAACAAATGTGATGTCTGGATGGAGATTACACTGCCATCAAGTACCCTCTGTACTTTAGGAAGACCCGCACCAATCTGAAATTAGGCAACAATGTAATGTTCCTGTTGCAATTCAATGAGATAAGAGATAGAAGTGCTGGTCATGCTGAGCAACTCATCAGTCACCCAGAGGAAATTCTATTGTCTAAGAGCCCCTTTTTTTATATCCCGACTTTCTTTAATGATCTTTTTGTCGCTCGACTCCAATTTCCGATGATTTTGCAGACGACAGGGCTCACTTTCCTCTGGGCCTTGCCCCTGGGCGCTAAGCAGGTGGAATGTACCCAAAGTTAAAGGCCTGCAGCAGTGGTAATAGCCACCATGGTTGGGGCCTTCTGGGTGCCGTCCAAAAATAAGAAGAAAATGGACTTACCTGCAGGGCCGCTGCCTACCCTTCTTCAATCCTCCAATCGAGGAGGGTAAGTGCAAGACCTTAAGGCCTATCTTCTTCTGGGTGACCCTCCAAACGGATGCCCAGCTGGCAAAGGTACAGGAAAATGAAGCAATATGGCTGGGCATGTTCCCTTCCACTTCATATGAGTGTCTGTCCCTACCTGAACATTGCTCATTCCATCCTCAGAAAGGGGCAAATATTGCAGCATATTCCATCTCTTTTCCTGTTTTGAAGAGGTGTAGATTGGCATGACTTCCTCATTGTCAACTTTTCTGATCATATGAAATAGATACACTCTGCTCAGCATTTCAGCAAAAAACATAGAATTACATAGAATGTACAACACAGAAACAGGCCATTCATCCCAACAGGTCCATGCCGGTGCATATGCTCTACACGAGCCTCCTCCCTCCCTACTTCCATTAACCCTATCAGCATACCCTTCTATTCCTTTCTCCCTCGTGTGTTTATCTAGCTTCCCTTTAAATGCATCAATGTTAGTCGCCTCAAATACTTGTGGTAGCGAGTTCCACATTCAACCACTCTCTGGGTAAAGAAGTTTCTCCTGAATTCCCTGTTGGATTTACTAATGACTATCTTATATTTATGGCCCCTAGTTCTGGTTTCCTCCGCAAGTGGAAACATCTTCTCTACGTCTACCTAATCAAACCCTTTCACAATCTTAAAGACCTCTATCAGGTCACCCCTCTTTTCTAGAGAAAAGAGCCCCAGCCTGCTCAATCTTTCCTGATAGGTATAACCTCTCAGTTCTGGCATCATCCTTGTAAATCTTTTTTGAACCTTCTCCAATGCCTCTATGTCCTTTTCATAATATGGAGATCAGAACTGTTGGCAGTACTCCAAGTGTGGACAAACCAAGGTTCTATACAAGTTTAACATAGCTTCTCTGCTTTTCAATTCTATTCCTCTAGAAATGAACCCAGTGCTTGGTTTGCTTTATGGTGGCCTTATTAACCTGCATCGCTACTTTTAGTGATTTGAGTATCTGTACCCCCAGATCCCTCTGCTCCTCTACCCCATTGAGACTCTTATTATCCAAGCAGTATGTGGCCCCCTTATTCTTCCTACCAAAATGTAATACCTCAAATTTATCTATATTGAAATTCATTTGCCAATTACATGCCCCTTCTGCAAGTTTATTAAGGTCGTCCTCTATTTTGTCGCAGTCCTCCTCGGTATTAACTATACCATGACAGTGCCTCCTTCCAGACTTTTAAGATCCTCCATGGAGTCTTATCTGAAATTACTCAGGAGCTGGAGAGATTCCAAAAGGCATGCACAGTCATCTGTATTGAAAGGGTATTCAGTAGACCTGATCCATCATTTAATAACATACCAAAACCTATTCTTTGCTTTAACTATTTCAGGCAGAACATCACCAATGGTTTGTAGTGGATAGTGATTGTACTTGAGGGCTTTGTTAAATCCCTTTCAATCACTCCTTTCATCACCACCACCATGAGGAGACTCAATCAGTTAGGACAATGGCCAATGCAGGAACTTCCCTATCAGCAAACTCATTAATGTGATTCTTGACAAATTCTTTTACAACTGGAGATAGTTTCCTGACTGCAGCTGTGTAGGTGGGATCGTGGGATTGGGATCATGGGATCAATTTGAAGATGCAGAGTAGCTTCTAACTTCCTCCACCCCCCACCCCGCTTTTGAAAACGTCCTGATACTTGGCCCCTATAACTTGTTTTGTGATTCCCCCTGCAGCATGAGGACTCCAGCTATCCTGTAGAAGTCTCTAGCTCTGTGCCTCTACTGCCTGGAGGCGGTGTCCACGAGGAGGAATTCGACTGCTCCATGTAAGAAGGCGGAAACACCTCCCCGGAGGCTCCCTGGCTAATATTGCACCGATGCCCTGTGGCAGCCTGGAAGGATGGGGAGCCATAAAAGTTTAGGGCTACTGTCACTTTAATTGCCGCAGACAGAGCAGTTGTGGCAGTGGAGCGAGTCTGCAAGTCTTCATAATGAAGTTGGCAGAGGTAAAGTTACACTGATTGGAGGTGCGACATAAACCCAGGAAATGTCCATGCACTTGAACAGTACAGCTATGCAAATGAGCCAAGAGAGGCTTTGATGGGCAACGATTTGCATTGTTAAAAAGATCGAGGGAATTTGCATTTAGCGCAATAATGGTGCATAAGCGGTGTAATGCAAACAAACAGTTCCTCAATCTTTTCAGTGTAATAATATCGTAACAACATGTAACTGCCAAAGATAGCGAGCAACTTCTCTCACTATGTCTCCTTTCAAAGTGATCATAGAATGACTAGATAACATTTGCAAATACTCCCAAACCTTCGACATGATATTTATATTTCATACACTCCTAATGACTATGAATAGTAAGGTTCGTACAATTGCCATTTTATTTGTCTACTAAGGATAGTCAGTCATCCTAACTAATCGCCTATTGGAGGATACCTGTGTTACTCTTTTTACAAGATAACTGAGTGACAGTCTTCCTAAAGGAAGATAACTGAGTCGCCCAGCTCATATTGTAAGACGACTGAGAGTCCCACCTCCTACAGTAAGATAACTGAGTGTCCTAGCTCATATAGGAAGATAATTGAGTGACCCATCCCTTACTGTAAGTTAATGGAGTGGCCCATATCCTAATGGAAGATAACTGAGTGACTAACTCTTATTGGAAAATAACTTAATTACCTGTATCCTATTAGAGGATAACTCAGTACCCATCTCTTATTGGAAGGCAGTTGAGTGAACCATCTCATATTGAGTTATCCTGCATTTCTCATAAACTGTTTGCCATTACTGCCCTGCATTCATGGAAGACAGATATTTCACCTCACCAAATGGCAAAAAAAAAACTAGCAAATATCTTACTTTCAACTTGCTACAAGGGAACAGGGGCTGCAATAAGTTGAGACAACCTTATTGGTAGGTACAGACTTCTATTTGGTTTCTGGCTCAACACATCTGCAATATTAGTCTCTGGACACCTGATTTTAATTTAACAAATGGCATAGATTCTCTTAAATTCCAGCAAACCGGAGATTTTAGTTTTGCAGTCGCCATGTGATGATTAACAGCTTACAACACTTGACAGGATGATCAGTAGAATTCCAATCCATTAGATAAACCAGACAGTCTCTAAAAAGGCTGAAAAGTTTAACAGCAGACATTATAGAGTAACACCATGGCACTCTACCACTACGAGGGAAGATTGGCTCTGTGTTAAGTGTAACATAAATTTAATCCCAATTTTTAAGAATGGATTATGATTACCCTACACATAGCGCACGGAGGAAATCTCCTGACCCTATTTATAACTGAGTATTTACCTACATTTAAAAGGGCATTTCTTCAGGAAATGTGCGTGGCATTTTTTTTAATGTATTTGGGGAGAAAAGCCAGAACATCCATAGGTCTTTGAAATCCATGAAGTACAGTCAAGTATCATATACTTTCTCTATAAAGTATTTTTTTGAATTCTAGGAAATGGTAAAATAAGTCCACCGTCACACTGCCTGTGTATCTCCACCAGCCAGAGACTTGACACAACTTTGTGTCCAGTTTTACAATTTGAAGCAGAAGAACCATTGGGCTAGGAGACGTACTATGACTCCTTATCAAGGACCACACAGACAGCTTTACCCGAAGGAGGGCTCAACATCAGCAGGTGTCATGTGTCTTGTTGTGAGCACCTGGATTTCTTGAAGAAATTGTCTGAAGGATAAGCCTCTGCCTCCATCCTATCTCCAAACTCTTGGCTGGCATTCACAATGAGCCGAAATTGAGGGAACACTTTTGGGAGATGAGTCTTTTCCAGTCTCCCTCATTTTCTGAAACCACCATCCTGAAGAAGAGGGAAAACAACACCTGGAAAACTTATTCTGGCCCACCATTGGTCAATATCAAGTGACAGCAACTGTGTCCATGGAGAAATTCACAGCCCAGAGTATCCCGCTGTCCTAATTCAAGAATGAGCTTGCATTTATATAGCGTCAATGAATTATTTTCAAAGTGCAGTTTGTTATGTGAGCAAACATGGGATTAGAATGCAAAAATTAATGAAAATTACTTGATAAACTAGGCATGACAAAACAAGACAAGACATCTGGGTGAATAATTGACATTCATGGACTTGAGCCATTGTTCTGTGGATAGGCTTTCAGCTACACTTGGCCACTCTGTAACTGCTGATTTGTGAACGAGTAAACATGTGTATATTGTGAGGGTGGCCCCATGATGTGACCCCAATAAAAAATATAGTTCTATATCAAAGTATTTCCATGTTGAGACTTTTGGTGGTTATAATGATATTTTATTATTGCAAATAAAGTAATACAAATATTTGAAAACAATAAAACATTTAAAAGATCCTTTCTGCTACAATATATTGTTTAAACTACGATGCTTATATAATAAATAGTATAAACAGGTTATACTTGAGATTTGGTGACAGTGGTGCTGTTTTGACATGTTATTTGGTTAATAAGAAAATTAAAACAGCATCAAAGTGTTATCAAACATTCACTGTACATTTTTGGCACAGGATTTGAAATAGAAGCATGCATATGATTCTTATTAGTTTTAATAGTACACATATTTGCAGTAAGCGTGACCTTGACTAAAACTTGATTAGTACCAGGGCTCAGTGTCAACCATAACAAAAACCCTCTTAGTAAAATGAAGTTTCATATGCCACTTTGTTACCCCTCTTTTCACGATCCTTTCCTGCTATTTTGCTGTGATAACCCTTTTATCTCTACAAGCACCTATGACCACTATAATCTTGAAATTGCACTATGTGAATATTAGCGCTAAGCATGTTTTTGTTCATTTCTGTGCTCCACTGTTTGATTTAGTATGGATTAACGACTTCATTAAAAAATTAAGAAACAAACTGTATCTGGACACAATAAACATTTGTACACTAATATTCGCACAGCAAATTTCAAAGCCTATGTACATACGGCCTTATTATTAATATTTAAAAAGGTAACTGCTTTCCTTGTTCACCCTGATGAACTCCAAATTAGTGAAAAATACATGACAATAATCACTTCTTCATAGAAACCGTCCCATCTGCCGACAGTTCCATTTTCCACTGGCTTCCTGCTTGTGTGGATGCGTTGAAGGGAAGAATCACTCTGCTTGCTATTTGCAGCAATGTTGTAAATACGTTCACAAAGAACGTTTTATAATTTTGCTACATATAGCGATCAGAGCAACTTTTCTTCTCCGTGTTAGTGATCAGTTGGCAGAATTGTCAACTGCAATAAATTTTCACATTTATTGCTCGGCCAAAAAAAGGCAAACAGAAAATTCCCCATGGAAGAGCTATAGTTATATTTTCAATAGAGCTCACAGCAGAGGATTAAACCTCATTTATAGTGTTATAAACTGTGTCCAGCATGTAGTCAATTGCCCTTATTGCCAGCATTTGAAGAGGTAGAAACTGTAAATATTTCCCAGCAACAGTAAGGTCTAATACACCCCCAGAGGACGACTCCCACTGTAAAGGAGAAGAAACAATTGAGGTGCAGTCCCCACCACTTAAAACGTCCACGTTTAAAATGGGCAGTAACTTACATTGGCCAAAAAGCGATAACTATTACCATTTGCATTAACATCAATTTCAAAGTTGCCAGTTATAGCATCTTAAGTGCTCCGTTAATTTTGGGCAGAAACAGCTGCGTTTACTCATTAGTTCACACCTCGTTAAGGTGCACCGAATGCAAGAACAAACATTAAGTAAGGAAATAAGTAAATAACACCTCGTTAATGTTCAATTACCTTTTGTGTACTTAAACCTTTCTAATAAATGAGGTTTAATCCTCTGCTGTGAGCTCTATTGAAAATATAACTATAGCTCTTCCATGGGGAATTTTCTGTTTGCCTTTTTTTGGCCGAGCAATAAATGTGAAAATTTATTGCAGTTGACAATTCTGCCAACTGATCACTAACACGGAGAAGAAAAGTTGCTCTGATCGCTATATGTAGCAAAATTATAAAACGTTCTTTGTGAACGTATTTACAACATTGCTGCAAATAGCAAGCAGAGTGATTCTTCCCTTCAACGCATCCACACAAGCAGGAAGCCAGTGGAAAATGGAACTGTCGGCAGATGGGACGGTTTCTATGAAGAAGTGATTATTGAACATTTGCCTGAGGAAGGAGAAAATCTCCGAAAGCTTGTGAATTTAAAATAAAATTGCTGGACTATAACTTGGTGTTGTAAAATTGTTTACAACTTTCTAATAAGTGGTGTAGGGGGTTACAGTTTGTACTAAGCATTGACTGCAGTTTAAATAAAGCTGCAGGTCAGAGTGGAACTGGAAACAACTGGGCAAAAGGTCACTACACAGAAGGAACGTTCTTGTTATATAGTAGTAGCTCTGCCACGTTATACCGGCCATCGCGTATAGCGAGCAAATCGCGTTTGCACGAACCCGCCCGCTATAAGCAGTGGGATCTGTACCACAAAAACGTTTGCTGGGACACAATGTTGGATCCTTGACACAATATTCTGTAAAGCAGCAGTTACATTGTACATTTGAAATCTTGCAGTACACGCATAGTGAATTTGGATTCTCTTTTGCCGTCAGTTTCTTTCCATTTGTCTGGCTTAATATCCAACTGTTTCTTACACTGCAGGAGGGCACAACATTCATTTTAGCATCCACTGCTTTCAAAGCCAGATTATTTGTCGTTCTTCCCCCCTCTAAAGATCATACTAAGGAACTTCAAACCTTCATCAGCAGTAATAGGAGTCCATTATCAGAAACCAGTTGTAACTTCATTGATGCTTTATTAGCTTAATGTACCTTCCTGTACACGCTGAAGGCACACCTCCATTCAACAGTATGGTTCAGGATGAAACCCATAAAATTGAGAGGTTGGTCCCGTATCCGTGTGCAATCTGATTAATCCGCCCTCGTACACAGTCCAGGGAGATGGCTGCCATTGTGCCGTTCCGGACAGCAAATGAAGTACGTAGACCAACGCTCGTCCATTGGCTACCTTCAGGCATCTGACCTCCAATTTGGCGTGCGACAGCAGACGGCTGGGTGTGATCGCTCTGCAATCGGTTCAGGGTGACTTTGACGATATCACAAGAATGAATCAGTTTGATGTTGAATGCAAGGCTGGCCACTCCGCTGTCGCGGAACAGGAAGTACTTGTGTGCAAACTGCCCTGATGTCACCAGCGCAACCTGGCTCTGCTCTGCCGCTGGCAAAACCTCCTGAAAAGTGAGGAACTTGTTCCTCACAGCTCCTGTTGGTAACGCAGACCCCGAAACTGCGAGCGAAAGGGCCGCGGAAACCGCCGATGGGATCCAAATGAGGCTGAAAACACTGATCCCAGATGTGTCTCCGAAGTAACGCACACTGCACTGTGCAGGAGAGTGGATCTGAAAGCTGATCGTGTCTCCAGCATTTACCATGGCAGCTCCAGAGGCAGATATCGAGGTATCCCGATAGTTGACACCAGATTTATAAACTTGCATTAACTCTTCATTCGTCCCGTTCCTGTTAATGTAGGAAAGTAATGTGAAGCCTTCGCGAACGCACGTGTGGCCCATAGCGTACAGCGCCTGGTGATATACGAACTTTACGACCCCTTGCTCAGTGAATCTCACAGCCCTGCCATCGTGGAACAATGTGATCATGTAGGGATCGGAAATGGAAATGACCTTGAAGACAGGCCGATAGTTGGTCTGGTAGTGGACAGAGGTTGCCATGTGCGCACTCATGGCCACTGCACCCGTGTCGTGAGACAGCCAGAAGAAGCTGAATGGGTTCTGGAGATGGTAGAAGTTGAGGTCGCTACTTTGGTTGCAGAACTGATTGGGGCTTTTCACGAAGAGGTGGAGCACGTGGCTGGGCTCCACCTCGGCCGAACCACTCACACTGCCGCTCTGGTAATACTTCCCCTCGGGCTGCTCGACACGGACACCGCTGAGGTCTCGACCCTCCTCCTCGTCATTCAGCCTCAACGAAAGCTGGAGGAAGTTTCTGCAGTTGTGCTTGACGGCAAAGTTGTAATCGGCCCAGATCAGTCCGTGCTGCCTGAAGACCAGCCTGCCGTCTTCGTTGGTCACCAGGTTAGACTGGGGCTTTCCCTTTATGGGCAGGTTCAAGCCCAGGTGAACATGGCTCTGTCCGAGCTTTAGCGATGGGACCTCGGTGTCCGTTGACCACGATTCCGAGAACCTGTTTTCAGGTGACTGCGTGCAAACGGTATCACTGTGCAGGGTGCACCGGAGGGCCACTGTACCTTCGTCACACAGCGAACAGGCCTGGCATTCCTGCATTTCTTTGTTGAAGAAGTAGCCGCGCCCACAAAACCCTGAAGCCATGTCCCTCTCAGCAACACCCAGGCACCTGAAACCACCTGTTAAAAGAGCAGAAGAGAGAGGCTGACTGTAGCACTCTGTCGTCAGGTATTTTTCACTTTGTAATTAACAGAAATTATAAAGTGCCCACCTGGAGTGTTAAGACATTTTATCCGATCGCCACAAAGATCTGCTGACTCCAGACACTCATCTTTGTCCTGGATTTAAGACAAAATTAATAGATAGCCGTGAATGAAAGTAATATAACATAATGTGATCTTATTAGTGCTATGAAATTCCATTATAAAAACACATGCGATCTGGAATTTATAGAGATAAGACAGCATATGACTTGCAGTAGTATTAGCTTAAATTATCCAAGTACATGCCCGCTTGTAAAGGAACCTTGACTGCCACTGCCACTTTAGAAAATCGCAGGCAATGCACCCACAACATTGTGTTTATAAGTTATTCTGGGCAAAGTGAGGCAAAAGAGAGCTGTCCTCTTAGGCACTGAAGGGCATCCTGTCCAGATAAGAGCAGCTCAACGAGCCTGGCTGGAGACTGTTGACAGGGTGAATAATGTCAGCAGCACCTGGAGGACCTGGCTACAAATGTGCCAGAAGATGACAGACCTGAGAAAAGCTGCCAACGTGAGGCCACCTTACAGTTTCCAATACTGAGCAGCTCCCTCATAAACTGTTTCTCACACACTGCTGTCCATCCAAAGCACTCAGATCACCTTACAGCTCTGTGCAACATGGCACGGATTCAGATCGCAACTTACAACTGAAACTGTAGCCACACCGAAATCTTAAAGGAATAAATGTTTCTATTGCTACTTAGCTGTAAAATGCATGTTAATTTACTAACATTATAGGGACGATTTTAACCCCCAGGCCTCCCCCAGCCTGGCAGAAACTGTGTAGATGGGGGGGGATAAGATGACGAGGGGACATTCGCAACGTGTTCCCACCCCCACCATTTATACTTGCCCGAATTCAGGCATGGGAAGGCTGCCCACCGCAGAGGAGCTGGGGCTAATTTCAATGGCAAAGTCGTGTTCCAATGATGTCATCAGGATGCAAACGCCATTTTAACCACAGGCCTGCATGGTCTCCAACCCACTAGCAAAAGCTGGAGGCAGCAAGGACCCGAGCCACAAGAGACCAAAATAAATGAAATGTAAAAAAAATTGTTAAAGGTTCCTCATGGGGCAAGAAGAGCATGTGTGCTCCTCCTGCCCCCACAAGGATACCTTGGGCCTCCCCTCCCCAGGCTTCCCTCTCACCTAACCTTGCCAACCCCTCCCCCAAATCATTACCTGGCCAGGGACCCTTTCTGTGGGACCCCGATGGTGGGTTGAGCCCCCAACAATTTTGACTCCCGCCCACCAGCAGTGACGTCATTCCCGAGGGTTTGGGCGGGAGTCAACGTTGGGGCATGTGAATGAGGCCCGGAGTTAAAACCTCCCAGGCCTTGTGCTCCGAGTGGGCAGAACGGATCGCCGTCTGCTTCAGTCCCCTCACCCCCGATTCCCGCCCCAAGTTATGATGAGCTGTATAATGGGTATCGGTGCCTTGTTGTCTACATCCTTTGAACTTGCAACATCTTAAAATTACTTCTCTACATGGAGGACAAAATGGATCATAACGAAAGGAACAGACCAAAACTGGAGGAGGGCCCAGAAACTTCAGGCCCTTGACTACTTTTGAAGAGGCAATGTTGGGCATTATTGGCTATAGGGCACAGATTGAGTGGGGGGCAGGGTGTAACTGGAGGGTTTATAACATCCTGCTCATGTTATGTTCTATATCTTCTTTCCCCTAACTCACTCACTCACACAAAGGCATTCACTCAACCACAAACCATCAGGCACTGTATAGGTTGCAAAGCAAACACTATGTGAAGGCAGTCAGCATCATAACATGTGTCCCTCTACTGTTTTTGTAGTCCTGGAAAAACAGCCTGTTGCAATTTGGGCTACTTCCCAACACTCGTTACTCACGGCTCACTGCAAAAGTCAGTTTCCTATGAACTGAAACTTGACCTTACACATGATGTATATGGACAGCATGCCACAGGGTCAACAATCTACCCTTATTCCCCTGGGTTGTACACCGGAAGTAATACAGGATGCCACTGCATGTGCCTTGCTGATTTCTAAAAGACAAAAAAAACACCCCAGTGACAGACTGTGCAGCTTCGTCTAAAACTTCGTTAAAACTTATTGTAAGACATAACTTTTTACAGAAGGATCCACACCAATATTTCAACGCTGTTTTTGAGACAAAGTAACAAAGCACTTTGAGATTCTTGGGAACTTTTGCTAATTTTGCATGGCCTTCACGCTGTTCCGCCTTACAGCAGTGACTTAGATAGGGGGCTTAACCCAGTGAACTAAAGCAATGGTCAGTCAGCAGCTGTCATACTTCTATCCTCAGCCTGGAAAGCCTCTCGATACAGAGCTGTCAATTAAGTCAAATTTCAAAGACACAAGGGCTGCCTCTCAGATTCCTGATTTCTACCCGATTCTCTTACCTCCAGGCCAAGGTAAATCTACAACGATAACAAGCATCCTGGTAGCAGAACACCCTCTGGTGGAAAACCCATTACCGATAATGGCCAACCCTTTATCTCAAAGAAAACTCACAATATTGTTTGGGGAACTAATCAAACCAATTTTGATCTGTTGAGGGAGTATTTACCAACAAAGACATAGATAAAATCTGAACAGAATTTTCCTCCAAACTGTGCAAACACAGTTATAAGGACGGAGTCAAGCATATAACTTGGTATGCTCACGCTAAATCAATTTGATTGAATGCGGCAAACTTGTCCCAACATCATGCAGAGTCCATCCCTAATTCTTGTGCACACTTCTCTGTGCCTTTCTTTGAGATGGAGGAGGGTGGGTAAGTGTGGAGGGGGTAAATTCCATATTTTAACTAATCTGAGCCGTGCATCATTTTTGTCATGATATCACATGCAAGCGGAGTCTAACTCAACATAACCTCCAGTGGAACCACCTACAGGGATCTCTGCCAATGGCTCAATAGGTAAATAGTGTGCCACCAAGCCACATAAGGTCCCTAGCTCAATCCCTGCTCTCTGCCGCGATAGTCAATCTCAGCTGGGCTGACAGCGAAATGCGACAAACCCTCGGCTAAGGGTGGGGGGGGAGAAAATCAGTCAGTGTCCCTGCTCATGACTGCGAATTGGTGATTCTAGAGTAGGTACATGTGGATGAGTGGTTTGGTTAGCTAAGGGTATCAAGGGATATGGAACTGTGGCGAGTAAATGGGTTTGAGGTACAGATCAGCTCTGATCCAATTGAATGGCGGAGCAGGCTCGAGGGGCTGAATTGCCTACTCCTGTTCCTGTGTTCCTATGAGAACAGGTTCGACTGTGACAGTTATCAGGATAAAATTATGAGGGGCACAGATAGGATGGATACTAAGGAGCTTTTTCCCTTCGTTGAGGGTTCTATAACAAGGGGGCATAGATTCAAGGTAAAAGGCGGGAGGTTTAGAGGGGATTTGAGAAAGAACTTTTTCACCCAGAGGGTGGTTGGAGTCTGGAACTCACTGCCTGAAAGGGTTGTGGAGGCAGGAACCCTCACAACATTCAAGAAGCATTTGGATGAGCACTTGAAATGCCATAGCATACAAGGCTACGGACCAAATGCTGGAATATGGGATTAGAGTAGACAGGGCTGATGGCCGGCGCGGACACGATGGGCCGAAGGGCCTCTATCCGCGCTGTATAACTCTATGACTCTATAAAATAGCCAACTGACAATCAGAACAAGCTCACACATGAAGGAGGACGATCTGGGTACGGTAATGGTGGGCTCTTCCACCCATGGAATTATTACTCCAATATAAGTCAGGACAGGAGGGAAAAGAGAAGAAAATCAAAGAAGTGGAGAAAAAAAATCCAATTCATTACTCTTATTTGAAATGACATCCAAGGCAGTGATACACAGACTGAAGGAAGGAGGCACTTAATACGGAGTCCTTTCGGATTGAACTGCAGAGAAGAGGGGGACTGTTTTACCTGGCATATTCGGTCAGCGGTGGCTGAGCACTCAGACACCTGGAAAAACCCCGCCGGACACATAGTACACCTCTCGCACTGGGGCGGCATCTTCTGGAAATCGCAATATTCATCACTTTGGCACAAACCACACTCCAGCAGGTGGCCACCGACGTCAATCACCTTCGCATCCACGTCCACTTTATGCACTGCGTATGTCTTTTGCAGTTGACTTTGTATCTGACTCTGCAGACCCTGAAGGTGAGACTCAAACTGGCTGTGAATCTCAGCCTGCAAGCTCGAAAACGACGTCTGCTTAATGGTATCAAAGAGCATGCCGTACTGGACTTTCACAAGCTCCATCTGTTCAAACATCTTCCTCTGTTGCCCCAGAATTTCCCTTTGCTGGTTTATCAACGTGGTCTGTTGCTCCGTGAGCCTCTGCTGTAAATCGCCGATAGCTTTCTGCTGACTCTTCAACATTTCCACAAATTCCTCTTGTCCCTTCGACAACTGGAGCTGTAAGATCAACGCATCTTCAGACGGCACCTCATTGTCCCCTGAAACATTATGAAAGTTTAGCTGTCAGTATCCACAGAGATACAATGTTACCTCATTGACACTGTGCAACGTCCATCTCCCCCATTTGCACACCAATCGCTGACTCACGGACCCAACAGCTTCTCCTAAAGATTCTGGGACAGGATTGCAGCAGCACATAGGAATAAGAACATACGAATATAGTAACAGGAGTAGGCCATTCAGCCCCTCATGCCTGCTCTGCTATTTGATAAGATCATGGCTGATCTGTGATCTAACTCCATATACCTGCCTTTGGCCCATATCCCTTAATACTTCTGGTTGCCAAAAAGCTATCTATCCCACATTTAAATTTAGCAATTGAGCCAGTATCAATTGCCGTTTGCGGAAGAGAGTTCCAAACTTCTACCACCCTTTGTGTGTAGAAATGTTTTCTAATCTCACTCCTGAAAGGTCTGGCTCTAATTTTTAGACTGTACCCCCTACTCCTAGAATCCCCAACCAGCGGAAATAGTTTCTCTCTATCCACCCTCTGTTCCCCTTAATATCTTATAAACTTCGATCAGATCACCCCTTAACCTTCGTAACTCTAGAGTATACAACCCCAATTTGTGTAATCTCTCCTCGTAACTTAACCCTTGAAGTCCGGGTATCATTCTAGTAAACCTACGCTGCACTCCCTCCAAGGCCAATATGTCCTTCCGAAGGTCCAGTGCCCAGAACTGCTCACAGTACTCCAGGTGTAGTCTAACCAGGGTTTTGTATAGCTGCAGCATAACTTCTGCCCCCTTGTACTCCAGTCCTCCAGGTATAAAGGCCAGCATTCCATTAGCCTTACTGATTATTTTCTGCACCTGTTCATGACACTTCAATGATCTATGTACCTGAACCCCTAAGTCCCTTTGGACATCCACTGTTTTTAACTTTTTACCATTTAGAAAGTACCCTGTTCTATCCTTTTTTGATCCAAAGTGGATGACCTCACATTCGCCTACATTGAATTCCATTTGCCACAGTTTTGCCCATTCACGTAATCTATCAATATCGCTTTGTAATTTTATGTTTTCATCTACACTGCTTACAATGCCACCAATCTTTGTGTTATCGGCAAACTTAGATATGAGACTTTCTAGACTCCAGCATTTTTCCCACAACAGATGTTAGGCTAACTGGTCTATAATTCCCTGGTTTCCCTCTCCTTTCTTAAAAAGCAGTGTGACATGTGCAATTTTCCAATCCAGAGGGACAGTTCCTGAATCTAGAGAACTTTGAAAGATTATAGTTAGGGCATCTGCAATGTGCTCACCTACTTCCTTTAAAACCCTGGGATGGAAACCATCTGGTCCTGGGGATTTGTCACTCTTTAGTGCTATTATTTTCTTCATTACTGTTGCTTTACTTATGTTAATTTTATTGAGTCCCTGTCCCCGATTCAATGTTAGTTTTTTGGGGATTTCCGGCATGCTATCCTCTTTTTCTACTGTAAATACAGACGCAAAGTAATTGTTCAACATGTCCGCCATTTCCCCATTGTCAATGGCAATATCCCGACTTTCAGATTTTAAGGGGCCAACACTGCCCCTGACCACCCTCTTTTTCCTAATGTAACTATAAAAGTTCTTCGTATTGGTTTTGATATCCCTTGCAAGTTTCTTTTCATACTCTCTTTTTGTAGCACTTACTATCTGTTTTGTGACCCTTTGTTGATCTTTGTATCTTTCCCATTCGCCAGGATCTGTGCCATTTTTTGCCTTTTTGTATGCCCTTTCCTTATGTCTTATACTGTCCCTTACCTCTTTAGTTGTCCATGGCTGTTTTTTTTGGCAAGTAGAGTTCTTGCTCCTCAGGGGTATAAACCGATTCTGTATCACGTTAAATGTTTCTTAAAACATTTCCCACTGATCATCAGTCATTTTAACCATCAACAGATTCGCCCAATTTACTGTGGACAGTCTCTGTCTCATCCCATTGAAGTCGGCCTTACCCAAGTCTAGAATCTTAGCAGCTGATTCACTTTTTTTCCTTTCAAATACTACATTGAACTCGATCATGTTATGATCGCTATTGGAGAGATGTTCACGCACAGTTAAGCTGTTAACTAAATCTGGTTCATTACTCATTACTAAATCTAGCATGGCTTGCCCCCTTGTTGCCTCTAGGACATACTGCTGTAGAAAACTATCCCGGACACACTCAAGAAATTCACTACCTTTCTGACAGTTGTTAGTCTGCTTTTCCCAATCTATGTGAAAGTTAAAGTCCCCCATTAAGACCACTATGCCTTTCTTACATGCTTGTCTAATCTCTGTATTTATACAATCTAGCACTTCAGAGCTGCTGCCAGGGGTCCTATACACAACTCCCACTATAGCCCTAGATCCTTTCCTATTTCTCAATTCAACCCATAAGGTCTCTGTTAGCTGCTTTCCCCTCGTTATGTCCTCCTTTATCATTGAAGTGATTTCATCTCTAATCACTAAGGCTACTCCTCCCCCTCTTCCATTTTCCCTATCTCTCCTGTAGACCTTATAACCCGGTATATTTAGTTCCCAATCCTGACCATCCTGCAGCCATGTCTCAGTAATAGCTATCATGTCATACCCTCCAATTTGAATTTGAACCTGTAGTTCATTTAATTTATTCCTTATATTCCGTGCATTTGTATATAGAACTCTTAGTTGGGCCCCACACAGCTTTGATGCTGGGTTAATTGCTTTACACCTTCTAGTTTTCACTTTATCTGTAGTGCCTAAAGTACACTTTCTTTCTGCTGCTCTACGCTTTTCCCTTTCACTTGTTCTTGAACAACTGTTCGTACTATTTGTATTGTAAATTTCCCCTGGATCTTCCCCTCTCTTGCTGCTCTCAACTTTACTCCCTTCTGACTCCCTGCTCAGGTTCCCATCCTCCTGCCACTCTAGTTTAAACCTTCCCCAACAGCACTAGCAAACACCCCCGCGAGGACATTGGTCCCAGTCCTGCTCGGGTGTAACCCGTCCCGCTTGTACAGGTCCCACCTTCCCCAGAACCGGTTCCAATGTCCCAGGAATCTAAATCCCTCCCTCCTACACCATCCCTGCAGCCATGCATTCATCCTGTCTATTCTCCTGTTCCTATACTCACTAGCACGTGGCACTGGTAGTAATCCTGAGATCACTACCTTTGAGGTCCTGCTTTTTAATTATAAAATATAGAATTAGAAAAGCTCGAAACAATAAGGGTCTCAGAGTCAATGGAAAGGACATGCATTTCTACAGCACCTTTTGATGACCTCAGGATGTCCCAAAGCACTTCACAACCAATAAATTACTCGTAAAGTACAGCCACCGTTGTCATGCAAGCAAATAAGGGAGCCAATTTAAGCACCGTAGGAACCCACAAACAGCAAGTGAATCTGTTTTGGTGCTGTTGGTTGAGGGTTGAGTGTTAGCTGAGGCAGAAGGAGGACTCCCGGTTCTTCTTTGAATATTGCCATTGGATCTTTTACATCCACTTGAACAGGCAGACGGGGCCTCGGTTTAACATCACATCTGAGAGACAGTCCTTCCGACAGTGCAGCACTCCTCTTACTATTGCATTGAAGTGTCAGACTAGCATATGGCCCTAAATTTACACGGCCACAATCCTGGCAGTTACATCAGGATGGTGCGGCCAGTGCCCTCCAGTGCTGACAGTCGAGGTCAGGGTCAGAGGCCTGGGGATTCACATACATAAATCTTTGAAGGTGGCAGGACAAGCTGATCAAGCTGTTAAAAAAGCAGATGGAATCCTTGGATTTATAAATAGAGGCATAGAGTACAAAAGCAAGGAGGTTATGGTAAACTTTTAGAAATCACTGGTTAGGCCTCAGCTGGAGTATTGTGTCCAATTCTGGGCACCACACTTTAGGAAGGATGTCAAGGCCTTGGAGAGGGTGCAGAGGAGATTTACTAGAATGGTACCAGGGATGAGGGAATTTAGTTATTTAGAGAGAGTAAAAAAGCTGGGATTGTTCTCCTTAGAGCAAAGAAGGTTAAGGGGAGATTTAATAGACGTGTTCAAAATTATACGGGGATTTGTAGAGTAGATAGGGAGAAACTATTTGCACTGGCAGGAGGGTCGGTCAACAAACAACACAGATTTCAAGTAACTGGCAAAAAGTCCCGGAGGGAGATGAGGAGACTTTTTTTTAAACGCAGCGAGTTGTTATGATCTGGAATGCACTGCCTGGAAGGGTGGTGGAAGCAGATTCAGTAGTAACTTTAAAAGGAAATTGGATAAATACTTAAAAAGGAAACATTTGCAGGGCTATGTTGAAAGAGCAGGGGAGTGGGAAAAATTGGATCGCTCTTTCAAAATGCCGGCACAGGCACGAAGGGCCGAGTGGCCTCCTTCCGTGCTGTACGATTCTATGATTCTATGATAGTATGGGATGGGCTTAATGGAGCAGCTAGTCTCTTCCTGTCCGTCAATTACATACGTTCTTAAGAGGCCGGCGGGCACCCACTCCACTACACCGGCATCTCGGGCACCTGCCAGCCCCACACTGCCCGAAACTCTGGCCTGCAGCCAGCCTGTGTGTGTGTGTGTGAGTGTGGAGAGAGGGCTGATTCCTCCCTCCAGAGAAACTATTTTCTGGCCCCCTTCGTAAGGGAGATGAAGGTGGCCAGGGGACTGAAACTCAAATAGTTATTTTAAAAAAACTTTTGTTTAGTGTGGCTAAAACCCACAACCTTCCAACTCAAAGTTGAGAGTGCTACCAACTGAGTCAAACTGACACAGGCTGATCACAGGTCACTTGGAAAATGTCTTTCCTCGGTATTGTCACTAAGCCTGTTGGTATCAAAACACTGTATGGAAAATCAAACATCAAAACCCTTTACGTCGTGACAGCACTGATAATTGTTTCTACGTTGTGAGGATGGAATATCGAATCATCCAAAGATTCTCACACCTCTCACCGAAATCTTGAAAATACTGAATTCCAGGGCAGAATTCTGAGAGTTCTCAGTCCCGCTAATTTATCTTGAATTTGTAGCCGCTCTATATTCAGGTGCATTAAGAAACGATGCAAATTTCTTCATTCTGCTCTTACTCTGCGATGTGAGTGCACACCTCAGGCAGTCGGAAAGCAGCGGTGAACAACAGATCAGCTTTAATAGGCAGATTACCTTTCCACCCTTGTATATACCAGACAGAGCGAGCATCAGGCAGTAATTTAATATGGGTCTTAAAGATCACGAGACCAGATGGCCCACCAAAGTTTCTTTATAAAATATGCCAGGAACACAAACACCCAGGAGCCACCCAGGTCTTTCCTTCCCCATATGCAGAAGCAATTAAAGATGCCTTCTTGACCCTACTAAGGAGAGTGGAAAGGTGAGGGATCATAGTAACAGTATAGAGCAAGTGAGTATGGTCCAATATTTTTACTAAAACATCAAAAATAAAATCTGCTTTGACTATCATTTTCTTCTCTAAAGTGGAGATTGCTTTGAACCTGCTCTCTTCCCCTCTAAAGTGCCATAGTTGGGAGCTGGCCCAATTTTGGTGGCAGTGATGTACCATGCAGGCAGTAGCGCTAATGCTTTCAATGAGGGCAAGACTAACAGGAGGAGATGGTTTTCCCTGAACCTCCTGGGGCAATGCAAGTGCTTGACTCCGACGTTGCCGACCAGCATTCTTTTCTGATCACGGGCAGGCTGAGCTCTCAGCACAACCAGACAGGTTAGCAGTGTGACCTGTATGGACCTAACACAGGCATCAGGGAAGGTCCATCAATGACTAGAAAATCAATTTATGAGTCTTGGGTGTCTTTTCTGTTGTGTATTAGTTTTAGAAAGGTACCTCCTCCAAAACGGATGGGCAACTGCATGCTGCGTAAATGGTTTCTATTCTTTTTTCTCTCCACAAAGTACATGAAAGTACAGTCGATTACTAACAAGCATGTAAATCTGAGAAGGCAAGTCACTAAGTACATCCAAGTGCTGGAATCAATTCTGTATCAAAGACATTAATCAATAACATAATCCAGGTAACTTGAACCTAGACCGCATTTGTCAGACACCACGGCCTAGAAATTGGATCGTGCACAAATAATTTCCCTTGTTAGCCTTTCCGCCCCTTGCCTCCCCTTTTTCTAATGTTCCCCTCCCCCCACCACAATGCACAACACAATGGTCTAGTGGCATATTTTTTTCCACCTTTGGGCAGCTTATGTATTCTCTAAAATGTAGTTTACATTGAATCAGCTTTAATTGTTAAACCTGGTCTATACCAACTGATATCTGGCAGAGAATAAAGACATTGGTTTCAGTTCAAAAGAAACTCAGTCTTCTTATGGAAAATAGCTGAGAGATGCGTTGGGATAAAGCCTGATCTACAACAATTACACTTTCGGAAACTTAAAAACACTTTACATCTAACATATTGACTACACTGGTGTAAACGCCATAGCCACAACAATTATAGAAAATCCTATTTACACTGATGTACAGGTCACCCCAAGTTTTCTTTTTATTCATTCTCGGGATGTGGACGTCGCTGATAAGGCCAGTATTTATTGCACATCCCTAGTTGCTCTGAGAAGGTGATGGTGGGCTGCCTTCTATTTGATACAACTGAGTGGCTTGCTAGGCCACTTCAGAGGGCGGTTAAGAGTCAACCACATTCGTGTGGGACTGGAGCCAGATCGGGTGAGGATAAAACGCCTCCTTGAGGTACAAGTCCTCCACAAGTGTTACAATGCCATTTATATTTAACTAGTGAGGATCCCCTCACAAGGCACTAGTGACTAGGTCCCAGATGAGCTGTTGGTTAAGTGTCCATGAAGTAGTTATATCACAATTTCTCTATAAATAATTTTATACGCATCACATTTTTTAATCATTCCTCTGAACGGTCATGTTTCCCGGTTGATTCATCTTATTAGTGATGATGACATGTAGGAGTCTTGTTATGTTAGTTTATTCACTGTGAAATATCGGATTTCATTAGCAACGTTCATCATCCATAGAATAAATATCCAGACTGGACAGGTGCAGATACTAAGTGTGACAATACTGCACTTTTACAATATAGCCAAATGATAATTATGGAATATCGTTATGGGTTTACTTTAAAGCACCACTGTCACTCTATTTATTAGGCTGGGCAAGCTATGTTCTGTGAACAACCAACTCTTAAAATGTCATTTAAACATTGGCATATCAGCCCTTTAGTGTAGGTATGCTGTAGGAGATGTTGCTATAAATTTATAACATTAGAAGGATCTACCCTCGGCCCCTTCCTATTTCTTATCTACATGCTGCCGCTCGGTGACATGATCCGAAAACACAACGTCAAATTCCTCATGTACGCTGATCATACCCAGCTCTACCTCACAACCACCTCCCTCGACCCCTCCACTTTCTCTGATTTGTCACACCGCTTGTCCGACATCCAGTTCTGGATGAGCAAAAATTTCCTCCAACTAAATATTGGGAAGACCAAAACCATTGTCTTTGGTCCCTGCCGCAAACTCCGTTCCCTAACCACCGACTCCATCCCCCTCCCTGGCCACTGTCTGAGGCTGAACCAGAACGTTCGCAACCTTGGCGTCCTATTTGACCCTGAAATGAGCTTCCGACCACATATCTGTTCCATCAGCAAAACCGCCTACTTCCACCTCCATAACATCGCCTGTCTCCGCCCCGACTCAGATCATCTGCTGCTGAAACCCTCATCCGTGCCTTCGCTACCTCCAGACTTGACTATTCCAATGCTCTCCTGGCCGGCCTCCCATCTTCCACCCTCCATAAACTTGAGCTCATTCAAAACTCTGCTGCCTGTATCTAAGTCGCACCAAATTCCATTCACCCATCACCCCTGTGCTCGCTGACCTACATTGGCTCCCATTCCGGAAAAGCCTCGATTTTAAATCTCATCCTTGTTTCCAATCCCTCCATGGCCTCGCCCCTCCTGAACTCTGAAACCTCCTCCAGTCCTACAGCCCTCCGAGATCTCTGCCCTTCTTCAATTCTTGCCTCTTGCGCAACCCTGATTTTAATCGCTCCACCACTGGCAGCCATGCCTTCAGCTACCTAGGCCCTAAGCTCTGAAATTCTCTTTCTAAACCTCTCTGCCTCTCTACTCCTCTCCTCCTTTAAGATGCTCCTTAAACCCTTCCTCTTTGACCAAGCTTTTGGTCACCTGTCCTAATATCTCCTTATGTGGCTCAGTGTCAAATTTTGATTGATAACGCTCCTGTGAAGCGCCTTGGGACGTTTTACTACGTTAAAGGCGCTATATAAATGCAAGTTGTTGTTGTAGTTCATTTTCTAAAGTCTTTTTTAATTAAAAAGTTCAAATTTACAGCAGTTCATGTGATCAAACAGGCCATGAGCTCACTGAATATGTCCTTAAGCAACCCTCTGTTTAGATATACTTGAAAAAGACTTTACCAATTCATAATGTGCCTTTAAGATCATAGATTTGTATCTGTACTTCTCTCGCGTAGCTTTACTGCACAAATAGATTGACTGTCCATGTAACAGATTTGTGCACTGTCATACACATTCTGCATAGTTGTAAATCTGGTTCAATCAACAGAGTACAGAGAAATCAATTGGATCCAAAGGCTGAACCCAGTCACAAAACAACATTCGCTGTGACTGGAATCACTCACATGGACAACATTATCTGATTCTCCTTTGCAATCCCACTTGAAATTGGGTGGGATAATGGCGGAGAATGGTGGAAAATTTGGTTGGTGATATGTGCCACCATCGCACTGCCCAACCTGCATTTCTCACTCCCTGCTGGAACCACCACTGGCCGCTCCTTCCCCAGCGGGAGCAGTGGGACAAGGCCCAAACCTCCAGCAGACGATCCTTGCACCTGTCCATGTTACCGCCACTTCCCAAGGCCACGGTCGGGAAGGCAGATCTCAGGAAGCAGCGGTAACGGCCTTCGCATTCCCCCAGTAGATGGAGCGGACCTTGTAGCAGCCTCCTCTCTATTCATTCTGGCCCCCACTTACTTTCCTTTGTAGACCTCTGTCTCTACCCAGGCCTGCAAGGCAGCTGTGGTGCAGATCTTCAAAACGCATCTGTCCCTTTAACTTCCCGACTGCCTCTTCTGGTGTTGCGGCGTCATCAAGATTTTGCAAGCAATGGCGGGTTCCCTCTTGGGGGTGGGATTCCTGCTGGAAGTCTGTCATGCATCTATGATCACCCCCAACCTATGAAACTGGGTAAAGGGTTTCTGTGGTAATTTCAGAGGGGCGGACAGAAGTCCCATCCCTCACCGCCCCCCACCCCTACCACCCCCCCCCCAACTCCACCCTGAGAACACCATGCTGGGGGGAGAATTCCGGCACATAAGTTGAGTCTTTTGGACTAAAAGGCGAATATAGACCCAAGTCTTGAACAACTGATCGTTAATTCCAGACACCACAGGAGCATAGTGAAGTAGCAGGCCAATGCAGTGCCAGTCTTAAACAAAGCTAACTGATAAATCAGAGGCAAGACCCGTGCTCAGAAGGATATAGATTAAATGAGTAAATCCCACAGGAGTTTATGTGGGGGACGATTTAAACTAATTTGGCAGGGAGGTGGGCACCAGGAGGAAACAGTTGAGAGAAGAAACAAGGTGCACAGAGGACTGGGAGGGACAAGTAGCACGCACTAAAGTAAAGAACAGTTCAGAAATGCGAGGGATCAGGCAGGGGGAAAATGCGAGGCAGTCTAAGATGAGTTTGGAGTGTATGTGTGTAAGTGCACGTAGCGTGGTAAATAAGGTTGGTGAGCTGCAGGCTCAAGTCGCCAAATGGGACTATGATATAGTGGCAATAATAGAGACCTGGCTCAAAGAAGGGGAGGATTAAGTACTTAATATTCCTGGCTACAGGGTATTCAGGAAAGATAGGGAAGGGAAGAAAGGAGTGGGGGTGGCAGTATTGATCAAAGAAACTATTACAGCACTGGAAAGGGATGATGTAGTTGAGGGGGTCAAAGGCAGAATCTATTTGGTTAGAATTAAGGAACAATAGAGGAGCTATTACGCTACTGGGTGTATACTATAGGCCACCAAATAGTGGGACAGAGATAGAGGAGCAAATTTGCAGGCAAATTACAAAAAGATGCAAGAACTATAGAGTAGTGATAATGGGGAGCTTCAATTATCCCAATATAGACTGGGACTGTAACAGCCCAAAAGGCAAAGAGGGAGAGGAATTCCTGAAATGTGTACAAGAGAACTTTCTGGAACAGTGTGCTTCCAGCCCAACCAGGAAAGAAACACTGCTGGATCTAGTTCTGGGAAATGAAGTGGGGCAGGTGGAGTATGATTCACTGGGGAAGCATTTGGGAACAGTGATCATAATACCATTAGGTTTAGAATAGTTATGGAAAAGGACAAAGAACAATCAAATGTGAAAATACTAAACTGGAGGAGGGCTAATTTCAGTGAGTTAAAAAGGGATTTGCCTTGGTAGACTGGAATCAAAAATTGATAGGCAAAACAGTAATTGAACAATGGGAGGCCTTCAAGGAGGAGTTGGTTCAGATAAAGAGTAGACACATTCCTACAGGGGGAAAGGAAGGGCATCCAAAGCTCGAGCTTCCTGGATGACTAAAGATATAGAGATTAAAATGAAACAGAAAAAGAAGGCTTATGACAAATGCAAGGTTCATAATAGTGTAGCGAACCAGGCTGAATATAGAAAGCACAGAGGAGTTCTAAAAAAGAGAATAAGAGGGGCAAAGAGAGAGAATGAGAATAGATTAGCGGCTAACATAAAAGGGAATCCAAAAGTCTTCTATAAACATATAAATAGTAAAAGGGTTGCCAAAGGAAGCATGGGACCAATTAGGGACAAAAAAGATCTTCTTGGGGAGGCAGAGGGCATGGCTGAGATACTAAATGAATACTTTGCATCTGTCGTCACTAGAGAAGAGGATGCTGCCATTGTGGCAGTAAAGAAGGAAGTAACTGCAATATTGAATAGGATAAAAATAGATAAGGAGGAGGTACTTAAAGGATTGGCAGTACTCAAAGTAGAAAAGTCACCCGGTCCAGATGGGATGCATCCTAGATTACTGAGGGAAGTAAGGGTGGAAATAGCGGAGGCTCTGGCCACAATTTTCCAATCCTCTGGACTGGAGGATTGCAAATGTTACACCCCCATTCAAGAAAGGGGAGAGGGTTAAACCCGCAAATACAGGCCAGTCAGCCTAACGTCGGTGGTGGGGAAATTTTTAGAGATAATAATCTGGGAAAAAATTAATCAGCACTTGGAAAAGTATGGGCTAATAAATGAAAGTCAGCACGGATTTATTAAAGGAAAATCATGTTTGACTAACTTGATTGAGTTCTTTGAAGAAGTAACGGAGAGGGTCGATGAGGGTAGTGTGGTTGATGTTGTATATATGGACTTTCAAAAGGCATTTGATAAAGTACAACATAATAGACTTGTTAGCAAAATTAAAGTCCATGGGATTAAAGGGACAGTGGTAGAATGGATACAAAATTGGCTAAGGGACAGAAAACAGAGAGTAGTGGTGAACGTTTGTTTTTCAGACTGTGATGTTCCCCAGGGGTCAGTATTAGGACCACTACTCTTTTTGATATATATTAATGACCTGGACTTGGGTATAGAGGGTATAATTTCTAAGATTGCAGATGACACAAAACTCAAAAATGTAGTAAACAATGTGGAGGATAGCAACAGACTTCAGGAGGACATTGTCAGACTGGTGAACTGGGCAGACACATGACAGATGAAATTTAATGCAGACAAGTATGAAGTGATACATTTTGGTAGGATGATTAAGGAGAGGCAATATAAACTAAATGGTACAATTTTAAAGGGGGTGCAGGAACAGAGAGACCTGGGGTTGCACATACACAAATCTTTGAAGGTGGCAGGTCAAGTTGAGAAGGCTGTTAAAAAAGCATATGGGATCCTGGGCTTTACTAACAGAGACATAGAGTACAAAAGCAAGGAAGTTATGCTAAACCTTTATAAAACACTGGTTAGGCCTCAGCTGAAGTAGTGTGTTCAATTCTGGGCACAACACTTTAGGAAGGATGTCAAGACCTTAACGAAGGTGTAGAAGAGATTTATTAGAATGGTACCAGGGATGAGGGACTTCAGTTATGTGGAGAGACTGGAGAAGCTGTAGTTGTTCTCCTTAGAACAGAGAAGGTTAAGTGGAGATTTGATAGAGGTGTTCAAAATCATGAATGGTTTTGACAGAGTAAATAAGGAGATACAGTTTCCAGTGGCAGAAGGATTGGTAACCAGAGGACACAGATTTAAGGTGATCAGCAAAAGGGCCAGAGGTGACATGAGGAAACATTTTTTTACGCAGCGAGTTGTAATGATCTGGAATGCACTGCCTGAAAGTGTGGTGGAAGCAGATTCAATAGTAACTTTCAAAAGGGAATTAGATAAATACTTGTAGGGAAAAAATTTACAGGGCTACAGGGAAAGAGCAGGAGAATGGGACTAATTGGACAGCTCTTTCGAAGACCCAGCACAGGCACGATGAGCTGAATGGCCTTCTCCTATACGTACCTACTATGATACTATGATAGGAGTGCCAACTTCTGTCTAATAGCATGGGGGAAGATTTGCTTCGAATGGGTTCTTTTTAGATGGGTTTACAATTTCATTATACATATTGCACAGAGGAAATCTTCTCCCCATGAGTCAAAGCTGGGAACAAGTAGCTGACCATTGCAATGAAAATGTCACCAGGTAGGTTACTCTAGTTGTGCAGCTTAAACCTTCATTATAGATTTTTCTGAATACACATTCTTAATTGGAGCACACTACTCGTCCTGGAATAGTTCCAGAAGGTCTGCATAACATGCTTTATGTTGTGATGTGGAGATGCCGGTGATGGACTGGGGTTGACAATTGTAAACAATTTTACAACACCAAGTTATAGTCCAGCAATTTTATTTTAAATTCACAAGCTTTCGGAGGCTTCCTCCTTCGTCAGGTGAAGCCTCCTTCACATCGTTTTCACATCGTTCACCTGACGAAGGAGGAAGCCTCCGAAAGCTTGTGAATTTAAAATAAAATTGCTGGACTATAACTTGGTGTTGTAAAATTGTTTACAATGCTTTATGTTAACAGTCATGAGGCTAACTATAACTCATCTGTGGAAGAAAAAAACCCATACAGCACAGACCTCTCGATTATTATTCCCACAACAGCCATATAATATAGGAAATAGAACAATATCAGAGCTGTTAAAATTGTCGGAAATGTGTAATTTGCATAAAAGGGCCATGTACTTAACAGGATTTTATTAGACTTTTTTCTCAGCTACTGAAAATAACCATTTCAAAAAAGTTTGTAACCAAAGGAAAACAAGTAGTCAAGGATAAATGATGTGGGCTGTAAGATTAAATCAATATTTAAAAGTTTTATTTGATTTATCATGGGGGAGGAGAGGCAGGGAGAAACTGCAGAACTTTCCTTAGGAGATTAAATGGCGGAATGCATGATAAAGTGGATTGTGTACAGCCTGTGGAAGGAGTGATTTGATGAGCCTTCTCTCATTCCTCGCTTCATTGTACTTGTGATAAACTGAGGACACCAGACGTTTGCCAGTGAATTACAAGACACAGACCCCAATTAAGTTCAGGTCAAGTTATAAACCATGAGAGCAATATTCAGATGGTTTATGTTTGAACACTTGAGCCCAGATACCGGAATAGTCTGCATTGTCTGAGGCTGCTGTTTCTGCCACTTTTGGGTTGCGGTTTTAGATGCCCATCGACATGAACGTGGCACCATAACTCCAGAGTCAGGTCCTGATCTGACTCCAGAATGCCCTACAGATTTAGGCATGGCACCATGTGGAGTGTGGTGTGAAGCTGGGTTTAAAAAGTGCTCAGCTTGTCTGTTGGATATCCTGGTTAGTATTGAGTCCTTGAAATGTCATATATGAGAAAGTACACACTCCTCTCTGTGCATGCATCCTCCATGAAGCCCCTTGGGATGTTTCTCTACATTAAAAGCGCTACATAAATGTAAGTTGATATTGTTGAACGCATGCACAGGATTTTTCCAGTCAGGATAAGTTTGCAACAATATGAACTTACATTTATATAGCACCTTTAAGATAATATGGTACTGACTGCATTTACCACTCTTTAGCTAATGGTCTCACAATAACTGCTGCCCAAAATTCACACAGTTTTCCAATATTGTTGATAATTGGAAGTGAATAGTGGATATTTTGTATAAAATAATATCTTAAATGACACTGTAGAAAATGGTAAGTTGCTTATAATTGTGCCACATGCCATGCATCAGCACTAAAACAGATTATCTGGTCATTATCACATTGCTATTTGTGGGATCTTGCTGTGCGCAAATTGACTGCTGCATTTCCTACATTACAGCAGTGACTACACTTCAAAAAGTCCTGCTGAGGTCCTGAAAGGCGCTATATTAATGCAAGTCTTTCTTTTATAATGTAGCATGACAGTGAATCTCATGGGTCATGTCTTTTGGGCAATGTTTCAGTTTTTTTTCACAAACACATAACTGCCTGTTGCATTTTTAATTAACAATTATCACAAACATAAATTCTAGGTTTTCCACTGACCTGGTTTTATGTCACACGTTAGCTGAACTCCCAAAGCCGCTGCTCCTAGCTCTGTTGCTGAATAGCCGAGGTCAGGAATCTCCCCAATGAACTGAGCTGCTCTGTCAGGCATGTGGACCAGGCTGGGTTGTCCAAGAATCTCTGCTCCTAATCCAACAGGAGCAGGAGGGCAGTGCTCTCCGGCACAGTGAGCTCGGGGTTTGGGCTTCAGGCGGATCCTGAGGGGCAACCTGCACTCGATGCCTTTGCATTCTTTCGTGTCGTTAGTGTTGGGTTGTCTCCCCGCGCAGTCGCCCCCCGGGCAAAGAGCCCTGGTGTCAGGAGCTGGGACCCTCGCGTTCTCCTTCCTTCTCACGGCGTGTAGGATGGTGTTGGGATCAGCGGTGGATCTCGAACCTGCCCCGCCGCCACCGGTTCTCTGATAACCCCTAAAGGCCAAGCTCGCCCTGTCCTGGATGTTGCCCGAGTTCCCCCGGGACGATCTGAACGATCTGCCCTGGCAGTGAGGTCCAATGCACGGCCGGCTCCCCTCACCGCTGGTCGCTGTGTAGCAATAAACACCCCGGCAGATTTCAGGAGTGGCGCCAGCACTTGGTCCCAAACCGAACCACGTTAGTTGGAGTAGGAGTGGGAGCTGCACTGGCAATGCTGAAACCCTCATGCTTTGTCTTGGCAAACACTTTTATTGTCTGGGGAAACATGAGAGAAACTAATGTAATTTCCAAAATAAACAACCAGGTTTAATAATAACCCACACTTTTATCAATATTGTGTGGAATTGGGCATCTCTCCACTTACACAACTGACCTGCAAATCTACTTCTCAGATTAAGAATGAGAACCCTCGGTATTCTTACCTCAAGGAGTGGATGTGGTTGTCAGCTTCCGAGCAAAGGTTGTAAACCAAGTTTCTCTCCCAGTGTTTACTCAATTCCCGCGCCCACCCAGCCCCCTCTGAAGCCTGCGAGTGAATGTTAAATGTGGCATTCCACAAACTAATGAGTACTCTTTAACCCTTTAACTGCCACAATACATCACTTGCAGGTATTCCTTTTCTCAAGTTTCAAATTAAAACACGATTGTATTGTTGCATTGATCACAATTTACTGGGAGTACCACTGATCCAAACATGCAAGACAGGGCAGTAAAATAGTTAGACTAAAATAAAAAGTGAATTTCCAGACTGTGGGAAGGAAGTGCTCTTTGAGGAGAAGTTAATTTGTTGAACAGTTTGAACAATCAATCTAGGGTTACTTCAGACAGAAAGTAACTGGACACAGTTTTAGTCAGCCTACCCGATAACAAATCCTACAGCCCCACTTAACACAAATAAATTAATCCGGTTTCAGATCCTTTAAACACTCATATGTTTTTATTTTCATTGGGAGGGCTTTGCTCATTTTTGATCCAAGTAATTCATATACATTCTACATTTTAGATTATTTAAAAGACTAATGCATCTCCCATGACATTTCTCAGGGTGAATCAGTGAAGTTTGTGAGAAATGGCTAGGATTTTCCTCTCACGTTTTGCCAGTTCTCCACTGTAACATGGCAAGGAGCAGAATGTTGGGCAGGGATCCATCCCGCCAGGCATCTACCCATTTCTTGCTCCATGGCAATCTTCCGGCATCACTTCTGCCAGTTGCTGGAAAATGAGAGGATATAACCAAATCAAGCTGTAATGATGGAGCAACCAGGGGCTTGTGGGGTCCCTGTGTAAAGGTTCGGTTTGGGGCCCTTACATTTTACTAGACAATGATACTAAATACTACCTACTTAATCTGGTGTCAAATCTGCAAGAGCATCTGAGAAGACAAAAGCATTCTCTGGAAGGGCCTCCACCCAAAACATTAATGTGTTTCTTCAAATACTGACCGAGCCACTGCATAAATTCCAGCATTTTTTGGTTTAACTGCAAAGAGTTGAGTACCAACTAGCCTATATGTTTTTAGTCTAATTCGTTTTTAGAGGCATTCCTTAAATGAAGGCCTGTGTGCTACCCAGCAGCATGGGAAGGGAGGGAGGGAAGGAAGGAAGAAAGGGAGGGAGAGAGGGAAGGAAGAAAGGGAGGGAGGGAATGGTGGGAGGTAGGAAAGGAATGGAGGGAGGGAAGGCAGGAGGGGGAAATACTCCAGCAGCTTGGGAGCTATTCCTTACCCTTAACGTTCCTCACACTTGCAAAAAAGATCATCTTATTCCATGTTAGTGATTGTAAATTATGAATCAATGGAGAGGAGGGGGTGGGGGAGCAGTGCACTGATAACTCAGCCCCTGCATCCCTCCAGTATGGAGCCAGGATGTGAGCAGCATGCCCTGCTTGGAATGCATTACATTTACATTTTCAAGATGTGGAGATGCCGGTGATGGACTGGGGTTGACAATTATAAACAATTTTACAACACCAAGTTATAGTCCAACGATTTTATTTGAAATCTACAAGCTTTCGGAGGCTTCCTCCTTCCTCAGGTAAATGTCAGGAACTCCTCGAAGCCTACGCATTTATAAATCACAGAACAATACATGGTGATTACAGATAGTCTTTGCAACTGCCCGTTGCCAAGGCAATCTCAGTGTTCAGACAGAGAGGTGTTACCTACAGAGCCCCCGAATATACAGTCAACAAAAAAAAACAAACAGAAAAAAAAACAGAGAGAGAGAGGCAGAAACATCCGGAAGGCAGAGAAAGCCAGCAAATGACCCGTTATATTAAAAACAGATAGCTTTTGTTCGCTGGTGGGGTTACGTGTAGCGTGACATGAACCCAAGATCCCGGTTGAGGCCGTCCTCATGGGTGCGGAACTTGGCTATCAATTTCTGCTCGACGATTTTGCGTTGTCGTGTGTCTCGAAAGCCGCCTTGGAGTACGCTTACCCGAAGGTCGGTGGCTGAATGTGCCTGACTGCTGAAGTGTTCCCCGACTGGGAGGGAACCCTCCTGTCTGGCGATTGTTGCGCGGTGTCCGTTCATCCGTTGTCGCAGCGTCTGCATGGTCTCGCCAATGTACCATGCTCCGGGGCATCCTTTCCTGCAACGTATGAGGTACATTTTCAACACAGATTGATGGTGGTTTTTACTTGTAGGTGAGTCTGTCGGCAGAGGCGAAGAGTTGCTGGAGGGTGAGGCCATCCTCAGGAATGCAACTGGTGCTGCCGCTGATCAGAAGCCGTGGATCCGCTCAGGGCCTCTGACTGGCTCAGGGTCCGTGCAACTACACTGGGAGGCAGGAGAGAGAGTTGGAATAAAGGGAACATTCTCTGATTGGCAGGAGATGACAAGTGGTGTTCCCCAGGGACCTAAGCTGCGGTTTCAGCTTTTCACCATATAGATTAATGACTTGAATGAAGGAAAAGAGAGTTGTATATTCAAGTTTGCAGATGACACTAAGTTAGGAGGAACAGTAAGCTGTGTAGATGGGCGTAGGAAGTTACAAAGGGACACAGACAGACTAAGTGAGTGGGCAGATGGAGTTTAATGTAGGGAAGTGTGGGGTCATCCACTTTGGATCTGAGAAAGACAAATCGGAATATTTTGTTAATGGCGAGAAACTATGAGCTGTGGAGGAGCAAAAGGATTCAGGTGTCAATGTACACATCACTAAAACCCAGTGCACAGGTACAAAAAGTAATCAAAAAGGCTAATGGAATGTTGGTCTTTATCTCAAGGAGGCTGGACTACAAAAATGAGGAAGTTATGCTTCATTTGTACAGAGCCTTGGTCAGACCCCATCAGGAGTCCTGCATTCATTTTTGGGCAGTGAACCTCAGGAAAGATATATTAGCCTTGGAAGAGGTACAGTGCAGATTCACCAGAACGATACCAGGTATTAAAGGGTTGAATTATAAGGACAGGTTGCATAAACTTGGATTGTATTCCCTTCAGTTTATATGGTTGAAAGGGTGATCTAATCTAGGTGTTTAAAATGATAAAAGGATTTGAGAAAAGGGTAGAGTTGAGGTACAGATCAGCCATGATCTAATTGAATTGCGGAACAGGCTGAAGGGGCTGAATGGCCTACTCCTGTTCCTATCTTCCTATGGTTATATGGCCCTAATGCCAACCATGGGAGTAACGTCATACATAATGTTTTCTGTCATTACCACTATAATCAGTGATAGATGTCAGGAACACCCGTGCGACAAATATGAAACAGTCCTGTCTGACAGACCAGGGTTTTCTATTCTTTGCCCCGGGTGCATTACAAAAAGTTTTACTTAGATAGTAAGGCCAGTGAAGAAGCTCTCAAAGGCATATGGATTTGGGACGGCCCCAGCCTTCCCACTGTGGCAGGCTCCCCAGCGCAGAGGGAAGTAACACTTGCCAAAAAGACTTCAATTAGGCTGATCCAGAGAAATTCTCCAGAGTAGGCAGCCGATTCTGGGCTGGTGAAACTACCACTCTGCCAGATTTACGACTGCATTGCTGCTGAACAGAAAATATTCAGCCTGTTTGAGAGAGCGAGGAGTAAGTGGATAACGGTAAAGTGTTTTTTGACTAATTGCTGGGAAATTTTATCCAAAGTGAATAATAGTAAAGTGCTTTATCATTGGCTCAAATTTCCTAAGAACCAATCAGATTTCTTTGTGCTGTGAACACATTTAAAATGTGACATGCCCAATAAGGGAGGGGCTCCAGCCAGGGCCACAGGCCAGCTTTTGGATTGAAGATGGAGCTAGGGATCGGAGCAGGGCCAGCGGCTGGCATCAGGAAGTGAAAGCAGGTGGCATAGCACCATCCACTTTCAAGAGCACTGAACGGTAAGTATATAAATCTTACAGCTTTAAATCAGTTACTCAAACAATTCCTATGTGCACTATTTTAACAAAGTCATTACCCATTTCACATAAACAACTTTATTGCAATAGCACACCCATGAATTTTACACAAGTGTATTAACTAGTGCACTAAAAATTGTACTCAGGGAATTTCACACTCCATGACATGGAACAACACACTGATTGATTTATTGGAGTTGGAAAATCTGGAATGAGATGGAACTGTGGAAGTTTGAGGGGTGTGCAAAATTACTGGTGTGTAATATATTAATCAAATATTCTATGATTGACATGATATCAATCTGTCCACAATATCCAAATGGACCAGTGTGCTTATGTGCCCCTAATGTTTCATCTCCTCCCTTAAAAGAGCAAAGAGAACCCAGTGGTCTACCAGACACCCCCAAAAATTGCCATTCAACTAAACAACAACCACTACCTGAAACAGGCACCAGCGCAGATGCACACTTTCCAGAAGCTAGCCATTGTGATTGTCAGGAAGAAGCACAATTTGAGACACCAAACACTGGTCAGGAAGGAGTAGCAGTGTTGAGGATTGATGAGAAACCAGGGTACATGATGGAGTGCCTCTCCTGAGCTGTATGGGAATACAAACCTTAGCTTTCTAATGGAAGTTGTGACATCAGCAGCACCATATTGCAGAGTGAATTGCCCTCACACATACTATGTTGGAAGTGAAGAAACTTGATATTCCATTCCGCCCTCCCACACGACTGATATCATGTAGTAACAGTTATCTGCACTGTAGTATGGCATTGAACAAGTAGCAACGGCAATATCATTTATAGTGGAAACCAGTTACGCAGGCCAAAGGCATGGTAGGAGTATCTATCATGAATACTTCCACCAGTGCAATGGGAGGCTTAGGGGTCTATACCTCAAAACAACATGAAAACATTGTTGTCTTCAGTGTGCTTGGACAACAGTTACATGCAACCATGAGGGTGAGAGTCTGATAGCTCATATTATTGTAGACTCACACAGATGGGCACAGTAAGGGGATATCCGGTAGCAATGGAATAAAGGAGCAATAAAGGAGCAGCCAGTTAGTACTAATGTCAACAGCAGTTCTGTTCTGCTGCACGAATGACAGGAATGCACAAGCGACAGCAAGTACTGCCTCTCAAAACAATGAGCCTACAGTCACAGTAAAGGAGAAACCCTGCTACTGATGTAGGTCCATCAGAATCAAAGATTGATTGAAGCTCATCAGTTGGCTACATTGCCATCCACCAATGCTACTCGCTCAGCTAGAGAAACAATTAGAATCAGGGTGCATGGACAGTCAAGAAGAAGTTCATGACGTACAAGAGACAAACATTAAACATGTACACCATTAGCATTGCCCAAGTCTGAAAGTCTTCATACACCACTCCATTTCTCCCATCCACCTTATCAGCCACTTCCTCAAAGAAGGCTTGTCAAGCACAGTCTTCCTTTATCAAATCCATTTACGCCGTTTCTCTAGGGGTTTTGCAAATCTCCCATCCAAGTTACAGCAGGAGATCAGGACAACCCCTACAGAAATTAAAGGCCTACTTTCCTGCTTAGATGACATAATGTAAGGGAACCAATCTAACGTGAAGAAGTGTATTTGGAGTCCAGGCCTGGGACTTGGCTTGGACCCATGAAGATTTGCCGGGAAGAATTTTTTCTCCCCTTTATAAACATAAGGATGACATAGCATGATGCTTTCAACCAGCAGACTAATTTGTCTCTTCTCACTGGGCCTGCCAATGAAATACAATGCTAGCGCCAAGAAAACTCCTGACTGCGGAGTGCCCTGGCCATGTCTCCTCTGATATGGATGTCCTTATTTGGGGCAGAAGGAGGTTCCACCCCAAACAAGGCTCCATGAAAACTGACAGGGAAGGCCAGGACCCAGCATATCGGGGTCTCGGCCTAATTTCCAGCCCCTTGCACAGCACTACTGCTGGTCATATGGCAGGAGTGCTCCACAAGCCCAAAGGTACTGGGAAGTGCTGGGGAGAGGACAAACTCTTACTTCAATCGGCTCCTCCTTGTGGGCACCTATGGTTAAAAAGAAAATGTATTTTACAACGCTGCCAGAAGATAAGCTGACATGGCAAAATATCGAGTTGTATGTTGCTGTGGTGCAGGGTATAGCTATGTGTCAGGAAATCAATGAATGAGTGAGTAGGAGAAGAAAGAATAAAAAGATGGTATTAGTAGATGAAACTACGGCAAACTTGCTTTAAAAGAACATTCTTGCCCAAAGTGCGCCAGGCTAGTTGAGCAGATGTGCCTATTTTATATGGTGAGAGGCACACTGGGGGTGTAGCCTCGCTTTAAGTCTGCAAGTCTTCAGCCTGGGACTGGTATTCTGCCCCAAAAATCACACCTCGCAAAATTCAGCATGATGGAAACGGGATGTGCAAGATTGGGTGCCTGTTTTGCTGACCTGCATCCGTCACCAGTGGAGTCTCATTACATTGGTGCAATGAGACTATAAAATGCAGCCAGCTTGAATTCTTGGTATGAAAGTTTTACTTTTTTTCAGTTCTTAGTTTAACCCTGTGTATGCTAAAAAAAAACAATGATGCCGATTTGTCAAAAAAAATGGTTTGGTTCAATCAATAACTAGAGAACAATTGAGGTTTTGTAGTAGTTGCATTTCACGCCAATAAAGTTATGGGGGGGTCATTTTAATCTAACCCACCCGGCGGGGAGCTGACAGGATCGAATCAGCCACCTGCCCGATAAAGTCAACTGAAGGTAAATTCGGGCAGGTTGTTCAACGGACAACCAATCCGATCCCACTAGGTTCCTTCCGGGTAGGTTAGGTTAAAATTACCTCCATGGTGTAAGGCCAGTGTCAGGGTCTGACTTCAGAGTGAGCCACCCACCTCCATATTAAATTATGTTTTGGAAGATTTGCATACAGACACTTTAGTGAAGCCATTGTATGTGGGAGAGTACATCTCATTGCTCTTTGGCTCATTGCCCTAGCTGGACATAGATAGATAGAAGCAATATATTGCAGCGTTTTTATACATGGAGGCCTTGAAATTCTACTGGGCTACCACCAATCTCCTGCCATACCTTCGGCAGGAAACTCCGGAGAAACAAGGTAACTATGCTGGGGGCACTATTGTCTGCCTATCACCCCGTTTTTCAGTGTGAAACAAAAATTTTCGATTGGGCCTTAAAATAATAGTTCATAGCTTAAGTGCAAAAAAGAGCAGATTTAGCTATCAATATTTTGCAATTGCATGAATATTAGGGGGTAGAAATTGGCACGCATTGCACACATTTTTCAAGCATAAAACAAGGCCAAAGCACATTAATTTAGTAGTGGGACATGCTGCACCCAATATGCACAGGTGTTGATCCCACTGCTAAATTCAAGGGGGCATTTTCCATGCATCCCAAGTGGGATTAGGCGTTAGCCCCTTAAATATGTAAATGAGGGGCCTAACGTCCGTTGAAAGAACCCACTGCAAAATTTATTCCCTATGAGCGGGGCAGGGTTCTTCAGCGGTCCCCGTGGCCACCAACTAAAGGTAAGCTTAAAAAATAATTTTTTAAAAAAACATTCTGTGGAGCCAGGAGGAGCAGGACTGTCTCATAGAATCATAGAATCATAGAAGTAACAACATGGAAACAGGCCCTTCGGCCCAACATGTCCATGTCGCCCAGTTTATACCACTAAGCTAGTCCCAATTTCCTGCACTTGGCCCATATCCCTCCATACCCATCTTACCCATGTAACTGTCCAAATGCTTTTTAAAAGACAAAATTGTACCCGCCTCTAATACTGCCTCTGGCAGCTCGTTCCAGACACTCACCACCCTTTGAGTGAAAAAATTGCCCCTCTGGACCCTTTTGTATCTCTCCCCTCTCACCTTAAATCTATGCCCCCTCGTTATAGACTCCCCTACCTTTGGGAAAAGATTTTGACTATCGACCTTATCTATGCCCCTCATTATTTTATAGACTTCTATAAGATCACCCCTTAACCTCCTACTCTCCAGGGAAAAAAGTCCCAGTCTGTCTAACCTCTCCCGATAAGTCAAACCATCAAGTCCCGGTAGCATCCTAGTAAATCTTTTCTGCACTCTTTCTAGTTTAATAATATCCTTTCTATAATAGGGTGACCAGAACTGTACACAGTACTCCAAGTGTGGCCTCACCAATGCCCTGTACAACTTCAACAAGACATCCCAACTCCTGCATTCAATGTTCTGACCAATGAAACCAAGCATGCCGAATGCCTTCTTCACCACCCTATCCACCAATGACTCCACTTTCAAGGAGCTATGAACCTGTACTCCTAGATCTCTTTGTTCTATAACTCTCCCCAACGGAGTAGGTCCTGGCCCGATTCGATCTACCAAAATGCATCACCTCACATTTATCTAAATTAAACTCCATCTGCCATTCATCAGCCCACTGGCCCAATTTATCAAGATCCCGTTGCAATCCTAGATAACCTTCTTCACTGTCCACAATGCCACCAATCTTGGTGTCATCTGCAAACTTACTAACCATGCCTCCTAAATTCTCATCCAAATCATTAATATAAATAACAAATAACAGCGGACCCAGCACCGATCCCTGAGGCACACCGCTGGACACAGGCCTCCAGTTTGAAAAACAACCCTCTACAACCACCCTCTGTCTTCTGTCGTCAAGCCAATTTTGTATCCAATTGGCTACCTCACCTTGGATCCCATGAGATTTAACCTTATGTAACAACCTACCATGCGGTACCTTGTCAAAGGCTTTGCTGAAGTCCATGTAGACCACATCTACTGCACAGCCCTCATCTATCTTCTTGGTTACCCCTTCAAAAAACTCAATCAAATTCGTGAGACATGATTTTCCTCTCACAAAACCATGCTGACTGTTCCTAATTAGTCCCTGCCTCTCCAAATGCCTGTAGATCCTGTCTCTCAGAATACCCCCTAACAACTTACCCACTACAGATGTCAGGCTCACCGGTCTGTAGTTCCCAGGCTTTTCCCTGCCGCCCTTCTTAAACAAAGGCACAACATTTGCTACCCTCCAATCTTCAGGCACCTCACCTGTAGCGGTGGATGATTCAAATATCTCTGCTAGGGGACCCGCAATTTCCTCCCTAAACTCCCATAATGTCCTGGGATACATTTCATCAGGTCCCGGAGATTTATCTACTGTTCTCCCCTGACTCCACAATCCTGCCGATCACTCCCGTTGCCCGATTCGACCGCGCCCCAGAATTTACCTGAAGGCTGCTGCCGGCGGTTCAAAATTAATTTCTCTCATGGGATGAGCTACCTGTGGAAGCGCGACAGGCACCGGCAGCTGGCCCCAAAGATGTAGGTGAGGGCCAAGGTCCAATTTCGGGATGACCTTGTGCCTCTCTGTTCGGGCACATGCAGCCAAAAACAGGCCCAGACTAATTTCTACCCCTAGTTCAGTGGTTTTCCATCTTTAGCGGCACTATGCAAATCGGGGTGCTAACGCCAATTGTCGGGCCCTGATGCAAGATTCGAGTACAGTTGGACTGGAGCTTGTGCCGTGCAAGCTTCAGCCTATTTGTACCAGATCTTGAGTGGACTAGCCAGCAGTCATTAAAGGGACTGATGGAGGCCGCTCAGGAAATGGCCACAAAAGCTTTTATAAGTTATATTTCTGTGGAGCCAGGAAGAGCAAGAGTGCTCCTTCTCGATTCCACAAAAAATACTGCGGGCCACTGCCAGTCGAGGCTCAACCCACTCCACTTTGCCTCCTTCCCTCAGGAACTATTTGTGGGACCGCTTGGTATTGTAGCCGACTGGAAATCGTCAGGCCCCGACTTGCGAGCTGCATCGGTACATCCGGTTGGCACTCACAGCTCGACGGTTTCATTCAAACAAAGGCCCGAGGCCGAATTTGGCTCTGGTTTCAGGACGACACAGACCGGCGCAAGTCCAGTTTCTCCCCCGACATTTCCAGGGAACTGGCAGCACAGGAACCATCATGTTCCATGAGTATGTCAATCCCCACGGTGTGCGGATATTACACAGTGTGCTGAGAGTTCGGTAAGTGTGGGAGTTGAAGGGTTAATCTCTTTAAATCTAGTGCATATTGCTTCAACTGTTTAAGGTCAATTTAAAAGTTTAAATTTCTAAGTTTCTGTCAGGCTTCAGCAGAGAGCTGCTGTAGCAAGTTAATTGGTTAGCTAGATTCAATTGGTACCTGAAGGTGGGGCAGGCCTGACTCATCTGAGTCTCAACTGTAGAAATACAGGGGCCTGTCAGTACGGACTACACGGTGTGTGGATATTACACAGTGTGCTGAGAGTTTGGTAAGTGTGGGAGTTTGGTGAAGTGGGGGAAGGAGGTGCTGCTTTGCCTTGCTTTTCCAAACTTTTCCTGCAGAGCGGTAGTGGACCTGAGAGTAGAAGACTGAGATTGTGGAATAAAAGCAGCAGCAGACCTGCACCAAGAGACAACTACTGTGCGACATCACAGGGACTCAACTCCTGGACCTGAGATAAATAAGAAGCAAAAAGTAATCCAAGTGGGACGTCACCAAGGAAGAGGTAAGTGATTGGCTGGTGAGTATTTTCCTGCTGAATTTGTCTAAGGTTAGAGTTTGTGGATTCTCGGGTCTCTGTTGTGTAGTGGGGGACTGCTGTTCAGCAAGGGCCCTTGAGTATACCTTTTTAATTGAAGTGAAATTGGTGGGATTCATTTAATTTGAATTAATTAGTTAAAGGGTAAGTCATGTCAGGACAGCCCAGCCCCGTGTTATGCTCTTCCTGCTCTATGTGGGAAATCAGGGACCTTTCCAATGTCCCTGACGACCATGTGTGCGGGAAATGCATCCAGCTGCAGCTACTGACAAACCGCATTGCGGCACTGGAGCTGCGGATGGATTCATTAAGGAGCATTCGCGATGCTGAGAACGTCGTGGATAGCACGTTTAGTGAGATGGTCACACTGCAGGTAAAGGTTGTACAGGCAGGAAGTAATTGGGTGACCACCAGGCAGAGTAAGAAGAGCAGGCAGGCAGTGCAGGGGTCCCCTGTGGCCGTCCCCCTCTCAAACAAATATACTGCTTTGGATATTGTTGAGGGGGATGACTTATCAGGGGAAGGCAGCAGCAGCCAACTTCCTGGCACCAGGGGTAGCTCTGCTGCACAGGCTGGGAGGAAAGAGTGGAAGAGCTATCGTGGTAGGGGATTCTATCGTAAGGGGAACAGACAGGCGTTTCTGTGGCCGTAAACGTGACTCCAGGATGGTTTGTTGCCTCCCTGGTGCCAGGGTCATGGATGTCACTGAGCGGCTTCAGGGCATTCTCAAGGGGGAGGGTGAGCAGGCAGAGGTCGTGGTCCACATTGGGACCAACGACATAGGTAGGAAGGGAGATGAGGTCCTGCATCAAGAATTTAGGGAGCTAGGTAGCAGATTAAAGAGCAGGACCTCAAAGGTTGTAATCTCTGGATTACTCCCAGTGCCACGGGCTAGTGAGTATAGAAATAGGAGGATAGAACAGATGAATGCGTGGCTAAAGAGTTGGTGCAGGAGGGAGGGTTTCAGTTTCCTGGATCACTGGGCCTGCTTCTGGGGAAGGTGGGACTTGTACAAGTCGGACGGGTTGCATCTGAACCAGAGCGGGACAAATATCCTTGCGGGGAGGTTTGCTAGCACTGTTGGGGGGGGGTTTAAACTAACTTGGCAGGGGGATGGGATACAGAGTGGAGCTACAATAGGGGGTGATGTGCAGCCAAATATAGAGAAAAAACAAGTCAGCTTGGAAGACAGGGCAAATATGTGAGGGCAAGGCTGGATGGCATCTATTTTAATGCAAGGAGTCTTGCGAATAAGGTGGATGAACTGAAGGTGTTGATAAACACATGGGAGTATGATATTGTTGCTGTCACAGAGACATGGTTGAGGGAGGGGCAAGACTGGCAGCTCAATATTCCGGGGTACAGAATCTTCAGGCGAGACAGAGGGGGAGGTATAAGAGGAGGGGGGGTCGCAATATTAATTAAAGAATCAATTACTGCCATAAGGAGGGATGATATATTAGCAGGTTCCTCTAATGAGGCCATATGGGTGGAGCTTAAAAACAAAAAGGGGGCAAGCACTTTGATGGGAGTGTACTATAGGCCCCCAAACAGTCAGGGGGAGATAGAGGAACAGATATGTAGGCAAATCTCAGAAAATTGTGCAAATAATAGGGTAATAATCGTGGGGGATTTCGACTTCCCCAATATTAACTAGGATACTCAGAGTGTAAAAGGCTTGGAGGGTACAAAATTCTTAACGTGCATCCAGGAGAGCTTTTTGAGCCAGCATGTAGAAAGTCCTACAAGAGAGGGGGCGGTACTGGACCTAATTCTAGGGAATGTGGCCGGCCAAGTGGAAGAAGTGCTAGTAGGTGAGCACTTTGGTGACAGTGACCATAATTCGGTGAGATTTAAGGTGGTCATGGAAAAGGACAGGGAGGGGCTGGAAATAAAGGTTCTAAATTGGGGGAAGGCCGATTTTAATAGGATAAGGCAGGATCTGGCCAAAATGGACTGGGATCAGCTGCTTGTAGGAAAATCCGCATCGGAGCAATGGGAGTCTTTCAGAAGGGAGATTGAGACCATACAATGGCAACATGTTCCCGTAAAGGTCAAGGGTGGTTCCAAGAACTCCAGGGAACCTTGGATGTCAGGGGATATACGAGAATGGATTAGGAAAAAAAGGAGGGCTTTTGGCAGATACAAAAGGCTAAAGACAGAGGAAGCCCTAGAGGAGTACAAAAAGTGCAGGGGGATACTTAAAAAAGAAATTAGGAGATCAAGGAGGGGCCATGAAATAACACTGGCGAGCAAAATAAAGGAAAATCCTAAGATGTTTTATAAGTATATTAAGGGTAAGAGGATGACTAGGGAAAAAATAGGGCCCATTAGGGACAAAAATGGCAATCTGTGTGTGGAGCCGGCAGATGTAGGAGGGGTTCTAAATGAATTTTTTGCATCTGTTTTCACTATGGAGAAGGACGATGTAGACATAGAAATACGGCAGGGGGACTGTGATATACTCGAACATATTAACATCGAGCGGGAGGAGGTATTGGCGGTTTTAGCAGGCCTAAAAATGGATAAATCCCCAGGCCCGGACGAAATGTATCCCAGGCTACTGTGTGAGGCAAAGGAGGCGATTGCGGGGGCTCTGACACATATATTCAGAACCTCTCTGGCCACAGGGGATGTGCTAGAGGACTGGAGAACCGCTAATGTAATACCATTATTCAAGAAGGGGAGTAGGGAAAAACCGGGGAACTACAGGCCAGTGAGCCTAACATCAGTGGTAGGAAAATTATTGGAAAAAATTCTGAAGGACAAAATTAGTCTCCACTTGGAGAAGCAAGGATTAATCAGGGATAGTCAACATGGCTTTGTCAAGGGAAGATCATGTCTGACTAATTTGATTGAATTTTTTGAGGGGGTGACTAGGCATGTGGATGAGGGTAACGCAGTGGATGTGGTATACATGGATTTCAGTAAGGCCTTCGATAAAGTCCCGCACAGGAGACTGGTCAAGAAGGTACGAGCCCATGGAATCCAGGGTGCCTTGACACTTTGGATACAAAACTGGCTTAGTGGCAGAAGGCAGAGGGTGATGGTCGAAGGTTGTTTTTGTGACTGGAAGCCTGTGGCCAGTGGGGTACCACAGGGATCGGTGCTGGGTCCCTTGCTGTTTGTGGTCTACATTAATGACTTGGATATGAATGTAAAAGGTATGATCAGTAAGTTCGCTGATGATACAAAAATTGGTAGGGTGGTAAATAGCGAGGAGGATAGCCTCAGTCTGCAGGACGATATAGATGGGTTGGTCAGATGGGCGGAACAGTGGCAAATGGAATTTAACCCGGAAAAGTGCGAGGTGATGCACTTTGGAGGGACTAACAAGGCAAGGGAATACACAATGAATGGGAGGACCCTAGGCAAGACAGAGGGTCAGAGGGATCTTGGTGTGCAAGTTCACAGAACCCTGAAGGCGGCGGAACAGGTAGATAAGGTGGTAAAGAAGGCATATGGGATACTTGCCTTTATTAGCCGAGGCATAGAATATAAGAGCAAGGAGGTTATGATGGAGCTGTATAAAACACTGGTTAGGCCACAGCTGGAGTACTGTGTGCAGTTCTGGTCGCCACACTACAGGAAGGATGTGATCGCTTTGGAGAGGGTGCAGAGGAGATTCACCAGGATGTTACCAGGGCTGGAGCGCTTCAGCTATGAAGAGAGACTGGGAAGATTGGGTTTGTTTTCCTTGGAGCAGAGGAGGCCGAGGGGGGACATGATTGAGGTGTACAAAATTATGAGGGGCACAGATAGGATGGATACTAAGGAGCTTTTTCCCTTCGTTGAGGGTACTATAACAAGGGGACATAGATTCAAGGTAAAAGGCGGGAGGTTTAGAGGAGATTTGAGAAAGAACTTTTTCACCCAGAGGGTGGTTGGAGTCTGGAACTCACTGCCTGAAAGGGTTGTGGAGGCAGGAACCCTCACAACATTCAAGAAGCATTTGGATGAGCACTTGAAATGCCATAGCATACAAGGCTACGGACCAAATGCTGGAATATGGGATTAGAGTAGACAGGGCTGATGGCCGGCGCGGACACGATGGGCCGAAGGGCCTCTATCCGTGCTGTATAACTCTATGACTCTCTATGACTCTATGACCCACTTACCCCTGTGACTTTCAGTGCCCTTCCCATACCCAATAATTGTCCAACTCTTTTTGAAGGAGTTAACACAGTTGGGTGAATTGTACGAATTTACACTCCTGACCCAGAGTTTTTCCTGCCGGGAGTGTTTATTAGGGATCCAGGCTTGAAGATCACCGGGCCCTCAACATTACTGTTTTCACTAGCAGATTTCTCCACATATCCACTACTCTGTGAAAGTTCTTCTAACTTCCTAACCGTATGCTCCTTCTAAGTGTTTCCCCTCCCCCCCCCCCCCCCCACCATGGGGGGAGGGAGTAAACTGGATGGTTGCTGGGTGGCACTGTCTGTCTTTAGTGGTTCAGCCCATCCTTGCATTTTGCCAGTAGATGGCTCTGCAATTCCAGGCACCACAGATATTGACGTGTTGGCTTCCTGGATCTGTACAGTTTCTGATACATCTGAAATGGTTTGAGTTGGGATGACTGGGTGTTATGGATGTAGCTTTGCAATGGAGACATCTCCATCATCTGTGCCAGCTCTCGCCATTCCTTTGCTGTTGGGCATTCCCTCAGCATGGCCAGAGATCTGTGTGGCAACAGGCCACTGGGCAGCAATGTGACTGCGTTCGAGCTGCCTCAATCTGATTCCCAACATGGTGAATTCAGACAAGACAGAGAGCTGTAGATTGGAGCCCAAAGTTTCTAGAGCCCCTGTCAGAGCATCCGGTAGGGAAGCTATGCCCGAGCTTAGGACCTCAGCCAGGCGAGGTTGTGCTGCAAAGAGTCCTGAAGTAGCCATATTCTCTATGGGGGCTCGCAGCTCAGTCAGATGGTCATGCAGCACTGGCTGTATGTGGGCCATGGATTCCTTCATAGACTATACAGGGTGTTTGAATCACTATCAAATGCCTGCATAAAGTGCTGATGGTGAGCTAACAACTTGCATTGGTTCAGCCTTATTCCTCAAGTTCAGCAGCTGAAGGAGCCATTGAACTGGTTCTCCGGCCAGCAGGTTGTCTATCAGCCAGTAACATCTCCACCGGCCCCTCCTCACTCATGCTTAGTGATTCACCAAGTGCTCCCTTCTGCAGCTCACCAATTGGACTCCCCAGAGCAGATGAATCTGTGCAAATGCCTGCCCGTGGGTGACACTGGGTGCTGTGAGGTGCTCAGTTCAAGGTGATGTTGAACTCTGCCTCCTCTTCCTCTTCAGCGTGTAGAATATATTTTACAATACTGGCCGTAAATGCCCTTGAAACCGAGCATACCTGGCAAAACATTCTGCTATGTGTCTGTGCTGTGTGTGAGGCAGTGAATGAGTGAGTAGGGAGAAAGCAAGTTAAAAACGAAGAATGATACTTTTTTATTGGTTCCTGGGATGTGGGGTAACACTGTAAAGGCAGCATTTATCACACATTTCTAGTGTGCTGAGGGCATTGAGTCAACTATAGTGTAGGACTGGAGCTACATGTAAGTCAGGCTGAGTAGGGGTGTCAGGTTCCCCTCCCTGAAGGCCATTAGTGAACCAGTTCGGTTTTTACAAGAATCCAGCAGCTTTCATAGTCATTTCCTGGTGCGAGCCCATAAATTACCAGATTTTTAAAAAATTTAGTTTCACATCTTGCTACGATGATATTCTGAATTCACAACTCCTTCTAGGAGTGTCGCAATACTATGAAAATGAGCTGACCTCACATTATAGCATGAGCTCAGCCAAGAGCATTGCAGATACATACAGCATCCAAAGAGATAGGCCACACACGCCACCACTGTACCAGGACCGTATTACTAGTCCTAATCTGTAATAGACGTAATTAATTTTGTGTCCTTCTAGACCTGTGCTCACAAGCCAAGTTAAATTGCTTGTTAACATACCTCTCAACGGGATCATAACAGCATAAGAAATAGGAGCAGGAGTAGGCCATACGGCCCCTCAACCCTGCTCCGCCATTCAATAAGACCATGGCTGATCTTCTACCTCAACTCCACTTTCCCGCCCGATCCTCATATCCCTTGATTTCCTTAGTGTCCAAAAATCTTCTTCAATCTTATTTTCGCCATCGAAAACAAGTTCAATTTTGTGAGTTTCTCTTCATAGCTTAGAGCCCTTACTCTTGGAATCACCCTTATCATTCTTCTCTGAACACTGATGGCTTTTGAAGACAGGTTGCCAAACTGCAAATATCTCAACTGTGCCACTGGGAGAAGCAGAGTGGAGGGCAAATATATTTCCCATAGAAAGGGAGGGAGAAAAAGTCAGACAGGGAGTCATTAAGGTCCACTTACTAGCCTGAACTTTCAGGTGGGAAAATAGCCAAGGAGAGACCTAAAGAAGAATATAAAATTAATTAACAAAAAAGGAAAGAAAGTAAATCTGTTCAAGAAATGAAGTTGACTTAATTAAAAGCTAGAAGTAAGAAAAAGGGAAACAGTTGCAGTTAATACTATACCTCATCCAGTAGGTGGCATTTAGAGGCTTGAGTAAGGCCTCCAGCCTACCAATTTAAATAATGGTTTACTCTCAATATTCAGCAGACTTCCGGTAACACAGGAAACACCCAATCCCCAGTGTAAAGTGACAGGCGGTTAGGTTGTCAACCCTCAGACTCAAGCCACTTGATGTTGAATACAATAAAATTCATGCTCACTAAAACAAATTTGAAATTGTTTTGAAGCTCAGAAAACATTCGAAGGTGAGTTGTGGTCAATTTTAAATAATACTTACAATTTTTTTTAAGAAAATCATGTTGGATGCCCATGCTAGCACATGGAGCTAGAAAGAAGTGCTTACTTCAGATTTAATTCAGATTCCAGTGCTGGAATTGCTTATTGAGAGCTTTATTATATTTTTAATGCAATAACTCAAGTAATGAAAATTCATAGCTGAAAAATAAGTGACACAATATCATCTCAGATAACTTATTTGGTTTAATGTTATCTTCAAAAATGTGTTTTATGCAAATTGTCAGTAATTTAACTCGTCTTGCAGCCAACAATATAAGGAGGTGATGATGATGTATTGAACACCTCTTGCATCCTGCATTGGTTTTCTCTAGGTTGCTATGAATTTCCTAATAACTGTAATATTGGTGAAAGAGTTCCAAAAAAAAAGTGTTGATGTAGTAGAAATTCTCCAATTATCATTAAGTAACCAGATAAAACATTAAAAGATCAACCTGACCACGTTGGAGACCATATGATCAATGATTTAGGTGTTCAGTTAACAATTTTTATATGATGTGCTGCTGCTTTGTTCTTAATGATAAGACAATGCAAATTATTGGTAAGAGCAGAAATAAAATTGGACTTTGATATTTTTCAAAACGATCATTTTACTTTCAACCATAAGTTCGGGGCTTGCTTATTTCTTGTGATTGGATGGACTGGAACTTTTTTGTTTCTGCAAGTCCATTTTCGCATAATTTCTGTGCATACTCTGTGAATACGCATGTTGGCATATACACTCACCTGAACTTCTGTTTAAATTTAATTTTTTTGCTCAGAGATAATGCAAAGATTACATTTTGTGAAGCCACTATACAGCTTTGTTGCATGGCACCTACTCACTGAGGATCAGTGTAATTTGGTAGCAATCCCTGGGGCTCAGCATGGAGCACATGAGGAGTCCTGCCTAAGTAGAATGATTATCTTGCCGGGCGAGGCTTTGAAGCAAAGCTTTTGTTATTAAATTGTTTTCCTTTTCTATGTCGGTCTACCCTTCCCTTTTTAGGATGATATGCTACCACTGTCTACAGAATCTCATTAAAAAGGCTAAAAAAAATTCTTCACTCAGGGTGGTGAACCTGTGGAATTCTCTACCACAGAAGGCTGTGGAGGCCAAGTTACTGAATATATTCAAGAAGGAGCTAGATAGATTTCTAGACACAAAAGGCATCAAGGGGTATGGGGAGAGAGCAGGAATATGGTATTGAGATAGAGGATCAGCCATGATCATATTGAATGGCGGAGCAAGCTCGAAGGGCCGAATGGCCTACTCTTGCTCCTATTTTCTAAGTTTCTATGTTTAATGCAATGTCGACAAGTACCTAGATCCATTTTTTTGGGTAACACATTACAGGAAATTGTATGGGAAATGTGGACACAAGTTAGGACATCAAATATGTGGGCAAATAACTTGCAAAACATCTATCGACCAATGCAAGGCAATCAGGAATGGCTGAATTGGAATGGGGGCAGAGAGAAAGAGGATAGTATTGATAATCAGCAATTTTCTGATGGGCCTTATTTTTGAAAATTTTAACCTGGAGCGGGTTTTGGTGAGGGGGGGAGGGTGGAGGGCGGCGAGTGCAAATCGCACTCTCTGGCCTGAGTTTCAGGCCGGGGTATTCTAACTGCCAGATCTCATGTGAGCGCCACCGGTCAACTCCCCGCCCAGAATGGTGGGAAGAGGGCGCTGATCAACTACTGACAGGAAAAGATTGGGTTCGCCACCCGCCAGCTTGCAGGTAAGTGGTAGGGAAGGGGTTCCGGCAGGATCTCGCAGAGAGTCCGCAAGGGGGAGGCCAGAACTTTCCTTGTGGTTCCCGGAGGAGTACTCCTGTTTCTTCTCTTGGCCCCGCAAAGGAAAGTTGTATATGTACCTTGGAGGGTCTCATCGTCCTTCGTGCCAGCTGTCAACCTGCTTGAGCGTGGCGGGAAAGCTGAGGGCAGCAGTTTCCCCGCTCAGATCCCAGTTAAAATGCAATCGGGGTCTTCTTGACCCCATAGGACCCCAATTAGCATAAATATATGAGGCTTCCGCCTGCTTTAGGCCGACTCCTCATCCGCCCGCAGAATCCTGCAGTTTAAAATTGGAAAGGTCAGGAAAAGGTCGAGTTCTGAGCAGATAAATGACCTGCTCATTGATAACTACCCACCTGCCCTGGTTCCGCCGGGAGGCAGGGTGGGAGTAGGGTTAAAATTGACCCCTTTGTGTTTGTCCTTTGCTGGCAAAATAACTTCATGGTTATTTGGAAATATCTGGAAAATGGACACCGAGATCACGGACCCCGTTCTCTCAGATGGGCAATGTTTTCAGTGTTACCATGTCAATGCATGCATATCAGAGGCTTGAACTTGCAATATTACCATGTGAACATTTAACATTTTCGCTAAGAGAGGCATCAACCCCATTTAAGATAAACAGGCTAGTGCCGACATTAAGTAGCAGACAGAGGAATGTCATACAAAGGTGCCAAGTGCTCGTATGGTAATATTGGCAACGGTAGTTTCTAGGCTCAGGTTGTTATCAGGTGTAGAAGCTGTTTTAATGGAGCAACTGCACTGTCTTTGTTGCAAAGCTGTTTTTTGTGTTAAAGTCTCAGAGCACCATGAATTGGCCACAGGTGGGTTGCTAGTTGTAGGAAGCTTGTTTGGCTGACTAGTTGGATCAAGTCTCTTATATTTCTAAACCCCCTCCAGCATATTTGCTTAAGTATTGTCTTAAATCCTTCCCTCTCCTGAACCTGCTGATAGGGACTCTAGAATTGGCCCCAGCACCATTGGGCTAGAGAGGGGATAGATCAGGACCTTGATTGTTGGTGGCTCTGGCTGAAAATTGGATGAAAGTAGGATCAGGCTCAGTTGTGATACTCACTTGGTTGAATAGGTCATGAGCAAGGATCCAGCATGAATAATGCATACTTGGGATAGCTACATTAATCAGCACCCTGAGGAGATGAAATTGGAAAAAGGAGAAAAAATATTGTTACCTTCAAATCAACCATGGTTAAATTTATAGGTTTCCATCCTGGTCTGTTTGGAGGTATATTTACAGTAAATATATAATTTATAGTAAATATTAAGAACTATCCCCAGTTATGTCCTCTGCTAAGTTATAGAATCACTTTGCAAAATGAATTTCTGATCAATGTCACCAAACTAGCAATGGCATTTGAAAAAACACAGACCAGACAAAACTCTGGTGAAACCTTTCCAGTGTTTCTGAATGAATGGAATTGTCAAGGAATGTTTGTGTTAAACTGGAACTTTGCAAAGGCTTGGTGTGTCACAGGCTTTCAAATCCAAACTGAAGTGAAAATGCACAGAACACGAGGGTCTCTCCATCTTTTGTTTGGCAGTGGTGGTGTTTTTCAGAGTGTGACTATATCTGGTTTCACAATGGCCTGTACACATCCAAAAAATGTAGCACTATGGTTTTATGTATGAAAAACTTTGCAAATGTGAGGCCTCATGAGATTCTGGTCATTCATCCAACCTTAAAACACCCCAAGAGGTAACTGATCTGTGTGAGCAAACTGCATTAAAATAATTGCTAAAAATAAACTTCTCATTGGGGGCATTTTTGGGGGCGTCACCAATTGCACTGGTCTCCACTTAAAACTCACTGCGTCAAGCTAAATTCCCTCCATTTTACCAATGAATTGCCGCTCCACAGCTTCCAATAGGCCTTCATGTGGGCCAGAAGAAGGAAGAAGAATAAATAGGTGACACTGGCACACTGAGTTCACACGTCTCCATTTGAGCATCATTCGCCTGGTACTCAAACCTTATAGGAATATGCCTTAACAGTGACATAAGCTTAAGGTGTTAATTGGATACTCTATCTAGCTGTGATGGTGTTTTGTTCAAAAAGTGACATGCTTTTGATCCTCATCTACATAGAATTACATAAATGCCGATATAGAGAACTGGCAAAAGCTGAACAACAGCTTCGGGAAAGCCAACATAGCCTCAAAATAGCTGACAAATCGAAAACAGCACTGAATACAAGCCTACAACATGTAGTTACACTCAAAGTGTAATAGGGCATGGGCTTGTCATAACTTAAGCTGCAGATATACCTAACATTCTGTTGCTTGCATAGTAGGAAGGCTGCAGCAAAAACTGACGATTTTCCCTCGTTTCTTGTGGAAAAATGTTGGGCTTTTGTGTTGGTGCATGCTGTTGCTATGCCTGATTGTTAATTCATTTTAAAATTGTTTGTATGGTTGTCACAGTGACAAAAATATTCTTCTCCCCCTTGCCCCCCCACCACTTCCAATTCTGGTTAGTGTTCTTCTCCCTCTCCCATCACAGTTCATCGGTAAACCACAACAACCTCATCTCAATCCCTCAATATATTACCACAACTTATGATTTTGTGGGGGACATTGTTGATGAGGATCTGTCATTCTGCATAAATCTAATTAAGGGGGAAATTCCTGTTTTGCTTTGCTTAAAATTACAAGCATTAAATATATATGGAGTTAGGTCACAGATCAGCCATGATCTCATTGAATGACGGAATAGGCTCAAGGGGTTAAATGGCCTACTCCTGTTCCTATGTTCCTATTACATACAATTACTTAATTACTTAAATTAAATATATATACATATTTAGTCTATGGAGTAATCCATAGTCTGCTAGTTCATGAATTTTACCACCAGTGCTGTAAACCAAAGCAGTAAATTATAATTAGATTTATACAGAATGACGGATCCCCCCCACTACTTGGTTCAAAATCATAAAATATAAGACATTTTTCTGTTTTTTGTCATTTGTCTGTTTCTCTGAAAGCCTTGATTTCAAAATAAGTGGTGTTTAATTTAGAAAGACTTTTTTAAAAATTGTATTTAGGGTGGTATGTCTTTGATTCCTGCTCCCAAACAAACAGAGAGTGACATGGCACATGTCATGTAATCACCGTGTGCTGTCTTTAATCCAGCCTGATTTAGAATTATCCTAATTGTTGCCATTAAGCTGCAGCGGAAAAGGCAAACCTTGCAATGATTTCCCCTTCACATTTTGTTGAACAGTTGGCAAGAATATGGTTACATTATGTAAAAAACTGAGTCAATTCAATCCAGGATATTAGATATATTTACAATCCTCAACTGAACTGCTTCATTATGGCAGGTATACATTTGCAGAAATGCTGGGGTAAATTTTCACCTTCACTGCCTGGGCAGCAATCTGGCAGAGCGGATCACCCACCTGTTGTAGAACCCGCCCAATTGATTGCAGCCTTCTCCTCCCATTAGTTGTTTAATTGAATGGTGGTGGACAATTAAACAACTAACGGGAGGAGGAGGCTCTGCAAATATCCCCATCCTCAATGATTGCAGAGCCCAGCACGTGAGTGCAAAAGACAAGGCTGAAGCATTTGCAAACATCTTCAGCCAGAAGTGTCGAGTGGATGATCCATCTCAGCCTCCTCCTGATATCCCCACCATCACAGAAGCCAGTCTTCAGCCAATTCGATTCACTCCACGTGATATCAAGAAATGGCTGAGTGCACTGGATACAGCAAAGGCTATGGGCCCCGACAACATGCCAGCTGTAGTGCTGAAGACTTGTGCTCCAGAACTAGCTGCGCCTCCAGCCAAGCTGTTCCAGTACAGCGACAACACTGGCATCTACCCGACAATGTGGAAAATTGCCCAGGTATGTCCTGTCCACAAAAAGCAGGACAAATCCAATCCGGCCAATTATAGCCCCTTCAGTCTACTCTCAAACATCAGCAAAGTGATGGAAGGTGTCGTCGACAGTGCTATCAAGTGGCACTTACTCACCAATAACCTGCTCACCGATGCTCAGTTTGGGTTCCGCCAGGACCACTCGGCTCCAGACCTCATTACAGCCTTAGTCCAAAAGTGAACAAAAGAGCTGAATTCCAGAGGTGAGGTGAGAGTGACTGCCCTTGACATCAAGGCAGCATTTGACCGAGTGTGGCACCAAGGAGCACAAGTAAAATTGAAGTCAATGGGAATCAGGGGGAAAACTCTCCAGTGGCTGGAGTCATACCGAGCACAAAGGAAGATGGTAGTGGTTGTTGGAGGCCAATCATCTCAGCCCCTGGGCATTGCAGCAGGAGTTCCTCAGGGCAGTGTCCTAGGCCCAACCATCTTCAGCTGCTTCATCAATGACCTTCCATCCATCATTAGGTCAGGAATGGGGATGTTCGCTGATGATTGCACAGTGTTCAGTTCCATTCGCAACCCCTCAAATAATGAAGCTGTCCGAGCCCGCATGCAGCAAGACCTGGACAACATCCAGGCTTGGGCTGATAAGTGGCAAGTAACATTCGCGCCAAACAAGTGCCAGGCAATGACCATCTCGAACAAGAGAGAGTCTAACCACCTCCCCTTGACATTCAACGGCATTACCATCACCGAATCCCCCACCATCAACATCCTGGGGGTCACCATTGACCAGAAACTTAACTGGACCAGCCATATAAATACTGTGGCTACAAGAGCAGGTCAGAGGCTGGGTATTCTGCGGCGAGTGACTCACCTCCTGACTCCCCAAAGCCTTTCCACCATCTACAAAGGCACAAGTCAGGAGTGTGATGGAATACTCTCCACTTGCTTAGATGAGTGCAGCTCCAACAACACTCAAGAAGCTCGACACCATCCAGAACAAAGCAGCCCGCTTGATTGGCACCCTATCCACCACCCTAAACATTCACTCCCTTCACCACCGGTGCACAGTGGCTGCAGTGTGTACTATCCACAGGATGCACTGCAGCAACTCACCAAGGCTTCTTCGACAGCACCTCCCAAACCCGCGACCTCTACCACCTAGAAGGACAAGAGCAACAGGCACATGAGAACAACATCACCTGCACGTTCCCCTCCAAGTCACACACCATCCCGACTTGGAAATATATCGCCGTTCCTTCATCGTCGCTGGGTCAAAATCTTGGAACTCCCTTCCTAACAGCACTGTGGGAGAACCGTCACCACACGGACTGCAGCGGTTCAAGAAGGCAGCTCACCACCACCTTCTCAAGGGCAATTAGGGATGGGCAATAAATGCTGGCCTCGCCAGCGAAGCCCACTTCCCATGAACGAATAAAAAAAAAACGAGGTGCAAATCGGGCAGGTTCACCAACAGGAGATGAAATCCCGTCTTCGCACTGAGGACACCATCCAACGTGTTGTGTGGCACTACCACCGTGCTAAATGGGATAGATTCAGAACAGATCTAGCAGCTCAAAACTGGGCATCCATGAGGCGCTGTGGGCCATCAGCAGCAGCAGAATCGTATTCCAGCACAATCTGTAACCTCATGGCCCGGCATATTCCTCACTCTACCATTTCCAACAAGCCAGGGGATCAACCCTGGTTCAATGAGGAGTGTAGAAGAGCATGCCAGGAGCAGCACCAGGCGTACCTAAAAATGAGGTGCCAACCTGGTGAAGCTACAACTCAGGACTACATGCATGCTAAACAGCGGAAGCAACATGCTATAGACAGAGCTAAGCGATTCCACAACCAACGGATCAGATCAAAGCTCTGCAGTCCTGCCACATCCAGTCGTGAATGGTGGTGGACAATTAAACAACTAACGGGAGGAGGAGGCTCTGCAAACATCCCCATCCTCAATGATGGCGGAGTCCAGCACGTGAGTGCAAAAGACAAGGCTGAAGCATTTGCAACCATCTTCAGCCAGAAGTGTCGAGTGGATGATCCATCTCGGCCTCCTCCTGATATCCCCACCATCACAGAAGCCAGTCTTCAGCCAATTCGATTCACTCCACGTGATATCAAGAAATGGCTGAGTGCACTGGATACAGCAAAGGCTATGGGCCCCGACAACATGCCAGCTGTAGTGCTGAAGACTTGTGCTCCAGAACTAGCTGCGCCTCTAGCCAAGCTGTTCCAGTACAGCTACAACACTGGCATCTACCCGACAATGTGGAAAATTGCCCAGGTATGTCCTGTCCACAAAAAGCAGGACAAATCCAATCCGGCCAATTACTGCCCCATCAGTCTACTCTCAATCTTCAGCAAAGTGATGGAAGGTGTCGTCGACAGTGCTATCAAGCGGCACTTACTCACCAATAACCTGCTCACCGATGCTCAGTTTGGGTTCCGCCAGGACCACTCGGCTCCAGACCTCATTACAGCCTTGGTCCAAACATAGACAAAAGAGCTGAATTCCAGAGGTGAGGTGAGAGTGACTGCCCTTGATATCAAGGCAGCATTTGACCGAGTGTGGCACCAAGGAGCCCTAGTAAAATTGAAGTCAATGGGAATCAGGGGGAAAACTCTCCAGTGGCTGGAGTCATACCTAGCACTAAGGAAGATGGTAGTGGTTGTTGGAGGCCAAGCATCTCAGCCCCAGGGCATTGCTGCAGGAGTTCCTCAGGGCAGTGTCCTAGGCCCAACCATCTTCAGCTGCTTCATCAATGACCTTCCCTCCATCATAAGGTCAGAAATGGGGATGTTCGCTGATGACTGCACAGTGTTCAGTTCCATTCGCAACCCCTCAGATAATGAAGCAGTCCGAGCCCGCATGCAGCAAGACCTGGACAACATCCAGGCTTGGGCTGATAAGTGGCAAGTAACATTCGCGCCAGATAAGTGCCAGGCAATGACCATCTCGAACAAGAGAGAGTCTAACCACCTCCCCTTGACATTCAACGGCATTACCATCGCCGAATCCCCCACCATCAACATCCTGGGGGTCACCATTGACCAGAAACTTAACTGGACCAGCCATATAAATACTGTGGCTACGAGAGCAGGTCAGAGGCTGGGTATTTTGCGGCGAGTGACTCACCTCCTGACTCCCCAAAGCCTTTCCACCATCTACAAGGCACAAGTCAGGAGTGTGATGGAATACTCTCCACTTGCCTGGATGAGTGCAGCTCCAACAATACTCAAGAAGCTCGACACCATCCAAGATAAAGCAGCCCACTTGATTGGCACCCCATCCACCACCCTAAACATTCACTCCCTTCACCACCGGTGCACTGTGGCTGCAGTGTGCACCATCCACAGGATGCACTGCAGCAACTCGCCAAGGCTTCTTCGACAGCACCTCCCAAACCCGCGACCTCTACCACCTAGAAGGACAAGGGCAGCAGGCGCATGGGAACAACACCACCTGCACGTTCCCCTCCAAGTCACACACCATCCTGACTTGGAAATATATCGCCGTTCCTTCATTGTCGCTGGGTCAAAATCCTGGAACTCCCTTCCTAACAGCACTGTGGGAGAACCGTCACCACACGGACTGCAGCGGTTCAAGAAGGCGGCTCACCACCACCTTCTCAAGGGCAATTAGGGATGGGCAATAAATGCCGGCCTTGCCAGCGACGCCCACATCCCGTGAACGAATAAAAAAAAAGACAATGAAAGTGAAAATTACCCCATTGGCTCTATGCAGCTGAAGATAGTCACTGGACAATCCCTCAAAGCAGGTATGGATAGCCCCGGATGAAATAAATATTCTTTCCTCCTAACCAGTTTTGAAACAATTTTATCTTTATTGCTAACTTTATTTTTATCGAAGTTTACCGAAATACGATATTTTGAGAGTGACTCTTTATTTGATTGATATCAGCGATGGTCTGTGGATCAGCATGGAGCTCACTGTACATTGTAGGAGCCAGTAAGAAACTCAAATGGGGGACAACTATAACAATCATTTATCATTGGCCCTCATTTTGAACAGGATTCAGCTTTCAAGCCCCATTGATTTTCTATATCTTATCTCCCAATTCATGTTTTCTTTAATGATTTACATCACCACAAGTTATATTTAAACACATTGAAAATACCACTCTGTCTTCCACTTTTCCTTCTATTCCTGAACTTCAAAATTCATTTTGATTTTGCCAGCTGTGCACTTGGAGCTGATTGCCCATTTTCTTTAACCTCGGGAATGTGATGTGCCTTGTAACTACACTGAACGTTGTTCCTTCTACATACGGTTAATATTATCCCTCGCCATCCTTAAGGCAAAGTTCTTTGTGGCTAAATATCTGGATTGAGTGAGAGAACAACCCCTACTAACATTATTAATAACTCATTACCTCGCCATCAAACTTTGGCAAAGGACAGTTCTGCAGTTGCTTGTGGTTGAATATTAGTTACAATAAAGCCACAGCTCTCATACTGAGACTTTCAACCACTAAATACTCTTGAACATTCTGCTATGTGCTCTTTCATCATACCTAATGATCTCTGATAGTCGAACTGCGGTGGGCAATGGTAAGGTGGTGATTTAAATTTTTCCTAAGTCATTTGAGATTTAATTTGATCCAGTCAAGGCAAATTAGAGGAAGCCGTGCAAGGCACTTGGCTTGTCCCATAATTAACTTGGGAATTCCTGTCACTGTCCTTGACAGCAGAGCAGAAACATTTGCCAACATTGTTATCCACCACTTTGAGGAGCCTAATTCCCTGTGAAAAATGAAAGATGAGGAGTTTCACGTTATAGTTCGAATGAACATTAAAGCATTTTTGTTTTGTTAAAATAGGGGATCAAAGGTACGAGGGAAAGGGGAAGGGAGGAGTTGTGATTTGAAGACACACTTCCCCAAAATTCCTTATTCTTGTGGAGTCTGTGAGGAGATGTCTAGGCGTCCACGTAATCAAGGGTGTCCTGCATCTTTCCAATACAATATTTCAAAAATAAAGGCCAAGTTTAGAAAGAAAAGTAACTGAGAGATCTGAGTCTCTCTGACTCAGCTCTTGTCTCAATTCTGAACTGAGCAAAGTTTGGTATGGCAGGACCCACATGAACCAAACCAAGATGGAAATCGACTGAATTTGGAGCCCACATTTCGAGTTGAATCTTCTCAAAAGGAATGCAGGGAAGGAAAGCTTATAATTTTTCAATATCCCAGAATGAAAAATATAAGGATCCTGCAGTCTAAAGGAAACATGTGAAGAAATTACAATTTTGTTTTCATTACAATGGGCGTCATTTTAGCACCCGCTATCGGGTGCGTTCCTGGCGGGGGGGCTCCGAAAATCGGAGAATCCCGGCGCGGTACCGGAGCCCGCCGCGAACCCGCGCACTTCCGGGTTCCCCGCTGACGCGCTGGTGGGAATCCCGCAGGCAATTAAAGCCAGCGGGGTTCCACTTGAAGCTATTTATTTAGGTATTTCAGGTCATTAACTGACCTGATTAAGGGATTATGTGGGATTTTAAAGCAAACTGGGACTGTTTCCCACACTGGGGGAAACACTCCCAGATCAAATGGACGTGTTGCAGCTGTCAGCCTGTGGCAGCTGCACAGGTCCATTTGACAGGTGCGGGGGGGAGACCCTCACCCATTGCAGGAGGCCACTCTGTCACTTGGGACAAAGTTTGGCCTCCACCGGCCTCCTCCTGACAGTCAAAGTCACCAACCTGCACACTTACCCCGGGGTCCAGAGACATGTACCTACCTTGCGGACCCCCTCAGATGTACATCTTGTGGATGGGGGCCGCCGTAGCTGCAGTCATGACCTCCTCGGAGGGCGAACAGCATCACCAGCCTCACCAGCCTTGCCATCTACGCCGTCCACCTCTGACACGTGGAGCTCCACAACAGAGTGCTGTTACACATCCACCTGTACAGCAGGAGGGAGGGCTACCGCAGAGAGAGATGTGTCACAGAGGGCACTACCCGTGCCACAGGGTCCACAGACCGAGGCTCAGCTTCCTGGACCTCTCTGAGCAGCAGTGCACACGGAGGCTTAGAGTCACTCGACATGTAGTCGTGGACATCTGCAGCCTCTTTCATGCCGAGCTGCTCTTGGCTGGCCCGAGCACCATCTTCTTTCCTGTCGCTGTCAAAGTCACCACTGCACTCAACAACTTCTCCTCCGCATCCTTCCAGGGTGCAACCGGGGACATCGCCGATGCCTCTCAGTCGTCTGCGCAGAAGAGCCCTGCAAATACACCTACACCCACTCTGCAGGGACACAATGGGTGGCATCAGTTGTGGGTCCTCATAGTGATCCTCAGGAGAGGGCATTATTGCACAAACCAGACAGGATTCGCGAAGACATGGCAGTAGTGGTGCCAATATATGTAATGTGAGTTGGTCAGAAATTCAATATAAGTAACACCCATGACAAACCCTCAGACACCCTTGTGCATCCCCTTCATGCTCACGACACGTTTGCCTTACGCTGCCTACTGCACATATGTGATGCATGCCCTGTGGCTGCATCACATATGAGAGTATGAGAGAGAGCCATGAGATTGTATGAGGATTGGGTTGAGTGGTAGTGGCGGGATGAGTACTGGCGAGGTGAGTAGGTGCAGGTAAGATGAGGATGAGGTTTGAGTGGGTATGAGGGGTGATGTGACAGAGTTGTGTTGGCAGTGCTGAAGGAGATGTGGGGTGGGGGCAGTGATGTGGCAGATGGAGTGTAGGGGAAAGACTACGTGTACTCACTTTGGCTGACCTACTGAGGTCATTGGAGCGCCTCCTGCACTGTATGCAGGTGGGCAATATGTTGGTTGCGCTGGTGACCTCCTCTGCCACCTTGAGCCAGGCCTTCCTGGTGGCAGAGGCAGGCCACTTCCTCCCGCACGCCGGGAGGAAGATCTCTGTCCTCCCCCTCCTCCTCACCCCATGTATTGATACCTGGAGTGAGGCATCATTAAACTGGGAGCAGCCGTCCCCCTGGGCTGCTCCATGCTGTAATTTTTGCTATTTGTTGCAGCATCTGTCAGTGGAGGACTGCCCCTTTAATTAGAGCGCCTCCAGCTGACAGATCTTACTGCGCATGCGCAGCCCGCCCGACGCGCAGATCAGCAATGGGGAACCCGGAGGAGCAGGTAAGTGCATCCAATTAGTGGATTGGATGCTACAATCGCGCGGGAAACTGACTAATTTCACGATAGCCCCCCCGCCGAGAACCCGCAGCCCTGCTAACATCGGGCCCAATGTTTTAGGGAAACTAGATAAATGGCTTATTGACCAGCACAGAATATTAGATAAGAAATAGGAGCAGGAGTAGGCCATACGGCCCCTCGAGCCTGCTCCGCCATTCAATAAGATCATGGCTGATCTATGGCCTCAACTCCACTTTCCCGCCTGATCCCCATATCCCTTGATTCCCCTAGAGTCCAAAAATCTATCTATCTCAGTCTTGATCATATTCAACGACTCAGCATCCACAATTAGAGAATTCCAAAGATTCACAACCTTCTGAGTGAAGAAATTCCCCCTCATCTCAGTCTTAAATGGCCGACCCCTTATCCTGAGACTATGCCCCCTAGTTCTAGACTCGCCAGCCAGGGGAAACAATCTCTCAGCATTTATCCTATCAAGCCCCCTCAGAATCTTATATGTTTCAATGAGATCACCACTCATTCTTATAAACTCCAGAGAGTATAGGCCCAATCTACTTAATCAAAAGCAAAATACTGCAGATGCTGGAAATCTGAACTAAAAACAGAAAATGCTCAGCAAATCAGGCAGCATCTGTGGAGAAAGAAACAGAGTTAACATTTCAGGCCAAAGACCTTTCGTCAGAACTGGAAGATGTTACTTAAGATTCTACTTAATCTCTTCTCTTAGGACAACCTTCTTATCCCAGGAATCAACCTAATGAATCTTCGTTGCACCGCCTCCAAGTATATCCTTCCTTAGATAAGGAGACCAAAACTGTACACAGTACTGCAGGTGTGGTCTCACCAAAGCCCTGTACAATTGTAACAAGGCTTCCTTAATCTTGTACTCCAACCCCCTTGCAATAAAGGTGAACATGCTATTTACCTTCCTAATTGCTTGCTGTACCTGCACGCTAACTTTCTGTGTTTCTTGTACGAGGACACCCAGATCTCTCTGAACACCAACATTTAATAGTTTCTCACCATTTAAAAAATATTCTGTTTTTCTATTCTTCTTGAATTTATTATTCAAAGTGAATAACCTCACATTTCCCCACATTATACTCCATCTGCCACCATCTTGCCCACTCACTTAACCTGTCCATATCCCTTTGCATACTCTTTTTGTCCTCCTCACAGCTTACTTTCCCACCCACCTTTGTATCGTCAGCAAATGTGGATACATTACACACGGTCCCTTCATCAAAGTCATTAATATAGATTGTAAACAACTGAGGCCCCAGCACTGATCCTGTGGCACCCCACTAGTTACAGCCTGTCAACCTGAAAATGACCCGTTTATCCCTACTCTCTGTTTTCTGTCCGTTAACCAATCCTCTATCCATGCTAATATTACCCCCAACCTCAGGAGCCATTATCTTGCATAGCAATCCTTTATGCGGCACCTTATCAAATGTCCTTTGGAAATCCGAATATACTACATCCACTGGTTCCCCTTTATCTACAAAGGGATATAGATAATAATGAAGCAGTCTGTGCCCGCATGCAGCAAGACTTGGACAACATCCAGGCTTGGGCTGATAAGTGGCAAGTAACATTCACGCCGGACAAGTGCCAGGCAATGACCATCTCCAACAAGAGAGAATTTAACCACATCCCCTTGACATTCAAAGGCATTACCATCGCTGAATCCCCTACCATCAACATCCTGGGGGTCACCATTGACCAGAAACTTAACTGGACCAGCCATATAAATACTGTGACTACAAGAACAGGTCAGAGGCTGGGTATTCTGTGGCAAGTGACTCACCTCCTGACTCCCCAAAGCCTTTCCATCATCTACAAGGCACAAGTCAGGAGTGTGATGGAATACTCTCCGCTTGCATGGATGAGTGCAGCTCCAGCAACACTCAAGAAGCTCAACACCATCCAGGACAAAGCAGCCCACTTGATTGGCTCCCCATTCATCACCCTAAACATTCACTCCCTTCACCACCGGCGCAATGTAGCTGCAGAGTGTACCATCCACAGGATGCACTGCAGCAACTCACCAAGGCTTCTTCGACAGCACCTCCCAAACCCGCGACCTCTACCACCTAGACGGACAAGGGCAGCAGGCACATGGGAACAACACCACCTGCACGTTCCCCTCCAAGTCACACACCATCCCGTCTTGGAAATATATCGCTGTTCCTTCTTCATCGCTGGATCAAAATCCTGGAACTCCCTACCTAGCAGCACTGTGGGAGAACCTTCACCACACGGACTGCAGCAGTTCAAGAAGGCGGCTCACCACCACCTTCTCAAGGGCAATTAGAGATGGGCAATAAATGCTGGCCTCGTCAGTGACGCCCACATCCCATGAATGAATAAAAAAAAATCTACCCTGGTAGTTACATCCTCAAAGAACTCTAATAAATTTATTAAACACGATTTCCCTTTCATAAAACCATGTTGACTCTGCCTAATCATATTATGATTTTCTAAGTGCCCTGTTACAACTTCCTTAATAATGGATTCCAGCATTTTCCCGATGACTGATGTCAGGCTAACAGGCCTGTAGTTCCCTTTTTTCTCTCTCCCTCCTTTCTTGAATAGCAGGGTTACGTTTGCTACCTTTCAATCTGCTGGGACCATTCTAGAATCTAGGGAATTTTAGAAGATCACAACCAATGCATTGGCCATGATCTTCCAAAATTCCCTAGATTCCAGAATGTCTCGAATGCATTCCATGAACCCATCCTCCAAACCACCTTTGCCAATTTGATTTGTCCAATCTATATGAAGATTAAAGTCCCCCATGATTATTGCATTACCTTTGTTACAAGCTCCTATTATTTCTTGATTAATACTCTGTCCAACAATATAGCTACTGTTAGGGGGCCTATAAACTACTCCCCCCCCCCACCAGTGTTTTCTGCCCCTTGTTATTTCTTATCTCCACCCATACTGATTCTACTTCCTGATCTAAAAGATACAAAAGGCTGTTGCAAATAAAATTTGCCACTGTTCCACTCAGCTTTTGACTTCCCTTCAGATAAACCACATCCACTGCAACAGATGGTGAATCTATATTTTACATTGTGTTTCCGCAAACCATTTTGTGCCTGGGCCGTGTTCAGATCTAGAGTTCAAGAACCATATAAAATTGCAGTACAGAATAGGTCTGTTGTGTCTAGATAATACTCAGCTTTAGGCTTTGATTTTAATGCAAGTATATGCCCGGTACCCAGGGAGAAGGCCTATATTCCAACCTGGGACCAAGCTTAGGCGAAGGCTGCTTGGAGACAAGGAATACCCACTTGTACCGTGGCTGATGACACGCCTCTTCGAAACCCCACCACTCTAGAGCAAAACGGATACAACAGCAACCACATCAGCACAAGAATGCTCAAGTTAAGGTTCAGGTGGCATGATAGGTTAGGTGGTTCCCTGCAATGTTCATCAGCCAGAGTCTTAAGAATCATTGTGACATGCTGCGTCCTCCATAACAGCGCTCAACAGAGGTGACCGGAGGTGCAGGAAGAAGAAGGCCTGCCCGACTCATCGTCTGATGAGGATGAGGAGAGTAAAAATGACGCTGGAAGACATGATGAAGGGCGTAAGGAACATCTTGCGGCCTGAGAGGCAAGGGATGCACTCATAGCTCAGTGCTTCATTTAGTCACCTCTTTCTCCTGTCACACTTCTGTCACTGGACCCCCTGGGACCTTCACTGCATAGTTTTTGAATCCTCCATTCTCTCACCTTAAAATCATTGAACCAACTTCCACATCAACAACATAAAGGCATGAAATCATACCTTCAGCACATGAAATCATACCATCAACACATGAAATCATACCATCAACACATGAAATCATACCATCAACACATGAAATCATACCATCAACACATGAAATCATACCATCATGAAATCATACCATCAACACTTGAAATCATACCATCAACACATGAAATCATACCATCAACACATGAAATCATACCATCATGACATCATACCATCAACACTTGAAATCATACCATCAACACATGAAATCATACCATCAACACATGAAATCATACCATCAACACATGAAATCATACCTTCAGCACATGAAATCATACCATCAACACATGAAATCATGGAGAGGACATTCCACTGCTGAATTTGCTCAATGGTGGCTCCAAAGTGCTTCCAAAGGATTTATGAACTCAGAAACTGCATTCCTAATTTCACCTCCACCCCTTAGCCTCTACATTATCCCACACCACACTAAAATATCAAAATATTTAGCACTGAATCCAGAACCCACTCTTAAAAATACATTGCATGCTGGTGAATGGTTTACTCTGGCTATTTGAAAATGTTTTTTTTAGATATGACAAAGCCATAGGAAGTAAAACCCTCACAAAGGCAGTTGATTCTTCCTCTGCTAAAGTTTTTGACGTTTTTTTTTTGTCCAGGTGCAGTGTGGAACGAATCTTATTATAACTGGGCTTTCAAATGTAATTGGACACAAAAGACAGGATTTTCTTGCAGTTTAGCGGCCATTTTCTGCTGTTACTTGGGTGGGGTCAGAAAATTGGGTGGTAACCTGTACCACTGGATTTTTGCCCATTTGTATAGCTGAATCTATCTTCCAGCTTCACCTCTGCCAGACGCTGGAAGGGCCTGCCCAAATACAGATGGGAGGATTATAACTAAGGTGGTGATGATGGTGTGATGTTATATATCGAATTATCCATCGTTACTGCCATGGCAATACTTTATGCCAATTAACCCTGTACACAACAGGGAGTCCTGCATTGCTAGGAGAAGCAGTACACATTTAAACATTAAAATGCCCATAGCAGATTGCCTATCAATACAGGAGGGATCAATGGATAGATCCACAGCGGCACTTTTTCTTGTCGCCGTTGGAAGTTGTATCATTTTTTATTTCTTCGAGACTGCCTGCCCTGTTAAGCTGCTGTAGGTGTCAGATTCCCACAGCAGCAGTCATCGCTAGCCCCCACCTTAGTGCCAAGCTCCTAAGTGCGGACGGGAATACTGCTGCAAGCCTACAGGAAATATCAAATGGACCTGGCCCTGAGAAATTCACTGGTGTCAGTGTGGACTATTGCAGGCAGGCCGAAAACCTAAACACCCAATCTTACACCGCGGATCACACTGGGAAAATCCCAGACTGGAAGAAAATCCCACAAAATCCTTTTAACTTTTTAAGTAACTTAAGTAAGAATTTAGTATAACATTCAATAGTCATTAAACGAAAACATTCAATAGTCATTAAACCACTTCACATAAGCAAGGAAAGGCTTAATGAGCGAGACCAAAACAATATTGCTTATTATTGATTATCTGTGAAATAGCAGTGAAGGCAAATCGTAGATCGGAATTTTAAGCTCAGATATGAATCATTTTTGAATAAGATGCATTAGTAGGGCTTTAACACGATGCAGCAATATTTAATTTTAACCTCTTCTTTCAGAGAATTAAAATGTACTAGGGCATGTGAGGTGTTTGTAACAAAGGCGTTAACCTGTTTATTGTAAATGGGTTAACCTTTCCATTTGTCAGACTTGGCTCAGTGGTAGCACTCTTGCCTTTGAGTCAGAAGGTTGTGGGTTTAAGCACCACTCCAGGACTCGAGCATATAATCTAGGCTAGCATTCTAGTGCACTACTGAGGGAGTGCTGCACTGTCAGAGATTCTGTCTTTTGGGTAAGACCATTGAATCCTATCTACCCTCTCAGGTGGATGTAAAAGATCCCATGGCACTATTCGAAGAAGAGCAGGGGAGTTCTCCCCAGTGTCCTGGCCAATATTTGTTCCTCAACCAACATCACTAAAAAGAGATTATTTGGTCATTGTTGTTTGTGGGACCTTGTTGTGTGCAAATTGGCTGCTGCATTTCCTATATTAGAACAGTGACTACACATCAAAAGTACTTAATTGGCTGTAAAGCGTTTTGGGACATCCTGAGGGAAGACATTATATAAATCTAAGTATTTTCTTTTCATTAAAAAAGCAGACAGAGGAATTTCATAAGAATGGGTTATCACGTTCATTACTGATATCTCTCAGCTTTTTCAACTTAAATGTATTATCTTGACAGTGCATATAATCGATTTTAAGGGTAACAACAGCTTGAATGTCATTCACACTTGGGGACAAAAGCAAGCAGCAGTACATGCACGGATTTGCTCACTTTCTATAATTGATTTTTGCATTATATATGCTATATCTTTATTGGGCATTTTCATGGTAGAGGGTGAGATGCACAAGAAACCAAGAGTGGATAGGAAGGACCTTAGCAGAGAGGTCAATAACCAGGGGACATAGATTTAAAGTAATTGGTAGAAGAATTTAGAGGGGAGTTGAGGAGAATTTTTTTCACCCAGAGAGCAGGAGTCTGGAACTCACTGCCTGTAATGATAGTAGAGGCAGAAACTCTCATCGCATTTAAAAAGCACTTGGATGTGCACTTGAAGTGCCGGAACCTATAAGGCTACGGACAAAGAGCTGGAAAGTGGGATTAGACTGGATAGCTCTTTTTCGGCTGGCACAGACATGATGGGCTGAATGGCCTCCTTCTGTGCCGTAAATTTCTATGATTCTATGATCATTCTAGTAAACCTCCTCTGCACCCTCTCCAAGGCCTTGTTCTCCTATTGTTTCTTTTTTCAAATGCTGATGGATCTTGTGTGTGTTTTCAGCATTTTCTATTTCTGGTTATTCTACTTAAACTGAATAAGATGTGATATTGTCAATCTCTGCTTTCCTACCATGCAATACATAAGAAATGGTAAGGGAATCTTTTGGCTGTGGAGCTCAGCGAAATTGGCAAAGAGTAAGTTAGTGCACTTGCAAATTAACATGATGAAACATGTGAAACCAGAGTAGATGAATAAACTTCCTTCACATCATTATGGCTCCTTTTTACTGGAATTCAGGAATTTCAATGGCTTGAAGCTTTTCTCTTATCAGCTGCTGTGCTGCAGATTCAGACTTCAGCTCATAACTCTGACTGTTGTTGATACTAGAGTTAGTAAAGGAATTAGTGTGATCACTACTGGCCTGAGCTTCAAGGACCGATTGTTGTCCTAATTTACCCAACTGTCAAGGGGGTGGTGCATCTAGTAATCAGTTGGAGTCTGGGGGCCATGTGTAAGAAGCTGGTAGTGTGCTAATAAAAGATTATACCAAATGTTTTCTTCCCATTGTGTGGTTAAACCACACCACACCTAATTGATTAAAGATTGTGAAATAATCCATTATGTACAAATAAGCAAAGACAGACACACAGTTCCTAACAGTTATCTATGATGTTCACTATGGATTTAACTAAATTATAGGGGGTTAAATTTCTTCTCTGCCTTAGATTTATCCAAAACATAAGACACGTATTAATGTGCGTTCATTTTGTAAGTAGTAGCAGAGCTGCTGCTAACTTTTACAGATACTGCTAAAATTGCTCCTGGTAGTAAACAACTCTAAGACACGTTAACTCACTGGCCGTACATTTTTAGATGATTTTGCTTGTTAAGAAGTAATTGAAAGGTTTCTCCCTAAATTCTGAAGGCTTGACCTTTTGCACATCCTGAAGACCCCGCCCCCCCATCCTAACCGCTAAAAGTGCCAGCTACCGAAACAAAACAATACTATCATTGAAGAAAATATTTTTTACCATGGATATGGTAGGCTAGTGGTTATGGTTGTAGCTTAGCAACCTGTAAGGTCATGAGTTCAAACCCCACCAAGTTATGAAATTGTATTTGATAGATGTGGTAATTTGAGGGTTAGGACCAGGAAAGCTGCTGTTTTGTTAGAAAAACCCAATTGGTTCTCCAATGTCCTCCAAGGAAGGGAACCTGCCACCTCCACCTAATGTGGCCTATATGTGACTCCAATCCCACATTATGTAGATGCGACTTAATGCCCTCAGGGCAATGAGGGATGGGCAACAAATACTGGCTTGTCAATGTCACCCACATCCCAAGAAAAAAGAAAAAAATACAACAGAATTAAGTCAAGAAATATAAAAATCTGATGACTAATGGACAGACATCTGATGACCTCAAGGCCCCTATGGGTCACGGCTCCAATTTGAAAACTAACATCCGCAGGCATGTGTTTCCATTCATGTTAAGGCCATCTGTTATGTTTCTGTGATCCAGTTTATCTGCACAAGAGAAGGCAAAGTTGTTGAGTAGCATCACAAAATTCTGTCAAAATGTTCACTTTGCACTGGATGATTATAGCAGGATCGGCATGTTACTGAAAGGATGGTCCAAATTTGTTACACTTGCTTATACTAAATGTGTGGTTAGCATGGCATAATTTAATTTTACTTTTCAGTTCAATACAGCCGTTAAAATTGTGGACCCAGAAAGAATGCCTGAACGTCAGACGTATTTACAGGTTATGATGTGTCAGTATGATTCTTTTGGAACTGAGCAAAGGAGTTGATTTCTGCTACTGCAAGTTCAAATATGCTTGCACACACACTTTGTCACTATTTTCTAACATGCAACACAAAAATTTACAAATATCATGATTATATACCCGGGATTATAAGGCATCTCCAATCTGGCAGGCATTAATTAGTTGCATTTCCTCTATATAACAATATACACTTTGACACTCCCAACACATGGCCCCGATTTTAGAATGGAGGCGGGATGACAGCAGGGGGTGAATGAGCGTGTGGGTAACCCGACCAATAAAATATGTCCGTTTCCCACGCGATTGCAATTGAATTGGTGCCACTTAACGTGGCTTCTGGGTTTGCCGTCGGAAAGCTGCGCAGCGGGCAGACTGTGTGCCCGCATCACAGGCTGTCAGCTGGAGGAGCTCGATTTAAAAGAGCCATTGCTCCAAAGGCTTTTGCTGGAGCAAAGACCCAGAAACCACAATGGAGCAGCACAGGGGCAAGGCTACTCCAAGGTTCAGTGACGCCTCACTGCAGAAGCTACTGGACGGGGTGAGAAGGAGGAGGGAACTATTTTACCCCACGGATGGGAGGAAGTGCCTTGCCTCTGCGACTAAGAAGGCCTGGCTCGAGGTGGCAGACGAGGTCACCAGCAGCAGCAGCAACATCTCCCGCACCTGGGTCCAGTGCAGGAAGCGTTTCAATGACCTAACTAGGTCAGCAAAAGTGAGTACACTTACTGATTCTCCTGCATTCTGTGTTCCACATCACCCCCTCCCCCCAACATCATTCTGCACTGCCAAGACTACTCCATCACATCACTCCTCACACCCACTTAAGGCTCATCTTCAACTTACCTGCACTTCCTCAGCACTTCCTCACCTCCCCATTAGTCACCCCAACACTACCACTCACCCCAATCCTCATCCAATGTGGTGTCTTTGTCTGATACTCACCCTCTGATGCATCTCTTTCATAGTCAGCCTCACCCAAAGCAATGCATTCATCGGTTGGCCACTTCACCCTCACTCACTCACACGTCTGTTCTTTCTCCCCTTCTTGGAGAAGAAAGCACGAGAGGGCGAGGACCAGAGGGGGGCCACAACAAATAGTGGTCCTCACAGAGGCGGAGGAGGAGGCCCTGGAGATCAGCCGCACCCTCAAGTGCCTGTCCGTCGAGACGCCGAGACTGGCACCACCCAAACATCTGGTGACACAACTTTAACATTCGTCACACACAACATGAATTGATGTTAAGAATGATTGGCATGTTGAACACCTCAGTATGCTCATCACAACATGACACATCTGTGATGATGCTTAAATTGCCTTCTGTTCTCTTACAGGCCCTTCAACGACTGCAGTGATGGCAGAGGGTGATTCCTCAGAGGAGCTCCAGGCCTCTGAGGGTGCACCATCACATCTTGGTGAATCATCCACCAATGCAGATACTCACACCTCAGTGGGTCCTAGTAGGCAGTTAGTTGGGTTGGCACCTGGTGAGTCACCCCACACAAGTGGAGCACGAGCAGACATTGGTGGCAGGGGCAGCTGTGGAGAGTCTGCGTCGGTGGGCGCACTCCTCTCCAGGCTCTGCTCAGCTGGACGCAGATGCTGAACCCCGGGGACCATCCTTTAAATGGAGAATGATCGAGGGACAGAAGCATATTTGCGAGGTACTGGAACAGGTGCCACGCGCACTCTCCACAATAGCGCAGAGGATGGAAGAGTCCAACTCCTGCATGAGTGGAATGATGGCACAGGTACGTGAGGGAATCTCTGAGATAGTGTCACAGGGACGTGTGCAAAGACTGAGATAGTGTCGCACGTAACTGCTGAAATATCTGAGATAGTGTCACAGGTAAGTGCGGGAATGTCTGCGATGGAGAGAAGGCTAGCCTCTGTGGAGCTTCAGGCATGGCACACTAATGAGTCCATTCAGGCCCTAATAATGGCCCTTCGGACTCAGGGTGAACAACATTCTGCCGCCTTGAATAGGCCGACAGATACTTTAGAAGCGGCCTTCCAAGGTATCACACATGTGCATCACACTGTTGTCGAGCGTGGTGGTAGGAGTGATGTGGGCCTGATCCAGGAGAGGGATGATGGCGAAAGGGGACATGGAAGTGGGGACGCCACTCAAAGCGCTCCCACATCTCACCCGTTGCCCCCCTTTCAACCAGTATCCGCAAAGCTGCCTCCTCTCCAGGTGGTCGAGTCTGCCCCTGCACAGGTGCAGGTGGAGCAGTCTTTGGAGGGGTCCTCACGGGCTCCAAAACCCAGAGGGTGTAGGCCGAAAGCATCTAAGCAGTCAGGGCACGGACACGAGCAACCTGCCACTACCTCTGCTGCTGCCACAGGGGATACACCATGTAGAAGTAATAGGAAGAGAAAAGCGAAGGTTTTGTGATCATGAAGGGTATGTACAAGGGTGTCTGACAGAAGGTCATGTTTTTCATTTATATTTGTTTCTTGCTAAACTCACATTAAATGTTATGATTCTCACCACTACTGCCACGTCTTGCCCATTCTTGATTGGCTTTTGTGATAGGGCCCTTTCGTGAGGTTCGCCATGAATGGCAACTCTTGATGTCACCCAGTGGGTCACTTTACAGTGGGTGTATGTGTAGTTGCAGGACTGTTTTGTGCAGGGAGGGGTGGCGAGGCTGGTGATGTTGCTCATCCTCAGATGTATTGGTGAATGCAGCCATGGCGTCCCCCCACCTTGATGGTGTGAGTTTGAGGGGGTCCGAAAAGTTGGCAAGTATGTGTGAACAAAAGAATTGTGAGTGGAAAGTAAGAATTTTCAGTGAAAACACAAAGATCTCCCAGCCAAAAGTTTGTCTGAAAGAACAGAGTGCCCTGCTGCAATAACTCACCTTTTATCCCCATCTGTCAAAGTTGCTGGCTGAAACACATCTGGGTAGAACATGGAGTGTTTCCCAAAGCACGGGAAACACGCTGAGGATGTTTGAAAATTAGATCCCTGCCTCAATGTACAAAATTAAGTACTTCAAGTACTTCAACTATCTAACTAACTATCTTTACTGTCATCCCATCGGCTTTAATTGCCGGTGGGACTTCTGCATTCAGGAGGCGCGCGCGCACACAGATGCGTCAGTGGGGAACCCGGAAGTCTGCGGGTTGGAGCCGGGTTCTGAACCTACTCGGGATTTCCCAGATTTTCGGAGCCCCTCCGCCCCCAACGTACCCACACTTGGATTCCAAAATCGAGCCCCATTTCTCCTGCTAAGACAGGATTTCAACTGCAGCTTTGTAAAATTACCTGTTCCATAAGTCAGTGCCATAAATATTTTGCAGCTGCTGTTAAACTGCATGAAAAGGGCAGCAAAGAGTGTTCCTGCAAATATTTAGTTTACCATGGATGACAATTTTTTTATGTGTGAAAAGCAGAATGGTGCCATTATGGGCATGAGCAAATGCAAGGCCTTCTGGGTATATCAGGCTTCCCACACTTTTACCTCAGCCAATCAAAAGTTCCAGAGGAATGCATGCTACACAATGGTATAAACTAACTTTTTCCAGTTTGTGCTTGTTACGTGCTTAGTTAACAAACTAATAAGTGACTCGGCTGCATTAATTCGGGTACATTTTGATTGGCTTCTCAGCTCTGTATTTGTTCTAATACATCCACTTTCATTGAATAAAGAACAGTGTTTCGACAAAAAAGGCGAGAAAGTTAACTATCATTTAACAAACTCTCTGTACTAGGAAACAAATTTCCTAGGAGTTCACAAGGTACATTTAACTGTTTATGTGCCAGTGACTCAAACTTCCCATTTTGATTGGCATATATCTTATGACTTCAGGGCGTGTACCCTGGCGAATCTGAATTTAACAAATACTTGTCAGATATTTCCTTGAACTAATATCATTAGGTAAATACTGACTTAAAACCTTTCATTACTGCTCTTTCACACTTCTTACTTGGCAGACTATTCAAGATCCATCCACAAGTCCTGACATTCATCCATTTGTCACATTATTTGGAGTTCTTTTTCCCGATTAATTTCTTCTCCTGTATTTCCAAAAATGATGACACATGAAGGGATTAAGTTCCACGGGAACTGACAGCCCTATATACAGTCCCAAGCGGCCATTCTACATGTAAGATCCTAGTAGGATCGGTAACTTTGGTGGGACGTATTCCGGAAGGTTTCATCGCCCACTTCCAATCGCCCTGCCCCCACGCTCCCACCATTGGTCGCTGGATACGTCTATCCTCACAGTGCAGCGCCTTTCCATGCAAATTGGAAAGCGAAGAGACTCTTCGTTACCCTATTGAATGATTCTTGACTCAGTCAAACAGCCTTTTTACCACATCTCAAATATTTTTATAACTAATAAACAAAAAAGTTTAAAGCAAATGAAAAAAAAGAAACAATTTGTTTTCTCCCGGGTTGCTTGCCAGGAGATGTGTCCAGGAGATTAATCTTTAATTCCTGGAGACTCTAGGACAATCCGGGAGGGTTGGCAACCCTAGATGGTGAATGTTAGCAGGCTATTCACAATCAAACATGCACACTTTCCAACAGAGATCCCTGAATAGTGATCAAGAATGGAAACAATGGCTGATTTTTTTCCCAGAAACACAGGTCAATACTAATGTTCCATTAAAGAGGCACAGATCAGCAACCGGTACTGGAACCTTCCTGTTGTGTGGCTCAATACCATCCCACATGGTACACTCAAACCAAACTCAGATTCTGAATTAACTAACTGGATTTCTTTACTGGAATTAAACAAGTAGGACACATACGTAACACCATAAGATTATGTACAAAGGCAGCAGAAACTTTTAAATCTACAGTCTGCCCCACTAACAGTCAAAGTAGGTAGTGTCTTTGCTAATTGTCTGTAACACACTCCATTATTCGCTTTTGATTCTGTTTACCCAGGACCACCCTGGTTCCCATGCTTTTCTTGGTTCAATCTTTCGCTTTGTCTTGTCTCTCAGACCACAATGACATATTAGTTTTTGAACTGCCTGGAATGCATACTAATAGTGCAATGTTCCTTTGACAATTTCATATCCAAGTTAAATGATTCACAGGTGGATATTGTTCACACCATCTAAACAAGGTCCTTTTGTGCATCCCTGATTTCATTTGCCCCTCCATTGGCGGCCGTGCCTTCAACTGCCTAGGCTCTAAGCTCTGGAATTCCCTCCCTAAACCTCTCCACCTCTCTCTCCTCCTTTAAGACGTTCCTTAAAACCTACCTCTTTAACCAAGCTTTTAGTCATCTGTCCTAATATCTCCTATGTGGCTCAGTGTCAAATTTTGCCTGATAATGCTCCTGTGAAGCGCCTTGGGACGTTTTACTACATTAAAGGTGCTATATAAATGCAAGTTGCTGTTGTTTCTGGCTTAATTAACGACTTAATATTGTATGGAAGTTAAAAGCAATAGCTATCTTCTGGAATCTAGATGCACTGGAGCCATGGCATCTTAGACCTTTCCCAGGCTTAGCTTCAATTTATATGGATCACAAAGTATTAATTTATTTTTATGCACAAAGCTAATTCAGCCTTTATCTACCTATATAGTGATAATGCCACAGCATTTTCACAAGGGGCAATAGATGATCACTTTTAACACCAACTGCCCCAAACATAGACTATTTCAGTGATAAGTGATAAGTGTTTCAAGGTAGTATACTATAATGGGTATTGATATGGGTGTGGATATGGTAAGGGGTTTAGGTAACATGTATTGGTAAGGTATTTATGCTTCAGTTCATCTAAAGTGGGACAGAACAATCTCAAGCTACACCCAGTACCACAGAAAACTAAATGGATTGAGAGAAATTAAACATCCTGCTTCCTATGAACACCAATTCTCTTTTGTCGGAACATGTTTATAACTAAAACATACTTCACTGGATTTTTGTAAAGAGTCTCATGCAGCTGTGAAGTTTCCTTTCAAAGCTTTGTTTAGTTATGCCTCAAAAGCTTAAGGTTGGGTGATTGTTAGTAACTCATCAGTCCCAGTGTGGTGACTTCCTGTGCTGACTGGAAAGCACACCCCATTGCAGCCTATCAGTACCATGAAGTTAATGATTGCAGACCTGCTCTGTCGTCAGGTTTTACTAATAATCATAACAAAATGATTGATGGGCATTTTTCACTCAGCTTCCTCCTGCTTTCTTTCTTTCACCATTTCCCATCAGTCCAAAGCATTCCAGAACCCCCCTTAAAATACGTTCACTCAAGAACATCAGGGGAACATCAGGAAGAGGTTAGGACCAACTACGCACTGGACTAGTAGTTTGACCCCAAAGTACAATTGCAAGCTTTGAAACTGCAGCAAATTTAAAAGGTACATATGTTGGGGGTAATTTTAACCAAACTCACCCATCAAGTAAATGATTTGAGAGAAATTAAATATCTTGCTTTCTACTGAACTTGTCTGTTGAGTAGAATGGGCCTATACTCTCTGGAGTTTAGAAGAATGAGAGGTGATCTCATTGAAACATATAAGATTCAGAGAGGGCTTGACATAGTAGATGCTGAGAGGTTGTTTCCCATGGCTGGAGAGTCTAGAACTAGGGGCATAGTCACAGGATAAGGATTCGGCGATTTAAGACTGAGATGAGGTTAAATTTCTTCGCTCAGAGGGTTGTGAATTTTCGGAATTCTCTACCCCAGAGGGTTGTGGATGCTGAGTCGTTGAGTGTATTCAAGACTGAGATCGATAGATTTTTGAACTTTAGGGGAATGAAGGGATATGGGGATCGGGCAGGAAAGTGGAGTTGAGGTCGAAGATCAGCCATGATCTGATTGAATGGCGGAGCAGGCTCGAGGGGCTGTATGGCCTCCTCCTGCTCCTATTTCTTATATTCTTATGTCGGGAAACTGAACACTTGTTTTACACCCCACCCAATATTACTTCATTTGGAGAGTAAAGTCAAACAGAGTCTAAAGCCAGTGTTGCACCTGATCTCGTCAGTTTTCCAATGGGCGAGTTAGGTTAAAATTGGTCCCATTGTTATTTGTATTTTTTTAAGGAAGATTTTGTGCTCATGAGAGTAAAGAATCTCAGTGGCAGGAGTGAAAAACATTTCCGTTTTGTACAACTAGTGTCAGTTTCAAGCATGTCCAGTTTAGGTGCATCCCAAAAAAGCATCTTAACCTCAGGAAAGCACTATTTATCATATCAGTTCCCCAAACCAACCCACAAACTGTCCTTACTGTTGGCAATTTAAAATACATTGATTAAAGCCTTTGTTTGATAAGAGAGAGAAAGCAGACAGGAATTTCTAGGTTATGGACTTTTTTGTGACATATACTGTCTCTCTGTTGCATTTATTCTTCTGCCACTTGGGAAATCTTTTGCAAATATTGATTAAAGACAGAAGAATATCAATGTAAAATTAATCTTTGAACTGACATGAAAGGGACGAATCCTATTGATGCCAATTTTATGCAGAATGATGATTTGCAATCAATATACAGATATATTTATGATTTGACCATCATAAATATATAGGAACATAGAAAATAGGAGCAGGAGTAGGCCATTCGGCCCTTCGAGCCTGCTTCGCCATTCAATATGATCATGGCTGATCCTCTGTCTCGATACCATATTCCCGCTCTCTCCCCATACCCCTTGATGCCTTTTGTGTCTAGAAATCTATCTAGCTCCTTCTTAAATATATTCACTGACTTGGCCTCCACAGCCTTCTGTGGTAGAGAATTCCACAGGTTCAGCACCCTCTGAGTGAAGAAATTTCTCCTCATCTCAGTCCTAAATGTCCTACCCCGTATCCTGAGACTGTGACCCCTCGTTCTGGACCCCCCAGCCAGGGGAAAGATCCTCCCTACATCCAGTCTGTCTAGCCCTGTCAGAATTTTATATGTGTCAATGAGAGTTCCTCTCATTCTTCTAAACTCAAGTGAATACAGGCCAAGTCGACTCAATCTCTCCTCATACGACAGTCCTGCCATCCCAGGAATCAGTCTGATCAACCTTTGCAGCAATCCCTCTATGGCAAGTATATCCTTTCTTGGGTAAGGAGACCAAAACTGCACACAATACTCCAGGTGTGGTCTCACCAAGGTCCTGTATAACTGCAGTAAGACATATATTGTAAATTTTTGCTCAAGCATTGAAATAAAATAATACACGTTACTGACGAGTGCATTTTGCACCAAGTACATTTTATCCGCAGAGTCCCCTGAAGTGCCACAAAGTTGGAGGGGACCTGATGATTTACATAATATATTAAAACACTTCTGTGTATGTGGTGATCCACCCAATTTTACAGAGTTTCACGGATGTTGCAAAAAAAGTGCAGTCCTATGGCTGAGCAGAACCGCACATGTTGAAAATGGTGCATGGGTTATCAGCACAATCAATTAGTCTGAATACTTAATTCTTTATAAATTCTTTATCCAGACACCTACAGTGTAATAAAAATAATAACTGAATTGTGTTTGTTTCCTTTCACTAAATAGATAGCTATAAATAAGGTGTTAAGTTAACACAACAGCCCTCCACCCTCTGCTCTGAAGAAAACAACAAATATTTATTACTGATGGATGAAAAGGGAACAGTTTTTTTTCATGTCACCTTTGTACATCTTTACACCACAGGGAAACATTTCCCCCGTCACTGGGTATAGCATAATTTTAAACCTGTTCTCTTTAAATATGTTTATGATTTTGCCATACCTAGTGCACAGAGGAAATATAGGGGGGGGGGGATTTCTAACACCCTCACGACGGATGGGAGAGGGTCGGGGAGGGGGGCGGTTAAATTGCTGCAAACTGTGAAACCCGACCCCAACCCGCCGCGAACGGGCCTACTTCCCGGTTTAACTGCGGCGGATTGGGGGTGGCCGAGAAACCTGCTCTGGAGAGGCAGGTCAGTGATTAGAATACATTAACCAGGCTGCGTTCCTCAGATTTTAGCAGCCATTTAAATTTAACGCTGGCCAGCCTGGTTTTCCAGAGCTCTGGAAACCCGACAGCTGAAGGGAGACAGGAACAGCCGGCTCCAGCAGTTAAGTGCTTTTCCAGCACTACTTGTGAGCAAGGAGGAGCAGGAGTCCTTTCCCCCGCCCCTCAAACAATCCTTCTGCCACGATCTCTCCCAGCAATCTATCGCACCTCAGTTCCATCAGCTCACAAGGTCCAAATTAGAATGATATTTTAATTTTCCATTTTACTCAGTATAAGCTGTAAGTTTTTTTTTATTCGTTCATGGGATGTGGGCGTCGCTGCCAAGGCCGGCATTTATTGCCCATCCCTAATTGCCCTTGAGAAGGTGGTGGTGAGCCGCCTTCTTGAACCGCTGCAGTCCGTGTGGTGAAGGTTCTCCCACAGTGTTGTTAGGAAGGGAGTTCCAGGATTTTGACCCAGCGACAATGAAGGAACGGCAATATATTTCCAAGTCAGGATGGTGTGTGACTTGGAGGGGAACGTACAGTTGGTGTTGTTCCCATGTGCCTGCTGCTCTTGTCCTTCTAGGTGGTAGAGGTCGCGGGTTTGGGAGGTGCTGTCGAAGAAGCCTTGGCGAGTTGCTGCAGTGCATCCTGTGGATGGTACACACTGCAGCCACTGTGCGCCGGTGGTGAAGGGAGTGAATGTTTAGGGTGGTGGATGGGGTGCCAATCAAGCGGGCTGCTTTGTCCTGGATGATGTCGAGCTTCTTGAGTGTTGTTGGAGCTGCACTCATCCAGGCAAGTGGAGAGTATTCCATCACACTCCTGACTTGTGCCTTGTAGATGGTGGATGTTTTATGATTTCTTTACAGCCTGGCTGCGTTTTTGAACATTCACAGTTACAGTTTTAGAGAAGATCATTTACAAAAATAACATGGAAGTTTCAATCCTTATAATTTGCTTTACTAGAATTTTAGAGGAACTAACTTTTCCAACATTAAAGCAAAGAAGTGTATAATTGAAAGGGAAGATTTTTCAGTACTGAAAGTGTTACATAACATCTTTGGCTGTGGTACTAAAGATTGTCTGAAATTGTTCTACATTAGATTTCTAGCAGTGTTTTTTTGCCATACTCATACTGCCTGTGATGAATTGGCTTTTTTGCTTAGTTAGTGGCTATCAACAATTCTTGGCATTTACATATCCACGTGGGAGGTGTAATTGAGGAATTTTATTTATTTTGCCCACTAAAAATAAAGGTGGTGTGTTATTTTATCTGCTATCCCTTCTTGTCTTTTAAATTGTAAGGTTCGACCTATCAGAAACCGTATGGCGGGTTATCTGGTGTTCTAGTTACAACATCCTGATGTCTACCGTAAGAACAACAACTTGCATTTATGGAGCGCCTTTAACATAGTGAAACGTCCTAATTAATATTAATATTAATCGTGAAGTAGGAGAAGAAAAACCCTGGAAGATGCTGGTAATGGAAAACAGTTTGAAATGGGAGAAAAGATAGGAGACATTGAAGGGCAGAGAAAATTACAAAAAAAACAGACAGAATTTAACAAAAAAGATAAGTAAAGCTTTAGGATTTAAAGTCAAACATTAATGTTGTTTTTGACTTTGTAAGTCTGGGAGGGGGGAGCTGCAGATGTTAATCTTGGTTCTTTATGCCATGTATCAGTATTTCCTGTTAGCACTGCACCACTGCTTTATCGTGCACTGAAGTCGCATGACTCTTCTTGTGGTGTGCCACTTCCTAGCTTAACTGTTTGTGAAAGGAACACATTGAAGCGAAGTGTGTGTGTGGCAACATCCACCCATTTTGACACATCAGCAGCTGTGCTGGTTATTATTTTTATCCCAAATGCATTAGTTAAAAACAAAACATTAAATAAAACATATTTGCTATTGCATTTCTTTTCCTACCTCCAAAGAGTCAAATGATGATGTTTGTGAGAATATCAGAGAGAAAAGGATTGGATTCAATTTAATCATACAGTTTGGGCTATCTGTTGGCAATCAAGTATGGACACTCCCTCAACAACCACAGGCTTACAAGGCAAACACACAACAGTAGCCAAAACCAGCATGCTAGTGTTTTGTTTTAGTTTGTCTAATCAGTCTTCCAACCACTTTGAAAATTTTGCTTTGCAAGCTACACAATCCTACCTCAGCATCCTGATCTCGAGGGGATCATTTATCCAAGTACACCATCGGGCAGGGAGCTTTCTTCACCATAAGCACAAAGTTAGAAGACGACCCCGTCGGCCTCCACCGTCCAGTATTCTGAATGTTCTGAATACACCACACGTTTATCACTTGCCCTGTCTTTCTCTCTTGCTCTCATATTTAGATATTATTTGCCACTCCGATGTACTGCTTTTTAAATACTCAGTAAAGGTTGAAAACGAAACAAAATCAAAACAAAGCAACACATAATTGTTCTACAAACTGATGTGAAAAGTGACTGATCCTACAGGCACCAATGTTGTGGGGCAGACATATGTGCTGCAATGGGATTTCTTTGGTTCACATTACCACACTCCTTTGGAACAAAAGAATACAAATTTACTTGGAGTAAGCACTGTAGTGTATGAGGTGTATTCACACCTATTACTTTTACACCATGCAGCCAAATTGTAAAAGGTCATTCAATCTGTCACCCCCCTATGTTTGCAGGTGCTGAAATGTTGTGTAAACGTGTGACTTGTACACTGGATTTTAGAATACTTGCAACTCACCATTATCCTAAGCAAGGACACCTGATAGACATAGCTAACAGCAATTCCTTATCATTGATAATAGCCTGCACTGACTTGTCATGCTCGGCTTGCCTCCTGTTGCAATGTTTTATATTTTACAGTTGCTGGTTAGAGGAAGTTTGGCAGCAGACATTTTCCACAGAACATTTTTCTACTTCAGTGACATCATGAATATAAACAGTGGGCTGAGGATAGCACTCCCTGCTCAAGGTGTCACTAAAGTAAACACAACGATGTTATATAAGGAGGATTTTATATAAAATGTCTCCAACCAAGCTGCGACCAGCTTCAGAGGATTTTGCATAAGGTGGCTGCCTCTGCCAATTATACTGGGCCCCTCCCCCTCCACTAACCCAGGAGGCAGCACTTCAGCATATGCATCTAAATACAGAAAGAAGAATTTAGCCTAGAAATTCGATGGCACTGCCACTGTTTTACAGATGCAATATGGGCACCTAAGCATCCAATATGGTGGGCGGGGCATTCGCGCGTTCATTACATGCCAGAAATGTGCTACCCACCATATTGGTAAAGGCAGAAAAGGAGGCGTCCAGGGCCCATGCCTGAAACAGGCGTTAGTCCCACTGCATATGCAGTATAAGAGCTCATGGGGTTGGAGGTAATATATTAGCATGGATAGAGGATTTGTTAACGGACAGAATACAGAGTGTAGGGATAAACGGGTCATTTTCAGGTTGGCAGGCTGTAACTAGTGGGGTGCCGCAAGGATCAGAGATTGGGCCTCAGCTATTTACAATCTATAGTAATGACTTAGATGAAGGGACCGAATGTAATGTTTCCAAGTTTGCTGACGATACAGAGCTTGGTGGGAAAGTAACGACCACATGGACTGCAGCGGCTTAGGGATGGGCAATAAATGCTGGCCTTGCCAGTGACGCCCACATCCCAAGAATGAATTTTTAAAAAGCTGTGAGGAGGGCACAAAGAATCTGTAAAGGGATATAGACAGATTTTAAGTGAATGGGCAAGAAGGTGGCAGATGGAGTATAATGTGGGGAAATGTGAGGTTATTCACTTTGGTAGGAAGAATAGAAGAATAGAATATTTTTTAAATGATGAGAAACTATTAAATGTTGGTGTTCAGAGAAATTTGAGTGTCCTCATACAAGAAACACAGAAAGTTAGCATGCAGGTAGAGCAGGCAATTAGGAAAGCAAATGGCATGTTGGCCTTTATTGCAAGGCGGTTGGAGTACAAATGTAAGGAAGTCTTGCTATAGTTGTACAGGGCTTTGGTGAGACCACACATGGAGTATTGCGTACAGTTTTGGTCTCCTTGTGTAAGAAGGAGGCGGTGCAACGAAGGTTCACTAGATTAATTCCTGGGATGAGAGGGTTGTCCTATGAGGAGAGATTGAGTAGAATGGTCCTATACTTTCTGGAGTTTGGAAGAATGAGAGGTGATCTCATTGAAATATACAAGATTCTGAGGGGGCTTGAATGGGTAGATGCTGAGAGGTTGTTTCCCCTGGCTGAGAGTCTAGAACTAGGGGATATAGTCTCAGGATAAGGGGTCGGCTGTTTAAAACTGAGATGAGGAGGAATTTCTTCACTCAGTTGTGAATCTCTGGAATTCTCTACCCCAGAGGGTTGTGGATGCTGAGACATTGAGTATATTCAAGGCTGAGATTGAAAGATTTTTGGATTCTAGGGGAATCAAGGGATATGGGGATCGGGTGGGAAAATGCAGTTGAGGTTGAAGATCAGCCATGATCTTATTGAATGGTGGAGCAGGCTTTAGAGGCTGTATGGCCTACTCCTGCTTCTATTTCTAATGTTCTCATATGCAAATAGGGGACCTTACACCTGTTTGAGGCCCCCTTTGAAAACTTGGGCTGCCCTGGACACAGCTGCTGTCGAGCCGGTTGCGTTCAGGAGGACGTGGTCTACATGCAACCCAACCAGCAGTCCATAGAGAGACCCTGGGAAAGAGTCAACCAAATCTCCTGTAGTCCCTCTGAAATTCTGTCCTGTATACTTTACAGTTCGAATGACATTGAGCTCTCTGAACTGTCTCCCAAGATCTGTGATTCTTAATTCCATATCTCCACATTGAATTGACTGACTTGCTTGGATATGTTATAAAGCGGGGTAAGGTTTGCAAATGTACCTACTGCTGCCAGTTTCACCACACTGTCCTCCAATGAATTGAACCACTCTTGGATGTTGGCACACAGCAGGGAAGTGGACTCCACCGCTACCTTAGCCATTTGCCACAGGTCTTGGGAGACCATGCAGAACCTCCATATGTATCTGATGCTCTGCTAGCATCCTTCTCTTCATTGTTGGTCCTCTGAGTGCATCATCTATTTGTTCTGCAAATGTGGACTGACATGCCTTGTGCCTCCACTCAATTACATCAAGCTCCACTTCCACATTTACATCCTCCGGCTTCTTTGTGCTCTGTGTCAAAATGTGTCAATTCTTCATCCACACTATCTGTATCTCCTTGATTGGTGTCTCTGAGCTTCAGCGTGCAAATGAGAGGATGAATGACGGGGTGGGTGAGTGGTCGCCAGTGTTGCCAGAGATAAAGGGAACTGGAAGGTCTTGTTCTTCAGTGAAGTTCTCCATTGTCTCTTGACTTGACTTGTCTCTAAAGACAAAAGACAGTATTGTTAACTTTGGTGTGCTTGAGTAATAGTCTATCTTCATCGGGTACTATGTAGGTTTCTTATAAGGAAAGCGGTAGCTGGTGAAGAGGTTGAAGAGTACATAGAAACATTACATAAGAAAAGGTATACGTTCTCATCAACCCCCTGAAGGCGCAGAGATTCCCAAACCTTCATTCCCCCAACTACCGGGCTAGAGTGAACAAAGTTATAGCTTCCTCTTCATGTGGTGTCAAATGCCAGATGTTGGTACCTCCTCCTCCAGTAGCCTGTGTTCCGTGGCATTGTGTGCTGGCTTCCCCTGAACGAGGAATGCATAGTGACGATTGGCTGCTGCAGTCTCCAGATCCTGCAGTCACAAGCAGTCAGGATTCATGGAATGAATGGTAATTATGGTAGGTGGAAGGGACCAAGGGTCTAGGAGATGAGATTTCAGTGTGCTAGCAGCTGTTACAGGACGTGATACACTTAACATGAGTGCTGCCAAGTGACTTTGTTTCTGGAATGAGGGGCATGGTGCTTTGTGATACCCTAAAGGACAATGCTTGACCACTATACTTAGGAAATACCCATAGGCTTCTCTGTGATTCAGTTATCGGCCCTGTTATGCATCTAAAAACACTGTTTACCTTTGCTGACCTGGTGAGGTTATTCAATTTCTTTTGACATTGCAAGGACATCCTTGGCTACAGGCACCTCCTTCCACATGACGCAGCTGCTGGATGTGATGGTCTCTTCCCTGATTTTCCAACAGCGGCATCCCTCTGCTCTCTAATTTGTGCCAGCAGCACTTTCACAGCAGCCGTTAAAAAATTAGACACTCGCCTTTTTCCATCTTTGGGTTCAATCATTTCAGTCTCTCTTCCAAGAGCCAACTCAGCCCTTTAACTGCCTGGAGTCCTTTAAAGAGGGAAGTTGCGTCTGTGTTCCTCCCCCTTCCTGAATCTTATGAGTTCTCCTGGTGCCTCCGGTCCCCTACTAGTGGGATGTCCACCCTTACTCCGCTAGCATTATTGAAATTAGCTAACCCAGGAATGTCAGACGGGGTCAGCCGCCTCCGATTTTGGTGGGCATAAATTCTGCTCCATCACACTATGCCAGCGGAGTAGCACCCCAGGAATTTCCAGGTCTTTGCTCCAAGTTCATTACATTTTATGTCCTCTCTCTCATTTCTTTTCAGTCTCTATTTGTACACTTTTAATGCAATTTTGCTAAGGGAGATCTTCCATAGCGAAAACACAGCTTCCCACAGCATACCAACATATTCCAAATCAAAAGGTTACTACTAAATTGTTGATCACTATGGGCTCGATTTTCGCACTCCCGAGCGGGTGCATTCGTGGCGGGGGGCTGCGAAAATCAGGGATTCCGGGGCGGGTCTGGAGCCCGGCTCCAACCCGCCCACTACCGGGTTCCCCAGTGACGCGCTGACATGCGCGCGCAGCCCCCGCATGTGGGACTCCCGCCGGCAATTAAAGCAGGCAGGGTGCCACTTAAAGTACTTAAACAGGTACTTCAGGTCGTTTACAGACCTGATTGACCTGATATTTTAGGAGGGGTGGGATTTTGAAATGAACTGAGACTCTTTCCCGTACTGGGGGAAACACTCCCAGTTGAAATGGATGTGTTGCAGCTATCAGCCTGTGGCAGCTGCAAAGGTCCATTTGACAGGTGTGGGGGGGGAGACCCTCACTCATTGCAGGAGGCCACTCTGTCACTTTGGACAAAGCTTGGCCTCCACCACCCTCCTCCTAACAATAAAATTCACAAACTTGCACACTTACCCCAGTGTCCAGACACATTTACCTACCTTGCGGACCCCCTCAGATGTACATCTTCCAGATGGGGGCCGCCGTAGCTGCAGTCATGACCTCCTTGGAGGGCGAACAGCATCACCAGCCTCGCCGGCCACGCCGTCCACCTCTGACACGTGGAGCTCCACAACACAGTGCTGTGACACATCCACCTGCACAGCAGGAGGGAGGGCAAAGGCAGAGAGAGATGTGTCACAGAGGGCACTACCCTCGCCACAGGGTCTACAGACCGAGGCTCAGCTTCCTGGACCTCTCTGAGCAGCAGTGCACACGGACGCTCAGAGTCACTCGACATGTAGTCGTGGACATCTGCAGCCTCCTTCATGCCGAGCTGCTCCCGGCTGGCCCGAGCACCATCTTCTTACCTGTCGCTGTCAAAGTCACCACTGCCCTCAACAACTTCTCCTCCGCATCCTTCCAGAGTGCCACTGGGGACATTGCCGACGTCTCTCAGTCGTCTGCACAAAAGAGCCCTGCAAATACACCTACACCACTCAGCAGTGACCCAATGGGTAGCATCAAGTGTGCGTGTTCATGGTGAACCCCATGAAAGGGACCTATTCCACAAGCCAGTCAAGAATGGGCAAGACGTGGCAGTAGTGGTGATAATAATAATATTTATTTTGCATGTGGCAGAAAAGAAATATAAATAAAAAACATGACAAATCGTCAGACACCCTCGTGCATTCCCTTTGTGCTCACAAAACCTTCGCCTTGCGTTTCCGGGAATCCCTACGTGGTGCTACCCCTGTGGCTTCAGCAGAGGTAGTGGCAGGTTGCTCTTGTCCATGCCCTGACCGATTAGATGCTTTGGGCCGACGCCCTCTGGGTTTGGGTGCCCGTGAGGGCCCCTCCAAAGACTGCTCCACCTGCACCTGTGCAGGAGCAGACTCGGCCACCTGGAGAGGGGGCAGCATTGCGGGTACTGGTTGAGAGGGGGGCAACGGGTGAGACGTGGGAGCGCTTTGAGTGGCGTCCCCACTTCCATGTCCCCTTTCAGCATCAACCCTCTCCTGGGCCAGACCCACATGACTCCTTCCACCCTACTGGATGGCAGTTTGGAGTGCTTGTATGAAGCCTTGGAAGGCCACTTGTAAAGTATCTGTCAGCCTGTTTAAGGTGGCGACCCGCGACACTATCTCAGAGATGCCTTCACATCCCTGTGACACTATCTTGGAGATACCCCCCTATACTTGTGCCACCATTCCCCTCATGCAGGAGTTGGTCTCCTCCATCCTCTGCACGATTGTGGAGAGTGCGCGTGGCACCTGTTCCAGCACCTCAGCAATGTGCTATGCCCTCAATGACTCTCCTTTTCATGGCTGGCCCCCAGGGTTCAGCATCTGGGTCCAGCTGAGCCGAGCCTGGAGAAGAGTGCTCCCACCGACGTGGACTCTCCACGGCTGCTCCTGCCACCAGGGTCTGCTCGTGCTCACATGTGCGTGGTGACTCACCATGTGCAAGCCCAACTAAGTGAGGATGGGGACCCACCAAGGTGTGTGTATCTGCGCTGGTGGATGGCAGGTCCTCTGAGGAATTGCCCTCCACAGTCACGGCGCTCGCAGATGGCCCTGCAAGAGAACAGAAAGCAATATTAGGCATGTGGACAGATGTTGAGGTGCTGCAGATGCCAAGTGATGTTAAGATCATTCGCTATCATGAGTGGTGAGTGTTAGCTTTCTGACACCGGCCGCTTGTGCAATCCCAGCTTCGACATCCGGCACGGACAGGCACTCCAGCGTACGGCTGATCTCCAATGCCTGCTGCTCTGCGTCTGTTAGTGCCACCTGGTGTGGCGGGCCCCCTCCGGTCCTTGCCCTCTCCTGGGCGTTCTGGGATCTCTTCTCCTATCAAGGCAAAACACAGAGGCGTGATTGAGTGATGGTTGCATGGTGACCCATTGCATGCATTGGTGTGGGTGGGGTTGATCGTGAGGGAGATGCATGGGAGGGTGCGTGTGCAACATAGCCATGATATTGTATGAGGATTGGGTTGCATGGTAGTGTTCGAATGGGGATGGGGTGGTGAGTACGTGCAGGTAAGGTGAGGATGATAGTTGAGTGAATGTGAGGAGTGATGCGAGAGCGTTGTGGTGGCAGTGCAGAAGGAATTGTGTGGTGGTGGAGGCGATGTGGAAGATGGAGTGTGGGAGAATGCGTAAGTATACTCACTTTGGCTGACCTGGTTAGGTCATTAAATCTCTTCCTGCACTGGACCCAGGTTCGTGGCACATTGCTGCTGCTGGTGATCTCTTCGGCCACCTCCAGCCAGGCCTTCTTCGTGGTGGAGGGAGGGCACTTCCTCCCATCGGATGGGAAAAGGATTTCCCTCCTCCTCCTCACCCCATCCAGCAGCACCTGGAGTGAGGAGTCCGAAAATCTTGGGGCAGCCTTCCCTCTGGCCTGCTCCATGGTTCAGAATTGGTTGTTTGCTGCAGGAGGAGCATTGGTGGACTGCCCCTTTAAATAGGGCTCCTCCAGCTGACAGACTTTGCTGCGCATGCGCAGTCCGCCCACTGCGCAGCTTTCCAGCGCGAAACCCGGAAGCAAATGTAATTGGCTGCAATTAACCTGAGATTCCGTGCGGAGCACACTGATTTCACCGGGCGCGCTACCCACGCGCCCAGTTGACCCCCCGCTGAGAACCTGCCGCCCTCCTAATATCGGGCCCTATGTGCGTGTATACATATATTGGATTGCTACATTCAATAAAATTGACATACGTATATATAGAGAGCTGTCGATATCAACTGTGAAACTCCTTAACCTCTGTTATAACTTTCTCCCACAATCTACAGGCCTTACAAATCCAAGCCTGGTGTCACCTAACTGTTACTTCCAGACTTCTATTCTTGTCAATCATGGAGGTATTCTGCACTGTGGACCTTAAGTCTTTGCCTAAATTTGTCAGCAAAAATAAAATGACAGAAATGTTAGGAGTGGAATTTAAGATCAAAAAAAGTGAGACAGATCACAAACCACTGGGACAAATGGAACTGTACTTACTTGTTTTTTTAAGTGTGAAAAACGAGTCTCGCTCCAATTGAGCGAGCCTTGACAGGTCTGTTTTCTTCTTAATCCAGTAAAAGGTTTCAGAATGGAGGCCAATTGCTCCGGGTCATGGGAAACAGTCACCAAGTGGACGTAATATGATCTGCCTCTGTTGAAGCTGTCTAAACATATCATATAACATCACATCAAAATCATTTCTAGACAGGTTTCCCTAACACCCATTAAATATCGCCATTCCCACCAACAATAATTCCAGGCCGACCCCCACCCCCACTTCAATTTGAAGCTCCACATCTGGCCTGCCTGCTGTACTTTTGATGCAATAGCTGTTTCTCAGCCAGCTGTTTGGTGGAGATGAGAAGGGAACATACCGAGAATATGCAAAGAGGCAGCCACCGAGACAGCAGGCCATCCTTGCTGCGGTTACTAATTGCATCGTATGTTGTTTCATGAGGAACAAGGTTAAAAATAACACTAAAGCCTCGATTTTAATTCGGGGGTGGTGCCGCTGGGGTTAACGTCAGACTCGCCCCAGCTTGCCGGAGTGAGGCCTGGGCCATTTTAACTCATTTAAATAAGTTAGGCCTCACCCCCGTGTGAGTAGGCAAGCACAACAGGGAACCGCCACTGCAGACCCGCAGGAACGAACTCCAGCAAAGGTAAGTCTAGGGAGTGGGGAGGTGCATGGTGTCGCAGGAAGCTCAGAGCACGGGAGGCCCAAAATTCATTGTGAGGCCCAGAGGAGCGTCCCTGCTCCCCTGGGCCCCACAAGGAAATATTAAAAAAATTAAATTATATTAACTTACCTTTTGAAAGTTGATAATGAAATTTAATGCAAAGAAGTGTGAAGCGATGTATTTTGGAAGGAGACATGAGGAGAGGCAATATAAACTAAATGGTACAATTTTAAAGGGGGTGCAGGAACAGAGAGACCTGGGGATTTACGTAAACAAATCTTTGAAGGTGGCAGGACAAGTTGATAAAGCTGTTAAAAAAGCATATGGGATCCTTGGCTTTATAAAAAGTGGCATTGAGTACAAAAGCAAGGAAGTTATGGTAAACCTTTAGAAATCACTGGTTAGGCCTCAGCTGGAGTATTGTGTCCAATTCTGGACATTACACTTTAGGAAGGCTGTCAAGGCCTTAGAGAGGGTACAGAGGAGGTTTACCAGAATAATACCAGGGATAAGGGACTCCAGTTCTGTGGAGATAATGGAGAAGCTGGGATTGTTCTCCTTAGAGCAGAGAAGGTTAAAGGGAGATTTATAGAGGTGTTCAAAATTATGTGGAGCTTCGATAGAGTAGATAGGGAGAAACTGTTTCCACCTGCAGGAGGTTGTGTAACCAGAGGACACAGATTTGAGATAATTGGCAAAAAATCCAGTGGGGAATTGAGGAGAATTTTTTTTACGCAGCGAGCTGTTATGATCTGGAATGCACATCCTGAAAGGGTGGTCAGATGTAAACAATCTTACAACACCAAGTTATCGTCCAACAATTTTATTTGAAAATCACAAGCTTTCGGGGGCTTCCTCCTTCGTCAGGTGAATGTCAGGAAATCCTTGAACCTTTCGCATTTATACTCAGAGAACAATACCTGGTGATTACAGATAATCATTCCAACTGCCCGTTGTCAAGGCAATCAAAGTGTTCAGACAGATAGGTGTTACCTACAGGACCACCGAATACACAAACGGCCAGAACACAAAACAGAGAGAGGGAGAAACATCCGAAAGGAAGAGAAAGACTGAAAATGACCCGTTGAATTAAAAACAGATAACTTTTATTCGCTGGTGGGGTTACGTGTAGCACGACATGAATCCAAGATCCCGGTTGAGGCCGTCCTCATGGATGCGGAACTTGGCTATCAATTTCTGCTCGACGATTTTGCGTTGTCGTGTGTCTCGAAGGCCGCCTTGGAGTACGCTTACCCGAAGATCGGTGGCTGAATGTCCTTGACTGCTGAAGTGTTCCCCGACTGGGAGAGAACCCTCCTGTCTGGCGATTGTTGCGCGGTGTCCGTTCATCCGTTGTCACAGTGTCTGCATGGTCTCGCCAATGTACCATGCTCCGGGGCATCCTTTCCTGCAACGTGTGAGGTAGACAACGTTGGTCGAGTCACAGGAGTATGAACAATGTACCTGGTGGGTGGTGTCCTCTCGTGTGATGGTGGTATCTGTGTCGATGATCTGGCATGTCTTGCAGAGGTTGATGTGGCAGGGTTGTGTGGTGTCATGGACGCTGGGTAATTTGCTGCGAACGATGGTCTGTTTGAGGTTGGGTGGCTGTTTAAAGGCGAGTAGTGGAGGTGTGGGGATGGCCTTAGCGAGGTGTTCGTCGTCATCGATGACATGTTGAAGGCTACGGAGAACACGGCGTAGTTTCTCCGCTCCGGGGAAGTACTGGACGATGAAGGGTACTCTGTTGGTTGCGTCCCGTGTTAGTCTTCTGAGGAGGTCTATGCGATTTTTCGCTGTGGCCCATTGGAACTGTCGATCGACGAGTCGAGCGTCATATCCCATTCTTACGAGGGCGTCTTTCAGCGTCTGTAGGTGTCCATCGCGTTCCTCCTCGTCTGAGCAGATCCTGTGTATTCGCAGGGCCTGTCCATAGGGGATGGCCTCTTTGACATGGTTAGGGTGGAAGCTGGAAAAGTCCAGACCTTCAAAACATCCTACGCGCTCTCATCCCACGTACTCCCCGCATGGGAGACTTCTACTGCCTCCCAAAGATACACAAAGCCAACACACCCGGACGTCCTATCGTATCAGGCAACGGAACCCTGTGTGAGAACCTCTCTGGATACGTCGAGGGCATCCTGAAACCCATCGTACAGGGAACCCCCAGCTTCTGTCTCGACACTACAAAAACTCAGTATCCACGGACCAGTTGAACCAGGAACACTTCTCACCACGATGGACGTCTCGGCACTCTACACCAGTATCCCCCATGATGACGGCATTGCTGCAACAGCATCAATACTCAACACCAACAACAGCCAATCTCCAGACGCCATCCTACAACTCATCCGCTTCATCCTGGATCACAATGTCTTCACCTTCGATAACCAGTTCTTTACCCAAACACATGGAACAGCCATGGGGACCAAATTCGCACCCCAATACGCCAACATTTTCATGCACAAGTTCGAGCAGGACTTCTTCACTGCACAGGACCTCCAACCAACGCTATACACCAGATACATCGACAACATTTTCTTTCTATGGACCCACGGCGAAGAATCACTAAAGAGACTACACGATAACATCAACAGGTTCCATCCCACCATCAAGCTCACCATGGGCTACTCCTCAGAATCGGTTTCTTTCTTGGACACACGAATCTCCATCAAAGACGGGCACCTCAGCACCTCACTCTACCGCAAGCCCACGGACAACCTCATGATGCTCCACTTTTCCAGCTTCCACCCTAACCACGTCAAAGAGGCCATCCCCTATGGACAGGCCCTGCGAATACACAGGATCTGCTCAGACGAGGAGGAACACGATGGACACCTACAGACGCTGAAAGACGCCCTCGTAAGAACGGGATATGACGCTCGACTTGTCGATCGACAGTTCCGACGGGCCACAGCGAAAAATCGCGTAGACCTCAGAAGACTAACACGGGACGCAACCAACAGAGTACCCTCCGTCGTGCAGTACTTCCCCGGAGCGGAGAAACTACGCCATGTTCTCCGTAGCCATCAACATGTCATCGATGACGACGAACACCTCGCTAAGGCCATCCCCACACCTCCACTACTCGCCTTTAATCAGCCACCCAACCTCAAACAGACCATCGTTCGCAGCAAATTACCCAGCTTTCAGGAGAATAGCGTCCACGACTCCACACAACCCTGCCAAGGCAACCTCTGCCAGATCATCGACACAGATACCACCATCACACGAGAGGACACCACCCACCAGGTACATGGTTCATACTCCTGTGACTCGAGCAAAGTTGTCTACCTCATACGTTGCAGGAAAGGAAGCCCCGGAGCATGGTACATTGGCGAGACCATGCAGACACTGCGACAACGGATGAACGGACACCGTGCAACAATCGCCAGACAGGAGGGTTCCCTCCCAGTCGGGGAACACTTCAGCAGTCAAGGACATTCAGCCACCGATCTTCGGGTAAGCGTACTCCAAGGCAGCCTTCGAGACACACGACAACGCAAAATCGTCGAGCAGAAATTGATAGCCAAGTTCCGCACCCATGAGGACGGCCTCAACCGGGATCTTGGGTTCATGTCATGCTACACGTAACCCCACCAGCGAATAAAAGTTATCTGTTTTTAATTCAACGGGTCATTTTCAGTCTTTCTCTTCCTTTCGGATGTTTCTCCCTCTCTCTCTCTGTTTTGTGTTCTGGCCGTTTGTGTATTCGGTGGTCCTGTCGGTAACACCTCTCTGTCTGAACACAGGCAGTTGGAATGATTATCTGTAATCACCAGGTATTGTTCTCTGAATATAAATGCGAAAGGTTCAAGGATTTCCACATTCACCTGACGAAGGAGGAAGCCTCCGAAAGCTTGTGATTTTCAAATAAAATTGTTGGACTATAACTTGGTGTTGTAAGATTGTTTACATTTGTCAACCCCAGTCCATCACCGGCATCTCCACATCATGAAAGGGTGGTGGAAGCAGATTCAATAGTAATTTTCAAAAGGGCATTGGATATATTCTTAAAAAGGAAAAATCTGCAGGGCAATGGGGAAAGAGCAGGGGAGTAGGACTAATGGGATAGCTCCTTCAAAGTGCCAGCACAGGCATGATAGGCCGAATGGCCTCCTTCTGTGCCTTATGATTGTATGATTCTTTTCGGCCCTCTACTGGGCCTGCTGCTCCTTGGAGTTGGGTTTCCCTGGAGATACTAGCATCAGGCGTTGACCTCACTGCTGCAGGTTAAAGTGTTGTTGGGGGCCCCGACTTTTAAATTTCGGTGAGACTCTCAACTGCCTGAGCAGTTCTAAACAATCTTGTTCCACTCCAGAGCCAGGTCCGGCCCTGAGTCTGGATTACACTGTTTAGCTTTGATGCAAAGTGAAAATCACTTTTTAACTCATGCCATACTTGCAGTGTGATCCGCCCTTAAATGAATAAAGCCTAGCAATTATACCGTGTAATTTTACTGTACAATTGTTTAATACGTTTGTATGAAATGACTGTGTCTGCTAGTTTAATAGAACTCTTAACCCCTTTAAAAGAAATGGATTAATGCCTCTTAAAATAGCAGACAGTGTAATATTTGAGCTCAAATCTCTTTCTTGTTTTTTCTTGTTTCAAGCTCCACCAAGTCTTTTCATATTTTGTACCCTCTTAAATCTTTGTTCAATAAGATCTCGTTGCAACACATAATATGCACATGAAATTGGAAAGGATAATTACGCAGGATGGGAAAGGTAGCTCATAACACCCAGAACCAATGCAAATATAGCCCCAAAACCATTGCAAATATAGCCCCAAAACCAGCTCCATTTAGTAGCGTTACATTGCAAATGCATAAACACACAGGGGGATATCGGAGCACAAGCAAGCACAGAGAGCTATCTGACCTCAGAACAAAGTTAGCAACTTGTGACAAAAAACACTTGAACACACGGGGCTCAATTATGAAACAGAAGTGCGAGTGCGTTAGGGGCGAGGGAGGCAAAGAAAATCGTGGTTTTTTGGAGCGGGCAGGAATCCCGGCTCCAACACGCTGAAGAACGCGCATGACCCAGAGTCCTCTGGGTGTGCGCGCCGTTCCCGAACCCAGCAGTCCCTCCCGCAATTAAAACCAGCGGGATAATATTTAAACCAACAATTCAAATACTTGAAGTACTTGAAATGTGCATGAATGTAACTAATTATGCTGGCAAGTGATTTCAACGCTGCCTCAGCGTGTTTCCCGTGCTGTGTGAAACACGCCATGGTGAAGGAGTCGTGTTTCAGCCGGCAGCCATTTGTTCATTTAAATCCGTGTTTGACAGATGGGGATAAAAGGTGAGTTATTGCAGCAGGGCACTCAGTTCTCTCAGACAAACATTTGGCTGGGAGATCTTTGTGTTTAGGCTCAGAATTCTTGGTTTCCACTCAGAGTTCTTCTGTTTATACATATTTACTAACTTTTCCGACCCTCTCAAACTGGCACCATCAGGATGGGAGGGGCGCGATGGCTCCCGTATCTGTGCCACCATTCCACTCATGCAGGAGTTGGACTCCTCCATCCTCTGCGCTATTGTGGAGAGTGTGTGTGGTACCTGTTCCAGTACCTTGCAAATGTGCTGCTGCCCCTCGATCATTCTCCTTTTACAGGATGGCCCCCGGGGATCAGCATCTGTGTCCAGCTCAGCAGAGCCTGGAGAGGAGTGGTCCCACCGACGCGGACTCTCCACAGATGCCCCTGCCACCAGTTGCCTGCTCGTGCTCACTTCAGGTGCCAACCCAACTAACTGAATAATAGAACCCACCGAGGCGTGAGTATCTGCGCTGGTGGATGGATCGCTAAGATGCGACGGTGCGCCCTCAAAGGCCGGGTGCTCCTGTGAGGAATCGTCCTCTCCCGTCACTGCGGTCGTTGAAGGGCATGTAAGAGAACAGAAGGCAATATTAAGCATCATCACAGATGTGTCATGTTGCCATGAACATACTGAGGTGTTCAACATGCCAATCATGTTGTATATGATGAAATTTAAAGTTGTGTCACCAGACGTTTGTGAGGTACCAGTCTTGGCGTCCCTGATGGACAGGCACTTGAGGGTGCGGCTGATCTCGAGCGCCTCCTCCTCCGTGTCTGTGAGGATCACTATTTGTTGCGGCCCCCCTCCGGTCCTCGCTCTCTTGCGTGTCTTTTGCGGTTTCTTCTCCGAGAAGGGGAGAAAGTACAGACGTGTGAGTGAGTGATGGTGAAGTGGCCAACCAATGAAAGCATTGCTTTGGGTGAGGCTGACCATGAAAGAGGTGCACCAGAGGGTGAGTATCAGACAGAGGCATCACATTGGATCGGGATTGGAGTGAGTGGTAGTGGTGGGGTGACTAATGGGGAGGTGAGGAAGTGCTCAGGAAGTGAAGGTAAGTTGAGGATGAGCCTTAAGTGGGTGTGAGGAGTGATGTGATGGAGTAGTCTCAGCAATGCTGAATGAGTTGGGGGGGTGGCAGTGATGTGCACCATGGAATGCAGAAGAATCAATAAGTGTACTCACTTTTGCTGACCTAGTTAGGTCATTGAAACACTTCCTGCACTGGACCCAGGTGTGGCAGATGTTGCTCCTCCTGGTGATCTCCTCTGCCACCTCGAGCCAGGCCTTCTTAGTGGCAGAGGCAGGGCACTTCCTCCTGTCAGTCGGGTAAAATAGTTCCCTCCTCCTCCTCACCCCGGCCAGTAGCAGCTGAAGTGAGGCATCGCTGAATCTTGGAGCTGCCGTGCCCCTGTGCTGCTCCATTGGATCTCCTTGCTCTTTGCTCCAGTAAAATCCATTGGAGCAATGGCCCTTTAAATCCAGACGCTGCTGCTGACAGCCTGTCATGTGGGTACGCAGTCCGCCCACTGCGCAGCTTTCGGACGGCAAACCTGGAAACAAGATTAATGGCCACCAATTAAGTCGCGTGCAGAAAGGTAAGTTTTATTATTCGGGTTTGCCGCGCACCCATTGACACCCCCCCCCACTGCCATCCCACCACCCTTTTAAAATTGAGCCCCACAGTCACCATTATGACCACTGCACTCTAGAGGAAAATCAGTCACAATAGCAAAGGCCTGCAATGCATGGTACAAAGGTATGTACTGAAATATTCTACTGTTCAAGAGATCATTTTAAAGCATGCCTTGTGTATTGCAAACTCTAGCACATGTTGCAACATTATCGGGACTTTTACTGACTGAGCTTTGCTAGATTGCTTCATTTCAATTACTGATAGGGAAGAGCTCAAGGGAAGTTAAACTGTAAGTAATCCAACCAGATTGATTATAAAATGTGGGGTTGACCTTTATAAGAAATGTGTATTATCTAAGTTCTGCAAAATAATTTAACTTCTGCACAGTGCATTTTGAATGATCTTTGAATGATTCTTTTCATAGACTCACTAGTTATCCCCTAAACCTACCTGTAATGGTCACTCTGAGGACCAAGACCTGTAATAAGTCTTTGTAAGCACATTTTCGCTAGAGCATAGGCTGCACTATGTGCAGGAATATGTGCTCTATGAAGAATGTAGTCTAGCCTACCCTGTAGGAAACCTGACCAATCTGAGAGGTAATTTGTCTCAATGTACAGCTGGTGTCTAGGGAGAGGTTAAAATTCTTCATAGCGATAATTTTACTGAAAATGTTGACGTGATATAATGCAATACCCCATTTCGTACTCAAGTTGACGTTTTGCGCTAAAACTATTGACCAGAACTGAACACAGTATTCAACACTGACTTGACCAAAAAAGAAAGACTTGAATTTATATAGCGCCTTTCACAACGTGACATCCCAAAGCAGTTTACAATCAATGAAGTACTTTTGAAATGTAGTCACTGTTGTAATGTAGGAAACACAGCAGCCAACTTGCACACAACAAGCTCCCACAAACAACAATGTGATAATGAGCAGTTAGTCTGTATTTTTAGTGGTGTTGGTTGAGTGATAAATGTTGGTCAGGACACCAGGGATAACTCCCCTGCTCTTCTTCAAAATAGTGCTGTGGGATCTTTTACATCCAACTTGAGAGAGCAGACAGGGCCTATGGTTTAAAATCCTCATCTGAAAAATGGCACCTCTAATAGTGCAGTACTCCCTCTGTAGTGCATTGGAGTATTAACCTGAATTTTATGCTCAATGTCTCTGGAGTGGGACTTGAACCCACAACCTTCTAACTCAGAGGCAAGAGTGCAACTCACTGAGCCACAGCTCTATACAGCTATAGCAGCATGGCCTCAGCCTTATACTCTGTTGAGCTGGCAGTATAACTCAGCATTCTGTTTACTTGGTTGACTGCTGCTCTGCAAACACTGGACATGGTAAGTGAAGAATCTAGTTGCATACGCTGATCTCTTTCAGGCTCTACTTTAATCAGGTTGACCTTCCATGCAAGTGATATCAAAATTATTAAGGTTCGTTGTCGTTCTTCCTATTATGGGTAGCATGCTACTAGTGCCTTCTCTAGCGAATGCCTACAGAAACTGTTTTTAGTTGATCCCCAGTTTTGGCCCTATTTGCATCCTTAAGGGTTCAGTGACCATGGTAAACTATCCCTCCTCATCCTTCTCAACCTGTCTGCAGCCTTTGACACGGTTGACCACACCATGCTTCTCCAACGCCTCTCCTCTGTCATCCAGCTGGGTGGGACTGTGCTCATCTGGTTCCATTCTTATCTATCCAGTTGTAGCCAGAGAATCACCTGCAATGGCTTCTCTTCCCACTCCTGCACCGTTACCTCTGGAGTCCCCCAAGGGTCTATCCTTGGCCCCCTCCTATTTCTCATCTACATGCTGCCCCTTGGTGACAACATCCAAAAACACATCAGGTTACACATGTACGCTGACGACACCCAGCTTCACCTCATCACCACCTCCCTCGACCCCTCCATTGTCTCTGATTTGTTACACTGCTTGTCCGAGATGAGCAAAAATTCCCTCTAACTAAACCATGAGAAGACCGAAACCATTGTCTTTGGTTCCCGCCATAAATTCCATTCCCTAGCCATCGATTCCATCCCTCTTCCTGGCCACTGTCTGACCATTCACAACTTTGGCGTCCTATTTGAGCCTGAGATGAGCTTCTGACCACATATGCGCTCCATCACCAAGACCACCTACTTCCACCTCCGTAACATCGCCCGTCTCGGCCCCTGCCTCAACTCTTCTGCTGCTTGTAAACAATTTTACAACACCAAGTTATAGTCCAGCAATTTTATTTTAAATTCACAAGCTTTCGGAGATTTTCTCCTTCCTCAGGCTGCTGAAACCTTCATCCATGCCTTTGTTATCTCTAGACTTGACTATTCCAATGCTCTCCTGGCTGGCCTCCCATCTTCCACCCTCCATAAACTTGAATTCATCCAAAACTCTGCTGCCCATATTCTAACTCGCACCGAGTCCCGCTCACCCATCGCCCCTGTGCTTGCTGACCTACACTGGCTTCCGGTCCGGGAATGCCTCGATTTTAAAATTCTCATCCTTGAGTTCAAATCCCTCCATAGCCTCACCCCTCCCTATCTCTGTTACCTCCTCCAGCCCTACAACCCTCCGAGATCTCTGCGCTCCTCCAATTCTTGCCTCTTGCGCATCCCCGATTTTAATCGCTCCACCATTGGTGACTGTGCCTTCAGCTGCCTAGACCCTAAGCTCTGGAATTCCCTCCCTAAACCTCTCCGCCTCTCTACCTCTCTATCCTCCTATAAGACGCTCCTTAAAACCTGCTTTTTGACCAAGCCTGTCCTAATATCACCTTATGTGGCTCAGTGTCAAATATTGTTTGATAATTGCCCTTGTGAAGCACCTTGAGACGTTTTACTATGTTAGAGGCGCTATATAAATGCAAGTTGTTGTGTTGACGTTGTTGTTGTTCTCAATTCACTTACCATTGCTAGGTTGAGAAGTGAATGAGTTCATTTAGTTTCCCTAATATACTGGGTCAGAAAGGAATCATGCATTACATTTTCTACCTGAGATGCTACTTAGGCATTACTATTTTATATTAGGCTAATTAAAATATCTCATTAGTATGATCTTTCTTTTTGCACATACCTTTGCTATCCCTTCACTGAGTGACTTGTGCTTTTTGTTTTGATCTGGTGGTCTGTAGCAAACCCTTAGAGTTATCTCTGTTCCCCTTGCACTATATACTTCTAGCCAATCTATCTCATTGGGAACCTTATCCTGTACAGTGGGTCCAATTTGCCTGTTTGTGTTCCTCCTCCTCTTCCTCTGCTGCTGAAACCCTAATCCAAGGTTTCATCATCTCCAGAATTTCTTGCTCAAATTCCTTCATCACTGAACTTCCTTTTTCCACCTTACACAAACTTCAGTTAGTCCAGACTTGTTCCTAGGTTTCCCCGACATGACATATAGAGCTACTCCGCTTCCATTCCGCTATAGCCTGTTCTTCCTGACCACTCTAAACTCTTGTATGTTGTACCCACCTCCATTTTTAGGGGTTGGTCATGTTTCTGAACTACCTATTATAATTCCCAATTATCACAACGCCTTGAGTTCAGTTATCTTATTGCTAATGCTTGCAGCATTTGTAATTATGCATCTTAATGGGTTAAACCTATTCTTCAGGACATTCCTTTTCTTATTGGATTTTTCTGATATTGATGCCATTGATTTCTTTCTTTTTGGTCTGATTTTGTTTATCCACCATAGTTTTTGATTGTTGTTCCTGGGTTTGGTGTGATCTTGTTTACTGCTGGCTTAAATTTACAATTTACATGTCAAAGTGAAGTGTTAAATAGAAGCAGATCTAATCTCTGAGAATAGTAACACTTGCCTGAATGGTAAGAAACTGACATTAAAAACTATTTTAGAAATGTTGTTCTCAGAAAAACTCAATTGGTAAATATTACCAGGAAGAGAGAAGTGAAGCCCTCGGCTGACTGTGGGCCCTGTGGCTGTTGCTGGATTATCCTCTGCTTTGGGAATGAAACCTCAAGGCAGGAAGCACAACTTAGAGTTGCTTTTACAATAGCAGCATGCTTTCAAAAAGAAGGAAGCACTGGCCAGGGTTCATTAAAATTAATTCATCTTATTCGCAACTCTGAATTTAAAAACCTTGCAAAGATTTACAAGGTTCAGTTCAATGTGACAATAAACTGTTGGAGACGACTGATTTCATTTGGCTGCCGTTGTGGCATTGCCACTTTTTGCCAAGTCTGAAACCGGACTGGGTTTGAAATGGGAGATTTGATGGGGTCATAACTTAACTACCTTTGCTTCAGTAATGATGAAAATTCATCGAAACCTTAGAAAATCACAAAAACTAATGCCTCCAGATGGGGCAGCAAGTTGATAAAATGCACTTATATTTTGAAAATCAGATTTATGAGCGCTGGTTTTCAAGTGCATGTGCGGACCTGGTGGGAAGTGGGCACACCGGAATTTGTTCCCATGACTTTGTAGCTCCTGCCCAATGGGGTGAATGCTGCCTCTGCAGGAATTTCTGGGGTCAGACTAATTTTAGTCCAGGCAGCAGGCTCCTGGTCCATAATGGGCCTGGCGCTGGGAGCTTGGCAGATTGCTGGGAGTAGGAAAGTGCTGAAAGGATACTCTAAAGGTTGCATACAGGGGACAAAAATATTGTTAACCTTTAAAAACGCTGCAATTAGTTTAAATGGTTATTTCAGTCTTTCCAGAGGCTGTTTGAGGCAAAAGTACCGACTGACCAAACACGCTGGCTAGCACAATAAATGTTGAGGCAGGAAACGCAATCTCTAGACTAATAATAGAGCAGTGCAGCCTTGTTTGAGCAAAAGCGAATTGAAGATGCTGCTGCATGAGGTGGGTACAAGGATAAATTGCCCTGTTTGCCACACCAAGCCATTTTCCCCAGAGAACAGCAAGGCTCATTGCTGGGTGCACTGACTGCAAAACTGGGAAAAGATATGGAAAAAGATGGCACAACTTAAGAAAGCTGCCATGGTAACCTGACCCAACGGTTCCATTTCCCAAGCAGATGGCCCACATACGCATGCCACAAAGTGTTGGATATTTACCCCTGGCTCTCCGACAGCCTTTCATTGCTAACCATGCACACACTTTACAGCTACAACTTAGAAATGAAAGCCTTGGACCACTCCCATCTTCAAATGGCTTCACACATAAAAGCACTGTAACATAACCTAGACAGACTTAATGGGCTCAGGGATAGATTGTATTTATCCCCGAGCGCAGAGAGAGATTGGCGCAGAGAGAGATTTGCAAAGCACTAAAAATTATTTATTTTTTTTATTCGTTCATGGGATGTGGGTGTTGCTGGCAAGGCCGGCATTTATTGCCCATCCCTAATTGCTCTTGAGAAGGTGGTGGTGGTGAGCTGCCTTCTTGAACCGCTGCAGTCCGTGTGGTGAAGGTTCTCCCACAGTGCTGATTCTTATTATGACTTTTTTTAAGCAAGATTTTACAACTGAGTGGCTTGCTAGGCCATTTCAGAATCAACCACATTGCTGTGGGCCTGGAGTCACATATAGGCCAGACTGTCAGGTTTCTTTCCCTAAAGGGCATTAGAGAACCAGATGGGTTTTTATGACAATCCAGTAGTTTCATGGCCACCATTACTAATACTAGTATTTTAATTCTAGATTTTATTTAATTAATTGAACTTAAATTCCCCAGCTACTATGGTGGGATTGTGAACTCATGACTCCAGATTACTAGTCCAATAACATAACCACTATGCTACCATACCCTGTTACTATTATAAGGGAGTCATTGGACACTGGGGCGGTACCAGTGCCCATATTCAAAAAGGGTGACAAAACAAACACAGTCAAATGCAAACCCATTCATCTTACTTCAATTCCATGTGAAATAATGGAATTGATTATCAGGAGTAAACTTGAAGATCACCTGTTCAACAATAACCTAGTTAACAGTAGTCAACATGGATTCAGAAGGGGCAGATCCTGCCTGACCAACCTCCTCGACATTTTTAGGAAGTGACAACCCACGTGGACTGTGGGAAGCCTTATGACAGGTTGTACCTTGAATCCCAAAAGGCTTTTGATAAAATTCCACACAAAGCTGTGGGGATTCAGGTTAAACCCCGGGAATGGATAAAATCTGTCAGAAGGGTAAGAGGAGTTATGTCAGAGTGGAGGAAGTACTGATTAGAGTACCTCAAGGCTCGATGCAGGGACCACTTTTGCCTGTAATTTACGTAAGTAACCTGGATTCAGAAACTCAATGCAAAGTGGTGCCAAACTAGGAGGAGCAGTGGAATTGGTGAAGGCAGCTCGCAATCTACAGAATGAGTTGGGCAGAACAATTGCAGATAAAATTTTAATGTAAACAAGTGTAAAGTGCTTCACATAGGATGGAAAAATAGAAGACTTATGTACTTCATGAAGAGTATTGAAATAGCTAAGGATCAAGTGAAGGAGACCAAGGAGTCTTAATAGACTTGATTCGAAATACATTTTTTTTTATTCGTTCATGGGATGTGGGCGTCGCTGATGAGGCCGGCATTTATTGCCCATCCCTAATTGCCCTTGAGCAGGTGGTGGTGAGCCGCAGCTTTGTGTGGAATTTTATCAAAAGCTGCAGTCCGTGTGGTGAAGGTTCTCCCACAGTGCTATTAGGAAGGGAGTTCCAGGATTTTGACCCAGCAACAATGAAGGAACGGCGATATATTTCCAAGTCGGGATGGTGTGTGACTTGGAGGGGAACGTGCAGGTGGTGTTGTTCCCATGTACCTGCTGCTCTTGTCCTTCTAGTTGGCAGAAGTCGCGGGTTTGGGAGGTGCTGTCGAAGAAGCCTTGGCGAGTTGCTGCAGTGCATCCTGTGGATGGTACACACTGCAGCCACGGTGCGCCAGTGGTGGAGGGAGTGAATGTTTAGGATGGTGGATGGGGTGCCAATCAAGCGGGCTGCTTTGTCCTGGATGGTGTCAAGCTTCTTGAGTGTTGTTGGAGCTGAACTCATCCAACCAATACAGGGCAGTAATCAACAAAGCTAATATGATGTTGAACTACGCAAGCCAAAACAATAGAATATCATGATGTGGAGATGCCGGTGATGGACTGGGGTTGACAATTGTAAACAATTTTACAACACCAAGTTATAGTCCAGCAATTTTATTTTAAATTCACAAGCTTTCGGAGGCTTCCTCCTTCGTCAGGTGAACGATATCAGTCAGAGGTGGTAATGATCAAACTGTACAATGCTCTGATCTGACCGTACCTTGAATGCTGCATCCAGTTTTAGTCACCAAGATACAAGACAGACATTCAAGCAGCAGAGGCAATGCAGAGAAAAGCCACAAGACTGATCCTGAGTGCCAGAGGTCTGAGTTATGAAGAAAGACAGGTGAAACTTAAGCTTTTCAGCCTGAAAAGGGAAGCATCTTTGCGAGGTGACCAAATAGTTATATGAGATTGTTAAGAAAATAGCAAAAGTTAATCCAGAATATTACTTTAAATTAAACTGTGATGTGGAGATGCCGGTGATGGACTGGGGTTGACAAATGTAGAGAATCTTACAACACCAGGTTATAGTCCAACAATTTTATTCACAGCACCCTGCATTCCTCTTACCAACATTAACAAGCACCGGCACATTACACACATCTCAGTTAGTGAGCTTGAAGAGGTAAGGATGCACAGACGAGGATCAGCAAGATATGGTCCATCACAAAGGCCGCCTACTTCCACCTTTAATTTCCTGAGACGATGAGCTGTAATGTTTATGTTTTTATCTGTTGTTGTATCTCTGGTGATCAGCTGCTATCTGGATGTCAGCCTTGGCTCAGTGATAGCACTCTTCTTTCTGAATCAGTCAAGTTCTTTCCTTATTATCAAATTCAACTCTTCAATTTATACGGGGAAGGGTAGTGACATTTGCACAATTATAAGAAAACTTCCCTATGATTACATCTTTAACTCAGAATTCCTTAAATTCAGTGGAGTGGACTTGATTACAGTGTGCTCTGTGTACTGGGATGTTCAGACATTTCTAAGTCCTCAGATAGATTAATGGCTGCCACGAGGCGATGGTCGTCACCAATGGCTAAAGTAGGACACCACAGCCTGTCACACAAACACGACCACATTTCTTTTGCTGCACCACTAGAAGGTGGAGAGCTCTGTGTGCACAACTGTTTGAGACATTCCTCGCCCTGACACTCCAGCATCAGGGAGTGCCACTGATCCTTCCAACTATGAGCAGTCTGAAGCCCCACCCTCAAAGAAACTTCCAGGATCTTCATCCTGAAAGCCTTCACAAACATTTTATAAACCTTTATCTAACCTTCTCTAAATCTCTCACTAAATTCCAGAAAGCCTCTTCCAATCTTCAAAGTATCATCTTGAATGGAGGCTAACCTTAAATATCTTAAGCTAAAGAGAATTCCACTTCTGGTAATTTAACCAATCAAAAGCCAATTTGGCCACATAGACTCTTTTCTAAGGTTTTGCTCAAGTGCAAAGAAAGTTATAACTGTCAACGTGTGCAAACTTAGGCAATATAGCACACTGTACTGATAACAGGGTCGTGATGACTCGTTACATAATATCCTCAGTTACAAGACTGTCAGTTCCTAATTCTTATCCAAGGCTTGAGGGCACTTGAATCCTTCTTTGTTTGGTTGAGACCACCAGCTTTAATATGTAATGACTTGCCATCTGGTCTGATACTAAGATCACATAAGGAAATTAACCGCTGTGGTTAGACTGCTAGGAATTAACCCCCTTTAGTTGGCCACAGCAACTATACGGCCAGAAACCCACAGGTCGTTGATCCCAACATAAGTGCCAGGATCCAACTGTTGGTGACCTCCAGCACTGACCTCGCCAAAGTCAATACTTCTGTGTGGCTTTGAGAGCCAGATCTTGACTAAGGCACAGAAGTTAGATTCTTTTGAAATGTGCTGTGTAAGGACAATCCTGGATATCAGCTGGGAAGACAGGGTGGCCAATACTGAAGTAATGAGAAGGAGTAACCTGCAAACAGCAACAAAGCACGTTGCAGAGAGAAGATTGCTTTGAGGAGATCATGTATGCCACATGACTGAAGATCAGTACCCTTGGAAAGTGATGGAATAGATGCCTGCTATGAAAAGACCATGTATTAGGTCAAAGTTTGGCAGACGATTTAAAGTAAGGGCAGAGGAAGACAATGGGGGGAGTTTTAAACCCCCAGGACGGGCAGGGGACAAATCTGAAACCCAACACCAACTGACCGCGAACAGGCCTACTTCCAGTTTAACCGGGGTGGGTTGGGGACGGGCGAGTAACCTGCTCTGGAGAGACGGGTCAGAAATTTAAATATGTTATTAAGGCTGCATGCCTCAGATTTTAGCAGCCATTCAGGTTTAACAGCTGCGGGCCGAGATTCCCAGGAAACCCGGCAGGTAAAGGGAGGCAAGAATGGCCGAATCCAGCAGGTAAGTCCTTTTTACAACACTGCTTGTGGGCCTGGAGAAGCAGGAGTGCTTCCCCCCACCCCGGCCCCTCAAGCTAACCTGCCGCGATCTGCCTCCTTCCCTATGATCCGATGAACCCTGCCCAGGATCCGCCGACCCCCGACCCGCGATCTCTTCCCCCCCACCCCCCCGCCACGCGGTCAGGTGGTGTGGTGGGGAGGTAGAGCTGGTATCATTAGAATACAATGGAAGCTGACTCCATGCCTTAAAATAATGTCACCAAAGAGGAAAAGAAGTGGGACAAGGATAAACTATTGGCAGAATCCTGAGGTGACATTGCAGGAGAGGGAAGAGAAGAAATGCACTGGTGCGTCCAGATAAGTAGGAGTAGAATCACCAAAGGAAAACAGGGTTAGCCAGGTGACAATAGTTAGAGGGGATTGATGGGTCAAAGATGGTTTTTTTGAGTAAGGGTCAGGAGTGATAGTTGGATTATCAGGAATCAGATTGTGAGGGGATGTAGTTAGCATAAGGTGGCCTTAATGGAAGAGATGAGTTTGGAGAGAGAAAAAGGGGAGATGGATAAAAAAAAACTGGAAAGTGATGAATGGTTGGAGCCCGGAATAATTAGAAGACTAGGGAAGTCTAGAATTGAGGAAAGGGAGAGGAAGAAGTAACAGAAGCAGCTGCAGAGATGGTGTCAGTCATAGAGACAAAAAAAAATCCATGAGTTCCTTGCTTTTGAAACTGGAGGTGACACGGAGACAAGAGGAGGGGGTTTAATTAGGTGGTTGGTCATGGAGAAGGTGACCCTAGGGTTGTCCTTGTCCTCCAGGATAATTTTGCTATAGTAAGCAATTTTGGCTGAAGAAAGTGAAGCACAGTAACGCTTGACATGGTCGAGCCAAATCTGATTGAAATAATTTAATCAGAAGACAACTGTTGGAATGACTTAGTTTCACACATTGCAGCCTTGATTTTAACTCGGTGTATGAGGGATGGGGCCAGGGCAAGTGACAAGTTTGCCTGCCGAAGCCCAGAGAGATTTTAGCTCCCGGGCCTCATTTACATACGCAAGGTGAGACTCCTGCCCGAACCTGGTAGGAATCGCTGCATGGCGGGAGGGCGGAAGTGGGAACTCGGGCGGCAGGAGGCCGCTGCCAGGGACCCACGGGAATGGTCCCCGGCACAATGTAAGTCCATCGGAGTGCTCCGGGGGGGGGAGTCCCCATTGTGGGTTGGGGGGGTTCCAATACATGGGTGGCCTTAGGGTTCCTTGCATCGCGCGGAGGAGCCCTCCTGCTCCTCTTGGCCCACAAGGAAACAAAAAAAAGTTCAAAAACTTACCTTACTTGACCTCTTCTGGCCCCGCCAGCTTTGGCCTGGAGGGGGAGCCCCCACTGCTCTCCCACTCAGGTCTCAGGTTCAAAATGTAGATTGGGCCCCGATGACCTCACTGGAGCCTGACCTGCATATTTAAAGAGGATCCCGCCAGCTTAAGGAGGGTGTCCTTGCCGCCTGCAATTCAAAATTAGTCGGTCAGATTGGGGCGGGAATAGAATGGGTAAGCCTCCCGCTCCACTTTACTGCCCCCCCAACCCCACCCCGGCCTGGTTTCCGCCAGGTGGGGGTATTTAAAACTGAGGCCTACGATTCATCTAAAGCGGACCTGATTAATTATTTTACAATACCCTTGCGGAACTCTCGATTCAAAGACAATTATTACTGCCTTTGAATGTGACAGTTAATGCAACAAAGCCAAAGCCCTGCATGCAGTAACATGTAAGAATGAGGAATATAGTCCAAACAAAACTAAACTGAACTGAAACATCCAACAGTTTCATTTACATCCTCTGTGTGTAATGTATGCTTGCTGTTGCTCATCAGCATACAGCCAAGCTTTGGGCAATGCTGCCTGAATTTTGACATTACATTCTTCCTCCATGCCCTAGCTTGTTGGAAATGTGCTAGAATGCAGTAGCTTCAGTAAAAATGTATGTTGCTCAATGAGGTTGCGCAGTGTGTATAAGTACGCATTCAATTGCTGTTGTCTTAAATCGTCCTCCTGGCTTAATCAATGAGACTGTTGGCATAACCGGGTGTAGTTATTGAATTGCATTTGAAGGTGAGACCTCCTTTTCTTCTGCTGTTGTTTTCTGCTTTTATTTGCTGACTAATGAAATACATCGGCCTCTGGCTGCGATCAAGCTTCACAGTTAGGGTGTGGTGAACTGTTTGCTTTTCCAGTTTCCCCTCGGTGCTGAATGTCAAGAATACGTTTGTAAACATTTCCCGAAAGGAGCTGGGATACTTGCCTTCACCTTCCACTTTCTCATCTCCTTTCCTGTGGGACACCAGTGTCTAATCAGGACCGTGTAGATAAAGGTAACGACAGTTGTCAGGGATGGTTGAGAGCTTCTTTGGACCACAGGATATGTGCTCAAAACTACATAAATACAACAGGATTTGAAAGTTTTCAGCTTTTGTGCATCTCTTTTCGTAAATAATCTGAAATGTTACCTCTCCAGCTCAGTGACTCTGAACAGGATCACGTACTGCTTTTGTTACAATGCTCAAAACCACTTACCTTTGATTGTCGGGTGAATGAATCTATCATTTCTCATCCTAGCTGCTGTGCGCCAATTTTGATTGTACTAATCCTTAGCTAATTCTGTTCTCTAATTCCTGGGTATTTTTGATTATATCACATCTGTGGCAATCAGACCAACAGCACATTTTAGATGAAGAAAAGCAAAATACTGCAGATGCTGGAAATCTGAAATAAAAACAGAAAATGCTGGAAACATTCAGCAGGTCAGGCAGCATCCGTGGAGAGAGAAACATTGTTAAAGGCCCCGATATTTATGGGGAGGCAGGGGGAGCGCAGGGGAGGCCGAAGAACCCAGCTAGGCCAGGAACGCAGAGTTCCTGCCGAACTTAACAGCAGGACCTCATTAACATTTTTTTGTTCCGTTTCCCACCTGGCAGCCGGCCAAATGGACAGTCTGGCCAGGGGGCAGGAGGGGACACCAGCGGCAGGAGGCCGCAGCCGGGGACCCTTAGGGACAGTCCTCGGCAATCAGGAGGGGGAGAGAGGTTGCGATCGGGAGGGGAGAGAGAGGCCGTGATCGGAAGGGGGGAGAGAGGCTGCGATCAGGAGGGGGGAGAGAGACTGTGATCGGGAGGGGCCAGAGAGGCCGTGATCGGGAGGGGGGAGAGAGGCTGCGATCGGGAGGGGCCAGAGAGGCCGTGATCGGAAGTGGGGAGAGAGGTCGCGATCAGGAGGGGGGAGAGAGGCCGCAATCGGCAGGAGGAAGAGAGGCCATGATCGGGAGGGGCGAGAGAGGCCGTGATCGGGAGGGGCGAGAGAGGCCGTGATCGGGAGGGGCGAGAGAGGCCGTGATCGGGAGGGGCGAGAGAGGCCGTGATCGGGAGGGGCGAGAGAGGCCGTGATCGGGAGGGGCGAGAGAGGCCGTGATCGGGAGGGGCGAGAGAGGTCGCGATCAGGAGGGGGGAGAGAGGCCGCAATCGGCAGGAGGAAGAGAGGCCATGATCGGGAGGGGCGAGAGAGGTCGTGATCGGGAGGGGCGAGAGAGGCCGTGATCGGGAGGGGCGAGAGAGGCCGTGATCGGGAGGGGGGAGAGAGGCCGTGATCGGGAAGGGCGAGAGAGGCCGTGATCGGGAGGGGGGAGAGAGGCCGTGATCGGGAGGGGCGAGAGAGGCAGCGATCGGGAGGGGCGAGAGAGGCCGTGATCGGGAAGGGCGAGAGAGGCCGTGATCGGGAGGGGGGAGAGAGGCCGTGATCGGGAAGGGCGAGAGAGGCCGTGATCGGGAGGGGCGAGAGAGGCAGCGATCGGGAGGGGGGAGAGAGACTGTGATCGGGAGGGGGGAGAGAGGTCGCAATCAGGAAGGGGGAGAGAAACCACGATCGACAGCGGGGAGAGAGGCCACGATCGGGAGGAGGGAGAGAGGCTGTGATCAGGAGTGGAGGGAGAGGCCGCGATCGGGAGGGGGGAGAAACCGCGATCGGGAGGGGGGAGAGAGGCTGCGATCAGGAGGGGAGAGAAACTGCGATTGGGAGGGGGGGGAGAGGCCACGATCAGGAGGGGGGGGAGAGGCTGCGATCAGGAGGGCGGAGAGAGGCTGCGATCAGGAGGGGGGGGGGGGAGAGACCGTGATCGGGAGGGGGAGAAAGGCCCCGATCAGGGGGTGTGGAGGCAAGCGACCGCAATCGGGAGGGGGGGCAAGAGGACAGTAATCACGAGGGCTGGGTGGGGGGGAGGCTGGTGATTAGGAGGGGGCAGAGAGGCCGGAAATCGGGAGGCCTGGTGGGTGGGGGGGGGGGGGGAGACTGGGGGTAGGCTAGTGATCGGGGCTGGGGGAGGCCGAAGGCTTTCTTGAGGAGCCGAAGGGATCACTCCTGCTCGTCCTGGCCTACAAGGAATACTGAAAAAGGCACTTACCTTGTGGAGCCGGCAGCTCCCGCCTCCCTTTCACTGCCAGGTTTCCCGACCCTTGAGAAACCCGTGCAGCAACAGTCAATATTAACTAAGTGTCCTGCCTCTCCACCATGAGACACTCGGACTCCCTAATGTACGCCATCATGAAAAAGGCAGTGGGCACGTGCGCGGTGTGTTAGGGACGCGTTCCCCGTATTTAATTCTTTAACTCGGAGATTACTATCGAGGCCAAGCCGATGACTTTTCATCAGAACATTTTAAATATGTAGTTTGGAACTCAGAGGTACATTTGGTGATTTCACATGACTTTAGGGTCAACAAAGGTCTTGAGAATCACCACTGTAATTGTGTTAAATACAACTGTATCTGTGTTGAATTAAATGGCCATGGACTGAGTTACAAGGTGCCAATCTGATTTTGAGGTTGAGGTGACATCATGTCATAGAAACAAAATCGAGTGTTTTATAAACTCCACTTGAACTCTGAAGTTAGATTGCAGCCTTGAACTCACTCACACACATCTATATGGTTTTAAATGCCCGCTTGTCATCAAGTGATTTAGCAGGATGATTCATTCAGAATATTTTGACCCAATCTCTTACTGATAAAACTGAAAAAGGTCCAAGCTAGTGGACAGATGAAGAAATCAACAGTCCACAGCACAGAGTCAGGACGAATTCCGCAGCAAAAAAGGAAGCTCAGTGTACACAGAAACTCCCTGCCATTATTTTTGCTTGCGTACATATATACTTGTATGTAGTCTAATTTATTTGTGGAGGGAGGGGTTTACTGAACTTTTTGTTACCTTTGCTAAAGGGAATTATCAGTGCATGCACCAACTGTTTGCACCATGTCTATGGGGCATGATGATACTCAAAAAACCATTAATGGCTCACAAAATGTCGGCTAAATGATTATTAAGAAGTCTTCCATTGCTGCAGCATTGTAAGGTCTCATATCAACAGTTTTTATTTTATACAGTTTTGATTTCCTTGTAGTTTCATGCTTTAGAAAAATATGATGCTTCAAACTGAAATTATCTTCTTTAGAGAGCTTGGGGTATGTAGGGTAACTGTTCAATAGAAGTCCTGGTTCTGGTTTACAGAAGGTTATTTAAGTAACAGAAAATATAAGTTTAAGCTTCTTAAGTGTTTTATAACTCATCTTTTATTTTATGAAGTAATGAATTGTGGTCGATCTTAGCGCATAATTTATTGCAATAAATCATGACGCTTATACTCACATGAGGACAACCATGTCTCAGAATTCTTCATTTGATTTCCTTTCCTGTATCAAAAATAGTTTCTCAAATTAGTATTTTTGAATCATTATATCCACAACCATGAAACTGCTCCCACAGTGACTCAATGTGTAAATCCACCATATGGTGGGATGCTGAGCGGAAAAGTCCCAGATCAATCCCTGGTCATTACTGAGTTAGCTGATCTCAGCCAGAGCAGCAGTTTGGGAGCTACAATTGACATCGGTATTCCTGGGCTAGGAAGAGGAAAATTTAGTCAGGGATTCTGCTCCTGACCACCACCCACAATTCCTGTTCAAGTGTGTTGTTGGCATGTTGGATGAAATCAGGATCAAATTCTTTGTGATGTCTTCTCTCTGGTCAAATAACCTGCTCACTATCTAGATTCACATGAAAAATGGCTGCTCTGGCAAGGTACCTGAGGGCTGGTGGTTCCGATGGAACTTCAGAGAGGTTATGCTGGAACTGTATAAAACACTAGTTAGGCCACAGGTAGAGTACTGCGTATAGTCCTGGTCACCACATTACAGGAAAGATGTGATTGCACTAGAGAGGGTACAGAGGAGATTTACAAGGATGTTGACAGGACTGGAGAATTTTAGCTATGAGGAGAGATCGGATAGGCTGGGGTTATTTTCTTTGGAACAGAGGAGGCTGAGGAGGGATTTAATTGAGGTGCATAAAATTATGAGGGGCCTAGATAGAGTGGATAGGAAGGACCTATTTCCCTTATGATCAATAACCATGGGGCATAGATTTAAAGTGATTGGTAGAAGGATTAGAGGTGAGCTGAGGAAAAAAATTTCACCCAGAGGGTGATGGGGGTCTGGAACTCACTGCTTGAAAGGGTGGTAGAGGCAGAAACCCTCATTGCATTTAAAAGGTGCTTGGACGTGCACTTGAAGTCCTGTAACCTACAAGGCTACGGACCAAGAGCTGGAAAGTGGGATTAGGCTGGGTAGCTTTTTATCGAACAGCACAGACACGATGGGCCAAATGACCTCCTTCTATGCCGTAATTTTCTATGATTCTATGTACCCCAGAAAGAGTCAGCGCCGTCAAGAGAGAAGGGGAAAACTGAAAGTAAAGAAAAGTCAACTGTTCAGTCCACACAATTTGATATTTATTCTTGATTCTAAAAACCGAGTAACTTTCTAGCAGGCCTTTTAACCTCATGTATGAGTTCCTGTATTGATTGTCTACTTTGCACTTTTACAGATGGAGTCCGGAAGAGATAATGCCTGTGATGACATCGACGCCATGTTCAGTGATCTCTTAGGGGAGATGGACTTGCTGACACAGGTTAGTTGTATTTTCAAATGAGCAATTTGTGGTAACTAAAAGGTTAAACTCAATAGAACTGCAAAGCAGATTAGAGGGGCAGAAAGATTATGACAATAAGGAGAGAAAAAGTTCGATTAAAATGTTTTTATTTTAGTTTGAAAGCGAAAGCATTGTAAGACACACACCGTGGTTACATGCCAGCCTCAGGTCTGGCTGATTTTAGTAAAGGGATGTTATTTCCATCAGAAAGTGATTTACTCTTTTGAATTCGGGAGGGAGAAGAGACGGAAGAGTTGTCACTATGACATCAGACACAAGTAACACAGTTATGTGTCTAATTTTTAAAACATAATTACAATTGCAGTTACACAATTTAATTATGACTTGCCCGCTCATACAGAGATTAGCAAACACATATGGGAGGGCCTACTGCATAATACATTCAGGTAAAATACCTGTGTGTGGTGTTTGAACATAATCATGAAGCAAATAAAAAGATTTACCAAACACTTTTTCAAAAAGATGACACTGTATCATTTTACATTTGGATCACAATGTCAGGATGATTTGCCAACAATTTCTTGCATATTTCTAATAGTGATTTAAATGAAAATTGGGCGAAACAATCTGCTTCTATGTTCTTCCTCTTGTAAATACTGGGGGTTAAATTCTATAACCCCCAAATCCGGGTGGGAGGTCACAATGCGCGAATAACCTGCACCCGGTCATTGCGATGCAGGCAGCACGTGAGACTCGTGCGGCCTGGTCATTTACCTGATTCCGGTGAGCAGGCAGGCCCAGATGCGCTGTTGAATGGCTTCTCACCAGCAGGGGGGCCCGATAGAGCATGAGTGGCTCGCACCTCTTAAAGGCAGCCTGCACCTCTTTTTTTTAATTCATTCATGGGATGTGGGTATCGCTGGCAAGGCCAGCATTTATTGCCCATCCCTAATTGCCCTTGAGAAGGTGGTGGTGAGCCACCTTCTTGAACTGCTGCAGTCCGTGTGGTGAAGGTTCTCTCACAGTGCTGTTAGGAAGGGAGTTCCAGGATTTTGACCCAGCGACGATGAAGGAACGGCGATATATTTCCAAATTAGGATGGTGTGTGACTTGGAGGGGAATGCGCAGGTGGTGTTGTTCCCATGCACCTGCTGCTCTTGTCCTTCTAGGTGGTAGAGGTCATGGGTTTGGGAGATGCTATTGAAGAAGCCTTGGCGAGTTGCTGCAGTGCATCTTGTAGATGGTACACACTGCAGCCACAGTTCACCGGTGGTGAAGGGAGTAAATGTTTAGGGTGGTAGAAGGGATGCCAATCAAGTGGACCGCTTTGTCCTGGATAGTGTTGAGCTTCTTGAGTGTTGTTGGAGCTGCACTCATCCAGGCAATTGGAGAGTATTCCATCACACTCCTGACTTGTGTCTTGTAGATGGTGGAAAGGCTTTGGGGAGTCAGGAGGTGAGTCACTCGCCGCAGAATACCCAGCCTCTGACCTGCTCTTGTAGCCACAGTATTTATATGGTTGGTCCAGTTAAGTTTCTGGTTAATTCTCTTGCAATGAAGGCCAACATACCATTTGCCTTCCTAACTGCTTGCTGCACCTGCATGTTTGCTTTCAGTGACTGGTGTACAAGGACACCCAGATCCCTTGGTACATCAACATTTCCCAATCTATCACCATTTAAATAATACTCTGCCTTTCTGTTTTTTCTTCCGAAGTGGATAACTTCACATTTATCCACGTTATACTGCATCTGCCATGTATTTGCCCACTCACTCAACTTGTCTAAATCATCTTGAAGCCTCTTTGCATCCTCCTCACAACTCACAATCCCACCTAGTTTTGTGCTGTCAGCAAACTTGGAAATATTACATTTGGTTCCCTCATCCAAATCATTGATATATATTGTGACTAGCTGGGCCCAAACACTGATCCCTGTGGTACCCCACTAGTCACTGCCTGCCACCCCGAAAAAGAACCATTTATTCCTACTCTCTGTTTCCTGCCTGTTAACCAATTTTCAATCCATGCCAGTATATTATCCCCAATCCCATGTGCTTTAATTTTAATTAACCTTTGATGTGGGACTTTATCAAAGGCCTTCTGAAAATCCAAATAAACCACATCCACTGGTTCTCCCTTATCTATTCTACCAGTTACATCCTCAAAAAACTCCAGTAGGTTTGTCAAACACAATTTCCCTTTCATAAATCCATGTTGACTTTGTCTAATCCTGCTGATATTTTCTGAGTGTCCTGTTATCAATCCTTTATAATAGACCCTAGCATTTTCCCTATTACTGATGTTAGGCTAACCAGTCTGTAGTTCCCTGTTTTCTCTCTCCCTCCTTTTTTAAATAGTGGGGTTACATTTGCCACCCTCCAATCTGCCGGAACTGTTCCATAATCTATAGAATTTTGGAAGATGTCAACTAATGCATCCATTATTTCCACGGTTATCTCTTTTAGTATTCTGGGATGCAGATTATCAGGCCCTGGGGATTTATTGGCTTTCAGTCCCATTAATTTCTCCAGCACCATTTTCTTATTAATACTAATTTCCTTTAATTCCTTCTTCTCACTTGTCCCTTGGTTCCCTAGCATTTCTGGGAAGTTATTTGTGTCCTCTTCCGTGAAGACAGAACCAAAGTTATTGCTCTGCCATTTCCTGTTCCCCATTATAAATTCTCCCATTTCTGACTGTAAGGGACCTACATTTGTCTTCAGTAATCTTTTTCTTTTTACATACTTGTAGAAGCTTTTACAGTCCACTTTTATGTTCCTTGCAAGTTTACTCTCATACTCTATTTTTCCCCTCTTAATCAATCTCTTGGTCCTTTTTTGCTGAATTCTAAACTGCTCCCAATCCTCAGGCTTGCTACTTTTTTTGGCAACTTTATATGACTCCTCTTTGGATCTAATACTATCCTTAATTTCTTTTGTTAGCCACGGTTGGGCTTTGCCTTTTGTGTTTTTGCGCCAGAAAGGAATGTATAACTGTTGCAATTCATTCATTCGTTCCTTAAATGTTAGCCATTGCCTGTTCACCGTCACGCCTTTTAATGAAGCTTCCCAATCTATCACAGCCAACTCACTCCTCATACCATCGTAGTTTCCCTTGTTTAGATTTAGGACCCTAGTTTCGAATTGGACTACTTCACTTTCCATCTTACTTGCAAAATATAAGATAAGGGTCCACACGGAGTCTGAACAGAGGTCAGACATCGCACACATAAAACACAGATACAGGTCGTGTCCCTATTTTTACAAACTGATGAGTTATGTTAAAACATTGAATAAAGGTTGCACACTACCAATCCCACATCTTCCAGTCTGCACACCAGACCTCACCGATCTGCCGATCTGAGTTTGTACCAGGCCTGCAAGTGTGTGCACCAAGGTTCTCTGCTGATGCACTGGAGGTCTTGATGCAAGAGGTGGACAGCAGGAGGGGCATCCTATATCCTCAGAGGGTCAAGAGGCCCTCCAGACACATGCTCAAGAGGCAGTGGGAGGCAGTAGGGGACGAAGTCAATGCTAGGCGCATAGCACCACGAACGTGGATGCAGTGCAGGAAGAAGTTCAGTGCTTTAACACGAGTGGTCAAGGTGAGTGAGGGCAACTGTCAAGTGGCATCTCCTACCAACTGCACCACTAGCTGCATCCATTTCTCCATTCACCACACCCCCCCATCACCCACCTACCAACAAACTCTTTCAATCAGTACTGAACTCTTCCAATCAGATGCTTCCTCTCACCCTCACACATCGGGGGAGTGGAACTAGCTGGATTGCTCTTGCAGAGAGCACAGACTCGATGGGCTGAATGGCCTCCTTCCATGCTGTAACCATTCTATGATTCTATGATTCTATGCAAGCCGCAGAATCACAACTCACAAGTCACACATACTGGCAGCTATTCAACTATGGCAGGCACATCACCCAAACATCCTGCAGGACTCTCACCGACACACATCCTGCTTTCTTGCAGGAGAAGGTGGCGCATAACAGGAGGCAGCAAGTGGCAGTGGCATTTAGCCCTTCAAGCCTGTTCCACCATTCAATGAGATCATGCTGGACCTGTGACCTAACTCCATATACCCGCCTTAGTCCCATATCCCTTAATACTTTTGGTTAACAAAAATCTATCAATCTCAGATTTAAAATTAACAATTGAGCTAGCATCAACTGCCGTTTGTGGAAGAGTGTACCAAACTTTTACCACCCTTTTGCATGTAGAAGCATTTCCTAACTTCACTCCTGCAAGTCCTGGCTCTAATTTTTAGGCTATATCCCCTTGTCCTAGTATTCAAGTGTAGGAGACCTCCAAAAACAGGTACAAATGCATCAGCAGCCAGAAGCAATAATCCAGCAACTAACTTGTAAATCCTGCATGGTCCCTTTAAATAGCGCTGGTGGGGGATCCTCCAGGCCATCTACGACCTGTCCAGCTGTGCGTGGTTATGACAGTGCGTTAGCTGGTGCATTGAGTTTCAAAATCGTATCTGTCCCTTTAAATCAGTATTGCACACTGATCTAATGCATGTTCTCCTTACTTTACACGGTACCGGCGTTTGTTATCTGCAGGTGTGCAAACGCCTTTACCAAGATGGCGTCTGGCACATGTCACGTTAGAGGCATCTGCACGCATTCCCGATGCCATTTTGGGACCTTAGGAGGCCGTGAAACAGCTAAAAAACTGGCGAATTTATAGCCCACTAACTTTTCCCAAAGTTGTTCCAAGCTGTTAGTACAAGTTTTTGCAGGTTTCTATCCTGCCAGCTGTTTGTTATTCCACTTTCTGGGTTTGATGTAGGGTTGAATTACCTTTGGAGGCCGGCCATTCCTTTGTGGGATTATTTTCCATTTTTTTAAGACTGGTCCAAAAACAGATAAACTCAACAGGTCTATATCTCGCTCTCATTAATATCCAACATCACATGTTTTTCCAGAATATCGCTTTAGGAAAAAAAACTGGGCAAGTCAGACAATTGCTGAGCCTTCTGTGCGTCTGGCTCAGATCCAGCTCTTTCTGTCCCTCCCCAATCATTTCACTGACAGACAAAAGAAAAATTGCTGGTGGACAGATTCTTAAAATGTGCAGCTCTGCAGATTTGATTTCCTTCCATGAGCACAACGGCAGTGAATAGACACTTGGAAAGTACTCGGCTCACGTCTACCAGCCAGTGGTTCAGTGCGGTGAATCGATGCAACTGGTGGAACAATATAAGTGCCTAGAAATTCCGCGGGCATTCGCCTCGATCTCTCACCGTAACTTTGACGGAAGATTGGCAGAAACACTGGAGGAATGGCATCAGCAGCGTTTTACAACATTTTTGCAGGATTTCCACCAATCTCAAAGTTATGGCGAGAGATCAGGAGAACTCCAAGGAAATTCTACCCCCCTGATGTTTTCTGCTGTTGCTTAATGGCAATGATAGCAGAGATGTGGGTTAAAGTGACAGAAAACCTGGTGATAAACTGAACCCGATAGTTTTTATTTGCTTTTCTCTGCACCAGTCCCCAGGGGCAACTTACTGAGTGCCCATTGACAGTGAAGAGCCTCGCCCACCACCGACACAGATTCTTTTTTTAATTAATTCTCGGGATATGGGCATCGCTGGCAAGGCCAGCATTTATTGCCTATCCCCAGTTGCTCTTGAGAAGGCGGTGGTGGGCCTTCTTCTTGAACCGCCACAGTTCATGTGGTGAAGGTGCTCCCACTATAAAAATAATTATCTGTATATTAAATAACTACTGCACCATTTTTGTCGCATGCTAACAAATTGGGTAGGGAGTTCCAGGATTTTGACCCAACGACGATGAAGGAACAGCGATATATTTCCAAGTCGGGATGTTGCGTGACTTGGAGGGGAATTTGGAGGTGATGGTGTTCCCATTCCCCTCCTGCCCTTGTCCTTCTAGGTGGTGTAGGCCTCGAGTTTGGAAGGTGCTGTCGAATCAGACAATATGCACTGTTTGCTGACCCAATATAAAAAAAGGGGAGTTTGGATTAGCTAACTATTTGTTTCTTTAAAAACTGCTGAAGCTTCTGTTAATGAGCTTTCCGAGAAAGAAGCAGCAGTTTGCCACTGGGGAAGTTAAAAGGACCAGCTAAGAATTACCTCAGCTGCTCAGCTCAAGTAAATTCAATGATTGAGCAGCTAAAGAGTATCTGTTCAATGTGGAACTTGCTGCAATTGTGATATTAATTGGCTCTGTGGCATTGTTGGTGGAAGGGGCCTAAGAGTTGCAGGCTCCATCAATAACTAAGCACCCACCCCACCAACTAGCAGCAGGCTTTTAAACAGTCCACTGCACTGTGCTCCCTCTACACTTCAATCAGCTGAGTGCATCAGGGTTTTTCAACAGTTTATTGCACATCTGTTGAAAGTGCCCCTGAGTGAAGTTCAGCAGGGCTCAGTGGCATTTTAAACAGATGAACAATAAACTGTTGAAAAGCTCCAATGTGCTGCTCAGCTGTCAGCTTCATTCTCCCTCACAGGAAATCAAGAATCTCAAGGGTTGAATCTTTAAATAAACCATTAGGAGCAATAGCCAGAAGTAACCAAGAAATTAAAATGAATATGATTTGCAATTAAAACTAAGCAAGAAAATGATCTGCAAATTGAAATGTAGTTTGTGTTTCGTTTCTGATTTCAAAACTCAGAGGTTGATAACATATGCGAGACCAACTATTTTTGTTCTAATGCCATTTGATCAGTCTTTCAGATTCCAAAAATGGTCATGTCAATGAGTTAGTCTGTACAAATCCAGTGTTTAATTACCTACAGATTCATGTGCTCCAGAGCTGTAGTAACATCTGGGCTGTGACGTCTCTAAGGGGCTGATTTTTGTCTGCTGTCCGCCCCATTTCCTTGCAAGAATGGGGCGGCGGGCAGCATGAAAACCGGGGAGGCTCGCATCCTGCTGAGAACTCGCGAGAGACCTGCCCGATGTGATCTTCAGGCAGGCCCCGAAACAAGCATCCAGTGACCCTGTCCGAAACAGGCGGGAGCTGAATTAAATATTTACATCGGTGTCCTACGCCCTTTGTAGGGCCCAACACGATTTTCATGGACCAATGGGCAGGGATTAGGCCGCGCTCACCCTGCCCATTGGTCCCTGACATAAAGCATCCTAACCACCGGTCCTTGAAGGGACTGCTGCAGGCTGCTCAAAAAACATTTTCTTTTCTTTCATTTTTGTGGGGCCAACAGGAGTGCTTCTCCTGTCCCCACAAAAATACTCCAGCCCACTGCCAGTCTCTGCGTGGCCACCCGGGATCACCTCCCCTACCCCCCTCGCCCCCGCCCCAGGTCTATACTGTCAGCCAGCTTGTGGTAGGAGCCAGACGATTTCCCACCCTCCCCAATGATGAGCTGCCAGGAAGCGCCCGTTCAGCACTGGCAGCTGGCCAGCTGCACACCAACGAAGCCCAAACACCATGGTGATTTGGGTCTCTCGCTGCTACAATCAGGTGGACTGCTCGATCACAATGTCCACCGCCCGCCCGATTACCGCAGCTAACCAGAATCAACCCCTGGGTAAGTGGCCGTTAAGTCACTTGAGAGGCTCGTGATGAGCATTATTGCAGGCAAGTCCTGATTAGCCAGCTTTCTGTTGGTAAGGTTAGCAAAACCCTACAGCACAAATTCACCCAGTGGAAAACTGAAGTCACTTGCATTCCTATTTGTTGCCCTTAGAAGAAAAATAAAAGTTATGGTTAACGCCCTGATTTCTGAAAACAGGAAACATCTCCCCCACCCCAAAAGCTGTTCAAACTTCGAAAAAATATCTCCCTGAATTAGCCCAAATTTTAAGCACATCCCGAATGTGCCAACATCTATAAAATTTTGCATCCTGTTTGTCATTTGCTTTTATCCAGGGATTTAAAAGTGTTAAACTTTTCACTCTTCAAATCTTCTTACAGAGTTTAGGGGTGGACACCACCCCCCCTGAATCTACAAAACACAGTCAGGACACGGAGCTCAAACTCTCGATCGGCTTTACGGATGTAAATGGTAAGAGCATCTGTGAGTGATTTTTCCATTACCCAGAATCAATCTCGTCGCTCCCCTCTGTATCTTCTTAAGGGCAATAACATCCTTCGGCTGAGCAGAAATCTGTGCTTCTGCCCAACAGAAGTGGTGGGTCTCCTTCAGGGTGTGCTGTTAGCATAAACCAACATTTCTCTTCATAGGTCATACATATTTTTGACGACAAACATTTTCAGGTTAATGGTATGAGGGAGTACTTTGCTTTCAAAGCACTTCTCTTGCGATATTACTTGCCCACAAGTGTTCTTCACCATCACTGAGATTGCTGTAGCCACAATCTAAAGAGGGAAAGAACTTGCATTAATGTAGCGCTGTTCACAACTTCAGGATGTCTCATAGCAATTTCTCTTATACCTATGCATGTTGCTGCACCTCCTGATGGCCTCTTCCCACTGAGCCAAGACTCCCACTTCCAATTAGGTACATTTTGTTGCTCAACTCACTGCCTGCCCTAACTCTTGAAAAGTGCAAAAGATTCAAATGCAGTAAAAAGAACATTTCATAGTATCATAGTAAGGTACAGCATAGAAGAAGGCCATTCGACCCATCGTGCCCATGTTGAGTCTTTGAAAGGGCTATCCAATTAGACCCACTCCCCTGCTCTTTCCCTATAGCCCTGTAATTTTTTTCCCTTCAAGTATTTGTCCAATTCCCTTCTAAAATTTACCATCGAATCTGCTTCCACCACCCTTTCAGGCAGTGCATTCCAGATCATTACAACTCACTGCGTAAAAAAATGTTTCCTCATGTCGCCTCTGGTTCTTTTGCCAATCGACTTCAATCTGTGTGCTCTGGTTACTGACCCTTCTGCCACTGGAAACAGTTTTTCCTTATTTGCTCTTATCAAAACCGTTCATGATTTTGAACACATCTATCAAATCTCCCCTTAACCTTCTCTGCCCTAAGGAGAACAATCTAAGCTTTTCTAGTCTCCCCACATAACTGAAGTCCCTCATCCTTAGTACCATTCCAGTAATTCTCTTCTGCACCCGCTCTAAGACCTTATAGAATCATAGAAAGTTACGGCACAGATGAGGCCATTCGGCCCATCGTGTCCGTGCTGGCCGAAAAAGAGCTATCCAGCTTAATCCCACTTTCCAGCACTTGGTCCGTATCCCTGTAGCTTATGGCACTTCAAGTGCACATCCAAGTACTCTTTAAATGAGTCGAGGGTTTCTGCCTCAACCACCCTTCCAGGCAGTGAGTTCTAGACCCCCACCACCCTCTGGGTGAAAAGATTTCTCCTCAGCTCCTCTCTAATACTTCTACCAACTACTTTAAATCTATGCCCCCAGTCACTGACCCCTCTGCTAAGGGAAATAGGTCCTTCCTATCCACTCTAACTAGGCCCCTCATAATTTTATACACCTCAATTAAACCTCCCCTCAGCCTCCTTTGTTCCAAAGAAAATAATCCCAGCCTTTGCAATCTTTTCTCTTAGCTAAAATTCTCCAGCCCTGGCAACATCCTCGTAAATCTCCTCTGTACCCTCTCTAGTGCAATCACATCTTTCCTGTAATGTGGTGATCAGAACTGTTCACAGTACTCAAGCTGTGGCCTAACTGGTGTTTTATACAGTTCTAGCATAACCTCCCTGCTCTTATATTCTATGCCTCGGCTAATAAAGGAAAGCATTCCTTATGCCTTCTTAATCACCTTATCTACCTATTCTGCTACCTTCATGGATCTGTGGACATGCACTCCAAGGTCCCTCACTTCCTCTACACCGCTCAGTATTCTCCCATTTATTGTGTATTCCCTTGCCTTGTTTGCCCTCCCCAAATGCATTACCTCACACTTCTCTGGATTGAATTCCATTTGCCACTTTTCTGCCCACCTGACCAGCCCATTGATATCTTCATGCAGTCTACAGCTTTCCTCCTCACTGTCAACCACACGGCCAATTTTTATATCATCTGCAAACTTTTTGATCATGCCCCCTACTTTCAAGTCCAAATCATTAATATATACCACAAAAAGCAAGGGATCTAGTACTGACATCCTTCCTAAAGTGTGGTGGCCAGGATTGAACACAATACTCCAGCTGAGGCTTAACCAGCATTTTATAAAGGTTTAGCATAACTTCCTTGCTTTTGTACTCTATGCCTATTTATAAAGCCAAAGATCCCATATGCTTTTTTAACGGCCTTCTCAACTTGTCCTGCTACCTTCAAAGATTGGTGTATATATACCCCCAGGTGTGTGTGTTCCTGCACCCCCTTTAAAATTGCACCATTTAGTTTATATTGCCTCTCTTCATTCTTCCCACCAAAATGTATCACTTCTCACCTCCTGAAGTCTGTTACTACCCTCCGCATTGTTTATTACATTTGTGAGTTTTTTGTCATCTGCAAACTTTGAAATTATACCCTGTATACAGAAGTCCAGGTCATTAATATATATCAAAAAGAGCAATGGTCCTAATACTTCCCTCCAGTCTGAAAAACAACCGTTCACCACTACTCTCTGCTTTCTGTCCCCTGGCCAATTTTGTATCCACACTGCCACTGTCCCTTTAATCCCATGAGCTATAATTTTGCTAACAAGTCTATTATGTGGTATCTTATCAAAGTGATATACATAGAGACACAGAGGGAAGCATACAGAAGAGAGAGGAGCAATTGACTTACAGAAAGAGCAAGAGTGAAATGAGGAGGAAATCTGTGAGAGGCGTACAGGGAGAGAAAGTGTGAAAGACAAACAGAAAGCCACACAAAGAGTTCATGGGTGGGAATGAAGCAGAAAGATAGTTACAGGAAGAAAGACATAACTTTTATTTTTATTTCTATTTTTCTCTGTGGGCAACATCAACTAGTCATCATTATTATATTTGTGGAAATTATAAACACAGCAATGGATCACAAGCCAGCACCAGGGATGTCTGCTTGCTATTAAATACTCTATTTCTTTCACTAAAACATCAACTCGGTTATTTTCAGATCTCAGTAATGGAGTGTCCAAGATTGTGCAATGTGCTAGGAAATTGAATTCTGACACACATTTCCTGTTGTAAGCATTTATTGTGGGGTTATATTAGCTACAAAAGTACGCCCTGAATTATTTATATCCTTTGTCTGAGTTTTCCGATAATATCTCTGCACAGTAGCTGTTATTTTTGATTGCAATGTATGTACACTGTTCAATTTACTGGGTGATTTAAATCAGTATTAGTGCCAGCAGTGTCTGTCATAAGCGCATCTGGCAGCAGCTGGCAGGAGTGCTGTGGAACCGGGAGGAGCACTCCTGCTTCCCCTGGCTCCACGGGAAGGGTTTTTAAGATACCTTTAGTTGGCGGCGGCTGAAGAATACTGAGCAGGGCAGGCCCAACACTCGCCCCATTCATCGCAGACCAATCATAGAATCATAGAAATTTACGGCTCAGAAGGAGACCATTACACCCATCATGTCTGTGCCTGCCGGAAAAGAGCTACCCAGCCTAATCCCACTTTCCAGCTCTTGGTCCGTGGCCTTGTAGGTCACGGCACTTCAAGTGCACATCCAAGCACCTTTTAAATGCAATGAGGGTTTCTGCCTCTACCACCCTTTCAGGCAGTGAGTTCCAGACCCCCACCACCCTCTGGGTGAAAAAGTTTATCCTCAGCTCCCCTATAATCCTTCTACCAATCACTTTAAATCTATGCCTCCTGGTTATTGACCTCTCTGCTAAGGGAAATAGATCCTTCCTATCCACTCTATCTAGGCCCCTCATAATTTTATACACCTCAATTAAATCTCCCCTCAGCCTCCTCTATTCCAAAGAAAACAACCCCAACCTATCCAATCTTTCCTCATAACTAAAATTCTCCAGTCCTGGCAACATCCTCGTAAATCTCCTCTGTACCCTCTCTAGTGCAATCACATCTTTCCTGTAATGTGGTGACCAGAACTGTATACAGTACTCCAGCTGTGGCCTAACCAGTGTTTTATACAGTTCCAGCATAACATCCCTGCTCATATTCTATGCCTAAGCTAATAAAGGAAAGTATGCCATGTGCCTTCCTAACCACCTTATCTACCTTTCCTGCTACCTTCAGGGATCTGTGGACATGCACTCTAAGGTCCCTCACTTCCTCTACACCTCTCAGTATCCTCCCATTTATTGTGTATTCCCTTGCCTTGTTTGCCCTCCCCAAATGCATTACCTCACACTTCTCCAGATTGAATTCCATTTGCCACTTTTCTGCCCACCTGACCAGCCCATTGTTATCTTCCTGCAGTCTATAGCTATCCTCCTTACTATCAACCACATGGCCAATTTTTGTATCACCTGCAAACTTCTTAATCAATATTTGTGAGGAGACCTAAAACTGCTGTTAGACCCCTAATTTACATATAGGCCCCTTCATCACACCGAGGCAGCTGGCCCAAATTGGAGCTAATCAAAGCGGAAAGCTGCCTCTGGATGCGTGACAGACACCGGCAGCTCGACACAATTATTATGAAGAGGCCTGAGGCCCAATTTCTGCCAGGCCTTGAGCCTACCGGTTCGGGTGTGTTGCTGGAACATCAGTTTTGCACATGAAAACAGGCCATAATGAATTTCCAGCCCAAAGTATAAATTGATGTAATTTTGTGTTGTCGCTCATTCAGAATCATGCTGAGCGCATTAAGACTCATTTCACGTAGAACCCTTACAGCTGGCAGACAGAGACTAGAGACTCTCAGCTCATTATTCAGGCCCGGGTTCAAACCAAGGTCCTAGAGGTGGAAGGGCAGTAATCCAATACATCATTCCGATCCTCTCACCAGGGTTTGCTTTTTTAGAACAACTTTTTAAGTTTACAGTTGCTTTGCGTTTTGTATCATTGTTCAATTTTACTTTTGCTCCTTTTGCTCTTTCGTTCTGCTAGAATCTCTCAATGCATTGGAAGACACCGACTTGGATGCCTTAATGGCAGACTTAATGCAGGACATCAATCAGACAGAGCAAACCTGTAATGCAAAAGCAATGACGGTTACATCGCAAGCCTCCCCGGCTCCAGGGTTTCGGAATACCACCACTATGCCAGCTTTTCCAGGGCTTCATTCAGCAGGGCCCCCAGCGCCACCAACAAGATACACAGAGCAGCCAAGCCTAGATTTGCCGCCACCTCCGACTGACATGTTTCCAGCGCCCACTTCAGCTTCTCTGTCTCTTCCACCACCACCACCCCTGGAACCTCCAGAACCATTGACAGAGGTAAGAAATTATTTTCCAAAAACAAAGTAATTGAAAACGCACCAAAGATGCTAAGACTCACTGTCTAGGCTCGCAAGAATGGCCATTTGGACAAAATACTGGAGGGCTACCTGTGCCTGTGGAACTATAGTCCAGCACGAGTCAGCGCCTCCAAAAGTTGAGGAGAGAAAGGGAGAAGAAACTGGGGTGAGGGAATTATAAAATTAGGAACAAGGGTAGAGTTGCACTTCTTATTTTGTAGCTAATTGTATGTGGAGAGTTTTGCTAACTGCACTGATTTCTGTTTTTGGATTCATTGTTGAGAACAAACTTCCTGTATTAATACCTTAGAAAAGCCCTTAAATTATAGTCACGCTAGTGCTTGATTATTTAAAACAGAGTTGTACAGTTACAATTCTGGCAGTTAATACATCTCCTGTTAGTGATTGTGAAAAGAAGCTTAAAGAGATTGTGTTGTCATGGTAAAGAGCTTTGCAAGACCTTTACTACCTTTTAAAACAGAAGGAGGCCCAATCAGGCAGTGACATTTCTCGGTCGACAGCAATGTCTGGTGCTGTTTTTAAAACTTAACATAAGAAATAGGAGCAGGAGTAGGCCGTACGGCCCCTCGAGCCTGCTCTGCCATTCAGTAAGATCATGGCTGATCTTCGACCTCAACTCCACTTTCCCGCCCAATCCCCATATCCAAAGCAGAAAGTTTTACTGTGACAGTGAAAAGGTACATTTGGTTTGCAGACAACCCTTTCACCTGTATTTCTGAATAACTATCTATGTATTTCTTATAATTAATGAAATATGCTGATTTTTGACCTACATCGTGTTTCGTATTTTGTATTAAAAAAAAGTCACCAGGTAAGTTGGTGGATTTGCCAGGGATACAGGGAAATGTATTTTTTTGTATTGATCCATCATGAAATACCAGCCAGCTGGCAAAGAAATAAGGAAATAGTTCAAGTTGCCCAAGGGCAATATGTATTCACCTTATACCGACTCTTGCTCTTTCATTTTGATAAAAAGGTCGAAATATGTAAGTGGGTAAATGAAGTATGATTTATGGTGAGCCATACAGACCTGCAAGGTTCGAATACTGGCCTGTGTTGCATTCGCTGATCTTAGCTGAGGTGGTGGTAAGGACGCTACAATTAGACTCAGTGCCCCCAAAAATCCATGATGTTTTCAGGGCACCTGGAGCGTAAAGCAGGTGAGCAGAGGCAGGCCTCTGGGAAAGGACCCACTACCATAACTCCACGGTTTCCTGGTGTGGCGGGGCCATCAGTTGCTGCCTCCGCCCCCTCTGCCATTGCCATCACAGGGGGAGGCAGGACTGGGGTGGGGGGATATAACCCACCAGAATTCCTGCCAGTCCCACCTCTGGTACCCCCAACATACTGTGCACCTGCATGAAGCAAAGGCCCACCAAATTCTTAAAGAGCAGTTTCCTTACAGCAGTCACAAAATAACCGGCCACCGTGAGAAAAGCAACCTTTGCGGAATAGGGCCCATCTTTCCTTCTTTGTCCTGTTTCCTGCAGGACCTATCAGCACTGCTCCTCAGCAGCTTGCCAATACACAATGGTATTCCCCAGGGGTCAGTGCTGGGACCACTGCTTTTCTTGATATATATTAATGACATGGACTTAGATGTACGGGGCATAATTTCAAAATTTGCAGATGACACAAAACTTGGAAGGGAAGTAAACAGTGAGGAGGATAGTGATAGACTTCAAGAGGATATAGACAGGCTAGTGGCATGGGCAGACATGTGGCAGATAAAATTTAATGCAGAAAAATGCGAAGTGATACATTTAGGTTGGAAGAACGAGGAGAGCCAATGTAAATTAACGGGCACAATTCTAAAAGGGGTACAGGAACAGAGAGATCTGGGGATATATGTGCACAAATCGTTGAAGATGGCAGAGATGGTTGAGATAGCAGTTAAAAAAGCATACAGGATACTGGGCTTTATAAATAGAGGCATCGAGTACAAAAGTATGGACATCATGACAAACCTTTATAAAACACTGGTTCGGCCACAACTGGAGTATTGTGTCCAGTTCTGGCACCGCACTTTAGGAAAGATGCGAAGGCCTTAGAGAGGGTGCAGAAGAGATTTACAAGAATGATTCCAGGGATGAGGGGCTTTCGTTACGTGGATAGACTGGAGAATCTGGGGTTGTTCTCCTTGGAACAGAGACTGTTGCGAGGAGATTTGATAGAGGTATTCAAAATCATGAAGTGTCCAGACAGAATAGATAGAGAGAAACTGTTCCCATTGGCGGAAGGGTCAAGAACCAGAGGACATAGATTTAAGGTGATTGGCAAAAGAACCAAAGGTGACATGAGGAAAAACCCTTTTAACACAGCGAGTGATTGGGATCTGGAATGCACTGCCCGAGGGGGTAGTTGAGGCAGATTCAATCATGGCCTTCAAAAGGGAACTGGATAAGCACTTGAAAGGAAAAAATTTGCAGGGCTACGGGCATAGGGCAGGGGAGTGGGACTAGCTGGATTGCTCTTGCATGGATCCGGCATGGACTTGATTGCCGAATGGCCTCCTTCCATGCAGTAACCTTTCTATGATCCTATGATTCAACACCACAGTCTCCACACACTCTCCCAGCATGTGCCCCAGCTGCATCGATATTGGAGTGGGCACTCACCCACTATATGTAAATAGCTTGACCCCGGAAATTCTCATAGAGTCAGGCACATAACTATGCAACATATCAGGAGTTCTGCTCCACCATTACAACAGCAGAGCGGGCACATGGGTTTCCAGGGCCAGTATCTCTGGGCGAAGGAGGAGATGGTGCTCTGCTTTGGGAGCGCAAAACTGTAACATTAGTCCTCATAGCTTTACTGCTGTCAATTTAAGTTCCTCATAATTAAATATAGTAACTTCTTTGAGTCATCAACTCATAGTTTTAAATAAAAAGATTCAAGCTGCCCTGATAGCCTATTAGTTAAAGGAACCCTCTCCAGGTGTAAATCATGTAGAGGGTAGAGATAACATTGGTTTAAATGGGCGTAATTTTGACTTTGCACGATAACATGAAAGGAGCTATCGGATCAGCCGCCTGTCATATATCTCTCTCGATTTTTATTTCCATTGAAGTCACAATTCCACCCCCCATGTTTAGAGTTGGGAAGAAAGAAAAAAATCTCCCAAGGTTTCTGAATGATGTCTAGCAATTCCCTTCTAAATGTATGGATGTCAGCTAAGAACATTGGGCATCTTCCACAGTTGAATGGCCTGCTGATGCTCAGGAGGCAATTTTAACCTAACCTGCCCATTGGGAAACTGACGGGATCGGATGCAATGCTGGTTTTACATCCTGCCTGATTTTACACTCCATTGAGGTCAATGGAGAGTAATATTGGCTGCAGTGTAAAAGTAGCGTTTCACCCGATCCTGTGGGTTTTCCGCCTGGCGAGTTACGTTAAAATAACCCCCGCACTGCCTGAGCTCACATGCGAAGGCTTGAATGGGGTACTGGGGGATTGATGGCACCTGTAAGAGGCAGCATTTTTAGTAGAGGAGGGGAAAAAATTAGACAAAACAAACCATGGAGATTGACAAAATCAACATTAGGCTGAAATTAATAACACTATTAAAATTAGTGATAATTCGTTGTAACTTTTACTCTATGACGGTTCTAGTAATTTTATGGGCTGCTCTCCAAAGTGAAGCTTCACTGAGGTTTGATTTTGCTGCTAGTATTTTAACATTTTCACTAGAACAGTTGGGTAAAACTAACATTAGGCATAAGAAAGGGCACTGACTTCATGAAAAGCATTTGGCAAACAATTTTTTGTTTATGAAGGAAGGAGAAGCATGTATTATTTTTCTCACAGTAACATGTGAAAGTTAGACCTTGCAGGGTTGGTTTTTAACCTGTTTCCCCTGTTTTTATTTTTTTAGGTTTTAAGAGACTTGTGGTCGCAACACAATGTTTTAATTTATAGTGATTTTTTTGGTGTGATTTGCATTTTATTTTGATGCTTGTGAACATGTTAAACTTCTGTAAACAACTTTTCATGAAGGTGGTGCCCCTGCTGAAAAATGCTGAGTGTGATTTTTTTTCTACACACTGATAAGTGATGTTCCTTTTTAAGTATAGGACTTCACTCCAAACAGCACAAATAAATGAAGTCAAACCATATCAATATATCAGTAGTGGAAGTGCACCTTCTCAAGGGCAATTAGGGATGGGCAATAAATGCCGGCCTCGCCAGCGACACCCACGTCCCATGAATGAATAATAAAAAAAGTACAAATAGAGCCACATGCTGGCAGCTTACATCCAGTGATACAAATAGAGAATACCACACAGTGCAGTGTTTTTTTATATTGTATTTTTCCAGGGTTTTCATTCACATGTATATTTTAGGAAGCCGTTGTACATTTAAGTATGCCATACTTGTGGGAGATGTACATTAATATTTTAAGGCTTATTGTCATGATTGTGCTTTTACTATAATAGCACTTTGCATTTATATGTTTCGTTTGACGTAAAACTGTCCCAAGGCACTTTACGTAGGTGGGAGAAGAAAAGCAATAGATAAAAGGAATAAAGGAGCAGGCGGAGTCACGGTGCAAGAGTTAGGAACCGGATACTTAGTTGAAGTTACGCAATTGTTATATTTTATCCTTATGGTTTTTATGGTAGTGAAAGAAGTGGAGATTTTAAAGTGTCTAGGGAGGGAGTTTCAGAGACTAGCATCAAGGCAGCTGAAGATTCTGCCACCAATGGTGGAATGAAGGAATGGAGTGGGGGGCGCGGGGAATGAGGTTTTAAGGTTTGAAGTAACTTTTTTTTGTGATCTCTGGGGTTCAGTTGCATCAAGGAATGAGGGAGTCCTGCTTCCTTATGGTGCTCTTGGTTGTGGTCACTGCCCTTGCCTGTAAATGGTCCATGACCAGTGTTGCTGCTTCTGGGATGTGAGTGTTTGAGGGGAGGAGAGGGTTTGTGCCAAGTGAGCCTCCAAGAACCCGGCCTCCAACTGCTTTCTGGTTGCAGGTAACGGCTAAACATCTCTCCTCCAGATTGGGATGCATCCCATTGATACCGTGTTATTGTAGGGAGGCTGCACACCATCCCAGCGAGCAGATGCATCTTTTGGAAACTAGCAACAAGAGCTATTAGTCTTCATGCTGTGGGTGGCCTTTGCTTTCCAGTAAGCATTGCACTGAATTTACTAAAATTGTGAGGTCAGTCCACAATGGCTAGATGGAAAAGCACGGCCAGAATATGTGCTGGTGTACCCACTCAAGCAACCATCCGGTATGAAGGAGTGTGATATGTACTTTGCAGTTTCTAATGTTTAAACGAGTCAAGTGCAGCATTGCTAACAGTCATGATTCACTCACAACTCCTTCAAGTCACAGAAGTTTTTTAATCCTTGCAATTCAAATGGACAATTTAAACATAGCTTTCTACACATGTAAAGTTCCCGCATGAATCACAAGCATTAGAAACTAACAATTCTGCCTATGGACCTGACCACATAACCCAGAGTTGCTGAATTTGCAAGTATGTTCTATATGGTCGGCTTCATGAGTTTCTTTAACATCAGATCACATGAGGATCTGTGTGATGGTTATTCTATTTATACAAAGAAAATTTAAGATAATGAAAAAATATGTATAAAAATGGAGGATCCATCTCATCATAGAAATAGAATCATTGACATTTAAAGCACAGAAGGAGGCCATTCAGCCCATTGCATCTGTGCCAGCTGAAAAAAGAGCTATCAAGCCTAATCCCACTTTCCAGCTCTTGGTCCGTAGCACTCCAAGGTCCCTCTGTTCCTCTACACCTCTCAGAATCCTTCCATTTATTGTGTATTCCCATATTGTGTATTCTCATATTGATGTGACATAAATATAGCAGCTATGGGATATACTTTTATTATTTTTCTGGTAGTTTTGTATGATTCTCGAAGGGTAAGACAACATCAAGTTTCATTCATGTAGTACCTTTAACATAAACAAGCATCACAAGGCGCTTCTCAGAGGTGTACTCAGACAAAAATGGACACCAAGACAAAGAAGGGGATAGTGGACGGGTGACCAAAAGGTTGGTCAAAGAGGTGAGTTTTAAGGAGGACTTTAAAGGAGAAGCAGGAGAAACAGAGGGGCTTAGGGAGGGAATTCCAGAACATGAGTTCTAGATGGCTGAAGGCACCACTGCCAATGGTAGGACAAAGGGAGTGTGGAGGATACACAAAAGATCAGAGTCAGAGGAATGGAAAATTCAGGGGGAGTTATAGGCTGGAGGAGGTTACAGAGATATGGAGGATTGAGGCCATGAAGTGTTTAAACACAAGGATGAGAATTTTAAATTTGATGTGATGGGGGAATGGGAGCCAATGTAGGTCAGCAAGAATAGGGGTGATGGGTGACCACGACTTGGAGCAGGCTAGGATATGGGCAGCAAAATTTTGGATGAACTGAAGTTTACAGAGGATGGAGGATGAGAGGCTGGTCAGGAGAATATTGGAATAGTTGAGTCTGGAGGTGACAAAGGCATGAATAAGGGTTTCAATGGCAGAATGGCTGAGACAGGGGTTGAGGAGAGTGATGTAACAGAGGTGGAAGTAAATGGTCTTTGTGATGGAGAGGATATAAAGCTTAGATAAATAGATTAAATAGGACAATGAAATTGTGAACAGTCTGATTTTGCCAGAGACAATGGCCTAGGAGGGAGATGGAGTTAATGGCAAGGGAAGAGTTTGTGGCGGGGAATGAAGACAAAGGCTTCAATCTTCCCAATGTTTAGCTGGAGATGTAAGATGTTGACGATGCTGTGGAGCGGAATAAGCCAAAAACCTGGAGTTTTAGTATTCTCCAAGTAGTAGTCTGGCAGATGGCGGCAATATCATTGTATTAATTGTTAACTTAACACAAGATGGTCCTCTGATGGGAGTAAGCACATTGTAGCAATTACACTTTTATTACTTTGATGGAAGATTCTAGAGGGTCTGGAAATAAAAAAGCAGTTAATTATTACCCCACTTATATGAGTATTTATTCGGACACAGCAGTAGAGATTTAATACTACATTTCATTTGAAAAAAAAATTGGTAAGCTATGTAATATTCCTTGACTTTTCCTATCTTCTGGTGTTAGCTAACTGTGTGTACTATACTCAGGTCAAGAGGTCACAAGCAGATGGCCAAATCCCAGGCTTCTGCCAATGCTGCTGGTCAGCCAACTACTAAGGTGTCCAAGAGTGGTCTAGGATAACTGTCCCTTTGATCATTTCTCCCTCCCTTTAAGAATACACCTGACATTCAGGCACATGCTTCCTCCCAATTGCATTATCAGGAATTCATCACGCGGGGAATTGTAGGAATGAGCTCACGTCCTACCACTTTATGTGAAATATCTCTAGGTGATGGAGTTCCATTTTTCTAGGACAGCACAGTGCACAATGTGCAGTGCCACGAGCAGAGAGTTTCATCTCTCCACTCTCTAAGACCTTGATTTCAGTTACATTTGTACACATCATTCACCTACTGCAGCCACGTGAGCAGCCAGGCAACTTGCTTCCAAAACTCTAACCAATGCTATAATTCAGTTGGTTTCTAAAAAGAAAGAAACTTGTATTCATATAATCCCCGATTACATCGCTCAGAAACGTCTCAAAGCACTTCACTCACACACAATGAATTGCTTTCAAGTGCTGTGACTGTTATTATGTAGTTAAACATGGCAACCATTTTGTACACAGCACGATCCCACACACAGCAATGAAATAAATGGCCAGTTAAGCTGTTTTTTTTAATGTAGTGATGGCTTTTGAGGGAGAGATGTTGAGCAGTACACTGGGAAAAGTCCCTGCTTTTCTTCGAGCAGTGCTTTGGGGTCTTTAACGTCCACTACAAAGCATGTAACAGCCGCACGGCAACTGCTTTCTCTGATTTGCTCTTCTCCTCCTTTGGGGACGATATTACAAGCAAAGGGAGACAAGGAATACAATACAGTTACTGTCACATGTGGTTTCTATCTAAAGAGGCTTGGGAGCAGATTCTCTGACTGCCTTGTCGCCACGGAGAAGGAAAAAATGATAAAATAAAACAATTGCATACCCTCAGAAAGAAGAAAAGGTTTCAGTATTTTCTTGATGGCCAAAATTGATATTGAATCTACCGATCCCTTCCATAAATCATAAACTTTTTTTTTTGCAGGAGGAACAAGAGGAGCGGGCAAAAGCTGACAAGATCAAACTAGCACTGGAAAAGCTGAAGGAGGCAAAAGTTAAAAAGGTTCGTAGATTCCAGATGGGGTAGCCTAATGGGTCTGATACTGGGCTAGCAACCCAGAGGTCATGAGTTCAAATCGCACTCTGCTAAGTTGTGGAAATGAATTTTAAAAATCTCGTGGACAGGATTCTGCATTACATGGTTGACTTTTAAAGCCCTCGGGGCAACTAGGGGTGGGCAACAAATAGTGTGACCCACATCCCAAGAAAAAAGTAATCCAGCTTGCTTCCAGAATATAAGAGTTTATTCAGCATGCTGCAGATGGAAGGAGGTGAGGGCTGTTGCTTTGCTGAAAGGTCGTCCAAGCTCTTGGTGAATTCCCCTGAGCAAAATGCTGATCGCCAAATCAATGCCACTCACCTCTCTCCATCCGCAGCCTGCTGAAGAAGAGAGGGACCCAGTTCCAATGGGCATCGAGGCTCTGATTCAAGAACCTGACAACAAAGGAAGACAACTGACTCATTAATTAGAATAATCATTGTCATGTCGAGATTTTAGAAATCTGGGACTATTTTTGCCTCCCAGTGAAAGTGAATTTGGGAAAGATTATTTATAGACATATCTATAAATGTTGTATGTTTTTATTGTGTATACTCAAGCAGTTTTTAACTCAATGCAGTTCTTACAAATGTACAAAATCATTGAATGATTTGACAGTTTGTTTTTATGTGGACAAGATCGTGGACAGCACTACAGGAGTAATTTTATGAATTTGCACTCCTGGTGCAGGACTTTACCCACCAAAGATATATCACCAATTTGAACACGTTTCTTCTCTGCCCCCAGTAATTTTCCATCTATTTGCTCTTAAAAGAATTCCTAAAATTACTAGTTACAGTTCAATTATTTTTAAGAATAAGTACTAACTATGCTGATACTTCAAAATCTATCCATTCTCCGTATAACTGGCTTATAGGTCTAAATGTGAGCTCGGAACTCAATTTTCATTTCTATCCTCTCTGGAATTCTACTAGAGTTTCATATGATTAACCTCAACAGGACTCGGCAGTCCCTAACAAGCACCTTTTTATTGCCTAGCTTTTGCACAAGAAAGATCTAGATTGCAGTAACAAATATTTTGTAAAACAGGCAGCTCATTGGCCATCTCTTTCTCCTACTGCAGATGGCCCCCAACCTATCACAGCAAATTTCCACTCCTAAGCTGATACAACTCCCCGGCAAAGGTCAGGAAGCCCTCTTCCCATATGCAAATGATCCCGGGTCCGGAAATATGGCCGAGGTCAATGGGGCATCTCAAGCACAGGCAGAAGTCTTGCCCCGCTGGAGATTCACCCTAATCGAGGTGGGGAGGTGGAAAGCCTAGGCCACCTAGTCTTTGTCAACCTCTTAAATCAAGCAAGAGGCTACTTCATTGGTCGCATTCCATGTCATCACACAGCACTGCCCTGAAATGTTAGCCTACATTATATGCTCAAGTCCTGGAATGGGACTTGGGTCCACGACCTCTGACCCAATGGTAAGATCATTACCATAAGCCAAACTGACACTTAAGATCCACTCCCCAGTCTCCTGTCGACCTAAACCCCCAGCTTATCAGAAAGGATCCCTGACAGAGCTCCCAGAGGCAGCTGAAACATTGAAATGAATGAAGTTATAGCTGACAAGTCAGACACTATTTAATGATGTAATACGTGTTAACTTTTTTAAATTAAAAAATGTAATGTTTATTTCTTCATCGTGGTCCCCTTCTCTGTATCAACAATGTTGACTTGTTGGCTTTAACTTCATTCATTTCAATGAATCAGCTGACACCAGGAATTGGATTGTTTTTTGGACAACTTCAGGAATCAGGTAGGGGCCAGACTGACAGGGTAAGATGTGGGATGTCGCTATATCCCACACATCCGCCCAAATCTGTCACGGTGTTCTGTCAGTGGAAACATCTTACCTGTCCTCAGCATTACTTATTCAGAGGTCTGCTGTGAGTAAATAGTTAAACTTCCTTTATTAGCACAAGCTGAGGAATTCTATGTTTTTAAATGAAAATTGGACCTTATAACAACAACTTGCATTTATTTAGCGTCTTTAACATAGAAAACATAGAAAATAGTAGCTGGAGTAGGCCATTCGGCCCTTCGAGCCTGCTCCGCCATTCAATATGATCATGGCTGATCCTCTATCTCAATACCATATTCCCGCTCTCTCCCCATACCCCTTGATGCCTTTTGTGTCTAGAAATCTATCTAGCTCCTTCTTAAATATATTCACTGACTTGGCCTCCACAGCCTTCTGTGGTAGAGAATTCCACAGGTTCAGCACCCTCTGAGTGAAGAAATTTCTCCTCATCTCAGTCCTAAATGTCCTACCCCGTATCCTGAGACTGTGACCCCTCGTTCTGGACTCCCCCAGCCAGGGTAAACATCCTCCCTGCATCCAGTCTGTCTAGCCCTGTCAGAATTTTATATGTTTCATTGAGAGTCCCTCTCATTCTTCTAAACTCGAGTGAATACAGGCCAAGTCGACCCAATCTCTCCTCATACCACAGTGCTGCCATCCCAGGAATCAGTCTGGTGAACCTTCGCTGCACTCCCTCTATGGCAAGTATATCCTTTCTTAGGTAAGGAGATCAAAACTGCACACAATACTCCAGGTGTGATCTCACCAAGGCCCTGTATAACTACAGTAAGACATCCTTGCTCCTGTATTCAAATCCTCTTGCAATGAAGGCCAACATACCATTTGCCTTCCTAACTGCTTGCTGCACCTGCATGTTTGCTTTCAATGACTGGTGTACAAGGACACCCAGGTCCCTAAGTACATCAACATTTCCCAAACTATCACCATTTAAATAATACTCTGCCTTTCTGTTTTTCCTTCCGAAGTGGATAACTTCACATTTATCCACATCATACTGCATCTGCCATGTATTTGCCCACTCACTCAACTTGTCTAAATCGCCTTGAAGCCTCTTTGCATCCTCCTCACAACTCACAATCCCACCTAGTTTTGTGTCGTTAGCAAATTTGGAAATATTACATTTGGTTCCCTCATCCAAATCATTGATATATATTGTGAATAGCTGGGGCCCAAGCACTGATCCCTGTGGTACCCCACTAGTCACCGCCTGTCACCCCGAAAACGACCCATTTATTCCTACTCTCTGTTTCCTGTCTGTTAACCAATTTTCAATCCATGCCATAACATAGTAAAACGTCCCAAGGTGCTTCACAAAATTTGACACCGAGCCACATAAGGTGACATTAGGATAGGTAACCAGAAGGTCAAAGAGGTAAGTTTTAAGGAACATCTTAAAGGAGAAGAGAGAGGTAGAGAGGCAGACGTAGGTCAGCGAGCACAGGCGCGATGGGTGCTTCATTTCCTCTATTACTTTAAAGTGTGAGTAGAAATTTGTGGACATTAGTTAATAGTGAAAGATATGTCTACTAACACTAACTCAAAGGTTGCTCGCAAGTTTATATCTACTTCTCCATTAAAGTTATCCCAGAGAGGAAAATATGAATTAACAGTGTTTAGATCAGGGTTGGTAGATGGCCAGTGCTGCAGCCAACAACTTGGTGTCCTACACACCACACCGCAGAGTGGTAAGGAAGTGGGTTGTTCCTCCTCAGGAGGAGTTCCTGATCTCACATCAGACCATCTGGAGGAAGTGAGGCACTTCCCCAATAAACAGGGAAGGACAAAAACCAGAGGTTAAGTTAGCCTGTGGCTGCTGTTCTTGCACACTTCCTGGTAAACAGCTGAAAAGCTCTTCTGTGAGAAGTCTCAGAGCAGGTGACCTACCTGCTCTTTCTCATGGTATTAGATGACCAGAAATTTCCTCCAATTAAATATTGGAAATATTGGGAAGGCCGAAGCCATTGTCTTCGGCCCCCACCACAAACTCCATTCACTGGAGGCCGATCCCATCCCCCTCCCTGGCCACTGCCTGAGGATGAACCAGACTGTTCGCAACCTCAGCGTCCTATCTGACCCTGAGCTGAGCTTCCGACCCCATATCTACTCCATCACCAAGACCACCTACTTCTACCTCCGTAACATCACCCGTCTCCACCCCTGCCTCAACTCATCTGCTGCTGTAACCCTGAACCATACTTTTGTTACCTCCAGACTCGACTATTCCAATGCTCCCCTGGCCGGCCTCCCATTTTCCACCCTCCATAAGCTTCAGTTCATCTAAAACTCTGCTGCCCGTATCCTAAATCGTACCAAGTCCCGTTCACCCATCATCCCTGTGCTCGCTGACCTACATTGACTCCCGGTCCAGCAATACCTCAAACAAAGTTCTCAACCTTGTGTTCAAATCATCTCCACGGCCTCTACCCTCCCCATCTCTGTAACCTCTTCCAGCCCCACAACTCTCCGAGAACTCTGCGTTCCTCCAATTCTGGCCTCTTGTGCTTCCCCAATTTCTTTCGCCCCTTCATTGGCGGCCGTGCCTTCAGCTGCCTAGGCCCTAAGTTCTGGAGTTTCCTCCCTAAACCTCTCTGCCTCTCTACCTCTTTTTCCTCCTTTAAGACACTCCTTAAAACCTACCTCTTCGACCAAGCTTTTGGTCACCTGTCCTAATATCTCCTCATGTGGCTCAGTGTCAAATTTTGTTTGATTATGCTCCTGTAAAGCGCCTTGGGTCGTTTTGCTACATTAAAGGCGCTATATAAATGCAAGTTGTTGTTGTTGTAGAATGGCATGTGGCATTGGCTGGGAACAGGGCGTGTAATGGTGTAGCCTAATCACTTTGTTAAAGAATTCACTGCCTTGCAATGTAAAGCTACACCAGCTTTGCAACATCATTGAACAAGAATATTATGAATTCCAAACAGCAGTTCCCTTCAGTATAGGTTTTTAGTACAGTTCTTCAATATGTTGAGATGTTAGCACATCATCGACTCCATATCCCTGCACTTTTATAATTCCCTGATCCATTGACAATAATTCTTTAACAAAATCTTAAAAACAGTAATTAATGGACCTTTACCAGTAAGTGATCTGAAAGGCTTCTCCCTGAAAACTCAATGGGACCAGTATTCACTTGGTAAAATCACTGTTAATGGGTCAATATGGGCCTAAAAATGGGGCCTTAGCATTTCCACCCTGTCAACCCCTATGATCGGCCTGCTCCAACTTTGACAGGGGCCCACTGCTAGGGGCCCAAGGGCCTGCCTGTTGCAGCTGGTGGACCCCTTTTAATATGCAAATCGGGATCCTATGACATTAATAGGACCCCGATGGCCATTTTAGATTTTAGGATTGAATTGGTCAGAGCATGCACCGTGAATTCTCCAATCAGTTCCATGGGTGATACCGCCAACGAAGTTCTGAGAAGGTAAATTCAAAATTATTTTTGTGGGGCCCGGAGGAGCAGGGTGACTGCTGGCCTGCACCTCCACCTCCGCCACCCCACTCGGCCTCGCCTATCCCCATCCCAGGACCTACCTTCAGCTGTCAGCAACATCCCAGCCAGCCGACATTGCTGTGGGCCAAAGCCAACGAGCTGCCTCGGGACGCCCGTTTGGCTTACGCAGATCGCCAGTCCAATTCAGATGAGGCCTGGGTGTCAACATTGTGGGGGGAGGGGGGATCTCTTCGCTGCGGGTATGGGTGACTCTGCCGGTCTGCCACCCAAATGTCAAAATCAACCCCAATGAATTGACAAGTACATAGCTCCACACAGGGACTGCGCGAGAGGGTTGCCACTGGAGCATAGACAGAAAAAAAACACCAGAGGAGAACCATGGAGATGGGTAAACCTTGATTTGTAAATTCCTGACATTGGAACAGTGGTTGTGCCGGTCGATTAGTCTGAAAATTGGGGCAGTTGGTAATTGTTATTTGATCTTGTTTACAAGTAATTGCTGTTTTGTGAACCAGTCAGAAGAGTTAAATAAATGGACTACACGGTCTTGCTGAAATCTTTCATATCAGTAGCACTCCGCACAGAGCATTACATGAGGTGAGTAGACAAAGAAGATTTCAACATGAAGATTACTGGTGAAGGAGCACTTACTGACAGTGGGGAAAGATTTGCTCTGTGTACTATGTAGCAAAATCATAAATACATTTAGAAAGAACATATTTACGATGTTGCTACATGTAAGAAAGAAAGGGCTTGCATTTATATAGCGCCTTTCACATCCTCAGGACGTCCCAAAGCGCTTCACAGCCAATTAAGTATTTTTGATATGTTGTAATGTAGAGCACAGAGAAAAATTTCCCCCTTTATTATCACAATAGAATTATAATTTGATGAATGATGATAATTAATCTTGATAACTGGAGATTTTGGTACCTAAATACTTATTGGCAAGAATAAGAGGTCAGGTCATTCAAGTGTGTTCAATCATAATCCCTGTTTTTATCTTTCAGCTGGTTGTCAAGGTCCTCATGAATGATAGCAGCAGTAAAACGTTGATGGTTGATGAAAGACAGACTGTGCGAGAAATTTTGGACAATTTATTTGAGAAGTCTCACTGTGACTGTAGCGTTGAGTGGTGCCTGTATGAAAATAATCCAGAACTACAGATTGGTAAGCTGTGGAATTTTATAAAACATTATTCACCAGACAGAGTCAGTTCAAAGCTCTCATTTTTAAGCCTATTACTGATTCCGTGCAATTTCTATAATGTAAATTTTTATAATGCTAATTTCTAAAGTAAATGAGCATACTTTTACTCTTGAATTGATTCTTAAACCCTGCTTACACTACTCCCCTGACCTGAACTGTTTCCATATGTTAAGGTTTCTTCCTCCTTTGCAGAAAGCGTCCTCATTTACTGCAGAGACCAGAGTGGGAAACAGTTCTCAGACTGACACAGTTGTTTGTAGGCTTCTTGGAATCAAACACAGAGTGCCTGTTGATGCCGTCTCTCAGGACAGCAGCACATGCCAGGACTCCGGCTTTACCCCTCAGAGCACCAAACCAGTGGAATCATGGATGTGGGAGGCAAAACCACGCTGCCCAGGATCGCACTCCAGAGATGCAGCCATCAGCAGCTCCATCCCAGGAGCCAGCTGCCGTGAATCAAGAGCCACCTCAGTTCCATGATCCTTGGGTTCAGCATCAAGAACCCACCACTTTCTATCATCCTGGGCTTGTGGGCATTGTTCGATGCAGCACTAGAGTAGGTGATAGAAAGGCACGTCTAGGCACCAGGTAGATGTACGGTGTTAGGAAAGAGTAGGATGACTATTTAGCTGTATCTGACCATTGATTGTGTCAATGTCAAAGTGCACTTACTTTGCTCGTGGTTGGTTATTCATGGTGGTTCCTTTGTACATTGCCATAACTGTATGACGGTTGACTGTGCACTTATTCTATTTCAGTTATTGATGGAAACCTGTTTGTCTCTGGCCATTTCTGTATTAAGGTTCTATGTGCATTTATTTTGTTGTCTGGAGGCTGTTTTGTATTTTCCCATTAACGTATTCAGGTTGAGTACATACTTAATTTGTGCTTGACTATTCATGGAAGCTGCTTTGTACATTGCCATTCTTTATATTAAAGCTGAATGTGCACTTATTCTCTGGTTTGCTAATCATGGAGATCACAGTCATACAGGAAAGGGTGCACTCATATGGTGCTGACTTATTCACTCAGATGATGACCGTATCATAGTCATGACGGGGATAAAAAAGCTGATATATTGTCATGTGCTAGAGCAGGCATTGGTTTCAGACAATCTTTATTGGCAAGTGAGGGCAAGCTGCATTCTGTAGGTGGAAGACCTGTGTCAGGAGCTGCCCTCTGACAGTCCGGACAGCTTCAAGTGATGACATATCTGAGCAGGCCTGCAGCTCAGGATATTCTGGTGCAATGGCCTCCTTGCCAGGTATGTCTAGACTGAGCCCTTCCTGTAAGGCAAAATTGCAAAGTTCGCAGTAGACCACAATTATTCATATCACCCACTCTGGTGTATACTGCCACACACCCCTTGTCTTGTCCAGGCATCTGAATCAGCCGTTTAGAACCTCTATAGTCCCCTCCAACATCTGCCCGGTCACTGAATGGGCTTGATTGTTATCCTCCTCTGCTTCATTGTGGGTCACACGGAATGGTGTCATCAGCCATGGCATCAGGGGATAGGCCTTGTCCCTCAGAATCCATCCATCAATTCGTCTCTCCTCCTTGAATAGCCGTGAGATGGCTGAGTGCCGCAGGATGAATGCGTCGTGGCAGCTTCCTGTATGCTGTGCATTGACGTGCACTGTCCCTTGCTAGGCATCACAGACAGTCTGCACATTCAGCAAGTGGAGCCCCTTCTTGTTGATGTAGGACAGTGGGTCTCGAGTTGGTGCCGTCAGAGCCATGTGGGTGCCGTTGATAGTTCCCCACACCCTAGAGAAACCAGTGAGCCGGTGGAATTGAATAGCGCTGTCTCTCTGCTCTGCATCGTTCACCCGTTCACCCATCACCCCTGTGCTCGCTGACCTACATTGACTCCCAGTCTGGCAACATCTCAATTTTAAAATTCTCATCCTTGTTTTCAAATCCCTCCGTGTCAAATCGCCCCTCCATATCTCTGTAACATCATCCAACCCTACAGCCCTCCGCGATCTCTACACTCCTCCAATTCTGGCCTCTTGCTCAACCCTGATTTTAATCACTCCACCATTGGTGGCCGTGCCTTCAGCTGCCTAGGCCCTAAGCTCTGGAATTCCCTCCCTAAACCACTCCGCCTATCTATCTCTCTCCCCTCCTTTAAGACATTCCTCAAAGCCTACTTTTTTGTGAAGCGCCTTGGGATGTTTTGCTACATTAAAGGCGCTTTATAAATACAATTTGTTGTTGTTGCATGGGTCATGGCATAATTGATGAAGTCAGGTGCCCTTCGGAAAAGGACGCTTGTTGTCAACTGGTGGACGCAGGCCCTTACAGATCCTTGACCGATATTACAAAGATCCCCTATGGCTGACTGCAAGGTTGTGGAGCCAGGAAAATGCAGGGCTGTTGTGATTTTCATCTGTACAGAAAATGCTCTGCTAGCAGTTAACAGTGGCTTGAGGACTTCTTCCAAAATATCACCAATCTGGCCTGTGGCTTCCTTGGAGAAACACAGTCTCCAGATGCACAGCTCCTCAGGAAGGTTTTGGTATAACCTTTTCAGCCTGTACACTCTACTGGGGGAAGGGGGTGATAGCGAGTGGGCTGCTGTCTTCTGCCGTGATGCCTCAGTCTCATAGCCTGTTGCCTCTGCTGCTTCTCTTCCTCCTCCATTATAATAGAGCACAGAGGTATATCTATTGGGTAGTTATTCTGAACACATGGAGAGAGTTGGGGGTCCAAAAAAACCTTAGGTGCAGTGAGGCTGACAGCACTGTAATAATTTATAATGCTGGCCTTACTGCGAAAAAGTTTTTAAAAATTGCTAGCAATGCAAGCAAACTTCAGAAATCCAGCAATAAGGTTTGGAATCTCTTCAGTGCTCAAACTCCACAGCAATGTCGAAATTACCCGATGGGGGTCGTATCCGTGCGTAAATCTATACCAGCACACTGGTGGCATTAAAGCAAAGAAACTCAGCGGCGCCATTGAACAGGGGGCGGAGCTATGGAAATAGGTGACACAGGGTTCCGACAGACCGATTGTGGAAGTGGCCAAAAAGAATGAGGGGACTTGCGTGTAGTGATTTTTCATCACAAAAGCATCAGAAATCACTTGCACGCGAGTTTCCTCACTGAAGAATGGCACTACACCGCTCGAACGCCCAGGAAGTTCCAGGCTTGTGTCTTCCCACAGATGAACCCAACTGAATAATTTATAAGCGATAAAGGTCATGAGTAGACACAGAGACCCTCACAGGTGGAAATAGTTGCCCTGACACACTGTTGCTCACGCGTTGCCCTATATATAACATGTGATAGTCATGAGTTCTCCTACATATAACATATGATAGGTTTCAATCGGGAATAAATGATTGAAAATGCGTTGTACTGTCTGGTTTTCACTATGAAGTACCTATTTAAATATGCCTTTTATTCTCACAGCAGTTTTCATTCAACAAGTATCAGAAATAGAGTAAGTATTGGCCAAAAACGTGATTATGATTCACTGCCAACCACAGTGAGGATGCCTAGATGACTCACAAAATTTCAAGGGAATGATTGGGATCTGGTCAGCTTTATGAGTGGAGGTGCTTATACCACACTGTTTGCTGTAGGTATAAGCAGCAGGTTATAGTAATAAATGTATTTGCAAGAGTACTTTTGTTTAGCATAATAAAATTAATTGAAACTGCTCTGTAATGTCAGACCAGTGGAAAAATAATCCCTCTTACCACAGATATTTCTCCACCAAGTTTCCAAATGTCAATCTTCTATCCTGGTCAGTTTTATGAGCTGCCAATTTCATCTTTAATTATAACCATTTTCAGCTGACTTGCTGATTACCTCTCCCACTCTGCTAATTTATCCAAGTGCAAAGTGGAACCAATGACAGTGGCATCTTTGAAACCTATAATGAAGCTAACTCTCCCCAAACACCTGGGACCTGAATTTGCTCTGTGGTCCAGATCTAAAACAAACATAAAGTGCGTGTTAATATGTAGTAATCTGAAACATTAGCATCAACCAAGCACTAACACATTTTTGCCCACAATACCAAAATTCCTCTCAGGATTGAAGCAGTTCAATGCACATTAATGCATAGACCCAGCGTTAATAGTTTGTGGATTATTATGGGCTTGTCACGCATCAATTAAAGGTGAACATGCAAATTTGTACTTGCATGCCTTCAAGCTGTCAATTAGTTAATGGCACCCGCTATAAGGGTGTCAGCAGGAATTTGGTATTGAGACAGAGGATCAGCCATGATCATATTGAATGGTGGAGCAGGGTCGAGGGGCCAAATGGCCTAATCCTGCTCCTATTTTCTATGTTTCTATAAAGGAAGCGGAGGGAGCTTCCAGGGATCCAGCACGGAGCAGCGCAGGAAACATTGTCAAGAACATCTTAATTGTTTTTTTTTATTTGTTCATGGGATGTGGGCATGGCTGGCAAGGCCAGCATTTATTGCCCATCCCTAATTGCCCTTGCGAAGGTGGTGGTGAGCCGCCTTCTTGAACCGCTGCAGTCCGTGTGATGAAGGTTCTCCCACAATGCTGTTAGGAAGGGAGTTCCAGGATTTTGACCCAGCGACGATGAAGGAACGACGATATATTTCTAAGTCGGGATAGTGTGTGACTTGGAGGGGAACGTGCAGGTGGTGTTCGTCCCATGTACCTGCTGCTCTTGTCCTTCTAGGTGGGAGAGGTCGCGGGTTTGGGAGGTGCTGTCGAAGAAGCCTTGACGAGTTGCTGCAGTGCATCCTGTGGATGGTACACACTGCAGCCACTGTGCGCTGGTGGTGAATTGAGTGAATGTTTAGGGTGGTGGATGGGGTGCCAATCAAGCGGGCTGCTTAGTCCTGGATGGTGTCGAGCTTCTTGAGTGTTGTTGGAGCTGCACTCATCCAGGCAAGCGGAGAGTATTCCATCACACTCCTGACATGTGCCTTGTAGATAGTGGAAAGGCTTTGGGGAGTCAGGAGGTGAGTCACTCGCCGCAGAATACCCAGCCTCTGACCTGCTCTTGTAGCCACAGTATTTATGTGGCAGGTCCAGTTAAGTTTCTGGTCAATGGTGACCCCCAGGATGTTGATGGTGGGGGATTCGGCGATGGTAATGCCGTTGAATGTCAAGGGGAGGTGGTTAGACTCTCTCTTGTTGGAGATGGTCACTGCCTGGCACTTGTCTGGCATGAATGTTACTTGCCACTTATGAGCCCAAGCCTGGATGTTGTCCAGGTCTTGCTGCATGCGGGCTCGGACTGCTTCATTATTTGAGGGGTTGCGAATGGAACTGAACACTGTGCAATCATCAGCGAACATCCCCATTTCTGACCTTATGATGGAGGAAAGGTCATTGATGAAGCAGCCGAAGATGGTTGGGCCTAGGACACTGCCCTGAGGTACTCCTGCAGCAATGCCCTGGGGCTGAGATGATTGGCCTCCAACAACCACTACCATCTTCCTTTGTGCTAGGTATGACTCCAGCCACTGGAGAGTTTTCCTCCTGATTCCCATTGACTTCAATTTTACTAGGGTTCCTTGGTGCCACACTCAGTCAAATGCCGCCTTGATGTCAAGGGCAGTCATTCTCACCTCACCTCTGGAATTCAGCTCCTTTGTCCATGTTTGGACCAAGGCTGTAACGAGATCTGGAGCCGAGTGGTCCTGGCGGAACCCAAACTGAGCATCGGTGAGCAGGTTATTGGTGAGTAAGTGCCGCTTGATAGCACTGTCGACGACACCTTCCATCACTTTGCTGATGATTGAGAGTAGACTGATGGGATGGTAATTGGCTGGATTGGATTTGTCCTGCTTTTTGTGGACAGGACATACCTGGGCAATTTTCCACATTGTCGGGTCAATGCCAGTGTTGTCGCTGTACCGGAACAGCTTGGCTAGAGGCGCAGCTAATTCTGGAGCACAAGTCTTCAGCACTACAGCTGGGATGTTGTCGGAGCCCATAGCCTTTGCTGTATCCAGTGCACTCAGCCGTTTCTTGATATCACGTGGAATGAATCGAATTGGCTGAAGACTGGCTTCCGTGATAGTGGGGATATCGGGAGGAGGCCGAGATGGATCATCCACTTGGCACTTCTGGCTGAAGATGGTTGCAAATGCTTCAGCCTTGTCTTTTGCACTCACGTGCTGGACTCCGCCATCATTGAGGACGGGGATGTTTACAGAGCCTCCTCCTCCCGTTGATTGTTTAAGGTTGTGGAATCGCTTAGCTCTGTCTATAGCATGTTGCTTCCGCTGTTTAGCATGCATGTAGTCCTGAGTTGTAGCTTCACCAGGTTGGCACCTTATTTTTAGGTACGCCTGGTGCTGCTCCTGGCATGCTCTTCTACATTCCTCATTGAGCCAGGGTTGATCCCCTGGCTTGTTGGTAATGGTAGAGTGAGGAATATGCCGGGCCATGAGATTACAGATTGTGCTGGAATACAATTCTGCTGCTGATGGCCCACAGCGCCTCATGGATGCCCAGTTTTGAGATGCTAGATCTGTTCTGAATCTATCCCATTTAGCACAGTGGTAGTGCCACACAACATGTTGGAGGGTGTCCTCAGTGCGAAGACGGGACTTCGTCTCCACGAGGACTGTGCGGTGGTCACTCCTACCAATATTGTCATGGACAGATGCATTTGCGACAGGTAGATTGGTGAGGACGAGGTCAAGTAAGTTTTTCCCTCGTGTTGGTTCTCTCACCACCTGCCGCGGGCCCAGTCTGGCAGTTATGTCCTTCAGGACTCGGCCAGCTCGGTCAGTAGTGGTGCTACCGAACCACTCTTGGTGATGGACGTTGAAGTCCCCCACCCAGAGTACGTTCTGTGCCCTTGCTACCCTCAGTGCTTCTCAACATGGAGGAGGACTAATTTATCAGCTGAGGGAGGGCAGTAGGTGGTAATCAGCAGGAGGTTTCCTTGTCCCATGTTTGACCTGATGCCATGAGATTTCACAGGGTCCAGAGTCAATGTTGAGGACTCCCAGGGCCAATACCTCCTGACTGTATATCACTGTACCACCACCTCTGGTGGGCCTGTCCTGCCAGTGGGACAGGACATACCCAGGGATGGTGATGGAAGAGCCTGGGATGTTGGCTGAAAGGTATGATTCTGTGAGTATGGCTATGTCAGGCTGTGGGACAGCTCTCCCAATTTTGGCACAAGTCCCCAGATGTTAGTGAGGAAGACTTTGCAGGGTCGACTGGGCTTGGTTTGCCTTTGTTGTGTCCGGTGCCTGGTGATCTGTCCAGTTTTATTTCTTATTATGACTTTTTTTAAGCAAGATTTTACAACTGAGTGGCTTGCTAGGCCATTTCAGAATCAACCACATTGCTGTGGGTCTGGAGTCACTTATAAACCAGACCGGGTAAGGACAGCAGGTTTCCTTCCCTAAAGGGCATTAGGGAACCAGATGGGTTTTTACAACAATCCGGTAGTTTTATGGCCACCATTACTGATACTAGTATTTTAATTCCAGATTTTATTTTAATTAATTGAATTTAAATTCCCCAGCTGCCGTGGTAGGATTTGAGCTCATGACTCCAGAGTACTAGTCCAGTAAGATGACCACTATGCTACTGTACCCTACAGTTATGCTATAGTTCACACAGAACAACATAAGTGTATTAGCAATTCCAAGTCTGCCAGACATGAGGAAAAGGAGCAAAGAAGGCCAGGGAGGACCAAAATCACTTTGACCTCACCAGGGTGTACCATGTTGTGAGGGTTATGCCTGATCAAGGAACCATAGATGGTTAGTGCTATCTCCTGGGACCAGACCTACAGCCAAGAAGAAACATCAGCACTGTGCTGTCAGTAGTAGTGAATGTGATCACAACACCCATTTTTTATGGTACAGGTTTCTTCCAGGAGATTTCAGGAGGCTTAGCTAGGATTAGTTAGTTTGCAGTGCGGTCAAGGTCATTGATGCTCTGTTTCCACATGCCATTGAATGCATTAAATTCAGTACTGGGATACAGCAGCAGGAGAGGCTGAGAGATATTAAAAATCTGGCACTCCAAGGGTACGGGGCTCGACCAGTTCCAACTGTGTGGCCAATCAAATAGCTGTTCAACCATTAACATCAATCAACAGAACAGGATACCACTCTATAAATGCTTAAGCAGTGTGCAACCACTACTAAAGCATTCTGATTCACACTTTTTTAAACACCATTTCTCTTAACATTTATAGCAAGCACGCTGTCCCCTCAAGAGCATGACTGTATATCTTAAGCACCTTGAGACATTTTACTACATTAAAGGTGCTATATAAATGCAAGTTGTTGTTGTTGCATATTTCAAAACTAACTGTTTTGTAGTAGCACTGTGCACTGGAATACATATAGTATTCTCACTATATATGCTGTTGATCCAGAAATACAAAATATAAGAACATAAGAAATAGCAGCAGGACTACGCTATACAGCAACCTCGAGCCTGCTGCGCCATTCAATAAGATCATGGCTGATCTTCAATCTCAACTCCACTTTCCTACCCGATCCCCATATCCCTTGATTTCCTTAGAGTCCAAAAATCTAGTGATCTTAGTCTTGAATATATTGAACAACTGAGCATCCACAGCCCTCTGGGGTAGAGAATTCCAAAGATTCACGACCCTATGAGTGAAGAAATTCCTCCTTATTTCAGTCCTATGTTTCCTAGACTCTCCAGCCAGGGAAAAAATCCTCTCAGCACCTGCCCTGACAAGCTCCCTTAGAATCTCATATGTTTCAATGAGATCACCTCTCATTCTTCTAAACTCCAGAGAGTATCTTTCCTCATAGGACAACTCTCTCATCCCAGGAATCAATCTAGTGAACCTTCTTTGCACCCCCTTTAAGGCAAGTATATCCTTCCTTAGGTAAGGAGACCAAAACCGTACACAGTACTCCAGGTGTAGTCTCACCAAAGCCCTGTACAATTGCAGCAAGACTTCCTTACTCTTGTACTCCAACCCCCTTGCGATAAAGGCCAACATACCATTTGCCTTCCTAATTGCTTGCTGTACCTGCATGTTAACTTTCTGTGTTTCGTGTACAAGGATACCCAAATCCCTCTGAGCACCAACATTTAATAGTTTCGCACCATTTATAAAATATTCAGTTTTTCTATTTTTCCTATCAAAGTGAATAACCCCACATTATACTCCATCTGCCACCTTCTTGCCCATTCACTTAACCTGTCGATATCCCTTTGCAGACTCTTTGCGTCCTCTTCACAGCTTACTTTCCCACCTAGCTTTGTATCATCAGCAAACTTGGATGCATACACTTGATCCCCTCAACTGAGTCATTAATATAGATTGTAAACACCTGAGGCCCAAGCATGGATCCTTGTGGCACTCCACTAGTTACAGCCTGCCAACCTGAAAATGACCCGTTTATCCCTACTCTCGGTTTTCTGTCTGTTAACCAATCCTCAATCCATGCTAATATATTACCCCCAATCCCATGAGCCCTAATCTTGTGTAACAGCCTCTTGTGTGGCACCTTATCAAAATGCCTTTTGAAAATCCAAATACACTACATCCACTGGTTCCCCTTATCTACCCTGCCAGTTACACCCTTAAAATCTCTAATAGATTTGTTAAACACGATTTCCCTTTCATAAAACCGTGTTGACTCTGCCTAATCATTTTATGACTTTCTAAGTGCAGTTACTTCGTCCTTAATAATAGATCCTAGCATTTTCACTACTACTGATATCAGGCTAACAGGCCTATAGTTTCACGGTTTCTCTCTCCCTCCTTTCTTGAATTGCGGGGTTACATTTTCTACCTCTAATCCAAGGCAATCGTTCTAGAATCTAGGGAATTCTGGAAGATCAAAACCAATGCATCCATTGTCTCTTCAGCCACGTCTTTTAAAACCCTAAGATGTAAGCAATCAGGTCCATGGGATCATTTTTTTTATTCATTCATGGGATGTGGGCGTCACTGGCAAGTCCAGCATTTATTGCCCATCCCTAATTGCCCTTGAGAAGGTGGTGGTGAGCCGCCTTCTTGAACCGCTGCAGTCCATGTGGTGAATATACTCCCACAGTGTTGTTAGGTAGGGAGTTCCAGGATTTTGAAGCAGTGACGATGAAGGAACGGCGATATATTTCCATGTCAGGATAGTGTGTGACTTGGAGAGGAACGTGCAGGTGGTGGTGTTCCCTTGCGCCTGCTGTCCTTGTCCTTCTAGGTGGTAGAGGTCGCAGGTTTGGGAGGTGCTGTCGAAGAAGCCTTGGTGAGTTGCTGCAGTGCATCTTGTAGATGGTACACACTGCAGCCACGGTGCACCTGTGGTGATGGGCCTTCCTAATAGCATTGTGGGAGAACCGTCACCACACGGACTGCAGCGGTTCAAGAAGGCGGCTCACCACCACCTTCTCGAGGGCAATTAGGGATGGGCAATAAATGCCGGCCTTGCCAGCGACGCCCACATCCCATGAACGAATAAAAAAAAAGAATGTTTAAGTTGATGGATGGGGTGCCAATCAAGTGGGCTGCTTTGTCCTGGATGACGTTGAGCTTCTTGAGTGTTGTTGGCTCTTACAATCTGTTTTTATTTTTCTTGTTAGTTTACTCTCATATTCAATTTGTCAGCTTTTAGTCCCATTAATTTTTCTAATACTTTTCCTTTACTAATCTTAATCACTTTAAGGACCTCCCTCTCATTAGACCCTTGGTTTCCCCACTATTTCCGGTATGTTTTTTGTGTCTTCTACTGTGAAGACAGATATAAAATATTTGTTTAACATCTTTACCATTTCCTTATTTCTCATTATAATTTCTCCTGTCTCTGCCTCTAAGGGACCCACGTTTACTTTCACTAATCTCTTCCTTTTTATATACGTAGAGAAGCTCTTACAATCTGCTTTTATATTTCTTGCTCGTTTACCCTCATTCAGTTTTCTCCCTCTTTATCAGTTTCTTGGTCATCTTTTGCTGATTTCTGAAACCCTCCCAATCTTCAGGCTTACTACTCTTTTAGGCAACATTGTAAGCATTTTCTTTTAATCTAATACTATCCTTAACTTCTCTAGTTAGCCACATTGGGATCACTTTTCCTGTGGAGTTTTTATTCCTCAAGGGTATGTATATTCGTTGGGAATTGTGAATTATTTCTTTAAATGTTCGCCATTGCTTATCTACCATCCTATCTTTTAATCTAATTTCCTAATCTACCTTAGCCAACTCGCCCCTCATACTTACATAATTGGCATTGTTTAAATTTAAGACCCTAGTTTTGGACTTAACTACATCACTCTCAAACTCAATATGAAATTCAATCATATTATGATCACTCTTCCCCAGAGGATTCTTTATTATAAGATTACTAATTAATCCTGTCTCATTACACAATACTAGATCTAAAATAGCCAGTTCCCTAGTTAGTTCCTCGACATATTGTTCCAGAAAACTGTCTTGGGTGCATTCCATGAACTCGTCCTCCAAACTACTTTTGCCAATTTGATTTGCCCAGTCTATATGAAGATTAAAGTCCCCCATGATTATTGCATTACCCTTGTTACATGCTCCTCTAATTTCCAGATTTATACTCTGTTTAACACTATAACTATTGTTAAGGGGCTTGTAAACTACTCCCACCAATGTTTTCTGCCCCTTATTATTTCTTACCTCCACCCTTACTTATTCTGTGCCCTGCTTTTCTGAGCTAAGATCCTTTCTCACTACTGTCTTTATCTCATCCTTTATTATCAGGGCTACCCCCCGCCCCCCGCCCCCCAATGTCCTTTTCCATTTTGTCTCTCTTTTCTAACAGTAAAGTACTCTGGAATATTTAGTTCCCAACCTTGGTCACTCTGCAGCCATGTCTCAGTAATGGCTACTAGATCAAACCCATTTATCTCTATTTGTGCCATTAATTCATCTATCTTGTTACAAATGCTTCATGCATTCAGATATAGCACCTTTAATTTTAACTTTTTACTATTTTTCCCTGATGTGACCTTAGTCACTAATGCCCTATTCACCTTTGTTAAACTCTCTGTCCCTTCCTGACACACTCTTTTTTACCCAAATTGCTACTCTGCTCTACAGCCTTAACTTTTCTTTTTAGGCTGATAAATTTACCCTTACCTGAACACCCCCCCCCCTCCAACTTTAATAGTTTAAAGCCCTATCTACAGCCCTAGTCATTTGATTTGCCAGGACACTGGTCCCAGCCCGGGTTAAATTGGAGCCCGTCCCAACGGGACAGCTCCCTCTTTCCCTAGTACTGGTCTCAGTGCACCATGAATTGAAACCCCTGTTTCTTACACCGCTTTTTCAACCATACATTTAACTCTCTGATCTGTTTATCCCTATGCCAATTTGCAGGTTGGCTCAGGTAGTAATCCAGAGATTATTACCTTTGAGGTTCTACTTATTAATTTGGACCCTAGCTCCTCAAACTCCCTGAGCAGAAACTCATTCCTAGTTTCACCTGTGTCGTTGGTTCCTACATGGACCACGACAACTGGATCCTCCCCCTCATGCTCCAAGTTCTTATCCAGCCGCAAGGAGATGTCCTTAATCCTGGCACCAGGCAGGCAACACAGTCTTCGGTAGTCCCGGTCGTGGCTGCAGAAAACAGTATCTATCCCCCTGACTATATTATCCCCTATCACTACCACATTACATTTTACTCCCCCCACTTGAATGGCCTCCTCTACCACAGTGCCGTGGTCAGTTTACCCATCCTCCCTGTAGTCTTTGATCTCATCCACACAGGTAGCAAGTATCTCATGCCTATTGGAGAAGGTCAAAGGCTGAAGCTCCTCCACCACTGTATCCTGGGACCCCATACCTGCCTGACTCACAGTCACATCCTCTTGTCCCTGACCACTGACCAAATCTAAACTACTACCTAACCTAAGGGGTGTGACTGCCTTTTGGATCAAAATATCCAGATAACTCTCCCCCTCCGTGATGCATCGCAATGTCTGCAGCTTGGATTCCAGCTCAACAACTCTGAGCCGAAGTTCCTTGAGTTGCAGACACTTACTGCAGACCGATTACTCAGGATCTCACTGGTCTCCACCAACTCCCACATGCTGCAGTTACGACACACCGCCTGCCCTGCCATCTCTATCTAACCTTGTTTTATATATTTAATTAGTTAAAATTTTTATTCACTCGATATTTTTAGTTTTGTTAACTAATTAGTTTATCTAGTTTAAGTTATTAATTAATAAGGTAATAGTTAAGTTTCCCAGCTCTTGGATTAAACCATTGCCCTAACTTACAGAGTAAAAAAAACCATAATACTCACCAATCACCTACTTGCTGTCCTGTGGTGTCACTCTTTCAAGTTTCTGGCTGTGTGAGTTGGTCTCAACTGTTAGCACTCTCCTCTTGGGCCAAAATATTACACGCTAAACCGACATTGTACCAGCTAAAACTACTGATTGAATTTATTTACAGTTAGATCATTTACAGAAACAAATATATTCGGCAAAAAAATATACAATAAAACAAATATATAGGAAGGATCTAGAAAGAATTTGTCCTTTGCGACCCAGAAAAGTTTTTTTTCCAACTGTACTTACAATTGCTTGAAATGAAACAGTTTCTTAGAATGAAACAAGTGAGCCTTGTCTTGTCCCTCTGAGAAGAGAGTGCCACAATGTCAGTCTGGATGAGTATTCTTCAAATTGAGATGTTACAGGTGGAATACATGAATACCAAAAGCCCCTGGAGCTTTATACACTGAAAGGTTACTACGTCAGAACTGCTGAACACTGAAAAAACTTGCCTGTTTTATAAAGGTCTCAATCAATTGTGATGAAAAGAACAATAGTACAGGTTCTCATATTATTAAAACACAATGTTAGGAAGACGACCCTGTGGAATGTTAATAAAAAACACTGTCTGGAATCCAAGCATTTGAATGACTGCTAAAGCTTCACCATCTATAACATACTGTCTCATTCTTACCCAAAGGAGAAAGTTCCGTGGCTGTGAGTTAGATTAAGTGCCTCTGAGCAGCTTTTAAAAATTTTAATAAAGTGAATGGATCTATCATAGTTCTGAGTTACCACAGCTTACCTATGAATGTCCAAATGGTATGTGATCATACCACCAAATTATTATGCATGTGAATCCATGGCTTTTGGGAATTACCTACAATTAAGGAGATCAGGGATTCCCCACTGATTCCAGATGATAAGTTGAAACTTGAAACTTAGCACCATTACAAAACCTCCATATTCCCCAGCAAAGAGACTAGAGTGATGCAAATTTAAGAGGCAAGAACACCATTGAGCACTCATTTTCTATGCTCAAACAACAGACTGATGTTTGGACTGCACCAGGGTGCCATACCCTGGAATGAGGTTGAAGAATGGCAGTGGTGTGTTACATGCTACATAACATGGCTGTGGAAAGAAATATTTTTGAAAGAGAAGCAGCAGCAAGCTGATGCAGAGGAGGAAGATAAGGGTGAGCGAGCAGAAGCAAAACAGCATCGATTCACCAGGAAATGTTTGAGTTGTTCTTTCCCGAAGGCTTGTCTTTCTGCTTCAATGGATGCTCTTTTCTAACTTTTTTTAAGCAAAATTAATGATTTCAAGATACCTGAGACAGAAGTTCCAGGCTACAATCATTCAAAAGCAATAACTCCCCAAGGATCGGTCGTATTTATTCCAGTGAGCTATGGGAGACCGTGGGAAATTTTTAAAATACTGACATTCATTATGAGGGAGTCACTGGGCACTGGGAAGCTGTCAGTAGATTGGAAACAGACCAATGTGGTGCTCATACTCAAAAGGGCAACAAATCAAACTCAGGCAACTACAGACCCATAGAATTATTTCAATCCCATGTAAAATAACGCCATTGATCATTAAGCATACACCTGACGATTATCTGTACAATAATATTGTAATTAAATTAATCAATATGGATTCAGAAGGGGAAGATAATGCCTGACCAATTTTATTGACTTCTTTGAGGAAGTGACATCCCACGTGAACTGTGTTAAGCCTAAGGAATGTAATTCCTGGACTTCCAGAAGCCATTTGACAAAGTTTCACACAGAAAGCTATTAGTTAAGCTCAAAACTGTGGGGATTAAGGGTAAATCTTCAGTATGGTTAAGAAATTGACTGAAGCATAGAAAACAATGGGTACTTGTCAGAGGAGGTATGTCGGGATGGGGTAAGTACTGATTGGGTAACCCAGAGATCAGTGCTGATGATAGCAAACTAGGAGGGGCAGTGGAATTGAGGTGAATGTTCAGAAATTACAGAATGAATTATATGAAATATGTAAGTGGGCAGAACAATACAGTTGAAATTTAATACAGAAAAATATGAAGTACTACACATAGGAAGGAAGAATGGCAAACATACATACTCCACGAATGATGTTGAAATAGCTATGGATAAAGTTGAACAAAACCTAGCTGTGATGACGTGCATGCTATCGAGGACTTTTCTGGTCCTTATCCAAGGACATTGAAGCTGGTCTTTATTGCATCCTGGATTTTGGACCTCAAAGCCTCAACAATATCAGTGGGTGAATCCCTGAGAGGTGCCAACTGAGGTGTAGCCTATAGCTGCCACTGATGCTTCTTGCTGGTCTACAGAGATGAGATTTCTTGCTATAGGACATCCCCCAACTGTGTATGTGTTGTGCTCTGATAAGTAAGCTCCATTTTGTTTATAACCTCACGAGGCTTGAATCATGAAGCAACTCAATAAGAACCATGATAATTTTTTTTTTTATTCGTTCACGGGATGTGGGCATCGCTGGCAAGGCTGGCATTTATTGCCCATCCCTAATTGCCCTTGAGATAATATTAGGCCTCTGATAAATATTTGTACCTATTAAACTGCACCTCTCTTTCAATTTAAATTCAATCATCATCCAGAGCAACTCTTTTAAAGGAGCTATGGCACCAAGGTAGATGTCTTATAAGATTCATTACCACATTAATTCACAAACAGGGTAAAATAATCCAATTGGCCAAGCATGACATCATCACTTTGCTGAACATTCCTGCTACAAATGTATTATTTTTAACATTGGGTACTGTAGCCTAGTGGTTCCGATACTGATCAGGCAACTCAGAGGCTATGAGTTCATAATCCCACTATGGCAAGTTTTCAAAGTGTGATGAAGCCATCTGGTATTAGTTGAAGCAAAGCACACCATCATTTATATAAGATCAATGTGGTAAAGACTTCACATATCAGCACAAAGACCCTAATCACACAGGGGTTTGATGAATGAGTCATTGTAATATGGGGTTGAGGACAAGAAATCTGATCTTAAAATGATTCTCAATTACAATTACTGTCTAAAGAGTGTTTGATCTTAAGATGGATTTGATCTTGCAGAGTTAACCTGAGCCTTGATATTTACACTGCAATTATCAGGGACGGCTTTGTGTCTGAACTGTCTTTTGAAGTATACTTGATGTTAATAGTAGAGCTGACTATAAGCTTGATCCCTCTGTCTCCATTTTCTTCCTAAACAGTGCTGATTCTTTTTGTAAACCAGGAGTAAGAATTGTTCTGGTTGCTGTGTGTCACATCGTCATAAATGCATTCAAAAAGCATTTATAGTCTTGCTATAAATAGCAAGCTGAGCAGTCTACCCTCACATCATTAGCAGTATTCACAAATACTTGATACTGCCTCTGAAAGGAGTTTCAAATAGTAAAAGTCATTAATTATATTCACATATTGTAAGATTTTAGCTTGTAAATTGTAAGGAAATTAACATGGGACAGCTCGGAGATTAACACTTTGCTCATTCCCACTTGAAGTGCTTAATGTCTTGCTGGAGGTCATTCGTGATTTCTTAAGAAGCAGATCTCATCTCTTTATTTTAAAGCTTTGAATTTTTTAACTAGAACAATGTGGTTCACAAGACAGAGACCAACATTCAAGAAAGTAACAGCTAAAAAAATCAAATTAATATTTTTATTCAGTATGCCACATTACTCTGTGAAGGAGTGGTCTAACTTGAAGCTTAGCAGAGGACAGACTTGCCACCTTATCACCAATAAAATTGATTAAATGCCAACGGGGCACTACGTTAGTCAGCCTCTGTCAACTTGCTTGTGATGCACTGACAACAGAGTAGAATAATTACATATATTTGAAGCACAGCGTTAAGTAACTGTACTGTAAGTTGCAATCTTAATGTGTTTTTACCTCTGGGCAAATGAAGTAGAATTTTGCCCAAATTGCCCTTTGATTAATCTTACTCCAGTGACCCCAAAACTCCGTCAGTGATAGAAACCCGCAGCACTGCTGTTGGGTAGGATTTGGATGTACAGCAGCTGGCCAGTTGTAAGCCCTTCCCATCTGCCCACTGCAAAATCGGCCAATACCTTAAAAAGAAACACAATGTTAAAATGACTTGGAAGGAGGATTAAGACTAAAGAATAGCTGTAAAAATAAATTGTGCTTTATTAGGTTTGTCAGAAACACCTCAAATCAGTTCAGAAAGAATGAATTGCTTTTGAAGTGCAGTGACTGTTATATAGGCAAACACGGCAGCCATTTTGTGCACAGTACTGCCCGTAAATATCAGTGAGATAAATTGTCAGTGTATCTGTATCTCATGGTACTAGTTGAGGGAGGAATGTTGCATTTTGTTGGTTGCTGCTCATTATCTCATTGTTTGGTGTGACTATCTTAAAAGTTCTGACTTTCAGATTTTACCCTTTTGTTCAGAGAGATTTCTGGAAGACCATGAGAACTTGGTGGAGACCCTGTCACACTGGACACGGGACAGCGAAAACAAACTGCTATTTGTTGAGCGAAAAGAGAAGTACGCTGTCTTTAAAAATCCTCAGGTGAGCAAAAGCAATAAAAAGAAAACAATTGAATGGTTGGCAGCCCAATCATCAGATTTTCCAATCATCATTATTACCGCCAGCAATAACCTGCTTAAAGTAAATGGACTAACGCAGGAATTAAAACAGTGTTGACTGGAAACTCTAGGCTAATGTTTTCATGTAAAACAATTCACTGGCTTCTTTGGATTAGGGGAGAAATGATCCCATAACACTGCCAAGAAACCTACAGCTGACTGAAAAGTATGATCAGAATGAAAATGAATCCTTATATGACACATAATGATCACCTTGTTCACCTGATGGAAACAAGAACTATGTACAATGAGGTGTGGCAGTGTAATAGGTTGGAGAAAGAAAATTATAAATGTTAAGTTTGAAAGAAATTGCAAAAGGATTTCAAACGTTGAAAGGAACTAATGGCTTTTAGGAAATGCCAGAGGCATTAAATGCTGTACAGAGGTATTTTTACATTTTGTCGTGTCCAGTTCTTTGGATGACGACTTGTGTACACTGCTCTCCTGTGTTTACACGCTTCAGTGAAGCTGGTCTCCATTCAGGTCAGCTCTTAAATCGGAAACCCGCTTAACCGCGTATGCACAAGTAGGCTGTGCCATTTAGAGACTGCATGTGTGCAAAGTATTGATGCTGTGCTGTCCATAATATCTGACATCATAAGATCACAAGATAGTTATGAATAAGGAAAGCCATTTGGACAATCTTAATTCATCCATCCAGAAAGATCCTAACACCCCCATTGTAGAATTCAAGTGGCTTATCATGACATCTGAAAGGGTGCAGAGGAGATTTACGAGAATGATTTCAGGATGAGGGACTTAAATTACGTGGATAGACTGGAAAGTAAGCTGTGAGGAGGATGCAAGGAGTCTGCAAAGGGATATGGACAGGTTAAGTGAGTGGGCAAGAAAGTGGCAGATGGAGTATAATGTGGGTAATGTGAGGCTATTCACTTTGGTAGGAAAAATAGAAAAACAGAATATTTTTAAAATGGTGACAAACTATCAAATGTTGGTGTTCAGAGGGATTTGGATGCCCTTGTATATGAAACACAGAAAGTTAACATGCAGGTACAGCAAGCAATTAGGAAAGCAAATAATATGTTGGCCTTTATTGCAAGGAGGTTGGAGTACAAGAGTAAGGAAGTCTTGCGGCAATTGTACGGGGCTTTGGTGAGACCAGATCTGGAGTACAGTGTACGGTTTTGGTCTCCTTACATTAGGAAGGATATACTTGCCTTAGAGGCCATGTAATGAAGGTTCACTAAATTGATTGCTGGGATGAGAGGGTTGTCCTATGAGGAAAGATTGAGTAGAATGAGCCTATACGCTGGAGATTAGAAGAAAGAGAGGTGATCTCATTGTAACACATAAGAGTCTGAGAGGGCTTGGCGGAGTAGATACTGAGAGGATGTTTCCCCTGACTGGAGAGTCTAGAACTGTTCTCCTTGGAACAGAGAAGGTTGAGAGGAGATTTGATAGAGGTATTCAAAACCATGAAGGGTCTGGACAGAGTAGATAGAGAGAAACTGTTCCCATTGGCAGAAGGGTCAAGAACCAGAGGGCATAGATTTAAGGTGATTGGCCAAAAATAGAATCATAGAATCATAGAAGTTTACAACATGGAAACAGGCCCTTTGGCCCAACATGTCCATGTCGCCCAGTTTATACCACTAAGCTAGTCCCAATTGCCTGCACTTGGCCCATATCCCTCTATACCCATCTTACCCATGTAACTGTCCAAATGCTTTTTAAAAGACAAAATTGTACCCGCCTCTACTACTGCCTCTGGCAGCTCGTTCCAGACACTCATCACATGAGGAATAACCTTTTTACACAGCGAGTGGTTGGAATGCACTGCCCGAGGGGGTGGTGGAGGCAGATTCAGTCATGGCCTTCAAAAGGGAACTGGATAAGTACTTGAAACAAAAAAATGTGCAGGGCTACAGGGAAAGGGCAGGGGAGTGGGACTAGCTGGATTAATCGTGCATAGGGCCGGCGCGGACTCGATGGGCTGAATGGCCTCCTTCCATGCTGTAACCTTTCTATGATTCTATGATCAGTCCACAGACACGCTAAATCCGACTTAACAATTTTTCTAGCCAGGTTCAGGAGTTCTGGGAACCAGTGGCTGGTCAGGGGACATCGCAAAAAACTAGGTCTCCACTGTAATGTTTTTACAAAACCTTTTACAAAATCTTTGGCCCTATGGACTGACTGGGATCAGTGAGTGGAGTGTTGGTGGCACTATCACAATGCTAAAACTCCTTATAAGACTTTTTAAGAATTGGGGAATTAACATGCAGGCATTTGAAAGATAAAGGGGAAACCAAAAATGAAATGTTTGTCCCTGCCTCGCTTCCATTGCCATGTTGATGGGGTTTGGAGAATTAACAGAGGGAGGAAACCAACTTGGCAAGGTATCCTGACAGAGTCTGAATGACAATTTGCTGGTAACCTGTTCAGAATAATGGTACTGTGAGTTACAAAATCTTTCTCAATTTCTAACTTCAAGCAGGAGTTACTCACTCTCATCTCTTTCTACCATGGCTACAGAACAGTCAAGTTCCGGTTTTCTGCGGGTATGGCCTTGGCCTTGGGCTATGGGAAAAATAGACGTTCGTAATTCTCAGCTCTTTTGTAGCTTCTACATCTTAATAATTAGTTGATTTAAGTTGCCTTGCTTAAATGCATGTGGAGTAAACCTTGCTGAAGGAGGCCTAATTAAACAAGGTTTACTCTACATGCCAGGGCACTTTTTATGATTGGCCAACTGGCCTGGATCATTAATGGAATCTGGAGGACTAGACTTCTTACCAGGGAGTGGGATTCCTCCCACTCAGCTCCATATAGCCCTGCAAACTAATTCTCCTAGGTAGGATGGTCCTGGATGGACAGGCAGTGGGGAGCATACCAGTTCTTTAAGCCATAGTCCGTGTAGTTTTAGTGGTTAAACTCTACCGGTGCTCCTGCATGAGATTCCTTAAACCTGGCTGACCAAAAACAAAACCTATAATCTCAAGCTATATTGCAGCAAAGCAAGTGGCCTGCCATACTAATAGATAAACTATTTCTGTGTCGCTCAAAGCTGCTTTTGTGTTGTCTAATTGTGTCCAGCGTTCCATTCGAACTTTGAAAAAAGTGGTTAAAAGTCTGGCTGTGTCCTGAGAGAATCAATCTGTGAACTCATGTTACACCCCTGAATATGTACCCATTAAATTCTGTACATCATCTCAAAATACAACAACGTTCAGAACTTGCTTTATGAAAAAGATTGTCCAAAGAGTCTAAAAATTAGAGCCAGACCTTTCAGAAGCGAGATTAGAAAACATTTCTACACACAAAGGGTGGTAGAAGTTTGGAACTCTCTTCCGCAACGGCAATTGATACTAGCTCAACTGCTAAATTTAAATCTTAGATAGATAGCTTTTTGGCAACCAAAGGTATTAAGGGATATGGGCCAAAGACGGGTATATGGAGTTAGATCACAGATCAGCCATGACCTTATCAAATGGCGGAGCAGGCACGAGGGGCTGAATGGCCTACTCCTGTTCCTATGTTCCTAACACTATGCAGGTAGGTTAATGGAGGCAAAATCCTTTAAGAAATAGCTGGATGGTTGGGAGAAGGGGTGGCCATCGGCTCTCTCTAATGGATGAGCTAAAATGGGCCAAATGGTCCATCGTAACCATAACGATCTTATGATCTTGTGGACAAACATAAACTAAGCTCAAGAAATGCAGTGTTCCTTCCCTCAAAACCTGCCTCCCTCATAATACTATTCAAAGTATAAAAATAGTAGAATATTGTTTAGAAAAAGATGCACCAAAGTGCAAACTATATAATGTGTTGTCTTCCTTCGCACGCTGCTCACATGACTGTCTCAAAACAATATCAGAAACAACAGTAAATAAATATATTACACATAAAACTACAGCACAACAGGAAAAAACAGATGTGAAACACAAAGATCGCTAGCCCAAATGGGCTATCAACGAGGTTTGGTATTACTGCCACAGGGGTTAAAATGTTGCAATGTCTGACTCTTAGTGAAAAGGCTGCAAAGTTAGTTTTTTTTTTACATAAGCATTATTGAACCATTTCTGTCTTATTTATCATTACATTCAAAGAAAATCTTTGGATTCTTAGGCTCCAAACTGTATCTAGCCAGAATCTTCACACGGTGGAAGTTTACTTGTGGTATTAATACACGTGGGTGGATGCATTCATCCTGCACTTAGAATAAAACCTCTCCCTATCCGCCAATTCTGAGGGTGTGTTGAAATAATAAACATGATGACTGCTGGATTGTATCTAGGGTTAGGACCTTTCCATTATGTCTCTGTGGAGTTTTTCAGCACCTGTATTAACACATTTACATGTTCAGGTGGGGATATGGAACACATTGATTCCCAGTGAAACCGTATCTCTGTCCTGAGGCCTAATTGCAATTTATGGGATTAATAATTACTCTCTGGGAGAAAATTACACTGAAACGTTTCAATGAAAATCCATTTAGTGTTCAAGCTCCATTCTGAGGTAAAATAAAATGATATGAGAATGATTGATCCTCTAATTGGCAACATCTGATTGCCTTGTCTCGGCAGCAAGACAACGCGTCACTGTTGCATTAAGTTAAATACAAACCACAGCAGTAAATGTGCAGTGAAAGGAGTCGCTGAACTTAAGCACACATCACCATTAACAGAAGCAGTACTGTTTAATGGCCTCTTTATATTAGAGGGTTTTGTCCAAGAGCACCACCTGATGTAATACTGTAGTATAAATGACTCAACGGCCTTACTGTTTGAAGCAGCAAAACACCCCTGGGGGAGGGATTTTGCTCCCTACCTGCCACCAAAAGTGCCAATTGTGGCAAATATAAACCCCATGGCATTTGGCATCTGGTCGTCATTTTGGTTCTGGAGTGCTGACTTACTTAACTGCTTCTACAGGCTAGTAATTCCCCTTTCACATTGCTGCTCTCAAACTTATGATGCCCCAACATTTGGAAGGTCCAGTCTGATTGGAAAAATCATGAATGCAATTTTGCACAAACTGCACATGCACAAGATCCGTACAAGCTCATCATTGAAGCTCTGATCACAACTTCGGAGAAACTCATGCATGCGCAGTCCCCCATTTTTCCTGAATCTGTGCTACAGGATAAACATGGTAATTCAGCACAGCAGAAACTGGCACAATTACTGAAAAAGATGTACAACATGAATATTAGATCAGGTAGAGACAGCTCTCAATTTGGGAAATTTACCTCAGCCAAAGTTATTCCCATCATCTCTTGTAGTAGAATGTGGCACTTTGAGCGTTGTTTTCTGGGGAAAATTATGGGCAAAAGGGATGAAGTGAATCCATTGGACACTAAATGTTTGACTTCATAAATCTTCTTGATTTAATCCTTTCCCTGTCAGTTGGGCTTAAACCAGCCAATAAATTTCCATTAGGATAATGGAAATTCCTGATGTTTCAACACAAAACGCAGCACGGACCTTTATATAAGTGAGAACAAAGACTCCAGAACTACAAACACTGTCATATTTCTCAAAACTACCTTCTGGATTTCATGCGAGCCTGAACGATCCGCATCAAGCCTTCTGGAGTGGGTCTTTCACAAATACTGATTTGAATGAGTGTGAACGTGTACCAGTGGAAATGCAGCTGGTCTCATGAGCTAAATTGCCCCATGCTTGTGTCTGTTACTTCTCCTCCTCCCTCTCCCTTTCAGCTGCCTGTCAAAATGTAAATTATGATCTGCACCTGCGACACCATGTACTGGTTCAGTGGCCTTGATTTTGTCCCATTCCCCTTGCCTAGGCGTTGCTCAGGCAGAGCACACCAGAACTGCAGTCTGCCTGTCGAAGACAAGGTACATCCCATTTTGATGGGCTGGGTCTTTTCATGACCTGGTCGCGACCCTTGGCAAGGCCTTGCGCCAAGAATTAGGGGCGGAAACAAGAGCACAACTGAGAGATAATTTTGGGCTGTTGGTGCCCATTAAATTAACCCCAGCATGATTTCATGACTCAGGGGAAAAAGGGAGAAAAGGGGAGAGAACCAGAAAGAAATTAAAAAGTTCCTTCCATTACTGATGATCACCAGACTCCCTGTACCCCTCCCCCTCCATAGGGTTGACAACTCTGGTTGGATGTATTCCAGGAGGTTTTATCACATGACCTTCCACCTCCAATCACCCTGCCCCCACACACTCACCATTGGTCGCCCGACATGGCCATTCTTGTGTCACACCATCTTCCTGCGCAAATTGGAAAGCAAACAGACTCTTTGATACTCTTTGTTATTGGATGATTCTTGACTGTCAATCAGTCTTTTTCCCCATCTTCAATATTTTTATAACAAATTGATGAAAGTGTTAAAAGAAAATAAAAACAAAACAATTTTTTTTTAATCAATTTTTCTTCTGGATTGCTCACAGCAGAGTTTAATTAATTCCCGGAGACTCCAGGAGGGTTGGGGTCCCTTCTGCAAACTTGTTCCCACAGAGAGTACAAACGCTGCCTCTCCTGCTCAGTTCAAATGGATTCTATATAGACTTTCCAATGAATCAGTGGCTAAATGCACAAGTGTGATACTGAGCCATACAGACAAGAAAGGTCTCCGGTTTGATACCTGTGCTGAGTTAGTTGATCTCAGCTGTGGTACTGGGGAGGGGAGGCAGGGCGGGGGGGGTTGTCTGGCCAAAGTCTGCTGTCTACTGACTCGTGCTGGAAAGTACAAGTGTGTGGATGTCACTTGAAGACAGGATTAGGTTTGGCTGTGATACTCCACGCACTTGAAGAACCTAACAACACTCTCAACCCAGGCTCACTAATGAAGCCTGGAGCAACACCATAAAACATGGCGTCTCCTTCAGAAAAAGGAAACTGAAGAAAATCAGAGTTTAAAAAAAAGAATGGATGGTATGAATCATATTTTATTAGGTGTCTAGTGCTGACTTTTTTTTCTGGTATTTCATTAAATTGTTGAATTTCTTATTAAATTTCAATAATACGACTCTATTTTCTTATTATCAGAAACCAGGGATCTTTGCCCAGATATCAGAAGGCAAATGCCTCAGCAAAGCAACACGGAATTTAAGCAGCTTACCCCTCCCTTATGCTTTAAATCCAGCATCCTATTGCTGCCTGTGGTAGGAGAACAGAAACAAAGTGAATACTGGTTTGGGTGCTGACCTATCACCCACACATGGGGAGAAGTTCCCTTTGCAGATTTTCAGTGTTGGGGACAATGGCCAGGACCATAATCTTTCACCCAATTTTAGCCCAAGTGATTGTAATAGATTTAATTGGGCTCATTCTGGTATTCAGTCTAGAATTACACTCAGCCCGTATGAAAATATATTTTGAAAAAGCACTTTAACAATCTTACATTTCAATTTCCTACATTCTTTAGTCTTGAGTTGCCAAAAAAAACTGCTGGACATTGCAACATTTCCTATTTCCAGTGGGTAAGCACAAATCAGACAGGAGCAGTGGCTACAGTGACTCCAACCACACCATGTTATATTTGCATAACTTCTGCAGTTTACCAAGTGCTTATAGTGTTGTTTAACCCAGCAATTGCCATCAGAAAAAGTATCAGGAGGAAGATTTGATGCTATCTATAGGCATGTAAACAGTAAACGGGTAGTAAGAGGAGGGGTGGGACTGATTAAGGACCAAAAAGGAGATCTACACATGGAAGCAGAGGGCATGGCTGAGGTATTAAATGAGTACTTTGCATCTGTCTTTACCAAGGAAGAAGATGCTGCCAAAGTCACAGTAAATGAAGAGGTAGTTGAGATACTGAATGGCCTAAAAATTGACAAAGAGGAGGTACTTGAAAGGCTGGCTGTACTTAAAGTAGATAAGTCACCCGGTCCGGATGGGACGCATCCTAGGTTGAAGAGTGAAGTAAGGGTGGAAATTGTGGAGGTACTGGCCATAATCTTCCAAACATCTTTAGATATGGGGTGGTGCCAGAGGACTGGAGAATTACAAATGTTACACCCTTGTCCAAAAAAGGGTGTGAGGATAAACCCAGCAACTATAGGCCAATCAGTTTAACCTCAGTGGTGGGGAAACTTTTAGAAACGATAATCCGGGACAGAATTAACAATCACTTGGACAAGTGTGGATTAATTAAGGAAAGCCAGCACGGATTTGTTAAAGGCAAATCGTGTTTAACCAACTTGATTGAGTTTATTCATGAGGTAACGGAGCAGGTCGATGACGGCAATGCAGTTGATGTGGTGTATAAGGCATTTGATAAAGTGCCGCATAATAGACTTGTAATCAAAGTTGAAGCCCATGAAATAAAAGGGGCAGTGGCAGCATGGATACAAAATTGGCTAAGTGACAGGAAACAGAGATTAGTGGTGAACAGTTGTTTTTAGGACTGGAGGGAGATATACAGTGGTGTTCCCCAGGAGTCGGTACTAGGACCATTGCTTTTTTTGATATATATTAATATCTTGGACTTGGGTGTACAGGGAACAATTTCAAAATTTACAGATGACGCAAAACTTGGAAGGATAGTGAACAGTGAGAAGGATATTGATAGACTTCAAGAGAACATAGACAGGCTAATGGAATGGGTGGACACATGGCAAATGAAATTTAATGCAGAAAAGTGTGAAGTGATACATTTCGGTAGGAACAACAAGGAGAGGCAATATAAACTAAAGGGTACAATTCTAAAAGGAGTGAAGGAACAGAGAGATCTGGGGGTGTATGTGCACAAATCGTTGAAGGTGGCAGGGCAAGTTGAGAAAGCGGTTAAGAAAGCATACAGTATCCTGGGCTTTATAAATAGAGGCATAGAGTACAAAAGCAAGGAGGTTATGATGAACCTTTATAAAACACTGGTTCGGCCACAACTGGAGTATTGTGTCCAGTTCTGGGCACCGCACTTTAGAAGGACATGAAGGCCTTAGAGAGGGTGCAGAAAAGATTTACGAGAATGATTCCAGGGATGAGGGACTTCAGTTACGTGGATAGACTGGAGAAGCTGGGGTTGTTCTCCTTAGAACAGAGAAGGTTGAGAGGAGATTTGATAGAGGTATTCAAAATCATGAAGGATCTGGACAGAGTAGATAGAGAGAAACTTTTCCCATTGGCGGAAGAGTCAAGAACCAGAGGACATAAATAGATTTAAGGTGATTGGCAAAAGAACCAAAGGCGACATGAGGAAAACCTTTATTGCACTGCGAGTGGTTAGGATCTGGAATGCACTGCCTGAGGGGGTGGTGGAGGCAGATTCAATCATGGCCTTCAAAAGGGAAGTGGATAAGCACTTGAAAGGAAAATATTTGCAGGGCTACTGGGATAGGGCAGAGGAGTGGGACTAGCTGGATTGCTCTTGCATAGAGCTGGCACGGACTCAATGGGCCGAATGGCCTCCTTCCATGCTGTAACCTTTCTATGATTCTATACTGACACTTGGTTTTTCTTTACAGTTTATTTTAGGACTGGTGTCAAGCCCATGCTTGTCCTCACCCAACATGCATATACTTTCCAAATATCAGCAATCAGGAGTGGGAATCGTGGCTGATTTTTCCCCTCTCTAGCCCAGGGGCACTGACGCCAATTGTAATACCCTATCAGCATGTGGCTGGGATCAGTTAACTCAGCATAGACCAGGGATCAAAATTGGTGACATTTTGGTCTTTAGAAGTCTGTTTCATGCCAGGCAGTGTATTTACCAACTAAGCCACTATTGGTGCCTTTCTGTTGATTTTTAAGTATTTTTGCTTATGCAATGAGTTCTAATGACAGCAAGGAAAGCTGAATTAGCAGTTATAGCCACAGTGCCCAGGGTTAATGGTTCTCTACTGTTGTCAATGTTCACTAAAAACTGAGCTGCAGGAGTATGTTCTTGGCTGTGTCTATATTTTAAACGTGTGTTAGTAATACCATGGGGGCAAAGTTGGACACCATGGTGCCCGTTTTTCAGGCACAAAACAGGGGAAATAAAGCATCAATTTCGCGGGGCTGTTTGCCGCGCCTAAACGGCACCTGAAGTATGTCCGATGTCATATTGGATTGGGCGATACAAGAGCGTCCCAAGCAGCTGCTTGAAACAGTCCCCTTGCATACACTAATGAGGGGCCTAATGGCTGTTTCATGATCCTGATCCAAAATTTGGGAGGACAGTGCTGAGCATGCGCCGGGCAATCTGCACTCAATTTTTCGAGTTCTTCCGTGGTCTAACCAGCAGTCCTCAAAGAGAGCGCTGGAGGCCACCAACAAAAAGTTAAGTTTTAACTTACCTTAATGTGAAGCCAGGAGGGGCAGGAATACTCCTGTTGGCTCCACAGCAGCACAGTAGGGCTGCTGCCGGCCTGCATTTGTCCCCTTCCCGTTCTCCTTCCCCCTTCCCCACAGGCCAACCTGAGGACTGCTGTCTGCATTGCAGACGGCCCACATTAGTGTCCTCGAAACTCGCGATATGCAGCGGGGCACCTGATTGACGTCCGCAGCTCGCTGGAATTATGTTGATGAAGCCCACGGCCTGATTCTGGACGAGCCTCAGGCCTCCAGCTTCTAGCACGCGCTGCAAGTGCGCTGACCATTTCACGCCCGAAAACAGGATTAAATATATTTCTCCCCTATGCTTTTGCTCCAATATACAGTATTCTGATTGGTGATTCCAGATGTAATAATGTAGTAAAGAAAAAAGTGACAACTAGAAAAAATATTAAGCCACAGTATTATTAAAGAAGGAATACCGGTGTGTATTTTATATGTATAAATGTGCATTTGGTTGTGCTCCTGATAATACAACCAATTGTCCATTCATTGAATGGGTTACAAATACACGTTACCACTATCAATCATTGTATTTATTCTTTTTCTCTAATGTGACATTGTTGGACAACCATCTATTGTGTGATTTTGCAGGGTATATTTCAATCACTTGATTGAGATGCGTTTGTAGCCTCTAGGTTTACATGAACTATACACATTAACATATTTCTCTTGAAGCCATTGACTTCGGTCCCCACCACAAACTCCCTAGCCACCGACTCCATCCCTCTCTCTGGCCACTGTCTGAGGCTGAACCAGACCGTTCGCTACCTTGGCGTTCTAATTGACCGAGATGAGCTCCCGACCACATATCCGCTCCATCACCAAGACCGCCTACTTCCAGCTCCGTAACATCGCGCATCTCCGCCCCTGCCTCAGCACATCTGCTGCTGAAACCCTCATCCATGCCTTTGTTATCTCTAGACTTGACTATTCCAATGTTCTCCTGGCCGGCCTCCCATCTTCCACCCTCCATAAACTTGAGCTCATCCAAAACTCAGCTGCCTGTAACTTAACTCGTGCCAAGTCCCTTTCACCCATCTCCCCTGTGCTCGCTGACCTACGTTGACTCCCACCCCGGGAACGCCTCGGTTTTAAAATTCTCATCCTTGTTTTCAAATCCCTCCATGGCCTCGCCCCTCTCTATCTCTGTAACCTTCTCCAGCCCTACAACTCTCCGAGATCTCTGTGCTTTTTTTTTTCTATTCGTTCATGGGATGTGGGCGTCGCTGACGAGGCCAGCATTTATTGCCCATCCCTAATTGCCCTCGAGAAGGTGGTGGTGAGCCGCCTTCTTGAACCGCTGCAGTCCGTGTGGTGACGGTTCTCCCACAGTGCTGTTAGGAAGGGAGTTCCAGGATTTTGACCCAGCGACGATGAAGGAACGGCGATATATTTCCAAGTTGGGATGGTGTGTGACTTGGAGGGGAACGTGCAGGTGGTGTTGTTCCCATGCGCCTGCTGCTCTTGTCCTTCTAGGTGGTATAGGTCGCGGGTTTGGGAGGTGCTATCGAAGAAGCCTTGGCGAGTTGCTGCAGTGCATCCTGTGGATGGTGCACACTGCAGCCACAGTGCGCCAGTGGTGAAGGGAGTGAATGTTTAGGGTGGTGGATGGGGTGCCAATCAAGCGGGCTGCTTTATCTTGGATGGTGTCGAGCTTCTTGAGTGTTGTTGGAGCTGCACTCATCCAGGCAAGTGGAGAGTATTCCATCACACTCCTGACTTGTGCCTTGTAGATGGTGGAAAGGCTTTGGGGAGTCAGGAGGTGAGTCACTCGCCGCAGAATACCCAGCCTCTGACCTGCTCTCGTAGCCACAGTATTTATATGGCTGGTCCAGTTAAGTTTCTGGTCAATGGTGACCCCCAGGATGTTGATGGTGGGGGATTCGGCGATGGTAATGCCGTTGAATGTCAAGGGGAGGTGGTTAGACTCTCTCTTGTTGGAGATGGTCATTGCCTGGCACTTATCTGGCGCGAATGTTACTTGCCACTTATGAGCCCAAGCCTGGATGTTGTCCAGGTCTTGCTGCATGCGGGCTCGGACTGCTTCATTATCTGAGGGGTTGCGAATGGAACTGAACACTGTGCAGTCATCAGCGAACATCCTCATTTCTGACCTTATGATGGAGGGAAGGTCATTGATGAAGCAGCTGAAGATGCTCCAATTCTGGCCTGATTAATTGCTGCACCATTGGCAGCTGTGCCTTCAGCTGCCTAGGCCCTATGCTTTGGAATTCCCTCCCTAAACCTCTCCGCCTCTCTACCTCGCTCTCCTCCTTTAAGATGCTCCTTAAAACCTACCTTTTTGACCAAGCTTTTGGTCACCTGTCCTAAAATCTCCTTATGTGGCTCGGTGTCAAATTTTGTTTGATAATCACTCCTGTGAATCACCTTGGGACGTTTTACTACATTAAAGGTGTTATATAAATGCAAGTTGTTGTTGTTGTTAATGTGTTTGTAGTCATTAAAAACACATGTAAAAACACATGACCCTATGTCAACCTTGCAGCTTCATCTGATGATGTAAGAACACCGTGGCATAAAATATTTTACAGAGACACCTGTGCCTTCATGTAACTATAGAGGGTGGGCTGAAGGTGCATGTCGACTGCACCATGTCTGGTTGGGACATGCTCCATTTTCCTCTCCTTTTTTGTATGTTAATATGTTCTCTTCTCCAACATAAATGATCTCGGACTCTTAAACTTCTTCCAAGTGCTCAGATGTCTTATCATTTTGAACACCCTTTTCTGCACTGCTTCCAATATTTGGGTATCCTTGCTATAATACGGTGACCAGAGTTGAACGCAGCACTCTAGGTATAGCCGTACCAATATTTTGTACAGACTCATCATCACTTCTTGCATGTACATCCCAAGATCTAGTTAGTTCTCCATACTGCTGCCGAACACTGTGCTGTTCGTTTCAGCGAACTGTCCATCAATATTGCCAGATCCATCTCCTGTGTGGTGTTCTGCAGCTGTGAGCCATTCAATTTACATTCCCACTCTTTATGTCACTACCCTAGTCTTACTATCTTGCATTTGTCCACACTAAATGATATTTGACGCATCAGCTCACATTGTCAGCCTATCCCGATCCCTTTGTATTTGGTTTATCTGTTCCTTGTTGTTTGAACCCTTCCCCCACCACCACCACCACCACCACCTCCACCTCAACCAATTTGGCTTCATCTGCAAATTTATACAGCTTTATTTCTGTCCCCAGCTCCCAATCATGTATATATTATAAATAACAGTGGTTCCAGAGAACAACTGCTACCTGTGGAACTGTACTTCAGCAACGACTCAGTGTTTGCAAAATAGGTGGGGAGGGGAGAAATTGGTGGAGAAAATATGGTGAGCAAAGAAAAATTCCTTTTAAAAAGCAGCTCCATGAAATAGATTGCAAAAGATTGAAAAAATAAGAAAGTACCAGACACTGATAATCAGTGCCACAGTCACTTAACATTCATAATGTAAGCAGTAAGTTTTAGTCTGTGAAAATAAATTACTTTCTGTCACACTTCAGAAAAATAATTTTCTTTGTGTTTTTGTCCAGAATTTCTACATTGCAAAGAAGAAAGCAGAAGGGAAGAATATGAAAGAGAAAAACAAGGAGGCTTTACTGGATGTGAGTAATGGCTAAATGCCCTAAGCACATTGTAGTAATCTACTATTTTATTTGTGCATATCATTTAATATCACAGGCCGCAATACTAAGAATTCACATCAGTGAGGGAAACAAATATTAATTATTAATAGCCATGAAACCCAAACACAATGTTTGTAAAATTGAGAACATAGTTGTTATGATCTGGAATGCACTGCCTGAAAGGAAGGGTGGAAGCAGATTCAATGGTAACTTTCAAAAGGGAATTGAATATATAGATATAGACAGAAAGAAAGAAAGAAGGATTTTGCATTTATATTGCACGTTTCAGGATGTCCCAAAGTGCTTTAAAGCCAATGAGGTACTTTGTGAAGTGTAGTCACAGCTGTAATGGAGGAAACATGAAAAGGGAAAATTTGCAGACCTATGCGAAAGACCAGTGGAGTGGGACTAATTGGATCGCTCTTTCAAAGAGCCGGCACAGGCACGATGGGCTGAATGGCCTCCTCTATGCTGTATGATTCTATGATATCATATTGGTGTTGTTGCATTAGTGTCATTTTTATCATGGTGCTATGTCAATTGAAATTTTTGGCATGCTAGACAGAAACAACTGTTTACAGACAGCAACTAGTTTAATAATATAAGTGCAATCCAATAATAATTGACACAGAAGCCCACCTCAGTGATAGAGCCCACGACAATGTGACAGTGATAGACACACAAGCAAACCACCTTGTAAAGGTGAAATCTTTGCTGTCTGTTTGATTCATGTGTTTCTGGCTACATGTCACATGGCTTCAAAATGATCTTCTCACAATGAGAAACAATTCAAGGCTGCAATTGGAATAACTGTTCTTCCTCCTTACTGTTCTTGATTTCTCTGTTGAGAAATGAATATGATCATACATTAAAATGAAGATAAATAGCAGCGTGGAGCTCAGTGGAGCACAAACATGCTGTTTCACAGCAGTGGTGGGATGCAGACTCAATCCATAACATAAAGTGTCTGATTTCACTGTGGGGAGATGCTGAGCAATGGCCCAGGATTTCCTCACATACAGAAGGAAAATCAGTGGGCAGGTCATCTTTTCTCGTTTTAGTTGATGACAGACCTGTTGGGTATTTCTAGCATTTTCAGATTTTCAGCATTTACAGTATTGTTTCATTTGATCTCTATGGTTTATAACAACACTAGTAGAGGCTGGGAACAGTTTTGATGCTGCCTATCCACTCTCTCAATCATAGTGGCCAGGAAATAGGAAGAAAAATAATGGGAAAAAAATACCTGGAAAAAGCACAGGCTTGTCCACTCAAAAGAGTAGAAATGTTAATATACAGATGAATTCTGTGTGACACATGGTATAATCTGGACTACTAGTACAGCATGTAAATTAGTAAAGTACTGGGGAATTGTTTAGCATAATTGTATAGTTTATAATGAAGGCACAGCATCAATAGGGTTTTACATACAGATGCATTGTAGCCTCTCTATCAATTGCTTTGGGACTAGGTTGAGACCAATCTATCTGGGGTAATGTTCCAGACAGGTATTGTGGCTGCTGTGTGCCAGACACAAACACTATGAACAGCTGACAAGACCACAGGCAGTCCTCAAATGGGGATATCACTGTTGCATGATTGTAATGAGAAAATTACTATTTAGAAAATGCACCACTATTATCAGTTTTATTCACTTTGCCTTCAGAACTGTTCATTGTCACCACACTGTGAAACAGCATACACAATATAAGTGGTAAGTGATGAATGCTATATTGTTAAAGTGTTGGGCCTAGCATTACGGTACTGACCTAAGCAATTCAAAAAACACTTTTAGTCTCCCATGCTATGTGCCATGTCTATAACCCATAGGGAAGATTGCAATGTGTTTTCTACACTGTTATAGTCACTTACCTTTACTTTTGCCACACATTCAGTTAGGTAGTAGTGTTTGTAAGATCAGACAATAATAGGCTTTGTTCCCCTTGGCTCTAATGTCACTTCCCGAATTGACACTTTCAGATGGCTACGAATCAAAAGTGAAAATTATTTCATTTTGTGTAATGAAACCAGTCAAAGATAAAGGTTTTCTTGTCATGGCAGCATATAGCAAATCCATTTCTGTGACAGTTGAAATGAGACCAGCTTTGAGCCATAATAAAGTTTGAAAATCAAGTGACAGGTAGTTCTGACAACCCACTCCCTATTAGACCAGCCAACCCCTTTCCCTAAATCCCAATGGTAGCTTTCAACCAATACCCATACAGATTGAAAATTCTGAAATCTGCCAATAGAACCAATTCTTTCCCACTACTGGGAAGGTGCATATTGAAAATAACTTTCCTGGTGATATTGTTCTAGCTTATCACCAGCCAGTAAGTTTCACAATTCACTTAATGACTGCACTTAATTTACACTGACAGCTGAGGATTCTCCTGAGGTCTCATTGATTCTCATTGATCAGGTCAGAAGGCATTGGGGAAAGGTGGGAGGTTTATTCAACCAGACTCAACACATCAGACAGCACTGCAGCACCCAGACTGAACTCCAGATTTTTAACTTTAATTTTTCCTCACATTCTGACTATATTTAATTATGACAAACCTCCTATACTGTATAACAAATAAATGTACTGAATATCACTAATCTGGTGGATATGATACTAATAGCACAAGGGCCAGCAGTAAAGGCAATCCGCGTCTTCAGTGAAACAAGACAAGCCCGTGGAAGAGCTGACTATATTATCAAAGTGCCAGAAAATCCCAGATGCACAAACTTTTAAATGTGGAACATTAAAATCTCCAGTCTCAAAAATATTGAGAACATTTTATTTATAGTTCTTATTTCGTATCAATACCTACTTTTGTACATTAAATTTTCAGAATGTTTAATATACTTTTTGTGTAGTATGGGTTAAAAGTTACTTTTGTTGAGCCACTAGAAAATATATCGAGACACCCAGGGAGTTTACTATGAATATTATTAAAGGAGAACTCATCCTTAAAATTAAAGATTTCACTTTGCAATGTGTATATTAAAGGGAAAATTAATCCTACTAAGCAAGTATTTATTCACACTATATTGTAGCAGTTTTCTCATAAATATAATCCTCGTCCAGTGCTTTAGTTCACTTTGGTTAATAGTGATTCATCATAATGCCACAATGTAGGCTGTAATTTGCTGCACAATTCTAAACAGGTTTTCAGCTTATGAAGAGATTATTATTTTAAATATAATGCACTATAAATTATTGGACACAATTTTAACTAAATTGCAAATGAAGTTGCCAGGTACCCTGTGAGATGTTCCTTTTACTTTCTACCTTTTGATTAATTCTGGGTCATTGATACTCGCTTTAATTTACTTCTTCCTTATTAAGTCAGTGAATGTTTGAGGGGAAGCTTTTCTCATTCAGTCCTATCCTCATGTACAGAGAAATTCCAGTCTCAATAACATCTAATAACTGGCTTTATTTATTATTTAGTATCATGTTACCTACATTTGCACATTATATTTGGAGCATATGAAATGTGGATTGTAATTTATTTCTGTTGAGCCATGCCAGGATCTCCACAAAAATGCACTTATGACAACCCTAGGAGTTTGAACATTCCAATTTAGGTAACGTGACACTAAATAATATTTAAAGCCAGTTATTAGATAGTACCGAGACTTTTTTTATATCTCAGATTTAAAAGTCTGTGCTTTTGGAATTTACCAACTCTTTAATATAGTCAGCTCTTCCCTTGTTTCACTGAAAACACCAAGTGCCTTTATTGCAGGAGCTGGTGCTATGTCAGAAGTATTTCATTGGCTGTAAAGTGTTTTGGGATGTCTTGTGGTCATGAAAGGTGCTATATAAATGAAACTTCTTTCCTTTATGTATGATATTAGCAATTACTAAAAGATAATGGTTAAAGTACTCAGCTGCCAAAAGCTTTTCTTTTTATAAGCTAACAGAACGTAATGAATATATAAATACTCCAAACTTGAATAAGCAAACTTTAAAATGAATGGTAGATGAAAGGAGACCTGACCTTGTTGAAATGTTCCGGTGTTACGTACCCTGCCTGCAATCTGTCTTAAATTCTGTTTACAAACAATGAGAAAGCTGATTTAATGGTGGAATGTGTTTTTCTTAAAAGTGAGTTCTCGGCCCAATGATTGATAGCACATGATCAAACAATTTCCTCATCAACAGGAACCTGTACTTTTGTTTGGAAAACAACTTCTCAGTAATTAAGCAGGCTTTTTATAAGCATGTAAGGTAACTCTTGGGGAAATCAATTTCATTGTCAAATTTTCAGCTCACATATAATGTTATTAATTGTGCATAAATAGCTGTCCACTTCAAAACAGGAAGCTGAAGCCTAGGAGATACAAGCCAGCTGGGCTAATGAGCATGGTTATGTGAACCAGGGCTACAATTATGTTAGTTCTCTAGTGCACTATATCGGGGCTCACTATAAAAATAATGCCCAATGCAGGACTGAACCATGCAAACCAAGTTCCAAATTCATTCCTGGCTGTACGAGGTTAGTTGATCTCAGCATTAGGACTGGTACAGTTGGCTTCTGCACATTTAAGCTAGAAAGTAAAAAAAAAATCTTGTCAGAGTTCATGCTCCTGATCACTATCCAATGACCCTTGCTGGAAAGTGCACATGTGTGGTTATTGAGTGAGGATTGGGCTCAGTTCTAATGCTTTCAAAATAAGTACAATTGTCTTTTCAATAATTTTTAAAACAAACATCACTCATCATACACATAATTGGCGATCAGATACATTATCTGTATATAGTGGTTGACTGTGAACTAAGGCCTATCTGGCTGTCTCTTGGCTAACCATAATTAACAGGTTTGACTGAACACTGACCAATGTAAGGAATCTTACAACACCAGGTTATAATCCAACAGTTTTATTTGAAAATCACAAGCTTTCGGAGATTATCTCCTTCGTCAGGTGAGTGAGTGAATGAGAGGTTCTCAAATCGCATATCTTATATTAGGCTGGGACACGATCGTGATCACGTTACACGTAACCCCACCAGCAGGGAAAAAAAAGTTATCTGTTTTTAATACAACTGGACATTCTCTCTCTCTCTCTCTGCCTTTCGGGTCTCTTTCTCTCTTTGTCTGTGTAATCTGACCCATTGTGTATTCAGTATACTGGGACGTACTGTTTTCCGTGGCTAACCTGTCTGAACACCAACGACACCTTTGGTGTGATCGTGTCCCAGCCTAATATAAGATATGCGATTTGAGAACCTCTCATTCACTCACTCACCTGACGAAGGAGATAATCTCCGAAAGCTTGTGATTTTCAAATAAAACTGTTGGACTATAACCTGGTGTTGTAAGATTCCTTACATTTGTCCACCCCAGTCCATCACCGGCATCTCCACATCATGACTGACCAATGTGTTAGCCCATTGAGCCATGCAGGGAGCCATAATTTTTTAAAACATTATGAATAAACTTATTTGAATGTATGCCCAATGGTTTAGGTGTTCAGTGGCTTTTATTTTTTTGTGTCTTCCAGTTCTGAATCAGGAATGAAGTAGCCTCTGGAGTTTTAGGCCATTTCCTCTCTGATGCCACCACCAAACTCCAAAAGTCCATCCTGTATCTGACTTGGTCTCCTGCTGTTTTTCATGCCCTCCTCATCTCCTGGGGGCATTGACTTCTACTAGCATTGGTTTCATGGCCACCACCTCACCAAAGTGGCCTCATGTGAGGCCCTAGACAATAAGCATTGGCAGGCAATTCAACGTCAGGGGCCATCATAACTAAGATCAATCATGTCTTCACCCAACAAGCAAGCATGTGCACTTTCCAACATGGCTCATTGAAAAGTGATCAGGAGAGTGAACTCTGGTTGATTTACCCCTTCCTAGCCCAGGAATGATGAGGCCAATTATAGCAACTCTACTGCCACCCTATCCGAAATTAATTACCTCAGCATAGAGACACAATTGATTCTGGGACCTTTCACTCTATATGTATCTGCTAATACACCAACTTTACCAACTGCCATCAGGGGAAACTCTGAAAACCTTTGATTAAATGTGCCATGGAACATGATGGTTGCAATTAAAATAATATGAAAATCCATTTAAACCACCTAATTTGCATTAGTGAAGAACTTTGCATCACTGAGTAAAATATGCACAACCTTGTCTCAAAGCACTGAATGGCAGACTGTGACAGTGTGAGCGCTAGCAGGCTACTTAACAATAAATTCCGTCCAACATGGCAAAGTGCCTAACAATCCCCTTTTCTAGTCCAGGTAATCTAAGACAAATTTAATGCCCTGATTAACTCAGCACAAACTGAGGTCTGAACTTGAAACCTTCCTGCTCTATATGGCTCAGAGGTGGAGGGAAACATATGCTATAAAGCTAACCCAGGCTGATTATTATGATAGCTTCAGGCATCCAAGTTTCCTGATCATATCATTTTGATAAATTTGACTGCTCAGTTTCCCTGAGAATTGTAGCGCACTAAATAATCCCACTTTGAGCATCTGACCTGGCTGCAAGTCATGTTTATTAGCTTTATAAAAACGCTTTTACTCATAACAACTGCATTAAATGTTTAATGTGCCTCACATAAACTAAATTTATCTGTGCACACAGGAATGTTTCTGTGGAACATCTGTCATTGTACCAGAGCTTGAAGGAGCCCTCTGTGTAAAAGAAGATGGAAAAAAGTCATGGAAACGTCGATACTTCCTCCTGCGAGCTTCTGGGATTTACTATGTCCCCAAAGGAAAAACTAAGGTCAGAAAATGTAAAGTTGCAATTTTGCTAAAAGAGAATTCTTGAGGTTTAAACTAAAATAATGCTTAATTAAATATCTGAAGCTATACTTTCGCACGGTCAGAGACACCTACAGGCAAAATCCAAAACAGTGTATGACTCCCAGCAGCAACTCCCTTGGCAAGAAAGGGCTCTCACTCAGGGAGTCCTATTAATAAAACACCATTAATGGTGTTTGCACTACCCCCTAGTGGCAGTAACGCATCCTGCAGACAGCCAAAACTGATCTATTAACCAACCAAGGGTAAGAATTCCTCTGGTCACTTTGCGAAACAACATTGTAAATAAGTTTGTGAAGAATTCCTCTGTTTGGTATTTCAAATGAATTTCATAGAATCATAGAATCATAGAAGTTACAACATGGAAACAGGCCCTTCGGCCCAACATGTCCATGTCGCCCAGTTTATACCACTAAGCTAGTCCCAATTGCCTGCACTTGGCCCATATCCCTCTATACCCATCTTACCCATGTAACTGTCCAAATGCTTTTTAAAAGACAAAATTGTACCCGCCTCTACTACTGCATCTGGCAGCTCGTTCCAGACACTCACCACCCTTTGAGTGAAAAAATTGCCCCTCTGGACCCTTTTGTATCTCTCCCCTCTCACCTTAAATCTATGCCCCCTCGTTATAGACTCCCCTACCTTTGGGAAAAGATTTTGACTATCGACCTTATCTATGCCCCTCATTATTTTATAGACTTCTATAAGATCACCCCTTAACCTCCTACTTTCCAGGGAAAAAAGTCCCAGTCTGTCTAACCTCTCCCTGTAAGTCAAACCATCAAGTCCCGGTAGCATCCTAGTAAATCTTTTCTGCACTCTTTCTAGTTTAATAATATCCTTTCTATAATAGGGTGACCAGAACTGTACACAGTACTCCAAGTGTGGCCTCACCAATGCCCTGTACAACTTCAACAAGACATCCCAACTCCTGCATTCAATGTTCTGACCAATGAAACCAAGCATGCCGAATGCCTTCTTCACCACCCTATCCACCTGTGACTCCACTTTCAAGGAGCTATGAATCTGTACTCCTAGATCTCTTTGTTCTATAACTCTCCCCAACGCCCTACCATTAACGGAGTAGGTCCTGGCCCGATTCGATCTACCAAAATGCATCACCTCACATTTATCTAAATTAAACTCCATCTGCCATTCATCGGCCCACTGGCCCAATTTATCAAGATCCCGTTGCAATCCTAGATAACCTTCTTCACTGTCCACAATGCCACCAATCTTGGTGTCATCTGCAAACTTACTAACCATGCCTCCTAAATTCTCATCCAAATCATTAATATAAATAACAAATAACAGCGGACCCAGCACCGATCCCTGAGGCACACCGCTGGACACAGGCATCCAGTTTGAAAAACAACCCTCTACAACCACCCTCTGTCTTCTGTCGTCAAGCCAATTTTGTATCCAATTGGCTACCTCACCTTGGATCCCATGAGATTTAACCTTATGTAACAACCTACCATGCGGTACCTTGTCAAATGCTTTGCTGAAGTCCATGTAGACCACGTCTACTGCACAGCCCTCATCTATCTTCTTGGTTACCCCTTCAAAAAACTCAATCAAATTCGTGAAACATGATTTTCCTCTCACAACACCATGCTGACTGTTCCTAATTAGTCCCTGCCTCTCCAAATGCCTGTAGATCCTGTCCCTCAGAATACCCTCTAACAACTTACCCACTACAGATGTCAGGCTCACTGGTCTGTAGTTCCCAGGCTTTTCCCTGCCGCCCTTCTTAAACAAAGGCACAACATTTGCTACCCTCCAATCTTCAGGCACCTCACCTGTAGCGGTGGATGATTCAAATATCTCTGCTAGGGGACCCGCAATTTCCTCCCTAACCTCCCATAACGTCCTGGGATACATTTCATCAGGTCCCGGAGATTTATCTACCTTGATGCGCGTTAAGACTTCCAGCACCTCCCTCTCTGTAATATGTACACTCCTCAAGACATCACTATTTATTTCCCCAAGTTCCCTAACATCCATGCCTTTCTCAACCGTAAATACCGATGTGAAATATTCATTCAGGATCTCACCCATCTCTTGTGGTTCCGCACATAGATGACCTTGTTGATCCTTAAGAGGCCCTACTCTCTCCCTAGTTACCCTTTTGCCCTTTATGTATTTGTAGAAGCTCTTTGGATTCACCTTTGCCTGATCTGCCAAAGCAATCTCATATCCCCTTTTTGCCCTCCTGATTTCTCTCTTAACTCTACTCCGGCAATCTCTATACTCTTCAAGGGATCCACTTGATCCCAGCTGCCTATGCATGTCATATGCCTCCTTCTTCTTTTTGACTAGTGCCTCAATCTCCCGAGTCATCCAAGGTTCCCTACTTCTACCAGCCTTGCCCTTCACTTTATAAGGAATGTGCTTACCCTGAACCCTGGTTAACACACTTTTGAAAGCCTCCCACTTACCAGACGTCCCTTTGCCTGCCAACAGACTCTCCCAATCAACTTCTGAAAGTTCCTGTCTAATACCATCAAAATTGGCCTTTCCCCAATTTAGAATTTTAACTTTTGGGCCAGACCTATCATTCTCCATAGCTATCTTAAAACTAATGGAATTATGATCACTTGTCCCAAAGTGATCCCTCACTAACACTTCTGTCACCTGCCCTTCCTTATTGCAAACACGTTCTAAACGATTGGCTTTTCCAACAGACATCTTGTGATCTGGTTTGCTTCATCCAATTTAAGAATGTCAATATTTACTACGGAATGAATTACAAAGCAAAATACAAAGCACCGACTGATCACTGCTTTGTACTGAAGGTAAACCACGGCAACTATATTTAAAGCATTACCTGCTTTTAGTTTTAATTTTGTTAAGAACTGTTTTCGTTATCAGTTCACCACAAATGAAGAATAGAGTTAAATATGAAATTGTGAACTATGTATACATTCAGCTGTGATATTAAATCAGGATAGAGTGGATGGAGTCATGTCATAGCCACAGGACTGTTGTAATTTGTGATAAACCTGATTGGGAAATCCTTAATGCCTCACTCCTTAATGGGTACATAATAGAAATAATAAATGATCTGCACAGGCCCTCATTCCATTTTCAATACAACTAAAATGCTACACTTGCATTCTCATAGCTCCAACTATCCCTTGGCCTTACCAGTCACAAGGTTTGGAGAAATCCCGCACTGACATAGTCCAGTGTTTTATTAAAAACATCTATTTTTTTAACATAGAATTTACCTTTTCCCCCATTGGATTGGTCTGTAGTAGCCAATGTTCCATTCCCTGGATGCGGCAATTTTAAATTACATGGACTCATGACATTTCTGTGGTATATCGTCCAGAATGCAGTGGGTGAAGCAGTAGCACTAATGTGAAGTCATCTTTCCATTTTTCTCCTGCTTGTTGGCTAAACAATATAGGAACACTCAGCCCCTCAAGTCTGTTTCGCCATGCAATTAGATATTGGCTGATCTGTATCTTAACTCCATCTAACCGCCTTGGTTCCGTAACCTTCAATTTCAATTGCTTTTTCTTTCAAGTCTAGTCAACGGCATTTGATTCACATACCCTTCAAAGGTACCGTGTCATCAACCCTGCTCTGATCCCGCTTCACTTTACCAACAAGCTGAAAAATCTTTTCTACCATCACATGCAGAGCTCACATTACACTGCTTGATGGCATTGTTGCTTAGTGATGATGTCATCATGTTGGACAGAGTATTATCTGTTTTCTTGCTTTCAAGCAAAATCTAGACAGTGTGGAGGTTTTCTGTTAAAGTGGTCTACAGGGATCTTTAATCTGCCTTCCTTACTAGTAACAAAAGTAGTACCATGGGATTGTGTTATCCAGAAGGGAATTTGTTCAGATATGTGTGTATCCAGGTTTTGGGGAAGGGGTAAAGTGAATATCGCCACATCCTTCTATAATGCTTTACTAAAACTAAAATGGTCATAAACATATCCGAAAAGTAATGGCATTGCGGTTGTTTCTTGACTCCTTTGTATTACACCACTCCCAAGTATGTATATGTAAGGAATCTTACAACACCAGGTTATAGTCCAACAGTTTTATTTGAAAATCACAAGCTTTCGGAGGCTTTCTCCTTCGTCAGGTGAAGTGTGGGATTCCTTGAACGTGACCGCATTTATAGTCAGAGAACAATGCCTGGTGATTACAGATAACCTTTCCAACTGCCCGTTGTCAAGGCAATCAAAGTGTTCAGACAGAGCGACATTACATACAGGACCACCGAATATACAAACGGCCAGAACAAAAGACAGAGAGAGAGAGAGAAACATCCGAAAGGAAGAGAAAGAGAGAGAATGACCCGTTGTATTAAAAACAGATAACTTTTTTTCGCTGGTGGGGCTTCGTGTAGCGTGACATGAACCCAAGATCCCGGTTGAGGCCGTCCTCATGGGTGCGGAACTTGGCTATCAATTTCTGCTCGACGATTTTGCATTGTCGTGTGTCTCAAAGGCCGCCTTGGAGAACGCTTACCTGAAGATCGGTGGCTGAATGTCCTTGACTGCTAAAGTGTTCCCCGACTGGGAGGGAACCCTCCTGTCTGGCGATTGTTGCGCGGTGTCCGTTCATCCGTTGTCGCAGTGTCTGCATGGTCTCGCCAATGTACCATTCTCCGGGGCATCCTTTCCTGCAACGTATGAGGTGGACAACATTGGCCGAGTCACAGGAGTATGTATATAAGTGTGTCCCCTTGCCCAAACGAAAGCCAGCAGAATTGAACAGCTGAATGCTTAATCACAACTGACAAGATAATTGAAGCTCCGCCTTCATCCAGAAAATCGTCTTCACTCATGGAATAAGCTTTGTTTTCCACTTTGTTTTTTGTCTGCAAGATACAAATTCGTCAGATTTGGCAAGTCTTTATTCAATCAAAATTTACACAAGGGGTAAATATCTTTCAATTATGTCGGATTGTCCTAATGCCTCTCCCCAAAACCTTGATCTAAATGTATGTATGTAAAACCCTACAGTTGAATGCATAATACTTTTAAAAGGTCAGAGGTTAGCTCCAGTTTTGATGATCAATTTAATTTACTAGCACCCGCAGATTCAGAAAGAGTCACAGTACATCAAGTACCTGTGCTGCGATGACCCCTGGACTCTACAACAGTGGGTGACTGGGATACGAATAGCAAAGGTTAGTGAAGAATGGAAATGTTGAAAGTGTTAATGAAATGATGTTATGAGATAATTAATCAGTAAACTTTAGCAGTCATCCTCCACCTACAACCCTTTTCTTCTAAATGTTTTTATTTATTTTGTGTTTGTAAGCCTACTTTAAAGTTATTTTTCTCCTCTCTTTGGGCCATTCCTCTTCACTCCATTCTCTCACTAAGAAGGCAGCTGAGAACCTGCTACTAAGCTACTGTTAAATTGCTCGAGCCAGCTACCAAGGGTCATGTGGGAGTAGCCAAGGCTGACTTGTTATATTTATATTGCAGATATCCTAATTTAAGTGCCCCAGAGGAATAGATGTGTTTCATTTAATTTATTGATCCACACCCTCAATTCTATTATCATCTCTACGTTGTCAGAATTTTACCTCACATCAAGTCGTGGACGAGCCAGAATTTAATCCGATTGAACATTGGGAAAATCAAAACCATCTTATTCAGCTGCCATCAAAACCTTGGTACACTTGCTTCCAATTCCATTTTGCTCCCCTGCTCCATATTTGGGTTGAACCAGACAGAGTGCAGCCTAGGAATACTGTTCAACCCTGAGCTGAGCTTCAAAAGCCCATATTCTATCCCATCACTAACAACAACAACTTGCATTTATATAGTGCCTTTAATGTTGAAAAACATCCCAAGGCATTTCACAAGTGTGTTATCAAACAAAATTTGACACCAAGCCACATTAGGAGATATTAGGACAGGTGACCAAAAGCTTGGTCAAAAATGTAGGTTTTAAGGAATGTCTTAAAGGACGAGAGAGAGGTAGAGAGACAGAGAGGTTTAGGGTGAGAATTCCAGAGCTTAGGGCCAAGGCAGCTGAAGGCACTGGAAATGGTGGAGCAATGAAAATCGCGGATGCGCAAGAGGCCAGAATTGGAGGAACGCTGAGATCTCGGAGGGTTGTAGGGCTGGAGGAAGTTACAGAGATAGGGAAGGATTTGAAAACAAGGATGAGAACTTTAAAATTGAGGCGTTGTCGGACTGGGAGCCAATGTAGGTCAGCGAGCACAGGCGTGATGGTTGAACAGGACTTGGTACAAGGCACGGGCAGCAGAGTTTTGATTGAGCTTAAGTTTACGGAGGGTGCAAAGTGGGAAGTTGGCCAGGAGAGCATTGGAACAGTCCAGTCTAGAGGTGACAAGGATGAGGGTTTCAGCAGCAAATGAGCTGAGGTAGTGCTGCAATTTTTGCATTGTATCTTGGATGTTCAGACCGATGGTTTATTAACAATCACTTTTATTACATGTTTTACCATAAGAAATATTATCAAGCTTTTACCCAAACCTTATCTAGTCTGTACTTTTTCATGTAGGTTACTCATAACTGCACACTCTCATTTTAATATGTTTTGCCTTTTTGAATAGTGTCTAATATAGGCATATTTCCACCACTTGTATCTTGTTGGAATACAATAATTCTGTCAGCCTTCCCTGTAGACAAGAAAATTCCGACCACAGATTACAAATTAAATGACACTTGTTTGACCAAGATCTATCTGACTTACCAACTTCACCTTTACAATAAAATGGACAAACCCTTATCAAAAATTAACATTAGTTTACCAAGACCAACAGTCTACTGGATGAAGGTGTTCTCTCACCGGCTGGGTCATGGAGAGTAACGAGTTCTCTTTTCTGTTTTTAGTACAGCAAGACATTGTACGACAATTACAAAGTGGCAGTACAAAGGGCTGGTCTGGCATCACGATGGGCGAATTTATCAAATGTGGAATCTATCAATACCACAAGCTCCATTCCAGGTATACACATGCTTTTGTTTAGTTTCCAGGCACTTTTTCTTATAACAGTGCATTGATAGTAAAGAGAACAGATATTTAAGTAACATTTTATGGTATCAATTTTTTTTGTGATTTAGTTAATTTTTAGGAACAGGAAAAGGTGACTAATCTTGTTTTCATACAAGGACCCCAGCTACCAAGGGGGTAATTTTAATCCCCAAGAACAGGTGGGTTGGGGGCGTGTGGGCAGTAAAAAAAGTTGATTTTTGGAGCAGGACCGCATTTAACCCAGACCCGTTTGGATGTGTGCGCAACAGAAACCCAGAAGTCCCATCCCCACTTAAAGCTGGCGGGCTGATACTTAAAGGGGCAATGTACCTCACTGTGATAGTTGAGGCACTTAATTTTTTGTGTATTAGAAATGTAAAGCAAATTTAACCTTACCTGTTCGGGTTTCCCACCACTTCTGATTCATGTCAGGTGAAAGCAGGTGGGAAGAGCCGGATCCATGAGGTGAGTGTCTTTATTGCACTGCTTGTGAGCCCGGAGGAGCAGGAGTGCTTCACCCAGGCCCAACAAGCTCACCTGGCCAACAGGACCTCCGGAATGGGCCAACCCCACCCCCCCCCACACTGATGTTGGACCCCCCCACAATGATGGACGCCCCCGCCCCGCCCCCCCCAGTTGGTGAACCCGCCGATCTTCTCCATGGTCCACACGATTTCGTCCATATCCCCCCTCTAATTTCTTCCACAGCCCATGATCTCTCTCCCCCTCCCTCCCCTCTCTCTGATTCGCGGCTCCTTTCACTTCCGACAGGCAGCCAGCTTGTCAATCAGTTGAGTTGCAATCACTGATTGCGATGCACTCATTTGGTTTCCAGGTTCCCACGCGAATATCTGCGGACGTGCTGGTTTCCTGGCTCAGAGCTAAAATCATGCCCAAAATTTCTCAATCCCTTCTCTGTTCAGAATAGAAAGAACTTGCATTTAATAGCACCTTATCACATCCTCAGGACATCCTTAAGGGCTTCATGACCAATAGATGCTTTTGAAGTCCAGCCACGGTAGTTAATAGGCAAACTCAGCATGGTCCCACAAACACCATAACTAACCAATTAATTGTTTTTGGTGGTGTTGGTTGAGGGCAGTATGTCATGTCATGGGATTGTTTTACATCCAACTAAATAGGCAACTATGGCCTCAATCCAACCTCTCATTCGAAATACCTCTCAGTAAACACTAAAAGGTCAACTTAGAATAGCTGCTTAAGTTCTGGAGCAAGGATTGAACCCACAACCTTCAGATGTAGGAGCAAAAGTATTACCAACTGAGCCAAACCAACATTTAGCTAATGTTATCATCTAATTGTCTTGTGAACCCATTTATACTGTTTGCTTCAATCACTTTTTCCTAGTAATTTATTCCATGACTTTAGGAAGGATGTGAAGGCCTCAGAGAGGGTGCAGAAAAGATTTACTAGAATGGTTCCAAGGATGAAGGATTTCAGTTACGTGGATAGACTGGAGAAGCTGGGGTTGTTCTCCTTAGAGCAGAGAAAGTTAAGAGGAGATTTGATAGAAGTGTTCAAAACCATGAAGGGTTCAGATAAAGTAAATAAAGAGAAACTGTTCCCATTGGCGGTAGGGTGGAGAACCAGAGGACACAGATTTAAGGTGATTGGCAAAAGAACCGAAGGTGACATGAGGAAAAACTTTTCTTTGCGGCGAGTAGTTATGATCTGGAACGCGCTGCCTGAAAGGGTGGTGGAAGCAGATTCAATCGTGGCTTTCAAAAAGGAATTGAAGGGAAAAGATTTGCAGGGCTATGGGGAAAGAGCAGGGGAATGGGACTAACTGGATTGCTCTTACATAGAGCATGGGCTCAATGAGCCGAATGGCCTCCTTCTGTGCTGTAACCATTCTATGATTCTATGGCTGTGTTATCCTTTGGGTGAATAAGTTCCACTGGACTTTTCTTACCACTTAGTTTAATTTTTCACCTTCTTCCCCCTGGTATTTGAAACCTTTGCCATAGTGAAATTTACCTGGGTCAACTTTGTCAATTCTATTTCATAATCTTGAAAACTTTGATTAATTCACCTCTTTACTAAAGAAGACAAGCCCAACGTCCATAGGTTTTACTCATATTTCAAATTCCTGATATACGGAATTTGGATTTTTGCAGCCGAGATCAATCATTGAAAGTACATATTTTGTGTACTCTCAGCATTGGGCTGGGACTGCTAGCTCTGTGAGGCCACAGCATGGGTTAAAAAAGAGCGGTAGAACATAAGTATACAAACCGAGAACTTTATGATCATGGTTTGAAAAATCCAAATTATCTTATCTGCTTGCATGAAAATTCTGAGCTTATGTACTTATGTATCGATGTTTGTGTACACATATTGGGATATGCATGTATCTAGCTTTGTATTTCAATTAGTACTATTGGTGAAAGAATTATCGATATCGTAGTTTTACAGCCAATGATCTGTTAATTAAAAACTGATTATGGTCAAAAATTATTACTTAAGACAAATCTTTTCAAATGGATTCCTGCTCTTTGTCAGAGACACCACTTAAAAGGTAGTTGGATTGAGGAGCTCACCTGCGGCCTAATGTCATATCTCAGGCAGGATGGGTACAGCAACATGATAGGGTCACTATCATATCAATGGAGGGACTGAGAATTGGATGGATTAGTCTAATTATAAATTCTGCTTTTCAAAAAAATTAAAACAATTTCAGAGAGATGAGGATACACTTTACTTCTTTTAAGGATGTTACATTCCTTTATTTTTCCTCCCTCCCACTCCCCCCCTCACCCCGTCCATGCCAACAATTTCTTCAGTCCCAGAAAGTAGGGCGAGTGGGCTGCTGTCAGGATGCCTTCAATGCCATTCAGCAGCTGGACACCAGGTGGTGTGCATGAACAGCCTGTTGGAAATCCCCCCTGCACTCCACTTAACTCCTCCCTGATTGAGATTGGAAATTTAGCAAAGTGGCAGATTAGACCTGCATTCCCTGTTTTATTCTTATTTTGAAAATTAAATAAATAAGGCATACTCTCCTTTAATTTCACTGTGCTTTGTGTGTTTATAAAAAAAAGTTTTTTGACTTAATTAAGGTGCACTTCTAAAATGCAATAAATAAATCTGTCTTGTTCAATGTTCGTCAGTTTGTCACTCATCAATTCCTAATAAGCTTTTTTTCTCCCTATTGTCATTAAGCTGCACCTCAAGCAAATGGACACCCAGGACAGGCCCGGCAGACACTGAACCCTGTCAGCTCTGCGTTTTCTGAAGCCTGGAAGCGTGCAGGGGAGGTGAGGGAATTATTTCTGTGAAATCTTTAGCAACTAGTAAACGCATGGATTTTCTCTAAATGTTTGACAACGCTGTCTTCAATATCACAGACACCATTTGTTGTTTAACTGGCAGGATCTGCTACATTGAGCCATAGAGTTTAATCTGAAAGTTTCTAAAATGCTAACTTTACACCTTACTATTTTCAACTCTCTACCTCCCTGATACAAATGAGCACGTGAAGCTTTCAATAAACCTGGCTCACTGTAACTGCCGCAGCACAATGTATAAAGATCACTAGGTTCTCTTCAAAGGATTGCTGCCCACAGTACTAGCAAGCTGCTGCACTGCAGCAATAGTGATATATACATGCTAATCTTGTGGAATTACTTCAATCGAAAGCACAGATTGAACTCAATTGCATTTCTGAGCATGATAATTTTTCACATAAAACATACCATTTTACATAGATAATGGGCCTGAAATTCAGATGCACCTTACAAGTAAATGCACATTACATGGGTAAATTTGCAAGACTGCCGGTACCACATAGTGGGCCCGATTTTAGCAGGGATGCGGGTTCTCGGCGGATGGGCAAGCGGGCGCGTTGGTAACGCGCCCGGTGAAATTAGTGGGTTTCCCGCGCGATCGTAGCAGGCAACCCACAAATTGGATCCACTTACCTGCTCCTCCGGGTTCCCCGCTGCTGATCTGTGCGTCGGGCGGGCTGCGCATGCGCAGTAAGATCTGTCAGCTGGAGGCGCTCTATTTAAAGGGGCAGTCCTCCACTGACAGATGCTGCAACCAATAGCAAAGATGACTGCATGGAGCAGCCCAGGGGGAAGGCTGCTCCCAGTTTAATGATGCCTCACCCCAGGTATCAATACATGGGGTGAGGAGGAGGGGGAGGACAGAGATCTTCCACCCGGCGGGCGGGAGGAAGCGGCCCGCCTCCGCCACCAGGAAGGCCTGGCTCGAGGTGGCAGAGGGGGTCACCTGCGCCACCAACATATCGCCCACCTGCACAAAGTGCAGGAGGCGGTCCAATGACCTCAGTCGGTCAGCCAAAGTGAGTACACGTAGTCTTTCCCCTACACTCCGTCTGCCACATCACTGCCCCCACCCCACATCTCCTTCGGCACTGCCAACACTACTCTGTCACATCACCCCTCATACCCACTCAAACCCCATCCTCATCTTACCTGCACCTACTCACCTCGCCAGTACTCACCCCACCACTACCACGCAACCCAATCCTCATACAATCTCATGGCTCTATCCCATACTCACCCTCTCGTGCATCTCTCTCACGGCCTGCCTCACTCAACCTGCCACCACCTGTGCTGCAGCCACAGGGCATGCATCACATATGTGCAGTAGGCAGCGTAAGGCAAACGTGTCGTGAGCATGAAAGGGATGCACAAGGGTGTTTGAGGGTTTGTCATGGTTGTTACTTATATTGAATTTCAGAACAACTCACATCACACATTATATTGGCACCACTGCTGCCATGTCTTCGCAAATCCTGTCCAGTTTGTGCAATAATGCCCGCTCCTGGGTATCACTATGAGGACCCACCACTGATGCCACCCATTGTGTCACTGCAGAGTGGGTGTAGGTGTATTTGCAGGGCTCTTCTGCGCAGGCGTCTGAGAGACATCGGCGGTGTACCCGGTTGCACCCTGGAAGGCTGTGGAGGAGAAGTTCGGGAGGGCAGTGGTGACTTTGACAGTGACAGGTAGGAAGATGGTGCACGGGCCAGCCAGGAGCAGCTCGGCATGAAAGAGGCTGCAGATGTCCACAGCTACATGTCGAGTGACTCTGAGCCTCCGTGTGCACTGCTGCTCAGAGAGGTCCAGGAGGCTGAGCCTCGGTCTGTGGAACCTGTGGCAAGGGTAGTGCCCTCTGCGACGCATCTCTCTCTGCGGTAGCCCTCCCTCCTGCTGTACAGGTGGATGTGTCACAGCACTCTGTTGTGGAGCTCCACGCGTCAGAGGTGGACGGCGTGGGTGGCGAGGCTGGTGAGGCTGGTGATGCTGTTCGCCCTCCGAGGAGGTCATGACTGCAGCTACGGCAGCCCCCATCTGAGGGGGTCCGCAAGGTAGGTACATGTCTCCGGACCCCGGGGTAAGTGTGCAGGTTGGTGACTTTGACCGTCAGGAGGAGGGTGGTGGAGGCCAAACTTTGTCCCAAGTGACAGAGTGGCCTCCTGCAATGGGTGAGGGTCTCCCCCCCCAACCTGTCAAATGGACCTTTGCAGCTGCCACAGGCTGACAGCTGCAACACGTCCATTCGAGCTGGGAGTGTTTCCCCCAGTGTGGGAAACAGTCCCATGTTGATCAAAAATCACACACAGTCCCTTAATCAGGTCAGTTAATGACCTGAAATACCAAACTAAATATTGTCAAGTGGCATCCCGCTGGCTTTAATTGCCTGTGGGATTCCCACCAGCGGGGGCTGCGCGCGCATGCCGGTGCGTCAGTGGGGAACCCGGAAGTGGGCGGGATCAAGGCGCGATCTGGTCCCGCTCATGGATCTCGCGATTTTCGGGGCCCCCCCGCCGAGAACGCACCCGATAGCGGGTGCTAAAATCGAGCCCAGTTTCACTACTGGTAGGCCTGGTATGTAAAATGAAGTGCATGAGGTCATATTTTATGGTGCATGATTTTGGGGAAATAATGAGACATGGGTGAGCTTCTTTAAAATGAGCTCCTATGCTAAATTTCACAACTTCAGTTGAGGCTCCGCCCACAGTATGCACCTCACATATATTAAATAAGCACACCGGGAGTGTTGGGACTTGGCCCTCACAAGTATGCTTCATAAAGGGATATTATCATTTCAGTTGCTGTTAAAAGTGGGTTTTTTTGTGTTTGGAATTACATTTTGCTGATTTTGTTCCAAACATTAGTTGGATTTGTGGAATAGACTGCCATTTCTGCATTTTGGGTGTTTCTTTCCCTTCACTAATCTTGGTTTCTGGTGTCATTTAAATTGCACCAGATGAATCGCACCGGTGTTAAGGAAATTCCTTTTGTTGGGGGGGTGGGGGGTCCTATAGTGTTGCATGATGAAGATGAGTTCATGAGACAGTGACAAATGCAGAGCAATGACACTCATCACTACCCCAGACCTACATCTGTAGTCTCTTCTACATATACTTGCAAATGTCAGAGAAGATCTATTTTATATAAAGCCACATCACAACACAAGTAATCACACAGTTGGATCATTTGCTGTAGGATGACCAGCAGACAAAATCGGGAGCAGGAACAACTCTTTGAATCATAGAATCCTATAGCACAGGAGGAGGCCATTCGGTCCATTGTGCCTCTTTGAAAGAGCTATCCAATTAGTCCCACTCCCCTGCTCTTTCCCCATAGCCCTGCAAATTTTACCTTTTCAAGTATTTATCCAATTCCATTTTGAAAGTTACTACTGAATCTGCTTCCACCACCCTTTCAGGCAGTGCATTCCAGATCATGACAACCCACTGCGTGAAAAAAATTATCCTCGTCTCTCTTTCGGTTCCTTTGTCAATTATCTTAAATCTGTGTCCTCTGGTTATCAACCCACCAGTGGAAACAGTTTCTCCTTATTTACTCTATCAAAACCCCTCAGAATTTTGAACACCTCTATTAAATCGCCCCTTAACTTTCCCTGTTCTAAGGAGAACGATCTCAGCTTTTCTAGTCTCTCCACATAACTGTGGAATAGTCCCTCTTCCCTGCTGTCATTCTAGTAAATCTCCTCTATACCCTCTCTAAGGCCTTGACATCCTTCCTAAAGTGTGGTATCCAGAATTGGACACAATACTCTAGCTGTGGCCTAACCAGTAATTTATAAAGGTTTAGCATAACTTCCTTGCTTTTGTACTCTATTTATAAAGCCATGGATCATATATGCTTTTTTAACAGCTTTATCAACTTGTTCTGCCACTTTCAAAGATTTGTGAATGTGAACCCCCAGATCTCTCTGTTCCTGCACCCCCTTTAAAATTGTAATATTTAGTTTATATTGCCTCGCATCATTCTTCCTACCAAAATGTATCACTTCACACTTCACTGCATTGAATTTCATCTACCATGTGTCTGCCCATTTCACCAGTCTGCTTATGTCCTCCTGAAGTAATATGAGAACTCTTAAGAACCATTTCATTTTTAAAGGTTATTCTGATAGTAATGGCACAGGGTATCAGATCACTAATGTACTGTCAAGGCACTGAGGGGAAGTGGGCAGGATAAGTTCAGTTTTCCCTTACAGTTTTGTCTCACTCCCAGCCATGCTGCTCTGATAGGTCAACCATAGGTAGTGCGGGGTCTGGAGAGACCAAGGCAAAAGTGATGAAAATGAAGGGATTTAACAACCTCACAGAATTATTACAAAAAATTTTTAAATGATGTGATCTTACTCCTTTTTTATAAGAGTATATACTCTGACAACAATATATTCTTCTTGTTCTCCTCAGATTTTCTCTTGCTGTTTTTTTTTATTCGTTCACGGGATGTGGGCATCGCTGGCGAGGCCAGCATTTATTGCCCATCCCTAATTGCCCTCGAGAAGGTGGTGGTGAGCCGCCTTCTTGAACCGCTGCAGTCCGTGTGGTGACGGTTCTCCCGCAGTGCTGTCAGGAAGGGAGTTTCAGGATTTTGACCCAGCGACAATGAAGGAACGGCGATATATTTCCAAGTCGGGATGGTGTGTGACTTGGAGGGGAACGTGCAGGTGGTGTTGTTCCCATGTGCCTGCTGCTCTTGTCCTTCTAGGTGGTAGAGGTCGCGGGTTTGGGAGGTGCTGTCGAAGAAGCCTTGGCGAGTTGCTGCAGTGCATCCTGTGGATGGTGCACACTGCAGCCACAGTGCGTCGGTGGTGAAGGGAGTGAATGTTTAGGGTTGTCCTGGACCATGTCTATCCTGTGCCTGAGAGGATGGGGCATGCATCCTGCTCCTCAGTAAACCCTAAAGCTGCTCCCAGCTCTATGTACACGAGTGCTCAGGAACTCAGCTGAGCAGGGAATTGAAATAGAATCCATCACTTTGTTATATTGCCATGAGACTCCCTCTTTTTAATGAGTTGTTTAAAACGCCACTGTAGGAGACAGTGCTCTCTGTAGGAAGCTACCATCTCTAATCCAGATAACAAACCTAGTCCCAGAATGTAATACACTGAGATGTGGGAAATTGAGACGCCTGGTTAACTAAACCAGGAAAATATGGCCAGTAGCTGGAATGTTGAATAATAAAATTATTTTGTTATAAGGTTCAATGTTTGCTATATGAATGTTCACTTTACATAATAATATTTATTTTCAATTCTAAGGGGAAGACAACATATGATACTGATACCACTCTCCCACCACCACCTGCTCAATTTGCATATCAAGGAACCATGCATTTCGAAGACGAGGAGCTGCCACCTCCCCCTCCCTCCTTTGAACCTCCCCCTCCACCTTTTCAACCTCCTCCAATTCCAGCAGAGCCATCCATGCCAAAGCTCTCTTCAGGACCTCCTCCACCGCCTACCCGACATTTTCCATCTGCTGCACCTTCTGCAGCACCACCTCCTACCTTAATCAAACGGAAAAATTCAGGCGCCAGTAATCAACCAAAACCAAATGTTTCCTTTGCGGATTTACCTCCACCTCCTCCGGATCCAGAGTATCTTGCAGAACCACCTCCTGATTTTCTGCCGCCTCCTCCTCCTTGTTCCAACAGCAATTCGGGAGGACCACCACCGCCACCTCCTCCTCCACCACCTCCTTCTAATCCAACCATCAGTGCTGTGAAAAGGCCAGTCGTGCCAAAGAGGAGTGAGAATAGCTCACTGACCTCCAATTCTAGACCTGGAGGAGATGGATCCTCGGACAAGCCAGACCTTATGTCAGATCTCATGAAAGTCCTACAGAGAAAAAGAGCTGCACTAAATGAATAAGCACAAGTGATTTGAAGATTTGTGTCCATATTTACTTTGCAGCTTATGTGACACTAAGCTATTTACTAAAAACAGCTTGAATAAAGTAGACTCATACTGGCAAATAGCCTGGTCATTACAAGGCAAGAAGCAGCATTTGAACAAAGTGCCTGAGGCACCTACAACTGTGGAAACAAGAAATGTATTAAAATGGTCCATTATTAAAGAAAATACCTGTATAGAGCTGATATGTTAATTCTTCAACATCTGTACAAATGTGATCTTCTGTTTTTGTTTTACAACAGTAGCCATGTTACTTTAAGAGAGTAATTTGAAATTCCTTCTGATGGCAAATATGGTGTGGTATTGAGCCAAAAAGACCAGAAAGGTCCCAGTTTCAATTCCTGGTCTGTGCTGAGTTGGCTGAACTCAGCTAGACCAATGGTGAAGCCATTCTATATGATCTCAGTTACCCCAGCTTAGAAGAATATGAAATAGCCAGGGTATACACCTCTGATTGCCTTCTCTAACCCTAACCCTCAGTGAAAAGAAATTCCTTCTAACCTCTTTTCTCACTCTCTTAGTAATAATTTTAAATCGATGACCCCTTGTCACCGACTCCCCAACCAGAGGAATAGTCTTTCTCTGTTCACATTATCAAATCCTTCATAATTTAAGAAACCTACATTAAAGGACTCTGTAAAATTCATCACATGTATGTCTATTGTGAGTACAATCATTGAACCTGCCTTACCCAGTTCTCTCCTTTCAAAAAGTGGTAGTGCCTTGTAAGCATTTCCTTTCCAAATGAAGGTGTGCAAAATGATTGATGGGTGCTGACATATGATTTTATGGAAGCCATTGAGGAATATAGTGCCTACTTAATATGCAACCCACAAACAGGGAACCAAAGCTCCACTGTAGGAATACTTTTGTTGCGTTATTTTTTAAGTCATCAAAAAAACATACAGTGGCTATCCAATGTACATCTCAGAGAGGATTCAGGATTTTTTTTCTTTTTTTCTAATTTTTACGATTGATTTCCTAACTCACAGAATTAGGTTTCTTGACATTGTTGGCCAGAGGCTGCAGAAGACTGCTGAGCTGGATTCAAAGTGCTAACAAAGACACTGACCTTTTGAACTGAGGTGACCTGGAGTTCAGTCACTGGTCTGAACTGGCCAGAACCGGTTTGAATTCGTTCCGCTTCTTAGAGAGACAAAGGGACGGTGTGCTACCTGAGCCCTTGGAACAGAGCCAATCAGGGGATGACATCGGTCACTCCAGCAACTCTGAGCCAACCGGAGAAGAAAGCATCGTTCGAAAAGACAGACTTGGGGAATAAAAACTGAGGAGTTGCTGGCTTGGAGTGTGTGTGTCTTTGTTTGTTTGTGAGCAAGAGAGAGAGAGTGTGTGTGTGTGTTTTTGTTGGTGTGTCTTTGTTTGTGAAGGAGGCTCTGGGAGACTCTGGAAACTAACCCTCGTGGAAGTGGGAACCTTGCGTCCGGGACATAAAGACTGCGTCGAGGACGTGGAGACGACGTCGGGAGTAAGAGGGAGAATTGCCTGGCCAGCAGCGTCTCTCTTTTCCGGGTAATATAATATCCTTTCTATTCTGGGACCACTCTGGGAGTGTCGTCAGAAAACCTAGTGGGTGTGCGTTTAAATCCTAGTTTGAGTATAAACCTGTATAACCTGCTGTAAACTACATGCCTATATCTAACTAGACGTATAAGCGGTATGTACATAATCTAATAACGTTAATAAAGCGAATTGAGAATTAAGAGAGAATTGACTCTTCCTCTGTGTACTAAGCTAAAACCGTTAACCGGTGACTTCCGGTCAACAACATGTAATGTGGCAGGGAGCAACCAACTGACACTGAAGTGAGGGGTATGTCTGAGTGAGGGTAATTTTCATGACATTACAGTATCTACATGAACAGTTTGTCAATAGTAAGCCGTACACTTTTTCCTGACTAGTTGAGGCTCCAATGTCCCCTCCTCTCCCTTCATTCCAAAGATCTGCTTGTCGGTTTTAACTCAACGTGCATGTCTTGGGATCTGGGTATTATATAAACAGGACTATCATTACTACAATCAGTACTGCAATTCCGCAACACCCTTTCAAACTTAACAGCTCAATGTGATATCCTGAGGAAGTCTGCACTTTGCACGCCATTTTTATCAAAACACAAATTCATGGGCCCTCCAGCTCTGACCCCGACAGAGTTTGTGGGATCAGTGGTGGACACTACATTTACATGGGGGCTAATGAGCGTCCACAACACTATGGGAACATCTCCCGTGCCTGTCACCGGAGACCCCATGGTGCCCCCCACCCGAGGTGGGATGGGCAGTGGTTTTACCCCTTACAAAGCCAACTGAGTATCCCAGAATCATCAGGGTTCAAGTGCAATGGGTCCTTGCCATTTTGGATTTTGGTGGATTCCCACCAGAGTTATGCTGGGAGTTTGCAGGAAACCCAATGGAAATTTGGTGCCAGCTAAATTCTTCAGCAGCAATTTCTAATATTTTAAAGGCATCCTAAAACAACAATAACATAATACTACAGTTGAGACCTAGAGATAGTCAACATGTAGTCCTGTACTTGAAACTGGAAAGCCTATCCTCACGTTGCCTGTATAGAATATACGTGGGTGTGGGCATGTATACGAGGTGTTTCTCCACAATTATTAATCTAACAGAGTTTAAACAATGCTCATTTGGATTTAGTAATTACAGAGATAAATGAGTAGTAACAATTAATTTATTTGATCATGTCCCCTTTTGCATAAACAAGGACTCTGTGGCATGAGCACAAGCCGTCCTGTGTCTTAACAGAGAATGAAAAGCTGGAAATTTCCCAATGACTTGGTGGGTAATTGCACTAAGTAGTGTGATACTTAGCCATATGGACTAGGAAGGTCCCAGGTTTGATACCTGCTCAGTGTTAAGTTAACTGATCTTATCTAGGACAGCAATGGGGACTACAATTGATCTCAATATGCCCGGGTGGAAATCACTCAACTTCCATGTCTATCTTGTGATGTGTAACTGTAGGGTGGGGATAGGATCCAACTGGGTTCTGATGCCCACAGGTCAAAAATCCTGCTAACACTCACTGTCTGGCCTCAGACATCAAGAATGACTTTTCAGGTATGGTACAGAAGGGCTAACAGCACCCATGGAACTTTATACCAGCATGATTCTGCACATTAAGAAGATGGGGGGAGAAAACTGGTAAATTAAAATTTCTTTTTTTAGAGAAAAAAGATCATCACACTATCTATCCTTATGGAAAAATCATTCTTTTTGGAGTCAATTTTCAGTATCATGAGACTGGCCTGTTCTGGTCTTTGCTCCCCTCCTGAGCAACCTCAGTGACAAAAGTTACAGTTTCATTCATTTTAATTGGAGCTGATCATTTGGATCAGTCTGGTGGTTGGTCTAAAATTGCCAAACAGGAGAAGAATCACCATAGGATGGGTACTGCCAGACCTGTGCTTTTTGAGAGTCATGCAGCTCGGGATCAACTACATGCTAATGTAAAGCACTGGCTCTAATTAAAATCATTAGAGCTGCTTCAACATATATGCATGCTGTTCCCTTACCCTACGAAGAAACAGCAGAAACATAAAATGTAGGTTTCATGAGGTCAAAATAGAATAAAGATCGATAGGGTAAATTCACCGATTCTGAGGAGCGGTGCTTGAATGAAGTAAAAGTCAGAGATAGGACTACAGCAGTGCAGCACCAATTCTCCCATGCATGTATCCCCACTTGGAGCATGAACACGGGATCAGTGAATTTACCCTAATAGTTCCTAAAAGGTAAGATTTTTTTTGTTTCATTAAGGAGGGATGGAGAACTACTTTATTCAGAAAGTATTCATCTAGCCTTTCTCCTTTGAAGCTTTATTTTGAAACCTAAGGAAATGAACATTGCAGCTTTATTTAAAAGGATGTTGTGCCACATCATTGAGTATCAAGAGGCTAAGTTAAACATAAGAATAGACTGTTCTGAAAACTCTGCTGAAAATTCCACCATATTGGCTGTTGCAAAGTTCTTGCTTTGCAGCAGTCTTGCTTCTACTATAGCATAAGGTTTTGCAAGGATTGTCTAGTGCCCTTTTAATGGTTCACTGGAAAAGGTTTATGAGCTCCTCAATTACTCAAGTAATCAAGGCAGTGGATAACTGACCCATAAGACCAGCAATATCCCTAGTCTGTGTTAGCTGATCTCAACTGGGAAAACTGTCGAGGTGCTGCAATTGACCTCATCACTCCTGGGATGGGGAGCCAAAAATTGGCCCTGGACTCCACTTCTGAAAGTACATGTGTGTTAACACTGGATGAATACAGGATATCGATCAGCTGTGATATCCCAAGAGTGGAATAGACTGTGGACATTCACCACATAAAGAATGGACACTGGGCTAAATTATCAGAAGGCAACCATTGCCATGGAACTGTATCTCAGCAAGGAATAAACATCTTCAGAAGAGAAGGGAAAAAGCTGGTGTAAAAAGGGAGGGAAAAAAAGGGCTGCGTGCTGATTGTGACATGAGTTACAGGAACACACTTAGTTCTTTTAGATATGAAATTGTAACATTGACGTAGAACTGCAAATTAAAAAACAAATATTGTGTTGGCTGAACAACCCCACCCTCTCACCAATCTGCATCAAGGTTGTTTCATTGGTAAACTTGTTGTTGACTAGTTTTGGTTCCAATGTCTAATTCGCTGGAATGTATTATAAGATGGTAGACTACAATATTTAATTGGCTGATCAAAGAATTTGACAACAAAGTTTGAAAATGAGCTGATGAACTAGTCCCTCAGTTTTGTCAACAGAAATGACTGCTTTGTTTATTTGGGGATATATATAAATAATAGAAACCAGTTACAGACTCCCACAGTGACTCAGTGAGTAAAAACACCTTGAATTGTGGTATTGAACTATACAAATCAGGAAGGTGTCAAATTCAATCTCTAGCCTGTGAAGAATTAGCAGATCTCAGCTCAGGCAGCAGGGATGAGGCCATAAAGGTAGCTTAATTGTACCCAGGCTGGTCAAGCTGACACATATAAGGAGTACTTTTCAAACTTTGCACTCTTAGCAGGGAGCCTCGCCTGCTTGCAGTGGAAATTTGGACATTCAATGCACATGAATTTCAATCCATTATTTGAAAAATTATCCCTATAAAGCCAACAAGTTAATTTTCTGTGTATATAGTCAGTTGGTATTTCTATGCTGTTATCTGCTTTTAGAGGATGAAAGAAGAACATTTGCTTTGAGCTGTCTTATACTTGTACTAATCCAGAATTTGCAGGACAATTATGTGTGAAATAATTATTGCTGCAAAACCTAAACAACATTATATTAACTCATCATAGAGTTGGTACACATGTATATAAGGTAGTAAATGTTCATGTCTATAGTCCATCCATTCCATGAGTCCATCCACTCATTTTTCTTTTTTTTTCTCAAGGGATAAACGTGAAATCTGTAAACAGGCAGATGGCTTTCACTTAGCTGACACTGTTTCTTGGTGTACCCATCAATATCCTATCCAAATAAAGAGGTTAGATAGTGAAGGTAATTTTAAAAAGTCATAAATAAACTATATTTTGATGGTCTTAATGCAGAGGAAAAGGCTAAATGATAATCTTATTCTTTTATAATGTAATAGAGAATTAAAAAATAATGTGACTTTAACTAAAGATTGGAATTAATGGATTATAGATATGAACATTTCCTAATGCCATTGCTTGTATGAATAAAGAAACAACAGTTTTCCCTTGTTTCTGACTCATTACAGACTTTTTGATTTCTCTGATAGGGAAAACAAGAGATTAAACTAACATATTTTAGACAAGGATCACTGAGCTTCAAACACACACACACACCCTCCTATAATCATACACGCATTAATTAGTTCTCAAATGTAGTGATGGCAAAACTCCAAATTACTGGTGCATCTTCTGCAGGCCATTTACGTCAATCACTTGATATGGATCTCTTTGTTGTATATTGTAAGCTTCAGGAATTCTTTTCTCATTTCTCACAAATTCCTTGACACGCGAACCCTAAATTTGTAAGATTCCACTCCTAGCGTTGAGTCCCACTTAATGGGAATACAGGTTGGAGAATCGGACACAGAGATAAGCATGCCCAATTAATGGCACTCCTGATTTTCTAGTCATTGATTCTCCAATCTGCGTTCTGTAAGTCTTGCCATTTTAGGGCTATGATGTCAATAAGTCAACATGAAAAATTTACTGGGATGCCAGCACAGGCTGAAGATATTTTTAAAAGACAGTAACGACAGAGTGCTACAATTTGCCTCGGAAGTGTGTGAGAGTAGATGTTATGATGTGGAGATGCCGGTGATGGACTGGGGTGGACAAATGTAAGGAATCTTACAGCACCAGGTTATAGTCCAACAATTTTATTTTAAAATCACAAGCTTTCGGAGATTATCTCCTTCGTCAGATGTTGGATGAAGTCTGGATTGGGCTCAGCTTTGGTGCTCTCAACAATTGAGTAGCTGATCACATTTTCTGTCCAAATTCACACCTGAAGAAAGCCTATTCATGCAAAGCACTGGAGGGCCACTGTCACCTGTAGACAAGCAATCCAGTTTGTGTTGCTGCCTACAGGAAAGGAGAAGTTATGGAGAAAATTGGAGGGGGAAAAAAGGAAAAGGAAAAGAAAAAGCAGACTTCAATAAAAGCTCTCCTAATTGGACTTGATCTCATGATTCTAAATTCAACAGCCATGCAGAAATGTTTATGTTAACATATGAATAGAGTATGTTGAGTGATTAGAGTCTTTAAATAGTCTCTCACAATTTTCCAAACTGTTTCATACTCTTGTGTAAGAGGAGCATTCCAGTTCCTGACTGAGTACTACTTTCATGCATAATTAGGCAGCCAATGAGCATCCAAAAGGAATCCACAAGAAGCCAGGGCTTATTTGTATAGTAGAGTCATAGAGTCATAGAAGTTTACAACATGGAAACAGGCCCTTCGGCCCAACATGTCCATGTCGCCCAGTTTATACCACTAAGCTAGTCCCAATTTCCTGCACTTGGCCCATATCCCTCGATACCCATCTTACCCATGTAACTGTCCAAATGCTTTTTAAAAGACAAAATTGTACCCGCCTCTACTACTGCCTCTGGCAGCTCGTTCCAGACACTCACCACCCTTTGAGTGAAAAAATTGCCCCTCTGGACCCTTTTGTATCTCTCCCCTCTCACCTTAAATCTATGTCCCCTCGTTATAGACTCCCCTACCTTTGGGAAAAGATTTTGACTATCTACCTTTTCTATGCCCCTCATTATTTTATAGACTTCTATAAGATCACCCCTTAACCTCCTACTCTCCAGGCAAAAAAGTCCCAGTCTATCTAACCTCTCCCTATAAATCAAACCATCAAGTCCCGGTAGCATCCTAGTAAATCTTTTCTGCACTCTTTCTAGTTTAATAATATCCTTTCTATAATAGGGTGACCAGAACTGTACACAGTATTCCAAGTGTGGCCTTACTAATGTCTTGTACAACTTCAACAAGACATCCCAACTCCTGTATTCAATGTTCTGACCAATGAAACCAAGCATGCTGAATGCCTTCTTCACCACCCTATCCACCTGTGACTCCACTTTCAAGGAGTTATGAACCTGTACTCCTAGATCTCTTTGTTCTATAACGCTCCCCAACGCCCTACCATTAACGGAGTAGGTCCTGGTCCGATTCGATCTACCAAAATGCATCACCTCACATTTATCTAAATTAAACTCCATCTGCCATTCATCGGCCCACTGGCCCAATTTATCAAGATCCCGTTGCAATCCTAGATAACCTTCTTCACTGTCCACAATGCCACCAATCTTGGTGTCATCTGCAAACTTACTAACCATTCCTCCTAAATTCTCATCCAAATCATTAATATAAATAACAAATAACAGTGGACCCAGCACCGATCCCCGAGGCACACTGCTGGTCACAGGCCTCCAGTCTGAAAAACAACCCTCTACAACCACCCTCTGTCTTCTGTCGTCAAGCCAATTTTGTATCCAATTGGCTACCTCACCTTGGATCCCGTGAGATTTAACCTTATGTAACAACCTACCATGCGGTACCTTGTCAAAGGCTTTGCTAAAGTCCATGTAGACCACGTCTACTACACAGCCCTCATCTATCTTCTTGGTTACCCCTTCAAAAAACTCAATCAAATTCATGAGACATGATTTTCCTCTCACAAAACCATGCTGACTGTTCCTAATCAGTCCCTGCCTCTCCAAATGCCCGTAGATCCTGTCTCTCAGAATACCCTCTAACAACTTACCCTCTACAGATGTCAGGCTCACCGGTCTGTAGTTCCCAGGCTTTTCCCTGCCGCCCTTCTTAAACAAATGTCTGACAGTGTCTCTTATCTCAATTGAATCCTCTACATCCTAAATTAACTACAGTCAGTAATCAGTGTATTGGATGACTATTTCAAAACACCAGTTCAGCTGCATGTATACAATAAATAATATGGTCAAAAGGTTCAGATGACATCATTTGTAAATTACATAAAATTTACAGCACAGAATCAGGCCATTTGGCCCAACTGGTCTATGCCGGTGTTTATACTCCACACAAGCCTCCTCCCACTCTACTTCATCTAACCCCTATCAGCTGAAAAGATTGACAGGCTTAACAAGTCCGAGTATGAGTTATAGACTATAACACAGTTTTTAAAAAAGCAAAATACTGGAAATCTGAAACAAAAACAGAAAACTCTGGAAACAGTCAGCAAGTCAGGCAGCATCTGTTGAGAGAACACGAGTTGACATTTTGGGTATTGGACCCTTCCTCAGAACTGGTCTAATTGTCTGCCCGGTCTCTGGATCATGTGAATGGCTGCTGAGGACCATCAGCCATGTGGGAGTCACCTGTATTATTCATGTTCCTTCATTTTTCAAAACCTGCTTGGACCAAAAGATTCCAGTGAAGATATGAGGTACTTTATATTAAAAGATTTTATACACAAAGTTCTGGTATGAACACACCAAAATTACTGACGAAATCAAAACAAAATTAATTTGGTTATTTACTGGCAGTACAAAACCCATAAAATACATTGTTGGAGGATTTGAGAGATGTTACTACGTATGTTATTACAGTCGCCTTGCAAATAACAATGAAATTTATGATTCCAGATTCTTTTTTCCTCTCACAATTTTCTCCTCCTCTCCTACAGTTCCATCAATACCAGTTGCCTTCCAGCACCTTGTTCAAGTGACCACTATTCATCTTTGAGCCTTGACAGTCATTGTCAGTAATCTATTCAACCACGAAGGAATCCTCACAAAACCTGATCCTGTCTTCACCCAAAATCGACATATGCACAGTAGGAGTCACTGGATAGCAGCAGGAATCTTCAATAATTTTACCCTCATTAACCCAGTGTGAAACTTCATCCGTTTTTTAATGATGCCACAAAAGGGAACCCAAAAGTTTTGATGTCATTAATACTTTTTGATAATTTGTATATTTATTGCATACAGGGCAACAATAATCCAAGACTCCTTTTCTCCATGACTATCTAACTAATTACTTCCTCAAAACTTCTTTCCCTTGCCCCTCCACTCACCCCCAATATCAAGTGCAAAGGGCTGATGGATTTCTCTCCCATCTTCCCCCATGCTCTCCAAGTTCACCTACTCCATGAGACTCACCTCCTGCTCCTTTGGACCCTTCTCTACTCAACTCCTGATCACTCAACTTCCCCTCCAGCCCCATACTGCCATTGTTAAGGACTCTCTTTCCTTAAGCACCGTCCCTCACTCTTTCAAAGCCAACACCATCACCCCCTCTCAAAAAAAATCGCCCCCTACCCATCCATCTTCTTCATCTATCATTTTATCTCCAATCTCGTTTTGCTCTCTAAGGTCTTTGAACAAGTTATCACTTCACAACCCATGCCCATCTCTTTCAAAACTCCCTGTTCAAACCCCTCCAGTCTGGTTTGTATATCTATTGCGCCTCGCAGCACCAAGATGACTCTGGCCAAAGTCACGAATGATTGTGACCCTAGTGCATTATCCCTCCGTGTCCTCCTTGACCTCTTTGTAGTGTTTGATGTGGTCAACTACATTCTGCTTCTTCATTGCCTCTCTTACACTGTGCAGCTCTATGGGCCAGCCCTTAAGTTGTTCCACTCCTGCCTATCCAAATGCACCCAGCACATTTGCACCAATGGCTTCTTTTCCCTTCTCCACACCATCATCCCCAGATTTCCCCAAGGATGTATCTTTGGCATCCTACCCTGCAAACTACACATTGCAATCTTTAAGCTTCCTCTCCCCAGCTCTAGCTACATTTCTGGTGCTAACCTACAAATGACCAGATTTGTTAAATTCAATTTCACAACTTGCCTTGGTGAGATTTGATCCCACAGCCTGTGCGTTGCTAGTACAGTACCATAACCATTAGGCTACTGTACCCTACCACTGTTTTATCAGACTGACCGTCCAACATCAAGTCCTTCAGTTGAACATTGAGAATATAAAAGCTATCGTTTTCAGCTCCCAACATCAACTTCACTCCCTGGCCACTAATTCCATCCCCCTCCCTGGCCACTCACTCAGGCTAGACCAGATCATACAAAACCTTAGCATCCCATTTAACCCAGAGATGAACTTTGAACGCCATATCCTATCCATCACCAAGACTATTTATTTCCAACTCTGGACCTATCTCATTTCCTCTTCTACTGAAACTATCCACATTTTTGTCACTACTAACAATTACTCCAATGCCCTCCTTGCCTGCCTCTCTTCTTCCACCCTCTATAAATTCCAGCTTGTCCAAGATTCAGTCATTTATTCTGTCCCATACCATGTCCTCCTCGCCCATCCTCACTGACCTACACTAAATGTCTTTCCACCACTGCATTGAATTTAAAATCCTCATCCTCATCTTCAAATCCCTCCATGGTCTTGCCCTGGCTATCTCTGCAATCATCTCTGGTTTTGTCGGTTTTGTGTATGCCCTCTCCCTTCGTCCCACCATTGGTGACACAGCCTTCAACTGCTTCGGCCCTACCCTCTGCAACGCCTTCCCAAAACGCTTGATTCTCTCAATTTCCCTCTTCACCTTTAAAAACCTTCTCAAAACTGATCTTTTGAAGCATTCTTATGCCCCTCCTAATCTCTCCCTTCATGGCTCAGTTCTCTATGTGTTTCCAATTGTGAAGTGCCTTGAAATTTTTTTATATTAAAGGCACTATATAAATGCAACCTACCATTGCTGGATTAATATTTGGATAGTGGAAGGAGAATGGCAGATGTATATACTGACAATGTTCTGGAGGCAAAAAATATAATCTTGCTGATTGGATACAGGACAAAAATGACAGCTCTGGGAATTTGGTAAATATAATAACAATTAACATGTCCTTTACAACCATAAATAATAAAAAAATGTTATATATTTAAAACTGCAAGGGACATGTTAATTATTATGATTAACCAGGCTGCTCAGTAGCCTCAGACCAGAAGGTGGTGTCATTGTCACACTTCAGTCTGTAGAGCTGAGCAATAATACTTACATGTTATTTTCAAATTTCTGTTGTGTTTTGATGAGTTTTGATGTCATTAATATTTTTTGATAATTTGTATACTTATTGCATACTTCTGAATATCTCACTTTTCCAACGATACCAGTCCATGCTTTAGCTGATCTTCGTGGTTTGAAAAAAGCTTGCTTGTGTTGCAAACGATGACTCTTTCTATTTTTAAAATTTCATTACTGCAGTTTAACTTTACTAAAGCATAGTCTTCCGTGTCAACTTTTCAGTTAACATTTTGTATCTGATGAATTATATCATTTACAAAGGTGGCTAATATGCATGCAAAGATATGCAAATGATAATAATGGCAGTGACAACTGGAGTGGGAGACTTAAGTATCTAACTGAGGCATGATGAAATTGAAGGAAGCTGAAATTGGGGTGCATAAATTCACATAAACTAAATAGAAGTTAATGCCACAAAACAGTCAAAAGCATTTTAATACCCATAGGTTCCTATGGCCATATTTTTTGTGCTAGAACTGGAGGGCAATCCTGGGGTGGATAAGGAAAAGGTTGCATTCGCATCAGCAGAAGGTTGTTATTAATGATAATGGTTCTGCACGGAGATCAGTTACTAGTGGGGTCCGCAGGGATCGGTGTTAGGTCCGATGCGCTTCACAATTTTTACTGATGATCTGGATGAAGGCACCGGGGAGACTGTCTGCAAGTTTGCAGGTGATAAAAAGATTTGTACAAGTGTTAGAACCTTGAATGAGAAAAAACATCTACAATCAGATCTAGATGTGATGGGGAAACGGGACTGTGTCTGCCAGATGTCATTTAATATAAATAAATGTAGCATTATGCACATGGGTAGGACTAATACAACCATGTGTGTACCATGTAGAGTTCTAAACTAAGGTCTGTTGAGTGGAACAGAGACCTAGATGTTATATACATGAATCTGTAAAGGTTCACAACCAATGCCACGAGCCTATAGCAAATACAGTATTGGATTTATTGCTAGGATGATCCAATTTAAAACAAAAATCATTGTACTGTCCTTGTATAAGACCTTGGTTGGGACTCATCAAGAATTCTGTGTCCACTTTTAGACCCCACACATAGACCAACACCTAGCCCTTTGCTACCATGATAGGCTTAGCGAGCTGGGTCTTTTTTACTCTAGAAAAGCATTGACCTCAAGGAGATCTGAATGAAGGGTCTAGATATGCACACGGATAGACTATTTGAATTAGATATGTTAGGGAGAACCAGAGGACATGTGTATAAGTTACATAAGCGTAGAACTAAGTTAAATGTCAGGAGGTTTCTCTTTTTGCAGAACATCATTGACCTTTAGAACAAGTTACCAGTTTGTGCAGAGTGCGGATTTGCTGCAAGCATTCAAAGGGGAGTTCGACAAATATCACAGCGCACAAAAAGGTATGTAGGTGGAGTATTGGGTGATGTATCTGATGGCTACTGTGGTCTCCGGGAACTCATGTTTCATCACCTTTGGGGGTGAAGAGGAATTTCCCAGATTTGTTTTCCCTGAATTGGCCTAGGGTTTTAAAAAATCTTTTTTTGCTTCTCCCAGGAAATTACATGGCTGTTGGTGGGTGGGGGGCATTGGAGATCATGATGCTCAGTTGGACTATGACTGTACGATACAGTACGAAGCAATAGCTGGTCTTGTTCAGTCAGTCATTTTTATATGTTTGTAGTAATCCAGGATGGGAGGATTGGAGGTGTGGAATAGGACATATAGCTGGATAAGATGGCTCAGATGGGGCGTGACAAGATGTCAGAGAAATATGAAAATGAGGACCTTTAAGTCAATGTGCTGGGGTTCAGGCAGCCAGTGGAGATAGGTAAAGACAGGGGTGATGGGTGTGTAGAGATTTATGCAATTGAGAACTTGGGCAATAGCATTCTGGATTGACTGGAGTTTGTGAAAATTGAAAAGGGTGGGGGTGCGATGAGAAGACTGTTATGAAATTAATTCTCAAGGTGATTAGTTATGGATTTTGGCAGTGGAAGGAAAGGGGTTCGGATGAAAGCTGGTGATATTCCTGAAGTGGAAAAATGCAGTTTTGGTGAAATGAACCTAATTCTGTCATTCATACACGGCACTTCCCAGTACAGTCACTGGAAAGCCATCAAAAGCAGCAAAGCCAACTGATTTCCCCAGTCCAAGGCACTGAGGTAAATTGTAGTACCCTACCTGCTACCCTAGAAGAGATCAGCTAACTCAGCACAGACCACAATCATACAATGCTATAGTACAACAACAGACCTTCAGCCTACCAAATCTGCACTGGTGTTTCTCTCCACATGAACCACCTAGCCTAATCCCACGCTCCTACTTGCTCTCCATTTTCCTTTTCTTCAAGCACCTGCCTAATTCCCTTTGAAAATAACTTATGAGCTCTGCTTCAACAACGGCTCGTTGTGGAGAATTCCACATTCTAACCACCCTGTGTGTAAAGAAATATTTTCTAATCTTCCCTTTATATCTTTATTCCAGACAACCCGCTCAAAATCGTACTTGGAATCGAACTTTGTAGTCTGAGTGTTGTTTTGACTATGCCTGGGGGCAGTGAGGCCAACTGTAATACTTCAATGATGTCCAGCTCAGATTAGTTCATTCAGCACAGACCAGGGATGAAATTTTGGATCCTCCTGGTCTGCATCACAAAGTACCCACACCACATGGCACATTTACCCACTGAGCTATCACGAAGAACCTGCTGCCCACTTTCTAACTAACAGAATGCCTAACAGCTGACCTTATAGGTCCTTGTATAGAATGGAACGAATGTAATGCTCTAAACAGAAAAAATTATGTTCTCCTGGTCAAATCATACTTCATTTTGCCAAGGAAATATTGTTTTTGCTAACTCTTTCTTTATTAATTTTGATAGCCTAAATTTTTGTTGGTTTGCAGAAAAACATTTTTTTTACCATTTCAGAAAACCCTTAATATTCGTAGGTTATTTCAAAATAACAGAAAACCACAGGGTAGGCGTTTCTTTCCTGTTTCTCAAAGTCTAACGGCAGCGCCTATACTTCCTGCATTGACACTTATCTTGATAATGCAGCCCTGAGTATACATGTTCATATGCCTAACTGCTCACATAGCTGTTCAGTTCCTGTTTTTAATAGTAACTGAAAAATAATCATTAGCTTGTTGGTGCAGTCTTTGTAATAATGTGAAATCTAGCAAGGAATCACTGAATAGCAATCAGAATTAGGAACCCAGACTGATTATTCCCTCCCTTGCTCAGAGGCACTGAGTCCAAATGTACTGCTCTCACCATCCCACCTGGCCCTGTCATTTCACAGAGGTCCTACTGGTCTCCTACTGTAACTCCGGCGGAAGACTGCTGCAGCTCTCAGGGAAACGGCAGAGACCTGATCTCCACCGTTTCCCTGGGAGCTCCGCCAGTCTCTGCTGGCGTTATGGCAGAAAATCGGATTAATACTTGCAGAATTTCAGCACCCTGGTCATTTGTGGACTAGCACCAGAAAAACTGACCACGAGAGCTAGATTGTCATAAAAACCCAAGTGGTTCGCTAATGAACCTGCTATTCCTACCTGGTCTAGCCTACACATGGGTCAAGTCCCACACTACAGCTAATGTCCCCTGAGCATAAGAAATAGGAGCAGGAGTAGGCCATATGGTCCGTCGAGCTGCTCCGCCATTCAATAAGATCATGGCAGATCTTCTAACTCAACTCCACGTCCCCACCCTATCCCCATATCCCTTGATTCCCTTAGTGTCCAAAAATGGTCTAGCAAGCAACTCATAGTAAAAAAATAACTAAGGCTCATCATGATCTTGTCAGGACAACTAGGAATGGGCAACAATTATGGTCTTGCCAGTGTTGCCTACATCCTGAGAACAAATTTTTAAAAACTCCACTCCTGATATCTTTGCTGTTTTAGCAGGATATTGGATCAATCACAAGGTAGTGAAGCGATATCCTGCTCAATAACATTCACAAATATTTAAATTAATGAAACTTTTCAGTGTGTTACCTGAGGTTTTAAGTACATTGATGTTCTCAAATGAGGACCTGGGGTGGTGAGTTTGATTAATAGGCAGAATATTTTAGATAAAATCAAAAGTAATTTAGGTAGTTAATCTTCCTCTATTTAAACTTTGGAGCAGGTTAGAGGATATTAAAATAAGGCCTTTTATGAGATCTACTATGAGGCTAAGAAGCTAATTAAAGAGCTACCACATGCCCCCATTACCTCACAGTTACCTTCAACTATAACATCAGAGTCAACCCTTTACTATAAACAGCCCAGCACCAACATCATCAGAGGCATCCAAAACCCTCCCTGGGACACTGGGACATAGTTTCCCCGATTGCCTCTGATTGCAAAGCGCCAGTGGTAGTAAATGGCTGCTGCTGATTGCACTTGCATCTAAGCCACAATGTTGATTATACTTGTATACATATAAATGCACTTTTAACACTGCTGACCTATACATACCTTCTCCCAATATTAGGGAAGGTCAGAATGACAAAACAACAAATGCGATTCTATATGTATTTTGCATATGGCAGTTTTTTGTTGTTGTTGCCAAGTTAGGGTGTCTGGAGAGTTCAGAGGCTGGGCAGGGGGGGTAGAAAACTATTTAATGGGCTTGCTCAGTAGATTTTGGCCGACAGACTACAGCCTGGCATGTAAATACAATTGCAACCTCTAACTCACTCTTTTACTTACTTTCTAAGCTCAGTCTAAGCCTTAGAGATGGTATAGAAAAGATTTACTAGAATGATTCCAGGGATGAGGACTTTAGTTACATGGATAGACTGGAGAAGCTGGGGTTGTTCTCCTTGGAACAGAGAAGGTTGAGAGGGAGATTTGATAGGGGTATTTAAAATCATGAAGGGTCTAGACAGGATAGAGAGAAACTGTTCCCATTGGCGGAAGGGTCAAGAGCCAAAGGACATAGATTTAAGGTGATTGGCAAAAGAACCAAAGGTGACATGAGGAAAAAATTTTTACGCAGCAGGTGGTTAGGATCTGGAATGCACTGCCTGGGGTGGGGGTGATGGTGGTGAAGGCAGATTTAATCGTGGCTTTAAAAGGGAACTGGATAAGTACTTGAAGGGGAAAGGTTTGCAGGGCTATGGGGATAGGGCGGGGGAGTAGGACTAGCTGGATTGCTCTTGCTTTGAGACGGCACGGACTCGATGGGCCAAATGGCCTCCTTTCGTGCTGTATCCTTTCTATCATTCTATGATTCTTGTTTCTCTCTCCTACACAGGCTAAAAATTTGTCATGTGTCACTCTAAATAGTTTGTTAAGAAGTGGTGATGTTCCTGTATATAACATAGCAATTCTTTGACATAGTTATTTTATTTAAGTCTGAATGCATACCGGGGCCTACTAAAGTAATTTTGCATCAGCTCTTAGTCCACCATACTCACTGCTTCCTGTTTGTTTTACACTGTCCCCCTGAAGGCACTAACTCCTGCTGGTATGATTCCAGTACCTCACCCACATGGACATTCTCACCTGATTGAGTCCCTCTCCTTTGCCCGGGGTCATTTAGGCAAATTGTGCAGCACCTCTGCTGCAACCCCAGCTAAGCTCAGCTTGATTAAACCTGGGACCTTCCTAGCCTGTTTGACTTAGTAATACCCAGGAATGTATTTACTCACTGGACCGTTTAGGAGGCTCAGTTTCTGTGGCTTAAACTGTTCTTATTTTTCACAACTGTGCCAGCCAAGAAAGAGTTTGGGCTATTATCCCTATAACAGATGAATAGTTAAAAATAATCAATGTTCACTTGTTAACATAGCAACTGAATCCATATCTTTATTGCTTAGCCTACTTCGGCTGTTCTCTGGCTGAATCCAAATCCCTATCATGTCTTTCACAAAAACAACAGAAAATACTGGAAACACTCAGTTGATCAGGAAGCATCAGTGGAGAGCATAGGCAAATTGGTATTTTGGGTATAGACCCTTCATCGTCTCTGTCCTGCACAGAAGAAGCAAAACTTCAAATGCTACAAATCTGAAATAAAAGCAGAAAAGCTGGTAATACCCAGCATGCCTCTCAGCATCTGTAAAGAGAAAAGAGCAATCTAACGCACTGGATGTAGACTCTTCATCAAAAAGAAAGAAATTGCATTTAAACAGCGCATTTCACGATCTCAGGACATCCCAAAGTGCTTTACAGCCAATGAAGTACTTTTGAAGTGCAGTCACTGTTGTAATGTAGGAAACGCGGCAGCCAATTTGCGCACAGTAAGCTCCCACAAACAGCAATAAAATAAATGCCCAATCATCTGTTTTAGGTGTTGGTTGAGGGACAAATATTGGCTAGGAAACCAGGAGAATGCCCCGCTCCTCTGCAAATAGTGCCATATGATCTTTTACGTCCACCTGAGGGGGCAGATTAACGTCTCATCTGAAAGACGGCACCTCCGACAGTGCAGCACTCCCTCAGTACTGCATTAGAGTGTTAGCCAAGATTTTATGCTCAAGGGGGTAATTTTAACTCCGGGTGGGTTTAGGACGGGCGGATTGGGGGTAGGTGGAAAGGTAAAAATTGTAAAAATGTAAAACTCGACCCTAACCCGCCCACTTCCTGTCTCAACGGTAGCAGGTTGCAGGGCCGGCATTGGGGGGGTCGGTCAGTAAAATCTTTTAAGGAGGCTGCATGCCTCCATTTTAATAGCTTTTTTATTTTTAACTCCTGGGGGCTGGAATTCCCGGGCCTCAAGATTCTCGCCACGTAAGAAGAAGTGAGAAGGCCCGGATCAACAGTTAAATGCCTTTATTGCACTGCAAGCGGACACACGTGATCACAACCCCCCCCCCCCACCATATCCAACCCCCCGAATGTCTCTGACCTCCGATCTATCCAAGGCACCCCCCCCTACCTGTGTCTCCGCCCCCTGATGTCTCCAACCCTCCTCCCAGGAGAATCCCCATGGAATTTGGGGGCCCATGTCTTTTTCCCGTCATTCTAAGCTATTTCTTAGCTTTTGTTCATTTAATGTTTTTAAATGAACAAAAGCTAAGAAATAGCTTAATTTAATGACAGGGATGATCTTTGCATAGCAGCCCCTAGATTTCACCATTATCCAAATTTTCAAAGAAACCTGTTTGTTGGTCGCTTAACTCATTACTTTTTGAGACAGGATTCAGCATATCAGAACTCAAGAATCAATTTGCGGTTCATCTCCCCTTTACCTACTGTTTTGTTCAGTTCCCTTCCAGTTTAAAGTTCTGACTAAAGGACTATACCTAAAACATCAACCTGTTTTCTCTTTGCAGGCCGGCTGTATATATTCAACATTTTCTGTTTTTGCTCCAGCAAATCATCACGCTGTGACCAAATGGCATCTAGTTAACAGTGGTTTACCTATTGCAACCGTTAAAAATCATGTTGGCCAGGTCAGCAGGAGAATTTCCTACTCTTTTTTGAATAGCGCTATGGAATCTTTTCCATCTATCTGAGCTGCCAAATGGGGACAAGATTTAGCATCTCATACAAAAGTTGATGCCCCCGGCAATGCAGCACTTCTTCAGTTCCTGCACTGAGATCATAAATTTTAGCTACGCCCATGCCACAGACATATGCAGCTTTACTTTTGCCAGGATTACAAAAACAGAGCTACTATATACTGTTACATACGCAACATTGTGAAAAGACTAAAAAGATGACAGCATACAGGATCAATTGGCTTTTTGGTGCATTTTGACTTGTGGTAGTACACAAAATGTTCAGGGAAGCACAGGAACTTCTTGATAAAATCCAAAAAAAGGAACTGGAAGTCTGCATTGACTTTTTCTGTTGCTGGCACATTTCACATGGCTGCAGAGGGTATTGCTTACATCAATATTTTTGGTATATTGTCTTGGGTAACTGCTGCTGTTGTCAAAAGATAAGTTAATTACATCTGTTTCCTGTTTACAGCCATTTTCAAATGTCATGAATGTCTAACATATGGTGCAGACCATGTGCTCACTTAAATTAAGTAATTTGGAAAACTGTACCGTTCAATGAATAGTTTGATGTGACCATTATTACTTTGCTATAGCGTTATTTCAAAACAATTAAAAATAGAAACATTGGGGGGAATTTTAACCCCCCCCCCCCCAAAACGGGCAGAAGAGAGGCGGGTTAAATTCTTAAAAATGCGAAACCCGACCCCAACCTACCGCAAACGTGCTTACTCCTGGTTTAACCGGGCCTGGTTGGGGGCGGCCAAGTAACCTGCTCTGGAGAGGCGAGTCAGTAATTTAAATATGTTAATGAGGCTGTGGCCTCAGAATTTTAGCAGCCATTTAGATTTAATGGCTACGAGCTGTGTTTCCCAGAGCTCAGGAAACCCGGCCACTAAAGGCAGGCGAGTGACTCACCTCCTGACTCACCAAAGCCTTTCCACCATCTACAAGGCACAAGTCAGGAGTGTGATGGAATACTCTCCACTTGCCTGGATGAGTGCAGCTCCAACAACACTCAAGAAGCTTGACACCATCCAAGATAAAGCAGCCCGCTTGATTGGCACCCCATCCACCACCCTAAACATTCACTCCCTTCACCACCGGCGCACTGTGGCTGCAGTGTGCACCATCCACAGGATGCACTGCAGCAACTCGCCAAGGCTTCTTCGACAGCACCTCCCAAACCCGCGACCTCTACCACCTAGAAGGACAAGGGCAGCAGGCGCATGGGAACAACACCACCTGCACGTTCCCCTCCAAGTCACATACCATCCCGACTTGGAAATATATCGCCGTTCCTTCATTGTCGCTGGGTCAAAATCCTGGAACTCCCTTCCTAACAGCACTGTGGGAGAACCGTCACCACACAGACTGCAGCGGTTCAAGAAGGCGGCTCACCACCACCTTCTCGAGGGCAATTAGGGATGGGCAATAAATGCCGGCCTTGCCAGCGACGCCCACATCCCGTGAACGAATAAAAAAAAAAAGGCAAGGACTGCCAGATCCAGCAGCTAAATGCTTTTCCAGCACTGCTTGGGCCAGGGGGAGTGCTTCCTCCCGGCCCCCCAAGCTAACCTGTCACGATTGGCACCCCCTCCCTGCGATCTCCAGACCAACCCCCTCCCTGCGATCTCCAGGCTGACCCCTGCCCCCCCACCACGATCTGATCTCCCGCGCGATCTCCATGGCCATCCCCCCACGATCTACCCCAACCCCCCCCCCCCCCCCCCCGCACAATCTCTCAATATGGCTGGCTGCCAGGCTGGAAACTGCGAAAAAAAATTCAATTGAGGTCCTGCCGCTAAAGTCAGCAGGATGTCTGCATTCCCTGTATTTCCAAGTTTCCCACCTGCTAAAAGTCAACCCAGCTCCCTTCCCACCTCCCCGTAAATACTGGGACCATTGTTTAAAATGCAAAAAATAAATTGAGATGGTATATGAATCACCCAAAGTAGTACGATCTCACCTTATGCAGTAGGGCCTCACCAAACCATTAAATTAAATTCCACCTCAAGGGCAGCCAAGAAAAGATCTGGCCGCGTTAAAAAGGCAGATGTGCAAATCCAGTCAGAGCTTTCGGCTGCTAAGGCCAAATCCAATTCAAATAAATTTTTGGAGATTTTGTTTGCAAGCAACACCATGGAAGATCAACAAATCTTTATGTCTAAATGTCTTTAATACTTAGTTATCATTTACATTCATTTACACTGAAAACCACCACTTTTCTAGCCCATGTATACACATTGCTCCCAAGTTGTATTTTTCAAATCAGCTAAAGAACTCACTTAGACTTTCTTCGTGGTGGCGTTGCGGAGGCGGGAAGAGGGGATAATTGGTCCTGTAAAGGCTTTCTTATGCACATCAAAATTAATAAGGTATCTGGGAAACCTGAGGCTGTGGGAGCCAGAAAGCAACTGTGGTTAAAGTATTAGTAGAGCGAAAGCAACTTATCAGTCAATTTAAAGAAAAGCAGCTGGAGGGTAGGGAATGAGAGGAATAAACGCATATTACAAATGACAAACTCCAGAAGTACTTCATCATCCATGGAACAGCAGAAACTGTTGGAACAAGTCAGACTAGCATGATTCACAATTGCTAATTTTGCTAGAGAATTCATTGAGGTCTTCCAGGTGTGTCGTGTCTACGAGAGAAGCAGCCAGAATTAGTAAGCAGTGAAGTCACATAACCCTTCTTCCAACACTGGCTGTTTCTTGGATGACATTTCAAAAATAAATTGGAATGTTTTGGGTCACATTATTTTTGTATATGAGTAAGCAACCATTTATAAAAATAATGCTTTACTAGACACAGGCTGTAATTAGTGGGGTACCGCAAGGATCAGTGCTTGGACCTCAGCTATTCACAATCTATATTAATGACTTAGACGAAGGGAACGAGTGTAATGTATCCAAGTTTGCAGATGGTACAAAGCTAGGTGGGAAAGTAAGCTGTGAGGAGGACACAAAAGAGTCTGCAAAGGGATATAGACAGGTGAAGTGAGTGGGCAAGGTGGCAGATGGAGCATAATGTGAAATGTGAGGTTATTCACTTTGGTAGGAAGAATAGAAAAACAGAATATTTTTTAAATGGTGAGAAACTATTAAGTGTTGGTGTTCAGAGAGACTTGGCTGTCCTCATACAAGAAACATAAAAAGTTAGTATGCCGGTACAGCAGGCAATTAGGAAAGCAAATGGCATGCTGGCCTTTATTGCAAGAGGGTTGCGGTATAAGAGTAAGGAAGTCTTACTACATTTGTACCAGGCTTTAGTGAGACCTCACCTGGAGTACTGCGTATGGTTTTGGTCTCCTTATCTAAGGAAGGATATACTTGCCTTAGATGCAGTGCAACGAAGGTTCACTAGATTAATTCTTGGGATGAGAGGTTTGTCCTGCAAAGAGAGGTTGAGTAGAATGGTCATATACTCTCTGGAGTTTAGAAGAATGAGAGGGATCTCATTGAAACATATAAGATTATGAGGGGGCTTGATAGGTTAGATGCTGAGAGATTGTTTCCCCTGGCTAGAGAGTCTAGAACTAGGATGCATTGTCACAGGATAAGGGGATCGGCCATTCAAGACTGAGATGAAGAGGAATTTCTTCACTCAGAGGGTTGTGAATCTTTGGAATTCCCCGAGGGCTGTGGATGCTGAGTCATTGAGTATATTCAAGGCTGAGATGGATAGATTTTTGGACTCTAGGGGAATCAAGGCTTATGGGGATCTGGCAGGAAAGTGGAGTTGAGGTCGAAGATCAGCCATGATCTGATTGAATGGCGGAGCAGGCGCAAGGGGCCGTATGGCCTCCTGCTCCTATTTGTTATGTTCTTATTCTCATGTGCAACATTTCAGACTCATTACAATCATGGCATTATATATTTGACAAGCAATACTTTTCAAACAGCGTATATTACCCTTCAGTGACTCTTTTTCCTCTCCTGCTTTTTACCTTGCTCTATACATGTGGGAAAACCAATGCGGTTTTCATTTCCAACACAATCTGATTTGTGGAGGATGGTTCAGTCTTTTCTCAAAACAGTTTCTATCACCCTCTTGTTGATTGATACAGTGAAAGTGCTAGCTGGTTTCTCCATGTGCCCTGTAATTCTCTTCAGAATATTTAACAAAATGCACTGAAACTCTGGGATGGCTGAAAATTAAAGGAACACTTACATAGAATTATATTACATAGAATGTATAGCTCAGAAACAGGCTTTTCGGTCCAGCAGGTCCATGACGGTGTTTATGCTCCACACAAGCCTCCTCCCTCCCTACTTCATCGAATCCTATCAGCATATCCTTCTATCCACTTGACAGAGGTAAAAAATAATAAACTCTCAATCAGCTAAGGTTTTCAAATACATTTACTACTAAGAGAAAGAAATGTGTAACACCACCACAGCATAACAACATTACTACATGTAATATCATTGCATTGTTCACATGCTGCAATGACCAGTGTAGGAGTAGTATACAATTTTTGCACAAGACCCTATTTCACATTTTCTAATTTGGAGTGAGTTGGCAATTCACAGGCAGTCCAAAACTCAATGTAATCAAGGTATTAATATGTGTATGACCATTAAAGAGTATATTACCCTTCGATTAAAGTACAGACCACTTTTTCTCCACTCACTGGTCCCTCTATATATGTCCCTGCATCCAAAAGGACAGGATAGTCCCTTGCTCAAGGAAATCTTGCAATAGCAGCCCAGTAGAGGCTACCCTTCCAATCTTCCCTTCACAACTGTGGAAAGAAGTCTGTCCTTCTCAGGTTGGTAGACTCTGACTAGTGTGGTGCCGCAAGGATCGGTGCTTGGGCCTCAGCTATTTACAATCTATATAAATGACTTAGATGAAGGGACCAAGTGTAATGTATCCAAGTTTGCTGACGATACAAAGCTAGGTGGGAAAGTAAGCTGTGAGGAGGACACAAAGAGTCTGCAAAGGGATACAGACAGGTTAAGTGAGTGGGCAAGAAGGTGGCAGATGGAGTATAATGTGGGGAAATGTGAGGTTATTCACTTTGGTAGGAAGAATAGAAAAACAGAATATTTTTTAAATGGTGAGAAACTTTTCAATGTTGGTGTCCAGAGAGACTTGGGTGTCCTGGTACAAGAAACGCAAAAAGTTAGTATTCAAGTACAGCAAGCAATTAGAAAGGCAAATGGCATGTTGGCCTTTATTGTAAAGGGGTTGGCGTACAAGAGTAGGGACGTCTTTCTACAGTTGTACAGGGCATTGGTGAGACCTCATCTGGAGTACTGCGTACAGTTTTGGTCTCCTTATCTAAGGAAGGATATACTTGCCTTAGAGGCGGTGCAACAAAGGCTCATTAGATTAATTCCTGGGATAAGAGGGTTGTCCTATGAGGACAGGTTGAGTAGAATGGGCCTATACTCTCTGGAGTTTAGAAGAATGAGAGGTGATCTCATTGAAACATATGAGATTCTGAGGGGGCTTGACAGGGTAGATGCTGAGAGATTGTTTCCCCTGGCTAGAGAGTCTAGAACTAGGGGGCATAATCGCAGGATAAGTGGTCGGCCATTCAAGACTGAGATGAGGAGGAATTTCTTTACGCAGAGGGTTGTGAATCTTTGGAATTCTCCACCCCAGAGGCTGTGGATATATATGTCATTGAATATATTCAATTGTAAACAATTTTACAACACCAAGTTATAGTCCAGCAATTTTATTTTAAATTCACAAGCTTTCGGAGGCTTCCCCCTTCCTCAGGTGAACGTTGTTGGAAATTTCCAACATCGTTCACCTGAGGAAGGAGGAAGCCTCCGAAAGCTTGTGAATTTAAAATAAAATTGCTGGACTATAACTTGGTGTTGTAAAATTGTTTACAATTGTCAACCCCAGTCCATCACCGGCATCTCCACATCATGAATATATTCAAGGCTAAGATGGATAGATTTTTGGACTCTAGGGGAATCAAGGGATAGGGGGATCGGGCGGCAAAGTGGAGTTGACACCCATTGTGTCTGTCCCAGCTCTTTGTTAGAACAATACTGAATTTATTGAGTAAACAATCTTCATAGTTGCAGTTTAATTGTTCATGTTTTTTTGACAGTTCATTTCTTTTTCAGCTACAAATAAGGCTTCAATCTAGTTCTCAGAAGATAGGGTGACTTCACAGCTCACAACTATCACATATTTGACATTAGCTATCACCAATTTGGCAGTCACAGTGAATATAAGGACAGAGTGTAGAAATTTAAATGTCACAGTGGTGAAGATCAGCTATGATCTGATTGAATGGCAGAGCAGGCTCGAGGGGCCGTATGGCCTACTCCTGCTCCTATTTCTTATGTTCTCTATCTGTGCACAGCACAGGTGTAACTGGGGGCTAAACCCAAGTATCTCACTTTGTGACACTACATACTGGTTCTATAACACACTTCCTAACAATTTTAAAATTCTGAACTGGTAGCTGCAGCAGCATACTGGTGATGTACTAGGTTAATATGCTGATAATCTGTGCCACAAGTAGTAGGATACAAGCTCCCAGACATGACTCCCCCCCACAGGAAGCTCTTCTTGACCAGTTCATCACAAAGAAGGTACGTATCCAAGGCCAAGTAATTCATCAAAGGGAAGGAGGGAAATTCAGTGGGTGAGTCACAACAGGACTCTCCCAAACCACTTCGTCACACTGGAGAGCCTGCAGAGTTGGGCATTTGAAAATCCCCATAATCCAAGCAACTTTGATGGTTTGGAGAATGATTAAAGGAGAGGGTAGCATAACTTTTTAAAAAAGGATTGGGGAAAACAAGGAAAGAAATAGTAGAACCTGGCTTGCCCATTTCTTCAGTCTGCCTGCCACCCTGGAAGATATGTTAGTTCTCAAAATGTCCTGCAGGTGGAGTGCCTCACTGTGGCAGCATTTTCCATTCGGTGAAGGAAAGACAATTACATCCAATCCTATTAGATTCAACTTCATCACAAATACACCAACAAGTTGGGTTTTGTTTATTCTACTTTTAGCACCACAGAAGTTTGCAACACAGGAGACCCATCGTGTCTGTCCCAGCTCTTTGTTAGAACAATACTGAATTTATTGAGTAAACAATCTTCATAGTTGCAGTTTAATTGTTCATGTTTTTTTGACAGTTCATTTCTTTTTCAGCTACAAATAAGGCTTCAATCTAGTTCTCAGAAGATAGGGTGACTTCACAGCTCACAACTATCACATATTTGACATTAGCTATCACCAATTTGGCAGTCACAGTGAATATAAGGACAGAGTGTAGAAATTTAAATGTCACAGTGGTGCAGGCGAGGGTGTATTCTGAGCTTGAAGTAAGTGTTCCATTTGGGTGATGTCGCTCTGAACAGAAACTGACCAAGGAATGTTTGCCATTAGTGAGTTTGTGGTTATGGTCGTAATGATGGTGCATGAGAATGGTTCGTAAAATTAGCTGCTAATCAGATCTTTATAAAATTAATCTTGGGGAATATTTTACTGAGTAACAAGTCAATTTTATTTCACATCATCCTTATGATAAATCTAAAACATTTCACCAGTCTCCCTAAAATTAATGTTAAAGCCCAGATTTTCCTCTTCAGCACAATTACCACCAGAAGCAGGGTAGGGCAGGATTTCCATCCAGCCAAATGCACCAACGCTGGCCCTGCTGAAGTTTCCAGGGACAGCCTCAATAGAATATTCAGGGAGACCTCTCAGCATGGTTAATGACTCTGATTGGGAACTTGCCCATTTGAGGGCAGCAAATGGCATGCTGCTGCAGGATTTAAATGCCTGCTGCAACTTAAAGAGTCATGCATCATCAAAAGAAGGATTATAAATCGTTGAACACATCTTGGTAGAAAGCAAAAGTAACATTTGTTGGAGTCTTGTCACACAGGTTCTCCAAGGCAGCAGTAGTAGTGCTACTGTCCTAAGTAAGGCAGAAGATGGATGCCCTGTTTAAAGTCCCCAGAGGAAGTGCACAGGCCTAGTGGAAAGAGGTGGCCAAGGCAGTCAGTACTAACTCAATAACATCATATAATGCAACTCAGTACTGAGGATGAAAACAATGATTGTGGACAGATTTTAGAACTTAATCTGGGAGAGAGGTGCTAACTAGACACTGCCTATACTTCATATCTGATGATGCAGCTATGAGCAGGATTTTAAATAGAATCAACTTTATTAACAGTGTACATAAAAAAGGCAGTCAGTTTTATCTAACAACTCTTAACCCCTGCAAAATCTGCTCATAAGAGGAATATGGAATTACTTGGCCAAACCTTTAAAACCCAGAGACTGGCCTGCTGGCAATTTCTGGTATTGCTTTAATTTACTTTCATTATCAAGAAGAACAGCTGACACGAAGCTCTCTAGCCCATGGAGGCGGACGGGAAGAATATCCTGCTTCCTCTGCTTCTCTCTGCTTGTTAAAAGGATGGTGTAAAGTTTTCTGCAGGAGGTGCACCTGTTATGAAAGCAAAGCAAAAGAATAATTTTCTCATAAGTGGCATCAGTGTTTCAACTTGCAGTTAACTCGTCTGTGGACTTTATATTAATATAGAATAGTGTCCTGTTATTTTCTGAACAAGCTATGTTTCACTGTGCTAACTTAACATAAGTTTTCAATTTCCAAATATTTCATTAAATTAGGAATGAGGAAATTAGGAACTCGGGTTTCCCACTTAATATTCAAATTAACTTTCTCATTAAGATCAGCAAACAGAGGGAAATATACCCCAAAGAACTCTTAGCACTAACAGACATGCAGAGGCAGGACTTCCACCCATCCTTTGGTGTACACCACTGATCCCAGCCCATTTTTCAGGATCACCCTAATGGTGGGCAAGCTCATGCCAGAGTCCCACCAGAGAATGCCCTGCTGGGGAGGGGGAAAGGAGAAAATCTCATGCAGTTGCAGGATTTGAAGTCATGCAGCAGCTTAAAGGGTAGACAGTACAAGTTAGATTACTTCAAATCCTACAAGTTAGATAGAGGAAGGAGTCTATAGCAGTCCTTTCGGCATGCTGCTAATTTAGCAAATAGTGAGTTGCAGATGCATTTCAGATGAGACAGAGAACGCAAGCCTCTGTGGCATGTAGGACAGGAGATCATCATACAGATAGTAGAGGGAGGGAGTACCAATCTAAGTCCCACATTCACAACCCCAGACAGCTGTACAATGGCGGAACATGTTCAATGACCTCACAAGGATAGGCAAGGTAAAAGTACTCACATTCACCCACAACTTGCAACAGCTACATATATCATTTTCTCACCACTAACACTCCGTGTGTTCCATGGCTTCAACAGTACGCAAGAATGTGTCCCAGTGTCCATCAATACCTTCTATTCCTACCCACTACCTGTAAATGGACCTTCCATCGCATCCTGCCTAACACAGCCTTTTGACACTGCCTGGATTTTTCTTCCAAGAAAAGACTGACCATAATAATAAGACATGGGCCATAGTGGGTGGGCCAGCTTTCCTGGAGCCAGTAGATAAAAAGCCCTGGAGATCAAAAAAGGGTGTAAGAATAAACCCGGCAACCACAGGCCAGTAAGCTTACCCTTGGGGGTGGGGAAGATTTTAGAAACGATAATCCGGGACAAAGTTAATAGTCACTTGGACAAGTGTGGATTAATAAGGGAAAGCCAGCACGGATTTGTTATAGGTAAATCGTGTTTAACTAACTTGATTGAGTTTTTTGATGAGGTAACATAGAGGGTTTATGAGGGCAATGCGGCTGATTCAAGAGGGCATAGACAGGCTGGTAGAATGGGCCGACATGAGGCAGATGAAATTTAATGCAGAAAAGTGTGAAATATTACATTTTGGTGGGAAGAGCAAGGAGAGGCAATATAAAAGAGGGCACAATGCTAAAAGGGGTAAAGGAACAGAGAGATCTGGGGGTATATGTGCACAAATCATTGAAGATGGCAAGGCAGGTTGAAAAAGCGGTTATGAAAGCATACGGGACCCTGGACTTTATAAATAGAGGTATAGAGTACAAAAGCAAGGAGATTATGATGAACCTTTATAAAACACTGGTTCGGCCATAACTGGAGTATTGCGTCCAGTTCTGGGCACTGCACTTTAGGAAGGATGTGAAGGTCTTAGAGAGGTTGCAGAAGAGATTTACTAGAATGATTCCAGGGATGAGGGACTTCAATTACGTGGATAGACTGGAGAAGCGGGGCTTGTTCTCCTTAGAGCAGAGAAGGTTGAGAGGAGATTTGATAGAGGTATTCAAAATCATGAAGTGTCCAGATAGAGTAGATAGCGAGAAACTGTTCCCACTGGCGGAAGGGTCAAGAACCAGAGGACATAGATTTAAGGTGATTGGCAAAAGAACCAAAGGCGACATGAGGAAATATTTTTTTACATAGCGCGCGGTTATGATCTGGAATGCATTTCCTAACGGGGTGGTGGAGGCAGATTCAATCATGGCTTTCAAAAGGGAACTGGATAAATACTTGAAGGGAAAAAAATTGCAGGGCTACAGGGACAGACCAGCTGGATTGCTCATGCAGAGAGCCGGCATGGACTCGATGGGCCGAATGGCCTCCTTCCATGCTGTAACCATTTCTATGATTCTATGTTGTGTATATGGACTTTCAAAAGGCCTTTGATAAAGTGCCACATAATAGGCTTGTTAGCAAATTTGAAGCCCATGGAATAAAAGGGGCAATGGTAGCATGGATACAAAACTGGCAGAAGTGACAGAAAAGAGAGAGTAGTGGTGAACGGTTGTTTTTCGGACTGGAGGAAGGTATACAGTAGTGTTCCCCAGGGGTCGGTACTAGGACCACTGCTTTTTTTGATTTGATATAATTGGGTGTACAGGGCACAATTTCAAAACTTGCAGATGACACAAAACTTGGAAGTGTAGTAAACAGTGAAGAGGATAGTAATAGACTTCAAGAGGACATAGACAGGCTGGTTGAATGAGCGGATACATGGCAGATGAAATTTAACGCAGGGAAGTGCGAAGTGATACATTTTGGCAGGCAGAATGAGGAGAGGCAATGTAAACTAAATTTAAAAAAATTTGTTCATGGGATGTGGGCGTCGCTGGCGAGGCCAGCATTTATTGCGCATCCCTAATTGCCCTTGAGATGGTGGTGGTTAGCCGCCTTCTTGAACCACTGTAGTCCTTAGAATCATAGAAGTTTACAACATGGAAACAGGCCCTTCGGCCCAATATGTCCATGTCGCCCAGTTTATACCACTAAGCTAGTCCCAATTTCCTGCACTTGGCCCATATCCCTCGATACCCATCTTACCCATGTAACTGTCCAAATGCTTTTTAAAAGAGAAAATTGTACCCGCCTCTACTACTGCCTCTGGCAGCTCGTTCCAGACACTCACCACCCTTTGAGTGAAAAGATTGCCCCTCTGGACCCTTTTGTATCTCTCCCCTCTCACCTTAAATCTATGCCCCCTCGTTATAGACTCCCCTACCTTATCTATGCCCCTCATTATTTTATAGACTTCTATAAGATCACCCCTAAACCTCCTACTCTCCAGGGAAAAAAGTCTCAGTCGATCCAACCTCTCCCTATAAGTCAAACCATCAAGTCCCGGTAGCATCCTAGTAAATCTTTTCTGCACTCTTTCTAGTTTAATAATATCCTTTCTATAATTGTGGTGAAGGTTCTCCCATAATGCTGTTAGGAAGGGAGTTCCAGGATTTTGACCCAGCGACGATGAAGGAACGGCAATATATTTCTTTGTAACTTCAATTTTACTAGGGCTCCTTGGTGCCACACTCGGTCAAATGCTGCCTTGATGTCAAGGGCAGTCACTCACCTCACCTCTGGAATTCAGCTCTTTTGTCCATGTTTGGACCAAGGCTGCGATGAGGTCTGGAGCCGAGTGGTCCTGGTGGAACCCAAACTGAGCATCGGTGAGCAGGTTATTGGTGAGTAAGTGCCACTTGATAGCACGACACCTTCCATCAATGGTACAATTCTAAAGGGGGTGCAGGAACAGAGAGACCTAGAGGTATATGTGCACAAATCTTTGAAAGTGGCAGGACAGGTAGAGAAAGCAGTTAAAAAAGCATGCGGGATCCTGGGCTTTATAAGTAGAGGCATAGAGTACAAATGCAAGGAAGTTATGTTGAACCTTTATAAAACACTGGTTCAGCCACAACTGGAGTATTGTGTCCAATTCTGGGCACCGCACTTTAGGAAGGATGTGAAGGCTTTAGAGAGGGTGCAGAAAAGACTTACTAGAATGGTTCCAGGGTTGAGGGACTTCAGTTACGTGGATAGTCTGGAATCATAGAATGGTTACAGCACAGAAGGAGGCCATTCGGCCTGTCGAGTCCATGCCAGCTCTCTGCAAGAGCAATCCAGCTAGTCCCACTCCCCTGCCCTTTCCCCGTAGCCCTTCAAATTTTTTCCCTTCAAGTACTTAGAACCATAGAATAGAACCATAGAAAAGATACAGCGCAGAAGGGGGCCATTCGGCCCATCGTGTCCGCGCCAGCTCGAAGAACAACCAAGCGCCCATTCTAATCCCACCTTCCAGCACCCAGTCCGTAGCCCTGAAGCGTACAGCATTTTAGGTGCAGGTCCAGGTACTTTTTAAAAGAGTTGAGGGTCCCTGCCTCTACCACTAATTCGAGCAGCATATTCCATACACCCAGCACCCTCTGAGTAAAAAAGTTTTTCCTCATGTCCCCCCTAATCCTTCCACAAATCAGCTTAAATCTGTGTCCTCTAGTTCTTGAACTCTCCGCTAGGGGAAACAGGTACTTCCTAGAAGCTGGGGTTGTTCTCCTTAGAGCAGAGAAGGTTAAGAGGAGATTTGATAGATGTGTTCAAAATCATGAAGGGTTCAGATAAAGTAAATAAAGAGAAACTGTTCCCATTGGCGGAAGGGTCAAGAACCGGAGAACACAGATTTAAGGTGATTGGCTGAATGCCCTCCTTCTGTGCTGTAACCTTTCTATGATTCTATGAAAGGGCATATCTGAGGGACTGGGAGATAGAGAAGTCAGTGTGCAGGTGATACCTGTAGATTTGTGACAAAATTCTGCCACAGTTCCATGATTACTGCAGGAGCACAGCTCACTTTCCTGCAAACAGCTATCCTGCAAACAGTGACTGCTTCTTCTGCAAGTGAGAAAAGAAATCTGTTTCACCCCACTCATTTTAATCTCTTCCTCTTCTAGATGAAATACTGCATAAAGAAGGTGGGGAAAGAAGATCAGGCCATTTTGCTTGAAGCCCTGCTAGCATTGCTTCACCCATTGTAACATTCAGCTTCTCCACAGCAAGCCCCAGCCCAGACACATCTACCCAGGAGGTTTAGATAGTGAGCATTAAGAGGTCACAGAGGATGATGCATGGAGCATGAGTGAATAAGAGTAGAGGGGGTGGAAGATGAGGATTCTGATGCTCCTTTGCAAAAGGTCAGTAGATGTCAATGCAATCCGAAGGGACCTAGTTTTAAAGAGATGCCTGCAAAGCACCACACCTATGTGGAGCAATGGAGACAGTCTCCCATCATGTCCAACACTCCTCTGGCCAACTGGAGGATTCAACAACTGGTCGTGCATCATCTCAAGGCATGGATTTAAAGCATAAAATTGCAGAGTGAGCAATCCTACTTGGCCTCCTCCCAAGGTCCCCACCAATTTAGATGCCAGTCTCAAACCAATTCAGTTCACTCCTCATGACAGTAAGAAGCAGTTAAGTGCCTTCTGAAAATCAAAACACACCACATCCACTGGTTCTCTCCTATCTATTCTACTAGTTAACTCCCCAAAAAACTCCAGTAGATTTGTTAAGCATGATTTCCCTTTCATAAACACATGCTGACTTTGTCCAATCCCATTAATGCCTTCAAAGTGTTCTGTTATCACATCCTTTATAATAGACTCGAGCATTTTCCCCACTACTGATGTTAGGCTAACTGGTCTGTAATTCCCTGTTTTTTCTCTCCCTCCTTTTTTAAATAGTGGGGTTACATTTGCCACCCTCCAATCTGTAGGAACTGTTCCAGAGTCTATAGAATTTTGGAAGATGACCACCAATGCAACCACTATTTCCAGGGCCACTTCCTTTAGTACTCTGGGATGTAGATTATCAGGCCCTGGGGATTTGTCAGCCTTTAGCCCCATTAATTTCCCTAGCACTATTTTTTTACTGATACTGATTTCCTTCAGTTCCTCCCTCTCACTAGACCCTTGGTTCCCTAACATTTCCGGGAGGTTATTTGTGTCCTCCTTTGTGAAGACAGAACCGAAGTACGTGTTTAATTGTTCTGCCATTTCTTTGTTCCCCATTATAAATTCCCCCATTTCTGACTGTAAGGGACCTACATTTGTTTTCATTAATCTTTTTCTCTTGACATATTTATAGAAGCTTTTACAGTCAGTTTTTATGTTCCCTGCTAGTTTACTCTCGTACTCCATTTTTCCCCTCTTAATCAATCTCTTTGTCCTCCTTCACCGAATTCTAAACTGCTCCCAATCCTCAGGCTTGCTGCTTTTTCTGGCAATTTTATATGCCTCCTCTTTGGATCTAATACTATCCATAATTTCTTTTGTAAGCCACGGTTAAGCCACCTTTCCTGTTTTATTTTTGGGCCAGACAGGAATGAATAATTGTTGTAATTCCTGCACACGTTCTTTAAATATTAGCCATTGCCTATCCACCTTCATCACTTTTAGTAAAGTTCCCCAATCTATCATAGCCAACTCGCACCTCATACTTTCGTAATTTCCTTTATTTAGATTCAGGACCCTAGTTTCGGATTCAACTACTTCACTCTCCATCTTAATGAGGAATTCTATCATGTTATGGTTGCTTTTCCCTAAGGGACCCCGCACAACAAGATTGTTAATTAATCCTTTCGCATTGCACAATACCCAGTCTAGGATCGCCTGTTCTCTAGTTGGTTCCTCAACATATTGGTCTAGAAATCCATCATGTACACACTCCAGAAATTCCTCCCCCATCGTATTATTGCTAATTTGGTTTGACCAATCTATGTGTATACTAAAGTCACCCATGATTATAGTTGTACCCTTCTTGCATGTGTCTCTAATTTCCTGTTTAATGCCCTCCCCTACATCTTCACTACTGTTTGGGGGCCTATAGACAACCCCCACCAATGTTTTCTGCCCCTTGGTGTTTTTTAGCTCCACCCATACAGATTCCACATCGTGATTTTCCGAGCCAATATCCTTCCTCACTATTGCATTGATTTCCTCCTTTACTAACAACGCTACCTTGCCTCCTTTCCCTTTTTGCCTGTCCTTCCTAAATATTGAATACCCCTGGATGTTCAGTTCCCATCCTTGCTCGCCCTGCAGCCATGTCTCCGTAATCATAACTATATCAAAATTATATGATTGCTGCATGCAGCCAGGCCTACCTGCGCTGTTGAGTGGCTCACCACCAGCAGCTGGTCCAGACATTATGAGTGACTAGCACCACTTAAAGGCATTGGAGCATTGTGGCTCCAGGAAGTGGTGGAAGTCAATTGACAAGTGAATCTGTGCTGCAATATAGCGAAGCAAGATGATAATGGGAACTCTGGAATTTTTAATGAGCAACACTGGGCTGCTTAACGTTTGCAGGACACTGATATTTGGAAAATAAAAGATATGGGTCCACACAGAGTCTGAAAGGAGGTCAGAAATCGCACACGTAAGACACAGATGCAGGTGTGTCCCTACGTTTACAAACTGTTGAGTTATTTTAAAACATTGAATAAAGGTGGCGCACTACTAAATCCCACCTCCTCCAATCTGCCGATCTGAGTCTGTACCGGGCCTGCGAGAGAGCGCGCACCAAGGCTCTCTGATGATGCACTAGAGGCCTTGATGCAAGAGGTGGACAGAAGGAGGGGCATCTTATATCCACAGGAGGGCAAGAGGCCCTCCAGACATATACTCAAGAAGCAGTGGGAGGCAGTAGGGGACAAAGTCAATGCCAGGTGCATAGCATCACAAACATGGATGCAGTGCAGGAAGAAGTTCAATGCTTTGACACGAGTGATCAAGGTGAGTGAGGTTAACTGTCAACTCCTACCAACTGCACCACAAGCCTCATCCACTACTCCACGCACTACAACCCCAATCACCCACCTACCAACAAACTCTTTCAATCAGTACTCAACTCTTCCAATCAGATGCTTCCTCTCACCCTCACATATTACCACTGTTGCAAGCTGCACACCCACAACTTACAGGTCAGACAATATGGTTGCAGCTATTCAAAAATGACAGCCACATCACCCAAACATCTTGCAGGACACTCAGTGACACACGTTGCGCTTTCTTGCAGGAGAAGGTGGTGCATAACAGGAGATAGCAAGTGGCTCCATTGAACATGAACCTGCTGTCCTCTCTCAGGATTCCTGTCACTCCACAAGTGCCCTAGCTGTTGCCTGTCAGCTAGCCAGCCAACTCCCTGTAGACTATTGAAACTTTAATATAGGAACATAGGAAGATAGGAACAGGAGGAGGCCATTTAGCCTCTCGAGCCTGTTCTGCCATTCAATGAGATCATGGTTGATCTGTGACCTAACTCCATATACCCGCTATAACCCTATATCCCTTAATACTTTTGGTTAACAAAAATCTATCAATCTCAGATTTAAAATTAACAATTGAGCTAACATCAACTGCCATTTGCAGAAGAGCGTTCCAAACTTCTACCATCCTTTGCATGTAGAATCTTTTCCTAACTTCACTCCTGCAAGTCCTGGCTCTAATTTTTAGGCTATGTCCCCTCATCCTAGTATTCAAGCGTAGAAGACCTCCAAAAACAGGTACAAATGCATCAGCAGAGGGAAGCAATAATCCAGCAACTAACCTGTAACTCCTACATGATCCCATAGTCCTCCGTGCTGTTTACGACCTGTTCAGCTGTGCGAGGTTAAGACAATGCGTTGGCTGGAGCATTGAGTGCCAATATCGCATCTGTCCCTTTAAATCACCGTTGCTCACTGATCTGCTGCATAGTCTTCTGACTTTACATGGTGCCGGCGTTCGTTAGCTGCGCGTGCACGAACACCTTTAACAAGATGGCGTCCGGCGAACGTCATGCTAGAAGTGTGCGCGTGCATTCCAGTTGCCATTTAGGGTCCTTAGGAGTCTGCGTAGTATCTACACAACGGGCACTATGTGGCCCAATTTAGACTCCTTTAGGTCCTAATAACAATCCAGCTGTAGCACTGTACAACTATGCACAAAAACTAGCCAGCCCCCTAGCCAAGCTGTTCCAGTACAGTTATGACACTGGCATCTACCCAACAATATGGAAAATCGCCTAACTATGTTCTATGCACACAAATCAGGACAAATCTAACCCAGCCAATTATTATCCCATCAGTTTCCTCCCAATCTTCAGCAAAGGGATGGAAGAAATCATCAACATTGTCACCAAGCAGCACCGACTCATCAATAACCAGCTCACGGACACTCAGATCAGGTTTCACCAGAACCACTGGGTCCAGATCTTATTCCAGCTTTGAACCAGACATGGACGCAAGAGCGGAATGCCAGAGGAGAGGCGGGAGTAACTGTCTTCAACATCAATCAACGGTGAGTAGATTGTGTAGGCACCAGGGATCCCTAGCAAACCTGAGATCAATGAGGGTTAAAGGAAAAACCCTGTAGTGGCTGGAGTCATACTTGACAAGCAGGAAATTGGTTTTGATTTACAGAGGCCAATTGTCACAGTCCCACAACATTGTTGCAGGAATTCCTTAGGGCAGTATCCTTGATGCAACCATCTGCAACTACTTTTTAAAAATTGTTCATGGGATGTGGGCGTCGCTGGCAAGGCGGGCATTTATTGCCCATCCCTAATTGTCCTTGAGAAGGTGGTGGTGAGCCGCCTTCTTGAACCGCTGCAGTCCGTGTGGTGAAGGTTCTCCCACAATGCTGTTAGGAAGGGAGTTCCAGGATTTTGACCCAGCGACAATGAAGGAACGGCGATATATTTCCAAATTAGGATGGTGTGTGACTTGGAGGGGAACGTGTAGGTGGTGTTGTTCCCATGTACCTGCTGCTCTTGTCCTTCTAGATGGTAGAGGTTGCGGGTTTGGGAGGTGCTGTCGAAGGAGCCTTGGCAAGTTGCTGCAGTGCATCCTGTGGATGGTACACACTGCAGCCACAGTGCGCCGGTGGTGAAGGGAGTGAATGTTTAGGGCGGTGGATGGGGTGCCAATCAAGCGGGCTGCTTTGTCCTGGATGGTGTCGAGCTTCTTGAGTGTTGTTGGAGCTGCACTCATCCAGGCAAGTGGAGAGTATTCCATCACACTCCTGACTTGTGCCTTGTAGATGGTGGAAAAGCTTTGGGGATTCAAGAGGTGAGTCACTCACCGCAGAATACCCAGCCTCCGACCTGCTCTTGTAGCCACAGTATTTATATGGCTGGTCCAGTTAAGTTTCTGGTCAATGGTGACCCCCAGGATGTTGATGGTGGGGGATTCGGTGATAGTAATGCCGTTGAATGTCAAGGGGAGGTGGTTAGACTCTCCCTTGTTGGAGCTGGTCATTGCCTGGCACTTGTCTGGTGCAAATGTTACTTGCAAATGTTACTTATGAGCCCAAGCCTGGATGTTGTCCAGGTCTTGCTGCATGCGGGCTCGGACTGCTTCATTATCTGAGGGATTGCGAATGGAACTGAACACTGTGCAATCATCAGCGAACATCCCCATTTCTGACCTTATGATGGAGGGAAGGTCATTGATGAAGCAGCTGAAGATGGTTGGGCCTAGGACACTGCCCTGAGGAACTCCTGCAGCAATGCCCTGGGGCTGAGATGATTGGCCTCCAACAACCACTACCATCTTCCTTTGTGCTAGGTATGACTCCAGCCACTGGAGAGTTTTCCCCCTGATTCCCATTGACTTCAATTTTACTAGGGCTCCTTGGTGCCACACTCCATCAAATGCTGCCTTGATGTCAAGGGCAGTCACTCACACTTCACCTCTGGAATTCAGCTCTTTTGTCCATGTTTGGACCAAGGCTGTAATGAGGTCTGGAGCCGAGTGGTCCTGGCGGAACCCAAACTGAGCATCGATGAGCAGGTTATTGGTGAGTAAGTGCCGCTTGATAGAACTATCGACGACACCTTCCATCACTTTGCTGATGATTGAGAGTAGACTGATGGGGCGGTAATTGGCCGGATTGGATTTGTCCTGGATTTTTTTGGACAGGACATACCTGGGCAATTTTCCACATTGTCGGGTAGATGCCAGTGTTGTAGCTGTACTGGAACAGCTTGATTAATGATCTTCCCTCCGTCATGAGGGCATGAGTGGAGCTAATCGCTTATTATTCCACAGCATTCAGCTCCATTCACAATTCTGTTGATAATGATGAATTCCATGCCAGCCTACAGCAGGACCTGAACAATAACCAGGCTTAAGCTGAAAAGTGGTAGGCAACATCTGCGCCTCATAAGTGCCAGGCACACACCATCTCCAATTAGAAAAATCCCAAAGACCTGCGCTGACCTTCAACGGCATTACCATCGCTGAGTTCCACCACCATCAACATCTTGATTACCACTGACCAGATGCTTAACTGGAACATCCATATCAACAATGTGGCTACAATAACAGGACAGAGGTATCCTGTGATGAGCGGATCATCTCCTGATCCCTCAAAGACAGCATCTCTTCACCATCTACAAGGCTTAAGTCAGGAATGTGATGGGATTTTAACCACTCGTCTGCATGTGTGCAGTCACAACAACATTCAAGAACATCCGAGCATACGAATTAAGAGCAGGAGTAGGCCATTCAGCCCTTCGAGGCTGCTCTGCCATTTGATAAGATCATGGCTGATCTGATTGTGACCTCAACCCTAATTTCCCGTCTATCTACTATAACCTTTGACTCCCTTGTTAATCAGGAATTTATCTAACTCAGCCTTAAAAATATTCAATGACACTGACTCAACCGCTCTCTGGGGAAGAGTTCCACAGACTCACGGCCCTCTGAGAAAAAAAATTCTCCTCATCTCTGTCTTAAATGGGAGGCCCTTATTTTTAAACTGTGGCCCCTAGTTCTAGCCTCTCCCACAAGGGGAAACATCCCTTCAGCACCTACCCCTTCTAGTCCCCTCAGGATCTTATATGTTTCAATAACAGCACCTCTCATTCTTCTAAACTCCAGTGTATACAGGTCCAACTTTTCCTCATAAGATAACCCCCTCATCCCAGGAATCAGTCGAGTGAACCTTCTCTGAACCGCCTCCAAAGCAATGATGTCCTTTCTTAAATAAGGAGACCTAAACTGCACGCAGTATTCTAGACGTGGTCTCACCAATGCCCTGTTGCCCTGTACAACTGCAGCAAAACATCTCTACTTTTATATTCCATTCCCCTTGCAACAAATGACAACATTCCATTTGCCTTCCTAATCACTTGCTGTACCTGCATACTAACTTTTTGTGATTCATGTACTAGGACACCCAGATCCCTTTGTACCTCAGAGTTCTGTAATCTCTCTCCATTTAAATAATATACTGCTTTTCTATTCCTCCTGCCAAAGTGGACAAGTTCACATTTTCCCACATTATACTCCATCTGCCAAATTTTTGCCCACTCGCTTAACCTATCAATATCCCTTTGCAGACTCCTTGGGCTCGATATTAGCACCCACTATCGGGTGCGTTCCTGGTGGGGGGGCTCCGAAAATCAGGGAATCCCGGAGCGGGTCGGGAGCCTGGCTCCAACCCGCCCACTTCCGGGTTCTCCATAGATGCGCTGACGTACGCGGGCAGCCCCCGCATGTGGGACTCCCGCAGGCAATTAAAGCCGGCGGGGTGCCACTTAACAGTGTTTATTCTGGTATTTCAGGTCATTAACAGACCTGATTAAGGAGATATTTCAGGAGGGGTGGGATTTTACAAACAACTGAGACTGTTTCCCGTACTGGGGGAAACACTCCCAGTTGAAATGGACGTGTTGCAGCTATCAGCCTGTGGCAGCTGCAAAGGTCCATTTGACAGGTGGGGGGGGGGGGGCGAGACCCTCACTCATTGCAGGAGGCCACTCTGTCACTTTGGACAAAGTTTGGCCTCCACCACCCTCCTCCTAACAATCAAAGTCACCAACTTGCACACTTACCCCGGGGTCCAGAGACATGTACCTACCTTGCGGACCCCCTCAGATATACATCTTCCGGATGGGGGCCGCCGTAGCTGCAGTCATGACCTCCTCAGAGGGCGAACAGCATCACCAGCCTCACTGGCCACGCCGTCCACCTCTGACACGTGGAGCTCCACAACACAGTGCTGTGACACATCCACCTGCACAGCAGGAGGGAGGGCAAAGGCAGAGAGAGATGCATCGCAGAGGGCACTACCCTCGCCACAGGGTCTACAGACCGAGGCTCAGCTTCCTGGACCTCTCTGAGCAGCAGTGCACACGGAGGCTCAGAGTCACTCGACATGTAGTCGTGGACATCTGCAGCCTCCTTCATGCCGAGCTGCTCCCGGCTGGCCCGAGCACCATCTTCTTACCTGTCGCTGTCAAAGTCACCACTGCCCTCAACAACTTCTCCTCCGCATCCTTCCAGGGTGCCACCGGGGACATCGCCGACGTCACTCAGTCGTCTGCACAAAAGAGCCCTGCAAATACACCTACACCCACTCTGCAGTGACACAATGGGTGGCATCAGTTGTGGGTCTTCATTGTGATCCTCATGAAAGGGCATTATTGCACAAACCAGACAAGATTCGCAAAGACGTGGCAATAGTGGTGCCAATATAATATGTGAGTTGGTCAGAAATTAAATATAAGTAAAAACCATGACAAACCCTCAAACACCCTTGTGCATCCCCTTCATGCTCACAACACGTTTGCCTTACGCTGCCTACTGCACATATGTGATCATAGAATCATAGAAGTTACAACACGGAAACAGGCCCTTCGGCCCAACATGTCCATGTCGCCCAGTTTATACCACTAAGCTAGTCCCAATTGCCTGCACTTGGCCCATATCCCTCTATACCCATCTTACCCATGTAACTGTCCAAATGCTTTTTAAAAGACAAAATTGTACCCGCCTCTACTACTGCCTCTGGCAGCTCGTTCCAGACACTCACCACCCTTTGAGTGAAAAAATTGCCCCTCTGGACCCTCTCACCTTAAATCTATGCCCCCTCGTTATAGACTCCCCTATCTTTGGGAAAAGATTTTGACTATTGACCTTATCTATGCCCCTCATTATTTTATAGACTTCTATATGATCACCCCTTAACCTCCTACTCTCCAGGGAAAAAAGTCCCAGTCTGTCTAACCTCTCCCTGTAAGTCAAACCATCAAGTCCCGGTAGCATCCTAGTAAATCTTTTCTGCACTCTTTCTAGTTTAATAATATCCTTTCTATAATAGGGTGACCAGAACTGTACACAGTACTCCAAGTGTGGCCTCACCAATGCCCTGTACAACTTCAACAAGACATCCCAACTCCTGCATTCAATGTTCTGACCAATGAAACCAAGCATGCCGAATGCCTTCTTCACCACCCTATCCACCTGTGACTCCACTTTCAAGGAGCTATGTATCTGTACTCCTAGATCTCTTTGTTCTATAACTCTCCCCAACGCCCTACCATTAACGGAGTAGATCCTGGCCCGATTCGATCTACCAAAATGCATCACCTCACATTTATCTAAATTAAACTCCATCTGCCATTCATCGGCCCACTGGCCCAATTTATCAAGATCCCGTTGCAATCCCAGATAACCTTCTTCACTGTCCACAATGCCACCAATCTTGGTGGCATTGCAAACTTACTAACCATGCCTCCTAAATTCTCATCCAAATCATTAATATAAATAACAAATAACAGCGGACCCAGCACCGATCCCTGAGGCACACCGCTGGATGCATGCCCTGTGGCTGCAGCACAGGTAGTGGCAGGTTGAGTGAGGCTGACCGTGAAAGAGATGCATGAGAGGGTGAGTATGAGATAGAGCCATGAGATTGTATGAGGATTGGGTTGAGTACTGGCGAGGTGAGTAAGTGCAGGTAAGATGAGGATGAGGTTTGAGTGGGTGTGAGGGGTGATGTGACAGAGTAATGTTGGCAGTGCAGAAGGAGGTATGGGGTGGGGGCGGTGATGTGGCAGATGGAGTGTAGGGGAATGAGTAAGTGTACTCACTTTGGCTGACCTACTTAGGTCATTGCAGCGTCTCCTGCACTGTATGCAGGTGGGCGATATGTTGGTGGTGCGGGTGACCTCCTCTGCCACCTCGAGCCAGGCCTTCTTGGTGGCAGAGGCAGGCCACTTCCTCCCGCCCGCCGGGGGGGGGGGGAAAGATCTCTGTCCTCCCCCTCCTCCTCACCCCATCCAATGATACCTGGAGTGAGGCATCATTAAACCTGGGAGCAGCCTTCCTCCTGGGCTGCTCCATGCTGTAATTTTTCCTATTTCTTGCAGCACAGTCAGTGGAGGACTGCCCCTTTAAATAGAGCTCCTCCAGCTGACAGACCTTACTGCGCATGTGCAGTCCGCCCGACGCGCTGCTCAGCAGCGGGGCACCCGGAAGACCAGGTAAGTGGATCCAATTAGGCTGCGATCGCGCGCGGGGCAGACTGATTTCACCGGGCGCGTTACCCACGTGCCCAATCGCCCCCCCCTGCCGCCCTCCTAATATCGAGCCCCTTATGTCCTCTTCACAACTTACTTTCCTGCCTGCCTTTGTGTCATCAGCAAATTTAGCAACCATACATTCGGTCCGTTCATCCAAGTCATTGATATAGATTGTAAATAGTTGAGGCCCAAGCACTGATCCCTGTGGCACTCCACTCGATACATCTTGCCAACCTGAAAATGGCCCATTTATGCCCACCTGCTGTTTCCTGTTAGCTAACCAATCCTTTATCCATGCTAATATGTTACCCCCTACACCATGAGTTCTTATTTTGTGTAGTAGCCTTTGATGTGGCACCTTGTCAAAAACCTTCTGGAAATCCAAGTACACCACATCCACAGGATCCCCTTTATCCACATTACTTGTTACTTCCTCAAAGAACTCTAATAAATTAGTCAAACATGATTTCCCTTTCGCAAAGCCGTGTCGACTCTGCCTAATTGCATTGAGATTTTCTAAATGCCCTGCTATAACCTCCTTAATAATAGATCCTTAAGAAGCTTGACATCATCCAGAACAATGTACCTCACTTGATTAACACCCCTGCCATTAGACTCAATATCCAACCCCTGCACCACCACATACTGTGGTTACAGTGTGTACTAGCTACAGGTTGCAATGAAGCAAATCACCAAGCTTACTTTGACAGCACCTTCTGGCCTTCTACACAAAAAAGGACAAGAGCAGCAATTTCATGGGTACACCATTACCTCCAAGTTCCCCTCCATGTCACACATCATTCTGATTTGGATATAAATCATAGAATCATAGAAAGTTACGGCACCGAAGGAGGCCATTCGGCCCATCTTGTTCCTGCCGGCCAAAAAACAGCTATCCAGTTTAATCCCACTTTCCAGCACTTGGTCCGTAGCCCTGTAGGTTACAGCACTTCAAGTGCACATCCAAGTACTTTTTAATTGAGTTGAGGGTTTCTGCCTCTATCACCCTGTCAGGCAGTGAGTTCCAGAACCCCACCACCCTCTGGTTGAAAAAAATTCTTCTCAGCTCCCCTCTAATCCTTCTATCAATTACTTTAAATCTATTCACCTATTATATCACCATTCCTTCATTGTCACTGTGTCAATTTCTGCGATTTCCCTCATGGGAGCGTCATCATCACAGCAGCTCTATGAGGTAGCCCACCACTGTGCCAGCATCGCCCACATCACAAGAATAAATTTTTAAAAACTGCAGGCCACCCTGGATTGTGGCAATACCAATGCAGACCTGCAGTGAGGTAGGATAAGCTTAGTTTCTGGCATCTCACATTGATTTGTTAGAGTAATTCTTCAACCACAAATGCAATAAGGTTACCTCAGAGAAATCATTTTTCTCAGACTTTTTGATTGCTGACTCTGCCATCCAGTTGCGAAAGATGTACCTTGGGTTGGCACCTTTAAAAGAAATAAGTAGTCAAGTTTATTTTTAAATTATCTTTACTACACAATGCATGAAATACATAAACTATGTTAAGAAAACTTTAAAAAGCCATACTTTTCATTCTGATTCTGCGTGCTTCATCTGAGTCCATTGTGTTCCTGCAAGAAACAATATTTGTAAATACCTGTCTTTTCAGGAACATTATGGGCTTATCTTTGTTACAAAAGAGCTGATCTAACAATACTAATAGCATTTTTTTAAATAGAACCGTAAAAATTGATAGCACAGAGGGAGGCCATTGGGCCCATCATGTCTGTGCTAGACTTTTGCTAAAGTAATCCAAAACTAATGCCATTGCCCCACGCTCTCCCCAGAGCCTTGTATCTTCCTCTATTTCAAATATTTATCCAATTTTCCCTTACAATGTGCAATGGTCTCTGCCTCAATAACCCCTCTTGGCAATGCATTCCATGATCCAATAATACTCTGTCCTGGGTATGGTAGCGTCGTGGGTATGTTATTGAACTAGTAATCCAGAAACCTGGACTAATAGTCTGGAGAATGTGAGTTCAAATCACACCATGTTTGAGAATTTGAATTCAGTTTTAAAAAATCTGAAATTAAAAAGCTGGTATCAGTAAAAGTGATCATGAAGGTTCATTAATGTCTTTAGGGAAGGAAACCTGCCATCCTCACCTGGTCTGGCCTATATATGACTCCACCCCCAACGTGGTTGATTCTTAAGTGGCCTAACAACAACAACAACTTGCATTTATATAGTGCCTTTAACATTGTAAAACGTCCCAAGGCGCTTCACAGGAGCATTATCAAACAAAATTTGACACCGAGTCACATTAGGAGATATTTGGACAGATGACCAAAGGCTTGATCAAAGAGGTGTGTTTAAAGAAGCGTCTTAAAGGAGGAGAGAGAGGTAGAGAGGCGGAGAGGTTTAGGGAAGGAATTCCAAAGCTTAGGGCCTAGGCAGTTAAAGGCACGGCCGCCAATGGTGGAGCGATGAAAATCGGGGATGCGCAAGAGGCAAGAATTAGAGAAGCACAGAGATCTCAAAGGGTTGTAGGGCTGGAGGAGGTTACAGAGATAGGAGCCACTCAGTTGCATCAAACTGTTATAAACACAGACTGCAGCAGTTTAATAAGAAAGCCCACCACTTTTTTCACTCCATTTTCTCTTTATAGGAATATATTGTCTTTGCAGATGGTCACCCACTTCTCTTTTTCTACATTATCCCTGTGTCCTAAACTGTCTAGCACTGCCTCTTTGGTGACCACTTTCTGCAGAGTATGATCCAGAAACCTCTCATCCTCTCCGATTCTGTCGAATGTGGACAGTTGCTGCTTGAGCACAAAGATCCCCTGCTGCAGAGTCTCAATTTTATGATGCTTGGTGCAAAGGTGCTGCCCCTGGATACAGTAAGGATCCATGATGGCCCACAGATCTCATTCTGCACACTTCAATAGGGTTCCCTGCACTGCCATTTCTGTGTCTAACTTTAAAAAAAATTAGATATTGTTAGCCTGGACTCCCACTAGCACCAAACTCCCACAAGAATCAAACTCCTCTTACTTCACACAAGTATTAATTTTAGAATTTTTTTTTGCAATGGTACCTCAAGGCTGAACTTCCACTAAGGCTAAACTCCATACTATTCTAGCCTCTTGCAGCTTTTCTTCTTTTTATTATTCTTCACCCAGATTCCTCATGCCCATGATCCTTTCCCAGCATTCTAAATGGGCAAGCTTTATATGGCTATGAATATCATTATCTGTTAAAATTTATATTTATTTATAACTTAATAGTATGTGTCAGGAATTTCTGCCATTAATAAAAAAAACTAAAAAAAAAAGTAAAACACATCACCCCTGAAACACTCTACAGTTACAGAGCTAGACAAAAAGACCTACAGCACAAAGTAATGTTGGATTTTCTTGCTCAGAGCAGAAAACATTTGTAATATTTAAAACAAAGTGATTACAGACAGCCCAGAATCTTTACAGTGACCTCCACACTTGAGAGATACTGTAGCTGGTAACGTAGGTTAACAGATACAATTATAGATACAGAAACTGGATTTGTTATAGTCTCATAAACGTTTCTTTGCACAAGGATTTGAGAGTTTAGAAAGTGAATGAATTCTCACCTCTTCAACCTTAACAAATACAGGTTAACCCAGTGCGAGAACTTCTGGTGTCTTGCAAGGTCTTGAAGGGCCCAGTATTCCTACACCAAAAAACAATCTGATTTTGTGATCATACTAGTAATATAACGCTGTAAATATTGGTAATAATGGAACTTCAATGTTTTTCAATCTATGTATTAAACAATAAAATTCTTCAAAATATTTTGGAATTTAAGTAAAACACTTCTGTCTAAATTATGCTTTATGTCGAGTTATTGAATTCTGACATTTGCACTGCAAGCTTAGAAATTGTTCATCAATTATGATCAATTATAAATATATATGGGTGTGATGGTCAGTTGAACAAGTTTTTAGCTGAGAGATTGAGAACAGCCCAAATTTGGAAAAGCCACCAACTTTGAGCAAGGATTCAAGACCTACAGGAGGGGAGGGTGAGAAAAAATTATTTTAAAAAAATAGTCCAGTTTTGTTTCAGTTTGTTTCTGTTGTCTAAATTTTTTTCGTTTTGTATTTACTCTTTAAAGATACCATAATTTTTTAATGAGACCAAACAGGTTTCAGGCGTGGAGCATGAATCAATATAATTGTTCTTTTCACAATCTTTAGCCCCAATTTTAACGCCCGATTTAATCATGCGGGTGGAGGGTAAGCCTGCACCTCACTCCGCAGCATAATGCCCAGGAAATTTTAACTCTTGGCCTCATCTGCATGGCCCACGTCAGTCTCCCGCCCAAATCCGCTTGAAGCGGTAGCTAGCTGGTGGGTGGGAGGTTGATTTTGGGTGGCAGGAGGCCATTGATTGTGACTCGACAGAATGATCCCGGTAGTCAGGTAAATGGCCGGAGGGAGGTTAGAGAAGGGGAGGGTAGCCCGGGGCTCCTCCTGGTCCACAAGGAAACCAAAACAAAATTAAATTTACTGATGTTTCTGGGCCTCTTATGGCCCTATTCCTGTTTGCACCAGGTTGGCATAGTGTGGAAGCCATGGTGGCTTCTCTGCACAGGCCTCAGGTTGAAATTGCAGTCGGGCTCCCATGACGTCCTGGGGGCCCGATCTGTATAATTAAAACAAGATCCTGCTGCCTTCCAGTGGGTGAACCGTTGCCTGCTCAAAAGAGCAGTTTAAAATTCCAAGCCGCAGGAAGGCAGCGGGAAAGTCGCTCCGACCATTTTAACTGCCTCCCCGGTTTTCTCTGGGTGAGCAGGGTTAAAATCAGCCCTTTAGTGTGAAATCTCTACATGACCATGCCGTTTACCTCGGAAATGCTGTTAACCTCAAGCTGTTGCTGGGTAATCTCACTAAGATGGCGAAATGTCATTGTGAAATCTGCTCTTGTATCCTCCATTAGCTACAAAAATGAAATAGAGTTCATTACGGTCTTCCCATTACAAACCTGAAACGCAATTTGTTTTAAAAGTATAGACGGCTTTAAATTTATTGTTTACCAAAGGAACTAAAAATACTTTAAAAAGACTGCATATTTTTGCCTTTTAAAGGAAAATGTAACACACAGCCATTATAATTGACAAAAAAAGAAAAAGCTGAAAATACAGGGCATCTGCAAAGAGAAAATGTTTCAGCTATAAGAACATAAGAAATAGGAACAGCAGTAGGCCAGATGGCCCCTCGAGCCTGCTCCGCCATTTAATAAGATCATGGCTGATCTTCTACCTCAACTCCACTTTCCCGCCCTATCCCAATATCCCTTGATTCCCTTAGTGTCCAAAAATCTATCGATCTCAGTCTTGAATATACTCAATGACTGAGCGTCCACAGCCCTCTGGGGTAGAGAATTCCAAAGATTCACAACCCTATTTATCCTTCATAAATGACTTCAACATAGCTTAGCTGTTAGCACCCTCATCTCTGAGTCAGAAGCCAAGATTTTTCTCCCTGACCAAACTGCTGTCAAAAGTGTGGGTGGAAGGTGGGTTATTGAGAATAGGGCTGATGACAGCGGTTTTGAAAAGAAGGGGGATGGAAGCATTTACAATGTCAGCTAGCATGGAAGCCAGGAAGGTAAGTTGTCGGTCAGCGGTTCAGTGATAATGGGGTCAAGGGTGCAGGAGGAGAGTCTCGTGGATAAGATGAGCTCAGAGAAGACATAAAGGGAGATAGGAAGGAAACTAGAGAAAGGCGTGGGTTCAGAGCTTGAGCAAATGGGGTGCTTGGAGGAAGGTTTGGTTTAGTGAGCAAGGGGAGAGGAGAAGCAGCAGGGGTAGCTGAACAGATGGTCTCAATCTTAGCGACATAATATGTTTACCTTCAGCAAGTATGCAATCAAATAGTCATCATTATTATCATGTCCAAACAAGCCCAACTTCGCTTTGAAGAATTCCATGAATCTAAAAATTGATTAGAAGATAAATGGTATCATGTTATTGCTAACTACATCAGCATTTTCAGGCAAATGTTCAAAAGCTGTTTTGTTGCAAGTCTGGATTCAACAAAAAATTGTGCTGTAAAATGGCCTAGAAACAAAAATATGGACACACTTTATTTTCAACCCAAGCTCTGGCAAGGTCACAAGCACTTTCAATTCAGGGACTGAAAATGTATCATAGTTTGAGTGGATGACACATTTGCGTCTTTACAAATCCACTTATTACCAGCTCCTATAAACCTTAGAATATGCAGGTTTGTAGAAAAAACCCTTGGAACAGTCAAAATATGTTCTAAGAACGTTGTAGGGGAAGTTTTCGCTGTTGATACTGTTCGGAGGAAGGTGAAAACTAACTCTCTTATAAGTCTCTGGATCTCCTAGTGCCAGACTAAGTGCAAAAACAAACCTATTACATTATGCCGGATGTTACCGTGAGCAGTGAACGAACGGTGCCAGCCATTCGTTAGATTTGCACTTGCCCATAGATTTTCTACAAGCTTTTGCACGGCAATTTCCTGAAAATTAGAAATCCAAAAACCACGACGCCCTCTACAGCGCATCTGGGACATGTGTGATCAGGGCAAGCAGCTGTGTATCTCCTTAATCAATCAGATTGAAGCATCGTTAAGAACAGCGCACAGTGAGAACCAGGAAATGTAAGTTAGAATAGTGAATTCAATGTCAAATCAGGTACAGAAAGCAAAATAAAGAGAGGGTAAGATGAAGGGACTGAGTGTAATGTATCCAAGTTTGCTGATGATACAAAGCTAGATGGGAAAGAAAGCTGTGAGAAGGACACAAAGAGACTGCAAAGGAATATAGACAGGTTAAGTGAGTGGGCAGAGGGTGGCAGATGGAGTATAATATGGCGAAATGTGAGGTTATTCACTTTGGTAGGAAGAATAGAAAAACAGAATATTTTTTAAATAGTGAGAAACTATTCAATGTTGGTGTCCAGAGAGACTTGGGTGTCCTCGTACAAGAAACACAGAAAGTTTGCCTGCAGGTACAGCAGGCAATTACGAAATCAAATGGCATGTTGACCTTTATTGCAAGGGGGTTGGAGTACAAGAATAAGGAAGTCTTACTACAATTGTACAGGGCTTTGGTGAGACCTCACCTGGGGTACTGTGTACAGTTTTAGTCTCCTTATCTAAGGAAGGATGTGCTTGCCTTACAGGCGGTGCAACGGAGGTTAACTAGTTTAATTCCTGGGATGAGAGAGTTGTCCTGTGAGAACAGGTTGAGTAGAATGGGCCTATTCTCTGGAGTTTAGAAGAATGAGAGGTGATCTCATTGAAACATATAAGATTCTGAGGGGACTTGACAGGGTAGATGCTGAGATGTTGTTTCTCAAGGCTGGAGAGTCTAGAACTAGAGTACATAGTCGCAGGATAAGGCGTCGGCCTTTTAAGACTGAGATGAGGAGGAATTTCTTCACTTAGAGGATTGTGAATCTTTGGAATTCTCTACCCCAGAGGGTTGTGGATGCTGAGTCACTGAGTATATTCAAGGCAGAGATAGATAAGTCTTTGGACTCTAGGGGAATCAAGGGAAATGGGAATCGGGCGGGAAAGTGGAGTTGAGGTTGAAGATCAGCCATGATCTGATTGAATGGCGGAGCAGGTTCGAGAGCCACATGGCCTACTCCTGCTTCTATTTCTTATGTTCTTATGTAAGAAAGATTGAATTAAGAGACAGAGATAAAAGAGACAGAAAGAAAAAGTTAAAAAAAAGCTTATTAAAATTTTTTTTAATGCCCAACAATAAAGTTTGAAGAAATGAGACTCCACACTTGTAAAAGTTAATTCTTAGTGCTAGAGAGGTTGTTTGCCAGTAATTAAGACTTACCACGTTAAAATGGTACTTGGACTTGAAATGTCTTGACTTAACTTTTTTTGGCAAGTTTAGTTCGTATCTATCAGGCAAGTACAGGAACTTGAACAGGAAATCAGACAGCGAGATGCCATTTCCGCGCAGCTTTTGGAGAAGCAAGGTATCTCGTACAACAACTTCTGGATTTCTGCGTTTAACTGCACGTATAGTCCCGGAAGTTACTGTCTGATTTGCACATGAATAACTGTGAATGCTGTTAGCCTCACCATTTTTTTAAAGCAAAATCTGGCCCAATATCTTTATCCCAGGGTCATCAAGGAGAAGATTTTACTGATGTTCTACAAAACCACTCCATCTGTCTAATTGTTAGTTGAAGGAGGCGATTTAACTTCATAGTCAACATATGTCTTTGCTGTATATAATTTATGTTCCTTATTGTGGATAAGCACTCCAATAGGATTCACTGCTTTCAGGAAAGGAGAGATAAAAGATCAGTGGGAAAATTGGAGAAAAGGGGTAAAAAAACCACATCCGACTTTCAGTTGCAAAATCCAATTTTCAGACCCTAAAAGCTGCAACTGAAGTCCAAATAAACTCAGTCATCTTTAACAGCATTTCAAACTGTGGAAGGATTTGTGCTAATAAGCTGTCTCCTAGAAATGGTTAAGAACAATGGGCTTTCATTTTTGTTTAATGGAAATTGCTTTTTTCAGCTTTCTCCCTTGCTCTCCTGAAGGTGCACGCTGGAGTATGGGTGCTGACAGCCCTTGCTTCCTCACTCAAATGGTTATTCTTCATGTGTGAGTCTATGGGCCCGATGTTACCTGGGCTGCGGGTTCTTGGCAGGAGGGCTATCGGGCGCGTGGGTAATGCGCCCGGCAAAATCAGTCAGCCACCCGCGCGATCGTAGCCCAATTGGATCCACTTACCTTCTCCTCCGGGTTCCCCACTGCTGATCTGTGCGTCGGGCGGGCTGCGCATGCGCAGTAAGATCTGTCAGCTGGAGGAGCTCTATTTAAAGGGGCAGTCCTCCACTGACAGATGCTGCAACAAACAGAAAAAATTACAGCATGGAGCAGCCCAGGGGGAAGGCTGCTCCCAGTTTAATGATGCCTCACTCCAGGTATCAATACATGGGGTGAGGAGGAGGGGGAGGACAGAGATCTTCCCCCCGGCGGGCGGGAGGAAGCAGCCTGCCTCTGCCACCAGGAAGGCCTGGCTCGAGGTGGCAGAGGAGGTCACCAGCACCACCAACATATCGCCCACCTGCATACAGTGCAGGAGGCGCTCCAATGACCTCAGTAGGTCAGCCGAAGTGAGTACACTTACTCTTTCCCCTACACTCTGTCTGCCACATTACCGCCCCCACCCCACATCTCCTTCTGCACTGCCAACACTACTCTGTCACATCACCCCTCATACCCACTCAAACCTCATCCTCATCTTACCTGCACCTACTCACCTCGCCAGTACTCATCCCGCCACTACCACTCAACCCAATCCTCATACAATCTCATGGCTCTATCTCATACTCACCCTCTCGTGCATCTCCTTCACGGCCAGCCTCACTCAACCTGCCACTACCTGTGCTGCAGCCACAGGGCATGTATCACATATGTGCAGTAGGCAGCGTAAGGCAAACGTGTCGTGAGCATGAAGGGGATGCACAAGGGTGTTTGAAGGTTCGTCATGGGTGTTACTTAGATTGAATTTCTGACCACCTCACAATACCTATTATATTGGCACCACTACTGCCACGTCTTTGCGAATCTTGTCTGGCTTGTGCAATAATGCCCTTTCCTGAGGATCACTATGAAGACCCACAACTGATGCCACCCATTGTGTCACTGCAGAGTGGGTGTAGGTGTATTTGCAGGGCTCTTTTGTGCAGACGGCTGAGAGACGTCGGCGATGTCCCCGGTTGCACCCTGGAAGGATGCGGAGGAGAAGTTGTTGAGGGCAGTGGTGACTTTGACAGCGACAGGTAAGAAGATAGTGCTCAGGCCAGCCAGGAGCAGCTTGGCATGAAGGAGGCTGCAGATGTCCACGACTACATGTCGAGTGAGTCTGAGCCTCCGTGTGCACTGCTGCCTAGAGAGGTCCAGGAAGCTGAGCCTCGGTCTGTGGACCCTGTGGCGACCGTAGTGCCCTCTGCGACGCATCTCTCTCTGCGGTAGCCCTCCCTCCTGCTGTACAGGTGGATGTGTCACAGCACTCTGTTGTGGAGCTCCACGTGTCAGAGGTGGACGGCGTGGATGGCGAGGCTGATGATGCTGTTCGCCCTCCGAGGAGGTCATGACTGCAGCTACGGCGGCCCCCATCCAGGAGATGTACATCTGAGGGGGTCCACAAGGTAGGTACATGTCTCTGGACCCCGGGGTAAGTGTGCAATTTGGTGACTTTGATTGTCAGGAGGAGGGTGATGGAGGCCAAACTTTGTCCCAAGTGACAGAGTGGCCTCCTGCAATGAGTGAGGGTCTTCCCCCCCACCTGTCAAATGGACCTTTGCAGCAGCCACAGGTTGATGGCTGCAACAGGTCCATTTGAACTGGAGTGTTTCCCCCAGTGTGGGAAACAGTCCCAGTTTGCTCTAAAATCCCACCCCTCCTCACATAATCCCTCAATCAGGTCAGTTAATGACCTGAACAAGCAAAATAAATAGCTTCAAGTGGCATCCTGCTGGCTTTAATTGCCTGCGGGATTCCCACCAGCGGGGGCTGCGCGTGCACACTGGCGCGTCAGTGGGGAACCCGGAAGTGGGCGGGTTGGAGTCGGGCTCCCGACCCACACCGGAATTCTCCGATTTTCGGAGCCCCCCCACCAGGAACGCACCCGATAGCGGGTGCTAAAATGACGCCCTATATCAGTGACTCATAACACAGTCCAGTGCCCCCTGCGGCCCAATTCCCTTTATACCTGCAGTCATCAGCAGACCTGCTGCTCAACATGCTGTGAACTTCCATTCATGGCCTCCAAACTGTAGGATACCAATTGAGCTGGGATGTATTGCTCTCCAACATAAAATGACAATGGAATGCTATTGGAAGCAGGGCTGTCTGACCTTTTATCCATCATGTGAAAGGGCTTTACCAAAATAGAACATTTTAGTCAAATTTTTTAGCCCCTATAGTTCATTTTTAACCTTCTTCTTGTTGTGAAGTACCTGGCCATCACTTTATACACGTGCACAATTGAAAGCACGAGCTGGTGCTGTGGGGAACCGCAGTCACAGACCCACAAACTTTGTAGTGCAGTGTGTCACTGAATTCCTGAGAATGACCCTTGAGCAAGACATTGGCATTATGTCTCTCAACAAAAAGTTCAAATTTTTTTTTAATCATCTGACTCAACACAGCCCAAGGTTTGACCCTTGAACTTTCCTGGCTCTGTATGGCTCAGCATGATTAAAACAAGGCATTTACCCATTGTGCCGGTTCAGGAGCCAAAATTGGTCCTTAAGGTGTTCTGAGATGCATCCATTTTCATTGGAATTTATTTAATTGTTTTTCTTTTTGTCTCCTTAGGTATCTCCATGTTATGTCAGTTTGGCTCGGTGGCAGCAGTTTCGCCTCTGAATCAGAGAATTATCAAGCCCTACTCTAGGACCTGAGCACATAATATTGAATAATATTTCAGTGCAGTACTGAGAGAGAGCCGCCTTTCAGAAGAGACATTAAACCAGGGCCTGTCTGCCTGCCCATTGCGACATGAGAAGTTCAGGGAGTTCCAGTGGTGTCCTGGCCAACATTATCCCTTAACTCAAACAGGTCAACTGGTCAATTCTCTCCTTTATGGTTTGGGGGACTTGCTGTGTGGACATTAGCTGCCATATTTACCTAAATAGCAACAGTGACTGCACTTGAAAAGTAATTCATTGGCTGTGAAGCACTTTGGAACATTGAGAACATGAAAGGTGCTATACAAATACAAATTCTCTGTCTCTCTTTATGTACTTTCGCCAGCTGACAGAATGGCTCAATGCACATTAGTACACAAACCCCTCCAACATACCTCCTCTGATAAATGAAATGAAAATGAATACTTACTTTATCTGATAAAGATCAGGATATCCTTTTAATATTTGTTCAGCCCTTGAAATCAAGCAGAAAACAAGCAAAATGTTGTCAATAATGTTGCAAGTAGAGAGTAATGTGTCTGATTTTTATATTTTAGCTTGTGGCAGGACAGTTCTGGCATTGCTTGCACTAACAATAGTTCATGATATCTTTGTCACTAAATCACAGTGACCTATTGGCATATATCTTTCTATATATGTTAAAAGTCCTGCTTCTATGTATACTTCCTGTTTGTCACACTTAATTCCTATGCAATGATTTTGTCACACATGTTACCATTCTGTGTTGTTTGGCACCTCCACATGATGGAAACAAAGGAAAATAAAAATCTGAAGAGGAACCTTCATAGTGCCACTTCCATGACTTCTGGCAGAGTGGTGAGAGCAGTATTGGCTAACGCCTGAGAACAAGTCACCCAGCCATGCTCTCTGCTAAAGTCGCTATAGAGCCTGACAACACATATCTTTACTGGGAGAGAAAAAAGGGATTTTTTTTGATGTTCCTCATAAAAGGCCAACGCAAATGTTGCTTTGGACTGGCTCCAATAGCCACATACCCCTCAAGTATGCAACAGATCAACATGTTATGGTCAGAAACAAAATCTATTAAATTACAAAAATCTTGTTTGCCTCAATACCGACTTAAAGTTCATTTTGTGATGTCTTAAAATAAATACATGTTTGGGGCTCTCTAGGTTAGAGTCCTCAAATGCCATGAGTCTGCATCGGAAAAACCGTTGGCCAGCTGCCCACCATCCTCCAATGTGCATTTGTAATAGGCAAGATACCTCGCCTCGTACGACAACCCAGAAAATAAATTCTTATTAGGTGAAAAAAACCAGAAACATTCACGGGTACTAGAATTACATTATTTTAAAATCTTCAATTTATATATACATTTTGCGAGTGAATGCAGTCCCAGTTTCCTCTTTCCAAATGCTTGTTTGTTGATTGTCCATCTAAGCAGTCAGTTTAAGAGCTAAAAACCAGAATCTAACAGGGAGTGGAATTATCCTACTTCACCGCATACTTGATTAATAGGGAGTTAACTTGCTCTATAAACTATTCTGTGGAACACACAAGTGCTTACTTTTCCACTAGTAGACACTATGTATGGCTGCTTACACTAGGTATAAGTGTATAAACATGGACATGTCACTCAAGATCACAAAATAGGTTTGTATCTTGATGAGGGCACTTCAGGTCACTTCTTCCAGAATACAGTCCTTACTGTTGCAACATTGTTGCAGAAGAATGGGGCCCCTTCCTTCCTAATTTGGCCATTTCCTCTTGAAAGGGAACAGACTGTCCTAAGTACAAGGGGGCTGCACTCAGAATGAGCTAGGTGCTATGTATATGGAAAAAAAACGACAATTTACTGAGAAGAGGGGACGAATTTAATAATGAGGGGCACTGCAGGACGAGAGGACTTAGCTGCGAATTAGATGGGGATATAAACCAAACCCCCAGGGAGATGAACCATTAGAAGCCAACAAACCCGAAGCAGCAGATGAAACTTTAGCAGGAGATGAACCCTTAGGAGCCGATGAACCCCCGGGCAGATGAAACCTTAGCTGCCGATGATCTGGAGCTACTTGCTTGGCAGGCAATAGATTCATTGAGGGTGAACTTATATACTTTTTGACTATATTGATGTTGTGTATGTAAACTGTTCTGTTATATACCTGCCTTTTGCTGAACTAAACCACCTGAAGTGAGATTTATGTATGTGGAGAAATCTGATGCTAAATAAACAATTAATTATTTAAACTAATCTATTCATTGGTGCAGTTAACTGTACTCGAGCCTAAGGCACGAGTCCCCTCTCCCTGGCAAGTGAATTGCAGTCTGGTTCACCAGAGATAGCGGTCAGTAGGGAGGTACTTAAGATAGAAGTTCTCAGGTTCCAACACTATCCATTGTGAACAATTTGGCATCACTAGCAAAAGTTAGTTTCCCATCTTGATGAGCACAAAAGTCAGCCCAAAATAATTTTAAAATAAAAACAGAAACCATCCACAATAACAGAGCAAATCTAACAGGAAGAACAGAAACACAAAAGTCACTATTAACAGACATGCTGGGAAGCTTGCACAAAATCTACTATCATAAAGAATGTAAGGAGTCGCACAACTCCAGGTTATAGTCCAACAGCTTTATTTGAAATCATTCAATTTCAAATAAAGCTGTTGGACTATAACCTGGTGTTGTGCGACTCCTTACATTTGTCCACCCCAGTCCATCACCGGCATCTCCACACCATCATAAAGAATGCATAACATCTGGAATAAATGCCATTGTTCTTGTACTGTAAACCTTCACCTGTTTATCAGAACATTTTTGAGTTATAAGGGTGGTTCTGAAAAATGAACAGTCAGACCGAGGGACATATACAATCCTATATCAAAAACTAACAGAAGAATGGAGTTATTAAGGGAGTAAGTGGGCTTCTCTGATAGCTCAGTTGGTAAAATCAGCATGTAGCTGAGCCATGCTGCTCTTTGTGGCTTAGATCACAACAGGCAGTACATTTTCAAAAGCAAAATACAGCAAATGCTGGAAATCTGACGAAAGATCATCGACCTAAAACGTTAACTCTGTTTCTTTCTCCACAGATGCTGCCTGATTTGCTGAGTGTTTCCAGCATTTTCTGTTTTTATTATAGGCAGTACATTTTATTCACTTAAGATACTGTGGGAAAGAGGAACTGGAGGTTTAATAACACAGTACTTACTAGATCATCATCTCAGATTTGGATACTCAATAGAAAAGTATTTTAAAAAAGGTGCTTTTTAAACATCTGAATTTGGTTACTTGAGATAAAGAACATGATCATGGAGCATATGGTTTAATTAACAAGAGATCAGTAGGAAATCAGTTCACTCAAAATTACACTAAAATATGCTAACTTTATATAAAATCATGGCATGGAGGACAAATAGTTTCCAGAAAATTCTGAAAGATGTGTTCCAGGTGTGCGCAGAGAGTTAAACTGAAAGGGAAATAAAAATTCAGCCTGGTGTCAAACTTCAGACCAAACATGATAAAAAAAAACAGCTACAAATAACTGAATAATTCTTTTTAGTAAATTTTTGAGAAAGCTAGAGCTAAATTAACATGAAAAGAATGTTTTTCACTGATATTATTGAATATAATAAGAGCTTCAATCCCAAACGGTGTGGTTTTTAATCCAGTGGGTAACAATCTACTAAAGCCACAATTACCCTCGCCATTACATGTTTCAGAACAAACAAGGCTAAGATTGTTCCTAATTACAATTCTCAGTTCACAGTAGAAGAAATATTTTGTGCAAACACTTTTTGGTGCCTAATTTTCAAACAGGAAAATACTGGTCACCTCTTGGTCATTTTATTATGACTGGGAAAACAAACTAGATCCTGCAATGTATTCATTAGGAAGTCAGCTGGCACCGAATGATGATGACTGTAAGCACTACTCACAACAGCTGCTGCTTAGGGTCCAATAAAGGATTCAGAGCCTTCCGCAGTTTGTCGAGATTATATCTCCCAACATTGGCTTGGTTCCCTATCTTGTACCGACCCTCATCATCAGATGTATTTGGCACAAAATCTGGTTCAGGAAACATTAGAATTTGTTTACATGGCTATTAATATGAACAGAATTAATAGTAAAAGAACACTATTTTTTCCCACCTTTTAACCACAATTAAGTTGAAAAAAAAGGAATGTCCCCATGCCTTATAGCATAGCACATGTTGAGTTTTTTCAAACTTATAATGACTGTTCCCCTCACCACCACCCCCCCTCCACTCCCCTAAATATAATTTGCAGCATTCGCTCTTCAAATAAATTTGTTGAACTTCTCATTCTTACTTCCTTCCCTGAAGGCAATGACTCATACTGGAGAACAATTCTGCATCAGTGACAGCCCTCTGGTTCACTCCTAAGTGGCCATTTTTCATTCTTGAGTAAGACAGTGAGTGTCAGCTAGTTGTATTCAAAAACTGAGAGGGGGGAAGGGACACCACAATGGAGGCCAATTCTGACCACAACCAATATGCAAACATGCACAAGATCTATCACTGGTGGTCATTGAATAGCAATCAGGAATGGGAGTCCTCGCTAATTTTTCCATTCCTAGACTGGGGCATCAAGACCAATTGTGGTGCCTTTACTGCTGTCCCAGCCAAGATGCATATCATTTTTAAATTATGTGAAATATGCAACAGTACGTTTTATAAGACAGCTTGTCCACAATTTCTTTTTATCTGCACCAGCTGCGTGAGAGGCCCTGGCAATGGCACGGAGCGTCGTAAAAATTACACTATACTATTGACGGCGCAGTTTTAATAGATTTTCTGCAGAGAGGAAAAAAGATACTTACTAGGATCATAGAAATCCATAAAGCCAAATGGACCATAATCTATTGTAACAGAGAGAATACTGAAGTTGTCTGTATTACACACACCTGAAATACAGGAGAAAAAAAAGGAAAAATACCGATCAATAGAAGCAAAAAAAAAGGAAGAACAGATTATAAGACACATACTAGAGTAGAGCCATCTTTATAAAATCATCACACAGATTCACGCTTATAGAACATGCCATCAGAAGAAGCTCCAAACAGTGACTGGTTCTTCTCTACAGGAAGTAATGAAAAAATATCAGAGGACGAGTCATACCAGGCAACTTTTATATGCCCCTGATTAAGAACAGCATAGGAATCAAAACTTTTGCTGATATTCTGCTGGCAGTAACTGTCACCACCACCAACCCCACTATGATAGAAATTAAGTATTTTTTGTCTAGTTTTGATTTAGTGGCTGTTTCTTAAAATCCAGTCATAGTAAACATTTAAAAAGTGACTGCAGTTGAGATTTCTGTATCAAGCTTATTGCTCAACAATGTTGTAAGTTTCATTGGCCACAGGCAGGAGAGAGGAATAATTCAAACTTAAACAATTCTGTCTCTTTGGTTCACTTTGTATATTGACATTTCAAGCTAAATCCATTTATTAAATATAGTCTAGATCTCAAGTGATTTTATTAGTCCTAGAAATAAACTACTGATAATAAATAAACAAATAAATAAATAAAACTAGAAATGGCAGTACAGGCTGTGTATCAGGATTGTAATATGTGGGAGTTTGTGGACAGCGAGACAGTCCCGGATTGCCACATTTGCAGTAAATGTCTCTGGCTTGAGACACTCTGGCTCAGAGTCTTTGAGCTGGTGTGCAAGTTAGAGACACTCCGATACATACGGGAGGTGACGGAATACCTAGTTTTCTCCAGAGTACAGTCACACCTCGGAGGAAAGCACAGGTGCAGAAAGGGGAGAGTGTTAGTTAGCAGGGTAGTGGGAACCTAGGAGAGGTAGAGAAGGAGGTCCCACAGTCACTGGTCCTATCCAACAAGTACGAGGCACTTGATACCTGTGAGAATAAGGATGAAGGCTGCAAGGAGGATGCCCAGAATGCTAACCATGGCACTGTAGAACTTGAGGCAGTCCAAGGGGAGGAGGATCAGTATAGAAAGATTGCAGTCATAGGGGATTCTATAATCAGGGGGATAGATAGCATCCTCTGCAGTTGCGACCGAGAGTCCAGGAGGGTGTTTTGCCTACCTGGTGCAAGCGTAAAGGACATCTCGGAGCAATTGGAGAGGAACTTGAAAAGGGAGGGGGAGGATCCAGTTGTCGTGGTTCATGTCGGTATCAATGACATAAGGAAGAACAAGGAGGAGGTCCTGCTAAGGGAATATCAGAAGCTAGGAACTAAATTAGAAAGCAGGATCTCACGGGTGGTAATCTCAGGATTACTACCTGAGCCACATGTTAATTGGTGTAGGCAGATCAGAAAGGTGAATGCATGGCTGAAAGAGTGGTGTGGAAAGGAGGGGTTCCATTTCATGGGACACTGGTGCCAGTACTGGGACAGGAAAGAGCTGTAGCACTGGAAAAGGCTCCATCTGAACCAGAATGGGACCAGAGTCCTAGCGGAAGGGACAAATAAGGCGGTGGATAAAGCTTTAAACTAGCAAAATGGGGGGAGGGATCTGGTAGCAATAACAAAGGCCCAAAGATAAACGAACAGGAGATGAGAGTAAAGGTCATACCAGGGTAAGGGATAGAGATAACATAATGGTCAAGGAATAAATACAGTTATAAAACAGAAGTATAAAAGGGCTGTTAAAAATAAAATAAAAGGAATAACTATTAAGGACGAATTAAACTGCCTGTACAGCAATGTACACAGTGTCCAAAATAAGACGGGGGAATTGGAGGCAAAATCCGTAGCAAGGAACCAGATGCAGTAGGAATAACTGAAACATGACTTACATAAAGAACAGGACTGGCAACTAAATATTGCAGGTTATAACATAATCAGAAAGGATAGAGAAGGAAGGGGGGTGGAGTAGCTGTACTAATTAGAGATAACATAATGGCAGTAGAAAAAAGGGACATAACTAACAGAAGGATATAAACAGAATCTATATGGATTGAAATAAAAGACAAGGGTTTGATCATACAAATAGGGATATGCTGCAGACTACCTAATAGTGGAAAAGAGGTAGAGGAATAAATATATAAGCAAATATGAGAAATGAGTAAAGAACATAGAATAATAATCATGGGAGATTTTAACTACCACCAAATAAAATGGCAAGAAGAGGTAAGTAAAGGGGTACAGGGAATGGAGTTTTTACAATGTGTGCAGGACTTTTTTCTTACCCAGTATGTAAAAAGCCCTTTATGAGAGGAAGCACTGCTGGATCTAGTAATGGGAAATGAACCAGAACAGATAAGAGAAGTGAGCATTGGGGAACATCTAGACAATAGCGATCACAACATAATAAAGTTTAAGATAAAGATCGAGAAGGACATAAGTAAGACAAAGACCAAAGTAATAAATTGGAAAAAGGCTGATTTTAAGGGGATAAGAATGGAACTATGGAAAATAAACTGGAAAAATTTACCACAAACAAAGAAATAAAACAGCAGCGCAAAACATTTAAAACAGTGATCAATAGAGTCCAGGAGAAATATATCCCACAAAAACAAAGAACAAACTAACCATTAATGACACGCCAAGGATGAATACAGAAATAAGGGCAAAATTGAAACTAAAGAAAAAGGCATACTCTAAGTACATAGACAACAAAGGAGAGGATGACAAAAGGGAATATGAAAAGAGTAGGAAAGAAGTCAAAAGAACAATTAGGAAGGCAAAGAGAAATTACAAAATTAAATTATCAAGCAATATAAAAAGAAATAGTAAAGTATTCTACAGACACATAAATAACAAAAGAAAAATAAGGATAGGGATAGGCCACTAAGGGATACACACGATAAACTCACAGGTAATGACAGTGAAATGACAGAAATATTAAATAGTCACTTTGCCTCAGTATTTACCAGGGAGACTAACATGGTGGGCATGACATTAGAAGAAGAGATCAAAAAGATAGAAAGACATTTAAGATAGAAAGGGGGGAGATAATTGATAAACCAATCAAACTTAGAGAGCATAAGGCCCCTGGTCCAGATTGCATCCATGCATATTAAAACTAGTTAGGGAAGAGATAGTAGAGGCACTATTACATATTTATAAAAATTCATTAGAAAAGGGAATAGTGCCAGAGGACTGGCGGACAGCTATGTTATTCCCATATTTAAAAAGGGAGATAGAACAAGTCAACTGAACTACAGACCAACTAGCTTAACGTCGGTGGTAGGAAAGATAATGGAATCCTTACACAAAGATGTAATAGAAAAACATCTAGGGCTCGATTTTAGGGTCGGGTTACCTGCGGGTTTCCAGCGGGGGGGCCCCGAAAATCCCGATCTCCGATCACGTGACCGGATTCGGACGAAATCCCGGCCACTTCCGGGTACCGCGCTGACGTGCGGGGCTGCGCGCGCAAGCCCCGCTGGTGGGAATCCCGCAGGCAATTAAAGCCAGCGGGGTTCCACTTGAGAGTACTTACCTTGCTCGTTGTGGTCAGTTAATGAGCTGAAGCAGCTGTCAAAACAGGAAGTGTGGGATTTTAGGTTCAAGGCAGTCAGTTTCCCACACTGGGGGAAACAGGACCCTTCAAACCAGGCGTGTTGCAGCCAGCAGCCTGTGGCAGGTGCCAAGGTGCGCTCCACGGGGGAGAGCCCTCACCCACGCAGGAGGCCACCGCGTCACATAGGGCAACCCCTGCCCCCCACCACCCCCCGGCCAAGCCAGAGGACAGACCGACACGAAACCGCAGCCCCAGTCCGAGGACCCACACACCTACCCTGCACAACCCCTCAGACCAACACCTGCCAGTTGGGTGGTGTGTGGACACCCTCGGAGGACGAAGAGCATGACCAGCACCAGCAGCCTCGCAGTCCACGCCGTCCGCCGCAGAGACGTGGATCCCCCCAACACGGTGTGGTTGCACGCCCACCTGCACAGCAGGAGGGAGGGCTACCGCAGAGAGAGACGCGTCGCAGAGGGCACTACCCTCGCCACAGGGTCCACAGACCGAGGCGCAGCTCCCCGGACCTCTCCGAGCAGCAGTGCACAGGGAGGCGCAGATTCGCTCGACATGTAGTCGTGGAGATCTGCAGCCTCTTTCATGCCGAGCTGCTCCTGGCTGGCCCCAGCACCAACTGCTTACCTGTCGCTGGCAAAGTCACCACTGTCCTCCACACCTTCTCCTCCGCATCCTTCCAGGGTGCAGCCGGCTACACCGCCGATGTCTCTCAGTCGTCTGCGCGGACGAGCCCTGCAAATACACCTGCACCTACTCTGCAGTAACACGATGGGTGGCATCAGTGGTGGGTCCTCATAGTGATACCCAGGAGCGGGCATTATTGGACACAATGGACAGGATTCGCGGAGACATGGCAGTGGTGGTGTCAATATAATGTGTGCTGTTTGTGGCTCTGAAATTCAATATGGGTAACACCCATGACAAACCCTCAGACACCCTTGTGCACCCCCTTCATGCTGACGAGACGTTTGCCTTACCCTGCCTACTGCACATATGTGATGCATGCCCTGTGGCTGCAGCACAGGTGGTGGCAGGTTGAGTGAGGCTGGCCGTGAGGGAGATGCACGAGAGGGTGAGTATGGGATGGAGCCATGAGATTGTATGAGGATTGGGTCGCGTGTTAGTGGCAGGATGAGTACTGGCGAGGTGAGTAGGTGGAGGTAAGATGAGGATGGGGTGTGAGTGGGCATGAAGGGTGATGTGACAGAATAGTGTTGGCGGTGCCGAAGGAGATTTGGGGTGGGGGCAGTGTTGTGGCAGACGGAGTGTAGGGGAAAGACTTCGTGTTCTCACTGTGGCTGACCTACTGCGGTCATTGCAGCGCCTCCTGCACTGTATGCAGGTGGGCCATATGTTGGTGGCGCAGGTGACCCCCTCTGCCACCTCGAGCCAGGCCTTCTTGGTGGCAGAGGCAGGCCGCTTCCTCCCGCCCGCCGGGGGGAAGATCTCTGTCCTCCCCCTCCTCCTCACCCCATCTGATGATACCTGGGGTGAGGCATCATTAAACTGGGAGCAGCCTTCCCCCTGGGCTGCTCCATGCTGCAATTTGTCCCATTGGTTGCAGCATCTGTCAGTGGAGGACTGCCCCTTTAACTAGAGAGCCTCCAGCTGACAGATCGTACTGCGCATGCGCAGCCCAACCGACGCGCAGGCCAGCGCCGTGGACCCCGGAGGAGCAGGTAATTGGATCCTATTAGTGGGTTGCCTGCTACGATCGCGTGGGCAACCCACTAATTTCGCCGTTCGCGTTTTCGACGCTCCCGGAGGACCACCCGCTGGGAACCCGCAGGCCTGCTAAATTCGAGCCCCTAGAAAACAAAAATATAATAAAGAATAGTCAGCATGGATTTCAAAAGGAAGGCCATGCTTGACCAACCTTATTGAATTCTTTGAAGAAATAACAGAAAGGGTAGACATGGGTAATGCAGTAGATGTAATAAATTTGGATTTTAGAAAGGCCTTCGATAAGGTACCACACAGTAGACTCATGACTAAGGTCAGGGCATGTGGAGTCAGGGGGACAAGTAGCAGAATGGATAGCAAGCTGGCTACAAAACAGAAAGCAGAGAGTAGTGGTTAAAGGTAGTTACTCAGACTGGCAAAAGATGGGAAGTGGCGTTCCACAAGGATCAGTGCTGGGACCACTGTTGTTCACCATTTACATAAACGATTTGGACTCGGGAATCGGAACTACAATTTCAAAATTTGCGGACGACACCAGATTGGGGGGTATAGTTAATACTGAGGTGGACTGCGTCAAAATACAGGAAGACATTACTAAACTTGCAGAATGGGCAAGTAATTGGCAAATAAATTTCAAGATAGATAAGTGTGAAGTGGTACATTTTGGTAGAAAGAAGAAGGAGGCCACATACTCCTTGGAAAATAAGAGTCTAAATGGAGTGGAGGAGCAAAGGGATCTGGGGGTACAGATAAACAAATCACTAAAAGTAGTGACACAGGTTAATAAGGCTATAAAAAAAGCAAGCTTTCGGAGGCTTCCCCCTTCCTCAGGTGAACGTTGTTGTTCACCTGAGGAAGGGGGAAGCCTCCGAAAGCTTGTGAATTTAAAATAAAATTGCTGGACTATAACTTGGTGTTGTAAAATTGTTTACAATTGTCAACCCCAGTCCATCACCGGCATCTCCACATCATAAAAAAAGCAAACAAAGCACTGAGGTTCATTTCTAGAGGGATAGAATTGAAAAGCAGGGAAGTTATGTAAAACTTGTATGGAACCTTGGCTGGACCACACTTGGAGTACTGTAAACAGTTCTGGTCTCCATATTATAAAAAGGGTCTGGAGGCAATGGAGAAGGTGCAAAAAAGATTTACTAGGATTATACCAGAACTGAGAGGTTATACTTATCAGGAAAGATTGAACAGACTTGGGCTCTTTTCTCTAGAAAAGAGAAGACTTAAGAGGTGACCTGATAGAGTTCTTTAAGATTATGAAAGGGTTTGATAGGGTAGACGTAGAGAAGATGTTTCTACCTGCGGGGGAGACCAGAACTAGGGTCCATAAATATAAGATAGTCACTAATAAATCCAATAGGGAATTCAGGAGAAACTTCTTTACCCACAGAGTGGTTGGAATGTGGAACTTGCTACCACATGGGGTAGTTGAGGCGACTAGGATAGATACATTTAAGGGGAAGCTAGATAAACACATGTCGGAGAAACGAATAGAAAGATATGCTGATAGGTTTAGATGAAGAAGGGTAGGAGGAGGCCCATGTGGAGCATAAACACCGGCATGGGCCTGTTGGGCCGAATGGCCTGTTTCTGTGCTGTACATTCCATGTAATTCCTTTTTAAGCAGTGGGATAATCAAAATCCATATATTCCCAGTAACTCTTTTCTGCAATATAAAACAATAAATACATCTGAATTTGTAGGGGGAGAGGGCTCAGTTTGATAATCTCAAAAGAAACCGATTAGTTTCAAACTCCTGAAAGAGAGGGGAATAAAATTTGTTTGAATTTCCAAGAATCTGTCAGCCAGTTTGTTAACAGAGGAACCAAGTCAGTCCAAAGCGGTCAGGGAGCCCAGTGTTTTGCCTACAAATAAGAAAACAGGTGCCAGTTGATGATGTGGGAGTACAGAATTCATCAATAAGTACAAGGGACAACTATGCTTGGTAAAGTCAAAGACTGAGAAGTCAGAGAAGATGTGAGGTCTACAGGGAGGTCAGAAAAGACCACGGACTGTGAGGAAGTCGGAGAAGATCCAAGGTCTGCAAGGAAGTCCAAGAAGCTAGTAACTGTCACCACCACCTGTGACGTAGTCTACAAGATGTACAGAGAGGCTGCGTGCAGTAGACTGAGCCAGGGCAAAAGGGCGAGCATGAGATAGCAAGTGCCTCATGGGAAGATCTGAGTAGAGGATCAGCAGAGAAACCTTGGCAGGAGGAGTAGAGAGAATGTGAGCAGCAAGAGGAGAGACAGGAACCGAAGCAGCAGCTAGTCAGTAGCATGAAGAGCTTTGCCGCAGATCCAAAAAAAGCTGAGCAGCAAGGAACACAGAAGAGGTTTCGAAGCGGAGGTCAGCAGATATTTAAACCTATTGGGAGCTCTGAAATAGGAACACTGTTTTTTTTTCTTTTTTTTGCTGGTAGATACTCTTGAGTGGTCCAGCAGAGGAGGCTTCTGGCAGCAATGGAGTCAGGAGATCAAGTGGGAATGGAGTTCCAATGGTCCAAGCAGCACCCAGGTGAAGGAAAGAGCAGGCAAGAGGTTGGGCCACGTGGCCTGCAGCAGGTAGCTCTGGATTTTAGATTAAGTTAATGAGCCTGGAAACGCTCCCGAAATAACAGAGGAGCTCAACAGCGTTCTCCGTTTTTAGTGGCAAATTGAAGGAGCAAGTTCCCGTGTTTGCACATGCGCAGCGAAATGTGGAAATCTGGAATTTGCTCCTAGTGGTTTGCAGGTGATGTGACAGCTTCGAATTGAAGGGCCATCGCATGCTACAATCAGAGAAATCATTGAAAAAGTGCCAACTTGCTTATCTGCCCAGCTGGAAAGCAACTAATTACGCCACCAAACAGGTATGCTTAAAAATACCAGATCTAAACTAAGTTTTAATGGTAAGTCCTAATGACTGCCAAACAACTAAAAATTAACTTTTAAAAATGTGGAGTCTCATATTACTCATTTTAATAGATTTTGGTCATTAAAAAAATGTTAAATTAAAAAGTTATTTTTTTTAAAAACTTTTCCCTTCTGAATCTTTAATTCAGTTATTTCTTTGGCTTTTTATAAAAAAAAATATTTTTTTTATTTACAGTGACATACAGAATCTAACTTTAAATGAATGAAGTCAGGTTGCCTGCTTGAGCAATGCAGCCTGAATCTGTGGGCGTGACTTCTCTTCCTGACAGATTTTGTGGGCGTGTCTTCTCCACACACACTTTTCCAGCTGCGCGACAACTCACAGTGCTCAGAGGCTGGGGTGATAGCACACATTTTTTTAAAGTTCAAATTCAAGCAATTCAACGCCACAGAGCCTACAGTAAATATTTCCGTTAATTTAATTTGTAGGAGCTGCGGTGAACGTTGCCTCGCCACTCTGCGTGATTTCTGTCCCAATATATATCCATCATTAGGAGAGAGGTGTGCTTCAAGCAGCAGGAAAGAGGGGGCAAAGGGTCACAGGTGGAGTTGCAGCGAAAAGGAGCTCATCAGGGAGCTACCAGCTCAGGTGCCACCTTGAAAAAAAAATTGAAAATTTTGGCTTATTAATGGTGCTGGCACTGAGAGTGCAAATGAACAGCAGCACTAATGGCAAGTCCAATTTCCAGGAATTTAATAATGTACTTAGGGAGTCAGAAGAGGAGAAAATATTAGTACAACTCATTACATCTCACTGAAACATATAAAATCTTGACAGATTGGATGCAGGGAAGATATTTCCCCTGGCTGGGAGGTCCAGAATGAGGGGTCACAGTCTCAGGATATGGGGTAGGACATTTAGGACTGAGATGAGGAGAAATTTCTTCACTCAGAGGGTGGTGAACCTGTGGAATTCTCTACCATAGAAGGCTGTGGAGGCCAAGTCACTGAATATATTTAAGAAGGAGCTAGATAGATTTCTTGACACAAAAGGCATCAAGGGATATGGGGAGAGAGCGGGAATATGGTATTGAGATAGAGGATCAGCCATGATCATACTGTTTGGCGGAGCAGGCTCGAGGGTCCGAATGGCCTACTCCTGCTCTTATTTTCTATGTTTCTATGTTTCTACAACCATGTCCTGCCACATGGAACTTTTAGCATATATCACAGCAGAACATTAATAACCCCAACAGTATTTTTATCATACCAAAAGCTGTGTAACTTGGACATCTTGGATATTTTCCATGGTATCTAATTGATATTTACTAATGTAATTGGCTTGAACATCATTTCTATGTCATACCATGTGCAAACCCCACTGACATCCAATGTGCGATGAGATATGAAGTATCAGTCACAACTTGAGAGAAAAAATCCTGTAATAACAAAATATTAACTCAGTAAAAATTATGACTAAATTTTTGGCAAGAAAGCAGGAATATTTGTGGCATTTTTGTTAAATGGTACATAAATTGCACAAATTCTGTAAATTATGCAGTGAAAATGTTGATTTTAAAACATACCAGATACCTGTTTGAACTTGTTGCATTTATCATAGGAAAATGTTGTTTTATAACAAAAACCACCAGTTTCCTTAGGAAAAAGGAAAAATGTAAATGAATGCCACAACAGTGAAAATGATTGTGATAAAGCACATGGATTAAACAATTAATAAATCAATAAGTGTTTGAACACAAATAACTCACAGTGCAGTTATAAGAACACAAGGAAAGCCAGGGCTGTGAAAAGCCCATCCCTCTACTACATTAAAAAGTACATTAGAAAATAAATCCAACTGATGGACAAATAACACTTTGACAGACCATATAGCTCAGGCTAAAACCAGTAAGGTTTATTAAGAAAATAAAATTACCAAAAGTAAAAGTAAAAACTATAACAGATAGAAAAATCATAGTGTTCCTCACTTAGCTTATAGAATCTGTTGTAAAACAATAAAATGTTTTGCCTGTGTTTGTATTATTACACTTTTACTTTAAACCAATGTACATAATGCAAAATTGACATGTGAAATCATATATTCAGTGTGTCACACTATCCCAGTGTTATCCAACACATTAGCCACTAGCTATGTGTGGCTAATTGCATTTGTAAGTAAATAAAACATGAGTAATGGACACCATCCATTGGGCATGTGATTTCAATGCTCATATTCAGTGTGTGCAGGTGTACTTTAACCTTTCTATGCATTTGTTTGTAACACGGTAAGACGAAAGCAGGGTGTGTGAGTGTTTTTTGATCATTGCAAGTGCTTTCCTTCCTTGGTTATTGAATCATGGGAGTTAAGCTAAGTTTGTTTGTATTGTGTGAGTCCACATAAGGCGTTTTCTAAAATTAGTGCATGTGACTAAAACAATGTTGACGGAGCCACACCTGTGGCTAGTTAATGATTTCTTTTTTTCTCTTTTTTTTTAGTTAGTGATTTCTATTGTACGGTAGCATAGTGGTTATGTTACTGGACTAGTAATCCAGAGGCCTGGACTAAAAATCCGGAGTCATGAGTTCAAATCCCGCCACGGCAGCTGGCGAATTTAAATTCAATTAATTAAATTCAATTAATTAAATAAAAATCTAGAATTAAAATACTAGTATCAGTAATGGTGGCCATGAAACTACCGGATTGTCATAAAAACCCATCTGGTTCACTAATGTCCTTCAGGGAAGGAAACCTGCCGTCCTTACCCGGTCTGGCCTATATGTGACTCCAGACCAACAGCAATGTGGTTGATTCTTAATTGCCCTCTGAAATGGCCTAGCAAGCCACTCAGTTGTAAAATCTCGCTATGAAAAGGCATAAGAAGAATAAAACTGGACGGACCACCCGGCATCGGACCACTAGGCACCGGACACGACAACGGCAAACCAAGCCCAGTCGACCCGGCAAAGTCTTCCTCACTAACATCTGGGGACTTGTGCCAAAATTGAGAGAGCTGACCCACAGACTAGTCAAGCAACAGTCGGACATAGCCATACTCACAGAATCATGCCTTTCAGCCAACGTCCCAGACTCTTCCATCACCATCCCTGGGTATGTCCTATCCCACCGGCAGGACAGGCCCACCAGAGGTGGCGGTACAGTGATATACAGTCAGGAGGTATTGGCCCTGGGAGTCCTCAACATTGACTCCGGACCCCATGGAATCAGGTCAAACATGGGCAAGGAAACCTCCTGCTGATTACCACCTATCATCCTCCCTCAGCTGATGAATCAGTCCTCTTCCAAGTTGAGCACCACTTGGAGGAAGCACTGCGGGTAGCAAGGGCACAAAATGTACTCTGGGTGGGGGACTTCAATGTCCATCACCAAGAGTGGCTCGGTAGCACCACTACTGACCGAGCTGGCCGAATCCTGAAGGACATAGCTGCCCGACTGGGCCTGCGGCAGGTGGTGAGCGAACCAACACGAGGGAAAAACTTACTTGACCTCGTCCTCACCAATCTACCTGTCGCAAATGCATCTGTCCATTATAGTATTGGTAGGAGTGACCACTGCACAGTCCTCGTGGAGACGAAGTCCCGTCTTCACACTGAGGACACCATCCAACGTGTTGTGTGGCACTACCACCGTGCTAAATGGGATAGATTCAGAACAGATCTTGCAGCTCAAAACTGGACATCCATGAGGCACTGTGGGCCATCAGCAGCAGCAGAATTGTATTCCAGCACAATCTGTAACCTCATGGCCCGGCATATTCCTCACTCTACCATTACCAACAAGCCAATGGATCAACCCTGGTTCAATGAGGAGCACAGAAGAGCATGCCAGGAGCAGCACCAGGCATACCTAAAAATGAGGTGCCAACCTGGTGAAGCTACAACTCAGGACTACATGCATGCTAAACAGCAGAAGCAACATGCTATAGACAGAGCTAAGCGATTCCACAACCAACGGATCAGATCAAAGCTCTGCAGTCCTGCCACATCCAGTCGTGAATGGTGGTGGACAATTAAACAACTAACGGGAGGAGGAGGCTCTGCAAACATCCCCATCCTCAATGATGGCGGAGTCCAGCACGTGAGTGCAAAAGGCAAGGCTGAAGCGTTTGTAACCATCTTCAGCCAGAAATGCCGAGTGGATGATCCATCTCGGCCTCCTCCCGATATCCCCACCATCACAGAAGCCAGTCTTCAGCCAATTCGATTCACTCCACGTGATATCAAGAAACGGCTGAGTGCACTGGATACAGCAAAGGCTATGGGCCCTGACAACATGCCAGCTGTAGTGCTGAAGACTTGTGCTCCAGAACTAGCTGCGCCTCTAGCCAAGCTGTTCCAGTGCAGCTACAACACTGGCATCTACCCTACAATGTGGAAAATTGCCCAGGTATGTCCTGTCCACAAAAAGCAGGACAAATCCAATCCGGCCAATTACCGCCCCATCAGTCTACTCTCAATCATCAGCAAAGTGATGGAAGGTGTTGTCGACAGTGCTATCGAGCGGCACTTACTCACCAATAACCTGCTCACCGATGCTCAGTTTGGGTTCCGCCAGGACCACTCGGCTCCAGACCTCATTACAGCCTTGGTCCAAACATGGACAAAAGAGCTGAATTCCAGAGGTGAGGTGAGAGTGACTGCCCTTGACATCAAGGCAGCATTTGACTGAGTGTGGCACCAAGGAGCCCTAGTAAAATTGAAGTCAATGGGAATCAGGGGGAAAACTCTCCAGTGGCTGGAGTCATACCTAGCACAAAGGAAGATGGTAGTGGTTGTTGGAGGCCAATCACCTCAGCCCCAGGACATTGCTGCAGGAGTTCCTCAGGGCAGTGTCCTAGGCCCAACCATCTTCAGCTGCTTCATCAATGACCTTCCATCCATCATAAGGTTAGAAATGGGGATGTTCGCTGATGATTGCACAGTGTTCAGTTCCATTCGCAACCCCTCAAATAATGAAGCAGTCCGAGCCCGCATGCAGCAAGACCTGGACAACATCCAGGCTTGGGCTGATAAGTGGCAAGTAACATTCGTGCCAGATAAGTGCCAGGCAATGACCATCTCCAACAAGAGAGAGTCTAACCACCTCCCCTTGACATTCAACGGCATTACCATTGCCGAATCCCCCTCCATCAACATCCTAGGGGTCACCATTGACCAGAAACTTAACTGGACCAGCCATATAAATACTGTGGCTACGAGAGCAGGTCAGAGGCTGGGTATTCTGTGGCGAGTGACTCACCGCCTGACTCCCCAAAGCCTTTCCACCATCTACAAGGCACAAGTCAGGAGTGTGATGGAATGCTCTCCAATTGCTTGGATGAGTGCAGCTCCAACAACACTCAAGAAGCTCGACACCATCCAAGATAAAGCAGCCTGCTTGATTGGCACCCCATCCACCACCCTTAACATTCACTCCCTTCACCACCGGCGCACAGTGGCTGCAGTGTGTACCATCCACAGGATGCACTGCAGCAACTCGCCAAGGCTTCTTCGACAGCACATCCCAAACCCACGACCTCTACCACCTAGAAGGACAAGAGCAGCAGACACATGGGAACAACACCACCTGCACGTTCCCCTCCAAGTCACACACCATCCCGACTTGGAAATATATCGCCGTTCCTTCATCGTCGCTGGGTCAAAATCCTGGAACTCCCTTCCTAACAGCACTGTGGGAGAACCATCACCACACGGACTGCAGCGGTTCAAGAAGGCGGCTCACCACCACCTTCTCAAGGGCAATTAGGGATGGGCAATAAATGCCGGCTTCGCCAGTGACGCCCACATCCCATGAACGAATAAAAATATAAGGACCACACAGGACGAGCCCCAGCTTGTAAACATAGCTTTACTGAAGAAGCCTTGATATATGGCCCCAATTATACCCCTCTTTGCTTCAAAGTCCCAACTGCAATAAAGATAATGTCAGTCCCATCCCAGCACCTTGATACTCTGATTGCAGGATCAAACAGAGTCCCTGCAATAGATGAAGCCATATCCGACACTGCTGTGGCTGCCAGTTTTCTGCCACTTCCACAGTCCTTTTAAGGCTGGAGTGGGAGGATGTGCAGCCATGTTGAGAGGAATCCACCTCATTGGATCTTTCTCCTGCCATGCCCCCAGTGCTGAGCACCCCAGCTGGATGACTGGTGATCTGTACGAAAACAGTCTGCAAGGTATTACCTATAATAAAAAGAATCTTCTAGTCAGTAGTCAGTCAAATACGTTGACAACAGACCTGATCTTGGTTGTCTGAGGTCTGAAGAACTCCAGTCAATGTGTTGAGTGCTTTATCCCTCAGTGCTTTGAGGGTCCTCTGTAGATGGTTGTGAAAATGGCACTGATCCACGGAACTCCGCATTTTCATAAATTCCTCCCACAGGACAGCAGTGATGTCGGAGGTGCATTGCCATGCATTCTTTGCCAGCTGCTGAAGGCTGTTCATAACGAACTCAACGGATGTAGCAAAAGCCTTTTGCTGCTACACTACCTGTCAGAAGGCAGGCCCATACAGTTGGCAAATGACATGTGCTCACAGCCTGGCCAGCTCTTTTTTTCTTTCTCTTCTGCCACCTTCACTTGCTCTTCATTTTTGTGTTGTGATTCACTTGGTGTACCTTCGTCAAACTCATTCCCTAAATTGTTTAGGGTGCTAGGATATGTGCTGGTGCTTGACACAATGTACTTGATGTGCCAGTGTCTGGCTGCCATTTGGTGCTGCCTCATCTTGGGAAGAACCACAAAAAAAAAGAAAAAGACTTCCAATGTACTCCAAGACAATGCCTTCAAAGGAGCAGTAAAATCATAAAAAACATTTTACACGTCATGCAGCTGCTTAGCAAGTATATGCACAATGGCAGGAATGAGGGAGGAAAAAGTGAGGGAATGTAAGACACTTGCTTGGTGATGGCACCATTCCTCCAAATTTGCCCTTGCCAATGTCTTCCACAGCTTCTTGGCCTAAATGGGGCAAGGGCCATCGCTTCATAGTAAGCAAGCTACTTTAGCATGGTCCCCTACCTATCCAGATCCTTGTCCTGTGGTTGTGTGCAGCATTAGCCTTTGAGCAGAAGACATTTCAGAAGGTGACGGCAACTACTTGAGCATTCCAACTGCAAGCCTTGCTCACACCACCTCCATCCTGGTACTGGGCCTTTGCAAATGAACTAGCATGGTGTTTCTGCTGCCAACTCATTTTGTAACCTGAACTTTCAACTACTTTGTGCTCCATTGCAATTGTGCCTGCCACCTTCTGTTGTGTGAAAGAGTGATATGAAAAAGGATAAGAGTGATGTGAGAAGGGATAAAAAGTCTCTGCATGCTATCTTCCTGAGAGTGCAGGAGACCAATATTTCCATGGACAAAGAGCACCAGCAAACTTCTTTCTCATTTGCTCCCAGGTATGATCAACCTTGCAGTCTTCATTGATTCGCTCAGCCACCTCCCTCTGTTTAACTTGCACCACAGCTTTCACAAGATGCTGACCTTCTGCCCCAACTAGAGCTAATTTCCTTTGCACCACTTCGTGCAACAGGATTTCCAAGACATTGTCAGTGAATGGGGCAATTTTACGCACATTCCTCCTTGCTGCCATTTGTTTCTGCACCAAAAGGCTTTTTTGCTCCTCAAATACTGTTCTCCCTTATAAGGGCCAGCAGCAGTCCATTAAGAGCTGCTGCCTGGCCAGATTTTGTGACTCCTGACCAATACGTTCCCTGCCAATCTCTCTGTACATTTTGCCATGTGCAGTGATCCTATACAAATGAATGAGAAGAGTTTGCCTCACAATATTTGTGCACATGTACTTCCGCGTCACAGGTGAATACATTCCCAAGTTTGCCAGTCACACAAAATCTTGGGCCAATGTCTCAAAATTAATGTGTGACATGAAAGGCTTCATTTAGCATAAAAGTCCAAAGAGAATTATTCATCTTCAGTTCACTCATTTTAACAGCTTATTTCCACATCAAGACAGTGAAACAGAACTCCTTGAGGCAGGAAGCTGAACTGAATGATTCAAACAAAGGTAGATATACAGCTCAGAGGCATTGATACGTTCAAGAGACATAAAGGAGAAAGGGATGTTAAAGATCAGCTGGTAGTTGGAAAATATAGATGAGTTTTTTGAGGAGGAGGTGATAATGATAGTTTTAAAAGGCGCATTCCTATTTCCAGTTACAACATCTTATGTGTGCCAGTTCACCAGGCAATGGAGGCAGGAAGTAGGAACAAAGATCAGTGTCACTGGGTCTCTGCCCTGTTTGCACATGATGTACATTTCTTATATCCAAATTGGATAAGGGTGGGTAGCTCCTACCTGAAACAGGCAGGCACATTAAGATTCCATACAAATAACATACACTGTGATTTCTGTTCGAGGGATCTCTAAAGTGGCAGTCAGCTACTTGTAGGTAGGTCAATTTAACCATTTTGTCAAACAGCAGAGCTATACTGCATGGCAGGTGGCAATTTGGCTGCTGTTTCTAACACAGGGACAAAATTTCCCTTCTCCACACAACTATTTGGAGCGAGCATTGAACCTGAGGTCTGGTGCTCACCGAGGCCATTAAATCAGTTGAATTAGAGAAATAGCCAGGTTGAGCAGAGGTTAAGTCTGTGAAAACTGCACAGACGCTGGGGCAGGGGGAAGGAAAATTGGCACCCAAGTGTATAAATGGGAATCAGGTGCACTAATCGCTCCCATTCATATTCACTGCACAGTTTTGAAATTAGTGTAGTTCCAGCTTAAACAGTAGCTGTCCCAATCTGACTTCATTTGGCATAAGAGTTTAGCAATGGCTTTTTAGTACTGTAAAGATATCTTAAAGTTCATTCACACAAAAAAGACTTAATGTTATCTCTGGTAAATCCAAAGAGACTTTGGATACAGTGGAGTTCCACAGGGGTCACTGCTCTTTTTGATGACCTGGACTTGGGTGCACAGGGCATAATTTCAAAGTTTGCAGATGACTCGAAACTCAGAAATGTAGTAAACAATGTGAAGGATCGTAACAGACTGCAAGAGGACACAGACAGACTGGTGAAACGGGCAGACACATGGCAGATGAAATTTAATGCAGAGAAGTGTGAAGTGATGCATTTTGGTAGGAAGAATGAGGAGAGGCAATATAAACTAAATGGTACAATTTTAAAGGGAGTGCAAGAACAGAAAGACCTGTGGGTGTATGTACATAAATCTTTGAAGGTGGCAGGACAAGTTGAGAAGGCTGTTAAAATAGCATATGGGATGCTGGGCTTTATTAATAAAAGCATAGAGTATAAAAGCAAGGAAGTTATGCTAAACCTTTATAGGTTTAACTGGTTAGGCCTCAGCTGGAGTATTGTGTTCAATTCTGGGCACCACACTTTAGGAAGGATGTCAAGACCTTAGAGAGGGTGTAGAAGAGATTTACTAGAATGGTACCAGGGATGAGGGACTTCAGTTATGTGGAAAGACTGGAGAAGATGACGTTGTTCTTCTTAGAACAGAGAAGGTTAAGGGGAGATTTGATTGAGGTGTTCAAGATCATGAACGGTTTTGATAGAGTAAATGAGGAGAAACTGTTTCCAGTGGCAGAAGAGTTGGTAACCAGAGGTCACAGATTTAAGGCAAAAGAGCCACTGGCGACAAGAGGAAACATTTTTTTACGCAGCGAGCTGTAATGATCTGGAATGCACTGCCTGAAAGGGTGGTGGAAGAAGATTCAATAGTAACTTTCAAAGGGAAATTAGATAAATGTTTGAAGGGGAAAAATTTACAGGGCTATGGGGAAAGAGCAGGGGAATGGGGCTAATTGGATACTTTTTTCAAAGAGCCAGCACAGGCACAATGGGCCGAATGGTTTCCTCCTGTGCTGGACGTACTATGATACTTCAAAAACTATTCAGATTACCTTAACAACTCAGTCTCTCCAGATTGTGCTAAAATCTCCAGTGACCCAAAACGAAACCATGATTTAGCTACACGAAGAACTATTGCACCTTGAAGAACACAAAGAAGGCAAAAAATATTACATATTGCAATACATTTTAATGTTATGAAAACTCTTTTCAATTCTCACTAAATAATAGGAATTGCTGTTTTCGGTTTAGTGTGCATACCTTTTTCATTCTTTACGTCTCCATTGTAGAACTGATCCCTCTTCACGACATCATTGCTTACAACAAGACTGCAGAAAAGTGACAACACCAAAAAATAAATACAAGATTATCTTAATAACTTATAACCAGGCTGGGGAAAAAGAAAACAAAACTATTTTAAAAATTAAGTGAACAAAATTACTATCAATTTTTGAAAAGGTAACCAGTATAAAAAGCATAAATGGATAACATATCTTATATCATAAGTAAAAGCACAAATATAGTATATAGTTCAATCTTCAAATATTGTAACAATCATTCAAGCAGCTGTTCTCTAACATCTTCCAGTTCTGATGAAGCTCAGGGTCACGCTTGTGGACTGAACGGTGGTGATCAGCAAAGCAGTCACCCAATCTGCGTTTGGTCTCCCCAATGTAGAGGAGACCGCATCGTGAGCAGCAAATACAGTGTACCAAGTTGGAAGAAGTACAAGTAAATCGCTGTTTCACCTGGAAGGAGTGATTGGGGCCCTAGACGATGGGAAGGGAGGAGGTGAAAGGACAGCAGCTCCTGCGCTTGCATGCAAAAGTGCTGGGGGAAGGGGAGCGGGTGTTGGGGTGAGGGAACAGTGGACCAGGATGTCGCGGAGGGAACAGTCCCTTTCGAATGCTGAAAGGGGAGGGGAAAATGTGTTAGGTAGTGGCATCGCGCTGGAGATGGCGGAAATGGCAGAGGATGATATGTTGAACGTGGAGACTGGTGGGGTGGAAGGTGAGGGCAGGGGGGACCCTACTATGGTTCTGGGAGGGAAGGGAAGGGGTGAGGGCCGAAGTGCAGGAAATGGGATAGACATGGTTGATGGTCCTGTCAACCACAGTGGAGGGGAATCCTCGGCTGAGGAAAAAGGAAGACATTTCAGAAGCACTGGTGTGGAAGGTGGCATCGTCAGAACAGATGCGACGGAGACAGAGAAACTGGAAGAATGGAATAGAGTCCTTACAGGAAGCGGGTTGGGAGGAAGTATACTCAAGGTAGCTGTGGGAGTCGGTGGGCTGACAGCAGACGTTGGTGGACAGTCTATCCGCAGAAATGGAGATAGAGAAATTGAGAAAGGGAAGGGAAGAGTCAGAGATGGACCTTGTGAAGGCGAGGGAGGGGTGGAAATTAGAAGCAAAGGTGATTACGTTTTCCAGTTCAGGACGAGAGTAGGAAGCGATACCAACACAGTAATCAATGTACCAGAAAAAGAGGTCAGGGAGGGGACCTGAGTAGGACCGGAACAAAGAATTTTCTACGTATCCCACAAAAAGGCAGGCATAGCTAGGACCACACGGGTTCCCATAGCGACACCTTTTATTTGGAGGAAGTAAGTAGAGTTATAGAAAAAGTTGTTCAATGTAAGAACAAGTTCGGCCAGGCAGAGGATGGTGGTTGATGGGGACTGGTTGGGCCGTTGTTCATGGAAGCAGCAGACAGCCCGCAGGCCACCCTGATAGGGGATGAAGATGTAGAAGGACTGGACGCCATGGTGAAAAGGAGATGGTTAGGGCTAGAAAACTGGAAATGGTTAAAGTGGCGGAGGGCATTGCAAGAGTCGTGGATATAAGTCGGAAGAGACTGGACAAGAGGAGAAAAAATAGAGTCGAGATAGGAAGAAAGAAGTTCCTTGAGGCAGGAACAGACTGAAACAATGGGTTTTCTGTGCAGTCCTGTTTGTGGATCTTGGGAAGGCGGTAGAGATGGGCTGTGCAGAGTTGGGGACTGTGAGGCTGGAGGCTGCGGCGGGAAGATCTCCAGAGGGGATGAGGCTGGTGACAATCGGGGAAACGATGGCTTGATGTTCTGTGGTGGGGTCATGGTCCAGGAAATGTCAGAGAATTGCCATTCAGCCTCCGCAAGATAGAGGTCAGTTCGCCTCCCTTGTCAGCAGGTTTAATTACAATGTCAACATTGGACCTGATAGAATGGAGGGCTGCAAGTTCGGAGGGAGATAAATTAGAGTGAGTGAGGGGAGTTGAGAAATTGAGATGGCCGATGTCACGCCGGTAGTTCCCAATGAAAAGACCAAGGGCCCGATATTAGGAGGGCGGCGGGTTGGCAGCGGGGGGTCGACTGGGCGCCTGAGTAACGCGCCCAGTGAAATCGGGGTGCTCCGCAAGCAATCGCAGGCTAATTAAAGCCACTTACCTTTGCTTCCGGGTTTCGCGCTGGAAAGCTGCGCAGCGGAAGGACTGTGCATGCGCAGCATAGGCTGTCAGCTGGAGGAGCCCTATTTAAAGGGGCAGTCCTCCACTGACTGATGCTGCAGGAAATAGGAAAAATTACAGCATGGCTGCTCCCAGGTTTAATGACGCCTCACTCCAGGTATTATTGGATAGGGTGAGGAGGAGGGGGAGGATAGAGATCTTCCCCCCGACAGGCGGGAGGAAGCGGCCTGCCTCTGCCACCAAGAAGGCCTGGCTCGAGGTGGCAGCGGAGGTCACCTGTACCACCAACATATCGCCCACCTGCATACAGTGCAGGAGGCGCTAAGTAGGTCAGCCGAAGTGAGTACACTTACTCATTCCCCTACACTCCGTCTGCCACATCACCGCCCCCAGCCAACATCTCCTTCTGCACTGCCAACACTACTCTGTCACATCACCCCTCACACCCACTCAAAGCTCATCCTCATCTTACCTGCACTTACTCAACTCGCCAGTACACATCCCACCACTACCACTCAACCCAATCCACATACAATCTCATGGCTCTATCTCATACTCAGCCTCTCATGCATCTCTTTCACGGTCAGCCTCACTCAACCTGCCACTACCTGTGCTGCAGCCACAGGGCATGCATCACATGTGTGCAGTAGGAAGCGTAAGGCAAACGTGTCGTGAGCATGAAGGGGATGCACAAGGGTGTTTGAGGGTTTGTCATGGTTTTTACTTATATTTAGTTTCTGATCAACTTACATAACATATATTGTCACCACTACTGCCACGTCTTTGCGAATCTTGTCTGGTTTGTGCAATAATGCCCTTTCCTGAGGATCACTATGAAGCCCCACAACTGATGCCACCCATTGTGTCACTGCTGAGTGGGTGTAGATGTATTTGCAGGGCTCTTTTGTGCAGACGACTGAGAGACGTCGGCGATGTCCCCGGTGGCACCCTGGAAGGATGCGGAGGAGAAGTTGTTGAGGGCAGTGGTGACTTTGACAGCGACAGGTAAGAAGATGGTGCTCAGGCCAGCCGGGAGCAGCTCAGCATGAAGGAGGCTACAGATGTCCATGACTACATGTCGAGTGATTCTGAGCCTCCGTGTGCACTGCTGCTCAGAGAGGTCCAGGAAGCTGAGCCTCGGTCTGTAGACCCTGTGGCGAGGGTAGTGCCTTCTGCGACGCATCTCTCTCTGCCGTCACCCTCCCTCCTGCTGTGCAGGTGGATGTGTCACAGCACTGTGTTGTGGAGCTCCATGTGTCAGAGGTGGACGGCGTGGCCGGCGAGGCTGGTGGTGCTGTTCGTCCTCCGAGGAGGTCATGAATGCAGCTACGGCGGTCCCCATCCAGAAGATGTAGATTTGAGGGGGTCCGCAGGGTAGGTAAATGTGTCTGGACACCGGGGTAAGTGTGCAAGTTGGTGAATTTTATTGTTAGGAGGAGGGTGGTGGAGGCCAAACTTTGTCCAAAGTGACAGAGTGGCCTCCTGCAATGAGTGAGGGCTCCCCCCCACACCTGTCAAATGGACCTTTGCAGTTGCCACAAGCTGATGGCTGCAACTGGGAGTGTTTCCCCCAGTACGGGAAACAGTCCCAGTTGATCTGAAAATCCCACCCCTCCTAAAATATCAGGTCAATCAGGTCTGTAAACGACCTGAAGTACCTGGTTAATTACTTCAAGTGGCACCCCACCAATTTTAATTGCCGGCGGGAGTCCCACATGCGGGGGCTGCGCGCGCATGTCAGCGCGCACTGGGGAACCCGGAAGTTGTCGGGTTGGAGCCGGGCTCCGGACCCGCCCCGGGAATCCCCGATTTTCGCAGCCCCCCGCCACGAACGCACCCGCTCGGGGGTGCGAAAATCGAGCCCCAAGAGAGGGTAAGAGGCCAGAGGGAGGGGTCCAGGTGGAACGAGAATTCTGAAGACTGAAGAAAGAGGAGAAAGGCGGGGGGAAGACTGTGTGGGGATAGAGTCCTGGCCAAAGATGTGGTTGTGGAGGTGAAGGCGACGGAAGATGAGCTCAGCAATATGTCGAGCTCGAAATTCATTGAGGCGGGAGCGTAAGGGGATGAAGCTGAGGCCTTGCTGAGGATTGATCGTTCAGGGTCAGAGAGGAGAAGGTCAGAAGGGATAGTGAAAACACAACAAAGGGTGAGATTGGAAAGAGGAATGGGGTCGGTAGAAAATGATGGGGAAGGCGTATCAGGAGGGGCGTTGGTGTCTAAGAGTTGTTGAAGCTTGCGGTCCTTGACACCTGAAAGGAAGAAAAAAGGTTTATTGTTAAAGCGCCAGATGAGGCAAAGGATGAAATGGGACTAAGAACCAGGACAGCTCTGAAATAAAGTGAGTTGGTACTGCTGGAGAGAAAAGTCGAGAGTGTGTATGTGGCGACGCAGGGCGTTAAGCGTGGACCTCAGGAAGCGGTGAGAGCAATGGTTTGAGAAACGCTGAATATCACGGAGATTTCTGTGATCAAGGGTGGATCCAAAACATGAAGGGTGGAATTTAAATTCGAATCCATGTGGAATAAGTCGGAGACGGAGAGTTACTGAGGAAAGAGATGTGGCTGTGAAAGCAATTTTTAGCAGACACTAGGACCCCGATATTTACAGGAGGGCAGGGAGGTGTGTCTGCGGCCGGGAAACCCAGAAATGCCGGAAAGACAGAGGTCCTGCCGAATTTAACGGCAGGACCTCAACAGCACTTTTTTACTCCATTTCCCGGACAGCAGCCTGCCAGATTGAGAGGCTGGCCGGCTGCCGGGCGGGAAAGCCAGCAGTAGAAGGCCTCAACCAAGGAAAGCTGGGGACGGTCCCCGCCAATTGGAGAAGATCGGTGGTCAGTGGGCGGGTGCTCGCAGTTCGGCAGCAAGGAAGGAGGGAGAGATCGCCGGGGGAGGGAGAGATCGCGGGGAGGGAGAGATCGCGGGGAGGGAGAGATCGCGGGGAGGGAGAGATCGCGGGGAGGGAGAGATCGCAGTTCCCGCCTCTCTTTAGCTGCCGGGTTTCCTGAGACTTGGGAAGCCCGGCTTGCAGCCATTAAATTCAAATGGCTCCCAAAATCTGAGGAACGAATCCTCATTTAAATACTATAATGACGGACCCACCTCTCCAGAGCGGGTTACTTGGACAACCCCAAACTCATCGAAGTTAAACCAGAAGTACGAGAGTTTCTTTGTAGTGAGGCTTTGAATTATCTTGGGATCCCTACCAGCAGAGCAGCCAGGTAGGGATCCCAAGATAATTCAAAGCCTCACTACAAAGAAACTCTCGTACTGATGAGCGGAGAACAGCACGGCCATCACCATCTCTGGCAAACAAAAATCCAATCAGGAAGCAGTACTGATCCAAAAACATTTTTAATGAATGAAAATATTTTAAAGTTACCGAGAATAGGGAGTCTTCCCAGAGCCTTTCAGTTGAAGCTCCCATCTTGTACCGTGCCTGCGGGTTGGAGTCGGGTTTCACATACCCTTCTATTCCTTTCTCCTTCAAGTGCTTATCTAGCTTCCCTTTAAATGCATCTATTCTATTTACCTCAACTACTCCTTGTGGTAGCGTGTTCCACATTCTTACCACTCTTTGGGTAAAGAGGTTTCTCCTGAATTCCCTATTGGATTTATTAGTGACTAGGTAAAAGAACCAAATGGAAATCCCATCAGACTGAAGAGTAGAACTTCAAGTTGGGCATTCCTGGAAGAGAAGTGGCAGTGAATTATACACTAAACCAAAAGCAAAATACTGGATGCTGGAAATCGGAAATAAAAACAAAAAATGCTGGGAAACACTCAGCAGGTCATGCAGCATCTGTGGAAAAAGAAACAGTTAACGTTTCAGGTCGATGACCTTTCATCAGAACTAGATGTTAGAGATTAACAGTTTTGAAGCAAGTATTAGAGTATCTACCTGGCTGCTCTGCTGGTAGGGATCCCAAGATAATTCAAAGCCTCACTACAAAGAAACTCTCGTACTGATGAGCGGAGAACAGCACGGCCATCACCATCTCTGGCAAACAAAAATCCAATCAGGAAGCAGTACTGATCCAAAAACATTTTTAATGAATGAAAATATTTTAAAGTTACCGAGAATAGGGAGTCTTCCCAGAGCCTTTCAGTTGAAGCTCCCATCTTGTACCGTGCCTGTAGAAAGATAGACAGGTTGATTTACAAGAATTCATCAGATATCTAATTATTCAATTTCCAACAATTTTTAAAAGCTGCAATTGATTTCTTTAACTGAAGTGGTATTATTTGTTTTACTAAGGATCCCCAGGAATTGAGACTTAATTATAAAATGTCTTCTTTACAGATATCAAGTATTTTACATAGATATACAGCACCCACTCACTTAATCAGTCTATGTCCCTTTGTAACTTCCTACTCCCTTCCACACAACTTACTCTGCCTCCTAACTTAGTGTCATCTGCAAACTTGAATATACAACTCTCTATTTCTTCATCCAAGTCATTAATATATATAGTGAAAAGGTGAGGCCCCAGTACAGATCCCTGGGGAACACCATTTATCACGTCCCATCAATCAGAGAACAAATCCCTTATCTATACTCTCTGTCTCCTACCTCTCATAGAATTACCGACCCATGTCAGAGGCAACTGTGCTACCAACTGAGCCAAGCTGAATATGCAATGATAACCAACTGGACAAGCTCCACCCTGTAACCGTTCAACTTTTATTGCAGCTTTGCATCACATTACCATTCATCTTTAAATTCTGTCATGTAAATGCTCCACATTTTAAACAACATAACATTTCGTTTTTGCAGTTTTTCCTCAATTTTCTTCCTTACTCAAGGCACTGGCTCTTGCTGGTGTGCAATTTCATAGGTGATCTTCTTGTCTGAGCCTAAATGAGCGATTGGAGATTCTTGTAGCATGGAGGGCAACACAGCCAAACCCACTACTGATCTCACTCAATGACATATGCTGTTCCAATAGGAACCACTTGTTAGCGATTAGAAGCGGGTACCATGACTGATTTTCTCCACTCCTAATACTGGGGCTGTTAAAGCTTTACTGCTGTTCAGTTGAGATCAGCTAACCAAGCAAGAACCTGGGATCTAACCAGGAATCTTCCGACCTGTATGGCTCAGGACCTTGCTAAACACTGTATTTATGCACTGAACCGTCAGTAATGTCTGCCTTGCTGATTTCCTAACTTCCTCTACCACTTTTACTCTGAACAGATCAAATTCCAGCCATTCAATGCAAACTTGATTAATAATTTCTTTGTTTACCTGTTAACATACACTCCAAGCAAATGGGCTCTTCCATCACCCAACTGGCCAGCCCAGACTCCAAACTGAAAAGACATAGAAAAAAATTGATTTAACCATTTTGCTTCCATATTTTGTAAACTAGTCAATCCAGAAAGTATAATTTTAAGAACAAGTCCTTAAAAAACTTACAATTATTAACCATTTTTGCACACTTTGAATTGGTCACTTTCCCCTTTAAGCCTCTTGTTTCATGAAGGCAATGACTCTTTCTGGGGTACAATACTAGAGGTGATACTAGTCCTCTAGAACTGTGCTCATGCAGCCAATCTTCACAAGTGCAGATGATGAGCTCAGCGGGGTCAGACAGATTAGGCTTAACAGTTGAACTAAATGCTGTTTTTACCTGATCGCATACATGCCCTTTCTAGGAGAAGTCACTGACAGCAATCAGAACTGGGAATTTTCCAATCCCTAACCTAGGGGAGCAGGGGCCAATTGTCATGCCCAACTGCTACCTTTACTGAGTTCAGCGACTGAACCAGAGACATTCTGATCTATATGGCCTAACACTACAGGCAATGCCTTTACTGAGTAGGGCTAATTTTGAGCTTGCAGGGAGCATGGGTTGGAGAATCGGAACTACGATGTTATAGCCCTAGCTCCAAAACGTACTACCTTTAAGCACAGCATTTTTTGGAGTGCGGGCTCTTAGAGTGTCTGTTTATCCTATATTTTGCAAACCCTCAGAGTGCTGAATATTTTCAGAAATTATCACAGAACCTGTTACAGATCATACTGTGGAATATCTTACTGAATGGAGTAAGGTATAACTATCGTTCTGTGACTAGGACAACTGAACTAGAGATGACTTAATACTAGGGGGTTAAAATACTCAACCAACCTCTAGGATCTTATTTTAAATCTAGCCCAGACAGAGCTCTTCCTGATGACTCTTAGAAAGATCCTGTGAAACTAGATTGGGCTCTCAACCCAGCAGATAGGAATCTACAGCACAAAACTGGACAAACTTGCTGTCAATTCATCAATCCCAGTTAGAAAGGCCATAAAGTTAGTAGCAAATGGAAATGATATGTTGGTGTGGGAAGAGTGGTTTTTATATTTTGGGACTGGAACACATTATTAGTGAGATCTACAAAGTTCTCACAAATTCTTTTCAACCCATCTGCTCTAAATTGCTTCATAACAACATCAGGTATACTGATGAAAGATAGTCCACTTCTGAGCACCATCACTCCTCACCTTGTTGAACATCATCACTTCTCATCCTCTCAAAAAATAGAAATGTAGGTACAATAATAAGACAAACTGTAAATGCTTTGCAATGGACATCATAATATAATCCCACTTTACCTGATGACCACCATATCTATGAGTCAGAGGGACAGATCCAGGCAGAACGCTCGCACCACTAACAAACTGAATAAACTCCTTGGTATCTGTTATGGACACATCTAAGTCCAAAAGGTCTTCTACAACTTCCTAATATAAAAATAATTACATATTAAAGAATAGTTATTGTATTTTACATAATCACACTAGATTTTCAGACCACTGACTATGAATGGTTGGAAAATCTAGTTATATCTAGTTCTATCAAAAGGAGAATTTAATTTAGTGAGCTCCTTTAAATCAATGGATCTGAAATTTTGAATATGTTGTAGTCCACAACTAATTTAGAAGTGAAATATTCTTATCATTGATAGTAATTAATTGTATTCATAACAGAGTTTACAACAAATTGAAGTCAGTCACATTTGTGATGTATAAAATACAATAAAAAGCTGTATTGACACCATGCACTCAACCTTCAGATGTTGCTTTTGCAATGGGCATGAACAGAACTGGAAGAATTGCTTTTGTAGACATTGTTTATTACATCTGGGTCCAAATTATGTGTGACTAAAATCAATTGTTCTTACTTTTAGTCAGCAGTTGTTCATCAACCCCAAATTTCTGTATTCAGTGATAATACAGTTCAGTCCATTTGTTATCATATCTCTCCTGTCACAAAAAAATTCATAGCTACTAAATTTAAAATAATTTCTTATGCAGAACAAAGGCGCTCTCCCCCATGTAATTTACAGTCAGTCTCATAGGTGCAAACAAAACCTGCGTTATACAGCAAACATTCATTATTCTGTCCATTATATTTCAATGAATTTTTAATTCTCTGACTAATTATTTCAGAGACCTATTTGTTTTTTAAAGGCAGGGGAAAACATAACATTACATTTGTCACATGAAACAAATTTTGAAGGTGATGCCACTGAACCATGGTAATGCAACTAGTGGGAATATATGATTTAATTTCCTGTTTAGGGGTCTCTTGAAATGTTCTATGCCATAATAAAACAATGTAATACAATCTTCTAGGTTAGAGATTAGCAAACCTGAAATTTTATAAATTACTTCTTTGATATTTCCCAATAGCAAAGTGAATTTGTCCTATTGAGCCACATAGAACAGGAATATCCCAGTTTCAATCCTTTGTGTGTGCAGTTAGCTGATCTCAGCCAGGGTGGTGATTGGGCTCCTGCAATTGACCCTCAGCATGCCTCAGTTAAGGAGAGGTAAATGGCCTGGGTTCCCACTCCTAATTGCTATTCAACAAACCATGCTGCAAGTGCACATATGTGGATATTAGGCAAGGGCAGGATTGGGCTCAGTTGTGGTGTTGCCCATGGTCTAATTGCTTGCTGATAATCAATGTCAAGGTTCATACAGATAAGCTACCAAAAACTGCCTTATACCAATGGAACAGCTTAAGGGGAGAAAAAGAAGAAAATTGGCAAAGTTTTTCAAAATTATACATCTTACCTCATTGAGTCTTGTTATATTCTCCCAATTCTTTGAAACTCCTTACTCTACTTATTAATCCCATTTCTCCTGAAGTTTCCATTTATTACTACTTTTTATTTTTACAAACGGCTCTTAGCCAGCACCAGTGGTAGTGAGGGCCCCAGTTACATTACCTTCTTGAAATGGTTCTGCAATTTAAAAGGACATGAACCAAATAGATCAAGAGATCTCAGGTTTGATCCCTGGTTTGTGCTCAGTTAGCCAATCTCAGCTAGGTAACAGTGAAGTCACTAAAATTAGCCCTGCATTCCTATGCCAGGGAAGAGAAAACAAAAATTGGCCAAGCTTCCCACTCCCTTTTGCTATCCACTGACCCATGCTGGAAAATGCTAATCACTCACTATCTTACACATGAACATTTGAGCAAGGAAACAGAGGACTGCCAGAGCCCATGGAACCACACCCTAGCACTGATTAGTGCCTTCAGGAGAAGAAAGGGAATTATGGGTCCACGTACAGAAATCACTAAAAACTAGTGGACAAGTACAAAAAATAATTAAGAAGGTTAATGGAACATTAGCCTTTATCTCAAGGAAGCTAGAATACAAAGGGGTGGAAGTTATACTACAGTTGTATAAAGCTCTGGTTAGACCACATCTGGAGTACTGCATTCAGTTCCGGGCACCACACCTCAGGAAGGATATATTGGCCTTGGAGAGGGTGCAGCGCAGATTCACCAGAATGATACCGGGGATAAAAGGGTTAAATTTTGAGGACAGGTTGCATAGACTAGGCTTGTATTCCCTTGAGTGTAGAAGATTAAGGGGTGATCTAATTGAGGTGTTTACGACAATTAAAGGATTTGATAGGATAGATAGAGAGAAACTATTTCCTTTGGTGGGGAGTCCAAAGTTAGGGAGTATAACCTTAAAATTAGAACTAGGCCATTCAGGGGTGATGGCAGGAAGCACCTCATCACACAAAGCTGTTGCGGCAAGGTCAATTGAAAATTTCAAAACTGAGATAGATACAGATTGTTAGCTAAGGATATTAAGGGATATGGAACCAAGGCAGGTAAATGGAGTTAAGTTACAGAACAACCATGATCTAATTGAATGCAGAACAGGCTCGAGGGGCTGAATGGCCTACTCCTGTTCCTATAATTCTCACTGTTAAATCAGTAAATATGAAGTTTGACGTTTGCTGCATATCCGAGAAATCTGCATACAACAGACTGAAGACAACATGACAATAATTCATTAAAAAACAGGGCAGTCTTGCACAGGAGCAGCTTGGAAACTGGAAAAGCAAAGTCACACCATAAACAAGTTTAAAAGTGCAGTTCTGGAGTAACTTCATTTTGTATCAACGCAAACATAAAAAAGGGCATGAAAATAAAGACTAAACAATAAGTTTAGTCACTTTTATGTCTATTAACGCTCAGCCAAAAAACAATATAAATTTAGCTCACCAGTTTTATTCGGCACACCAACAGCACCAATATAAGTGACTATTTAATAATCTATTTAATCTAGTTATACTGTATCTACACAGAGACCATGGTGATTGAAAAACATATGCTAACCTTCGATACTGCTACCAGCTTGACTGCAGACTTGAAAGGTGTAGGTTGAACAGCAGAAAAAATACAATCTCTCACTTGACGTACATAATTTTCTCCGATAGGATCAAGTGGAAAAGATTCTATGAGAAATACAAAGATGTACTTTTCATAATTAATATCAAAATGTCAGTACACCTCAACTGTGGTAAAATTTGTTTTTAGCCAGCAACACCTTGCTCCTCATTAGAGCAAGTTTTTGGCCACTATACCCTCCCCACCCCCCCACCAAACTGAGCAACTTCTAAACCCTTAGCCCTCCCCCAACTGACTGTATTTCGCATTCTAACCCACCCACTGGTTGGGGGAGAGAGGTGAGGGGAAGGACAGAGGGTAGGTGGAGGAGAGGTGGGCAGGGAGTGGGAGAGAAAAAAAGAGAGGGATAGTGGGAAGAGAGAGAGGGGGGAAAGAGGGAGAGGGGATTGTAATTTGCTATGTCCACATTAATGACGCAAGTTGCCTATGTAAATTCCTCAAAAAAATCCACTGTTGACCCCTCTGTCCTTGCAAACTACCATCTCTAACCTCCCTTCCCCCTCCAAAGTCCTTGAATGTGTTGTCACCTCCCAAATCCGTGCCCATCTTCCCAGCAACTCAGCGTTTGAACCTCTCCAATCAAGTTTCTGCCCCTGCCACAGCACTGAAACGGCCCTAAACAAAGTCACAAATGACATCCTCTGTGACTGTGGTGCATTATCCCTGTTCATCCTTCTCAACCTGTCTGCAGCCTTTGACACAGTTGACCACACCATCCTCCTCCAACGCCTCTCCTCTGTTGCCAGCTAAGTGGAACTGCCCTCGGCTGGGTCCACTCTTACCTATCCAGTTATAGCTATAGAATCTTCTACAATGGCTTCTCTTCCAATCCCTGCACCGTTACCCCTGGAGTCCCTCAAGGATCTATCCTTGGCCCCCTCCTATTTTATATCTACATGCTGTCCCTCGACGACATCATCCAAAGACATGACATCAGGTTCCACATGTATGTTAACAACATCCAGCTTTACCTCACCACCACCTCTCTCGACCTCTCCACTGCCTCTGCGTTGTCAGATTGCTTATGTGCCATCCAGCCCTGGATGAACTGAAATTTCCTCCAATTAAACATTGGGAAGACCAACACCATTCCATAACCACCGATTCCACCCCCCTTCCTGGCCACTGTCTCAGGCTGAACTAGACTGTTCATAAACTCAGCATCCTGTTTGACCCTGAGCTAAGCTTCCGACCCATATTCTCTCCATCACAAAGACCACCTACTCGTACCTCCGTAACATCGCCCGTCTCCGCCCCTGTCTCAGCCAATCTGCCATTGAAACCCTTATCCATGTCTTTATCACCTCCAGACTCAATTATTACAATGCTCTCATGGCTGGTCTGCTATCTTCCACCCTCCATAAACTTGAGCTCATCCAAAACTCCGCTGCCCGTATTCTAACTCATAACAAATTCCATTCACTCCCCACTTCCTTCACTCCACTATTGGTGGCTATGCCTTCAGCATGTCTAGGCCCTAAGTTCTGGAATTCCCTCCCTAAACATATCCACCTCTCCTCCTTTAAGGTGCTTCTTAAACCCACATCTTTGACCATGCTTTTAGTCATCCTTCCTAATATCTCCTTCTTTGGCACGGTGTCAATTTTTGTCTGATTACACTACTGTGAAACGCCTTGGGACATTAAAGGCACTATGTAAATGCAAGTTGTTGTTGTAATTTGTTAGCACTGTAGTCATTCTACTCTGCTTAGTACCAATCCTCTCTGCAGCACTTTCTATTTGTAATGGATTCTGTACAAGTGGAAATATACTCTTATCAACCAGGTTTTCCTTGGAAGCATAAATGTATACAGTACAGGAGATAATTTGGCCCATTGTGTCTGTGCTGACTCTTTGCTACTGCAATCCAAATTAATCCATTCCTCTGCATTCTCCCCATATCAATGTATCTTCTTCAAATATTTATCCAGCTTTCCCTTAAAAGAGACAATGGTTTCTGCCTCAACTATTCCCTCAAGCATTCCATGATCAACAACCATCTGCATAAAGAAATTTATTCTAACTTCTCTCGTCACTCACCAATTTTAAATTGGTGACCCCTAGTTAGTGACTCATCAACCAGAAAAATTAGAATTTCCCTTTTCACCTTATCAAAACCCCTTCACAATTTTAAAAACCGTTATTAAATCTTCTGTTCGCCTTCTCTGCTCCAGGGAAATTGTCCCATTATTTAAAATTTCTTCTCATAATATGGTTTCTCAGCCCTGGTGTCATCCTGGTGAGTCGACATTGTACACTCACTATGGCTTTAATGTCCTTCCTATAATGGGATGCCCAAAACTGCATGAACTACTTTAACTGTAACCTAACCAAGTTTATCATTACTTCTTAAATTGTACTCAATGCCCTATTTACACGACCTAAACTGCTGTTGGCCTTTTTTTCTCCAAATGTCTTTATAGCTGTTTTCCTGTAATTAGGTTGTTCTGTTCATCCACACCCTTCAGCATCTTTCCATTTAGTGTACTTTAGGCATAACAAAGCATTTCTTAAACATTTTTGACAGTACCAGTAGTGTTGTGGTTATTCCAATGATTTTCAAACTTTTGCATAGAGGGCCACCACAAATACTGACACACTCCCACACACCCCTTACCCTAGGAAAGAATATGATGTAGTGTTTTATGATCAGATGCCCTTCAGTAATAAGATTTTTATTTTTTGTGTTAGTTACATACTTGACCGAGAGCTGCTGTTTGGAGTTTCTCTGAGCAACTTAGACAAGGCAGAAAGGCTGATGTATGGCGAATCACTGATGACGCATGCTATGGTTTTAAAACAAAAATAGACAGTTTCCTAGAAGTAAAGGGAATTAGGGGTTACGGGGAGCGGGCAGGAAATTGGACATGAATTTAGATTTGAGGTTAGGATCAGATCAGCCATGATCTTATCGAATGGCAGAGCAGGCTCGAGGGGCCGATTGGCCTACTCCTGCTCCTATTTCTTATGTTCTGACTGGCTTCTCTGAAAAGGATGAAAATGAAGGTGACTTTGAAAAGTGGAGAGTTGAAAATTCATGGGTAGAGAAAAGTGAGAACAAAGGTTACCTGGTTTTATCGGATGATTAGTTTTATTTAACTCTCCGATTGAACCACAGCAGTGTTTTATAACCATTGCTTAATGCTCATTAAATCAGCAGCTCCATTTAGGTTTGTGTGATTTATTGCAAATGCAAGAGGATAATTCCCAAGAAGAAAATCTATGTGTAACTTGCTTGATGCAGATGATGAAGGTGCTAAAAGTATAATAGCTGTTTCCAGCTTTCATAATTTCAGAAATTAAATCCTCACTACTTTGTTTATGCATTTCGTCTGAGTCAGTCATTTGAAGTTCAAGGCACTACTTTGTATTGGGCAATGGGATCACAAAGGAATATGCAGCTGTAGGCACCTGTGCATGAGCCAAAGAAATGAATCATAAGAAACATAAGAAATAGGAGCAGGAGTAGGCCATACGGCCCCTCAAGCCTGCTCCGCCATTCAATAAGATCATGGCTGATCTTCGACCTCAACTCCACTTTCCCGCCCGATCCCCATTTCCCTTGATTCCCTTAGAGTCCAAAAATCTATTGATCTCAGTCTTGAATATATTGAATAACTGAGCATCCACAGCCAATTGGGGTAGAGAATTCCAAATAGTCACGACCGTCTGAGTGAAGAGATTCCTCCTCATCTCAGTCCTAAATGTCCCAAGGACTATGTCCCCTAGTTCTAGACTCTCCAGCCAAGGGAAATATCCTCTCAGCTTCTAACCTGTCAATCCCTCTTAGAATCTTATATGATTCAAAGATATCACCTCTCATTCTTATAAACTCCAGAGAATACAGGCCCATTCCACTTAATCTTTCCTCATGGGACGAGAGGGTTGTCCTAGGAATCAATCTAGTAAATGTCAATCATCAGTGACATTAGCTTACCAGAACCACAAAAAGTCTTTAAAAAACTTATCAACACACCATCATCTACATATTATCCTCAGCTGCTGGACCCTCCAGGGCCAGTAAAATAACCTACTATCTACTTCAGTACTTTAAGGGGTAGTTTCTGCTAGTTTTGCACCCAGATTCCAGCACAATCAGCCGAACCAGCGCAAAAGATTGAGGAATTTTAAACATGAGGTGTGCCCAAAATCACTTACGTTCGCATTTTCCGCAATCTTTTAGGCTAGTTCAAGATTTAACTCGCTGGATCAGGCCCCACCCACAAAATTGGCCACACCCCCTTTTCAAAATTGCGATATTCTGCCGATTGCGCTGGTTTGGGAAAGTTCTTCAAATTGCACTGATTTTCTTGGGTGTACAGGCACGTTTTCAAAGCTTTTTCATATCAAAAGTATTTAATTTTCTAAGAAACTGACTAGTGTACACTTATTAAAGGGTTCATTATAGGTAATTTTTTCAGTCATTTTAAATTAGATTACTCACAGGTGGAGGACTGGACACCCTTATTAAAAATGCTTATTTTTTTTATGATAAACCCATTTCCAGCTGTATTAATAAAACCACAGCAGGTTATCACTCTTAAATACATCAAGGAATGCTTTTTAATAACAAAAGGGAGAAAAAGAAACAATTACACTCTATTACATTGCCTGATTTCGCTGGTTCATGGAAGATTTTATGGTTGTGGTTATGCAAATGAATTTTAGGGAAACTTGACCTGTAACCTAATCAGTGCAATTTCAAGCACATTTTGGGCGCAATAAGCGGAAATTCCACCCCTATATGTATGTGGAAAATTACTTACTTTACCTAATAACTTTTGAGATGTTAAATTCCATACATCCATGGAAGACTTTTTACGGTTAATCTTGCTGTAACCCAAGTTATCATCACCATTAACAGAATAATGGCTAGAATCAACTGAACTACATTCAGGCACAGAAGCAGATTCAAATTCTGTTTTTTCTCCTCGAGAAAAATGCCCAATAGTTGACTCCCAAATCAGTCCCACAACCAACATCTTCATCAGATTATGTTTGAGCATTTTTGCAACAATAGTTCTCTGTACTTTTATCCGTTTCATTTTAGCAAGAATCCAACGCGTGCAAATCCTTCCACTTTTTATTTACAAAAAACGGTTTTAACGTAAAATAATCTCATTATTTGGAGGGGGAAGCTTGTTCCTTTGGAAGGACAGTGAAGAAACATGTATAAAACACGATGATTAATATTTGCAGTTCAGCCCCATCTCGGTTAGTATTTTGATTCAATAGAAAACCAATACTTAGTGCCAGTTGCTGTTTATCCCACACGCACTTCAACCGTTTGTTTTTTTAAAAAAGCACGAATTACTCCAGAGACATCACCACAAAAATATAGTTTAAAAAAATAGAAAATAAAATTCGATTCAAAAACTCTCCAGTAAACTGTCCCGCTCCGGAGCTTTTACGAGAATAATTTCCGGGTCAACATACATGAACCTTTAGGTATAACACGAAAATAATTCCGCTTTCCTAATGCCGATTATTATTTTACTGATGAGTTTTCCCCGGGCTGTTTCTTATCCAATACACGTATTTTTTTATTTGCCTGGTGTAATTTCCTCAAGGCTCCCAGGCTGCCTCGCCTGACTTGAAGGCGGGTACGGGACAGGGCAGGACGCCGGTAAAATGGCGCTGCCTTTGAGCCGTTGCTGCGCGTGGAAAGGTAGAAGCGTCTTCGCGAGTGGCGCGCTGAGCGCGTGCGGCATGTTCAACGGCCGCCGGGGTCGCCAGACCCATCCCGCAGGCTTTCTCTTGGGTGGAGACTCCGGGGCAGGAACGCGCAGCGTCTGCCACGGACGTGCTCTTGTAAAGGTAAGAGGTTCCAGGGAAAAGGAGCTGGGGCCACGGGGTAAGAGAAGGTCACCCGCCTACCGCTCCCGCAGCTGGGACCTGTCGCCTCCTACCCGGGTCGCAACCTTACCCACTGCGCCTCCGAAACGCTTCATTTTAGTTTAATGCGGGTAATGGTCTAATGACCTACACTTGGCTTGTTATCGGGGAATGGGGAGTAACAAATAATTCAATGAACTGACTATTTATCACCTCGTGCCACCAGTTCCTCTTGGTCCGTCCAATTCTCCATCATCCCCAAATTATAGCTCACTGGTATTTCTGCTTTGAGAAAAGCGTAACAAAAAACCCTTAAACGTGAATTGTTAACCAGGGTAATTGTGTGGGAAGCACTGAATGCAGTCCACTGGGATCAGTGCTGGGGCTGCTCTTATTCCTAATCTATATCAATGACTTCGATATAGAAATCCAATATTAAAATGGTCAAATGTGCAGATGATAGTAAAATTTGGGGGTGGGGTTGTGTTGGAACAAGCAGTTAGAGATCTACGAAAGGGGTTGGTTAAAATCTGTAATTGTGCAAATCAGTCGCAGATGAAGTACATCTAAGTTACTACACATTGGAAGGAAAAATGGATGTTGTAAGTCTACTATGGGTGGTATAGCAATACTAAACTGGGAGTGGATCAGAAATGATTGATTTAAGTACTTAACTGGGAATGCCTCGATTTTAGAATTCTCATCCTAGTTTTCAAATCCCTCCATCACATCGCCTCTCCCTATCTCTGTAACCTCCTACAACCCTCCGAGATCTTTGCGCTCCTCGAATCCTTCTAGCGCATCCCCGATTTTAATTGTTCCACCATTGGTGGCCGTGCCTTCAGCTGCTTAGGCGCTAAGCTCTGGAATTCCCTCCCTAAACCTCTCTACCTCTCTTCTGCTTTAAGACGCTCATTAAAACCTACCTCTGACCAAGCTTTTGGTCACCTGACCTAATATCTCCTAATGTGGCTCGGTGTCAAATTTTGTTTGATAAAGCTCCTTGGGATGTTTTACTATATTAAAGGTGCTATATAACAACAGTAAACAAAGCAATCATAATTCTGTTGTATTGCTAGATCAGTTCCACTGGTTGGAAGATGTAATGTTAAAACAGTACAGTGCCCTAATCAGATTGCAGCTCAAGTACAGTGCTCAGTTTTGTAAGATGGTACTGAAAAGATCCCAGCGGCATGAATTTAGCTCAGAGCTGGGAACCCAGCGCATACGTAGATATTCACGTGGGGAACCTCCGGCGGAAGTCAAGTGTATGCGTTATAATTTGCGATCGCAACTCAATTGAAGTATCTGTGCTTCCGAGTTTCTCATGCGCCAGGCAGCCAGATTGACAAGCTGGCTGCCTGTCGGAAGGGAAAGGAGCCGTGAATCGGAGAGGGGGGAGAAGGGAGTGAGAGAGAGAGATCTTGGGTCGTGGAAGAAATCGGAAGTGGGGGACATGGACGCCATCGGGTGAGCCGTGGAGAAAATCGGGAGGGGATTCCACCATATTGGGGGAGGGGTCAGACGATCGCGGGGGGGGTCCGATCACCCCAGGTGAGCTGCTTGTGCCTGGATGAAGCACTCGTACCCCTGGCCCACAAGGAGTGCAATAAAGGATCTGGCCCTTCACGCCTGCTTTCACCTGACGTGAGTCAGAAACGGTGGTAAATTAATTTGACGTTTTTAATACACAAAAAATTAAGTGCCTCGACTATCGCAATGAGGCACATTCCTCCTTTTTTTAAATTCATTTATGGGATGTGGGCGTCGCTGGCAAGGCCAGCATTTATTGCCCATCCCTAATTGCCCTTGAGAAGGTGGTAGTGAGTCGCCGCCTTGAACCGCTGCAGTCCATGTGGTGAAGGTACTACCACAGTGCTGTTAGGTGGGGAGTTCCAGGATTTTGACCCAACGATAATGAAGGAACGGCGATATATTTCCAAATCAGGATGGTGTGTGACTTGGAGAGGTATGTGCAGGTGGTGTTCCCATGCCCCTGCTGCCTTCGTCCTCCTAGGTGGTAGAGGTCGTGGGTTTGGGAGGTGCTGTCAAAGAAGCCTTGGCGAGTTGCTGCAGTGCATCCTGTAGACGGTACACACTGCAGCCACGGTCCGCTGGTGGTGGTGGGAGTGAATGTTTAGTGTGGTGAATGGGGTGTCAATCAAGCGGACTGCTTTGTCCTGGATGGTGGTGTTGTTGAGTGTTGTTGGAGCTGCACTCATCCAGCCAAGTGGAGAGTATTCCATCACACCCCTGACTTTTACCTTGTAGATGGTGGAAAGGCTTTGGGGAGTCAGGAGGTGAGTCACTCGCCGCAGAATACCCAGCCTCTGACCTCCACTTGTAGCCATAGTATTTATGTGGCTGGTCCAGTTAAGTTTCTGGTCAATGGTAACCCCCAGGATGTTGATGGGGGATTCGGCGATAGTAATGCTGTTGAAAGTCAAAGGGAGGTGGTTAGACACTCTCTTGTTGGAGATGGTCATTGCCTGGCATGAATCTTACTTGCCACTTATCAGTCCAAGCCTGGATGTTGTCCAGGTCTTGCTGCATGCGGGCATGGACCGCTTCATTATCTGAGGGGTTGTGAATGGAACTGTACACTGCAATCATCAGTGAACATCCCCACTTCTGACCTTATGATGGAGGGAAGGTCATTGATGAGCAGCTGAAGATGGTTGGGCCTAGGACACTGCCCTTAGGAACTCCTGCAGCGATATTCTGGGGCTGAGATGATCCAACAACCACTACCATCTTTGTGCTACTGGAGAGTTTTCCCCAATTTCCATTGACTTCAATTTTACTAGGGCTCTTTGGTGCCACACTCAGTCAAATGCTGCCTTGATCTCAAGGGCAGTCACTCTCACCTCACCTCTGGAATTCAGCTCTTTTGTCCCTATTTGGACCAAGGCTGTAATGAGGTCTGGAGCCAAGTGGTCCTGGTGGAACCCAAACTGAACATCAGTGAGCAGGTTATTGGTGATTAAGTGCTGGTTCATAGCACTGTTGGCAACGCCTTCCATCACTTTGCTGATGATTGAGAGTAAACTGATGGGGCGGTAATTGGCCGGATTGGATTTGTCCTGCTTTTTGTGGACAGGACATACCTGGGCAATTTTCCACATTGTCGGGTAGATGCCAGTGTGTTGTAGCTGTTCTAGAACAGCTTGGCTAGAGGCGTGGCTAGTTCTGGAGCTTTAAATATTGGCCCGCCGGCTTTAAGTGGGGATGGGTCTTGCAGGTTTCTGTCGCGTGTCGCATCCAAATGCGCCTGGGTTAAAATCCGGAAGTGGGCACGTTGGAGCCAGGATGCAGTCCTGCTCCAAAAACAAACTTTTTACTGCCCACGTACCCCATCTGTTCTTGGAAGTTAAAATTACCCCCCTGGTGTCAAAGGATTGAATTATGAGGAAAGACTGCAGTAACCGGGTCTCTTTATTTGCTTTAGGAGGTGATTGGAAGGTGATATTCTATAGAAGTACATACAAGATACTAAACAGTATCTAAAAATAATTAATTGGATGCCAAGGACTTTAGAATATGAAAGGTGCAATGTAACTGCAAATTTCTTTTCTCTTTCCTTGTTCTCTTTCTCTCCCTGCCTTCCTTGCTCTCTTCCACTCTGCCTTACTTCCTCCACCACAGAGGCCTCTGACCCAGGTGGCTGTGACTCTGACACCAGGCTTCATATAATATCGCCTAAGATACAGCTCCAAACTGCTTTGAGAATATTCGAACAAAGGACATTAAAGCTGTGTTTCTCATAACTACGTTTAAAGAAATAACTTTGATTTATATAACACCTTTCAGGACGTCGCAAAGCGCTTTACAGCCAAAGAATCATACAGCACTGAAGGAGGCCATTCGGCCCATTGTGTCTGTGCCGGAAAGAGCTATCCAATTCGTCCCACTCAACTGCTCTTTCTCCATAGCGCTGCAAATTTTCCCTTTTCAAGTATATGTAATTCTATATATCCATTCCCTTTTGAAAGTTACTATTGAATCTGCTTCCACCATCCTTTCAAACAGTGCATTCTAGATCATGACAACTCGCTGCATAAAAAAAATTCTCCTCATCTCCCTCTGGTTCTTTTGCCAATTATCTTAAATCTGTGTCCTCCCTCCTGCCAGTGGAAACAGTTTTTCCCCATCTACTCCATCAAAATCCTTCAGAATTTTGAACACCTCAATTAAATCTCCCCTTAACCTTCTCTGCTGTAAGGAGAACAATCTTAGATTTTCTGGTCTCTGGATATTTGAAGTCCCTCATTCCTGGTATCATTCTGGTAAACCTCCTCTGCATCCTCTCCAAGCCTTGACATCTTTCCTAAAGTGTGGTGTCCAGAATTGGACACAATACTCCAGCTGAGGCCTAACCAGTGATTTATAGGGATTTAGCATAACTTCCTTGCTTTTGTACTTTTGAAGTGTTGTCACTGTTGTAATGTAGGAAATGCGGCAGCCAAATTGCTCACCGCAAGGTCCCACAAACAGCAATGAGATAATGACCAGATAATCTATTTTTCAGTGATGTTGGTTGAGGCACAAATATTGGCCAGGACACCAGGAAAAACTCCCCTGTTTCCTCAAATAGTGTCGTGGGATCTTTTACAGCCACCTGAGAGGGCAGATAGGGCCTCAATTTAAAGTCTGATCCAAAAGACAGGACCTCCAATAGCTCAGCACTCGCTCAGTACCAAGTGTCAGCCTAGATTATGTGCTCGAGTCTCTGGAATGAGACATAAATCAATGGCCCAGAGGGGGAATGGACCTGCGACCTTGGCATTTAGGTGGTCAGACATTCACAGGATTTAAAATAGTGTTTGTCTATAGAAAAATAGCTGCCAAATATATGTAGCGTAAAAACGCCACATGATGATTGTAATTGAATGGAATGGTTTGATCCAGTGATTGGCTCCAAACATTTTAAACGATCTTTCGGGCAAGCCCCCATTTAAGGACAATGGCAGCATACCTGCACAGATCAATGCCTTTGGTGTACTAGACTATCATGTAAATTCTCTGTAGCTTTATCAGTCAGCCAGCAGTACTTAATTTTAACTGAGTATACTTTGATCCCAATAAAATAAATGCCATAGATAAAGCCACAGTTCTTAAGGTACAGCAACCAATGGGGAGGGAGGAAGGTATACAAAATGATGGTAGTAACTTTTTTTTATTTCAGTGGCTTGGCAATGTTAAATATAGCCATTTAAAAAAAAAATAATTTGCATTTTATTTGGGGTTCAAAATTCTCATGTCTTTGCCTTTGAAGGCATATGAATAGGAACACACTTAAAATTAATTGTACCTTGCAATGGAAGCATGTATCAATGCAATTAGCAGAAATGCTTCCGTCTTTGGCATCTGCTCCTAATTCCAGCTGTTGATGCTATGCTATGGAAGAAGTTACAGTTCCCAGGTGCGCTTTTCAATAGTGAAGTTTGGGTTTGCAAAGAATTGTGTGATGGAATTTGCCATTTGCCTAAATAAATCATCAATTCTTCAATACAGTGATCTTCATGGAGAATTTTAATGCATAACCATCAGCAGATGGTGCCATCAGCTAACCTTAGTTGTGTAGTCTTGATTGTCCATATTGTGCTGTATTGATACATAAATACTTTAACTCTGGATTTCTGGGGTAAAAAAAGGTTAAATAACTAATTCCCATGTTTATAGTACTAGTAGTTAACCTATAAAAGATGATACTTTAATAAGAATTAGCCATGTTTTGTAGCTGGACCAATAACCTTTAAATCTATCTCCCATAGGGGTATGTTTAAAAACTTTGTCACCTTGCCTATGCTTATCTAGTCAGTGCAAATTTAAAGGCAATGATATAAAGAGTAATACTTCTAGTCAATTATTATGTTGCTGGTCTAGTATCTTGTTCCCATGATGAAGGTGCGTTGGAAAAATTGTTGACACTGGATGATAATTTTCCTCCATTTTTTCACAACTTTGTTCTCGTCCTATTTCCCCGAAGATATTGACTCAATGCGAGGATGTGGTTCCACAGGTTTTGGTCACCCTTTAGAGTTGTGCCCAAGTGACCGTGATTAATGTAAGCCTTGACCATGAGAGTAAGCTATTCAACAATGGGGTCAGTATTAGGACCACTGCTATTTTTGATATATATTACTGCCCTGCACTTAGGTATAGAGGGTATAATTTCGAAGTTCACACATGACACGAAATTCAGAAATGTAGTAAACAATGTGGAGGATAGTAACAGACTTCAGGAGGAAATGGGCCGACACATGGCGGATGAAATTTAACGCAGAGAAGTGTGAAGTGATGCATTTTGGTAGAAAGAATGATGAGAGGCAAATTAAACTAAATGGTACAAATTTAAAGGGGGTACAGGAACAGAGACCTGGGGGTGCACATACACAAATCTTTGAACGTGGCAGGACAAGTTGAGAAGGCTGTTTAAAAAAGCAGATGGGATACTGGGCTTTATTAATAGAGGCATAGCATACAAAAGCAAGGAAGTTATGCTAAACCTTTATAAAACACTGCTTAGGCCTCAGCAGGAGTATTGTGTTCAATTCTGGGCACCAAACTTTAGGAAGGATGTCAAGGCCTTAGAGAGGGTAAAGAAGAGATTTACTAGAATGGTGCCAGGGGTGAGGGATTTCAGTTATGTGGAGAGACTGGAGAAGCTGACATCGTTTTTCTTAGAACAAAGAAGGTTTAGGGAAGATTTGCTAGAGGTGTTCAAGATCATGAATCATGAACGGTTTTGACAGAGTAAATGAGGAGAAACTGTTTCCAGTGGCAGAAGGGTTGATAACCAGAGGACACAAAAGTGATCATCAAAAGAGCCAAAGGCAACACGAGGAAACACTTTTTTTATGCAGCGAGTTGTAATGATCTGGAATGCACAGCCTGAAAGGATGGTGGAAGCAGATTCAGTAGCAATAAAAAAAAATGTAAAGGGGAATGGGCAAACAAATTGTCGATGAAAACATAAAATTACAAAGCGATATTGATAGATTAGGTGAATGGGCAAAACTGTGGCAAATGGAATTCAATGTAGACAAATGTGAGTTCATCCACTTTTGATCAAAATAGGATAGAACAGGGTACTTTCTAAATGGTAAAAAGTTAAAAACAGTGGATATCCAAAGGGACCTAGGGGTTCAGGTACATAGATCATTGAAGTGTCATGAACAGGTGCAGAAAATAATCAAGAAGGCTAATGGAATGCTGGCCTTTATATCTAGAGTACAAGGGGGCAGAAGTTATGCTGCAGCTATACAAAACCCTGGTTAGACCGCACCTGGAGTACTGTGAGCAGTTCTGGGCACCGCACCTTCGGAAGGACGTAATTGGCTTTGGAGGGAGTGCAGCGTAGGCTTACTAGAATGATACCCGGACTTCAAGGGTTAAGTTACGAGGAGAGATTACACAAATTGGGGTTGTATTCTCTGGAGTTTTGAAGGTTAAGGGGTGATCAGATTGAAGTTTATAAGATATTAAGGGGAACGGATAGGGTGGATAGAGAGAAACTATTTCCGCTGGTTGGGGATTCTAGGAGTAGGGAGCACAGTCTAAAAATTAGAGCCAGACCTTTCAGGAGTGAGATTAGAAAACATTTCTACACACAAAGGGTGGTAGAAGTTTGGAACTCTCTTCCGCAAACGGCAATTGATACTAACTCAATTGCTAAATTTAAATGTGAGATAGATAGCTTTTTAGCAATCAGAGGTATTAAGGGATATGGGCCAAAGGCGGGTATATGGAGTTAGATCACAGATCAGCCATGATCTTATCAAATGGTGGAGCAGGCACGAGGGGCTGAATGGCTTGTTCCTATGTTCCTAATGGGACTAATTGGATAGCTCTTTCAAAGAGTCAGCACAAGCACCATTCATGGGATGCGGGCATCGCTGGCAAGGCCAGTATTTATTGCCCATCCCTAATTGACCTTGAGAAGGTGGTGGTGAGCCGCCGCCTTGAACCGCTGCAGTCCGTGTGGTGAAGGTTCTCCCACAGTGCTGTTAGGAAGGGAGTTCCAGGATTTTGACCCAGCGACAATGAAGGAACGGCGATATATTTCCAAGTCGGGATGGTGTGTGACTTGGAGGGGAACGTGCCAGTGGTGTTGTTCCCATGTGCCTGCTGCTCTTGTCCTTCTATATGGTAGAAGTCGCGGGTTTGGGAGGTGCTGTCGAAGAAGCCTTGGCGAGTTGCTGCAGTGCATCCTGTGGATGGTACACGCTGCAACCACAGTGCACCAGCGGTGAAGGGAGTGAATGTTTAGGATGGTGGATGGGGTGCCAATCAAGCGGGCTGCTTTGTCCTGGATGGTGTCGAGCTTCTTGAGGCATCATTCAGGCAAGTGGAGAGTATTCCATCACACTCCTGACTTGTGCCTTGTAGATGGTGGAAAGGCTCTGGGGAGTCAGGAGGTAAGTCACTCGCCACAGAATACCCAGCCTCTGACCTGCTCTTGTAGCCACAGTATTTATGTGGCTGGTCCAGTTAAGTTTCTGATCAATGGTGAACCCCAGGATGTTGATGGTGGGGGATTTGGCGATGGTAATGCCATTGAATGTCAAGGGGAGGTTCTTAGATTCTCTCTTGTTGGAGATGATCATTGCCTGGCACTTGTCAGCCCAAGCCTGGACGTTGTCCAGGTCTTGCTGCATGCGGGCAGGGACTGCTTCATTCTCTGAGGGGTTGCAAATGGAACTGAACACTGCAATCATCAGCGAACATCCCCATTTCTAACCTTATGATGGAGGGAAGGTCATTGATGAGCAGCTGAAGATGGTTGGGCCTAGGACACTGCCCTGAGGATCTGCTGCAGCAATGTCCTGGGACTGAGATGATTGGCCTCCAACATCTTCCTTTGTGATAGGTATGACTCCAGCCACTGGAGAGTTTTTTCCCCCTGGTTCCCATTAACTTCAATTTTACTAGGGCTCCTTGGTGCCACACTCAGTCAAATGCTGCCTTGATGTCAAGGGCAGTCACTCTCACCTCACCTCTGGAATTCAGTTCTTTTGTCCATATTTAGACCAAGGCTGTAATGAGGTCTGGAGCCGAGTGGTCCTGTTGGAACCCACACTGAGCATCGATGAGCAGGTTATTGGTGAGTAAGTGCCGCTTGATAGAACTGTCGACGACACCTTCCATCACTTTGCTGCTGATTGAGAGTAGACTGATGGGACGGTAATTGGCCGGATTGGATTTGTCCTGCTTTTTGTGGACAGGACATACCTGGGCAATTTTCCATATTGTCGGGTAGATGCCAGTGTTGTAGCTGTACTGGAACCGTTTGGCGAGAGGCGCAGCTAGTTCTGGAGCACAAGTCTTCAGCACTACAGCCAGGATGTTGTCGGGGCCCATAGCCTTTGCTGTATCCAGTGCACTCAGCTGTTTCTTGATATCACGTGGAGTGAATCGAATTGGATGAAGACTAGCTTCTGTGATGGTGGGGATATCAGGAGGAGGCTGAAATGGATCACCCAGTCGGCACTTCTTGCTGAAGATGGTTGCAAACGCTTCAGCTTTGTCTTTTGCACTCAGGTGCTGGACTCTGCTATCATTGAAGATGGGGATGTTTACAGAGCCTCCTCCTCCCGTTAGTTGTTTAATTGTCCACCACCATTCACGGCTGGATGTGGCAGGACTGCAGAGCTTTGATCTGATCCGTTGGTTGTGGAATCGCTTAGCTCTGTCTATAGCATGTTGTTCCCCTGTTTAGCATGCATGTAGTCCTCTGTTGTAGCTTCACCAGGTTGGCACCTCGTTTTTAGGTACACCTGGTGCTGCTCCTGGCATGCTCTTCTACACTCCTGATTAAACCAGGGTTGATCCCCTGGCTTGTTGGTAATGGTAGAGTGAGGAATATGCCAGGCCTTGAGGTTACAGGTCCTCCTGTGCTGTACCTACTATGATGTCTTTCCTGATGTCTGTGCACACGCATTTTAGCTAGGGTTACTGGAAGACCATCAGGAATACGAATTCTGGCTGTTTTTTTCTCTTCCAGGTGTGCTAGAGCCAATTGTAGTTCCCCCTAATGTCATCCCAGCTGAAATGAGCTAACTCGGCACAAGCGGCAGATAAACAGGATCTTCCCGTTTTGTATAACTCAGCAGCTTTCTAATTACATTCGCTAAGTCCAAGTGTGGGTCTAAACAGAAGCTTGACAATCAAGCCTGCATCCCTTATTTTTTTTAAATATAGTTTTAATGCAGTGTTGGGAGTGTTGTTGATTTTTGAAGTGTTATGTAATTGTTGCTCCCCCATCACCCCCAAACTCAATTGGTGTTACTTCCTTCATGTTCAGTCAGATATAGCGAAGAGGCTAAGGCGTAGCACTCAAAAGGATAATTGATAGAATCGCAGTATTAGTGATTCTGCTGTCGAGAATGCCAAGTGAGTGTACAGCTCTTTTTAAAGGGGATGACAAATCTGTAGGTAATATTGCATCCCCAGCAAGTAGCATAGTTTCCTGCACACTGGGATCATTTTAAAACTCATCCAGTTGCTTTGTTCCCCTTTTCCTCAGCTGTCTCCATCAGCTTTTTTGGGCCCTTTTAAATCAAAAATGTTGCAGAAGCAAGTTTATATTATGCAAAATATCTTTGGAATTATAATTTCTAAAATGCTTATTTTCTTTGTGGTCACTTATTTTGCAAAAAATGTGCATTCTGTTTATGCCTTATTTTGCAATGTAAAATGTTAAGTAAGTAAAAACACTCAGAGAATTGAATAGCTATTTGAGGGAGAGGAGAATTGAGAATTCTTAGTTTTTCGAGCCAGCCATATGAACTGCAGTCTTTTCTGATCCTGTACTTTGCTGTATTCCTTATGGTACATTAAGCAGAAGTTTAGCATTTTATCCTCTTGCTGGTCAATTTTCATGCAAAGACTACCTGAATGATATGAGGTTCTTTAGACTTAACCTAGAACTGTTTCGATGAACCTGAAATGTTAACCTAACTTTCGTTTTGAGATACTGACTGTCCTGCTGTGTATTTCTAGCATTTTTTTTACTCTTAACCTTCAGACTGAGAAGAGGGTTCTTCAGAATCTTTCCAGCAAGCTCTTCAGATATTCACAGGTTTTAAAATCCCCCCCATTGTGATTGAACCTAAAATTTGTTGATCATATTCTTTTAATGTTTCATACTTAATTGTTTGGGAATAGATGTTGTGCAAGACTGGACTGAGCTGAAATGTAACTAGCAAAGCTATCTGCTACATTTTTTCCATTTGATAGCAAACAGGAGTCTGTAGAGAAGATGTATACGTTCTTAAATAGCTTTCCAATCATTTCAAAATGCTTATTTTTATTTTCCTGTACAGGAGCAACATTTATATAGAAAAATCTATTTAAACACTACAGTTTACAAGAAGCAAAATTCTTTGTTGAGGTAAGAACCTTTTCGGATAATGCCTTGTACAGTCGCATAGAGGTATATTTTAACGTTGAGCTGAGAAGGGAGCTGGGGGGAGATTTCTGATTGGCTGGCTGGCTGTTGGGCAGGAAGGCCTGCTGCAGCCGGGGATCGAAGGGAGGCATCAGGGGCTGGGGAGGGAATTGGGGCGGTGTGGGGGGGGGGGGCGGGGGGGAAAGATCGCGGTGGATAGGCTGGGAGACGATCGAGATGGGGGGGTAGATCAGGGGTTGGGGGCTGACAGCCAGGTGAGCTTGTTGGGCCTGGATGAATTACTCTTGCTCCTCCGTGCCCACAAGCAGTGCAATAAAGGCACTTACCTCATGGATCTGGCCCTTTCCGCCTGCTTTCACCTGACATGAATGAGAAGTGATGGGGAAACCCGAAAAGGTATGGTTAAATTTGTTTTATTATTCCAATACACAAAATATTAAGTACCTCAAGTATCTCAATGAAGTACATTGCCCTTTTAAGTATCGGCCCGCCGGCTTAAATTGGGGCAGGACTTCCTGGTGTCTGCTTTCCACACGCAGACAAACCTGCCTCGATTAAACCCAGAAGTAGGCGTGTTGGAGCCGGGATGCGGTCCTGCTCTGAAAGCGGATCATTTTTACTTCCACCTGTCCCCAACCCACCCATTCTTAGGGGTTAAAATTTATCCTATTTGTGTGTATTAACTATTCACTCAAAGCTTTTTGTAGAAAAGAGAGCAAGAAACTTAAATCTTAATTTTAATCAGAAAAGCATTATTGTGGAGACAGTCTCTTTTTAACAGCAATCACTGTGCTTTCATTTCTCATTGTAACATTGCAGTATCATTTAACCATTCCAATTAGAAATTATTTAGCTATCTTGACAATTTTTCTGCCCTTTATGTCCTAAGGATATTGATTTCTTGCAATGGTACAGTTCCAAGGGCACCCCTCCAGGACCTCACTTATGTGTGAGCCTTGAGGCTAAATGTCACCGGACTAATCCACTGCAGGTGGCATCACCACCAAATCTGATCCTGTCCTTGTTTGGCATCCATATGCATATTTCCAAGTGGGATCTCTGGTGTGCAATTAGGAATAGGCCCCCTGTCTGATGTTCCCCTGTCTAATGTAGAGGCAATAAAGCCAATTGCAGCACCCCTACTTCTGCCTCCCACTGAGATCAGCTGACTCATTATAGACTGGGAATTGAGCCTGGAAGTATGCATTGCTCAGCTGTTCACTAGATTAACTTGCTGAGCCATTGGGAAAACCCAAAAGATTACTTTAAATTTTTTTTTTATTATCTTTTTCCTCTTTAAAGTGTCGACGAAGATGACACCTAAGAATCTTAGGCAAATTTAGTACCTAAAGTTCTCATTCTGTTGATCAAAACTAAATATGTTAAAAATCACTTTTTGTTTAGATTTGCTTAAAGCTAAAGCTCTAGACGTGCCTGTATGGCTAGCAGTATTTGATTTTGAGTGCATAATCTGAGATTGGGAGTTTTAGTAGCCCAGCAATCCTTTGTTCTGATTGGCAAACTGAAGCTATTACTTTTCTTTTTGCTATTTCTGTTCCATTCAATTTCAACCCTATGGACATGGCTGTGACTGTTTAAAATTCCTTGGTGTATGATAAAACTTGGACAAGGACTAGGACTTGAAGGACTTGCAGTTATATGGCGCAGTGCACGACCGCAGGACGCCCCAAAGCGCTTTACAGCCAATGCAGTACTGTTTTGCAGTGTAGTCACTGTTGTAATTTAGGAAATGTGTCAGCCAATTTGCATACAGCAAGCTCCCACAAACTGCAATGTGATAATGACCCGATTTGTTTTAGCGGTTTTGGTTGAGGGATAAATGTTGGCCAGGACATGGGAGAATTCCCCTGCTCTTCTTTGAAATAGTGCCATGGGATCTTTTACGGCCACCTGAGAGGGCAGACGGGGCCTCGGTTTTAACGTCTCATCTGAAAGACGGTACCTCCGACAGTACAGCCGTCCGTCAGTACTGCACTGGAGTATCACCCTGGATTTTGTGCTCAAGTCCCTGAAGTGGAACTCGAACCTGCTGACTCAGAGGTGAGAGTGCTGCCCACTGGGCCATGGAGGTGAGCTGGCACAAAACAGCCTCTTTTATCAATGGGAAGGTGGGTTTTTAAAAAAAAATACACATTAGTTGCTTTTTAAGTTTAGTCACAAAATAGATTTAGTCTTGTGTGTATATATGATTATGTTGCAGCGCCCTTGTGTTTTGTCAGTTGTGAATCTAACTTGATATCAGTATTGAAGTGTCAACAATGACCAGTTGAGAAGGCTGTTTTTAAATAAAAATGATTCAGTATCCTCGGCTTTATAAACCGAGGCTAGGGTACAAAAGCAAGGAAGTCATGCTAAACCTTTATAAATCACTGGTTAGGCCTCCGCTGGAGTATTGTGGCCAATTCTGGGCACCACACTTTAGGAAGGATGTCAGGGCCTTAGAAAGGGTGCATAGAAGATTTACTAGAATGGTACCAGGGATGCAGGACTTCAGTTACGTGGAGAGACTGGAGAATCTGGGGTTGTTCTCCTTAGAATAGAGAAGGTTAGGGGGAGATTTAATAGAGGTATTCAAAATCGTGAAGGGTTTTGATAGAGTAAATAATGAGAAACTGTTTCCAGTGGCAGAAAGGTTGGTAACCTGAGGACACAGATTTTAGGTAATTGGCAAAAGAAGCAGAGGGAGATTTTTTTTTTACACAGCGAAATGTTATGATCTGAAATGCACTGCCTGAAAGGGTGGTGGAATCAGATTCAATAATAACTTTCAAAAGGGAATTGGATAAATACTTGAAGTGGAAAAATTTGCAGAGCTATAGGGAAAGGGCAGAGTGGAACTAATTGGATAGCTCTTTCAAAGAGCTATCCAATGATGGGTCGAATGGCCTCCTGTGCTGTATCACTTTATGAGCAGGTATTTGGTTGTTATGGTAATTGCAGTGTGTTAATTATACAGGGGTTTGGCCCCAGAAAAAGGACAATGCCTCATTAAAAAAGCAGGCTGAAAAATATGGGGAGAACAGTAGGCTTTCTGTATCAAACTATTTAGATCATAGATATTTTTGAAATTTAGTTTAAATTGATTTTGATATGACTAGAAGCCACTAACATCAACTGTGACTCTCGTTTTAGAACTCCATCCAGACTTATGTGTACTACTCGGACTAAATGCTGCTGTAACCAGATGCATAGTGACAAACAGTATAAAGACCCCTACACGTTAGCTCAGAAAGACCTGAAGAATCTGTATGATGAAATCAAGCAGGTAAGTCTCTAGCATTTTGATTTCAGCTGACCAAAGTTTTCATTTTCATAAATAAAGAAGATTTCAGAACTCGGTCATGACTGAATTGTAATAGTTTTCCTCAAGCAATGTTTTATTTTTTCTCTCTATACTAAATGATTCATCTATTAAAGGTTTAACGGTTGGAATGGAAACAGTATTTTTCATTAGTGATGGTCACAACTGGAACTACAATGCTTCCAATATAGAATATCTTTTTTTAAATTGAAATTGAGTTCCTGTGAAGTATAGCAGACATTAAGGGAGAAGAATGTAAATTCATATCCATTATTGCCCAGTTGCCAATCTCTGGTAAATCATTTGACAAGCTTGTAGCAGTCCATGGAAAATAGTGAGAATCTATTGGTAATTCAACTGATGCACATCCTAGTTGACTGACTTGAGCTGAGGATAGGGTATCTAGATTACCTGCCTATCCCCTCAACTGAGATTTGGCATGCTTGACGAGGGAAGGATGGTGGGTAGCAATCAACTTTGAAATAATTTAGTTTCAGTGAATGATAAAAACCATAATTAAAGATTATTAAAATATTATTGGCTTATGGACCAACATTTCTGCCTGCTAGTTTTGATTTTTGTTTTTAAAAAGTGGTGGAATAACATTTTTGTCTGCATCTATCTTTTGCTAAAATCAGGAATTTCAGCATCCAGCGCTTGCCTGGACAAATGCATTTTGCTTTTAACTTAAAGTAGATTTTGTTTTCTTTTTAAACCTCCTTTTATGCATTGGTTTTAGCACAATAGAAACTTATTTCTTAATGTGAAAATGCCCTTAATAACACAATGTCATCCTATTATGTACATTTTACCTGCTGAGCTGTACAGACCACTAAAGTCCCAGGTTTAATCTCTGGTTACAGCTGAGCAAACTTGGGCACTGGGGTGGGGAGAGAAGTGCAAAATACAAATAGTTTCCTCAGGTTAGGAATGGCAAAAATGAGCCAGGTTTCCTCAATCTAGCTGCAATCCATTACTGCCTGTTGAAAGAGTGTTTATGTGGGGCAGGGCAGGGCTTACCTGTGAAATGGCTAAATATCCTGTTGTGGTTAACAAAAGGTCACTTGATCAGGGCGAAAGGTTTCTGCTGAATGTAGAACTATTCCCTAGAATGTGTTGGTACTTCGGAGGAAGATGGATAAGGAGAGAAAATGAGGGATGGGGTGTAGGGCAAGAATTTGGTTAATGGTCCTGCAAGTTACTGGCCTGTTTGCTTGATATCTATATTTGGATAATTTTTGGATTCTGTTAGAAAAAAATTCAAACACATTTAGAGTGTGTGTGTGTGTGTGTTTTTTGCTGCTATTCATTAACTTACGGATGTGTGATACTTATTTTGTTCTGAGATTTAACTCTTCAAATGGCTTTTCAGCAATTGGCAGTCTCTTCAGACCTTAAAGAAATTTGTGATTACTATTTTGATGGAAAAGGGAAGGCTTTTCGGCCCATGATTGTGGTGTTAATGGCAAAAGCATGTAATCTCCACCATAGCAACAGCAGGTGAGTGAAGCAAATTTTGTAACCCGTTAGTTGAAATAGAAAGCTTTGGGTAAACTAGATGTACTAGGGTGTTACTAATACAAGCACTTTTTCCCCACCTCTGTTTACTTATACAGGTCTTGCGTCTACTCGTGTAGGCACACACATACTCAAATACATTTCCTAGCCACAATAATGGAATAAATAAATCTGTGACTATTCTGTTAAAATCAGAAATAAAAATTAATGCATAGTGCCTGAATTGATTGATGCAGTGTTACATAGAAGCTTACAACACAGAAACAGCCTTTCGGCCCAACAGGTCTATGCCAGTGTTTGCTCCTCCTTCATCTCAACCTATCAACATATCCTTCTATTTTTTTCTCCTTCATATACTTACCTAGCTTCCCCTTAAATGCATCTATGCTAATCACCTCAACCATGTGATAGCGAGTTCCACGTTCTCACCACTCTGAGTAAAGAAGAAACTATTGAGAGTAAGGGAGTAATTACACTCCATTGATAATTGTTTGGTTTAAATTTCACCAGTCATTGTGGGAGTGGCTTCAGGGCCACTGCAGCCATCTGGAGCTGAGATGGGATTTTCTTTTAATTATTACTCAATTTTTGTGTGAAGTTGAGCCAATTAGAGTAATTTAATCTCTGCTCATTTTGCTATAAACCTGGCGATTGGTAGGGCAGGTAGACGTTCAATCTAACGAATGGTAGATCAGTGATAAATAGGACTCTGGTATGTTACTACTGTAGTTCTACATGGAAAACATAGAGTTGGCACTCACACACTAAAGTGAGTTTTTAAATAAAAGTGGTACAACGCCAGTTTACAGCACTCTGTAATTGCTCATCTCGGGCACTATTGGTTTTTGTCTGGGTAGGTCACCATGTTGCTGAGTAGCTCCACTGTTGCTAAGCAAGCTGTCCAGCTAGTACTAACTAAATTTTTGACATGCATTGATCACAAGTAAAAAAAAAAACTAGAAGTGTGACAAAACTGTACACATCTCTTCTAACTACTGCTGAAACCAGTGCTATCATAAGGGTAAATACTTTCATCAAAATAGCCCAGAATGTAATTCTGCAGGGGAGGTCTGTTGATGAGTTCTATTACATTGATTTGCATAGTCTGTGCTGGCGGCGTTTATGCTCCACATGTGCCTCCTCCCACTCCCCCCTTGTCTGACCCTATTAGAAAGGAGGGAGCAGTTTAATAGTAATACCTTGCACACCTATATTTATTAAAGTCTTAGCTGACTTTTTGAGTATTCAGTGGCAGAATGCTTTAAGTTCCAACAGAACTTTGTGTAGTTAGGCTTGCTGCAACTGATGGAGTGGGAACGTGCAGAAATTTAATTTTTTTTTATACAGTGTCACTTTCCCATATTATCTAAGTAACAGCTTTGATGAACTGGATCCTGTTTTTCATTCAATTTTCTCCGAGTCAAAATCCCAATACTAACTTTATTTTCTTTCCACTCTTCCATTCTATCTAGGGAACTGTTGAAAAGCCAGCATTCTGTAGGCATGATTGTAGAGATGATCCACACTGCTAGCCTTGTGCACGATGATGTTATCGATGGGTCAGACACTCGACGGGGTAAAATCACTGTAAATAAAATCTGGGGAGAGAGAAAGGTGGGTGTAACTGCTTTGAGCATAAGGAATTGGATTATAATCAAGAAATGAACAACCGAGAAACATTTTTACAGACTATGGGCTTTAAAATTAAAACTGCAAAAAGCTATGCAAGTTCTCCTGATTGCTCAGATGCTTAAGACCCTGAGTAGCTGAGCAATAAGACCAGGAAGATTCTTGGTTTGATCCCTGAGGGATAATTTTAACCCTCCAGAATGGCTGGGTTGGGGGCGGATGGGCAGTAAAAATAGTGGATTTTTGAAGCGGGACTGCATCCCGGCTCCACCTCCAGGTTTAACCCAGGCGTGTTTGGATGCGCAAGCACAAGACACACAAAAGTACCACCCCCACTCAGAGCCAATGGTTAGATACTTAAAGGGACAATGTACCTCATTGGAATAGTTGAGGTACTTAATATTTTGTGTAGTACAAAAGTAAAACAACTTTAACTGTACCTGCTCGGGTTTTCCATCACTTCCGATTTATGTCAGGTGAAAGCAGGCAGGAGGGGCCGGATCTATGGCGTGAGTGTCTTCATTGCACTGCTTGCCAGAAGGAGCTGGAGTGCTTCATCCAAGGCTAAAGCATTTGCAACCATCTTCAGCCAGAAGTGCCGAGTGGATGGTCCATCTCTGCCTCCTCCTGATATCCCCACCGTCACAGAAGCCAGTCTTCAGTCAATTCGATTCACTCCACGTGATATCAAGAAACGGCTGAGTGCACTGGATACAGCAAAGGCTATGGGTCCCGACAACATCCCGGCTGCAGTGCTGAAGGCTTGTGTTCCAGAACTAGCCGCGCCTCTAGCCAAACTGTTCCAGTACAGCTACAACATTGGCATCTACCCGACAATGTGGAAAATTGCCCAGGTAATCCTGTCCGCAAAAAGCAGGACAAATCCAATCCGGCCATTTACCGCCCCATCAGTCTACTCTCAATCATCAGCTAAGTGATGGAAGGCGTCGTCGACAGTGCTATCAAGCGGCACTTGCTCACCATTCGCACCAGACAAGTGCCAGGCAATGACCAGCTCCAACAAGAGAGAGTCTAACCACCTCCCCTTGACATTCAACGGCATTACCATCGCTGAATCCCCCACCATCAACATCCTGGGGGTTACCATTCACCAGAAACTGAACTGGACCAACCATATAAATACTGTGGCTAAAAGAGCAGGTCAGAGGCTGGGTATTCTGTGGCGCGTGACTCACCTCCTGACTCCCCAAAGCCTTTCCACCATCTACAAGGCACAAGTCAGGAGTGTGATGGAATGCTCTCCACTTGCCTGGATGAGTGCAGCTCCAACAACACTCAAGAAGCTCGACACCATCCGGGACAAAGCAGCCCGCTTGATTGGCACCCCATCCACCACCCTAAACATTCACTCCCTTCACCACCGGCGCACAGTGGTTGCAGTGTGTACTATCCATAGGATGCACTGCAGCAACTCGCCAAGGCTTCTTCGACAGCACGTCCCAAACCAGCGACCTCTACCACCTAGAAGGACAAGGGCAGCAGGCACATGGGAACACCACCACCTGCACATTCCCCTCCAAGTCACACACCATCCCAACTTGGAAATATATCGCCGTTCCTTCGTCGTCGTTGGGTCAAAATCCTGGAACTCCCTACCTAACAGCACTGGGAGAACCTTCACCACACGGACTGCAGCGATTCAAGAAGGCGGTTCACCACCACCTTCTCATGGGTAATTAGGGATGGGCAATAAATGCTGGCCTTGCCAGCGATGCCCGCATCCCATGAACGAATAAAAGAAAATCCAGGCCCAACAAGTTCACCTGGTGTGACATCAGCTCGTGGATCGGCTGCTGCCCCTCCCACCCCCGATACTGGACACCCCTTTCCTCCTCCACCCGATCTTCCGTTGCTGGCCCCTGGCCCCTGCCCGCCCAGTCCAATCTTATCCAAGGTCCACCCAATGTCATCCACGTTTCCCCCCCCCCCCCCCCCATCTCTCCCTCTCCGATTCGTGGCTCCTTTTTTGTTGGTAATAAGAACATAAGAACATAAGAAATTGGAGCAGGAGTAGGCCAATCGGCCCCTCGAGCCTGCTCCGCCATTCAATAAGATCATGGCTGATCTGATCCCAACCACAAATCTAAAGAACACAAGAAGTCGGAGCAGGACCCTGCCACATAGCCCCTGGGCCCTCTCCGCCACCCACAGGGCATTGACCGATCCGAACTCAGCTTCATGTCCAATTTCCTGCCCGCTCCCCATAACCCCTAATTCCCTTTACTTCTAGGAAACTGTCTATTTCTGTTTTAAATTTATCTAATGATGTAGCTTCCACAGCTTCCTGGGGCAGCAAATTCCACAGACCGACCACCCTCTGAGTGAAGAAGTTTCTCCTCATCTCAGTTTTGAAAGAGCAGCCCCTTATTCTAAGATTATGCCCCCTAGTTCTAGTTTCACCCATCTTTGGGAACATCCTTACTGCATCCACCCGATCAAGACCCTTCACAATCTTATATGTTTCAATAAGATCGCCTCTCATTCTTCTGAACTCCAATGAGTAGAGTCCCAATCTACTCAACCTCTCCTCATATGTCCGCCCCCTCATCCCCGGGATTAACCGAGTGAACCTTCTTTGTACTGCCTCGAGAGCAAGTATGTCTTTTCTTAAGTATGGAGACCAAAACTGTATGCAGTATTCCAGGTGCGGTCTCACCAATACCTTATATAACTGCAGCAATACCTCCTTGTTTTTATATTCTATCCCCCTAGCAATAAAAGCCAACATTCCGTTGGCTTTCTTGATCACCTGCTGCACCTGCATACCAACTTTTTGATTTTCTTGCACTAGGACCCCCAGATCCCTTTGTACTGCAGTACTTTCCAGTCTCTCGCCATTAAGAAAATAACTTGCTCTCTGATTTTTCCTGCCAAAGTGCATAACCTCACATTTTCCAATATTATATTGCATCTGCCAAATCTGGTAGAGTGAGGAATATGCCGGGCCATGAGGTTACAGATTGTGGTGGAATACAATTCCGACAGGCAGCCAGCCTGTCAATCTGGCTGCCTGGCGCGTGGGAAACCTGGAAGCACTAATACCCACCTTAATTTGGCTTCCAGGTTCCCCACGCGAATATCTAAAGATGGGCTAGGTTCCCAGCTCTCAGATAAAATCATGCTCCTGGTGTCTGCTGAAATAGTTGATCTGTGCTGTAGTGGCAATAGGAGCATAGCGTTTGCCCTCAACATCCTGTAGCTGGAAGTGTGTGCATGTGGACATCTGGTGTAACAGGACTGTGTGCAGCTGTGATGCCCCTTGCTATCAAACAGTCTGTCAGCACCAAGCTCACATGAAAATGGCCACTTTTGGATCAGCACTTGTGGCACATACTCTGTCAAGACGTCAAAGCTTTAAGGGGAAGGATAGAAAAAGTAAGCAGAAAAAATAATTTTTGAAAAATATAGAGAATGGTACATGTTAAATATTTTTTAATTAATAAAATAGTTATTTGCTGAATACCATTTGTTTTAGTAGCTAGATTGGACAAAATTTGTACAATAATCGGATGTTACCAAATCCAAATACTGTCAGTACTTTCATTGTCGAGCATAGACAGCCAAAAGATTTTGCATCACCTTTGTTGCAAGCCTTTGTAAAGCTATGCAGTAGATTGTATAGGAGTATTATTTAAAGCGAAGTATTGTCCTGTTCAAACCACCATCAGTCTCTGGGCTTGTACTAAGTTTTACTTTTTGTTCTTTGCCTCTTCTCTTTGGAAAAGCATCCCACATGATTCAATTGCCTAGATTTCTCTGTTTAAACTTCCCTACCCTTTCCCACAAGCCAAATATATTGACTTAGAATGACTAAGTCAAGCTGCTGCCACCTTGAAGGCAAATATACCATGGAGGACTGGGTTTCCTGAAAGTGTGTATGATTTTAAAATGTTCCGTAACATTACAAATCAAAGCGTAATCAGTAGACATATTAGTGATGTGCTGTCTAGACAAAGGAATTAACATTTTTTTGGCGTATGCTAAGTTACTTTAAATGTATAAAAATACTTCCAATTGAAATTTTACTCACTCTCCCTTATCCAGAGTGTCTTGACTATGTTGCCACTCTGCTCCTTGGGCTCTAAATTTTTGGTTTTGTTTCTAATCACTTTCAGGCTCCTACATCGTCTCCTGCCTTTGCCTTGGAATTGTTTACCTCTTCCCATGGTGTCCGATTTTCAGTATATTGGTTATAAAGTAATTTTTCTTTGTGCTTAATATAGGAAAATATAATACTTGTTATGGTAATTGAGTTCATACCGTAAGCTTATATATCAACTCCATGCTTATGGGATTGAAAAACAAGGGGCACAAAACTAATATATAGTGCTCTACTTGTCTGGAAAAAGTGTTTCCCAGAGCCAGTGTTTTATATGTCAAGCCCTGGGTCAGTTCAGGAAACTTGCAATAACCTGACTTATTGATATAGTAGCAAATGTGTTTTTTTTCCCTACTACTATAGTGCATCATACAATGAATTTTCATTACAGGCTATTTTGGCTGGAGACTTTGTTCTCTCTACAGCCTCCGTGGCCCTTGCCCGTCTTGGTAACAACTCTGTAGTATCCATATTTACTCAAGCGATTGAAGACTTGGTACGAGGTTAGTTTAAAATTGATTTGAAGGCATAAAACAGCCTGACAGTTAATGGCTTGCGAATTAGTACTTACTTTATCTTCCTGTTTAGGGGAATTTATGCAGCTGGGCTCCAAAGAAAATGAGAATGAAAGATTTGTGCATTACCTTGAGAAAACATTTAAGAAGACTGCAAGTCTCATTGCAAACAGTTGTAAAGCAGTATGTACGTTCTGTCTTAAATAAAGCAACTGGAATTATGTTGTGTTGTCAAATTATAAAAGAATGCTCCTCATTACTCTCAAGGATTTCATACAAGGTTTGATCTTGTATAAGGAATGTGAGTTTTTTTTAGCCTAATAGCTACTATTCAATTCAGAGGTTTTTAAAAAAATGTAATGGAAGTGTCAGGAACTTAGACATTGTCTTAAATGATTTATACATTTCATAGATACACTGTCACTACCTGAAGTCTCAATTTTTTTTTTTGTTTTCTGTTTTTATTTAAAGATTGGAATAGGGATTGAATTTTGGAAGAACTTATAACCAGTAAAAGGACTAAGTGAATATTTTTTTTTCCAATTTTCTCCCCTCACCCCTCCATTTGAGGGTACTGCCTTAATGGTGGATTTCAGCTTCACAGGTAGCAGTAGCTTTTTGGTAACTTACTGGAGTGACCATTCTTCGTATGTGAGTCTGGACAGTGTCGGTGGTTATTCATAGCCGAACCTGATCCTCACGTGCACATGTACTTGCCAGTGGGGGTCAAAATAATTTCTTTCCTAGCTCCGAGGTGCTCGACCAATTGTACCAGCCAAGCTGCAGCTATGGTTTACATTAGTTAATTCAGGCCAGATTAGGGGCTGAACTGGTCTGTATGACTCCATACCACATCAGTTGGTGCATGCAATATATTTTCTTAAATTTTGAAAAATTATAATATTTTTGATAGTATACCAGAAATAAGAAAATGTTCCAAACTGCAGACCACACGGCCGACAATATGTAGCTAAAATAGATGCACAAAGCAGATCTCGGGTATGTGAAATTGAGAGTTGGCAAGTTTGTTGCTCGAGTCAAATCAGTAAAAACTGATCCAGGATTTTTTTTAAAAATCTAAAACTGTCAGTTTAAAAGCTAAAAACTAATCAAGTGAGAGAGCTATTCTTATTTGAGCATTTTTTTGTTAAAAGGTCTCCATACTTGGTAACTGCGGTCCAGATGTCCAGGAAATTGCATACCAATATGGGAGAAATATCGGGATAGCTTTTCAGGTAGTGTGCAGATACTGTTCACAGTCCGTTGTAACTTTCCTTGCATAAGATAACCTTTTCCAACTTCCATTTCTAAAAACCTGTACTTGTTTCAGTTGGTAGATGACGTGTTGGACTTCACCTCCTCTGCTAATCAATTAGGAAAACCTACTGCTGCTGATCTGAAGCTTGGATTGGCAACTGGCCCAGTGTTGTTTGCTTGCCAACAGGTAATGTGGACATCATTTATAAATATAAATTGTAGAACTGATAATTATCACAGTCAAATAACATTTCCCTGGCTGCAAAATTTACTGCAGTTATTTAGGCTCTGGAGAACTAGGTTTGGAGTGCAAATTTTAATTTATTGTGGAAGTGTGCAGTCAACATTATCTGTAATTTTAATTTCTACAGTACTATAATTGAATCTGGTATTAAAAATAATTTGTATCAATCATTGGTACATCCAGTGGTTGGTACACTAACAGTCCACGATAAAGTTGGTAATAGCAGCTGCTATTGAAAGCCAATTTAAGATGAACAGGTAAATAGTGAGTTTAACCACTTTTATATTGTTCTTTTGGCTGCATGTTCACATAACCTGGGTCACCTGCACCTGTGGCCAGGTAAAGCTAAAACTGACAGAATTTTTAGATTGGCAGCCAGGAAAACTTGGGGTCTTAGACCCAGCAGCAGACACTAACTATATCTAATAAAAGCACTGGCAACAGCATGATGTAGGTGTGTCCCCTTGACATCCCCACATACCCAATCAAAGACAAATTCATTTAGTGATAAATAGACTTTTTTTTAACTACGTAGGGGATAATGACAAGTGAGTTCTACGTGAGTTTTCCCCCCAGCTAGTATAAAATCTCCTAACCTCACCACGTGGTAATTTAGCCAGATCTTTTTTGATTATGTACATTTTAATCCTGCAGATGTATATACAATGGCAAAAGGGGATTTTGGTGGGGTGATGTGTATTTGGCCAGGGTATCTGAGACTATTCAAGGAAGTATCAATGTTTTAACTTATTTTAACCTTCTATAACCCTCTGGTATGGTCACATTTAGAATATTGCGAACAGTTTTGGTTACTGTACTGTTGAAAGGACATTAATGTATTGAAGTGTGATGGGGATTAGTTATTCATTGTGCCCTCAATGTCTCATCTGGTTGAGGCAGCAAGCAGCTGAGCCATGCAGACAAGGAAGGTTATGGATTCAATCCCTCTCCATGCTAATCTCAGCTGTGGCAGCAGTAGGGACTGTGTATTTGGCTTCCTTGGTTAGGGAGGAAGAAATATGCTAGGGTAGCTGTTTCTAATCACTATCTAGTGAACCCTGCTTGAAATAGATGTTTGTAGATGTCATGTGGGACAGTTAATTTTGCTTTAATGCCCACCATAGTCCAGTAGCCTTTTAACATTGATGTCTAGACCAGAGGTTTTCAAACTTTTTTGTAAGGCACTTCCCTGCAAATTTGATATGCGCTGCAAGCTCCTCCCATCCTAATTTCCGAAAGACAGACAGAATAGAGCATCCTCATATTAGAATCTACAGCCACTTTCTGGACCTCTCAAACAGGTCTTGTTTAATACTTTGGAGGTTTTTAAAATGGAATAATCCTCAACCATTTACTAAGCAATGCTGATTTAGACTTGACATGCACAGGGAAATGTCTGGTATTTCTGATTATCAGTTGGTAAAATGTCCTTGTTCTGGAATTTTCTGGTGGGGGAATCCAGATCAAGGAAGCATAATCTTAAAATTAGACTTAATTTTAGGAGTGAAATCAGGAAGCACTTTTTCACACAAAGGATAGTGGAAAGCTGGAACTCTCTCCCTCCAAAAGGCTTTGGATGCTGAGTCAATTGAAATTTTCAAGACAGAGATTGATAGATTTTTGTTAAGTAAGGATTTCAAGGAATATGGAGCAAAGGTGGGTAAATGGAGCAGAGGTGCAGATCAGCCATGATCTAATGGAATGGCCTACTCTTGTTCCATTTCAGGAACCTCCCTCCTACAGGGTAGGTGTGGAGAATTGGAATCTCTGCAGGCCTTGCTGAACTAAATCATCTAAGGTTAGAGGAATATCATTTCATGCCTACAACCTAGGTCAAAACGAATTGATGTGGCAACAAATCAAGGTTTTTGTGGGTCAAGCATGTGTACTCAGGAACTAGTCTGAAAGCCTGGGAATGGACCCAAGGTGGTGGGTGGAGTTCTGCTGCAGCAGGCCTTGGAGACCTGCCACACCATAACATTGCCCGCAGCCTCTAAGCTGCTGGTGAAAGTAGAGTAAAAGTTCTAAAAGCCTCCACCACGTGCCAATTATCACTATTCTTCAAAAATTCAATACCCTCCATCTGCCATTGAACTAATTTGGCAGGTGGATGAGCACCAAGATGAAACAATAGAGAGGAGAAACAAGGTGCACAGAGAACTGGGAGAGACAAATAGCACTAGAGTAAAGTATAGTTCAGAAATAGGAGGTACCAAACAGGGTGCAAATGCAAGGCAATCCAAGTTGAGTTTGGAGTGCATGTGTGTAATTGCAGGTAGCGCGGTAAATAAGCTTAGTGAGCTGTAGGCACAAGTTGCCACATGGGTCTATGATAAAGAGGAATAGAGATATAGGCAGTAACTAGCTCAGAGAAGTGGAGGAATGTGAATTTAATATTCCTGGCTACAAGGTATTCCGGAAAGAAAGGAGGGGGGATGGCAGTATTGATCAAAGAAGCTATCATAGCACTGGAAAGGGATGATGTAGTTGAGGGGGTCAAAGATAGAATCTATTTGATTAGAATTAAGGAACAATAGAGGAGCTATTACGCTACTGGATGTATACTATAGGCCACCAAATAGTGGGATGGAGATAGAGGAGCAAAATTGCAGGCAAATTACAGAAAGATGCAAGAACTACAGAGTAGTGATAATGGGGGATTTCAATTATCCCAATATAGACTGATATAGTAACAGGGCAAAGAGGGGGAGGAATTCCTAAAATGTATACAAGAGAACTTTCTGGAACAGTGTTTCCAGCCCAACAAGGAAGGAAACAGTGCTGGATCTAGTTCTGAGGAATGAAGTGGACCATGTTTCAGTGAGGGAGCATTTGGAGGACAGTTATCATAAGGTTTAGAATAGTTATGGAAAAGGACTAAACTGAAGGAGGGCTACTTTCAGTGAGTTTAAAAAAGGATCTTGCCCTGGTGGATTGGAATCAAAAATTGGTAGGCAAAACAGTAATTGAACAACGGGAGGAACAAAGGAGGAGATGGTTTGGGTGGACAGTAGACACATTCCCATGAGGGGGAAAAGAAATCCAAAGCTATAGTTCCCTTGGATGACCAAAGATATAGAGATTAAAATGAAACAGAAAAAGGCTTATGACAAATGTAAGGTTCATAATACAGCAGAGAACCAGGCTGAATACAGAAAGTACAGATGAGATATAAATAAGGGAACAAGAGGGGCAAAGAGAGAGTATGAGAATAGATTAGCGGCTAACATAAAAGGGAACCCAAAAGTCTTTTATAAAATATAAATAGTAAAAGGGTAGTCAAAGGAAGGGTCGGTCCAATTAGGGACAAAAAAAATCTTCTTGTGGAGACTGAGGGTACGGCTGAGTCACTAAATGAATACTTCGCATCGGTCTTCGAAGAGGACGCTGCTGATGTGGCAACAAAGGAGGAGGCAGTAGCGATATTGGATAGGTTAAAAATAGAGGTACTTGAAACATTGACAGTACTCAAAGTAGAAAAGTCATCTGGTACAGATGGGATGCATCCTAGGTTACTGAGGGGAGAAAAGGGAAAAATTGCAGAGTCTCTGGCCACAATCTACCAATCCTCCTTAGATATGGGGACAGGCCAAAGTACTGGAGGATTGCAAATGTTACACCCCTGGTCAAAAGTGGGGAGGGATAAACCCAGCAACTACAAGCCAGTTAGCCTAACGTCAGTGGTGGGGAAACTTTTAGAGACAATAATCCGGGACAAAATTAATTGGCACTTGGTAAAGTATGAGCTAATAAATGAAAGTCAGCACGGATTTGTTAAAGGAAATTGAGTTCTTTGATGAAATAAAGGAGAGGGTTGATCAGGGTAGTGTGGTTGATGTGTACATGGACTTTAAAAAGTCATTTGATAAAGTACCACATAATAGACTTGTAAGCAAAATTAAAGCCCATTGGATTAAAGGGACAGTGACAGCATAGATACAAAATTGGCTAAGGGATGGAAAGCAGAGAGCAGCGGTGAACAGTTGTTTTTCAGACTGGAGGGAAGTATATATTGGTGTTCCCAGGGTTGGTAATAGGACCATTGCTCTTTGATATATATTACTGAGTTGGACTTGGGTATACAGGGCATAATTTCAAAGTTTGCAGATGACACAAGGCTTGGGGGAGCATGTGCACAAATCTTTGAAGGTGGCAGGACAAATTGAGATGGCTGTTAAAGCATATGGCATCCTGGGCTTTATTAATAGAGGTATAAGAGTACAAAAGCAAGGAAGTTATGCTGAACCTTTATCAAACACTGGTTAGGCCTCAGCTGGAGTATTGTGTTCAATTCTGGGGACCACACTTTACATAGAATTACATAGAATGTACAGCACAGAAACAGGCCATTCAACCCAACAGGTCCATGCTGGTGTTTATGCTCCACAAGAGCCTCCTCCCTTCCCATTTCATCTAACTTTATCAGCATATCCTTCTATTCCTTTCTCCCTTGTGTGTTTATCTAGCTTCCCCTGAAATACATCTATGCCTCAACTACTCCTTGTGATAGCGAATTCCACACTCTGGGTAAAGAAGTTTCTCCTGAATTCCCTATTGGATTTATTAGTGACTGTCTGTCTTATATTTATGGCCCCTAGTTCTGGTCTCCTCCGCAAGTGGAAACAACATCTGCACGTCTACCCTGTCAAACCCTTTCATAATCTTAAAGACATCTATCAGGTCACCCCTCAGTCTTCCGTTTTCTAGAGAAAATGCTCAATCTTTCCTGACAGGTATAACCTCTCAGTTTTAATATCATCCTAGTAAATCTTTTTTGCACCTTCTCCAGTGCCTCTGTACCCTTTTTTATAATGTGGAGACCAGCACTGTTCACAGTATTCCAAGTGTGGTCTAACCGAGATTCTATACAAATTCAATATAACTTCTCTGCTTTTCAATTCTATCCATCTAGAAATGGAACCCAGTGCTTGGTTCGCTTTTTTTTTATGGCCTTATTAACTTGCGTCGCTACTTTGTGATTTGTGTATCTGTACCCCCAGATTCCGCGGCTCCTCTACCCCATTTAGACTTATTATCCAAGCAGTATGTGGCCCCCTTATTCTTCCTACCAAAATGTAATACCTCACTTAACTATATTGAAATTCATTTGCCAATTACATGCCCCTTCTGCAATTTTTTAAAAAATATCTTCCTGTATTTTGTCGCAGTCTTCCTCTGTATTAACAATACCCCCCCCAATATGGTGTCGTCCGCAAATTTTGAAATTGTACTTCCAATTCCCAAGTCCAAATTGTTTATGTAAATGGTGAACAACAGTGGTCCCAGCACTGACCCTTGTGGAACACCACATTGCACCTTTTGCCAGTCTGAGAAAACTACCTTTAACCACTCTTTTCTGTGTTGTAGCCACCTTGCTATCCATTCTGCTTCTTGTCCCCCGGCTCCACATGTTCTGACCGTAGTCATGAGTATTATTGAAGGCCTTTTGAAAATCCAAATATATTACATCTACTGCATTACCTTTATCCACCCCTTCTGTTACTTCAAAGAGTTCAATAAGGTTGGTCAAGCATGACCTTCCCTTTTGAAATCCGTGCTGACTATTCTATATCATATTTTCGGTTTCCAGATGTTTTTCTATTATATCTTTTTTGAGTAAGGATTGCATTATCTTTCCTACCACTGACATTCAGCTAATTGGTTTATAGTTCCCTGGACTGGTTCTATCTCCCTTTTTTAAATATAGGAATCATGTTTGCTGTCCCTTTTCTAATGAATTTTTATATATATGTAAGAGTGCATCTGCTATTTGCTCTACTAATTGGATAGGAAGAATGTCAAGGCCTTAGATAGGGTGCAGAAAAGATGTACTAGAATGGTACCAGACTTTAGCTTTGTTGAGAGACTGGAGAAGCTGGGGTTGTTCTTAAAACAGAAAAGATTTGATAGATGTGTTCAAAATCATGAAGGGTTTCGATAAGAGTAAATAAGGAGAAACTGTTTCCAGTGGCAGAAGGGTCAGTAACCAGAGGACACATTTAAGGTGATTGGCAAAAGAACCAGAGGTAACAGGAGGAAACATTTTTTTTTAGAGATGTTATGATCTGGATTGCACTGATTGAAAGGGTGGTGGAAGCAGATTCATTAATAACTTCCAGAAGGGAATTGAATACTTGAAGGGAAAACATTTACAGGGCTATGAGGAAAGAGCAGGGGAGTGGGACCAATTGGATAGCTCTTTCAAAGCACATGGGTGATGGACCGAATGGCCTCCTCCTGTGCTATAACATACTATGATAGCAACACTTGATACCAGAACCAAACAGGCATCCTTGGAGTCCAGCATTGCTGTGTGCAAATTACAGGAAATGCACCAAATGTATATTCTTCATTTGTATATGCTTATAATGCACCATCCGGTCCTGTCTGCAGAAAATTTGGGGGATGGGGAGGGGGGGGCATAAAAATGGACAGGGAGGTGACGGAGTATGTTCCATTTTCTGTACCAATCCAAAATTTGAACAATCACTGGACTAATCTCTCTAATATGACTGAGGATTGAACACTGGGGATAATAGATTAATATTCTTGAACTTTGGCTTCAGTGTTAGGGTGCTGGCTGGGTTAGGAAGAACACCAAATTGTCAAATGACAACCACTAGGAACTAGATAGAGTGTGGCTGCAACCAAGCAATGCTTAAACATTGCACTTAAATTGCTCATCTTTTAGTTTCCAGAACTGCACGCCCTGATAATGAGACGCTTCAGTTTAGATGGTGATGTAGATCGGGCCTGGCAATATGTACAACAGGTAAGAATGGCCTAAAACACAATTTGTACATTTTTTAAAAATTTGCTGTCAGGATGTGGGTAATGCTGGAAAAGCTGCCTTTATTGTCCATCTGTAGTCATTGGACTTTCCTTGAACTACTGCAGTCCTTGTGGTGATGGTGCGCCCACAATGGTGTTAGGTAGGGAATTCCAGGACATTGGCCCAGCGACAATGAAGAAATCGTGATGTGTCCAACTCAGCATTGTGAACGACTTTAAAGGAGAAATTGGTGCTTTAATCCTTCTCTGTAGAAAAGATGCAGGGAAGGCACGTGCTGTATGAGTAAACCTGGTGTGGTTCTTCAGTGCATCCTAGGAACAGGAGTAGGCCATTCAGCCCCTCAAGCCTGTTCTGTAATTCAGTTAGATCACGGCTGCTCTGTATCTTAACTCCATCTACCCGCCTTGGTTCCGTAACCCTTAATACCTTGCCTAACAAAAATCTATCACTCAGTTTTGAAATTTTCAATTGACCTAGCCTCAACAGCTGTTTGGGGGAAGAGTTCCAGATTTACACTACCCTTTGTGTGAAGAAGTGCTTCCTGACATCATCCCTGAACAGCCTAGCTCTAATTTTAAGACTATGCCGCCTTGTTCTAGACTCCCCCACCAGAAGAAATAGTTTCTCTCTATCTAACCATCAATTCCTTTGATGATTTTAAACACCTCAATTAGATCACCCCTTAATCGAGTTACATTGAGTCTACAGCACAAACAGGCCATTCGACCCAACTGATCTATACTGGCGTTTATGGTCCACACTAGCCTTCTCCCACCCCTTTACGTCTAACCCTATCAGCATACCTTCTATTCCTTTCTCCGTCATGTGTTTATCTAGCTTCCCCTTAAATGCATCTATCCTATTTGCATTAACTACTCCTTGTGGTAGCACATTCCACATTCTTACGACTCTATGGGTAAAGAAGTTTTTTTTTGAATTCCTTATTGGATTTGTTAATGACTATCTTATATTATGACCTCTAGTTTTGGACTCCCCCACAAGTGGGAACATTTTCTCTACGTCTACCCTATCAAACCCTTTCATTATCTTAACAACCTCTATCAGGTAACCCTTCAGCCTTCTCTTTTCTCGAGAAAAGAGCCCCAACCCGTTCAGCCTTTCCTGAGAAGTATATCCTCTCAGTTCTGGTATCATTCTTGTGAATCTTTTTTGCACCTTCTCCGATATCTGTATATCCTTTTTATAATATGGAGACCAGAACTGTTCCCAGTACTCTAAGTGTGTCTAACCAAGGTTCTATACAAGTTTAACATAACTTCTCTGCTTTTCAATTCTATCTCTCCAGAAATGAACTCCAGTGCTTGGTTTGCTTTTTTTATGTAAGGAATCTTACAACACCAGGTTATAGTCCAACAAATTTATTTTAAAATCACAAGCTTTCGGAGATTATCTCCTTCGTCAGATGAATGAATGCTTTTTTTATGGCCTTAATAACCTGCATGCTACCTTGTGATTTGTGAATGTGTACCCCTAGGTCCCTTTGCTCCTCTATTCCATTTAGACACTTATTGTCCATGCAGTATGTGGCCTCTTTATTTTTCCTACCAAAATGCACTACCTCACTTATCTATATTGAAGTATTCGATTCACTCCACGTGATATCAAGAAACAGCTGAGTGCACTGGATACAGCAACTATGGGCCCCGACAACATCCCGGCTGTAGTGCTGAAGACTTGTGCTCCAGAACTAGCCGCACCTCTGGCCAAGCTGTTCCAGTGCGGCTACAACACTGGCATTTTCCTGACAATGTGGAAGATTGCCCAAGTATGTCCTGTCCACAAAAAGCAGGACAAATCCAATCCAGCCAATTACCACCCCATCAGTCTACTGTCAATCATCAGCAAAGTGATGGAAGATGTCGCCGACAGTGCAATCAAGCGGCACTTACTCACCAATAACCTGCTCACCGATGCTTAGTTTGGGTTCTGCCAGGACCACTCTGCTCCAGACCTCATTACAGCCTTGGTCCAAACAAAAGAGCTGAATTCCAGAGGTGAGGTGAGAGTGACTGCCCTTGACATCAAGGCAACATTTTTCCGAGTGTGGCACTAAGGAGCCCTAGTAAAATTGAAGTCAATGGGAATCGGGGAAAACTCTCCAGTGGCTGGAGTCATACCTAGCACAAAGGAAGATGGTAGTGGTTGTTGGAGGCCAATCATCTCAGCCCCAGGGCATTGCCCTGAGGAACTCCTGCAGCAATGTCCTAGACCCAACCATCTTCAGCTGCTTCATCAATGACCTTCCCTCCATCATAAGGTCAGAAATGGGGATGTTCGCTGATGATTGCACAGTGTTCAGTTCCATTCGCAACCCCTCAGATAATAAAGCAGTCCGTGCCCGCATGCAGCAAGACCTGGACAACATCCAGGCTTGGGCTGATAAGTGGCAAGTAACATTTGCGCCAGACAAGTGCCAGGCAATGACCGTCTCCAACAAGAGAGAGTCTAACCACCTCCCCTTGACATTCAACAGTGTTACCATCGCCGAATCCCCCACCATCAACATCCTGGGGGTCACCATTGACCAGAAACTTAACTGGACCAGCCATATAAATACTGTGGCTACGAGAGCAGGTCAGAGGCTGGGTATTCTGTGGCGAGTGACTCACCGCCTGACTCCCTTCACCACTAGCGCACTGTGGCTGCAGTGTGTACCCATCCACAGGATGCACTGCAGCAACTCCGCAAGGCTTCTTCAACAGCACCTCCCAAACCCGTGACCTTCACCACCTAGAAGGAGAAGGGCAGCAGGCACATGGGAAAACCACCACCTGCACATTCCCCTCCAAGTCACACACCATCCCGACTTGGAAATATATCGCCGTTCCTTCATCGTCGCTGGGTCAAAATCCTGGAACTCCCTTCCTAACAGCACTGTGGGAGAACCTTCACCACACGGACTGCAGCGGCTCACCACCACCTTCTCAAGGGCAATTAGGGATTGGCAAATGCTGGCCTTGCCAGCGATGCCCACATCTCAAGAACGAATAAAAGAAAACTTCATTTATCAATTACACACTCTATAATAAGTTTATTAATGTCATCTTGTATTTTGTCACATTCTTCCTTTGTTAACAACACCCCCCCGATTTGGTGGAGTCAGCAAATTTTGAAATTGTACTTCCGATTCCTAAGTCCAAATCAGTAATGTGACCAACAGCACCGATCCCTGTGGAACACTACTTCCTACCTTATGCTAAGTCTTCTATACTCAAGGGAATACAAATCTAGTCTTTGCAACCTGTCCCCATAATTTAACCCTTTTAGCCCCGGTATCATTCCGGTGAATCTGGGCTGCACCCCCTCCAAGGCCAATATATCCTTCCTGAGGTGCAGAGCTCAGAACTGAATGCAGTACTATAAAAGGCTATAACTAACATAACTTCCACCCCTTTGTATTCCAGCCACCTTGAGGTAAAGGCCAACATTCCATTAGCCTTTTTCATTTTTTTTGTACTTGTCCACTAGCTTATAGTGATTTCTATACTTGGACTCCTAAATCTCTCTGCTCATCCACAGTTCCTAGCTTCTCACCATTTAGAAAATATTCTGATCTATCTTTCTTAGGTCCAAAATGGATGACCTCACACTTCCCCACACTGAATGCCATCTGCCACAGTTTTGCCCACGCTTAGAATCATAGAATGGTTACAGCACAGAAGGAGGCCATTCGGTCTGTCAAGTCCGTGCCAGCTCTCCAAGAGCAATCCAGCTAGTCCACTCCCCTGCCCTTTCCCCGTAGCCGTGCAAATTTTTTCCCTTCAAGTACTTATCCAATTCCCTTTTGAAAGCCACAAAAGCCAAGGTTGAATCTGCCTCCACCACCCCCTCAGGCAGTGCATTCCAGATCATAATCACTTTTTTAAAAAAAAGTTTTTCCTCATGTCACCTTTGGCTCTTTTGCCAATCACAAATCTGTGTCCTCTGGTTCTTGTCTCTTCTGCCAATGGGAACAGTTTCTCTCTATCTACTCTGTCTAGACCTTCATGATTTTGAATACCTCTATCAAATCACTTCTCAACCTTCTCTGCTCAAAGGAGAACAACCCCAGCTTCTCCAGTCTATCCACATAACTGAAGTCCTTCATCCCTGGAACCATTCTAGTAAACCTCATCTGCACCCTCTCTAGGGCTTTCACATCCTTCCTAAAGTGCGGTGCCCAGAACTGGACACAATACTCCAGTTGTGGCCGAACCATTGTTTTATAAAGGTTCATCATGACTTCCTTGCTTTTGTACTCTCTGCCTCTATTTATAAAGCCCAGGATCACGTATGCTTTTTTTAACCACTTTCTCAACCTGCCCTGCCATCTTCAACGATTTGTGCACATATACCCCCAGATCTCTCTGTTCCTGAACCCCTTTTAGAATTGTACTCTTTAGTTTTTATTGCCTCTCTTCATTCTTGCTACCAAAATGTATCACTTCGCACTTTTCTGCGTTAAATTTCATCTGCCACGTGTCCGCCCATTCCACCAGCCTGTCTACGTCCTCTTGAAGTCTATCACTATCCTCCTCGCTGTTCACTACACTTCCAAGTTTTGTGTCATCTGCAAATTTTGAAATTGTGCCCTGTACACCCAAGTCCAAGTCATTAATATATATCAAAAAAAGCAGTGGTCCTAGTATCGACCCCTGGGGAACACCACTGTGTACCTTCCTCCAGTCTGAAAAACAACCATTCACCACTACTCTCTGTTTCCTGTCACTTAGCCAATTTCGTATCCATACTGCCACTGCCCCTTTTATTCCATGGGCTTCAACTTTGATGACAAGCCTATTATGTGGCACTTTATCAAACACCTTTTGGAAGTCCATATACACCACATCAACTGCATCGCCCTTATCAACCCTCTCTTACCTCATCAAAAAACTCTATCAGGTTAGTTAAACACGATTTGCCTTTAACAAATCCATGCTGGCTTTCCTTAATTAATCCACATTTGTCCAAGTGACTGTTAGTTTGTTAATTATCGTTTCTAAAAGTTTCCCCATTACTGAGGTTAAATTAACTAGCCCGTAGTTGCTGCGTTTATCCGTACACCCCTTTTTGTACGACTGTATAACATTTGCAATTCTCCAGTCCTCTGGCCGTATCCAAGGGTGATTGGAAGATTATGGCCAGTACCTCCACAATTTCCATCATTACTTCCCTCAGCAACCTAGGATGCATCCCATCTGGACCGGTGATTTATCTACTTTAAGTGCACCTGGCCTTCCTAGTACCTCCTTTTTCAATTTTGTTTTGTCCATCCAATATCTCAACTACCTCTTCTGTTACTGTGACTTTGGCAGCATCTTCTTCCTTGGTAATGACAGATCCAAATAGATACTTAATCTATTAATGTCCCTTTGTAATTTTCTGCTCCCATCTACATCCATTGACTTTGCCGCCTAACTTGGTGTCATCAACAAACTTGGATATACAGCTCTCTTCCTTCGTTTAAGTCATTTATAAATACAGTGAAAAGCTGCAGCCCCAGTACAGATACCTGGGGGACACAATCAGTTACATCCTGCCAATCTGAGTATATACCAATTATCCCTACTCTGTCTCCTACCTCCTAACCAATTTCTACCCATGTCAACAGGTTGCTTCCAATTCCATGCGCTCTCATTTTTGTTAAGTCTCTTATGTGGAACCTTATCGAATGCCTTCTGGAAGTTCATATACATACCATCCATAGACACTCCCTTATCTACCACATTAGTTATCACCTCAAAATATTTAACTAGGTTCGTTAGACATGACTTATCCGTTACAAATCCATGCTGGCTCTATGATCAGTCTTTATTTGTCAAAGTGCTCAGTCACTCTGTCCCTAATAACAGATTATCTTGTAATTATACATACTGCAGCCACACTGCACCAGTGATGGGAGGGGGTGGATATTGAGACCAGCAGCAGGAGCATCAATCAAGCAAACTGCTTTGCTCTAGATAGTGTTCAGCTTCGAATGTTTATGCTGCACCTGCACCTATCCAGGCAAGTGGTGAGTGGTTCTGGTGGAAACCAAACTCAAGTGTCGATGAGCAGGTCATTACTGAGTAGATGTCATAAGAACACAAGAAATAGGACAAGAGTAGGCCATACAGCCCCTCGAGCTTTCTCCGCCATTCAATAAGATCGTGGCCGATCTTCTACCTCAACTTTCCCACCCTATCCTCATATCCCTTGATTCCCTTAGTGACCAAAAATCTGTTGATCTCAGTCTTGAATATACTCAACGGCTCAGCATCCACAGCCCCTTTGGGCAGAGAATTCCAAAGATTCAAACCCTCTGAGTGATGACATTTTTCCTCATCTCAGTCCTAAAAAGCCGACCTCTTATCTTGAGACTATGACCCCTAGTTCTAGACTCCAGCCAGGGGAAATAGCCTCTCAGCATCCACTCTATCAAGCCCTCTAAGAATTTTATATGTTTCAATGAGATCACCTCTCATCCTTCTAAATTCCAGAAAATATAGGCCTGTTCGACTCAATCTCATAAGACAACCTTCTCATCCCAGGAATCAATCTGTTGAACCTTCGTTGTACCCACTCCAAGTATATCCTTTCCTTCCTTAGGTAAGGAGACCGAAACTGTACACAGTACTCCAGGTGTGGTCTCACCACAGCCTTATATAATTGCAGCAAGACCTCATTACTCTTATACTCCAGCCCCCTTGCAAGAAAGGCTAACATGCCATTTGCCTTCCTAATTGCTTGCTGTAACAGCATGTTAACTTTGTGATTGTGTACAAGGACACCCAAATCCCTCTGAATACCAACATTTCTTAGTCTCACCTTTTACAAAAATATTCTGCTTTTCTATTCTTCCTACCAAAGTGGATAATTTCACTTTTCCCCACATTATACTTCATCTGCCACCTACTCGCCCACTCGCTTAACCTGTCTGTATTCCTTTGCGTCCTCCTCACAGCTTACTTTCCCCACCTAGCTTTGTATCGTCAACAAACTTGGATATATTACAATATATTAGATGAGGGGACTGAGTGTAAACAGCTGAGGCCCAAGCACTGATCCTTGCGGCACCCCACGAGTTACAACCTGCCAACCCGAAAATGACCCGTTTATTCCTACTCAGTTTTCTGTCCATTAACCAATCTTCAATCCATGATAATATATTACCCCCAACCCCATGAGCCCTAATCTTGTGTAACAACCTCTTGTGTGGCACCTTATCGAATGCCTTTTGAAAATCCAAATATACTACATCCACTGGTTCCCCCTGATCTACTCTGCTAGTTACACCCTCAAAAAAAAATTGACGAGATTTGTCAAACACTCTTTCCCATTCATAAGTGTTGACTTTGCCTAATCATGATTTTCTTAGTGTCCTGTTACTACATCCTTAACAATATTCTAGCATTTTCTCTACTAATGTCAGACTAAATGGCTTAGTTTCCTGTTTTTTTTCTCTCCCTCCTTTTTTGAATGGCGGGGTTACATTTGCTACCTTCCAATCCACAGGCACCATTCTGGAAGTTCAAAACCAATGCATCCACTATCTCTGCAGCCACCTCTCTTAAAGCCCTAGGATGTTGGCCATCAGGTCCAGGGGATTTGTTGGCTTTTAGTCCCATTAATTTTTCCAGTACTTTTTCTTTACTAATCTTAATTACCTTAAGTTCCTCGCTATTTCCACCACTTATGATGATTGGGAGGAGGCTGTGTGGTGGTACTTGATCAGGTTGAGGTCCTGTTTCTTATGACTAGGACATACCTGGGAAATCTTTCACATTGTCAGGTAAATGCCAACTATCAACAGCCTGGCAAGGATGCAGTTAAGTCTACTGCACAGCTCTTTTGCATTACATCTGGGAAGTTGTTAGGGCCCGTAGCCATTGCTGTGTCCATTGCATTCAACTAATTCTTAATGTCAGAGTGAAACAAATTGAACACCTCTTCACGTTAGGTACCTGGTTATCCACCACTAATCAAAAATGGTGAGGGCTAGAGTTTTGCTCTGATCCAATAGTTGTGGGACCCCTTAATTCTGGCTATTGCCTGCTGCTTTTGGAGAGCCCTCTGTAGTTATTTCACTACATTCATACCTCCTTAAGGTATTCGCAGTGTTCCTTTTGCAGACCCTTCCACATTTCCCATTGAACCAGGGTTGGTCTTGTGGCTTGGTGCGCTGGGCCATGTGGTTAGTTTTTTTAATTCGTTCATGGGATGTGGGTGTCGCTGGCAAGGCCAGCAATTATTGCCCATCCCTAACTGCCCCTGAGCAGGTGGTGGTGAGCCGCCTTCTTGAACCGCTGCAGTCCATGTGGTGAAGGTTCTCCCACCGTGCTATTAGAAGGGAGTTCCAGGATTTTGACCCAGCAACGATGAAGGAACGGCGATATATTTCCAAGTCGGGATGGCGTGTGACTTGGAGGGGAATGTGCAGGTGGTGTTGTTCCCATGTGCCTGCTGTCCTTGTCCTACTAGATGGTTGAGGTCGTGGGTATGGGAGGTGCTGTCAAAGAAGCCTTGGCGAGTTGCTGCAGTGCATCCTGTGGATGGTACACACTGCAGCCACAGTGGTGAAAGGAGTGAATGTTTAGGGTGGATGGGGTGCCAGTCAAGCGGGCTGCATCGTCCTGGATGGTGTCGAACTTCTTGTGTTGTTGGAGCTGCACTCATCCAGGCAAGTGGAGAGTATTCCATCACACTCCTGACTTGTGCCTTGTAGATGGTGGAAAGGCTTTGGGGAGTCAGGAGCTGAGTCACTCGCCGCAGAATACCCAGCCTCTGACCTGCTCTTGTAGCCACAGTATTTATGTGGCTGGTCCAGTTAAGTTTCTGGTCAATGGTGACCCCCAGGATGTTGATGGTGGGGGATTCGGTGATGGTAATGCCGTTGAATGTCATGGGGAGGTGGTTAGACTCTCTCTTGGAGATGGTCATTGCCTGGCACAAATGTTACTTGCCACTTATCAGCCCAAGCCTGGATGTTGTCCAGGTCTTGCTGCATGCGGGCACGGACTGCTTCATTATCTGAGGGGTTGCGAATGGAACTGAACACTGTGCAATCATCAGCGAACATCCCCACTTCTGACCTTATGATGGAGGGAAGGTCATTGATGAAGCAGCTGAAGATGGTTGGGTCGAGGACATTGCTGCAGGAGTTCCTCAGGGCAATGTCCTGGGGCTGAGATGATTGGCCTCTAACACCACTACCATCTTCCTTTGTGCTCGGTATGACTCCAGCCACTGGAGAGTTTTCCCCCTGATTCCCATTGACTTCAATTTTACTAGGGCTCCTTGGTGCCACACTCAGTCAAATGTTGCTTTGATGTCAAGGGCAGTCACTCTCACCTCATCTCCGGAATTCAGCTCTTTTGTCCCTGTTTGGACCAAGGCTGTAATAATGTCTGGAGCTGAGTGGTCCTGGCGGAACCCAAACTGATCATCGGTGAGCAGGTTATTGGTGAGTAAGTGCCGCTTGATTGCATGTCGACGACACTTCCATCACTTTGCTGATTATTGAGAGTAGGCTGATGGGGTGGTAATTGGCCCGGTTGGATTCTCCTGCTTTTTGTGGACAGGACATACCTGGGCAATTTTCCACATTGTCAGATAGATGCCAGTGTTGTAGCTGTACCAGAGGTGCGGCTAGTTCTGGAGCACAAGTCTTCAGCACTACAGCCGGGATGTTGTCGGGGGCCCATAGCCTTTGCTGTATCCAGTGCACTCAGCCGTTTCTTGATATCCGTGGAGTGAATCGAATTGGTTGAAGACTGGCTTCTGTGATGGTGGGGATATCAGGAGGAGGCCGAGCTGCATCATCCACTCGGCACTTCTGGCTGAAGATGGTTGCAAACGCTTCAGCCTTGTCTTTTGCACTCACGTGCCAGACTCCACTATCATTGAGGATGGGGGTATTTACAGAGCCTCCTCCTCCCGTTAGTTAATTGTCCACCACCATTCACGACTGGATGTGGCAAGACTGCAGAGCTTTGATCTGATCCCTTGGATGTGGAATCGCTTAGCTCTGCCTATAGCATGTTGCTTCAACTGTTTAGTTTGCATGTCGTCCCTGAGTTGTAGCTTCACTCAGTTGGCACCTCATTTTTACATATGCCTGATGCTCCTGGCATGCTTTTCTACACTCCTCATTTGGCTTGTTGGTAATGGTAGAGTGAGGAATATGCTGGGCCATGAGGTTAGATTGTGCTGGAATACAATTCTGCTGCTGCTGATAGCCCACAGCGCCTCATGGATGCCCAATTTTGAGCTGCTAGATCTGTTCTGAATCTGTCCCATTTAGTACGGTGGTAGAGCCACACATGTTGGATGGTGTCCTCAGTGCGAAGACGGGACTTCGTCTCCACGTGGACTGCGCGGTGGTCACTCCTACCAATACTGTTATGGACAGATGCATCTGCGATAGGTAGATTGGTGAGGACGAGGTCAAGTAGGTGTTTCCCTCATGTTGGTTCGCTCACCACCTGCCGCTGGCCCAGTCTGGCATCTATGTCCTTCAGGACTCGGCCAGCTTGGGTCAGTCGTGGGGCTACCGAGCCACTCTTGGTGATGGACATTGAAGTCCCCCACCCAGCGTACATTTTGTGCCCTTGCTACCCTCAGTGCTGCCTCCAAGTGGTGTTCAACATGGAGGAGGACTGATTCATCAGCTGAGGGAGGACAGTAGGTGGTAATCAGCAGGTTTCCTTGCCCTTGTTTGACCTGATGCCATGAGATTTCGTGGGGTCCAGAGTCAATGTTGAAGACGCCCAGGGCCATTCCCTCCTGACTGTATATCACTGTACCCGCCACCTCTAGTTGGTCTGTCCTGCCCGTGGGTCAGAACATACTCAGGGATGGTGATGGAAGAGTCTGGGATGTTGGCTGAAAGGTATGATTCTGTGAGTATGTCTGTCAGGCTGTTGCTTGACTATTCTGTGGGACAGCACTCCCAATTTTGGCAAGTGGTTAGTGAGGAGGACTTTGCAGGGTCGACTGGGCTTGGTTTGCCTGTCATGAATGGTGCCTAGTGGTCTGATGCCGGGTTGTCCATCCGGTTTTATTATGACTTTTTAAGCGAAATTGTACAACTGAGTGGCTTGCTAGGCTATTTCAGAGGGCATTTAAGAATCAACCACATTGCTGTGGTTCTGGAGTTATATGTAGGCCAGACTGGGTATGGACAGCAGGTTTCCTTCCCTAAAGGACATTAGTGAACCAGATGGGTTTTTACAACAATCCAGTAGTTTCATGGCCACCAGTATTGATTAGATTTTATTTAATTAATTGAATTTAAATGCCCTAGCTACCGTGCAGGATTTGAACTCATGACTCCAGATTATTAGCCCAGTAACATAACCACTGTGCTACTGTACCGTAGATGCTAGCCTACAGCCCTTCACATGTCCTTACAGTAGCAACAAGACTTAGTTGCACAGTCATTTCCACCTGTTATTGTGGACAGTTAGGTCAGAGGACGAAGTAGGTTTCCTCCTTGTGTTGGTTCCCTCAGCACCTAACACCAGCCCAGTCTTCTAGCTTTGTCCTTCTGGGCTTGATCAGTGGTGGTACGATCACACCATGCTTGGTGGACAGTGATGTCCCCCACCCAGAATACATTCTATCAATGCTTGCTCCAAAAGACCTTCAACATGGAAGAGTACTGATTTATCATGAGGGTTGGGTGATTGGAAGGTTTCTTGAACCTTGGCTGGAGGCAATGTTGAGGATAGCTGGAGTGTTATTTCTTCCTACCCCCACATACACTTTGGTTGGTCCATCTTGCCAGTGGGACAAGGCCTATCCCAGGGATGGTGATGGAGTCATCTGGGATGTTAGCTCATGAGTACAAGACCAGTCTATGGGACAGCTTTCCTAACTAGCGCCAGGCCCAGATGTTGGGTAGGTACACTTTGCAGGTTAGAGTTGACTGAACTCATTGCCTTGTACTTACAATGACACTTTCAAATTCCCAATTGTCTAGCCTTTGGCCCTCCATTTACCATGACATTTCTGCAGCTACCAATCACCTTCACGTGATGCCCTTGTCCCCATTTAAACCATTACTCTCTCAAATTCTGGTCGTTCCCCCTGATATGGCCATTATCTCAGTTCCCTTAAATCCAAGCGACGCAGACTTGAATGTTGATGGTGGACAACTAGTTTAGCCATTCAGTGCCAGATCTGGCTGGATCAGATAAAGCACTGAGGTCCTGCTCTTCTATGCCAAAACTGCTCACTGGAATGGATAGATAACCCCTGGCTTCTCTTCACTACAAACTCTCCTTACCTCCCAATGAAAAGTGTGAAGAGCTCATGGACTTTGTCACTAAGATTGAGACCATCCGTTCAGCTACCACTACCCACCCTTCCCCTAGCCCAAGGTAAACTTCCCCTGCCCTTAACTCACATCTTTCTCTCCTACCTCCTCAGAGCTCAGCAGGACCATGAGACCCACCTCCTGTTCTTGACCCTATTCCCACTAAACTGCTGACCACCCAACTTCCCTTCCTGGCCCCCATGTTAGCTGATATTAGAGTTCCCTCTCCTCAGGTACTGTCCCCCTCCCCATCAAATCTGCTATTATCACCCCCCTCAAAAAACAGACCTTTAACCCCTCTGTCCTTGCAAACTACCAACTTCCCTCTCAAGTCATCACCTCCCAAATCCATGCCCATCTTTCCCACTACTCCATGTTTGAATCCCTCCAATCAGGTTTCTGCCTATGCCACAGTACTGAAACGGATCAAATCAGTCACATGACATCCTGCATGACTGTGACCGTGGTAAACTATCCCTCCCTTACCTCAATCTGACTACAGCCTTTAACATAGTTGACCACACCATCCTCCAACACGTCTCCTCCATCATCCACCTAAGTGGGACTGCACTCACCTGGTTCCATTTTTACCTATCCAGTCGTAGCCACAGAATTGCCTGCAATGGCTTCTCTTCCTGCTGCCACAGTTACCTCGGGATTTCCCCAAGGATCGATCCTTGGCGCCCTCCTATTATCATCTACATGCTGCCCTACAGCGACATAATCCAAAAACATGTCAGATTCCATATGTACGCTGACAACACCCAGCTCTACCTCTCAACCACCTCCCTTGAATCCTCCAATGACTCCTTTGTCACACTGCGTGTCAAATTTCCTCCAACTAAATATTGGGAAGACTGAAGCAATTATCTTTGGTCCTCGTCACAAACTCCCTTCCCTGGCCACTGTCTGAGGCTGAATCAGACCGTTCGCAACCTTGGCATCCTATTTGACCCTGAGATGAGCTTCCAACCACATATCTAACCCATCACCAACATTGCCTGCCTCAGCTCATCTGCTGCTGAAACCCTCATCCATGTTAGCACTAGACTGGACTATTCCAGTACTCTCTTGGCTGGCCTCCCATCTTCCACCCACTATAAACTTGAGCGTATCCTAATGCGCATCAAATCCCATTCTCCCTTCACCCCTGTGCTCCCTGACCTACATTGGCTCCCAGTCCAGGAACACCTGGATTTTTAAATTTTCATTGTTTTCAAATCCCAAGGCCTTGCCCCACCCTATCTCTAACCTCCTCCAGAGATCTCTGCGCTCCTTCAATGCTTGTCTCTTGCACATCCCGATTTTAATCATTCCACCAAATGACTGATGCCCACAGCTGCCTAGGCCCCAAGCTCTGGAATTCCCTTCCTAAACCCCCCTCTCCTCCTTGAAACCTACCTCTTTGACCAAGTTTTTGGTCACCTGTCCTAATATCTCCTTTTGTGGCTCAGTGTCAAATGTTGCTTTAATGCTCCTGTGAAACACCTTGGAGATGTTTTACTATGTTAAAGGTGCTATATAAATGCAAGTTGTTGTGCTATTATGATGCCTGGCTTGTTGATGGGTCTGTCCAATTTTTTTTTCTAGTGATTGTTTACACTTCAGAGGGCACCAAGTCAACCACATAGTGCAGGACAGACCAGGTAGAGGTGGCTGACTCACTTCCCTAAAGGCCATTACTGAGCCAGTTGAGTTTGTGACGAGACTGCAGACACTTTCATGGTTATTTTTCTCATAGTAGCCCACAATTACCAGATTTATTGAATTCAATTGCCAAGGTGGGATTTGACACAGCCTCTTGTTCAGTATGAGGATACCATACCCATAAACTGAACAGTTTAAGGACATGGAGATGGTACAGAAATTTAGGGTTGGTACTCATCAACTTGAATAGATTCCCTTAAACTAGTAGGGTTAGGCAGTAGGAAAATTAACTTCACTGACATTACAGGGAGTGACAGGTTGTATTCTATTTGCCACTTTTAGTTCATGTAAATTACCAGTTGTTAAATTCAAATTAAGTGCATTTAGTAACTATTAAACTTAAAGTTGACCACTGCTCTAAACAGGTTCCTATACATTTTCATTTAGAGTGATGGTGTTCAGCAAACATGCTACCTCGCACATCAATACTGTCAAGAAGCCATTCGACAGATCTCTATGCTGCATTCTTCACCAGAACGAGATGCCTTGATTCGACTTACAGAAATTGTATTAACTCGGAACAAGTGAGAGTAAACTTCTCTGTACCTCTTCAGGCAACTATTGAGACTGCAAACAAAAACTAGATTCAACCAGTATCAAGAATTCCAAGTTGAAAGCCTGAACATCAGTGGGAATTTTGTTTACATTTTGGACTAACCAATGTACATAAAGCCTATATTAAGATAATGCTGTTGGTCTTGGTCTGTCTTCAATGTTATTGACCCCAACCATGGCCTTACTCAACCACTGTACAATTCAATTTATAAAAAAAAAATCTTGATTGTGTCCATGTGAAGTAACTGATTTTTTTATATACTGAGAATGATTTATTATAAAAGACTGTACATACAATTTTAACAGGTTATATACAAATTAAAAGAATGCATTTTCAATTTTAAAGGTTGAAGAAAATGAAGTCACAATGTTAAAGCTTCTTACAATCATAAGGCAGAAGTTAATAAGAAAGCCTCAGTATTACATAATGTATGGCCCCCACAATGTGCCCCTTTAAAAGTGGACATATCTTTTAAAGCAAATAAATTTAACTGTCATTTTATTTGTACATAATTTTGTTAAATCAGACTACAGCACTGCTTCTGGAACAAGATTAGAAAAATGTGGAAGAAATTTTAGAATGTCTCCAAACAGGGCACTGCATTATCACCTTCCTTATCCTTTAGTACCAGGACAGGATGTGCCCATTTCAGCTCCATTTTAATATCAAATTAGTTTACAATATATAATTATGAATGAAATAGATCCTTGGTTTCTTATTAGCTTCACCACTTGAAGCATAAATTGCAAAGAACAATTAAACTCAACACAGGAGAAACACAGTTGAACACTGATTTTATGGAGTTAGGAGCCTTTCAGGCCAGAAAATGCAGTTTCAAATACATTTACTGTAAGGAATTTAGTATTAACCCCTTGAAACAAATTATTCTTTTGTCTTTCAAAGCAAATGGGAAAGCATAACCGATCAGGCCTGAGCCACAAGATGTGTCTGAAAGCAAAACCTGCTGTTCTAGAAACTGACTTTGTACAGTAGAATTGCCTGTATCTAGTTTAGAACAGAGCCAATAATTCATAAGGTGTTAACTGGATTAATATTCTAAAGGTTAGTAAACTATTCAATAAAATTTACCAGGACTATACAAAGCCAATGATCCAGACAATTTCCACTGTACAAATGAACTGACAACATACCAGACTACACTTTGGTTCACTTTGTGACTACAGATGATTTTTTCCATTATGTAAATTTTACCATATAAAATGTTTAACCTGTTAAGTACAAATTACCAACATGTACTTTGATTAGAAGACACCCAAGCCTTATCCATATAAATGTTCTTTATAGGCTCATGTGACAGTTCATGAGATTACAATTTAGTGAGTGCTCACAGATTAACTGAAAATTACAACATATTGGAAGCATTTTAGGTTAAAAAATGGATTGGCTACAATACATAAATTTGTTTACTTTTATGCATGCTATCAACAAGCACTAGTTGTAATTTAGGAATGACCATAAGTCGAAAGGAAATTTGACCAGCACTTGCACCTTTATGGTGTCAGTCTGAACTTGTTTGATGTATTTTCAGTCTAATCGTGTCAGTTTCCATGCTGAGCTCAAAAGTAATGGCACCCTTGAAAGACTTTAATAAGTCCTCCCCCAATTAACCCACTCCCCAAAATGCTTAGGCTGGTCAATTATTAAAGGAAGCTTGAAGCTGCAGCTGGTTTGCTTCAATCTGCATAGTGCATGATGGGCTCCACATAATTGCCAGGAAACAAACCAGTAATTCCATTGATGACCCCTTCATACCAGCCATCATCATTCTTCTTTATCACATAAATGATTGCACCCTCCATGAAGGACAACTCATCTTCTTTATCCTTTGCGTAGTCATATATTGCCACAACTGTTGGAAAAGAAAGCCACAGCAATAGTGAGAATGTGTTATACAATGTATATCTTTACAAAAGCATCAATAATCTTAAATCCAATAGGATAATTTGTCTATTATTAATAGATTTGAAAGCTGTCATTACAGTACAAAATAATCTTTAAATATGAATCAGCCTGAGATTTTTTAGACAGCTGGATTTATAATTGCTTTAATTATTGACAACTAAAATGAGCTGTTAAGAGAAAGTACACAATAGAATTCAGAATCGTTAAAATAGATGCAAACGTATCAGGCAAATACATCGTTCAATTGCCTACCAACACCTACAGTCCAGACTTAGACAGTAACAATTGTTATTTGGCTTAGGTATCAGATAGCTGCTGTCATCAGTGCAGATGGTTAGGGTACGGTAGCATAGTGGTTATGTTACTGGACTAGTAATCCAGAGATCTGGACTAATACTTAGGAGACATGAGTTCAAATCCCAGCTGGGGAATTTAAATTCAGTTAATTAAAAACATAAATGAATAAAAAGCTAGGAATGATGACCATGAAACTACCAGATTGTTGTAAAAATCTATCCGGCTCACTGATGTCCCTTTAGGGAAGGAAACCTGCCATCCTTACCCAGTGAGCCCTATTTGTGACTCCAGACCCAAAGCAATGTAGTTGATTCTTAACTGCCACTCAGTTGTACAATCCCACAAGAATAAAACCATACGGATCACTAGGCACCGGACACAACGGCAAACTTAACCCAATCGACCCTGCAAAGTCCTCCTCATCAACATCTGGGGACTTGTGCCAAAATTGGGACAGCTGTTCCATAAACTAGTCAAGCAGCAACCTAACAGCCATACTCTCAATCATACCGTTCAGCCAATGTCCCAGACTCCCTGGGTATCTCCTGTCCCACCAGAGGTGGTAGTTTAGAGTCAGGGGGGAAATAGTCAACATTGACTCCTGACCCCACGAAGTCTCATGGCATCAGGTCAACCATGGGCGAGGAAACCTGATTACCACCTACCATCCTCCCTCAGCTGATGAATCAGTACTCCTCCATGTTCAGCATCACTTGGAGGAAGCACTGAGGGTAGCAAGGGCACAGAATGTACTCTGGGTGGGGGACTTCAATGTCCATCACCAAGAGTGGCTCGGTAGCACCACTACTGACCGAGCCCTGAAGGCCACAGCTGCCAGACTGGGCCTGTGGCAGGTGGTGAGAACACCAACACGAGGGAAAAACCTACTAGACTTCGGTCTCACTAATTTACCCGTCACAGATGCATCTGTCCAAGACAGTATTGGTAGGAGTGACCACCGCACAGTCCTTGTGGAGACGAAGTCCCGTCTTCACACCGAGGACACCGTCCATCGTGTTGTGTGGCACTACCACCGTGCTAAATGGGATAGATTCAGAACAGATCTAGCAGCTCAAAACTGGGCATCCATGAGGCACTGTGGGCCATCAGCAGCAGCAGAATTGTATTCCACCACAATCTGCAACCTCATGGCCTGGCATATTCCTCACTCTACCATTATCAACAAGCCAGGGGGATCAATCCTGGTTCAATGAGGAGTGTAGAACAGCATGCCAGGAGCAGCAGCAGGCATACCTAAAAATTAGGTGCCAACCTGGTGAAGCTACAACACAGGACTACATGCATGCTAAACAGCAGAAGTAGCCTGCTATAGATAGAGCTAAGCTTTCCCACAAACAGATCAGATCAAAGCTCTGCAGTCCTGCCACATCTAGTCGTGAATAGTGGTGGACAATTAAACCATTGATAGAAGGAGATGGTTCAGTGAATATCCCCATCCTCAACGATGGCAGAGCCCAGCACTTCAGTGCAAAAGACAAGGCTGAAGCGTTTGATGTTCGAAGTGCCGAGAGGATGATACATCTCTGCCTCCTCACGGTGTCCCCACCATCACAGAAGCCAGTCTTCAGCTAATTCGATTCAATCCACATGATACGATCATGAAACAAGCGCTATGGGCCCCCACAGCATCCCGGCTGCAGTGCTGAAGACTTGTGCTCCAGAACTAGCCGTACCTCCAGCCAAGCTGTTCCAGTACAACTACAACACTGGCATTTACCCGACAAGGTGGAAAATTGCCCAGGTATGTCCTGTCCACAAAAAGTAGGACAAATCCAATCCGGCCAATTACCACCCCATCAGTCTACTCTCAATCATCAGCAAAGTGACGGAAGTGTCGTCGACAGTGCTATCAAGCGGTACTTACTCACCAATAACCTGTTCACCGATGCTCGGTTTGGGTTCTGCCAAGACCACCCGGCTCCAGACCTCATTACAGCCTTGGTCCAAACATGGACAAAAGAGCTGAATTCCAGAGGTGAGCTGAGTGTGACTGCCGTTGACATCAAGGCAGCATTTGACCAAGTGTGGCATCAAGGAGCCCCAGTAAAATTGAAGTCAATGGGAATTACGGGGAAAACTCTCCAGTGGCTGGAGTCATACCTAGCACAAAAGGAAGATGGTAATAGTTGTTGGAGGCCAATCATCTCAGCCCCAGGACATGACTACAGGAGTTCCTCAGGGCAGTGTTCTAGCACCAACCATCTTCAGCTGCTTCATTAAATACTTTCCCTCCACCATAAAGTCAAAAGTGGGGATGTTCGCTGATGATTGCAGTGTTCAGTTCCATTCGCAGTCCCTCATGCTAATGAAGCAGTCCTTGCCCACATGCAGCAAGACCTGGACAACATCCAGGCTTGGGCTGATAAGTGGCAAGTTACATTCACACCAGACAAATGCCAGGCAATGACCATCTTCAATGAGAGAGTCTAACTACCTCCCCTTAACATTCAACTGCATTACCATCACCGAATCCCCCACCATCAACATCCTGGGGGTCACCATTGACCAGAAACTTAACTGGACCAGCCACATAAATACTGTGGCTACAAGAGCAGGTCAGAGACTGGGTATTCTGCAGCAAGTGACTCACCACCTGATTCCCCAAAGCCTTTCCACCATCTACAGGGCACAAGTCAAGAGTGTGATGGAACACTGTCCACTTGGCTGGATGAATGCAGCTCCAACAGCACTCAAGAAGCTCACCATCCAGGACAAAGCAGCCCACTTGGTTGGTAACCTATCCACCACCTTAAACATTCACTCCCTTCACCACCGGCGCACCGTGGCTGCAGTGTGTACCATCTACAATATGCAGTGGAGCAACTCACCAAGGCTTCTTCGACAGCACCTCCCAAACCCACGACCTCTACCACCTGGAAGGACAAGGGCAGCAGGCACAAGGGAACACCACCACCTGCACGCTCCCCTCCAAGTCACATACCATCCTGACTTGGAAATATATCGCCGTTCCTTTATTGTCACGATCAAAATCCTGGAACTCCCTACCTATCAACATTGTGGGAGTACCTTCACCACACCAACTGCAGCAGTTCAAGGCAGCGGCTCACCACCACCTTCTCATGGGCAAATAGGGATAGGCACTAAATGCTGGCCTTGCCAGCGACGCCCACATCCCATGAATTAATAAAAAAGTTTCACCAAACTGCCATTTGAGGAGAGGAATGAAGGGAGAAAACAAAACAATTAACCAGACTGGGAATAATGCACACAAAACTCCAAACAAAAAAAAACTGAAGAAAAATAAGCAAAAGAGAAAATCTCAATAAATGGTCTACAAATATATATGATGGGATGGGGGGAGGGAGATAAAGAAACTTAAGTGCTCTTAAAAGCTGATATCCCCTCAGGCTGCAGAAAAAGCCAGTCTGTTACGTCTGACCTGAGCACAGTCCAAAACCACACAGAACAGACTTCAAGAGAATTATATACTTCATGTCGGAGTCCATCACCTACATCAAAAAGATGCTACCAGTGCACCGCAGGTTTATAAAAATCCGAATTACAACACAGGTGTTCAGCCATCATGCTTATCCTGGTGCCATTTCTTCAACTGGAACCATGTATCCTAATTCTATTTTGTTACCTTTTCCCTGGATTTTTTATTACTTTCTTTTCAAAGACCCACCCAATTCAATTACTTGTGGTAAAGCATTCCTTTTCCTAATAGCCCTTTGTGAAAGAAAATTCTTCCAAATTACCCCATGTTCTCCTAGAGTCCCTGTTCTTGATTTGTTAACCAGCAAAAACAATTTTTCACTATTCACTTCTGAAAACCTTTCCTAAATCTTGAAAGCTATTAGATCCTTTGATCGTCACTGTTCAGTAAAAAATGCCCTAATTTTCAAGCCTTTCTTCATAATCAATGCATTCATAACTTTCTTCATACTTAATTGGAGGAGGGCTAATTTCAGTGGGATGAGAACGGATCTGGCCTGGGTAAATTGGCAGGCAAAATTATAAATCAAACAATGGGCAGCCTTTAAAGAGGAGATTCTTTGGGTACAGTCTAGGTAGGGCAACCAAAGCCAAAAGGTCCCTGGATGACAAAAGAGATAGAGTAAGATGAAGCAGAAAAAGGGGGCATATGACAGATGTCAGGTTGATAATACAAGTGAGAACCAGGCAGAATATAGAAAGTTCAGAGAAGTGAAAAAGGAAATAAGAGGGGCAGAGAGAACATAACATTAGAAATAGGAGGAGTAGGCCATATGGCCCCTCGAGCCTGCTCCGCCATTCGATCAGATCATGGCTGATCTTCAACCTCAACTCCACTTTCCTGCCCAATCCCCATATCCCTTGATTCCCCTAGAGTCCAAAAATCTGTGTCTCTAAGCCTTGAATATATTCAACTAAACAGCATCCACAGCACTCTGGGGTAGAGAATTCCAAAGATTCACAACAGAGTAAAGAAATGCCTCATCTCAGGCTTAAATGGCTGACCCCATATGCCCTCTAGTTCTACAGAGTATGAGAATAAAGTGGCAACTAACAGAAGAGGGAATCCAAAAGTCTTCTATAGGCATATAAATAGTAAACGGGTAGTAAGAGGAGGGGTGGGGCTGATTGAGATTTGCGCATGAAAACAGAGGGCATGACTGGGGTACTAAATGCATACTTTGCATCTGCCTTTACCAAGGAAGATGCTGCCAAAGTCACAATAAAGGGGAAGGTAGCTGAGATACTGGATGGACTAAAAATTGATGAAGGAGGTACAAGCAAGGCTGGCTGTACTTAAAGTAGATAGTCACCCGGTCCAAATGGGATGCATCCTAGGTTGCTGAGGGAAGTATGAGTGGAAATTGCAGAAGTGCTGGCCATAATCTTCGAATCCTCCTTAGATATGGGGATAGTGCCAGAGGACTGGAGAATTTCAAATGCTACATCCTTGTTCAAAAGAGGGTGTAAGGATAAACCCGACAACTCAGTTTAACCTCGGTGGTGGAGAAGCTTTTAGAAACAATAATTCGGGACAAAATAATCAATCACTTGGGCAAGTGTGGATTAATAAAGGAAAGCCAGCACGGATTTGTTAAAGGCATATCGTGTTTAACTAACTTGATTGAGTTTTTTGATGAGGTAACAAAGGATTGATGAGGGCAATGTGGTTGATGTGTATGAGGACTTTCAAAAAGCGTTTGATGAAGTGCCAAATAATAGGCTTGTCAGCAAAATTGAAGCCCATGGGGTAAAATGGGGCAACATGGATACAAAATTGGCTAAGTGACAGGAAACAAGAGTGCGGTGAATGGTTGTTTTTCGGACAGGAGGGAGGTATACAGTGGTGTTCCCCAGGGGTCGATACTAGGACCACTGCTTTTTTTGATATATATTAATGTCGTGGACCTGGGTGTACAGGGCACAATTTCAAAATCTGCAGATGACAAAACTTGGAAGTGTAGTAAACAGTGAGGAGGATAGTGATAGACTTCAAGGGGACATGGACAGGCTGGTGGAAAGGGCATACACATGGCAGATGAAATTTGACATGGAGAAGTGCAAAGTGATACATTTTGGCAGGAAGAATGAGGAGAAGCAATATAAACTAAATGGTACAATTCTAAAGGGGGTGCAGGAACAGCGAGACCTGGGGGTATATGTGCACAAATCTTTGAAGGTGGCAGAACAGATTGAGAAAGTGGTTAAAAAAGCGTACGGGATCCTGGGCTTTATAAATAAAGGAGTAGAGTACAAAAGCAAGGAAGTTATGTTGAACTTTTATAAAACACTGGTTCGGCCATAGGTGGAGTGTTATGTCCAATTCTGGGCACTACACTTTAGGATGGTTGCAAAGGCCTTAGAGAGGGTCCAGAAAAGATTTACTAGAATGGTTCCAGGGATGAAGAACTTCAGTTACATGGACAAACTGGAGAAGTTGGGGTTGTTCGCCTTAGAGCAGAGAAGGTTAAGAGAGATTTGACAGAAATGTTCAAAATCATGAAGGGTTTAGATGAAGTAAAATAGAGAAACTGTTCCATTGGCAGAAGGGTCAAAAACCAGAGGACACAGATTTAAAGGTGATTGGCAAAAGAACCAAAGGCGACATGAGGAAAATCTTTATGCAACGAGTAGTTATGATCTGGAATGCGCTGCCTGAAAGGGTGGTGGAGGTAGATTCAATCGGGGTTTTCAAAAAGGAATTGGATAAATACTTGAAGGGAAAAAATGTGCAGGGCTACAGGAAAAGAGCGGTGGAATGGGACTAACGGGATTGCTCTTAAGGCCAGCACGGGCTCGATGGGCCAAATGGCCTCCTTCTGTGCTGCAACCATTCGGTGATTCTATGAACTACAACCTCTCACTCCTGGCATCATTCTTGTGAATCTTAACTATACCCTTTCAATGGCTCACGTCCTTTCTATAATGGGCTGCCCAGAATTGCATACAGTACTCCACTGTAACCATACCAATGTCTTGTAGAAATTGAACATCACTTCCTTGTTTTTATATTCAATGCCCCCATGTTTTAAAAAAGTAGAATCCATTAGCCTTTATGGTTTTTCAACCTGAACTCCCATCTTTAAATTTTATCTACACCCCTACATTTCTCTGTTCCTCACACCATTTAAGAACATAAGAACATAAGAAATAGGAGCAGGAGTAGGCCAATCAGCCCCTTGAGCCTGCTCCGCCATTCAATAAGATCATGGCTGATCTGATCCCAACCTCAAATCTAAATTCATGTCCAATTTCCTGCCCGCTCCCCGTAACCCCTAATTCCCTTTACTTCTAGGAAATTCTTTGATTTCTTCTACCAAAATGTACTTCACATTTCTCTGCATTTAACTGTATTTTCTACCCATCTACCCACTCTGCTAACCAATGTCCTTCTGCAGTCTCCACCTATTTACATTTTGCATGACCCTTTGTTTGAGCGCAAAACGTCAGTATCATTCTTCATGTGCCCGTGTCCAAGTCATTTATAGAAATAGAAAACACAAAGTACCTCAAAGATTTTTGCAACATACCACCACCCACATCCCACCACTCCGAGAAACATTACTCAGCTTTCTCGCCTTGATTTTCATACATCTCAAGTGCCACCTTACCAAATATTTTCTGAAGGTCCATGCATACAACATCCACCATATTCTCTTTATTTTGGATCAGAACAAGAGTTACAGTGACTGAAGACAGACCTCAAAGTTTATGGCAAGATATGCTGATGTAACTCAATAATCAGTCCAAACAGTCTACTCAACATAACAGCAAAGTTTCACTCTTCTGCTTGTCAAATTGTCTGTCACCTATAACTCTTGCCCTCGAGTAATAGTTTAAATGCGGATTTATTCATCGTTTTATGCCAAGGTTGCTGAAGAATTTATACAGCCTACAGCAGACCTGTTGAGTCTGATGTGATTCTCAGACCGGATCCAATCCAGCCTCATGTTTCCATGAGGCTGCTGCTGGTCCAGCATTTTAATGTGACAACCATCCTTCTGAGGAATGCAGATTGAAGGCTCACAGTGTTGGAAGCCATTCTATTGCCCAGTTTATCATGGCCAAGAGTGCCAAGATGTGCAAATGTACTGAATCACAGTACACAAAACAGGCTATTTAGTTCAGGTTCACAATGGTGTTTTTCTCCACAAGCCACCTAGTGTAAACCTCACTCCTTCAAAAATGGTTTGTGGCAGAGAATCCCATACCCTAACCACCCTCTTCAGACATCCCACCCCCACTTCAATTCTTTATTTTAATTTTAAATTGTGCCTTCCCAATGCCATCTCACCAATCAGTGGAAACAATCTATTGCTATTTACATTATAACCTTTCATAATCTTGTTCTATTCAGTCACCTCTGAAAACTGTCAGATGATGGAGGCCCAGAAATATAGAACAGCTTGTCCATGTAAAGGGAAAATGGGTTACAAGTGAATCCTGGATCATGAGCATCATTGCTCTGCTACAAATAATTATAAAAAGTTTTCTGCAATCTTCACCTCATTATGACAACCTTCAATCAAAAATGTACTCTCTCTCCACTTCAGTCTGAACTTTATTAGGTTAAATATAGTTCATGGATTTTTTTCCTCCCTCAAAAAAAGTCTAACTCTTACCTTTTTCAAGATAAATCTTTGGTGCCCAATGAGGGTCTGAATCAGCATATGGGTCATTGTATTGCACGACTGCTGCCTCTTCATCCTCATAGTCCACAGGGGGTGGGGGAGGTGGAGGCGGGGATTCATCAAACATAGGCAAATCATCTGGTGGCGGAGGTGGTGGTGGGGTTGGACTATCAGCAACTATAACAGTTTGCAAATTTATTAAAATATAATCAGGTATCATTTAATAACAAATTTAAGTTTTATGCAGTAAGTATTCACTAATACAACAAAATTAATTTTACATGCATTTTGTATTGCAGACTTTTAAAAGAAACCATGCAGACAGATAGGTATATATTGAGGGGTTTCAGACCATGCTGAGCCAAGTTAGTCAGTCTCTATGATTTGAAAGTTCTGCACAAAGATCCTTTTATTTCAAACAGCCTCAGTTAAATTACAATACTAAGAAGCTTCCCAATCAGGAGCTCAATTTGACATTTTTTATTTCAACAGTGTTCAGAAAGACCCAAAATCTTGTTCAAAGATTGCTTAAATTGTAAATTATCCTGATGGAGCTAAAAATAAGACTGCACTCATTGAAATTTAAATCCTCTTCTGAATATTTTAACCATTAACTCACTGCAACCCTAAAATACAAATTACCTAATTTTTTTTGCAGGACACATTAAGATTAATCTACATCTGTGCCAGAGAGCTCAATTTAGATAATTCAAAGCAAGAAAAATGTAATTCTGTAACAGAACTAAATGTACTGTAACAAATAAAAAAATCCACTGTATTTCTTATTCACTATAAGGACATGCATTTAAGAAACTGTATACTGAAGTTAAAAGTTGTCATTTAAAATGGAGTGCAGAAGTCCCAAAACTTCCTGTTGAAATTCTTAATTCTTTACTTTTGTAAGAAAGCTGGCAATTTTGCTGGAGGAGTCAGAAATAAAGAAAATCTGACTGTTCTTATCTTTACCATTTGAGGTTAGGCATCTTCAGACACATTTCATCCAAATGTAGCAGTGTTCCAAAAAATCATTACCAACATGTTCACGTAGAATTCAGTTTGATATGAGTAAATGTATGGTTTACCATTTGGATGAAGTTCAAGAATTAGTATGTGCAATCAACACTGTCCAGCAGGTGGCAACTTTGCATTCCTAGATTTTAATATTTTGAGGTCACTAGCCACACAGCACTAATTTGTGCAGATAAAACCTTAAAGAAAACATTTTTTTGCACAAATGCAAAAACTATGCAGCAGGATGAACAGGAGAGTTATATTAATTCACATTTCTAAAACATGCACAGAATGACAAATGTAACAGGCTTCCACTAAAGGTCTTCATTAGACATGCAATATGCAGAACAGTCCACCTGAAAGCCAGGGTCCAGTTAATTAAATCAGTTCGCCACAGCAAAGAAATGCAAATTAGAATTCCATATTGTCAATGAAATAGTTTGCCTGAACCAACCAGGTTTTATAAATTATTACATACCTAACTTGTCAAATAACATTACACTTCGATCAAGATCATTTTCAATTGGGGGCAGATACTGTATATAATGCATGCAAATAGGTATTGATTTGAATATTATGCACAGAACAAATTTATCCAGCTTCAATTATACTTTGAAAAATCCAATTATTAAAAAATATTGGCAAATAATTATTTTAATGTTAATAGGTTTGTTCAGATACCCAGTGACCCACAATACACCCGACTTGAAAACTAAAAAACCAAAATGTTAATAGGAACTGAATATTGCACGTCAGTAAGTGATGAAAGTCAGTGCCTGCAACTGCACATTCAGCAACACAGACAAGCACAAAGCTGGTGATGCACTGTAAGAGGATAGCAGCATTAGAGAAATCTCCTGAACTGAAGAATGTGAAAATGTCAATCATGCAGACTTCTCTGTCCTTAAGTGGGAAAAGAAAAGGATGCATCTACTCAGCCATAGGAACTTACTGTTTTCTTGCACCCTGGCCACGAAGCCTGTGAGAGGTATCTGTGGAGTCAGTTGAGGCATAGGGGGAGGGGGTGGAGCTAGGGATGCTGGCAAGAACATAGGCCACGTTGGAACAACACGGTGAGGAGTAAAAGGAAAAGGCAAACACAAGCAGCTGTCAATCACATGGACCGAGGCATAGGAGAACATACAATTGCTCAATGACGCAGTGCAACCTCATTTCTCCAAGTATAAAAATACAAGTTTCCTTGGGAATGGCTTTTAAAGGAATTGTACATAATTGGGTTTTAGTTAGTATTATCAGAGATTCAGTGCTGTATTGCAAATATCATACAGCAACTTGGTTTCTACACCCCAGTCGACACTAACAGCCAAACATTTGCCTTTAGCAGAGTAGATAAGGTTCCACTGCAATAACATTTTAATGAAAGCAAGTTAACCCACCACAAATTTTAGATTAAGTGCAAAAGGAAAAAGCTCCATTTCCCCAAGTCAAAAACAATTGTTCCAAGAATTTCACAGCACTAACAGTTAAAAGGAGCTATCCTGCTGAGACAGTGACCATTAATCTAGATTGATTAAAGAATCCATTATAACAACCCAATAACTACAGAGCTAAAGCATTGGACTCAACTAGAACAGATATTGAGCTCGTTTCAGTGAGCTTCTTTCTGTTGGTGGGAGGAAGGTAGGGAAGTACTTCCCAAGACGTCCAGATGATAGAGGAAATTCCACACAAAGAAAATGTTGCTTAAAATTTGGCCTAGACAGTACAAGTCCACCAGCAGTATTGGTCTGGACTCAGCAAATGAAGGGTATTACAATTCAGATCATCTTCAGGAATGGAGTTTGCAAAAGGAGAAAGAAACAAAATGATTAAAACAGATTCACTACTATATTTGGTCTTGCGAGTTGAATGTACTTTTGAGAAACCAATGTGATGGCCAGGGTCCGTAGTGTAGGATGCTGACCAGGTCGATGAGTGACGATTAGGTAAAACAAAACACTGATTTAGTAACACCAAGCTTGACTTTATACAGCTGAAGATTGTAGGAGGAGAAGTTCTTAAGTTTTGAGTTAGAAAAGGAACTGTGCATTGAGTCATGATTTCAACAAAATGAAGTGGGAGGTACAGGGCTATGTAGAATGGCGTAGCTGCAGTATATGAGGAAGGAGAAAGGAATATCAGTGCTTTTCTGAGCCATATTACCTGATGGCAAGGATCGATCTATCTCAGTTAAGTTTTTTTTTGTATACTGGCCAGTGAGGGATTTTAGTGTATTAACAGACTCCGGCTTTATCAAGAGTTGAGGATTGAGAGAAAAACGTTTGGCAATTGCACTACATTTAAAGCTAAAAAATAAACTACTTTCCACAAAGGGATAGGCAAGTGAATATTCTGAATAAGTTCAAACACCATAGCTCCTTCAACTGCAGTTTTTGAGCACAGGATCAGTTAAACTCCATTGTTATGGCAACTTCCATGCTCCGATGTAGATGTTTCAATTACTCTGAATAGATTAGGGAAAATGCAGCCAAAAAGAAGAATTCCTTCTTATTCAGTTGGTAAGTTAATGCTGATTAAAAACACTCAGACACCAACAGCCACGCTTAGCATTTTAAGGTCACAAACCTAAACGGTACTTTTGCAAGATGCTGATATTCGAAGTATAAAGCCTACTTTTAAATAGTACAGTGAAACCTGTAAATTAGACACCTTAGGGACTGACGTCAGCTGTCTTTTTTTGCAGGTGTCCTTACTTTCAAAATGGTCATTTATAGGTACCTAAAACTTTTCCCAACAATCCTGAAGAACCAGTTGAGATTATGATCAGCACCTTATCAGCTGCAACAATGGTAAGAATATCCCTCCCACGCACCAGCGTTCAACTGTTCATGTAACAGTTTTGCAGTCTCATTTTGCATTTCTCAGTTCTACTTACTAGCATTAGGGCAATCACAGGATAAAAAAGGGGGGAAATGTGATGACCAGGCTGTGCCAGTATACTGAAGCTTCCAAAGGCAAGTCTTAGAACAGGTTGAGAACATTTGGGAGGGAAAACAAGTCATATTGTGTAGGAGTGAAACTGCAGTTTTCTGGTTGAGCAATGAGTCTGCAGGAAGACTGACTGATAGCTGGGACACACAAGCCTGTCCATCACTCTATAGAGCAGCAGAGAGCCCAGGACACCTATCCACCTTCATTCCCAAAGTCAAAGCAGCAGATCTACAATCAGAAGCCGAGGGAAAGACGATGATGACCGAGTCAGAGGGAGAGGATCTGTCAGCAGCTGCTGAAAGTATGTGTGGACGCGTCGCTGAGGCAGGAAAGTACGGCCCCTCCGCTGTTCGCGTGCACTTCCCTAGATTCAGGAGGCTGATAACGTCAGTGCGAGGCAGCAGCAGGTTGCGTGAAAGAAGTGGCTTTTGTCGAATGGGAGTTCTTCACCCAGCATCCATAGCGATGGAGAAACAGCTCTATCTCTGGGAAAGTGCCGTGCAAGCATTCAATCCCAGAGATAGAGCGGTTTCTCTGCTGCTATGGATGCTGAGTAAAGAGCTCCCCATTCTACAAAAGCAGTTTCTTTCACAAAACCCGCTGCCACGCGTTTCCCATGTTTTCAGTTGTAAACGGGCATGGTGCATTGAAGGCTGTCCATAGATCGTAATTTGCGAGTATCCATGGTTTCAGAATACCTCTTGTATATTTTACCATGCCAGTTATTTGGAAGACTTTTTGCAGGTATCCATTTTTTGGGTGTGTCCATTTATACAGGTTTCACTGTAACTGCAAAATGGTAAATGAACCTCTGGATCCCTGTTATTAACCAAGAGCAAGCATTGAGTGACTGAGTATTTGTTTAGAAAACTCTTGTATGCCAGGTTAAAAAGGCAAATTAACACCTTAGACCAGTGTAACTGCAGCGAATTCTTGAGGGCACATTGAGCACAGCATGAAAAGCAGAACATATAAAATCTGTAAAGAGGCTTACTGCTGGACAAGAGGTGTCTTTTGAACACTGGCATGGTATAAGAAATGTATACCAAGGAGACAGACATGCTGTTCTTGCACACAAACCAATAAGCACATTTCAACTCATTTTACATGAAGTGATGTCAATCCACATTACTAGACTTTACTTCACTAGACTTTGAATAAGAGTACTGCCCCATAATCTCAGCAAGATAGTGTTTTTCAATGAACAACCACAGACATACACAGCAAAGATGCTGCTGCAAATCACCTCAGTAGTTTCTTGTACTGCCTGGTAATCTTTTCTTTCCCCAACCTTTGGGGAGTTGCTTGGCTCTTCATTTAACTAGAGCAGACTACAGATTCACTGAGCAGTAAAAGGCACTATGTAAGAAAGACTTCATAGGACCACAAAATAATTGGAGGGGGGGGGGGGGGTGCGAGGACAAATAAATCATGATTTAGGAAAATACTCAGTTAAATTCTCACTCCCTATTCAGGAATAGCATAGCTGGATTGATGAAATTACCGTCTACTGGCCGTTCTTTTCATATGTGAATTATTACATTATGGTTAAATGACAGTGGGTGTGGCCAATGACTCCTTAACCTGCTTTAGTTTAAAAACATCAAGGACTGTGCTTCATCTGTGAAACCTATTTGTCAGAATTATGGAAAAAAAGTTTATTTTCTAGGTTAGCAGATAAATTAGTGGGTAAAGCCATGTCGGCCAGAAAGCCCCAGATTTGATTCCCATTCAGTGATGAGTTAGCTGATCTCAACTAGGGTAGCACCTGGGGATCTAGCTGGCTTCCACCAACCTGGCTAGACTGAGAGGATGGGGGTGAACAATCAGGATTCCTGCTTTTAATTGTTATTCAGTGGATGCCACTGAATTCCCAAGTTTTCTGCTAGAAACTAAGGCACAACTTAGCCCAGAACAACTGGTGAAAAAAAGTGTTGTCTTCATACCAATTGCTTTTAAGTCTGTCTTTAAAGACCCAATGCAGACTTTCAACTACCTGAATAGTGATCAGAGCCAAAACAGAAATCACAGTTTATTTGACCATAGTTTCAATGTCTCCACCCTTAATACTGAACTGTAAGAAGTCCAAATGTGCATGTGTAAAAAATTCCAGCCATTACAAGTTTTTCCCAACTGTATAACTGGTCATATCTCTATTTTTTAAGCAAATGGTTAACAGATCTCATGAAACAAGTTAGATGGCTGCAAAATTAATTCAGTGGTGTCAAAAAATATGTTTTGCAACATTACAGATGGTGAGCCTGCCCTGTCAAATTGCTGAGTTATGATTTTGCACATTTCAAGATTTCATAAGCTTAGTTCAAATTTGGCATTTGGGTGTTTGAACCAAACAGGCTGGTTTGCTGACTCCAAGTCAGACCCATCAGATTAGCAAAAGCACCAGCCAATCAGATCGTTCAATTTTTTGCAGATACTGCAATTATTTTGGGTATGCATTATGAACGCAATGATTCAAAGAATGCCTTTCAAGTTGCTGCAGTTGCAAATCCATCTGTTACGGGTAATACTGGAAATGTACTCTTGTACTGATCCAGAATGTGCATGCCTCTAATGTTTAAAAAGCCTAACTGTCATTGAACAGCTGTCCTTTCCCCCTGCTGGGATATATTCCCGTCACTCCAATGACTTCCAAGCATCCTGTACGTCTGGCAAACCTACCCATAAATCAGACATGAAATATATTTTGGAATTTATCCTGTACAAAAATGAAACCTCAGCATAGACCACCATTGAGTAACCATCTAAAATATTTCCAAAATCAGTTTATTGTGGGTGGTGGTGGTTGGGGTGGGGGTGTGGAAGAGCTGAGAATGTGATTTAAACATTAATTTGCTGCAAATAGTGATTGTGTAAAACAATAGATGATTATAGCTATTCATATACAGTATACTTTTATTCCCCATTTTTCCACTTACACAAAAAGACACCAAATATACTTTTTAATGAACTTTTAAAAAAAAATCCACTTCAACCACAATGTATTCCCACATATTCTGAATAGCAACTTTCTCCTCCCTCAGAAAAGAAAGTTGTTGCTGCATAGTTTAAAAAAATAGTCCGATTATTTCTGGCAACCAAGATAGATGACAAGAGCAATATAGGTCATTTAGAAATAAAAACACAATCTATGTTACAATGTCAGAATTTGACCAACCACTGTTTTACACAGCCACTGTTGTATATTTGGAAGCAGTATTAAAGTATAAAGCCTTACTTGAATTTTGAGCATAAAGAGGGCCACCATTAACATGAGGCTGCACAGAAAACTGAGAAGTCACCGAAGGATTTCGCCTGAAGCCCCCTGAAGATGCCGTAGAGGTGGTGGAATTATGCCGAGAGATCTGCCTGGTCATGGTACTGTACTGGGAGCCAGGAGCCGAACCAGGGCCAGCTAGAAGCGTTAAGAAAGGTAATAGCAGGGGAGGAAAAAAGAAATACTCATTATTCCAGAATTTCTGAAAGACAGACTTGATCAGTGGAAGAAAACATGAATCCTCAAACCAGCCATAGTAGGAAAAAGAGGGAAAATTAAAGTTTCAGTTTTATCGCACTTGTGCAAGATCTAAAATTTGCATTAAAATCAATTGGCACAGCTTCCTCACTCAGGAAAAGGCCCTTATTCCATTCTATCGCAGCTCATGTTCATCTTATCATTTTTCGAAAAGTCAAAAGACAATCAGATTATCTCCACCTTAGCCATTCTTTAATCATACTTTCCACAAGAGTTCCAAGAAGTCCTATTTCCTGTTGAATCTGGATGACGTTATAGGCACTCAAAAAATACAAATTCTTAACACCATCACCAATACCAACAGCAAACATTAACTAGGTGATAGCAACAAGCCATTATAAATTAGTAGCATTATTATAAATGCATATAAACTGGTTTTTAATTCAAATTCTTTAGATTAAGGATTAAACATAGAATCAAAGAATGGTTACAGCACAGGAGGCAGCCATTTGGCCCATCAAGCCCGAGCCATTGATAGCTTCAATGACAAATTGATAATCCCTTAAAAGCATACATGCATTTATAATAGGAGGCCTCAAGTGACATCAATCCATGTTAGTGTCATAACTAGGAAATTCTTCAGAAACTGATTTGACAGAAAATACTACCCTTGGCCCCCTCTCTTCTCCCACCCCCCCCCCACCACCAGTTTGTCAAAACATTCCAAAACCTAACAGGGCAGGCTAGAGATTTTTTTTTGCCAACATAAAGTCATTTAGAAATCTTAATGTCCCTACACAAAGGCAGAAATGAGGAAGGGGAAGAGGGAGACTATTTTTTCTTACTATAGCTTAGTTGGTTAAATTATGCACATCAGAAAGGTCCCAGATTCAAATCCCAGATTGTACTGAGTTAGTTGATCTCAGTTAGAGCATCTGTAGGGAACTCTGCCTCAGTGCTCCTGGGCTTTTTTTCGTGAGTGAGGGGGTGGGGGGGGGGGGGGGGGGTTGAGGGTGAGATGAGAGCAAGTGACAAAAAAATGTCAAATTGCCCAGGGCCCCTGCTCAGCAACCCTTAGTTGACATGGACATTGGATAAGGACAAGATTAGGCTCAGGTTTGCTGTTTCCCACATTCAAAAAATTGCCTCGAATCACAAATTAATGAATAGCAGCCACTTGGGCAAGATACCAAAGGAAGACCATTACTTGTGAAATCATACTGCAGCAAGTAGTCAACACTTTCAAGAGGGAAATAAAACTGGCAGATAAAGAAAAAGATAGAGCAGGCTTTTGGTGATTGGTTTATATTTTAATTTTAGAAGTTCCTGGTCAGCTGACCAATCCCAAGCCAGTGGCAACCCTACTTCAAAGACACTTACATGGATTAAAAGTACTTCAGCCTACAACAAACAGTTCCTTATAACCCAAAACCATATCACCAAGATTTTATCATTTGCAACCCACTGCAAATCAACACCATTTTTGCACATCCGTGATAGCATTATGAGTCAACTGTGAATGAAAGGACAAACGCATGAATAGTCCCAAGCAGGAGCCAGTCTCACCTATCAAACTGCCCGCTGGCAGTGGAGGGGGTGGTGGTGGTAGGAAAGGGGCTCCAGCAGGGACAGAATATGATGCTAACAAAAAAAAAAATCAAATTGTGGTTATAACAATTTACCCGGTAGAACTTTGTAAATATTAATGGGAAATGTGATGTTAAAATCTTATCAAATGACATGTGTTCATCCAAGACGACAGCAAGTGTATGCGTCACATCATGCTAACATCTCACCTAATACAGGGACATCAGGCAATGGAGGGGATGGGGGAAAAGAGGAGAAACAGGATCATTTGCTAACAGAGAAAACAGTGCAGACAAAAAATGGGGAAGGAAAGGGAGATATCTTGCAAAAATGCCACACATAGGTCACATTACAAAATCAGTTTTTCACGGTTTATGGTCAAGTATCTATGCATACAGTTTGATTTCAGGTGGAACAAGTTTGACAAGATTCAGGATCTGTAGCAATACGAGGTGAAAATTCACACTATGCTTCCAATGAGTTACAGAATGGCACTGCTGGTGAAAACAGTTCAACCAAACCCGAACTTAAAATTCAAAAAAATCCTTGCTTATTGTTTAATTTAGTAAGATTTAACAGACTTAAGTTGTGTTCTTGAGGTTCAGTTCGCCACAAGATGCATTCCCTCTTCTATCTTAAACACAACAGCTTTAATTGGATCATGCTTAAATGCCCTATCTTCAGACATAAGCCATTTCAAAAATTAACCGAGTAAGTTTAACAAAATATATAATCCAGGAGTGAAATGAAGCTGATGGGCCTGAACACGATGGAATGTCCTGTTTTGGCAACAAATGCCGTTAATTGGGATATTTTAGCTCCCTGCACATATCGCACTATGTTTGCGACTCAAATTGCTGGAATATCGATCCAGTGACAGTGTAGCAAGGTCAATAACGAATCAGGGATCTAGTGGACAGCACAGCCAATGGCTCATCCCACTGACCAACTACATGGCACTATAAAGAGCTGAGAAGCGTCGCCATAGCTCAGACTGAGGCGTGGCACTGGGCAAGCCCGTCTGCAGAGCGGAACAAATGTTCCGACAAACTACGGGTACAATGCAACTCATCGCATATTTCACTTACTCCATTATTTACTGGAACCTTTGCATATTAATAATGGTGTATGCTGTTAGAGTCATTACTATGGCGCAAGTTCCCAGCAATTTCAGGCTCCATATTTTCAACTTCAAAACTATTGTAACAAAGCCTTTAAGATCAGTTTTCAATGGCAGCCCGTGCATAAAGGGATACCACAACTAAAATTAGTCCGGCTTCTCAAAAAAAAATTGCAAATGGAGAAGACAAAGTTAAAAAAATGTAGCTTCAGTTATACTTAGTAACTCAGCTTTACCCAAGACTATGACAAAAACAACAGATTGAAGAGTTCACTTTCCCAATAGTACTCAATGTACGTTACTGAATACATCTCATACAGCTATGCAAATAGTAAGGTTATTAGATATGTTAAATGCCAAATGAAGGTCTGAAGCAAATACTACTGTTTACCTTTTTACATCTAAATAATTCCTAGAGCACATTTTTGTATCACAAAAAAAATCACATCATTAAGTGTTTCATAGAGGTCTTGTTAACACATGCATTTTGCATTACATTAACCAGATACAATATTGCGAAATATGGGGATCTGAAAGAGCAACTGCTTTTCTTCCAGTATCAGGAAATTACTACATATGTGCCTCATTTGCCCAGTGACTTCAGATCTATACTGCATCAAAACTCTGCATTACATATTATAGGAAGGACCATGCAAATCCTGCTGTATCCACCAGGACATCTTGTTTCATCTTGGAAGTGCTGCTGAATCCTAATGCCACTAATCCATTATTTTGTCCTTTAATAAAGCAGCACAGTCCATTCCACTAGCTCAGATACTTTGCCAAATACACAGCTTAAATAGGATGCACCTTCCGAAATTCCAAATACAGCAATTGAAGAGGAACATAAAGAACATAAACGCAGAGAATCAGTAAACTCAATTCTCATTCGGGCTTGTCTTTTTCCTAGGAAGAACTTGGCAATGCACAAGTAGTCTATTTTTCAGCCTTATTTTAATACAAGTCAAGAGTCAGCCACAGAACAGTAACAAGACGATCAGACATGTGGCTGCAGTGTGCATCATCTACAAGATGCACTGCAGCAACTCGCCAAGGCTTCTTTGACAGCAGGTCCCAAACCCGCAACCTCTACCACCTAGAAGGTTGAGGGCAGCAGGCGCATGAGAACACCACCACCTGCGTGTTCCCCTCCAAGTCACACACCATCCCGACTTGGAAATATATCGCCGTTCCTTCATCGTCGCTGGGTCAAAATCCTGGAACTTCCTACCTAACAGCACTGTGGGAGAACCTTCACCACACAGACTGCAGCGGTTCAAGTAGGTTCACTACCACCTTCTCAAGGGCAATCAGGGATCGGCAATAAATGCTGGTCTTGCCAGCACGCCCACATCCCACATCCCACGAATGAATTAAAAAGAAATGTGCGCGATACTGTGCATATCCATAGTACCAATGACATAACCTGCCAAGTTTCAAGGAAGTTTGATGCTATCACAAATGTCAATTCTGATTTCCTGGATTGTTCTCTGCAGTTACAATCTGACTTGACAGGTGTTAAGAATTCTCAGCTTACCTGCTGAGAGACTGCTTAGATCACTACATTTTGGACCAACTAGTTGAAACAAAAATTTGAATGGAAATTATATTGAATTGTTTTTAGTGACCAGAAATGAATACAAAACTTTATGGCAGCCCATACCTTGAATGGCTAACTTGATTAGATTAATCTATTTTTCCTGTCTATTTTAGTGCAAATTATTGGACACTTAAATCAGCATATCCATCTCTATATTTTCATAGGTGTAGTGATGAAAAGCTCCTTCATTTTAAAAGTACAGGGAAATTAATTCTCAGACTTGAAACAACTTTTTAAACAGATTCTTGAGCATCAACCATTAATTAATCCGTAAAGCACTGGAAATGAACAAACCTGGCAAAAGGGTGGGTGGTGAAGGTGTAGGCACAGCAATAGGAATGCCAATACTGCTACTCCCGCTATTTTCTCGGCTTCCACTTCCTCCACTGCTCCCACTGAGGAAAAAATATATTTAAAAACAATCAAAAAAACTGCAATTTTCCCCCTACCCCAAAAGCAATGATTCCTTGCTAGATCACAGTTTAATAAGAGCTGCAGTATCTCACCCATAGATTCACATGCAAGCCTCAGTAAACCTCAACTGGCTATTCAACCACAGAGGCATTACAGCCAAAGCCAATCCTGTACTCAACATGCACATATGCATTTCCAGCAAGGTGTGCAATATGAATCGGAAGCAGGAACGCCAGCCATTTTTTACCCCCCATAAAAGAGGGGGTGCAGAAGCCAATTAGTGCTTCTTCCTGTTTGGCTCAGATCAGCTAACTCAATAGAGACGAGATTGAGCCTGGGTGTTTCCTGGTATGTACAACTTGACTAAATTTTAAAAATTTTTTGCAAGAAAAACCTATCACTATCTTAAACACTGACAGAAGTGTGTTCAGAATCACTGAAGAAATCCTTTACAGGCTGTAATTTGTCATGGTACATCAACAACCTGCCATTTACAGAAGAAATTACTGCACCATTGAGACACATGGTTTCCAGGTTACAAGAAAAATAAAGAAAACTAAATTTAGAGCACAGCAGATTGTATTACTTTTTCTCTTCCCCTCAACTCAATATGGCATAGATGTCACTAATATTTGCTTCAAAATTTCAATGTGTGCAACTATATACTGTCACATGAGAATTATTACTCTCATTTATGCATCATACTCTACAGAAGTGCTGCAAGTCTAATTCAGTCTGGACAGATAGACATCTGCATCTGGTACAAACTGAAGATTTTTCTTCAAAAAACTATTTTGGTTTAATTGTTTCATTACTTGGCTATTTCACTAGATTTGTTCTGAAAAACTAACTTTTCCCAAATTCATCCTACCCTATGTTCTTCCTGGACAGGAGATGGAGTTCCTGCCAAGCAGTGCAAGTGGCAAATTGATTGGCATAACCCATATTACAGCTACTGGTCTGAGGAGGGTTGCTGTAGACATAACTTCAGGTTAACAAAGCGTTATAACAAGTAAAATAAAGCAAAAAGGTAATAATTTGCTGGCTACACTGTGTAGCGCACACACTCCAGGACTTGAACACATAATTCAGGCTGGCATTTCAATGCAATATTGAGGGAGTGTTGCATTGTCTGGGGCCTGTCGTTGGAGGAGACATTAAACCAAAGCTCCAACTTCTTATGGATGCCATGCCACATTCTGAAGAGCAGATAAATCTGGTGTCCGAGCCAATGTTTCTCCTTTAACTAATGCCATCAGCAAAACAAATCAACGGGTCATTAAATGTTTCATCGTTATTTGCAGGGCTTAGCTGTGTGTAAGATGGCTGCTCTAACACAGCAGTGACTGTACTTCCACGCAGTTCATTGTCTATGAAGCACTTTGAAGCATGAGAGATGTAATAATGCAGTACGTAAATGTAAGATTTTTAGGGGAACATTTAGAAGAACAATTATTAAGGAAGTGGCAACAGGGCACTGAGAAAATCATATGATTAGGCAGAGTCAACGTGGTTTTATGAAAGGGAAATCACATTTGACAAGTTTTAGAGTTTTTTGAGGATGTAACTAGCCAGGTAGATAAAGTGGAACCAGTGGATGCAGCATATTTGGATTTTCAAAAGGCATTCAATAAGGTGCCACAGAAAAGGTTGTTACACAAGGTAAGGGCTCATAGGGTTGGGGGTAATATATTAGCATGGATAGAGGATTGGTTAAAGGACAAAAGTAGGGATAAATGGGTCACACTCAGGTTGGCAGGATGTAACTAGTGGGGTACCGCAAGGATCGGCGCTTGGGCTTCAGCTATTTACAATCTATATTTATGACTTGGATGAAGGGATCGAGTGTAATATATCCAGGTTTGCTGACGATACAAAGCTAGGTGGGAAAGTAAGCTGTGAGGGAGGACAAGTAGTCTGCATAGGGATATAGACAGGTTAAATGGGTGGGCAAAAAGGTGGCATATAGAGTATAATATGGAGAAATGAGAGGTTATTCACTTTGGTAGGAAGAATAGAAACAGAATATTTTTTAATATGGTGAGAAACTTAAAGGTTGCTGTTCAGAGAGACTTGGTGTCCTCATACAAGAAACACAGTTAGTATGCAGGTACAGCAGGCAGTTAGAAAAGCAAATGAAATGTTGGCCTTTATTATAAGGGGGTTGGAGTACAAGAGTAAGGAAGTCTTACTACAGTTGTACAGGGCTTCAGTGAGACCTCATCTGGAATACTGCGTACAGTTTTGGTCGTCTTATCTAAGGAAGGATATACTTGCCTTGGAGGCGGTACAACAAAGTTTGCTATATTCATTCCTGGGATGAGAAGGTTGTCCTGTGAAGAGAGGAGGAGTAGAATGGGCCTATACTCTGGAGTTTAGAAGAATGAGGTGATCTCATTGAAACGTACAAGATTATTAGGAGGCTTGACAGAGTAGATGAGAGATTGTTTCCCCTGGCTAGAGTGTCCAGAACTAGGGGGCATAGTCGCAGGATAAGGGGTCGGCCATTCAAGACTGAGATGAGGAGGAATTTCTTCGCACAGAATCTTTGCAATTCTCTACCCTAAAGGACTGTGAATGCTGAGTCACTGAATATATTCAAGGCTGAGATGGATAGATTTTTGGACTCTAGGGGAATCAAGGGATATGGGGATTGGGCCGGAAAGTGGAGTTGAGGTCAAAGATCAGCCATGATCTGATTGAATGGTGGAGCAGGCTCGAGGGGCTGTAAGGCCTACTCCTGCTCCTATTTCTTATGTTCTTAACAATCTGAATCTACCAGGAAAACATCAAAAACATGAACAAAATCAAGTTAACTCAATGCAAATGGACAAAATGAATAAAAGGTGCAGTGAACAAAAACAGGAAATGAAATAAAGATTAATAAATTACTTGAAACCAGAGTCTTACATTTTGCTCCTTTGTGGTCAGAAGACACCTCAGCCCTAACTTCAGAGGAATGTTATCCACCAGCATGTTACTATTCCCCATACCCATTATTCTTCTGATAATTAAATGAGACTGAAATTATAGTTAGTTCTGTGCTGTGAGTTCATGTTCATTAAGTACTTTATGTAAGAAACACTAGTTCATTCCTTGCAGAGCATTGAGAAAACAGTGTTTCATAGAAATTTACAGCACACAAGGTGGCTCTTCTGCCCATCATGTCTGTGCCAGCTGAAAGTGTTATCCAGCCTAATCCCACTTTCCAGCTCTTGGTCCGTTGCATTGTAGGTTACGGCACCTCAGGTGCACATCCAAATACCCTTTAAATGCGATGACAGGGTGGTAGAGGCAGAAACTTTCAGGTAGCAAGTTCCAGGCCACCATCACCCTCGGTGAAAAAAATCTCTCAACTCCCCTCTAATTCTTCGACCAGTCACTTCAAATCTATGCCCTCTGTTTATCGACCTCGCTGTTAAGGGAACTAGGTCCTCCCAATCCACTATTTATTTTATACACCACAATTGAATCACCCCTCAGCCTCCTCTGTTCAGAAGAAAATCTCAGCCTATCCAATCTTTCCTCGTAACTAGAATTCTCTAGTCCTGGCAACATCCGCATAAATCTCCTCTGTACCCTCTCTAGTGCAATCACATCTTTCCTGTAATGTGGCGGCCAAAACTGTACACAGTACTCAAGCTGTGGCTAACTAGTGTTTTATACAGTTCTCGCATAACCTCCCTGCTCTTCTATTCTATGTCTCGGCTAATAAAGGAAAGTATCCCATATGCCTTCTTAACCACCATATCTACCTGCCCTGCTACTTCTTTCTGGTGTTGAACAACATTACTTAATGTAACAGCCACGAGTAGGATTATCTGAGCTACCAACCACCAGTTATTGCTCACAATGTTTAAATCACTGATGCACTGCAACTGAAGCTGGGAAAAGAGAGAAAGGAGGAAAACATTTTTCAACCATCGTGAAATGGCATCAATTTTACTTACTGCAAAATGCCAACCCAACAACAAAAAAAACTCACATGGCTAAGGAAGGGACATTAGAATGGCATGCAGCATTGAGACTGATACATACAACCTTCTGGTGACTTAGTTGAAAAATCCATAGTCTTGAACAGCAATTAGTAATCTGTCTAGGACCTAAATACACAATCAATAGACACTAGCTGCTGGACCTGCTATAATCAGGTGCTGTCCATTTGCACAGTTAAACTACATACTCATGAAGTCAGTTGTCAAAGCAAGGCAATGATATCAGAATGAGAAGGGGAAGTGGAAATTTCCATGTCCATAACTGTGCCATCTGGCAAATTCCTCAATCACAGCTTTTTACATTGCTCTTTTTTAAAGAAAGTGGAGGAGGTAAGAGGCACACAAACAGTCAGAATGCAAAGCAACTGTGAGTGAGAAATCAAGAAAGTCACCTCGTTTGATATCACATTCCTTGTACCAAATGGCTCAATGGTGGCATAGCCAGGAGCCGAAAACAAGCTAAAATCTTTTCTGGAGAAAGGTGGATGAGAAAAGGGAGATCCAATGAGCTGGAGATAATTAGGCAATTTTTCAAAGAACCACAATAGCTTACTACAAAGTTCTTGTAAGACTGCAGTATTATAGAAGTACAAATATTTTGGTATGCTATCAATACTACAAGCTGGACCAATTCACTCAAAAGCATTTACGTTCATAAAAGTGTGGTCAGATCAATGGAGGTACTATTATATACAAGAACTGCAGCTTCACAATTCTGAATTACTGTTTTGTTACAGTCCTGTTTCAGAATTATTGATACGTGTCTTGATACAAATTTAATGCTGTCTTTCCCAAGATAAGGCAGACACCAAGGAGTACATCTCAGGTATTCAAATCAATCCAATTTAGGCATGAAAAAGTGAAGCAAGCAGCAAATTAAAAGTGGTTGCACTCATGAGATACTTAGCTTGTCAAAGCATTGAGTCACTAAATCAAGGAGACTCCAATTTAAAAGCCAAATCTATGCCAAGTTAGCTGATGTCAGTCAGGGTGGTGGTAGAACTCTAATGGTCTCAACATCCTTTGGTTACGGAAAGGAAAACTAGCCATGGTTTATGCTCTGATTGCTATCCAGTGATTCCTTCTGGAAGTGCATGGGTGAGTGAACGTTGGATAAGGCTAGGATGGGACCTGGCCATGATGCTCCTGCAGCTGGACACACCATCGAGGCTCACAAATAAATTTTCACTTGAGTGAGTTATCGGTAGGCAACCAGCACAAATGGAACTACAATTCGGCAAAAAGTCCAAAGTTTTCAGGAACGAAGGGGCGGGGAAGAAAATCGGCGGACTGGGAAAAACGCACAGCGCAGTACGAATCTGCTGAATGAAACAGCCATTAAGACCCTAATCTAAAGAACGAACTTAATTCTCCACTTCGGATAACGATCCTCAGCAAAATGGTATTTATTTTACTAATGTAGCCTAATGGAATTTGGATGTTGAATTATATGCCGCATCCAAGAAACTTTGGATGGGAGAGCAGACGGACAGAATATCAAGTACTGTAGTGCATTACCATTGTTAGAAGCAGTATTATGTATTAATAGGTCAGGTTTTCCATTTTGGCTGTACCATCAGGAGAAGCTAGGGATGGAGGCTGGCAATATTGCAGGGGTTGAAATGGGATTAGTGAACCCAATCTTGAAATTTGCTGATGACAAAGTAGGTTTTCTAAATAGTGACGACGACTGTACGAGACTTTAGGAGGACAGACAGGTTTAGCAGAATGGACAGGTGATAGATGCAATCTAATGTGGGTAATTGTGAAGCAATACTTTTTTTTAAAAAAAGAGAAAGGAATGGGGGTATACACTCAATGAAAAGACATAGAAGGATAATGAACAGAGGCCTCGGGTTCAAATACATAATTCCCTGCAAGTGCAGGTAAATAAAGCCATAAAAAAAGCAATAGGACTTTGGGTTTTATAAATAGGGGCATAAAGAGTGTAATGACAAATTTATACAAAACATTGGTCAAGCCACAATTAGAGTCCTATATGTGGTTTTGGGCGGCCCATTATAAAAAAAGACACTAAAGCCAGAGAGTTCACAGTGCAGATTCATCAGGATGATTCCAGGGATCAGTAAATCTAGTTATATGGAGAGATTGAAGATACTTGGATTATTTATACTGGAATTGAGACGGCTAAGATGATTATAAATCTCTTAAATGTCACGAAAAATTGATAGCGTGAATAGGAAAAGACTAACTCCACTGGTTGGGCAGTCAGTGACAATGGGTCATGAATTTAAAATCATTAGATGAGAGGAGAGGAGTGGGAGAAATTTCTTTATACAGACAGTTGTTGAAGCATGGAATGTTTTGCCACATAGAGCAGTTGAAGTAGAGACCACTGCAGCTTGTATGGGAAAACTGGATAAACATTTGAAGCAGAGGAAGATCCAAGGCTGCAAGGGAGGTGCAAGGCAGAGAGATTAGTTTTGGATTGCTATAGCAAAGAGCCAGCACTGACAATGGATTGAAAGGTCTCTTTCTGTGATCTAAACTTCTACGGTTCTAAACAGTGATTTCTTGATTGTGACTCGCAAAAGACCCGGACCATCTCACCCTATCACAACAGACACTAGTCACCCCGGTGGAACCACTGTGACCAAGCCTGGTACCTCCTGTTTAAGTGCTGCAATGAAGCATACATTTTCACCAAAGTGCAAGTGTTAGCAGAGACATTATAGAATCAGAAGTTTACAACATGGAAACAGGCCCTTGGGCCCAACATGTCCACGTCACCCAGTTTATACCACTAAGCTAGTCCCAGTTGCCTGCACTTGGCCCATATCCCTCTATACCCATCTTACCCATGTAACTGTCCAAATGCTTTTTAAAAGACAAAATTGTACCCGCCTCCACTACTGCCTCTGGCAGCTCGTTCCAGACACTCACCACCCTTTGAGTGAAAACATTGCCCCTCTGGACCCTTTTGTATCTCTCCCCTCTCACCTTAAATCTATGCCCCCTCGTTATAAACTCCCCTACCTTTGGGAAAAGATTTTGACTATCTACCTTATCTATACCCCTCATTATTTTATAGACTTCTATAAGATCACCCCTTAACCTCCTACTCTCCAGGGAAAAAAGTCTCAGCCTATCCAACCTCTCCCTATAAGTCAAACCATCAAGTCCAGGTAGCATCCTAGTAAATCTTTTCTGCACTCTTTCTAGTTTAATAATATCCTTTCTATAATAGGGTGACCAGAACTGTACACAGTATTCCAAGTGTGGCCTAACTAATGTCTTGTACAACTTCAACAAGACATCCCAACTTCTGTATTCAATGTTCTGACCAATGAAACCAAGCATGCCGAATGCCTTCTTCACCACCCTATCCACCCGTGACTCCACTTTCAAGGAGCTATGAACCTGTACTCCTAGATCTCTTTGTTCAATAACTCTCCCCAACGCCCTACCATTAACGAAGTAGGTCCTGGCCCGATTCGATCTACCAAAATGCATCACCTCACATTTATCTAAATTAAACTCCATCTGCCATTCATCGGCCCACTGGCCCAATTTATCAAGATCCCGTTGCAATCCTAGATAACCTTCTTCACTGTCCACAATGCCACCAATCTAGGTGTCATCTGCAAACTTACTAACCATGCCTCCTAAATTCTCATCCAAATCATTAATATAAATAACAAATAACAGCAGACCCAGCACCGATCCGAGGCACACCGCTGGTCACAGGCCTCCAGTTTGAAAAACAACCCTCTACAACCACCCTCTGTCTTCTGTCGTCAATCCAATTTTGTATCCAATTGGCTACCTCACCTTGGATCCCGTGAGATTTAACCTTATGTAACAACCTACCATGCGGTACCTTGTCAAAGGCTTTGCTAAAGTCCATGTAGATCACGTCTATTGCACAGCCCTCATCTATCTTCTTGGTTACCCCTTCAAAAAACTCAATCAAATTCGTGAGACATGATTTTCCTCACAAAACCATGCTGACTGTTCCTAATCAGTCCCTGCCTCTCCAAATGCCTGTAGGACTGCAAAAAAACACAGATGCTGGAAATCTGATTAGGACTGCATGATATCAGTCTACTTTAACAATCCCAAACATCTTGTATTCCAGAAAACTACTTCCAGGAAACTATACCACAGCTAAATAGACTGAACGAGAAAACATTCGCGCCAGTTAAGTGCCAGGCAATGACCATCTCCAACAAGAGTCTAACCATCTCGCCTTGACATTCAACGGCATCAACATCCTGGGGGTCACCATTGACCAGAAACTTAACTGGACCAGCCATATAAATACTGTGGCTACAACAGCAGGTCAGAGGCTGGGTATTCTGCGGCGAGTGACTCACCTCCTGACTCCCCAAAGCCTTTCCACCATCTACAAGGCACAAGTCAGGAGTGTGATGGAATACTCTCCACTTGCCTGGATGAGTGCAGCTCCAACAGCACTCAAGAAGCTCGACACCATCCAAGATAAAGCAGCCCGCTTGATCGGCACCCCATCCACCACCCTAAACGTTCACTCCCTTCACCACCGGCGCATAGTGGCTGCAGAGTGTACCATCCACAGGATGCACTGCAGCAACTCGCCAAGGCTTCTTCGACTGCACCTCCCAAACCCACGACCTCTACCACCTAGAAGGACAAGAGCAGCAGGCACATGGGAACAACACCACCTGCACGTTCCCCTCCAAGTCACACACCATCCCGACTTGGAAATATATCACCGTTCCCTCATCATTGCTGGGTCAAAATCCTGGAACTCCCTTCTCAGCAGCACTGTGGGAGAACAGTCACCACACGGACTGCAGCGGTTCAAGGCGGCGGCTCACCACCACCTTCGAGGGCAATTAGGGATGGGCAATAAATGCCGGCCTCGCCAGCGACGCCCACATCCCATGAACGAATAAAAAAAAAGGTGGGGGGTGCTAAACTGACAGAAAAAGAACATTCTTGACTTGGGACTGAAGATAGACGCCAAATTAAGATGTCCAAACCTTTATGGTGCAGTGATGCTAGTGAGCTTCCGATGCACATCCTCCAACCAGGACAGGATTTCACACCTTGAGCAGCATATATACCTTCCACAATTCAAAACTTAGATCACTTTTCATTTTAGTACCTATTGAATTCCTGACCACCCCATGTCCCCTCACCCCCCAATTCAAATGAAGACCACATCTACAGATCATCAGCTAGTGTTTTAAACCCCTTCACTTCAAATACATCAGCCACACAGCAGGTTGGGATCAGGTTGGTACAAGTGCCAATGCACAACTCCAATTACCTTCAAAGGGAAAGAGTACCTGTATTTTACCACCCAGCACCCACAGTCAACTGGAGAAAAATCAAGCAGAAAAACAAATGCTTTTTTCTATACTGGGCTAAGTGCCATGCTAGTGGCACCAGCTCCCAACTTGCAAGTCTTGAACAGCTAGCAGGAACCCAAAGTAAGCTTGGATTTTCTGAAGCCAGCAACCACTAAGTTCTGGCAAAAAAAAATGGTGCTTCCTCCACCATCATCAGCAAATCTGCTTTGGGTTTGCTGCCAGATACACAAGACCTGGTCGATGGGAGCCAGGGCCACTAGCACAGTTGTCGATATAAAAATAGCTGAAGAGCAGATCCGGCTTCAATTATCCTGACCCTGAAAGTCATTTCAGATTAAAAGTTGCGTCACTGATCACAGATAAAGCATTCATACCTGTGCGTTCTCGGCCTTTGGTTCAGTGATGCTGTTCTACTAGGGCTTTGTTGGTTTGCAGCCACGATCCGAGCAGGACTAGTCATGTAATCATTAGGAATAACAGGTGGTTTGACAGGCTCTAACGTTTTGTAGGGAGTGATTCGTCTGAAGATAGAGGAAAAATTACTTCATATTTTTGTCCAAACAGACAAGTTTGAGCAAACAAGCAGCTATGAATCAGATGCTGCCAACACCAGCTTTTGTCAAAGCAAACGATTCTCTAAGTTCTCAATATTACTTTGTATGGTTAACAGCAGCCTTGTGGGAGTTGTTAAAAATTGGATCCCTAATTTAAGTACAGTGGAATAAAATTAACACACCCAAGGCTGCTCAGGTATCCCAGTGGTTGGTACAAGAGGCTTAATTGAAAGTTCATTCCTACCCATAAGCTGTGAATGCTTTGTGGCCTAGAACGGTTTAAGAGATAGAAAGAGAAAATACAATTTTCTCAGGTCCTCGGGGGTAGGGGAGCGGTAGTAAATACAACAACGACGAAGTCAATAGTAATGATGCAGGGACTCCCAGAATGTCACTATATTCTACTTTAAGGTTTTTGTTTATTACAGCGAAGAATATTGGTAAAATGAGAACTTATCAAGTTACATCTACTTCCTGTGCATTTCATTTACAAGAGCATAACAGGTGTGAAAGAGTTCATTTCAATAAATAAAATCCAGCAACACAAACTGAAATAGGATAATGCTCTCTGGAGTGTTTGTTCAAGGCTAGATATAGGTTTCCACCAACTGAAGGGTCAGTTTCTATTCCACACACCACTACAGCAACAGTCAAAGCAATTCCGAGCCCCACCATATTTATACTTACAATCCATAAGTTTGAACATACAACTAATACTTTATGGAGGTACAGAATGGATTATTTCTAAACAAGTGAAAACTTTCTTCCCTGCCTTGAAATAAGCAATTGATATAGCCCAATGTGACCATTTAAAGCAAGGCGAGCCATTAGAAATTAAAGCACTTTCTCACACCAATATATGCAACTCTACTGACTGGAATGTCTCACTTTCTGAACATATTTCACTAAATCTGGCCAATTACTACCCCATTAGCCTACTCTCAATCAGCAAAGTGATAGAAGGTGTTGTCGACAGTGCTATCAAGCGGCACTTACTCACCAATAACCTGCTCACCGATGCTCAGTTTGGGTTCCACCAGGACCACTCGGCACCACACCTCATTACAGCTTTTTGTCCATGTTTGGACCAAAAGAGCTGAATTCCAGAGGTGAGGTGAGAGTGATTGCCCTTTATATCAAGGCAGCATTTGACAGAGTGTGGCACCAAGGAGCCCGAGTAAAATTGAAGTCAATGGGAATCAGGGGGAAAACTCTCCAGTGGCTGGAGTCATACCTAGCACAAAGGAAGACGGTAGTGGTTGTTGGAGGCCAATCACCTCAGCCCCAGGACATTGCTGCAGGAGTTCCTCAGGGCAGTGTCCTAGGCCCAACCATCTTCAGTTGCTTCATCAATGACCTTCCCTCCATCATATAGTAGAAAAAAAAGAGGATAGCATGCTGGAAATCCCAAGAAAACTAATATTGAATCGGGGACAGGGACTCTATAAAATTAACATAAGTAAAGCAATTGTAACGAAGAAAATAATAGCACTAAAGAGTGACAAATCCCCAGGACCAGATGGTTTCCATCCCAGGGTTTTAAAGGAAGTAGTGAGCACATTGCAGATGCCCTAACTATAATCTTTCAAAGTACTCTAGATTCAGGAACTGTCCCTCGAGATTGGAAAATTGCACGTCACTCCGCTTTTTAAGAAAGGAGAGAGGGGGAAACCGGGGAATTATAGGCCAGTTAACCTAACATCTGTTGTGGGGAAATTGCTGGAGTCTATAATTAAGGATAGGGTGAGTGAACACCAAGAATTTTCAGTTAATCAGGGCGAGCCAGCATGGATTTATGAAAGGTAGGTCGTGCCTGACAAACCTGATTGAACTTTTTGAAGAGGTGACTAAATGTCAATGGATGTTATCTATATGGACTTCCAGAAGGCATTTGATAAGGTCCCACATAAGAGACTGTTAGCTAAGATAGATGCCCATGGAATAGAGGGAAAAGTACGGACTTGGTTAGGAAACTGGCTGAGTGAAAGGCGACAGAGAGTAGGGATAATGGGTAAGTATTCACATTGACAGGATGTGACTAGTGGAGTCGCCCAGGGATCTGTCTTGGGGCCTCAATTATTCACAATATTTATTAACGACTTAGATGAAGGCATAGAAAGTATCATATCTAAGTTTGCCAATGACACAAAGATTGGCGGCATTGTAAGCAGTGTAGATGAAAACATAAAATCACAAAGGGATATTGATAGATTAGGTGAATGGGCAAAACTGGCAGATGGAATTCAATGTAGACAAATGTGGGGTCATCCACTTTGGATCAAAAAAGCATAGAACAGGGTAGTTTCTAAATGGTAAAAAGTTAACAGTGGCTGTCCAAAGGGACTTAGGGGTTCAGGTACATAGATCATTGAAGTGTCATGAACAGGTGCAGAAAATAATCAATAAGGTTAATGGAATGCTGGCCTTTATATCTAGAGGACTGAAGTACAAGGGGGCAGAAGTTAGGCTGCAGCTATACAAAACCCTGGTTAGACCGCACCTGGAGTACTGTGAGCAGCTCTGGGCACCACACCTTCGGAAGGACATATTGGCCTTGGAGGGAGTGCAGCGTAGGTTTACTAGAATGATACCCGGACTTCAAGGATTAAGTTACAAGGAGAGATTACATGAATTGGGGTTGTATTCTCCAAAGTTTAGAAGATTAAGGGGTGATCTGATCAAAGTTTATAAGATATTAAGGGGAACTGATAGGGTGGATAGAGAGAAACTATTTCCATTGGTTGGGGATTCCAGGAGTAGGGGGCACAGTCTAAAAATTAGAGCCAGACATTTCAGGAGCGAGATTAGAAAACATTCCTACACACAAAGGGTGGTAGAAGTTTGGAACTCTTCCGCAAACGGCAATTGATACTAGCTCAATTGCTAAATTTGAATTAAGGAATCTTACAACACCAGGTTATAGTCACCTCAGTCCATCACCGGCATCTCCACATCATAAATTTAAATGTGAGATAGATAGCTTTTTGGCAACCAAAAGGTATTAAGGGATATGGGCCAAAGGCAGGTATATGGAGTTAGATCACAGATCAGCCATGATCTTATCAAATGGCAGAGCAGGCACGAGGGCCTGAATGGCCTACTCCTGTTCCTATAAGGTCAGAAATGGGGATGTTCGCTGATGATTGCAGTGTTCAGTTCCATTCGCAACCACTCAGATAACGAAGCAGTCCGAGCCCGCATGCAGCAAGACCTGGACAATATCCAGGCTTAGGATCATAAGTGGCAAGTAACATTCGCGCCAGATAAGTGCCAGGCAATGACCATCTCCAACAAGAGAGGGTCTAACCACCTCCCCCTTGACATTCAACAGCATTACCATTGCCGAATCCCCCACCATCAACATCCTGGGGGTCACCATTGACCAGAAACTTAACTGGACCAGCCATATAAATATTGTGGCTACAAGAGGTCAGAGGCTGGGTATTCTGCTGACCACCTGACTCCCCAAAGCCTTTCCACCATCTACAAGGCACAAGTCAGGAGTGCGATGGAATACTCTCCACTTGCGTGGGTGAGTGCAGCTCCAACAACACTCAAGAAGCTCGACACCATCCACGACAAAGCAGCCCACTTCATTGGCACCCCATCCACCACCCTATACATTCACTCCCTTCACCACCGGCGCACTGTGGCTCCAGTGTGTACCATCCACAGGATGCACTGCAGCAACTCGCCCAAGCTTCTTCGACAGCACCTCCCAAACCCCCGACCTCTGCCACCTAAAAGGACAAGAGCAGCAGGCACATGGGAAAAACACCACCTGCACGTTCCCCTCCAAGTCACACACCATCCCGACTTGGAAATATATCGCCGTTCCTTCATCGTCGCTGGGTCAAAATCCCGGAACTCCCTTCCTAACAGCACTGTGGGAGAACCTTCACCACATGGACTGCAGCGGTTCAAGGCGGCGGCTCACCACCACCTTCTCCAGGGCAATTAGGGATGGGCAATAAATGCCAGCCTCGCCAGCAATGCCCACATCCCATGAACGAATAAAAAAAACATCAGTCAACCCTTCAAAGGAAATTGAAGATGGCATATTACAGCATAGCAAAAATTTAACCTGGCTTTCTCATTTAAAGGCAACAGCATACCCTAATGTTCCACGTCCAGACATCGGGGGGCTTGGCGGCTTTTGTGTAGGTGGGTTTGTCCTGGTAAGCGTGCCAGTTCTTGCAGGCTGGTTACTTCCATGCTGCAACAAAATGAACTGCGGTCAATACATATTCAGTGCTTAATTGAAACCAGTTACTATTAACTAATTATTTTTACTCTGTATTAATAAAATGGACCCCAATATCACTTGGTTTTATGAACATGATAAATAGGAACAAAGCAGTTCAGCTCCCTGAAGTTTATGTGAAGAGGAGCTGAGGTCACAAACCAGGAAAGTACAAGCTTTAAAACCTGATCAATGCTAAATTGACTGATCTCAGCCAGGCTGGCAGAAAGCACAATTGGCCTCCAAAGCACCCCCAGCTGGAATTGCGTTGGGAGGGGTTGCGGGGAAAAGAGATCAGATGAGGATAGGTTTGGGTTCAGTTGCAATGTGCTACCAGCCATTAGACACACTGTCACTGACCAGGCTGAGGGGTAAATATTAGCCAGTTGGGCAGGTACTGGAGTATGATCAGCTCCAAAGAACAATACCCCAAAGAATTTTTTAAAAATTAGGATTTCCCAGATGTGAATTTAATTGCGACTATGTTTAAAAAGTACAAATTTGGTACACAAATTTTGTAATTACTTCAATTAGGAAGTTATGCAGTACACCTAAACACATTTGCTATTCAGGAAAAGTTTTTTTTAAAAACTTGTCACTTAAGTGATAGAAGCATATACCCTTAGGATAATGTTCCACATTAAAATTATGGAGAATCTTACCAAGATACCCCAAAGATATCTGGGTAATCCTGAATGCAATGAGGGGATCACCACTCAACTGCTTAATCTCATGAAAAATCATTTAGTCTATGACATACTTCAGAGACACCCCCTATGATCAATACATCATTAGAATAATACATTGGGATAGCTAACTAAAAAACTGTTTTGAGCATTTACAATGCTATTGCACCCAAAAAATAAAGGAAATGTGAACAGACCAGGATGTTGCAGTTTTAACGTCTATTTCTATCACTGGTGCACTACAATTCAAATAGGAAATTGTTCATCTTACCTTGGCTTTAAGCCACTTAATGTTGCCAAAAGGGGAGAAAAATAAAGCAGAAATTAACCACATATCAATAAGTTTGGTGGAAAAGAGTTAAACAAATTCAGCAGCAAAAATGCTGATATTCAGATATTTAATGCTTCCTGTTATTAAGATAGTGGCACAATGTCTATTCACATTAACAAGTCAGCCAGCTGAGGTACTGGAAATAATTAGGTTCCTCTTCAATTAACACCAAGATAAACATTCCCACTCTGTTACGCACAAGCCAAGAGTACAGGAACATATGACTGTCAAATAGCTTATGGATTTGTAACAATTCAATCTTGAGATCAACTTAACATTGGCATAGTTTTACAAAAGTAAAACAAATTGGGGGGGGGGGGGGGGGGGGGTGGCGGGTGAGAGACAAAAACTTATTCAACACAACTAGAGTTTGTATTAAGCTGGATCACATGCACAACTTTCTGCAGATGACTGGTAAACACCTTTTGCACAATTAACAGTCACTGAGAAAGTTGAATCAGCCCAGGCTGTAAGTGTGAACATGAGTGATCAGGATTTAGCTGGGGTTTTTGAGAGCTTAAATCAAGTCTCACTGTGTGAATCCACATGGATTGTCCAGTTGTCAAATTGTCCAGTTTATACAGCTGGCATTCAACCAAGTAGTCCTTTGCATACATAATTTCCCAATTCTATTTTCTCCAGCAAGCAAAATGAAGACATTTTTACATTATTGCAATGCCACAGACAATCAAAGCACATGCCTTGGCATGCAGGATAAACTTACAGACCTCAGTTCAACAGATTGCACAGTCCAGATCAACCTATTCCTGGATCTCCGAATCTGCTGCCTTTGCTCCAACCTTGGCCTCCTGAACATACTCAGCCAGTTCAGCACGTCTGTTATGACTCTTGCTCAGATAAATGTATCTTTTTTTTAATTCGTTCACGGGATGTGGGCGTCGCTGGCGAGGCCAGCATTTATTGCCCATCCCTAATTGCCCTCGGGAAGGTGGCTCCCCTCTCCTACAGACTCATTGGAGGAGGTCTATTTGAATGCAAGTTGGTCTTCTACACATACCCAGGAGGTTTATAAATCGACCTTGTGTCGCCCTACAGAATACAGAGACACAGGACAGTATATAATTAAGCAGTCCACGCCTGCATGCAACAAGACCTGGACAGCATCCAGGCTTGGGCTCATAAGTGGCAAGTAACATTCACGCCAGACAAGTGCCAGGCAATGAACATCTCCAACAAGAGAATCTAACCACCTCCTTGACATTCAACGGCATTACCATCGCCGAATCCCCCACCAACATCCTGGAGGTCACCATTGACCAGAAACTTAACTGGACTAGCCATATAAATACTGTGGCTACAACAGCAGGTCAGAGGCTGGGTATTCTGTGGCGAGTGACTCACCTGACTCCCCAAAGCCTTTCCACCATCTACAAGGCACAAGTCAGGAGTGTGATGGAATACTCCCCACTTGCCTGGATGAGTGCAGCTGCAACAACACTCAAGAAGCTTAACACCATCCAGGACAAAGAAGCCCGCTTGATTGGCACCCATTCACCACCCGTAACATTTACTCCCTCCACCACCGGCGCATGTTGTTTGCATGCCCGAGTGTAGAAGTCCCAAAGCCGTCTACTATGCCGAGCTGCAGTCCGAATATCGCAACAGAGGTGGCCAGATTAATTGCTATAAAGACACACTGACTGCCATCTTGCAATATTAATCCTGACAGCGGCTGTCGTGTGTACCAGCCACAGGATGCACTGCAGCAACTCGCCAAGGCTTCTTTGACAGCACCTCCCAAACCCACAACCTCTACCACCGAGAAGGACAAGGGCAGCAGGCACATGGGACCACCAACACCTGCACATTCCCTTCCAAGTCACACACCATCCCAACTTGGAAAGAGATCACCGTTCCTTCATAGTCGCTGGGTCAAAATCCTGGAACTCCCTACCTAACAGCACTGTGGGAGAACCTTCACCACACGAACTGCAGCAGTTCAAGGCAGCTCACCACCACCTTCTCAAGGGCAATTAGGGATGGGCACTAAATGCTGGCTTTGCCAGTGATGCCCACATCCCACGAACGAATCAAAAAAATGTCCAGACCAGCACAACTGGACCTTTTTGATCGTGGCCTCAATTCCAGTTATACTGCAGCGCTTGAGGACATCAGTGCTTGACACTGTCCTGTCACTTGATGCTAGCAATACATCGTAGACAGCGCAAGAGGAAATGGTCAAGTCTCTTGATGCAACAGCGGAAGCAGATCCACAACCCTGTCCATATAGTAAGATGGTGATGACAACAGCTTGGTATAAAGCAACTTTTGTTGGAAGGTCCCCAATTTTGATTGCTATCCAGTGATCCCTTCTGGATGCACATGAGTGGATGTCATCTAAGGACAAGACCAGGCTCAGGATCAAACACCCTGACATTGGGACATTTTACTATGTTAAAGGTGCTATATAAATGCAAGCAGTTGTTGTTAAGATTCATAGATGTAGAATGACTTGAACAAATTACTGCAGAGCAGCCATGGAACAGTACCCTAGTGATGAATTTATAAGAAGAAAGTAAATAAGATTCCCCACCCCTCAGTACTGTACAGACCTGTTTCAAAAGCCATCAGCAAAAATACCGTGATTTGGCATGCTATCTTAAAATGTTCATGTTCAAAGAAAATCCTTTTCTTTCTCCGGACTTAACAGCTCCCATAAGATCAGGTTAGATCGTTGGTTAAAAAATGCATTAAAGGATATGAGGAGCAAGTAGGAGAGCGAATTAGACTTGTCGGCTCACGTGGGGAACACCAGCACAGACTTTGTGCCAAAAGCTCCGTTTCTGTGCTACAACCCTCCAGGATTCTAGGTTTAGTGTCAAACATGACTGATTCAATTTCCAAAACAACTGCCAGGAAATGATTGACAGCCACTTATTTAAGAAAGCAAAGTCTGTCAATTAAAGCATCTTTCAAAATGAAAAGCTGCACTTGACCTGTAATAGGATATAGATTGGCTTTAATTGAAAATGGTTCAATCAGGGAAGGTACCATATGGACTTCACAGAATTACAGCACAGATCAACTCAAAGCACCCTTCAGCTTCAAAAGAGTAAAAAGCTAAATTAGAATGGCTAAGCCCTCCTACACATTCCACGTTCCAAGTATCTTCAAATTTAATGAAAGCAAAACACTGGATACTGGAAATCTGAAATAAAAACAGAAAACGCAGTGAACACTCAGGTGAGGCAGCATTGTGGAGAACAGATGAGTTAACATTTCAGGTGTTGACCCAGCCAGTTCGAACAAAGGCTCTACTCTTGAAATATTAAGATCTGTTCTCTCCACCGATGCTGACTGTCCTGCTGAGTGGTTCCTGCATGGTTTTGTTTTTGTTTTGATTTCCAGCATCTGTAGCTTTTTTTTTGCTATGAAACCAATTGTTCTGCAGCTTCCTCAATAATCTAATGCCCTTTCATTACAGAACCACCTCATAATTGTGCTGGCTCCCCCCTGTGTATACTTTTCCATTTTATACAACAGGCGCATCAAACAATGACAAAACTGCATGTGGACAAGGTTTCTATATGCACAATTGCTCACCAGTCAAATCCAAAAGTGTATCATTAGCCTATGCAAATTGGCTGAGAGCTCAGGCCTCCTGGCGCAGGAGCCAAGAAGGCAAACTTGACTCAATTGCCACTGGCAGCACCCAGGCAAACTACCTTCAAGGGTTTGGTTGCCTGTCGGCACCAGTACCAAGTTAGGTGTAAAATTAAAATGGGACACTTATTCTGTGTCTCATTTTTTGTCAATCTACGATAACCAGAGATAAAGGAGTAGGCCTAGTTTAATTCATGCAGTTGGAGGGAGACCAGGCCTTTCACCAGCTGCACATAAGCCATTTTTATCATGCTCCAGTGCTGTGCTCATGCAGCCAATGCCTTGTGACTTAAAAACGGGATCATCCCCGCCACCAGCTCCAGCAAATCTGGCAAGCTACCTGGGTGCTGCCGCCAATGGCTGCACGAAACCAGATTGTCTGGAGCCAGCAGCACGGGAGCAATATACAAGCAACTAAATAATGTAAAATCAACTTGCCTATTGAACAAAGTCCTACTCTGCAAAAGGTTTGAAATCAACAAGGACAAGTATGAATTCTTGATAAAAGCAATCCTGTGCACATCATTAAAAATATATATTTGACAATTCCATTTTACTTGCATGCAACAGTGTAGAAAACCAAAGGCAGAATTTTTAAATCTAGAGAATGAAGTGGGAGACACAGCATAATTCTACCTTTTTAAAAAACTTTTGCAGTTGTGGAGTAGCTCATAGCAGAGGACTAAACTTTCACCCTGGTCTTTCATCAAGCTCATATCTCAGCTATGACTCAAATTTTGCTGGTTATTAGCCAAACCATTAAAATGAAGCATGTTATGGTAAAAAAAAAGGCATTTTCTGCCTACAAAAGTGGGGGGAAAAAAAACCTATAAAGTAACAGCAGTTGCATCCAAGAACCGAATCCAAAACACTCCACTGGCTAAGGAATGGAAGCATGGTAGAGCTGGGGACCTAAATATTCTGGGAGATAGTTAGGCCTTATGGCACTAATTACCAATTATTGGCATCCAGCATTTATGCTGTTAAATCTGGTTCCTTTATCCCAGCAGCAGATTCGTAGTCCGATTAGAAACCGGCTCTTAAAAAAAACGGAGTCAATATGAAAGGATTTGACTTTGAATTACCCTTTACACCATGTTTACCTTTTCATGAAACAGTTAGAGTAATCACAAAAAGTACAGTTCTCAACATTCTGGAGTTTTTCTTGCTCTTTACCAAATCTAGCAGAGCCTTAACGAGGCACATTACGGCCATCAGGTTTGACATGCTACAAGCAACTCCACGTGGTCACCCAAATATATTCAAGTTGTGCAGTATGTTTTTTTTAATTCTAGACTCACGAATTCTACCCATTTCACTGCCTAACTCCCCACGATATGCTACAAAGGCTGCCACTTCCATGATTACACCTTACCTCCTACAATCTGATTCATAGAAAGCAAATTTCATATTAAAAGGCAGAGCTTACCAATACTACTTAGTGAGTTAGACTATTCCAGTTATAGTGATCATACAAAAGAATGGTTTCACCATCTCGTATGGATGAAGTCCACCAACTTGACCCCGAACTAGCAGCCATAACAAGATTATTATTATTACAGCTCCTTGTGCCATAAACAATGTAGATTTTGCAGCAGTTTTATTCTTACTGAGCAATATGGAAAGCTCTGTCTCCATTAAGCAGAAACTGGATTCTCAAATTGTAAAAGTAGAGGCAACAGACAGGCACGCTAAACAAAAGGAACAAATAACAGGGAAACAAGACACTTCAGGTGGCAACCCCTACCAGGCTAGAAACACCCACTTACCCAAAACAATGAAAAATTTGCCCTGGTTTTTTGCTTCATCATTTTAATCAATAGTTTAAACCACAGTTTGCTAAAAATGATAGCACTTCTCAAAATCAAATGATCTTAAATGCAAAGTTAATATTTTTAAGGCTGGTGCAAAAATGTCAATGTGGTGGCTTTTAAGAAGAGTTTTGGAAACTTGGTTTGGGGTGGGGGGGGGGCGGAGGGGAGGGGAAAGAGGAGAATACTAAGACCAGGGGCACTAAGTGTCCCAACATGTGGCTAGGGCTGAACTCCACCTTCAGAAGTTGTAAATTAAGAACAGTGGAGTCTCAATTATCTATGTTTCCACTATACTACTTCACTTATCCACAAGAATTTTGACAGCACACATGCAGGCTGCACTGTGGAAAACATTGAAGGGGTAGTGGACAGATATCAACTCTTCTTCCAAATCATTTCTTTTCAAACATTCAGTTATTCTCACACTGTCAAAATAGAATGCAAAGAGAATGGGGGAACAAAACGGAAAGCAACCGTGAAGAGATCACAGAAGGAAAAGGACTCAAAGTACCAGAATCAGATTTAGCTCATTATGCATGGTTTGTTTTCAAATTGTGTCAGCTGCAGAACTCCAGCTTTGAAAAGAAACAATGTATGGAAACCTGCTCAGAAGAGCTCAGTGTGCCGCTTTCCTCCTGGTGCTCTGCCTCCCTACCCCAGTTATTTTCCAATTCTGCTGCCCACCTGTCCCTTTTACACAGTTCTCCCTCCTTATGTTCAATTTCTTCTCTAGCTAAAAAAGGTTTGAACGGAGAAACCTCGTGTAAATCATATTCCGTTTCTTTTAAAATCTGAAGAGCTGATCAGTGCGCTCCTCGTTCCAGTGGAACCTCCATTATTTGCCAATTTCTTTTAGCCACCAGGAAATCCCCTCCGTTACACAAGTTCACAGAAATATCACATTCAACGCAAAAATCAGAATCTCGCCACAATAAACAGCCTATGCAAGGATTTTCCATATGCATCATTTTTGATCAAAAGGATAGTAGTACAACTTTGTGAACAGACTCCTAGTCTGAGATCTTTCCATTAGTTTGTACGTCACTACGTAATCAGTTTTAATAGCAATTAGCAGTCAGATTTCATCTCGGCATTTCCTTTCTCAATTACATACTGCAATACAACATTGCTTCAATTTCACTACTCCACTCACTCCCTTTTGATGCACCATTTTTTTTCTACTATAAATTTCACATTTATAATAATGAGTTATGCCTATGCTCTCAAGTTTAGAAGAATGAGAGATGATCGCATTGAAACATACAAGATTCTGAGGGGGCTTGACAGGGTAGATGCTGAGGGGTTGTTTCCTCTGGCTGGAGAGTCCAGAACTAGGGGGCAGAGTCTCAGGATAAGGGGTCAGCCATTTAAGACTGAGATGAGGAGGAATTTCTTCACTCAGAAGGTTGTGAATCTTTGAAATTCTCTAACCCAGGAGGGCTGTGGATGCTGAGTCATTGAATATGTTCAAGGCCGAGATAGATTTTTGGACTCAAGCAATATGGGGATCAGGCTAGCAAGTGGAGTTGAGGTCGAAGATCAGCCATGATCGTATTGAATGGCGGAGCAGGCTCATGGGGTCGTATGGCCTACTCCTATTTCTTATATCCTTATTCTTATATCCTGAATGTAGAAAAAAATCTCCCCTTCTCTTCTCCAGATGACAATCATGCAGGGGAACATAAACAGGAGCAGAAGGAGGCCATCCGGCCCCTCGAGCCTGCTCCGCCATTCAAGATCATGGTTGATCTTCCACCTCAACGCCATTTTCCTGCACCATCCCCATATCCCTTGATGCCTTGAATATCTAGAAATCTGTTGATCTCTGTTTTGAATGAACTCAATTACTGAACCTCCACAGCCCTCTGGGGTAGAGAATTCCAAAGATTCATCACCCTCTGAGTGAAGAAATTCCTCATCACAGTCCTAAATGGCCTACCCCTCATTCTGAGACTGTGACCCTGTGTTCTAGACTCCCCAGCCAGGGGAAACATCCTCTTTCCATCTACCCTATCAAGCCCTGTAAGAATTTTGTATATTTCAATGAGATCACCTCTCATTCTTCTAAACTCTAGAGAATAGAGGCCTGGTCTACTCAATCTCTCCACATACGACAATCCAGCCATCCCAGGAATCAGCCTGGTGAACCTTCGTTGCACTCCCTCTATGGCAAGTATATCCTCTCTTAGGTAAGGAGACCTAAATTGTACACAATACTCCAGGTGCGGTCTCACCAAGGGCCTATATAAAGTAAGACATCTTTACTCGTACTCAAATCCTCTTGTAATAAAGGCCAACATACCATTTGCCTTCCTAATTCCTTGCTGCACTTCATTTTTTATTCATTCATGGGATGTGGGCGTCGCTGGCAAGACCAGCATTTATTGCCCATCCCTAATTGCCCTCGAGAAGGTGGTGGTGAGCCGCCTTCTTGAACCGCTGCAGTCTGTGTGGTGAAGGTTCTCCCACAGTGCTGTTTGGAAGGGAATTCCAGGATTTTGACCCAGCGACAAAGGAACGGCGATATATTTCCAAGTCGGGATGGTGTGTGACTTGGAGGGGAACGTGCAGGTGGTGTTGTTCCCATGTACCTGCTGCTCTTGTCCTTCCAGGTGATAGAGGTCACGGGTTTGAGAGGTGCTATCGAAGAAGCCTTGGCGAGTTGCTGCAGTGCATCCTGTGGATGGTGCACACTGCAGCCACAGTGCGCCGGTGGTGAAGGGAGTGAATGTTTAGGGTGGTGGATGGGGTGCCAATCGAGCTTCGAGTGTTGTTGGAGCTGCACTCACCCAGGCAAGTGGAGAGTATTCCATCACACTCCTGACTTGTGCCTTGTAGATGGTGGACAGGCTTTGGGGAGTCACTCGCCGCAGAATACCCAGCCTCTGACCTGCTCTTGTAGCCACAGTATTTATATGGCTGGTCCAGTTAAGTTTCTGGACAATGGTGACCCCCAGGATGTTGATGGTGGGGGGATTCGGCGATGGTAATGCCATTGAATGTCAAGGGGAGGTGGTTAGACTCTCTCTTGTTGGAGATGGTCATTGCCTGGCACTTATCTGGCGCAAATGTTACTTGACACTTATCAGCCCAAGCCTGGATGTTGTCCAGGTCTTGAAGCAGTCCGAGCCCGCATGCAGCATTATTTGAGGGGTTGCGAATGGAACTGAACACTGTGCAATCATCAGTGAACATCCCCATTTCTGACCTTATGATGGAGGGAAGGTCATTGATGAAGCAGCTGAAGATGGATGGGTCTAGGACACTGCCCTGAGGAACTCCTGCAGCAATGCCCTGGGGCTGAGATGATTGGCCTCCAACAACCACTTCCATCTTCCTTTGTGCTAGGTATGACTCCAGCCACTGGAGAGTTTTCCCCCTGATTCCCATTGACTTCAATTTTACTAGGGCTCCTTGGTGCCACACTCGGTCAAATGCTGCCTTGATGTCAAGGGCAGTCACTCTCACCTCACCTCTGGAATTCAGCTCTTTTGTCCATGTTTGGACCAAGGCTGTAATGAGGTCTGGAGCCAAGTGGTCCTGGTGGAACCCAAACTGAGCATCGGTGAGCAGGTTATTGGTGAGTAAGTGCCGCTTGATAGCACTGTCGATGACACCTTCCATCACTTTGCTGATGACTGACAGTAGACTGATGGGGTGGCAATTGGCCGGATTGGATTTGTCCTGCTTTTTGTGGACAGGACACACCTGGGCAATTTTCCACATTGTCGGGTAGATGCCAGTGTTGTAGCTGTACTGGAACAGTTGGGCTAGAAGCGCAGCTAGTTCTGGAGCACAAGACTTCAGCACTACAGCCGGGATGTTGTCGGGGCCCATTGCCTTTGCTGAATCCAGTGCACTCAGCCATTTCTTGATATCACGTGGAGTGAATCGAATTGGCTGAAGACTGGCTTCTGTGATGGTGGGGATATCAGGAGGAGGCAGAGATGGATCATCCACTTGGCACTTCTGGCTGAAGATGGTTGCAAACACTTCAGCCTTATCTTTTGCACTCACGTGCTGGACTCAGCCATCATTGAGGATGGGGATGTTTACAGAGCCTCCTCCTCCCAAGTTGTTTAATTGCCCACCACCATTCACGACTGGATGTGGCAGGACTGCAGAGCTTTGATCTGATCCATTGGTTGTGGAATCGCTTAGCTCTGTCTATCGCATGTTGCTCCTGCTGTTTAGCATGCATGTAGTCCCGAGTTGTAGCTTCACCAGGTTGGCACCTCATTTTTAGGTATGCCTGGTGCTGCTCCTAGCATGCTCTTCTACACTCCTCATTGAACCAAGGTTGATCCCCTGGCTTGTTGGTAATGGTAGAGTGAGGAATATGCTGGGCCATGAGGTTACAGATTGTGCTGGAATACAATTCTGTTGCTGCTGATGGCCCACAGCGCCTCATGGATGCCCAGTTTTGAGCTGCTAGATCTGTTCTGAATCTATGCCATTTAGCACAGTGGTAGTGCCACACAACACGTTGGATGGTGTCCCCAGTGCGAAGACTAGACTTAGTCTTCAAGAGGACTGTGCGGATGGTCACTCCTACCAATACTATTATGGACAGATGCATTTGCGACAGGTAGATTGGTGAGGACGAGGTCAAGTAAATTTTTCCCTCGTGTTGGTTCGCTCACCACCTGCCGCAGGCCCAGTCCGGCAGCTATGTCCTTCAGGACTCGGCCAGCTCGGTCTGTAGTGGTGCTACTGAGCCACTTTCGGTGATGGACATTGAAGTCCCCTACCCAGAGTACATTCTGTGCCCTTGCTACCCTCAGTGCTTCCTCCAAGTGGTGCTCAACATGGAGGAGGACTGATTCATCAGCTGAGGGAGGGCGGTAGGCGGTAATCAGCAGGAGGTTTCCTTGCCCATGTTTGACCTGATGCCATGAGATTTCATGGGGTCCGGAGTCAACGTTGAGGACTCCCAGGGCCACTCCCTCCTGACTGTATATCACTGTACCCGCCACCTCTAGTTGGTTTGTCCTGCCCGTGGGTCAGAACATACTCAGGGATGGTGATGGAAGAGTCTGGGACGTTGGCTGAAAGGTATGATTCTGTGAGTATGGCTATGTCAGGCTGTTGCTTGACTAGTCTGTGGGACAGCTCTCCCAATTTTGGCACATGTCCCCAGATGCTAGTGAGGAGAACTTTGCCGGGTCGACTGGGCTTGGTTTGCCTTTGTCGTGTCTGGTGCCTAGTGGTCTGATGCCGGGTGGTCCGTCCGGTTTTATTCTTAGTGACTTGTTTTAGCGAGATTTTGCAACTGAGTGGCTTGCTAGGCCATTTCAGAGGGCAATTAAGAATCAACCACATTGCTGTGGGTCTGGAGTCACATGTGGGCCAGACCAGGTAAGGACGGCAGGTTTCCTTCCCTAAAGGACATTAGTGAACCAGATGGGTTTTTACGACAATCCGCTAGTTTCACGGCCTTCATTACTGCATGTTAGCTTTCAGTGACTCGTACAAGGACACCCAGATCCCTTTGAATATCAACATTTAAAAAACACACCCTGCATTTCTGCTTTTCCTACCAAAGTGGATAACATCACATTTTTCCACATTATATTCCATCTGCCACATTCTTGCCCACTCACTTAGCCTGTCTAAATCACCTTGAAGCCTCTTTGCATCCTCCTCACATTCCCACCTAGTTTTGTGTCATCAGCAAACTTAGAAATATTACATTTGGTCCCCTCATCCAAATCATTGATATAGATTGTGAATAGCTGGGGCCCAAGCACCGATCCCTGCGGTACCCCACTAGTCACCGTCTGCCAACCTGAAAAAGACCCGTTTATTCCTACTCTGTTTTCTGTCTCTTAACCAATTCTCAATCCATACAGTATATTACCCCAATTCCATGGGCTCTAACTTTGTTCACCAACCTCCTGTGTAGGGCCTTATCGAAAGCCTTCTGAATGACTCAATGAATTCCAGACCCTCTTCCGTCCTTGCACAAGGGACTGTTCTTCATATGCAAGGCTCTGCAGCAAGCATCAGTGGGCTGCTCGATCATGGAGGTTATCACAGGCCAGTCCGATCCAATCACATGTCCACTTTCAGGCATTTCCAGCAGAAATCACTTAACAACTTAACGCAACAGAGGATGGGTCCTGGGTGAGCAACCTAAAAGTACAATGAAATTTGCCTCCAGTCTCCTGCAAGCTAACTGACTGCAGAGGAGGGTGTTCTGAAGGCAAATCTGGATATCGTAAAAAAAAATGGATCTCAAATACCTAGAACGAAAACGATTTACACTAGAGTGCCGTCAACTGTGCGACCCAAGTTGGTACTGCCAAAGTCATACAAAATACATATAACTCAGCTCAGCCTTTGTTCTATATAAAGCAGTGCACCACACACATTACATCTATGTAATGAGCTATCAGAGGCAGTCTTACTTCTAATGGTCTAAATTTAATTCCAATAATGTGTGGAATAAACAAAAAAATTACTACAGGAAGAAAAGTTCTTGGATGATGTCAAACAACCCATCAGGAAATGAGTTAACAGCAAGAACCACACAAGTCCAATTGAACTTTGAATTGTTCAAGCTTCAGTTGAATCCTATCAAACTAGGTATTTATGCAAGTTTCTCTTCAAATGTGCAATAGAAAATACATAGTAAATATTTTCAGTATTCTTAGTCTTTTATGATGTAGTTGAAACAAAATTAGTGACAGGCAGATCTATTTTAATAATGTTATCCAAGAGGGTGCCCCAGTGTCCCTTGTAAGTTGCACAATAATTCAGGGCGAACTAGTAGCAGCAAAGCAAGCAAAGAAACACAGACTAGCGAATCCATTTAGATGGAACATATCCTGCAAGGAAAATGGATTAAAATGAAGTGGGATCACATATCTAAGAACCAAAGCTTATTTTGTTTTGACCAAGGGGAGGCGGCGAGCATGTATATTTTGTGGCCAAAAATAAAAATATTCCATTTCATTGCAACGAGCTCGAATCACAATTCAAGTTAACAAAGCCCAAGAATGAACTTATTTTAAGTTAGGATTGTTCTAACACTTGCCCATCACTAATGGGATAGGTCAGCTTCAGAAAAATAAATTCTGCCCCAATACATTGCACAACTGTTCTGCTTGAATACTCAACAGTTTTGTTTTGAGTTGTGAAAATAAATATATTGCAAGATATCTATTTTCTGTACAGCTATGAAGACCCTGCATTCATCAAATAATATACAGTTTTCAGTCTTTGGAAGTGATAAATCAGAAGGCAGTGTGACATTAACGCAGCTTTTGCATGATTTCTGTGATCACGGGTCAAATTGTGCTCCCCCCCCACTCCCCTGGGTGGAATTACGTCTTTTGTATGAAAAATTCTCACTAGAAAAAACCTATGTAACAACCTCCTGCTGCCATGGTCACCTTCGCTGTTATTCATGTGCCCTTGATTTGTCAGTCAATATTGACTAAATTTAAGCAGGTGAGCCATTATCAGATTATGTTACTTTTAAAAAGTGAGTAGCTTGAGCAGGCTGTGGGGTCATGGTGGAGAAGTGACTTTGGATGATCATGGGGTAACTTCTGAAATTCGATCACCCGAGTCATAAGGCTATGGGTTCAAGCTCCACTTCAGGACTTGAACACGTGCTCTGAACTAACTTCTATATTGTCAGAAGTGGCATCGTTTGGGTGAAACATTAAAACAAGTGCCTGTTTGCTTGCTCAGATGGCTATACAATATCCAATGGCATTTTTCTGAAGAGGAATAGGGAGTTCTCCTGCTGCCCGAGCCAACATTCATCCTTAAACCAACACCACCAAAACTGATTATCTGGTCATTCATCTCTTGCTGTTTGTAAAACCATGCTGGGGACAAATTGGCTGCCATTTGCCTACAAAACACTGACTACACTTCAAAAGTAATTAATTGCCTGTGAAGCACCAAGGCTTCCTGAGGACATGAAAGGCGCTATCCAAGTACAAGTTATAGGCACGCTGCTAAGGGATCATTAGATATGCGTTGAGATCTCCTTGAAAGAGAAGGGGTTATTGGGAAACCTTGCCAGGGCTTCTGGAAAAGTCCTGTTGCAGTAACTTGACTTAATTTTGTGAGGAAGCTATGGTAGTGAAACCCAACCGATAATGCATGTCTAGATTTTCAAAAAAAAAACCTTTGATAAAATACTACACAAAAGGCTAAGTACCGTCGAGTCTTGTGGGATTGGTGGACAGATATTGGACTGTATAAGGAACAAGTTGTATTCACGTAGACAGAAGGTAGTTATTAATGGTAGAAGCTCTGCATGGGGGCCAGTCACTAGTAGAGACCTCCAGGGTTTGGTATTGGGGCCATTGCTCTTCATCTTCATCAATAATCTGGATGAAGGCATTGAGGGCAAAAGCTGTATTTTTGTGGACAGCACCAAGGTATGTGTGGACATTAGGGCTGGTAATTCTCTCTGCACCTCTGGTTTCTGATTGTTTTGCCATGTTAGTTAAAACAATATCAATGCTGCATTGTGGATTGTGGTAACAAACCAAAACATGCACAAATCAGAGCTTTGCCCATCAATCTTTCCAGCACTTCACTTTGATCGGCACTGGAAAACCCAATATATGAACGCCTTGCTTAGTACCACCCAATTAACTCAAATCTCCCTAATCTTGAACTATTTGTTCAGCTGTCGGCTCATCTTTGATAAGAAAATATATTGCACACAACACCATTTTTGTACTATGCATCTAAAGAATGTAAAAGGGTTACAATGCATTATGAAATATTGATCCCACAACTTTACAGCAATCCTTTGCTATGACCTGTATCTTGTCCCCACTACAAAAACACACAAAATACCATTATACTGGACGACATTACAACTGAAAAACATGTGCTACAATATGACTGTCTTTTCTGGTGACTCACTACTTGGACTCCATGGCGATGATCATGTATTGCAGCTGAATCAAGGCCGGGGGGGGGAACAATTCAACCAATAGCACCAATAAGACACCTTCAATTCAATTTTGAATCAATACCTCAATATCTTCCAAGAAAATATTGCATTTATTAAGTCAATGCATTGCATGGAGTTTTGCATTATTACAACAGCAAATATTCTGCAAGACTTAGGTATAAGGGGCAATATTGCTGGTCATATAGATTTATTTACAAATTTCTAACTATTGATCTTGTTTTTAATAGTCACAAAGAATTTTAGAAGCTTCAAAATTAATTTAGTGACTCTCTTACATACACTAATGTGTGAGGGCAAATGTATTAAAAATGTACCCACATATGAAGCCAAGTTACAACTTACCAAGACTAATTGGCTAAAATAATCACTGGGGGAAAATGTCAAACCAACTTCACTTTTTTTTGCCCATTAGCCAGAAATGGAAGCAGTTCTGGGGAGAGGTACAGCTTTAACCGATTTTCATGAATTTCCCCAAGTAAAACCAATAAATGTCTACAGGCTTTTGCAACAGCATCAGTTCTGGGCATTAGGCTCGAGTATCACTGCAACAGTAGAATACAGGTTCAATCCCAACACAGTTTATAGGGAGATGCTGAGTGGCAACCAAGAGGATCTGTGGATAACTATATACCAGCTCAGCAAAGCCTTAAGTATCTCAAAGTGATACAAATAAATTACTCAAGAGCAAGAGTGCTACCAATTGAGCCAAATTTAAGTCTGGCAAATACTAAACGCAAAACAAACTACATTTTAAATTGTCACTCCATGTCTACCTGGAAGGTTATCACCACCATTAGTGAATCATCACCAGTAATGACAACCAAGCAAACTTGAACCAGCCATCAATACTACGAAACCTAAATTCTGAAAACCTAGCACAGCAAAACATTTCCATCATTCTGTTGTGTTGCATTTCAAGTTCTCCTGCTTTATATCTGAACACCTGATAAGCATTTTTTTTTACAAAGGACAAAGCATCTATTTTTGAAAGAAATAGATGCTGCCAATATAAGCTCCAGTGGGCTTGTCTTGCATTTTATTTAAATCTTCATTCATTCTCAATCCAAAAATGAAGACATCAGAACATTAAGATGCTACAGACACTTGTATTTTAACATTTTTGTTGTACTTTGGGATAACTTAATATCCGCTACGGATGTTGCACATCAGATTTTTTTCTAGCTAAAAATGTTCCTCTTCCCTTGCTGTTTGACCATTCCAAATTATGGGCTTTACCATAACTATCATTTATCTAAAAGTGCAACAATTTGTTGATTTTTTTCCCCTGCTACAGACTTATTAACTGGTAGCCCAGACAAAGATGATCTATCCCCAACAACTGGAAGTGGACTTGAGTAACAGTCCAGAGACTCCTGAAGCCCATCTGGTCAAGAGAAATAATTCAACCATTACATTACACACTTCCTTCCCTTTCACCATCACAGCCCAAGTATTTAGCCAACATGATCAGATGTGCAGCAATGCAGATTCCTCCACAACTAACACTTCACCACGATTATGGCACAAACTAGGTGAAGGGAAGGGTCTCCATGAACCTGAAGTTACTCATGAGAATTAAACTGCATTTCAATTGACTGGACTATCAACCATTGGTGAAATTTAAAAACTGACCTCAAATTCCATAGCTGAGTACTTGTTTTCACATCACCAGTGCAAATGGTATGTTGGCCTTTATTGCAAGGGGATTGGAGTGCAAGAGTAAGGAAGTCTTGCTGCAATTCTAGAGGGCTTTGGTAAGACCACACCCAGAATACTCTGTACAGTTTTCGTCTCCTTACCCAAGGAAGGATATACTTTCCTTAGAGACAGCGCAACAAAGGTTCACTAGATTGATTCCTGGGATGAGGAGGTCATCCTATGAGGAAAGATTGAGTAGAATGGGCCTATCCACACTGGAGTTTAGAAGAATGAGAGGTGATCTCATTGAAACATACAAGATTCTGAGCGGGCTTGACAGGGTGGATGCCAAGAGGCTGTTTCCCCGGGCTGGAGTCTAGAATTAGGGGATAAGGGGTCGGCCATTTAAGACTGAGATGAGGAGAAATTTCTTCACTCAGAGGATTGTGAATCTTTGGAATTCTCTACCCCAGAGTGCTGTGGATGCTCAGTCATTGAGTATATTCAAGACTGAGATCGATAGATTTTTGGACTCCAAGGGAATCAAGGGATATGGGGATCAGCCATGATCTTCTTGAATGGCGGAGCAGGTCAGAACGTCCGCATTGTACTCCTGCTCCCGTTTATGAGCCTACCTATTTTTCTCTCCTCAACCTCCAAAATAATCATGCAATTCTTATGTTGCATTTTATAAATACTAGACTAGAAATGTCAATGCATAACCAATAAGCCTGATCATTCACACAAAGTTAGCAGTTAATGTCCATGACCAACAGTCCACACAATGGTTTCCTTATATCCAAACGAAACAAAGATGAGCTATTTTTGGTGATACAAGGCCAGAAATAGTATTTAATAGGGGAAGGAAATTATAGGACATAATTTTTGTTCAAAGAACTCGTTCTATTTTTTAAAAAACTATATGCTGATAAAAATAGATTATGACCTATTGCGGGGGAGAAAATCAGTGTCAGAATGCCTTGCCACTTAGCCACTCGGGTGGCACTGACTGAGATGTACCTCATGCATCAACTTACATCGAAACTACAGCAATGAAACAGGCCATTCAGCCCAACAGGTCTATGCCTGCATTTATGCTCCACACAAGCCTCCTCCCTCCCTACCTCATCTAACCCTGGCAACCTGGACTGACTCCATTCGTTACTAGGGACCACAACTTCAGGTTGCAATGCATCATGCTTCTCTAGCATCAAACTGTTCCAGACCAGCTGTCTCGGTGGCCCAAAGTTGTAACTAACACTTGTTATAAATGGATCATCCGAGGAGGTCTACCCATCAGCGATATTAATGCAACAGCCTAATCAAAATAAATATTTGACTTTTTTTTTTAAAAATCTGACTGGTATTAGGTTTCTCAAGATAAAATGAGTGTTTTTACCCTCACCTTGCATGCTCCATCCCTTTAGTACCTATAGGAATTGAAGAATGAAAGTATTTTCTTTTACTATTCAAACAATTTTCAACATAGTTTTACAAATAAAGGCCTGAAGTCCTATATATGCTGAATGGGAGCTCAGAGCTCAAAAGTGGGCAGGCGAGTTTAAAAGCTAAGCCAGTCTGTTATAATCTCAGCACCTTTCACTATGAAGACACTACTGTAATCATTGGGAGACTTTTCAAGTGACTTTAGCAAATGTGATCAAAAATTGGCTGCAATCATCTATAGCTTTCAAGAGCTGTTTACTGTGTCAGGGGTGGTCAATGCAATAACTAGCCTGATTCATTCATATTTTCAATGAGAGCCAGCTAGCCATTTTGTCAATGCTGCTGCCTCTACTGAAACTAATTAGGTTACATATTCTTGGTGACTGGGCAGTCTTTGAAATGTTAATATATTGCAGTTTGTAGAATGGCAGTAGATGAATGTTACCTCTAATAAACGGTTTAAGGGGGATGCTTGAGGAAAAGATAGTGAAGAGCTCATCAACACCAGTGACACACTTTTGGCATCAAATCACTACCCTAGCTGCTTAACTTCAGATCAGTCTAGTTGACAGCTGGATTTTGTGCGATGGACAGGAATTTTGCACCTACGTAGGTCATCGCATCGAGAAGTCCACAAAAATCCCAGTTTGTCCAAATGTTGTACAGCTTTCCAGACTGAAATGATATTTCAACCTCTTGTGGACTGATTCTACCCTGTTAACTATTTATTTGTACCGTCAATGACTTGCTGTCTTAATGCTTCTGCATATTATCCCACATGTGAATAAACCAAATGGTTTGTTTCAGCACAAATGTTAGGGTCAGTGCGGTATTCATTACCTTTCAGAAGTAAATTGGAGAATGTGGTGGGCTTTCTACATCATTTCCAGTACAATATGTTGTGGTTTTGGGGTAAGGTTGAAGTTCAGAGAGCCAGTCTACTCATGGAGATTGCCTTTCCGCTGTGAGCACAAGTTAAAAATGTATTGCCTGAAGTGTAACAAATAGCCTTCACAACTGAGGTAAGCAGTAGGCAGTTTATGAAGATAGGAACAGGTGCAGGCCACTCAGCCCCTTGAGCCTGCTCCGCCATTTGATAAGATCATGGCTGATCTGTGATCTAACTCCATATACTGCCTTTGGCCCATATCCACTAATACCTTTGGTTGCCAAAAAGCTATCAGATATAAAGTTAGCAATTGAGCTAGCATCAATTGTAGTTTGCAGAAGAGAGTTCCAAACTTCTACCACCCTGAGTGTGTAGAAATGTTTTCTAATCTCACTCCTGAAAGGTCTGGCTCTAATTTTTAGACTGTGCCCCCCCTACTCCTAGAATCCCCGGCCAGCAGAAATAGTTTCTCTCTATCCACCCTATCTGTTCCCCTTAATATCTTATAAACTTCGATCAGATCACCCCTTAATCTTCGAAACTCCAGAGAATACAACCCCAATTTGTGTAATCTCTCCTCGTAACTCAACCCCTTGAAGTCCGGGTACCCTTCTAGTAAACTTACGCTGCACTCCCTCCAAGGCCAATATGTCCTTCCGAAGGTGCGGTGCCCAGAACTGCTTACAGTACTCCAGGTGCGGTCCAACCAGGGTTTTGTATAGCTGCAGCATAACTTCTGCCCCCTTGTACTCTAGATATAAAGGCCAGCATTCCATTAGCCTTATTGAATATTTTCTGCACCTGTTCATGACACTTCAATGATCTATGCACCTGAACCCCTAAGTCCCTTTAGACATCCACTGTTTTTAAACTTTTTACCATTTAGAAAGTACCCTGTTCTATCCTTTTTTGACCCAAAGTGGATAACTTCACATTTGCCCATTCACCTAATCTATCAATATCCCTTTGTAATTTTATGTTTTCATCTACACTGCTTACAATGCCACCAATCTTTGTACCATCAGCAAACTTAGATATGAGACTTTCTATGCCTTCATCCAAGTCGTTAATAAATTGTGAATAATTGAGGCCCCAAGACAGATCCCTGCAGGACTCCACTAGTCACATCCTGCCAATGTGAGTACCTACCCATTATCCCTAATCTGTCGCCTTTCGCTCAGTCAACTTCCTAATCAAGTCTGTACTTTTCCCTCGATTCCATGGGCTTCTATCTTAGCTAACAGTCTCTTATGTGGGACCTTACCAAATGCCTTCTGGAAGTCGATATAAATAACATCCATTGACATTCTCCTGTCCACTACTTTAGTCACCTCTTCAAAAAAAATTCAATCAGGTTTGTCACAAATCCATGCTGGCTCTCCGATTAACTGAAAATTCTCACGGTGTTCAGTCACCCTATCCTTAATTATAGACTCCAGCATTTTCCCCACAACAGGCGTTCGGCTAACTGGTCTATAATTCCCTGGTTTCCCTCTCTCCTTTCTTAAAAAGCGGAGTGACACGTGCAATTTTCCAATCTGGAGGGACAGTTCCTGAATCTAGAGAACTTTGAAAGATTATAGTTAGAGCATCTGCAATGTGCTCACCTACTCCCTCTAAACCCTGGGATGGAAACCATCTGGTCCTGGGGATTTGTCACTCTTTCGTGCTATTATTTTCATTACTGTTGTTTTACTTATGTTAATTTTATCGAGTCCCTGTCCCCGATTCAATATTAGTTTTCTTGGGATTTAGGGCATGCTATCCTCTTTCTACTGTAAATACTGACGCAAAGTAATTGTTCAACATGTCCGCCATTTCCCCATTGTCAATGACAATATCCCCACTTTCAGATTTTATGGGGCCAACACTAGTCCTGACCACCCTCTTTTTCCGAATAAAACAGTAAAAGTTCTTCGTATTGGTTTTGATATCCCTTTCAAGTTTCTTTTCATACTCTTTTTGTAGCTCTTACTGTCTGTTTTGTGACCCTTTGCTGATTTTTGTATCTTTAATGAAGTTACTCACTGCTAAAGTTCTGCCAATTTGCAGCAACTCAGGTGCAAAGTGTAGATCAGGGGTCATGACCAAGAAACTGCATCCATCAAAGAACCCTGGTGCAAAAATCGGAACCCTCAATATATGGATCCGAGTAGGCTTCAACAACTTCTACCAGCACATAGCTTTTAAGAGAAAATGTCAATTACAGGGCAAGGCTGGCACACTGCAGCTTTGGTTATTTTGATGGAGATGTTAATACAATAACTATATTCTTCTATACCTGACATTTTGAATACTTTTTCTTCATGCTTAGCAGTCCCCAAGATATTCAACTCAATTTCTTCTCTACTGTATCTATTTTCACTTCAACCACATCAGGAAAACCTATAATTTTCCTGTTGACAGACTATTTCAAAATTAGATAAAATGCAATCCAGTTATTACCAATAATGTAAACACTAATTGATACAATTCCTGTAAACTGTTCAACAGTATAATGGATAGCCAAGTGGAGTAAGTTGTAAGAAATTTCTGCTCAATCCTAAAGATAATAACTCCAGAACCCAATCTTACAATTCTGACCAGTTACATTTTACATGCAACTCATCCACAGTCCCAACAGCACGAGCCATCATCCAAAAACTTCAATTGTTTTTTCAAATCAAGTCTTTTTAAAATGGAATTACATAAAGCATTAGCTGCTCTTGCTGGAAATGCTTTCCCTATATCTATGACTTAATTTCTTCTAATCTGGCTTTTCAATCTTTTCACAGAAAAGTTCTGACAGACAGGAGCCCTTGGATTGAAATGGATCCTACTCACTCATAAGCTCTATTTGCAAGGGGTCAATTTAAAATGATCAAGCTCAAGTACAGATGAAGAATTTTATTATAAAATAAAGAGAATATTAGATATGGAATGCTTTGCCACAGGGAATACTTGAGACAAAGACCATTATATCTTTTAAGGGAAGAATAGCTAAATTTTAGAAATAAGGGAAGATACAGAGCTGTGGCGAGAAAGCAGAGCAGTGGGCTTAGCTTTGAAATTCTCTAGGAAAAAAACTGGTACAGACAATGGGCCAAATGGCCTCCTTCTGTGCAGTAAACATCTAATGGTTCTATATAGAAGTTTTGGACTTCCCTTTGAGCTAACTGACAATTTTGAGGTTACGCAATTAGTGATCAGCCTTTTGCTGATTCACACATCAATGTTAATTGTGCTAGTTTCTCACAGTCAAATTCTATTAAGTGCTGGCATTTGTAATATTAGAAAAAAGTTGCCAATCTTTCAGTTTCCAATATCTTTAGCAGGTCATTTTGACTTCTTGTTTGTGGGGTGCAAAGCAATACTACAGGTATGAATGCAATACTATAATTTCCCGGCTATGAATCATTAGAATTAAAGCAAATGCTAACCTTTGCACAACACAAAAAAGATGAATAGTACCCTTCAATTAAAAACAGATCTGAGGCCTGACACCCCCAACTCAGTAAACAAGTGGTTCAATTATTTTCAAGTGGTTTATTTTTTTTTAATTTAAATTTAGAGGCTTGTTAACTGATGGGTGAACAACCTCTCACTGCAGGAGAAACTTCTCCTACAAGTACCGAAAGTGGAAAACATTTTCCAGAACACATCTGTGAATGACACCCTCTTGGCCAAGCATTCAATTGTTTGGATTCCTTCACATGAGGCACAGGAGTTCTTAATCTACATATTTGGAATTTCATGGCTGAATCCACAACAGGAAACTAAGAATGGTTTACAATGTAACCATCTGAATACAGTTCACACTGAGTAAAATCAGCTCAGTCCATTTCACGTTATATCTATGGAAATAGGTACAAGGAAAATCCAAACCTCAAAAAGGTAGACAGCTTCAAGTGCGAAGACTGAGCCATGATCTACAACTTCAGGAATAGGAAAAGGTAAAGCAACCTTTTTAGCCATTACTAAGAAGTCAATTACTCATTCACATTGTGCTGTTTAATTTATCATCTCCTTAAAGACAACTCCATTTTATGAGCTATTTTAACCAAAGATAATTTCCCTCCTCTCAATACAGATTGCTTGTCCGACACCCAGTCCCGGATGAGCTGCAAGTTTTTTTCCAGTGAAACAGAGAGAAGACCAAAGCCATAATTTTCCACCACGCCACAAACTCTGTACTCTTGACTATTCCATCCGCCTTCACAGCCACTGCCTCAGCTTGAAGCCGAATGTTTACAACCTCTGTGTCCTTTTTGACTGAGCTAAGTTTCCAACCCCATATCCCCTTCCTCAGCCCATTTGCTGCCAAAAAGCTCATCCACACCTGGTATCACCTCCTTTGGCTTGCTGTCAATTTTTGTTTTATGCTTCTGTGAAGCGCCGTGGGACATTTTTCTACGTTAAAGGTGCGACATAAATGCAAGTCGCTATAGTGTAATAATTTTCAGGTTTCATTGGATAATTCTCCTGGAAGAAAGCCCTAGTTTCCTTCAGACCTGAACGTGATAATGCAGCATTATTGGAGACCCAACAGAACACCCAGATAACTGACTGAATAGTAGTAGAAAAACAATACAGCAGATTTCACTCGATTACATAGAATATCTACACCTCCTTGGGTACAAAAATAATTTGGGAAAACATGACATACTGCTGACTCTTGGTAATACTAAACCAGAACCAATGTGAACAACCTAACATTTATAAGTGAAATTATGTCTAATCACTGTGGAAAGCTCCACATTTGTTTCTCCCCCCACCACCACCACATTGATTGCAATACCATTGTACAGGAAGAACTCAAAAGCTGCAGCCTGAGATACACCTCTCATTCCCTTTGAGTTCAAACTGGAATACAGGAATTCAAAAAGGTATCTTTAACTGTTGAACAAAGCTAGCTCACTTAAAATGATGTTTCCTGAACTTCAACTAGATACTAGACAAATTCATTTGCACTTCATTCCAGCACCTTTACCTTAAAGTAACTTCAGGACAAAGCAAGCAGCTTGCGTATTGTGGTTTCTATGCTTTACTATACTTGCATAACAAGAATGCCACAGTTTTTGAATACGAAAGGACTTCAATATTCTTCAGCGACTATGTCTATCCGAGCTATATTGCCTGCTGCAAAAAAAAGTTTTTTTGAAACGCGAACAGCAAAAAATTAAAAATACAAACTTAGATTTAAAAAAAGGGCAGATCGCCCTTTCCAACATATACTGTACATACCAGAAGGTTGTACACGGACTCACATTATAGTAAGTCAATACGAGGACCTAAGATTTTAACAAGCTTAAAAGTCTGAAGTATTTATCTTACAGTACTTCATCTTGAAAATTTTACCTTCACTCCATGACCGACATCATCCAACACGGTGTAGTCTATTGGCTTCCGAATGTATCTGACTGGTCGTTCAACACTGGCTGGTGCTATGATTTTGTGAGTTCTTGATGTGTTCTTGTTGGTAGTCAAAATACCTATCTCACGGCGAGCCACTTTTTCTTTATGGATGTCCACAGTCTAGTCAAAAAAAAGTAGTTAATTTAATTTTTCAGAATTTATATTCAAATAATGAATTCAGGCATGCTATGATGTTAAATCTGAACATTTTTCTCCTCTTCCTCCTCTCCACTTTCTTTTACTCTCTCCCTTCCAACTTGCAGAATAGCAATGATGTTAAACTGTTCAAGAAAAATTCTTTGCTTGTGTCGGCCTCATGCCATGACAGCTGAAGTTAAGAACTTGTCGAGATAGCTCAGTACCATTTAGAATATTTAACTCAGGGCTGCTGCAATACGTATGGAACATGTCAGTTTAGTTTTGACTGATTGTTGAGCTATGCGATCAAGAAACATGAACCCTAAAAGAGGAAATCATAGCAGTTTTTGGACATCCAGCAGTGCCCGATACAAAAAACCAAAATGGACAACTTTCTGGGATCATTTAAACCCAAATAAGCATATTTAATACTTTCACACGATGACACTTGGTTTCACTGCAAGTAACTGTGCAGTGGCCCAAGCTAATTTAGAAAAAAGCTTCAGTGCACATTTCAAAAAAAATCCAGTTAACATATGCTATAGGCCTAATATTTGCCAACAGTGGATAATAAATCTGCTCAATTCTGCAATTTCACTCTTGCTGTATGAATATTTGAAATACAAAAATAAATCTAATTTATACTAGCACATCAGAATTCTGGAAATGACCATCACAGTCCACTCCTGTTTATTAAAAGTATTATTTGCTCAATAAAGTTGAATTATCCAGTAGTATGAATTAAACAATTTTAATTAAACACCATTGGATTTTTTTTGCACAATTTCAATTCAAATTAACAGATAATTCAAATTAAGCAACTTCAAATCAAGAAGCATTAACAACTTGCTTAAGCAAGGAGCCAGAGCAACTTTTCCTATTTAATTCTAGCCCTGCATAAGAAAGTCTTCCTATTGTACCAATAGATGATCAAAGCAAATCTTTCAGCTCCAGATTTACTGCAAGACAGTGTTGGGTGGATGAAGGAAATGGAGACCAAATTTAGAAATCAATTTAAGCCACAGTCCACAATTTATCTCATTCAAAACTTATTCCACCCTGTACAAAGTTCTGCTCTACTATTCCCTATGTACCTTTCCCAATGCACTCATTTCAAAATCCTCATCCATAAATCCTTTGTCCCAACCTACTTTTACACATCCTCTAGACTGACATGCCAACCCATCGCCTCCATCCTTCAAGCCTGTGTTCCCTCACCATCCCATCTGCGATGTTGGAGCTTCAAACCATGTTGGCCCCCTATTTAAACCCTCTCCCTAAAATCCTCCATCATGCTACCTTGCCTCAAAGGCCTCCACAAAACTAGTCCATCTGTCACCTTTATTAAGTCTATAGTTCAGCATCCATGCTTGCGCTCCCTCAGTACTGCGCTGAAGTGCTGGATTATGGAGGAGAGAGTGAACCCATAACTTCGACTCAGGTGATTGTGCTACCTCTGAGCCAAGGCTGCCACTTAATGCCTGGTACAAATTTAACACTCAAATTACTATGGACATTTAATGACTGAGCAATGAAAATATCAGCAATTCTGATTCTATCGCTATAATTTCAGCCCCTAAACACCAGCAAAAGTCATGGAACTGTCAAAAACTGTCCTTGTCAAAAAAAAAATCTACACTTCACTGCAAGGTGATTGCTGACTAATATTTGAACAGTTCATTATGTTCAGTAGACAATTACCACAGGTTTACAGATTTTATTTTAGCTATTCTGTTGATCCATTAGAATAGGAACAAATCTCATTGAAATTAAAACAAATTGGTCAAACACTGCTCAGTCAGCAGATTCAAGAACAGGTGGTCTGACAGAATCAGTACTAAAGTTTCTCAGTGACAAATATCATGGATGAAGTTTTCACTGATTACTGTCAACTGTTATCAGCCACAGATAAACAGTGCAGGAAACAAGTTCTAGTTGTGTTTCTACAAAAACCTTCCTTCCCCACCCCACACAGCTGTTTCTACATGACAGGAAATTGCTCTATTTCAGGTGCGTGTAAAAATAACTTTGTACTGCATTAACTGATAATGTCCTTTACTGTGTACATAGGGTGTGGCACCAGTACCCTTGTGATATGTTACGACTGAAAAAATGAATCACTTTATTCAGGTCAACATCCAGTTCACTTCTGGGCACTGGATACACCAGCACAATACTTAAATACATCCCTGTCTAGTCCAGCGCTATTTTAAGTTCTCAAGTGTGTGTGTGTGTACATGAGAGTTTTCATTAATTTTAGTTTTGGAGGTATATTTAGGCAAAAAAAAAGTATGGCTATGCATACCTCACTTCTTAAAAAGTGATGTGGAGATGCCGGTGATGGACTGGGGTTGACAACTGTAAACAATTTTACAACACCAAGTTATAGTCCAACGATTTTATTTGAAAATCACAAGCTTTCGGAGGCTTCCTCCTTCCTCAGGTGAACGTCAAGAAATCCTCGAACCTTTCGCATTTATAAATCACAGAACAATACCTGGTGACTCAACACCAACAGCCAATCTCCAGACGCCATCCTACAACTCATCCGCTTCATCCTGGATCACAATGTCTTCACCTTCGATAACCAGTTCTTTACCCAAACACACAGAACAGCCGTGGGGACCAAATTCGCACCCCAATACGCCAACATTTTCATGCACAAGTTCGAGCAGGACTTCTTCACTGCACAGGACCTCCAACCAACGCTATACGCCAGATACATAGACGACATTTTCTTTCTATGGATTCACGGCGAAGAATCACTAAAGAGACTACACGATAACAAGTTCCATCCCACCATCAAGCTCACCATGGACGACCCCTCAGAATCAGTTTCTTTCTTGGACACACGAATCTCCATCAAAGACGGGCACCTCAGCACCTCACTCTACCGCAAGCCCACGGACAACCTCACGATGCTCCACTTTTCCAGCTTCCACCCTAACCACATCAAAGAGGCCATCCCCTATGGACAGGCCCTGCGAATGGACAGGCCCTGCGAATACACAGGGTCTGCTCAGACGAGGAGGAACACAATGGACACCTACAAACGCTGAAAGACGCCCTAGTAAGAACGGGATATGACGCTCGACTCATCGATCGACAGTTCCGACGGGCAACAGCGAAAAATCGCATAGACCTCCTCAGAAGACTAACACGGGACGCAACCAACAGAGTACCCTTCGTCGTCCAGTACTTCCCCGGAGCGGAGAAACTACGCCATGTTCTCTGCAGCCTTCAACATGTCATCAATGACGACGAACACCTCGCTATGGCCATCCCCACACCTCCATTACTCGCCTTTAAACAGCCACCCAACCTCAAACAGACCATCGTTCGCAGCAAATTACCCAGCTTTCAGGAGAACAGCGCCCACGACACCACACAACCCTGCCACGGTAACCTCTGCAAGACATGCCAGATCATCAACACAGATACCACCATCACACGAGAGGACACCACCCACCAGGTGCATGGTTCATACTCCTGTGACTCGGCCAACGTTGTCTACCTCATACGTTGCAGGAAAGGATGCCCCAGAGCATGGTACATTGGCGAGACCATGCAGACGCTGCGACAACGGATGAACGGACACCGCGCAACAATCGCCAGACAGGAGGGTTCCCTCCCAGTCGGGGAACACTTCAGCAGTCATGGACATTCAGCCACCGACCTTCGGGTAAGCGTTCTCCAAGGCGGCCTTCGAGACACACGACAACGCAAAATCGTCGAGCAGAAATTGATAGCCAAGTTCCGCACCCATGAGGACGGCCTCAACCGGGATCTTGGGTTCATGTCACGCTACACGTAACCCCACCAGCGAACAAAAGTTATCTGTTTTTAATATAACGGGTCATTTGCTGTCTTTCTCTTCCTTCCGGATGTTTTTGTGTTTCTGCGCCTCTCTTTTTTTTGGTTGTTTCTATATTCGGTGGCCCTGTAGGTAACACCTCTGTCTGAACACTTTGATTGCCTTGGCAACGGGCAATTGGAAAGACTATCTGTAATCACCAGGTAGTGTTCTGTGATTTATAAATGTGAAAGGTTCGAGGATTTCTTGACGTTCACCTGAGGAAGGAGGAAGCCTCCGAAAGCTTGTGATTTTCAAATAAAATCGTTGGACTATAACTTGGTGTTGTAAAATTGTTTACAACTTAAAAAGTTAGGCCAGGACAAAGGGTGCAATGAAATCAAAATGGCCAATTTCAAGTCTATATTTGTAACTTCCAGTTATGACAAAGGCTCTGCAGCAGTGACTTCACTTTACAGAAGTGTATATTGCCAGCATTTTTTGTTTTATTTCAGAGTTCCATTCTTTTATTTCTACGTTTGTAATTGTTCCTTTGTGGACAGAAAAAGCCATAGGTGCTATTGCAGCACATTTTAAAATAGAAAATGAAAGGCTGCCTCTTCAAATTTGTGAAATTTAATTTAAGTTGCACAGTTAAATGTCATCTTTGAGCCTTGCTTGACAGCAGACTTCCACTTTACCCCATGATATTACAGCTGCGGTTTCTACTCTTTCCTTCTTCCACCACCCATTTCAATTTACTGCTACCATGCTAAAAATATCAACTGCAAAACCTCAACACATGCTTCAAGACACAATTATACAACACAGAATATACTGCGCATTTAAGCTTGAAATTTCATAACCAGACCAAAAAAAAATCAACAATGAAACAACAACAGCCTCCGAAAGCTTGTGATTTTCAAATAAAACAGTTGGACTATAACCTGTTGTAAGATTCCTTACATTTGTCACTCACAAAGCACATCAATAGTCATTAACAATTTGGATCTGGACAATAGAATCATAGAAAGGTTACAGCACAGAAGGAATGGCCAATTTCAAGTCTATATTTGTAACTTCCAGTTATGACAAAGGCTCTGCAGCAGTGACTTCACTTTACAGAAATGTATATCTGAATAGACCCTTAATGATTTTGAATACCTCTATCAAATCTCCAAGGAGAACAACCCCTACTTATCCAGTCTATCCACGTAACTAAAGCCCCTCAACCCTGGAATCATTCTAGTAAATCTCTTCTGCACCCTCTCTATGGCCTTCACACCTTTCCTGAAGTGCAGTGCCCAGAACTGGACACAATACTCCAGTTGTGGCTATTACAGAGATGCGGTTGCAAGGTGACCAAGGTTGGGAGCTAAATATTCAGTGTTATTTAACATTTCAGAAGGATAGGAAAAAAGGTAAAGGTGTTGGGGTAGCTCTGTTAAAGGATGAAGCTGGTATAATAGTGAGAAATTATCTTGGCTTAGAAGATCAAGATGTTGAATCAATTTGGGTGGAGGTAAGAAACAGCAAGGGAAAGATATCACTGTAGTATATAGGTCCCCTAGCAGTAGCTACACTGTCGAGCAAAATATCAATCAGGATATAAAGGGGGTTTGTAAAAAAAAGGCAGTGCAATAATCATGGGTAGTTTTAACTTTCACATAGATTGGACAAATCAAATTGGCAGAAATAGCATTGAGAAGGAGTTCACTGAGTGTGCTCGGGACTGTTTCTTAGACAAATACGTCGGGGAACCAGCCAGCCAACAGGCCATTTTGGATCTAGTAATGGGTAATAAAACAGGATTAATGATCTCAAAGTAAAGGATTCCTTGGGAAGCAGTGATCATAACATGATGAGTTTCACATCCATTTTGAGAGCAAGGATCTTGGGTCTGAAACTACTGTATTATACTTAAATAAGGGCAATTACAAAGGAACGAGGGCAGAATTGGCTAAAGTCAATTGGGTAAACAGATTAGATGGTGTGATGGTGGATAAGCAATGGCAAACATTTAAAAAGATATTTTATGACGCGCAACAAAAACATATCCCTGTGAGGATGAAAGACTCCACAAAAAGGCTGAACCAACTATGGCTAACTAAGGAAGTCAAGAATGATATCAGGTTGAAAGAAAAAGCATACAACATGGCAAAGTTTACTGGTAAGCCCGAAGATTGAGAAAAAAATTTTTAGAAAGAAAATAAACTGAGAGTAAACTAGCAAGAAATATAAAAACTGACAGTAAAAGCTTCTACGACTATATAAAAATGAAGAGGTAGCTAAAGTAAACATTGGTCCCTTCGAGGATGAGACTGAGGAAATAATAATGGAAAACAAGGAAATGGCAGAGGAATTGAACAGATATGTCTGTCTTAGCGTCTTCTACTGTGAAGACAGATACAAACATACCAATAATCAAGGGGCAAAGAGGAGGGAGGAACTAAAAACAATCACTATCACTAGAGAAAACATACTAGGTAAACTAATGGGTCTAAAGGCTGACAAGTCCCCTGGACCTGATGGCTTCCATCCGAGGGTCTTAAAGGAAGTGGCTACAGAGATAGTGGATGCATTGGTTCTAATCTTCCAGAATTCACTAGATTCTGGAAAGGTCCCAGCGGATTGGAAAACCACAAACATATCACCCCTATTCAAGGAGGGAGTGAGACAGAAAGCAGGTAACTATAGACCAGTTAGCCGAACATCTGTCATTGGGAAAATGCTAGAATCCATTATTAAGGAAGTAGTAGCAGGACATTTGGAGACTCATAACACAATCAAGGAGAGTCAACATGGTTTTATGAAGGGGAAATCATGTCTGACATTTATTACAGTTCTTTGAGGAAGTAATGGCAGGGTGGATAAAGGAGAACCAATGTATGCAGTATATTTGGATTTCCAAAAGGCATTCAATAAGGTGCCACATAAAAGATTACTGCACAAGATAAGAGCTCATGGTGTTGGGGGTAATATTCTGGCATGGATAGAGGATTGGCGAACTAACAGAAAACAAAGTCGGGATAAAAGGGTCATTTTCAAAATGGCAATCTGTAACTAGTGGGGTGCGGCAGGGATCAATGCTGGGGCCTCAACTATTTACAATATATATCAATGACTTGGATGAAGGAACAGTGTCTTGTGGCCAAATTTGCTGATGACACAAAGATAGGTGGAAAAGCAAGTTGCAAGGAGGACAGTGTCTGCAAAGGTATATTGACAGGTTAAGCAAATGGGCAAAAATTTGGTAGAGGGAATAATATGGGAAAATGTGAAGTCATCCACTTTGGGAGGAAAATTTAAAAAATGATTTGAATGGAGAAATACTACAAAATGCTGCGGTAGAGGGATCCAGGTATCCTTGTACATAAACACAAAAAAAAAATCACAGCATCAGGTAAGCCGGAAGGCCAATGGAATTTTGGCCTTCATTTCTAGGGGGACAGAGTCTCAAAGCAGGGAATTCATTCTACAACTGTGCAGACTGCTGGCAAGACCACACCTGGTGTACTGAGTACAGTTCTGGTATCCTTATTTAAGGAAGGACATACTTGCATCGGAGGCAGTTCAGACAAGGTTCACTAGGTGGATTCCGGGTATGGAAGGGTTGTCTTATGAGGAAAGATTGAACAGGTTGGGTCTATACTCATTGGAGTTTAGAAGAATGAGAGGAGATCTTATTGAAACATACAAGATTCTGAGGGGACTCGATAGGGTGGTAGGGTAGATGCTGAGAGGATGTTACCCCTCATAGGGACATCTGAAACTAGGGAGCAGAGTCTCAGAATAAGTGGTCGCCCGTTTAAGACGGAAATGAGGAGGAATTTCTTCTCCCAGAGGGTCATGAATCTTTGGAATTCTATTCCCCAAAAACTGTGGAGGCTGAGGCATTGAATACATTCAAGGCTGGGTTGGACAAATTTTTGATTAGCAAGGGAGTCAAAGGCTATGGGGAAAAGGCAGGAAAGTGGAGTTTAGGTGAAAATCAGATCAGCCACAATCTCATTAAATGGCAGAGCAGGCTCGAAGGGCCAAATGGCCTACTCCTATCTCTTATGGTCTTATGGTTGTGGCCGAACCAGTATTTTATAAAGGTTCATCATGACTTTCATACTTTTGTACTCTGTGCCTCTATTTATAAAGCCCAGGATCCCCTATGCTTCAACCACTTTCTCAACCTGCCCTGCCACCCTCAACGATTTGTGTACATATACCCCCAGATCTGTGTTCTTCTACCACTTTTAGAGTTGTGCCCTCTAGTTTATATTGCCTCTCCTCGTTCTTCCTACCAACATGTATCACTTCGTATTTTTCTGCATTAAATTTCATCTGCCACGTGTCCGCCCATGCCACCAGCCTGTCTATATCCTCTTGAAATCTACCACTACCTTTCCTCACTGTTTACTTCCCTTCCAAGTTTTGTGTCATCTGCAAATTTTGAAATTGTGCCCTGTACACCCAAGTCCAAGTCATTAATATATCAAGAAAAGCAATGGTCCCAGCACTGACTCCTGGGGAACACCACTGTACACCTCCCTCCAGTCCGAAAAACAAATCAATCATTCACCATTACACTGTTATCTATCCCTTAGCCAATTCTGTATCCGTATTGCTACTGCCCCCTTTATTCCATGGGCTGCAATCTTGATAAGCCTACCGTGCAGCACTTCATCAAACGCCTTTTGAAAGTCCATACACACCACATCAACTGCATTGCCCTCATCTACCCTGTTACCTCTTCAAAAAACTCTATCAAGTTAGTTAAACATATTAACATCGAGCGGGAGGAGGTATTGGCGGTTTTAGCAGGCCTAAAAATGGATAAATCCCCAGGCCCGGACGAAATGTATCCCAGGCTACTGTGTGAGGCAAAGGAGGAGATTGCGGGGGCTCTGACACATATATTCAGAACCTCTCTGGCCACAGGGGATGTGCCAGAGGACTGGAGAACCGCTAATGTAATACCATTATTCAAGAAGGGGAGTAGGGAAAAACCGGGGAACTACAGGCCAGTGAGCCTAACATCAGTGGTAGGAAAATTATTGGAAAAAATTCTGAAGGACAAAATTAGTCTCCACTTGGAGAAGCAAGGATTAATCAGGGATAGTCAACATGGCTTTGTCAAGGGAAGATCATGTCTGACTAATTTGATTGAATTTTTTGAGGGGGTGACTAGGCATGTGGATGAGGGTAACGCAGTGGATGTGGTATACATGGATTTCAGTAAGGCCTTCGATAAAGTCCCCCACAGGAGACTGGTCAAGAAGGTACGAGCCCATTGAATCCAGGGTGCCTTGGCACTTTGGATACAAAACTGGCTTAGTGGCAGAAGGCAGAGGGTGATGGTCGAAGGTTGTTTTTGTGACTGGAAGCCTGTGGCCAGTGGGGTACCACAGGGATCGGTGCTGGGTCCCTTGCTGTTTGTGGTCTACATTAAGGACTTGGATATGAATGTAAAAGGTATGATCAGTAAGTTCGCTGATGATACAAAAATTGGTAGGGTGGTAAATAGCGAGGATAGCCTCAGTCTGCAGGACGATATAGATGGGTTGGTCAGATGGGCGGAACAGTGGCAAATGGAATTTAACCCGGAAAAGTGCGAGGTGATGCACTTTGGAGGGACTAACAAGGCAAGGGAATACACAATGAATGGGAGGACCCTAGGCAAGACAGAGGGTCAGAGGGATCTTGGTGTGCAAGTTCACAGATCCCTGAAGGCGGCGGAACAGGTAGATAAGGTGGTAAAGAAGGCATATGGGATACTTGCCTTTATTAGCCGAGGCATAGAATATAAGAGCAAGGAGGTTATGATGGAGCTGTATAAAACACTGGTCAGGCCACAGCTGGAGTACTGTGTGCAGTTCTGGTCACCGCACTACAGGAAGGATGTGATCGCTTTGGAGAGGGTGCAGAGGAGATTCACCAGGATGTTACCAGGGCTGGAGCGCTTCAGCTATGAAGAGAGACTGGGAAGATTGGGTTTGTTTTCCTTGGAGCAGAGGAGGCTGAGGGGGGGACATGATTGAGGTGTACAAAATTATGAGGGGCACAGATAGGATGGATACTAAGGAGCTTTTTCCCTTCATTGAGGGTTCTATAACAAGGGGACATAGATTCAAGGTAAAAGGCGGGAGGTTTAGAGGGGATTTGAGAAAGAACTTTTTCACCCAGAGGGTGGTTGGAGTCTGGAACTCACTGCCTGAAAGGGTTGTGGAGGCAGGAACCCTCACAACATTCAAGAAGCATTTGGATGAGCACTTGAAATGTCATAGCATACAAGGCTACGGACCAAATGCTGGAATATGGGATTAGAGTAGAGAGGGCTGATGGCCGGCGCGGACACGATGGGCCGAAGGGCCTCTATCCGTGCTGTATAACTATGACTATAACTCTAACACGATTTGCCTTTAACAAATCCGTGCTGGCTTTCCCTACTCAACCCACCCTCGTCTAAGTGACTGTTAATTCTGTCCCAGATTATCATTTCCAAAAGTTTCCCCACCACTGAGATTAAACTGACTGGCCTATAGTTGCTGAGTTTATCCTTACACCCTTTTTTGAACATAGGTGTAACATTTGCAATTCTCCAATCCTCTGGCACCACCCCCATGTCTAGGGGTGTTTGGAAGGTTATGGCCAGTACCTCCGCAATTTCCACCCTTACTTCCCTCAGTAACCTAGAATGCATCCCATCCGGACCGGGTGACTTACCTACTTTAAGTACAGCTAGCCTTTCAAGTTCCTCCTTTATCAATTTTTAGCCCATCCAGTATCTTAACTATATCTTCCTTTACCGAGACTCTGGCAGCATCTTCTTCCTTGGTAAAGACAGATGCCAAGTACTCATTTAGCACCTCGGCCATCCCCTCTGCCTCCATGAGTAGATCTCCTTTATGGTCCTTAATCGACCCCATCCCTCCTTACTACCAGTTTACTGTTTACATGCCTGTGGAAGGCTTTTGGATTCCCTTTTATGTTGGCCACCAGTCTATTCTCATACTCTCTCTTTGCCCCTCTTATTTCCTTTTTCACTTCCCCTCTGAACTTTCTCTATTCTGCCTGGTTCTCACTTGTGTTATCAACCTGACATCTGTCATGCTGTTTTCTGTTTCATCTTACTCACTATCTCTCGGCATCCAGGGAGCTCTGGCTTTAGTTGCCCTACCTTTCTGCCTCATGGGAATGTGCCTTGACTGTACCTGAACTATCTCCTCCTTAAAGGCCACCCACTGTTCAATTACAGTTTTGTCTTCCAATCTTTGATTCCAATTTACCCAGGCCAGATATGGTCTCATCCCATTGAAATTGGCCCTCCTCGATTTGAGTATTTTTTACTTTAGAGTGGTCCATGTCCTTTTCTATAGCTATTCTAAACCTTATGATACTATGATCACTGCTCCCTAAATGCTCCCCCCCACTGACATTTGCTCCACTTGGCCCACCTTGTTTCCTGGAACCAAGTCCAGCAATGCTCATTGGGATGGCAAGGTACTCGTTAAGAAAGTTATCCTGAACATTTCAAAAATTCCTCCCCCTCTGTGCTCCTTATATTATTCTTGGCCCAGTCTATATTAGGATAGTTGAAGTCCCCAGTTATCACTACTCTACAGCTTTTGCACTTCTCTAATTTCCCTGCAAATTTGCTCCTCTATATCTTTCCCACTAGCTGGTGGCCTATAGAATACACCCAGTAGTGTAATGGCACCTCTTATTTCTTAACTCTAACCAAATAGATTCTGTCCTTCACCTCTCCTGGACATCCTCTCTCTCCAGCACTGCAATATTCTCCTTAATCAATACTGCCATCCCCCACTCCTTTCTTTCCTTCCCTATCTTTCCTGAACACCTTATATCCAGGATTATTTAGTGCCCAATCCTGCCCTTTTTTGAGCCAGGTTCCCGTTATCACCACATCGTATTCCCATGCAGCTATTTGCACCTGCAGCTCATCAACCTTGTTTACCACACTTTGTGCATTTACACACATGCACTGCATACCAGTCTTAAACTTTCTTGTTCTTAGTCTGATACCCATTTAATACTGTACTATTACTTGCTCTGGTGCTATCTTTCTCCCCTGATCCTTTGTGCCCCTCGTTTCTTCTTTCCATTGCTACAACCTGGTGTTCATACCCCCCATTAATTTAAACCCCCCCTCCACCCCAGAGCACTGGCAAACCTCTCCGCGAGCGCTTTTTTTTTTATTCGTTCACGGGATGTGGGCGTCGCTGGCGAGGCCAGCATTTATTGCCCATCCCTAATTGCCCTCGAGAAGGTGGTGGTGAGCCGCCTTCTTGAACCGCTACAGTCCGTGTGGTGAAGGTTCTCCCACAGTGCTGTTAGGAAGGGAGTTCCAGGATTTTGACCCAGCGACAATGAAGGAACGGCGATATATTTCCAAGTCGGGATGGTGTGTGACTTGGAGGGGAACGTGCAGGTGGTGTTGTTCCCATGCGCCTGCTGCTCTTGTCCTTCTAGGTGGTAGAGGTCGCGGGTTTGGGAGGTGCTGTCGAAGAAGCCTTGGTGAGTTGCTGCAGTGCATCCTGTGGATGGTACACACTGCAGCCACAGTGCGCCGGTGGTGAAGGGAGTGAATGTTTAGGGTGGTGGATGGGGTGCCAATCAAGCGGGCTGCTTTATCTTGGATGGTGTCGAGCTTCTTGTTGTTGGAGCTGCACTCATCCAGGCAAGTGGAGAGTATTCCATCACACTCCTGACTTGTGCCTTGTAGATGGTGGAAAGGCTTTGGGGAGTCAGGTGGTGAGTCACTCGCCACAGAATACCCAGCCTCTGACCTGCTCTCGTAGCCACAGTATTTATATGGCTGGTCCAGTTAAGTTTCTGGTCAATGATGACACCCAGGATGTTGATGGTGGGGATTCGGCGATGTCAAGGGGAGGTGGTTGGACACACTCTTGTTGGAGATGGTCATTGCCTGGCACTTATCTGGCGCGAATGTTACTTGCCACTTATGAGCCCAAGCCTGGATGTTGTCCAGGTCTTGCTGCATGCGGGCTCGGACTGCTTAATTATCTGAGGGGTTGCGAATGGAACTGAACACTGTGCCATCAGCGAACATCCCCATTTCTGACCTTATGATGGAGGGAAGGTCATTGATGAAGCAGCTGAAGATGGTTGGGCCTAGGACACTGCCCTGAGGAACTCCTGCAGCAATGCCCTGGGGCTGAGATGATTGGCCTCCAACAACCACTACCATCTTCCTTTGTGCTAGGTATGACTCCAGCCACTGGAGAGTTTTCCCCCTGATTCCCACTGATTCGCATTGGTCCCAGCACCGTTGAGGTGCAACTCGACCGGCCTGTACAGATCCCATCTTCTCCAGAACTCGTCCCAATGCCCCAGCAATCTAAAGCTTCCCTCCTGCACCACCTCTCCAGTCACGCATTCATCTGCTCTATCCTCCTATTTCGATGCTCACTAGCGCGTGTAATACTAGCGTATTAGTGTTCAGACTGAAAATGATAGTGCACTGTTGAGGAATACTAACACCCCTCCCTCAAAATGCAACACATCTCCAGAAGGTTACCTTCACACTGGCTTGAGTTCATAAGTACAGGATGAACCCAGCCGAAAACCAACCACACAAATAAGCTGTTAAATAAACAGAACCAAATTCTGTGCCACACTCAAGTCCCAGACAAATATGTTTTGCACATTTAATCATGTGAAACCAACTGCCCAAAAATAGAGAGCAAATGATAATCAAATCTTCCCTCAACTCATCTTGTTCAAAACTTTGACTAAAAGATAGATAAAGGCTTCAGGAGAAATCCACAATCATTTAGCAAAGCGTAGATTTAAACAGTTCATAGCAGACTTGAACATGGATACGGCAATAGTCAGTAACATTTTAGTTGAAGGCATTCACCCTCAACTTTCTCCCTGCAGTTCTTGAGCCCTCTACACAGCCATTGAGGATGCTTTTAGACCTTCACCAATGTCCTCTCTGGCCATTTCACAGAAGTCACAATTATCGGACAACTAACCCTCATCCATTTCTTCAGAAGTGTAATGTTGATAATATCAGATGAGTAACTACAGTTACGAGGAGAGCTGAGATAATGGGGCTATTTCCAATGCAGGAGAGAAGGCCATAAGCAGATTTGAAAGGTTTTTAAAACCGTGAAGGTCTTGATAAGGTGAATAGAAATGGGCTATTTCCTACAGTTGGAGCATCAATGACAAGGCGCCGTCAATTTAAAATTCCGAAGGAGAAAGGGATTAGGAAAAATTTCTTTATCTAGTGGGTTGTTGGAGCATGGAATGCTTTACCACAGCAGCAACCATCATGTTTTTAAAAAGGGATAAATAAACATTTGATGGAGAAAGATACAAAGCTATGGGGAGAACAGGGTCGTAGGATTACTTTTGGACTGCTCAAGCAAAGATCCAGTACAGACATAATGAGCCAAATGGCCTGCATATGTTGTAAACCTCTGGTGGAATTATAGCAAAGTCAGCTCAAAGCATCATAGTAAATATAGAGGTACAAAATCTAAGTCATTCCACGCATTGCTTTCCTATTGTCTCATTAGGTTTTGCTAACTTACCAATGTCAAATAGTTACTCTTCATTTGTTCAACACAATTTTTCACAGTAGTAAATCTTAATTGCTGGATATCGAGTCCAGTGGCAAAGGCACCAATCAAGTAAACTGTTCTGTCCTGGAAGATGTCAAGCTTCACACTTCTGACTTGAGTCTTGTAGATGCTGCAGAGTCTTTGACGAGTCAGGAGGTGAGCCACTCATCACAAGAGTATCTAACCACTGTATCTAGGTCTGGTAGCCATGGTGTTGCCACGGCTGGTCCAGTTCAACTTCTGGTCATCGGTGACCCCCCCCCCCCAGGATGTTGATGGGTGACTGTGATGGTGATGCACTGAAGGTCATGGGAAGACGGCTGGGCTTTCTCTTGTTCAAGACTGGCACTACCAGATACTTACGTCATGCAAATGTTCCCTGCCATTTGTCAGTCCATGTCTGGATGTTATCCACATCACACCCTAAGCGGGCTTGGGCTGCTTCATTATCAGGAGTTGAAACTCCTGAATAACTAGTGAGCAGCACCACTCCAGACTTTATGAAGTAAAGTTGTAATGGTTGGCCGAGGATGTTTCCTTGAGGAACTCCTGTCGCGATGCCTCTGACAACCACAACCATCTTCCTTTGTGTGATGTATGATGTCAGCTACTGGAGAGTTTTCCCTTTGCCCCCCACTGATTAGTTTTGCTAGGCCTCCTTGATGCTGTACTCAGTCAAATACTGCCTTGATGTTAAGGGCAGCTATTCTCACCTCTCCTCTGGCATACAATTCTTGCGTCCAGGTCTGGATCAAGGCTGTGATAAGGTCTGCGGCTGAGTGGCTCTGGCAGGACCCAAACTGAGCAGTGAGGTGTTGCTTGCTGTCACTACTGTTGACTCCTTCCATCACTTTACTGATGATTACAGTCTTCCTTTGATCTGTTGGTTATGGGACTATGTAGCTCTGTCTATAGCCTCCTACTTTTAGTGTTTAGCATGCAGGTAGCCCTGTGTAGTAGCTTAATTCATTCTAAGGTGCTACTCCTGACATGACTTTCTACATTCCATATGGTGGTTGATATTAGTCAGGTTAGATTTGTCCTTTTGTTTGTGAATAAGACATACTTGGGCAATCTTCCACATTGTCAGGCAGATGCCAGTGTCATAGCTGTACCTGAACAGCTTGGCTAAGGAAGAGGCTAGCTCTGATGCACAGGTCTTCAGCACTACTTCCAGGGCCCATAGTCTTTGCTGTTTCCACTGAACTCAGCTGCTTCTTAATGCCATGTAGGATGATCCAACTTGGCTTGATACTAGTATCGATGGTGGTAGGGAACTTCGGAGGAGGTAAAGTAGGATCATCCATTTGGCACTTTTGGCTGAAGATGCTTGCCAACACTTCAGCTTGGACTTTTACATGTATGTGCTGGGCTCTGCCATTGTTGAAAAGGAGGATGCTCATGGAGTTGCCTACTCCAGTTGTTGGTTGTCCACCACTACTCAACTGGATGAGATAAGGCCACCGAGTTTTGCTCTGATCACTGGTTGAGGGACCACATAGCTCTGTCTATGGCCCGCTGCTTTTGGTGTTTAGAATGCAGATAGCCCAGTGTAGTAGCTTCATTCATTGCAAGATAAGCTTGGGGCTGCTCCTGCATGACTTTCTACACTTCACATTGAACCAGGGTTGATGTCCTGGCTGATAGTGATTAATAAGCAAAAGATGTGCCAGGCCATGAGATTACGTAGAATCTACAACACAAACAGGCCATTCGGCCCAACTGGTCTATAGTAATATCCTGCACGATGGAGGATGCCCTCACAGTGGAGACAAGACATTATCTTCATAAAGACTGTGCGGTCATCACTTCCGCCAATGCAATCAACGTGTCTGCGATAGGTAGATTGGAGGGGATGATGTCAAGTGGGTGAATTTCTCCTGTTGGCTCTCATCGCCTGACCAAGGCCCTTCAGGACTTGGCCAGCTTGGTCAGTGATGGCACCAGAGTTGTTTTTGACTTAAAGCCAAGAGACTTCATGGCATCCAGGGTCAATGTTGATAACTCCCAGGGCCACTCCCACCCAACTGTACACCAATATGCCCCCACCTTTGGTGGGTCTATCCTACTACTGTGTCAGGACATACTCACGGATGGTGATTAAAAGGTCTGGGATGTTGGCTGACAGATACGATTCTGCAAGTATGACAGCTTTTACAACTTGCGCATCTCGAAGAGGACTTTGCAGGGTCGACAGATTCCCTTAATCTCATCCTGTTATGATGCGTGGGTCATTGCCGATAGGTCCATCTAATTTTCTTCTACAACCGGGTGGCTTGCTACGTAACTTGAGGGGATTAACCACTGTGTGGGATTGGAGTCACATGCAGGCCAGGGGTGGGAAGCTCCCTTCCCTAAAGGCATCATTGAACCAGTTGGGTTTTATAATAATCCAGAAGCTTCCATGGTTATTTCCCTGGTGCCATCTTACAAGTTACCAGATTTTTTAAAAATTCAGTTTCATAAATTGCCATGGATTTGAACTCATGACCTCTGGGTTGCTCATCCAGTACCACAACCACTGGGCTACCATACCCTACACCAGTAGAGTTCTCATATTCTAGCCAACAGATCAATCAAGCAACACCGCTAAAAGCAGATTAACTGTTCATGTACCTTGTTGGCACGTCCTTACTATGTGCAATGTGACTTCAATGTTTAACTATACATGTGACTACACTTCAGAAATAACTGTGGCTGAGACATTTTGGGATGTCCAGCGGAGGCTAAAAGTGCTGTGTGAATGCAAGTTTGTTCTTTACTCACAAATGTAAAGCTAAACTTAGAAAGAAAACATTTTGAAGAAACAGCAATTATGTTAAGCACTGAACAGAGTATTGCATTCTGTAAAGTTATTGCTCATGTTCTGCCAACAACTCTAATTCCTCCACTGTGTTGCTCAGACATGATTTTTCATGAAATTAGCCCTGCTCTTATGAAAAAGCATGAATCGTTTTACGTTCTTAATTGTTGAAAACCCCTGATTGTCAAGACTTATTAACACTGAATTAAAACATGGAAGCGTAGTAATGAGTGACTCCCGGGGGATATTCACAGTTCCAGCTGTCATGGCGCTTCTACATTTGAATATAATGTTTGAGTCTCTTAATATTCTGACCCAGCCTCAGGTCACTCGAGAGCTGGTTGAAATGTGAAGATGACAGCTGATGTTAAAACATCAGCCAATTAACCTTGCAGTCAGTACGTCTAAATGTCATAGCAGGACAGTGAATAACTGTTTTAGATAGATATGACAGGCTTCACTTCTTTAGCATTTGAACTCCCCCCTCCCCCATTTCATTAAGTGTGTCACTGCCTCTTGAAGTTCCTCCAACTATGCTAAAAAGGAATTAACCAAATAATTCCAGCAGCAACCCCAAGAAAACATTAAAAATTCATCAAGCAACTGATGTCACCATGAAGTTTGACACTTTTTGATACCACTGAGGAAACTGTACAAAGAAGCAGGCTATTATTGCATACAGAGATCAAATACAGCAATGTGTCTGGCTGCTGTCCTTCCTTGAGCAGATGACCCAATAGAATGTCATAACCAGACATACAAATTAAATTGTTCCAAGGTAGTCAAAGTAACAGGTCAGAGTTTAGCAGGAGAGCCAGTGCATTCATTACATTACTGCCTTTTGTATTTTGCTTCATTACAGACAACCCAACTGGGGGAAAAAAAGTCATGTCATACGGTGAAGTAAAAGCTTGATAAAGTTAGATGCCAACTGTTGACCACTGCCTTTTTTTTTTAAATTGTTCTCGGGATGTAGCCAACACTGGCAAGACCAAATTTATTGCCCATCCTTTAGATGCCCAGCTGGTAATGGGCATTCTCCTTGAACTGCTGCAGTCCTTGTGGTGATGGTTCTCTCCCACTATGGTCTTAAATAGGAAATTCAGAATATTAACTCAGCAATAATGAAGAAACAGCCATATATGTCCAAGCCAGGATGATCTGTGATTGGAGGGGAACTTGGATTGCAGTCCCACAACTTTGCTACTCTTGTCCTCATCAGTGGTAGAGGCGGCAGGGAAGGGAGGTACTGTCAAAGTAATCTTGATGAGTTGCTGCAGTGCATGCTGTAGATTTAAGAATAAGTTAGATAGGTGGTTAAAAAGAGAGATTCAGGAACATGCAATTAGGACCACTGCTCATGTAGAAGACAAACATGGACTGGTTAGGCCAAACAGCCTGTTCCCATGTTGTGAGTGTAAATTTCATCAACAGTGTGCCAGTGATGGATGGGATATACAAAGAGCCTGGTGACAGGCACCAATCAAGCAAACTGTTGCACTGGATGGCGTGAAGCTTCAAGTGATCTTGCAGTTGCACCCAAACAAGTGGACAATATTCCATTACATTTGATTTGAGCCCTGTAGATAGTAGAGGAGTCTTGAGGGGTCAGGAGGTGAGCCATTTGCCCAAACACACACTGCGCTGCTCTTGTAGCCATAGCATTGATATGGCTGGTTCAATTAAGCTTTTACGTCAATGGTAACCCTCAAGATTATGCTGATGAACGCGGCGATAGTGCGTTGAAGGTCAAAGTTAGACGCCACTGGTCAGTCCAAGCTTAAATGTTATCCAGGATTAATAAGTTCCCTTTTGAAGGCCACAATTGAATCTGCCTCCACCACTCCCAGATCCCAACCACTTGCTGCATAAAAACTTTTTCCCATGTCACCTTTGGTTCTTTTGCCAATCACCTTAAATTTATGTCCGCTGGTTCTTGACCCTTCCGCCAATGGGAACAGTTTCTCTATCTACTCTGTCTAGACCCTTCTTGATTTTGAATACCTATCAAATCTCCTCTCAACCTTGTCTGTTGAAGGAGAACAATCACAGCTTCTCCAATCTATCCACATAATTTAAATCCCTCATCCCTGGAATCATTCTAGTAAATTTCCTCTGCACCTTCTCTAATGCCTTCACATCCTTCCTAAAATGCGGTGCCCAGAACGGGACAATATTCCAGTTCTACCTCAACTCCACTTTCCTGCCCTATCCCTTGATTCCCTCAGTATCCAAAAATCTATCAATCTCAATCCTGAATATACTCAACGACTGAACATCCACAGTCCTCTCGGGTAGATAATTCCAAAGATTCACAACCCTGAGTGAAGGAATTTTTCCTCACCTTGGTCCTAAATGGGCAACCCCTTTCTTGAGACTATGACCCCTAGTTCTAGACTCTCCAGTCAGGGGAAACAGCTTCACAGCATGTACCCTAGCCAGGAGTCCTTCCTGCTCTTCAAATAGTGCCATGAGATCTTTAACAAAACCGGAACAAGAAAACAGGGCCTCACCCACCACTGTACTTGAGTGTCTTACAAGGATTTTGCACATAATCTAAGCTGACACTTGAGTTCCATTATTAAGCCAAGGTGACATGTGAAAGTTTCACGTGAGTTTTAACGATTATTTCCCAGCTTTCATCCTCAGATGTAAATCAAGTACCAGTACTGTAAATAGAATAATGAATTCTCATCAATGTACTCTCACCTAGTTGGAGAATTAGAAACAAGTTTATTAAAAGTTACCTCTATGATAAACCAGATTACTGGCACATAAATTTTCTATATTGCACTATGTAGAAAGATAATACTATTGAATACATTCTCAGACACACTATTGCCTGGAAAATGAGTAGCATTTTGCACAGTAATTTCATAGGACATTATTGAAGCAGCTACCATGTCTTTCAAAAAAAAATGCTAGCTCCTTAATGAAGTGGCATGACAACCCTGAAAGTGATGGGTAGCTACACCTTGATCAGACTTTCCAAAACAAATGGGCTTTAGAAAGGTCTGATAATTCACAAGTTCATTTGGCATTAAATCCAAAAGCATCAAAAACACTATCTAGTGACACTTGATAACAAGTCACATTTTACACAGGCACTGCTACAAACTGGTGGCCTCAAGTAAACTACCTTGCACCAACATACACATCACAAATATAGAAGTAACTTTCAAGGCCACAACATCACAGTCACGAATGGGGTTTCTCAAAATTAGAGTACATTATCTTCTTGAATGGTGACTCAGAAAATTGTCACAAAACAATGTAGCACAGCAATGTTAAAAAAAGCAACCTTTTATATACTGATGCAGCAAACTACAAAGTGACAGGACCTAAACATACTGCCCCAAAACTATTAGCCACATCTCCTGTATCAGTTATACATTTATCAGTTAAAAGCTCATGAGAACAGAAGCAACCCCCTCAAAAAAATTGCAAAAGTTAAAAATTAAGTAGGTTAAAAATTATGCACAGGAACATTTACCGAAGATGTACTTCTTTTCATCAGTTTTATACACACAGCAAATTAAAATGACTGGTGACCAAAAAAGTCATTTATTGAGAACCACGTTAGGATATTCTGAGGATATAAACAGCACTACAGAAAGGCAAGCTCTTTGTTTTCCACTGATGATTTAAATGCAAATTCATTGCTGTAATTAATAATCCTCGTTCTGGGCTTTGTCTCAGCATTTTCCAATACAAGGAAAATCTTCAGAAGCACAAAATTTTCAAAGAGCGGAGCACAGCTCATCTATTTCAGCTTGACTGCATAGTATCCAAACCAGCAAGCATCAAGACTAGTGCACAAACTTTAGCCTAAGCCACTTTACATAAAAATGAAAACTGCAAAGCAAAATACTACACTCTATGTTCTAGCTCTGACTCCACTGAATGGCTTAATCTGTAGTTACTCATGTTTGTCAGACAACCTCAAAAGCAACCATAAAATTTGTACAGAAAGTTACCAAAAGACATTACAAACCATTGCCACAGTTAGCTAAAAAACACCATAACATCTTTTTGGTAAGTGGTTTTAAGATTCAGAACACCAAATTACTTCATAAAATTACTTTAGCCAAAGGGAAAATGGAAAGCTAAAATACTTAAAACCATTGCACAAGAGTCAGTTTTTTTTTCCAGAGGAGTACTTCAGTGTGATCAGATCCCCAATTAAATTCAGCTTTCACATCAAGTCAGGGAGGAAGATAGCTACTCTGAAAATAGCTTCCTGTGGTACTGTACAGCAATTCTATGATTCCTTTTTTGTACTATGTACAGCCAAATGCCAGTGTCCTTCAGAGTCATCTTGGTTTTTAAAACAGACAACCTATTGCTATAGTTGTGCCAGCTCAAATGGTTAATTGAATACTACAATGCTTATTACACCCAAGTAATCATGAAGAGCTGTTACCAGAGCACTGTCAATTTTTTTTTTAAAAACAGCTGAAGGAATGCTTGGTAATTCATATAAAGGACCCGCTACCACACCAATGAGCATCAGCTTGTTCAGGCTACAATAGATAATTAGATGTCGGTTAACTATGGGGGCTAAACAAAATTCAGGGTTCAGTTACTTTAGTGTTATCAGTCTTTCAGGTATAAAAATCAGATCTATGATGTAGAAAAGAGAAAGGACATGTGTATACATTTAGCTCTATCATTTCCATAACAGGTGGCTTGATGGCAAACCAATTAGTTCAGTCATGAACTAAGAATCCACAGTTTTAGCTACTGCATTAAATTCAGTTACTTGCAGTTCAAAATCAAGCATACGTTTCATCTATTATAATCCATAGTTGCGGTGCCAATTTCAAACTTAAGCTATTTAAATATTAACGTTTAAAAGAGTGCTTCTTGGGGTGCATGCTTTATTTTGTACTGAAGCAGACATCTAACCAAAGCACTATAGATGATGTGCCTGGCATTAGTTGCAGAATACAAGAGAGATATAGTCCAGATGAAATTGAACCGTCAGTAGGTGGTTTTCATTACGACATTCGCACATAAGGGAGCATGCTTAAGAGGAAAAAGTAGTTCGGCATAATGTGCACACTTCCCCTGTAAATGTCACACTTGGGCTCAAAGTAAAACAGCAGCAAAAACAGATTTGAGGAGGGAGGGAACACATGAAAGAAAAGCAAGGAAAGCAATTAGAATAATCTATAGTCCCAACAACACACAGTACACTCTAATCCTCTGAATCACTAGGAGCAATGCCACAGATGTAAATAAAATTCTAGATAGTACATACATGGGAATAAAATGGGCACATGCACATCATGCTAAAAAGCTGGGTATGGATCATAAGTTTTCAAACAAGGTCTGCATGGTCATGTCGGTATACGAGCAGGTATGCAATGTGCCACAAGCACAGCATCTATTCTGTATCTTTCTTCGCTGATTTGTACGCTCTTCCTGTTACGATATAATAAAGCATTTGCTGCAGAGACAGCTATAGCTGGCACCATCTTTTAGAGTGCCAATATTTGAGGTAATCTCTTGGCAAAAATCAAAAGCCACTGGGGGATGAAGCACAACAGGTATTTTCCAGATCACCATTGTGTGTTGGATATTTTCATTCAGAAATTTCAGCAGTAAGACAAACCGCTTCTTCCAATAACTAAGTGATCTAACAGGGTATGGCAGCCATGGGGTCATGGTACTGACTAGAAATCCAGAAGTCACTTGTTCAATTTGCACCGTGGCAAGATGATGCAAGCTGCAGGATTGCCGTAAAAACGCAACTGGCTCACTAATGTCCTTCAGGGAAAGGAACCTGACCCCCAACCCGCCACTCTGGCCTACACGCGACTCCATAGGAACAGGAGGAGGCCCTTCAGCCCCTCGTGCCTGCTCCGCCATTTGATAAGATCATGGCTCATCTGTGATCTAACTCCATATACCTGCCTTTGGCCCATATCCCTTAATACCTTTGGTTGCCAAAAAGCTATCTATCTCAGATTTAAATTTAGCAATTGAGCTAGTATCAATTGCCGTTTGCAGAAGAGAGTTCCAAACCTCTACCACCCTTTGTGTGTAGAAATGTTTTCTAATCTCGCTCCTGACAGGTCTGGCTAATTTTTAGACTGTGCCCCCTACTCCTGGAATCCCCAACCAGCGGAAATAGTTTCTCTCTATCCACCCTATCCGTTCCCCTTAATATCTTATAAACTTCGATCAGATCACCCCTTAACCTTCAAAACTCGAGAATACAACCCCAATTTGTGTAATCTCTATTTTGACAACGTTCATAAAATTAATGAATGCCAGTAGTTAATTTTCACACAGGAAGTGCAGAATAAGAGCAAACTGATCTTTATGAAAAGAATCCTGCAGCTAATTTTCTGGAAAACAGTGCATTACTTCCAGAGATCTATACATTCAAACAGTCAATATCAACAGTAAATCAATTAAGACAACTGCCATCAACCTCCCTGATCACGTTTTATTGTATGAGTGAATCTATGCATTCTGTTCAACTTAGAAATGAGTTTTGAACCCCAAATTCACCCTGTCAATACCACATTCCACCTTTCAATGTTGCTAAAAAATACCCAATTTATACAGCAACTTCACCAAGATCTCAAAGCATTTCACAATTTTTTTTTGAAATGCACTAACTTCTGAAGTCAGAATTTACCTCTTTTTGCCTGGCCTCGCCACTGCTATTATTTAGCATATGTAATTAAACTAGGTATAGATTATATCAGTAACATGGTGCTCCATAATGCTCCACTGTAAATAGCAAAGCTGCTTTCATATTGATCTTTGGCTGGTGTCTCCCATAGCTTGCAATTGACTGCCAGATGAAAGTAAAACTGCTACATTTTGTTACACTTGCAGCCAGCAAGGCCCCCTCTCTCCCTTGATCTTAGCACTAGTCTTTAGTCTAATGGTGGCCAGTAAAAGGGCTGCAGCACGTGAGCTTTACTGATTTTAAGCATGCTCACCCAAACTCTGCCACTGACATTACATCAGTATGCAGCGCATGCACAGTGGGCAACTGGTCACAGCCACACAATGCGCATTCCTGTGAGCACACTTTTGTCATCAGTCCACTGGAGTCAGCAAAAGGATGCTATAAACTTGGGGGTGTAGCACTCTTAAGCTGCTCTCCAAGACCTCGCCCATAGTACAAAACTGTTTACTGTACCTGCCACAGGGTTTATCTAAGAATTTTAGGTTGGATTAAAGTGACTCCCAATTGCTGAAATTTTTAGAAGTAATCTTACTAATATGAAGTCATGTATATAATAATTTCATGTCAAAAATGTATTTTTCCCCTCGTTTCTATATTATTAGAACATAAGAAATAGGAGGAGTAGGACAATCGGCCCCTCGAGCCTGCTCCGCCATTCAATAAGATCATGGCTGATCTGATCCTAACCTCAAATCTAAATTCATGTCCAACTTCCTGCCCGCTCCCCGTAACCCCTAATTCCCTTTACTTCTAGGAAACTGTCGATTTCTGTTTTAAATTTATGATGTAGCTTCCACAGCTTCCTGGGGCAGCAAATTCCACAGACCCACTACCCTCTGAGTGAAGAAGTTTCTCCTCATCTCAGTTTTGAAAGAGCGGCCCCTTATTCTAAGATTATGCACCCCAGTTCTAGTTTCACCCATCCTTGGGAACATCCTTACCGCATCCACCCGATCAAGCCCCTTCACAATCTTATATGTTTCAATAAGATCGCCACTCATTCTTCTGAACTCCAATGAGTAGAGTCCCAATCTACTCAACCTCTCCTCATATGTCCACCCCCTCATCCCTGGGATTAACCGAATGAACCTTCTTTGTACTGCCTCGAGAGCAAGTATGTCTTTTCTTAAGTATGGAGACCAAAACTGTATGCAGTATTCCAGGTGCGGTCTCACCAATACCTTATATAACTGCAGCAATACCTCCCTGTTTTTATATTCTATCCCCCGAGCAATTAAAGCCACCATTCCGTTGGCCTTCTTGATCACCTGCTGCACGTGCATACTAACTTTTTGATTTTCTTGCACTAGGACCCCCAAATCCCTTTGTACTGCAGTACTTTCCAGTTTCTTGCCATTAAGATAATAACTTGCTCTCTGATTTTTCCTGCCAAAGTGCATAACCTCACATTTTCCAATATTGTATTGCATCTACCAAATCTCCGCCCACTCACTCAGCCTGTCTATATCCCCCTGTAGGTTTTTTATGTCCTCCTCACTCTCTACTTTCCCTCCCATCTTTGTATCATCTGCAAACTTTGATACGTTACTCTCGGTCCCCTGCTCCAAATCGTTAATATAGATTGTAAAGAGTTGGGGACCCAGCACCGACCCCTGCGGAACACCACTGGCCACTGGTTGCCAGTCCACTCTCAATCATCAGCAAAGTGATGGAAGGTGTCGTCGACAGTGCTATCAAGCGGCACTTACTCACCAATAACCTGCTCACCGATGCTCAGTTTGGGTTCCGCCAGGACCACTCGGCTCCAGACCTCATTACAGCCTTGGTCCAAACATGGACAAAAGAGCTGAATTCCAGAGGTGAGGTGAGAGTGACTGCCCTTGACATCAAGGCAGCATTTGACCGAGTGTGGCACCAAGGAGCCCTAGTAAAATTGAAGTCAATGGGAATCAGGGGGAAAACTCTCCAGTGGCTGGAGTCATACCTAGCACAAAGGAAGATGGTAGTGGTTGTTGGAGGCCAATCATCTCAGCCCCAGGGCATTGCTGCAGGAGTTCCTCAGGGCAGTGTCCTAGGCCCAACCATCTTCAGCTGCTTCATCAATGACCTTCCCTCCATCATAAGGTCAGAAATGGGGATGTTCGCTGATGACTGCACAGTGTTCAGTTCCATTCGCAACCCCTCAAATAATGAAGCAGTCCGAGCCTGCATGCAGCAAGACCTGGACAACATCCAGGCTTGGGCTCATAAGTGGCAAGTAACATTCGCGCCAGATAAGTGCCAGGCAATAACCATCTCCAACAAGAGAGAGTCTAACCACCTCCCCTTGACATTCAACGGCATTACCATCGCCGAATCCCCCACCATCAACATCCTGGGGGTCACCATTGACCAGAAACTTAACTGGACCAGCCATATAAATACTGTGGCTACGAGAGCAGGTCAGAGGCTGGGTATTCTGCAGCGAGTGACTCACCTCCTGACTCCCCAAAGCCTTTCCACCATCTACAAGGCACAAGTCAGGAGTGTGATGGAATACTCTCCACTTGCCTGGATGAGTGCAGCTCCAACAACACTCAAGAAGCTCGACACCATCCAAGATAAAGCAGCCCGCTTGATTGGCACCCCATCCACCACCCTAAACATTCACTCCCTTCACCACCGGCGCACTGTGGCTGCAGTGTGCACCATCCACAGGATGCACTGCAGCAACTCGCCAAGGCTTCTTCGACAGCACCTCCCAAACCCGCGACCTCTACCACCTAGAAGGACAAGGGCAGCAGGCGCATGGGAACAACACCACCTGCACGTTCCCCTCCAAGTCACACACCATCCCGACTTGGAAATATATCGCCGTTCCTTCATTGTCGCTGGGTCAAAATCCTGGAACTCCCTTCCTAACAGCACTGTGGGAGAACAGTCACCACACGGACTGCAGCGGTTCAAGAAGGCGGCTCACCACCACCTTCTCGAGGGCAATTAGGGATGGGCAATAAATGCCGGCCTTGCCAGCGACGCCCACATCCCGTGAACGAATAAAAAAAAGTCCAAGAATGAACCATTTATCCCAACTCTCTGCTTCCTGTTAGATAACCAATCCTCCACCCACGCCAGAATATTACCCCCAATCCAGTGATTCTTTATCTTGAGCAATAATCTTTTGTGTGGCACCTTGTCGAATGCCTTCTGGAAGTCTAAATACACTACGTCCACTGGTTCCCCTTTATCCACCCTGTACGTTATGTCCTCAAAGAACTCGAGCAAATTTGTCAGACATGACTTCCCCTTCGTAAAGCCATGCTGACTTTGTCCTATTAAATTATGTTTATCCAAATGTTCCGCTACTGTCTCCTTAATAATAGACTCCAAAATTTTACCCACCACAGATGTTAGGCTAACTGGTCTATAATTTCCAGCCTTCTGCCTACTACCCTTTTTAAATAAGGGTGTAACATTAGCAGTTTTCCAATCTGCCGGGACCTTTGCCGAGTCCAAAGAATTTTGGAAAATTACCAAAGCATCCACAATCCCTACTGCCACTTCCCTCAAGACCCTAGGATGTAAGCCATCAGGTCCAGGGGATTTATCCGCCTCGAGTCCCATTATTTTACTGAGTACCAATTCCTTAGTCATTTTAATCGTATTGAACTCCTCCCCCCTTAGAGCCCCGTTTGTCCAGTGTTGGGATATTCTTAGTGTCCTCTACCGTAAAGACTGAAACAAAATATTTGTTCAGCAGTTTTGCCATCTCCATGTTTCCCACCATTAATTTCCCGGTCTCATCCTCTAAGGGACCTACGTTTGCCTTAGCCACCCTTTTTCTTTTTATATAACTGTAGAAACTCTTGCTATCTGTTTTTATATTTTTTGCTAATTTATTTTCATAATCTATCTTCCCTTTCTTAATCAATCCTTTAGTTACTTTTTGCTGTCTTTTAAAGACTTCCCAATCTTCTATCCTCCCACTAAGTTTGGCAATTGTGTCTGAAAATTATCCACAGATCACCACTGTTGCAAATTTAATTCGACTTTTTCTTTCGGAAAACACTTATTTTGGGTTTAAGAGGAATGGCAGCATCAAAGCCCACCATACTCCCTCCCAAAGTACTAGGTGGTCACAAACTGATTACTCAAAAACCATATAAATTCATACACAAGTTAAAGCTTCATGCATTATTTTCAAGACATATACAGGAATACGACAAAGCTGACTATGTCACACACTGATTAAAGTGAACCGACAAACCAGGAGAACAATTAAGAAAACTCTGCCGAATTCAACAGTACTTCAGCAAAATGAATATAATCAAGCACATACAGGAAACAATGAGAATCAATAGATTCCTCCTTCCTTCAAGAAATTTTAATATATGCAGACAAGCAAATTACATAAACAACCGATCCAGATAAATCTGACCTTGGTGCAGTTCACTCAATAAATTAGATATACAACCACAATTCCACTGATTACACCACAGGGAAACTCTAATTAGCTTACTGAAACTGTATGATATCTACATCATGGGTTGATGCCAATCTGCAAGTATCTATATTGGTAGGTAACAGCAATGGATTGTAAGATATTTATACAGTACCAGTATTATATTGGCCAACAGTTTCTGCTGGCCAGATTCACTGATTTTTATTATCCACCCATGTAGTTTAATAGCAGATGCGATTCTCAGATTGAATCATACCAGGTTATGTAAATCAGTGTTGTTAACTGCAATTATATTACTGTATATTTTTCCTGCTATATTGACCATGCACCTATCTAGTCAAGCTCTGGTACAGTTTAACCAGTTATGATTAGCCTGGTTAATAGCATGCAATACTGCCAAGCAGTTTTTTAAAAACTCAAATGAAACACTCTCAGCAACTCTCCTACAGGTTCACAAACAACATTTTAGGCAAAATTAGGGGTATGGTGATCTGGAGATATTCTAACATTGTGTGCCACATACCAACAGGATACAATTACCAACAAGATCTGGGGAGCATGATGATAGAAAGTAAGTCAACTGGCACTGCTCTCATGTGCCATTCAGGCCTGTTTCAAAACAGACTGTATTTTGCATAGAGACTGGTGCAGGGGGGCATAAAAGCCAAGTTGATCCACAGCCAAAAATTCCACAATGAACCAGAAAACTATAAATTATCCTGCTGCATGCAGAATGCAACAGTTAAAATAGGATCATCTTCAGAGTAAACAAAAAAGTTGAACTTCTAAAATCTTTGGATATCCTAGACAATAATGGCCAAATAAAATGGTTAACTTATTGTACCAATAACTCCTTCCAATTTACGGTAGCTTCCCCATCAAATATCTAAACTGCTGGACACAAAGCATTTCCAATAGCTGTTCCTTCAAAACATCTTATAAAAATTCAGTTCACTTAATTTTCCAAAACCTGCTGTATTAAACAACCCCCGTGGAATTGGAGACTAACTCTCACCACCAGAACCAGTGATTTGGACGCCACTATATATAAACACAATAACCAAGACATCTAATGATATTTTCTCACTACTAAAAATTCCCGTGAAAATGGCATACACGACTTCAATTGTTTGCTGATTTGCTGCACACAAGGCACATATTAAGTAATTAAATGTGTTCAATTTGGAAATTGCGCCTGAACCACTGAAAAAGATTTACTGTTGAAGATATACTATCCTAGAGAGTTTCAACAAGTCACAAATTACAGTTGTGCACTTTAAAAAAACATTTAATTAACTGGCACAATATTTTTTGCTCATGTTTTTGCTTGCCTGCTCACGGAGAGAAGCAGTTCATCAGTATTTCCTGGACTACAGTTCAAGTCTTTTCCTGGGAAAGTACAAGATCATGGGATCAGAGAAAACAGCATACAGTAACAGTGATTTATACAGGGAAGAGGAGAAAAGAGGCAAAGGAGAAAAGATGCAAAGGAGAAATTGTACCATCCATAATTTAATTTGCAAAAGAAAACTTAGACTGGACTCACTCCTTAAAAATATAGTTTATCCGGAAATCAATTCATTCAAAAAATTTCAATTTTCTGAATGTTTGGAAATGTTTATATGAATTTGACAAAGCTAAGCACAATGCAAGCAGCGTCACCCAAACTGGTTCAAACATTCTTTTAAAAAAATGCCAACATAACATTTTCAATTCTACTTTTGGGTTAGACACAATTACTAGATCAAATTAGTAGGATGTTTAGAACATGTTTGATGTATTATTAAGTTGTTAAAAGTGAAAAAGGTGACCAAAAAAGTCACTCCTAATCAACATCAGAAACCACTGTGATGACAGGATCAGGTTCAGTCAATCCACCAACATTTACTGTCTGGCTTATAAATGAAGAATGGCCACTTAGTCAAGGTCCCAGAAGGCTACCACCACCCGTGGAAATCATTCCCCTGCATGAGTCACCATCAGCAGGAAAGAAAATTGGATAAGAAACACACAGCAGCCCAACATAATACTAACTTAGAACATGTAATTTAAAGGTTGTGTAATCACACATTTATGAACATTTGAACAGAGGTCAATACAACTGTTTTAAGGGTGCCCAGGTCTAATCCATCAGCGCCATGTAAGGATGCATCAAAGGCAAAGTCTATGCTAACTGTGCCATGTAGCGTCAGAGTCTGAAGCTCAAATATTTAGGTGGGCATCATTTGTTGTTGCAATCCTAAAGTCTACTACATAGCCAGGCTGCCTGAACTAACGCCAATAACTCATTCAGCTTCTGTTCATTTGGGCAAAACACCATCACAGGGTGGAGAGTTTAAGTATGCTAAATTGTGTGGTGAAAATGCTTTGTAGCAATTATCCCCAGCAAGTATACAATGCAGCCATGATGTGGAAAACAACCAAGTGAAGGTCAATCAATGCAACTTACAACACCAGAAGACCCTCTCTCAGGCTGTTCCCACCCCTTTAAGTGGCTAGCTCGACAGATACTGGTAGACATCCAGGAAAATAATTCCAGTCGCATCCATCAGGGATGGTGCACAGAGACCCTCCAGGAAGAAAAAAGAAACCAACTTCCAAAAACTGAAGTCCCTTTAAATGTTCATACATGATCTTGACAGAAGAGCGTTTCAGCCACTGAGTCATCTCAGGAAATTTGTCACATTTCTGAGGTTAGGCGAGTAACATTTCGGGTTTGAAAATAGAATACAAAGTACTGATTAGGGAAAATGCTGGGGACGTCCCATCAGAAAACTCAATGTAAAACATACATCTTGAACATTAAACAATGTTAGCATGAATTAAATTAATTTTTTTGCTGTTCTGATAATATTTACTTCTTAAGACATCACTTTGAAAGCTCTGGCCTAATCATTGGGAGTACGATTTTCAACGTGGCCATTCCTGGTCCTCGTAGCCTGTGTCGCACACCCCTAGAAGTCTGCTAGTGAGCATCTTTGAAGGTGTCAAATGCAGTGACGGATGCATCGCCAAAGTTTTTGATCATCTCTGGCACCATGCACTTCTGAACAAATCGTATGGCCTCACACCTAATCTATACTTGACTAACTTCCTCTCAAGTAACTTTGCACAATGGTTGATGACTAATCCTCTGGCTCTGCATAAGCTTAGGGGTGCACATCTACATCCTATCACACACTGTTCCTTCTTCACATCAATCATCCTACTCATCACAGAATAAATTAGTCAGCACTTAAAAACACAATTGAATCAGATAGTCAGAATGTATTTGCAAAAGGCAGGACTGTAAATTACATTTTTGAGGAAAGTAGAGTGTATAGAGGGAAGGTGCTAGATGTTATATTATTGAATTTTCAGAAGCATTTGATAAGGTACCACACAAGAGACTTGTTTCTAAAATTAAGATACATGGTAGAGGAAACATAGCCCTGCACTGCTATCACATGGCTAAGTGGGTATTTTTTGGATTGGTAGAATAGGAGATGTGGTGTGGCCCAGAGGTCTGTGAAGGGGCTTCTTATTTTCCATATGTACAAAAGGAAAATCAAGTTTTCCAACACTAGATTAGGGGGATAGCAAGCCTAGGAGAATACTGGTTAGCGGAGTGGGCAAATTGTGGTAAAGAAATGTCAACAGTGAAAGGAAATATATTCTAAAATGGTAAATTCCTTAAAAGAGTGGAGTAACAAAGATTCAGGTGTAGATACCTGAATCTTGTGAGGTGGGACAGCAGGTAGAAAAGACAATTAAAAAAGGCATGCAAGATTCTGACTTTTAAACATTTCGGGCAGTGAATATTGAAGCAAGGGAATGATGCTGAACTTGTACAAGACATTGGTTACGCCACAGTTGGAGTATTGCATGCAGTTGCAAGCACATTGTAGGAAGGAGATTAGAGCCATGGAACGAGTACAGCAAAGATTCACTTGAATACTAGGAGAGATTTATAGTAATGAAGGCAGCTCAAAAAAACGGGCTTTCACACTGGAACAGAGAAAATTAAATGGTGGGGTGCAAGAGATTTTCAAAATTAAGAGTTTAGAATCATAGAAGTTTACAACATGGAAACAGGCCCTTCGGCCCAACATGTCCATGTCGCCCAGTTTATACCACTAAGCTAGTCCCAATTGCCTGCACTTGGCCCATATCCCTCTATACCCATCTTACCCATGTAACTGTCCAAATGCTTTTTAAAAGACAAAATTGTACCCGCCTCTACTACTACCTCTGGCAGCTCGTTCCAGACACTCACCACCCTTTGAGTGAAAAAATTGCCCCTCTGGACCCTTTTGTATCTCTCCCCTCTCACCTTAAATCTATGTCCCCTCGTTATAGACTCCCCTACCTTTGGGAAAAGATTTTGACTATCGACCTTATCTATGCCCCTCATTATTTTATAGACTTCTATAAGATCACCCCTCAACCTCCGACTCTCCAGGGAAAAAAGTCCCAGTCTATCTAACCTCTCCCTATAAGTCAAACCATCAAGTCCCGGCAGCATCCTAGTAAATCTTTTCTGCACTCTTTCTAGTTTAATAATATCCTTTCTATAATAGGGTGACCAGAACTGTACACAGTATTCCAAGTGTGGCCTAACTAATGTCTTGTACAACTTCAACAAGACATCCCAACTCCTGTATTCAATGTTCTGACCAATGAAACCAAGCAAGCTGAATGCCTTCACCACCCTATCCACCTGTGACTCCACTTTCAAGGAGCTATGAACCTGTACTCCGAGATCTCTTTGTTCTATAACTCTCCCCAACGCCCTACCATTAACGGAGTAGGACCTGGCCCGATTCGATCTCCCAAAATGCATCACCTCACATTTATCTAAATTAAACTCCATCTGCCATTCATCGACCCACTGGCCCAATTTATCAAGATCCCGTTGTAATCCTAGATAACCTTCTTCACTGTCCACGATGCCACCAATCTTGGTGTCATCTGCAAACTTACTAACCATGCCTCCTAAATTTGAGGAATAAATAATGAAAGGTAATTTCTATTGGTTGACAATGAGGCAAAAGCTGAGTTTTTTACAAACTCATGGGATGTGGGCCAACATTTATTGCCCATCCTTAATTGCCCTTGAGAAGGAGGTGATGAGCCGCCTTTTTTAGGCTGGATTGTACAACTGAGTGACTTGCGAGGCCATTTCAGAGGGCAGTTAAAAAATCAACCACATTGCTGTGGGTCTGAAGTCAACTATAGGCCAGGCAAGGACGGCAAGTTTCCTTCGCTAAAGGACATTAGTGAACCAGGTGGGATCACTGAACACGGGGAAATTAGAAATCATTTCACAGATTATTCGAACATGAAATGCTATGCCACAAATAGCTACTGAGGCAGAGACCATCATTTAACAACTATTTGAAAAGAAAAAATATATAAAGGGTGCAGGGAAAGAATAAAAATGGGATTGGGCTAGCTCCAGCTGAAGAACTAGCACTGGTATAGAACTCAATGGCCACCTCCTGTGCCAGGCAGGAAGATTCACCAGCCTGTCCTATTCATTCTTTTATTGAGACCAAATCAGATACCCTCAAGGATCACAACCTTCAGTGTAATGCAATATCTGAAACACTTCCAAGGCAATGAAATTCTTATTTCTTTCTATTCTATAAGATGGTTAGTCTTGCAAAAGACAGGACAAACTAATAGCTGTTACTTCCATCTTTACTATCACCCTTGGTCTTTCATCTATTGGCATCTCAGTCCACCTCCTGATCTCACATGGAACAGTCATACCTGCTTTACTGCTAAAGCCACTTCAGTTGAAGTCAGTTTTCTCTTTTGTACCACTTATTTCCCCAACAACTCTATATAAAGCTCAAAATTGTCCAGGATTTGAATATTAGTGTTATATCTGGGAGTCCTTCTCGTACTCTTGCACTTCTGAACAGCGCACAAGAAAAAAAAAATCTAAAAAGCAATCCTTCTGACGTCTAACTACATCACAACTCCTAAAATAAAACTGCCATGGTCACTACTCCTCTGAACTGTCCTCGATTGCGCTTCGAGCTCCAAATGTAGCATCCTACACAATCTTCCAACTCCCTAATCCTCACTGTTGAGATCAAGATTCACTTACCTGCTTTAACTCATTCTTTCCCACTCAACAGAAAAAAAAAGTCTTCTCTCGTACAAGCTTTAAGGCTTTTAAATCTCCTGACTTCATCACTACCTGATGTGTTACATGAAAAAAGACTTTTCAGCCTTCATGTGCTGAAATATAATTTGGGCTTTCTCCCAAAGTTTGTTTCTGCTCATAGCAAAAAAGCAGTTTTCAGTAGCAAACACTATGATCCAAAGCCTGCACCCTGCCATATGCCATGTAAGAGAGAATGTGCCTCAAATTAATAATTGCTGCCCAATTGTAGTTTTGTAGTGCAATGAACATCATGAGTGATGTCCATGTCCTTCTATCTCATTCAGAAGGCTGTAAATATTACATTAAATTATTCCAGTTAGAATTTAACTTTATTTATATGTTGAGTAAGACAAGTAGAAATACCACAGTAATAGGACACATTACTTAAAAAATAAACACATAATCAATCTACAAGGGATTAAAATACCATTAAAAATTATTCTAATAGCTTGAAAAGCAACGGGACACTTGGAGCAAAGTGTTTTGTAGACCTTCACTGTGCAAAGTTGTAAATGGAGGACACGAATTTATCAGAATTCAGACCTCCAGTCCGAACTACAGCTAAGTAACCACGGATGTGCTTTTATGCCACAAGAATCTCAAACAGCCAAGCCGCGGAGGCTGTTTTGATGTCTGGATATTATTTTTCTTCAAACTACTTATTTTAATGGTCAATTAGCAAATGTCTTGCACAAAAACAAAAAGTAAAAAAAACTAAAGTTGGAAATCTGAAACAGAAACAGAGAATGCTGGAAATACTCATCCGGCCAGACAGCATCTTTCAAAATTTTTTGATGAAGGATCTGCACCCAAAACATTAACTTGTTTATTCCCTGTTAACAGATACAAGTCAGCATTTTAAATTCTAGTCATCAGCAACTTTTGTCTTTGTCAACACCTGTTCAATAATTAAGAAAATTCATTTGGGAAGAGACATCTCCAATTGCCATGGTCTGGTTGAGTAGTTAAGCGTATTGGTCATCACTAGCACATAAAAAATTAGCTTCAGCCAAAGCACACCTAGTAATTGTTTACTTCATCTAAAAAGTCATAACATACAACACAGAAACCCCTCATTTTATTACATTCTGCATGACGGGCCTTCAGCTTGAGCTTAAGAATTTTTTTTTGCAGCTATCATCTGACTCCAATAAAACCTAGCATTGTGCAAATCAAAATATATGCTGTACAAAGATGCCTTCAAAATAAAATTAAAGAATAAAATCACTATGGTGCAATGCTAATTGTAGGACATTTTACAAGACTATTTTTTCCACTGCAACACATCTCCCAAAATTGCCACACAATATTCCTACACAAAGCAGAATACCAGAGTAGATTCTTTTTTTAAAAAAAAACATTTATTCTCATGATGTAGCTATGGCCTCATATTACCCATCCAATTACCCAGAGAAGACACAGCAATTCTTTGTACAACTAAGCAGCTTGCCAGTCCACTTCAGAGGGCATTAAGAGTTGTGTGAACTAGACTGACATTTAGGTCAGGCCGGGTAAGGGTGGCACTTCCCCTTCTCCGAAGAGAACTGGTGAAAAAATTGTTTTTTTTTAAAACAACCATCTGGTCATTCCTTCCTGATGCTAGCCCACAAATTACCATACTCAATTTCACAACTTGCTCTGATGGGATATGAACCTCCGAACATGTAGGCTGCTAGTTCAGTAACCACTAGACTACCATACCCCATGGATTCTGATCGCTATACATTTGCATGAAAAAGAAAAAAAAAAAAGTGAATTTTAACTTCTGCTGCATCTTACCACATTGACTTAGATCTGTAACATGTTAACATGTAGGTCACAGAACAACTGACTTGGACTAAAACCAATTTCAATCCCACAGAAACAAATTACCAGTTCAATAAAGTGCATTATTCTGGAGGGACAATTGTTACAGCCCATTAGAGCTCAGAAACTAGTGTGAAGTCTAAGTAGTATGGCCAAATACAATGGTAGCTAAATTCAGCCTTATAAAAATGTCTTAAGATAATTACAATCTATTTAGCTGCATCAATCCAAGAGCATCCATCACTGTAAATGAACCTAACTTTCATACACCATCTACCCATTCATTTGGTTCACTGTTACCAGGAGGAATCTTGGTGAGGCAGAGCTTCAGAATTCTATCATTTATGCTTTCAGAAAGTTAACTAACTTCATATGCTGGCAGACTCAATGCAATGAAAACACAAAAGTGAGCCTTAATCCTTACAGCATAAGCAAGAACACTGCAGGACATATTTCTTTTGCTTGCCAGTGAGATAACCTGAGCACTTGAAACAGATAGCATCAGTCAAGCGAAAAAAAGTTCCGATACCGACATTGACAGAATCAAGTTGAACTTCAGTATTGAATAGACTCAGTTAGCTGATTAAAAAATATTGTGCACCCAGTGACCAATTTTTTGACTCAAATTATCTTATTTTCAGAACATGTTAACTCTGGCTGGTTTTACTCGTGCCAGTAGCTCTCCAATACCTCACCCAAGTGACCATTCTTCACACGCATGTCTACATGTCACATGTTACAAGCTATTCAAATGTAATTGGGGGAAGAGAGGGGCAATGTGAATCCCTATTCTGTTCGCACAAGAATTGTAGCCACGTGCATTTTTCAACAGGAGTGACTGAATAGTAATGAGGGCGAATTCTGGGCATTACGCCTCCCTAACTCGGGAAGAAACCAATTTCTCAACGTGGGTCCCAATTCTGTAAGTATAGTGAGATGCTGAAAGCTCATGGGGAAAAATAGAATTTCAATGCTTAAACATTAAGTGTACTGAAATCAAATTAATTTTAGATTACTTAAGTTAAAAACAAAGAATGGATATGACCTGGGCAGAGGCAAGAATAGGTAAGTACAAACTTTGACATTAAGTGCAAGCAGTTAGGAATTGAAGTAACATTGCTACTATAAAGTCCACTCCCAACATTGCAGTATTATTCTAATTAGGCTTCATTTGCAGTGTGACTAGATCAAAAAGCACAGAATTTTCTATCTGTCAAGAGTTTACAGGTTAATTTAATAACATTTCCATGTATAAGGCAGGAGATTAGATTTTTTTTTGCAATCAGAACCAAAATTAAATTATCATGGTACAAATACCATTATTATACACTCGCTAAAATATTGTAGCTACTGGTTTATATGCATTAACAATCACGCAATGCTTAGGCTGTAACAACTTCCCAATTTATTGGAATTAGTTGCAAAGTATACCATTTGTTTCCTCAACTTCAGAAAGGAGACAGAATAATTATTTCTAAATCTTGGTTTATATGCCAATACTATAAAAATATTGTGTTGCAATCATTGGCTACTGTAGCAAACTACTATCCGAGGATCTTAAAAGCAAAAATATCAAAATATCTCACGAAAATATAGGTATTCTGTAAACTTGAAAAGGTTCAGCACAATTCTGTTCCTTCATACAGCACGGACTTAATTTTGTTGTGCTCCTGCATTTTAGGCAGGATACGACCGGTGCTTTGTTTTAGTAGGTAAAAAGTCTGTTCCCCACAAAGTTACTTCGCAGAAGTCTACGGCTCACTAAAAATTGACAGGAAAACTTAATTGTCACACAAGTGATGCCTTCTCATATCCACTTAACATAACGTCTGCAATACAGTGCTTTCGGAAAAACTCTTAATTCTATAAAAGATTCAAGATTAGAGTTGGAAAACAGCACAGTAAATTTGTGGTCAACTTCACTTCTGTGCTTCGTTTCTGTGGTCTATGTTCCATCCACAAGGAACCAGTTAACAAAGAGGCTGTGCATCATATCCCGCATAAAAATTCGCAATCTCAAATTTCACTGTTACCTGGGAGATATGGTTAATGGAAGACTCCATTCTCCGTAGCTGTGAGGCTTGAATATCCAGCAATTGGAGCACATTGTTAGCCAAAGCATTTATCTGGTAAGCAACACTCGCAAGGGACTGGGTGGTGTACGCTTTTGTTTCCTCAAGGGCCTTTCTCTTGTCTTGGGCCTGCAAGATAAAGAGAATACTCAGGGGACTGAATTTCTATAGCAGTTAATAAAATAAACATTTCAATATAATTTACTATTTTTAAACATAACACTTCAAAAAGTACTGCAATACCAATAGTAACTTTACAAAATTGACTGACTAAATGCTTCAGTGATTTTAATTTCAAAGAACAGACAAACTGCGCATTGCGACTAGCTGCTTGGAAATAAATTTGTCCAAGTAATAATAGAAACACAGTATGAAAAATACAATGTGTGCAAATAAATTTCATAAAGCAATTAGTGAACTTTGAGCTGAATGCATTTACCTTCAAATTCAATGGGTCCCTCAGGTGGACACAAAACAAAGTGTTGAGTAGATTGAATTGTGATATAAATATAAGCAACAGTATTGATACAATACAAAAATCCTCTGGTGGCAAACCCAGTTTCTATCAGAAGCAGGTGAGGGAGTAACCAGCAGTAAGTTGCCATTACAATGGTCCATACTCAAAGAACACACATCTATGTATAACAACGTGAGAGTTTGGAAGCCCAAGGAGGGAGGCAGTAAAAGAGAAAGTACGCACACCAATAAAAAAAAAGCACAGCTAAGAAACTCTTAGCTGCAGCTTTTTGGGGTTAATGTTCAATGTAACTAAAGTTTACACTTCTCAAAAGAAAATTTACTTCTTCATTCACGATCTAGCAAACCACAGACTACTCTGACTCTCAATGCTGCTACCTGAGTCTATCAGAAGGTACCACATATACACACTTTAACCCATGTTAGATGAATCTCCGAGTGCAGTAGTATTTCAAGTACATTGAATGAACTCAACAAGACAATGTAGTCCACAATAGGTTAAACTCAGCAAATTTGGCAAGCTGCAGTACTGTGCCAGCTAATACACACCGGACAGATGGGACAAAGTGCTGCATGACAGCACCAACCTCTCTGATCGAAATGAGTTGCAGTCCAACATATCTACCAACTGAAAAAACCAAATTAATACAAAGGAATCATATAAAGGGGCACCGTTAAGAATTATTTAGAACTAAACACAAACTCTACAACCTAAAAAGTCAACTAAAATACATACATGCAAACACAAAATCTCTCCGTTCATGGGATGTGGGTGTCGCTGGCAAAGCCAGCATTTACTGCCCATCCCTAATTGCCCTCGAGAAGGTGGTGGTGAGCTGCCTTCTTGAACCGCTGCAGTCCGTGTGGTGAAGGTTCTCCCACAGTGTTGTTAGGGAGGGAGTTCCAGGATTTTGACCCAGCGACGATGAAGGAACGGCGATATATTTCCACGTCAGGAAGGTGCGTGACTTGCAGGGGAACGTGCAGGTGTTGTTCCCATGTGCCTGCTGCCCTTGTCCTTCTAGGTGGAAGGGGTCGTGGGTTTGGGAGGTGCTGTCGAAGAAGTCTTGGCGAGTTGCTACAGAGCATCCTGTGGATGGTACATACTGCAGCCACAGTGGTGAAGGGAGTGAATGTTTAGGGTAGTGGATGAGTACCAATCAAGCAGACTGCTTTGTCCTGGATGGTGTCGAGCTTCTTGAGTGTTGTTGGAGCTGCACTCATCCAGGCAAGTGGAATGTATTCCATCACACTCCTGACTTGTGCCTTGTAGATGGTGGAAAGGCTTTGGAGAGTCAGGAGGTGAGTCACTCGCCACAGAATACCCAACCTCTGACCTGCTCTTGTAGCCACAGTATTTATGTGGCTGGTCTAGTTAAGTTTCTGGTCAATGGTGACCCCCAAGATGTTGTTGATGGGGGATTCGGCGATGGTGGTTAGATTCTCTCTTGTTGGAGATGGTCATTGCCTGGCGCGAATGTTACTCGTCACTTATCAGCCTAAGCCTGGATGTTCTCCAGGTCTTGCTGCATGCGGGCACGGACTGCTTCGTTATCTGAGTTGTTGCGAATGAAACTGAACACACTGCAATCATGAGTGAACATGCCCATTTATAACCTCATTATGGAGGGAAGGTCATTGATCAAGCCGCTGAAGATGGTTGGGCCTAGGACACCGTCCTGAGGAACTCCTGCAGCAATGTCCTGCGGCTGAAATGATTGGCCTCCAACAACCACTACCATCTTCCTTTGTGCTAGGTATGACTCCAGCCACTGGAGAGTTTTCCCCCTGATTCCCATTGACTTCAATTTGACTCGGGCTCCTTGGTGCCACACTCGGTCAAATGCTACTTTGATGTCAAGGGCAGTCACTCTCACCTCTGGAATTCAGCTCTTTTGTTCATGTTTGGACCAAAGCTGTAATGAGGTCTGGAGCCGAGTGGTCCTGACGGAACCCAAACTGAGCATCGGTGAGCAGGTTATTGCGGAGTAGGTGCCACTGTCGACGACACCTTCCATCATTTTGCTGATGATTGAGAGTAGACTGATGGGGCGATATTGGCTTTGTCCTGCTTTTTGTGGACAGGACATATCTGGGCAATTTTCCACATTGTCTGGTAGATGCCAGTGTGTTAACTGTACTGGAACAGTTTGGCTAGAGGCGCAGCTAGTTCTGGAGCACAAGTCTTCAGCACCACAGCCGGGATGTTGTCGGGGCGCATAGCCTTTGTTGTATCCAGAGCACTCAGCCCTTCCTTGATATCACGTGGAGTAAATCGAATTGGCTGAAGACTGGCTTCTGTGATGGTGGGGATATCGGAGGAGCACTTCTGGCTGAAGGTGGTTGCAAACGCTTCAGCCTGGTCTTTTGCACTCATGTGCTGGTCTCTGCCATCATTGAGGATGGGGATTTTACAGAGCCTCCTCCTCCCGTTAGTTGTTTAATTGTCCACCACCATTCACGACTGGAAGTGGCAGGACTGCAAAGCTTTGGTCTGATCCGTTGGTTGTGGAATTGCTTAGTTCTGTCTATAGCATGTTGCTTCCGCTGTTTAGCATGCATGTAGTCCTGTGTTGTAGCTTCACCAGGTTAGCACCTCATTTTTAGGTAAACCTGTTGTTGCTCCTGGCATGCTCTTCTGTGCTCCTCATTGAACCAGGGTTGATCCCCTGGCTTGTTGGTAATGGTAGAGTGAGGAATATGCCAGGCCATGAGGTTACAGATTGTGCTGGAATACAAATCTGCTGCTGATAGCTCAAAGTGCCTCGTGGATGCCCAGTTTTGAGCTGCTCGATCTGTTCTGAATCTATCCCATTTAGCAAGGTGGTAGTGCCACACAACACGTTGGATGGTGTCCTCAGTGCGAAGACGGGACTTCTTCTCCACGAGGACTGTGCGGTGGTCACTCCTACCAATACTGTCATGGATAGGTGCATATGCAACAGGTAAATTGGTGAGGACGAGGTCAAGTAGGTTTTCCTTCGTGTTGGTTCTCTCACCACCTGCTGCAGGCCCAGTCTGGCAGCTATGTCCTTCAGGACTCGGCCAGCTCGGTCAGTAGTGGTGCTACCAAGCCACTCTTGGTGGTGAACATTGAAGTCCCCCAACCAAAAGTACATCCTGTGCCCTCGCTACCCTCAGTGCTTCCTCCAAGTGGTGCTCAATATGGAGGAGGACTGATTCATCAGCTGAGGGAGGGTGGTAGGTGGTAATCCGCAGTAGGTTTCCTTGCCCATGTTTGACCTGATGCCATGAGATTTCATGGGGTCCAAAGTCAATGTTGAGGACTCTCAGGGCCACTCCCTCCTGACTGTATATCATTGTACCACCACCTGTGTTCGGTCTGTCTTGTCAGTGGGACAGGACATACCCAGGGATGGTGATGGAAAAGTCTGGGACGTGAGCTGAAAGGTATGATTCTGAGTGTGGCTATGTCAGGCTGTTACTTGACTGGTCTGTGGGACAGCTCTCCCAATTTTGGCACAAGTCCCCAGATGTTAGTAAGGAGGACTTTGCAGGGTTGACTGGGCTTGGTTTGCCTTTGTCATGTGCAGTGCCTCGTGGTCCGTCTGGTTTTATTCTAAAGACGACTTTTCGTAGAGATATTTTACAGCCGAGTGGCTTGGTAGGCCATTTCAGAGGGCAATTAAGAATCAACCACATTGCTGTGGGTCTGGAGTCACATAGGCCAGACCGGGTAAGGACGGCAGGTTTCCTTCCCTAAAGGACATTAGTGAACCAGATGAGTTTTCACGACAATCCGGTAGTTTCATAGCCACCATTACTGATACTAGTTTTTTTTATTCCAGAGTAAATAAGGAGAAATTGATTCCAATGGCAGACGGATCAGTAAGCAGAGGACACAGATTTAAGGTGATCGGCAAAAGAGCCAGACGCAGCGAGTTGTAATGATCTGGAATGCACTGCCTGAAAGGGTGATGGAAGCAGATTCAATAGTAACTTTCCAAAGGAAATTGGACAAATACTTGAAGGGAAAAAAATTACAGGGTTATGGGGAAAAAGCAGGGGAATGGGATTAATTGGATAGCTTTCAAAGAGCTGGCACAGGCACATGTGCCATACCTATGATACAAGCAGCTCAAGAAAACTGCTGCATCAATTTGACTGAGTTGGGTACAGTCATCCCACTCCACGATTTCTAGGCCAACAATCCAGTACAACAATGAGTGCTGCATTGTTAGAAACATTAAACGGGGGCTCCCAACTGTGCGTTCTACCTGTTCAGATGGACATTAAAAGATGCCAAACTGTTCAAAAAGGAGCAGGGAATGCTGGGTGACATTCATCCATTAGCTAAAACAAACAAATGAACGAGTCATTCATCTTTTGCTGTTTGTGGTACCATGGGTGCACAAAACAGACGGGTTTCCTCCAAAATCATTCAACGTAACAGCACAAACAGACAATTTAGTCCACCCACACAAGAGGTGGTTAGAAAAAAGAATCTACACCGAAGGTAGCTGGAACATGGAATTTTGCATATTCCAGTTGCAAGATAGATAACATTTACAAAACAAAATCTTACACGCTGATTAGAATGTTTGGAAATCACTGAAGATGTCAAAACGCAAGTACACATTCAGCAAAAAAAATGTGTAGTAGCACTTAAACAATTACCATGCGTTTTGGCAGGCTGTTTGACAATATTTAGACTGCACTGGTGATAATTTATTGTAAATCTAACATCCAATAAAAAGTGGAGTTTGTTATTGTTCTTAAATTTTGTTTTAAGTTAAGTGACATGGGGACAAAGTGGCCCAAATTCTGACAAGAGGGTAAAAATTACAAATGATTTCATCACAGCAGTGTTTTCTACCTAGGGAAACATCGGATAACTTATTTCAAGCCTCCTCACAGGTCGCATTTTTAAGCCTTTTATCTATTTTGATAGAGGATAATGTAAAACTTGTATTCATATAACGTCTTTCATGACCTCAGGACGTCCCAAAGCATTTTACAGCCAATGGAGTACTTTTGAAGTGTAGTCATTGTTGTCATGTAGGAAATATGGCGGCCAATTTGTACATAGCAAGATCTCAATGAGATAATGACCAAATAATCTATTTTATATTCCTTTGGTCGAGGAAAGATTGGCAGGCAAAACTGTAATTGAACAGTGGGTGGCCTTTAAGGAGGAGATAGTTCAGGTACAGTCAAGGCACATTCCCACAAGGCAGAAAGGTAGGGCAACTAAAGCCAGAGCACTCTGGATGACAAAAAAAGAGATAGTAACTAAGACGAAATGGAAAAAAGGGGTGTATGACAGATGTCAGGTTGATAACACAAGTAAGAACCAGGCAGAATATAGAAAGTTCAGAGGGGAAGTGAAAACGAAATAAGAGGGGCAAAAAGAGTGTATGAGAATAGACAGGCGGCCAACATAAAAGGGAATCCAAAATCTTCTACAGGCATGTAAACAGTAAACGGGTAGTAAGGAGGGGTGGGGCCGATTGGGGACCATAAAGGACATCTGCTTATGGAGACAGAGGGGATGGCCGAGGTACTAAATGAGTACTTTGCATCTGTCTTTACCAAGGAAGATGCTGCCAGAGTCTCAGTAAAGGAAGGTATAGCTGAGAAATTGGATGGGCTGAAAATTGATAAAGGAGGAACTTGAAAGGCTAGCTGTACTTAAAGTAGGTAAGTCACCCGGTCCGGATGGGATGTATCCTAGGCTGCTGAGGGAGGTACGGATGGAAATTGTGGAGGTACTGGCCATAATCTTCCAAACATCCTTAGATATGGGGGTTGTGCCACAGGACTGGAGAACTGCAAATGTTACACCCATGTTCAAAAAAGGGTGTAAGGATAAACCCAGCAACTATAAGCCAGTCAGTTTAACCTCAGTGGTGGGGAAACTTTTAGAAACAATAATCTGGGACAGAATTAACAGTCACTTGGACAAGTGGGGATTGATTAGGGAAAGCCAGTTCGGATTTGTTAACGGCAAATTGTCTAACTAACCTGAGAGAGTTTTTTGATGAGGTAACAGAGAGGGTAGATGAGGGCAATGCAGTTGATGTGGTGTATTTGGACTTTCAAAAGGAGTTTGATAAAGTGCCGCACGGTAGGCTTATCAAGATTACGGCCCATGGAATAAAAGGGGCAATAGCAATGTGGATACAGAATTGGCTAATTAACAGCAAACAGTAGTGCTGAACGGTTGTTTCTCAGACTGGAGGGAGGTGTACAGTGATGTTCCTCAGGGATCAGTGTTGGGACCACTGCTTTTCTTGACATATATTAATGACTTGGACTTGGGTGTACAGGGCACAATTTCAAAATTTGCAGATGACAAAACTTGGAAGGGTAGTAAACGGTGAGGATAGTGAGACTTCAAGAGGATATAGACAGGCTGGTGGCATGGGCAGACATGTGGCAAATGAAATTTAATGCAGAAAAATGCGAAGTGCTACATTTCGGTAGAAAGAACAAGGACAGGCAATATAAACTAGAGGGCACAACTCAAAGAGGTACAGGAAGAGAGATCTGGGGGGTATTATGCACACAAATTGTTGAAGGTGGCAGCGCAGGTTGAGAAAGTGGTTAAAAAAGCATTCGGGATCCTGAGCTTTATACATAGAGGCATAGAGTACAAAAGTATGGAAGTCATGACGAACCTTTATAAAACACTGGTTTGGCCTCAATTGGAATATTGTGTCCAGTTCTGGGCACCGCACTTCAGGAAAGATGTCAAAGCCTTAGAAAGGGTGCAGAAGAGATTTACTAGAATGATTCCAGGGATGAGGGATTTTAGTTACGTGGATAGACTGGATAAGCTGGGGTTGTTCTCCTTGGAACAGAGACGGTTGAGGGGAGATTTGATAGAGGTATTCAAAATTATGAAGGGTCTAGACAGAGTAGATAGAAAGAAATTATTCCCATTGGCGAAAGGGTCAAAAACCAGAGGACATAGATTTAAGGTGATTGGCAAAAGAGCAAAGGTGACATGAGGAAGAACTTTTTTTTTTTTAAAAACACAGCGAGTGGTTAGGATCTGGAATGCACTGCCCAAGGGGCTGGTGGAGGCAGATTCAATCATGGCCTTCAAAAGGGAACTGGATAAGTACTTGAAAAGGAAAAAATTTGCAGGGCTACGGGGAAAGGGAGGTAGAGTGGGACAAGCTGGATTGCTCTTGCATAGAGCCGGTACAGATTTGATGGGCCGAATGGCCTCCTTTTGTGCTGTAATCTTTCTATGAACTACTTGTGGTAGCACGTTCCACATTCGCACCACTCCTTGGGTGAAGAAGTTTCTCCTGAATTCCCTATTGGATTTATTAGCGACTATTTTATATTTGTGACCTCTCGTTTTGGACGCCCCCCACAAGTGGAAGCATTTTCTCTACATCTACCAATCAAACCCTATTATCTTACAGGCCTCTATCGGGTCACCCCTCAGCCTTTCATTTTCTGAAGAGCCCCAGTCTGTTCAGTCTTTCCTAATAAGGATATCCTCTCAGTTCTGGTATCATCGTGAATTTTTTTCACCCTCTCCAATGCTTTTTTAACCTTTTTATAATATGACCAGAACTGTGCACAATACTCCAAGTGTGGTCTAACCAAGTTTGACATAACTATTTCGCTTTTTAATTCTATCCCTCTAGAAATGAACCCCAGTGCTTGATTTGCCTTTTTATGGCCTTATTAACCTGTGTCGCTACTTTTAGTGATTTGTTTATCTGTACCGTAGATCCCTTTGTTCCTCTATCCCATTTAGACTATTATCCAAGCAGTATGTGACCTCCTTATTCTTCCTACCAAAATGCACCTCACACACCTATATTGAAATTTGTTTGTCAATTACACGCCCATTCTGCAAGTTTATTAACGTCCTCTTGCATTCGGATGCATTCTTCCTTTGTATTAACTACACCCCCCAATTTGGTGCTGTCCGCAAATTTTGAAATTGTACTTCCGATTCCAAATCGTTAAAGTAAATTGTGAACGGTGGTCCCAGCACCGATCCCTGTGAACACCACTTCCCACCTTTTGCCAGTCTCAGTAATCCCTACTCTGTTTTCTGTTTTGTAGCCAATTTGCTGTCTGTTCTGCTAACTGTCTCGACTCCACATGCTCTGGCCTTAGCCATGAGTCTACAATGAGGTACCATTTCAAAGGTGTTTGGAAATTCCAAATATATAACATCTACTGCATTACCCTTGTCTACTCTGTTACAGCTACAAAGAACTTAAAAAGGTTGGTCAAGCATGACTTTCCCCTTCTGAAATCCGTGCTGACTATTCATTATATGTTCGATCTCGAGATGTCTTTCTATTACATCTTTATAATTGAAAGAGGGTAGAAATTACAGGCAATTTCAGAAGAAATCAGCAAAAGGTCTTAAAAAAGATAGTGGCAGAGCGAGTACATTCATTTCTATGGAGAATTATAGGTCTGGCCCACAAGTTAAAATTCTAAATTGGGGAAAGGCCAATTTTGATGGTATTAGACAGGAACTTTCAGAAGTTGATTGGGAGAGTCTGTTGGCAGGCAAAGGGACGTCTGGTAAGTGGGAGGCTTTCAAAAGTGTGTTAACCAGGGTTCAGGGTAAGCACATTCCTTATAAAGTGAAGGGCAAGGCTGGTAGAAGTAGGGAACCTTGGATGACTCGGGAGATTGAGGCCCGAGTCAAAAAGAAGGAGGCATATGACATGCAGAGACAGCTGGGATCAAGTGGATCCCTTGAAGAGTATAGAGATTGCCAGAGTAGAGTTAAGAGAGAAATCAGGAGGGCAAAAAGGGGACATGAGATTACTTTGGCAGATAAGGCAAAGGTGAATCCAAAGAGCTTCTACAAATACATAAAGGGTAAAAGAGTAACTAGGGAGAGAGTAGGGCCTCTTAAGGATCAACAAGGTCATCTATGTGCAGAACCACAAGAGATGGGTGAGATCCTAACTGAATATTTCACATCGGTATTTACGGTTGAGAAAGGCATGGATGTTAGGGAACTTGGGGAAATAAATAGTGATGTCTTGAGGAGTGTACATATTACAGAGAGGGAGGTGCTGGAAGTCTTAACGCGCATCAAAGTAGATAAATCTCCGGGACCTGATGAAATGTATCCCAGGACGTTATGGGAGGTTAGGGAGGAAATTGTGGGTCCCCCAGCAGAGATTTGAATCATCCACCGCTACAGGTGAGGTGCCTGAAGATTGGAGGGTAGCAAATGTTGTGCCTTTGTTTAAGAAGGGCGGCAGGGAAAAGCCTGGGAACTACAGACCGGTGAGCCTGACATCTGTAGTGGGTAAGTTGTTAGAGGGTATTCTGAGAGACAGGATCTACAGGCATTTGGAAAGGCAGGGACTGATTAGGAACAGTCAGCATGGTTTTGAGAGGGGAAAATCATGTCTCACGAATTTGATTGAGTTTTTTGAAGGGGTAACCAAGAAGATAGATGTGGTCTACATGGACTTTAGCAAAGCCTTTGACAAGGTACCGCATGGCAGGTTGTTACATAAGGTTAAATCTCACAGGATCCAAGGTGAGGTAGCCAATTGGATACAAAATTGGCTTGACGACAGAAGACAGAGTGGTTGTAGAGGGTTGTTTTTCAAACTGGAGGCCTGTGACCAGCGGTGTGCCTCAGGGATCGGTGCTGGGTCCGCTGTTATTTGTTATTTATATTAATGATTTGGATGAGAATTTAGGAGGCATGGTTAGTAAGTTTGCAGATGACACCAAGATTGGTGGCATTGTGGACAGTGAAGAAGGTTATCTAGGATTACAACGGGATCTTGATAAATTGGGCCAGTGGGCCGATGAATGGCAGATGGAGTTTAATTTAGATAAATGTGAGGTGATGCATTTTGGAAGATCGAATCGGGCCAGGGCCTACTCCATTAATGGTAGGGCATTGGGGAGAGTTATAGAACAAAGAGATCTAGGAGTACAGGTTCATAGCTCCTTGAAAGTGGAGTCACAGGTGGATAGGGTGGTGAAGAAGGCATTCGGCATGCTTGGTTTCATTGGTCAGAACATTGAATACAGGAGTTGGGATGTCTTGTTGAAGTTGTACAAGACATTAGTTAGGCCACACTTGGAATACTGTGTACAGTTCTGGTCACCCTATTATAGAAAGGATATTATTAAACTAGAAAGAGTGCAGGAAAGATTTACTAGGATGCTACCGGGACTTGATGGTTTGACTTATAGGGAGAGGTTGGATAGACAGACTTTTTTCCCTGGAGAGTAGGAGGTTTAAGGGTGATCTTATAGAAGTCTATAAAATAATGAGGGGCATAGATAAGGTAGATAGTCAAAATCTTTTCCCAAAGGTAGGGGAGTCTATAACGAGTGGACATAGATTTAAGGTGAGAGGGGAGAGATACAAAAGGGTCCAGAGGGGCAATTTTTTCACTCAAAGGGTGGTGAGTGTCTGGAACGAGCTGCCAGAGGCAGTAGTGGAGGCGGGTACAATTTTGTCTTTTAAAAAGCATTTGGACAGTTACATGGGTAAGATGGGTATAGAGGGATATGGGCCAAGTGCAGGCAACTGGGACTAGCTTAGTGGTATAAACTGGGCGACATGGACATGTTGGGCCGAAGGGCCTGTTTCCATGTAAACGTCTATGATTCTACCTCCTCCAGTTCTTTCTCAACCTTATTGATTTTTTTTACCCTATATATGTAATAAGCAAGTTTTTTTTAGCCTTCACAGAGAAAAGCCATTTCAGCTGTCAGTATTCCTTCTCAGCCACTCACATTTGTTACCGAGAGGCGGTGTGCATTCCAGAACAGCTCCATTCACTTCGATGGAAGTTTCATTTCAGGCCATCACAAGAGCTAACCCAGAGCTGCTCTGGAAGGACTGATGCTAAAACCACAAGTGTCTTAGAGCAGTGTGTTCACTTTTTATTTTAAAAAGTCAAGTTAATTTTTTCTTAAAAAGAAACAGATCGATTACTTTGAACAAGTACCCGAGACTTCCCTTTCACTTTAAGGCTCATGAAATTGATGACATTGCTTTGAACAAATTGCAAACAGTCTCAGTAAGAGGAAGGTGGCAACAAATGGAAGAACTTTGAATGGGTCGGGCATTGGTCAATGATGGCCGAAGGAATGGAAAGTAGACTTAAATGTGAATATACATGGTTTTGCACAATGTAACAGAAAATATGAACACAGTGAAAGGATACCATGTTACAACAGGACCAGATAATTTACAGACCTCAGCAAGGAAACATCCCACAATACATTACTAAGTGCCTCCCCTTGCAGGAAATAGCCGACATCTTGAAGAAAGAAGTGGTCCATTCCAACTGAACTTTGGTTGAAAGCATAAACTAAACTAATTGCCAACTCAATGACTGAATTGCAAGTTGTAATGAGGTTCTTTTTATTCCCATGTATTATGTACATGTGGCACAGGGAGTACGATGCAAAAGACTAGCTGGCCCTGCACAGCAAGGCCAGAAGCTTGGGCTGCAGGGGACAAATGATGTAAGGGAGGGAAAGTCTAATTACACGCTTTATCCATTCATCTAATTAGATGGCTGTACCTGGCAGAATTTTTCTGTCCTATCACAAAATCAGATACATCTAACAGAATCTATGAATTAAAACAAGACTATTTGTTGCTAGAGCATGCCACAACTTCCCAGTTTCAGTGCCCCCACCCCAGCACTGAACTCAGAAGATGGCAGCCTAAAGCTGAGTTGTGCTCTACCAGTATGACATGCACAAAGTGCCAATGGCACTTTCTTGGAGGTTGCTATTTGATTGAGCCTCATTTAAGCAAGATCCAGGTAAGTTGGAAAATACAGCATAATTCAAGGTCCAAAAAGGAAGGGAAGAGGTCAGTGGAAAAGTTATTTGAAAGCATTTCTAACAGTGACTGAAGTGCAAGCTTAGCGTGCCTAACTTGTTACTCTACCTATCCCCCAGCATTTAATGTTAAATATTTATCTGTATGGAGTGGGCTTTGTGGGGAAGTAAAATGCCCACTCAAAGCACTTGGGAGTATTTTTCAGGCATCTGGTTCATTTTGAGAGTTGCTGGTTCCCATTGAACTGTGGTAGTTTTTCCTGCCTGTTTAGTGACAATGTTCAGCTAACCATTGCAGACAGACTGATGCTACTTACATAATTGATATATCACATTTGAAGCAACAGCACAGGTGCGACATCCTACCGACATACACTACATGCTAAATGTTTATCGATATTGATCTTGCAGAATCTTGGGAAATGCCGGAATCCATTATTAAGGAAGTAGTAGCAAGACATTTGGAGACTCAATACAATCAAGGAGAGGTTTTATCAAGGGGAAATCATGTCTGACAAATTTATTAGAGTTCTTTGAGGAAGTAACGGGCAGGATGGATAAAGGGGAACCAATGGATGCAGTATATTTGGATTTCCAAACGGCATTCGATAAGATGCCACATAGAAAATTACTGCACAAGGTAAGAGCTCATGGGGTTGGGGGTGATATACTGGCATGGATAGAGGATTGGCTAACAGAAAGCAAATAAATCGGGATAAAAGGGTCATTTTCAAAATGGCAATCTGTAACTAGTGGGGTGCCACAGGGATCGGTATTGGGGCCTCAACTATTTACAATATATATCAATGACTTGGATGAAGGAACAGTGTCTTGTGGCCAAATTTGCTGATGTCACAAAGATAGGTAGAAAAGCAAGTTGCGATGAGGACACAGTGTATGCAAAGGGATATTGACGGGTTAAGCGAATGGGCAAAAATTTGGCAGATGGAATATAATGTGGGAAAATGTGAAGTCATCCACTTTGGGAGGAAAAATAAAAAAGCAAAATATTATTTGAATGGAGAAATACTATAAAATGCTGCGGTACAGAGGGATCTGGGTGTCCTCATACATGAAACACAAAAAGTCAACATACAGGTGCAGCAGGTAATCCGGAAGGCAAACGGAATATTGGCCTTTATTTCTAGGGGGATGGAGTATAAAAGCAGGGAAGTCATGCTACAACTGTACAGGGCGCTGGTGAGACCACACCTGGAGTACTGCGTACACTTCTGGTGCCCTTATTTAAGGAAGGACATACATGCATTGGAGGCAGTTCAGAGAAGGTTCACTAGGTTGATTCAGTGTACGGGAGGGTTGTCTTATGAGGAAAGGTTGAACAGGTTGAGTCTATACTCATTGGTGTTTAGAAGAATGAGAGGAGATCTTATTGAAACATACGAGATTCTGAGGGGACTCAATAGGGTAGATGCTGAGAGGATGTTACCCATCATAGGGGAATCTAAAACTCGGAGGCATAGTCTCAGAATAAGGGGTTGCCCATTTAAGACAGAAATTAGGAGGAATTTCTTCTCCCAGAGGGTCGTGGATCTTTGGAATTCTTTACCCCAAAAAGCTGTGAAGGCTGTTATTGAATACATTCAAGGCCGAGTTAAACAAATTTTTGATCAGCAAGGGAGTCAAAAGATATGGGGAAAAGGTAGGAAAGTGGAGTTGAGGTAAAAATCAGATCAGCCATGATCTCATTAAATGCCGGAGCAGGTTCGAGGGGCCTAATGGCCTACTCCTATCTCTTATGGTCTTAATAAGCAATCGTACAATTATTGCTACTTCAATAGTGATGTACAACATAACGTGAATTTTTTAAAAATCAACTTTCACATTTTGGATTGTAGAGCTAAAACTACCATTTTCTGATACGTAACTTCCATAAATAAATGCAACATTCCTGTTAGATCAATTTCATAAAATAATCTAATGATCAGTACAGAAGGAGGCCATTCAGCCAATCATGCCTACGCCGATATTGCGGCCTATTCTGGGCATCACACTTCAGGAAGGATGTCAAGGCCTTAGAGAATGCACAGAAGAGTTTACTAGAATGGTACCAGGGATGAGGGACTTCAGCTATGTGGAGGGACTGGAGAAGCTGGGGTTGTTTTCCTTAGAACAGAGAAGGTTAAGGGGGGATTTGATAGCGGTGTTCAAAATCATTAATTGTTTTGATAGAGTAAATGACAAACTGTTTCCAGTGGCAGAAGGGTCGGTAATCAGAGGACACAGGTTTATGGTAATTCTCAAAAGAGCCAAAGGTAACATGAGGAAAAAAAATTTTGCACATCAAGTTATGATCTGGAATGCAGATTCAATAATAACTTTCAAAAAGGGAATTGGATAAATACTTGAAGGGGGAAAATTTGCAGGGCCACGGGACTAATTTGATAGCTTTCAAAGAGCCAGCACAGGCACAATGGGCCAAATGGCCTCCTTCTGTGTTATATCATTCTATGATTCTAAGTCTACTATGTGGTACTTTAGCAAAGGCCTTTTAAAAGTCCATATACACATCAAGAAATCAAGTTAGTCAAACACTATTTACCTCTAACAAATCCATGCCGACTGTCATTTATGAACCCATATTTGTCCAAGTGTCAATTAATTTTGTCGCTGATTATTGTCTCAAAGTTTCCCAATGTTAGGCTGACTGGCCTGTAGATGTTGGGGCGATCCCTCCCGTTTTTGAACTGCAGTGCAATTTAACTTGTTATCTTTAAAAATGTTTTTAAAATATAGGCAGACAAAAATAACTGCAAAGTTTCTATCATTGCAATTGCACTAAACATAGGAATTACATATATACATGATTAAACTTACTCAAAAATATACCAAATGAAGTGCCAAACCCCCCCACCCCAATTCCCAATCTGTACCGAGTTAGCTAAGGTGGCAGTAAGGGTGCTACAGTTTTGTTCAATGCCCCTGGGCTAGAAAGGGAACACAGCCAGTTAGGGTTTCTGCTGCTGCTATCCAACAATCTGTTAGATGTTTTTGTGCACCCAGGTAGCTTTCACAGGCATGTGAATTGCTTACGGCAACTGCCAGATGGGGAGTGTACGTTCTTCTCAGAGTTTATTTTGCAGAGAATTTAATATGGCATTATCCTAACCCTCCTCATTCTCAAAATCACTACAGTTGGTTTCTGAGCAAAGCGGCAGGTGGAATAATCCCACCACCCAATAGCAGCCCCTCAGAAAGCAGACGGAAACACTGCCATTTCACAGAAGTGGATGGATAAAGGAACTCAAAAGATGAGAGGGAGAAACAGTTTCAAAAACTCACCTATTCCCACGTTGAATTGTAATTGGCAGTCATATGTGAAGTCTGATTTAGTTAATCAGGAAAATTAAACATGTCATGGTGCCCACTCATTAAACTCAGGCAAGACAGGCATATAAACCATGATTGGTTAGGATAGCACATGAAATGTGCCAAATAGTGTACAGTTCACTGGAGTGCAATTAATTTTCCACAAACTTTACTAAATCAAGCAAATAGTAAATCAGTATCTTTAGCCTACACTTTTAAAAAGTAACATTTCCACAAGAAAATATTTTGACATACAAATACTTCAAATCACAGTCCCTTCTCAAGCTTCCTACTGAGGTGGTCAAGAAATACTGCTATATGTAACTAACTGGAAAGGAGCTGCAGCAGGCAGAGGTCAGTTCTGCCTTTGTGTGTGCCAAGAAAAAAATTAATGCATTTGGCAGCAACTATCTCAAAGCAAATGTAAATATGCACATATACTCCTATCGTCTTAAAATAAAAATAAGTTTCCCACTTAAGGGCGGTGTAGATAATGAATCTTTCCTGAGGTACAGTAAAAAAAACTGGAGACGGCAGTGGTACAAAGGTGTCAGTTATGCCACCCTGTTATGAATGTGGTGTAATACTGTAATTCCATTTAATGAATTGCTTAGCATTTAGAACTATCTAAATAAGGTCATTCACTTTTTTTTTTATGAACTGAAAAACCAAAGACATCTTGGCAAAGTCAATCATTTCTATTATTTGACACTATTTTCTAATTAGATTTGCTTACTTCGCAGACTCCCTTTGTTTATATTCAAGCTGACAGCAGTGAGTCATAGCTGCTGGAACATGTTCAGCTGTAAAATGATCAGTGAAACTGCCATCTCGTTACAAGTAATATTCATTTTAGAATGTTACTACGCTTTAGCTTCAAGTCTCACAGCCCTGCAATTTTTGCACACCTTAAGCATATGGTCAAAGTAACCACAAAATTCTCAAATTGGAATGGTTATGTTTGTTTAATAACTCAGATTATCAATTGCAGATATTTATCTAGTAAAGTTTCACTTCAAAAATACCAAGTCTCTTTTAACCCAGTTCACTTGGAACTGTAGTACTACTGGTTGCACAGATCACACCAAAGAATCAAACACTGAGCAAACCTATAGTTCAAATTTTAATTGCTTCTCAAATTAAGGGAGATTTACGTTGTAAATCAGATCATATTGCAAATTATACCACCTTTTGCACAAAAATAGCTGTTGGATAATGAATGCCCTCGCAATTCTTGAAATAAATACGACACATTAAAGTCTAACAGAAGATCCTCTATATACTATTCCTAATGTTGAAGAGTACCATAAAAGTATCTGGGGAACAACGCAGACAAGTTTCTCTGAAAACTGAAGTCCAATTTGTTGTATGCTTAATCTATTGGTTTCACTTTCTTGCATTTCTTTTGTACTGCAATTCTAGTCATGTATTATATGGATAAAGTTACTGTACAATTGATGTAACAACATGGATTAAACAATTTGGCCTTTTTGCTGAGACAGCAAAGCGTGCAGTTTGGTGACACTAACAGTTCAGATGTAGTTTATTACAGTATTTATTAAAAGCCAACAGATATGAAAAAAACAAACTGAATAAATGCTGTTTCATTGTTGCTTCGCACAGATTTTCTAAAGATGCATTTACACTACATGTTTAGCGTCGGTGCAAAGCAGTTTTGGTTTTGCACCGATGCTAAGCTCACATTAGTACTAAACGGGTGTCCAGGCTCGAACAGACACCAAAGTGAAATGAGGCTTGCTCCTCCAGAGAGTCACACTCCAATTTTCTCCAATGAAGTGGGATCCTGACTCCAGATTCAGTAACATGTAGTTTGAATGCACCATAATCAGAAGCAGTCAGCTTGGTTCTGCAGGAATGTGCAGTGCCAATGCACAATGAAAGCCTCACCTTCCAAAAATCTCCAGACCAGTCTGAAGTTCTTGATTATTAGAAATGGAAGCAGCACAGCACTATAATGAAAATACACTGCAAGTCACCAATAAGAAGCCTGCAGCAGCCACATCTAAACAAGTACACTGCTGATAGGAATTTGCACATCGGTACACAAAGAACTGGCAGTTGCATAGTGCCATTATAATAAAACATCCCAAGACTCTTCATATAGGGAATAGGCTAAGCAAGAGGAGACAAACAGAGCAGTATAAGGATTTAGGAAAGCTGGCCAAAAATGGTCAAAGTTAGGCTTTGTGGTAGTTTTCAAAGATGGGAGGGGTGTAGCAAGGTTAAGATTTATGAAGGAGTTTCAGAGGGGGACAGCTGCCACCAAGTGAGTAATGCCAAGAGGGAATACACAGGAGCCCAGAAAGCAGGCTGGAGGAAGTTGCAGATGTTGGGTGGGGCAAGGCTGTGAAGGGATTTGTAAACAAGAATAAAGATTTTGAATTCAGTGCACTGGGAGGGAGGGAGGGAGGGAACCAGTGAAAGTCAGAACAGGATGATGACCAAGCATGTGTGAGAAAGGGGTCAAGCAGTGGAATTTTGCAGACTTGTGTATAGGGAGGAGCTACGCTCGGAAGGAAAACATTCAAAAGTTGAGTCTGAGGTAACAAAAGCATGGATAAGCATTTCAGCACCAGAGATGAAATTCAGTGAAGTCCAACAACATTAAAAGGTATTGGAAGTCTTATGAAGGAAATGATATGGTATTTGAATTATGGGTCAGTGTCTAAGACACCAGGTTGAGCACCATCTGGTTCAGGCCAGGAGTGCAGGCATGGAGAATAGAATGAGAGCATAGGTACAGAGCCAAAGATAGCTCTGATTTTCCCAATGTTCAAAAGTTCTGGCTCATCCAAATTTGTTTGCGGGAGAAGACAAGTAAAGCCCTTATTCTTATGGAAAACATTGCTTTTTGCTATAAAGGAATGGACTGCAACCATTCCACAAGAGGAAAAATGTTCCACAACTCCCAGTGCTATAGACCAACTTCAAGTGTTAGAGATCTTCATTGATAGCATTATGGATAGGCATGTTCACATGGACGTCAGTCACATCCTTGCCACTACTTTGTTCTCTGTAAAATGGCACATATCCTAGGATAACCACCAATGTAAGTTTTTGCTAATCATGGAGCAATGGGTTAGTCTGGGAGAATGGTCCACCCTTTTGTAGAATTAACTCTTAAAATGCCTGATGGTTTATGTTTACCCAGAAGCCAACAATCATCCAACCTATGGCTGGCAGCACATAGCTCACTCCAATTTACTGCACAAATCTCCAAATGATGTCATTCCCAACAACCACAATCTATTAATAGCTGTATCAACAGTTGTAAACCAGATTATGATTTTCCAGCTTTTCCACACTCATTGAATTTTTAGTTTGGAGCACCCATTTCTATAGATATATATAAAAAAATGTTCCTACATTAATTGGGAGCAATCCAACAAAACTAATGGACAAAAGGAGAAAATATCCCCTTTCTATAATCTCTGCTTAATTAAGTGTTGTGCAGAAGCACAGAAATGCTACTGAAGTCCTCAAAAGTGTTTGGCCACTGCCATTTTGTAATAAAAATTGTCATATACGCAACATCCCCTACCTCCTTCATGACAATAAAGCTGACCAATTTTCTTGATCCACCTCATTCTTTTAAGTGTTTAACCTTTCCTATTGGTTATTTTCCACTTTTGTTACTTACTAATTATCCAAACCATTCTCCCCAATTTCAGTTTTCTCCTCACATTCATGAAAAAAAAATTAGCTGCCATGACAATTCCTCATGCATTTCATAACATTAAAAACCAAACCTGGCCATTAATTCGTTTTCACTTGCCCCTTCCAGAAGCAGCACAACGCCAGACCTCAGCTTCAGACTTCAGGAGGACAGACAGACTGGTGAAATGGGCAGACACATAGCAGATGAAATTTAATGCAGACAAGTGTGAAGTGACACATTTTGGTAGGAAAAATAAGGCGGCGCAATATAAATTAAATGGTACAGGAACAGACACACCTGGGGGTGTATGTACACAAATCTTTGAAGGTAGCAGGACAAGTTGAGAGGGCTGTTAAACAATAGAGGCAGAGTCTAAAAGCAAGGAAGTTATGCTGAGCCTTTATAATCATTGGTTAAGCCTCAGCTGGAGTATGGTGTCCAATTCTGGGCACCACACTTTAGGAAGGATGTTAAGGCCTTAGAGAAGATGTAGAAGAGATTTCCTAGAATGGTACCAAGGACGAGGGACTTCAGTTATGTCGAGAGACTGGAGAAGCTGGGGTTATTCAGAGACGGTTATGGGGCGATTTGATAGAGGTGTTTAAAATGTGTATGGTTTTGAGTGTAAATAAGGAGAAACTGTTTCCAGTGGCAGAAGGGTCGGTAACCACAGGACACAGATTTAAGGCGATTGGCAAAAGAACCAGAGTTGATATGAGGAACAAAATTTTTTACACAGCGAGTTGTTGCGATCTCAAATAAACTGCCTGAAAGGGTGGTGGAAGCAGATTCAATAGTAACTTTCAAAAGGGAATTGGATAAATACTTGAAGGGAAAAAAATTACAGGGCTACAGGGAAAGAACAAGGGAGTGGGACTAATTGGATAGCTCTACCAAGGAGCCGGCACAGGCATGATGGACCGAATGGCCTCCTTCCGTGCTGTATCATTTGATGATTTTATGATAAACCCCCACCAAAACCTGGCGAAGTTTCTTCTCTTAGCAGAGGGGCCCATCTACTTCAGTTTCTTCACCTCCCTCCCAATTCAGACTGCATGAACAGGTATTCCAATGTTGCTGGCACAGCTAAAAAGTCTGTGTAAAAGGAACAAACTGGGAACGTCAACAACTTCAGCATACGGCTTCCAGTTGTAGTGGTTGTGCAATGTAACAGATTCTAATAATGATTAAATTTTCTGAATAGAGTAGTTTACATGCTTCCTCTGGGGTCTGAACAAAAAAGTCTATCAAATTCAGGGTAAATTCATTTTCCCCTTCCAAAATTGAAGTTTATGTGACAACCTGGTCTGAAATTCAGCAAGTGTGATCTCAACTCTGCTCTTAAGGATAGGAAGAAATCAAAATCAAATACAGAGCGCTTGTCTGAAGTTTCATTTTGGCACTTTGAAGGTAATTACACAGACCTTTGAACTGCATACATAAAGTTGGACATAAGGAAATCACAAAGGGAAGCTACACAATATCTACCACTATTTTACAACATACGGTGACAAGCTTACAATTGAAAATGTTATTACACCAAACAAATTCCTTTCCATCTTGTCAGCTATACTCAATGTGATGCAAACATGAAGCAAAGTGAACAAAAACTTTCCCCAACTTCAAGCACCATGTTGTAGATATTCCAAATGAAATGTAACTTCCATGAAAAAAAAAATTCATTAACTCTACACATGGAATGTCCTGGAACTTTTGAAATCAATTTCAAAAGTCAGTTTCAACAGCCACCAGAAACTCTCCGTAATTTGAGTTGGTCCAAATGTATCTCAGTATGGTCAGAAATTTTGTAGCTTTTTATTTTTCAGATGTGTTTTGAGCTGAATCAGTTTTAAAATTCCAGTCGGTAAAGTCAGCGTTGGTGCAGAACATTCCCCACCACAGATGTAGGACAAAGTCTCCTTCCCTAGTCACCTAACTTATCCATTGCAGTACTTAACCAAACCAGCTGGTGGGAAAGAGGAACACAAGAAATAGGAGCAGGAGTAGGCCATCCGGCCCCTCGAGCCTGCTCCGCCATTCAACAAGACCATGGCTGATCATCTACCTCAACGCCATTTTCCTGCACCATCCCCATATCCCTTCATGCCTTTAATATCTAGAAATCTATCGATCTCTGTTTTGAATGTACTCAATGACTGAGCCTCCACAGCTTTCTGAGGTAGAGAATTCCAAAGATTCACTACCCTGAGTGAAGAAATTTCTCTTCAGTCCTAAATGGCCTACCCCTTATTCTGAGTCTGTGACCCGTGGTTCTAGACTCCCCAGCCAGGGGAAACATCCTCCCTGCATCTACCCTGTAAGAATTTTGTATGTTTCAATGTCTCACTCTTCTAAACTCTAGAGAATAAGGCCTAGTCTACTCAATATCTTCTCATACGACAATCCCGCCATTCCAAGAATCAGTCTGGTGGACACGCAGCTACATCTCCCAGAGGCAGAGATGAATGATACCCACATAAATAGACCAGGTCATCCTGCCCTCCTGCACATCCCCAATTCTCATTGCTCCACCAGAGGCGGCCATGCCTTCAGTTGCCTGGGCGCTTAGCTCTGGAATTCCCTCCCTAAACCTCTCCGCCTCAGTATCCTCCTTTAAGGCACTCATTAAAACCTACCTCTTTGACCAAGCTTTTGGTCACCTATCCTAATATGTCCTTACGTAGTTCAGTGCCAAATTTTGCTTGCTAGCACTCCTGTAAAGCACCTTGGGACATTTTACTATGTTAGAGGCGGTACATAAATGCAAGTTCTTGTTGCCCGATCACTGGTTAATATCTGAAGTTGGGAAAGGGAGAATAGGAAGAAAAATAGGTGAGGCAATGCTGTCAATTGCATTTCAGTAAATCATAAATGGTACCTACGTGAAATTTTTGTACTATATATACACTTGTACTCTGAAATATAGCAGCATAATTATAGATTAGTCATTTCCAATTTGGAAGGTACTTGGGAAGAGCATTTTGAGCTGCATAATACTAGGAATGAAGTGTTGGCAGTTACATATCTGTCACTGGTAGTTGTGGCCGCAATTACACATTGAAGCATTTTTCTTATAGCATATTGGTGGTAATACACTTAAATAAGGGCAATGGCAAGCATGAAAAGAATAATTCTGAAACAAATATAATGTATATTAATTCCACCTCTAGCATCACGGATTTACAATTATAATTTAGCTCAATGTCAACAATAGGGACTTGAGCTTTTTGAAGACAAATCTTTCCATCAAAAGTTTGTTGGCTAAGCAGAGGAACGGGATTCCCCAAATGACAGCGATCAGTCTTCAGTGTAAGTACACAGAACACAATGCAAGTTAAGAATATAGTCCTCACTTTGCATGCATTCATTATAATCTAATACAAATTGCAAAACCTCAACATAATGCACCAAAGATTAATTTTCCTGCTGTTAGAAGCATCCTGTAAATGTTAAAGCAATATTTAAGTACAAGTAGCAAAATAGGCAAGCCAAATTCCACATTATAGTTTCTGGCAAAAATTATTCTCAATCCAGATTTCAAACATTATGGCACACCACATTTTGAAATCAAACCAAGGGCTGGTTTTATACTAGCACTAATTTGAACAATATGACTATAGAAGCTGGCCATGGAGTTACAATCAACAGTCCTTTCCCACTGCAACTGCTGCATCCCAGAATGCTTGCTATCTGCCATTTCGATCTATAGCCAATGAACAGATTTCTGGGTGAGGCTGCTCAGCTGAGCCTATGCAATATAAAACAAAGTAGCTCCAGACAATAACCAAAGTAGCTTCAAAATATTTAGCCTAGATCTCTGCAGCATACCAATCAGATACTGAACTACCCTCAAATCCTACAAAGTTGCTACAGTAGCTTGACTTATGTACTGAACTGTGACTTTTTCCAAACTATGAGCTCCCAAAGGGAGAAAATGTCAAAAACTACTGCACCTCACAGTGGATGATCACAAACTTGACAGCCAAGATCACAACACAGCCAGAATACGAGTTTGGGAGAGCAAAAACAAGGGTACTATAAACATATTGGAAGGGAATCATCCTTTTAAATTTAACTAAAAGATGTCAGAATAAACATGAAATTATATCTAGAACTGAATTTAATGTAATAGATGTTTAGGGAATTGTATGCAGTGCAGATAACTTCAAAACTATGTAGCTCTATAATTAAGTCTCCATTATAGAGATCAGTTAAATTTCTGGTCAACCATAAGCCAAAGTGCTGCAGCTACAAATCTTACTTACAAATTACTATGTTCATTTTTAGAGGATGCAGTTTGCACTATTTTCTAAATAGCTATTCTATGCTGGACAATCAATTTCCAGCTACATCTTAGGTAGAACTGGAATGCTAGCCTAGGGATTCACTGATAAGAGAACTAAGTTACATCTTCAAAATCAAATTTCTAAACGCCTTAGTCAACATGTAGAAAATACAAATTTCATAAAAAATGAAATATTTCAGTAAGTTTTAAATGCCACTTTTAAAAAACATTGCACCTGCAGAAAATATCAATTCCCTAATATCCGGAATAAAGCTGAAAGCTTCGATCTCCACGGTCACATACTGAACCAACAAGTCCCACAATATCGTTAACTGTTAAAACCATATACACAAACCCAAGTTTATGGGTTAAAAACGGAAGCCACACTTCTTGTCAGTTCTATTAACCATTGTTAGTTGTGGCAAACCAATGCAGAACATATCCACCCATTTTCTCTAAGATACCAAAGCTCAAAAACAAAATGCCAATATGATCAGCAAATATATGCTAAGAGTCAGATGCCAGCTTTTCCCAACACAGCTATTTCATTGAATATACCTGAAATGACTTCATTTCTTGTTCGTTCCCTTTTCCTTCCTTGTCTCCCTGCCTCTTCCCCACCTAAATTTCTTAATCATCTGTTCTCATTCCCCATGCCAAACAGCCAATTCCAGAATCTGCCAAAGCGACAGCAGTGCATAATGAGTTACGTACTCCAACTCCTAGACTGCTTCTTATGGGGAAAGTATTTCGCCTCAGTTCTCCACTCCCCTAACACTGCAACTCACTATGTAGGGAATCCAGGAATATGTCCTACCACTCCATGGGACATATGAAGTATTACAAACAAAATAGTGCCACAAAATTTTTGAAGGCAGTGCATTTAGAGTACTATATTTTGAAACAATTTAAAAAGGCTATAATTCTCAAGACATGATTCAGCAAATGCTGACATCCATTTTGAGTTGCTAGTTCCTACTCAAGCAAGTCTAACAGTAATAGATAAATGCAATGTTCAAAATAAGCAGCTGAAGATTCCCTGCAAGTACACAAATATCAAATGATAAATACCTACTCATCATCTTATTGCAAGATGTGGGTCCCTCAGGAACACACATTTGGCCACACTATACTAAAAAAAAACCCATAGCAGTTTACTGCACAGATGGAGGAAATTTTGCCCATGTCTGTGCCAGCCCTTCACTAGAGCCATCCAAAACAGATCACTATCTTCCTATACGTCAAATCTTTATCAATTCTTTCCTTTAAAAAAATGCAATAGTCCCTGCCTCAGTTACCCCACCTGGCAAAGTACACCCCTGCGTAAAGAAATTTCTCCTAACCTCTCACCTCACAGAGCATTTTAAAATTGGTGCCCCCTTGTTATTTACTCCTCAACCAAAGGAAATAGTCTCATTTTGCCCTTTCAAAATCCTTCATAATTTGAGTGACCTCCATTAAATTTGTTCTTGGCCTTCTATGCTCCAGTGGAAATAGTCCCAGTATTACAATTTCTCCTCATAACTACAGTTTCTCATTCGTGGTGAATCCAATTTATACACTCTATGGCTTTAATATCCTTTCTATAATAGGACTACTGACACTTTCAACAACTTGCATTTATACAGCACCTTTAGCAAAGAAAATGTGCCATGGTGCTTCAAAGGCATGAAGGAAAAACTGATGTCCAACCAAGGAAGAGATTCGAAGGGGGAACAAAGGCTTGATCAAAAGGTGGGTCTTACGGAAGCTCTTGAAAGAGTAAAAAGACAAGGAGCATTTGGTAGGAACTGCAAAGAATAAGGACCTGGGCGGGTAAAGGTAGTGCTATTGATGGATGTACAAGAGGCACTTTCAATTATGTATTTGCATCCCTAGTTTTTCCATTCCTGTCTTTATTCCTACCAAAAATCAGGATGAGGAGAGTTTTCACTCTTCTGCTCCATAGCAGGTTTCTGCCCTGTCTGAGCTCACCTTAGGCCACTTGCTTTACAGCGACAGGTGTACTACCCCGCAAGCATTGAACACTGCCTGATTGGCGAGGATGGGATTCTAAACCTTGACCTGCCCAGCACAATGGATTTCTAATCCAAACCTGTGACAATTTACCACCTTTTTTTGAACCAGTAATATTGATTTGCTTGTTTCCCCCCCCCACCACCACCCCTTACACACAAAATGCATGAACTCACTCTCCTCTGCATTAAACTGAATCTGCCATATGTCCACCAATTCTGCTAATCTGTTTATATCCTCTTGAACTCTACGATCTTTGCCAAACAAACTACTTTTGTGTCATTTACAAATTGATACCATGCTCCCCATGGCCACAACCAAATCTATATATTAACAACAGAAATGGACACCGCATCACCTCTGGGGTACACCACTTCCAACTCTTCTCCATTTGAAGCAACACCAATTAACCCTAACCCTTTGTTTCCTGTCCAATCAACTTTGGTTTCTACATTTGCTCTTATACCAAACACAATTTCTCTAACAATCCTGGAGACATTTTATCAAATACCTACTGAGATTCCATATACACATCTACAGAATTCTCATCATGTAGTCAATTTTTCAAAAAAGAACTGTTAATCTACATCTACCAGACCGAAGGTAGCAAAATTAACGCTCTGCTTTTTAGAGGGTGTTGTCATTAGCAATCCAACAACTTGCATTTATATAGCACCTTTAACATAGTAAAACATCCCAAGGCACTTCACAGGAGCGTTATCAAACAATACTTGACACTGAGCCACATCAGGAGATATTAGGACAGGTGACCAAAAGCTTGGTCGAAGAGGTAGGTTTTAAGGAGCATCTTAAAAAGGAGAGGGGCGGACAGGTTTAGGGAGGGAATTCCAGAGCTTAGGGCCTAGGCAGTTGAAGGCACAACCGCCAATGTCGGAGTGATTAAAATCGGGGATACTCAAGCGGTCAGAATTGGAATGCAGAGATCTGAGTGTTGTAGGGCTGGAGGAGGTTACAAAAATAGGGAGGGGCAAGGACATGGAAGGATTTGAAAGCAAGGATGAGAATTTTTAAAATCAAGGGGTTGCTGGACCGGGGGCCAACATCAGTCAGCGAGCACAGGGGTGAGAGGTGAACGGGACTTGGTGCGAGTTAGGATACGGTCAGCAGGGTTTTAGATGAGCTCAAGTTTACGAAGGGTGCAAAGTGGGAGGCCAGCCAGGAGAGCATTGGAATAGTTGAGTCCGGAGGTAACAACCACATGGATCCTGACCTGGACATATAATCACCGTTCCTTCATTGTCACGGCCAAAATCCTGGAACACTCTACCCAACAGCACTGTGGGAGCATCTTGACCACTTGGACTGCAGTGGTTCAAGAAGGGGGCTCACCATCCCCTCAAGGGCAACTAGGAATTGACAATAAATGCTGGCCTTGCATTGAGATACCCACATCCCGTGAATAAAAAGAACTCGATAGTGAAGTATCATACTTATATACCTTGCCTTCAAGATAACGAGGAAAGAGAAAGAGAGCAGGCAGACAAAAAAACTCCTGCCTTCTATCCTAAAGATGCTGACTCTTCAATGAAGTATGCTTCCATGGACGCTAGTTATCCTCCACACAACTGACTATTCTTCACATTACCCTCAACAGCAAGTCACCTGAAGCTCAGCAACGTGCATTAGTAGACTATTTGACTGCATGGGGCATTGCAGTAGGCTCCAATCTTATCCTCACCCAGTAACCATGCCTGTGCCCTTCCAGCAGGCATTGCTGAACAGCATAGTAATCAAGTACAAGGCACTGGCTAATTTTCCTTCCGAACCAAGGGACACTGAGGCCAACAAATCACATCAAAAATGCATCACAGGCCAAGGATTAAACCTGGGATCTTCCTAGTCTGTATGGCTCAACTACACACTGCCGTACCCAGCTGAGTCACTGTGGGAACCTTGAAAAACAACTACAATGAAGCTGCACTTTAGTGGGGCAGGATCTTCAACACAAAACATTCTTCCATCCCAAGGCATGGCCGAACCCAACCAATGAAACTCAAAACTTTGACTTAGTGAGCATCTTCTGACTGGCTGCCTCTTTGCCGGTCTTGTCCGTGCCCACGTTGCCCTTCTGCGACTGGTGGGCACTGCAGGGTGTAGAGTGTCTGTTAGATACGGATAATATGGTTTCGAATGAAAGTTCCTTTTGTTTTTTGTTCAAAATTAGTTTAAGTTTAAATTATTGTATTAGTTACACCTCCTTACAAGGGGCACCTGCAAATGTGTCTTTCAGTTGATGATACCGGGGCAGCCAGTGCTTTATTGTTTTTTTAAAAAAGGACTATCAAATGGTAAATCAAAAGTTCCTGAAGTTTATTAATTTGATATCTCCAAACTGAGCTTCAACCCCACATTGGACCCACCTATTGCCCAATCTCTAACTCACTCCCTCATCCTTCTCCCTTCACTCTAACGCTGTCCGTATCTTCGTTGGAGTGAGTGTTTTAAGCTATCTCCCTAACTCCACCCAACTCAAACTCCCTACCCATCCAGATTTGCATTACTCCCATCCTAAAATTTCACCCACCTATCAAATCTGTGTTTGCCAACCATCACTGGCACATGGATTTCAAAATTCTCATTTGCAAATCCCTTTATAGATTACTCCACCCTATCTCTGCCATCTCCTCCAACCCTACATCCAGCTTGCACTCTCTAATTCTATTTACATTGTATCTGCACCTACCCCTTCCTTCACATCACCATTAGTGGAACCTTCAGCCATTATACCCCAGCAGTCTGCAATTCTTCATGGGGGTGAGGGCAAGCATATACAGGAAAGGGGGGGGGGGGAATCTACCCACTAACTTCCCATTTATCTCCACCTGGCACATCTCCATGACAACACTACAGACATGAGCAATTTTAATCCAGTTTGCTATCTTCCCCCAATTCCAAATCCCTTAATTTTCTCTAGTAATCTCCCATATGGAACTTGGTCAAAGGCTTCCCTAAAGTCCACACACACTACATTCCCTCTTTCTCTCCCCTCCCCCATCCCTCCCACATCTACCATGATGCTACCTCCTCAAAGTCATCTTAGGTCTGTCAAGCATGATCATCCCTTTTGAATCTGCAGAAATCTTAAAGCAATACAATGAAGTACACTAGTTTTAGCACGTTTTCAGTAGTTTGTGTCCTCTCTACCTAAATTATTAGAATCCAGGAATGCCTTGCAAAAGTTAACTCATCTCCCCAATACAATACTGTCCTGTGGACCTATTTCAACCATGTGATGAGAATAAAGCTGGTGAGCTACAGGCACAAATTACTGTGGGGGGTATGATATAACATTACGAGACATGGCTTAGGCTAGGGCAAGAAAGAGAAACATTTTTGGTTAAAAACTATTCAGGAGAAAGAGTAGCAGAAAATAGGTGTGGCAGTGTTGAAGGACTCAATAGCAGCACTAGAATGCACGACTATCATGGGGAATGGTTTTTAAAAAACCATTTGGTTAGAATTAGGGAAGAAAGGAAAATACACTATTCGGAGCATACAGACCAAACAGTAGAGAGCAGGTAGAGGAAGATATAGTAGAGAAATTCAAGAAAAATGCATAAATAATGCCATAATGAAAGGTGCTTTAATCAAATATAGACTAGAGTAAAAAAAAGTGTGGCAAAGAAGTGGAAGAAGTTCTACAGTGCACCTAAGACTGACTGCTTTTCAGGTCAGCTTGTTTAGTGTAATAACATCAGAGTCAATGCAGGTGGATCTAGTTCTAGGCAAGGAAGAGTTAAGGGTAGGGGAACATCTTGGAAAGAGCAACCATAACAATGGATATACAAAAGGCAAGTTGTGTCTGACAAATTTAGTAGAGCTCTGTCGAAACAATTGAGTGCACTGAAATGCAGTGGATGTTTGTATATATGGGTTTGATAAAGTGCCACATAGGAAGTTTGTCAAAATTTAGGCACGTGGTATTGAAGGGAATGCAGCAGCATGGATAACAAGTTGGTTAAAGGACAAAACAGTAGCAGTTAATGGGTATTTTTTTTTTTTTTAAGAACGGAGGAATGTGTACAGTTGGGACAATTAATAGAGGTACAAATTGATAAAAATGATCTGGATTTGGGTGTAGATGCACATTATAAAAATTTGCAAGACAACTCAAAAATAAAAAGTGTGGTTAAATGAAGGGGACTAGAAGCAGCTTCAGGAGGACAGGCAGGTTATTAACAGGTCAGATTGGGCAGGTAAATGAAAATGTGGAAAATATTAAGTGATACATTTTGGGAGGTAGAATGAAGAGGAAATATATACTAGATGCTTTGGGGATCAGAAACACAAATCTTTCAAGTGAGGAACAAGTTGATGAAGCTGTTTAAAAAATAGCACATGGCATCCTAGTTTTTATAAATAAGGGTGTCGAGTATAAAGGCAAAAGGTAATTCTAAAATGATACAAATCATTACGCTGCAGTTAGTAATTCACAGAGTTTTGGACAACCTGCTTTAGGAAGGATAGAGAAAGTGCAGAAGAGATTGACTATGCTATCAGGGCTAAGAGGCTTTAATTAGGAGAAGCTAGAGACACAAGGCTCTTCACTAGAGCAGATATGATAGAGGTGTTCAAAATTGTGAAGAGTTTTGATCAGATACAGAAGGAAAAACTATTTTCATTGGCTAATAAATTTATGCTCTATAGTTACCAACTTAAGATCACCAAAAAATTTAAGGGAGGCTAGAATAATTAATTCCCCATGCCCCCACAATCACACACACAAGGACAGGGAATGCTTTCCCAGAGAGTGGTGGCAGTAGTATCCAATAACTTAAGGAGGAAGTGGATCAAGAGTATGGGGAAGAGAATGGGACCTGGGATACCTTTTGGAGAGCTGGCACAGGCACAATGGGCCAAAAGGCTTCCTTCTGTACTGTAAAGTTCTATGATCAATTCATATGTTTCATTTTTAATGTACTATATCAAAGTGTCAAACATGGGGTTGCTCATCAGTGGTGAATATTAAATATATTTTGTTCTAATGTACAAGTGGGAATCAAAATTAAAATTCACAATTCAATTTTGATCACTTATAAAAGATAACCAATTAGCTCAAAGAGGCAGTGGATACGAATTAGGGGATCAAGATCAAGCTTGGGGACTGTACTCAGTGGAGTGAGCCAAGGTCCCGACTCTCTCTCTGATCTACATAAACAGCCTGCATTCAGAAACACAATGCAAATTGGTCAAATTCACAGATGACACCAAACTGAGGGGGTGGGGGGGGGGGGTGGCGGTGGGAGGCTAGCTAAAGTGTCACAGAAGGATCTGGACAATATTTGCAAGTGTGCAGAGCTACAGCAATTGAAATTGAATTCAAAAAGTGCATGGTCTTACTTATTACAAGAAAAATAGGGGACATAACGAATGGCACCGAACAAGCTAGGAGAGAGGCTGAAAGAGGACTGGGAGTGACAGACTCAACAATGGCCATATGCAGTCATTACGAAGTATTAAGCGACAAAGCAAAAAGAATGCAGTGCTACGTTGCCAAATCAAGAATATAAATCCAAGGCAGTCACATTGAAGCTGTATAGTTTTCTGGTGCAACAAGACCTTCAACACTGCATTCAGCTCTGGTCATTAAGGTACAGGGGAAACCGGCACATCAAGACCTTAAACGTGTCATCACCTCAAACCCATGCCCATCTTTCCCGCAACTCCATGTATGAACCTCTCCAATCAGGTTTCCACCCGTCACAGCACTGAAACTGCCCTAATCAAAGTCATAAATGACATCCTCTGTGACTGTGCATTATCCCTCATCCTTCTCTACCTCTCCACAGCCTTTGACAAGGTTGACGATACCATCCTCCTCCAACCCCTCTCCTCCGTTGTCCAGCTGGGTTGGACTGCTCTTCCCAGGCCCTCACCGTTAACTCTAGCGTCTCTCAAGGATCTATCCTTGTTTCCCCCCCCCCCCCCCACCCTTATTTCTCATCTACATACTGCCCCTCAGTGACATTATTGAAGATATGACGCCAGGTTCCACATGTATGCTGACAACACCCAGCTCTACTTCACCACCACCTCTCGACCCCTCCACTGCCTGTGTTGTCAGGGTGCTTTGCCAACATCAAGTTCCAGATGAGTCACAATTTCCTCCAACTAAATATTGGGAAAGCTGAAGTCACTGTCTTCAGCCCCTGCCACAAACCTTGTTCCCTCACCACGAATTCCATGCCCCTCCCTGACCACTCAGGCTGAACAAGACTGTTTGCAACCTTGGCGTCCTTTTCGAGCCTGAGCTGTTTGACCCCATATCCTCCATCATAAAGACCTGCTACTTCCTTAACATCACCCGTCTCTATTCCTGCCTCAGCTTATCTGCTACTGAAACCCTCATCCATGCGGTTATCTCCAGACTCGACTATCCCAAAGCTCTCCTCGCATCTGCCTGCCATCTTCCACCCTCCATAACCTCGAGCTTACCCAAAACTCTGCTGCCTATATTCTAAGACACACCCGCTCACCCGTGCTTGCTAACTTACATCGGTGGACCGGTAGCCAACGCTTAAGTTTTAAAATTCTCATCTTTATGTTCAAATTACTCCATGGCCTCATCACTTCCTATTTCTGTCACCTCCTCCTGCTCTACAACCCTTCACGAACTCTGCTGCCTCCAACTCTGGCCTCTTGTGCATCTCCCCACTCCCTTCATCTCACTATTGAACAGTTGTGCCTTCAGCTATCTAAGCTCCAAGCTCTGGCATTCCCTCCCTGAACATCTACTCTCTCTCCACCTCGCTCTCCTCCTTTAAACTTGCCTGACCTAAAATCTCTCTTTGGCTCGGTGTCAATTTTTATCTTATTATGCTTCTGTGAAGCACCTTGGGATGTATTCCTACATTAAAAAAGGTGCTCCATAAATGCAAGTTGTTGTTGAAACATCAAAGTCCTGGAAGTGAGGCAGGGAAAGGCCACAAGATTGGTTTTTAGTGACAAGAGGACAGAAAAAAAATTGGACTGTAGTCCTGAAAGGAGATGAATTGGGGGGGAGGGGGGGGGGGTGTTGCTAATAAAGGATTATGATAAGAAGTATAATAGAAAAGGTTACTTGAGCTCCATTTCAAGTTGAGCCACAACAAGGAGAAATTGTTATAAACTGGTAAAATAACTTCACAAATGGGATCAGAAAGTACTTTATGCAGAGGTCAAAACCCAGGAAGACCTTCTGGATAAGTTAATAGACAAAACTAGAGCAATTCAAAGGGCAGTTAAATGCTATGATTGGGGTGGAGGGAGTTAGAAATAAGGTCTTAGATTTCAAGGCACCATGGCCTCAGTCTCTGTACTTTGTGATAAGCCAGTTATACTACTGGAAAACTAAACTTCTTAATTAAGTGCATCTAGGCCAAGTAGAAATTGAGAAAGAGGCCTGACCAAAAATCGTTAAATGTAGTATTTACAAAACGCCAACATTTAGAATATTCCTACAAGTGTTCATTTACAAAGCAGTCTAATAATGTGACAAGAAATGTCTACCGTACCTCGAGCCTGTAAACTATGCTCAAGACTACGTGTGGCAGCTCCTGTCTGCCTATTAAATTGTCATATTTCCGTCAGAGGAAAAAGCAAAATGTTTTAAGGGCTTCCCACGTATTTGGCGCATCAGACTAACTCCCGGGTGGAGTTAGGCATCTCATCCGGTTACTGGCGACCTCGAAGTGAGACTAAATTATACACACCGCTGCAACACCCACATTCCTCAGGAATTTACTATGAAGGAGGGGGGGGGGGAAGGAAAGGGGGGGAAAATAGGAAAACCAGCTTCATTGTGGTTGGGAGGGAGAGCCAAGCCTCCTCCTATCGGCACAAGATCTGCTCAAAAACCAGTTTCACACGACTCTAGTCTTGGAGCCACTTTTTATCTTCAATTTTTCCCCATCGTTGCCCAGCCCAGACAAGGCGATTAATGTTTCTCAATCAATTGAGAGATGGAAACCTCTCCAATAATTCGGTATATAAAATCAACACTGAACTGTTTTCAGAGCAAAAACATTAAAGAAACACCAAAATATATATTATACACACAGAGGATCGTTCAATAGTGTAAAGGTCCGTTCCGTGAGCACATCCGACCGATAAATACAAAGCAGGGAAGGGGAAGAGATTGCCTCAAAGAACAAAAGCTTTCAATAAAATTATTAAATACAATTGTAGAGCGGGCGACTCACAGCGGAGAGTGGAAGCCGTGAGGGGGAGAGAGGAAACTGTTGAAGAGAGCGAGAGCCCCGCCGATTACCCCGGGAATCAGGGCTCGCACATGAGTCACACAGACCGGCACACCCTGCAGGGGCTGAATACACACAGAGATTGAGTTGAAATGTGGTATAAAACCCAGCGGAACCGCCGCTACGGCCACCGACTCCTCCACAAAGTGAGTTAAAAAAAAAACACACACACACACACACGAGCCTCCGCCTCCAGCCCAGGGCCAAACTCGAATCACTTGAATTTAAATCAGGAGCCGAGGCCCGGGGCGGCGGGGTGAAGGCGAGTGTCTGGCCGGCCCCGGGTTAGGGAGAGGGGGTGCGAGTGTGGAAGGACGAGCCGGGGGCGGGAGGGTGAGGGACGAGAGTACGGCCGACCCGAAGACGGAGGCAGACAAGAGTACTGGCCGGGTGCCGCTGGGACGGTGAGCGGGGCTGGGGGGGGGGGGGGGGGGAAGAGAGAGAGAGGAATTGCTGCCGTTGCCGCCGTGCCCTCGGTCCTTCCTTCCCTCCCGCCCCCGCCGGCGGATCAGGCTCCCCTCCCGACCTTTACCTGTATATAGTTGGTCTCGCAGTAATCCGCCACCCGGCCCAGGTTCTGATAACTCTCTATCAGCGCCCTCTTGCCGGCGGGGATTTCCTCCTCGAGTAACATCTGCAGCTCTGCCATCTTACATCTTTCTGCATCGCTTTATTACTCGCTCGCTCCCAACCGCCCGAGTTACTCCCTCCCTCCCAACCGCGCCGGGGACTGTGGGATTCCGCGCCTCGCTCTCACACCCCCGCGACCTCTCACCTCCCTCGGCCTCGTGTAAGCAAAGCATTCTGGGGATTGTAGTCTCCCCGCCCTCTCAATGCTGCAGGCTGAGCAACGAATGACCTGGGCTTCACACCTGACATCTTCATGTCTTCAGCTGCCTTTTCGAATAAAAACTTCAGAAGGAGGAGCTAAAACAAACAAGCGCCCCCCCCCCCCTTTCAGAGGGGCACAACCAGTAAGGAATTAAACCATAAAACAGAGGGAGGAAATATTAAGGGGATTAGCATCTTTGAAAGTGGATAAATCACCAGGGCGGTTTGAAATTTATCCCAGGCTGTTAAAAGAAGCCAGGGAGGAAATAGCAGAGGTTCTGACCACCATTTTCCAATCCTCTCTGGCTACAGGCGTGGTACTGGAGGACTGCTAACGCTGTACCGTTATTTAAAAAGGGAGAAAGGGATAAACCGAGTAATTACAGGCCAGTCAGCCTAACCTCGGTGGTGGGCAAATTATTGGAAACAATTCTGAGGGACAGTATTAATTATCATCTAGAATGGCACGGATTAATCAAGGACAGTCAGCATGGATTTGTTAAGGGAAGGTCGTGTCTGACTAACTTGATTGAATTTTTTGAGGAGGTAATAAGGAGGGTCAATGAGGGTCGCGCGTTTGATGTAGTCTACATGGATTTTAGCAAGGCTTTTGACAAGGTCCCACATGGCAGACTGGTCAGAAAAGTAAAAGCCCATGGGGTCCAAGGAAAAGTGGCGAGTTGGATCCAGAATTGGCTCAGTGGCAGGAAGCAAAAGGTAATGGACAACGGGTGTTTTTGTGACTGGAAGGCTGTTTCCAGTGTGGTTCCGCAGGACTCCCTACTAGGTCCCTTGCTTTTTGTGGCATATATTAATGATTTAGACTTAAATGTAGGGGGCATGATTAAGAAGTTTGCAGATGATAAAAAAATTGCCGTGTGGTTGATAGTGAGGAGGAAAGCTGGAGACTGCAGAAAGATATCAATGGACTGGTCAAGTGGGCAGAAAAGTGGCAAATGGAATTCAATCCGGAGAAGTGTGAGGTAATGCATTTGGGGAGGGCAAACAAGGCAAGGGAGTACACAATAAATGGGAGGATTCTGAGTGGTTTAGAGGAACAGAGGGACCTTGGAGTGCATGTCCACAGATCCCTGAAAGTAGCAGGACAGGTAGATAAGGTGATTAAGAAGTCTTACAGGATACTTTCCTTTATTAGCCGAGGCATAGAATGTAAGAGCAGGGAGGATATGCTAGAACCGAATAAAACACTAGTTAGGCCACAGCTAGAATACTACGTACAGTTCTGGTCACCACATTACAGAAAAGATGTGATTGCACCAGAGAGGGTACAAAGGAGATTTACGAGGATTTTGCCAGGAGTGGAGAATTTTAGCTATGAGGAAAGATTGGATAGGCTGGGTTGTTTTCTTTGGAACAGAGGAGGTTGAGGGGAGATTTAATTGAGGTGTATAAAATTATGAGGGACCTAGATAGACTGAGGTACCTATTCCCCTTAGCAGAGGCCAGGGGACATAGATTTAAAGTAATTGGTAGAAGTATTAGAGGGAAGTTGAGGAGAATTGTTTTCACCCAGAGGGTGGTGGGGGTCTGGAACTCACTGCCTGAAAGGGTGGTAGAGGCAGAAACCCTCATCACATTTAAAAAGTACTTGGGTATGCACTTGAAGTGCCATAACCTACAAGGCTACGGACCAAGAGCTGGAAAGTGGGATTAGGCTGGATAGCTCTTTTTCGACCAGCACAGGCACGATGGGCCAAATGGCCTGCTTCAGTGTCGTAAATTTCTATGATTCTATGAACTTGTAAAATTAAATAGTAATATTGCACCTAGTGTCCAGTATGCTCTCCAATCCCTGCGGCGCCCACCGGTCACAGAAGGCCTCAAGAGTACCAGCGGACACCACGTGCTCATGTGTTTAGATGCTGCTGAATTCGTTGCGTACTCCCCAGCATTTTCTGGTTTTGTTTTTGGAGTTATGCTTCCAGTTTGATGTCAGCGCTGCAGTTACACTGTCATTTTTACTTTGTTTCTGCAATTGATTGCACACGCATGAATTCCGAAATATTATCAATTTTATGATTTCTGCTTCATAACAATGCAAAAATGCAAGTATAACTCAGGGGCTGGATGGGTAATCTGAATCGTGAATGCATTATAGCTGTAGTGAAGCCTGATTATAATTTCAGCCTGTCTGGTTTTGGGTACAGAGCAAGAGAACCACACCACATCATGACATTGTAACTGCAAGACCTAACAAAGCTATCACAGGAGAGGTGTTTTCGTTGAAGAGTCCAGTGCTTTTACTGCAAACTATTACTTTTATCCACTCCACTTTACATCATGTTTTGGTAAGTTTGTGAAGCATATGAATATTCATAGGAACAGGAGTAGGCCATTCAGCCTCTCGAGTCTGTTCCGCCATTCAATTAGATCATGGCTGATCTGTACCTCAACACCATTTATCGCCTTTGTTTCATATCACTTGCTGCCGTTTCCTAACAAAAACCTATCGATCTCAGTCTTGAAAGCTCCAATTGTCTCATTATCCACAGACTTTTGGGGGAGTGAATTCCAGATTTCCACTATCCTTCGTGTGAAAAAGTGCTTTGTAATTTCACTCCTAAATGACCGAGCTCTAATTTTAAGATTATGCCCTCTCATTCTGGATTCCTCCACCATTGGAAATAGTTTCTCTGTACCTACCCTATCGAATCCCTTAATCATTTTAAGTACCTTGATTAAGTCTCCCCTCAACCTTCCAAACTCAAGGGAATACAGCCAAGTTCATACAACCTGACCTCATAATTTAACCCTTTAAGCCTGGTGTCATTCTGGTGAATCTGCACTGTACCCCTTGCAAAGCCCATATATCTTTCCTCAGATTTAGTGCCCAAAACTGTACACAGTTCTCCAGATAGGGTCTTGCATGTGTGTGTCATCAGACCAAACATTGATGATAATGCACATATACAGGAAACCAGCAATAGCTTTCAGAATGCATCAGATTCACCTGAAAGAAGGAATAATATAACTACCTGACCGGTGTACCTTGAAACAAATACCAGTCTCATACTAGTATATAATAACCCAGTGTCAGAATGGCTAACTGTCCTGAGACCAATGATAGAATGCATGATTGCCCCTGTGTATATTAAAAACTAAGATCTGGAGGACTCTTCTCCCCCGACTTATGGGTCAGTGAATAAAATCATTCCTCAGCGTGTACTGAACAGGAATTTCCAGGTTCAGTCGTCAGTTTGTGTTGAGTTAGCTGATCTCTTTTTGGGCGATGGTAGGGGTGATACAATTGTTTTTTTTGTCCTCAGGCTGAGGTAGGGGGAAAAGCAGGCCAGGTATCCCATTTTTGGTAACTGTCCAGTGACTTCTGCTGGGAAGCACCCTTGCCCAGACATTGATTGAAGATTGGACTCAATGTACTGAATGGTCAATGACCTAGATGGTAGGCTTATTTCACAATTTTTCACCATAAATTGTGATAACACTATTCAGACTAATCCTGGGTTCCTGGCCCAAAATAAAATCTTCCAATAATTTTTATTTTACCCTATCTATATACACAACACAATCTATTAATTTATTAAAAGTCTCGCAACTACATGCACTTTCTGTTGTCACACTTCCTGTACCATAATTTTATCACACCTAAGTCTTGCTTTTGTCACATTTTGTCACATCTCTATGATGCCTGGGTTTTAATTATAAAGTGTACATACTAACAATTATGCATACCCTTCAGTCCTTCTGATGCTAGGTGGTGCTGCTACCGCTTCAAACTAAAAGAATTTTAAAGAATTACAAAGAATATACAGCACAGAAACAGGCCATCTGGCCCAGCAGGTCCATGCCGGTGTTTATGCTCCACATGAGTCTCCTCCCACCCTACTTCATCTAACCCTATCAACATATCCTTCTATTCCCTTCACCCTCGTGTTTATCTAGCTTCGCCTTAAATGCACCTATGCTGAACCACTCCTTGTGATGGCGAGTTCCACATTCTTACCCTCTGGGTGAAGAAATTTCTCAATTCCCTATTGGATTTGTTAGTGACTATCTTATATTTATTGCCCCTAGTTCTGGCCTCCCACAAGTGGAAACATCTTCTCTACATCGACCCCATCAAATCCTTTCATAATCCTATCAGGTCACTCCTCAGTCTTCTCTTTTCTAGGCCAAAAGCCCTAGCCTATTTAATCTTTCCTCATAGGTATTTTTTTTTATTCGTTCATGGGATGTGGACGTCGCTGGCGAGGCGGGCATTTATTGCCCATCACTAATTGCCCTTGAGAAGGTGGTGGTGAGCCGCCTTCTTGAACCGCTGCAGTCCCTGTGGTGAAGGTTCTCCCACAGTGCCGTTAGGAAGGGAGTTCCAGGATTTTGACCCAGCGACGATGAAGGAACGGCGATATATTTCCAAGTCGGGATGGTGTGTGACTTGGAGGGGAACGTGCAGGTGGTGTTGTTCCCATGTACCTTGTCCTTCTAGGTGGTAGAGGTCGCGGGTTTGGGAGGTGCTGTCGAAGAAGCCTTGGCGAGTTGCTGCAGTGCATCTGTGGATGGTACACACTGCAGCCACTGTGCGCCGGTGGTGAAGGAAGTGAATGTTTAGGGTGGTGGATGGGGTGCCAATCAAGCGGGCTGCTTAGTCCTGGATGGTGTCGAGCTTCTTGAGTGTTGTTGGAGTTGCACTCATCCAGGCAAGTGAAGATTATTCCATCACACTCCTGACTTGTGCCTTGTAGATGGTGGAAAGGCTTTGGGGAGTCAGGAGGTGAGTCACTCGCCACAGAATACCCAGCCTCTGACCTGCTCTTGTAGCCACAGTATTTATATGGCTGGTCCAGTTAAGTTTCTGGTGACCCCCAGGATGTTGATTGTGGGGGATTCGGCGTTGGTGATGCCGTTGAATGTCAAGGGGAGGTGGTTAGACTCTCTCTTGTTGGAGATGGTCATTGCCTGGCACTTGTCTGGTGCGAATGTTACTTGTCACTTATGAGCCCAAGCCTGGATGTTGTCCAGGTCTTGCTGCATGCGGGCTCGGACTGCTTCATTATCTGAGGGGTTGCGAATGGAACTGAACACTGTGCAATCATCAGCGAACATCCCCATTTCTGACCTTATGATGGAGGGAAGGTCATTGATGAAGCAGCTGAAGATGGTTGGGCCTAGGACACTGCCCTGAGGAACTCCTGCAGCAATGCCCTGGGGCTGAGATGATTGGCCTCCAACAACCACTACCATCTTCCTTTGTGCTAGGTATGACTCCAGCCACTGGAGAGTTTTCCCCATGATTCCCATTGACTTCAGTTTTGCTCGGGCTCCTTGGTGCCACACTCGGTCAAATGCTGCCTTGATGTCAAGGGCAGTCACTCTCACCTCACCTCTGGAATTCAGCTCTTTTGTCCATGTTTGGACCAAGGCTGTAATGAGGTCTGGAGCCGAGTGGTCCTGGCGGAACCCAAACTGAGCATCGGTGAGCAGGTTATTGGTGAGTAAGTGCCGCTTGATAGGACTGTCGACGACACCTTCCATCACTTTGCTGATGATTGAGAGTGGACTGATGAGGCGGTAATTGGTTGGATTGGATTTGTCCTGTTTTTTGTGTAACCTCTCATTTCTGGTATCATCCTAGTAAATCTTTTTTGCACCTTCTCCAGTGCCTCTATATCCTTTTTAAGGTGTGGAGACCAGAATTGTTCCCAGTAGTCCAAGTGTGGTTTAACCAAGGTTCTACACAAGTTTAGCATAACATCTTTGCTTTTCAAGAAATGAACCCCTGTGCTTGGTTTGCAATTTTATGGTCTTATTAACCTATATCGCTCGCTACTTTTTGTGATTTGTGTTTCTGTCCCCCTAAATCCCTCTGCTCCTCTATCCCATTTAGACTCTTATTTTCCAAGGAGTATGTGGCCTCCTTATATTCCTACCAAAATGTACCACCTCACACTTATCTATATGGAAATTCATTTGCCAATTACACGCCCATTCTGCAAGTTTATTAATGTCTTCCTATATTTTGTCGCAGTCCTCCTCAGTATTAACTATATCCCCCCACCCCACTCCAGCAATTTGGTGAAATTCGCAAATTTTGAAATTGTGCTTCTGCTTCCCGAGTCCAGATCGTTTATGTATATGGTGAACAACAGTGGTCCCAGCACTGATCCTTGTAGAACACCACTTCCCACCTTCTGCCAGTTTGAGTGACTACCTTTAACCCCTACTCTCTGTTTTTTGTGTTGTAGCCAGCTTTCTATCCATTCTGCTACTTGTCCCCTGGCTCCACATGCTCTGACCTTAGTCATGAGTCTACTATATGGTACCTTATTGAAGGCCTTTTGAAAATCAAATATATTACATCTACTACACTACTCTTGTCTGCCCTTTCTGTTACTTCTTCAAAGAATTCAATAAGGTTGGTCAAGCGTGGCCTTCACTTTTGAAATCCATGCTGACTATTCTTTATTTTATTTTCGGTATCTAGATGTATCTCCATTACATCTTTAAGTATGGATTCCATTATCTTTGCTACCACCGACGTTAAGCAAATTGTTCTATAGTTCCCTGGACCGGTTCTATCTCCCTTTTTAAATATAGGAATCACATTAACTGTCCGCCAGTCCTCTGGCACTATTTACTTTTCTGATGAATTTTTATATATATGTAATAGTGCATGTGCTATCTCTTCCCTTACTTCTTTTAATATGCACGGATGCAATCCATCCGGACCTGGGATTTTATCTTCTTTAAATTTGATTAATTTATCAATTATCTCCACCTTTCTACCTTAAATGTCTTTACATCTTTTTTGATCTCTTCTTCTAATGTCATGCTCACCATATTAGTCTCCCTGAAGCAAAATAATTATTTAATATTTCTGCCATTTTGCTGCTTTGCCTGTGAGTTTATCATGTGTATCCCTTAGTAGCCCTATCCCTATTCTGATTTTTCTTTTGTTATTTATGTGTCTGTAGAATACTTTACTTTTTTTTGATATTCCTTGATAATTTACTTTTGTGATTTCCTAATTGTTTTTTGACTTCTTTCCTAACCTTTTCATATTCCCTTTTGTTATCCTCTCTTTTGTTGTCTACATACTTAATGTATGCCTTTTTCTTTAGTTTCAATTTTGTCCTTATTTCTTTATTCATCCATGGTGTATCATTATTTGCTAGTTTGTTCTTGCTTTTTAGTGGAATACACTTCTCCTGGACTCTATTGATCACCATTTTAAATATTTCCCACTGCTGTTCTATTTCTTTGTTCATCAATAAATTTTTCCAATTTATTTTTCCTAGTTCCATTCTCATCCCCTCAAAATCAGCTTTTTTCCAATTTATTACTTTGGTCTTTGTATCTGTATATCCCATCTCTATTCTTTAAGTGGTCTTCACAGCTAAGTAATCTTTTCTCTCTCTTTAATATTTTCATTAAAATTAATTTGCCCCAAATTTCTTTGCCTGTTTCCTTTGGCCTCAATCTGACCTTCCCTCCAACTGGCCAAAATTAATTTCTCTGTTTTTAAGGTTTTATTCTCTTTTTAATTTAAAGTTCTTTATTTGTTCTGCTCTGTTTTTATTTCTTTTTTCTTTCACTCAGCCCACCCTTCCCTCAAGCCACCCCGCACTTCCAAGAATTCCTCAACTGTAGTTTCAACAGTACATAAACAAGCTTAAGTGGCAGAGCATAGGGGATTCCAGGGTGACTGACAGGGGCGGCACCTTGTGGTATCAAGTTCATTTGGAGTAGATGGAGAAGTACTAAGATGTTGAATGTAAGTAGGGGTGAAAGGTTGTGGCCAACTGCGAGTGAGACAACAGGGAATTAACAGTTATTGAGCTTGACAGGATAGAGGAGGATGCAGGCATAAGGTGACGGTGCAAAACAGAAGGTCCCCACCAAAACTTCCCCACAGTGCCCTTTAACTTACCATGAGCAACACCACATGATATACAAGCAGATTTCCCATGGCATTGCTTACATGAGTAGGAGATATATAAGAATAGGAGTTTTATGCAAAGTAGTCCTTATCAGCTTTGGAAGTAGTCTTAGGACCTGGGAACACTGGGAAGAAGGTCTCGAGTCCAACAGTACTGAAATGGGGTCTCAGGATCTAGCAGTATTTTGATGGTTGTGCCAAGGTCTAGCAGTACTATAGGCCAGGGTCAGGGATGGGGGCTGGGGGTGGGATCCCAAGTATCTTAATTAATTTGGCTACTCGCCAACATCATAAATGGGATGCAAGTAAGACATTAAATTGCATTTACCAATGCTGTGTCTGGGCATTAATTTTTTTCAAAGAGTTTACAACAAAAATGTCATTGCTTTAGAAGTGTAATGGATTGATTGGATACATAAGTGAGTGGGAGTGTGTCTTAATCCACTGGCAGTTATTTTCCTCTGTTCAGCAGAATAAAATAAGCAGTACTTCTAATGTACCTTACCTGAAAACTCAGTAGTTTGTCATTGAGATATTGTCACTTGTACAGTAAAGGAAACATTTGTGAATAGATAGCAATTACAAACATAATTTCACCCATACAGAATTATGAAGTAATTGTGGTGGCAATTCTGTATCTATCTAGTAAACTGACAGTATTACGACATGGATCAATGACTTGTATTTTTTTTTGTACTCATGCAGACAATTGCTTCACTTACTTCAAGAAAGGAATTACCAATAGGTCTGGGAAATGATTAATGCCCCTTAGGTGGGGGGATTGTAAACATATATGTAACAAAATTAATTTTGGTCTTTTACAATTTAAAAGTGTTGCCCAAAAGACCTTAACCTGAAGCTCTGGAAGAGAACAGAAGACACACTTAACGGCAGGGTCTCATTTAAATAAAACTTCCCAGAGTTCTGCCCGACACCCTGCCAGATTCACTACCTAGCCGGCAAGCGGGAACGGTAATTTGGCGGCAGGAGGCCGCAGCCAGGGACTCATGGGAACAGCCCCGGCAGTCAGTGGGAGGATGGGTCCTAGGGCGATCGTGTGTGACGATCGATCGATGGAGGAGGGTGGATTTCCTTGCCATCGGGGATGGGGAGGGGAAGCCCCTCATGATCAGGGATGAAGGGGTTTCCCAAACAATGGGGAGATGTTGGGGTTGGGTAGGCCCAAGGACTCTTTGAGGGGGGTTGGTGGTGCAGTGGTTGTTGTTTGAGTACTCCTGCTCCTCCTGGCCCACAAGGAGTTCAAAGAGAAGGACATTTTTAAAACTTACCTTGACCTCTTCTGGCCAGTTAGTTCCTCCCACCGTGGTTCTGCTGCCAGACAGGAGACAGATAGGAGTCCCCCTGACGACGTTAATATTACGTCGTGGTGCCGATGTGTCATTGGGCCATGACTTTTGAATCTTAAGTAGGTCCCCGCCAACATTTAGCGGGAGCCTCGTCGAGGGCCTGGATCGCCACCGTTATTATGGCAGCCGGGAACACGGTGGGTTGGAGGCAGGATTTTGATTTTCAAGATTTTAATCTCTCGCCCGACGTTTTCCTGCCCATCACTGGGGGTCGGGGGGGGAGGTTAAAATCGAGGCCATTACAAGGTGCATACAATGTGTACCTTCAGGTAGAATTGGTATGAAGACAAAATGAGAATTGTGACCTGGCTGGTGTAAATAGAATGTCTGTTATGTGATGAATGTTTCTGGAATATCCAAAACATTTTGCTTATTTTTTCAATTTAGAATCTTTAACTAACAATTTAAAAAATGGTTCTAGAGGATCTACCTGTTGCATTCTTGACCCGGCCACTGGCAACTTGGGGCTGATTTACCTTTCTCTGCTGCACATAGAGTCTGCTTAGCAACAGCACAGCCGATATTAGGACCTGCTTGGTATGTCAGGAATTGTCATGTTCTACCATTCCAAAATAATGTGTCATGCATAGCTAGCTGTGTTTTCTCTCTTTCAGTTTTTGCTCTGACTTGTTTTCTCGCCTCTTCTTTCCTGGAGCTGGCAACTCATGCAGGGGTACTAACAGTACTTTGATAACTTGCCTAAGTTCAAGGATAGAGTAAACATAGGCAAGGTAATCAACCATGGCGGGTGGTGGGATGGCGGGGGGGCTATGTCAGTGAACCTCAATGCTGTCCAATTTTTTTCTCTCTTTCCTAGGCCAATTGTAATGCCCTCACCGCCTGAAATAGGCTAATGGCACAGATCAGAAACTGAAGCTGGGACTTTCTTCGCTCAACACTGCATACTGTGGTATATTTATCCACTCAGACAACTGGGAATGCACACAGCTGGTTTTTAATTCTAATCATCTGGAGCATCATTTGGTTTTAGAGTATTTACTTTTGAATCCTAGTTTATCCCTGAGGAGTTAAAATTCCTCTGTAATGCTATTTTTAGCAGTCAATTAATGCATTTGAGTCAAATTCTTATGTGCACTATTTTAACAGTCACTAACACCCCATTCCCACCCACACAGACAATTTTCATTCCCAGATGCGTAAAACTATTTATAACCCACAAGTGGTGAACAAACTTGGTATTGCAGTGTCTCATTGTGTATTCTATTAAAACACACATTAACAGGATTTAAGTTGCAAGTCATTTTTTTTTCTCCAGAGAAGGATTATGATTAGAGCTTGCATTTATGTAATGCCTTTAACATAGAAAAAAGTTCCAAGGTGCCTTTCAAAGAGGCACTGGGAACCAAGCAGGAATTTGGGCCAAGAGTTACAGAAGGTGCCTGAGGTGGCAGTAGAAGAAGTAGGTTTTGAGGAGATTTTTGAAAGTGTGGAGAGATGTGCCAATGCAGAGATGTTTAGAAGGGTAGTTCCAGAGTGCTGAGGTATGATGCCTGAAGACTCTGTCCACTGATATTGAAGTGAAGGCGTGCACAGAAGGCCAAAATTGGAATAATGGAGAGTGCAAGCTGGCGGACAGGGCTGAAGGTGGCTGGAGGCAGGATTTGGCAAGGACACAGAGGGATTAAGAGGCAGGGATGAGGATTTCAATTGATTGTGCTGAGTGAAGGGTAGCTAGTTGAAATCAGTGAGGGTAGGAGTAATAGACAATCATAACTGCATGTATAGAAGTTTAATGCAAAATAAACCACCCATTGAACAACCACATAACTCAGGAACGTTGCATATGCAAGTGAGTTGTCACAACCCAGATGTCAGTGGTTAATTTTTTGTAAGCTATTAGTCACGATGTGAGGCCCGTTCACAATGCATGTAGACTATGATTTGTTCTTTTTTCTGTACAGTTTTATAATACAAGCTTAATACAGCTGGCATCTACATGTGCCTAACCGCCGGTCCTAAAAGGGACTGCTGCAGGCCGCCATCAAAAGGGTAAGTTGTTAAAATATAGTTAGCCGAATGTGGAGCTGGATGTGCAGGAGTGGTCCTACTCGCTCCAGATTCAAATGACAGGCCGCTGCCGGTCACTGCTCACCCCTCTCCCGATCGCAACCTCAACACCCCCTCCGATCCCTGCCATCGCTCCCCCCTCCAACCCACGTCACCACTCCCCCGCACTGATCACCGCCTCCATCCCCCTCCCGATCGCATCGCAATCACCTCCCTCCCGGTTGCCCCCATCTCCCGGTCGTCACCCCTCACAATCGGCTTCCTTTCCCCTTTAAATTCTTACCTGAGGGCTGTGGCCAGCGATGCAGCAGCTCGATCTTCCAGGTCTTTTTGCCAGCGAGCTATCTGGGGACCCCATTAGGTGTCGGCAGCTCGCCAGTCTGATGTTAATGAGGCCCGAGGCCCAATATCAGGTACGCCTCAGGACTACCCCTTCAGGTGCAGGGATTGATCCCTGCGTCCCCATTTTTAAGTGCAATCGAATTTTTGCCCCTACAGCTTTTCACATTTGAATTTAGCCGTGCGGGATTCAGCCACGGAGAAAGTTAATCCAGACTAGCACCTTAAATTATACTTTGGGAATCGGACAAGGGGACACAGGCTTAAACCCACAAAAGGTAACTTTAATACTGATATCAGGAAGCTCTTCATGCAGAGAGTGATCAACATTTGAAATGGGTTTCTGAGCAGAATGGTGGGGGCTAAAACCCTAGGATCACTTAAGAAACAATGAGATGCAGTAATGTGGCGAGCGTAGGGTCGAGAGGTGATATGATAGAAGTGCTTAAAATTCTGAAAGGTTTGGACAAATTGGATCCAAGTAAACTTTTCTGAAAGCAGTTTTCAAAGTTACTGAACTTCTCAAAGCTCTGTTCTTCAATGGAAAGCCTCACCCCGGTAATATCCCAGTGAATCTCTACTGCACCTTCTCCATTACATCTTTTCTACAATACAATGCCCAAAACTGATCACAGTACTCCATCTGCATCCTAACTAAGGTCTTGTGTTACATATTACCTTCTTGCTTTTGTGTCTTAGGCCTTAAGATACATAACCAATAATTCTGTATGCCTTTTTTATGATCTTATTTAATTGATCTGCCACATTTAATCAAGATCATACTGCTCCTCTAATCTATTTCAAATCTTAGCATTTAAGATGTATTTCCCTTCTCTGTTCTTATTTCACATCTTCTACATTGAACTGCATCTACCATCTATCCACCCAATTAGCCAGCTTTTCTATGTCCTCCTGCGGTTTATATAAAATCACCGGGATCTGATGGGTGACATCCAAGATTAATGAGGAATGCTAGGGAAGAGGTTCCAACTATACTAGTAATTCATATACTATTTCTCTTTTAATAGTAACTTCCACTATAAAAACGAGTTCTTTCTTTCTTTCATTAACCTCTGGTGGTTCAACAATTTCAATAACCACCTCTTCTGTGAAACCTGAGGTAAAGTACTTACTTAGTTGCTGTGCCGTGCCTCATTCTCCATGACAAGCTTGGCTTCTTCATTTCTTAGTGACCTTGCCGCTATCTTGATTATCCTCATACTACTAATGTGTTTATAGAATGCATTTTTATTGCCCTTTTTATTTTTTGCTGATTATCTTTCATGCTTCCTCTTAGGGTTTCTAATCTTCCTTTTTGCAACTTTTCTACAAATTTGTCCTGGCTAGTTTTATGACCTGCCTTTGAGAATTAAACGCTTAAATGGGGTTGAATTTCCATGAGGGGTCTCCTGATCGTCTGCTGTAATTTCGATAGAAAATCCACAGAAATTACAGAGAAATGGCGTAAATGTTGTTTACACCATTTCTCCGGGTCTCTATGGATCTTTCACCGATGTTACGGTGGATGATCAGGAGAACCCCTAAGGATATTCAATCCCTTCTTTGTTTAGCTTTTAATTTGGTTTAATCTCCCTAGTCATCTGTGGAAACCCAACCTTCAATATGGTCCTTTTTTCCTTACTGGAATAATTTCCTAAACATCCAAGTAAGAATCTATCTCCTTTTAAACTTCTCAGCTGATTTTGTATCCATGACCTTCTAGGACAGTGCTTTTTACATTTTCAGAGCCCTAAGACCAAACCAGCTCAGCTTTAAATTTTAAGATTATGTCCCCTTGCTCTGGATTCTCCTCCTGGAGGGAAGAGTTATCTCCACTTACTTTCTCAATTGTCTTAATTATTTTAAACACCTCAATCAGATCAACTCTCATACTTTTGTCTCTAAGGAATATAACCGAAGTTTACCTAGTCTCTCATCAAAGCTCAGTTCCTTCGTTCCAAGTGTCCCCCTGATGAATCATGATTGGATTCTCTCCAAGGTCACTATATCCTTCCTAAGGTGACATGTCCAAAACTGAACATGTTATTCCAAATGAGGCCTGGACAATGTTCTGTATAATTGAAATAGCATTTCCCTGCTTTTATATTCTAATACCAGGAATTTTCACGGGGGTTCTTCGATCAGCTGCCATAATTTAGACAGAAGATTGGCAGAAATCCCGGATAATCCGTGTAAACGAGGTTTCCACCAATCTTCCACCTTAAGTTACAATGGCTGATCAGGAAACCCCCCTGAGGAAATTCCCACCGTAAACCTCTTGTAATGAAGCCAAGCTTTGCGTCAACTTTTTTGATGACTTTTTACAACTGCAAGCTAGTTTTAAGTTATTTATTTACCTGGACCCCTAGATCTTGTTGTTTATTTAGCACCCCCCCCCTCCCTTCACTTTATGGCTTAGATTGCACTCTCTGTGAGAAAGCTTCTTATCTCCTTTTGGCACATATTCGCAGTGGATTTACCAAGAGCAGTAACTCACAATGTAGGCAGCGATGGTCACAAAGCTGTACTTCTGCTTTATGGTAAGCAAATGTTAAACTTTTTGAAATACATTTGTAAAGCATTTTATTTTATTCAAATATTGACAATATTGCCCGTAAGACAATAAGAACATAAGAGATAGGAGCAGGAGTAGGCCATTAGGCCCCTCGAGCCAGCTCCGCCATTTAATGAGATCGTGGCTGATCTGATTTATACCTCAACTCCACTTTCCCGCCCTTTCTCCATATCCTTTGACTCCCTTGCTGATCAAAAATTTGTCCAACTCAGCCTTGAATGTATTCAATGCCTCAGCTTCCACAGTTTTTGGGGAATAGAATTCCAAAGATTCATGACCCTCTGGGAGAAGAAATTCCTCCTCATTTCCATCTTAAACAGGTGACCCCTTATTCTGAGACTATGCCCCCAAGTTTTAGATTCCCCCATGAGGGGTAACATCCTCTCAGCATCTACCCTATTGAGTCCCCTCAGAATCTCGTATTTTTCAATAAGATCTCCTCTCATTCTTCTAAACTCCAATGAGTATAGACTCAACCTGTTCAACCTTTCCTCATAAGACAACCCTTCCAAACACGGAATCAACCTAGTGAACCTTCTCTGAACTGCCTCCAATGCAAGTTTGTCCTTCCTTAAATAAGGGCACCAGAACTGTACTCAATACTCCAGGTGTGGTCTCACCAGCACCCTGTACAGTTGTACCATGACTTCTCTGCTTTTATACTCCATCCCCCTAGAAATAAAGGCCAATATTCCGTTTGCCTTCCGGATTACATGCTGCACCTGTATGTTGACTTTGTGTTTCATGTACGAGGACACCCAGATCCCTCTGTACTGCAGCATTTTATAGTATTTCTCCATTCAAATAATATTTTGCTTTTTTATTTTTCCTCCCAAAGTGGGTGACATCACATTTTCCCACATTATATTCCATCTGCCAAATTTTTGCCCATTCGCTTAACCCGTCAATATCCCTTTGCATACACTGTGTCCTCATCGCAACTTGCTTTTCTACCTATTGTTGTGTCATCAGCAAATTTGGCCACAAGATACTGTTCCTTCATCCAAGTCATTGATATATATTGTAAATAGTTGAGGCTCCAGCACTGATCCCTAGGGCACCCCACTAGTTACAGATTGCCATTTTGAAAATGACCCTTTTATCCCGACTCTTTGTTTTCTGTTAGTTAGCCAATCCTCTATCCATGCCAGTATATTACCCCCAACACTGATCTTGTGCAGTAATCTTTTATGTGGCACCTTATCGAATGCCTTTTGGAAATCCAAATATACTGCATCCATTAGTTCCCCTTTATCCACCCTGCCCGTTACTTCCTCAAAGAACTCTAATAAATTTGTCAGACATGATTTCCCCTTCATAAAACCATGTTGACTCTCCTTGATTGTATTATGAGTCTCCAAATGTCCTGCTACTACTTCCTTAATAATGGATTCTAGCATTTCTCAATGACAGATGTTAGGCTAACTGGTCTATAGTTACCTGCTTTCTGTCTCACTCCCTTCTTGAATAGGGGTGTTACGTTTGCGGTTTTCCAATCCGCTGGGACCTTTCCCATTAGCCCGTTAGCTTCTTTTCCTCTTGACAACAATGGAAGCACAAAGGGATAACCGGGTCATTCTCATGTTGGCAGGCTGTAACTAATGGGGTGCCGCAAGGATCAGTACTTGGGCCTCAGCTATTTACAATCTATATTAATGACTTAGATGAAGGGACTGAGTGTAATGCAACCAAGTTTGCTGATGATACAAAGCTAGGTGGGAAAGCAAGCTGTGAGGAGGACGCAAAGGGCTCGATTTTACACATAAATTGCAGGTGCGTTGGGGGCGGGGGGGCTGCGAAAATTGCAGAAATGCAGAGTGGGTTCGGAAGCCGGCTCCAATCCGCTGACTTCCGAGTTCCCCACGGAGGCGGGATAATAGTTGAAGATCCAAATGTACCTCATTGAGGTACTTAAGGCACTTAACTTATGACATATTAGGTAGTTAGAACGATTTTTAACTTACCTGGGCAGCTTTCCCACGGCTTCTGATTCACGTCTGGTTTTACCAGGCGTGAAGGGCCCGATTAGGCAAAAAGAAACAAAATAAATTAAATAACCAGTGCACAAGGTTAAAACACAAAACCAACCTACCTTTCCACCCTGCTCCAATGTCCGATGTCTCCCTCTCCGATCTCCCCCTCTTCACCCTCCCCGATGTCCCCCCGATCTTCCCCTCTCCCCCACCGATCTTCCCATCTCCCCCTCCACCGATCTTCCCATCTCCCCCTCCCCCAATCTTCCCCTCTCCCCCTCCCCCGATCTTCCATTCCAGCACTGGATGACGTCTCACTCTCTCGCTTTCTCTCCCCCGCAACCTCGCGTTGCAGCTCCTTTCGGCAGCCAGCCTGTCAATCAGGCTGGCTGCTGGGTGCGAAACCCGGAGAGAAACCGGAGCCGCCCCCCCCCCGCCCCCCGCCACTGCCATCCCACCACCATTTCAAAATTAAGAGTCTGCAAAGGGATATAGACAGGTTAAGTGAGTGGGCAAGAAGGTGGCAGATGGAGTATAATGTGGGGAAATGTGAGGTTATTCACTTTGGTAGGAAGAATAGAAAAACAAAATATTTTTTAAATGGTGAGAAACTATTAAATGTTGGTGTTTAGAGAGACTTGGGTGTCCTCGTACAAGAAACACAAAAAGTTAGTATGCAGGTACAGCAGGCAATTAGGAAGGCAAATGGCATGTTGGCCATTATTGCAAGGGGGTTGGAGTTCATGAATAAGGAAGTCTTACTACAGTTGTACAGGGCATTGGTGAGACCCCACCTGGAGTACTGTGTACAGTTTTGGTCTCCTTATCTAAGGAAAGATATACTTGCCTTAGAGGCGGTGCATTAGATTAATTCCTGGGATGAGAGGGTTGTCCTATGAGGAGAGGTTGAGTAGAATGGGTCTATTCTCTCTGGAGTTTAGAAGAATGAGAGGTGATGTCATCGAAACATATAAGATTATGAGGGGGCTTGACAGGGTAGATGCCGAGAGATTGTTTCCCCTGGCGAGAGAATCTAGAACTAGGGAGCATAATCACAGGATATGGGGGCGGCCATTCAAGACTGAGATATGGAGGAATTTCTTTATGCAGACGGTTGTGAATCTTTGGAACTCTCTACCCCAGAGGGCTGTGGATGCTCAGTCATTGAATATATTCAAGGCTGAGATGGATAGATTTTTGGACTCGAGGGGAGTCAAAGGATATGGGGATTGGGCAGGAAAGTGGAATTGAGGTCGAAGATCAGCCATGATCTGATTGAATGGCGGAGCAAGCTCGAGGGGCCGTATCACCTGCTCCTGCTCCTATTTCTTATGTTCTTATTAAGAAATATAGTCTAGACTTTCTACCCGAGTTACGCTTGCTCTTAGATGTAATTTAAGTGGACTTGGGTGAGATATGATGGAGGGCCATTCCGCTGGCTCCCTTCTCACCCTGACACTTCTGGGATTTCCCATTGGAAATAATGGGGAGGAAGTACAACACATCCAAGCTATATGGGCGGTCTATTGAAATGCTATGACAGAAATGCATCACCCGACATATTTTTGTAATTTGCGCCAAAGCAATGCTGGAAGCAAGAGATGCATACAGACATGTTATGGGAGAGGGGGAAACTGGGCTCTTTAAAATTTAAATGGTTAAATTGTCTATGTAATTGGTCATAGAGCAATTAATCGCAAAGGTTTACGCATTTAAAAAAAATGTAAAACAGAAGCAACGGGGCTGGCTGTCACTGCTTGGACCATGTAAATGGCTCTCAGGTCAGAAAATGGGTGCAAGACAGGGGCCCTTGAGGTCGGCACAAATCCCATCAGGTCGCACTTCAGTCAGAGTAACCGAAAAAATCTCAGAATCCATGTAATAAAAATTGTATTTGACTTATTCACTCACTGTAAATCAGTGGCCTCAATTTATCTCGAGAGTATCAGCCACTGAAATTGCAGCAATGATGTAGCGATTGTGCTGCTCCTTATTTGTGCAGTTGTTTGCCCACACAACAGTCACTGCAGTTCAAAGCAATTCATTGTGTGTGAATAGCTTTGAGTGGTTAATGAGAGGAGACTCTGTAAAAGTAAGGCTTAGATGTATATAGCACTTAGATGTAATTTAAGTGGACTTGAGTGAGATATGCAATGACTTCTAAATCATTGATTTTTCATCTCTTCGGTCATATGTCTGTTCCGTTCATAGAGTACAAAAGCAAGGATGTTATACTAAACCTTTATAAATCACTGGTTAGGCCTCAGCTGGAATATTGTGTTCAATTCTGGGGACCACACTTTAGGAAGGATGTCAAAGCCTTGGAGAGGATACGGAGGAGGTTTACCAGGATGATACCAGAAAGACTTCAATTAAGTGGAGAGATTGGAGAAGCTGGGATTGTTCTCCTTAGAGCAGAGGAGGTTAAGAGGAGATTTAGTAGAGGTGTTCAAAATCATGAGGGGCTTTGATAGAGTAAATAAGGAGGGTTGGTAACCAGAGGTCACAGCTTTAAGATAATTAGCAATAGAACCAGAGGGGAGATGAGGAGAAATTTTTTTATGCAGCTAGTTGTTATGATCTGGAATGCACTGCCTGAAAAGGTGGTGGAAGCAGATTCAATAGTAACTTTCAAAAGGGAATTTAACGGCAGGACTCATTAGAATTTTTTTAATCCATTTCCCGCCCGGCAGCTGGCCAGATTAAAGGCTGGCCAGCTACCGGGCGGGAAAGCCTGTGGCACAAGGCAGCAGCTGAGGACCGCTGGGGACGGTCCCCAGCAATCGAGAAGATTGGGGGTCGGTGGGGTGGGGGCTCGGAGTGCAGTAGTGAGGAGGGAGGGAGAGATTGCGGTGGGGAGAGATCGCGGAGAGGGAGAGATTGCGGGGAGAGAGAACGTGGGGAATTGGCCGATCACAGGGAGGGGGAGATTGCCGGGGGGAGGGCGGGGGAGAGACCAGAGGAGGGAGTGATTGTTGTGGGAGGGGAGAAATCGCATTGGAGAGATCACGGTGGGAAGAGATTGCCCTGGGAAACCCGGCCCACAGCCATTAAATGCAAATGGCTGCCAAAATCTGAGGAACGCAGCCTCATTTGAATATTATAATCACTGACCCTACTCTCCGGAGCGGGTTATTCGGACGTTCCCAAACCCGTCGCAGTCAAACCGGGAGTAGGAGCGTTTGCAGCAGGCTGGGGTCAGGTTTCACATTTTTACCAATTTAAGCCCCCGCACCACACCCCGATTCACTCCTCATTGCTGTGGGAGGGTTAAAATTCCCTCCGATGATTCTATGATTAAATTCAGGTTTATGATTATTTTTATGTGTTTTTATGGAGTTTGTGCAAAGACAGTTGGAAGAAAACAGATGAAAACTTTATCTCCTGCTCCTAATTGTTCAGCTGCATTGTGCACTACTGCACAACATGGTATTGAACCACACAGACCAAGAAGGTCTCAGATTCAATCCCCAATCTGGATTGAGTTTGCTCATCTCAACCGAGAGACGGTAGGGGTGCTACAATTGTTCTCAACATCCCAAGCAGGAAAAAAACAACTGAGATTCCCACTCCGGATCAGTACAGTGATTTCTGCTGGAAAACCTATGTGTATGGACTTTGGGTGAGGACAGATGGGCTTGGGTATGATGCCTCAATAGTCAAATAGCATGTCAACGCTCACTGTTCTGGCTCACGTGCAAAGGATGACTACTCGGGTAAGGTATCAGAAGGCAACTGGCGCCTGTGAAACTGTAACCCAACTGAAGTTAGATGTGACTTTCAGAAGGGAGGAGAGAGTATTGGAGGGTGAATAAGAGTAACTTTATTTGCACTTCATGACAAACCAGCTTGAAAGTGTTATTTGTTTTTGAAGTAGTCTAAATGTCAGATGTAGTGAAAATAAATAGAGCCTGTGGCTAATAGCACCAGTAACATGTGAAATCTTCAAATAAAAAATCCAGTTTTCAAGTAAACTCATGCTGCATAAGGGACAAATATGTGCAGTGGCAGTTTAATCAATGACTTTCTAAATAGGAATGTCCCAGTTACTTTCTGATCTAATTTTAAGTGTTAGTATCTGATTTATAATTTTGTAGGAAAAAGGTTCTGATAAAAGTACAAATGTGAATATTTGCAAGCGCTACTGTTAAACTTCTAAGAAAAATACATCATAACATTATTTTAGGAAACAGTTATGCAAAAATGAGTAACAAAGATTTTTCACACAATTAAATCTAAGAGATGTTATACTTGTGTATTGTGAACAAATGGATTTGTGAGCTGTTTACAACAGTTCAAAGGTATTTATTTATTGATTACCAATTACTGATTGATTGCTTATACAAAATGTTACAAGTTTCAGCTCGGCCTTAGGTATTCTCTTGACTACAGTGGTACTGGTCACTCCAATAAATGATCTGAGTGTCTTACATTCCGGAGAGTGTAACAATCGGACCCCCCTTGTGTTCTGAACAGGATATTGTGACCTTTACATGTGCCCTCGTGTGCTTTTCTCTAATCTTTCCAAAGTGAGATAAAGCCAGATTATTTCACAGACAGCAAGTGAGGATACACAGTAAACATCAAAGCAAATTCTACTTATTTAATTCAACCTCTCCTTGAAAAATTAGAAAATACATAAGAAACCATCCTTTCATGGGCTGGCTTACTCATTTTTGGCAACATCATTTTTTCAGAATACATCTAACTGCAAAAACTGATCGCCTGCATTTTTAGCCTTCATCACCAGGGATCAGGCCTAGAAGTTGCAGAATCCTGTTTAAAACTTGACTACCTACCTGTCCCTTTGGGGGGCATTTTAGCTTGGAGTGCATTCCCAATGACAAACCATTCTCAGGTTTACATTCGATAAACTGAAGTCAATGGAAAAGGAAATCGGACCAATCTGCCACCACCCGTTTTGAATCCCTGCTGAGTTTCATCCTTGCGGTACCTCCTTTTGGGTTAGTTAGATAAGTAAGTGCACACCCCTTCCAAACAGTTTGTGCCAGCATTTTAGGGTGGGACAATTTTCCTTGGCCTTTCCACATCAGGTCAATCAGGCGTTTGTGCTCTCCCTTCACACAGAGTCATAATTTCAACCTTTGGTTATTGGTGCCAAACTGTTTGTTTATTGGATTCAGAGGTATTGTCTATGAAAATTCCACAAAATTTTCCAATCCTGGGTCATTATGTTGCCATTGTCCTGGGCCTGCATCTGTTATTCACTGTACACTGAATTTAAGTTGTCAGCTTGGCTGAGTTGGTAGCTCTTGTCTTAGAGTCAGAAGATTGTGGATTCAAGCCCCACTCCAGAACTTGAGCACATCATCAAGGCAGACTCTCCATTGCAGTAATGAGGGAGTGCTTATTATTGAAGGTGGTGTCCTTCAGGTGGAATGTTAAGTAGAACCCCAGTTATTCCAGTGGACATTATAAATTCCTGGCCAACATTCCTCTCTCAACCAACAGCATCAAAAGCAGATTAACTGGTTATTAATCTCACTATTGTATGTGGGACTTTGCTGTGCACAAAGTGGCTGCCTCATTTACCTACCAAACAACAGTGACTGCATTTCAAAAAAGTAATTAATTGGTTGGGAAGCATTTTGGGACATCCTGAGAGATGTTATAAGGAATGATATAAAAGAAAGGTCTTTCTTTATTTCCCCATTTAAACAATACCACTGGAAGGAGCTGCTTAATTAAGGCTAATATTTCCCAACAGAGAAGGAAGACAAATCTAGTTAGCTGTTGTGAGCTTGTCTCGTACTTCTTAATGGCAAGCTAAAGAGGTGGGCCATGTTACAAAATTGTACAGATGGTGAAGGATAGAATACTACAGCCTGGTCTCCAGTTACTTCCAAGCCATTATTCACAGAGATCCACATTACCCACTCTACACCCTAGATAAGCTCTCATATAAATGGAGACAAGAGCGTCCCCAATTGATACACACCACCTGAATACAATTAAAATTAATTGATATAAATCATATGGATACAATTAACAGGCCAGTTTGTCCTCGGTTGAGTAGCGCAGTAAGACTACAGTAGGGGGAAAAGCAGGAGAAAACAATATCACCAATCTACTGCTCAAATATTTGCTGGTGCTACTGCTAGTGCTGCTCTTTTCTCTGAAATTCTGACCAAGATTTTTTTTATTCGTTCATGCGATGTGGGTATCGCTGGCAAGGCCATCATTTATTGCCCATCCCTAATTGCCGTTGAGAAGATGGTGGTGAGCCGCCTTCTTGAACCACTGCAGTCCGTGTGGTGACGGTTCTCCCACAGTGCTGTTAGGGGGGGAGTTCCAGGATTTTGACCCAGCGACGATGAAGGAACAGCGACATATTTCCAAGTCGGGATGGTGTGTGACTTGGAGGGGAACGTGCAGGTGGTGTTGTTCCCATGTATCTGCTGCTCTTGTCCTTCTAGGTGGTAGAGGTCGTGGGTTTGGGAGGTGCTGTCGAAGAAGCCTTGGCGAGTTGCTGCAGTGCATCCTGTGGATGGTACACACTGCAGCCACAGTGCATCAGTGGTGAAGGGAGTGAATGTTTAGGGTGATGGATGGGGTACCAATCAAGCGGGCTGCTTTGTCCTGGATGGTGTCGAGCTTCTTGAGTGTTGTTGGAGCTGCATTCATCCAGGCAAGTGGAGAGTATTCCATTAATTCTGCCCATTTACCACCCATTTTGTGGCAGATTCAGGGAGCAGTGGAGAAAAACAGGCCAAAGAGGCCTAGTGACAATATACAGGCATCTACAGGCATTTGGAGAGGCAGGGACTAATTAGGAACAGTCAGCATGGTTTTGTGAGAGGAAAATCATGTCTCACGAATTTGATTGAGTTTTTTGAAGGGGTAACCAAGAAGATAGATGAGGGCTGTGCAGTAGACGTGGTCTACATGGACTTCAGCAAAGCATTTGACAAGGTACCGCATGGTAGGTTGTTACATAAGGTTAAATCTCATGGGATCCAAGGTGAGGTAGCCAATTGGATACAAAATTGGATTGACGACAGAAGACAGAGGGTGGTTGTAGAGGGTTGTTTTTCAAACTGGATGCCTGTGTCCAGTGGTGTGCCTCAGGGATCGGTGCTGGGTCCGCTGTTATTTGTTATTTATATTAATGATTTGGATGAGAATTTAGGAGGCATGGTTAGTAAGTTTGCAGATGACACCAAGATTGGTGGCATTGTGGACAGTGAAGAAGGTTATCTAGGATTGCAACGGGATCTTGATCAATTGGGCCAGTGGGCCGATGAATGGCAGATGGAGTTTAATTTAGATAAATGTGAGGTGATGCATTTTGGTAGATCGAATCGGGCCAGGACCTACTCCGTTAATGGTAGGGCGTTGGGGAGAGTTATAGAACAAAGAGATCTAGGAGTACAGATTCATAGCTCCTTGAAAGTGGAGTCACAGGTGGATAGGGTGGTGAAGAAGGCATTCGGCATGCTTGGTTTCATTGGTCAGAACATTGAATGCAGGAGTTGGGATGTCTTGTTGAAGTTGTACAGGGCATTGGTGAGGCCACACTTGGAGTACTGTGTACAGTTCTGGTCACCCTATTATAAAAAGGATATTATTAAACTAGAAAGAGTGCAGAAAAGATTTACTAGGATGCTACCGGGACTTGATGGTTTGACTTACAGGGAGAGGTTAGACAGACTGGGACTTTTTTCCCTGGAGAGTAGGAGGTTAAGGGGTGATCTTATAGAAGTCTATAAAATAATGAGGGGCATAGATAAAGTCGATAGTCAAAATCTTTTCCCAAAGGTAGGGGAGTCTATAATGAGGGGGCATAGATTTAAGGTGAGAGGGGAGAGATACAAAAGGGTCCAGAGGGGCAATTTTTTCACTCAAAGGGTGGTGAGTGTCTGGAACGAGCTGCCAGAGGCAGTAGTAGAGGCGGGTACAATTTTGTCTTTTAAAAAGCATTTGGACAGTTACATGGGTAAGATGGGTATAGAGGGATATGGGCCAAGTGCAGGCAACTGGGACTAGCTTAGTGGTATAAACTGGGCGACATGGACATGTTGGGCCGAAGGGCCTGTTTCCATGTTGTAACTTCTATGATTCTATGAATATCCCACTAGTTAAATACCCTGCTAGAATACCTGAGATGTGGCTGGCCTACGGTATCTGTCACAACCTTGCCTGACATATGTAAGTAGAATTTAAATGATGTACTGATGTCCAATGGTTAATGTTCTTTTCCCACCACCTATGGCCCACCTCAAAAAACTAATACCTTTATGAAACATAAAGCATTGCTGGTACAGGCAAAAGTATTGTTAAAGGACACATTATGAGGAGAGTATACTTGGTCAAACTTTGCTGCTGAAGAATTTTTTTTTGCTGTTTGGGGTTTTTTTCTATCTCCAGCTTATTAATACAGCACGTGAGTGCAAAAGACAAGGCTGAAGCGTTTGCAACCATCCTCAGCCAGAAGTGCCGAGTGGTTGATCCATCTTGGCCTCCTCCTGATATCCCTACCATCACAGAAGCCAGTCTTCAGCCAATTCGATTCACTCCAAGTGATATCAAGAAACGGCTGAGTGCACTGGATACAGCAAAGGCTATGGGCCCCGACAACATCCCAGCTGTCGTGCTGAAGACTTGTGCTCCAGAACTAGCTGCGCCTCTAGCCAAGCTGTTCCAGTACAGCTACAACACTGGCATCTACACGACAATGTGGAAAATTGCCCAGGTATGTCCTGTCTACAAAAAGCAGGACAAATCCAATCCGGCCAATTACCGCCCCATCAGTCTACTCTCAATCATCAGCAAAGTGATGGAAGGTGTCGTCGACAGTGCTATCAAGCGGCACTTACTCACCAATAATCTGCTCACCGATACTCAGTTTGGGTTCCGCCAGGACCACTCGGCTCCAGACCTCATTACAGCCTTGGTCCAAACATGGACAAAGGAGCAGAATTCCAGAGGTGAGGTGAGAGTGACTGCTCTTGACATCAAGGCAGCATTTGACCGAGTGTGGCACCAAGGAGCCCTAGTAAAATTGAAGTCAATGGGAATCAGGAGAAAAACTCTCCAGTGGCTGGAGTCATACCTAGCACAAAGAAAGATGGAAGTGGTTGTTGGAGGCCAATCATCTCAGCCCCAGGGCATTGCTGCAGGAGTTCTTCAGGGCAGTGTCCTAGGCCCAACCATCTTCAGCTGCTTCATCAATGACCTTCCCTTCATCATAAGGTCAGAAATGGGGATGTTCGCTGATGACTGCACAGTATTCAGTTCCATTCGCAACCACTCAGATAATGAAGCAGTCCGAGCACGCTAGCAGCAAGACCTGGACAACATCCAGGCTTGGGCTGATAAGTGGCAAGTAACATTCGCGCCAGACAAGTGCCAGGCAATGACCATCTCCAACAAGAGAGAATCTAACCACCTTCCCTTGGCATTACCATCGCCGAATCCCCCACCATCAACATTTTGGGGGTCACCATTGACCAGGAACTTAACTGGACCAGCCACATAAATGCTGTGGCTACAAGATCAGGTCAGAGGCTGGGTATTCTGCGGCGAGTGACTCACCGCCTGACTCCCCAAAGCCTTTCCACCATCTCCAAGGCACAAGTCAGGAGTGTGATGGAATATTCTCCACTTGCCTGGATGAGTGCAGCTCCAACAACACTCAAGAAGCTCGACACCATCCAGGACAAAGCAGTCCGCTTGATTGGTACCCCATCCACTACCCTAAACATTCACTCCCTTCACCACTGTGGCTGCAGTGTGTACCATCCACAGGATGCACTGCAGCAACTCGCCAAGGCTTCTTCGACAGCACCTCCCAAACCCGCGACCTTTACCACCTAGAAGGACAAGGGCAGCAGGCACATGGGAACAATACTTGCACGTTCCCCTCCAAGTCACACCATCCTGACTTGGAAATATATCGCCGTTCCTTCATCGTCGCTGGGTCAAAATCCTGCAACTCCCTCCCTAACAGCACTGTGGGAGAACCTTCACCACACGGACTGCAGCAGCTCAAGAAGGCAGCACACCACCACCTTCTCAAGGGCAATTAGGGATGGGCAATAAATGCCGGCCTCGCCAGCGACGCCCACATCCCATGAACGAATAAAAAAAATACCTTCATCTTTGCTGCTGGTGCAGTGGAGATTGTTTTTTGACCTTCAGCCAGCACACAATAATTTTCCCATTAGGAATTCCCCTGTAGCTGTATTATAAAGAAGAGGAAAATAAAGAAGAGTAGCAGGGTAAGCAGGCAGCCCAGGCAGGCTTCGGGAATAAGTCATTTTTATTTTCTATACAAATTCACTGTTATGATATCAGCTGCTAACCTTGCCTCATACTTTTTAGGCCATTAGCCAGGTGCTGCCTTTGGAGAAGTGGTCTAAATAGACCTGAGATCAATTAGAGGCTAATGGAATTTCCTCTCATTTGGCAACTGCTTGCCGCCTTCCCTTGGGAAGAGGTGAGGTTACTCAAGGTCAGAAAACTAAAAAAGAACTAACTGGATTTCTACCTCTTTTTGTATTTTTTTTAGATTGTTCAGTTGGGATTTGTTGGTGTTTTATACAAAGTGTGATGTACAAAGTGTGACAGATAGGCTAGATATAAATTATATAAAGTATTGCTTAGTTTTTCTGAGAACCTCCACATCAACGAGTTAACAGAACTGTTGGTTTTGACACTGAAGAGTTTGAAATGGGACAAGAGTTCTTGCAAATTCTGTTGCTTGATCCAAACACTCTACGCTTGTCGAATAAGTTGTACAAATATTCGAGATAGCATAAAACAACTGAACTTATTGAAACTCTTGTACTTAATTTACAGCCATTCTTATGAAGCGTATATATACTGTATTTTTAGTATTTGCCAATTTTTGTGCTTCATGTTGCTATTTAATAAGGACATTGACATAGATTTGGGCGCTAAACCGTCTACTATGCTCGCAATACGACGGGCAGGAAGTGCACATGCATTTCCGGCCAGAAGTGCTCCTCCCACCATATTGTGTAAGGTCAATGCGGTGGTGGCAGGAGCGCACATTGGGAACATTTTAAGTGCAGAATAATTTATTTAAATTAGAGTCCTGCCCATCTTGCAGGACCCATTTTCAATTGGCTGTATTTTTCAGCACATACCTGGAGATCTTTTCTACCACGTTAAGCTGGAGATCTGTTCACAACATAACACACCTTATATACCTTAATGATAGGGGACACCAAGATACTTCCAATAACACAACATTTGTAAATAGTTTTAATCTGGATAATAATTATTAATTAAGCATCCAAATTTGTCAGTCTGTTATGGAATCTGAAACCATTTCCACAGGTGTCTCAGAAACAGAGCAGTGTTGCAATGCAAAGGGTGTAAGGATAAACCCAACAACTATAAGCCAGTCAGTTTAACCTCAGTGGTGGGGAGACTTTTAGAAACGATAATCCGGGACAAAATTAGCATTCACTTGGACAAGTGTGGATTGATTAGGGAAAGCCAGCACTGATTTGTTAAAGACAAATTATGTTTAACCAACTCGACAGAGTTTTTTGATGAGGAAACAGAGAGGGTAGATGAGGGCAATGCAGTTGATATGGAGTATATGGACTTTCAGAAGGCGTTTGATAAAGTGCTGCATATTAGGCTTGTCATCAAGACTGAAGTCCATGGAATAAAAAGGGCAGTAACAGCATGTATACAGAATTGACTAAGTAACAGGGAACAGAGAGTAGTGGTGAACTGTTGTTTTTCGGACTGGAGGGAGGTGTACAGTGGTGTTCCCCAGGGGTTGGTACTGGGACCACTGCTTTTCTTGATATATATTAATGACTTGGACTTGGGTGTACAGGGCACAATTTCAAAATTTGCAGATGACACAAAACTTGGAAGTGTAGTGAACAGCGAGGAGATAGTGATAGACTTCAAGAGGATATAGACAGGCCTGTGGCATAGGCAGACACGTGGCAGATAAAATTTAACGCAAACAAAAGTGAGGTGATCCATTTCGGTAGGAAGAATGAGGAGAGGCAATATAAACTAGAGGGCACAATTCTAAAAGGGGTACAGGAACATAGAGACCTGGGGGTATATGTACACAAATCATTGAAGGTGGCAGGGCAGGTTGAGAAAGTGGTTAAATAGCATACAGGATCCTGGGCTTTATAAATAGAGGCATAGAGTACAAAAGAAAGGAAGTCAGGATGAACCTTTAGAAAACAATGGTTCGGCCACAACTGGAGTATTGTGTCCCGTTCTGGGCACCGCACTTTAGGAAGGATGTGAAGACCTTAGAAAGGTTGCAGAAGAGATTTACTGGAATGATACCAGGGATGAGGGACTTTAGTTACGTGGATAGACTGGAGAAGCTGGGGTTGTTCTCCTTGGAACAGAGAAGGTTGAGAGGAGATTTGATAGACGTATTCAAAATCACGAAGGGTCTCGACAGAGTAGAATCATAGAATCATAGATGTTTACAACATGGAAACAGCCCCTTCGGCCCAACATGTCCATGTCGCCCAGTTTATACCACTAAGCTAGTCCCAATTGCCTGCACTTGGCCCATATCCCTCTATACCCATCTTACCCATGTAACTGTCCAAAATAGAAAGTAGATAGAGAGAAACTGCTCCCATTGGCGGAAGGGTCAGGAACCAGAGGACATAGATTTAAGGTGATTGGCAAAAGAACCAAAGGTGACATGAGGAAAAACATTTTTACACAGCGAGCGGTTAGGATCTGGAATGCACTGCCAAAGGGTGTGGTTGAGGCAGAAACATAGAAAATAGGAGCTGGAGTAGGCCATTCGGCTCTTTGAGCCTGCTCCATCATTCAATACGATCATGGCTGATCCTCTATCTCAATACTATATTCCTGCTTTCTCCCCATACCCCTTGATGCCTTTTGTGTCAAGAAATCTATCTAGCTCCTTCTTAAATATATTCAGTGACTTGGCCTCCACAGCTTTCTATGGTAGAGAATTCCACAGGCTCACCACCCTCCGAGTGAAGAAATTTCTCCTCATCGCAGTCCTAAATGTCCTACCCCATATCCTGAGACGGTGACCCCTCGTTCTGAACCCCCCAGCCAGGGGAAACATCCTCCCTGCATCCAGTATGTCTAGCCCTGTCAGAATTTTATATGTTTCAATGAGATCCCCTCTCATTCTTCTAAATTCAAGTGAATACAGGCCGAGTCAACCCAATCTCTCCTCATACGACAGAGATTCAATCATGTCTTTTAAAAGGGAACTGGATAAATACTTGAAAGGAAAAAATTTGCAGGGCTATGGGGATAGTGCGGGGGAGTGGAACTAGCTGGATTGCTCTTGCATGGAGCCGGCACGGACTCAATGGGCTGAATGGCCTCCTTCCATGCTGTAACCTTTCTATGATTCTATGATTCTAAAAGGAAAAACAATGCACAGTCCATCATGGCACAACAGGGGCCTTTGACTTCAATAATAGATTCTATCTACAGTCTCCAGAGCAACAAGACAGTGTTTATTCAGCTGATAGCAGTCAAAGTAGTGCAAGCTCAGACAGGTTTTGCACTTACTAAAGCTTTACTAGAACAAAAAAAATTATTGCATCAACCTGTTAGTCTGGTTCATGCAAGCAATTATTTCAAATAACTTACAAAAGTGGAAATAATTATTCTTGACACTATTCAGCGTCAACAGCTAAACTTAAAATTCATCAGTTATATAACATTTTAAATTGCAATGTATTGGCATTGACAGTATGTAAAACAACCCAGTTCCATTCAGTGACTTCAGTCCATAGTATGTTCTCCAGTTGCTGACAAAATGAAAGCTTAATGCCATGCCTCTGAGTCAGAAGGTTGTGGGTTCAAGTCCCACTCCAGAGACTTCGGCACAAAAATCTAAGCTGACTCTCCAGTGCAGTACCAAGGAAGTGCTGCACCGTCGGAGGTGCCATCTTTTGGATGAAACGTTAAACTGAAGCCCCGTCTGCCCTCTCAGGTGGACATAGAAGATCCCATGGCACTATTTCGAAGACGAGCCGGGGAATCAGCCTTGGTGTCCTGGCCAATATTTAGCCCTCAACCAATATCAGTAAAAACAGATTATCTGGTCAATATAACATTGCTGTTTGTGGCATCTTGCTGTGCGCAAATTGGCTGTGGCGTTTCCTACATTACAACAGTGATTACACCTCAAAAGTACTTCATGGGCTGTAAAGCGCTTTGGGATGCCCTGAGGTCGTGAAAGGTGCTATATATATTGAAGTCTTTCCTTCTTTCTTTATGCCATAAAAGTATTCTACAGTTCAAGAAGATTCCAGAATTGCTTTTTGATGTCAGTGGCACCAAGCTGATATCTCATCATTCCAGCACTGAGGGGAGGAATCAGCCAGTGTTCCAGCTCCTGACCGCTGTCTAGTAACTGCAGTTGGAAAATGTGCATGCTTGGATGTCTGGTGAGAACAGGATTGCAATAGGCTTGTTGACCCTATGGTTGAATAGCTTGCTGACATTTTTTTTCTCGGCTTACATATGAAGGTTTTCACTTGGGCAAGGTACCAGAGGGTTGCCAGTAATCGTGGAACCATATCCCTGCTAAGTCAATATCTGCAGAAGAGAAGGCGTGAAAAGGGGAGGAAGAAAGGTAAGTGAAACCACAGCAACTTAGTTGTAATTGTTGTAAAATGAAAATAATTATATGTCATGGTTAAAATTATATTCCCATAATATTTAGTATTTTGGATACTCTCCAAATTGAGAAAAAAATTTAAACAGTATTTATTGGATTAACTCCAACAACTCAGCGTTGCAAATTTCCAATAGCTTTGCATTGGCTAACATATTTCAACAAAGAGATACAAGGGGATTTTCTGATACTGGATACTCATTATGGCAGAGTAAGTTTGACAGCCAGTATCAAGAAATGGAGGGGGCAAGGGGGAGGGGGGGATGTGCCCTACCGGAAATGTGATGAGTGTGCATCCCAACACATATTCTATATTCTAGTAGGAGGACGAGTGGTGGTAGGAGTACTTGCCTTAAACAGCGGACGCTTTGTTTGGGGACATTTTGTTCCTCTGTTCTGGTGTGCAAGATACCTGACAAGATAAACACTCCAGATTTGAAAAGTGGTAACTATCCTGGGATCATGGAACATATGATAATGATGATGATCAGCAACAACAATAACAACAACAAGAACAACAAACATAACGTCTTTAACTTACAAAAACAACCCAAGGTGCTTCACAGAATTGTAATCAAACAAAAATGGACACAAAGCCAATCAAGGATATATTAGGAGGGGTGGCTAAAAGCTTGGCCAAAGAGATGAGCTTTAAGGAGGGTCTTAAAGGAGGAGAGTGAGGCGGAGAAGCGAAGAGGTTTAGGGAGGGAATTCCAGAGCTTAGAGCCTAGACAGCTGAAGACATGGCCACCAATGGTGGGGGCGAAGGGAATGGGAGGAACACCGAAGTCTTGGAGGGTTGTAGTGCTGGAGGAGGCTCCAGAGATAGAGACAGGTGAGGCTCAAATGGATTTGAATACAAAGATGAGAATTCAAATTTGAGGCATTGGGGACCAGGAGTAGGTCAGCAAGGACAGGAGTGGTGAGTGAGCGGGACGGTGCTGGATGGGATACGGGCAGCAGAGTTTTGGATGAGCTGATATTTATGGAGGCTGGAGGGAGCTGGAGGATGATAGGCCGGCCAGGAGAGCAAGTCTGGATATGACAAAGGCATGGATGAGGGTTTCAGCAGCAGATGAGCCGAGGCAGTGATGGAGGTGGGTGCTGTTACGGAGATGGAAGTAGCCAGTCTCAGTAATGGAGAGGAGGTGGAGTTGGAATCCAGCTCGGGGTCAAATAGATCGCCAAGGTTGCAAACAATCTGGGTGAACCTGAGACACTGACTGGGGGGAAGTGGGGGGGTGGGTAATTGAACCTCTTCCTGCACTGAAACCAGGTCCTTGGGGTGATGCTGGAGGCACAGACCCTGGCAGCAACCTCTGCCCAGGCCTGCTGGATAGTGGCTTCAGGGATGCTCATGTGGGTTCTGGGAAACAGTATGTCCCTCCTTGCTCTGACATCCTCCACGAGAACCTTCAAGGAGGCATCTGAAAACCTTGGGACAACTTTCTGACTCATTAGTCCTACCAGAATTTTGTCCACAGTGTTGGAACTAAATCTGGAAGCAGGGAATGCAATCTCACTTTAAGGGGTGCATTTCCGCTTTAAGTAAGCCTCAGGAGGCCCGCTGGAAATTGCGCATAGAAAATGGGTGGGCTGCCCATTTCCCAACATGTTTCCTTTCAATCATATTAAAATGAGGCCCGGGGGTTAAAATCACCCGGGCCACCCCCCATCACCGACCACCGACCTGATTCCGGCCCTGATTTCCATTAAAATTGGTTGTTTACTGTCGGGGTTTGAGTTAGGAGGAAAGACCAGAGACAAGCTTTTCAGCTTGGAAAGGGCATGTGTGTGGGGTGATCTTGTAGAGGTATATAAGATTGTTAAGGAAATGGAAAAGGTAATCCAGAATATTACTTTAAATTAAACATTAGTAGTAGGACAAAGCACATAGATTCAAACCAGTGAAAATTAAATTTGGGAATTATGTCAGGAAAGTCTTCTTCATGCAGAGAGTGATCAACACTTGAAGTGAACTTCCCGATAGAGTAGTGGAGATGAAAACACTGGAATCATTTAAGAAACAGTTAGATGCATCAATACAGGGAGTGTAGGGTATTTCTGGGAACTAAGATGGACTGAATAGCCTTCATCATCCATACGAATCTTATGATCCTGTGACTCGGCTGGGATATGACTCCATGGATATTTCATCCAAGTGACCATTTTTCATGTGTGATTCGAGACAGTGCCAGCCAGCTATTCAACCATATTAAAGCATCACAAGCAAGACCAATCCTGTCAACCCTGTCACACATTTTTGTTTATTCGTTAATGGGATGTGGGCGTCGCTGGCGAGGCCGGCATTTATTGCCCATCCCTAATTACCCTTGAGAAGGTGGTGGTGAGCCGCCTTCTTGAACCGCTGCAGTCCGTGTGGTGAAGGTTCTCCCATTGTGCTGTTAGGAAGGGAGTTCCAGGATTTTGACCCAGCGACGATGAAGGAAAGGTGATATATTTCCAAGTCGGAATGGTGTGTGACTTGGAGGGGAACGTGCAGGTGGTGGTGTTCCCATGTGCCTGCTGCTCTTGTCCTTCTAGGTGGTAGAGGTTGCGGGTTTGGGAGGTGCAGTCGAAGAAGCCTTGGCGAGTTGCTGCAGTGCATCCTGTGGATGGTACACACTGCAGCCACGGTGCATCGGTGGTGGATGGGGTGCCAATCAAGCGGGCTGCTTTGTCCTGGATGGTGTCGAACTTCTTGAGTGTTGTTGGAGCTGCACTCATCCAGGCAAGTGGAGAGTATTCCATCACACTCCTGACTTGTGCCTTGTAGATGGTGGAAAGGCTTTGGGGAGTCAGGAGGTGAGTCACTCGCCGCAGAATACCAAGCTTCTGACCTGGTCTTGTAGCCACAGTATTTATATGGCTGGTCCAGTTAAGTTTCTGGTCAATGGTAACCCCCAGGATGTTGATGGTGGGGGATTCGGTGATGGTAATGCCGTTGAATGTCAAGGGGAGGTGGTTAGATTCTCTCTTTTTGGAGATGGTCATTGCCTGGCACTTGTCTGGCACGAATGTTACTTGTCACTTATGAGCTCAAGCTTGGATGTAGTCCAGATCTTGCTGCATGCGGGCTCGGACTGCTTCATTATCTGAGGGGTTGCGAATGGAACTGAATACCGTGCAATCATTAGCGAACATCTCCATTTCTGACCTTATGATGGAGGGAAGGTCATTAATGAAGCAGCTGAAGATGGTTGGGCCTAGAACTCCTGCAGCAATGCCCTGGGGCTGAGATGATTAGCCTCCAACAACCACTACCATCTTCCTTTGTGCTAGGTATGACCCCAGCCACTGGAGAGTTTTTCCCCTGATTCCCATTGGCTTCAATTTTACTAGGGCTCCTTGGTGCCACACTCGGTCAAATGCTGCCTTGATGTCAAGGGCAGTCACTCTCACCTCACCTCTGGAATTCAGCTCCTTTGTCCATGTTTGGACCAAGACTGTAATGAGGTCTGGAGTTGAGTGGTCCTGGCGGAACCCAAACTGAGCATCGGTGAGCAGGTTATTGGTGAGTAAGTGCCGCTTGATAGCACTGTCGACAACACTTTCCATCACTTTGCTGATGATTGAGAGTAGAGTGATGGGGCGGTAATTGGCCGGATTGGATTTGTCCTGCTTTTTGTGGACAGGACATACCTGGGCAATTTTCCACATTGTCGTGTAGATGCCAGTGTTGTAGCTGTACTGGAACAGTTGGGCTAGAGGCGCAGCTAGTTCTGGAGCACAAGACTTCAGCACTACAGCCGGGATGTTGTCGGGGCCCATAGCCTTTGCTGTTTCCCGTGCACTCAGCCGTTTCTTGATATCATGTGGAGTGAATCGAATTGGCCGAAGACTGGCTTCTGTGATGATGGGGGTATCGGGAGGAGGCCGAGATGGATCATCCACTCGGCACTTCTGGCTGAAGATGGTTGCAAACGCTTCAGCCTTGTCTTTTGCACTCACGTGCTGGACTCCGCCATCATTGAGGATGGGGATGTTTGCAGAGCCTCCTCCTCCCGTTAGTTGTTTAATTGTCCACCACCATTCACGACTGGATGTGGCAGGACTGTAGAGCTTTGATCTGATCCGTTGGTTGTGGAATCGCTTCGCTCTGTCTACCAGGGATCACTGGATAGCATCAAGAGCTGATTTTGTTACCCTCTGTAGCCCAGAGATGCTGAGGCTAGTTATTTACTGCAATAACTGAGGCCAGCAAACTCAACACAGATCAGGGACTGAACCGTGGACCTTCCTGATCTATATGATTCATCTTTACACCTTTTGGTGCAATTACCTACTGAGTTATTGGAGGAGTTAATTTTTTGTTAAAATGAACAACTGAAAAACTTTTTCGTATAAAGTCTGATGAGAAAAAAAGTGAGTCAAAGTTGATTTTAAAGATGTTTTCAATAGTTTTTGTACAATTTTGTTTTGTACTGTGGTCCGTTATTTGAAACACTTTCTTTTTCAAGTTTTGCTTTCAGACTTCAAAGAGACAAATTTATATTTTAATTCCTAAGGTAAATGGAATGGCAGTTTCATATTTCTTAGTGTGTACTTTCGAACTAGGTTTGTGCAGCTTTGGTTCCTGCCCTATATCCAAATCTGATTCTGCATAGCATACGTGATTTGACTGGTTGCTCGGGTACTACCAACACCTCAACTACAATTTGAAAGTCTGAAATTTAAAAAAATATTTTAAATGAAGGCAAGAGGTAAATGGAAAGCTTGGTGCTGGAGTGGAATTAAACTGGTAGCTCTTTTATTTCTTTACATGAATTCAAAGCTCATTTATAAATTTGTTTCAAAATTTACAACCGTATATGATTAAAAATAAAATTCTTAATTTACAAATTGATTAATTTCAAGACAATAAATACATCATGGAATAAGTTGATGTCAGAACACAGTTTGTAGGAGCATTGATGTCTGAGGGGGAATTTTAACTCACGGGTGATGGGCCGGTAGAACTCATGGGCCGACTGCCCAAGAGACCCAGTCCATTCTAATCTGACACTTCAATGCAGTACTAATGCGATTGCCAAAGGTGCCATCTTTTGGATGAGACATTAAACTCAGGCCCCATCTTTCTGGTTAGGTGAAAGTAGAAAATCCCATTGTACTGTTGAAAAAAAGAGCATGGAGTTTTTCGAGTGTTTCCTTGACCAATATCACCAAAAATAGATTAAATGATCTTTCATTTCATGTGTAATTTCTTATAGAGGTATATAAGATTTTTAAGGGAATGGAAAAGGTCATCCAGAATACTGTGCACAAATTGGCTGCTGTATTTGCTTACATAACAACAATGCCTGCACTTCAAAATTGAATGTGAAGTGCTTTGGGACATCTGAAGATGTGATAAAGAGCCATATAAATGTACATTCTTTCAAAAATCAATCCGATCAATCAAAGCAGCATAAGCTTTTCATTGACTGGAAAACAAATCTTTAAAGCTGGTTTTAACCCAGGAAAAACTGTTTCCTTGAAGTTGTTCTCATCTTAAAATGGATGATGGGAACACACAGGCAGAAGTAGAAGGATAAGTAAAACATTTAAAACTCCACAACGTAGAATACATAGGAAAGAGTAAGATTAAACTTCAAATAAATAACAGGACAGAGATTAGATGCAAAAAAGGGACAGCAGGGCAAGCTCGTCTTAGTTGTTTTGTAAAATTATGTTTTAGGAATCTATGTGGTAGTTTAGATTTAATACTATTCCTGATGTTTAGGTAGCTAATATAACTGTTTACTTCAATATAATAGCATGTGAGCTGAAAAGAAACAAGAGCAGTCAGCCCAGGGACATGGATTTTCCTGAACTTGCTAGCAATCCAAGGATAAACCCTGTATTATCTGGAGATCACGTATTTCCAACTTCACTGAATGGGCCCTATTGTTACATGTCAGCAGTTGCAGCTAAAAGAAATTGTTGATGATGATGCATTTTTAAGTACCAATAAAAAAGAAACTTAAAGGTGGTTAAGAAGGCATATGGGATACTTTCCTTTAAATATTGAGTAGGTACATTGTCTAAGGTAGAACTATCAGACCACATTGGTGTTTAGCTTTGGTCATTGTGCAATAAAATTGACACATATGCATTAGATGGGCTACTGAAAAAAGCAACAAGACTGGTCCCCAATTGGAAAGGGGGATGATCTCTGAGGAACTATTAGAAAAGCTTGCAACAAAGTGGTGGAGGGGGATATCCCATTGAAGTTACATCGAGTCACATCGAAACAGCACAAAAACGGGCTATTTGACCCCACTGGTTTATGCCGGTGTTTATGCTCCACATGAGCCTCCTCCCTCCTTACTTCATCTAACCCTATCAGCATGCCCTGCGAGTCCTTTGTCCCTCATGTGCTTATCTAGCTTCCCCTTAAATGCATCTATGCCATTTGCCTCAGCTATTCCATATTCTTACCACTCTTGGGTAAAGAAGTTTCTCTTGAATTCCCTATTGGATTTATTAGCGACTATTTTATATTTCTGACCTCTAGTTTTGGACTCTCCCACAAGTGGAAACATTCTCTATATATTATTAAATGGTATAAATAAGGAAAATACAAATTATTATTTCAAAGTAATGATAGCATTTAGGTATTATGGTGGGAGAGTTAGGTTGTTAGAAAGATGATGATGATGGTCCAAATCGCCTTTTCTTGTCTCTTAATTTTATTATGTTTAGCACCAAGTTGACTATAATAAAGGGAGGATTTTATTTAACGTAGGAAAAAAAGGGAAATTATAACCTTGGTGTGAACATGTATTTATGATAGCACTTTAAAAATGTGAATCTATTTAATAAAAACCTGTGTAAAAGAAAAGATTTTTTTAAAACTCTGTCGTTCCCAAAGAGTATTATGACCACTTGGCAGCTGGAGTTTAAACGCCCGTGCGGAGCATGCCGGGAGTTGTAGTCGCCCCGCTCCACCGCGCCGGGTTCGATCCCGGGTTAGCGGCTGTTGCCTAGAACTACGACTCCCGGCGTGCAGTGCGTCGCCCTCCACCGTCTCGGGCGATGATGCGAGTGGCTCCAGACATTTTCCTGCGGATTGCATGATCTAAAGGTGGACGCAAGACAGCGCTTGTAATCATGTCCTGGGCCGCTGCTCCGTACTGACAGGCCGACTCCGTCCCCCGCACCGCCGGATAAAGCTCTGGCAGACGTACCTGGTCATTACTTATTTACTTTGTCACGGAAACCCGCACGGGCCTAACCTGTTTGTTTACAATTCGTTTGTTTTGTTTTATTTGAAGTTAAGGTTGGGGAAAAAAATTGGAGGTTTGGACACCCTTCGTCTGCAAAAGATGGCGGATACTAAATCCATTCACGAGAGAAGATTTGAAGCTGCTGTCAATGTTATTCAGAGTTTGCCTAAAAACGGTGAAAACATTTTCCTTCTTTCATATTATTTAGTGGGGGACAGGGATGTTTTTGACAACAGCTCATTGAGGGGGGTTGGGTTTGGATACAAACTCTCCTCTCTGGATTTAAAGAACCTCTTCCTCCTTTCCCTCAACCAGCTTGTCAGCTTCATTGTTCTGCTACCTGGAGCTGTCAGGTGAACCTGGAGTTGGACCACTCTAAATAGATGATGTGTAGTGACATGGCATGCAATGTGAATTGTTTTGCCACATGGGAAACTGATAGGAGGAGGTACTGATTACAGTTGTGAGTGAACTATGGTCAACGTTAATGTAGACCTGGTGATGTATTCAATTTATATCCCACGTATAATTTGACCTTCCATTGCCTTTGAAATTATTTTTAATTTATATGGGGCTATTTTGATGAGGCATCTTTAATACATTACACTGTTTTGCTTCAAGTTAATGTTTACTTTTTATTGGCAGAAACAGAAATGTAAATTTATTCCATAATTAAATAACGTAAAAAAATGTCAGGGATGAGAAAAGATCATTAGCTTATACCTCCAATATTCTACCTCTCCCATCGCAGCATCCAATTGTATCTTGCATAACCCCAGTGCTTTTTTCCCTACTGTGTTGCCGAGCAGATCATTCCAAACATTTCAGTCTTTGAGTATTGCAACTTGTTTGTTTTACTTTGTGTGGCTCAGTGGTACCATTCTTGCCCCCGAGTTAGAAGTTTTGTGGGCTCGAGCCGCACTGCAGAGATTTGAGCATAAATTCTAGGCTGATACTTCAGTGCAGTACTGAGGGCATGTTGAACTGTCAGAGGAGCTGCCTTTCAGATGAGGTGTTAAACCCAGGTCCTGTCTGCCCTCTCAAGTGGACATAAAAGATCCCATGGCACTTGGTGCCCTGGCCAACATTTATCCCTCAACCAAAACCACCAAAAAACAGATTATTTGGTAATGTATCCCATTTGATTGTCAGAACTTGCTATGTGCAGATTTCCCTGCAATGTAATGGTGACTACACCAAAATAGCTCATTAGCTGTGAAGTGTTTTGGGACATCCTGTGGTCATGAAAGGTGTGATAAATATACAAGTTATTTTTTGTTGAATTTAATATGTAATCCAGAAGTGTGAAACAATGATATCAGAAGATTTTTAATTGATACTTCCAATATATATATATTTAAAATTCTAGATAAAGATGTTAAACTGGCAATTAATTTCATTGGTAATTGAGACATGAGAGCTGTGGGAATTGGGGTTACATTGTAGAACATAATCTCATCCCCTAAAACTGATCTAATAAGTGCAGAAATATAATTAAAATGTTAGGTAATCTAACAGCTGCTAAAATTTGCCTTGCTGGACTACTTAGTTTATTTTTCACACAGCAGAGCAACATTATCAACAATGGGCTGACAAGTGGTAGATGTCATGTGGACAAATGCAAAATTATGAGATTGGCAAAGGATAATAAACAATAGAAATATAAGCTAAATGGTAATACCCAACTGGACACAGTGCAGGCGAAGGATTTGGAAGTACTGGTGGATAGATCAACTGAAGACATCAACATAGTGTGTGGCGGCATTAAAGAGAGCAAATAGGATCTTGGGCTATCTGGCCAGAGAAATTGAGCACAAATCTCAGGAAGTGATTAGATTTGTACAAAGCACTGGTCGGCCCCACTTGGAGTACAATTTGGGTTACTGTATTATGAGAAATATTTCCCGGCATGGATGAGAGTACGATTAAGGTTAGCAAGGGATATGGAACAAAGGTGGATAAATGGAGTTGAGGTACCAATAAGCCATGATCCAATTGAATGGCCTACTCCTGTTCCTATGTTTCTAGAACGGTTTAATTCAATTTTACAACATTGCCATGTTGGGATTAGAACTCATGACCTCTGGGTTGCTAGTCAATACTGTAACTACTACACTACCAAACCCAAATTGAAGAAAGTTGGATAAGTACATTGAGAAAAAATTGACAGTGGGGTATGAGGTGTATTGTGAGATATAATATTTCTTTGATATTGGGAACTGGTTGGACTGCAGTGGTGTTTTCTGGTCCTGTACATTCCTATATTCCTAATGAAGAAAGCAGAAAAAAAATGTAGATTTAGGCATATTAACATGTTGAAAACTTAGATTTGTTTGATTTAATGATGGCAGTTCATCCACAAGCATATAGACTTCAATCTCATCAATAGATTGGCTATCTAATGCTGTTCGATTCCTTAGCTGGTTTAGAAGTTAATTCTAAATTAATCTCACCAATTTATATCAATTTCAGACAATAGGCTCAATAGTAAATTTATGATCAGCAAGCAGTTACTGCTGAATAACTTGTGACATAACCTTGTAACTCCATTTATTTTGTCAAGTTTAAATGCTGCTAACTATGAGTCTAAGATTAATAAACAATTATTAGTTCATGACTGTTGTCTGACAACTTCTTTGGTAATTAGGAAGAAAGAGTTAATGAATTTACTCAGTGGCTTGTGCAGATCCTGATGGGAGGTTGGTAGTGTAAATGCTAATATAATCCAAACTGGTTGACGCAAGACAGTTCAGCAATCCAAATTTAGGCATCATTAATTCCTAGGCATAAACAGGATGGTAAACACCAGACAACTCCATGATGAGGAGTTAAGATGATGGGTTAAAAATGTGTCTGGTGGGCTTGGTGAATATTCTTGTCAGTATACTAATCCCAGTGTTCTTACAAAGCCAATTCTCTGACACACAAGGTTGTACTAACTGGACAAGCAGCAGGAAGTTTATTAGTGTTCTGTGCTGGTAAGTGGTGCCATTTTTTAAAAAGTCACCAAACCTCATGCCCATGTGTGGTCAGCCTTGAGTCTTTCCCTCAATTCTAGACTTAGATAAGTGGTGTGTATCCCGATTAGGTGAGTGTGCAGACAACAAAAACTCAATATATGTGGATTTTTCAATAGTTTGTTTTGGAGTCTCTGAGGCATGATGAAGGGTTTCCACATACGTTAGACACCTAAGCTGACCAAAGAAAATGCCATTGTACACAGGGGTTACATAGCTTACAATTTTTGCTCCCTTCTGTAGGAAAACATATGGACTCCACCTGGCAAATCAGAGAAAAAAGGTCACCTACCTAGTCTTGAAATCATGATTGGAAATCCATATTCTAACACTTCATGGCGATGCTTACCTGAGTAACAATGACTGAACCACCAGACAAGATTTTTTTTAAATTCTATTTTTAGTGCATTTTTATGCTCATCATGAGGGATTCAAGTGTTGGGGAATGGAACACTTTTCCATTTTGGACACCTTGTGCTAATATCAGAAATTGTTAGGTCAGGTGCAGCATGAGCCAGATACAGAGCAAAGCCCCTTCTCCTGTATCCAAAGAACAAAGTCTAACTCTAGGAAACCTTTAATGCTCTGGTCTGAACGCCAGCTACTGTTATGGCCCCTCTGACTGAAAATGTTAATTTGGTCTAAACGGAGGGCAATTTTGTAATTATTCTGGAGTAGATTCAAACCCACATACTTGGGGTGAATTCACTACATCAGCCAGATCCAATTTAAAACATGTGCCTGTGAAACATTTCAGGACAGAGAGTGAAGGGTTAAGCTTTTGAAACCGTTGCCTAAGGTAGGTATTACTCTTAACTTTTATTAAAGTATAAATAGTGTTTTCTAATAAAGGGCTTTGATGTCATGTACAATGTCATAAAAGACCAAGGTATTTGCAATTAAAGAATTGTAAAAAATAACCAAATATTTAATCTTATTTGAGTTCAGAAATGTAAATAGTTCTTTACTCCCAGTTTTAGGTGTCAGATCACAGTCCCAGTGTTTCATTGGTTTAAAAGAAATACTTGAGGAATACATTTCAAACTATTAAAATTTTATGGTTACTCATGGATTCAATAAATGTTTCAACACAAGGGGGAAAAAAATAACTGTGTTAAAGAGAGTGCTGAGGTCAAGGGACAATCATCAATTGATCCTACTCATGCTTGACAAGAAATGATTTAAACTGTTGAACTACATCATGGGCTGCTGTGGATGAATTGGTTGCCTCATCTTCATCTAGGAGGATGCTGCTAACTTTCTTAGACGTCAGAGTAATAAACCTCCATCTTAACTTCTGTAACCTCTCTCCCACTCCCACACAGTGATGCACTTTTCGATTTTATAGATATGCCTTTCCCCATAGTTAGGATCTCCTGTGCTTAGTTGCACGTGATAATCCATTTCTTCTGCTGCAGAAGGTCCAGCGCAAGGTATTTGACTCCGATCGGAGTATTATCTTGCCTTGCATCCAGAACATGGTGGTTTTCCATAATTGATATTTATAATTCCAGTCTGCAACAGACTCACCTTTTCTCAGGGTTGTTTCTGTAATGAAATGGGAAGGTCGTCTGTTCAAAATCCTTTCTTCTTCCTTCCCCCTTGGTTCTTCGAGTGAGGTCCCTCCGCCTCTGTCCCCTTGTTCCCCATTTGCCTGCCAGTGGTAACAATCTTTCACTATTTACCCACAGTAAATACTGGCTGCTCCTTTCGATGCTGCTCCCACTCACCACGCTGCTGCTGCTCCAGCTCTGCCAGGAAATGGTGGGCCCCACCCTCACCCTATTCCCCAGTCTCCCTAGGCCTGATCCCTAATCCTCCATCCCAGTCTTCCTCTCTCCCCAACCCCCAACCCCCATTCCCCAGTCTCCCACTCTCCAGGGCCCTCTTTCTCCTTTTTGTTCATCCCCCCCCCATTCCTCCCCCCCCCCCATTCTCCCCCCCCCCCAATTCCATCTCCCCCCCCCCATTCCATCTCCCCCCCCCCATTCCCATCTCCCCCCCCCCCATTCCATCTCCCCCCCCCCCATTCCCATCTCCCCCCCCCATTCCATCTCCCCCCCCCATTCCCATCTCCCCCCCCATTCCCATCTCCCCCCCCATTCCCATCTCCCCCCCCCATTCCCATCTCCCCCCCCATTCCCATCTCCCCCCCCATTCCCATCTCCCCCCCCATTCCCATCTCCCCCCCCATTCCCATCTCCCCCCCCATTCCCATCTCCCCCCCCATTCCCATCTCCCCCCCCATTCCCATCTCCCCCCCCATTCCCATCTCCCCCCCCATTCCCATCTCCCCCCCCATTCCCATCTCCCCCCCATTCCCATCTCCCCCCCCATTCCCATCTCCCCCCCCCATTCCAATCTCCCCCCCCCCATTCCCATCTCCCCCCCATTCCCATCTCCCCCCCCATTCCCATCTCCCCCCCCCCCAATCCCATCCTCCCCCCCCCATTCCCATCTCCCCCCCCCCCCCATTCCCATCTCCCCCCCCCCCCCAGTCCCATCTCCCCCCCCCCCCATTCCCCATCTCCCCCCCCCATTCCCATCTCCCCCCCTCCATTCCCAACTCCCCCCCCAATTCCCATCTCCCCCCCCCCATTCCCATCTCCCCCCCCCCATTTCCCATCTCCCCGCCCCATTCCCATCTCCCCCCCCATCCAAACTCCCCCCCCATTCCCATCTCCCCCCCCATTCCCATCACCCCCCCCATTCCATCTCCCCCCCCATTCCCATCTCCCCCCCCATTCCCATCTCCCCCCCCAATCCCATCTCCCCCCCCCATTCAATCTCCCCCCCCCCATTCCCATCTCCCCCCCCATTCCCATTCCCCCCCATTCCCATCTCCCCCCCCCCATTCCCATCTCCCCCCCCCATTCCCATCTCCCCCCCCCACCATTCCCATCATCTCCCCCCCCCCCCACTCCCATCCATCCCCCCCCCCATTCCCATCTCCCCCCCCCATTCCCATCTCCCCCCCCCATTCCCATCTCCCCCCCCCCATTCCATCTCCCCCCCACATTCCCATCTCCCCCCCCCATTCCACTCCCCCCCCCATTCCCATCTCCCCCTCCCCCCCATTCCCATCTCCCCCCCCCCCCATTCCCATCTCCCCCCCCCATCCACATCCTCCCCCCCCCCATTCCCATCTCCCCCCCCAATTCCCATCTCCCCCCCCAATTCCCATCTCCCCCCCCCAATTCCCATCTCCCCCCCCCCAATTCCCCATCTCCCCCCCCCCCCCAATTCCCATCTCCCCCCCCCCAATTCCCATCTCCCCCCCCCAATTCCCATCTCCCCCCCCCCCCCAATTCCATCTCCCCCCCCCCCAACATCACCCCCAATCCCATCTCCCCCCCCCCCAATTCCCATCTCCCCCCCCCCAATTCCCATCTCCCCCCCCCCCAATTCCCATCTCCCCCCCCCAATTCCCATCTCCCCCCCCCCAATTCCCATCTCCCCCCCCCCCCCAATTCCCATCTCCCCCCCCCCCCAATTCCATCTCCCCCCCCCCCCCAATTCCCATCTCCCCCCCCCCATTCCCATCTCCCCCCCCCCATTCCCATCTCCCCCCCCCCCATTCCCATCTCCCCCCCCCCATTCCCATCTCCCCCCCCCCCCCATCCATCTCCCCCCCCCCCCCATTCCCATCTCCCCCCCCCCCCATTCCCATCTCCCCCCCCCCCCCCATTCCCATCTCCCCCCCCCCCCCATTCCCATCTCCCCCCCCCCCCCCATTCCCATCTCCCCCCCCCCCCCCATTCCCATCTCCCCCCCCCCCCCCATTCCCATCTCCCCCCCCCCCATTCCCATCTCCCCCCCCCCCCCCATTCCCATCTCCCCCCCCCCCCCCCCCCATTCCATCTCCCCCCCCCCCCCCCATTCCCATCTCCCCCCCCCCCATTCCCATCTCCCCCCCCCCCCCCCCCCCCCCCATTCCCATCCCCATCCCTCCTTTCTTTTCTGCGCCCCCCCCCATCCCCGATCTCTCTCGCTCTCCCTCCCTATCCCTCTCCTGCCAAACCCCAATCCCCTGCCCCCTTTTCCCTGTTTTTTCTCTTCCAACCCAGCACCGCACCTCTCCCCGCTCCATGTCCTCTTCCACCTCCAGACTCTGAGCCTATCCTATTTCTGGTCATCCCTAAGCGGGAGCCAGCTCTCTGCGGCATTGGTGGGCTGGTTGATGTCACTAAGCTGGAGGCAGCCAGTTATGCTAGAATGGGAGGAGTGCTGCTGCAGCAAGAAATTTAAAGGGCTCCTGGGCTGCTAGCAGCAGTTCATGGAGATTCATGCTCCATCCGGGAGGGTTGAACTTAGTTTCCATGGTGCTGAAGTTTAGTGATTTCATCCATGTTGTACACCATTTTAGCAGATACCAATAAACAGTAACCAAGGAAGTAAAATACACACAATGATCTAAAAATACTTGCGCACTCTGCTTTTCATCTCACCATTTTACCAACAAATGCACATAAAGGTTAAAGTACACATGCGTACGCCATGCGAGTACGAGAATTGAGATCACATGCCCAACGATGGTGTCTGTTAGTTTTTTTTATTTACCAATTAAAAATGCAATTAACCATATCCAGGTTCCCAATTAGCCACATTTGGCTAGTGGATAATGTATTGGACAACATTGGTATAGGTCATTACCATACCAGGAGGTGCTTTTACCCATGGATCTATCAGGAATCTAGAATTACTAAATTTTAATTTAATTAATGTAACAGCTAATGGAGCAATTAGGCTGAGCATCTCATGATTATTACTGTAGAAGATTGGTTGATATTGTTAGAGTGGCTTTCCATTTGCAATGTTATTTGCAACTGTTTTAATTAGATTTGATTTTAAAAAGTGAAAATATTGGACTAATTAAATGTTTGAAATGTCTTAAATAGGTTCATTTCAACCATCAAATGAACTTATGCTGAAGTTCTACGGTTACTACAAGCAAGCGACCTTAGGCCCCTGCAACATCCCTAGGCCTGGCTTCTGGGATCCTGTTGGCAAATACAAATGGTGATGATACTTACTTTTCAATTACTGACTTAATTTATTGATGATGTAGAATTGTCTTGATGTCAATTACGTTGCCCTTGTCAACCTGAAGTTGGCTTTTCCACATGAATTCCTGTGCAAGTACAATATCAGTGATTGTAACATTGAGTCCATATAAGCATAAAATAAGGACAGCAATCCATTAACTGCAAAAATAGAACTTCGAGGACTTATTAAGTTGAAGCTGCTGGTACAGGTTTGATTTTTTTTCAAACTTTGCTGACTTATGCACTGATTATTTTTCCTAAAGCATGAATTATAATATGTGGGGTAAGAAAGGTTTTTACACTAGATTTTCTGACCGTGCCTGACTGGTTTGGGACTGTGAACTAGTCCCACCACAATTTAAGTTGAGGCCGCCCAGACTCCTTTTGCTGTAGAACCTATTCAGCCATTGGAGAAAGAGATTTTTCAACCCATCAGTCTGGTTTGAATCAGGCCTTTGAGATGGAGATACTGTTCTCCATGTTGTATGGCAAAGCACCGCATTAAAATACAACGGGACATAACCTTAAAATTAGAGCTAGGCCATTCAGGGTGGATGTTGCTTCGATTTCGCTAGATGTTCGAAAGATCAAACAAATTGGTTAGCAACCTTTCCTTTTAGGGTTCAAATGTAAGTTTGGGCTGAACAAACACACCGGCAACAGATTTTGCATACAAAGATTTATCTTCAATAAATGCTTAACAAACACCGTTCGTAGTTTAAAGTATAATTCCAAAATATAAGACTCACAACTTATATTGATATTACCCGATTTGGTCCAAGGTGATCAATCTCTGTCCAAACCTCTACGTAGGGTTTCTGTCCCCAGATCCCTGCTGTCAAGTGTTGCTCCTAGGTTCTCGCTGCTATCTGGAGTTTTTCCTCCTGGTTTATACTATCCTATAATCCGTCCCATCACCTTGATGACACATTTGTTCCCTTTTCCTGCGCCCTGATGATTAGTTTATCCTATTCTACAACCTGTCCCATCTCCTTGATTAGTTTACATCTTTCTTCATTCATTGACCCATTGTTTGTTAATTGGCGTCTGTAGTGACCTCACCCATGTCTGACGAGGTTACCTATGAGCCCTCTGTTTCAGAACATTACTGAACCTCTGCATTATTTATCCATTATCCCTTACACATGGTGAATCCTTCATTTTATTTCAGTTTCACACTACTTCTTCCATTTCCACAGGGGATGTCAAGATGCACTTCTTCACACAAAGGGTAGTGAAAATCTGGAACTCTTTCACCAGCTAGGTCAATTGAAAATTTCAAAACTGACCTTGATAGATTTTTGCTAGGTAAGGGCTATACAACCAAGGTGGGTAAATGGAGATAAGATACAGATCAGCCATAATCTAATTGAATGGCGGAACAGGCTCGAGGGGCTGAATGGCCTACTCCTAACCTATTCCTACGTTTTACCCTGAATTGTTACAACTGAAATATGTATCTCATTGTCATCTTGGGGGCAACTTTAACCCCTAAAAATGGGTGAGTTAGGGTGGGTGTGAGGTCAAAGTGACAGAAGTTGGAAGTGGGACCTCATCCCGGCTTCAGTGCGCCCGCTTCCAGGTTTAACCCAGGTGTGTTTGGATGTGCGTGCGCGCAACTGAAACCCGGAAGTCCAGTCCCCACTTAAAGGCGGGGGGCTGATTTTTAAAGGGACAATGTAGGTAATTGAAACACTTGAGGTACTTTATTTTTTGTGGATTCTGCAACAGAAACGGATTTAACTTCTCCTGCCCGTGTTTCCCATGGCTTCTAGAAGCTATTGAAATGGAGGTGAGATGCAGCAGAAGCTCATTTGGACTTTTAAACCTGTGATTGAGACATTTCAATAAAAGGTCAGGTATTACAGCTGGTCACTCAGTTCTCTCAGGCAATCGTTTGGCTGAGAGTTCTTGTCTTCAGACATATTTACCAACATTTTGGAGCCTCTCAAACTGACAAGATCAAGATGGGGGGTGCAATGGACCTATTCCACAGTACATCTGAGTAGAAGGAAAATCACCATCCAGGACAGGGATGACGTGCAGTTCTGGGATTTGCAGGTGCAAAAAGCAGAGGTGTGCAACACGGATCTGAAGAACAGCAGAGAGGGGACCAACACCAGGGGCGAGCTCGCAGGAGGCACTACTCACGTGAGAGGGTATACAGACAGAGACTGAGCTTCCTGGATCTCTCAGAGGAGCAGTGCCTACGCAGGCTCAAGTTGAGTCAGCAGATGGTCGCAGACATCTGCAGCCTCCTTCAGGAAGAGCTGCTTCCTACTGGCCACGCACTGCCCGTTACACTGAAGGTAACCACAGCACTGAATTTCTTTGGCCCTGGTTCCTTCCAGGGCTCCACCGGTGACATCTGCAAGATGTCTCAATTGTCAGCATACAAGTGTATAAGGTAGGTGACGGATGGATTGTTTGCCAGGGCGTCCGATTGTGTGAACTTCTTCCGCAATGACAACAGCCAGAATGAGTGGGCACTGGATTTTTCCCCTTTGACTGGCTTCTCACAGGTGCAAGATGCAATCGATTGCACACATGGCAATCAGAGGACCACCACGTGAACCAGCAGTATTTAACTGAAAGGGCTATCACTCCATCAGTGCGCAGCTGGTGTGTGATCACAAGAGATTTCTGCAGATGTGTGCCAGTTTCCCTGGCAGCTGTCATGATGCATTCAGTTTACACCAGTCAAACATTCCAGACCTCTTCCAGACGAGAGACAGACTTAAGGGCTGGCTCCTTGGGGACAAGGGATACCCCCTGAAAACGTGGATCATGACACCTGTGAGGAACCCCACCAAAGAAGCATAACAGCAATACAACCAGAGCCACGTGGCCACCAGGTGTGCCATTAAGCAAGCCATAGTCATGTTAAAGGTGCGCTTTAGTTGCCATGCTAGGTCTAGGGAAGTCCTTCAATACTCGCCAGCGAGGGTCTCCAGGATAATCATGGTGTGCTGCGTCCTGCACCACATTGCACAGCACAGAGGTTTAGATGTGGTCGAGGACGAAGGCGTTTCTCAATCTTCCTCTGTCGGTGGCAACATTAAGGAGGAGGATGACCAGGAGCATGAGCATGAGGATGAAGAGGAGGAGATGGAATATGGCAATGGTGCATGCATCGCTTGACCAGCCAGGCTCACTGTTGCCCAGGATGCAAGGGCTGCCCTCTTCTCTGAGGTTCTCATTATGATTTTCCAAAAGTAGAGTTCATTGACATACTCATGCCACCTGGCAAAATCATCACCACAACCACCAAAAGACCCCCTCTCCCTTTGCACAAAACAGTCCTTCCACTATGAATACAACCATTGCACAGCTGCCCAATGGGTGTTGCCATGGATTGGCAATGATCATGAAACAAATGAAAGGTCCACTTGAAAGTCTGGAGACAATAATCTAAAAGACTTGGAAGTGGTGATAATGAATACATTTTATGTGCCAACATAAAAAGAAATATAAATTACATCATCACATTTCTTCAAACGCCCTTGTGCATATCCTTGAAGAATCACAATTGCTTAAACTTGCGCTTTCTACTGCTTCTACGTGGTGCATCCCCTATAGCTTCAGCAGAGGTAGGGGCAGGGTGCTCACATCCCTGCATTGACTGCTGAGATGTTTTTGGCTTGCGACCTCTGGGATTTGGAGCCCATGAGGGCCCTGCCGAAGACTGTTCCACTTGCACCTGTGCAGGGGCAGACTTGGCCATCGGGAGAAGACTATTTCGGGTAATGGTTTGAGTTGGGGTGGTGATGGGTTCCCACTTCCATGTCCCCTTTCGCCACCATCCATCTCCTGGGCCAGTGCCACATCACTCCTACCATTCTGCTGGAGAGCAGCTTGGTAAGGATCAGTGATGCGTTGTAAGGCCACTGATAAGATCTGTCATCGCGTTGAAGGAGGCAACCATCTCCTGCACGGCTGTGGTCATGGCCTGCATAGATTCATTTGTGAGCCGTGCTTGAAGCTCGCTGGAGGTGGCCACTCTCTCTGGTGCACAGGCATTCTAGCATTTACCTGCAACAGCACTCCACTAATGCTGGAGTTGGACTCCTCCATCCTCTCTGCTATTATGGAGAGTTTGCGTGGCACATTTTCCAGTACCTCGCAAAGATGCAACTGTATCTCAATCATTCTCCTTCTCAACGATTGCCCCGGGGTTCAGCATTTGTGTCCAGCTGAGCAGAGCTTGGAGAAGAGTGCGCCTTCCAACACGGACCTCCACAGCTGCCCCTGCCACCAGTGTCTACTTGTGCTCACTTGTGACTTGTGAATCACCTAGTGACGACCCAACTATCTGTCTAATGAGCCACCGAAGTGCAAGTACCTGTGCTGGTGCATGGCTGCATATCCTGTGACGGTGCACCCTCGGAAGGAATGAGGAATTGTCATCATCCATATTAGCAGAAACTTCTTATAGGCTTGAAGGCCCTGGAAGACAAAAGAAAGCCAATGCTCATTAGTCTTGGCACAGTAACAATCTTGCCAATCTCCATACTCGGGCTTCTTATACTTCAGGCATCGATTAAATAAAGTCAGCATTTTTGTGAAATATGAGTTATCTTCTGTCACCAGCCATATGTGAGCTTCCAGTCTCTCCATCTCTGATTGAGGGGACCGCAGTTGTGCCACTTATCTCCATTGAATCCTCTTCCACTTCAGTTAATTCCACAATCTCTGGAGGTCCATTGCCAGTCCTTGCCCTCGCTTGCGTTTTGCGCTCTCTTCTACAAGGGGCATCTGAACATACCTGTGAGTGACTGAAGATGCCGTTTTCAGCCGATGGATGCAATGCATTGGATAAGGATGACTATTACAGATGCATCAGAGGTTAACTGTCACACAGATGCATCACATTGCATATGGATTAGGGTGAGTGTCAGTGTTGGGTTCATAAATGGGGAGATGAGCAAGTGCATAGCAAGTGAAAGATGGTTGCAGGTGACACTTAAGTGGGTGTGAGGAGTCTTGTGTTGGAGTACGCTTGCCAAGACAGAGTGATTTGTTGGGGGGGGGGGGGGTGTTGAACACAACAGGATGTGGGTGAATAAGCAAATATACTCACTTTTCTTGACCTGCTCAGGTAATTGAATCGCTTCCTGCACTGCAGCCAAGACCTGGGCACTGTGCTCCTGCTTACCTCCAGCCAAGCTTTTTTGGTGACAGAGAAGTTTCTTCCTGCTGTCCTTTGGAAAAATAACCTCCCTCTATTGTAAACAAATTAAATCAATTCATTTTCAAATTTTTTTGAAAACTTATTATTTCCAAGCTGTTTGAATCCTGTTGACATTTTTAAGCCACACGATTGGACCCCTCCTATCTCTCATCTACACGCTGTCGCTCGGCAACATCATCTGAAGACATGGCGTTAGGGTCCACGTGTATGTTGAGGACACCCATTATCACTTCTCTCGACCCCTCCATTGCCTCTGTGTTGTCAGCCTGCTTGTCTGATATCCAGTCCTGAATAAGCCACAATTTTCTCCCATTAAGCCATTGTCTTTGGCCCTTGCAACAAAATCCGTCCCCTTGCCACTGATTCCATCCCACTCCTAGCCACTGTCTTGGGCTGAACTAGACTTCTGCAACCATGGTATCCTATTTGATCCTGAGCTGAGCTTTTGACCCCATATCCTCTCCATCACCAAGATTGCCTACTTCCACTTCTGTAACATCTCCCGTTTTGTTATCTTCAGACTCGACTATTTCAATGCTCTCCTGGCTGGCCTCCCATCTTCCAGCCTCCATAAACTTATGCTCATCCAAAACACTGCTGCTTGTATCATAAATGCATCAAGTCTCGCTCACCCATCGCCATTTGTGCTCACTGACCTACAATGACTCCCAGTCCACCGACACCTCAAATTTAAAATTCTCATCCTCAGCTGTTGAGGCCATAAGTTCTGCAATTCTCTCCCTAAAGCCCTCTGCCTCTCAACTTCTCTCTCCTACAGAACGTTCGTTAAAACCTACCTCTTTGACCCACTCCAATTCTCCTACTTCGGTTCGGTGTCAGTTTTTGTCTGATTACGCTCCCCGCGGCGCCCCCCCCCCCCCCCCCCTCTCTCCTTATGGTGTTAGCTACTTGCTGGGATACACTTCAGTAGGCACTGTTTGTCTTCTAGTACCTTGCCCAAGTAGCCACCATTCGTGTATGTATGTCTGTACATCAGCATTGGCTCAGTGAAAACACTATTATTTCATAAATCAGTAGGTTATGAGTTTAAACCCCACTCCAGAGACTTGAGCACGTGAACTAGGCTAAAGCTGTAGTGCAGTACTGAGGGAGTGTTTCAATATTGGAGGTGCTATAGCTTCAGATGAGATGTTAAACTAAGGCCCCGTGGAACTATCCCTCAATGAACACAACTAAAAACAGATTATTTGATCATTGATCACGATGCTGTTTTTGGGGCCTTGCTGTGTGCAAATTGATTGTCTTATTTAGTTACATAACAAAAGTGACTGCATTTCAAAAGTAATTCATTGGCTGTGAAGGGCTTTCTGATATCCCGGGCTGGTTGGATAGCTCTTTTTTTGGCAGGCCCAGTCACGCTGGGCTCAATGGCCTCCTTCTTTCTGTGCTGTAAATTTCTATGATTCTCTCATCCCGAGGACATGAAAGACCCTGTATTAATGCAAATCCTTTCTTTCATGAGCCAAGCCCAATTCTGTCTTGCCAAAATCTCCACAAATGCGCACAAACAGCAAAGGTCACTGGGTAGAAATCAGGTGAGGGAACTCTGAAATTCTTTTCCCTCCTTCCCCAACCCAGGGCACATCAAGGTCAGTTGTGGCACCCTTATTGCCCTGCCTGAGATTAGCTAACTCAGCACAGATCAGAGATTGAACTGTCTTAACTAGGGAACTACAATATTATTTTTAATATTTGTTTTATAAAAAATTAAAATTTATTGATTCAATATTCCTTAATGAATATATAATCAAAAAGTAATTACTTTATTCTCATTACTGTCCAATATTATATATTTCAACATGTTCACTTAGTACTACTAAATAGCTATTAATTAACTCTTGTGAGGGATGTCGGCTAGAGAACAGAACATTCACCAATTATTATCAAGAATACCACACCCAGATGCTGAGAAACATCACAAACAGTTACCTCAGAAGAGCATCCTTTTTGATATGTGTGAATCTTACCATTTTTCAAATTAGCTATTGTAATGATCTGAGTGAAATCATTAAGTTAATGCCAGTTTTTGCTAAATTATGGATCTTTTATCTGCACGCATAGCTGGGTTAAGACTTTCTAAACTAATTTAATATAGTACTCTTACAGCTGGCAGAGAAGTGAGACTTTCGTCCAATCTCTCTGGGCTGGATTTACATTAGCCATAGAGGTTAAAGGACACGTGATGACCCACTATACTACCCAGTCCCCAATTTAGAACACTGATTAAAGTTAATTTGCAATAAGTGTTTTATAGCATTTCTTTATAAACTTTATTCAATCTATGCCAGCAAGAAGCCTTTATGCCATAACTGTAAACTCTGGCTGCCATCTATTACTTTGAAGCATGGAGAACTCTGGTCTAACTTAACTGCGCCACTCAACCTATTTTAAACTATACATGAAATTTCATTCGGATTGTCTCCCTAAGCCCATCAGCCCCAGCCACCTATTTAGTTACTGTGGTTTAAGCTGCACAAAATAATGGGGTAGAGTTTCCGCTTTGGGCGGAATCAGGAAAATGCACCTAAAATACACTTGAAATTGTGCTGATTTGGTTACAATTCATGTTTCGGCTAAAATTCATTTGTATAATTACAAACGTAAAATCTTCAATGAACTAGTGCAATCAGGCGGTGTAACAGAATGTAATCATTTTTTTCCATTAAAATGTATTCCTTGATGTAGTGAAGAGTGGTAACCTGGTGCAGCCTTATTAATACAGCTGAAAATGGGTTTATCATGAAAAATGAGCATTTTTTAACACAATCTTCCACCTGTGAGTAACCTGATTTAAAATCACTGAAAATGACTTCTTAAAAACTATACCGATCCATTTAATAGTTTCATTGGTGTACATTAGTCAATTTCTTACAAAATTAAATATTTTTTGGTATGAAGGAACTTTTAACATCAGCCTTCTAGTGCCTTTTGCATTCAAGAAAATGAGCGTAATTTGAAGAGCCTTGCCTAACGAGCACAATCGGTGGAATCTTGTAATTTTGACCTGGGGCATAGCCAGTTTTGTGGACGGAACCTGACCTGGCGAATTGAATCTTAAACCAGTGTAAAAAATCGCAGACAACATGAACGTAAGTGGTTTTGGGCATAACTCACATTTAAAATTCCCCGATCTTTTATGCAGGTTTGGCCAATTGCGCCCGGATTGCGCTGATACTACTGCCGTAAATGATTCGAAACTCTACCCCCAATGTGTTTTTAATTGATTTTAGTTAAGTTCTAAAATTTGTTTTAGTTACAATTGTTTTTTTTATATAACTCTTTCAATGGATTTAAAACCATGTTGATTTTAGCTTGGAGATCTTCATGGACATTTCTAATGCTTGTTTGTGGACTTGTAAGTTGTAACAGTTAGTCATTTTGACTTAAAAATGTGATGTGTATTGAATTATCTTTTTTGAAATAAATCATTCCATATCTTTAAATTGGTCATAACATTTCACTGATGTTGATTAGGTGATATGGGAAAAGGATTCCTTCCTAATAGTCGGCATGAATGAAAGATTCCTAGTTGATAGTACTTTAGAAGACGATTGTGATGTAGCAGCTGCATTTCTACAGTGCAAACACATAGTTGCTCAGAAGGTGAACTTCAACTAAATTTTCAGAGGTGACTGTTTATAGTTTGCCTGACTGTAAGTTCTCCAGTGCTATGGTCATTTACTGTTTGTGGTTTTAATGTTTCCTGCTGATTTCCATGTACTCATATTTTAGTAGCATTGGCAATCAGTTATGTAGAAAATGACAGGAAGCACCAAGCAGGTGCTTAATAATAGTTATTTTGTCTTTGTTCACCTCGCATTATTCAAGTCTGATGCAGGACTGAAATAAATCCACTAGATTGGTCTTTACTTTCAAGCAACATTAGTGTGCTTCAGTCCCTCTACAACCATTTATTGATCATTTGTTACATTCTTGCTACATTTCATCCTTTTGTTGTAATGTTGCAGCTCTTCATTCCCCCACTGGCTAGTCTTTCCCTGTATCAAAAGTCTATTATACTTTTTAGTAGGAAATTCTGGTTAAAATTCATGTAATTAGCAGGGTAGATAAAGGGGAACCAGTGGATGTAGTATATTTGGATTTTCAAAAGGCATTTGATAAGATGCCACCCAAGAGGTTGTTACACAAGATTAGGACTCATGGGATTGGGGGTAATATATTAGCATGGATTGAGAATTGGTTAATGAACAGAAAACAGAGGAGGAATAAACGGGTCATTTTCAGGTTGGCAGGTTGTAACTAGGGAGTGCTGCAAGGATCAGTGTTTGCTGACTATACAAAGCTAGATGGGAAAGTAAGCTGTGAGGAGGACGCAAAGAGACTGCAAAGGGATATAGATAGACAAGAAGGTAGTAGATGGAGCATAATGTGGGAAAATGTGAAATTATCCACTTTGGTAGGAAAAATAGAAAAGCAGAATATTTTTTAAAAGGTGAGAGACTAAGAAATGTTGGTAGTCAGAGGGATTTGGGTGTCCTTGTACATGAATCACAGGAAGTTAACATGCAAGTACAGCAAACAATTAGGAAGGCAAATGGTATGTTAGCCTTTATTGCAAGGGAGTTGAATTTTAAGAGTAAGGTGGTCTTGCTGCAATTATATAGGGCTCAGGTGAGACCACACCTGGAGCACTGTATACAGTTTTGGTCTCCTTACCTAAGGAAGTATATATTTGCCTTGGAGGTGGTGCAACAAAGGTTGACCAGATTGATTCCTGGGATGAGACGGTTGTCCTATGAGGAGAGGTTGAGCAGAATGGGCCTATACTCTTTGGAGCTTAGAAGAATGAGAGGTGATCTCATTGACACATATGAGATTCTAAGAGGGCTTGACAGGGCAAGTGCTGAGAGGATGTTTCCCCTGGCTAGAGAGTCTAGAACTAGGGGACATAGTCTCAGGAAAAGAGGTCGACCATTTAAGACTGAGTTAAGGAGGCATTTCTTCACTCAGAGGGTTGTGAATCTTTGGAATTCTCTACCCTAGAGGGCTGTGGATGCTCAGTCGTTGAGTATATTCTAAACTAGATTTTTGGACACTAAGGGAATCAAGGGACATGGGGATAGGGTGGGAAAATGGAGTTGAGGTAGAAAATCACCCATCATTTTATTGAATGGTAGAGTAGGCTCGAGGGGCCTCATGGCCTACTTCTTATGTTCTTATGTTACAGTTTTTCCTGTGGCAAAACCAGATTAGGCAAATTCTAAAAATTCACCATCCATTTACTGTGCTTAAAATATCTAGCACTAGACTCTTCAGACTGTTTAACCAGAAAAACTGAAGAAGCAGTAATACGCTGAAGTAAAATTAGAAAGAGGAAACTGCAATTTCATCAACTGGTTGAAACCAGCAGAATGGTGACTGTTAGTCCTTGTTTAAAAAAAAAAGTCAGTATGTTTCAAAAAAAATAGTTAGTGAGCTGTAATTACTTTAATGTTTTCATTTTTTTTGGTCTATTTCTGTTGAAGTTCAGGAAAAAAATTGTGTGCCCATGGTAACTTTAGAGAATTAAATTGGAGTTATTGACCCAGATTTTCCCCATGCAGCAAGATTCTGTGCCACTCGACAGATGCTAAATGGCGACGAAGCATTTATCTTCCGAGATGCATTGAAAATTGGTGAATCCCTGGCTATCATGCATCTCCAGATTCCACAGCAATGAAAGAAAGAGAGAACATGCATTTATACTGCACCTTTCATGACCTCAGGACGTCAAAGGAGTATTTTTGAAATGTAGTCACTGTTGTAATATAGGTAACACGGCAGCCACATTGCACGCAGCAGGGACCCACAAACAGCATTGAGATAATGACCAGATAATCTTTTTTTTTAGTCATGTTGGTTGTGGGATAAATATTGGCCAGGAGCCTGATCTTGGACAGAAATGATGGACCAAATGATGTCTTTCCGTGCTGTAAATTTCTGTTGTTCCCAGGGGAATGTCCGCTCCCTGAGAGGAGATGATTTTCAAGGACTGCAATATAAATTGTGAATATCATGTTGATTTTTTTTTCCCACCCATCAAAGACCTGGTCAGATGTCTTACCTGATAGTAGCCAAGCAAAGACAGGACTACTAAATTGAGAGGGGATTGACCACACCGTATTGGATGAAGTTCAGATAATAAACTAAAAGCCGGCAAATCCCCTGGACCTGATGGCATTTGTCATCGGGTTCTAAAAGAGGTGGCAGCAGAGATAGTGGATGCATTAGTTATGATCTTCCAAAATTCCCTAGGTTCTAGAGTGGTCTTAGCGAATTAGAAGGTAGCAAATGTAACACAGCTATTCAAGAAAGGAGGGAGAGAAAACGGGGAACTACAGGCCAGTGAGCCTAACTTCTGTAGTCGGGAAAATGCTGGAATCGATTATTAAGGAAGTGGTAACCGGGCATTTAGAAAATCATAATATGATTAGGCAGAGTAAACATGGCTTTATGAAAGAGAAATCGTGATTGACAAATTTATTAGAGTTTTGAGGGTGTAACTAGCAGGGTAGGTAAGGGGGAACCAGTAGATGCAGTATGTTTGGATTTTCAAAAGGCATTTGATAAGGTGCCACATATGTTATGCACGATAGACGCTCATGGGTTGGGGGTAATATATTAGCATGGATAGAGGATTACTTAATGGACAGAAAATAGAGAGTAGGAATAAACAGGTCTTTTTCAGGTTGGCAGGCTGTAACCAGTGGAGTGCCACAAGGATCAGTGCTTTATAGATATGTAATATAGATTTACAATCTATATTAATGACTCAGATGAAGGGGCCGAGTGTAATGTATCCAAGTTTGCTGATGATACAAAGCTAGGTGGGAAAGAAGCTGTGAGGAGGACACAGAGTCTGCAAAGGGATACATACAGGTTAAGTGAGTGGGCAAGAAGGCGGCAGATGGACTATAATGTGGGGAAATGTGAGGTTATTCATTTTGGTAGGAAGAATAGAAAAACAGAATATTTTTAAAATGGTGAGCAACTATTAAATGTTGGTGTCCAGAGAGATTTGGGTGTTCTCGTACAAGAAACATAGAAAGTTAGCAATTACGAAGGCAAATGGCGTGTTGGCCTTTATTACAAGAGTAAGGAAGTCCTGCTACAGTTGTACAGTGTCACACCTGGAGTACTGGGTACAGTTTTGGTCTCCTAATCTAAGGCAGGATATACTTGCCTTGGAGGCAGTGCAGCGAAGGTTCACTAGATTGATTCCTCCGGTGAGAGGGTTGTCCTTTGAGGAGAGAGTGAGTAGAATAGGCCTTTACTCTCTGGAGTTTGGAAGAATGAGAGGTGATCTCATTGAAACATTTAAGATTCTGAGGGGGCTTGACAGGATAGATGCTGAGAGGCTGTTTCTGTTGGCTGGAGAGTCTCGAACTGGGAGGCATAGATTCAGGATAAGGGGTCGGCCATTTAGGACTGAGATGAGGAATTTCTTCACTCAGAGGGTTGTGAATTTTCGGAATTCTCTACCCCAGAGGGCTGTGGATACTGAGTTGTTGAGTATATTCAAGGCTGAGATCAATAGATTTTTGGACTCTAGGGAAATCAAGGGATATGGGGATTGGGCGGGAAAATGGAGTTGAGGTTGAAGATGAGCCATGATCTGATCGAATGGCAGAGCAGGCTCGAGGGGCCGTATGGTCCACTCTTATTTCCTATGTTCTTAATTTCAAAGGCAAATATAGTGCATCCATCAAACACAGTTTGGAGCCAGGTGCAGAAGTAACTGAATAGACTTGACTAGACAGTGAAACTCTGCAAATCCTTCAATTTTCCCCCCACCTCTACCCTTCCTTTTGTGAAGGTGCTTACATGGCCTGAGGTCCAATTAGTGGAACAGACAGTTCTCAGGCACCTCAACCAAGCAGCCATTCTTCATGTGTAATCGTACATAGTGAGTGGTGCTTTGCGATTCAATTACAGAAGGCATCACAACCGTAGCCCAAGCCTGACCTCCATGCAGGCATTTTATAGTAGGTATTATTGGAAGCGGTGACCGATATTGCAGGGATGCTGAGGCCAACTTTAGTGGTATTACTGCTCTGGCTGAGATTAGTAGGAGTATTTTTTTATTCATTTGTGGGATGTGGGTGTCGCTGGCAAGGCCAGCATTTATTGCCCATCTCTAATTGCCCGGGCGAAGGTGGTGGTGAGCCGCCGCCTTGAACCGCTGCAGTCTGTTTGGTGAAGGTTCTCCCACAATGCTATTAGGAAGGGAGTTCCAGGATTTTGACCAAGCAACGATGAAGGAACGGCGATATATTTCCAAGTCGGGATGGTGTGTGACTTGGAGGGGAACGTGCAGGTGGTGGTGTTCCCATGTGCCTGCTGCCCTTATCCTTCTAGGTGGTAGAGGTTGCGGGTTTGGGACCTGCTGTCGAAGAAGCCTTGGCGAGTTGCTGCAGTGCATCCTGTGGATGGTACACACTGCAGCCACGGTGCATCGGTGGTGGATGGGGTGCTAATCAAGCGGGCTGCTTTGTCCTGGATGATGTCGAGCTTCTTGAGTGTTGTTGGAGCTGCACTCATCCAGGCAAGTGGAGAGTATTCCATCACACTCCTGATTTGTGCCTTGTAGACGGTGGAAAGGCTTTGGGGACTCAGGAGGTGCGTCACTCACCGCAGAATACCCAGCCTCTGAGCTGCTCTTGTAGCCACAGTATTTATATGGCTGGTTCAGTTAAGTTTCTGGACAATGGTGACCCCCAGGATGTTGATGGTGGGGGATTCGGCGATGTTAATGCCGTTGAATGTCAAGGGGAGGTGGTTAGGCTCTCTCTTGTTGGAGATGGTCATTGCCTGGTACTTGTCTGGTGCAAATGTTACTTGACACTTATCAGCCCAAGCCTGGATGTTGTCCAGGTCTTACTGCATGCAGGCACTGACTGCTTACTTACCTTAGGGGTTGCAAATGGAACTGAACCCTATGCAATCATCAGCGAACATCCCCATTTCTGACCTTATGATGGAGGGAAGGTCATTGATGAAGCAGCTGAAGATGGTTGGGCCTAGGAACTCCTGCAGCAATGTCCTGGGGCTGAGATGATTGGCCTCCAACAACCACTACCATCTTCCTTTATGCTAGGTATAACTCCAGCCACTAGCGAGTTTTCCCCCTGATTCCCATTGACTTCAATTTTACTAGGGTTCCTTGGTGCCACACTCAGTCAAATGCTGCCTTGATGTCAAGGACAGTCACTCTCACCTCACCTCTGGAATTCAGCTCTTTTGTCCATGTTTGGACCAAGACTGTAATGTGATCTGGAGCCGAGTGGTCCTGGCGGAACCCAAACTGAGCATCGGTGAGCAGGTTATTGGTGAATAAGTGCCGCTTGATAGCACTGTCGACGGCATCTTCCATCACTTTGCTGATGATTGAGAGTAGACTGATGGGGCGGTAATTGGCCGGATTGGATTTGTCCTGCTTTTTGTGGATAGGACACACCTGGGCAATTTTCCACATTGGCGGGTAGATGCCAGTGTTGTAGCTGTACTGGAACAGTTGGGCTAGAGGTGCAGCTAGTTCTGGAGCACAAGTCTTCAGCACTACAGCCGGGATGTTGTCGGGGCCCATAGCCTTTGCTGTATCCAGTGCACTCAGCCGTTTCTTGATATCACGTGGAGTGAATCGAATTGGCTGAAGACTGGCTTCTGTGATGGAGGGGATATTGGGAGGAGGCCGAGATGGATTATCCACTCGGCACTTCTGGCTGAAGATGGTTGCAAACGCTTCAGCCTTGTCTTTTGCACTCACGTGCTGGACTCCGCCATCATTGAGGTATGGGGATGTTCACAGAGCCTCCTCCTCCCCTGAGTTGTTTAATTGCCCACCACCATTCACAACTGGATGTGGCAGGACTGCAGAGCTTTGATCTGATCCGTTGGTTGTGGAATCGCTTGGCTCTGTCTATAGCATGTTGCTTCTGCTGTTTAGCATGCATGTGGTCCTGAGTTGTTGCTTCACCAGGTTGGCACCTCATTTTTAGGTACACCTGTTGTTGCTCCTGGCGTGCTCTTCTACACTCCTGATTGAACCAGGGTTGATCCCCTGGCTTGTTGGTATTGGTAGAGTGAGGAATATGCCAGGCCTTGAGGTTACAGATTGTGCTGGAATACAAATCTGCTGCTGCTGATGGCCCACAGTGCCTCATGGATGCCCAGTTTTGAGCTGCTAGATCTGTTCTGAATCTATCCCATTTAGCACGGTGATAGTGCCACACAACACGTTGGAAGGTGTCCTCAATGCAAAGACAGGACTTCGTCTCCACGAGGACTGTGCGGTGGTCACTCCTACCAATACTGTCATGGACAGATGCATCTGCGACAGCTAGATTGGTGAGGACGAGGTCAAGTAAGTTTTTCCCTCGTGTTGGTTCGCTCACCACCTGCCACAGGCCCAGTCCAGCAGCTATGTCCTTCAGAACTCGGCTAGTTCGATCAGTCGTGATGCTACCGAGCCACTCTTGCTGATGGACATTGAAGTCCCCCACCCAGAGTACATTATTGTGATTTGTAAGACTCTTCTAGGCGCAACACTGAGTACCAGATGTCTTGGAGAAAAGTTTCTCACTGTTCATTTAATCATTGTTCTATTTTTCCTGATTTTTTTTTTATGTTGGCTTTGTCACTAATATTAATTGTGCATACATTGTAAATGTTTTCCTTATCAATGCAACCTTGAGGCTTCTCCTCGTTACTCAGCTGGTTAATACAGCTGAGCTGCACAAACCAGCAAATTACCAGTTTGACTCCAGTCTTCACTGAGTCAGCTAATATCAGCTGGGGTTGCAGTAATGGTGCTGCAATTTGCCTCCACACCTGGGGTTAGGAAGAACATTTGTCATGGTTCCCACTGCTGATCAGTGACTTCTGTTCAGTGTACGTATATGAACAGGATTCAGTTCACTGTGATGCCTCTCACAATCCAACAGACTGCCTCCACTCGTCGTCTAGGCTTATACATGAATGGCCACTTGGACATGTTATCATAGGTGCCTGGTGATGGTGGAACCATACTCAAGCAAACAGTAAATGCCTTCTGGAGAGGGGGGAAAGAGGGGTTTGTTTAAGGTTTTGTTAAAGATGTTAGTTAAAGGATTTGATCATTACAAATGTTAAGTCAGTCTGTCTTGTTTTTTTGTTGGGTGGGAAATCTGTGCCATTTGAGAGCTGAGGTTGGAGAAGAGAAAAGAACAGAACTGACAAGTTATTTTGAAAAGTTGGGCGTTTCTCTTCTGTTGTCAGGCAAACAAAGTTCTGTTTCTAATTATCACTGTAAATCCTTTCCTCTGGGCTTTGAAAATTACGTTTGAGACTTGCCGTGTGTGGTTTAGCATGACTGGAGCCTGAAAATCAGTTTGCATTTTGTAATAAGTCATTAACAGAAACGCCTTCCTGTGTTTATTGTAGGGAGGCTTGGAATTCCCTGGGAGACATGTCCAAGGAAGAAGCCATGATTGCTTATGTTGAAGAAATGAAAAAGGTAAGATAAATTGTTGCTTACCACGGTGACTGATTACATCAGTGGTTTCCAAACTTTTCTTTCTGGAGGACTCTTGTAAATGTTGATACATCCCAGAGAACTTTAGTCTTAACTTCAGAAAGACTGTGTCTGTTATCCAAGGAAAAACAGTGATATTGCTGAGGAAAGCTGTTTTTAATAGTGTACAGCAACAGAAACAGCATTTTTTTTTATTCGTTCATTGGATGTGGGTGTTGCTGGCAAGGCCAGCATTTATTGCCCATCCCTAATTGCCCTTGAGAAGGTGGTGGTGAGCTGCCTTCTTGAACCGCTGCAGTCCGTGTCAATATGCCAATATGTCAACAAATAAAGAAACTGATGAGCTTGGGAATCTCCTGGGATCCAATTGTGGACTAGTTTAGAAAAAGTATAGAAAATCAGGAAATGGCAGACTTGCTAAATACTTACTTTGTTTCGGTCTTCACAGTCGAGGATGAGGATATAGTACCAGAGATACGAGGAACACTTAAAGTAAATCAAGGGAAGGAACTTATTAGATTTAATATAAGGAACAAAAAAATGGTAATGGAGAAAATAATGAGACTAAAGAGAGACAAATCTCCAGGACCTGATGGTTTCTACCCCAGGATACTAAAAGAAGTAGGTGAGGAAATTGTAGATGCTTCTGTCGTGATCTTCCAAAACGCTCTTGACTCAGGAATTGTCCCCTTGGATTGGAAAATTGCCAGTGTCACTCCATTATTTAAGAAGGGTAGAAGAGATAAACTAGGAAATTATAGGCCTGTTAGTCTAATGTCTGTTGTGGGGAAGTCACTAAATCTGTTATTAGGGACAGAGTGACTGAGTACTTGGACGAACTTGAACTGATGAGAGAGAGTAAAGGGTAAGTCTTGCCTAAAGTACCTAGTTGAATTTTTTGAGGATGTAACTAACATGGTAGATAAGGGAGTGTCCATGTTTGTACAGACTTCTAGCAGGCATTTGATAAGGTTCCACAAAAGAGACTGAACAAAAATGAGAGTGCATGGAATTGGAAGCAACCTATTAACATCGGTAGGGATTTGGTTAGGAGGTAGAAGACAGAGAGTTGTGATAATGGGTATATACTCAAATTGGCAGGATGTGACTACTGATGTCCCCTAGGGATCTGTACTGGGGCCTCAGCTTTTCACTATATTTATAAATTACTTAGACAAAGGAATAGAGAGCCGTATATCCAAGTTTTCTGATGACGCCAAGTTAGGTGGCTCAGTAAACAATGTAGATGGGAGCAGAAAGTTGCAAAGGTACATTGATAGATTAAGTGAGTGGGCAAAACTGTGGCAGATGGAGTTCAGTGCGGGGAAGTGTGAGGTCATCCACTTTGGACCTAAGAAAGACAGATCAGAATATTTTCTAAATGGTGAGAAGCTAAGAACTGTGGATGAGCAGAGAGATTTAGGAGTCCAAGTACAGAAATCACTAAAAGCTAGTGGACAGGTACAAAAAATAATCAAAAAGACGAATGGAATGTTGGACTTCAAGGGGGCTGGAATATGAAGGGATGGAAGTTATGTTACAGTTATATAAAGCACTGTTTGGACCCCATTTAGAGTACTGTGTTCAGTTCTGGGCACTACACCTCAGGAAGGATATATTGGCCTTGGAGGGACTGCAGCGCAGATTCACCAGAATGCTAATCGGGTTAAATTATAAGGAAAGGTTGCACTGACTGGACTTGTATTCCCTTGAATATAGAAGATTAAGGGATGATCTAATTGGGGTGTTTGAGATGATTAAAGGAATTGATAAGGTAGATAGTTCATCTCTCCTCTGGTGGGGGAGTCCAGAAAACAAAGGGGTATAACTTTAAAATTAGAGCTAATCTGTTCAGGGATGATGTCAGAAAGCACTTCTTCACACAAAGGGTAGTGGAAATCTAGAACTCTCTTCCCCCAAAAAGCTGTTGAGGCTAGGTCAATTAAAAATTTTGAAATTGAAATTGATAGATTTTTGTTGGGCAAGGGTTACAGAACCAAGGCGGGTGGATGGAGTTAAGATACAGATCAACCATGATCTCATTGAATGGCTGAACACGCTCTTGGGGCCGAATGGTCTACTGTTCCTAGGTTTTCAAACTGTAGGAATATAGCAACATATCATCTACATATACATATATCTTGGCTACGAAGGCAACACCATTTTGGATCGTCACTCAGTGCAAGAGACCATTTTGTAAATAATATATTTTGATCTGGTTGTAGGTTTTGATGAAATAATTCTAGCTGAGAGGCTTCTAAGTTCGAGAAATTCTGACAAGATCTTGAGACTGCAGGTGCTTTAGTTGTGTTGGAATTAACAGTTTGTTGTGTATATTTACCAGAACTAATACCGAAACAGGAAATTAGAGATGCATGTAATAAGGGTACTACAGTAATCATGGGTGACTTTAATCTACATATAGATTGGCCAAACCAAATTAGCAATAATACTGTGGAGGATGAATACATGGAGTGTGTCCGAGATGGTTTTTTTTAGACCTGTAAGTTGAGGGGCCAACTAGGAAACAGGCTATCCTAGATTGGGTATTGTGCAATGAGAAGGAGTTAACTAATAATCTTGTTGTGCGGGATCCTTTAGGGAAGAGTGACCATAACATGATAGAATTTTTCATTAAGATAGAAAGTGAAGTAGTCCAATCCGAAACTAGGGTCGTAAATCTAAACAAGGGAAACTACGGAGGTATGAGGAGTGAGTTGGCTGTGATAGATTGGGAAGCTTCATTAAAAGGCATGACTGTGGATAGGCAATGGCTAACATTTAAGGAACAAATGAATGAATTGCAACAGTTATACGTTCCTTTCTGGCGCTAAAACGCAAAAGGAAAAGCGGCCCAACCATGGCTAACAAAAGAAATTAAGGATAGTATTAATCCAAAGAGGAGTCCTATAAAGTTGCCAGAAGAAGTAGCAAGCCTGAGGATTGGGAGCAGTTTAGAATTCAGCAAAAAAGGACCAAGAGATTGATTAAGAGGGGATAAATAGAGTATGAGAGTAAACTTGCAAGGGACATAAAAGTGGACTATAAAAGCTTCTACAAGTATGTAAAAAGAAAAAGATTACTGAAGACAAATGTCGGTCCGTTACAGTCAGAAACGGGAGAATTTATAATGGGGAACGGGGAAATGGCAGAGCAATTAAACAAATACTTTGGTTCTGTCTTCACAGAAGAGGACACAAATAACTTCCCAGAAATGCTAGGGAACCAATGGACTAGTGAGAAGGAGGAACTAAAGGAAATTAGTATTCGTAAAAAAGTAGTGCTGGAGAAATTAATAGGACTGAAGGCCGATAAATCCCCAGGGCCTGATAATCAGCATCCCAGAGTACTAAAAGAGGTAGCCGTGGAAATAGTGGATGCATTAGTTGGCATCTTCCAAAATTCTACAGATTATGGAACAGTTCCTGCAGATTGGAGGGTGGCAAATGTAACCCCACTATTTAAAAAAGGAGGGAGAGAGAAATCAGGGAACTACAGACTGGTTAGCCTAACATCAATAGTAGGGAAAATGCTAGAGTCTATTATAAAGGATGTAATAACAGGACACTTGGAACATATCAACAGGATTAGACAAAGTCAACATGGATTTATGAAAGGGAAATCATGTTTGACAAACCTACTGGAGTTTTTTGAGGATGTCACTGGTAGAATAGATGAGGAAGAATCAGAGGATGTGGTTTATTTGGATTTTCAGAAGGCCTTTGAGAAAGTCCCACATAAGAGGTTAGTGTGCAAAACTAAAGCACATGGGATTGGGAGTAATATACTGGCATGGATTGAAAATTGGTTAACAGACAGGAAACAGAGAGTAGGAATAAATGGGTCTTTTTCGGGGTGGCAGGCAGTGACTAGTGGGGTACCACAGGGATCAGTGTTTGGGCCCCAGCTATTCACAATATATATCAATGATTTGGATGAAGGAACCAAATGTAATATTTCCAAGTTTGCTGACGACACAAAACTAGGTGGGATTGTGAGTTGTGAGGAGGATGCAAAGAGGCTTCAAGGCAATTTAGACAAGTTGAGTGAGTGGGCAAATACATGGCAGATGCAATATTACATGGATAAATGTGAAGTTATCCACTTGGGAAGGAAAAACAGAAATGAAGTGTATTGTTTAAATGTTGATAGATTTGGGAAATGTTGATGTACAAAGGGACCTGGGTGTCCTTGTACACCAGTCACTGAAAGCAAACATGCAGGTGCAGCAAGCAGTTAGGAAGGCGAATGGTATATTGGATTTCATTACACGATGATTTGAATACACGAGCAAGGATGTCTTACTGCAGTTATACAGGTCCTTGGTGAGACCACACCTGGAGTATTGTGTGCAGTTTTGGTCTCCTTACCTAAGAAAGGATATACATGCCATAGAAGGGAGTGCAACGAAGGTTCACCAGACAAATTCCTGGGATGGCAGGACTGTCGTATGAGGAGAGATTGGGTTGACTAGGCCTGTATTCACTCGAGTTTAGAAGAATGAGAGGGGATCTTATTGAAACGTAGAAAATTCCGACAGGGCTAGGCAGACTGGATGCATGGAGGATGGTTCCTCCTTGCTGGGGGGGTCCAGAATGAGGGATCACAGGATATGAGGTAGGACATTTAGGAGTGAGATGAGGAGAAATTTCTTCACTCAGAGGGTGGTGAACCTGTGGAATTCTCTATCACAGAAGGCTGTGGAGGCCAAGTCACTGAATATATTTAAGAAGGAGACAGATAGATTTCTAGACATAAGGCATCAAGGGGTATGGGGAGAGAGCGGGAATATGGTATTGAGATAGAGGATCAGCCATGATCATTTTGAATGGCGGAGCAGTTTCGAAGGGCCGAATGGCTTACTCTTGTTCCTATTTTCTGTGTTTGTGTTTTCTATATGTGTCCTGTTGTGGCAAAACAAGAGAGATGTTATCATCGGTTATTCATAAAAGTGGGCACAGAAGTACCCAAACACCACAAAGATCTGACCTTCAGCATTACAACAGTACAGTACATTATACATTACAGCTCATTGCCCTAATTCAAACAGCACCAGATAACAGGGATTGAAATAGTTGACTAACTTTACAATGAGCTGTTGGGCAACAGAAAAATGGTCAATTGACTGGACAAATGCCATTTTTTTTGATCCAAACCAACTTACATTCGTAACACATTAGATTGCTACATTAGTTGTCCTTTAGTCCCTGGCTCTGCGACTTCCCTTTCTCTCTGACATAGATGTTTAAAATCCTATCTAATTTTGTATCGTTAGCCTTTTATTCTAGCAAAACAACTTGTGAATAAGGACGTCATTTCCAATCTAAGGTTAATTATAATTATAATTCGTGGCCTCCCACTCCCTGATTCTATTGGTGTGGCGAGGTGGCTGCATATTGAAACAGTCAGTATGATTCAGAATCAAATTTCCTGCTCTTTGGAGAGCTCTTGTCACTTATGAGGGTCACTTCCCAGGGAGAAGAAAAATTGATTTTAATGCACGCTTACAATTCCAAGTGTTGTTGCCAATGTCCTCCAACACAACTAGGCAGGAGGAGATGGAAAATGAAATTTTCCAATTTTAATCTTTGGAATGGATACCAAACTTTCTTTGGTACCAAACGAACTTCTAAATAGGGATAATGTTTCAAGTTAGATAGCATTTTAAGCATCCATGTATTTCAGAAATGGGAGCAAGTCTGGGAGGCAGAGGTGCCATTTGGAGACCAGTGCAGGGAAGACCACCACCTCCAAGTTGCACATCTCAAATCCTATTGTTCAGCTGTTCCCCTTGCTGCTGATTGAAGCTTGGCTTGGGTTGCAGCTACAAACTCTTTGGCCCTGGTATTTATGGGGAGGCGGAGCACGGTGGCACAGGGAAAACCCGGCAAGGCCGGGGACGCGGAGGCCCTGCCAAATTTAACGGCAGGACCTCATTATAATTTTTTCTTCCATTTCCCGCTGGCTGGCTGTTGGGTGGGAAAACCGACTTCAGGAGGCTGCAGCCGGGGACCCTTGGGGACGGTCCCTGGCAATCGGGAGGGAGAGATCGGGGCTTGGGGGTGGGAAGAAGGAGGAGCACTGAAGGGATCCAAACAGAGTTTTGGAAGACATAGACTCACTGCTGAGGCAATGACACATTTAGGACCTTAGAGAGGAAAGGGAGGGTAGACATGGGGCAGTAGTCGGAGAGTATGGATGGTCAAGGGTGGTCGTTTTGAGGAGGGAGATGATGGTAATTTTCCATGAGACAAGAATTTTTTTTTTTACAAGAGACTTGGAAGAAAAATAGCTGAAGCACATGTTAAACAAACTACACCTTAGCTTTATTGTGTTCTTTGAAGTTTGTGTCTTTTTAATGGTCTTGGATCTTCCTTACTGCATAAGACTTAGTACACGGTTCTTATAAATTTCAGCACAGTGCATGTCCCTAGAAGGAATAACAGTAAAGTTTGCTGTGCTCAAATATATCTTAGTAGTTTATATTTAGCTATAAATTCTCAGTTATATAGGGTACCCTTGTGAGTTCATATATTTTAATTAAGTAAAAATGCTTTGATTTCCCCCATTGCATGACATATGAGGTTGGTGCTATAATTTTTCTTATGTCATTCTTTTTTTATATAAAAAAAAGTTGCTTTGTATTAGATTTTGTTTGTCGAAACTGTAGTAACAGCCGTCGGAATCATGGAATTATACAGCATAGAAGGAGGCTATTCGGCCCATCATGTCTGCATCGGCTCTTTGAAAGAGTTATCCAATTAGCCCCATTCCTCCACTCTTTCTCCATGGCCTTGCAAATCTTTCCTTTACAAGTATATATCCAATTTCCTTCTGAAAATTACTAGTGAATACCTTTCAGGTAGTGTATTCCAGATCATAACAATGATGCGCCTCACGATGCTCCACTTTTCCAGCTTCCACCCTAACCACGTCAAAGAGGCCATCCCCTATGGACAGGCCCTGTGAATACACAGGGTCTGCTCAGACGAGGAGGAACGCGATGGACACCTACAGATGCTGAAAGACGCCCTAGTAAGAACGTGATATGACGCTCGACTCATCGATCAACAGTTCCGACGGGCCACAGCGAAAAATCGCATAGACCTCCTCAGGAGACTAACACGGGACGCAACCAACAGAGTACCCTTCGTCGTCCAGTACTTCCCTGGAGCGGAGAAACTACGCCATGTTCTCCGCAGCCTTCAACATGTCATCAATGCCGACGAACACCTCGCTATGGCCATCCCCACACCTCCACTACTCGCCTTTAAACAGCCACCCAACCTCAAACAGACCATCGTTCGCAGCAAATTACCTTGGTTTCAAGAGAACAGCGTCCACGACACCACACAACCCTGCCACGGTAACCTCTGCAAGACATGCCAGATCATCGACACAGATACCACCATCACACGAGAGGACACCACCCACCAGGTGTACGGTTCATACTCCTGTGACTCGGCCAACGTTGTCCACCTCATACGTTGCAGGAAAGGATGCCCCAGAGCATGGTACATTGGCGAGACCATGCAGACGCTGCGACAACGGATGAACGGACACCGCGCAACAATCGCCAAACAGGAGGGTTCCCTCCCAGTCGGGGAACACTTCAGCAGTCAAGGACATTCAGCCACCGACCTTCGGGTAAGCGTACTCCAAGGCGGCCTTCGAGACACACGACAACGCAAAATCGTCGAGCAGAAATTGATAGCCAAGTTCCGCACCCATGAGGACGGCCTCAACCGGGATCTTGGGTTCATGTCACGCTACACGTTACCCCACCAGCGAACAAATGTTATCTGTTTTTAATATAACGGGTCAGTTGCTGTCTTTTCTATGTTTCTACCTCTCCATCTCTTTTTTTTTGGTGATTTGTATATTCAGAGAACTTGTAGGTAACACCTGTCTGTCTGCACACTGATTGCCTTGGCAACGGGCAGTTGAAAAAACTGTCTGTAATCACCAAGCATTGTTCTGTGATTTATAAATGCGATTTCATTTCGAGGAATTCATTTCCAACAACGTTCACCTGAGGAAGGAGGAAGCCTCCGAAAGCTTGTGAATTTAAAATAAAATTGCTGGACCATAACTTGGTGTTGTAAAATTGTTTACAAAGATCATAACGACTCGTTGCGTTTTTTAAAAAAATTCTCCTCCTCTCCGCTCCGGTTCTTTTTATCAATAGTCTTAAATCTGTAGCCTCTGGTTAGTGACCCTCCTGCCAGTGGAAACAGTTTCTCCTTATTTACTCTATCTAAACCCCTCGTAATGTTGAACATCTCTATTAAATTTTCCCTTAACCTTCTCTGCTCTAAGGAGAATAGTCCCAGCTTTCCTAGTCTTTCCACATAACTGAAGTCCCTTATCCCTGGTAGAATTTTGGTAAATCTCCCCGGTACCCTCTCCAAGGCCTTGACATCCTTGATAAAGTGTGGTGCCCAGAATTGGACTTAAAACTCCAGCTGAAGCCTAATCTGTGAAATTATAGCCATATATATTTGAACTAAGAAGAATGTTCTATGGCGTCCTCTAATGCCTTTCTTTTCACCTGATTTGAAAAGAGCTGACCTGAGAAAATTGGCACGGCTGGAGGTAGTGTGCAAGTTTGTGTTTAAGTTCAACATGCAGAGCTTTTTCTCTTTCTCTCAATTTCCCACTTGAACTGTTACACACACAAAGGCAGAACTGCACCAGAAATGTCATTATAACAAAGATTTGTTTTCAAATAGTCCATTGATATAAGGCTGCTATTTAACTTGGTTAATCTTATAGCCAAACAGGATAAAGAAATTGGGTAATAGTGAACCAAACCTAGACAAAGGTGGAGATCAAGAAGTTTCCATGACTCTAAAAATATTCCTTATTTTCCTTTCCCAAATCAAACAATAATTTACCTCTTTCAGTAATAACAGAATGTTGCAAAGAGCAAGAATGAAAATGTTTACTCATGGTTTTATACTATATATAGTGCCATAGTGTAGCTGAAAATTCAAAAGTCAAGTTCACTGAATGCAAGAGTACCAAAATTATTTTAAATTTGCTCTATATCTGAAGCCAACACTATTATAGGATCTTGTAGTATATATTATTTGTGGTAAATTTGTTTCTAATCAATATTAAGTAATAGTTAGCCTTACCTATTTCTGGAAAAATTATATACTTTTTTTATAGTGTTTTTACTCTTCTCACTTAGCATAGGCACTGGTCCTTAGTTTGCTTTCTGCCCTTTTTTGGAAGTATCACGTTAAGATTCATTTTGTAACTGAGCACATGCTTTCATTACAAGTATGTGCAAATGTACTGGGAATGCAGCCTTGTGTATTTTAACAATCGTACTTGTCATTTAACCAATGCTGCAATTGGAACAAAATGTGGGCATCTGTACCAAGGAGAAAAAGTTAATTATTTGCTCAAATTGGCACCTGCAATTAAATTGATTTCCTTCATATTTGAAATGTTTTATTGTTTGTGTCTAAGCTATTTTAAATCAAGAAGCTTGTATAAAGACCGTTTCTGTGGTTTGTTTTGCTCTTGGGTTTTGAATACAACAACTTGCGTTTATATAGCACCATTAATGTAGGAAAACACCCCAAGGCACTTCTCAGAAGCATAATTAGATTGATACTGAACTAAAGAAGGAGATATTAGGGCGGGGTGACTAAAAGCTTGGTCAAATAGGTAGATTTCAAGGAGGAGAGATGGAGAGGCAGAGAAGTTTAGGGAGGGAATTCCACAGCTTAAGGCCTGGGCTGAAGGCACGACTGCTAATGGTGGGGCAAACGAGTGGAGGATGCATAAGAGGCCACGGTTGGAGGAATGCAGAATACAGTAATTGAATAGAGCACAATTGTTTTTAGACTCCTAGTAGCGCAATTATACCTGTGACTTTAAATCCTACCCATTATGCTTTTGATATTTGAGTTTGATTATTAAGTAGAAAATATTCTGTTTCACTGGTCCCTGAACTGAAATACTTGAAGAAAAGTATACTGCCTGCCAAACTGTGGACAATTTTGAAAATTGAATTACCTTTGACAGAAGGAAGTATCTTATACAGAAAGCTGTTTTGCAGTTTATACTCTTAACTACATATAAGCAGAAAATGTGGAGACTAATAATCAGCAATAGTAGAAGTAAACTACATGAAACATATGTTTCAGTTGCCAAACCAGTACTAGAATGGAGTGTTGCATAGTGGGAGTTTAGAAAAAAATCAGACCCAATGAATTCATAGGATGGCAAACTAGATAACATTCAATTGTTATCTACAGTTTTCTTCTCAACTTTGTTAATTTGAGAACAAAAAAAACAAAATGCCTGTGGGCCATTTCTGCCCCTCAAGTTCTGGTAGTTAGCCAATGAAGCCCAAGCAATTCGGTTATATTTGCAGTTATATCGCTTACATGCTGGTTTGGCTTATTTAAGTTTCATGAAACTGGAGGTGTGGAAAGGACCATTTTTAGTGCTGTTGCTTCAATCAGTAGATAAAACATAAATTAGAATACCTAAGTCTGTTAGTATTTGCAGCTTGAGATAAATTTAAATTAATGGGAACACAGATCTGAACTTTATACGTGGCAGCATCAATAGTGCCTGAAACCATTGTTGGATCTTCTGGAAAATAAGGATTTTGAGTTCCAAGCACCTGTTTTTTAGCAGAACATTTTTTTTTAAGAAAAGTAGATTGCTACTTCGCAATCCAAGTAATCTGGCAAAACACACAGACAAAACAAAACTTTAAAAGCCAGAGCGAGAAAAGCCATTCATCCCATCAAGCCCCTCCATCCAGAATCCATGTATAATTATTCTTTCATGGACTTAGCTCCCACACCACTTGTTGATTCACTACTTTGGGAACATTAATTTCCTTCCCTGACCCTCCATGAGGAAAAAAATAAAGCTTTGTTGTTAAGTATCTCTATTACTCTCAATCCTACTTCTAAACAAATCAGTCTAGCTCAAAGAATCATAGAATGTTTACAGCATAGAAGGAGGCTATTCGGCCCATCGACTCTGTGCCAGCTGTTCACGAGTAATCCTGCTGGTCCCACAACCCTGCCCTTTCCCCGTAGCCCTGCAAATTTTTTCCCTTCAAGTACTTATCCAATTCCCTTTTGAAAGCCACGATTGAATCTGCCTCCATCACCCCCTCATGCAGTGCATTCCAGATTGTAACCACTTGCTGTGTGTAAAAAAAAAAGTTTTTCCTCATGTCACCTTTGGTTCTTTTGCTAATCACCTTACATCTATGTTCTCTGGTTCTTGACCCTTCTGCCAATGGGAACAGTTTCTCTCTATTTACTCTGTCTAGACCCCTCATGATTTTGAATACCTCGATCAAATCTCCTCTCAACCTTCTCTGCTCTAAGGAGAACAACCCCAGTCGATCCACGTAACCGAAGTCCTTCATCCCTGGTACCATTCTAATAAATCTCTTCTGCACCCTCTCTAAGGCCTTTCACATCCTTCCTAAAGTGTGATGCCCAGAATTGGACGCAATACTCCAGTTGTAGTCGAACCAGTGTTTTATAAAGGTTCTTCATAACTTCCTTTCTTTTGCACTCTATGCCTCTATTGAAAAAGCCCAGGATCCCGTATGTTTTTTTAAACCGCTTTCTGAACCTGCCCTGCCACCTTCAACAATTTATGCACATATATCCCAGATCTCTCCGTTCCTGCACCCCTTTTAGAATTGTAACCTTTAGCTTATATTGCCTCTCCTCATTCTTCCTACCAAAATGTATCACTTCACACTTTTCTGCGTTAAATTTCATCTGCCATGTGTCCACCCATTCCGCCAGCCTGTCTATGTCCTCTTGAATTCTATCACTATCCTTCTCACTGTTCACTATCTTTCCAAGTTTTGTGTCATCTGCAGATTTTGAAATTGGGCCCTGTACACCCAAGTCCAAGTCATTATTTATATCAAAAAAAAAAGCAGTCGTCCTAGTACCAAACCCTGGGGAACACCACCCTATATCTACCTCCAGTCCAAAAAACAACCGTTCACCACTGCTCTCTGTTTCCTGTCACTTAGCCAATTCTGTATCCATGCTGCCCCTTTTATTCCATGGGCTTCAACTTTGATGACAAGCTTATTATGTTTCACTTTATCAAATGCCTCTTGGAAGTCCATATACACAACATCAACTGCATTGCCCATCTCTTGTACCTCATCAAAAAACTCTTCCAAGTTAGTTAAACACTATTTGCCTATAACAAATCCATGCTGTCTTTCCTTAATTAATACACACTTGTCCAAGTGATAATTTTATCCTGGATTATCGTTTCGAAAAGCTTCCCCACCACCGAGGTTAAACTGACTGGCCTGTAGTTGCCAGGTTTATCTTTACACCCTTTTTTTGAACAAGGTTTTAACATTTGCAATTCTCCAGTCCTCTGGCACCACCCCCGTATCGAAGAACGATTGGAAGATTATGGCCAGTACCTCTGCAATTTCCACCTTTACTTCCCTCAGCAACCTAGGATGCATCCCATCTGGACCGGGTGACTTACCTAAGTACAACCAGCCTTTCTAGTACATCCTCTTTATCAATTTTGAGCCCATCCAGTATCTCAACTACCTCTTTTTTTACTGTGACTTTGGCAGCATCTTCTTCCTTGGTAAAAAAACAGATGCAAAGTCCTCATTTAGTACCTCAGCCATCCCCTCTGCCTCCATGCGTAAATTTCCTTTTTAGTCCCTAATTGGCCCCACCCCTCCTCTTAGTACCCGTTTACTATTCATATGCCGATAGAAGACTTTTGGATTCCCTTTTATGTTAGCCGCCAGTCTATTCTCATACTCTTTCTTTGCCCCTCTTATTTCCTTTTTCACTTCTCTGTACTTTTTATATTCAGCCTGGTTCTCACTTGTATTATCAACAGGACATCTGTCATACGCCCCCTTTTTCTGCTTCATCATACTCGCTCTCGTTTATCATCCTGTGAACTCTGGCTTTAATTGCCCTCCCTTTTTTCCCTCTTGGGAATATACCTAGACTGTACCTGAACCATCTCCTTTTTAAAGGCTGCCCATTGTTCAATTACAGTTTTGCCTGCCAATCTTTAATTCCAATTTACTCGGGCCAGATCCATTCTCATCCCACTGAAATTGGCCCTCCTCGAATTGAGTATTTTTACTTGAGTGCTCCTTGTTCTTTTCCATAACTAATCTAAACCTTATGATACTATGATCACTATTCCCTAAATGTTCCCCCACTGACACTTGCTCCACTTGACCCACCTCATTCCCCAGAACCAGACCCAGCAATGCCTCCTTCCTCGTTGGGCTGGAAACGTACTGGTCAAGAAAGTTCTCCTGAACACACTTCAAAAATTCCTCCCCCTCTTTGCCCTTTACACTATTACTATCCCAGTCTATTTTAGGATAGTTGAAGTCTCCCATTATCACTACTCTGTGGCTCTTTCACATCACTGTAATTTCCCTGTAAATTTGCTCCTCTATATCCTTCCCACTAGTTGGTGGCCTATAGAATACACCCAGTAGTGTAGTGGCACCTCTATTGTTTTTTTTAACTCTAACCAAATAGATTCTGTTCTTGACCCCTCCAGGACATCCTCTCTCTCCAGCACTGCAATATTCTCCTTAATCAATACATTTTTTTATTCAATCATGGGATGTGGGCGTCGCTGGCGAAGCCGGCATTTATTGCCCATCCCTAATTGCCCTTGAGAAGGTGGTGGTGAGCCGCCTTCTTGAACTGCTGCAGTCTGTGTGGTGAAGGTTCTCCCACAGTGCTGTTAGGAAGGAAGTTCCAGGATTTTGACCCAGCGACGTGAAGGAACGGCGATATATTTCCAAGTCGGGATGGTGTGTGACTTGGAGGGGAACATGCAGGTGGTGTTGTTCCCATGTATCTGCTGCTCTTGTCCTTCTAGGTGGTAGAGGTCGCAGGTTTGGGAGGTGCTGTCGAAAAAGCCTTGGTGAGTTTCTGCAGTGCATCCTGTGGATGGTACACACTACAGCCACTGTGCACCGGTGGTGAAGGGAGTGAATGTTTAGGGTGGTGGATGGGGTGCCAATCAAACGGGCTGCTTTGTCCTGGATGGTGTCGAGCTTCTTGAATGTTGTTGAAGCTGCACTCATCAAGGCAATTGGAGAGTATTCCATCACACTCCTGACTTGTGCCTTGTAGATGGTGGAAAGGCTTTGGGGAGTCAGGAGGTGAGTCACTCGCCGCAGAATACCCAGCCTCTGACCTGCTCTTGTAGCCACAGTATTTATGTGGCTGTTCCAGTTAAGTTTCTGGTCAATGTTGACCCCCAGGATGTTGATGGTGGGGGATTCGGCGATGGTAATGCCGTTGAATGTCAAGGGGAGGTGGTTAGACTCTCTCTTGTTGGAGATGGTCATTGCCTGGCACTTGTCTGGCGCGAATGTTACTTGCCACTTATTAACCCAAGCCTGGATGTTGTCCAGGGCTTGCTGCATGTGGGCACGGACTGCTTCATTATTTGAGGGGTTGCGAATGGAACTGAACACTGTGCAATCATCAGCAAACATCCCCATTTCTGACCTTATGATGAAGGGAAGGTCATTGATGAAGCAGCTGAAGATGGTTGGGCCTAGGACACTGCCCTGAAGAACTCCTGCAGCAATGCCCTGGGGCTGAGATGATTGGCCTCCAACAATCACTACCATCTTCCTTTGTGCTAGGTATGACTCCAGCCACTGGAGAGTTTTCCCCCTGATTCCCATTGACTTCAATTTTACTAGGGCTCCTTGGTGCCCCACTCGGTCAAATGATGCCTTGATGTCAAGGGCAGACACTCTCACCTCACCTCTGGAATTCAGCTCTTTTGTCCATGTTTGGACCAAGGCTGTAATGAGGTCTGGAGCCGAGTGGTCCTGGCGGAACCCAAACTGAGCATCGGTGAGCAGGTTATTGGTGAGTAAGTGCCGCTTGATAGCACTGTCGACGACACCTTCCATCACTTTGTTGATGATTGAGAGTAAACTGATGGGGCGGTAATTGGCCGGATTGGATTTGTTCTGCTTTTTGTGGACTGCCACCCTCCCTTTTTTCCTTTCCCTATCTTTCCTGAACACCTTGTATCCAGGAATATTGGTACCCAATCCTGCCCTTCTTTGAGCCAGGTCTCTGTTATCGCCACAACATCATATTCCCATGTGGCTAATTGCGCCTGCCGCTCACCAACCTTATTTACTTTGCTTCGTGTGTTTACACACGTGCACTGTAAACCTATCAAACTTTCTTGTACTCTCTCTTAGTCTAATCCCAGCTAATATCGTACTATTTCTTATTGTAGTGCTATCTGCCTCTCCCAATCCTTTGTACACCTTGTTTCTCCTTTCCAATGCTACATCCTGGTGCCCATTCCCCTGCCAAATTAGTTTAAACCCTCCCCCACAGCACTACTGAACCTCCCCACAAGGACATTGGTCCCAGCTCCATTGAGGTGCAACCTGTCCGGCCTGTACAGGTCCCACTTCCCCCAGAACTGGTCCCAATGCTCCAGGAATCTAAAGCCCTCCCTCCTGCACCATCTCTCCAGCCACACATTCATCTGCTCTGTCCACCTATTTCTATACTCACTTGCGCGTGGCACCGTACCTGTGAGGTCCTGCTTATTAATCTCTTTCCTAACTCCTTAAAATCTGCCTGCAGGACCTCACCCTTCTTTCTGTGTAAGTCATTGGTACTGATATGGACCATGACCTCAGGCTGTTCACCCTCCCCCTTCAGAATGTTCTGCAGCCGCTCAATCACATCCTTGACCCTGGCACCAGAGAGGCAACGTACTATTCTGGACACTTGTCTGCGGCCACAGAAATGCCTGTCTGTTCCCCTAACTATAGAATGCCCGATCACTATTGCTCTCCTGACCTTTCTCCTGCTCCCCTGTACAGCTGAGCCACTTATGGTGCTGTGGACATTGCCCTGGCTGCACTCCCCAGAGGAACGCTCTCCCTTACTGGCATTGAATACTGGTTAGAGAGTGAAATGCACTCAGGGGACTCCTGCACTACCTGCCTGGTCCTCCTTGTTTGTCTGGAGGTCACCCAGTCCCTTTCTGCTTGCATTCCCTTAAGCTGCGGCGTGACTACCTCTTGAAACGTGCTATTCATGTAGCTCTTAGCTTCAAGGATGCACTGCAGTGACACCAGTTGCTGCTCAAGCTCTGAAACTCTGAGCTCAAGCTCTTCCAACTGACGACATTTCCTGTCCTGGAGTTCCCACATGGCACAGGATGTGCATTCAACAGGACTGAGGTGCCCTGTCATGCCTGCTTTTTATTTATTTATTTTATTTATTTATTCATTCAAACTCCCTTGTGCTGATGTCCCTTCAGGTGTTTTTTTTTAATCTACCTCCCCACTCCACACTTCCCTCTCCCCTCTCTGCTCTCGTCGCCGCCGCTCCTCTTTAACCCCCCCTCCGCTCTCCCCACTCCCCTCTCGCCACCACTGCTTCGCTTTATCCCCACTCTCCGCTGCCGCTCCTTCTTATCCCCGCTGCCGCTCCTCCTTATCCCCGCTCTCCACTCCCCGCTGCCGCTCCTCTTTATCCCCGCTCTCCGCTCTCGCTGCCGCCACTCCTTTTTTAAAGTACCAATTGACCCTGAAGCAGCTACTGTTCTCCAGGAGTTTGTTCCACATATCAACTGTCCTGTGGGGGAGAAAATATTTTCTAATCTAATGGTTGTGAATTTTGTGCTTTTGTCCTCTGCTCCTAAACTCATGGTCAGTGCTTGCTTACTTGAAGACTGTCTCCTTTTGGTTTTCTTTTCTCCAGTGAAAATAAATTTAGTTGCTTGAGCCTTTCTTTATAACTTAGTCCTCTAAGGACTGGAATAACTCTAGTCACTTTTCCCTGAACTCTTCTTAGTGCATTTATACTCTTTTTAAGGTAGGGTGACCAAAACTGCATGCATATTCTGTACAATGTCAGTATAACTTGTTCTGACTGGTGTTCCAGATGCATGTCATTATCTGACATTTGCCTGATCATAACTGCCTCACATGGACCAGATGTTCCCAGTGTATGATCAATGGTCACTCCCAAGTCGTTGTCAGCATCAGTATTAAATTTCATGTAATACACCTATTTACTGATTAGTTCCTCTGTGCATTATCCTACATTCATCCACATCAAAATCCATCTGCCATATCTCAGTCTATCTACATAATTGGTCCGAGACTCTCTGAAGATAGTCAAGCTCCTTTCTACTCATTAGCTGCCCACAGAGCTTTGTATCATCAGCCACTTTAATAATACTACTACAGCCAACCTGTTCAGATAGAACATTTTCTGTTTATCGTCACCCTCTGTTCATTCTATCTAGGCAATTTGCCAACTATTGCATGAGCCTTAAGCTTCCTTCCTAGTATCACATGAAGAACTTTGTTAAAGGCTTTTTGAAAATTCAAGTAAGATATATCATCTGGGATACTCTCATGTGTCAACTTAGTTACTACCTCAAAGATTTCCAGGAGGTTAGAACTATTTTACTTCTAAAATAATACTGACTACTCTCCATGATACCTTTGTTCTTTAAAACTCATTTATGGAATCCTGTAGAATGCCCTCAAGCATTTTTCCACTATGTCTACAATTACCAGGTTTGTGCCTTTCTCTCCTTTTTTGAATATTAGTTCTACATTTGCTAATGTCCAGTCCTTGGGTACTACAATATTTATGGAGCTCTGGAAAAATATTAACCAAAGTAGCACGAATCCTTTTAATTCTTTTGAGGATTCCATGGTTCTACCCCAACTGACCCTGAAGTTTTGTGGATATTTAATCGTTCTAGTCAAAAAAAAAGGAGGCATATGACATGCATAGACAGCTGGGATCAAGTGGATCCCTTGAAGAGTATAGAGATTGCCGGAGTAGAGTTAAGAGAGAAATCAGGAGGGCAAAAAGGGGACATGAGATTGCTTGGCAGATAAGGCAAAGGAGAATCCAAAGAGCTTCTACAAATACGTAAAGGGCAAAAGAGTGAGTAGGGCCTCTTAAGGATCAACAAGGTCATCTATGTGCGGAACCACAAGAGATGGGTGAGATCCTGAATGAATATTTCACATCGGTATTTACGGTTGAGAAAGGCATGGATGTTAGGGAACTTGGGGAAATAAATAGTGATGTCTTGAGGAGTGTACATATTACAGAGAGGGAGGTGCTGGAAGTCTTAACGCGCATCAAGGTAGATAAATCTCCGGGACCTGATGAAATGTATCCCAGGACGTTATGGGAGGTTAGGGAGGAAATTGCGGGTCCCCTAGCAGAGATATTTGAATCATCGGCAGCTACAGGTGAGGTGCCTGAAGATTGGAGGATAGCAAATGTTGTGCCTTTGTTTAAGAAGGGCGGCAGGGAAAAGCCTGGGAACTACAGACCGGTGAGCCTGACATCAGTAGTGGGTAAGTTGTTAGAGGGTATTCTGAGAGACAGGATCTACAGGCATTTGGAAAGGCAGGGACTGATTAGGAACAGTCAGCATGGTTTTGAGAGGAAAATCATGTCTCACGAATTTGATTGAGTTTTTTGAAGGGGTAACCAAGAAGATAGATGAGGGCTGTGCAGTAGACGTGGTCTACATGGACTTTAGCAAAGCCTTTGACAAGGTACCGCATGGTAGGTTGTTACATAAGGTTAAATCTCACGGGATCCAAGGTGAGGTAGCCAATTGGATACAAAATTGGATTGACGACAGAAGACAGAGGGTGGGTGTAGAGGGTTGTTTTTCAAACTGGAGGCCTGTGACCAGCGGTGTGCCTCAGGGATCGGTGCTGGGTCCGCTGTTATTTGTTATTTATATTAATGATTTGGATGAGAATTTAGGAGGCATGGTTAGTAAGTTTGCAGATGACACCAAGATTGGTGGCATTGTGGACAGTGAAGAAGGTTATCTAGGATTGCAACGGGATCTTGATAAATTGGGCCAGTGGGCCGATGAATGGCAGATGGAGTTTAATTTAGATAAATGTGAGGTGATGCATTTTGGTAGATCGAATCAGGCCAGGACCTACTCCGTTAATGGTAGGGCGTTGGGGAGAGTTATAGAACAAAGAGATCTAGGAGTACAGGTTCATAGCTCCTTGAAAGTGGAGTCATTGGTGGATAGGGTGGTGAAGAAGGCATTCAGCATGCTTGGTTTCATTGGTCAGAACACTGAATACAGGAGTTGGGATGTCTTGTTGAAGTTGTACAAGACATTAGTTAGGCCACACTTGGAATACTGTGTACAGTTCTGGTCACCCTATTATAGAAAGGATATTATTAAACTAGAAAGAGTGCAGAAAAGATTTACTAGGATGCTACCGGGACTTGATGGTTCGACTTATAGGGAGAGGTTAGATAGACTGGGGCTTTTTTACCTGGAGAGTAGGAGGTTAAGGGGTGATCTTATAGAAGTCTATAAAATAATGAGGGGCATAGATAAGGTCGATAGTCAAAATCTTTTCCCAAAGGTAGGGGAGTCTATAACGAGGGGACATAGATTTAAGGTGAGAGGGGAGAGATACAAAAGGATCCAGAGGGGCAGTTTTTTCACTCAAAGGGTGGTGAGTGTCTGGAACGAGCTGCCAGAGGCAGTAGTAGAGGTGGGTACAATTTTGTCTTTTAAAAAGCATTTGGACAGTTACATGGGTAAGATGGGTATAGAGGGATATGGGCCAAGTGCAGGCAATTGGGACTAGCTTAGTGGTATAAACTGGGCGACATGGACATGTTGGGCCGAAGGGCCTGTTTCCATGTTGTAAACTTCTATGATTCTAGATTTTGCATAACACATTCTTTACCAACTTTTAAATGTGCAATTGATCACTTTTATTTCTTTATCGCCGCTGGGTCAAAATCCTGGAACTCCCTATCTAACAGCACTGTGGGAGAACCTTCTCAAGGGCAATTAGGGATGGGCAACAAATGCTGGCCTTGCCAGTGACGTCCACATCGCGTGAATCAATAAAAATATATTTATTTACTATGACCAGAATTTGTCTACAGTCCTTTGTGAAAACTGATGTGAAGAATCCATTCAATATTGCAACCATCTCCTCATCATTTGTAATGGCTTAACCCAATTTATCTTTCAATGGACCAGTCTGTTCTTGGAACTTTTCTTCCACTAATGCAGTTGTACATTTTTGGGTTTCTATTGCTGCTCTCTGCAATTTGTTTGTATTTGTCGTATTTCAATTTTTAAAACAAGTTATCTTTCTTTGCTTTTTGTAGGGCTTCCAATTCTCCCTATTTTGTGATTTTGAATTGAAGTGCTGTTTATTAAAACAGAAGTGAATGTCCTTTTTCTGCAGGTTAATAACAATTTGAGGTTGGAATCTGCAATATTGAAGTGACTAAATCAGAATCTTGTACCCCATTTGTATTGTGGCAGTACTTTCAATGGAAGCGGTTCCACAGTACGATGCCCATTGTGTTGAATTCACCCTATTTATTTTGTGGGGTAGATTCAGAGACCAGCTGCCCATGCGCAAACATATTTTTCTAGTAACTGCAAACGTGGTCTTGCGAATGCTACAATGTTGCATTTGTGACTGCTATTGTCAGGGAAAGGTCTGTACAGGTCAGCAATGCTTAAATTGAATTGTCTCCTCATACAGGTGGTTGAGAACTCAGCCTGCCAATGGTCCCGGAATAAAATGGTGCGCTGGAGGCAGCACTATAATATAACTGAAGTACTAGTTGAGTACAGTGTATGATTTGACTGTTGAGTACTATCAAATAGGATGCTACGGTTGTGAATGGTCTGGGTCAGCCTCAGACAGTGGCCAGGGAGAGGGATGGAGTTGGTGTCGGTTCACAGAATGGTCACCATGTTTATCCACATAATTGACAAATATTCAGCTTTAAGAATTAAAACAAATATGGAATCAATATCAGCGGATCTGAATGTGAACATTAACTTACAGTAAAAAATCAAGAAATAGTAGTCCTACTTCTATCCTTATCCTTGTGTCTCTTGGGGTTCAGCACAAATAACTATTGCACATTCAGTCTATAATTAAAACTTAATTAAATTTCCCTGCAGTTTTTTACCCCTCAGTGGAAATAAATTAAGGTGCCTCAGCATGTATTTAAACTTGATGTAATACTCAATCAGAACTATTCTTTGAATCTTTTTTGATGCATCTGACCTTTTGTAAATTCAGTAACCAGAAGTGGACATGTTGTTCTCAAGTGAAGTCTTGCTATTGTTTTACTTGCTGTTAGTGCCACTCCTGGTACTGTACTCTGTGGATCTATCTATCAACCTATCATTCTATGTGGCACGGGAATTGCTGCAATTCACTTTGACAATGATTTGATTTAAAAACAGCTAGATCTTTTTCCAGCTCCTTATTATTTAATGATGCCTTTTGTTGGGTAATCAATGACATGTTTGACATATTGGACCAGTATTTTATTAAATGCCCTGTTTGTATAGATCTCTAAACCATGTCAGTTACCCTCAGAACATCCTGTTTTCCTATTCTGATATGCCGATCTTAGCAAATCTGGCAGGTTTGTATTAAGATTGCTGCTGGTTACATGAAACTTGCATTTGGGAACCAGCAGCACCAACACCCACTGGTACCAGCTAGAGATAAAGAACCTTTACTTCTCTTTCCCACAACCTACCCCCCCAATCCCCCAGTGTCTTTTTCAATTGTCCTTTTACCCTTAAATCATTTGGAGCCTATTAACATAAAAAACTTGTGCGCTTATAGTGACGTCACGTCTCTTGGAAACATCTCAAAATGTTTCACATAGAATTAATTGTTATGTGGATTAACATGGTGACCATTCTGTGAACTAACACCACCTCCATCCCTCTCCCTGGCCACTGTCTGAGGCTGACCCAGACCATTCGCAACTGTAGCATCCTATTTGATCCTGAGCTGAGCTTCGGACCCCATAATCCGCTCCATCACCAAGACTGTTTATTTCCACCTCTGTAACGTCGCCCGCCTCCGCCCCGCCTCAGCTCATCGGCTGCTGAAATCATCATCCATGCCTTTTGTTACCTCCAGACTCGACTATCCCAATGCTCCCCTGGTCGGCCTCCCACCTTGCATCTTTCGTAAACTTGAGCTTATCCAAAACTCTATTGCCTGTATCCTAACTCACACCAAGTCTCGTTCTTGTGCTTGCTGACCTACGTTGGCTCCCGGTCCTGCAACGCCTCGATTTTAAAATTCTTATCCTTGTTTTCAAATCTCTCCATGGCCTCTCCGCTCTCTATCCCTGTAACCTCCTCCAGCCCTGCAACCCTCCGAGATCTCTGCGCTCCTCCAAATTTTGCCTCTTGTACATTTCTGATTTTAATGGCTCCATCATTGACGGCCTTGCCTTCAGCCGCCTAGGCCTTCAGCTCTGGAATTCCCTCCCTAAACTTCTCTGCCTCTCTACTTCTCCTCCTTTTAAGACACTCTTTAAAACCTACCTCTTTGACCAAGCTTTTGGTTTCGTGTCCTAGTATCTCCTTATGTGGCCTGGTGTCAAATTTGTTTTGATAATGCTCCTGTGAAGTGCCTTGGGGCATTTTACTATGTTAAAGGCACTATATAAATGCAAGTTTTGGTGCACAGCAAGGCCCCACAAACAGTGTTGGCTATTATACTTGTTTCTCTAAATCAGCCACTGAGAGGATTAAACAAAATAGTATATAATTCACTATTTAAAATTAATCATTTTGTGTCGTTTAATTTAAAAATGCTGATTTTATAGAATATTTCAACTGTAGTGGTTAGTTATTGGGATTAATGCTTCTTTAGGAAGATTCTTGCATGTAATTGGTGTGAATTACAGATCTTTGATTGATATAATTTATTCCTAGCATTGTGCTGCTAGCGATGAAATATAGTATAAGGTTAATTGCTTCCCGTAAAGTTGTATTTGAAGGTAGATGGCTGTTACGGGCTGTTAGGATGTGTATTTTAGGCTACTGTTTCCTTCCTTGGTGCATGCCTGATTTCAACCATGTCATTTGGGTAGGTCCCAAACAAAAGCTCGGTCGATGTAGAGGGGGCAGGAAAAAAGACACATAATTTTAAGCTGCTTTCTTGCAATTCCTGATATCAAACTTAGTGAGTGGAATTTTCCAGCCCTAATTCAGTGTTCTCTTTCAGGCAAGGAACAGAGCACACTTCTGTGTTTTTGAATGGTAGCTTTAAGAATTATCTGCTTTCCACATTATAGATCCTTGAGTCCATGCCAATGACTGAGGAGGTAGAGGAGTTGCTTCGTGTTCTTGGACCATTCTATGAACTTGTTGATGACAAAAAGCAATCAATATCGCCATATGCAATCGCATCAGGTTAGACCTTTCTGAATGTTAAATAACATTCCCATGATTTTTATTAAACTTTAAATTTTTTTGAGCTCCTTAATTATGCTGATCATATTAACTCTACCTGAAAATAATTTATATTCTGCTAAAGCATCAATGTTCTTATCATTTGCCTGAAACATGTTTAAATAATAAGTGTCCTGCTGTTCTACTTTCTGCATCCTGCGTTGACTGTGCAGGCCGATTGGAGAAAGTGGTTAAGTCACTTGAAGGTAAGGATTAATTCAAAACCATGTATGCTAAACATTTCTGTTATTGAGTGGCAGAATGCTTGTATGCTTTAATGTTGAAAATACATGCTGAGACTTGGCTGTTTACTGAAAAATAAACCACCAAAGGCATCACATAAAAGTCACAGTCACGTCCGAGAGGGCCGTGAATGTATTAGATGGGCATTTTGTTTATATAGGAGCTGATTGTATGCACAAATTTCAGGTTTTTTTTTGAAAGACAATATAATGGCCTTAATTTGTGAAAACTCAACATTTGGTACAGAGTCGCTGTATAGGTGATGTGGTCATGTAGCAGTTGATGAGTTCAGTATGAAATTGAGGCTGGCTGATGTACACACTATGGAGCAATCGAAAATGTGTGTTCATTGTTTGCTGCAATAGCTATCTTCAGTAAATGGACATTAAGACTAATTGAAATTTGTAGCAAACAAAACCTAATTGTTCTAAATTGAATCAAGTTTTAAAACCCAAAGGAAATGCATTTTACTCAAATCTTTTTATTCACACAGCTCATGTAGCAATAAACTCTCAACAAATTGGCAATAGACTGAAGGAGTTTAAGCTATAGTTTGTGTGGCAACATTTTTTATTTTTATTATTTAAACATATTTCATAACCATATTATGATTGCTGCAAAATTTCACATTTGTAATCCAAGATAAAACTGTGGCAGAGGCTATTCAAAGTAAAATGTATTAAGTTCAAAAGAGTTGACAATTCTCAGCTGTTAAGTAGCAACTGCCCTATTAAACATTTTTTATTTGGACCCATAGGCAATAATTTGCTTAGTTACAGTACAGTTTGAAAGCCTGCTGTACAATAAAAGTAGGATAAGACACCTGCATAAAATGCTAACTGATTTTAAAAGCTTGCTAATCTCACAATTGAAAAAAATTTCTAATTAGGTTTCTATTGATTGTAGTTTACTTACATAAACTATAAACAATAGAAGGGCACTCTAGGTTGTTTGTTTGAACAGTATGTGAATTGATCAAAATTAAATGTTTACATCCGCTTATACAGTAAGATGGTTGTCCAGGGTAAGGAATACAGGAATATCAGCTGGGGTTAACTAACTTTAATTATTATTATGAAGAGCCCCCAGATAAGCAAGGTTAGCTCTTGAATTGAATGCTCTCACTGCCAGATTGAACTTGGGACTCTTTACACTTAACGGAAAAGGAAAGGCGAGAGGAAACACTTTCAGCTCAAAATATCATACATACTATTGTCAACGTTTGTATTGTTGAGCCTGTGGTCAGCAAATGTTGAGACAATCAGCATGACCTGGCCAGTCTACAGAAGCCACCCTTATTATTCTCTACATGTGTGTATCAGAGCTTGTGCACACATCACATGGTTCCCATGCTAACTCAGGATTAGGCATATCTCTAGCGGCAAGTAAGAATTCCCTCCCTAAACCTCTCTGGCATTGTAAGGGCCAGTGTCAGTGTGTTTGTTCTGGACAATGCTGAAAGGATTGCAACAATCATTTTTGCAGATGATATTGCGATGATGGATTCACTTCGCTATGTGGTGTGCTATATGTCTCTATCTTGAGCAGTAGGCTAACTAGTGGAATATGATGGGTGCCCTCAAGTATATATTTTTTTCAATTTCCTACATCGTTTACACCCTTGTGATGTTCAGCTGCTGCCGCATTTTCTGCCCATGTAGAGGCCCTAGCTCTGGCTCCTTTCCTCCCCCTTCTCAGGTTTTAACAATCTGCTGCACTCTTGCCTGTCCTTGGTACTCCTTCAACGGCCTGCTATGTTCCTGCCATGTAGTCTCTACGCAGATCTGAAGAGGAGAGGAGAGAGGTGAGGAAAAGGTAAAGGGGAACTAAAAGAGAGAGAGAGAGAGAACCAGAAAAGGGAAGGGGAGAGAGGGGAACATTAAAAGGGGCTGCAGGGAGAGAGTGAGCGAGAGAACCAAAATGGAGAGGGAGATTAAAAAAGTAGAAAAGGATAGAGAGAGTTTGAACCAGGAGAGAGAAAAAAAACAAGTGGGGACAGAGGACAAGTAGGACAAAGGGACATAGGCTCAAACTAGTAAAAGGTAAATTTAGAACTGATATCAGAAAGTTCTCCTTCACATACACAAGTGATCAATGTATGAAATAGAATCCCATAAAGAGCATTAGAGGTGAAAACCATGGAATTGTTTTTTAAAAAAAAGCACGATTGGGTCCTGCAATAACTGAAAGAAGATGGACTAAATGACCTTCCCCTTCAGTAATTGTTCTGTGTTGGTGATCAAAAGGGAGGGTGGGGGGGAGAAGAGAAAAAAAAATCCAGAAAAGGAGAATGTGAACCTGAAAAGAATAAGTCAAAATGGGGGAGAAAGAGAGAGAAGGCAAACAAGAAAATGAGACACTGAGCCAGAAAAGGGGGAGGGGAAAAGCATGAACCAAAAAGGGTGAAGAGAGGGGGTGCGAACCAAAAAGTATCTGATGGACTCAAACATTGAAAAAAGTGAGAAGTACTGATCTAGTTATTTACTTATTATCAAAGATGACATGTGTGAAGAAACTGCAAGCAAATGTGGACTTAAAAAATATTATGAAGAAATAATCTTGCTCCAGAGCTTCAGGAATTTGCTCCCAACAAAATTGTGTACCCACCCAGTTCACAGAAAGCTGATTGCAGTAATATTAAAATTTAAACACGTACGAGTGTCCCCACACTGTTACCTCTGGAGTACCCCAAGGATCTATCCTTGAACTCTCCTCTTCCTCATCTACATGCTTGCCTTGGTGACATTGTGTAAAGATATGGGGTCAGCTTCCACATGTACACTGATGACATCCAGCCCACCATCTCCAAAGCCTCTGTCAACCTCTCCATTGTCTGTGTTGTCAGCCTGCTTGTCCAACATGCAGTTCCAGATGAGCCACAGTTTCCTCCACTTAAACGTTGGGAAGACCAAAGCTTTCTTAACTTCTTCAGTCCCTGCTACAAACTCCATACCCTTGCCACCAATTCCATACCGCTCCCTGGCTACTGTCTCAGGTTCACCCAGACTTTTCACAACATTGGCAACCTATTTGACCCTGTGCTGAGCTTCTGACCCCATACCCTCTCCATCAGAAAGACTATCTCTAACATCGCCCGTCTCGACCCCTGCCTCAACGCATCTCCTGGCCAGCCTTCCATCCTCCACCTTCCATAAATTTGAAAACTCTGCTGCCCGTATCCTATCCTGCACCAATCTTGCTCACCTATCACCCCTGTGCTCGCTGACCTTCATTGACGACCAGTCCCCAAACGCCTCATTTAAAATTCTCATCCTTGTGTTTATGTAACCTTTTCCAGCCCTACAACTCTCTGAGAACTCTGCATTCCTCCAACTCTGGCCTGTTGTGTCTCCCCCACTTCCTTTGCTCCAGCATTGTCAGCACCGCCTTCAGCTGTCTGGGTCCTAAGCTCTGGCATTCCCTTTCTACACTTCTCCATCTCCCTCCCTTCCTTTAAGACCCTTCTTAAAACTCACCTCTTTGACCAAGCTTTTAATCACCCCTCTCAATATCATCTTTGGCTCGGTGCCGATTTTTGTCTGAGCATGCTTCTGTGAATCGCCTTGGGACATTTTCTAGGTTCAAGGCGCAATAAAAATGCAAGGTGATGCAAATGAGTGCCTTTTTGTGATATGGAAGCATGAATACACACAGCTCAATTTTCTCTGGACAGACAGCAGTGCAGAGCTAGTAGTATAACTTTAATGCCTCAGCTCTATAAGGAGATAGCTGCCATAAACTAATAACAGTTTTATAACTACACGACTTTAATTGCCTAATGAATAAAATGTTTGATAAAATATGCATTCTAGCGTATTGATGCTTTCATTGATTGATTTCAAATGCATTCTTGATAGGCTTCCATTAATCTTTATAGTTAATATCTCCCAAATGAGAGTAAGAATGTACAGTTGAGAATAGCATCAGTCAAGCTAACTTTCAATCATTTGGTTTGTGAATAATTTAAGAATGGATTCTTGAGGAACAATTCAGCATATTTTGGATCATCAAATATGCATGAAGAAACCACAAGCCACTCAGCTGGTATATTTTCCTTGGGGCAGAGGGAAGGGAGTATTTTCCTGTTCATCAATGTCAGGTGCTGGATTTTTTAAAAATCCTTTTGCAGTCAGTGTCTCTTGCTGTTCACATTGTTAAACAGTGTAAAGGAGGTAAGTCGAATGTTCTAAAATTTGCAAATAAGTTATGTGGCTAGCTGACCAATAGAAGAAGTTGTTTCATTATATAGTACCCTTCATAACCATGTGACATCCGAAAGTGTTTCACAGCTAATAAAAGTATTTTTGAAGTGTAGTCACTGTTGTAATGTTGGGAAATTTAGCAACAAATTTGCACATAAATGGCAGTGATATAAATGACTAGATAATCTTTTTTGGTGGTGGTTGAGGGTTAAATGCTAGCCAGGACATCAGGCGAACTCTTCAAATAGTGCCATCATGGGATCTTTTGTTTTCAACTGGAAGGGCAGACATGGCCTAGGTTTAACATTTCATCCAACAGTGCAGCACTCCCTCAGAACTGCACTGAAGTGTCAGACTTGATTATATGCTCAAGTCCTGGAGTGGGGCTTGACTCCACAATCTTAGCACTCTTGTGTCTGAGTTGTACCACTGAGTCTGGGACGATTAATATTCAGAAAACTTGGACTAATTTAAGTGGATAACCAAAGGAATGGCAGATAGCATTTATTGTATGATCTAAAGAAAGATTGGTTTTGATGGGCTGAATGACATTTTCTCATTCCATACTTGATATATTTAACTGATACTTCAAACAACTTCTCTGGGTTGTTTTTAATATCCAGATCTTGGCAATGTTCTCAGCTCACCCAAGAACTGTAACAAAATGAATGGAAAAGTTGAAAGCAACGATAGTGGTGCAGAATCTGAACAGGATGAAGATAATGATGAAGATCTAACAGATGATGATAACGATAAAGGTAAATATGATAGAATTTCTGATGATTGCAGCTTGCTTAATCATCCCATCAAAGTATTTGTAATTAAAGCTACTCCAATATCTGAAATATTTTGTGTTGTAAAATGCATAGCTATTTTAGCATTTTTTAAATATAGAGATTGAACTTCATATTTGCTATTTGGTAAATTTAACCTGTATGGATGATCTGATTTACAAACATGACACACATTACTATACTTTTTAGAAGCTGTAGATCAGAGTGGAGGTTTACTGTACTAGTAAGGATCTTTTGCATGATCTGCTACTTACTCAGAAACTTATCAATTTTAGTACCTTGACTAATATTTTGGAAGCTTGGGCTACTATGTAATACTAAAATACAGTACAAGCTGTTTATAAACACCTGATTTGTGCACTGGGTTTTGTACATTTGAAGCAGCTGTCTGATGCTTCCATCACTGACTACCTTTTTTTGCTATTCCTGCTTACAGGTTTATACTTGCATGCTCAGATCAGCTATAATGCAAACTGTATCACATTGGAAGGATCAGCTATGCTTGATTGTCCCAGCATGCTACAGCTGTGCTGATGGCTAATCCCAGCAACCAAGTATAGTTCTTAAGTGAAATTGTGAATTCCAGAAGTCCTATGGAAAATTCGCTGCTTACAACAGCCAGTTTAAGTAACATTAATGTCTATTTATAAGCAGTTGATATACCACTGAACTTTATTACTAGGGCTTGGGATTGCGATTTTGTCCGAGGTAACAGATTTGTCGATTATACCTATACCCAGCATTAGTAGAACCAAATATACCAGTAAATTTGTTTTTTTTATATAATGCATCCCTCATGCACATTCCTTCATTGAATTGTATATTACTATAATCTCCATCACTTGTGCTAGAGACTTGAATACAGATCCATACTGTAATTTGAAAGTCAATCTGTGAAAATGATGGACAATATTTTCAGTAAATGGATAATTCACAATACCTGTTGTTGACATCAACACCTGTTTCCTATTTAAAAGTGAACTGAACATCAGTTGTGTCATTGTTCATTCCATTCAATTACATTCTTCTTTTCATTTAATTGTTATAACCTTGCATCAGCTGTTCTTAATCATCTGGCTGGAGTCATCTGTGATTACTTGAAGGCAGCATATTTTTTCCAGCTTACTGTTGTGGCTAAATGATAAAATGAAAGATTGCCGAAGTTTTTCCCTCTATACGGCATCTTTATCAAATGGAAATTAAGCCTTTGGGTGTGGTTGATGCAGGAACTATGAGTCTGCAGTGAAGTTATTTACCAATAACTTTAGCAGGAGAAAAATGGGATGGCTTAGTTAAGTGAACACATAGTTCTCTGACCAAAGCAATAAGAAACAGCTGAAAGGACTCACAGTCTAAGTAAATAGAAAAGTGAATAATATGATGGAGTGGTTCTATTTTTTAAAAATGCAGTGAAATTCCCCAGAATTTATTAAAATCTTAAATGGTGATGAACATTATAATCTTTTTATTTCACTCAGAAGAAATACACTGATGAGTCAAAAGTACAAGTGGTAAGAGTGACTCATATTAACTTTCTTCCTCACTAAACTGAAAGCAGATTACACTGTCACCCATGTGTTATATAGGAACAGGAGTAGGCCATTCAGCCCCTCGTAACTGACCTGCCAATCAATTAAATCATTTGTGCTCTGTACCTCAATTCTGTTTACCTACCTTTAGTCCATATCCCTTGGTACCCTTGCCCAACAAAAATCTATCAATCTCAGTCTTGTAAATTTCAATTGACCCAGCATCTACAGCTTTTATAGGGAGTGATTTCCACTACCTTTTTGTATGAAAAATTGCTTCCTGATTTCACTCCTAAACGGCCTAGCTCTAATTTTAACATTATGTCCTCTTGTTTTAGATTCCCCCACCAGAGGAAATAGTTTCTCTGTATCTACCCTATTGAATCCCTTTTATCATTTTAAACACTTCGATTAGATAACCCCTCAATTTACGCAACCTGCCCTCATAATTTAACCCTTTAAGCCCTGGTATCATTGTGGTGAATCTGTGCTGTACCCCCTTCCAAAGTCAATGTATCTTTCCTGAGATTCAGTGCCAAACTGAACGCAGTACTCTAGGTGGGGTCTGACCAAGGTTCTGTACAAATAAAGCATCATTTCATCACTGTTGAACTCCAATCACCTTGAGATAAAGGCCAACATTTTATTAGACTTTTTGTACCTGTGCACTAGCTTTTTTGTGATTTGTGCACAAGCAAACCTAAATCCTTTTGCTCCTCCACAGCTCCTACTCTTTCACCATTAAGAAAATATTAAGATTTGTCTTTCTCAGATCCAAAATGGATGACCTCACACTTCTCTCCCCACCCCCCCCCCCCCATTGAATTCCATCTGTCATTTTTCCCACTCATTTAGTCTGTCTATGCCCCTTTGTAACTTCCTCCTCTCATCCACACAACTTACTGTGCCTCCTAACTTAGTGTCATCCACAGACTTGAATATAAAACTTTCTATCCAAGTCATCAATATACATGCTAAAAAGCTGAGGCCTCGGTACAGATCCCTGAGGAACACCCACTGTTAGATCCTGCCAATCAGAGAATGTTCTCTTTATCGCTACTCTCTGTCTCCTACCTCCCAACCAATTACCAGCCCATGTCACAAGGTTACCTCCAATTCCTACACTTTCATTTTTGCTAATAATCTCTTGTGTGGAACCTTATCAAATGCTTTCTGGACGTCTGTATAGACAATATCTATCGACAAAATCCCTAGACACTCCCATATCCGCCATGATAGTGACCTTCTCAAAAGATTCAACTAGATCAGTCAGACGTGATCTACCCTTCACAAATCTATGCTGATGCTCTTTGATCAGCTGATACTTGTCCAAGTGCTCAGTCACTCTGTCTCTGATTATGTATTTAAGTATCTTCCCCACAATTATATTAAACTGACAGGTCTGCAGTTACCTAGTTTTGCCCTCCCTCCCTTCTTAAATAATGGAGTGACATTTGCAATTTTCCAATCCAATGGCACAATTCCTGGATCTAGAGAGCTTTGGAAAATTCTGACTAATTCATCTGCAATTTCCTCACCTATTTCTTTTAAACCCTGGGTTGGAAGCCACCAGGTCCTGGAGATTTGTCTATCTTGCATCCCATTAATTTCTCCATTACCATTCTTTAAAACTTATATTAAATCCACTAAGTTCCTTCCTTTTTTTTTTCTTTTATTCGTTCACGGGATGTGGGCGTCGCTGGCAAGGCCGGCATTTATTGCCCATCCCTAATTGCCCTTGAGAAGGTGGTGGTGAGCCGCCTTCTTGAACCGCTGCAGTCCGTGTGGTGACGGTTCTCCCACAGTGCTGTTAGGAAGGGAGTTCCAGGATTTTGACCCAGCGACAATGAAGGAACGGCAATATATTTCCAAGTCGGGATGGTGTGTGACTTGGAGGGGAACGTGCAGGTGGTGTTGTTCCCATGTGCCTGCTGCCCTTGTCCTTCTAGGTGGTAGAGGTCGCGGGTTTGGGAGGTGCTGTCGAAGAAGCCTTGGCGAGTTGCTGCAGTGCATCCTGTGGATGGTGCACACTGCAGCCACAGTGCGCCGGTGGTGAAGGGAGTGAATGTTTAGTGTGGTGGATGGGGTGCCAATCAAGCGGGCTGCTTTATCTTGGATGGTGTCGAGCTTCTTGAGTGTTGTTGGAGCTGCACTCATCCAGGCAAGTGGAGAGTATTCCATCACACTCCTGACTTGTGCCTTGTAGATGGTGGAAAGGCTTTGGGGAGTCAGGAGGTGAGTCACTCGCCGCAGAATACCCAGCCTCTGACCTGCTCTCGTAGCCACAGTATTTATATGGCTGGTCCAGTTAAGTTTCTGGTCAATGGTGACCCCCAGGATGTTGATGGTGGGGGATTCGGCGATGGTAATGCCGTTGAATGTCAAGGGGAGGTGGTTAGACTCTCTCTTGTTGGAGATGGTCATTGCCTGGCACTTATCTGGCGCGAATGTTACTTGCCACTTATCAGCCCAAGCCTGGATGTTGTCCAGGTCTTGCTGCATGCGGGCTCGGACTGCTTCATTATCTGAGGGGTTGCGAATGGAACTGAACACTGTGCAGTCATCAGCGAACATCCCCATTTCTGACCTTATGATGGAGGGAAGGTCATTGATGAAGCAGCTGAAGATGGTTGGGCCTAGGACACTGCCCTGAGGAACTCCTGCAGCAATGCCCTGGGGCTGAGATGCTTGGCCTCCAACAACCACTACCATCTTCCTTTGTGCTAGGTATGACTCCAGCCACTGGAGAGTTTTCCCCCTGATTCCCATTGACTTCAATTTTACTAGGGCTCCTTGGTGCCACACTCGGTCAAATGCTGCCTTGATGTCAAGGGCAGTCACTCTCACCTCACCTCTGGAATTCAGCTCTTTTGTCCATGTTTGGACCAAGGCTGTAATGAGGTCTGGAGCCGAGTGGTCCTGGCGGAACCCAAACTGAGCATCGGTGAGCAGGTTATTGGTGAGTAAGTGCCGCTTGATAGCACTGTCGACGACACCTTCCATCACTTTGCTGATGATTGAGAGTAGACTGATGGGGCGGTAATTGGCCGGATTGGATTTGTCCTGCTTTTTGTGGACAGGACATACCTGGGCAATTTTCCACATTGTCGGGTGGATGCCAGTGTTGTAGCTGTACTGGAACAGCTTGGCTCGAGGCGCAGCTAGTTCTGGAGCACAAGTCTTCAGCACTACAGCTGGGATGTTGTCGGGGCCCATAGTCTTTGCTGTATCCAGTGCACTCAGCCGTTTCTTGATATCACGTGGAGTGAATCGAATTGGCCAAAGACTGGCTTCCGTGATGGTGGGGATATCGGGAGGAGGCTGAGATGGATTATCCACTCGGCACTTCTGGCTGAAGATGGTTGCAAACGCTTCAGCCTTGTCTTTTGCACTCACGTGCTGGACTCCGCCATCATTGAGAATGGGGATGTTTGCAGAGCCTCCTCCTCCCGTTAGTTGTTTAATTGTCCACCACCATTCACGACTGGATGTGGCAGGACTGCAGAGCTTTGCTCTGATCCGTTGTGGAATCGCTTAGCCCTTGACTTATTTTTAGGTTCACTTATACGACTGGTATTTTATCCGTTTCCTCACTGTGAAAAAGGACACAAAGTACTCATTTAACAAGTCTGCCAGTTCCCTATTATCCATCATTGTCTCGTCTGCATCCGTCTTTAATTGGTCAACTTTTACTGCTCTCTTTCTCTTAATATATTTATTAAAAACTTTTGCTGTTAGCTTTGATATCCCTCACAAATTTTTTATAGCTCTCCCAGTCCACTGGATTTCCACTTTTCCTTGCATTTCTGTAAGTCTTTTTTTAGCTTGATACTGTCTCTTACATCATTTGTTGATCATGGCTTATTTAACAACATAAGTGGAGCATTCGCGTTTTAGGGGTATGTACTATTTTTGTATCGTACTAAATACTTCCCACTATTTGTCTGTAGGTTTACCCATTAACGGTTCAGCCCAGTTTACTATGGTCTGTTCATTTCTCATTCGTTTGAAGCTTGTCTTCCTTAAATTTAAAACCTTGCTTTATGACTCCCTTCTCCCTCTCAAACCTAATATCAAATTAGAATCATACAGCACAGAAGGAGGCCATTCGGCCCATCATGCCTGTGCTGGCTCTTTGAAAGAGCTATCCAATTAGTCCCATTCCCCTACTCTTTCAGCTAGCCCAGCAATTTTTTCCCCTTCAAGTATTTATGCAATTCCATTTTGAAAGTTATTGAATCTGCTTCCACCACCCTTTCAGATGGTGCATTCCAGATCATAACAACTCACTGGGTGAATTTCTTTTTCCTCATGTCACCTCTTTTTTTTGCCAATTACGTTTGTCCTCTGGTTACCGATCCCTCTGCCGTTGTGCCACTGGAAACAGTTTCTCCTTATTTACTCTATCAAAACCCTTCATGATTTTGAACACCTCTATCAAATTTTCCCTTAACCTTCTTGGCTCTAAGCAGAACAACTGAGTTTCTCTAGTCTCTCCATGTAACTGAAGTCTTTCATCCCTGGTACCATTCTAATAAATCTTCTCTAATGCCTTGACATCCTTCCTAAAGTGTGGTGTCCAGAATTGGCCACAACACTCCAGCTTTTGCCTGACCATTGTTTTATAAAGGTTTAGCATAACTTCCTTGCTTTTGTACTCTATGCCTGTATTTATAAAGCTAAGGATCCTGCATGCCTTTTCAACAGCCTTTTCAATTTGTCTTGCCACCTTCAAAGACTTGTGTACGTAAACCCCCAGATCTCTCTGTTCCTGAACCCCCTTTAAAATTGTACCATTTTTAGTTCATATTTCCTCTCCCCATTCTTCCTACCAAAACGAATCACTTCCCATTTCTCTGCATTAAATTTCATCTGCCATGTGTCTGCCCATTTCACCATTCAATCATATTATGGTCACTATTTACAAGATGCTCCTTTACCGTCAGACTGTTAACTCATTCTGGTTTGTTACTCATCACTAAATCCAGTATGGCCTGTTCCCTTTTGATTCTAAAACATATTGTTTTAGAAAACTGTCCTGAATACATTTTACAATTTCATTGCATTTACTGCTTGGTGTTCTGCTTCTCCCAGTCTATGTGAAAATTAATATCTCCCATTATAACCACATTGTTTTTTTTACATGCTTCCCTGATCTCAGTATTTATACATCGCCCAAAACAACAATAATATCAGGAGGTCTGTAAATAACTCCCACCAGAGTCTTGCATTCTTTGCTGTTCCTTAACTCTACTCCTAGTGTTTCCACTGCCTGATCACCCGTACTGAAATTCCTTCTTTCTACAGTGGTAATTGTGCCTTTAATCAATATTACTACTCCCCCTACTTTCCCAATTTCCCTGTCCTTTCTGAAGATCCGATAGCCTGAAATATTTCCTTTTATTTATTTTCTGCATTTGGAAAGCAATTGTGATTGAAAGGTGAAATTCTCTCAATGTGTTTCCTTTTGATATTATGAAATTGAGGACTCATGCTACTGCATCCTTCATTTTCTATAAATAAGTTAACTGTCAACTTTTTTTCATGCATTACATCACTTTGTGGCAGAGACTTGGGTACATCTGTTTCCTGCCTTCAATCTGTTTGAAAACACAGTGTTTTATGATCTGTGAAAAGATGTTTTGGTGAAGGATTTGTGTGGAAGAGAAATTGATGTGCAACGTTGGTATTTATTATACCATCACTGTATGTAGAAAGCGTCTCTCGGGAACAAAAATAATGCTGTAGTGCCCCAAAACTAGAAATGTTTAAAGAAATATGAGTGATGAGGCTGAGTTTGTCCTTGTGCATTCTGATGTGATGTTAAGAAGGTGGTAAAGTTGGAGATTGCCTAGCAGGCTCACTCAGGTTAGAGAATATTGAAGTGTATGTGGGGATTGGCGGGGGGCGGGGGGGGTGGCAGGGAGGGGGAGGGATAGTGAGGAGGGAGGAAATAATTGTCTATCTTCCACTGATGTCAGATTTATAGTTTTTCTCTTCCCTGCCCTCCCCACCCCAAACCAAGATACAAAGAGTTGATAATTTTCCTAACAACTTGTGTGTTCATAATCACTGCAATGCTCCTGAGATCATATGAAGATATGAAATGTCTATAGAATCATAGAATGGTTACAGCACGGAAGGAGGCCACTCGGCCCATCGAGTCCATGCCGGCTCTATGCAGGAGCAATCTAGCTAGTCCCACTCCCCCGCCCTATCCCCGTAGCCCTGCAATTTTTTTCCTTTCAAGTACTTATCCAGTTCCCATTTGAAGGCTATGATTGAATCTGCCTCCACCACCCCCTCGGGCAGTGCATTCCAGATCCTAACCACTCGCTGTGTAAAAAAGCTTTTCCTTGTGTCACTTTTTTGGTTCTTTTGCCAATCACCTTAAATCTATGTCCTCTGGTTCTTGATCCTTCCGCCAATGGGAACAGTTTCTCTCTATCCTGTCTAGACCCTTCATGATTTTGAATACCTCTATCAAATCATCTCGCAACCATCTCTGTTCCAAGGAAAACAAGCCCAGCTTCTCCAGTCTATCCAAGTAACTGAAGTCCCTCATCCCTGGAATCATTCTAGTAATTCTCTTCTGCACCCTCTCTATGGCCTTCACATCTTTCCTAAAGATAAGTTTAGTAAAGCCACAATGGACCTATTTTATGGATGAAGAATCTAAGGTATTTATCTATCTTTAATGCTTCACTTTGAATCAACTGTTGTAGAATTAGTTTCTTGTAATAAGAAAATAATTTTTCCATAGAATATTATTAAATTCAACCTGTCGCCCTTTTAACAATTACATTCTGGGAGGGAAAATTGTTTTGAGAAGATGGAGATTCCCCCCTTCTGCCCCCAACCCCAACCCAACCAATTCAAAGATACGAGCCTAGATTTTGCCGTTAGTTAGATTTGCACTTGCACGTTGAGGTTTTTAAAATTTTTTTGTATGGCAAGTTGCTGAAAGTGTGAGCTGATAACAGGGGAAAATGGGCATCTGGGACCTGAGTGAACAAGGCAAGCAACTGTGTGTCTCCTTAACCAATCAGATTGAAGGATTGAGAAATGACGGAGAGGGAAGTGTAAATTGGATTGGGTGAATTCAATGTCAAATCAGGTACAGAAAGAGAAAGAGAAAGAAAGAAGGATTGATTTAAGAGCGACACAAAGAAAAAGTGAAATTTAAAAACAAAATTTTTAAATTTGACATTTTTAAAATCTCCAGCAACAATTAATACCTGAAGGAATGAGACTCCACGCTTTTTTTAATAGTTAATTTTCAGTGCCAGAGAGGTTGACTGGCAGTAATTCACAGTTATCACATTGTTAAAAGGGTACTTGAGCTTGTAATGACAAAATTTAACTTTCTGTGGTGAGTTTAGTTCGTATCTGCTGTACAAATACAGCAACTTCATGCCATTCAATGCATTTAAATGGTGAGGCAGATAGCGAAACAACATTTTTGCGAAGCTAACGGCGGAGCGGCACAACTCATACAGCAACTTTTGTGTATTGGCATTTAACCGCGCATCTGTTCCTCGCCTTAAGTTGCTGTACCATTTACACTTGAATAACGGCGAGCGCCAATAGCCTCATCGTTATTTTAGCAGCAAAATCTGGGCCATGATATACTTTATGATCCCATCTGTCCACTGTGATAAAATGATAACAGTGCTCCCACTTCAAGGATAGACATTTTCTGTTACACACTTCTTTGAGGTTGCATCTATGTCCTGGGCATCCCTCAATCTGATTGACCTATAGTATCTATAAAACTGCTGCATGGAGTAATTCTCACCTGTTTATTAAGGATTATAATTTTGATACGATGTTATGATATATTTTGGTGGATAAGTCCAGGTAGCTGATTTTATAGTTCCTCTGCAGAATCTCCCCCGCCCCCCCACCAACCAAATTGCACTAATTTGTTATTTGCATTCCTATTGATTAATTCTCTTATTTCTCTCAAACACAGACGCATGCTTGCACAAATGCGCACACACGGCCAAATCAAACTTATTGCCACATTTGTATCGATTTAAGATGGGGACATGGTACTGAATGTAACTGATTTTAAGCTCTCTATTTCTGAATTAAAATAATTACAAAGCTACACCAAAAATGCTTAATTTTTGCCACACTCAAATTGCATTTCTTTACTTGAGTTGGTGGCCATCATGAAGGTGAGCATTTCAACTCCAACAGAACAAGGTTATTGAGGGAAGTAAGGGTAGAAATTGCAGAAGCTCTGGCCACAATCTTCCAATCCTCCTTAGATATGGGAGCAGTGCCAGAGGATTGGAGGATTGCAAATGTTAAACCCCTGTTCAAAAAAAGGGGAGAGGACTGAACCTGGCACTTACAGGCCAGTCAGCCTAACGTCGGTGGTGGGGAAACCTTTAGAGACAATAATCCGGGACAAAATGAAGTGGCATTTGGAAAAGTATGGGCTAATAAATGAAAGTCAGCACAGATTTATTCAAGAAAAATCATGTATACTCTGATGTTCCCCAGGGGTTGGTAATAGGACCACTGCTCTTTTTGATATATATTAATGACCTGGACTTGGGTATACAGGGTATAGTTTCAAAGTTTGCAGATGACACGAAACTCGGAAATGTAGTAAACAAAGTGGAGAATAGTAACAGACTTCAGGAGGACATAGACAGACTGGTGAAATGGACAGAGACACACATAGCAGATGAAATTTAACGCAGAGAAGTGCGAAGTGATACATTTTGGTAGGCAGAATGAGGAGCAGCAATATAAACTAAATGGTACAATTTTAAAAGAGGCACAGGAACAGAGACCTGGGAGTGTATGCACACAAATCTTTGAAGGTGGCAGGACAAGTTGAGAAGGCTGTTAAAAAAGCATATGGGATCCTGGGCTTTATTAATAGAGACTTAGGGCACGATATAAAATGCCGGAGGGATGGCGGTGGGGGGAGGTATCACTGGGCGCGCGGGTAACCTGAATACTAAAACCTTACCATTCCCCATGCGATCGCAACTTGATTGGTGGCCATTAACCTTGTTTCTGGGTTTGCCGTCCAAAAGCTGTGCTGTCAGCTGGAGTGTCTGGATTTAAAGGGCCATTGCACCAATGGCTTTTGCTGAAGCAAGAGACAGAATGGAGCAGCAGAGGGGCAAGCCAGCGCCAAGATTCACCGACGCCTCACTTGAGGTGCTGCTGGCCGGGGCGAGGAAGAGGAGAGAAATATTTTACCCAGCCGACTAGAGGAAGCGCCCTGCCTCTGCCACCAAGAAGGCCTGGCTCGAAATGGCAGAGGAGGTCACCAGCAGGAGCAACATATCCTGCATTTGGGTCCAGTGCAGGAAGCGTTTCAATGACCTAACTAGGTCAGCAAAAGTGAGCACACTTATTGATTCTCCTGCGTACTGTGTTGCACATCACCCGCCCCCCCGCCCCCACCCCCACATCATTCTGCCCGGCCAACACTACTCCATCATCTCACTCCTCACACCTACTTAAGGCTCATCCTCAACTTACCTCCCCATTTGTGAACCATCACTACCACTCACCCCAGTCCTGATCCAATGTAATGTCTCTGTCTGACACTCACCCTCTCATGCATCCCTTTCACGGTCAGCCTCTCCCAGAGCAATGCATTATCAGCTGACCACTTCATCACTCACTTACATGTCTGTATTTTCTCCCTCTCTAGGAGAAGAGAGTGCAAAATGCACGCAAGAGGGTGAGGACTGGAGGGGGGCCACAACAAACAGTGGTCCTCAAAGAGGCGGAGAAGGAGACACTGGAGATCAGCCGCACTGTCGGGTGCCTGTCTGCCAGGGACACCAAGACTGGCACCCCACAAACATCTGGTGACGCAACTTTAACATTCATGACACGCAACGTGAATTGATGTTATTAATGATTCTCATGTTGAACACCTCAGTACGGCCATCGTAACATAACACATCTGTAATAATGCTTAATGTCACCTACTGTTCTCTTCCAGGCGCTTCAACGACCGCAGTGACAGGAGAGGGTGATTCCTCAGAGGAGCTCCTGGCCTCTGAGGGCGCACCGTCGCATCTTAGTGATCTGTCCACCAGCGCAGATACTCACACCTCGGTGGGTTCTATTAGTCAGTTAGTTGGATTGGCACCTGGTGAGTCACCACATACAAATGAGCACGAGCAGACACTGGTGGCAGGGGCAGCTGTGCAGAGTCTGCATTGGTGGGCGCTCTCCTCTCCAGGCTCTGCTCAGCTTGATGCAGATACTGAACCCTGGAGGCCAGCCTTTAAAAGGAGAATGATCGAGGGGCAGCAGCACAATTGTGAGGTACTGGAACAATAGCGCAGAGGATGAAGGAGTCCACCTCTTGCATGAGTGGAATGGAGGTGCAGATAAGTGCGGGAATGTCTGCGATGGAGAGAAGGCTAGCCTCCATTGAGTTTCAAGCACGTCTCACAAATGAGTCAATTCAGGCCCTGACAATGGCCGTTCGGACTCACGGTGAACAACATACTGCCGCCTCAAACAGGCAGACAGAAACTTTACAACAGGGCTTCCAAGGCATTATGCATGTCCTCCAAACTGTTCTCTAGCAGAGTGGTAGGAGTGATGTGGGCCTGGCCCAGGAGAGAGGTGATGGCAAAAGGGGATATGGAAGTGGAGACGCTAGTCCAAGCGCAACCGCGTCTCCCCCGTTGCCTCCTGCCCCCCCCCCCCCCCCAACCAGTGCCCGCAACCTGCCTCCTCTCCAGGTGGTAGAGCCTGCCCCTGCACAGGTGCAGGTGGAGCAGTCTCTGGTGGGGCCTTCATGGGCTCCAAAACCCAGAGGGCATAGGCCGAAAGCATCTAGGCAATCGGCATGAACATGAGCAACCTGCCGCTACCTCTGCTGTAGGCACAGTGGATGCACCACGTAGAAGTAGCAGGAAGGGAAAGGCTAAGGATTTGTGATCATGAAGGATATGCACAAGGGTGTCTGACAGACTGTCATGTTTTTCATTTATATTTATTTTTTGTTCAATTCACATTAAATGTTATAATTCTCACCACCAGTGCCACATCTTGCCCATTCTTGACTGCCTTTTGTGATAGCGCCCTTTTATGTGCTTCATCATGAACAGCAAGACTTGATGCGACCCAATGGGTGCATTCAGTGGGTGTATGTGTAGGACTGTATTGTGTGGGATTGGGGTGGGGGGTGAAGCTGATGTTGGCGCTGCTCTTTCAAGGTGGCCTGAGGACTGGACTATCCTCACTTTCCATATGTCCTTATGACAATCGTTCAAATATTAGTGACTCCCTGGCCTCACGAGCAGCCAGGTGAGCCACAACTCTGCTAATGGTTTCCTCTTCCTCCTCAATGTTGATGGCAGATGTGGATGCTGGATGAGGGCATGGGGCCTCATCAACCGGAAACCCCCTCTGTTGCACCATGTTGTACAGGACACAATAGACAACAATAATTTGACCCACTCTCTTATTGAAGCGCTCCCCCAGACCGATCCAGGCACCGAAATTGCATCTTGAACAGTCTTATCGCATGTTCAGTGATAGACCTTGTAGCGATGTGACTGTCATTCTATCGACGCTGTTCCTCGTTGATGGGGTTCCTCAGAGGTGTCATGAGCCACGTGTGCAGGGGGTATCCCTTGTCTCCGAGGAGCCAGCCCTTAAGGCTGTTTGGTGTGTGGAAGACTGAATGAACGAATTGTGGCAGCTGCCAGGGAATCTGGCACAAACGTGAAGAAATCTTTTCCTGTGGTCGCAAACGAGCTACGCATTGATAGAGTGATATCTCTTTATGTTGATGAATAGACCTGGCTTGTATGGAGGTGCTCGGATTGCTATATGCGTGCAATTGATTGCACCCTGTACCTGTGGGAAGCCAGCCACGGAGTGGAATCCCACTGCCCTCTCTGTCTGGCTGAGGTCGTCCGTGGGGAAGTTGACGTATTGTGACGCCCTGCGAAACAAATCATTATTTGACTTGTTCTAGGCACTTGTGGGCAGACTACTGAGAGACCCCCAGCGATGTCCCTGGTGGCACCCTGGAATGATCCGGAGGCGAAGAAGTTGAGGGCAGTGGTCACTTTAACTGCGACGGGCAATGCGATGCCACCAGGCCCAGCCGGGAGCAGCTTGACACGAAGGAGGCTGCAGATGTCTGCGACCACCTGGCAACTTACTCTCAGCCTCCGTAGGCACTGCTCCTCAGAGAGGTCTAGGAAGCTCAGCCTCGGTCTGTAGACCCTCTCACGAGGGTAGTGCCTCCTGCGACGTCAGTCCCTCTGGTGTTGCCCTCTCTGCTCTTGTGCAGATGCCTGTGGCGCACTTCCGTGTGGTGGAGCTGCAAGTGGCAGAAGTGCCTGGTGAGGATGGTGATGTTCCTCCTCCTTGGATGTACTGATAAATGCAGCCATTGTGCCCCCCCATCCTGATGATGTCAGTTTGAGGGGGTCCAAAAAGTAGGTAAATATGTGTAAACAAAACAATTCTGAGTGTAAACCAAGAATGTTAAGTCTAAACACAAAGATCTCCCAGCCAAAAGTTTGTCTGAGAGAACTGAGTGCCCTGCTGCAATAACTCACCTTTTATCCCCATCTGTCAAACAGGGATTTAAATGTCCAAATGGTTGCTGGCTGAAACACGACTCCTTCATCGTGGTTTGTTTCACAGAGCATGGGAAACACTTTGAGGCAGCATTGAAATTGCTTGCCATCATTCTTAATTACATTTATGCACATTTCAAGTACTTTAAGTACTTGAATTGCTGGTTTAAATAACGTCCCGCTGGCTTTAATTGCCCAGATGGGTCTGGATCGTACGCGTTTTTCGGTGGGTTGGAGCTGGGATTCCTTCCCGCTCCAGAAAATCCCAATTTTCTTTGCCCCACGCACCCGCACTTTGCTTTTAAAATCGTGCCCATAGTGTACAAAAGCAAGGAAGTTATGCTGAACCTTTATAAAACACTGGTTAGGCCTCAGCTGGAGAAGTGTGTTCAATTCTCGGCACCAGAAGGATGTCAAGGCCTTGGAAAGGGTGCAGAAGATTTTTACTGGAATGGTACCAGGGATGAGGGTCTTTAGTTATGTGGAGAGACTGGAGAAGCTGGGGTTGTTCTCCTTTAGAGCAGAGAATGTTAAGAGGAGATTTAATAGAGGTGTTTGAAATCATGACCAGTTTTGATAGAGTAGATAAGGAGAAACTGTTTCCAGTAGGTAACTAGTGGACACAGATTTGTTTTGTTTACACATATTTACCTACTTTTTGGACCCCCTCAAACTGACATCATCAGGGTCGGTAACTAGTGGACACAGATTTAAGGTGATTGGCAAAAGAGCCAGAGGTGACATGAGGAAACATTTTTTCAGACAGGGATTTGTTATAATCTGGAATGCAATGCCTGAAAGGGTGATGGAAGCAGATTCAGTAATGACTTTCAAATGGGAATTGGATAAGTACTTGAAGGGAAAAAATATACAGGGCTTGGGGAAAGAGCAGGGGAGTGGGACTAATTGGATATCCCTTTCAAAGAACAAGCATAATGGGCCGAATGGCCGCCTTCTGTGCTCTAACATACCATGATACAATGAAAAACTACAGATAGAAAAAATAGTCTGGATTTTGACTCCTCATCGTTATTCAGCAACATCTGCTCAAAAGTGTGATGTGTAGATATCAAGTGAGCACTAGATTGAGCTGGGCTGTGATGCTGTCTGGAGACAAAAACTTACTGAAGCATGCTATCATAAAATCATTTATTGAGAATTCTCCTGCTCTTTGAATTTTGTTGTTGCAGTCAAGTGGAGGGCAGTCCTTTTTAAATTTGGTATTTGTTCCCATCATTCTTAAGTAACATTTCATTTATTTCCAGTCCACAAAAAGAAACCATTGGCTGTCTTTGACGTTCTGCACAGAAGGATGGAGTTTCTACCAAATATGTGGATGATGCACTCTTGTTATATGTGAAAATGTAGTCACAGCTTTTTAACATAAAAATGACACCGACCAAATTAAGGAGTACTACTCCTTTGATCCTTGGTGTGTACTAGGAATAATGTAGCATCAAGTGTGTATGTAGATGAAATAAAAACAGAAAATGCTGGAAAAGCTCAGCAAGTGAGGCAGCATCTGTGGAGAAAGAAACAGAGTTAACGTTTCAGGTCGAAGACCTTTCGTCAGAACTGGAAGATGTTGAAGATTTCCATCATCCGAAGTATTTTGCTTTTAATTTTGTGTATGTAGATGGACTGATTTGATTTTTTTAAAGTGGCAATTAGGAATCCTGGACTTTAATTATTTGGTAATGATTTTTTCCTTCCCTTCTGTTAAAGGTGTTAACTGCATCATGGGGCATGATTCCATGAGCAATGGTTGCCTTTATCTGATTATATGCCTATTATTCATAAACTCCAGCTCATCCAGAACTCTGCTGCCATATCCTATCCCACACAAACTCCTACTCACAGACTGCCCTATTGGCTCCACATCCCTCTGCACACCATTTTCAAAATCCTTGAGCTCGCCTTTTCACTGCCTCATTCCTCCCTGTTTCTATAACCTGCTCCAGCCCTGGGTCCCTACTTACACTCTCAGCTTTTCTAACTCTGATCTACTGTGTTTTTTTCCTTTCCTCCCCCCCCCGTTCTGAAATCAGTGACAAAGCCTTTAGGCATCATGCTCTCACCCTCTGGAACACTCACCCTGTAATTGGCAAATGAATTTCAATACAGATAAGTGTGAGGTATTACATTTTGGTAGGCAGAATAAGGGGCCACATACTGCTTCGATAATAGGAGTCTAAATGGGGTAGAGGAGCAGAGGGATCTGGGGCTACGGATACACAAATCACTAAAAGTAGCGACGCAGGTTAATGAGGCTATTTTTTTTAAAAAGCATACCAAGCACTGGGGTTCACTTCCAGAGGGTTAGAATTGAAAAGCAGAGAAGTTATGTTAAACTTGTATAGAACCTTGATTAGACACACTTGGAGTACTGTGAACAGTTCTGGTCTCCATGTTATAAAAAGGATATAGAGGCACTGGAGAAGGTGCAAAAAAGATTTACTAGAATGATACCAGCACTGCGAGGTTATCCCTGTCAGGAAAGATTGAACAGGCTGGGCTCTTTTCTCTAGAAAGGAGATGACTGATGGGTGACCTGATAGAGGTCTTTAAGATTATAAAAGGCTTTGATAGGACAGATGTAGAGAAGATGTTTCCACCTGCGAGAGTCACCAGAACTAGGGGCTATAAATATTAGATAGTCACTAATAAATCCAATAGGGAATTCAGGAGAAACGTCTTTACCCAGAGAGCGGTTAGAATGTGGAACTCGCTACCATGAGGAGTAGTTGAGGCGACTAGCATAGATGTATTTGAGGGGAAGCTAGATGAACACATGAAGGAGAAGGGAATAGAAGGATAAGCTGATAGGGTAGATGAGGTAGGGAGGGAGGCGGCATAAACACTGGCATGGATCTGTTGGGCCAAATGGCCTGTTTCTGAGCTGTACATTTCATGTAATTCTATGTTAACTTTTTCATCTTGCTGTCTACCTTGACACCTTCAAAAGCCTCTTCAAAATGCAGTTGATCCCTTTCCTTAATTTCTCCTTTACCCCTGCCCATGTCTTACATACAACTGTTAAAAAATGGATTTTTTTTTTCCTACATTAAAGTTGCTATATGAATGTGAGTTGTTGTATTTATTTATGAGAGAGCCTTGAGGGTGTCAACAGGCTATTTGACCCAGAGTTGCATCACCACTAAGCCTTATCCTATTATCAACTGATACATGCTTCCAGCAGGAGTCATTGGATAGCTATTAGAAGTGGGAGCCCTGGCTGTTTTTTTTTTAGCCTCCCACGGGCCCATTGTAGCCCTACTGTTGCCCTGCCCATTATCATCTAACTCTTAGATCCAAGGACTGAACCTCAGACATCCTTGGTCTGTAGAGCTCAAATACTCATTAGTAAACTCTCTGAGCCATCAGTTGGCCCTCTTGTGTATACTTTCAAAAAAAAAACTTTTGCTAATTATACCAGATAATCTCTAGTGAAGTATTCCAAAAACAATTTATGAATTTTGAAGTGCAAAAATAACAGACAAGCAAACATTGGCAAATCAAATTTTGATTCTGAATATTACCAGAAATTTCTTGTTTGCAAGTCTGACTGGCATACTGAAGAATGTTAGCTTGCATAATTGTTTGTGATTTATGTCTGTTTAGAGTAGGAGACACGCCTCAAACCTCCAACTGCAGTCATCAGAAATTTGTCTGCTGGTGGCAGATGGCAGGCTGTTGTTTCACGCCTTGTGGTTTGGGCTTTTGACCTAATTACTTGAAGAATATCAAACCATATGCAGACTTGTCATGACTGCTAAATGAATTTGCTGTGTAATATTAATCTGCAAGATTATTGATTGAAAATACTGCATAATTCAGTACTGTTGAGTTATGACATAATGGAAATAGTTTGTTTAATCTCTTAGAACACCTTTTAAATTGAAGGTCAAATTCATTGCTCCAAAACCAATGGAGGGGACTGCAGTCGTAGGATAAGAAAATAAGTATTGTACTTGATAAGTTACTCAGATATTGTCATCATACTCTAATGATACAACATTTGATTTGAAAATGTAAACTAATAACATGTGATGTTTATTTTTATTCAGTATTTGCTCACTGATCTATGTTCGTATCTCAAAACACTAATGATAACATCTTTGACATGAAATAATAGCATCATCCATATGAAAGACTGCTATACAAGCTTAAGGCAGTGGCTATCCTAGGTAAACCTTGAGAGTTGAATAGGCTGATGCATTCTACGTAGAGTGGCCTTGGCATCGGTGCTTTTTCAAACCTACATAAGCACTCTGGATTTAGAAACCCAGTGCAAGTTGCTCAGATTCACAGCTGCTGCCTAACTTCAGTAGAGTGATGAAACAGGCAAAGGGTTACAAAAGGACCTAGATAATACTTGCAAGTGGGTAGAACTATGGCAGATAAAATTCAGTATCAATAAGTACAAGGTATTACACTTCGAGAAGGAAAAAAATAGGGGATATCATAGTATCATACAGTACAGGAGGAGGCCATTTAGCTATTGTGGTTGTGCTGGCTCTTTGGTAGAGCTATCCAATTAATCCCACTCCCCTGCTCTTTCCCCAGATGTCGCTTCTGGTTCTTTTGCCAATGACCTTAAATCTGTGTCCTCTAGTTACTGACCCTTCTGCCACTGGGAACAGTTTCTTCTTATTACTGTTTCAAAATGGTTCATGAACTTGAACACCTCTATCAAATCTCCTCTTAACCTTCTCTGCATTTGATAGCATTTTCTTTTAAGTATTATCTAGGTACTCTATGCCTCTATTAGTAAAACCAGGATCCCATATGCTTTTTTAACAGCCTCCTCAATTTGTCCTGCCTAATATGTCCCACTAATATAATTAGTGATTGAAGTTGAACCAGTAGGGTAGTGGCTGAAAGAGATCTGAGATTGATGGACTCTACACTGGCCATATCCAGTCATTGCAGAGCTGCAATTAATGAAGGCTGAGCTATTTTGCCAAATCAGTTGCGTATAACTCTGAGACCATTGTGTTGAAATTGTATAATACTCTGGCCAGGCTGTACCTTAATAGTGCGTTCAGTTCTGGTCACCAGGAAACATCCAAGCTCTGGAAATGGTGCAGAGAAGAGCTGACGGGCTGAACTCTAGAGTATAGGAGTGAGTAATGAGGAAAGGTTAGAATAACTTGGACTCCTGAGCCATGAAAGTAGGGAAATGAGAGGAACGTTCTAGAGGTATGCAAGATAAGAAGTGGAATTGAAAAGGTTAATCCTTAGCATCTTGTCAAATTAAATTACAACTGCAAAACCAAGCGACAAACTGATGTTTTGTGAAGAAGTGCTTCCAGACGAGTGATAAATACCCGTAATGGTCTTCTAGGTAGGTATCGGTAGCAAAATTCAGGAGTCATTGAAGAGGCAGTTGGATATGGTGATTGAGATACCATAGTTTTCTGTGGAAGGATGAGGTAGTTAGACTAAATGGTCCTCATTGCCTGTACTTATCTTTGTGATTTTTTTTAAAAAGCAGTTGTTGTTCTGGATGTGATTTGTTAGCCCAGTGTTAGATTTACTGAATATATCTCCAATGATTGTCTAGATAAAGAGCTCATCAAGTGCAGCTGCAGCAGTTATTAAATTTACTTTAAATACCATGGCACAACAGAAAGGATTTTTTAATAGTCATTATAATGTAGTAATTGCTCCCCCTTGAGGAAATTAAAGTATTTCTCTGAAGTGTTGAAAGAGCTTTATTGAAACATCATGAGTATACGGTATAATTATTTAGAGTTGATTATAATGTTTCAAACCCAGGTAGAAACTCTTCATTTTAATGATGAAGCTCTGCAGTAGTAATTAACTGTAAATAAACAATGAAAACTGGGAAAGTTGACAAAATATGACTGGTGTTGATATAAAAATATTCATAAGTAAATAAAGATTTACAGGTGTAATGAAAAAATACAGGAGAATAATTTATTTAGAAAAATCATACCTACTGCCCTTCTGCTTTTGTGAAAGTGTTTTGGAGTATAAATGGGGAAAGGGGAAGTAGCATGTGGTGTAGATCTCTCTTATCCATTTTGAGCTGCATTTCACTGTTGAAAGAAAAGTTTTTTTAAAAGTTAGCTAATTTGCATTCATTTGTTTCTGTGGTTTACTCGTAGAAGAAAATGAAGTAGTGAAACTGAAGAGCATAACCCAAGGGCCAGCAGATGTGAAATCAGAAGATGTGAAACCAGGACTTGTACTCTCCACAGATACTGTTGGGGAGAAAGCAAACCCTTGTACCCACAATGGTCTTTCAAATCCTAAGTCAGCACTGAATGCAGAGGACCAAGAGGAAGAAAAGAAAACAATGGTACAAACCATACAACAGCCTAATATCAATGGTGAAATAGGTATGGCTCAAAATAATTGTGTTCTCAACAGTATACTGCAACCATGCCCAAACATGGTTCCAAGGAATGTTGTCTATGATTACAAAGCTTTATTCATTTCATTAAAAATGCAGTTTGTTCTCACACTTTGATGTTTACTCAGTTAGCCTGAAACTGACCCAGGAAGAGAAAATTTGTTGCTTTTGAGCTACGTTGGCTCCCAGTCCAGGAACGCCTCGATTTTAAAATTCTCATCCTTGTTTTCAAATCCCTCCATGGCCTCGCCCTTCCATATCTCTGTAACCTCCTCCAGCCCTACAACTCTCCGAGATCTCTGCGCTCCTGCAATTCTTCCCTCTTGCACATCCCCGATTTTAATCGCTCCACCATTAGCGGCTGTGCCTTCAGCTGCCTAGACCCTAAGCACTGGAATTCCCTCCCTAAACCTCTCCACCTCTCTACTTCTTTCTCCTCCTTTAAGATGCTCCTTAAAACCTACCTCTTAGACCAAGCTTTTGGTCACCAGTCCTAATATCTCCATATGTGGCTTGGTGTCAAATTTTGTTTGACAAGCGCTCCTCTGAAGTACCTTGGGATGTTTTACCACGTTAGAAGTGCTATATAAATGCATGTTGTTGTACATTTGCATTTGTGTAAAATTTATTTGGCTTTTACAATGAATAATTGCAAAATTTGATGTTGGATCTATTTTGGAAAGAAAGTAAAATTCTACATATTTTTTAAATGTATAATCCTTCCTCAGTCATGAAATCACTAAAATTCTGGGAAAATCCAGGATAATTCAATCATCTTTTTCTTTAAGTAAACTATAATTCCTTAGATATGGAGACTGGGTACTCAATTTTAAACTAGTAGCAGCTGTTCAATTGTCCCTCACGTATACTTGCACCCAGAATGGGTCTCTTTAACATAATTTTAAATTGAATTTTTTTAACACATGTGAATGTACACATTTATAATCCCTGGCCAGGGGTGATTCTGACCCCAATAAATACCAATTTGTGATTGTTTCTGTATATCCTGATTAGTAGCGAAGGAGATTTTGTAGGGACTACTAACCACTTCATGTCCAGTTGCTTTAATTTTTAAACAAAACATTTTTCAGGGAAATGTTATTTAAAATAAATGGCAGTTCACAAGTTCTTTCAGTGAGTCCTATTAGTTTTCCATTTGCTAAGTGAACTTGCTTCAGCTAAATGGCTCTCCTTGGAATGTGCCTAACTCTTAAATAATGTGGCACTAATGGTAAGTTTTTCTGCAGTAAGTTTTTGCTATGCTTAGAATTCTTAGCTTCACTATTTCCTCTGAGCTTCCATATCTCCACTGTTGTTGAAGTATATCCAAAAAGCTCTTTTGTGCCAAGCCTTTCTTATCCTCTCAACAACTCGCTCATATATAAAAGTCTTGGTTCTAGCCATGACCATCACACCAGATGTTGCGCTTTGTTTTACATCTGCGACATTAGAGCAAAAGGACAGGTTAGAGTGTATAGCCCAAATAAGCGTTCTTTATACAAAAGTACGGTGTATAAGGAACAAATTGAATGGATTGTGGGTGCAAATTCAACTTAGACTGTACTACATGGTAGCCAATGCTGAGACATGGCTGCAAGACAGTCAGGACTGGGAACTGAATGTACCAGGTTAGGTCTACAGGAAGGATAGGGAAATTGGTAGAGGGGGAGGAGTAGCCTTAGTGATTAAGGATGAAATTATTTAAATGATAAGAGAGGATATAATGAGAGGTAAGCAGGCAGTGGAGACTTTATGGGTAGAATTAAGAAATAGAAAAGGATTTAAGCCTTCAGTGGGAGTTGTGTTTAGGCCCCTTGTAGCAGCTGTGAAATGGCAGAATGTATAAATGCAGAGATTAGACAAGCATGTAGCAAAGGCAGAGTAGTTTTAATGGGGGAATTTAACTTTCATGTTGATTAGGATAAGCAGACGAGCTCATGTCAGAAAGGTAGCGAATTTCTGGAGTGTGTTCAGGACCGCTTTCTGCAACAATATGTTCTAGAACCAACAAGGGGGCAGGCCATATTAGATTTAATAATGAGTAATGAGCCAGATTTAGTTAACAGCCTAACTGTGTGAACATTTATCTAATAGTGATCATAATATGATCGAGTTCAAAGTTATGTTTGAGAGGGAGGAACTCATATCAGCTACTAAGATTCTAAATTTAGGTAAGGCTAACTTCAATGGGATGAGACTGTCTACAGTAAACTGGGCAGTTCTGTTAATGGGTAAAACGACAGAAGATCAATGGGAGGTGTTCAAAAAAGAATTTAACGTGATACAGAACCAGTTTATACCCCTAAAGGGCAAGAGCTCTACTTGACAAAAAAAAAAGCCATGGACGACAAAAGAGGCACGGGACAACATAAAACTAAAAGAAAAAACATACAAAATATGCAAAAAATAGCACAAATTCTGATGACTGGGAGAGATACCAAGAACAGTAAAGGGTGACAAAACAGACAGTAAGAGAGTAGGAAGGGAGTATGAAAATAAACTTGCAAGGGAAATCAAAATCAACACAAACATTTTTACAATTACATTAAGAAAAAGAGGGTGGTCAAGAGCAATGTGGACCCCTTAAAAACTGATAATGGTGATATTGTAAATGAAAATAAGGAAATGGCGGACATGTTAAATAATTACTTTGCGTCAGTATTTACAGTAGAGGAAGAGGATAGCATGCCGGACACCCCAAGGAAACTAATTTTGAATCAGGGATGGGGACTCGCCAGAATTAACGTAAGCAAATTAACAGTAATGAAGAAAATAAAGGCACTAAAGAGTGACAAATCCTCAGGACCAGATGGTTTCCATCCTAGGGTTTTAAAGGAAGTAGGTGAGAACATTGCAGATGTCCTAACTATAATCTACCAAAGTTCTCTTGATTCTAGAACCATTCCTTTTAGATTGGAAAATTGCAAATGTCACTCCGCTATGTAAGAAAGGGGTGAGAGGGAAACCAGGGAATTATAGACCAGTTAGCCCAACATCTATTGTCGGGAAATTACTGGAGTCTATTACTAAGGATAGAGTGACTGAACACCTTGAACATTTTCAGCTGATCAGAGAGAGCCAGCATGGATTTGTAAAGGGTAGGTCATACCTGACGAAATTGTTTGTTTGAATTTTTTGAAGATTTGACTAAAGCAGTGATCAGGGGAATGTCAATGGACGTTGTTTATCTCGACATCCAGATGGCATTCGAAAGAGTCCCTCAGAAGAGACTGTTAGCTAAAGTTGAAGCTTACGGACTTGAGGGCGAATCGTAGAATGGTTACAGTACAGAAGGAGGCCACTCAGCCCATCGAGACCGTGCCAGCTCCCTGCAAGAGCAATCCAGTTAAGTCCCAATCCCCCCCTCTTTCCCCATAGCCCTACAATTATTTCCCTTCAAGTATTTATCCAATTCCTTTTTGAAAGCCACGATTGAATCTGCTTCCACCACACTTTCAGGTATTGCAGATCTTAACTAGCTGCTGCGTTTTTAAAAAAAAGTTTTTCCTCCTGTTGTCTTTGGTTCTTTTGCTAATCACCCTAAATCTGTGTCCTCTGGTTCTCGACCCTCCCGCCAATGGGAGCAGTTTCTTCTTATTTATTTTATCTAAACCCTTCATGATTTTGAACACTTCTATCAAATCTCCTCTTAACCTTCTCTGCTCTAAGGAGAACAACCCCAGCTTCTCCAATTTATCCACATAACTGAAGTCCCTCATCCCTGGAACCATTCTAGTAAATCTTTTCTGCACCTCCTCTAAGGCCTTCACATCCTTCCTAAAGTGTGGTGCCCAGAATTGGACACAATACTCCAGCTGTGGCCGAACCAGTGTTTTATAAAGGTTCAACATAACTTCCTTGCTTTTGTACTCTATGCCTCTATTTATAAAGCCCAGGATCCCATTTGCTTTTTTAACCACTTTCTCAGCCTGTCCTGCCACCTTCAAAGATTTGTGCACATATATCCCCAGGTCTCTCTGTTCCTGCACCCCCTTTAGAATTGTACCATTTAGTTTATATTGCCTCTCCTCATTCTTCCTGGCACAATGTGTTACTCTGTAATTCTCTGCATTAAATTTCATCTGCCATGTGTCCGCCCATTCCACCAACCAGTCTGTCCCCTTGAAGTCTATTACTATCCTCCTCACTGTTCACTACACTTCCAAGTTTTGTGTCATCTGCAAATTTTGAAATTGTGCCCTATACACCCAAGTCCAAGTCATTAATATATATCAAAAAAAGCAGTGGTCCTAGTACTGACCCCTGCGGAACAACACTCTATACCTTCCTCCAGTCTGAAAAACAACCATTTGCTACTATTCTCTGTTTCCTGTCACTTAGCTAATTTCGTATCAATGCTGCCACTGCCCCTTTTAGTCCATCGGCTTCAATTTTGCTGACAAGCCTATTATGTGGCACTTTATCAAACACTTTTTGAAAGTCCATATACACAACATCAACATTTGCAATTCTCCAGTCCTCTGGCACCACCCCCATATCTAAGGAGGATTGGAAGATTATGGCCAGCACCTCTGCAATTTCCACCCTTACTTCCCTCAGCAACCTAGGATGCATCTCATCCGGACCAGGTGACTTATCTACTTTAAGTACAGCCAGCCTTTCTCGTACCTACTCTTTATCAATTTTTAGCCCATCCAGTATCTCAACCACCTCCTCTTTTACTGTGACTTTGTCAGCATCTTCTTTCTTGGTAAAGACAGATGCAAAGTACTCATTTAGTTCCTCAGCCATGCCCTCTGCCTCCATGCGTAGATCTCCTTTTTAGTCCCTAATCGGCCCCACCTCCTTTTACTACCCGTTTACTATTTATATGTCCATAGAAGACTTTAGGATTTCTTTTTATGTTAGCAGCCAGTCTGTTCTCATACTCTCTTTTTGCCCCTCTTATTTCCTTTTTCACTTCTCCTCTGTACTTTCTATATTCAGCCTGGTTCTCACTTGTATTATCAACATGACATCTGTCACATGTTCCCTTTTTATTCTTCATCTTACTGTCTATCTCTTTCGTCATCCAGGGAGCTCTGGCTTTAATTGCCCTACCTTTCCCCCTCGTGGGAATGTATCTAGACTGTACCCGAACCATCTCCTCTTTAAAGGCCGCCCATTGTTCAATTACAGTTTTGCCTGCCAATCTTTGATTCCAATTTATCCGGGTTGGGTCAGATCAGATCCGTTCTCAACCCACTGAAATTGGTCCTTCTCCAATTAAGTATTTTTACCCTAGATTGCTCCTTGTCCTTTTCCATAACTAATCTAAACCTTATGATACTATGATCACTGTTCCCTTAATATCCCCCCACTGACACTTGACCCACCTCATTCCCCAGAACCAGACCCAGCAATGCCTCCTTCCTCGTTGGGCCAGAAGCATACTGATCAAGAAAGTTCTCCTGAACGCACTTCAGAAATTCCTCCCCCTCTTTGCCCTTTACACAATTACTATCCCAGTCTATATTAGGATAGTTGAAGCTCCCCATTATGACTACTGTACAGTTCTTGCACCTCACTGTAATTTCCCTGCAAATTTGCTCCTCTGTATCCTTCCCACTAGTTGGTGGCCTTAAGAATACACCCAGTGGTGTAATGTTTCTTAACTCTAGTCAAATAGAGGGGTCAAGGACAGAATCAAGGACATCCTTTCTCTCCAGCACTGCAATATTCTCCTAAATACTGTCACACGCCCTCCTTTTTTTCCATCCCTATCTTTCCTGAACACCTTGTATCCAGGAATATTTAGTACCCAATCCTGCCCTTTTTTGAGCCAGGTTTCAGTTATCACCGCTACATCATATTCCCATGTGGCTATTTGCGCCTGCAGCTCACCAACTTTATTTACCACGCTTTGTGTGTTTATACACATGCACTCTAAACCTATCATAGACCATCTCATTTTCTCTCTTAGTACAGTAATATGTGGGATCAGACTATTTCTAACTCTAGTGCTGTCTCTCCCAATCCTTTGTGCACCTTGTTTCTCCTTTCTAATGCTACATCCCTCCTGCTAAATTAGTTTAAACCCTCCTCCTCAGCACTCATGATCCTCCCCGCGAGAACATTGGTCCCAGCTGTGTTGAGACGCAACTCGTCCGTCTTGAACAGGTCCCTCCTGCCTCAGAACTGGTCCCAATGCCCCAAGGATCTGAAGCCTTCCCTTCTGCACCATGTTTCTAGCCACGCATTAATCTGCTTTATCTTCCTATTTCTGTACTCACCCGCACGTGGCACTGGGAGTAATCCAGAGATTACTACCTTTTGAGGTGCTGCTTTTTAACTTCCTCCCTAGCCCCTGAAACTCTGACCACAGGACCCTCATGCCTTTTCTTTCCTATGTCGTTGGTACCCATATGGACCATGACTTCTGGCTGTTCCCCTTCCCCTGCACCCTCTCCGTGGTGTCCTTTACCCTGACACCAGGGAGGCAACACACCACGTGAGACTCACGTCAGCAGTCACAGAAACGCCTGTATGTCCTCCTGACTATCGAATCCCCTACGACTACTGCATTTCTACACTTCACTGTGCCCCCCGTGCAGTCCGTTGCCCCATGGTGCCATGCTCAGGACTGCACTACTTCGAGATGTCGGCACCCTCACTGGTATTCAATGCTGCGAGTTCCACACACCCAGAAGACTCCTGCACTGCCTGCCTCTTCCTATCCTTTTGGATGGCCACCCACTTGCTATCCTGAACTCTCTGTGGCTGCGGGGTGACCACCTCCTGGAAAATATGATCCAGGAAACCTTCAGCTTCCCTTATGCTCTGCAGTGACTCCAGCCATGAAGCGTCCTGAAGTTCCCACATGGCATAGGAATTGCAGGTAGTGGGTTTCAGTTGCCCGTCCGTTATATTTAGAAATCTTTTTTTCTAAACTCTCTTTAGATACTCTTATTAATTTACTTACTGTTTACTTACCCCGATTAACCTACCCTTTTATTCTGGGTCTCTGAGCTCCTCCTCTCTGTTCACTGTGATGTCACTCTCTGTTCTTAGTGAATGGGGCTCCTCCCCTGTTGCTGAGTACCGCTTCTCTCAACTCTGCTCTGCTTCCGCTTTTGTACTGATACCTGGGGCTCCTCCCCTGGTGCTCAGCGCTGCTTCTCTCGACAAATTATTGACCTGGTTAGGAGCGACAGGACACAGAGATTAGGGTGTTGGGACCTCAACTATTCACTACTTATTAACAAGTTAGATGATGGGATGGAGATCCACATATCCAAATTTGCTGATGGCGCAAGGATAGGCACCATTGTAAGCAGTGTAGATGGAAGCATGAAATTACAGAGAGATGTTAACAGATTAAGTGAATAGGCAAAACTGTGGCAAATGGATTTCAATGTAGGCAAGTGTGTGGTCATCCACTTTGGACCTAAAAAGGATAGATCAGAGTACTTTCTAAATGGTGAAAAGCTCAAAACAGTGGAGGTGCAAAGAGATTTAGGGGTCCATGTGCATGGATCATTAAAATGTCATGGACAGGTACAGAAAATAATCAAAAAGGCTAACTGAATGCTTCCTTTATATCCAGAGGACTAGAATACAAGGGGGTAGAAGTTATGCCACAGCTATACAAAGTCCTGGTTAGACCACACTTGCAGTTATTCAGTTCTGGGCACTGCACATTAGGAAGAATATATCTGCCTTGGAGGGAGTGCAGTGTACATTTACTAGAATGATACCTGGAGTCCAGGGGTTGCATTACGAGAGATTACACAAACTAGGGTTGTATTCCCTGGAATTTAGAAGATTAAAGGGTGGTTTGATTGAAGTTTCCAAGATATTAAAGGGAACTGATAGGGTAGATGGAGAGAAACTATTTCCGCTGGTTAGGGAGTCTAGGACTAGGGGACATAAAGATTAAAGCCAGGACTTTCAGGAGTGAAGTTAGGAAATACTGCTACGTACAATTTGGAACTCTCTCCTGCAAATGGCAGTTGATGTTAGCTCAATTGTTAATTTTAAATCTGAGATTGATAGATTTTTGTTAACCAAAGGTATTAAGAGATATGGGGCTGAGGCGGCTGTATAGAGTTAGGTCACAGATCAGCCATGATCTCATTGAATGTCTGAATAGGCTCGAGGGGCTAAATGGCCTACTCCTGTTCCTATGTTTATATATGACCTCTCTTAGAAAAAAAAATTGCCGATTGAGCTGGAGCCTGAAAATTACAAGCATTTCAAACTGCCCTCTAATTGGCCTCAGCAGTTTATATGTAACTACCATTACCTGTATTTATCTATTTAAAACTTTAGCTGTAAACGCACAGGTCAGGTTAGCAGCAAAACATCACAACCATGCTGTAGGCCTGTGAGCAAAGCCACTATTACCTCTCTCTAAAGTTCAAGTCCAAAGGTTTGAATACTTACCCAAATCTGAGAAGTCTCTTCAGGTAACTCTCTCAAATTCATGGACAGGATATTAAAACAAAACTTGGCTGATTTTCTGCTCTCACCTCTTGTTTCCAACTTCTCTTTCTCTGTCGCAGCCTTTTATTTTATCAATGATGTACTATGATTCCTCTCTCTCGTTCTTCCTTAACTCTTAATATATTGCCGTACATAAGCTTCCTGCATCCTCACTTAAAATCCAAACTCAACGCATTCTGAGTCACTGCTTTCCAGTTCTTTGAAACTGCAGAACTCCTTACTTCCTTTAGTCTCCCTTCCCTCCTACAATCTACATTCTTTTAAAATCCAATCTTGGTGTTGCCTAACCAATGCTTCTTGATTTGCCTCTTCCTTCCTACTCTTTTCAACCCTGGTAGTGTCCTATAATCTGGGCCGTAACTCTTCACCTAGATTTTAAATGAAAAAAACATAAGGGCAATGCACAGAGATTAGCAACATCAGCGTATATATTGCATGTTCCTGAAATAGATCTATACTTTAAAAAAAATCTTCTAATAGAGTATGTGAGAAAGAAAGCCAAATTTGAAATTCATTTTTGATTTTAAAAAGTACCTATGCAGTAATGTGCACCAAATTTGTTTTAAAAAATTAAGATTCTTTTTTAAAATTTCAATGAGAATAACCAATTTTTTTCTTCTGCACACATTTCTACTTATTCTTTTTCAAGAATAAACCCTATAGCTTACATTAATAATTTAAAAATCCTAACATTTTGGATGAGACATTTTTTTTGGTAGTGTCTGCCACCTTTGACATAGTTAACCACACCATCCTCCTCCTCCAATGCCTTTGACACGGTTGACCACACCATCCTCCTCTAGCTGAGTGGAACTGCCCTTGCCTGGTTCCATTCCTATCTATCCAGTCATAGCCAGAGAATCTCCTGCAGTGGCTGCTCTTCCTGTTCCGCACCGTTACCTCTGGAGTTCCCCAAGGATCAATCCTTGGCCCCCTCCTATTTCTCATCCACAGCTGCCCCTTGGCGACTTCATCCGAAAACCAATGTCAGGTTCCACATGTACACTCACCACACCCAGCAGTACCGCGATCCCTCCACTGCCTCTGATTCATCATGCTGCTTGTTCAGCATCCAGAATTGGATGAGCAGGAGCAGAAATTTTCTTCAATTAAGTATTGGGAAGACTGAAGTCATTGTCTTAGTTCCCCGCCACAAACTCCATTCCCTAGCCATCAACTCCATCCCTCTCCCCAGTCACTGTCTGAAGCTGAACCAGACAGTTCACAAACTTGCCGTTCTGTTTGCCCGAGCTGAGCTTCTGACCCCATATCCTCTCCATCACCAAGACTGCCAACTTCCACCTCTGTAACATCGCCTGTCTCTGCCCCTGCCTCAGCTCGTCTGCTGCTGAAACCCTCATCCATGCCTTTGTTACCTCTAGATTCCACTATTCTAATGCTATCCTGGCTGGCCTCCCACCTGGCATCTCCTGTAAACTTGAGCTCATCCAAAACTCTGCTGCATGTATCCTAACCCGCTCCAAGTCCTGTTCACCAATCACCTCTGTGCCCACTGACATTAGCTCCAGGTCAGGCAATGCTTTGATTTTAAAATTTTCATCCTTGTTTTCAAATCCCTCCATGACATCACCCCTCCTTATCTCTGTAACCTCTTCCAGCCCTACAACCCTCCAGATCTCTGCGCTCCTCCAATTCTGGCCACTTTGCATCCCCAATTTTCATTGCTCCACCATTGACGGCCGTGCCTTCAACAGTCTAGACCCTAAGCTCCGTAATTCTCTCCCTAAACCTCACCCGCCTCTCTACCTCCCTCTCCTCCTTTAAGATGCTCCTTAAAACATATCTCTTTGACCAAGCTTTTGGTCACCTGTCCTAATATTTCCTTATATGGCTCAGTGTCAAATTTTGTTTGATAATGCTCCTGTGAAGCATCTTGGGACGTTTTACAAGGCGCTATATAAATGCAAGTTGTTGAAGTGTTTGAGTTTTTCTATCCTGAATTGGTTACCTCAACTCATCAACATTTTTTAAAATTACTGCGCATCACTTGTTTAATTCGTCCTATTTTTTACAGATGCGGGGGAAAACCATATCTGTGAGCTTTCAGGAATTCAGCATATCACAAGTGATTCAGACAGTGAAGTTTATTGTGACTCAATGGAACAGCTAGGACTTGAAGAGGTAAACCATGCTACGGAGAACAGTACTCAACAAGGGTTAAAGCCATGTGATTATATAGCATTTACTTGTTTTCAATAAGAAAAAATTGGACAGAAAAGAAATTTGGCATGCTCTTTCCATCAGATAATGTACAGTTCAAAATGCCATGGACTCGTGTTAATTGATGTACTAAGGAATATCCCACTTTACACAGATGGCATTGCAGTGGTCATAATGGAACAGTAGAGCTATAGTATATTTGATCCTCTATCCATTTATTGGCCCTATAACCTTCAGTGAGACACCTTGGATGAATAAAGAGATAATGGTAAAATTGAATCGAAGGAAAAAGGCATACACCAAGTACATAGACAGTAAAGCAGAGGATGACAAAAGGGAATATGAAGTGGTTGGGAAAGAAGTTAAATAAACAATTCAGAAGACAAAGACAATAACAAAGTTAAAAGAATATGAAAAAAACACATTAAGTATCCCATAGACACATCAATAACAAAAGGAAAATCAGAATAAGGATAGGGCCACTAAGGGATACATATGATAAACTTACAGCGAAATGGTGGAAATGTTAAATAATTACTTTGCTTCAGTATTTACCGGGGAGACTAACATGGTGGGCATGACATTAGAAGATGATGATCAAAAAAGATATAAAGGCATTAAGATAGAAAGGGGGAGATAATTGATAAACTAATCAAACTTAGAGAGGATAAAACCCCTGGGGATTTGTGCAGATGGATTGCATCTGCACAAATTAAAAGAAGTTAGGGAAGAGATAGCAGAAGCACTATTACATATATATAAGAATTCATTAGAAAAGGGAATAGTGCCAGAGGACTAATGGACAGTTAATGTGATTTCTACATTTAAAAAGAGAGATAAAGCAAGTCCAGGGAACGATAGACCAGTTAGCTTAACATTGGAGGAAGGAAAGATAATGGAATTTTTACTCAAAGATGTAATAGAAAAACGTCTAGAAACCGAAAATATAATAAAGAATAGTAAGTACGAATTTTAAAAGGGAAGGTCATGCTTGACCAACCTTATTGAATTCTTTGCAGAAGTAACAAAAAGTAAACAAGGGTAATGCAGTGGATATAATATACATGGACTTTCAAAAGGCCTTCAATAAGGTACTGCATCGTAGACTTATGACTGAGGTCGGAGCATAGGGATGGGCAATAAGTGCTGGCCTCGCCAGCGACGCCCACATCCCATGAACGAATAAAAAAAAATGTGGATTCACGGGACAAGTAGCAAAATGGATAGCAAATTGACTACAAAACAGAAAATAGAGAGTAGGGGTTAAATGTAGTTATGAGCCTGGCGGAAGGGGGAAGTGGTGTTCCACAGGGATCGGTGATGGGACCACTGTTGTTCACCTTTTACAGAAATGATTTGGACTCTGGAATCAGAAGTACAATATCAAAATTTGTGGATGACACCAAATTGGGGGAGGTGCAGGTGGGCGGGTATAGTTAATACTGAGGAGGATTGCACAAAATACAAGACGCTAACAAATTTGCAAAATGGGCTTGTAAATGGCAAATTAACTTCAATATGGATAAGTGTGACGTGGTGTATTTTGGTAGGAAGAATAAGGAGGTCACATACTTCTTGGAAAATAAAACTCTAAATGGGATATAGGCACAATGGGATCCAGGGGTACAGATACACAAATCACTGAAAGTAGCAACGCAGGTTAACAACGCCATAAAAAGTGCAAACAAAGAGTATAATTCAAAAACGCTGGTAAGGCCATGGCTGGAGTATTGTGCGCAGTTCTGGTCACCGCATTACAGGAAGGATGTAATTGCTCTGGAGAGAGTGCAGAGAAGATTTACAAGAATGTTGCCAGGGCTTGAAAATTGCAGCTATGAGGAGAGATTGGATAGGCTGGGGTTGTTTTCCTTGGAGGAGAGGAGGCTGAGGGGAGACTTGATTGAGGTGTACAAAATTATGAGGGGCCCAGATAGAGTAGACAGGAAGTACCTGTTTCCCCTAGCGGATAGTTCAAGAACTAGAGGACATAGATTTAAGCTGATTGGCGGAAGGATTAGAGGGGACATGAGGAAAAACTTTTTTACCCAGAGGGTGGTGGGTGTATGGAATTTGCTGCCCGAATTGGTGGTAGAGGCAAGGACCCCCTCAACTCTTTTTTTAAAAAAAAAAAGTACCTGGACCTGCACCTGCACCTAAAGTGCTGTAAGCTGCAGGGCTACGGACCGGGTGCTGGAAGGTGGAATTAGAATGGGCACCTGGTTGTTCTTTGAGCCGGCGCGGACACGATGGGCCGAATGGCCCCCTTCTGTGCTGTATCTTTTCTATGGTTCAAAGTTATGTTGAACTTACATAGAACCTTGGTTGGACCACACTTGGAGTACTGTGCACAGTTCTGGTCTCCATATTACAAAAAGGATATCGATGCACTGGAGAAGGTGCAAAAAAGATTTACAAGGATGATACCATAACTGAGAGGGTACAACTATCAGGAAAGACTGAACAAGACAGTTACTCCCTTGGAGTTTGCTTTCACACATTGCTCACATTAGCCTCATTGCACTAAAAGAAATGTTGCATCCTTAACAGAGGATGACTAGTTTTCTAAGTGAAAGATTCAGACTAGTGCTGTAAACTCTTTTGGAATTGGGATTAAGGCATGTTTGGATAAAGTAGAGGGAGCAGAAAGTGGAAGTATTTCGTTTCCCTGTATTAACTTGTCTCTAAACAGGAAAAATCCACAAAAATATTGAGTGGTACAGATGTGATACTGGACGTTTCCATCCAGAAAGCCCTTCTAAAATTGCTATTAAATTACTTTAAGGTGAAAAGCCACAATGATAGTTTTGTTATAAATTCCCTTTTTGTTTGATTTTTCAAAAATTGTTCTTTTGAACCTTTGATTTTCTCTACATAAGTAATTTATGGTAAATTATTTTGTGTGATACTTTGAGATTAGTGGCTGATAGGGATTTCACGTTAACAGAAAATATTGACAAACTGAAAGTATAGTAAATGGTTTTGTAGATAATGCAGGAATCCCTTTTATTGCTAACACTAGTCTTTCACCCCTGCTATAACTGCCTAACCAAACTCATTTAACTTCCACCATCACCTATAGTAGAAGCTTCTTGACTGTGCATGTTATTAAATTATTTTTAATACTCATAAATGAGTTAAAATATTATTCATTTATACAAGTAACAATGTAACTAATCACTTGAGAATTAAAAACTCTTTTTCTTGGGTTACCTAATTTTGTTTAAAGATGCTTATAAACTTGAATATTGCATTAGTAATCATTTCATCTGCATATGTGTATACTTTTGGTCTCCTTACCTAAGGAAGGATATACTTGCGTTGGAGGCGGTGCAACGAAGGTTTGCTAGATTGATTCCTAGGATGAGAGGGTTGTCCTATGAGGAGAGATTGAGTAGAATGGGCCTATACTGTCTAGAGTTTAGAAGGAATGAGAGGTGATCTCATAAAAAAATATAGGATTCTGAGAGGGCTTGATAGGGAAGATGCTGAGAGGCTGTTTCCCCCAGCTGGAGAGTCTAGAACTAGGGGACATCGTCTCAGGATAAGGGGTCGGCCATTTAGGACTGAGATGAGGAGAAATTTCTTCACTCAGAGGGTTGTGAATTTTTAGAATTCTCTACTCCAGAGGGCTGTGGATGCATAATCGTTGAGTACATTCAAGACCTGAGATCGATAGATTTTTGGACTCTAAGGGAATCAAGGGATATGGGGATCGGGCGGGAAAGTAGAGCTGAGGTTGAAGATCAGCCATGATCTTATTGAATGGCGGAGCAGGCTCAAGGGACCACATAGCCTACTCCCGCTCCTATTTCTCATGTTCTTATATTTTCAAGTAAACCTGTTTTGCTTCATTTTTGTAGATTTCAGGAGCTCGCTGCTGCAGTACAGAGAATTTTAACAGTTCTCCGATAATCTCAGAATTTGACAGCAGTCAGCTGTTCGGAAACGCAAATAGTTGCAAAACAGAGTTGGAATGTTCCATAAAATCCCTTGGGAATCCTGGAGCGATGAAGGTACAGCGTCTGGGAGGAGAAGGCGGTGTTGCCCATGGTGGTGAAGATGCAAAGCCAGGTGGAAGTGGCCCTCACAAAGGGAAGCTAACAAGCAAAAGAACTGAGTTTCATGGACCCAGGAGAGGGCGAGGTATGTTTCCTGATTGTATAATATGCTTCTGCAAAGGGGACCTTCAGTTGATGTATTTGCCCCACAACTATGTCCCAAGGACTTTGTTTCCATTGGAGGAGAAATTTTGTGTGTTTTTTTTGTAACTTATTTTCCCTCCTCTTCCATTTGAGGCTTCACTTGTCTTGCACATTCCCCTGTTGTGAGCTGGCTGAAGACCCACTTCAAGGCACCTCTCAGTTAATCTATAGTTGGCTGTCATGTGGTGCATGAGCAATGGTGGGAGACCAAAAATGAGAGGGGAAAAAATTTGTACAATCTTTCCTCCCCCGTTGATAAAATAATAAATTGAATTCTTGATTACATCCATTATTCAGAACCCTTAGCATGAAATGCCATAGCAATGCCACATATAGAATAAACACTGGGTTATTACTGGGGCAATAAGAAATGGCTGAGAAGCATCATAGTAAATAAATGGAAATAAGAGAAAGTAATAAAATCATAGAAACCTGTGTTTATATAGCTCCTTTAGTGTGGAAAAGCATCCTAAGTCACTTCACAGAGGTCAAATTTCTTCGGCAGTATCTCCCAAATCCGTGACCTCCACCACCTAGGAGCATGGGAACACAGTCACCTCCAAGTCATACACCATCCTGACTTGGAGGTGATGGTGTTCCTTCATTGTCGCTGGGTGAAAATCCTGGAACTCCCTACCTAACTGTGGGAGAACCTTCACTACACGGACTGCAGCAGTTCAAAAAAGTGGTTCACCACCACCTTCTGAAGGGCAATTAGGGATGGGCAATAAATGCCGGCCTTGCCAGCGACACACACATCCCACCTAGTGTAATCCCACTCTCCAGCTTGCTCCATATCTCCTTTTATTCTTTTTCAAGCAACTATCCAATTCTGTTTTAAAAGAACTTATGTTTTTGCTTCAACAATGGTTTGTGGCAGAAAATTCCACATTCTAACTGTGCTCTAAACAGATTTTTCCCTAACCACCCCCATTAATTTTTGTAATTATTATCTTGTTACCATCTTGCTAACCAGTGGAAACAGTCCATCACTATTTGCCTTATCGTAATCCTTTATAATCTCGACGACATCTATCAGGACACCCCTTAATCTTCTTGGCTCTGAATGTCTTTACCACAGAATTTAGTTTTTTTTTGTAACACCAAAGTATTTGTAACCATTGGTCTTTCTGAACAGTTGATGTATTTGCTGTGTTTGACTGCCAAGATAGAGGGTGTCTTTTAAATAGTGTTCCTATTTACCTTGCAGGTAATGGGATGCAGCACTCGGGGGATGGTTTTCAGATCGCACAGCTGGGTAATGGTGGTGATGGGGAACGAAAGGGGTCAGACCGGGTACAAAAAGGCAATGTGAATGAACAGATCGCAGTAGCACTCATCAGGCTCCAGGAAGATATGCAGAGTGTGTTGGAACGGCTTCATATGTTGGAAGCAGTGACTGTTTCTCAGGTAAGAGCTAATCACAATAAACCAAAGTGTCAATATTAGCTGTCTCCATGCTCTCTTTAATCATGTGTTTCCTATTCATGATTATAGGTTCTGCGATGCAGGATCACATAGTGCAATCCCATGGGTGTTGGTGCTCTACTGTGGTGAACTAAGGGAGGGGGAATAGGATATAGATTTGCACTGGGTTGCTTTCCCAATCTGAACCAGGCCATCAGTGGAACTGTGGAGTGGTTTGTGTTTCTCCACATGGAGAGAGAAAATAGGCAAATTATCATTACAGACAGTATTGGCAGAAGCTGAGCGTAGGGGAATCATTGGGGTATGGGGAGATCGGCTCAGTGAGTGCTGTTTTTTTTTTAAAGTCAATACATAAAAGGTGAAGCAAAAAATGCAGGAGAATCTCAGCATGAATACTAATACTAACGTGGGTTTAGTTAGTTTGGCATAATGTTTTTTTTATTCATTCATGGGATGTGGGCGTCGCTGGCAAGGCCAGCATTTATTGCCCATCCCTAATATGTGACAGCAATAATTGGAATTTCTATTAAAAAGTAGCATTTGCAAGACTTATTTTGATTGTCCTCACAATCTTGGCTTACTTGCAGTAATCATTAAGAAAAGGTCTGATAATTTGCTTTCTTTCCTTCATATTACAGGCTAAGTCAGAAAATGTCCCATCAAATTTTACACATGGTCCAGGTGTTAAGGTAATTAGTGCAACTGTATTCAAGTAATTAATTATTTTAATGTGAAAATCAATTGTAAATCATTGAGGAATTTCTCCAAGGAAGTAGTATTAAGTTTCTAAACTTTGTTGGGACAATGGAACACTGCAGACCAATCATTTTCCCAACGAAGTGTTTTCATGAATAATAAGCACATGCATACCTTAATAATTCTTAATGGTTTTATTTTCATTTAGTAATTTATATTTGCTTTGATTTATGTAATCAGGCACTATACTTTGTGATATTGATTCTTCAAAGCTTGGGTGTCATGTGTAATTTTTCTATTTTGACGAGTATGTCAATCAATAGAAGTATCTGCTGGAATAGTTTTAATGCTGAAAGATATCATTTGGTGTGTGCGTTTTCTCCCCATCCAGGGACCATCCTGGTGGCCTTTCGATGTGTCTGGCCGCACTCTAGCATTTGCAATTGTTTGGCCTTTCATCGTCCAGTTATTAGTACATTTGTATTTTCAAAGGAGGAAGAGGTAATTTTAAATTCTTTTGGTCTATATTCACTATAGAAATGACTGCAAGTAGAATGAATTCTTCTCATTTCTGTCTCAAATTCCAGAAAACCGAATTAAGCATCCATCTGCGATTGCAAAGGCACTCTAAGACAGCAGACTCAAGAAATTGGAGCATCGATGATCTGACTAGATGGTTTCCATTTGTGCATTCAGTGGCATTTTACCTTACTGTAGTCCAATTATGTGCATCTTGCTTTAATGCTACCATGAGTGCACACTGTACATAACTAAATACTATGACACTACTGATACTTGAACCAAACAATTATATTCATAGGTAATTATTAAATTCATCCACTTTCAGTTTATATTGCCCTGATTTTTAATTTATGTAACAAAGCACTGCACTGTCAACATAATAGTAAATGCTGTATCTGACTGAATGCAAGTCTCTATTTAATCTGCTTGAGATATAACTAAAATGGATTTTGGATGGAAAATAGGAAATTATAAACATTATCAATTGTATGTTTATTTTTTTTTCTTATTTTCTAGTGTTTGTAGCTAGAAATCAGTCAATAAAAACATTAAACCTTATGGTACTTTGACCACATTGGTGAACCAGCATGGCATTAATGAGCCAAGGATTTCAGATTGTTATTGTAAGACCTATGAAGAACAGTGAATTCTCACAGTGTCCTGGTCAACATGCCTGCCCGACCAACATTACCAAAAACAGATTATCTGGTCATTTATTCATTTGCTGTTTGTGGGATCTTGCTGTGCACATTTTGGTTGCTATGTTTGTCAGCATAACAGTGACTTCAAAAATAATCCATTGCATGTAAAGCACTTTGGGACATCCTGAGGATATGATCAGGCACTGTATAAATGCAAATCCTTTCTTTCCTTTATATGGTCAGTGACTCACCGGATTCAAAATGGAGTTTACACGCACATAATCAGCTACCAAACAAACAGTAATATTCACCCTGATTGTTGTAATTGAATAGAGTGGTTTGACCTGTTGATCAGTTCCTTTGAATGACCTGTTAGATGGGTATTTTGGTCTTCGTTTTATGACATTGTATTGTTTAGCAACAAGCCATATATAGTAGAAATAGAAATTGATTTAGCTCCAGCATTTTTGCTGGAATATTTGGCAAAATTATAAAGATTATGTAACCAGAGACTTCTAATGTACTGAGACTCATCCATTAGATACAGTGTTTACATGTCCTTTCTAATGCATGTAACGTTATTTATATATAATTGTCAACTGTGAAGTCTACTCATATCAATGCTGTTAATAGTTGTACAAATTATAGAATATATGAAAGCAAGTGCAATATTTTTCAATTGCATTGTATTAAAATTACAAATTGTAGGAGACAAATCTCAAATGAAAGGTTATCTAATAGAAATTTAATACTACTTATTTTAAATTAAAATGAGTTATGAGATAGCCAGTTTATTAAAGCACACAATTAATAATAACAGTTTTTATTAATATTATTAGAGTTCTGCTAAAACCTCAGGCCCCTGTTCAAGAAAACAGCTGTAAGCATGAAAATAAATTGGCTTTAAGCATGATAGACTGATATATTTTTATCATTTGAGCCACAAATAAATCTTTTTGCTGGAAATATTGTGTTTTTTTGTATTTAAAAAATGAAGTTGAGAGCATAACTACTATAAGTATTGCTTGTGGAGTATATAAGGTCAAAACAAACAAGTGTCTAACTTTCTGAGCTCAGATACTTGTTCTGTCTACAAATTCTGTCTCTACAATGCCTTTTTGAGATAATTTCTCAGCCTCTTATACCAGTTATGGAAATTCACGTGGTTTCTAACATTTACAGATGTACCTAATCTGAATATTCAGTGTGATGATTTTGTTTGATTTATTGATCAGTGTGTGAAAAAAGTGTAACACAATAAACAAAGTCATCATTTAGAAAGGCACAGAGTAATCAAGGACAGTCAGCATGGATTTGGAAAAGGAAGGTTGTGTCTGACTAATTTGATTGAATTTTTTGAGGAGGTAACAAGGAGGGTTGATGAGGGTGTAGTGCATTTGATGTAGTCTACATTGATTTTAGCAAGGCTTTTGACAAGGTCCCACATGGCAGACTGGTCAAAAAAGTACAAGCCCATGGGATCCAAGGGAAAGTGGAAAATTGGATCCAAAATAGTCTCAGTGGCAGGAAGCAAAGGTCGATGGATGTTTTTGTGACTGGAAGGCTGTTTCCAGTGGGGTTCCGCAGGGCTCAGTACTAGGTCCCTTGCTTTTCGTGATATATGTTAATGATTTGGTCTTAAATGTAGGGGGCATGATTAAGAAGTTTACAGATGATGCAAAAATTGGCCGTGTGGTTGATAGTGAGGAAGAAATGTGTAGACTGCAGGAAGATATCAATGGACTGGTCAGGTGGGCAAAAAAGTGGCAAATGGAATTCAAACCAGAGAAGTGTGAGGTAATGCATTTGGGGAGAACAAACAAGGCAATGGAATAACTGGAAGGATTCTGAGAGGTGTAGAGGAAGTGAGGGACCTTAGAGTGCATGTCCACAGATCCCTGAAGGTAGCAGGACAGGTAGATAAGGTGGTTAAGAAGGCATATGGAATACTTTCCTTTATGAGCTGAGGCATAAATATAAGAGCAGGGAGGTTATGCTAGAACTGTAAAAAAAAACACTAGTTAGGCCACAGCTTGAGTACTGCGTACAGTTCTGGACACCACACTACAGGATGTAATGCACTAGCGAGGGTACAGATGAGATTTACGAGGATGTTGCCAGGACTGGAGAATTTTAGCTGAGGAAAGATTGGATAGGCTGGGGTCGTTTTCTTTGGAACAGAGAAGACTGAGGGGTGATTTAATTGAGGTGTACAAAATTATGAGAGGCCTAGATAGAGTGGATAGGAAGGACCTATTTCCCATAGCAGAGAGGTTAGTAACCAGGGGGCATAGATTTCAAGTAATTGGTAGAAGGATTAGAGGGGAGCTGAGGAAATATTTTTTCAGCAAGAGGATGGTAGGGATCTGGAACACACTGCCTGAGTGGGTGCTCGAGGCAGAAACCCTCAACTCATTTAAAAAGTATCTGGCTGTGTACCTGAAGTGCTGTGACCTACAAAGCTACGGACCAAGTGCTGGAAAGTGGGATTAGGCTGGGTGGATCGTTTTCGGCTGGCACGGATGTGATGGGCCGAATGGCCTCCTTCTGTGCCATAAATTTTCTATGATTCTAAGTAAATAGGTTATTGGCCTCTATTGCCAAAATAGTTCACATCCCCAGAGGCCATTTTGAAGCTATATATTACTCTGATCAGGCCACACCTATAAGAATAGGAGCAAGAGTAGGCCATTCGATGTCGAGCCTGCTCCTCCATTCAGTAAGATCATAGCTGATCTTCGACCTTATCTCCACTTTCCCCACCTGATCCCCATATCCCTTGATTCCCTTGGAGTCCAAAAATCTATCCAGCTCAGCCTTGAATGTACTCAATGACTGAGCATCTACAGACCTTTGAGGTAGAGAATTCCAAAGATTCACAACCCTCTGAGTGAAGAAATGCCTCCTTATCTCAGGATAAGGGGTCAGCCACTTAAGACTGAGACCATGCCTCCTAGTTCTAGACTCTCCAGCCAGGGGGAACAACCTCTCAGCATCTACCCGGTCAAGCCCCCTCAGAATCTTATGTTTAAATGCGGTCACTTCTCATTCTTCTAAACTCCAGAGAGTATAGGCCCATTCTACTCACTCTCCTCAGGACAACCCTCTAATCCCAAGAATCAATCTAGTGAACCTTCGTTGCACCGCCTCTAAAGCAAGTATATGCTTCCTTGGGTAAGGAGTCCAAAACTGTACACAGTACTCCAGGTGTGGTCTCACCAACGCCCTGAACAATTGCAGCAAGACTTCCTTACACTTGTACATCCAACCCCCTTGCAACATACCATTTGCCTTTCTAGTTGCTTGCTGTACCTGCACATTAATTTTGTTTCGTGCATAAGGACACTTAAATCCCTCTGACCACCAACGTTTAATAGTTTCTCACCATTTAAAAAATATTCTGCTTTTCTATTTTTCCTACCAAAGTGAATAACCTCACATTTCCCCACATTATACACCATCTGCCACCTTCTTGCCCACTCACTTAAACTGTCTATATTACTTTTCAGACTCTTTGTGTCCTCCTCACAGCTTACATTCCCACCTAACTTTGTAACATCAGCAAACTTGTTTACACTACACTTGGTTCCTTCATCTAAGTCATCAATATAGATTGTAAATAGCTGAGGCCTAAGCACTGATCTTTGCGGCACCCCACTAGTAACAGCCTGCCAACCTGAAAATCATCCGTTTATTCCTACTCTGTTTTCTGTCCGTTAACCAATCCTCTATCCATGCTAGTATATTACCCCCAACCCCATGAGCCCTTATCTTGTGTAACAACCTTTTGTGTGGCACCTTATTGATTGGCTTTTGAAAATCCAAATATACTACAACCACTGGTTTCCCTTTATCTACCCTGCAAGTTACGTCCTCAAAAAACTCTCATAGATTTCCCTTTCATAAAACCATGTTGACTCTGCCTAATCATATGATTTTTTTTTAAGTGCCCTGTTAACACTTTCTTTACAATGGATCCCAGCATTTTCCCGACGACTGATCTCAGACTATCTGGCCTGTAGTTCCCTGTTTTCTCTCTCCCTCCTTTCTTGAATAGCGGTGTTACATTTGTTACCTTCCAATCCACTGGGACCGTTTTAGAATCTAAGGAATTTTGGAAGATCACAACAAATACATCCACTATCTCTGCAGCCACCTCTTTTAGAACCCTAGGATATAGGCCATCGGGTCCAGGGGATTTGTCGGCTTTTAGTCCCATTAATTACTCTTCTTGGCAACATTATAAGCCTCTTTTAATCTAATACTATGATTAACTTGTTTAGTTAGCCATGGACGGATCACTTTTCCTATGAAGTTTTTATTCCTCAATGGAATGTATATTCATTGAGAATTATGAAATATTTCTTTAAATGTTTGCCATTGCTCATCATATCCTTTAATCTAATTTCCCAATCAACCTTAGCAAACTCGCCCCTCATACTTATGTAATTGAGTTTATTTAAGTTTAAGACTCTTGTTTCGGACTGAAGTTTGTCACTCGAACTCAATGTGAAATTCTATCATATGATCACTCTTCTCCAGAGCATCCCTTACTACAAGATCACTAATTAACTCCATCTCATTATACAAGACAAGATCTAAATTAGCCTGTTCCCTGGTTGGTTTCATGATGTATTGTTCTAGGAAACTGTCTCGAATGCATTCCATGAACTTGTCCTCCAAACTACCTTTGCCAATTTGATTTGCCCGGTCTATGTGAAGATTAAAGTCCCCCACAATTATTGTATTACCTTTGTTATAAGCTCCTCATTTCTTGATTAACACTCTGTCCAACATTATAACTACTTTTAAGGGACCTATAAACTACTCCCACCAGTGCTTTCTGACCCTTGTTATTTTTTATCTCCACCCATACTGATTCGACTGCCTGATCTTCTGAGCCAAGATCCTTTCTCACTACTGTCCTTATGTGTCATCCTTTATTATCAGGGCTACCCCCCACTTCTTTTTCCATTTTGCCTGTCTTTTCGAAAAGTCAAGCACCCTGGAATATTTAGTTCCCAACCTTGGTCACCTTGCAACCACGTCTCAGAATTGGCTGCTGGATCAAACCCATTTATCTCTATTTGTGCCATTAATTCGTCTATCTTGTTACAAATGCTTCATGCATTCAGATAAAGCGCCTTTAATTTTAACTTTTTACCATTTTTCCTGATTTGACTTTATTCACTGATGCACTATTACCGTTAAACTCTCTTTCCCTTCTTGTCATACTCTGCTTATCTTTACCCAAATCACTACACTGCTCAATGGCCTTGACTTTTCTCTTTAGATTTATAAATTTACCCTGACCTGAACCCTCCCCCCACCCCACCCCACCCCCCATACCTTTTTAGTTTAAAGCCATATCTACCAGCATTCGCCAGGACACTGGTCCCAGCCTGGTTTAAGTGGAGCCCGTCCCAATGGAACAACTCCCTCTTTCCCCAGTACTGGTCCCAGTGCACCATGAGTTGAAACCACTGTCTCCCACACCACTCTTTGAGCCATGCATGTAACTCTGATCTGTTTGACCCTATGCCAATTTGTGCGTGGTTCAGGGAGTAATCCAGAGATTATTACCTTTGAGGTTCTGCTTATTAATTTGGACCCTAGCTCCTCAAACTCCCACCTATGTCGTTGGTTCCAACGTGGACCACGAAAACTGGATTCTCCCCCTCATACTCCAAGTTCTTCTCCAGCCACGAGGAGATGTCCTTAACCCTGGCCCCAGGCAGACAACACAGCCTTCAGGACTCCCGGTCGCCGCTGCAGAGAACAGTATCTATGCCCCTGAATGTACTATCCCCTACCACTACCATATTCCTTTTTACTCTCCCCACTTGAATGTTCTCATCCATACAGGTAGCAAGTACCTCCTACCCGTTCAACCAGGTCAAAGGCTGAGGCTCATCCATCTCTGTATCCTGGGTCCCTATACCTGCCAGCCTCACAGTCACATCCTCCTGTCCCTGACCAGAGACCAAATCTAAACTACTACCTAACCTTAGGGGTGTGACTGCCTCCTGGATCAAAGTGTCCAGATAACTCTCCCCTTCCCTGATGCATCACAATGTCTGCAGCTCAACAACTCTGAGCTGAAGTTCTTTTGAGTTGCAGACACCTACTGCAGATGTGGTTGCTTGGGACCTCACTGGTCTCCACCAACTCCCACATGCTGCAGTTACAGCACACCACCTGCCCTGCCATCCCTGTCTAACCTTATTTTATATGTTTAATTAAAGTTTTTATTCATTATCGAGTAGTCACTCGATATTTTTAGTTTTATTAATTAATTAGTTAATCTACTTTAAGTTATTGATTTAATAAAGTACTAGTTATGGTTTCCCAGCTCTTAGTTTAACCCACTGCCCTAGCTTAGAGAACAAAAAAGAAACAGTAATACTCACCAATCAATCACCTGCCTGCTGTCCTGTGAAATCACTTTTTGACTTCCCAAGTCCTCTCCTGCTTTTTCCGCTCCCACTTTATGTCTGGGCCGCTCGCCTCACACACCCAGGTCCTCTCCTGCTTTTTCCGCTCCCACTTTATGTGTGGGTCGCTCACTTCGAACACCCAGGTCCACTCCTGCCCTTCTCTGCTCCCCCTGCATGTGTGGGCCACTCATCTGTCACACCCAGAGTACTGTGAACATTTCTGGTGGCGGTGGCATAAAGTAGGGTCATCCAGGCCTTAAAGGCAGTGCAGTGGAGACAACAAGGCTATAATACCCACCATTTGAGGGGGAAACAACAAATTGCATTTTGGTAGTGTGTTTAACATAGAAAAAATGTTTCAAGCCGTTTAACAGAAGCGTAATCAGACGCAAATGTATTTAGAGGGGTGATTAAAGCTTGGTCAGAGGTGAGTTTTAAAAAGGGTCTTAAAGGAGGAAAGAAAGTGGAGAGGTGGAGAGAATTCTAGAGCTTAGGGCCTAGAAGGCTGAAGGCGCGGCCACCAGTGTTGGGGCAAAGGTGGTGGGGAATGCACAGGCCAGTGTTGGGGTAAAGGGAGTGGGGAATGCACAGGCCAGTGTTGGGGTAAAGGGAGTGGGGAATGCACAGGCCAGTGTTGGGGTAAAGGGAGTGGGGAATGCACAGGCCAGTGTTGGGGTAAAGGGAGTGGGGAATGCACAGGCCAGTGATGGGGTAAAGGGAGTGGGGAATGCACAGGCCAGTGTTGGGGTAAAGGGAGTGGGGAATGCACAGGCCAGTGTTGGGGTAAAGGGAGTGGAGAATGCACAGGCCAGTGTTGGGGTAAAGGGAGTGGGGAATGTACAGGCCAGTGTTGGGGTAAAGGGAGTGGGGAATGCACAGGCCAGTGTTGGGGTAAAGGGAGTGGGGAATGCACAGACCAGTGTTGGGGCAATGGGAGTGGGGAATGCACAGGCGAATGTTAGGGCAATGGGAGTGGGGAATGCACAGGCCATTGTTGGGGCAATGGGAGTGGGGAATGCACGGGCGAATGTTAGGGCAATGGGAGTGGGGAATGCACAGGCCAATGTTAGGGCAATAGGAGTGGGGAATGCACAGGCCAGTGTTGGGGTAAAAGGAGTGGGGAATGCACAGGCGAGTGTTGGGATAAAGGTGGTGGGGAATGCACAGGTCAGTGTTGGGGTAAAGGGAGTGGGGAATGCACAGGTCAGTGTTGGGGCAATGGGAGTGGGGAATGCACAGGCGAATGTTAGGGCAATAGGAGTGGGGAATGCACAGGTCAGTGTTGGGGCAATGGGAGTGGGGAATGCTCAGGCCAGTGTTAGGGCAATGGGAGTGGGGAATGCACAGGCCAATGTTGGAGGAACACAGGGTTCTTGGATGATTGTAAGACTTGAGAAGGTTACAGAGATAGGGAGGGGCGAGGCCATAAGAGATTTTTTTTTTATTCGTTCATCAGATGTGGGCGTCACTGGCGAGGCCGGCATTTATTGCCCATCCCTAATTGCCCTTGAGAAGGTGGTGGTGAGCCGCCTTCTTGAACCGCTGCAGTCCGTGTGGTGATGGTTCTCTCACAGTGCTGTTAGGAAGGGAGTTCCAGGATTTTGACCCAGCGACGATGAAGGAACGGCGATATATTTCCAAGTCGGGATGGTGGGTGACTTGGAGGGGAACGTGCAGGTGGTGTTGTTCCCATGTACCTGCTGCTCTTGTCCTTCTAGGTGGTAGAGGTCGTTGGTTTGGGACGTGCTGTCGAAGAAGCCTTGGCGAGTTGCTGCAGTGCATCCTATGGGTAGTACACACTGCAACCACTGTGCGCCGGTGGTGAAGGGAGTGAATGTTTAGGGTGATGGATGGGGTGACAATCAAGCGGGCTGCTTTATCCTGGATGGTGTTCAGCTTCTTGAGTGTTGTTGGAGCTGCACTCATCCAGGCAAGTGGAGAGTATTCCATCACACTCCTGACTTGTGCCTTGTAGATGATGGAAAGGCTTTGGGGAGTCAGGAGGTGAGTCACTCGCTGCAGAATATCCAGCCTCTGACCTGGTCTTGTAGCCACAGTATTTATATGGCTGGTCCAGTTAAGTTTCTGGTCAATGGTGACCCCCAGGATGTTGATGGTGGGGGATTCGGCAATGGTAATGCCGTTGCATGTCAAGGGGAGGTGGCTATACTCTCTTGTTGGAGATGGTCATTGCCTGGCACTTGTCTGGCGCGAATGTTACTTGCCACTTATCAGCCCAAGCCTGGATGTTGTCCAGATCTTGCTGCATGCGGGCTCGGACTGCTTCATGATTTGAGGGGTTGCAAATGGAACTGAACACTGTGCAGTCATCAGCAAAAATCCCCATTTCTGACCTTATGATGGAGGGAAGGTCATTGATGAAGCAGCTGAAGATGGTTGGGCCAAGGACACGAGGTTGAGAATTTTAAATGAGATGCTGGGGGACCAGGAGCCAATGTGCGTTAGAGAGCGCAAGGTGCAGGCAGCAGAGTTTTGGGCAAGCTTAAGTTTGTGTAGAGTTGGTGGAGCACTAGAATTGGGCGTAATCAGGTTATATGCAGAACCTGACTTCATGTCTTCGCATGCTGTTTCCAAGAAGCTGCACGTGGATGAGGAGGAGGGGGGAGGCGAAGGATAGATCCTTGAAGGACTCCAAAGGTAACAGTGCAGGAGCAGGAACAGAAGCCATTGCTGGTGATGCTCTGGTTACAATTGGTTAGATGAGAATGGAACCAAGCAGGGGCAATGCCACTGGAGGAGAGGTATTGGAGGAGGATGGTATGGCCAAAGGTTATAGAGGGGTCGAGAAGGATGAATATACGGCTGTTCAGATCAAAGCGCTGCAGTCCTACCACATCCAATCGTGAATGGAGGTGGAATATCAAGCGACTAATGGGAGGCGGAGGTTCCATCAACGTCCTCATCCTCAATGCTGGCTGAGCCCATCCTATGAGTGCAAAAGACAAGGCTGAAGTGTTTGTAACCATCGTTGGCCGTAAGTGGCGAATGGATGATCCTTCTCAGCCTCTTCCAGGAGGTCCCCACCATCGGAGATGTCTTCAGCCAATGCGATTCACTCCACGTGACATCAAGAAATGGCTGAGTGCACTGAACACAGCAAAGGCTGCAGGAACCTGTGCACCAGAACTAGCTGCACCCTTAGCTAAGCTGTTTTAGCGTAGCTATAACACTAGCATTTACCCAACAATGTGCAAAATTGCTCAGATATGCCGTGTGCACAATAAGCAGGACAAACCCAACCGCGCCAATTACCAACCCATCAGCCTACTCCCAGTCATCAACAAAGCGATGGAAGGAGTCGTCAACAGTGCTATCAAGCGGCATTTACCAATAACCTCCACACCGATTCTGTTTGGGTTCCGCTAGAACCACTCGGCTCCAGACTTCAGTGGGAATACAGCAGAATGGACGGTCTCAATCTTGGTCACAAATGAATGCATGAAGGGCCAATGGCTAGACAGATTGGAGTATGTGATTTGGGGTAGGGTTTTTTCCCAGGGGCAGCTGCAGAAAGAAGTGAGGTTGGAAGGGGACAGGGTTATGTATGTGGTGAAGGATACAAGGAAGTGGTCAGAGGTGGCCTTGAATGTAATTGAGATGACAGGAGTAGAGAGGTCAAAGGGGTGGCCAAGAATATGGTCAGAACAACTTCGTGAGCTAAGGCTATTCATCCACAAATGTGCATCTCAGAGGAGACCTTGGAGAAATAAAAGATACTTAATCACCTCCAAGTGCGAGGGCTTCTTTTTCTCCAAGATTGAGACCATCTGTTCAGCTGCCTTTGCCACATCCCTCCCTTCCCCAGCCAAACTTTCCCCAATGTTCACCCTTGCACTTCCTTCTTTCTCTAGTTTCTGTATCTCCCTGCATGCTCTCTCTGAACTCACCTTGTCCACAAGACCGGCTTCCTGCTCCCTTGCCCACTAAACTGCTGACCACCCAACTTCCCTTCCTGGCCCCCATGTTAGCTGATATTATTAACAGTTCCTTCTCCTCTGCTGTCCCCCTCCCTTCCAAATCTGCTGTCATCACCCCCCTCCTCAAAAAGCCCACCCTTGACCCCTCTTTCTTTGCAAACCACCGCCCCATCTCCAAAGTCCTTGAACGTGTTGTCGCCTCCCAAATCCGTACCCATCTCTCCCCCAACCCCATGTTTGAACCTCTCCAATCAGGTTTCCGCCCCTGCCACAGCACTGAAATGGCCCTTAGCAAATTCACAAATGACATCCTGAGAGACACTGGTGCACTATCTCCCCCTCATCCTTCTTGACCCGTCTACAGCCTTTGCAATGGTTTACACCATCTTCATCGCAACACCTCTCCTCAATTGTCCAACTGCGTGGAACTGCCTTCACCTGGTTCCATTCTTATCTATCCAGTTGTAGCCAAAGAATCACCTGCAATGGCTTCCCTTCTCGCTACCTCTGGAGTCCCCCAAGATCTCCTATTTCTCAACTACATGCTGCCCCTTGGCGCCCTTCTTAAATACTACCCCTTCTCCCTCCAACCCACCCTTTTAATTCCTCAGCTTTCCATCAAATTTTCTTCCCCCTCTCCATGTTGAACTGGAGATTCATCTAACTCGAATACATTCTTTCAGGACCTCAGACCTTTGGGTCTTCTTATCTCCCTCATTATTGCCTTCCTCTACAATCTTAGGGGTTTTAAAAAATAAGTTTCTGTCACTTTGTACTGCTTCCCACTTTACTTTGTCTTCTCAGTTATGCTTTTCAATCTTGATGATGTCCTGAACTATGGGCCCTGGTCCTTCACCTTAGTTTCTTAATGTTAAAAAAACTCTAGTGATACCTGTTGCTAGATCTATCTTTCCCTTTGTTTTTATTGAAAACATAGGGTCTCTATTATGTACAACACACATACAAGAGAACGGGACAAATAATACAATAATACGGTTAAATTTCTACCCACAAATTTCAGTTGTAACATTTTCAATACCTTGAGAGAAAAAAAAACTTTTTTAATTTTAAAAACAAGCATTATTAAAAGACAAAATAATGGCCAACAGGTTTGCCCAGCAAGTAACTGAGCCATACAGATCAGGAAGATCCCTGGTTTGCTTTCCGGTCTCTGCTGCATTGGCTGATTTCAGTCGGGGCAGCAGAAGGGGTGGGGGGAGAAAAAAAAAGCAGCCATGGTGCCCAGTCCTGATTGCTATCCAGTGAGCACTGCTGGATATGCACATGGGCAGACACGAGGTAAGGACATGATTGAGCTAATCTCTGATGCCCCTGTTGCCACTCAATGTCAAGACTCGCGTGCAAATAATGACCACTTGGATGAGGTACTGGAAAGTGCCCAGTGACTGTGGAACTGTACACCAACAAGGAATCTGTGCCTTATACGAGGGAGGAGAGAAAATCATCAGAGGAAAGAAAAAGACAAAATATGGAGGAAGATTTCTGACTATCGTGAAATCATGAATCTATTTCTAAAGAGTCACACTAATGTAATGGTACAACTCAAAAGACTGGCAGTTACATTGTAGAAATTCTGCCCTCAAAAGGCTATTGACATCTTGGAATGAAAATGACAAGTCAAGTTTTGGAATTCAGGGCTCTTATAAGATACTGAAAAAGAGCTGGAGAAAAAGAGAAGGGTCTTCAAATTTAGTAATGCTTCTGCATTATTAATTTGATTGCCCAAGGACAATATTATTAAAATGTCTACCCGACCCCTCCCACCACTCAGCAAAAACCTGCAAAGCAATGTCATTTAATATCTTGGTATGGAATTACAGTGGTATGTCTTTAAGCATATTAAGAACCAGAAAAAAAAGTCATAATGAACTGACCCATAGTTGTTGAGGATCACAAGGTGTTAAAGAATGCCAGTGGCAGATATTATATGACAATACATCTCATTTTCTTCTTCTAGCTGTATGTTACATTTTCATTTTATCTGAAACTTAATGCTCTAAAACACAACCAAAGTGTAGCCAGTTCAGTACATGGTATACAGCAGAAAGAACAAAACACTCTGGCCACAACCACTATGAATGCCAGGGTAAACACATTCAAATCAAAGGTCAGCGTTTTGAGCTTGCTCCTTTAGAGTTTGCAGAAAACTAAAACACCCAACAATCCATTATTGAAAGATTTTTTTAATTTAAATCACCTCTGGATATAGCTTACATATGTAGTCTATCTAGCACAGAACTGAAAGTGCAATAGAGTAGATCTGCATTGATGTGCTTTGTGTGCTGCCAAAAACACGAAGCATCCGTATAGGCAGGTGCATGAGTCATTGGCAAAAAAACAATCACTTTCTTAAGAGGTCAATTTTTGATCTGCAAATTCTTAATTGATTAAATAGAACAAGAAAAGGATTCAAGGGTACACATTTGTGATCACTTTTGGCTGACAAGCAAACACTAACACTGACACAGTATCGGCCAAGAACTTAGGGGAAAAAAAAATCTTTAAAAGAGCTCACATGCTGAACAATGCATGAATTAGAGTGCAGAAATTTGCAGCTTTCATTTTGGATTAAGGGATCTCAAGCCAACTAAAGCATAAGCAGACAATGAAATGAACAAATCAAAAACAGACAAAAGAGAGGGAAAGCAACAAGGTTTTAGGACTTACTAATGTAAACAAAATTAGAACCAAATACATTCCCAGTAATTAAAACCACTGCAGTATTTTGTTGTCCACCTCAGTTAGTAACTGTAAACATAAAGTGCATTTAATCGAGGGAAGGGAGAAATTGTTTTAGGGAGGGCCTGTTGGACTTTTGGTTCAGTTTGGTTTGTAACAATAATCTATGTTGTCCAACTCCATGGAAAACTGGAAATTTCACTGAATAATGTTAAGGAATAAAAATCAGCACAGGGCAAAAGCAGGTAAAAGGTGAAACAGTGACATCTTTGGACAGCCTGGTACAGCTTTTACAGAATGGCCAACAAAATAAACCCCAGGATCATTGCAAATAAATGACAATCTTTAATTTAGTAAAAGTAACAAAAAAAAAGATAGCTTTCACTGGCACCAGAGACAGTACATATTCGACATTGACGAGGGTCTAGTATTACTATTACATACAAATTAGTGCATTTTCCCCTTGCCCAGTGTAGTATTTAGGTTCCATCAACTTCAGGTGCTACAAGCTGAATCCTGAAACTGTGAGGTGTTGAGCATTATTCCTGGCATCAAAATATGTTGTATCTGTTTCATCATCTGGCTGTGGTACAAAGGGCATAGGACAATTCTGCAGATTGTCCCAGTCCATATCGTGGAAGAGGGGATGCTTCTTGAGCTCTGAAAGAAAACCAAAAAAAAGTTGTCGCTCTTTGTTTGGGATGAAACTGCACTAAGTGATGGAAGGAAAGGGTGGGAGGCGAGGGAGAAGAGAGAAGGGGAATAATGTTTGAAAGGAAGGAAACCCTAGGGAGGGGTACCTTCTTGTCCCCACAGAGTACTCTGCTACTTTATAGTGCATACATACATGTAAATCTTGATAGACATTTTATAAAAGAATATTAATTTTCTGACCACTACGCAGAACTCACAGACTAGCCACTCCACAATAGAAATGAGCTGCAAGTTCCAATTGACGACCTGCAAGCTGACTGACCCCAGGAAACAATGGTATTTCCTGTGAGGGTTCTACACATGCTAATTCACATGGACCCACGACCTGAACTTTCCTGAAGAGGGTCAGTGAGCACAAATGGTGAGTACAAGTTGGGGAACATACAAAATTTCCTCACTTTTGAAAAGGACTTGATGTGCAGTCACCTTTTACCGAAATCCTAGTGGTTTCACATTCAGGAGAATAAAGGGTGAGGAAACAAAAATATGGGAAAAGGGACCAAATTAGTAAAAGAAAAAAACATTTGCTTTTTTTAAAAAAAGGTATTGCATTGTTCCTTTAGAACATTTTGGAATTTTACGATAGGCTTTACCCTGTTACCATCCCCATACAAACCTGTGTCTGAAATATTCAAGTTTTTGTCCATTTGAACTTGCACACCTTAATTTCCAAATTAAAAGTTATATTTTCAAAATATCTAGCACCTCATTTCAGACACTATGCTTAAACCATGAAATGATTTGACCAAAAAAATTTATTTAAATGTCACAGTTCCCCGAGGTCAAACCTTTTAATCCAGCTCTCTTGAAACACTCAATGGTCAGTAGAATCTCAATTGCATTATGGGCATTTTTAGACAATTCTTCTTCACCTTCTGGCCAAGGTATATCTGCAAAAAAAAATGAAAGTTACTAATGAAAATTAGAGTCAAGGCTCATTACCAAGATCATATGACTTGTGAGAGAGAGAAATGGCCAATGGTGACAGAGCCACATTAAAATGTCATTGTGCCTAAAATAGCTGCACTCTAGCCTCAGAATCAGAAAGTTATGGGTTCAAGGCCCATTCTAGAATTTGAGTACATAATCTAGGCTGACACTCCAGTGCAGCACTGAAGAAGTGCTACCCTTCGGACTAAATGTTAAATAAAGGCCCCATATCTGCTTGTTCTGATGATTGAGGTAGAAGTTAAAGATCCCATTTAAGAAGAGCAGGGAATTCTCTATGTCCTGGCCAATGTTCTTCCCTCAACCAACATTGAGGGAAGAACATTGGCCGAGAAATTTGCTCATGCTCATGCCAGCCCACTAACACGGTTCGAACCTGTGACCTTCTGAACCTGTACGATACAGCTACTCACTTCCATGAAAGTGATCCCAACTTATGAGAAATGGAAACAGGACACAACCGAAGAACACTGTCACGGTTCACTCGATCTGCCCATGTTCAAAATGATTTAACTAATTTTTAAATCTTACTTTTTATTAAGCTAATTGCTATGTATAGAAATGCAACGTTAGCAAGTCTATTGATAGTACCAAATTAAAACATGATTGGGTGTGAAGGTAAACGTTTTGGATCACTTGGTGATTAAAGGGAACACATATTACATATTAATACTGAGCTGCAGGTAGCAATTTGACATTTGATTTGCCACTTCTAAAGTAAAACGCACCAAATAAAAGCTTATACCTCTGTTCAAGATATTCTGAAAGACTTGTTGTGGTGTTTCATCATTGAAAGGTGGAATACCTGTCAGAAACTCAAATAAGCACACACCAAGGGCCCACCAATCCACTGCAGAACCTAGGACATAAAAAAAATAATCAAAACACAGATTATACGCAGTTTTCAATTATATTCGAAGGAGCTAAGAAAAAAATATGGAAATGCTGGAATTATGCAGCAGGTCAGCTGGCATCAGTGAAAAGAAAAGATATTTAGCATTTCACAAACAGACCCTTTGTAGGTTTCTACCCAAAACTTGAACCCATCTTTTCTCTTTTGTTTTAGTCCATATTAATATTTAGTAGTTTGGGTATTAAGCTCCAAAAAACTATTTTTGCACCAATAAAAATCTTTCAGAATTGTTTTGGGACTTTCTATGTATCGTACCTTCCCACCATCATGCTGCACATGAATCTTGTTTGATGCAATTTGAAAGAACTGATTACATTGGTGTACTATATTGCATAGCACACGTGCGATGTGGACTTACTAAAAAGTATCTTCTAACACAAAGAAGCCCACTATTTCAAGTTTTTCTTCATATTTGTCTTTCCTCATACCAGGCAATATCCCAGTGAATCTGTGTTGTGCGCCCTGTGTTGTTGGAGGCCAATCATCTCAGGCCCAGGACATTGCTGCAGGAGTTCTTCAGGGCAGTGTCCTAGGCCCAACCATCTTCAGCTGCTTCATCAATGACCTTCCCTCCATCACAAGGTCAGAAATGGAGATGTTCGCTGACGATTGCACAGTGTTCAGTTCCATTTGCAACCCCTCAGATAATGAAGCAGTGCGTGCCTGCATGCAGCAAGACCTGGACAACATCCAGGCTTGGGCTGATAAGTGGCACGTAACATTCGCGCCAGACAAGTGCCAGGCAATGACCATCTCCAACAAGAGAGAGTCTAACCACCTCCCCATGACATTCAACGGCATTACCATCGCCGAATCACCCACCATCAACATCCTGGGGGTCACCATTGACCAAAAACTTAACTGGACCAGCCACATAAATACTGTGGCTACAAGAGCAGGTCAGAGGCTGGGTATTCTGCGGCGAGTGACTCACCTTCTGATGCCCTAAAGTCTTTCCACCATCTACAAGGCACAAGTCAGGAGTGTGATGGAATACTCTCCACTTGCCTGGATGAGTGCAGCTCCAACAACACTCAAGAAGCTCGACACCATCCAGGACAAAGCAGCCCGCTTGATTGGCACCTCATCTACCACCCTAAGCATTCACTCCCTTCACCACCGGTGCACTATGGCTGTAGTGTGTACCAACCACAGGATGCACTGCAGCAATTCGCCAAGGCGTCTTCCACAGCACCTCCCAAACACGCGACCTCTACCACCTAAAAGGACAAGGGCAGCAGGCACATGGGAACAACACCACCTGCACGTTCCCCTCCAAGTCACACACCATCCCGACTTGGAACTATATTGCCGTTCCTTCATTGTCGCTGGGTCAAAATCCTGGAACTCCCTTCCTAACAGCACTGTGGGAGAACCTTCACCTCACGGACTGCAGCGGTTCAAGGCGGCGGCTCACCACCACCTTCTCGAGGGCAGTTAGGGATAGGCAATAATGCATTGGTCGTAATCTTCCAGAATTCACTAGATTCTGGAAAGGTCCCAGCAGATTGGAAAACCGCAAACGTAACACCCCTATTCAAGAAGGGAGTGAGACAGAAAGCAGGTAACTATAGACCAGTTAGCCTAACATCAGTCATTGGGAAAATGCTAGAATCCATTATTAAGGAAGTAGTAGCAGGACATTTGGAGACTCATAATACAATCAAGGGGAGTCAACATGGTTTTATGAAGGGGAAATCGTGTCTGACAAATTTATTAGAGTTCTTTGAGGAAGTAACGGGCAGGGTGGATAAAGGGGAACCAATGGATGCAGTATATTTGGATTTCCAAAAGGCATTCGATAAGGTGCCACATAAAAGATCACTGCACAAGAGAAGAGCTCATGGTGTTGGGGATAATATACAAGCATGGATAGAGGATTGGCTAACTAACAGAAAACAAAGTCGGGATAAAAGGGTCATTTTCAAAATGGCAATCTGTAACTAGTGGGGTGCCGCAGGGCTCAGTGCTGGGGCCTCAACCATTTACAATATATATCAATGACTTGGATGAAGGAACAGAGTGTCTTGTGGCCAAATTTGCTGATGATACAAAGATAGGTGGATAAGCAAGTTGCGATGAGGACACAAAGTATCTGCAAAGGGATATTGACAGGTTAAGTGAATGGGCAAAAATTTGGCAGGTGGAATATAATGTGGGAAAATGTGAAGTCATCCACTTTGGAAGGAAAAATAAAAAAGCAAAATATTATTTGAATGGAGAAATACTACAAAATGCTGCGGTACAGAGGGATCTGGGTGTCCTCGTACATGAAACACCAAAAGTCAACATACAGGTGCAGCAGGTAATCCGGAAGGCAAACGGAATATTGGCCTTTATTTCTAGGAGGATGGAGTATAAAAGCAGGGAAGTCATGCTACAACTGTACAGGGTGCTGGTGAGACCACACCTGGAGTACTACGTACAGTTCTGGTGCCCTTATTTTAGGAAGGACATACTTGCATTGGAGGCAGTTCAGAGAAGGTTCACGAGGTTGATTCCGGGTATGGAAGGATTGTCTTATAAGGAAAGACTGAGCAGGTTGGGTTTATACTCATTGGAGTTTAGAAGAATGAGAAGGGTTCTTATTGAAACATACAAGATTCTGAGGGGACTTGATAGGGTAGATGCTGAAAGGATGTTACCCCTCATGGGGGAGTCTAAAACTAGGGGGCATAGTCTCAGAATAAGGGGGTCACCCATTTAAGACAGAAATGAGGAGGAATTTCTTCTCCCAGAGCGTCGTGAATCTTTGGAATTCTTTACCCCAAAAAGCTGTGGAGGCTGAGTTATTGAATACATTCAAGGCTGAGTTAGACAAATTTTTGATCAGCAAGAGAGTCAAAGGATATGGGGAAAAGGCAGGAAAGTGGAGTTGAGGTAAAAATCAGATCAGCCATGATCTCATTGAATGGCGGAGCAGGCTCGAGGGGCCGAATGACCTACTCCTGCTCCTATCTCTTATGGTCTTATAAATGCTGGCCTGACCAGCGACGCCCACATCCCATGAACAAATATTTTTTTAAAAGCCTCATTAACCTTCCTGTAGTGTGGAGCCCAATACTGCACCCAGTACTCTAACTGAAGTCTTACCAAGACTTTATATAGGCTCATCATTACCTCTTGGCTTTTAGATTCTATACCTCTTGTGGTAAAACCTAGGACTGTACAAAGCCTTGGTCAGACCACATCTGGAATACCAGGTACAGTTTGGCACTGATTCTCAGGGTGGATACATTGGCCTTGGATGGGGTACAGCACAGATTCACCAGAATGGCACTAGGCTTAAAGAGTTAAATTATGAAGACAGGTTGCATAAACTTGATTTGTAGTTCCTTGAGTTTAGAAGGTTGAGCGGTTAGCTAATCAATATTAAAGGGATTCAATAGAGTAGACACAGAAAAGCTGGGGGAATCCAGAGCAAGGGGGCATAATCAAAATTAGAGCTAGGCCATTTAAAAGTGAAATCAGGAAGCATTTTTTCACACAAAGGGTCGTAGAAATCTGGAACTCTTTTCCCCAAAGAGGCTGTGGATGCTGGGTTAATTGAAATTTTCAAGACCGAGATCCACAGATTTTTGTTAGGTCAAGGTGTCATGCAATATAGAGCAAATGCAGGTAAATTAAGTTGAGGTACAGATCAGCCATGATCTAATTGAATGGCAGAAAAGGTTCAAGGGACTTCCCAACCTGAGGTGCTGCCTTTAATGCCCTGTGAACTTGAACACCCAAATCCCTCTGCTCTTCCATAGCACCAAGCCTACTTCCAGTCAGGGTATTAGTGCTGTTATTTTTTGTAAACAAAATGCATCATCTCACATTGACATTGAATTCCATCTGCTACTTTGTAGCCCATTGCCCATCTTATCAATGTCCCTTTGCAGTTTCCTTTGGTCTTCTAAATAATTAACTATACTTCCTATTTTGGTTTCATCTGAAAATTTTGACAGCACTCCCTCTAGGCCTATATCCAAATCATTGCTATACAGTGAACAAAACTGCCCTAGAATAGAACCCAGTAGGATATCCCCATCACTTCCAACCACTCTTGAAAAACCGCCCTTAACTCCTACTCTCAGTTTTCTTCCTTCTAACCACATTTGAATCCGGTTTTCTATTCTCCCCCCAATTCCATAGCCTGTAATCTTTTCCTGTAATCTCCCAGCACAGAGACCATGGGCCAAAAATGACATCCTGCACAGTAAACATCAATTTTACACACATACACAAAATATAATTTTTTTTGATTGAATGTGGTTCTTATAGTAATAAAGACAGTCCTGACATTTGAGGAGCTTTACTACCATAATGTTAGTACTCATTTTTATGCAGAGAGTCAACACAAAGATGCCCAGCTCCTGCCAGCTAAACTGCAGAAGCATTAAATGTACCTTGAGGCTTAAAGATAAAGTATGAAGGACAAACAGTGTTAGACCCAGGATCAGCAATGTAAAAACAGTCAGCTACCTTTGTGTGGTGCGAAGGATACAGACGCAAGAACATAAGACATAGGAGCAGGAGTAGGCCATACGGCCCTTCGAGCCTGCTTTGCCATTCAATAAGATGATGGCTGATCTTCAACCTCAACTCTACTTTCCCGCTCGAACCTCATATTCCTTGATTCCCTTGGAGTCCAAAAATCTATTGATCTCAGCCTTGAATGATTGAGCATCCACATATTAAAAGAATATTTGAAAAGAGTGTGTATTTTCTGTTGAAATCAGGAAAAAGTTAACTTGCAAGTCTGCTGTTATTTATAAATACCATCAGCTTGATAAGGTCAAGTCAAAGAGAACAAGATGACTGCTAAGCAAATTTGTCAATTGTAATGGGTCAGAGGTATTGCAGCAAAATTTCACAGCCTGAATCTTTTAATCGAAACTCAACTGAACAAGTTGCATTTCAGACTACTTGAGGCAAAGCACAGCAGCCAATAATCCCCAGAACATGCATTACTTAATTGATTTCAATTTTGCACTTGCTCTGCATGCTGCCACTCCCACTACTAAAATGGTTAGATTACAGTAATCTTACCGCATTGCAGAACTCCACAACCTAAAGTTTGAAACAGGAAATGCTGTCAATTCAAAGATGGTGTCATGCACTGATCGCACATGGAATATGTGCACAGACATTAAGTTAAGTAAAGCAGCCTGTGTAAATATTCTAACGCATGCTGATTCCAATTAGTTTTGTCTTGTCTAAACAGATAACTGGTTACAATATCTAAGCTAGTTAACTAGTTGATACATGCGTTTCATCATTTTATCTTTATGTCTCTCAGTTTGCTGGTCTTAAAGAGAGGAGGCACAATTCAAAAAAAATCTTTTTGACACACTCACCACAAAAGCAGCATCTCAAAGTCCAAGCACAAGAAGCTCATGAGTTTCTTTCATCCCCAAGATTGATTGAGATCATCTGTGTAGCTGCCTTGCTGCATCCTCTCCTTCCTGTTGTCCCCAGGTCTCAGCCTCACCCCAATCTCCTATCCACTCTAGTGTCTGAACCCCCTGTCGCTCTGCAGCTTCTCCCCCATCCTCTCCAAACTCATCTCACTTGATACTCACCGACTACTCCCTTCATCCTCTTCCCACTCAACTTCTGACTGTCCTGGCCCCCTTGCTAATTGACATGATCAGTGATTCCCTCTCCTCTCAGGCACCATTCTTCTCCTCTTGGAAACCACCATTCTCTGTCCTCGCTCAAAAAAAGCCACCGTTGATCTGCACGTTCTCACCATTTACAATCTCCTTTTCTCATCTACGGTCTTTTAGTCCGTCATTACCTCCCAGCTCCATGCCCATATTTCCCTGTTCAAATTACTGCAGTCCAGCTTCTACCCTTCTCACAATACCAAAATGGCTCTCACAACAACAACAACTTGCAATTATATAATTATATAGCACCTTTAACATAGGAAAATTTCCCAAGGCACTTCACAGAAGCATAATTAGACAAAAACTGACACCGAGCCAAAGAATGGGTGTCTAAAAACTTGTTCAAAGAGGTAGGTTTTAAAGAGGGTCTTAAAAAGGAGGAGAGAGAGAGAGATGGAGAGGCAGAGAGATTTAGGGAGGAAATTCCCAACCTTCGGGTCTAGACGGCCGAAGCCATGGCCAACAATGGTGGAGCGAAGGAAGTGGGGTTACTTGGGAGGCCAGAGTTGGAGGAACGCAGAGTTCTCAGAGGATTGTAGGGCTGGAGGAGGTTACGGGGATAGGATGAGAATTTTACATTTGATGAGAATTTTATGAGAATATGATGAGAATTTTACATTTGAGGCATTGGTGGATCGGGAGCCAATGTAGATCAGCTAGCACAGGGGTGATGGGTGAGCGAGGCTTGGTGTGGGTTAGGATGTGGGCAGCAGAGTTTTGGATGAGCTTGAGTTTATGGAAGGTGGAAGATGGGAGGCCAGTTAGGAGAACAGTCGAGTCTGGAGGTGACAAAGCATGAATAGAAGCCAAGATTACACTGGCTGGGGAGGGGTGGAATCGGAGACGAGGGAGCAGAGTTTGTGGTGCGAGAAGGCGATGGCTTTGATCTTCTCAGGACAATCAGGTCTACCTTCCTCAACTGCCTATGTCCTGTCAGACTGTTTGTCCATCATGCAGTCATGGATGAGTCATAATCAAAGTCGTGAGCATGACCATGGGACTTTATCACTTCTTGACCGCCCTGCAGCGTTTGACACAGTTGACCACATCTCCAACATCTCTCCTCTATTATTCAGTTTCCTGGGAACCGCTCGTGCATGGTTCAATTACATATTTATCCAAACATAGTCAGCGCATATCCATCAATGGCTTTTCATCCTTCCCCACACCATCGCTTCTGGAATCCTCCACAGATCTATCGTTGGCTCCTCCTCAACTACATGCTGCCCTTCAGTGACATTATCCGCCGGCACAGGATCAGCTTATTCTGATGACATCCAGCTCTACCTGTCCACCATCTCCCTTAATCCTTTAATGGCCTATATCCTATTTGTTCAACATCCATTCTTGGATAAGTCATAACTTCCTCCAACTCAACAACAGGAAGACCGAAGCCATCGTCTTCTGCTCGTGGCACATACTCTGCTCTCTCGCCACTAATTCCATTCCCCCTCCCTAACCAGTGTCCCATGCTCAACCAGACCACTTGCAATCTTGATACCCTATCTGATCCTGATCCAAGTTTCAGACGCAATTCACTCTCCATAACAAAAAACAAACACTTACTTCCACCACCGCATTTCTCACTCTGCCCCAACCTCACCCCCATCTCCGCTGAAATCCTCAAGTCACCTCCAGATTTGATTGCTCTAATACTCCCCTTGCTGGCCTCCTTCCTTCATAAACTTCACTTGTCCAAATTTATGCTGTATGTATCCTGTCCTGCTCACAATCATCACTCTTCTCCTCATTGAACTACAGTGTCTCCCTGTTCCCCCACCATGCATCAAATTTAAAATCCTTATTCTCACTTTTAAATCCCTCAATGGCATCACCCCATCCCAATCTGTCCAATTACCTCCAGCCCTATAAACCCTTCTCTGAAAACACCATTCCTCCGACTCTGGTCTTTTGTGCATCCCCAATCCTTTGTTACGCCATTGGTGGTAAACCCTTCAGGTGCCTGGGTCCTATTCTCTGGATTCCCTCCCTAAAACACTGCCTCCCCCACTCCCGTCTTCTTTAAAAGTCTTTTCAAAATCTGTCTATTTGACCAAGCTTTCGCCAACCCTTCCTAATTTCTCCCTTCCTGGCTTGGCATCAGTTTTCCTTACACCAACCTACGGTGTGCCTTGAGATGTTATTTATGTTAAAGGGGCTAAATGAATGCAAGTTGTTCTAGTAGATGGTATTGGAAGTGGTATGCGGATATTATGCTGGATTGGTAACTGATTGCTATCTGATAGGCAGAGGGCCGTCATCAATGGGAATAGATTTATATGGGGCCAGATCAGGTGTATAGTCCTGCTGGGCTTAGTGGTTGGACCTTTGTTGTTCATTATCTATTAATGAACTATTCACAAGTTTGCAGAGGACAGGAAAATATGCACAGGGTCGGGAATTTAGACTAAATTGATAGGTTGCAGATTAATTCAGATATGTTAGGGGAATGTGTAGCAGATGTTTTTCAGTGTGGACGAGTGCAAGTTATGCATTTGAGTTTGGGAAACTCCAAGCATGTTTATACCAGGCATGTTTACAGATCAAGTGAGGAACCCGAGCGTCATAATTGATAAATCATTTAAGGTCCACAAGTGAAGTGATGAGGCCAATGGGAAGGCAAATAAGGTTTCAGGTTGCATTACTAGAACAAAACAATTACTAAAAGTACCACACTTGGGCTGCTATAATGCTTTGTTACACCTATGCCTCGGATATTGTGTAACTTTAGTTCCCACATGGTGCGGGATATTGAAACCCTAGAAATGCTACAGAGTGGGGTGACCAAAACAATGCACAGTTTATGGCTTTTAGTTATCAGCACAGGCTCCAGGAGTTAGGGTTATATTCAGTAGAGAAAGGCAGGCTTAAAGGAGAAATTATTGTGGTTTTTCAAAATGATAAGAACATAAGAAATAGGAGCAGGAGTAGGCCAATCGGCCCCTCAAGCCTGCTCCGCCATTCAATAAGACCATGGCGGATCTGATCCTAACCTCAAATTTAAATTCATGTCCAATTTCCTGCCCGCTCCCCGTAACCCCTAATTCCCTTTACTTCTAGGAAACTGTCTATTTCTGTTTTAAATGATGAAGGGATTAGATTCTTTCCAGTTGAATAGGTTATTTGAGATGGATAACGATGGTCGGTCTAGGAGGCATGCACATAAAATACTTAGGCAAAGAGTTAGATTAGATGTTAGGAAGTATTTCTTTTCACAGAGAATCATCGCCCTCTGGAACAGATTACCAAAGGGTGTGGTGAGTATGGATTCTCTGCAGTCCTTCAAGCGGGAACAGGATAAGTTCCTGAGAGAGGAGATTTCCTGTTATCGAGGGTAAGTTGGGAGTTAGTTGGGATTAGAAAGATACTGACACAACTGCACCAGCCTGCAGCCCTTTCTACAAGACGAAAGGCTGCCACATAGTGTTTATGAGACGCTGCCAGTTTAAACAGCACTGGGTACATTTGCTGTAATCATTTGAAATTTTAAACTGGAATTCAGGGCAGAGCAAAGATGATTACAGGATACGGTGAGGTGATACTTCTGAGAAACAGCTTTCCATAGCTGTACTACATAAACATTACTTTTTGAACCAAAAAGCAGTTACTAAACTGACAAACAAAAATGTTAAATGTATTTGCCAAAAGCTTCTGAATGAATGTTCAATCCTTCACTCTTTGATACCACTTACTAAAGCCCACTTCACACATCTGGAATCTTTCCACATCAAGAACTACATTGAAACTGATGCCAATTGCATCTTTAGTAGTGATTGACAGAATGGATGAGTGAGTGGACAATTACCAATGACTGGCTATCAAGAGGAAAATATTTTCTTTGTGCCTTCAAGAAATTATTTAATAACAAATCAGCCATTTCTTAAAAATTGAAATAGCTTTACTCTACAAATTAAACTATTGCTAGCCTTATATCAATACTGTACCGAGTGCGATGTCAATGCCTCCTGTTCACTGCCCCCTCCTCCACTGGCCGTTTCCAATCGCAGTCAAGTTGTAATGGAGGTGACAGAATATGGAAGAGAGGAGTGAAGATTAAGTGCTACCCCAAATGGACAAGACGACAACATCGAGTCAGCTGGCACCACTCTCACAACTTAGTGAGGGGCTAGAGTCAGTTCTAGGGACATAGTATCACAGAAAGGTTATAGCACGGAAGGAGGCCATTTGGCCCATCGAGTCCATGCCAGCCCTATGCAAGAGCAATCCAGCTAGTCCCACTCCCCCGCCCTTTCCTTGTAGCCCTGCAATTTTTTTCCTTTCAAGTACTTATCCAGTTCCCTTTTGAAGGCCATGATTGAATCTGCCTCCACCACCCCCTCGGGCAGTGCATTCCAGATCCTAACCACACGCTATGCAAAAAAGTTTTTCCCTCATGTCACCTTTGGTTCTTTTGCCAATCACCTTAAACATATCCTTCCTTTCCTCAGTTGGAGCAACTTAAAAGGGGAAAAGAGAAAATAATGTCTCGAATAAGAAATTTTAAAACTGTTAAGTTTAACATTTTTGTTATTTTTAAAATGGCACAGCACTAAATTGCTTCAAAGCGAGTGTACTGAAGGTACAAATCAACAGTACAACACCATAGTAATTTTAAACCAGATATATAATCCATAAAGAGTCTTTGGTATCAGTGACAAGCATCCTCTGGCACGTTCCCCAAGAGGCCACGTTTCATGTACGAATCGAGGCAAAAGAGGCTACATTTTGCGGTCTTGTTGCAGTGGCAGTCGGGACTGCTCGAAAGCACATGCTACTTGCGCTGACAATCCGAGGGGAGGACCACCCTGTACGTGGCGATATTTACTAATTTGCATATTAGTGCTGCATTTCCTGCATGAATTGGGCAGTAAGCAAGGAACACATTTGCTGCAGGGGACAGGATACCCAGCGTAACAGCAGATTTAAAGTAGACCTACTGCGCATTTTCAGGTTTATTTCAATCCTCGGGTATCTATTTTCCATAATCTCCCCCACTTTCTTGTCTTTCACCACCGTAGCTATTTTCACATTTCGTCTTTCGATCATCTTTTTGTTGTCTCACTGAAGACTTTTTATATCATCCAACAAATTCTCGCTTCTCTAATAAAATTGTTTGCAGGTCACTCAATCCACTAATTTCCTCTCAAGTGATTGTGGTATCTGTTTGTCTCTTTTCCTCCTCTCCTCTTTTTATTCCTCCCCCCTTTTCCACCCGACTAAAGAGCTTGGATACCTTTCAGTTCTCCGTTCTGCGGAAGGATCTACGCTTGAAACTTTAACTCGCCTTTTCTCTTTACCAAAACCGACAGACCTGCTGTGTATTTCCAGCATTTTCTGTTTACGTCCATCAAGCTGGCTGTGCAAGGTATTACAACAGTGACTTCTCTTACCATGCGGCATTCTCAGGAGCAGCTCAGGGGCCAAATAATCTGGCGTTCCTAGAATCCTATCCCCTTCTGTTGGAGCCTGGCCTCTTCGCACACTTTTTGGAGTTCTGTAAGGAGTCTGCACAGTAGCCGGCAGTGGAGTCTGAACATTTAAAAACCGTATGAGAAAACATTAGGGATCTTTATTATACTTTAATAGATCAATTGCACACAGAATCATGTTAATTGAAAAGAAAACCACTGCTACACTAAACACGCTTGCATATTTTGATAATTACAAGAATAAAACATTTTATTCTCATCAAGGCACAAGTGAGACATTCAAGCAGAAAAAAACCCACAAAATTGATTCCTAAAGTCAGAGGGTTGGAGTACAATGAAAAAAAAAGGATACATTTGAGTTTTTCAGCCTTGAATGGATATGATTTGAGAGAATGGTGCCAGGGACGAGTGACTTCAGTTATGTGGAGAGACTGGAGAAGCTGGGGTTATTCTCCTTAAAACAGAGAAGGTTAAGAGGAGGATTGATAGAGGTGTTCAAATCATGAGCTGTTTCGACAGAGTAAATAAGGAAAAACTGTTTCCAGTGGCAGAAGGATCGGTAAACAGAGGACACAGATTTAAGGTGATCGGCAAAAGAACCAGACGCAACATGAGGAAACATTTTTTTAAGCATTGAGTTGTAATGATCTGGAATGCATTGCCTGAAAGGGTGGTGGAAGCAGATTCAATAGTAACTTTCAAAAGGGAATTGGATAAATACTTGAAAGGAAAAAATTACTGGGTTATGGGGAAAGAGCAGGAGAATGGGGCTAATTGGATAGCTCTTTCAAAGAGCCAGCAATGGGCACGATGGGCCGAATGGCCGCCTCCTGTGCTGTACCCACTATGATACTATGAAGGCTTGAAGCCAGAAATGGTATAGAAAAGGTAGATCCAGAACATTACTTCAAAATTGAACCATGACAAAGGACAAGCGTGTGTGGGTTCAAATTGCTGACGGTAAATTTAGGACTGATGTCTAGACGCTCTTCTTCACAAAACATGGAATGGACTTCCATGCAGGGCAATGGAAGCCACAAAAAAAAAAATGGAATCATTTAAGAAATAGTCAGATGCTGTGACCAGAATTGAGGAGTGTATGTGTTCTAGGATTTCTCCCGGACACTTTTAAATCTGTAGTAGATACAGAGGTCACTGTAAGTGGAAAGTGAGGGCAAGGTAGGGGCCTATATCATCTTCAACAAAGCCCCTACAATCCAATACTAGATTGTTCTTCTCACTCACCTTCCCATCTCCCCACCACCCACCAAAAAAAAACTACTGCTGTTTTACAATGGAGCATTAAAGGAAGAATGAGGAACGGGAGCGTACACTCAACGGAAAGATGCTGGAGGGTGCGGATGAACAGAGAAACCAACAAATACATAGTCCCCTGAAAGTGCGAGTGGAGGTAGATAAAGCCACAGAAAGACCAACTGCAGGTTGGGTTTTATAAATAGCATAGAATACAAGAGTACAGAAATCATATTAAATTTATACAAAGCAGCTAGAGTACTGTTTTTGGCACTCCAGGAAGTTCACAAAGGAACCAATGTCATTGGAAGGAGTAGAATGAAGGTTTTGCAGAGGAAGGTTGAGGAGGTAGGTTCTAAATGCAAGTCCAAAACCTCAAGGGTACTAAGTCACACGCTGGACCAATCTGGCAGAAACAAATTAGATATGTGAACTGTGGCTAGAGAGTTGATGTAGAAAGTTGGTGTCACATTTCAGGATTTTAGATCACTTTTTTCTTCACAGACAGGATTTCAGAATGTTTTAAAAACACAACACTTAAAACAAAAAGTGAATTCATCCAGGTTTAAAAGGTCATAGGCTGGAGCCTGAGATAGACAGGGATGGTTTGAAATGTTAATGGACCAGGCATTGATGACGTGTATTAAAGCCAGACAAGCCAGTTTGTAGAATGTCACAGCTTATGGTCGACTTCACACCAAAAATGATGAAAGTCAATTGGCTCATCCCAGAGTCATTAAGCCAGAATGGTCCCATTCAATATGAGAACAGCAGAATATAGTTTCTCAAGATCCACATACCAAGCGGGGAAGGGAGTTAGCCGGTTTTATTGAGAGGCCTACTGACTAATTTGCGTAATGGGGAAGAAATCAGAGAGACAGCCCTTGCACTTGTTGGGAACACAAAAAGAAGAAAAAAAAACACATGGGCAGTCTGTCAGATTTTAAACATTCCTGGAACACTGGAACAATATCTGGAGTGGGGGAAGCTGTTCAGATGAGATGAGCTTCAACTAAACTGGATTGGTAATAATGTCCTTGAAGATCGGTAAATAGGGCCGTCGGGGAGGATTTAAACTGCAAGGGGCAAGACTCAGACTGGGAGCGGTCAGTTTTTGCACCAACAAATTATTGTAATGTTCTAGGACTATTTAAAACCTGACCGACTGCCTAGGAGTCTTCTTTTTGCAGATAACTTAAATAGGGCGGGGTGGTTAAGCGAGTATTGTGTGGGGTGGGGGGTAAACAAAGCAGGCCAAAAGGAAGTAAATTAATAGGCTTAGGTGCATATACCTGAATGCTAGAAGCATTTGCAACAAGGTGACTGAACGCAAGGCTGGCAAGGCAATTGGGAAGTGTCTCAGTAACGAAGACAAGTACAACTACAAGGTCTTAGAGTGTTCAGGAAGGACAGACTAAACAGGATAGGGTGTGGAGTAGATCAATACGTCAGGGGCATCTGGCAATTAAAGGAAATAGAACAGGATAAGCTTTCCAATTAGATAGCCTGGCTGGAAGTAGAAGCGCAAAGGGAACAAAGATAACTCTAGGGGTTTGCTACAGATCACCAGATCAAATAAAAGAGGACAGATACAGTGCAAAGAAATGAGGAGGAGACGTACAAACAGAAAGGACATTTTAATGGGGGGGCTTTAGCCGACCCAATATAAACAGGGAATGCAGACGTAGTTTAGAATCGAAGTTAATAAATGCAGTGCATGATTGCTTGCTGATCTATTGTGTTAAGGGCGCCATTAGAGGTAACTCACATTTTGACCTGGTAATGGCAAGTGACCCAGATAGCAAACTGGGAACGGAAGTCATCATATCCCTGGGTGATAGCAATTATAACGTGATTAAAATGTGACCGGATCTGAGACAAATAAACAGTACAAACCAATAATCCGGTATACAACTTTAAAAAGGACAATTCTAAACAGTGAGGGGAGAACTTAAGCAAAATCAACTGAGGTGGGGGGAGGGGGGTGCTGAAGAAAACTTAGTTAAGGAATACATCTAGGGCATACTACTGAATGTGCAGGATACGTACATACCAGGGATTAGATTAAAGAAACAACACAAGGAGGATTAATAAGACAATATGTAAAGAAATAAATAAGAAAACCAAACTCTACAAAGCCTGTAGGGAGAAAGGTGTGGGAAACCAGCAGAAACAATACAGGGAGCTCCAAAAATATAAAAAAGGCTGTCAGAGGAGCCACGAGGGTACTAGAAATGAGCATAGTTGTAGAAACTAAATGTAGCCCTAGAAAGTCTTCCAGCATTATGACAGAGAAAGGGTTGTCAAAGAATTGAGATCCCTTAAGGATGCGAACAAAGTTAAAACAGAGGATGAACCGAAAATAGGTAAATATATACGAAATGATTATTTCCCAGAAGTATTAACTAGAGAAAGCATTAGAGCATGCCACCCATCTAAGCTTAAATTAATTTTGAGATCACGTGCAAGGATGTCCTAAACAGGCTTAAAGGGGCTCAAAGCCAGTCAATGTCCAAAGGTGCTAAATGAGACTAGGGGCAAAATATACAAAGTGCTGACAGTTAAAGGAAGGAGTCAATAAACACAGGGGAGTTCCTACTGGATTGGAAACAAGTCCACGCAATACCTATTTTCAAGCTAGGTGATTAACCCAGGTATCCACATAACCATTAGTTTTACGTCAATAACCGGCAAAATTATGGAACCGATTAGGAACAAAGTTGAGGAGTACCCCTAAGTGGCTGCTAACATAGTTTCAGAAGACCAACCTCCTTGACTTTTTTGAGGAAGTAATGTCCCGAATGGACATTGGAGTGCCAGAAAGCATTTGATAAAATTCTACATGGAAGGCTCCTATACAGGTCTAAAGTAATGGATTATTTTGAATCGTAGGTAAAGCACAGAGGTGGATAAAAAAACATTGGGAAGCAAGCAGGAGACATTAGCTAAGGAAGTGATTGATGTCTGACAGGGCAGATTGGAATGCCACAGAGATCGTTGCTGGGATCCCTACTGAGAAGGATATTCCCCAGAAAGCAAGTCAGTTTCTTTCACCATCAAATTTCAACTGAAGGGGAGCAAAATACTACGGTGGGATCATCTGTGAAGTAACTTGATATTCTGCTGCAATACTGGGTTTCTCCACTAGATGGAGATTTAATATTTACATGGCCCATTGAGGCCGCCTAGTGGTAGAAAGTGGATACTGCAAGATCACAAAAAGAGTCCCAGAAGTTAGCTGATCTCAGGGCAATGGCTGAGGCACTACAACTTATCTCCATGTCACTGATTTTAGGGGGTGGGGGAGGAAAAAAAAAACAAAAAAAGAGGAAGGCACAAATTTAGCCAGGATCTGGCTTCTGATCACTATCCAGTGATCTTTATTGTGTGTGTGGATGTTCAGGTGAAGGAAACATCAGGCTCAGCTGTGATGCGACACCCCCCACTCCCCATGGTTGACTGGACTGCTGACACTCACTGTATCATGTGAAGAATGATTGCTTAGGCGAGGTGCCAGAAATGCCCAGCACCTGCAGAACTACACCCCAGGTAGATGTCAATGCCTTCAGAGTGGGGGAGGATAAACTATGGATAAAGGACGGGGAGAAAAAATGTAATGTATCTGATTAACAAGTTTCAAAACTTCACCCGATTGATGTTTCAAACCATTTATACCAGACCTCCTGGCAAAGGGCTCTACCTGAACCATTAAACTATCTTTCTCTTTCATGTGCTGACTGACCTGCTGAGTATTTCTAATATTTAGTTTAGATTCCCATCGTTTGTGTGTTACTTTTTAAATCTCCAGGTGTAGGGTAATTTTGCCACATTCAAACACTAGGTGCCAAAGAAGTGACCGGGTTTTCTTTTACAAAGAACGTTGCAATTGTGCACAAAAGCTCAAATAAAATTTCAAATTTTGTCAAGAGGCGTTTCCCAGGACTACAGTAAAATTCTCCAATGTGACATTTAATATGGCTTCTTGTGTACTAGCGAGTAAACTAACAGCACAAATACAGTAAATGGCATCCGTGGAAGGTAGCACATTTGTACAGATCTCACACCTATGCTTAGTTATAGTTCTTATTTATATACTCAGGCACATTATTAGTGAAGCTGCACAGTTAGCGAACAACATGTTGGCATCACAATATCTGCAGCTTATACTTATGTTAGTCTCACTATAGCAAGTAGCAGTTCGTGTGCATCAGTTGGTTGGAAGAAATGTATTTATTTTTGCTAGGGGGTGAAGTTCCTTTTATTTACTCCAAGGGCCACAGTGCCTATAGCTGAGTGAACAGGCAACCAGGTCGCCCATCCCACAAACACACAGCAGCAGTTCACGGATGATAAGGGGAACAGATAGGGTGGATAGAGAGAAACTATTTCTGCTGGTTGAGGATTCTAGGAGTAGGGGGCACAGTCTAAAAATTAGAGCCAGACCTTTCAGGAGTGAGATTAGAAAACATTTCTACACACAATGGGTGGTAGAAGTTTGGAACTCTCTTCCGCAAATGGCAATTGATACTAGCTCAATTGCTAAATTTAAATGTGAGATAGATAGCTTTTTGGCAACCAAAAGTATTAAGGGATATGGGCCAAAGGCAGGTTTATGGAGTTAGATCACAGAACAGCCATGATCTTATCAAATGGCGGAGCAGGCACGAGGGGCTGAATGGCCTACTCCTGCTCCTATGTTCCTATTTCCTCTCCATCCCGAAAGGCACTTGGCCTGATATGCTGATGGGGTGAGTTGAAGTAGAGGCAGGAGGCTAGTGTGGAGCATAAACACCGGCATGGACCAAGTTGGGTTGAATGGCCTGTTTCTGTGCTGTAAAATTCTATGTAATTCTCCGCTTGGAATTTCTCCCTGATGGAGCCTGGGAGAAATTTTGAGACTTTAAAAAAATATATATACAATAGCTTTTTTTATTTTTATTTTTTTTTTAAAGAAAAAATCTCTATCTTTGCTCTTTGTACTGAATCTTGGTTCCACATGCTTCACTCGATTTGTTGCCTCAACATAACCCACTTAAAACAAGGTCTTCAAGAGTTCATGTTGCAATTAATTTATGCAATGTTAAGAGATAAATTACCTGAAATGATCCAGTTAACCTGTACCGTTGGACTCTTGGTAGGGGTGTCGCAGCTTGTGGGTAGCTCCCAATGCAAAGAGATGTATCCATCCTCTCTACAGAATCCACACTCATCCTGGTTTGTACGGACAAATCAGATTCATATATCGGACTGCAATAACTTCGGAATACTACAATAGGCTTCTTTTGGTATGAAGTCAAAGGATTGACCAGGAGTGAATCGTAGCAGATTTCTGCTGAGTGGTCAATGCACTGGTCACTACCACCGCTTACAGGGTGATGCTTTGGAGCTGTACTGCGAGGAAAAGGTAGTGTTTTATACTGGAGGCAAAACTGTGGAGATACTTGGTCTTTAGCTACGACCTCCTCGAATGAAGAATCTTTAGTGCTCATGTCTAATGCTTTCTCAAAATGACCTTCTGTGAAAGATCCATCCTGAGTTGAAGAGTTTGAATACAAGCTCAGGCTTCTCTTTAGACTATCATTCTCATCAACCTGAAAACTGCAATTAATTTCATCTTTACAATCCTCCTTTTCACACTGCTCATCCAGTTCACTCAAAAGGTTTTTGGCTAAGGAAGTGACGGGTGTAATCTCAAGCATTCTCCTTTCAGAAATACTAGTGTTCTCCTCAAAGTGCCCGCTAGCTACACCAGGACTTTTGCAGTCACGTATTGCAGAACCTAATTCCAGCGCCTTTATTTCCCTGGTTAAACCAGTGCTAGCAATTGGCTGGAATTCTGGTATTTCACATCCACGTTTATACTCTGAATTAGCTTTCTTCCTTCGAGAGTTGATTGAAAATGGGCTGTGGTCCACCTGATCAAAAGTTCTCTTTGATTTGTTTTGCTTATCTAGACATTCCTCTTGAAATCCATTCCCACGGTACTTCTGGGCAGCATTAGGTGAAGCATCCATTAGGTGCCCTGGGAGATGTAAACTTTCAGTTGGAACAGTCCCTTCTGGTATAGTGTGACACAGACTGTGGCTGAAATTTGCAGAGCTTTCCATTACTGCGGGAGGCGAAGGGCTGGGGATATAAAGTCTGTGCACCGTGCCTTTGGTCACTGCAGCTGGAGGTGAAGTGCTGCTCTCTTCTTCCCTTGCCACATTTTTGTAAAGGCATTTTTTGACTAGGCCCTTCACCACTGCATTGTTGAGAGGGGTGGCCTGAATCTGAAGGTGCTCGGTCCCTCCATCGAGCCTGCTTTGTGGACAGCTTTCATTCTCAACTGGAGACACAGTGATCCCCAAACTGTCTTTATGATAGGTGACGCCATTCTTTCTAAATGAGCTCCCTGCGACAGCTCTTCCAGCAGTGTTAATCACTCCAGTGGAAGGCTGTACAGCTTCTGTGCCCTGCAGAGATCATAAAAAAATATAAAAATTCTGTGCAAAAAAAAAATTCTGCTGCTTACTTCATACCTTATTTGTATCAATCTAGCTGCATGCAATAACCAAATCAGCTACCTCTGACAACTGTAAACACAAAGGAAGTTTTGGTTTGACCCAAAGTTTATATAATTTCATTGTTCAATTCACTAATCTTTCTATAGACCCCATCTTGCTACCGGGAAAAAATATTATATACGATATCAAAGAATGTCTGAGCGCTGTAATCTTTGTATAGAACAGCTCCCCATGGGTGTTAAACCATCGTCTGGTATCACCGAATACACTCTTTAACTACAGCTGCAGACATTTAACCAGTCAGTTGTTGCACTGATTGTAGACATCCTGTTAAACATTCCTACTGCTACACTGTGGGAGGGGGAAGCAAAATCTGCAAATCTCAAGCCATGCTAATTCCATAATTAGGTCCACTAATCCTGCAATTGGAATTGCTCAATATCCTGGTTACATCCGCAAAATCCATGGGATTCCTGGGATGAGAGGGTCGTCTTATGTGGAGAGATCGAGTAGAATGGGCCTACACTCTCTGGAGTTTAGAAGAATGAGAGGTGATCTCATTGAAACATATAAGATTCTGAGAGGGCTTGACAGGGTCGATGCTGAGAGGCTGTTTCCCCTGGCTGGAGAGTCTAGAACTAGGGGGCATAGTCATAGGACAAGGGGTCAGCTGTTTAAGACTGAGATGAGGAGGAATTTCTTCACTCAGAAGGTTGTGAATCTTTGGAATTCTCTACCCCAGAGGGCTGTGGATGCCGAGTCATTGAATATGTTCAAGGCTGAGATAGGTAGATTCTTGGACTCTAGGGGGAATCAAACAATACGGGGATCAGGCAGGAAAGTGGAGTTGAGGCCAAAGATCTTATCGAATGACAGAGCAGGCTTGAGGGGCCGTATGGCCCATTCCCGCTCCTATTTCTTATGTTCTTTCAGCATTTTGAGGATCTAGATTATATTCCCATCTCGTCTTCTTTATCCCTGTTGGAACATCAAAATGAGACGTCTGAGGAAGGTGGAATGCTAAGTGAAATTCAGAGTATTAGCTTATGAGCATTTAACCCATTTGTACGAAACTCTTTTGTGTTATTTTAACAGATGCTAAACCGCTTTGGTCCCCGCCACAAACTCCCGTTCCCTAGCCACCGACTCCATCCCTCTTCCTGGCCACTGTCTGAGGCTGAACCAAACTGTTCGCAACCTTGGCGTCCCATTTGATCCAGAGATGAGCTTCCGACTACATATCCGTTCCATCACCAAGACCACCTACTTCCACCTCTGTAACATCGCCCATCTCCGCCCCTGCCTCAACTCATCTGCTGCTGAAATCCTCATCCATGTCTTTGTTACCTCAGACTCAACTATTCCAATGCTCTCCTGGCTGGCCTCCCATCTTCCACTCTCCACAAACTTGAGTTCATCCAAAACCCTGCTGCCCGCATCCTAACTCGCACCAAGTCCCGTTCACCCATCACCCCTGTGCTCGCTGACCTACATTGGCTCCTGGTCCGGGAACACCTTGATTTTAAAACTATCATCCTTGTTTTCAAATCCCTCCATGACCTTGCCCTTCCCTACCTCTGTAACCTCCTCCAGCCCTACAACCCTCGAAGATCTCTGCGCTCCGACAATTCTGGCCTCTCGCGCATCCTCGATTTTTATCATAGAATCATAGAAGTTACAACATGGAAACAGGCCCTTCGGCCCAACATGTCCATGTCGCCCAGTTTATACCACTAAGCTAGTCCCAATTGCCTGCACTTGGCCCATATCCCTCTATACCCATCTTACCCATGTAACTGTCCAACTGCTTTTTAAAAGACAAAATTGTACCCGCCTCTACTGCCTCTGGCAGCTCGTTCCAGACACTCACCACCCTTTGAGTGAAAAAATTGCCCCTCTGGACCCTTTTGTATCTCTCCCCTCTCACCTTAAATCTATGCCCCCTCGTTATAGACTCCCCTACCTTTGGGAAAAGATTTTGACTATCTACCTTATCTATGCCCCTCATTATTTTATAGACTTCTATAAGATCACCCCTTAACCTCCTACTCTCCAGGGAAAAAAGTCCCAGTCTGTCTAACCTCTCCCTATAAGTCAAACCATCAAGTCCCGGTAGCATCCTAGTAAATCTTTTCTGCACTCTTTCTAGTTTAATAATATCCTTTCTATAATAGGGTGACCAGAACTGTACACAGTATTCCAAGTGTGGCCTCACCAATGCCCTGTACAACTTCAACAAGACATCCCACTGGCTTTGTTACCTCCACCACTGGCTCCTTAAAACCTACCTTTTTGACCAAGCTTTTGTTCACCTGTCCTAATATCTCCTTAGGTGGCTCGGTGTCAAATTTTGTTTGATAATCGCTCCTGTGAAGCGCCTTGGGAGGTTTTACTATGTTAAAGGCGCTATATAAATGCAAGTAGTTGTTGTTCTTGCAGCTTATTTTAAAATTTTAACGCCAGAGTTAAAATAGTTTTTAAACATAAAAGAAGTTTCACACAAATGTATAATGTATTTGTACGCTAGTATTCAAAGGGTTCTATTTCCAGGCATTAATCCCATCTGATGGGAGCCTGCGCCAATAAGACCTTTCGGCAATATAGATTATAACCATACTCCTCAGGGTTTGAACGCTCATCATAAAAAAATTTGTATGATGGATCAAATTGTACAACCCAGCCCGTTAAGAGCTTGATTGGGCATCATCAGAGGGAGGACAGAATCAGGGGTCATGGTGCAGTGTGTCTGGTGGGTACACAGTAGGATAGCTTCAATGTTGCCAAATGCTGAGCTGCAGAAACATCTGGCCCATCCACGACTTGCCAGACAGGCAATCGGATAGCAGAGCGCCCGCCAGTCATGGAATCAAGGGTATCGTCGGCATAGATGAGAAATCTGACCCCATGCTTATGGATAACATTGCCGGGGGCAGCCTACGAACGAGGACAAGGATGGAAGGTTGAAGCACACTGGAGTTAACCATATGGGCTCAGGGCGAGAAGCAATTGCAGGTGATGTGCTGACTGCAGTTTGTAACAGGAAAGTAGAGACAAAAAGCACTTGTGCCAAAGAGCTCTACAGTCGGCAACAAAAAAGATTACAGATATTTGGAGATATACCATTGATGCAATGCTCTTTATATATCTTTTCATATATCATATTGGCTTATACTATTATGCTAAAGGCTGTGGTTGTTGGGCCAATTGAAATGTTCAAGACTGAGATCGATACATGTGCCATGTTAAGGGTATCAAGGGATATGGATCAATGGCGGGTATATTGAGTTATGTTACATATCAGTCATGATTTGATTGAATGGGGGTACAGGCTTGAGGAGCTAAATGGCCTACTCCTGTTTCTAAACTGCCAGAGAATCACTAATTGGTCTCACAAATCACAAAATTGTAAGATGGATGAGGCAATCCATCAGGTAAATTGATCATGAATAACCCAAACAGTGCTTGATCTCAAATTTGCTTTTGATAGTCACACTATATTCACCAATACTTGCATATTCCGAAGGACAATGTTGAAAATATAACGACCAAATATTAACAGGATTTAACAAAGCTAACCTGGAGCTCTTTTTCCCACATTGGGCTGTTTAAACACCCCGACTCTGTGCTGGAGGGAAACGGGTGTGATTGACTGCTGGCACTTGATGTTCCGAACCTTTTATTTGACTGGATAAAGTCTGGAGTCAGATATCTGACCGGCATACAAGGACTGCAAGACGAGCTGTCAGCACCTACTGAAGGAAAACGTACAATTCATCACTCACCATCAGGGTGATCGGGACACAAATGAAAGGCAATATACTATATATGCCTATAAATAGGTGCCTACTGGATTAAGTAAAAAAACATTCAGAAGTGGTTTACAACCATAACGGGATGAGATGTAGAAAATATTTGAATGCTGTGGTGTTGCAAATAATAAATACTCTACATTTGATTTGTATTTTTAATTCAAATGGCTGTACTTTCCCATTTGTATTTTAAATGCTAGCCCTCACACATAGCTGGCTGCAGCAAAGTTAAAAAGTCTGCTCTTGTCTGATACTGACAGATTGGAAGACAATCAGCTTCTAATCTACTAATGGATGAAGTATAAAGTGCACTCCTGAGCCAGTAAAAGAATCACTGACCACAAACTTTCAAAACTGAGCAATTTTCTGCAGTCAGGGAAACATGAGTCACCGGTGAACGTTTATTGCTTCACTCTAAAAAGACACATACCCGATATCAAGCATTTATTTGTGTTAATCAAACCTTTTGTCTTAAGCTCTTTGTTACATCCTTTGGCGCTCTGTGGCAGAGGAGAACAAAATGATCCAAGGGAGAGATTGGTGTTGTTACATATCATGGGGCTCAATATTGGCACCGCATCTTTTGTCTTCCCTCCCGTTGGTGTGCTCTAAATAAAAAATTAGAAATGCGTGAACATTCAACTCTTAGAAAGGAGAAACTTAGTTGTGTTAGATTTAAAAGGTTTGGCTTTTGCAGAATAATCAATAACAATAGGTGACTTAAGCAGCACTCATTAAAAAGCAATTTATTTTTTTTTTTAGTTTGGCAGCACCTTTCCAAGGTCTACAATTCGACTTAATCAGACAGAGAATTTACTGTCAATTGATAATCGGTAGTTCACAAGTTCTTGCAGCCAAATGCTAAAGCAGTGGGTGCAATTCATATTCTCTATTCACCTACACCTAACTATATTACTCCACTGAAATATAAAACATCTGCATCAAGATACAGGTATATATATGTTCAGGTTTAACCTGGGTCTGTTCCTTTAAGACCACCATTCAGGTATTTCCTGTGGGGAAGTGGTCTAAATAGGCACATCTGCAGGTCAATTGGAGGTTAATTGCTGCTGTTTTTGTTGTACGCGTCTTTATTGTTCACTGCGTGGCTGTTCTTGGGGAAGAGGCAAGGTTACCTGAGGGTAAGAAAAACCAACAGGAAATTACTGCCGTTTTCTTTCTCTTTATACTTTTTTTAAAAAACGGATTGTATAAAATAACTGAGTCATCCCTGAAGTGTAGCAGATGTCCTAGACTTAAGACTTTTATAGATTAACTTTTCTCCATGAGATAAACTATTAAGAAATTTGTGAATTATATGGCTCTTACTGTAAAATTACATATAATTATGTATATTATACATATACACACCATATATATATATATATATATATAATATGTGTGTATGATCTATGTGTTGTTGCTGATGGGAATTGGATTTTATTTATATTTGAGAAGATGAATTATTATATGGTGTAACGTGTAATGTGTACATAGAAGTTACACAATGAAAACAGGCCATTCAGTCCAACCAATCCATCTCAGCATTTACCCTTTACGTGAGCAAACAGTCTGAATCACATTTACCCATCCTGTCCGATTTCCCTTCAACCCCTTTTCCTTCATCCACTTGTCCATCTAATCCTAAATGTTGACATAATTTCTGCATCTACTATTAACCCTCGCAACCCTTTGTGTAAAGCTGTTTCTCCTGCCCCCTGTTCTAAATCTCTTACCGTTTAATTTCGCATCTTAGGCCCCTCATTCTAAACCCCTCAACTACCTGGTCCCATCCTTTCATAATTTTAAAAACATTTCTACCATATCGTGTTATTCTAACAAAAAAAGCCCCAGTATTTCAAGTCCTTCTTTGTATTTGTATTTTCTCGCACCAAGCAACATCCTAGTGAATCGGTGTTGTACTCTCTCTAAAGCCTCAATATTCTTCCTGTAGCGTGGAGCCCATCACAGTACTCTAACTGAGGTGTTACGGTTTTGTAAAGGCTCATCATACCTCTTGGCTTTTATATTCTATACCTTAAAACCTAGAATTCCATTAGCTTTTTTTGAACAACTTCATCAACCTGAGGTGCTGCCTTTAATCAACTGTGAACCTGTATCCACTAGCCCGTCCCCACCACCCCAAATCCCTCCGCCTCTTCCACAACATGTGGGTAAGAACCACTTACCCATCACCTCCAACCTCACAGAATTAAATGGCTCCCTGTCCCCCAACATGTTAAATTTTAAATCCTGGTCCCAATCAGCTTGGTGCCACTTGAATCTTTCCCCATGTCTCATATCCTCTGTCCCACATCCTTCGGTCCTCCAGTTCTGGTGTGCTCCCTTCCCTTCACCCTACCATTGCTGGCAGAATCTTCAGCAGCCTCTGCCCTACTCTCAAACTCCCTCCACCTTTCAATTTCTTGCTCCACCTTTAAAAACCTTCTTGACTTAAGATTTTGGTCACCTCTCCTATTCTCCTCTCCAAGATTTGTTCCCTTATCTATTCCCATTTCCCCCCTCCCATGTAAATCATCTTGGGGATGTTTTCTATGTCAAAGGCTCTATAAATGCTGTTGTATACAGTGTACATAATATAATTTAAGTGGGAGCTTGGGTTGAGCAGCAGGGTGTTTGTGGAAGTTTAGGGGAGAATAAAGGAGAGAAGCTAGCAGTAGCAAACAAATTAGTGATGATCATCAAAAAAGTTAGTGATGATCATCAAAAAAGTTAGTGATGATCATCAAAAAAGTTAGTGATGATCATCAAAAAAGTTAGTGATGATCATCAAAAAAGTTAGTGATGATCATCAAAAAAGTTAGTGATGATCATCAAAAAAGTTAGTGATAAGGAGGTGCGAATGAGGGAAAGATGAATACTGGAGAGAGAAGGACATGGAAAAAGCCATCAAGGAAAGGAGAAAAAAAAGTTATATAAAGACAGAAGTACTGAAGAGGGGAGTATCAGGATTTGGGAGCAGTGAGATGGGGTTATCGTAGAAATTTAGGGCACAGGAGGCCACAGGATGTAGTAGGACTGGGAGGGGGTTCTTGAGATTTGTGAACGGGGAAGCAGAGCCTGAGAGTTGGAGTATGAGGGAGGGGTCACCATGTTGGGGAACATGGGGAAAGGAGTTCTGGGGTCTGCAAGTATTGAGGTGAGTGCTATGGTGTGGAAGTATTGGGGATGCGTCGGAATGGCAATGTTGAGGGGGTCTGGCAATATTAATGGTGGCGTGATCTGGTGGTATTGGGGGCCTAGGAGAAATGTGGGCTGACCTCCTTTGAGGCCTTTAGCTGCTGTGAGGCGGTGTTGACTTCAGTGAGACTTGCTGCCCCATAGGCCCAGAGTCCAAGAAGCAAACTCCCATCAAGTTCCTGGCTATGAGATCGGAACCGGCTTCAAGGTGTTTTTCGCACCTACTGTGCTTTTACTCTGTTGCTGATATACAGGGGGAGAGAAAAAGCCCAAAAAGAGGAAACGTGCAATAGGTGCTTAAAGGAAGCTAGGACCAGTTGCTTGCATAGCTGGGGCAGGTGGGGAGTGTGAGTCGGCAAGAAAATAGCAGATGAGTAGGTAATTGGTGGGACGCCAGAGAGTGTAAAAATCAGGCCAACACGATCTATGTATGGATCAGATTAACTCAGAATCGGGAAACATGTCCTTCATGTAAATGGAGAGCTCTTCTTGTTGGTGTGCTGGAGCCAATAGTGAATGGTGATCAGGAATGGAGTAGGAAGGTCATGTGTTAGAATCAGAGGTAAGAAAAAAATCTGAGATTAATTATTACAAATCTAACTATGATTAAGAGTGACTATGCAGTGTGACTGAAAAGAATTGGGACAATTAAGGGAAGGAATTGTTATACTTTCAGAAAGTGTGCACTATACACAAGACCTTTAGTATATCAGAATGCAGTCAATCTTATTTTGGTTCAGAAAATAGTTATAGTTTTGTTGAGTTTAACAGTTAGAAAGAAAGAACAAACAAACTTGCATTTATATAGCATCTTTCAGGATCTCAGGACTTCCCCAAGTGTTGCAGTCAATGATGTACTTAGGAAGTGTGGTCACTTGTAATGTAGGGAAACGTGGTGACCAATTTGTGATCAGCAAGGTCCCAGAAACAGCAATGAGATAACGACAAGATAATCTGTTTTAGTGATGTTGGTTAAGGGATAAATATTGGACAGGACACCTCCCCATCTCGTCTTCAAATAGTGACACAGGATTTTTTTACATCCATCGGAGGGAAGACGGCACCTCAGTTTAATGTCTCATCCCAAAAAACGGCACGTCTGACAGGACAGCACTTTCTCAGCGCTGCACTCGGCTGTTATAAAAGCTAATAAAAAATACTTTCATCTCCCTATATTGCTGGAATTGTGCGAAGAGTTGACAATGTTGCTGCAGGTGTTTTATTGTACAGTGCCACCCAGTGACTAGAACGGAACACTGTAAAATAGCTGTTTAGAACATTCCAACGCAGGGCCCCTACTTCAAATCTTAACCAGTCTTTCCTCTCTTCAGATGTTAACAGGCCCACTGTGCATTTCCAGAATTTCTCGTTATCATTTTAACATAGAAGAGTGTTAAAGTATCATCTGTAAGCAAGAATCAGGCAATAAGACAATTGGGAATTAAGTCTGTGGACTTTTCCATCGACTGAAATATCACAGTTGAAATATACTTTTACACAATATATACAGGATCAGCACCGCTTACGGTAAATCATGATAGAATCAGTACTTACAAGGCCCAGAGAACTGATGAGAGACAAGATCTGGCCCGGAGTACGATAGTAATCCAGTTTTGGATTAATCATGGATGGTGTGTTGAGAATATCCATCATGTTTATTTCTTGAAACAAAAATAAAAATGCAGAGTTAGAAATTCTTAGTGGTCAAATTGGGCTTATTTGAAATATAGAAATTTGATTTTTTTTTAAAAATGCATTTTAAATCAGGAATTCCAGCACTGTGGTTAAATAGGACAGTCCCGCTTACTATTCAATAAAGTATATAGCTTGATTTAAATTATGTAAAATTCATAGCAGTCCATTTCTTTATTACCTCTGTTCAGAGTAACTCTGGAGAGACCAAAGTCTGTTAATTTGATGTGGCCCTGGTTAGAAATTAACATGTTGTCCGGCTTCAGATCTCTAAAAGAGACCAGAAGATCAGGTTATATTGCAATTCAAAAGAACATACAAAATGTGCCTTTTAATTTTAAAACTGTATATAATTTCCTTCATCTTCTTTCTGTGCTGCGCGATGACGCCGTGCCCCCGATAGGTCCGTATGTATATACACAGTGTGGTGATAAGCCATAAAGCTCCCAGCTTTGATCCTTGGTCTATGCTGAGTTTGCTGATCTGAACTGAGATGCCATAGCTTGCCTCAGGACCCGTGGTCTAGAATGGGGAGAATACTGGCCAGAATGTGTTCCTAATCATCTTTGCTTTCCTCTTCCCACACTCATTCCAGCTAAAAGCCAATCAGTAACAACTGCAGGTTTTCTTCGCAAGTGGCCTGTGCTACAGTCATAGAGACATGCGTTTAAAATAAAAGCATAACAACAGACCGTAGGAACAGGAGTAGGGCATTCAGCTCCTCGAGCCTGTTCCACCTTACTGTTTTGTCAAATGCACAGTACAAATGTTGTAGTAGTGGCAGGTTAATATTCTGCTGAATGAGTTACGTTCAATCCTGTTGTGTGCTGAGCTGGCAGATCTCAACGAGGACAATAGTAGGAACCACAGTTGGCCTCAGCACTCCTGGCTACAGTGCGTGGGGTTGGGCAGATCCAATCCACATTGCTCTCCATGTGGTGAGGACAATTGTGGGGCTGATTGTGACGCCTCCCATCATCATAGTAGTGGGGAAAATGCTGGAATCCATTATTAAGGATGTGGTAACAGGGCACTTGGAACATCATAATATGATTAGGCAGAGTCAACATGGTTTTATGAAAGGGAAATCATGTTTGACAAATTTATTAGAGTTTTTTGAGGATGTAACTAGCAGGGTACATAAGGGGGAATGAGGGGATGTAGTATATTTGGATTTTCAAAGGCATTCGATAAGGTACCACACAAAAGGTTGTTACACAAGATAAGGGCTCATGGGGTTGGGGATAACATATTAGAATGGATTGAGGATTGGTTAATGGACAGAAAACAGAGTAGGGATAAATGGGTCATTTTCAGGTTGGCAGGCTGTAACCAGTAGGGTGCCACAAGGATTAGTGCTTGGGTCTCAGCTATTTACAATCTATATTAATGACTTAGATGAAGGGACGAGTGTAATGTATCCAAATTTGCTGACGATACAAAGCTAACTGGGACAGTAAGCTGTGAGGAGGACACAAAGAGTCTGCACAGGGATAGAGACAGGTTAAGTGAGTGGACAAGAAGGTGGCAGATGGAGTATAATATGGGGAAATGTGAGGTTATTCACTTTGGTAGGAAGAATAGAAAAGCGGAATGTTTTTAAATAGTGAGAAACTATTAAATGTTGGTGTTCAGAAGGATTTGGGTGTCCTCATACACGAAACACAAAGTTAACATGCAGATACAGCAAGCAATTAGGAAGGCAAATGGTATGTTGGCCTTTATTGCAAAGGGGTTGGCGTACAAGAGTAAGGAAGTCTTACTATAATTGTACAGGGCTTTGGTGAGACGACACCTGGAGTACTGTGTACAGTTTTTTGGTTTCCTTACCTAAGGAAGGATATACTTGCCTTAGAAGCAGTACAACAAAGATTCACTAGATTGATTCCTGGGATGAGAGAATTGTCCTATGAGGAGATTGAGTAAAATGGGCCTATACTCTCTGAAGTTTAGAAGAATGGGAGGTGATTTCATTGAAAAATAAAAAGATTCTGAGAGGGCTTGACAGGGTCGATGTTGAGAGGCTGTTTCCTCTGGCCAGAGAGACTAGAACTTGGGGGCATAGTTTCAGGATAAGGGGTCGGCCATTTAGGATTGAGATGAGGAGGAATTAGAGGGTTGTGAATCTCTAAAATTCTCTACCCCAGGACGCTTAGTCGTTGAGTATATTCAAGGCTAAGATTGATAAGATTTTTGGACTCTAAGGGAATCAAGGGATATGGGGATCGGGCGAAAAAGTAGAGTTGAGGTCGAAGATCAGCCATGATCTTACTGAATAGCGGAGCAGGCTCGAGGGGCTGTCTGGCCTACTCCTGCTCCTATTTCTTATGTTCTTATACAGCCTGCCAACACTGGCTGTTTATGCTTACACATGAAGAATGGTCAGAAGGCACGGTATCAGAGGGCAGTTGGCACCTACAGAACTGCACCCCAGCAGATATCAGCACCTTCTGCTGGATTAATGTTCCCAGCTTCAAAATTAACTTTTTATTATACAAGGTATAAAACTGCCAATTATCTGCAAGCTAAAGACACAGACAACTGACATTTACGTTATACAATAAATATTGTTGATGCAAAAGTTCTTTTGTTGAGCAAGTTCTAAATGACAATGTACTGCAACATCTTATGTCCTTGCTGTCTGTCTTAGTACAACAAAAACTAATTGTATTTATATAGTGCCTTTAACGTAGAAAAATATCGCAAGGCGCTCCACAGAGGCGTAATCAGAGAAAAATGGATACCGAGCCAAATAAGGAGAAACTGGGTGACTAAAAGCTTGTTTAATAGGTGGGTTTTTAAGGAGGGCCTTCAAAGGAGAGGGGGTGGAGAGATAGGGGAGGTTGAGGGAGGGAATTCAAGAGCATGGGGCTTAAGTGGCAGCCAGCCGTGGGGTGAAGGGAAGGGGGATGCGCAAGAGGCCAGAGTAAGAGGAATGAAGGGGGAAAGGGGGGGTTTGTCCAGCTGGAGGAGGTTACAGAGATAGGGAAGAGTGAGGCTGTGAAGGGATTTAAACACGAGGATGAGTATTTTAAATGAGAAACTTTGGGGTACCAGGAGCCAGTGTATGTCTGTGAGGACAGGGGTGAATGGCGAGCGGGACTTGATGTGGTAGAGGATATGGACAGCAGAGTTTTGGATGATCTGATGTTTACAGAGTATGGAGGAAGGAAGGCCAACCAGGAGAGCATTGGAATAGTCAGGTCTGGAGGTGACAAAGGCACGGATGAGGGTTTCAGCCACAGATTGGCTGAGGCAGGCGCTGTCACAGAGATGGAAGTAGAAGATCTTTGTGATGGAGAGGACATGAAGTCGGAAGCTCAGCTCGGGATCAAATAGGACGATAAGGTTGCAAACATCTGGTTGAACCCAAGACAGTGGCCGTGGAGGGGGATGAGATCAGTGGCGATAATATGGAGTTCGTGATGGGGGCCAAAGATAATGGCTTCAGTCTTTTCAATGTGTAACTGGAGGAGGTTGTGACTCATAGACTGGATGTTGGTCAAACTGGCTGACAGCACAAAGCAGTGGAAGGGTCGAAAAAGGTGGTGGAGAGGTAGAGCTGGGTGTTGTTAGCGTACTTGTGGAAGCTGACCCTATGTTTTTGGAAAATGTCGCCAAGGGGCAGCATGTAGATGAACATACAAAAATGTCGGACAGGAAAAGACCAGCTGGTCCCATACAGTCGTGACGCCTTATGCATCACAATTCAGACACTCCCTACCCACCAAGAGCCACGTAATCTCATGGCAAGAGGATAGGACCATGGGTAAATCCTTGAACGACTCTAGAGGTAATGGTGTGGGGGCAGGAAAAGAAGCCATTTCTGGAGATGTTCTGGCTATAATTGTAGGGTAAGAGTGCAACCATGAGAGGTCATTCCCAATGAGCTGGACATTGCAGGAGGGTGATGTGGTCAACTATGTCAAATGCTGCAGAGAGGTTGAGGAGGGGAAATGCACCACAGTCACAGAGAATGTCATTTGTATATTTAAATAGAACCGTATCAGTGCTGAGGGAGAGGCAAAACCCGATTAGAAAGTTTCAAACAGGGCAATGCGCTGAAAGATGGGCATGAATTTGGGAGGTGACAACACATTCGAGGGAGATGGGGTCGGTAGATTGCAAGGACAGAGCAGTTGATGGTGGGCTTTATGGCTTTGGGGGTAGGGGGGTGGGGGGTTTGGTGATGACAGCAGTTTTGAAAGGGAGTGCGGACGCTAGCATGCAAGCCAGGAAGGGAAGCTGGGTGGTCAGCATTTTGGTGGGAATTATTTTTTTATTATTCGTTCACGGGATGTGGGCGTCGCTGGCGAGGCCAGCATTTATTGTCCATCCCTAATTGCCCTCGAGTAGGTGGTGGTGAGCCGCCTTCTTGAACCGCTGCAGTCCGTGTGGTGAAGGTTCTCCCACAGTGCTGTGAGGAAGGGAGTTCCAGGATTTTGACCCAGCGACAATGAAGGAACGGCGATATATTTCCAAGTCGGGATGGTGTGTGACTTGGAGGGGAACGTGCAGGTGATGTTGTTCCCATGTGCCTGCTGCTCTTGTCCTTCTAGGTGGTAGAGGTCGCGGGTTTGGGAGGTGCTGTCGAAGAAGCCTTGGCGAGTTGCTGCAGTGCATCTTGTGGATGGTACACACTGCAGCCACAGTGCGCCGGTGGTGAAGGGAGTGAATGTTTAGTGTGGTGGATGGGGTGCCAATCAAGCGGGCTGCTTTATCTTGGATGGTGTCGAGCTTCTTGAGTGTTGTTGGAGCTGCACTCATCCAAGCAAGTGGAGAGTATTCCATCACACTCCTGACTTGTAGATGGTGGAAAGGCTTTGGGGAGTCAGGAGGTGAGTCACTCGCCGCATAATACCCAGCCTCTGACCTGCTCTCGTAGCCACAGTATTTGGGAATGGGGTGAAGGGGACAGGAAGTGGGTCTCATGGACAAGATGAGCCCAGAGAGGGCATATGGGAATACAGGAGAGAAACTAGAGGAAGATGCAAGATCAGGGCTAAGATGGAGGGAGCTCGGGGGAAGGTTAGGTTTGGGTTGGCAGACAAGGGGACGAAGCAGCAAATGCAGCTGAATGGATGGTCTCAATCCTAGTCACAAAGTCGTCCATGAGTTCCCTGCAGCTGCTGTTGGAGGCGAGATTGGAGAGGACAGGAGAGGGGTCTAAGGAGGTGGTTGGTACTGGAGAAAAAATGCTTTTGCTTTCCAGGTGAGCCTGGAGTTGTGGGCGGTTTTGGCAGAGGGAAAGGAGGCCCGATAGTATTTGATGTGGTCTAGTCAAATCTGGCGATGAATGGCTAAGCCAGTGGTGCATCTGATGTGCTTATATATGCGCCTCTTGGACTTGAGGGAGCAAAGATGGGGCCATACCAGGGGGACCGGCCAGAGAGGGTAAAGGTTTCACTGGGGACAAAGGCATCAAAGTTGGAAGTGAGGAAGTTTTTGAGCAGATCGATAGCTGCAGAAGTATGGACGGCCAAAGGCTAGGCAGTTGGCAGTTTGAAAGTGCAATTATAAGTGACTTGGGAGAATTTTTTTTTTCCCAGGAGCAGGTGCAGAAGGAAGTGGCATGGAAGTTGGAGGGGGGGGGGGGGGGGGGGTGAGGGATAGAACAAAGCGGTCAGAGAAAGCCTTGTCTGTGATCTAGATCACGCTAACAGAGTGGCCACAGGAGAGGGCAAGATTGAGGGGAGTGGCCGTGGATAGGGGATTTGGAGTGAGAGGTGCAGGGAGGTCAGGTGAGGGTAAGGTGAGTCGAGATAGAGATTGTCGAGGATGAGGAAAGGAGGGAGGATATCTAGGGGAGAAACTCAGGATGGGACTTTGGGGGATGGTAGAGAACCAGGGATTTAAAGGAGAGGCAGGTGAGGTCAAACAAAGTGAGGTGCTTTGAAGGAGGAGAAGGTGCCAGGAGCAGGGGGAAGAGATCAAGCTGCGATTTGGTGATAAGGGCCGCACCTCTACCACGGTGGTTTGGGCAGACAGATGGTAGAAAGTATAGCTAAGCAAGGAGACTTCAGTAACGGGCAAGGTGTTGCCATCTGAGCGCCAAGTTTCAGACAAAGCCAGGATATCCATGCAATCATCCACAGTAAGGTCATGGATAGCAAGGGCCTTGTTAGTGAGTGAATGGACATTCTGGAGGGAAATGTGGAGAGGAGCGGAGATTGATTGCAAAATTCACCTCCATTAGGCAACGTTCCAACTGTAACAATGTAAATCAATAAGAGGAAAAGAATGGGGAAACAATGATTAAGAGTTTTTAGATATACAAAAGTTTATATAAATCCACTTTTCAGTGCAGTACTCAACAATGCAGATCACAAAGGCCCCCGATTCCTGCCTGGTCTGCGCTGAGGTAGTTAATCTTAGCCAGAGCAGTTAGTCTCAAAATGCCTGAGTTAGGAAATGGGAGGGAACAGCCAGCTGGGATTCTGACTCCCTCTCAATACCCAGTGACTGCTACAGCAAAGTGAATGTGTTTGGATAAGGGGAGGAAAGGACCAGGCTTATCTGTGATGTTCTTCACAATTGAATACCCTGACAGCTCTCACTATCTTGGCTCAGGTTTGAAGAAAGCCCAATTGGGCAAAGCACCAGAGGGCTGTTAACCCCTGTGGAACTACATCCCAGCACATCAGTGCCGTGAGGAAAGTTGGGGCAAATACAAAGAAAAAAGTCAATGAATACACACAATCACACTTTGTAAGTGTCAGTTCAGTCTTACTGTACCTATGAATAATACCATGTCTGTGCAAATAATCCAAAGCAACAGCAACCTCAGAGATGTACTTTACAGCCATGTCTTCGTCAAAATAGCCGTAAATATGAAGCAGAGATTTCACATCCCCACCAATAAGATACTCCATCACCTGAGGGCAAGAAAAAGATTGGTCTAATTTCTCATGCCTAGAAAACCAGTATCTTGGATTTAGTTTTATAAATGTATAAAATAAAGCCATTATATGGTCTAGCAATCATGGAGATCTTTTTTAAACTTATTTTAAATTGACACATCAGCCAACATATTCCACCATTTCCCCACTAGATTCTTCTCTCAAAGCCCAACTGCATGCCTGCAACATGGAACAAGTTGCAAGAATATCTCCCCAGCTGTTAGCAACTTAATAATCATCTCAATTCTCTGACTCTGGCCTCTTGTGCATCCCCACACTCCCATCACCCCACCATTAGCAGCCATGCTGTCAACGACCAAGGTGCCACTCTCTGGAACTCACTTACTAGACCTCTTCAACCTCCCTGTCCTCCTTTAATACCCTTCTTAAAGCCACCAATTTGACCAAGCGTTTGATCACCCCTCCTAATCTATCCTCCTTTAGCTTGGCGTCCATGTTTTCTTCACGTGTCTGTGAAGCAACTTGGGATATTTATCTACATTAAAAGCACTATATAAATGCAAGCAGTTGTTATAGTAAAGAAAGAACCTCCTTTAAGCACTTAATAAATAATATTTTATTGGGTATTTTCTACAATGTACAGCACCTGAACATAAATATAGCATATACTTACAAGGTAAACATTGTTGGCAGACTGCAGTGAATAGTATAAGTGCACAATGAAAGGGCTTTTACTAAGAGCTAGTGCAGCTCTCTCTGCCTGCAATTGGTGTACCATGTTTTTATGTATCAGATCAGCTTTCTTGACAACCTTGGGTGAGAGGAAGAGACAGAATAAAAATATGAAAAGTTCCTTTTTGATACTTAAACACTTTTGCATACATCAAATATTGGATGTTTATAAGTTAGAGTTTAGAATTTTAATTCCCTATATTTTATAGGAACTCATCCATCAGTTTTTTTTCCAACATAAAAGTTCTATATAATTGTTTCACACATTTAAAAAATAATTAGGAGACATTCCGTTATCTTCCCTCTTCATTTTCTTTCCCCAGCTTAGTGAACCTGGTAGTTGTTGGTGGGAAAAATACTAATAGTCTTGCAGTTAACCAAATGAAAGTGACTATCGCTGCTTGCACCAGCAGACCCTTTTCCAGAGAACTAATGCAAAATATTTATTTGACATCTCTGCCATACCTTCATCCTCTCCAATGAGGCTTCCCCCTTGACTCCTGAGCAGTCCTACTCTCCCTATTCTTTGACTTTACAAATGCTGTTAATATTTCCTTTTATGTCATCTGCTAGCATTTTTTCATTATCAATTTTAACCACAATTTCCTTTCTCATCTTCCCACTATATTCCTCGTGATTATCTTTAGTATTGTTACTCTAATTTTAATCAATTCCCTCTCTTTAAACTTTGTTTAGTTTTAATTTCTATTTAGCCATAGAACTCTATATTTTAATGCATTTAATTTTGCTTTATAGGAATATATTTATTTTACACTCATTTTCAAGAACTTTTCTTGCAACTCCACTCACTTCTTTTAAATATAAGGTGTCACTATGAGAACCCACATGGGTCTTAGCCTACGTAAAGGCAGGTATGACTATGTTGAACATTCTAAACAATTTTACAACACCAAGTTATAGTCCAACGATTTTATTTTTAATCCCACAAGCTTTCGGGGGCTTTCCCCTTCCTCAGGCAGTGTGGAAGTGACACTGCCTGAGGAAGGGGAAAGCCCCCGAAAGCTTGTGGGATTAAAAATAAAATCGTTGGACTATAACTTGGTGTTGTAAAATTGTTTACAATTGTTAACCCCAGTCCATCACCGGCATCTCCACATCTTGAACATTCTATGCATCAATCCCATTTAGACCTCCTCCTTGACCTCTTCCTCCATTATTTTGTTGACTGTGTTGGTGCTACTTCTTTCTCTCACTTCAATCTGGACAATTTCATTAACTATGCTTCCAGTTTCTACCCATCCCTCATCTTCATATGGCCCATCTCTGACTCTTCCCTTCCTCGACCTCTCTCTCCCCATCTATATCAATGGGCTTTTCACAGACATTTATTACAAGACCACCATCTCCCACAGCTATCTTAATTAAGCTTCTTCCCACGCCACCCCTCCTGCAAGGGTTCCATCCTTTTCTCCATCTCTGATGACCCTACTTTGCACACCAGAAGCATCATCTTCCTATTCCCTCAGCCGAAGTTTTCCCTCCAGTGTTCAACGGGACAGTTGATTGTTCTTGCACCAATTCCTGGATCGCCTCATTTACCCCCTCCTTCTTTCAAAACATAAGCAGCCCGGCCACCCCCCCTTGCCTGCACTTTCCATGCCACCAGTGTCCACGTTTACCAGATCATCTTCTGCCACCTACAACACAACCCCATCCACAAAGCACATTTTCTCCCCCTCCACTTTGCAGAGGAATCCGTATCCATTTTCCATCACCTCTGTCTTTCACCTGGTACTTGCTCGTGCAAACGCAGGAGGTGTAACACCTATCCATTTATTTCGTCCCACACCAATCTCCAGCACCCCAAACACTCCTTCCACACAATACCAGGCAGAATTCACATGTACTTCCTCTAATCTAGTATACTTATTCAACAACTTGTATTCGCTGCCTACAGTGTGGTTTCCTCTACACTGGGGGCAAGCCAACACGATTAGTGTGACCCTGATCTTCCTGTGCTGCGCCACTTTAATTCCCCATTTCATTCCCATTCTGATCTCTGCAGTGCTCCAATGAAACTCAACCCAAGTTTCAAGAACTGTAAATCAAAAGCAAAATACTGCAGATGCTGGAAATCTGAAATAAAAACAGAAAATGCTGGAGAAGCTCAGCAAGTCAGGCAGCATCTGTAGAGAAAGAAACAGAGTTAACATTTCAGGTTGAAGACCTTTCGTCAGAACTGAAAGATGTTAAGAGTTAAAGTTTTTGAGCAAGTACAGAGCCAGGGAAAGGGGGAAGCGGGGGGGGGGGGGGGGAAGGAAAGAATAAAAGGGAAGGTCTGAGGTAGGGTAGTGGTAGGGTGATTAAATGACAAAAGGGATGATGATGCAAGGCAAGGAAGGTGGTAAAGGGACAGGTTATGAAACAAAAGATTGATCAGGAGTAGCTGTAAATGGCAGCAACAGAACCATTACCAGCACTAGCTGACCAAAAAAATGGGAGCAGTGGTTATGATCTGAAATGATTGAAATCAATGTTGAGTCCAGAAGGTTGTAAAATGCCTAAACGTAAGATGTGGCGCTGTTCCTCGAGCTTACGTTGAGCTTCATTGGAACAGTGTAAGAGGCCGGGGACAGAGAGGTCAGAGTAGGAGTGGGAAGGGGAATTAAAATGGCAAGTGACCGGCAGGTCAGGGTCACGCTTGCAGACAGAACGGAGGTGTTCAGCAAAGCGATCGCCTGGTCTGCGATCGGTCTCCCCAATGTAGAGGAGACCGCATTGTGTGCAGCGAATACAGTATACTAAATTGAAGGAAATACAAGTAAACCGCTGTTTCACCTGGAAGGAGTGTTTGGGGCCCTGGACGGTGGGAAGGGAGTATCTCATCTTTACGCTGAGCACTATGCAACCCTCTGGTTTGAACATTAATTTTAGTAACTTCAGCTACAACTGCCATTTTCTTCACAGCAGTGGTGGGTGCTTGAGAAGTGGGGAGGGAGCCAGGCTGACATTTGGGTGGGAGCACAGCACTGGCATGGGTCAGAGCCTGTGGTGTCAGCCTGTTGTTCTACTTTCGTGACTGGCAGATCTACAGTGTTTCTCTTACATTTTCTGCTTTAATTTCATATCTTAGTATGTTTTTAGCCTGCTCATTTTCCCACTCTTTCATTTGTATGGATCTTTCTTTTGTCTTTTCACCCACCCACCCAATATTCACAGATTATTTGCATTATCTCACCTGATGATTTGACATATCATGTTAAGCAGTTTGCAAGCCATTTAACCCACCCCTCGCTATGATTGGCATTTCTGTTGCTTCTCTCCCCTCCTTTCTTTTCCATTTGTTTTTCCAACCTTACTATTCACCCGTTCATTTTTCATTATTCAGTTCTGATGAAGAGTACACACTCAAAACGTCATGACCTCTCTTTTCTCTTTGCAGATGCTGACTGACCTGTGTATTACCAGCAATTTCTGATTTCCATTTGCAGTTTTCCTTTTATTTTAGTGGTTTAGATCCATCTTAGTTCTTCTAAAAGTGGCGTTATCAGTAGTGACTGTGTCACCTTGAGTTTTACCAACTTTGATTCATTTTCTATCTTGAATTTTTAGTCCTTTTTTTTCAAAAACGGTGTAGAACCGGTTTTGCCATCTCCTGGATAATAATCCCCTTCCCTCAATCAGTATCACACATTTTTCTTCTCAGCAAAAATCACTGGCCGGAAAAGGTCATTGAAACTAACAGGGGAAAAAGACTTCAATATATCACATGTCACAATGTTTATTTTTAAAATGTCAAAGTCAAACCGTACAGTCCATACCTGATGATCCAATGGAAAGCTGGGGAGTAAAAGCCAGTTAAATCTGAACCCATCCAAACCTTTTTTTTTGCCCCCAAATCCCAGGAAACATGCCCGGACATGACTAAGGGTCATAGAAATAAATTACAACCGTTGAACATAATATTTAAACTCGATCATCGTACCACACAACATGCCTCGCCTCGTTTAGTTTTGATTACATTCAGCAGCAAGTCTTCGGACTCTTGCCTCGCCATTGCACTCCCCTCCCCTCCCCAGCTGGCCATTGAGTCCAGTACTTGCCTTGACGGCGTACAGCTTCTTCTCGTCGTGTTTCTTCCGAGCCAGGTACACTTTACCGAACGCCCCGCGACTGATGGGTTTGATGATGGCGAAGTCCTCGATACTGGGGGCTGCCGGCACCTTTAATGCTTTCACGTCCCTGTACGGGCCAGCACTGCAAACGTCGCGTTTACTCGGAATCTCCATGTTCCAATTCGAACCGGGAGACCATTCCTTCCGATTCCAATGGAAGACACGGATAAAACCGCCTCTGGTCCCGGTCGACCGCTGATACCGGCCTCGCGCGCTCACTTTTCAAAACTGTTTTTGAAAGTTCCGCTCGGGTCCTTCGCCAAACGGCAGCCTGGTGATTTAACAAGATGCCGAACCGGAATAACGTCTAACACGAATACCCATTTCGCTGGAATGGTTGTGTGTGTTTTTTTTTTCTTTTGTTGTTGTACAAGCTTTCGAACTGACTTTTTAAAAAAAAAATCTCTCTTTAATCCGTGTGCTTTGACAAATGTGAGCAGGCAGTGAGGAAGCTGCATCAATAGGTCCTAGCAGCACGGCTGGAGTCGTTAATCGCAGATTAATCTGATTCATTAATTTATTCTTTCACGCTGTTAAAGAGTTTTGTGTAAAATGGTCGGAATCGCTTGTAACAGACTTCGCTTCGAGGTTTTATATTTGGGTAGAAAATTCATCAAACGGCCCCCGTCGCTGGTGACTGAACGATGGACTGGAGTAGACCGCAGTGCTCGCTCGGAGTCAGGGACAACAGCAAGAGCTTGGAACTCCTGTGAGATTCTCATTTCAAGTGGGACAAGTTGCAAACCTGTTTAAATACTTGGAGCTGTGTTTATTTTTTTTAAAACGCGACATTCATGAAATTAGAAACGAAACAGAAATTGCTAGAAACACACAACAGGTCAGTCCGCATCTGCAGAATTTTGAAGAAGGGTCTGCACCTGAAAACGTTAACTTGTCTCTTCTCTCCACAGATGCTGACTGGCCTGTTATTTATTTCCAGCATTTTCTGTTTCAGTTTCAGATTTCCAACATCAGCAGCATTTTGCCCCTCCCTCCTCCTCCTCCTCTCCCCTCTCTCCCCCCCTCTCTCCCCCCCCCCCCTCTCTCCCCCCCCCCTCTCTCCCCCCCCCCCTCCCTCTCCCCCCCCCCCCCCCTCCCTCTCCCCCCCCCCCCCCCTCCCTCTCCCCCCCCCCCCCCCTCCCTCTCCCCCCCCCCCCCCTCCCTCTCCCCCCCCCCCCCTCCCTCTCCCCCCCCCCCCTCTAAACCCAAACGGATGAATGTCGCTTTTTAATGAGTGACAATAACTAGGTCTGCTGCTCAAATGATGAGCTCATAAGAAATCAGGAACAGTAGAAATACTGGAATTGCCAGATTACAAGTACTTTTGAATGTGAAAATCACCTAAGCATAAGTATTTTTATTATATACTTCCTTCAGCTTTGTACATGATAATTGTTATGTTTATTCCTACATTGTTAAAATACAGTTGAATTTGCTGCTTAATTGGAGAATCATTACTTTTGGCCTTCATTGCTCCTGAGTGATTCCAGTGATGTCAGTGACAGTGAGGAGCTATGTGTAACCTTGATCATTCCTCATATCAATGAGGGCTGGTACTTCAAATCTGCAGCAACCTGACCCTGGAAAAAAAGTATCAGCTGGATACTGTTATAAGATCAGCCTAGAGAGAGCTTTCAAGGGTTGTTTAGCTTTGGCTTGGGTTGTGAAATGACCCATGGCTAGCTCGGAATGCTTACCCCTGGCTTCAGCTGGAGCAGCCCTGTTCTTTGCCATGTAGAAGTAATATCCAGTGTTTTATACTACCTTATTCTACTCTTTTTGTCTTGAGTATATGATTTTGTATTAACTGGCTTGCATCTGTAAATTTGCCTTGCTCCCTGATTTACAATATGTCCTACTGTGTCTTTTTGGTTATGCATGCTCAAGTTCCCATCTGTCAATGCCCTCCTCGCTGGTATCCCAGGCCTCACATAAATTCAAAATCATCCAGAACTTTGTCAACCACATCTCACCCCACACAAAATCCCACTCATCTATCCTGTCTTTGCCACCCTCAATTGGTTCTCTGTCCCCCTATGCATCATTTTCAAAATCCTCAACTTCATCTTCAAATTCCTGAACAAGTCCCACTCCTCCCTAGCTGTGCAACCTCCTCAAGCCCTGTGTTTCTGCTGCACCTTAAGCTCTTCCAACTCTGATCTACTGTGTATTTTCCCCTTCCTCTGTTCTACCATCAATGGCAATGCCTACATTGTGGAACTGTCTTACTCCCTCTGCCTTAATGAATATCTCTTCACCTTCAAAAGTCTCTAAAATCTATCTCTTCAGTACTTCAGCCACCTCTCCTAACCTCATTTTGCTCGGGTCTGTTTTAGAAACATAGAAAATAGGAGCAAGAGTAGGCCAATCAGCCCTTCGGGCCTGCTCCGCCATTCAAAATGATCATGGCTGATTGTGTAACTCAATACCTTGTTCCCGCCTTTTCCCCATATCCCTTGATCCCTTTAGCATTAAGAAATATATCTATCTTCTTCTTGAATACATCTAATGACTTGGTCTCCACTGCCTTTTGTGGTAGAGAATTCCACAGGTTCACCACTCTCTGAGTGAAGAAATTTCTCTTCATCTCGGTTCTAAATGGCACACCCCGTATCCTGAGACTGTGACCCCTGGTTCTGGACTCCCAGTCCATCGGGAACATCCTCCCTGCATCTAGTCTGTCTAATCCTGTTAGAATTTTATATGTTTCATAGGAACATAGGAACAGGAGTAGGCCATTCAGCCCCTCATGCCTGCTCCGCCATTTGATAAGATCAAGGCTGATCTGTGATCTAACTCCATATACCTGCCTTTGACCCATATCCCTTAATACCTTTGGTTGCCAAAAAGCTATCTATCTCCGATTTAAATTTAGCAATTGAGCTAGTATCAATTGCCGTTTGCGGAAGAGAGTTCCAAACTTCTATCACCCTTTGTGTGTAGAAATGTTTTCGAATCTCACTCCTGAAAGGTCTGGCTCTAATTTTTAGACTGTGACCCTACTTCGAGAATCCCCAACCAGCGGAAATAGTTTCTCTCTATCTGTTCCCCTTAATATCTTATAAACTTCGATCAGATCACCCTTTAACCTTCGAAACTCCAGAGAATACAACCCCAATTTGTGTAATCTCTCCTCGTAACTTAACCCTTGAAGTCCGGGTATCATTGTAGTAAACCTATGCTGCTCTCCCTCCAAGGCCAATATGTCCTTCCGAAGGTGCGGTGCCCAGAACTGCTCACAGTACTCCAGGTACGGTCTAACCAGGGTTTTGTATAGCTGCAGCATAACTTCTGCCCCCTTGTACTCTCGTCCTCCAGATTAGCCTTATTGATTATTTTCTGCACCTGTTCATGACACTTCAATGATCTATGTACCTGAACCCCTAAGTCCCTTTGGACAGCCACTGTTTTTAACTTTTTACCATTTAGAAAGTTACCCTGTTCTATCCTTTTTTGATCCAAAGTGGATGACCTCACATTTGCCAACATTGAATTCCATTTGCCACAGTTTTGCCCATTCACCTAAGCTATCAATATCCCTTTGTAATTTTATGTTTTCATCTGCACTGCTTACAATGCCACCAAACTTTGTGTCATCGGCAAACTTAGATATGAGACTTTCTATGCCTTCATCCAAGTCGTTAATAAATATTGTGAATAATTGAGGCCCCAAGACAAATCCCTGCGGGACTCCACTAGTCACATCCTGCCAATGTGAGTACCTTCCCATTATCCCTACTCTCTGTCGCCTTTCGCTCAGCCAACTTCCTAACCAAGTCCGTACATTTCCCTCAATTCCATGGGCTTCTATCTTAACTAACAGTCTATAATGTGGGACCTTATCAAATGCCTTCTGGAAGTCCATATAAATAACATCCATTGACATTCCCCTGTCCACCTCTTCAAAAAAATTCAGTCAGGTTTGTCAGGCACGACCTACCTTTCACAAATCCATGCTGGCACTCTCTGATTAACTGAAAATTCTCAAGGTGTTCAGTCACCCTAGCCTTAATGATAGACTCCAGCATTTTCCCCACAACAGATGTTAGGCTAATTGGTCTATAATTCCCTGGTTTCCCTCTCCTTTCTTAAAAAGCGGAGTGACGTGCAATTTCCAATCTAGAGGGACAGTTCCTGAATCTAGAGAACTTTGAAAGATTATAGTTAGGGCATCTGCAATGTGCTCACCTACTTCCTTTAAAACCCTGGGATGGAAACCATCTGGTTCTGGGGATTTGTCACTCCTTATTATTTTCTTCATTACTGTTGTTTTACTTATGTTAATTTTATTGAGTCCCTGTCCCCGATTCAATATTAGTTTTCTTGGGATTTCCGGCATGCTATCCTCTTTTTCTACTGTAAATACTGACGCAAAGTAATTGCAACATGTCCACCATTTCCCCATTGTCAACAACAATATCCCCACTTTCAGTTTTTAAGGGGCCAACACTGCTCCTGACCACCCTCTTTTTCCTAATATAACTATGAAAGTTCTTCGGATTGGTTTTGATATCCCTTGCAAGTTTCTTTTCATACTCTCTTTTTGTAGCTCTTACTATCTGTTTTGTGACCCTTTGTTGATCTTTGTATCTTTCCCATTTGCCAGGATCTGTGCCATTTTTTGCCTTTTTATATGCCTTTTCCTTATGTCTACCTTACCTCTTTAGTTGTCCATGGCTGTTTATTTTGGCAAGTAGAGTTCTTGCCCCTCAGGGGTATAAACCGATTCTGTATCACATTAAATGTTTCTCTAAACATTTCCCACTGATCATCAGTCATTTTACCCATTAACAGATTTGCCCAGTTTACCGTGGACAGTCTCTGTCTCATCCCATTGAAGTCGGCCTTACCCAAGTCTCGAATCTTAGCAGCTGATTCACTTTTTTCCCTTTCAAACACTACATTGAACTCGATCATGTTATGATCGCTATTGGAGAGATGTTCACACACAGTTAAGCTGTTAACTAAATCTGGTTCATTACTCATTACTAAATCTAGTGTGGCCCCTTGTTGCCTCTAGGACATACTGCTGTAGAAAACTATCCCGGACACACTCAAGAAATTCACTACCTTTCTGACAGTTGCTAGTCTGCTTTTCCCAATCTATGTGAAGGTTAAAGTCCCCCATTAAGACCACCATGCCTTTGTTACACGCTGATCTAATTTCTGCATTTATACAATCTAGCACTTCAGAGCTGCTGCCAGGGGTCCTATACACAACTCCCACTATAGTTTAGATCTTTTCCTATTTCTCAATTCAACCCATAAGGTCTCTGTTGGCTGCTTACCTCTCGTTATATCCTCCTTTATCATTGAAGTGATTTTATCTCTAATCACTCAGGCTACTCCTCCCCCTCTTCCATTTTCCCTATCTCTACCGTAGACTTCATAACTCGGTATATTTAGTTCCCAATCCTGACCATCCTGCAGATTCGATGAGATCACCTCTCATTCTTCTAAACTCGAGTGAATATAGGCCTAGTCGACCCAATCTCTCCTCATACGTCAGTCCTGCCATCCCAGGAATCAGTCTGGTAAACCTTTGTTGCACTCCCTCCATGGCAAGGACATCCTTCCTCGGATAAGGAGACCAAAACTGCACACACTACTCCAGATGTGGTCTCACATCCCCTGCTCCTGTACTCAAATCCTCTTGCAATGAAGGCCAACATACCATTCACCTTCCTAACTGCTTGCTGCACCTGAATGCTCATTTTCAACGACTGGTGTACAAGACAACCCAGGTCTCGTTGCACCTCCCCTTTTCCCAATTTGTCACCATTCAGATGATAATCTGCCTTTCTGTTTTTACAACCAAAGTGGATAACCTCAAATTTATCCACGTTATACTGCATCTGCCATGTTCTTGCCCACTCACCCAACTTGTCTAAATCACATTGGAGCCTCTTTGCATCCTCTTCACAGCTCAGATTCCACCCCAGCTTTGTGTCATCTGCAAACTTGGAAATGTTACATTTAGTTCCCTCATCCAAATCATTGATATATATTGTGACTAGCTGGGGCCCAAGCACTGATCCCTGTGGTACCCCACTAGTCACTGCCTGCCACCCGGAAAGAGACTCTCTGTTTCCTGCCTGTCAACCAATTCTCAATCCATGCCAGTATATTCCCCCCAATCCCATGTGCATTAATTTTGCACACTAACCTCGTGTGGGACCTTATCAAAAGCCTTCTGAAAATCCAAATACACCACATCCACTGGTTCTCCCCTATCTATTCTACGAGTTACATCCTCAAAAAACTCCAGTGAATTTGTTAAGCATGATTTCCCTTTCATAAACCATTGCTGACTTTGTCCAATCCCGTTAATGCCTTCCATGTGTTCTGTTATCATATCTTTTATAATAGACTCTAGCATTTTCCCCACTATTGATGTTAGGCTAACTGGTCTGTAATTCCCTGTTTTTTCTCCCTCCTTTTTTAAATAGTGGGGTTACATTTGCCACCCTCCACTCTGTAGGAACTGTTCCAGAGTCTATAGAATTTTGGAAGATGATGTCCAAAACATCCACTATTTCCAGGGCCACTTCCTTTAGTACTCTGGGATGTAGATTATCAGGCCCTAGGGATTTGTCAGCCGTTAGCCCCATTAATTTCCCTAGCACTATTTTCTTACTAATACTGGTTCACTTCAGTTCCTCCCTCTCACTAGACCCTTGGTTCCCTAACATTTCCGGGAGGTTATTTGTGTCTTCCTTTGTGAAGACAGAACCAAAGTATGTGTTTAATTGTTCTGCCATTTCTTTATTCCCTGTTATAATTTCCCCCATTTCTGACTTTAAGGGACCTACTTTTGTCTTCATTAATCTTTTTCTCTTGACATATTTATAGAAGCTTTCACAGTCAGTTTTTATGTTCCCTGCTAGTTTACTCTCATACTCTATTTTTCCCCTCTTAATCAATCTCTTTGTCCTCCTTTGCTGAATTCTAAACTGCTCCCAATCCTCAGGCTTGCCGCTTTTTTTGGCAATTTTCTATGTCTCCTCTTTGGATCTAATACTATCTCTAATTTCTTTTGTAAGCCACGGTTGAGCCACCTTTCCTGTTTTATTTTGTGGCAGACAGGAATGAATAATTGTTGTAATTCCTGCACATGTTCTTTAAATATTAGCCATTGCCTATCCACCGTCATCCCTTTTAGTAAAGTTCCCCAATCTATCATAGCCAACTCGCACCTCATACTTTCGTAATTTCCTTTATTTAGATTCAGGACCCTAGTTTTGGATTCAACTACTTCACTCTCCATCCTAATGAGGAATTCTATCATGTTATGGTCACTCTTTCCGAAGGGACCCCCCCACAACCAACGGATCAGATCAAAGCTCTGTAGTCCTGCCACATCCAGTCGTGAATGGTGGTGGACAATTAAACAACTAACAGGAGGAGGAGGCTCTGCAAACATCCCCATCCTCAATGATGGCAGAGTCCAGCACGTGAGTTCAAAAGACAAGGCTGAAATGTTTGCAACCATCTTCAGCCAGAAGTGCCGAGTGGATGATCCATCTTGGCCTCCTCCCGATATCCCCACCATCACATAAGCCAGCCTTTAGCCAATTCGATTCACTCCACGTGATATCAAGAAACGGCTGAGTGCACTAGATACAGCAAAGGCTATGGGCCCTGACAGCATCCCGGCTGTAGTGCTGAAGACCTGTGCTCCAGAAGTAGCCGCGCCTCTAGCCAAACTGTTCCAGTACAGCTACAACACTGGCATCTACCCGACAATATGGAAAATTGCCCAGGTGTGTCCTGTCCACAAGAAGCAGGACAAATCCAATCCGGCCAATTACCGCCCCATCAGTCTACTCTCAGTCATCAGCAAAGTGATGGAAGGTGTCGTCGACAGTGCTATCAAGCAGCACTTAGTCACCAATAACCTGCTCACCAGTGCTCAGTTTGGGTTCCGCCAGGACCACACGGGTCCTGACCTCATTGCAGCCTTGGTCCAAACATGGACAAAAGAGCTGAATTCCAGAGGTGAGGTGAGAGTGACTGCCCTTGACAACAAGGCAGCATTTGACCGAGTGTGGCCCCAAGGAGCCCTGGTAAAATTGAAGTCAATGGGAATCAGGGGGAAAACTCTCCAGTGGCTGGAGTCATCCCTAGCACAAAGGAAGATAGCAGTGGTTGTTGGAGGCCAATCATCTCAGCCCCAGGACATTGCTGCAGGAGTTCTTCAGGGCAGTGTCCAAGGCCCAACCATCTTCAGCTGCTTCATCAATGACCTTCCCTCCATCATAAGGTCAGAAATGGGCATGTTCGCTGATGATTGCTGTGTTCAGTTGCACAACCCCTTAGATAATGAAGCAGTCCGTGCCCGCATGCAGCAAGACCTGGACAACATCCAGGCTTGGGCTGATAAGTGGCAAGTAACATTCGCGCCAGGCAATGACCATCTCTAGCAAGAGAGAATCTAACCACCTCCCCTTGATATTTAACGGCATTACCAACACCGAATCCCCCACCATCAACATCCTGGGGGTCACCATTGACCAGAAACTTAACTGCACCAGACACATAAATACCATGGCTACAAGAGCAGGTCAGAGGCTGGGTATTCTGCAGCGAGTGACTCAGTTCCTGACTCCCCAAAGCCTTTCCACCATCTACAAGGCACAAGTCAGGAGTGTGATGGAATACTCTCCACTTGCCTGGATGAGTGCAGCTCCAACAACACTCAAGAAGCTCGACACCATCCAGGACAAAGCAGCTCGCTTGATTGGCACCCCATCCACCACCCTAAACATTCACTCCCTTCACCACCGGCGCACTGTGGCTGCAGTGTGTACCATCCACAGGATGCACTGCAGCAACTTGCCAAGGCTTCTTTGACAGCACCTCCCAAACCCGCGACTTCTACCACCTAGAAGGACAAGGGCAGCAGGCACATGGGAACAACACCACCTGCACGTTCCTCTCCAAGTCACACACCATCCCGACTTGGAAATATATCACCGTTCCTTCATCGTCCCTGTGTCAAAATCCTAGAACTCGCTTCCTAACAGCACTGTGGGAGAACCTTCACCACACGGACTGCAGTGGTTCAAGAAGGCGGCTCACTACCACCTTCTCGAGGGCAATTAGGGATGGGCAATAAATGCTGGCCTCACCACCGACGCCCAGATCACATGAACGAATAAAAAAAAAACAAGATTGTTAATTAATGCTTTCTCATTGCACAATACCCAGTCTAGGATCGCCTGTTCTCTAGTTGGTTCCTCAACGTATTGGTCTAGAAAACCATTACGTACACGCTCCAGGAACTCCTCCCCCACAGTATTATTGGTAATTTGGTTTGACCAATCTATACGTAGATTAAAGTCACCCATGATTATAGTTGTACCCTTCTTGCATGTGTCTCTAATTTCCTGTTTAATGCCCTCCCCTACATTTCCACTACTGTTTGGGTGCCTATAGACAACCCCCACCAATATTTTCTGCCCTTTGGTGTTTCTTAGCTCCACCCATACAGATTCCACATCGTGATTTTCTGAGCTAATATCCTTCCTCACTATTGCATTGGTTTCCTCCTCTACTAACGCTACCCCACCTCCTTTCCCTTTTTGCCTGTCCTTCCTAAATATTGAATTTTTAAAAATTTTTTTTATTCGTTCACGGGATGTGTGCGTCGCTGGCAAGGCTGGCATTTATTGCCCATCCCTAATTGCCCTCGAGAAGGTGGTGGTGAGCCGCCTTCTTGAACCGCTGCAGTCCGTGTGGTGACGGTTCTCCCACAGTGCTGTTAGGAAGGGAGTTCCAGGATTTTGACCCAGCGACAATGAAGGAGCGGCGATATATTTCCAAGTCGGGATGGTGTGTGACTTGGAGGGGAACGTGCAGGTGGTGTTGTTCTCATGCGCCTGCTGCCCTTGTCCTTCTAGGTGGTAGAGGTCGCGGGTTTGGGAGGTGCTGTCGAAGAACCCTTGGCGAGTTGCTGCAGTGCATCGTGTGGATGGTGCACACTGCAGCCACAGTGCGCCGGTGGTGAAGGGAGTCAATGTTTAGGGTGGTGGATGGGGTGCCAATCAAGCGGGCTGCTTTATCTTGGATGGTGTCGAGCTTCTTGAGTGTTGTTGGAGCTGCACTCATCCAGGCAAGTGGAGAGTATTCCATCACACTCCTGACTTGTGCCTTGTAGATGGTGGAAAGGCTTTGGGGAGTCAGGAGGTGAGTCACTCGCCGCAGAATACCCAGCCTCTGACCTGCTCTCGTAGCCACAGTATTTATATGGCTGGTCCAGTTAAGTTTCTGGTCAATGGTGACCCCCAGGATGTTGATGGTGGGGGATTCGGCGATGGTAATGCCGTTGAATGTCAAGGGGAGGTGGTTAGACTCTCTCTTGTTGGAGATGGTCATTGCCTGGCACTTATCTGGCGCGAATGTTACTTGCCACTTATCAGCCCAAGCCTGGATGTTGTCCAGGTCTTGCTGCATGCAGGCTCGGACTGCTTCATTATCTGAGGGGTTGCGAATGGAACTGAACACTGTGCAGTCATCAGCGAACGTCCCCATTTCTGACCTTATGATGGAGGGAAGGTCATTGATGAAGCAGCTGAAGATGGTTGGGCCTAGGACACTGCCCTGAGGAACTCCTGCAGCAATGCCCTGGGGCTGAGATGATTGGCCTCCAACAACCACTACCATCTTCCTTTGTGCTAGGTATGACTCCAGCCACTGGAGAGTTTTCCCCCTGATTCCCATTGACTTCAATTTTACTGGGGCTCCTTGGTGCCACACTCGGTCAAATGCTGCCTTGATGTCAAGGGCAGTCACTCTCACCTCACCTCTGGAATTCAGCTCTTTTGTCTATGTTTGGACCAAGGCTGTAATGAGGTCTGGAGCCGAGTGGTCCTGGCGGAACCCAAACTGAGCATCGGTGAGCAGGTTATTGGTGAGTAAGTGCCGCTTGATAGCACTGTCGATGACACCTTCCATCACTTTGCTGATGATTGAGAGTTGACTGATGGGGCGGTAATTGGCCGGATTGGATTTGTCCTGCTTTTTGTGGACAGGACATACCTGGGCAATTTTCCACATTGTCGGGTGGATGCCAGTGTTGTAGCTGTACTGGAACAGCTTGGCTAGAGGCGCAGCTAGTTCTGGAGCACAAGTCTTCAGCACTACAGCTGGGATGTTGTCAGGGCCCATAGCCTTTGCTGTATCCAGTGCACTCAGCCGTTTCTTGATATCACGTGGAGTGAATCGAATTGGCCGAAGAGTGGCTTCCGTGATGGTGGGGATATCGGGAGGAGGCTGAGATGGATTATCCACTCGGCACTTCTGGCTGAAGATGGTTGCAAACGCTTCAGCCTTGTCTTTTGCACTCACGTGCTGGACTCCGCCATCATTGAGAATGGGGATGTTTGCAGAGCCTCCTCCTCCCGTTAGTTGTTTAATTGTCCACCACCATTCACGACTGGATGTGGCAGGACTGCAGAGCTTTGATCTGATCCGTTGGTTGTGGAATCGCTTAGCTCTGTCTATAGCATGTTGCTTCTGCTGTTTAGCATGCATGTAGTCCTGAGTTGTAGCTTCACCAGGTTGGCACCTCATTTTTAGGTACGCCTGGTTCTGCTCCTGGCATGCTCTTCTACACTCCTCATTGAACCAGGGTTGATCCCCTGGCTTGTTGGTAATGGTAGAGTGAGGAATATGCCGGGCCATGAGGTTACAGATTGTGCTGGAATACAATTCTGCTGCTGCTGATGGCCCACAGCGCCTCATGGATGCCCAGTTTTGAGCTGCTAGATCTGTTCTGAATCTATCCCATTTAGCACGGTGGTAGTGCCACACAACACGTTGGATGGTGTCCTCAGTGCGAAGACGGGATTTCATCTCCACGAGGACTGTGCGGTGGTCACTCCTACCAATACTGTCATGGACAGATGCATTTGCGACAGGTAGATTGGTGAGGACGAGGTCAAGTAAGTTTTTCCCTCGTGTTGGTTCGCTCACCACCTGCCGCAGGCCCAGTCTGGCAGCTATGTCCTTCAGGACTCGGCAGCTCGGTCAGTAGTGGTGCTACCGAGCCACTCTTGGTGATGGACATTGAAGTCCCCCACCCAGAGTACATTTTGTGCCCTTGCTACCCTCAGTGCTTCCTCCAAGTGGTGTTCAACATGGAGGAGGACTGATTCATCAGCTGAGGGAGGACGGTAGGTGGTAATCAGCAGGAGGTTTCCTTGCCCATGTTTGACCTGATGCCATGAGATTTCATGGGGTCCAGAGTCAATGTTGAGGACTCCCAGGGCCACTCCCTCCTGACTGTATATCACTGTACCGCCACCTCTGGTGGGTCTGTCCTGCCGGTGGGACAGGACATACCCAGGGATGGTGATGGAAGAGTCTGGGACGTTGGCTGAAAGATATGATTCTGTGAGTATGGCTATGGCAGGCTGTAGCTTGACTAGTCTGTGGGACAGCTCTCCCAATTTTGGCACAAGTCCCCAGATGTTAGTAAGGAGGACCTTGCAGGGTCGACTGGGCTTGGTGTTTTGCCCTGGATGTTCAGTTCCCATCCTTGGTCACCCTGCAGCCATGTATCCATAATCGCAACTATATCATAACCGTTAATATCTATCTGCGCTGTTAATTCATCTAGCTTATTGCGAATGCTCCGTGCATTAAAACACACTGTCTTTAGACTTGTCTTTTTAAGATTGCACTATGGCCCTATTTGTTTTTCGCCCTTGTTTTCTCTGCCTTCCACTATTGCTTCTTCCCTTTCTGTCTTTTGTTTCTATTCTTGTTTCCCCCTCCTCTGTCTCCCTGCTCAGGTTCCCATCCCCCTGCGATTTGTGAAATGGCTTGCAATGTTTTGCTATGTTAAAGGCTCTATAAATGTAAGTTCTCTTTCTAAGAACATTTTAAGTAAAAATATTAACAAAATGGATGGTAAATTTGAGTTTGTTCTTTTTACCTCTTCATGAGGTTTCTACCTTCCATTATTCCCTTTGTTATAACATTAATGGATTCATATAAAAAGATTGCACTTTATCTCTTGCTAATTGCACCCCCCGAGACATTTACTTCCTGCTGGAGTGCCAGTCATCTAAACACTACCAAATAACCTTAGATATGGATTCCAGTGGCAGAGCACCTATCAAGCAAACTGCTCTGTCCTTCTTAAGTTGTTGTGGCTACACCCATCCAGGCGAGTGGTGAATATTCCATTATACTCTTGACTTGTGGTTCTGCTTGAGATATCTATCATCACAGAGTACCCAACCTCTACCCTGCTGCTGTAGCCAAAGCTGATCCAGTTAAGCGTCTGTTAAATGGTGAATGGTGTTGATGTCAGAGAACTCAGCGACAGTAGTGCCTTTGAAAGTCAGGGGAGGGGTGTGGTTGCGACTTTTCTAGGAACGGTCACATAAAAGTTAGCCAAGGTTGTGCTATTTGAGATATTTTCATCCTTTTTGCTGTCACAAAACTTCAAATATCTTTTCTGGAGATTGTGTAGTAGTTTCTGAGTCCCAAAATGTAATTTTTCAGATAACTCTAAGAGATTGCCAGGTACTGATAAAGCTATTCCAGAATCATGGAATGGTTACAGCACGGAAGGAGGCCATTCGGCCCGTCGAGTCTGTGCCGGCTCTCTGCAAGAGCAATCCAGCTAGTCCCACACCCCCGCCCTTTCCCCGTAGCCCTGCAAATTTTTTCCCTTCAAGTACTGAGGGTACTGAGTTAAACGATCAGCCATGATAATTTTAAATGGCGGAGCAGGCCCGAAGGGCCGAATGGCCTACTCTTGCTCCTACTTTCAATGTTTTTATGTTAAGTACTTATCCAATTCCCTTTTGAAATCCACGATTGAATCTGCCTCCACCACCCCCTCAGGCAGTGCATTCCAGATCATAACCATTCACTGTGTAAAAAAGTTTTTTCTCATGTCACCTTTGGTTCTTTTGCCAATCACCTTAAATCTATTCCCTCTGGTTCTTAACCCTTCCGCCAATGGGAACAGTTTCTCTCTATCTACTCTGTCTAGATCTTTCATGATTTTGAATACCTCCATCAAATCTCCTCTCAACCTTCTCTGTTCTAAGGAGAACAACCCCAGCTTCTCCAGTCTATCCATGTAACTGAAGTCCTTCATCCCTGGAACCATTCTTGTAAACCTCTTCTGCACTCTCTCTAAGGCCTTCACATCCTTCCTAAAGTGTGGTGCCCAGAACTGGACACAATACTCCAATTGTGGCCATACCAGTGTTTTATAAAGATTCATCATGACTTCCTTGCTTTTGTACTCTACGCCCCTATTTATAAAGCCCAGGATCCAAATGCTTTTTTAACCGCTTTCTCAACCTGCCCTGCCACCTTCAACGATTTGTTCACATAAACCCCCCCCCCCCCCCAGATCTCTCTGTTCCTAAACCCCTCTTAGAATTAAACCTTTTAGTTTTGCCTCTCTTCGTTCTTTATCCAAAATGTATCACTTCGCATTTTTCTGCGTTAAATTTCATCTGCCACGTGTCCGCCCCTGCTACCAGCCTGTCTATATCCTCTTGAAGTCTATTACTATTCTCCTCACTGTTCACTACACTTCCAAGTTTTGTGTCATCTGCAAATTTTGAAATTGTGCCTTGTACACCCAAGTCCAAGTCATTAATATATATCAAAAAAAGCAGTGGTCCTAGTACTGACCCTGGGGTACACCTCCCTCCAGTCTGAAAAACAACCATTCACCACTACTCTCTGTTTTCTGTCACTTAGCCAATTTTGTATCCATGCTGCCATTGTCTCTTTTATTTCATGGGCTTCAACTTTGATGACTTTATCAAATGCCTTTTGGAAGTCCATATACATCACATCAACCGTATTATCGACCTGCTCTGTAACCTCATCAAAAAAGTCAATCAAGTTAGTTAAACACGATTTGCCTTTAACAAATCTGAGCTGGCGTTCCTTAATCAATCCCCACTTGTCCAAGTGACTGTTCATTTTGTCCCGGATTATCATTTCTAAAAGTTTCCCCACCAATGATGTTAAACTGACTGGCCTGTAGGTGGGGAATCACTCGTGTAGTAGCAATGATAAATAGCAGGTTGATGGTAGAGAGAGACATACATGCACGAGTAAAGAAAGGATTCGTGGGCTGCAAACCTAGACTTCAATGGGTAACAAATAAATTGATTAATTCAATTTGTGATTCTCAAACTTGTGATCTCACTACTGTCTCTCACTCACCAATCTATTCACTATTTAGTATCTGATAAAATAGCAGGTCACTAGGCATAGAAACTGTTGGGTGTTGACCAAACAAAAAGAGCTCCTCTTTGTGTCAAGGAGCCTTAGATAAGACCAAAGAACCATTTGGCTTAGAGCATTGTGTATTGAATCAGCTTGACCATTATCAAAATAGCAGGCTGTCATTAATTCAGTTATTGTGAATTAGTTAAATAAGACGTTGTTAACAAAGTTGTCACTGAATAATCTTTGCAAGTGATACCCCATTGAGTCGCTGAGCTATGCAGACCAGGCAGGTATGAGGTTCAATTCCCCACTCTCTCCTCTCAGCTCAGGTGGTGGTAAGGTTTCTACAGTTGGCCTCAGTGTTCCTGGGTTAAGTAGAGGAATAATCAGCCTGGGTTTCTGCTCCTATTTGATATCTAACAAACACAGCTACAAGTACCTGTGTGGATGTTGAGTGAGGATAGAATCAGGCTAAGCTGTGATGCCAAACCACCATCTACAAAGCTCATCAAGAATGCAATGGAATATTCACCATTTGCCTGGATCGATGCAGCCTCAACAACTCAAGAAGCTTGACACTATCTAGGAGAGGACAGTTTGCTTGATGGGCACCCCTCCATTATTGTGATAGCACTTCCCAGCCTCATGATCTCTACCACTAAAAAAGCCAAGAGCAGCAATGTCATGGGAACACCATTCCAAATTCTCTTAAGTCGCACACCATCCTGATTAGGACATATCCCGCCGTTCCTTCATCATGCTGGGTCAAAATCCTGGAATTCCCTACTTAACACCATTGTGGGAACACCATCATCACAGTACTGTAATGATTCAAGGAAAAGGCCCACCACCAACCATTTTCAAGGCTCAATGTATGCTTAACGATAGCTTGGGGAAGCATCTTGACATATCAAAGAGGATATTAAAAGTTTGTAATTTCTGTAACATATATATTGCGCCGAATACTGTTCGTTTACTTGCTTTATTCAAATAAATTGTTGGGTTATAGTCTTAGTCTAATAGATTGCTTATTCAATCTGCCTACTGAAGAGGTGAGAATCATGGCAACATATGATGTAGTTGTCATAAAGTGGCAAGGGTTCTCTGTTTGATCCCTAGGTTGTTTACCTAGACACTGCATGAATAAAGGCAAACTTCAGATTGTAGAGGATGTAAGGTTCATGCATGGGAGTAGTCAGTGACACTGAACACAAGTAAAATACCTAGCATAACCCTCCCAAAGAAGTATATTTACAATTTATCTTTTCTATTTCCACTTCCAAATGATCCTTCCAGCTTCTTGAACAGTGGCAGTCTATTCATTCTTCCACTCGACAATCAACAGCAGCCGATTGGCTTGGCTCCCGGTCTACCAATGCCTCGAATTTAAAATTCTCATCCTCGTGTTCAAATCCCTCAATGGCCTTGCCCCTCCCTATCTCTATAACCTCCTCCAGCCCTACAACCCTATGAGAGCTCTGTGTTCCTCCAACTCTGGCCTCCTGTACATCCCCCACTTCCTTCACCCTTCCATTGGTGGCTGTGCCTAAGCTCTGGAATTCCCTCCCCAAACCTCTTTGCCTATTCACCTCTCCTCCTTTTAAAATGCTGCTTGAAACCCATCTCTTTGACCAAGCATTTGGTTACCTGTCCTAATGTCTCCTTCTTTGGCTTGGTGTCAGTTTTTGTCTGATTACACTCCTGTGAAGTGCCTGGGGATGTTTTACTGTGTTAAAGATGCTATATAAATGCATATTGTTATTGTCTTTGAGAACACAATACCAAAACTTGACAAAAATTTGGCAAACTGTGAAATATCTCAGGAGGACAATGGCAGGTTAGCAGAATGGGCAGACAGATGGCAAATGCAATTTAATGTGGATAAGTACGAGGTAAATATATTTTTGAGTGAAATAAGGAATGGGAGATTGCACTTAAAGAAATATGCTGAAGGGTGTGGGGGAAGTTAGGTACATAAAATGTACAATTAGGGGTCGGTAGAACAATAAAAGAAGGCAGTGGCATAGGGTACATTTATAAAGATGGGCATAGGGTACAAGAGCAAAGAGATAATGATAAATTTGTACAAGGCAACAGTTGGAGTATTTTCTACAGTTTTGGCCATGCGGTCATGGGGCCATGAGGTGTCATCCTTGGTTCAGTGATAGCACTCTCATCTCTGAATCAGAAGGTTATGGATTCAAGTCCCACTCCAGAAATTTGAGCACATAATCTAGCATGACACTTCAGTGCAGTACTGAGGGAGTGCTGCACTATCAGGTACCATCTTTTGGATGTGACATTAAACCCAGGCCCCGTCTGCCTCTTCAGTTGGATGTAAATGATCCCATGGCACTATTCGAAGAAGAGCAGGTGGAGTTCTCCTGTTGATCTGTCCAACATTTATCCCTCAACCAACATCACTAAAAAGCAGATTATCTAGTCATGTATCCCATTGCTGTTTGTGGCATCTTGCTGTGCACAAATTGGCTGCATGTTTCCCTACAATATAACTGACTACACTTCAAATAGTACTTTGTTGACTGTAAAGGGCTTTGGGATGTCCTGAGGTTGTGAAAGGTGCCATATAAATGCAAGTCCTTTCCTTTATGTACAGATACAGAGGAAGGTAGAGAAAGTTTGTGAAAGGCATACGGAGAGTAGGATACATACAGAAGAGAGAAGAAAAAGAGGGAAAGGGAGACACTTACAGAAAGAGGAAGAGAGTGAGATAAGTCAAAGATAGAGATAGAGGAAATGATGAGAAAAAGTAAGAAAAGATGGTGTCAAAACCATTATGGACTAACTAGTTATTTAAAAACAGTGAAAATGATAATGATACATATACATCCTCAGTTTAAAAAAAGGAAAATAAGAACCACTATTCTTTAATTGCAATTGCTGTTACACATTGATTTGTAAACTTGTGCCAAACCTTTTGGTCGCCAAATAAAAATGTCCTTCAGTTGTGTCCACATAACTTTGACCCTCTTATATAACTGGAGAAGAATGACGCAGCTTAAATTAAACATATTAGAAAATAGGTCACAGTGCCCAGAGATTGCACAATATATCTGATCTGTTACTAGAGAGGGGTATTTAATTCTTTCTGTACTTGTTGGGGTATAATCTTACCAGGCTGCCAATGAGGTAACACAACAAGTGGTAGGGCTGCTGTACTTGAATGAGAAAATTGTGTCAAAGATTGAACTGGTCACAGATATAGCTATAATTATTAGACCAATAGGCAATGATTGTCTGAAAAATCAACTTTTGAGGGATGATTTTTAACCAGTCAGTGCCCAATTTTTTGGCCTTGGCTTGCATATCACAAATGACTGCTGGAAGCAGGGAAGGAAAAAAAACATGAAAATAAAATCATAGAAATTACAGCACAGAACAAGGCCATTTATTTCACTGCACCAGTGCTGGTGGTAGCTCTTCAAATGGAGCCATCCACTGTAATGCCATTTCTCTGCCCTTTATGACCTTTTATGTATTTCCTATTCAAATACTTATTACATTCTCTCTGAAATGATGTTATAGTGTCTGCCTCAATAACCACACATGGTAAAGCATTTTACATTCTAATAACTCTGTCTGAAAAAATGTCTAACTGCCCTCTTTGATCTTTCTGATATTTCTGAGTCTATGCTCACTTGTTCCCAATTCATCAATCAGTAGAAGTAATCTTTCACTAAATATCCTCTCAAAATCTTGGTACGTTTCCCTGCTTTCCCTGTAGTAAACAAGCACCACTTTTGAATCTTTCTTTCGAAACTATAACATTTCATTCACAGTTTCATTCTAGTGGCTCTTCAATGTAACCTTTTCAAGACTCTATTTCCCTGTAATCTGTTGCCCAGAACTGCAAGCAATACTTCAGCTGTTACCTTCTACAAATTCAACATAATTTTCTTCCTAATAATAACTGCAAATGCTGGAAATTAAAAACAAAAATGCTGGAAATACACAAAGGGTCGTGCAGCATTTATAAAGAGAATAGACAGGTTAATGTTTCAGGTGTAGGACCCTTCCTTACAATTGAGTTTTAAGATAAGGCTGTTTGCAGGGTGGATAAACGAATTAAGGGAAGGGGGAAATAAAACAGATATTCCAACCGCAGGGAGAAGGTTAATATGTAGAATAATCTGCAAAGATTGCCTTAGTGAGGCGATCAAAATAACAATAAAACGAATAAGTAACTAAGATGATGAAAGGCATAGGGAAAAGCCCATACAAGAAAAAAAGGCAATTAAATAGTTTAGAATGGGGGGTATATTGAGACGCTGGAGATCTGAAATGAACATAGGTAATACTGGAAAAACAGTTGGCCTGCCAATCCCCTAAAGAGAAAAAAAACAGGTCAACACTGTTGTTTTTATATTCAATATAAAACTCAGAATCCTATTTGTGTTTTTAATGGCAATTTCTACCTGCACTCCCACCTTTAAAGTTCTATGCAGCTATACCTCTAGATCTCTCTGTTCTTCTGCTAACAATTGGAACATTTAGGATAAAGTTCCTGTTCTATCTTTGGAATTTCTTTACTCTTTTTTACTCTAGATAATTTTTGGCTTCTGTCTCAGACTACTTCATAGGTAAGCTCTCACCTATTATGTCCCAGAAAGCTCTAAGTAAATTCATAACATGCCTACAGAACAAACAGAAAGCACTTTCAGTTTATTCCAGCTACTGGTTTTATCATGTGATCCTCCTTGTGACTTGATATACTGGAGCTATTCCTATAGAGCAGAGAAGACTAAGAGTAGATTGAACAGTGTTCTTTTTAAATCATGAAGGGTTTTGAGAGGCTGAATCGGGAAAGAATATTTCTTCTGCTGGGGAGTCAGTGACAAAGTATCATCAACTTAAATTGTCATTAATAGAGTAAGGAGAGAAGTTAGAAGAAATTTCTTTATGCAGATAGCTCTAAAAAGAGCATGGAATGCTATGCCACAGGGAGTGGCTGTGACAGACATCATTGTATCTTTTAAGCAGAGTATATAAACATTTGAAACAAAGATACAGGACTATAATTTTTGGACACTAAGGGAATTACGGGATAGGGTTGGAAAGTGGAGTTGAGGTAGAAGATCAGCCATGATCTTATTGAATGGCGGAGCAGGCTTGAGGGGCCGTATGGCCTACTCCTGCTCCTGTTTCTTATGTTCTTATGGGGCGAAAGCAGACCTGTGGGATTAGTTTCGTATTACTCTACCAAAAAGCCTTAATCTATGATTTAAATATCTTTGATCTTTATATGTCTCTCTCCTATCCCTTCTTTCTACAGAATATTTTCTTCCCATTCACTTTTTCCAATAGGTTCTCTCCCTCCAATCTCTGGAACAGGGTATTTCTCCTCACAGGAGAAAAGCTTTGAATAATCTGACTGGTGACTGCATCAGAAAATAACCAATAAGGAGAAGTAAATTGGCTGAATAGAACCTATGTATATGACACACTTTATCATGAAGATTCAATCCAAATATTACTAATATCAATAGAAGTACAAACAACACAAATATATCAATAAGCTAACATGTCATTTGAATAGTTATGTCAAATTTACAGAGCTGTAAATCTTAAGGTAAAGATGGACATTTATTATCAGCAAGAGTGAGACAGTTTGTAAACTCATTTAAATAACTGGACCTGTGTTTATTTTTAAAAGTGAGATACATTATCTTCCCAATGACTGTTGGGAAAATTGACTGCCAGTGTAGAACTGAGCTATACAGAACAGGAAGGTCTCAGATTCAATCCCCAGTCTGTTTTGAGTTAGTTGATCTTGGCTGAGTGCTGATAGGGGTATTACACTCGGCCACAGCGCTCCTGGATTAGGGAAGAGGAAAAATCAGCCAGAATTCTCGCTTCCAATCATAGCTGACGACTTCTGCTGGAAAATTTGTGTGTGTGTGTATGCGCGTGCACACACGCGGATAGAGAGACAGCAACAATTTGCATTTATATAGCATATTTAATGTAGAAAAATATCCCAAGTCACTTCACAGGGGTCTATCAGACAAAAATAGCTGTGAAGCCAAAGAAGGAGATATTAGGAGGGGGTGGGCTTTAAGGTGTGTCTTAAAGGAGGAGAGGGTTGTGGAGAGGTGTAAGGGATTAGGGAGGGAATTATAGAGCTTGCGGTTTGGAAAGCAGAAGGCACAACCACCAATGGTGGGCTGAATGGAGCAGGGGGTGCTCAAGAAGCCAAAGTTGGGAGAGTGGATAGTTCTGGCTGGGGGTGGGTGGCGGGGGGGAAGAGGTTGTAGGGCCGGTGAAGACTGAAGGGATTTAAACACAAGGCTAAGAATTTTAAGCCCACATAAGATATGCGATTTGAGAACCTTTCACTCACTCACTCACCTGATGAAGGAGATCATCTCTGAAAGCTTGTGATTTTAAAATAAAATTGTTGGACTATAACCTGGTGTTGTAAGATTCCTTACATAAGAATTTTAAGTTAGAGGCATTGGGAGATCAGGAGCCAGGGTAGGTGAGCAAAGACAGGGGTGATGGATGAGCAGGACTTGGTACGGGATAGGATACATGCAGCAAGGTTTTGGATGAGCTGGTTTACAGAAGGTGGAGGCTCGGAAGCTGGCCAGGAGTCCATTGGAATACTTGAGTCTGGAGGTGCCAGAGGCATAAATCAGGAAGGGGCAGAAGCGGGCAATGTGATGGAAGTGGAAGTATCAGTCTTTGTGATGGAGGATATGAGTTTAGATAGGAAGCCAAGGTTGCGAATACGTAAGCTCAACCTGAGACAATGGCTAGGTTGGGGATATAATTGATGGTAAGGGTGCGGAGTTTGTGGTGGGGGCCAAAGATGATGGCTTCAGTCTTCCCAATGCTTAACTGGAGGAAATTGCAACTCATCCAAGACTGGATATTGGACAAGCAGTTTGACAACACAGAGATAGTGAAGGGGTTGAGAGAGTTGGTGGAGAGGTAGAACTGGGTGTCATCAGCTTAAATGTGGATGCTGACCCCCTGTCTTTGGAGGATGTCACAAAGGGGCAGAATGTACTGGAAGGCTGGTATTGTGCTGCTCTCCTAAAACTGGAATGTTGAAGCTCCTTCACGTTTCCAAATAGTATTATTTGTGAATCCTGATGGTGAGTGCCGGAGGTTATCCATCTGCGAAAGGCATCAAAACCTATCATACTTTCTCTGTAGTGCTTATTTTTTGATGGTGTGCTAGGTGAAGTAATGTCTATTCGTTATAAGATGAAGGTTGAATTTAATAAATTGTGGAATTTTAAAAAAATAATAAAAATATCCTGAATCATGAATCAAATATTTCCTTTTATATTTTTGTAGTATGCACAAACTTTAAAAAAAAAACTGTTGTTTCCCAGAGCACAATCATTATAGTGAACATGGCCAGATTTCTTTTAAAATACAAATTCAATTTCTTTTCCCTAAATGCAGTGCAAATAAGCTTCCCAAGTATAGAAAATGATACAAGTAACAAACTAGTGAGCAGACACATACAAATTGTTGCAAGAAATTAGCTAGAAATAAAGAGCAAGTCTACATTGTACTATGGAGAGTTAAAAACAGGAGGGTTTTCAGGACCATATCATGTAATTCTATTCTCTGTGTTCCAAAAACAGTGCACAGCAGGATGGGCAGGGAGGAATGGCTGAGTTGCCTCCCGCAAACTCCCATACCAATTGGAGAAGGTTGGCATCCAAGCAAATCCCTCCAATCCCATCCCATATTCTTTGGCCTGGGGCATGTAGGCCATTTTTAGTGACGACTGATGCCTGGGCTGAAATCAAACTAGAGGCTTTTCTGGTTTGTGTGACGAAGCACTACATGAGGTAATGACTTTAACAACTGAGCCATTGGAAGAATCAGCCAAGTCACAGTCACTGTAATGAACCACTATCGATAAGTCAGTATCTACTCTTAAGGTTGACTGGATACCAGGTACTTCACGCTGAACAGGAGGGCCATTGACGACAACAAACGTGACCCGGAAGTAGTAACTCCGGGGTCCGGACGGAGCGGTGGGTAGACGTCATAGAGAGGAAGCCATTTTCACGGTAGTCAGGGGTTGGCTGGTGTGACGGGAGTTGGACCCTCCCGGTGCGGACGCGGGTCGGTTAGAGCGGGGCTTTCGGCTTTAGAGCTGTTCTGAATTCGTACAGGCCGAACCAGGCTTTGAAATGTTTTCCCTGTCCACGTTTCAGCCGCAGGTAAGGAGCCGGCCGAACGGGTGGGTGCGCCTTGCAGGCCTCCTGAAAGGCGGACATGTTGTGGATGTGGAACCGGGGCCAGGCTAAAATTAAGGGAGTCAGTCGGACATTGTTACAGCCAAATATCGAAGTCAAAGTGATGTCTGTGTATTTATAAATCGTAAACAATTTTACAACAAGTTATAGTCCAACATATTTATAAATCGATTACATTTCTTCCTTAATCGGATTAAAACCATTTCCTGTATCTCCCAATAGCCCGGAGCTATATCCCCACCCCTTACTCACATTGTGCGTGTAACTCGTTCGTAGCCCTGTTTGTGTCTGTACACGGATGCGGGTGGTGACAGTGAGCAGATGGTTAACTGGGGAGTGAGCCGCGACATAGGAGCTGGTCTATTAAGACAAGGCGTTTGAAGAGAAAATGCCTTAATGTAAGCTGTGTCAGCAGCTGCTTTCTTGTCACAACAACTTCATAATGAGCAGGGATTTATGACCGGAGGAAAGCCACAGGGAAATCTACTTTAGTATAATACTTGCTTATCTAACTGTAAAAAGAAGTGTTATATTTTACATAATAGTTGATGTCTTTCATTTATTTTTCTCCTTGAATGGGAATTGGCCTTTTCATGTACCTGCAACCACTCAAAACTGCTTTGGTGATGTTGAGTATGTTGAGGGGTGATAGTGCTTTAGCCAAATTGGAGAATAATAAAGAATTCCCCCCCCCCCCACCACCATAGAAGGTGCACCTTGACCTATAAAATGAAACTGAATCCATATCTGTTAAGTGGATTTAAGGATTATAGAGATATTAACAACTACTTGCATTTATATAGCACCTTTTTTAATGTAGTAAAAGGTCCCAAGGTGCTTTACTGGAGTGTTATCAAACAAAACTTGTCACTGAGCAACATGAGAGGACAGGTGATTGAAAGATTGGTCAAAGAGATAGGGTTTAAGGAATGTCTTAATGAAGGAGAGGTTTAGGGAGGAAATTCCAGAGCTTAGGGCCTAGGCAGCTGAAGGCACAGCCGCCAATGGTGGAACAGTGAAAATCAGGGATGCGTAAGAGACCAGAATTGGAGGAGCGCAGGGATTTTGGAGGGTTGTAGGGCTGGAGAGGTTACGTAGATAGGGTGGGGCAAGGCCATGGAGGGATTTGAAAACTGAATTTTAAATTTGAGGCGTAGCCAGGCACAGGGGTGATGGGTGAACAGGACTTGGTGCGAGTTTGGATATGGGCTTTAGTACAGCTTTAGTTTTCATTTAATCTTGTTACTGGAGTTTGAGTTTGTCTTAATCATGGGGTTCAGTAGAAATTTAATTTTATCTAGCCTCTTGGTCTCAAATTTTAGTTTTTGTATTAGAATGTCATTTTTGTTGATTTCCATATTTATTTTGTTCTTGTTCAAGGATTTCTTCAAAATTTGTTTCAAAAGCATAGTTCTTTCACTTCTCATACAACTGGTCATAAGTAAAGGGGTCAATCATGCTAATAGGGGTGTACTACAGACTACCTAATGGTGGAAAGGAGGTGGAGGAAGAAATATGTATGCAAATATGTGAAATGAGAAAAGGACATAGAATAATAATCATGGGAGATTTTAACTGCCCCCAAATAAACTGGTAAGAGGTAGGCAAAGGGGTACAATGAATTGAGTTTTTACAATGTGTGCAGGATCCTTTCTTATGCAATATGTAAAAAGCCAAATAAGTGAAGCACAGCTGGATTTATTAATGAGAAATGAACAAGAACAGATAAGTGTAGGGCAACATCTAGGCAATAGTGATCACAACATAATAAGGTTTAAGATAAAGATTGAGAAAGACATATGTAAGAGAAAGACCAAAGTAATAAATTGGGGGAAAAAAGTTACATCAAAACTACAGCACAGAAACGGGCCATTTGGCCCAACTGGTCGATGCTGGCGTTTATGCTCCACACGAGCCTCCTCCCTCCCTACTTTCTCTAGCCTATCAGGATACCCTTCTATTCCTTTCTCCCTCATGTGCTTATCTAGCTTCCCCTTAAATGTATCTTGATTTTAAGGGGTTGAGAATGGAACTAGAGAAAATAACCTGGAGAAATTTACTGACCAGTATTGAAATAGAGCAGCAGTGGGAAATATTTAAAACGGTGATCTAGAGTCCAGGAGAAATATATCCCACTAAAAAGCAAGAACAAGCTAACCAGCAATGACATACCATGGATGAATAAAGGCAAAATCAAAACTGAAGAAAAAGGCATACACTAAGTACGTAGACAACAAAGGAGAGGATGACAAAAGGGAAAATGAAAAGGTTAGGAAAGAAGTAAAGAAAAAACAATTAGGAAGACAGAGAAACTGAAATTATCAAGGAATATTAAAAATAAAGTATTCCACAAACACAAATAACAGAAAAACCAGTTTAGGGATACAGACGACAAACTCACAAGTAATGACAGCGAAATGGTAGAAATATTAGTTACTTTACCTCAGTATTTATCAGGAAGACTAACCTGAGCATGACATTAGAAGTGATCAAAAAAAATATTTAAGGCAGAAAGGGGGGAGGGGAGTAATTCATAAACTAATCAAACTTGGAGAGGATAAAACCACTGGTCTGGATGGATTGCATCTGTACATATTAAAGGAATTTAGGGAAGAGATAGCGGAGGCACTATTGCAAATATATAAAAATTCATTAGAGAAGGGAATAGTGCCAGAGGACTGGTGGACAGCTAATGTTCTTGTATTTAAAAAGGGAGATCGGGCAAGTCCAGGGAGCTATAGACCAATTAGCTTAACATCAGTGGTAGGAAAGATAATGGCATTCTTTCTCAGATGTAATAGAAAAAAAAATCTAGAAACTGAAAATATAATAAAGAATAGTTAGCATGGATTTCAAAAGGGCAGGTCATGCTTGACCAACCTTACTACTTCAAAGAATTCAATAACAAAAGGTAGACAAGGGCAATGCAGTAGATGTAATATATTTGGATTTTAAAAAGGCCTTTGATAAGGTACCACATAGTAGACTCATGGCTGTGGTCAGAGCATGTGGAGTCGGGGCAAGTAGCAGAATGGATAACGAGCTGGCTACAAAACAGAGTCGGGGTTAAAGGTAATTTTTTTTTTTATTCGTTCATGGGATCTGGGCGTCGCTGGCGAGGCCGGCATTTATTGCCCATCCCTAATTGCCCTTGAGAAGGTGGTGGTGAACCGCTGCAGTCCGTGTGGTGACGGTTCTCCCACAGTGCTGTTAGGAAGGGAGTTCCAGGATTTTGACTGGCAAAAGGTGGGAAGTGGTATTCCACAAGGATTGATGCTGGAACTGCAGTTGTTCACCATTTACATAAATGATTTGGACTCAGGAATCGGAACTACAATTTCAAAATTTATGGACGACACCAAATTGGAAGGTGTAGTTAATACTGAGGAGGACTGTGACAAAATACAGGAAGATATTAATAAAATTGGGAAATGAATTTAAATATAGGCAAGTGTGAGGTGGTACATTTTGGTAGGAAGAATGAGGCAGCCACATACTTCCTGGAAAATAAGAATCTAAATGGGGTAGAGGAGCAAAGGAATCTGGGAGTATAGATACACAAATCACTAAAAGTAGCGACACAGGTTAATAAGGCCATAAAAAGCAAACAAAGCACTGGGGTTCATTTCTAGAGGGATAGAATTGAAAAGCAGAGAAGTTATGTTAAACTTGTATAGAACCGTAGTTAGACCACACTTGAGTACTGTGCACAGTTTTGGTCTCCATATTATAAAAATTATATGGAGGTACTGGAGAAGGTGCAAAAAAGATTTACAAGGATGACACCAGAACTGAGAGGGTACAACTATCAGGAAAGATCAGGCTGGAGCTCTCTCCCATATGCCCTGCGAAGGTCTCCATTCATTAACATGGAAGGTACTTTAGAGCGGATTGTAGGACAATTTGAGGCCCTCCATCCGTGAAGATTAGGTCAATATGGGCTTTTCTTGGCTTGGGTAGCTCTAGATTGGTATCAAGACTGGTCTGAAGAAGTGATGTGCCGTGAATTTGAGTTATTTGAGTATGTTAGCAGGCATTGTATCTTTCGTCACATTGGCAGAGCTTAGTTTAATAATTAGAAGTATTCCCCCCTGATTGATTTTCCTTGACTGTGGATCACAAATGAGGTGAAATCAGTTCAAGGAAAATAGATTTTTGAGTCAAAAATAAAACGTAATCATAAATGTTCCGGTTTAATCAAATAATTTTGTAAGCAAATTAATTTAAATGCTTGGAACTGTTCACAAAATAATTGAGGTGTATCATTAGCTGCATCCTCAATGTTTCCTTTCTAATAGAACTTTGTTCAGTTATCTGTGCTGCAGATAATTTAAGATGTGATTTATGTTAATGTCACCTATTGGTATGGAGAGAAGATGGACTGCACCTTGCATCAAACAGGGAAAAATTATGTATGTGCCATACCAGAATTGCTATACCTGAGTTTGATTTGGTTTAACCCTAAAATCAGAAGGGCTAATTATGAATCTGTTACTGTAGAGCCATTTAGAATTTTTTGTGAAGCGAATTTATTCTGTTTAGTGATCGTACTCTGCTCCTTGTAAATCTGGCTGTCAAACTTGAGAATTGTGAGCTCCAATTTTCTGCTGCATCCTTTTAATATATCTGATTTGAAGCTTCATTCAGGCAGTTTACGATGTTATCTTTTGTCATACAATGACAGACAGGAAAAGACCACTGGTCCAGCCTGTCCTACACAACTGCAATGCTTTGTGCATCACAATATATACACTCACCACACCGTCTCCAAAAGCCATGTAATCTCCTGGGAGAGGTGCAAAACCAGATTAAAAATCCAGGCCAATTAGGAGAAAAACATATCTTGAAAATTCCTCTCTGACCGGCAAAGGCATTCAAAACTAGTCCACGAGACCACTCTGGCCCTGAATTAATGTTATACAGTATGTAACTTCTGTACAACATGATCTCTGCCCCAGTCGGATACAGGTCCAGCTCTCGCTTGAAGGAATTCTGTGAATCAGCATTCACCGCATGAACCGACAGCCTGTCCTACTATTCTCTGGGAAAAGAACCGCCTCCTAACATCTAATTTAGTTCTGGCCTACATAACTTGAGATTGTGACCCCTGGTCCTCCCTAACCTGTTTAGTTGAAACAAACTGTCTACAGAAGCACAATCTATTCCCTTCATCTTATAAACCTACAGCAAATAACCCCTAAGTCTATGCTTTTCTAAAATGTAGAGTCCCAGCTCTTTGAGCCTATCTTGGTAACTATGAGGCTTCAAAGTGGGAATTAATCTTTTGGCTCTCTGCACTCTTCCCAAAGCCTCAATGTCATCCATCATGTGAGGAGTCCAAAACTGGACACTGTATTCTAACTGAAGCCTAACCAAGGACAAAATAGTATGCTTTGTCTTATAGTGAATTGTCCTATAAATATACCCTAGCACCCTATTTGCTCTACCTATTGCTTCACAGTTTAACAAAGATTTAATCAGGAGATTCCAATTGAATATCAACTCCATTACAACTGTAGCAATAAACAACTTTAGTTGGCTCAAGTTACAGAAGTCCAGGTTCATGTGTTGCAATATCATGAACATGAAAACAAATTGTACATATGATGGAACTTCTGTGATCTGAGAGGCCATAGTTTACCAATTACCTTGAATAATGCAGTCCTTATTTGAGCTATTTTTTGAGTGGAAGATGGTTTCATCCTGCTTGTACAGGCTTCAGAGCCTTGTAACATCAGGCAGTATGACAGTTCAAATGACTGCAGTTACCAAGCTGCATTGAAAATTAATCTCTTGCATGATTTCCTGCCAATCACTTTTGATGTGTTTTTATGCCAATTACATTTCTTGATTTTGTTGTGATGAAGTATAAATAATTGAGTGCTTTCACTCAAACATTAAACAAAGGTGGGGGGGGGGGCCTTAAAATTTTATGCCCTGTATTTAGCTAATAAATTTAATCCTTTTGGTAGCATTACATGTTAAAAGCTTTTACGTACACAGCACTCAATTTGATTAGATTTTATTAATACGAAATGTGGGGATACTTATACATCTAGTGTAAGGAATTTAATCTCCCTTCAAAATAGATTATTGGTTTCTTTAATCCTCTCAATCTTTAAGCAAGATAGTTAGACTAAATAAAGATTAGTTGCTGGGAGTAATTGCATGAAAATCTAAAGAATTGTGATGTTCCAAGTAGTGTATTGTCCTCTGAACCCTGACATGAGATTTTGACTAATAAATTCCACAAACCTTTTTACCTGTTTGAAAATATATAATACAAAAAATGAAGTCTGAGCTACTCCGTGACTCAATAGATAAAGATGGTTTGTAACTGAACCGTACAAACTAGAAGGTTTGATTTTTAATTCTAATTCTATTGAGTTAGCTGCAATTGACCGCAGCACTGCTGGGGGGTGTGGGTGAGAAAATTTGTCAGGGTTCCCTTTCCTTTTTGCTGTTCAGTGTTTGCTAGAAGTCTATGTGGACCTCCATTTGAAGACAAGTTTGGGTTTTGCTATGATGGCCTTCAAAATGGCCTTTACTATAGCCTTCAAAAGGGCACTGGATAAGTACTTAAAAGGAAAAAAATTGCAGGGCTATGGGGATAGGGTGGGGGAGTGGGACTAGCTGATTGTTCTTGCATAGAGCTGGCATGGACTTGATGGGCCGAATGGCGGCCTTCTGTGCTGTAACCTTTCTATGATTCTGTGATTTACTCTTACTATGGTCAGGTTCCAACATTGACTGTCTAGGCTCAAACGTGAAGAATGGCAAGGTACCACAAGTGCCTGTGCACTCTATCCAAAACTTCTTTAGACGAGGAGTAGGAGAGAAACAAGATTGAAGTCTTTTCTGCTGCCATGTGGAAACTAAATTTTTGCCCACGGCACTTCATTCACTTGATGTGATGCCCTCTGTTTGACATAATTGCTGCACAATTGTAGGGATTTTATCTCCAGTTGTTTAATGGAAAATAATATTTTGTATTACCAAAGGATTTCTGGTCCTCCAGCAAAATACTTGGGAGGCAGTAAAGTCTCGTTTTTGAAAAGGGGAGGAAAGATTAATATCATGTGAAAAGGAGGGTGGTGATGTATTAATGCTGACTGGATAAAGGGTTTATTTTCTTTGAAATTAAAACAAAGGCTTTTGGCTGAATCAGAAGTGTGGAAAAATATTGGAATACCAGTTGATCACCCATGGCAGTGCACATGGATTTACGATCAAGTGAAGTGAGGTTAGTGTGCAGCGAGGGCAATAATTGGGCCAGGGTACATAGACGTAATTCAATCCCCATTTGAAAGTCATACAGTCTGCTATAATTAATGTGGAAAAACTTATGGCTTTTTGGGGAAGAGGGAAGTTGAGTTGGTTGGAGCATAGCAGTTTCTCTGCAGTACAGGCTGAGAATCTGGGAGAGGTAAAACTAGGGCACAACAGTAATCGCAGTGTGACAAGTTTCCATTTTGGACAGAGGAATTTATAACAGAAAAAGTTGACACAGGAAGTGTGTATGGAAGTAAGATTTTTAATTTATTACCAGTTGGTATTCTATGGTGTTGCACATGGAGAGTCCAGATCCATTGTAGTTTTCAGGTGAAGCTGGGTTAAAGCCTAGGGAATAATTGGACCTGGGTATTCAAATATAATTCAGACTCCAGTTTAAAATCGCACATTCCTTCCCTCTTTTTATGTTTCAATTATAAAGCCTGTGTCCATATTTATAATGAAATCTGCCCATGTAAACTTGTCATGGTAATGACACACTTCTGCCAGTGGTGCTGCAGTGCCTTCACTGGCTTGAGGGTGTAAGTACAGCATGACAAGTTTACATCAGCAGTTTCCAGTATATATGATGGCGATAGGAATTTATAAAAGAAAAAATTGACAGGAAATGCGCACACTCATTAGATTTTTCATATTATAAATAGATATATTTTTTGAGGGAGCGTGTCATAGTTTTATGTTCTCTCCTTCATCTCTTGGTTTCCCTGTGCTTTGCACCATCTGTGGCCAAGGGAGCAGGCAATTTGACCCGTGCTAGTGCAAAACAATGGCTCCTGTGCGATTGGACCTTTTTTTGTGAGACGAAACCTAGCCTCCACTTAGCACCTCCCCTGATGATGCAACTGAGGCCAGAAAATCCCTGTGTGGGAAATTGCAGGCATGAACGCTGCATGGCGCATGTTGGTGTGCTGCACTGTCAAAATTGAGATATACTAGATAAAATCTTACATAATGGTGCAAAAAAAGTCTGCATGCAAAGTAGCAAGAAGTACTAAAAACCTATTGATGCCCATTTAAACCTATTAAATGTACATGCACAGTTCAATACATTAACCAATTTTTGCTGAGAAGCCTGAAAGTGGCTACAATTTTACTTCAGAAATGAAGTAGGCATGCAACTTTCATCAGCTAACTTGCACCTTATTTTAAATGTTCTACACGAATGTCTCCTCCCCAAATATGTTTCATGACAGCTTGTTAGAACTGCCAGGATTTGTGTTGGTTACAGAACTCTGCAATTGCTTTAAATAATTTATCATGTGAAGATTTTTCTTAGAACTGTCAATTAATAGGTATTTGCAGAGCTTTGTTGTGGCAAAGAACTCAGTAAGACAAGAGTCACTGTTAATCCATGAGAAAATACCTAAATGTAGTGGAACGAAGGTGACACTCCAGAGAAATAAAGCCCTGCACTCATTTTGCTGACGTTTCTAAGAGCTTTATCACTGAGTATGCTATACTTTTAAGAAGAAAAAAAATGGACTTTTCTAAGCATGTGCTTAGATTGTGTGTTTAAAATGGGATGTTTTAACATGGAAAATGTGGTGATGGAAGATTGAAACAGTCAGCGCTCTGTGGCATATTCAGTAACCCGATACCTGAGCCAGACTGGTTCAAAATTCATCCAGAGCACTGCTGCTGAATAACCAACCCAGGCTCATTAATGGCACCTCGAGTATACCTATGACTGGGGCCAGTCCTCTTCCCATTAGGCTCCAATAACTTTAAGTTAATGGCTATACTGGCCCTAGCTGGAATAGCCACAAGAATTTCCCCCTGCTTTTAGCTGCAATTTTAGCTGGTTAAACTCAAATAGTACCTATTTGCACACTTGGGGTCCTTCAACCTTGGCTGGTGTCAACCAGCATCTAAGCGCTCAAACAGAAAGTCTACTTGTGTAGGTTCATCAGCAGCTCTTTTTGGAGATAATAAGCATGTCAGACATCCAGTTGATTTTTTAATAAAAGTTTATCTACAAGCACCACACCCCTTTAATCATCTTGCTGCAAGAGCAATTGCTTAATCTTGTTCAGTGTGGTGTTTATTACAATTTTGTGTTTTAAAACTACTTCATCATGCCTAACAGATGTGCAATACTTGACTTTAAAATCACCTTGTATTCATGCTGTTTCTTTGATCAAAAGGGCACAATGTCTTCCTGTGGACATCTTCACAATCACTTGGCGTGTAGCCCAGTGGTTTTGATTAGGTGGTAACATTTAAATTTTCCCTTGAAAATTGACCAACCTGTGGGAGACTTATTTATGATATACGAATAGCAGATTTCATAACTGTACAATGCAATTTTAAACGGTCCTGTTTACCTTCCCCATGTTTTTTGCCACCCCCCCCCCCCCCACCAAGGGGGTGCTAGTCACTAGTTGATCATTAGAACATCACAAGTGCACATTTGACAGACAACAGGTACCAGGAACTCCTCCATTATGATGGTTTGACTTCCTACATTACAACAGTGACTACTCCGAATGAACTTCATTTGGCTGTAGGACGTCCTGAGGTCATGAAAGGTGCAAATCTTTTTTGATGTTGTAGATGTCCAAGTTTGGAAAAAATTACTAATCTGCTGTGGTGTTGGGTAACAGATTGGTGCAGTGTAGGTGTGTGCCTGTAGCAGATGTGCTGAAATCATTGAAATTTGAAAATGTTTTTCTCTGCCTTTTGAAAATTTAAGTTTCTTATGGCAAAAACCATTTGTTTACAATAGCCTGAATTTATATCACAGTATATGGAGTAGTAATATAATCACATTATTGGAATCAATACTATAAATTTATGTCTTGGAGTAAAACTATTTGTTCATTAATAGGTAAACATAAATCTTTATGGATTTAAAATTGGTTAACAGACAGGAAACAGAGTAGGAATAAATGGGTCTTTTTCAGGGTGGCAGGCAGTGACTATTGGGGTACCACAGGGATCAGTGCTTGGCCCCAGCTATTCACAATATATATCAATGATTTGGATGAGGGAACCAAATGTATCTTTCCAAGTTTGCTGACGACACAAAACTAGGTGGGATTGTGAGTTGTGAGGAGGATGCAAAGAGGCTTCAAGGCGATTTAGACAAGTTGAGTGAGTGGGCAAATACATGGCAGATGCAGTATAATGTGGATAAATGTGAAGTTATCCACTTCGGAAGGAAAAACAGAAAGGAAGAGTATTTAAATGGTGATAGATTGGGAAATGTTATTGTACAAAGTGACCTGGGTGTCCTTGTACACCAGTAACTGAAAGCAAACATGCGGGTGCAGCAAGCAATTAGGAAGGCAAATGGTATGTTGGCCTTCATTGCAAGAGGATTTGAGTACAGGAGCAAGGATTTTTTACTGCAGTTATACAGGGCCTTGGTATCACACCTGGAGTATTGTGTGCAGTTTTGGTCTCCTTACCCTAGAAAGGATATACTTGCCATAAGAGGGAGTGCAGCGAAGGTTTACCAGACTAATTCCTGGGATGGCAGGACTGTCGTATGAGGAGAGATTGGGTCGACTCGGCCTGTATTCACTCGAGTTTAGAAGAATGAGAGGGGATCTCATTGAAACGTATAAAATTCTGACACAGCTAGACAGACTGGATGCAGGGAGGATGTTTCCCCTGGCTGGGGGCGTCCAGAACGAGGGGTCACAGTCTCAGGATACAGGGTAAGACATTTAGAACTGAGATGAGGAGAAATTTCTTCACTCAGAGGGTGCTGAACCTGTGGAATTCTCTACCACAGAAGGCTGTGAAGGCCAAGCCACTGAATATATTTAAGAAGGAGCTAGATAGATTTCTACACACAAAAGGCATCAAGGGGTATGGGGAGACAGCGGGAATATGATAGAGATAGAGGAGCAGCCATGATCATATTGAATGGCGGAGCAGGCTCGAAGGGCAGATTGGCCTACTCCTCCTATTTTCTATGTTTACACTGTCATGCATGTTTAGCTGCTTTAATTTCTTGTTACCCAACTTTGAGAAAAATGAAAGCTATGTAAAAGGCCAAATATAACTAAATCTATTGTATGAATTTTGTAGGTTACTGTCCCTCTAAGTCAGCTGATCAGCACCTTCCATTCCCTTAAAAGCTCGGCAAGCTCAGTCAGTTCTGCATCTATACAATGTCTGCAACGAGAAGCGCCCCAAGAACGTGATCAAGTTAATGAGGTAATGTTTGGTTAAATTGTTTTTAATCAAATATGAATTAGTGAAATAAAATCTAAAATGTTAAGCTTTCCATAAATAAGATTTTTAATGTATATATCTTTTTAAAATAATGGTGCCATTGTCTGAAGCTGTACTCACAACAAGCAGAATAATGATTAGAACTTACGGTTTTATTGTTGTATAAGGCATTGGTTAAAAAGTAGTTTATTATACATGAGATGTTATACTATTCTTTCAACTAGAGAACAAGTTAGCCTTCTGTTCTGAGCCTGTGCTGACTTAGCTCATCTCAGTTGAGGTAGCAGCATCAGGCCTTAATGTCCTTGGGTTAGTGAAGGGAAAATCACTCAGGATTCCTACTGCTGATTACTTTCCAGGAACCCTGCTAGAAAGTGTGCATGTGAATGTTGGACAAGAACAAGATTGGGCTTTGCAATGCAACCCTCCAATAGCTTGCTAATGACCATTGTCTGTCCAATCTCATGCATGAAGAATGGGCATTTGATGGAGATACTGGATTACTGCCTGTGACTCTAGAATCACACCTCAGCAGGAGTTGGTGCCTTCAGGAGGAAAGGAGAAATGGTGGTGGGTGGGGAGGCTGAGGGGGGTGAGGGTGTGGGCATGATGTGTAGAAGAACTCTAAATGCCAAGCGGTTTTGCAGTTGATTCTAACAGTCGCCCCATTTCCAATAAGTCGGTATTATGTGTTCTCAAAGTTGCAATTTTTAAGATGAGTAATAGCAGGCCCGAAATGGTTTTCTCTGCTCTTTAAATTTAGACAAGTAGGCAGTCTATCACATTTTTTTGGTTCTTTGCAAATAGATTTGAGGTTTCCCTGAATCGTACAATGTATCAAGGGACAACGACTGACAAATAGTGCTGTAGGGCACCCCCATTTCACATGTTTAATGAGAAATAAACTACTTTACTATCTTGCCATTGACATTGAAGAATGTTGTAAGCTTAGCAAAGACTTAGGAAGAGAGGGTATTTTTTGTGGTGTGTGAAGAAAAGAGAAACAATCTAAAATGGAAATTTCAAAATGTTGAACGGGCTGCAAATAAACCAATGTATGTTGGTGGCTTCCTTCTATTGTGTAGCCTTTATTTCATAACGTAGATGAAAATGGCTGTTGGTGTATTTGTACCCTGTTGCACCTTTAGTTTTCTTTTTTCCCTCTTTCCCCCCCCCCCCCCCACCCACCCAAAAAGAGAAAGTTCTCTATTTCTAGTTTTTTGCCAATGCTTTTCTATAACTTATTTGCTAGAAAGTGCATGAGAGCATCCTCTGTGTCTTGACTTCTCCTTTTCCCCCTACATTTTCTCTTCTCTTAACAACTCTCTACTTGGAAAGATGTGCTTGGTACTTCCCACTTGGTACTGAAGTCAGGAACTTGGGTTGGATGCAAATGTCTATTCAACCATTTAATACACCAGCAAGGTGTAACTTTAAAGTTGCTATTTACAGTAAACATTTAACCCATTCCCACAAATTTATTCTCTTTTCACCCCTCCCTATTGGTTTCTTGGCTCTGGGCTCAGCACACCTGCAATCAAATTTCAACATAGTTAATTCTAACTAGTACAAAGCTGAAGTTATAGAATTGTTTTTGTTACTAAAAGTCTGTGACATCTGAAGTGATATGTGACTTTGGAAATTGTTTGATCAATCCTAAGCATGAATGGATTAAAGCAGATAATTATGCAGCTGTTTTAACAGTGACGTTAGTCTAACAAATTGTTCATTTATTAAGCAATATAAAATACATCTGTTAAACAAAGGTACCACCTTTCCATTATTTTTAATTCTTTTAAAAATTTTTTCAGCCTGTGCTTAACTTAAGGGAATTTGGACTGTCTGATTTGAAAACCAACCAACTCGATGAATTGGTAGGCAGATTGCTCCCATGTTTGTCTCCAGGTGACTCAAACCCTGATCAGCCATCGCAATGGAAAATGTCCCATGTTTCATCACAGTCCTTCTTTGAAAATAAACATGGTAAGTAATGCTTTTTTTTCTCTTTCTGCTCAACAAGGAATGCCTTCTGGTGCATGGAGCAACTTTCCACTTGTCACTCTGTCAAAACTCCCTTTGCCCTGTTAAATACAGAAGAAACTTCCCTGTAGAGCCACCTTTCAACTTCTCACCAATAATCTTGAGGCCTAGACTTGAGGGAAGGGCACTTTTTTGTTGTTCACTGAAAAGCATATGGAGATTGACCAACTTAGAGATCTTGCAGCTAGGTTTGATCGTCAATGTGCACTGAGTTGATCTCGGCTGTGCAACAACTGGGGGGAAATAATCACTTCCTGTTGCTATTGGTGGACCCCTACCGAAGATTGATAGCGTGTATGGGATTGGACTTAGTTAAGCAAGTGGCGTTCATTGATGGCAATGTATTTCACACAATGTGGATGTGACTGGTGGAAAATATTCAGAAGTCAGCAATTGCTCTTCTGGGTTATGAAAAGTCTTGCTGATTCTTTAGTATTGAAGTTAGTTCAAACATCTGTATTGATGCTGTTTCCATTCTGTATAAAATTGCAAATCTTAACTATATTTTAATAAAATATAGTGGACCCTCGATTATCCCCCATAATGGAAGGTTCATCCTAATGGAAAATAGAAATGAGGTAATAGAATCTCCCCCAGTTACTGTAAACTGCTGAATCATTACTCAGAATCGTGAAAATGTGGAATTCACTGCCAAATGGAGTGGTTGAGGTGACTAGCATAGATGCATTTAAGGGGAAGCTAGATAAATACATGAGGGAGAAAAGAATAGGATACGTTGATAGACTGAGATGAAGTAAGGTGGGAGGAGGTTCATGTATAGCATTATCACCAGCACAAAACTGATGGGCCAAATGGCCTGTTTCTGTGCTGTAAAATTCTATGTAATGCTCTATCTCTCCCTACTTTGTTTTCTCCAGCAGTACTCTCCTCCTTTACTCATGGTGTGGTCAGCTGGTGTTGCAGCAGATGGACAAAGAGCTGTCAGCCGTGACTGCCCCATTTAACACTAAAACCAGCGATCCCATTCCAGGGCTGATTTCAGCAGAGCGGTTGACTATCATCAGTGCAAAACATGCTTATTTCAATGCGCTCCACGTTAGCACAGAAGTGCATTTAGATAGGGTGGCTTTGTATTGATAGTTGGCAACCCTGCTAAGATCCTCCAGCGATCCATACTGATTTTAGCAGTGACTTCAGTAGGTGGCATCCTATGTGTTTGCAGGTAAATGAAAGAACTGGCAATTGAAGGCAGGGGTGCTGAGAACCAGAAAATCAATTGACCAGCTCCTACAGTGCCAGTTGATCTTGCCAACAGAGGTACTGCACTCTGATGCAAAAAAAAAGACAGCTTTCATTCCTGCTGCTAATTAATGGAAAATTGGGCACTTTAAATGTTTTTTTGGATAGCATAGTGTGCTGTGAACTTAGCTTCTCGCTTATGAAAGAGATAGTCCCCCAATTCTTCAAATTAAATTAAATTTTTATATTAAAAAGTGAAAAGTAAAACTATACGCTGGATATCTAAATTAAAAACAAAGTGCTGGAAATATGCAGCAGGTCAGCTAACATCTGAAAGAAAGCTAGCTTAAAAATTTTGAACAGGACCTTTGGTCAGGATTGGTATTGGAGGTGGAGGAGATTCTCCCCCCCCCACCCCCAAACTTTCATAGGACAAACCAAAACACAGTGGACTGGAACACAATAGACAGCGAAAGGTACTTTGAATTTAGTGTAGAGCTTCATCTGTTGAGAACTCACATTGGGAATTTCACGGCAGCGATCTGTAGGCTTGACAGATTTTCTACCCACTAACGAACAGAAAATCCTGCAGGGCCCACCAACCTGAATTCCTGTTTGCTCCAGATGGGCAAAACTCACCAGGGGTGCAGCTTTGAAAATTACCACTCAAATTCAATATGCTAACTACTGTCACAAAGAAGTAGCCAATGAGGTTTATAGCTTGTAAGTAGATTTTGAAAAGCAGGAATGATAAAAGGAAAAATAATTGCAAATTCTGGAAACAAAAACAGAAAATGCTTGAGAGGGGTGTAATAGAGCTTGTAAACTGTACAAAGGTCATTTCAAGCATGTAAAAAGGCACAAGAAAGAGTCTTTTGTTCCACAACGGTCATTCAGCAAACGGCTGTGATGTATACAAATGAATTATATGAACTCTAGGTTCTGGCACATGAGGAAATTCCATCAGAGCTGAAGCTATACTGCTACCATCTTGGTGAAGTGTACCTGAAAGTGTCATTGCAAAACCCCACAGGAATTGCATTAGTTACTCAGATCCCAATCAAAAAACAAACAAGGTGGGCAGACTTAAATTCTTCCCATAAAAAGAAACGAGGAAATATTTTGGAAACATTTTGCCAACTTCCTTTCCCACCTGCTTCGTTCATTTTGTTTCATTCATTGTACCATTCACAATTTTTCCACTGCTGGATTTTTCCCTATTGTCTCTCTTCCATGAATCTCGAGTTGCCAGTTCTTTTTGTCCCATTTTCTGATCAATTTATGAATTTGGTTCTTAACTTCTCTAATTTATTTCCTTCTATTGCCTTGCTCCACTGCTACTGTTCCCTCCACCTTCATAAATGTTCTCTATTGTGCGATTTTTCTTTTTAAACCACTTAACAATTGCTCTGGAGGGATGCACCACCTTGCTGCTTGGAGCAGCAGTTGGGCAAGGCTGGGATTACATAGAAATTACAGCACAGAAACAGGCCATTTGGCCCAACTGATCCATGTCAGTATTTATGCTCTACACGAGCCTCCTCCCACCCTTCTTCATCCAACTCCATCAACATATCCTTCTATTCCTTTCTCCCTCGTGTATTTATCTAGCTTCCCCTTAAATGCATCTTTGCTATTCAATTTGATCTGAAACATTGAGGAATATAGGAACAGGAGTAGGTGATTCAGCCCCTTGAGCCTTATCTGCCATTCAATTACCCTCCTTTGATCCATATCCCTTACCTAATAAAAAAATCTATGGCTCTGACTTGAAAATTTCAGTTGACACAGCGTAGCCTTTTGGGGGGGGGGGGGGGGAGGAGAGAATTCCAGATTTCCACTAACCTTCATGTGGAACAAAATATTTGCTGAATAGTCTAGCTCTAATTTTAAGATTGTTCTGGATTCCCCCACCAGAGGAAATAGCTTCTCTGTACCTATCCCTTTCAAATCCTTTTATAATTTTAACCAGCTTCAACTGTCTAAACTTGAACACGAACCAAGTTTATGCAACATGTTCTCATAACTTAATCCTTTTAAGCCCTGGTATCATTCTGGTAAATCTACACTGTCCCCTCCAAGGCAGTTATATCTTTCCTGAAGTGCAGTGCCCAAAACTGAATACCATACTCCAGATGGAGTCTGACTGAGGCTCTGTACAACTGCTGCATCACTTCCTCACCTTTGTATTCCAGCCCCCTTGTGATAAAGGCCTACATTCTATTAGCCTATTTGATTACTTTTTGTACATGTGCACTAGCTTTTAGTGATGTGTGTACCCAGACCCCTAAATCCCTTTCCTTCTCCACAGTTCCTAGTGTCTTGCCAGTGAGAAAATATTGGGGCAATGTCTCTTTCACAAATGAGAAGCTATGAATACAGCAAAATATGCAATACATCTCCATGCCTGGGTATGTCCTGACCCACTGGCAGGACAGACCCACCAGAGATGGGGGCACAGTGTTATGCAAGTCAGGTGGAAGTGGCACTGGCAGTCCTGAACCTTGACTCCGGAGGTCAAATGTGGGCACCTACTACCCTCCTTCAACTGATGAATCTGTGTTCCTCCATTTTGAGAAGCACTGAAGGTAGCAAGGGTACAGAATGTACTCTGGGTGGGGACTTCAACGTCCATCACCAAGAGTGGCTTGGTCGCACCACCACTGACCGAGTTGGCTGAGTCCTGAAGGAGATAGCTGCCACACTAGGCTTGTGGCAGGTGATGAGAACCAATTTGAGGGAAATACCTCCTTGACCTCTTCCCTCTACATATCGCAGATGCATCTGTCCATGACAACATTGGTAGGAGAACACCGCACAGTCCTTATGGAGGCCGTCCCATCTTCATACTGAGGACACCCTCCATCTTGTTGTATGGCACTACCACCATGCTGTGGGATAGATTGAGATCTAGCAGCTCAAAACTGGGCATCCGTGAGGTGCTGTGGGAAGGGCCAGCAGCAGAATTGTTTATCACCCCAATCTGTAACCACATGGCCCAGCATATATCCCTCACTCCTCCATCACTACCAAGCCAAGTAGAAGAATATGACGGTAACAGCACTAGGCATACCTGAAAATGAGGTGCCAACCTAGTGAAGCTACAAAACTGTACTACATGTGTGCTATAGCCAGAAATAAGCGATCCCATAACCAACGGATCAGGTCATAGCTCTGCAACCCTGCCACATCCAGTCATCAATGGTGTTGGACAGTTAAGCAGCTAATGGAAGGAAAAGGCTCCATGAACATCCCCATCCTCCACGATGGTGAAGCCCAGCACCCGAGTGCAAAAAACAAAGCTGAAGTGTGTCGAGTGGATGATCTTTATCAGCTTCCTCCTGAGGTCCCCACCTTCACAGATGCCAGTCTTCAGTTCATTCAATTCACTCCACATGACATCAAGAAACGGCTGAATTCATTGGCATGGGGCCCCGACAACATCCCAGCTGTATTGCTGAAAACCTGTGTTCCAGAACTAGCCGCACCCCTAGTTGAGCCGATCCAGTACAGCTACAGCACTGGCATCGACCTGACAATGGAAAATTGCCCATCTATGTCCTCTCCTCAGAAAGAAGGACAAATGTGAGCTGGCCAATTACCAACCCATCAGCCTGCTCCCAATCATCAGTAAAGTGATGGAAGGAATTATCATCAGTTCTCTTGTTGACTATAGCACTTGCTCACCAATACTCTGGGCTTTGCCAGGACCACTTGGTTCTGGACCTCATTACAGCCTTAGTCCAAACATGGACACGCGCTGAATTCTAGAGGTGACCTAAAAGTGACTGCCCTTGTCATCAAGGCAGTATTTGATACCAAGGAGCCCTAGTAAAACTGAAATAAATGGGAATCGGGGAGAACACTCCAGTGGCTGGAGTCATACCTGGCACAAAGGAAGATTGTTGTGGTTGCCCAGGGCGTCCTTGGACTGATAAGTGACAAGTAACATTTGCACCATACAAGTTTCATCACTGACTATCTTCAACAAGAGAGAGCCTGATCACCTCCCCATGACATTGTCATTCAATGACATTACTATTGCTGAGTCCCCCACCATCCAACATTCTGGGAGTTGCCATTGACCAGCAATTCAACCAGACCAGCTACATAAATGCCGTGGCTATTAGAGCGCGCAGAGGCTGCAGTGAGCAGCTCACCTGACTCCCCGTAGCCTCTCCACCACCTACAAGTCAAGAGTTTAATGGAATGCTCTGCATTTGCCTATGTGAGTGCAGCTGCAACAACGCTTGAAGCTCAACATCATCCAGGATAAAGCAATCCACTTGATCGGCACCTCATCTTATAGCCTAAACATCCAACCCCTCCACATAAGAACATAAGAAATAGGAGCAGCAGTAGGCCATATAGTCCCTTGAGCCTGCTCCACCATTCAATAAGATCATGCTGATCTTCAACCTCAATTCCACTTTTCCGCCCAATCTCCATATCCCTTGATTCCCGTAGAGTCCAAAAATCTATCTATCTCAGCCTTGAATATGCACAACGACTGAGCATCTACAGCCCTTTGGGGTAGAGAATTCCAAAGATTCACAACCCTCAGTGAAGAAATTCCTCCTCATCTCAGTCTTAAATGGCCGACCCCTTATCCCAAGACTATGCCCCTAGTTCTAGACTCACCAACCAGGGGAAACAACCTCTCACTATCTACCCTGTCAAGCCCCCTCAGAATCTTATGTTTCAATGAGGTTACCTCTTATTTCTCGAAATTTCAAAGACTATAGGCCCATTTTACTCAATCTCTCTTCATAAGACAACCCTCTCATCCCAGGAATCCATCTAGTGAACCTGCGTTGCACCGGCATAGTGGCTTTGGTGTCTCCTATCTACAGGATGCGCTGCAGGAACTCGGCAAGGCTTCCTTGGCAGCACCTCCCAAACCCACGACCTCCACCAAAAAGGACAAGGACAAGGGCAGCAGGTGCATGGGAACACCATCACCACCTCCAAGTTCCCATCTAAGTCGCACACCATTCTGAGTTGGACATTCATCACTGTCTTTCCGATGTGAAATCACTTTTTGTGCCCATTATAACTGCTGTTTATTTCTGGTTGTTAAAATTAATGTCAGCCTGTTTGCCCTGTGAAGAATATTAAACCCACTGCTACCACAAATTGTTGCAATTTGAGCTCACTCCATATACTTTTTTGTGCCTGGTGCAAAAAAAATTTGCTTCCACGGGTGTGACTTTGCTAAAACGTGTCGTTGCGCACAGAGGTAACTGTCGCAGGAGAATAATGCTGCCAGATGACAGGAATTCCAGTGTGCCTCCCATTGCTTCAGAAGACATTAATATCAACCATGCCAAATAATTTTGTGATGAGACAAATGTTGAATGGTTTATGAATAATTATATAGAAGTGATATATTTAAATCAGACAAAGGACAGTAATCTGAAGCCCCTTCCTGAAGAGTTTACCAGACAAACCAGTCTAATTAGTTCCTTTTTTAAAAACTCAGTTGCAGAAATGGGGTAAAACAAATCCTTTTTAGAAAGGGAGTCTGATCAGTTAATGAATCAACAACGAACAGTCTTTTGCAGGGTTAATCTAGGTGTATGCTCATGGAGTTAAGTTCTGCCTCATGGCCAGAAAAAATTGAACTAACAGCAAGTGAAATGTGCTGCAGCTTTATAAAGAAAACTATTCTTGGAATATGGGCAATGACTTTGAAAGGCAGTTTCAGAAACAAAAATAATCGCTGCACAATGCCCATCATAACCACCACCCATAAAAGCAAAGAGCCCAAAGATAGCAATCTAATGTTTTATAAGAATTATAAGTACATACATCTGTGTTTTAGGCCATTGATAAATCTGACACCTGGGTCAAAGCACCATTGAACTTAATTGACCCACTTTAAATCAGGATGAGAGCTACCTCTTTGTTTCTGGTGATAATTCAATCAAACATGCAGTTTGGACAAGTTTTGCAATCAAATATTTGCATGTTATGGTTCTTTAAAAGGTTTCATAGTAGGTACAGCACAGGCGGAGGCCATTTGGCCCATCGTGCCTGTGCCGGCTCTTTAAAAGAGCTATCCAATTAGTCCCACTCCCCTGCTCTTTCCCCATAGCCTTGTAAATTTTTTCCCTTCAAGTATTTATCCAATTCGCTTTTGAAAGTTATTATTGAATCTGCTTCTGCCACTCTTTTTAGGCAGTGCTAACCAGATCATAACTCGCTGTGTTTTTAAAAGAAATAATGTTTCCTCATGTCGTCTCTGGCTCTTTTGCCGATCATCTTAAATCTGCGTCCTCTGGTTACTGACCCTTCTGCCACTGGAAACGTTTTCCCCTTATTTACTCTGTCAAAACAGGACATGATTTTGAACACCTCTATCAAATCTCCCCTTAACCTCCTCTGTTCTAAGGAGAACAACCTCAGCTTCTCTGTGTCTCCACGTAACTGCAGTCCCTCGTTCCTGGTACCACTCTAGTAAATGTCTTCTGTACCCTTCCTAAAGTGTGGTGCTCAGAATTAAACACAATACCCCAGCTGAGGCCTAACCAGTGTTTTATAAAGGTTTAGCATAACTTCCTTGCTTTTGTACTGTATGTCTCTATCAATAAAGCCCAGTATCCCATATGCTTTTTTAACAGCCTTCTCAACTTGTCCTTCCACCTTCAAAGATTTGTGTATGTGCACCGCACCCCCCCCACCCAGGTTTCTCTATTCCTACATCCCTTTTAAAATTGTACCATTTAGTTTAAATTGTTTCTCATCATTCTTCCTTTCAAAATGGATCACTTTACATATCTCTGCATTAAATTTCATCTGTCAGGTGTCTGCCCATTTCACCAGTCTGTTTGTTTCCTCCTGAAGTCTGTTACTATTTTCCACATTGTTCACTACATTCCTGAGTTTTGTGTCATCTGTAAACTTCGAAATGACACCCTCTACATCCAAATCCAGGTCCTTAATATGTATCAAAAAGATCAGTAGTCCTTATACTGACCCCTGGGGAACACCACTGCATACTTCTCTCCAGTCTGAAAAACAAGCATTCATCAGTACTGTCTCTACTTTATGACCCTTCGCCAATTTTGTATCCACACTGCCACTGTCCCTTTAATCCCTTGGGCTTCAATTTTGCTATGAAGTCTATTATGTGGTCCTTTATCAAATGCCTTTTGAAAGTCTATATACACATCAACCGCACTACCCTCATCAACCCTCTCCGTTACTTCATCAAAGAAATCAATCAAGTTAGTCAAACATGATTTTCCTTTTAACAAATCCGCGCTGACTTTCATCTACTGGCCCATACTTTTCCAATTGCCAATTAACTTTGTCCCAGATTATTGTCTCTAATACCTTCCCCACCACCGACGTTAGACTGACTGACCTGTAATTGCCGGGCTTATCCCCCTCCCCTTTTTTGAACAGGGGTGAGACATTTGTAATCATCCAGTCCTCTGGCACTGCCACCATATCTAAGGATGAATGGAAGATTGTGGCCAGAGCCTCTGCAATTTCCACCCTTCCCTCAGTAACTTAGTATGCTTCCCATCTGGACTGGGTGACTTCTATTTTTAAGTACACTCCCTCACCGTCTGAACACTCGGTAGCTGGGGATGACCATCTCCTGAAACGTGCTAGTCATGAATCTCTCGTATGCATTATAGTGACACCAGCCAACCCTCAAGCTCAGAAACTGAGCTCAAGCAGATGGCGGCACTTCCTTTACGTGATTTTCCAGGAGAGTGTGTTCTGGAGGTCCCACATGGCACAGGATGTGCATGTGATGGGTCCCAACTGTCCTGCCATGTTAGCTAAGTTATTTAAACTGTTTGTTTAGCTTTAAGACAATTTACTGTTTATCAATCACTAAAACACTAACTACTTTTTTAAAAAAACACTAGCCAACCACTAAAGACACTAACCAATGAACTAAATACTCACTGACATACCCTCGGCGCTCCTCCTTGTCCTGTGACGTCACTTACTGATTTAAAAAAAATTTTTTTTTTGAATCCTCGTGTGGCTCCCTTCCTGCTCTGCGCGGCAGTTTCTCCCGCGCTCCGCTTTCACGGGCTCCTCTACTACATCGACTGTGAGGTCACTTTCGCAAATTTTCTCTGTTTGCTTTCTGCGCTCTGCCGACTTTAGGCTTTTTGTTTCTAGCCAATCTGTTGGCTTTTAAGAAAATGTGTAACTTTCAATTTGAGTATGACATTTTAAAAATATATTTTAAACTAAGAAAAAACAGTAAAGAAGAATTGAGTGCGGATAAAAAGTTTTTTTTAAATTGGAACATCTTTGCCAGAAAAAGGTTGAGTGTGAATTCCATCAAGTTTCATTTTCGATTGTTATTTTTGAGCTTGCAATTTAAACATTGAATTTTACACACAATTTTGTATTCTCAATATTGTTAATAGTCTCATATTTTCACATTGCTCATTAGGTATTGCAACAATAACTTTTATCTTTATATAGTGCCGTTAATGTAAATCAACATCCCAAAGCACATCACAAAGGCATCATCAAAAAATGGATGCAGAGCCGAAAAAGGAGGTACTGGGAAGGGTGACCAAAAGCTTGGTCATAGATGGGCTTTAATGAGGGCCTTAAACAAGGAGAGGTGTAGAGGGATTTATGGAGAGAACTCTAATGTCGGGCCTAGTTGGCTGTAGGCACAGTTTCCAATAGTGGGGCGAAGGTAGAAGAGCATGCACAAGAGGCCAGTCAGAGGAACAGAGTTGGGATTATAGGGCTAACCAAAGAATAGGTATTTGCTGATTATTTTAGGTAAGCAGAGCTGCTACAGTTGCTGTTAATCTCTGTTTGCAGTGTGACAAGAAATAGTTCATGTGGAGCACTTACTGCTACTCGACATTACAACCTAAGTGTAGAAGTGGCAAAATATTAATATTGGACACATCTTTTATTCTTGAGGTCTGTTTCCCGAGAATTTGTTGAGAGTAAAAGTATCTGTCCTCTGACTGACTTCTAATGACAAGATCACTAAATATTAGATTTTAATCTAAATATGTTGGTACTTCACAATTTAAGTGTACATATAATCAATTCTGTTTCTAGGATTTTCAAGCCATGTCTTCAACATGCTACGTGCATCTCCATTTTCTCGACGACATCCCTGGCCATTACAGACTCTCTGTTCCAACCTTCATCTGTGGCCAAGTATGTATTCTACATGTTAAGTGTTTATACTTGCATTAAAATGATCAGTTGTGTGAAACAGTAGTAAGGAATGTCAATCTTTTTAAGTCCGAGAGCAAAGACGCGGCTTTAAAACCCTGAAGTCAAGAGCAAGGAGACTGACAACACCTGAGCATGTAGTTGAATCAGAAAGTATCACTCCTTCATTTATGAAGGTGAGCAGTAATTTTGTTCCTTCTATTGAAACATAACCACCTCTCAAATAACTTATAGTACAGTTGACTTTTCTTCGCCTTTTATTTGTAGGGGCTTCTGCTGAGGGATAAAGGCAGAGAGGTTGAGAATTTGGACAGCTTGATCAAAACAAAAAATATTCCTGAGGGACATCAAGATGCATTTAAAACTGGTTTTGCAGAGGGCTTCCTAAAAGCACAAGCTCTTACACAAAGGACAAATGGTAAGTCAGTACTAAGACAGTTTTCATCATACAACCATGAAGCTCCTTTTTTAACTTTCTCTCTGATATTATCTCATCCTTGGTAGGGTCTCATGGTGGTGTTTTTTTTAAAACCTCTCTCAATTGGCATTCTCTAGGTGTAGACCTATGTAGTGAATGTCAGCACATTATTTGACCATGGGTGGCACCACAACAAAGACCAGTCCTGTCCTTTCCCCCCCCCCCCACCAAATTTCCATTAAAAACACATTTTCTATTGAAAGTCATTACATAGTGATCAGGGGCAGGAGCCCTAGGTGCTTTTGTCTTCCCCTGGGTGCATGGGGGCCAATTGCACTAGCCCTACTGTCACCTTGGCTGTGATCAGTTAATTTAGAAAAATCAAAATACTGCAGAAGCTGGAAATTTGAAACAAACAAAAAATACTGGAGACACACAGCAGGTCAGTCAGCTTTATTGGAGAGAACAGAAGTTTCTGTTGCAGACCTTTCTGACCCTTCTTCAGAACTGAAAAATAAGAGGCGGACAGGCATAATACAATCTCAAAAAGGATATATATACATAAAATCAGACAAACACTGAGCGACATCGTGAGTGGATTGATGTAACAGATCATCCTAGTCAAGTAGTTAAGACGGAGCATTAAGACATTAAAAAGACAGTACATGTTTAAAAGAATGGAAGCCCAGGGAAATGCGAGAAATGGAAAACCTGCAAGTCTGGTATGAAATTAAAACAGGTTTGGAAATGAAGATTATAGCTATAGTTTGAAGTTCAGGAAGTCACTGTTCAAACTAGAGGGTTGCAGGGTGTTTAGGAGTACAGTGAGATATTGTTCTTGAAGCTTGTATTGAGTTTTATTAGAACAGTATATGAGGCCAATGAATGAGATCATTGCTAATGGGAGGGGTTGGTAGTTCAAGTTGTGAGTCACAGGTAGCTCGGGATCGCAATGGCGGACAGGACCGTGGCATTCAGCAAAGCTGTCACCTAATCTGCTTTTGGTTTCCCCAATGCAGAGGAAAGCACATCATAAGCAACCAAAGTATACTAGATTAGAGAAAGTTATGTAAATTGTTGTCTCACACAAGAATAATATTTGGGACCCTGGACAACAGAAGGAGGAGGTGAATGGGTAGGTGCCAGGGGAAGTACGGCTGGAAGTAGGGGTGGTGAATGAGTAAACCCATGTGCTCTGGAGGGATCGTTCCCTTTAAGAGAGGGGAAGATGTGGTTTGGTGGGATCATGCAAGTGGTGGAAACTGATCTGGCTAATGTAGAGGCTGGTGGAGTGGAAGGTGTGAAATATGGGACTTTATTATGGTTGTGACAGGAAGGGATGTGGGGTAAGTGCAGAAGTATTGAAAATGTGGTGAACCCAGATAAGGGCCCTGTTGATCATAACAAAGTGGAATCCTTGGCTGAGGAAAAGATGACATTTTAGAAGTTCTGGTGCTGAAATAGTCATCAGAGAAACTGGGAGAACAGGATGAAGTCTTGAGTCTGGGTGGAAAGTAACACACTGCAGCTAATTGTGGGAGTTGGTGGGCTTTATAATAAATGTTCGTGGAAAGCCCAGGAAGGGAGGAATCCAAGATGGACTATGTGTAGGTGAGGGATAGGTGGATACTGGAAGCATAATTAATGAAATTTTCCAGATTGGAATGAGTAGCACAGGCTACATGGTCAGAGTATTTATATCCTACAGAAAGACATGGCTGGGAGCCATGTGGATTCCCATAGTGGCATCTTTTATTTGGAGGAAGTGAGTGGGGTTCGGAGAAATTGTTCAAGGTAAGAACAAGTTCAGCCAGATGGAAAAAGGTGGTGGTGGATGGGGATTGGTTTTCAGACCATCCTGGTGAGATGGAAGTGTAGAGCAGCTGAAGGTTCTTGGTGAAAAGTCATTGATTGGGTGGGTGGGGGTGGGGGGGGGGGAGAATCTGAAATCATTGGTAGGAAAAGGAATCAGGAGTCACAGAAAAAGGTGGGTAGAGACTAGACAAGGGGAGTAAAAGAGCATTTCATGTGTATAACGTACTTGCTGGTAATCATTTGCGTACTGAACTATTTCCATAGCTTTCTAAACGTACTTCTATGCTTAAAGAAAATCTATCTTTACCATTTAAAAAAAATGTCTTTATAATGTGTGCTTGTAGACTGCAAATGTGCTGGAGTGCAAGAGTTTCCCGAGTGCTACTGATTGGTCCATTCAAACCATGTGATCATCTCACCACAGACCACCACAATCCCATCCCAGCAATTAGTCGTTTTTAGTCTTTGATCATACATCCCCTTTTATTCCATTTTTAGCTTTCTTCAGCTATTCTTGAGATTGTTCCTCCCACAGGGGCCCTCTGACCACTGCAGTCTCTGCTCTGCTGCACCCAATCTCCTCTGTGAATGCAATCGTGCACCAAAGCTCGAGGTCCACCTAGCCTCTCTGCTCTCCTAGACCTGACCTGACTCCAACCTCCACTCCCACTTGAGTGCAGTTGTGAAGCCAGGACTGGGAAATAAAAATGGAGTGAATTTCAGCAGTAAGTTAGAAGAATGGATTTACCAAGAAATACATAGTAAAAACTAAAAGAAGGAAAGGTTGGAAAGAAAAAAGCTAAGCTAGTTCAAAAAGTGGAAGAAATGAAATGAAGATTGTGTGACAGGCGTACAGAATGGTAGATATAAAGAAAGAGGGCGAAAAGAATCCCAACAAACCTACACAAAGATGGAAGAGCTCGTGTTAGTAACTGTAGTTTAAAACATTATCATACCAATGTGTGGCATACCATGCTGGTGTTCCCAAATGCACCGTGCTACCATGCCATCTAGTACTTTTAAGAAAACTGTCTTTTTGAATAATTAACTCAAAATTGTTTGCATTCACCTCCCCCTAGATTCTTTAAGAAGAACGAGACTGGTTCTTGTGTTCCTCCTCTTGCTTGGGATTTATGGTCTATCCAGAACTCCGTTCTTATCTGGTAAACTTTTAATGACTCACTTATTTTGGTTTTGTAGTTTTGAACTGTGTGCAGTTGAAGGTGAATAATATATGAAGTATTTCTCCCTATCATTTCAACTGGCTGACAGCTTACTCTAAAATGTTTTACCAGTCCACATTAATGTTCTAGTAAGTGCATATTTAGTTGTTTGCATGCATAATTTTAATTTTTGTGCTATTGTAAGTGAGGAGAATTCGCAGCGGTGCTTATGTATGGTATCACCTCTGGCTTCAGAAACTCATGTCTAGTTACCTGGTGAAAACAATATGTTGGGTATTTATAAACTCTCAATAGGTCACTAGGATCTGAAAGTTATTGTGAATATTTCAAAAATCTGTTATACTTTTAAAATTAATCAGTGTCAAAACTATGCAATTTAAGAACTTTATATTTGGCAGTTTTTGATTGGATTTGTAAAAGAAGAAATATTACAATTTGGAAAAATTCTAAATGGTTCATTTTTTGAAATTCACATTAGAATATTTTTATGTATCCATGTTAATTTAAATCTTATCAGCAGGGTTTCTCTATGAATGAAATTAGAAGCAGAATTCAAAACATGTTGACCCTTAGTAAAATTACTGTCCCGTTTTCAGTTGGAAAAATTCAAATTGTACAATGAAAGATCACGTGCAAGTCAGCCGAGCTGAATGTTGTCGTTCCTTTCATTTGCGTTTAGTTTGGACTTTAGCTTCCATTTTGAAAAGCTCTGCCCGATAGTGATGTAATTAAGTGGTTGTATGATCCCTCTGTATTCCTTACGGTCATATCAACTTTCGTATCAACTACATACTCCTAAGCTGCTTACTCCGCAAAGTTAGTTCTGCATTCTACAAAAGCGTATGAATGTAGTTGCACTCCTTTTTTTGTGAATGAAGGGTTTAAAAAAAAGTGATGCAATTAAACTTCAAGAACCACTGCTTCTGATTTATTTTGCACTTGGGTGTTCAGTAAGTTCTTAAGTGGAAGTTTATAGAGATCTAATATTTCATTCTACACCTGCCTTTCCGACAGTACGATTTCGTACTACATCAGGACTGGATGCAGCGGTGGATCCAATTCAGATGAAAAATGTAACGTTTGAACATGTGAAAGGGGTAGGTAGCATTTGCATTGACCCTTAAGTATTTTGAATTTTAAGTGATTCATTTGTAAATTCTTGCTTTTATGGAATCATCACCAGGTGGAGGAGGCAAAACAAGAACTCCAAGAAGTAGTGGAATTTTTGAAAAACCCTCAGAAGTTCACTGTATTAGGAGGCAAACTGCCTAAAGGTATGCAGCTAGAAATTATCTGTTATTTCAGTAATGCATTTTTTACTACCATTAGTGTCTAAATACTTTCTTTACAGCTGACTCCAAAAAAAAAATCTGTTTTGTTACTAATCAGTCAAATTTCTGATGGAAGGAATTGTTCATTACTGACCATGAGCATCTTCGGCTGTTGATCCTCTGGTTCTTTTCTATTCTAGTTGGTATAATGAGCCCAAATGGGGACTTAAAGGTTATACGAATTGCTATCTATTGACTTTTTAGAATTACTTTCAATGATTTGTGTAGAAATTTTTGTACTGGTATCGGTTTAATTTAAAACTAAGTATGCATGTAGTAATTAGTGCATAAAAGATGCTTCTAATTCTGCAGAATGGCACTTTTAAAGGAGATGTTTAGTATAAGTACATACAATATTGCTTGAAATTTTGATTTCAGTAACTGTTAAATCAAAACAACATATACTGTTCTAACTTGAAATGTCCATTTCTGTTTAATTACAGGTATTCTTTTAATTGGACCCCCTGGAAATGGGAAAACTCTTCTTGCAAGAGCTGTTGCAGGTGAAGCGGACGTACCGTTCTATTATGCATCAGGATCGGAGTTTGACGAAATGTTTGTTGGTGTTGGAGCTAGTAGGATAAGGAATCTGTTTAGTATGTTTCCCAGTCTACACAATGAAAATTATTTGATAGTAGAATCACTACACTTCTCACTATTTTCTCTTTTTATTTAACTTGCTCTTTTGTGTGCACCTTAGGGGAGGCAAAAGCAAATGCACCCTGTGTCATCTTTATTGATGAGCTGGATTCTGTTGGTGGAAAGAGAATTGAATCTCCCATGCATCCTTATTCTAGACAGACCATAAACCAACTACTTGCAGAGATGGATGGGTAAGAGAAAAGACCGACTCAGTATCGAGAGTAAAATTTGTGGTGAAATGCTCTGCTTTAATGGGTAACATTAGCCGTAGAGTACCTTGTCCATGTAGCCATTGTTCACGTGAACTTAGACAGGGAGTGTCAAGCTTTGCAACTTTTTGGGGTCGTCGTAGCCAAGTCCAAACCAATTCTCACCTGATCTTGCACATGTCCAGCAGAGGTCACAGGATGTCAAGCTTGGAAATATAAATTTGGCTTTATTTCTCCCCCTTAAAAGCCCAGTGAGGGAGGTTGTGGGGTATTCACTGTCATTTGATTGTGATTGTTGTCAATTATTGTAAGCTAGTGATCAAACTTGGACCTTCCTGCAACTCTGTTGGCATGCCACACTTAACACATTACCACTGAGCTACTGGAGGACAGAATGTGCTTCTGTAAAATTGTGCTAGGAGTGTAATTTTTTTTTTAAAAGTAAGACCACTTGAGCAGCCATAGCAATTGTGCTCATGGCACTATTTCACTGATCCTATTCAACTTCACAGTAAATGAGTGCCCTAGTTTTTGTTTGTTCAGAGTTGCAAATCGCTTGTTTTAAATACACTTGAAACTTCAAAGCATACTGGTATCTGTACATTCACTTTTTTGCCCTGAAGACAAATTTGGTGATCAGGCCATCAATTTTGGAAGTAAAAAAGTAGCCCGGCAGTACATAATTCCTGATTTTTAGCAGCCTGAAGTCAGTACAATCTTACCTCATCTTATCACATTGATTTTAAAATTCTAACAACTTGATACAAGCTGTGGCTTCCAATACAATCTTGTGTGTGTAGATAGTGTTTTTTCTGAAGTGACCTATTTGTGTTGGTCAACACTGTTAAAAGTATTTGAGTTTTTTTTAGGATACTTGCTGATGGAACTGACTTGTGTGCAGGAATTATTGTTTTCCTGTTTTAAGATCTATTGGTAAGGTCTCTAGCACCACAAAATTTTGACTTGAACTTCACTTTTGGAGCAAGAATGTGAGAATAACAAGGAGTATTAAAGCTGGAAAAATAACAGATGGTTATACAATCAAACTGAAATGACCCGCAATCTGTCATCATTGACTTTACAATAAGATTATTTGGAGTAGCTCAGTAACAATCCCAAACTTCCTCAGCATTGGGAGATTAGGAAATATCCAAAAAAATAATTACCCTATTAAATAATTTGAACTCTTTTTAGTTTTTGCAGTAAATGTGGGGGAAAAAAACTCTTCCCCTCTTTCCCCTTCCAGTGCCATGCATCATTATATCTGAGAGGACATGGAGCTATGCTCCCAGATTTCAGTCTGAAACAATTCTTTATCTGGCCACTAGAAGGTGTATGATAGTGTTCTGACTTTAGTGGTGCCTTTTTCAATCCCTTGGGTAATGAGACTGTCCTTTTGGCACCTCCCCATGGCAGCAGCTTTTAGATTGAAAACCTGCTAAGCATGGACGCATGAGCACTCCATTTTGTAGCCCGAAATAACTTGTGCTTTTAAGGATTAGAAGAAATTCACCAGTACAGTAGTGTTAAATATTTGACTTCTTTTAAAATAGGTTTAAAATAGAACCTTGGTTAGACCACACTTGGAGTATTGTTGTTCACAATTTACATCAACGATTTGGACTTGTGAATCGAAAGTACAATTACAAAATTTGCAGACGACTTGAAGTTGGGGGGTGTAGTTAATACAAAGAAAGAAGTCGTTAAAATGCAAGAAGACATCAATAAACTTACAGAATGGGCGAGTAATTGGCAAATTAATTTCAATGTAGATAAATGTGAGGTGGTGCATTTTGGTAGGAAGAATAAGGAGGCCGCATATTGCTTGGATAATAGCCTAAATGGGATAGAGGAGCAAAGGGACCACGGAGTACAAATACACATCACTAAAAGTAACATGCGGGTTAATAAGTCCATAAAAAGACAAACCAAACATTGGGGTTCATTTCTAGAGGGATAGAATTGAAAAGCAAAGAAGTTATGTTAAACTTGTATAGAACCTTGGATAGACCACATTTGGAGTACTAGGCACAGTTCTAGTCTCCATATTATAAAAAGGATATAGAAGCATTGGAGAAGGTGCAAAGAAGATTCCAAGGATGATACTAGCACTGAGAAGATATACTTCTCGGGAAAGGCTGAGGCTCTTTTCTGTAGAAAAGAGAAGGCTGAAGGGTGACCTGATAGAGGTCTTTAAGATAATGAAATGGTTTGATAGAGTAGACATGGAGAAAATGTTTCCACTTGTGGGGAGTACAAAACTAGATGTTATCAATATGAGACAATTACTAATAAATCCAGTAGCAAATTCAGGAGAAACGTCATTACACAAAGTGGTAAGAATGTGGAGTGTGCTACCACAAGGAGTAATTGAGACAAATAGCATTGATGCTTTTAAGGGGAAGCTAGATAAGCACACGAGTAGAAGGGTATGCTGATAGGGTAGAGGAAGTAGGGAGGGAGGAGGCAAATCGTGTGTAACTAACTTGGTTGAGTTTTTTGATGATTTAACAGAGGGTTGATGAGGTCAGTGCGGTTGACGTGTATATAGACTTTGAAAAGGTGATTGATAAAGTGCCACATAATAGACTTATCAGCAAAATTAAAGCCCATGGAATAAAAGGGGCAGTGGCAGCATTGGTACAAAATTGACTAAATGACAGGGAACAGTAGTGGTGAATGGTTGTTTTTTGGACTGGAGGGAGGTATACGGTGGTGTTCCCCATGGGTTGGTACTAGGACCATTGCTTTTTTTGAAATGTTAATGACTTGGACTTTGGTGTACAGGATGCAATTTCAAAATTTGCACATGACACAAAACTTGGAAGTGTAGTAAACAATGTGGAGGAGAGTAATAGACTTCAAGAGGACATGGACAGGCTGGTGGAATGGGCGGACACATGGCAGATGAAATTTAATGTAGAGAAGTGCGAAGTGATAGATTTTGGCAGGAAGAAAGAGGAGAGGCTATATAAACCTAATGGTGTAATTCTAAAGTGGGTGCAGGAACAGAGAGATCTGGGGGTATATGTGCACAAATCTTTGAAGGTGGCAGGGCAGGTTGAGAAAACGGTTTAAAAAAGCATCTGGGATCCTGGGCTTTATTAATAGAGGCATAGAGTAGGAGATTATGATGAACCGATATAAAACACTAGTTCGCCCACAATAGGAGCAGTCCAGGCACTGCACTTCAGGTAGGATGTGAAGGCCTTAGAGAGGGTGCAAAAAAGATTTACTAGAATGGTTCCAGGGATAAGGGACTACAGTTACGTGGATAGGCTGGAGAAGCTGGGGTTGTTCTCCTTGGAGCAGAGAAGGTTGAGAGGAGATTTGATAGTGTTCAAAATCATGAAGAGTTTAGATAAAGTAAATAAAGAGAAACTGTTCTTATTGGTGGAAGGGTCGAGAAGCAAAGGACACAGATTTAAGTTGATTGGCAAAAGAACCAAAAGGCGTCACCTTCTTCATGCACTGAGTAGTTATGATCTGGAATGCACTGCCTGACAATGTGGTAGAAGCAGATTCAATCGTGGCTTTCAAAAAGGAATTGGATAAATACTTGAAGGGAAAAAATTTGCAGGGGAATGGGACTAACTGGATTGCTCTTACAAAGAGCCGGCACGGATTCAATGGGCCGAATGGCCGCCTTCTGTGCTGTAACCATTTTATGATTCTATTCTATGATTCATATGGAGCATAAATGCTGACATAGACCAGTTGGGCCGAATGGCCTGTTTCTGTGCTGTAGACTCATTGTAAATGTATTTCAGTTACAATAGTGTTTAATAACTGGTATTGATACGAGTAAAGATTTTATTTTTCTCTTCAGTTTCAAGCCCAATGAAGGTGTCATTATAATAGGAGCCACAAACTTTCCTGAAGCATTGGACAAGTAAGTACAAATTGAAATATTTCATTTGTTTATTGTTGGGTTCTGAAATAATTTGACATGTAATGATTGTAGAAAAATGGCCAGTAACTTTAGTGCTGCTTCATTTAAAAAAAAATAATTCTTGGGATATGGGCATCACTATTGTTTCATATAAGATTTTGTTTCTTGAGTTAGACATGATTGTCAAAGGAATAATACTATTTTATTATGACCCTTATTAATTCATCTGCATTGATATATTCAGCAACATGTCAAAATAAACCTGCCCAATTGTGGTAACTATGGTCTTAGCTTCCAGTACCACTCAGTAATTGTATGTTTGCATTATTTGTAATTGTACCTCACCAATTTAGTTGTTCAGCAGTTGGATTTTTGGCAAAAAATCAGCTTCAGCTAAACATGCAAAGTTGAAAGTGTGGAATCCACCCCATTAGGTTAACAACCTTGAGCTGATTTTGACAAACGGAGCTGTAATGCTTTTTAAAGCACTGATGCAATGAGGAAATTCTCCCAAGTTTTGTCACATTTTAAATTGATGCCCAGTTTCTTGTGTATTCTTCCTCCATAGTGCTCTTGTCCGTCCGGGTAGATTTGACATGCAAGTTACAGTTCCCAGACCGGATATAAGAGGGCGAATAGAAATTCTTAAGTGGTATCTTGGCAAGGTTAAAGTTGATCCAGGTAATTTGCTGTTCCCTAACCATGATAATTATTGCAAAACTATTTTCTGTGTGATTTGACACTCTCTCTCTTTTTATATAGCAATTGATGCAGAAATAATAGCCAGAGGCACAGTTGGTTTCTCAGGGGCAGAACTGGAGAACCTGGTCAACCAAGCTGCTCTAAAAGCAGCTGTAGATGAAAAAGATCAAGTTACAATGAAGGACTTGGAATTTGCCAAGGACAAAATTCTTATGGGTAGGTTTTACCTGGCTGTTTGAATTTTGATTTTTCTGAAGGCTTTAGTATCTTTCTGTAAAGCTGCTGTATTTTGAAATTCCAAACTACTACTTCACTGAAGGAAGAAAACCCAAGATAAAGACTTGGAAAATATTTTTCTTTTTGTTTATGTAAATTTGCTGTAACTGTTTAAGAATTCATCATTCATCTGGTGTGTTTTTGCATTATACAATGAGTCCAAATGAGTTTGTCTTTTTATTTAACTATATGGGCAAACTTGCATTTTTCAGAAACTCATTTGTCCTTTTTTAATTTGTCATTTTGCTTCTGTTGCACAAATGTCACTGGGAAAATTCAGTTTACCTAAATTCCTGTACATATGAAAAATAATGCTGCATGGAGTAACTGCATAAGCCTTATAAAATTTTAGGGGTGTGTTTTATGATATAAATTTTGCCATTTAATCTATGCAGTGTCATTTATCTAGTGGTATGTTTAAGGTTGCATATATCTCCAGTGGGATCAAACCAATGTAGAATTCACCTTCTCTGTCGCCTATTTATATTGGAGCTTTCCAGCATATTCTCAATATGCCAAGCTGGAGACTACAGGAAATTCCTGGATATGAGGTGCTGCAGTGAAAAGCTAGTGCGAGGTGTCTCCCTACAGGGAAGGAATATTGAAAAGACAGACATGCACAGTTTTGCACCACTTTTAGGAAACTTCAGTTTAATATAGAAATAAGCCTTTCAAGACACTATCAGCCGTTGTCCATAATATTTTTATCTCCCTTCTCTCGTTCTGGGTGCTCCCCAGATGGCGGTGGCTGAGGGTGGAACCACAACATGTAGGCAGCCAGTTTGCGTCTTTCATTTTGTGTTGTGGTATGCCTCCTTGTTTTTTGTGAAGTGCATATTTGGAAACAAGATTCCAAATAACCAACAGCAATCAACAAAAGGGACTGGATTTTAGTTTAGGTTGGAAGGTCTTCATAGTAAAATTTAGTATATTCTCAAAGTCCACTTTTTCTTTTCCATGCTGAATTAGAATTTTAAAATCTCCTAAAGTTGTTTAATATATTTCAATCAAAATTACACAGGAATTTGGAACACAAAACTGAATAGTGAAACTAAGTAACTTATTCTGATTATTTGTGTAGATTAAGATGTTTGAATATCTGATTTTAAAAAAACGTATCTGGTATTGTAAGGCGTTTGTTCAAACTGAAACTTATTTGAAAAGCTTCTATTTACTTGTGACTGTTGTCTGCTGCCAACAGGTCCAGAGCGCAGGAGTATTGAAATTGATGCTAGAAACAAAACAATCACAGCATACCATGAATCAGGACATGCTATAGTAGCGCATTTTACAAAAAATGCTATGCCCATTAACAAAGCTACAATCATGCCAAGGGGACCTACATTGGGACATGTAAGTGTAAAAACACAATTGAGCTTTTGTCTGGTAAGAAATCAAATTGCTGACCTGTTATATACCATTGTGAATATTGTCCTGAACTTTTTTTAAATCAAGTTTTAACTGGCAGCATGACAGTATTGCAAAGGTAAGCAATTTGACAAAAGGGTGGTTGCTTTTATAGATCATCATTACTTGGCAGGAGGAAGTTCCACTACATTTTTCCTTCATTTATAGAACATAATTGAGGAGGTCCCTTTCCTTCTAGTATGTTTAAAATTTGTTTATCCTCCAATGCCTTGTCTGACTGAAAAATTACTAAGCAAGTGCCTTTATCAGATCATAAATACTTTTAAATGTGATCTTCCTCAATCCCACACTGCTCTTGTTTTTCCATTAGTTGGAACATTTCTCTTCCAACTCTTCACTACAACAGCAACTTGCATTTATAAAGAGCTCCTCGCTTGCAGGAAGATATGAGTGCTTTATAGTAAGAAGGAAATGATGGAGACAGAACAGGGAGGGACATGGAGAGCCTAGGATGGGGAACCAAAGGCATGGCCGAGGAGGTTTTTGGTTTGTTATACAAGACCATATGAAATGCTGGTGGGGCTTTTTAATCTCGCATATTTACTTCCATTCCTAAATTAGGAAATAGTGCAAACTTACTGCAGCTTTTTAAGTATTCTCCTTTGGAAAATAAGCCATCAAAGTAAAATTAGCAAGTGGCCAAAGCAGTTTTGAAGGTTGTCTATTTAATATAGCAGAAGTTCACTGTGCATGAAAGATATAAACTACAATTTCAAAAAAACTTACTGCTAATATTGATTGCAATAGCATATTTGAAAATCAATGTGAAAGCTGTCCCAATACTTTGTCTTTTCTCCTCCACCCCTTTTTAACATTTTTTTTGATAAAATGGGATTGAGAGGAATGGTCGGAAAGGAGTGGAAGGACTCTGATTTCCCTGCCTTGATGCAGTTCTTTCTCTTTAGGCGAACAACGTGAGCCTGTATCCAAAGTCAGGATCAAGGTTATATAGTTAATTATAAATTGTGCTTCTAAGCTATGGTGGAAGATTGTATACTGTTTCTGTGTAATCATTTGTATAAAACTGGACCAGGAGACTGGAGGCAATATCACAAGCTGCCGAATTTTAGGATCACTACTTTGTTTTCAAACTCTAATTAGACTGTTTGTTTAGTTGTGCATTTTGCATAATTTACAAAATTTGTAGATGGTTGCAAAGAGGCTTATGCTAAGCTATGTGTACAACTAAATTCTCTCGCAGGTGTCATTGTTACCAGAAAGTGACAGATGGAGTGAAACCCGAGCTCAGTTGCTTGCTCAAATGGATGTCAGCATGGGTGGTAGAGTAGCAGAAGAACTCATCTTTGGATTAGAACAAATTACCACAGGTTTGTATTTAGTCAAGAGATATATGCGTATCAGCAGCCACTTTAAGGCATTTCAGGCTTAGTATGCCTTAAATGTGAATCAGTTGAGTTTTCCCACAGCTTCAAGCTGTGTAATTTCCTTTTGATACAATGCATCATGTGATTGATGTCCTTGAAATTTTTATAAAATTCTACAAAGTTCCAGGTGACCCTTTTGTGTCCACTATTTTAATATTCAGTGTGCATTCTGTTTCCTTGCACAAGATTTTAATTCCTGGAGTATGGAGACTTTAAAAACAAAATACTGTGAAGTGCAGCTCATGTCTATCTGGCATGCTTGTACTAACAAGAATGTGGATATCCACTTGTGCTTTAACCACCAGACCTACAGTCTGAAGCCTTTTAGCATTTTCTTTCTAGCCTGTTGAGTGCTTTTTATGGCAGTGAAACATAAAAAACTGACTGTAAAAGCTGCTATAAATATGTCAAGAGAAAAAGATTAGTGAAGACAAATGTAGATCCCTTACAGTCAGAAATGGGGGAAATTATAATGGGGAACAAAGAAATGGCAGAACAATTAAACACATACTTTGGTTCTGTCTTCACATAGGTGGACCCAAATAACCACCTGGAAATATTAGGGAACCAAGGGTCTAGTGAGAGGGAGGAACTGAAGGAAATCAGTATTAGTAAAAAAAAATAGTGCTAGGGAAATTAATGGGGCGAAAGGCTGACAAATCCCCAGGGCCTGATAATCTACATCCCCAAGTACTAAAGGAAGTGGCCCTGGAAATAGTGGATGCATTGGTGGTCATCATCCAAAATTCTATAGACTCAAACAGTTCCTACAGATTGGAGGGTGGCAAATGTAACCCCACTATTTAAAAAAGGAGGGAGAGAAAAAACAGGGAATTACAGACCAGTTAGCCTAACATCAGTAGTGGGGAAAATGCTAGAGTCTATTATAAAGGATGTGATAACAGAACACTTGGAGGGCATTAACGGATTGGACAAAGTCAGCATGGGTTTATGAAAGGGAAATCATGCTGAACAAATCGACTGGAGTTTTTTGAGGAGGTAACTAGTAGAATAGATAGGAGAGAACCAGTGGATGTGGTGTATTTGGATTTTCAGAAGGCTTTTGATAAGGTCCCACACAAGAGGTTGTGCAAAATTAAAGCACATGGGATTGGGGGGAATATACTGGCATGGATTGAGAATTGGTTGACAGACAGGAAACAGAGTAGAAATAAACGGGTCTTTTTCCAGGTGGCAGGCAGTGACTAGGGTGCCGCAGGGATCAGTGCTTGGGCCCCAGCTATTCACAATATATATCAATGATTTGGATGAGGGAACGGAATGTAACATTTCCAAGTTTGCAGACGACACAAAGCTGGGGTGGAATGTGTGAGCTGTGAGGAGGATGCAAAGAGGCTCCAATGTGACTTAGACAAGTTGGGTGAGTGGGCAAGAACATGGCAGATGCAGTATAACGTGGATAAATGTGAGGTTATCCACTTTGGTTGTAAAAATAGAAAGACAGATTATTATCTGAATGGTGATAGATTGGGAAAAGGAGAGGTGCAACGAGACCTGGGTGTCCTTGTACACCAGTCGCTGAAAGCGAGCATTCAGGTGCAGCAAGCAGTTAGGAAGGCGAATGGTATGTTGGTGTTCATTGCAAGAGGATTTGAGTACATGAACAGGGATGTCTTACTGCAGTTGTACAGGGCCTTGGTGAGACCACATCTGGAGTATTGTGTGCAGTTTTGGTCTCCTTATCTGAGGAAGGATGTCCTTGCCATGGAGGGAGTGCAACGAAGGTTTACCAGACTGATTCCTGAGATGGCAGGACTGACGTATGAGGAGAGATTGGGTCGACTAGGCCTATATTCACTCAAGTTTAGAAGAATGAGAGGGGATCTCATCAAAAGATATAAAATTCTAACAGGACATGACGGACTAGATGCAGGGAGGATGTTCCCAATGGCTGGGGAGTCCAGAACCAGGGGTCACAGTCTCAGGATACGGGGTTTGCCATTTAGAACTGAGATGAGGAGAAATTTCTTCGCTCAGAGGGTGGTGAACCTGTGGAATTCTCTACCATAGAAGGCAGTGGAGGCCAAGTCATTAGATGTATTCAAGAAGGAGATAGATATATCTCTTAATGCTAAAGGAATATGGGGAAAAAGCAGGAACAGGATACTGAGTTAGACTATCAGCCATGATCATTTTGAATGGCGGAGCAGGCCCAAAGGACCAAATGGCCTACTCTTGCTCCTATTTTCTATGTTTCTATATAAAGGACCAGTGTAGCCCTGTTTGATGGCCACCATGTGCTTTGAAATCCTGTTGACATTAGTGTCTTGCATCTTGCCAAGATGTCCATGTTTTGTTCTTGTGTTTGTATATGTATTTCTATCATTGAACCTTAAAATGAAAAAGTATCTCAAACTCAAATTTGAGTAAGCAGTACAGTTGTTTCTAGCCATTTAATATATTCAGTTATTAAAAATAATAGCTTTAGAATGTTACATAGTGAACATTTCATTTTTCAAGTGGCAATTTAGCAGACAACTGAGAATTTTCACATTCCACCTATTACGGAGCTTGCCTGCCCAGAACAAAACAAGTAGAGTAAAAACATTTGCCTGTGTGTTTTCTGTAACTGAGATACTGTGCATTATCTTTTACGTAGGTGCTTCAAGTGATTTTGATAGTGCAACCAAAATAGCAAAGTTGATGGTCACAAAATTTGGAATGAGTGATAAGGTAAAAAGTTACAATTTTATTTGCTTGTTAAAACTATAATGCATTTTGCAGTATCAATGTTTTGCTAAGTTAACTGCCATGTAAACATTGCTTTGATCTGTTCAAAGCAGCTTCCAATGTGGTCTGTTCATCATACCTCAGCAGTGATTTGTCGTTGCCCGTTCCCAGTTTAACTAACTTGCCAGTTACTGTTGCTTATTCCCATTATCCTTGCTGTTTATTCACTCCAACATCATGAACAAAAATGCAAGTGCAACTTGAAGATTTGCAACTCAACCATAACCTGTTCTCACTTTAATTTGCACTTCATTACAAATGGCAGTTTTAATGTCTCCATACTCATTTTTTATCACTTGAATTTCACTCCTTGACTCTTTCCAATCCAGATTTTCTTTTTTGTACTCTTTCTGATCCAAAGGAATTGTATTTACTTTTATTCTGATATCCCTATTTGCCTTTGCTCCTTTACATCACCGTAGCAAAAATCTTCCTGACTTGACTAAGTTCACTTATTTCTTATTGCTCTCTTAACCTTTAACTCTGGATTGATAACATTTTGAAAAAATCTAAATTGAATCCATCAACTTCAGTATTCCTTCTGCTGAAATCATTTTGGCTTTATCAACAATGGTTCTGCTTCCTTGCTATTGATCATAGTGAGTCTCACTCTCCTGAATAACCTCAAATAACTCATTCTTCCATCTATATTTTGGAAGATAACTCTGCTAATCTCAATCTTGTCGACAGTCCATCTTTAGTGCTGAGCTCTTCTGCACATCTATAGTTATACTTTAATGAGACACCTCTGTAACTAGGTTAAATGGATGATGGACGTCTAACTTGTAACCCTTACCCCCTGCTCCCCATTTCTACATATGTGGGATACAGCCTATTTTTGTCATCTTTGCTGTTACCTGAAGGTTACAGTTTCTCGTTAGGTAACGTCTCCTTTTAAGGTGAATGTCATACAGTGGTGAGGTCACACTTTTTTTTGTCTGCAGCTTGGAGTAATGACTTACACGGATCCAGAAAAAGTAAGCCCAGATACTCAATCTGCTATTGAACAAGAAATCAGGATATTATTGAGGGTAAGATTATTTTTGTTAGTCATGTTTGCTAATGCAGTACGTCAAGCCACTGAACATATTCATGGTGGGCATGTCTGATATCTATTAAGCCACATGTGAGATTATCCTTCTCAATACTTATTTTGAAATTTGTAAAACTTTTAAAATCCAAAGGAAAACTCTTCATATTAATGTCTTCAATGTGATCTGTTTGTAACCAGTTTTAACCTGTTTGCATCACACTAATGTAACCCAGTCTAATACACAACATCTTTTGACAGTTAAATATTTTCACCAAATTACATTGGCCATTTGAGGCCCATATGTATGTATGCTGTAAATCCAGAACGCTGCATGACCATCAAGTAATTTAACTTTAATTCACTATCTATTTATTTTCAATACTGTTCAGTTTGTGTTGTTTATGCTATCAATATGACAACAGAATATAGAAATTCTAATTTTAAATTTTCTGGTAATGCATTAGAATCACATGGGTCAGGGATTTCTGCTTCATAGTACAATAAAACTAATCAGTTATTTCATAAAATCATACAGCGCAGAAGTAGGCCATTCAGCCCATTGTGTTCATGAATGCAGATATGTGATCTCTTAAGATGGGTTTAATTGCATTGTAAACTTAATGCATTAAAATCATTAGCTTTCTCTTTTTGTGCCAGTGATTAGTAACTTGTTTGGACATGATCACACTGAGGCCACCAACAGAACGTTCAAAGTAGTAGTATTTTCCTGTGGCACGTGAATTCTATCAAACATGACCAGGTTATGTCTGTAATGTGACCATGTTGGTCTTTGTAGTTTTGGGTCTTAGTTGGTTGCTGTCTCCAAAGGCCAGTCTTCTTTCAATAAGCCTTTCAGAGACCAAATTTTACATTGTGGGTCCTGCATCCATGGTGGATGGGGGAACCTGCGAGGCTTGGAGGAGAAGGTGAGTATCTCACCCAATTGATTGTTTTTTTACATGATCCTACACTGTGAATGTTAGAAAGCTGTTTGACCTTAGGGAGGCAATAGGGCTGAATTTAATCCTGCCCACGTACATTTCCAGCAAAAATGGAAAGTGATCAGGAGTGGAAACCTAGTTTTTGTTTCTCTCTTCGTCTTCCTTTGCAGCCAATTAGCAACCTCACTGTCACCCTGCTGAGATTCCCTAACTACGCATAGACCAGGAATTGAGTCTGGAACTTTCCTGGCATGTATCCCTCAGTACTACATTGATTAGTGCATTAACCTATTGAGTTTTAAAATTGATGTATGTAATTATAGCAACTTTGCCTCTGAACATTTGGGAAGAAGCAAGTTTGTTTAAAAACTTTTGACAGGTATTTTCCACATTTCCAATGAAAGCTCATAAAATATAGAAGTTGGGGAAGCTGTAATCAGCAAGAAAAAAATAAATTGTGGGAATGGCGATCCAATGTGAAATGTCTGCAATGTACCAATAACCCACTTTTTGAGGTAGGGCTAAAAGTCTTTTTTTTTAAAACACAGGATTCTTATGAACGAGCAAAGCACATCTTGAAGACTCGTGCAAAGGAGCACAAAAATCTAGCAGAAGCTTTACTGAAGTATGAGACACTGGATGCCAAAGAAATACAGATGGTTCTTGAGGGAAAGAGACTAGAAATAAAATGACCTCTTCCATCAGCCCATGGTTATTAACCCAGATGTGTATATATGTGGAAGAGCAGTAGCCCACCGAATGTATACTATAGGCAGTTTTAATTCTGAGGGCATTGTTAGTATTTTCATAGTCACAGAAAGTGATATTTCACAGTGAAATTACCTAAAATGTGTGCTCTGGAGCTATTTTAAAACCCAGCTCAACCATGCCCATTGAATAAATGGATGAGTTTTTAAGAGATTCTACATTTATGAACATTTTACTCTGTTTAGTGTAAGGTGTAAAAGAAGCATGGTGAACATTGTTGCCTTCAACTATTTTCTTTTTTCCCCCCCTTTTTCTTTGTATGTTAAGTCTATTTGTGTATACCGCTGAGATGCAATTTTGATGCGTGCTTCCCAGTACAATTAAAATCAGATGAAATGTCTCAGGGCTGCTTTCATCATTGAGTCATTCAGGTATTTGTCCATTTATATCTATTTATCCCTGGGTTGCTGCCGGGCATTCCAGCCTTTCATTATCTTTTCTGTGCTCCCAATATTTCTGGGGTTAATAATGAGTCCTGCTGAAGGCAGAAGCGCACAAGCTGTAAAAATAGTTGCTTCTGAGTCACCACTAGCTTTGGCTTAAGTAGCTACGAGGGCATAAATGCACGGACTGCAAATATTCCTCTTCTTTTTTGCTGTAATGTAGGATAAACAGTGTACTGTAGGAATTGGAAACCAGACAATGTATAGAAAGTTTATTGAAGTTGTACTTTTTATTTTGAATATAAGCAGTACGGACTTCAGATTTTGAGATTTCTCTTGACACCTAAAATAAAGAGATCTTATCTGAATTTCTTCTATTGTACATTGTGTTTGCTTTATTGAAGTCAAGAATTTAAAGTTAAATACATTTTGCACCTTTGTTCTTTCGCAAGCTATTTGCTACAATGTGGTTTCCCTGGAAGGAGAAGGCAGATGGCCTTGGTTGTGATGTGTTGCCCAGTGTCTCACTGGTGCAATTGATGGTTAACCGAGTTGACTAGTTTTCAGATAGCGTCTTGCTGTGTAGTGTGTGTTCTAATAGTCATTTGAACTTGAGATGTTTATAGAGTGCAGTACCTTTTGAGCTCCTGTGCTATATTAAACTGATAGCAATGGGACATGTTTCAAAGCTGTTCCCCATTTTTAAAAAAAATTCCACTTTGAGAAATCCTAAAAGAACCAGTACTTATCCCTTTTTAAAAAGGCAAGTACACCTGCTTAGTCCTCTGCTAATGAATAATGTTCCTGCTGCATTACCCTCTGTGGCAAAGTGTTTCACTTACCCTTGGAACTGTCAGCTGGGATAGGTTTAGAAACCTGATGTGTGAGGAATAGCAGATCTAAACCCACATCCCAGTTTGTGGTGCATTTCTTTTTACTTGTGAATTTTATATTCAGGTTAAGGGATATTAGTGCTGGGGATTGGAATGATTTCTACTTTGCCCCTCTACGTCAGCACCACATGCTGCCACGGTCAGTTAAATGCAGAGTATGAACACTGACGCACAGGAAAAGACCCTCTGGTCCATTCAGCCTGTCCCACACAATTGTGATACCTTGTGTATCACCATAAGTACACTCTCCACCCTACCCAAAACCATGTGATCTCCTGTGAGAGGTGGAAAAAGCAGATTAAATATCAAGGCCAATTTGAGGGAGGAGAAAAACTGGGAAATATCTCTTTCTCCTCCTTCCCCCCACCCTCTGCAATCAAAACTAGTCCGGGACATCCCTCTGGCCCTGATGATGCTATACAGCACCTACCTTTTATAAGAGGTGATCTCTGTCCCAGCCAGAAACAGGTCCAGCAGCCTGTTCCAGAGGTCCAGTATTCTAGGGGAAAAGATACACCTCCTGACACCTAACTGAGATCTGACCTGTACAACTTAAAATTGTGACCCCTGGTCCTCCATAATCTATTTGAGTAGGAGAAGCTCTCAGTTCTAACAATCTATTCCCTTCATTGTCTTGTAAACCTCGATCAGGATCTGCATAGTGCAGACGATAGCTGAAATTCAAAAAGCGTCACATGAAAGTCGATGATTTAAAAACTATACAACTAAAAAGCAAAAGAACAACAATACTGGAAATCTGAAACAATAGCGGAAAATGTTGGCAGCAGAAAGCAGGTTTTAACAGCAATTTGTGGAAAGAACAGAAGTTAACATTTCAGGATCCAGCCCTCCTGATCTGATACTGGAAAATACATTTTTTTTAAAAATCAGGTCAAAATTTCCAGTGGGAGTATGCTTCTAAACCCCTGTACAAAGTAAATTTTATACCATTAGAGCTCACTTCCCCATCAAAAATTTCTAAATCTAGCACTGCAAAAATTACACTTTTCAGTACTTATTTTCCCCCCTATAATATAGCTGATGGAATATTGGATGTTAATGCAGGTGAAGTCACAATCATATTGTACAGGAGACCATTCAGCCCATCCTGCCTGTGCTGACTCTGAAAGAGGTATCGAATTAGTCCCACTCCTCTGCTTTTTTCCCATAGCCCTGCAACTTTTTCCTTTTCAAGTATATATCCAATTCCCTTTTGAAAATTACTATTGAATCTGCTTCCACCACCCTTTCAGGTAGTGAATTCCAGATCATAACTCGTGTTAAATAAATAAATAAATCTCTCCCTATCTTCTCTCTCTCTCTCTTTTCCCCCCCCCCCAACCCCCAGCCCAGATTCTTTTGCCAATTATCTTAAGTCTGTGTTCTCTGGTTACTGACCCTCCTACCAGTGGAAACAGTTTTGATAGAGTAGACAAGGAGAAACTGTCATCATTTTGAACACCTTTATTAAATCTCCCCTTAAGCTTCTCTGCTTTGAGAACAATCCCAGTCATGACAAGTTTGTGACCCACTTCACTCCCATTATAACAGCTTCTTTTCATATGATCATAGACCTTTATTCAGTTGTATGTTATCTTTTTGAGTTCTTAGCTTTTTGTGGGCTGTCAGGTTTTCTTAGTACTGCAGATCTGTCTGGCTCAGCTATTGGATTCCTAAGTTTTCCCACAGATAATGACTTGGTTCTGAACTTTCTTCACCAGATGTGTGAATGTTAGTCACCTTGACCCTGAAGAGCTCGGGCCCAAATTTCGTGGCCCTTCTGGTGCACTCCCATGGCAATTCCAGCAGGAGTATGGCAGAAGGACCAGGAAACAGGACTGGATTTAGACATGCTGGGTCCATCTACCCATTACAATGACCCCCCGCACGGGTCATGGGGCAGGGCCGTGGCTGGGGACTCCCTTGACTTGGAGCTTCTACATTCTCTGCCTCACGGGGTCTTGGATACTGATTTGGAAGAAGCACACCAGCCTCTTGTAGAGTGAAAGCGGTCACAATGTTGACCAGGGCGTTAGGGGGTGGGGGGTTCTGTTACAGGCAAGGATCGTGGCCTGCAGTCCCCTTACAATAGGAGCTGTTGGGGCACCTCCAAGTGTTTCCAGGAGGGAAGGACCTTGCATTCCAGCCCCAGAACAGGCAAGTTACACAGATTTTCCAGTTTGAGGAGTAAGTTAGTTGACCTCCTCCTTACCCCACATACTCCAGCGGGGTCAGCGCTGGAAGGCACCAGTCGGCTTGGAACGTGGCCCATGGAATATCGGGGCCCCTTAGGTTTATGTGGAACATGTCTGTCCAAGTGCATTTGGAAACTGCGTGCACACAGCCCATGATTTTCTGTCCATTGATTTGAATGGTTGGAAAATTATGGGCTGTGCCCATGTGATTTCCTGAAATGTGCTCAGGGTAAGTGAATATCTGCAATGGGATTGCAAAACTGGACATTTGCATGATTGTGTTGAGTATTAGGTGTCCATCTTAGGAAGGATCAACTGGCCTTGGAGAAAATTGCCAATTCACCAGGATGTTACCTGGAATGAAGGGACTGAGTTATTTGTGATGGACTGGATGAACTTCATTCTATTCCCTGGAGATGAGGCTAAGGGGTGATCTGATTGAGGTGTTTAAAATAATGAGGGGAATTGACTGGGCAAATTTTCAAAAACTTCTTTACATTAAGGTTTCAGAATGTAGAAAACACAGCTCCAGAAAGTCATGTGTGTTTAAAAGAGAGATAGTATGGGAAGCAAGGGAAATTGGGATTAAAAGATGTTTCCAACTGGCCTAACCCTGTTCCTGAACACATTTTACTATTAATTTTGTGTGCAATGCCTCTGTCCTCCTAACCACAGCACGGACATGTCATATTCCACTGGACAGTGATCCATTTGGAGGTGACAACCTTCAGCAGCCACTGCTTACCTCTCTGCAACCCAATTATGAACACTGAAGCATGGATACATGAGCACATGCTCCCATAACCTAATCTTCAGGTAATGCCTTCCTGCAACTACTATTCCCAAGGCTTGGTTTCCTTATCACCTATCCAGTGGACGTCTCTCTTACATGTGGTACACAGTTTAGTGCTGAGTACCAGGCTGGCTAATCCAGGTCCTCTTGTAAGGGGATTTGGTGAAATGTACCAGCCATGAGGCTTTCTTCCCTCCAGGTTCCCCTTTTTTCCACCTATCCACCTCAAGAAGTAAGCCCTTTTGTTGTAGGCATCTAAGTTTTGACCATTTAGAAAAATGTATTAAACTAAACTGGAACCGGACTTTGATATTAAGGACAGGCAAACGTACCCTTCCGTTCTCAATGCAGCCTAAATTAACGTGCCCAGGCCAAAGTTGATTTTCACTATGCCCCCTACCCAGCTACTGATATGAATCAATAATTAGTGCATTCCTATGAGAAAAATTGTAAATCTAAAATAAACAGGAAACATTAGAAATATGCAGCATTTTGTATTTTATAGAATAGAAAGGTTACGGCACAGAAGGAGGCCATTCGGTCCATCGAGCCCGTGCCGGTTTTATGCAAGAGCAATCCAACTAGTCCCACTACCCCGCCCTATCCCCATAGCCCTGCATTTTTTTTCCTTTCAAGTACTTATCCAGTTCCCTTTTGAAGGCCATGATTGAATCTGCCTCCATCACCCCCTCGGGCAGTGCATTCCAGATCCTAACCACTCGCTGTGTAAAAAAGATTTTCCTCACGTCACCTTTGGTTCTTTTGCCAGTCACCTTAAATCTATTTCCTCTGGTCCTTGATCCTTCCGCCATTGGGAACAGTTTCTCTCTATCTACTCTGTCTAGACCTTTCATGATTTTGAACACCTCTATCAAATCTCCTCTCAACCTCTCTGTTCCAAGGAGAACAACACCAGCTTCTCCAGTCTATCCACGTAACTGAAGTCCCTCGTCCCTGGAATCATTCTAGTAAATCTCTTCTGCACCCTCTCTAAGGCCTTCACATCTTTCCTAAAGTGCGGGACCCAGAACTGGACACAATTCTCCAGCTATGGCTAAACCATTGTTTTATAAAGGTGGTTCATGATTTCCTTACTTTTGTACTCTATGCCTCTATTTATAAAGCCCAGGGTCCCGTATGCTTTTTTAACCACTTTTCTCAACCTGCCCTGCCACCTTCAACGATTTGTGTACATATGCCCCCAGATCTCTCTGTTCCTTTACCCCTTTTAGAATTGTGCTCTTTAGTTTATATTGCCTCTCCTCATTTTTTCCTACCGAAATGCATTACCTTGCATTTTTCTGCATTAAATTTCATTTGCCACGTGTCCACCTATGCCACCAGCCTGTCTATATCCTCTTGAAGTCTATCACTATCCTCCTCACTGTTCACTACCCTTCCAAGTTTTGAGTCGTCTGCAAATTTGGAAATTGTGCCCTGTACACCCAAATCCAAGTCATTAATATATATCAAGAAAAGCAGTGGTCCCAGCACTGACCCATGGGGAACACCACTGTACACCTTCCTCCAGTCTGAAAAACAACTGTTCACCACTATTCTCTCTTTCCTGTCCCTTAGCCAATTCTGTATCCATGTTGCTACTGCCCCCTTTATTCCATGGACTGCATCTTGACTAAGCCTACCATGCGGCACTTTATCAGACGCCTTTTAAAAGTCCCTAGACACCACATCAACTGCATTGCCCTATCTACCCTCTCTGTTACGTCGATCAAAATACTCTCTCAGGTTAGTTAAACACGATTTACCCTTAACCAATCTGTGCTGGCTTTCCCTAATCAATCCACACTTGTCCAAATGACTGCTAATTCTGTCCAGGATTATCGTTTCTAAAAGCTTCCCCACCACCGAGGTTAAACTGACTGGCCTGTAGTTGCTAGGTTTATCCTTATACCCTCTTTTGAACAAAGGTGTAACATTTGCAATTCTCCAGTCCTCTGGCACCACCCCCCTATCTAAGGATGTTTGGAAGATTAGGGCCAGTACCTCCGCAATTTCTACCCTTATTTCACTCAGCAACCTAGGATGCATCCCATCCGGACCGGGTGACTTATCTACTTTAAGTACAGCCAGCCTTTCTAGTACCTCCTCTTTACCAATTTTTAGCCCATCCAGTATCTCAACTACATCTTCCTTTACTGAGGCTGGCAGCATCTTCTTGGTAAAGACAGATGCGAAGTGCTCAATTAGTACCTCGGCCATGCCCTCTGCCTCCATGCATACGAAAAGAGAAAAGACAAATTAACATTTTGAGTGTAGACACTTTGTCTAAACTGGAAGGTAAGTAAACCCATTCATAGGACTAAACAAACAGAAGGAGGAGCACATCATGTAAAAATCAAGAGTCAGGGCCTTTGTATTTCCAGTTTTTTCTGCTTTTGCTCTGTCAATACAATGTTTCTGGCCACAATATGCAGAACTATAACTGTGAATAATATTTACTGATTCAATTTGTTCAGTCAAAATTCTGAATTTATTAATTTAACTATTAGCCAGCACAGTAAATATTAGGGCTTGGGTTGTTTAGCAAATGCTTTTTGGGGTAGCTTTTAACTGAACATTTTACATTTTGCACACTGTGTCTGGTAAGTTACCTGATTGTCTGAAAATATTTTCAGACAACAAAATTTAACCTGCCTCATTACTAAGATAGGTCCTAAAACTTACTAGTTTAATCTTAATAGTTAATGAAGTGTAAAAGTGAGGTGGTGTGCCACTGCGAGTCTCATTGATATTTAGTTGACCAGGAACCAGCTGAAAATGTTTCATTCTGTGATTGGAGAACACTGAAAAATTAATAAATTGTCAGTAAAATAAATTTAGCTGTACATTGCTGTATTGAAATTAATGCTGGTCCTGCCTTCGATTTTTGGCTTGTTGATGCCTCTGAAATTTCTTGAGGGTTCCACTGGTCTCCTGTAACTGGTTGGAGACAGCCTGAACAACCCCATGGAAAATGGCAGAGACTCATTTGTGCCTGTCTCTGCCTTTTTCAAGAATATCCTGGCTGCCTTATAAGGGACTAAATCTTTGTTCACCTGTTATAAGGCAAATGATGACTGGGGAATGGAGATATGGTTGGGAACTCCCTCCTATGCTGGGATTAGGCCGGACAGGGACCCAGTATATCAGTAGCGACTGATATGCTGAGTGAGTGGAGGTGAGCTGGGCTCCACAGTGGCACAATTGAATCCCACCTGTAGGATCCTGTCATAGCAAGCAGTCTGAACCCCTTAAGAGAGGCTGATATTTGTTAAAATGTTTTGCAGATCGGCCCCCTTGCTCATGGGGCAGAGGAGAATGTGGCTGGGGTCGATGCGTAGTGGGGAGGACTTGGGCAGCCCCTTTAGCATATGTAGGTGGGAGCCAGAGTTTCCTGCAGCTGTGGATAGGAAGGCACCGAAAATGTATCCATCAGCATGCCCCCATGGTAATTAGATGGTATCCCATGGACCCTGAAAACTCCGGTGTCGTCAGCACTGAAGAGCACCAGTGAATGTGATACTGGCTCAGCCGCCAGGACCATGACCCAAGGTCTTTCGGCCCCATACGACTAAGTGAATTTCATTGACAAAACCTGACGTAAGTGGGCTGCCCAAGATAACGTAAGACAATAGTACATTAAAAAATTTCGTCTGCACGCAGTCCCTTTGTCAAACTTTTTCTATCTTAAATTCTTATATCCACATTTATAATGGAATCAATTTGTAAACTTGTCACACTGCAATTACACTCTTTCTGCTCGTGGTGACACTGTTGCACCTCAGTTTTGCACCTCCCAAGTTCTCAACCTGTACTGCAGAGAAACTCCTGCATTTCAATAAGTTCTACTCTGCTTCCCAAATTGCCCAAAGTTTTGCCAAAGTATTGTATAAAATAAGAACAGAATGTATGACTTTAAAATAGGGACAGAGTTATGTCTGGTCCAATTATCCCATCCACTGTCCTCCTTCACTTAGTATTCATTCCCGTGTGTGATATCACAGGAGATCGACAGGAGTCAGCGAGTTTTCCGATCAGATCTGGAGTCAGGCAGGGCTGTATGTTGTATCGAGCCGTTTGCCGTGTTCATCAGGAAGGACGCAGGCATCGGGGGTGACGATCCCAGGCAGTGGAGCCTCTCAGGTTAAGACCTCCCTGTACATGGACGACATCACCATCTTCTGCTCCGACCAGCAGTCGGTCCACACACTGATGGGAATCTGCGACCATTTCGAGCTGGCCTTGGGGGCCAGAGTGAACCGAAGTAAGAGCGAGGCCATGTTCTTCGGCAGATGGGAGACCCATTCCTTTGTCCCCTTCGCTGTCAGGTCTGACTACCTGAAGGTGCTGGGGATCTGGTTTGGGGGGCCCTTGGCCTGCACAAAGAACTGGGAGGAGTAGATCGCACTGTTGCTCTACGTGGCCAGAGTCTGGCCTATTCCCCACAACTGTGCCGTCACAGTCACCCAAGCTATCTTCCACATTGTCCAAGACAGAACGCGTCCGCAGGACCACCATGTACGAGCCCCCAGACAAAGGATGCAAGAGCGTCCCCAACGCCGCTCTGATCCTGATGGCCACCTTTGTGTGTGGCTGCCTCAGGATGTGTGCAAAGCCTCAGTACACAAACACCAAGTGTCAAGATTTGCTGAGTTTCTACTTGTCCAACACACTGAGAAGGCTGGGTCTGGCAGAGCAGGCGCAGGACGTCCCATCCAGTTGGACCGTACCCCCCCCCCACCTGCCCACCCCACCTGTCCCAGGTGGAGAAGTTCCTGAGGAGGAACCCCTTCGATCACAAGGTCGTCAGAAAGTGGTCGACATGAAACATCCTGAGAGTCCTGCAAGGGAAGGAGAGGGTGGACTCGATCGGGCTTTTCCCCGATCAGACAGTCGGTGTCATTTGGCAGAACATCTCGTCGCCGGAACTGACCAACAGGCACCACGATGTGGCCTGGGTGGTGGTGAGAAAGGCCCTCCCAGTGCGGTCCTTCCTATACGCATGGAATCTCAGTGCCACCACGAGCTGCCCTCGAGGCTGCGGCGGGGAGGAGACCGTCGTCCACCTCCTGATGGACTGCCCCTTTGCACAGAGGGCGTGGAGAGAGATGGGTTGGTATCTGTCCCGGTTCATCCCCAACAACTCGGTAACACAGGACGCTGTGCTCTACGGGCTGTTCCCTGGGACACACACCGAGACAGTTATCACCTGCGGCTGGAAGACCATCAACTCGGTGAAGGAGGCCCTTTGGTTCACCTGAAACCTGCGGGTCTTCGAGCTGAAGGAGTTGTCCACGACTGAGTGTTGCTGCTGGCTGCCACTGACTGGCATACTCCAAGGTCCAGGAGTACGTGCTGCGGGACTCACTGAAGTGAGGTGCGATCTACGCAAAGGCCGTATGGGGAAAGGCCACTGTATAATGCTATCCCACCCTGTATTGTACAGAATGTGTTAGAAAATATGTACTGCTTTTAAAATTGTAACAATGAGATCATAGTGTATATGACCTGTACTGTTTTGCTTTGAACTGTTGTGCTGCATTTTGTGTCCTTTATTTGAACTGTGTGTAAACCGTGTGTATCTTCAAATTTTATGAAATAAAGTATATTTTGAAATTAGAAAAGAATGGAGATCAACTAATGTTTGGGGTTGCTAACTCTGGAATTCTTGGCGGTTCGGTCACATGAATGCAGAGGTGGGAGTGAGTGGTGGAGGCAGCTGGACAAGACCAGTGAGAGGAGGGGTCACATTTTGAGCAAGGTTTGCTGCCAGGGGCGGAGGTGTGAGTGGCCCAAATGGCTGTAGCAGGAGATGTTTTTATTATTATTAAGAGGATTACAGGGTGGAAGAGGGGGGCAGTTATGTGTAAACTTCACTTATTAAAAAGGAGAAATATAAATTTAATGATGGTAGCCACTTTGGGCTACTGACTGGAAGAGGGATTATTCCTGGAGGCCTCGGGGAAAGACAACAGGAGCAGGTAGAAGCGGAGCAGGGCCCAAGGATTCTCGCGAATGCAGTTAAACAATAGAGGGGAGATTGAAACCCAAAGAGAAGGAGTGTGTAATAATGTCGGTAGTTCGCCCCTCACTACACGTGACGTAAACAACTGAAACGTGGAGAATTCTGACAACATTCAACAAAAATAATGGAACGGAATCCGGAGCAGTGCTTTCAGTTTTACAGGCCGACACTCTTTGTATCTTTGCCCCTTTACCCGCTATTTACCGGAAGGCCTTACCTCGCCGAGATGCACGCCGCACATTCAAAGTAATTTTTTCCTGGGTTGCCAGCAGCGGCACCCAGGAGTTCGATCGGCAATTCCGGAAGACGCCCAGGCAATCCGTGATGGTTGGCAGCTCTACTAGTGGTACATTTAAATGTTTCCATTTTAAAAAAATTAATTCTTAGGATATGGACGTCACTCGCAAGGCCAGCTTTTATTGCCCATCTCGAGTACAACTGAATGGCTTGCTAGGCCACTTCAGACGGCAATTAAGAGTCAACCACATTGGTGTGGGACTGGAGTCACATATAGGACAGACAGGGCATAGCCAATCAGGTTTTAAAACAATCTGACAGTTTCGTGGTGACTTTTACAGATTTTTTTCCAAACTGAATTAAAATTCTCAAAATACTATATTGGGATTTGAACTCAAATTCTCTGGATTATTAGTCTAAGATTACTAATCCAGTAACACCACGGTACCCAGAATTATTACTTGATAAGGTGCAATTAAGTCTTAACTAGGTATTTCTTCACATGCTGGAAAAATATGAAAACGAAAGCCTACTGCACAGCAAAAAACTATACATTTACTCCAAGCGTAGGTATAAGGGTTACAGCGAAGTAAAACATTAAGTTGTAGGCAAACAGTTATTCTAAAAGCTACATTTACAACATAATAACTCACAGCATTTCAAAGTAATATGTAAAGCACTTTCAGTTGTTTCTGACGTCGGTGATAAGGCGCTATGTAAATACAAGTCTTTCTTTTTCTTTTTATATTGATGCATTAGTACCTTCTCAAGGGCAATTAGGGATGGGCAATAAATGCCGGCCTCGCCAGCGACGCCCACATCCCATGAACGAATAATAAAAAAAGTAAACAAACCACGATCCTGGAACAGAGAACCAGAATTCTTATCAACGGGAACGGAGGAACATCTGTGGGATAACAGGGGTGGGACAGCATTTATTGCCCATCCCTAATTACCCTTGAGAAGGTGGTGGTGAGCCGCCTTCTTGAATCGCTGCAGTCCGTGAAGGTTCTCCCACAGTGCTGTTAGGAAGGGAGTTCCAGGATTTTGACCCAGCGACGTGAAGGAACGGCGATACATTTCCAAGTCAGGATGGTGTGTGACTTGGAGGAGAACGTGCAGGTGATGTTGTTCCCATGTGCCTGCTGCCCTCGTCCTTCTAGTTGGTAGAGGTCGCGGGTTTGGGAGGTGCTGTCGAAGAAGCCTTGGCGAGTTGCTGCAGTGAATCCTGTGGATGGTACACACTGCAGCCACGGTACGCTGGTGGTGAAGGGAGTGAATGTTTAGGGTGGTGGATGGGGTGCCAATCAAGCGGGCTGCTTTGTCCTGGATGTGCCAGTGAACTGCTAGACAGTGTAGTATGTGACGGGGGACTGCTGGAGGGTGTAGTATGTGACGGGGAACTGCTGGACAGTGCAGGATGTGTCCTTTAACACTTTGAGTCCAACTCCAGAATGGGATATTGGACTGAGCTGACTGCTGAAGTTGGAGCCAGTTGGTTAAATTTAGATAAATATATGCCACTAGTTGATCTCCTGTGGCATTGCTGAATTGCAGTATTTAGGTCATGCAGGGCTAGAGGACGAGGGGATAACTGGACTTAGATGATAACTGGACTTAGATGAGGAAAGGGGAAATGGAAAAGGCTACGGGAGGGCAGGGAGTGCGGGACAGGAAGTGGGTGGGAGGGTGGGCAAGGCGAAGGATAAGGAGAGAGGGGGAGTTGAGAAAAGAGATGGGGAGGGGAGGAAAAGAGGCGAATGGAGTAGGTGGATGGAGAGGGCAGAGGAAGTAATGGGGAAATGAGGCTGGGGGAGGACGATGGGGGAACAGGAACGGAGGGAAGAGTGGGTGGAGGATGTTTGATTAGTGGTGGGGGAACAACTTCTCAGGGCCTAATTTGAATTCTGTGCAGGGAGGGGTCAGTGGAGCAGCAGATGTAGGGAAAGGGACGACTATCAACAGAAGGGTCGAGAATTGCTCAAGGTTCACGGGGGATAAATTCCCAAATTAATGTTTGGTCGGTGGGGGGGGGGGGGTAGACAACGTGCTGCTCAATGGGAAAAAGTAATGCTCATTGGCAGGGAATCGCCAACATGCTGCTCAAGGAGGTTTTGAAGGGCCGGCATTAAAACCCTTTGAACATTGTGAATTCAAAGCCTTTGGACATTACATTTGAAGGAAAGGGCTAACTTTGCCTCTTTGGACATTATAGGCGCTAAATTGGGCCGTGTAGCACCCGTTGTTTTGGCGCTACACAGCCTCTCTGACATCCAAGGTGGTGTCTTGGATGCGCATGCACGTTTCGTGGGTGACGTGCGCCAGACGCCTTCTTGAAATAGGAGTTAGCGCATGTGCTAATACCGGATGCTGGAAGCATGTAAAGTAGGGAGAAAATGGCTGCAATCAGTGTGCTACGCTGATTTAAAGTGGTGCACACCATTTTCGACCTTAACACTCAACTCAACACACAGTCTTATCCCAGACCATCTAAACGTTTCTTACAGTGCCTGAAGGACGCCCCCCCCCCCCCCGCCCACCAGCACTATTTAAAGGGCCATGCAGGTGTTGCAGGTAAATTTTTTAAAATTCGTTCATGGGATGTGGCTGTCGCTGGCGAGGCCAGCATTTATTGCCCATCCCTAATTGTCCTTGAGAAGGTGGTGGTGAGCTGCCTTCTTGAACCGCTGCAGTCCGTGTGGTGAAGGTTCTCCCACAGTGCTGTTAGAAGGGAGTTCCAGGATTTTGACCCAGCGACGATGAAGGAACGGCGATATATTTCCAAGTCGGGATGGTGTGTGACTTGGAGGGGAACCTGCAGGTTGTGTTGTTCCCATGTGCCTGCTGCCCTTGTCCTTCTAGGTGGTAGAGGTCGCGGGTTTGGGAGGTGCTGTCGAAGAAGCCTTGGCGAGTTGCTGCAGTGCATCCTGTGGATGGTACACACTGCAGCCACGGTGCACTGGTGGTGAAGGGAGTGAATGTTTAAGGTGGTGGATGGGGTGCCAATCAAGCAAGCTGTTTGACCTGGATTGTGTCAAGCTTCTTGAGTGTTGTTGGAGCTGCACTCATCCAGGCAAGTGGAGAGTATTCCATCACACTCCTGACTTGTGCCTTGTAGATGGTGGAAAGGCTTTGGGGAGTCAGGAGGTGAGTCACTCGCCACAGAATAGCCAGCCTCTGACCTGCTCTTGTAGCCACAGTATTTATGCGCCTTGTCCAGTTAAGTTTCTGGTCAATGGTGACCCCCAGGATGTTGATGGTGGGGGATTCCACGATGGTAATGCTGTTGAATGTCAAGGAGAGGTGGTTAGACTCTCTCTTGTTGGAGATGGTCATTGCCTGGCACTTGTCTGGCGCAAATGTTATTTGCCACTTATCAGCCCAAGCCTGGATGTTGTCCAGGTCTTGCTGCATGCGGGCTCGGACTGCTTCATTATCTGAGGGGTTGCGAATGGAAGTGAACTCTGTGCAATCATCAGTGAACATCCCCATTCCTGACCTTATGATGGAGAGAAGGTCATTGATGAAGCAGCTGAAGATGGTTGGGTCTAGGACACTGCCCTGAGGAATGTCCTGGAGCTGAGATGATTGGCCTCCAACAACCACTACCATCTTCCTTTGTGCTAGGTATGACTCCAGCCACTGGAGAGTTTTCCCCCTGATTCCCATTGACTTCAATTTTACTAGGGCTCCTTGGTGCCACACTCGGTCAAATGGTGCCTTGATGTCAAGGGCAGTCACTCTCACCTCACCTCTGGAATTCAGTTCTTTTGTCCATGTTTGGACCAAGGCTGTAATGAGGTCTGGAGCCGAGTGGTCCTGGCGGAACCCAAATTGAGCATCGGTGAGCAGGTTATTGGTGAGTAAGTTCCGCTTGATAATGAGAATCCCTACGTGGTCAGTTTTCGGTAAAATATTAAAATGCCTACGTGGCAAAGAAGCAGAATGCAAAATGGTTAGAAAGGTTTAATTAGTTAGTAACTGAGATTGGTACAGGAGGCCTGGCCTCCTGCTGGGCCATATGTTTGCGTAGTCAGCAGGTTTGCATGGTCTTATCAATGTAGAGTCTTTGATGTGATTCAAGGACTGGTCTGAATGTCTCCATGTTTATGGCAGATCAATATAGGTAACGAGCTTAGCCAAAGTTGAAAGACATTCCAGGTTGGGAGATAAGGAACAGAAGGAACAGGGAAGAACATTCCAAGTTGGAAGGTGAGGAAGTATCCCCTTTGATGTCTAACAGCAGCATGATCAGCACATGGACGATTTATGATTAGCCGGAAATAATGTAACCTCGCATGGCAACCTATGCCCGGCTTATGATTGGTGTTGACCCTCGTTAAGTATGTTCCAACCCCTATTGATTGTATAAAAACGTGTGGGTTTCTGTATGTTTTTGTTCTTGCTCTGCCAGCATAGAGGGACTCTATCAGGAGTCCAAATCAATGCTGCAGACTAAGAACCCTGCTATTAAAGATGTGTTGAACTTTAAAATGTATTCGACTTCAGTTTTTACTGAACCAGACTGAGGGGAAAGAATCCGGATCGTCAATAGCACTGTCGACGACACCCTCCATTACTTTGCTGATGATTGAGAGTAGACTGATGGGGCGGCAATTGGTCGGATTGGATTTGTCCTGCTTTTTGTGGACAGGACATACCTGAGCAATTTTCCACATTGTCGGGTAGATGCCAGTGTTGTAGCTGTACTGGAACAGCTTGGCTGGAGGCGTGGCTAGTTCTGGAGCACAGGTCTTCAGTACTACAGCCGGGATGCTGTCAGGGCCCATAGCCTTTGCTGTATCCAGTGCACTCAGCCGTTTTTTGATATCACATGGAGTGAATCGAATTGGCTGAAGACTGACTTCTGTGATGGTGGGGATATCAGGAGGAGGCCCAGATGGTTGCAAACGCTTCAGCCTTGTCTTTTGCACTCACGTGCTGGACTCCGCCATCTTTGAGGATGGGGATGTTTACAGAGCCTCCTCCTCCCGTTAGTTGTTTAATTGTCCATCACCATTCACGACTGGATGTGGCAGGACTGCAGAGCTTTGATCTGATCCTTTGGTTGTGGAATCGCTTAGCTCTGTCTATAGCATGTTGCGTCTGCTGGTTAGCATGCATGTAGTCCTGAGTTGTAGCTTCACCGGGTTGGCACCTCATTTTTAGGTACGCCTGGTGCTGCTCCTGGCATGCTCTTCTACACTCCTCATTGCTGGATTATTGCTTCTGGCTGCTGGAGGAGTAGCAAGTGTTTTTTGAAGCTCCCTATTCTTATTGAGAGTTCCTACACTACTTTTGAGAGTGCTTTGGCAGGTACTGCCTTATGGGTCAGAAAGTTACAACCCTGCGAGCAGTCACGATGCCTTTGTCATGAGGCAGTCCAACGTGCCAGCTATCTTTCACCTGACTTGGCGAGTCAAAGGCTGGATACTGGGCGACAAGGGCTATCCCCTCACGACGTGGCTCATGACACTGGTCAGGAATCCATGCACACGTGCACAGTAAGCCTATAATAAGAGCCATGCTGCCACACGCAACGTCGTGGAGCACACCATAGACCTCCTCAAACAACACTTCCACTGCCTGGACCGGTCTGGAGGAGCCCTGCAGGACTCCCCTGAGCGGGTGGGCAGATTCGTGGTGATCTGCTGCATGCTGCACAACCTCGCCATCATGAGGGACCAGCCTTTGCCAACAATGACTGCAGAAGATCCTGAGCCAGAGCTGGAGGAGGAGGAGGCTGAAGAGGAAGAGGCGGAGGAGCAGGAGAAGGAAGAGGCTGAGGAGGAGCAGGAGGAGGGGGTGGAGTCGGAAGAGGAGGTGGAGGTGGAGGAAGACGCAGGGTTGCAACAGGAACCACATGCCTTGTCTGCAAGGGCTGTGCGTGCTCGCCTGATCCGTGCCCGCTATCAATAATTGGAACTACATCCCCCAACTCACCAACACTCCTACATTCCCCACCTTTCCCCTCACACAAGACAATCAAATCGCCCTCCATCAGATTACACATTGGTGTCCCTCTCAGCTCATTGCATAAATAAAAACCACCACCAAATGCAAAATCAAACTCTCATTTATGGATTAATAAATGAAATTATGCAAACATATCAGAACTATTCACCCTTGTGCATTCCCTTAGTGCCTGTTGTTCATATGTCTTTACCTGTCCTAGTGCTCCTACAAGGTGCTTCCCCAGTGGCTGGAGCATGGGTGGTGGGAGGCTGCTGGCCTTCAATGGAGGAACGTCCAGATGGCCTTGGAGGACGACGTTGAGCAGCTCTGGGCCTGGAGGGCCCGGCTTCAGACTTCACCATCTCAGCATGGGCTGCAGCAGTCTGGTCTGGCTGGCCGAGAGGCAACAACAGGGGCACTGGCGGAGTGGCAGGGGTAGGAGCAGGAATGCTGCCGTCCTGAGAGAAGACAGCAGGTCCGACTGCCATGGTGCTACTGCCACCCTCCCAGGGCGGTGCCTCAGCAATCCTGGTGATCGGCTGGAGAACGGATTGCTGGAGTGCTGTGATGCCCTGGAAGCCCCATTCCACAGTGGTCCCCAGAGCCATGATAGCAGCAGTCTGGGCTTCCAAGGCAGCAGTCTGAGCTTCAAATGCAGCAGTCGGACCTTGGATGGCAGTTTGTGCTGCAATGGAAGCTGTGACATCAGTCATCAGATGCTGCATCATGGTGGGTTCCACAGGTGCGCTGATGGAGGTGACCACCCGTTCCATGTTGGAAAGGATGGGCTCCAAGCTCTGCGCAAAGCCCTGCGCCAAGTTGGAGCTGGACTCCTCCATGCCCCTTCTCATCATGTGCAGGCTTTCTGGCAGGCTTTCCAGTGCCCTAAGCATTTGTTGGTGTAAGCTCATCAGCCGTCTTCTGTAGCCTGGCCCATCAAAATCCTCATCTGACTCCTCTGCAGCAGAATTAGTGAGCGACCTCACCCTCCGGCGAGCTGGCACCTGTGGTATCCGTTCCCTTTGCCCCGGCTCCTGTGCACTTGTGCTTGGTGTCTTACCACGTGCAGATCCCTCCTCTAACCTAGCCTCTAAAGGACGCACGGTGTCAGTCTCTGAACTGGTGGAAGCAAGTGTCAGATTGAGTGACACTGTGGCTTCAGTGTCCTCCTCCTCCTCCTCCTCGGATGGTGCCATCACGTGTTCTTGGGTATCTACAATGACAAAGGGAAACAGGTTGAGCTGTGGAGTGGGGAGAGGAGCAAGTAAGAGGTGCGTGCTGGCAGCATGTGCAACACGTGAGTCAGAAAAGGTTATGGGAGGAGGGAGATTGGAAAAGGAGAAGGAGCATTAGATATGCAGAGACCTCCTTGACCGGGACTTCCAGTGCGGCACGTTGTGACGGCTGCAGCGATGGCCCGCCCAATGATCTGCAGCACTGTCTCCTCTAGGGGGTTGAGGATGTGCAAACGTGCCCGTCCAGCCTCAGGTCCCTCCTGCTGCCGGGTGTTATACGCCACCTTCTCCTGCAAGACAGAGGACATTGTGTTAGTGAGTGTCCTGCAAGGTGATGTGCCTGTCATGGTAGAATAGCTGCCAGTTTGTGTGACTTGTGAGTGGGGGTTGTGTGGCCTGCAAGTGTGGTACTATGTGTGGGTGAGATGCAGCATTGCGTATGGATGGGCAGTGTTTGTTGATGGGTGGGTGGGTGACAGGAGGTGTCCTGCATGGAGTATTGGTGCAGTTGGTAGGATGTGCCACTTGACACTTGCATTCACTCACCTCGACCACTCATGTCAAATCATTAAACTTCTTCCGGCACTGCACCCATGTGCGTGGTGCAATGCTCCTAGCATTCACCTCCTGCGCCACAGCCCACCAATGCCTACGCAGCTGTAGTCTAGAGGGTCTCTGGCCACCCTGTGGGTACATGCCTGCCCTCCTTTGGTCCAAGCCTTCCACCAGGGCCTCCAGAGCATCGTCCGAGAATCGTGGAGCCCTCTCTCTTGCCGATATAGCTACTCACAATGCCATTCTCCCTTCTCCTCGTTGGCTGTGTATCTGCCATTGGAAATGTGCCTGCACCTTTAAGTAGTGCAGGCTGCTGATGATGTGCGCTGTGTACGCCCCATTTCTAACTTCCTCATTCTCCGTGCAGCCTCTCAGCAGCGAGGGCTGCGCTTGCTGCATGGAGATTTCATGGTAAGCAGCAGGCAGCACGAAGTTCACGTGCTGCCTGCGTAGGGTCCGTCGTCGTGGGGTGGCATCGCGCTACCATCGCCCAGAACGGACCCTTATCCAATTTTTCCCCCTATAACTTTAAAACTGTAAAGGCAGCAATGTGCAGAAGCTTCAACAAGTTTCAAACAGGCCTTTGGTTCTCAAAACAACTTTGGTTCTCAAAACAACTTACTTGGAAAAACATTGCTGAGACAGTTAGAAATCCTTAGGAAAGACAATTAAAACTACCGCACCTGGGTTCACATGGTTTTGAGTGGTCCAGTCAACTGTCCATCATTAATGCAACGGTGGGTGAGTGGTCAAAATGGGACTTCTTGTAACTCTTACTCACACCCTATGTGGCAAAAATCATATAAAGATGGGACATCATGGCAGCTTCTTTACTGCAGTCAGAGGAGCTTGACAAAGCTTTGCATAGAGGAAGGATGTCCATTAACAAGAGGAAGAAACTTCAAAAGCTACGAGAGAATTGATCACTCTTCTGCCTTGATGCTGAAATCCTTGGTTCTTAAGGTTGTATCTATTGCTTGATTTGCTTGATGCTTGTGTGAATTATTTAAATCATTAATCACTTTGATTTACGTAACTACTGTGTAAATGTGACTTTTTTTGACTGACTACTGTTCAGGTTTCACGAATCACTGGAACATCTGAATCCATACAGAAAGTAACGCCCGAACATGGACCGGACGTAGTCAGACAAAGAAAGGGTAAAATACTGTGTCCAATGTCCCAGGAGAAACAGGTGGAATATGGAAGTGGCTGTTCAAGAATATATAGCAAAGGAGTTACCAAGAAGAGAGGAATGGTTCCCAATAGAGGACCATCTATCAGGCCCCTTCGAAACATATGATGATAGTTGGATACGTATATCAGAAGAGTGGCCAAAATTAAAGAAATGGGCTAAAGCCGTATTGCTATCAGCCTTCAGTAAACAAAAAGAAAGTGATGAGAAGGAAAAGCAAGGGTTAGAAACAGAGGTATCTAATCTAAAGAGGGAACTGGAAGAGGCAAAGCAACAATTGGGAAAGATACTTGATACGTGGAAACAGGAGGGACAGAATAGTGAAAAACATATCCAAACCCTAGTAGGCCATGTAGAGTACTTTCAAATCCAGGCAATAGTTAAAGAAAGTAATTTGGCCCTAAATCAGGCAACCCAACAAGAGACATTAGAAAAATTGGGAAAAGTAGAGAAACAAAGGGAGGATTTAAAGGCAGCCATACAAGCCTCACAAAAGGTCTTTCCCACATGAGATTTTAAATCGGTACAATATTGAATTAAGTAGGAAACATTGGAAATTGAACATTGGTTTTAGTGAAAAAGGATAAATTAGTTTATGATGGAATATAGAAGGAGAAAGGGAGAGAGTTATAAGCTACAAAATGTGTTGTTTTGTTTTCAGTGCACTGTCTCTTTAAAAGCCAGTGTGAGTGCTTTCTTTTCACTGTTGTTGGGCTATATCCCCTTTCAATGCTTGCTTTGTGTTCCCTTTTGAGGAATGTAATATACTGATTTTTTTAAGAACGTGCTATTTTGATAGTTTTATCTGTTCTGTCTTGTGTTTAATGTTGATATTGCTGAAGTTATTGAGGTTAACTAACCTATTTAATTGTGAAAACCAGGCTTTTATTGTGGCCATGGTGAAATTCTGGTTATTGTAAATTATGTGAGCATCTCTAATTCCGGACATGAGGCTATCACATAAGAAAATTGGCACTTTGAATTTCTTGTATGCTTAATAATTTGAAATAAAAAGGGAGTGAATGTCGGGTGAATTGATATGTCTGGAGTTATGATGCGTATTGGAGAGTGTGAATTAATGTGTTAAAATTTTGGGATATTTGAGGTGATTCTATTTGTTTAATCATCTTGGTTGTATTGCACTATGATTACTGTTTGCAAACTGATAGCACCCTTTGATCTTTTGATTGACTGTGGTCAGTAAAATAAAAGTGACCAAAAAAATGGATCTCTATCTCTTATCTCTCTGGCAACAACCTGGAGATGTCTTGTAATTGGACTATTTATCTAACATTTTGGACACCTCCTAAATAAATACTATATGCTGTAACAACAATTGGAGTTTTATTTGAAACAATTGTAGATAAAAATTGCCAGGCACAACCTATTCTTTTTAAACTAAGATGAATGAACTGAAATGCTGTCTTCCTGACAAGAATATGTTTAAAATGATTGTGCAAGTTAACACTATTTTGACAGCGCAAAGACTTTTTGGAAAAACAGATCAATTTGATCTTTTTCAAAGCACTTTGTTTTAATTGGATTACAGCTAAAAACTGCTATTGCTTTATACAGTTTAAATTAAAGACGTGTGGTCTTGTTTTAAATTAATTTGAATGTTTACAAAGCACTATTTTCCTAATTTGGTTACATCTGAGAGCTGCTATTGTGATTGACTCCTCTCACACTCCCTAAGATTTTGGCAAGCAAGAAGTAATTAACTACTTGCTGATGTCGCTGTACAAACAGTTCCATTGTCCCTTAATAAAGCCAATGAGTTCCAAAAGCGAGAGAGAGAGAAAAACCTGGGGAGATAGGACAGAGAAGCTAGGCAGTCTCTCCTGTGTTTTTCTGGACATATTTTTCTGGGTTTGTTTCGGTCAAAAGGATTATTCTTTAAAATTGGTCATTTAGTGCTATTGTCGCAGTGCTTTAGTCAAGAGTATAAATTTTTAAAGTTTCTTAATTTAAGTGGATATTTCCCCACGGAGACAGAAGGAAATCATGAATTGACAGATTAATCCGTTGAGCTCTCCAGAAGAGCCACAATGGATTTTCTGTTTTTCTTTTCTTTTAAAACAGGAGACCATGGTTTTTGGGTCCGCAAAAGTGTTGGTGCAGGAAGCGATCCTGTGGTATTAAGAATTTAAGACCTTATCTGCGGACATCAGCAGATATCAAATGTCACAGCATGGTGACAATTTGGACTAAGACTTTGCCTCTCTATGAAATTGAAATTGATAAGATAAATTGATATGAGTTGCTGTTCAAGCACTCGAGAAGGGAAAATTTACCTGAAGTTTAAGGGAATAATCAAATTTTAAGTCTAAGTGGTTCATGCCCAATTGACAAGTCCTGCCTGTCCGACAATACTGCTCTCTGGAATTGGGATAATTTTGAAATGATAAATTGGACTCAAGCATAATATGGCAGGATATTTTGGGAAATAAAAAGCAGTCTAAGAAGAGTTTAAGTAAAATAAACAAAAAAATGTGTTGTGATATTGGACCAAATTGTGAATATTGTATTAGACAGTAAAGTTCCTCCAGGGCTCATGAATGAGATGAAATGGTTAATTGATAGCTTTCTCTTGGAAATATTTGTGTCCTTGTCTATACTGAACAATGTGAAAACTGCATTTGATAGGCTGGTCACTACCCAAGCTATCGGGACCATGCGGGGGGAGATGAAATGGTTAATGTGGCTCAGGAGAGTAAGAAAACCTTTTAACCAAGGCACTGACACACGCTCCATACAGAAACCGACTAACTAATGAAACAATCAGGATAGAGTTAAACACACTGGTCTCTATCAGAGGGATTGAAAATAAAGTAAAAAGGGTCATAGATTTCCAAATTCAGGGTTGGGTTCCTTTGAGTTAACAATGAAATTATAAGTGGTGTATAATATTGGGTCAGAATAATTAGTATGGCCACAATATATACTAATGTATACTAGTGTTTGTTATGATCATTTGCTTATGTGTAATGAGATGCATATTATAAGCAGGAACGTGAGCCAAGGCTAAAAAACCTAACAACCAAGGACAATGCTCAAAGTATATAAAGTGAATCAATCAGACGATCAGACAGACTCACTTGAGGAGGGACTGAAGGGAAGAGGTTAAAACCTCTTGAACATTGTGAATTTAAAACCTTTTGGACCTTTGGACATTACATTTGAAGGAAAGGGTTAACATTGCCCCTTTGACCATTACATTTGGACATTATAAGTTTAAAACTGTAAAGGCAGCAATGTGCAGAAGCTTCACGAAGCTTCGACAGGCCTTTGGTCCTCAAAACAATTTTGGTCCGCAAAACAACTTTGGTTCTCAAAACTGACTTGGAAGAACATTGCTGAGACGATTAGAAATCCTTGGGAAAGACAATTAAAATGACTACATATGGGTTCACATGGACAAGAAGATACAGCAGGCTTCACACGGTGAAAAGGCTGCACTCGGGTTCACATGGTTTTGAGTGGTCCAACCAACTGTCCATCATTAATGCAACGGTGAGTGAGTGGTCAAAATGGGACTTCTCTTAACTTTTACTCACAACCCAACTGGCAAAAATCATATAAAGATGGGACATCATGGCAGCTTCTTTACTGCAGTCAGAGGAGCTTGACAAAGCTTTGCATAGAGGAAGGATGTCCATTAACAAGAGGAAGAAACTTCAAGAGCTATGAGAGAGTTGATCACTCTTCTGCCTTGATGCTGAAATCCTTGGTTCTTAAAGTTGTATCTATTGCTTGATTTGCTTGATGCTTGTGTGATTACGAAACTACCATGTAAGTGTGACTTCCTTTGATTGACTACTGTCCTCTGCAGTTTGGATCCAAAATACAGCTCGGTTGGCGGGAGGGGGCAGAATTCTGCCCAGTTGGGTTGGGGGAGGGATTGCCAATGTGCTGTTTAGCTTGGGGGGGGGGGGTAAAAAGCTGATGAATGGGAGAGGGCAGAAATGTGAATCTGTGAAGTGGGGGGGGATGGTCACCAGCATGCTGCTGGTGATGGTGGTGGGAAGAGAGGGTTATGGAGCACTATTCAATGGGTTGGAAGTTAAAGGTGCAGGTACTGTTTACAGGACTCTGAGAAAAGGGCGCGGCGATTCTCTTAGACTGGAGTGGCAGCCTGTAGAGAATTCATGCACTTCTTCAGGGAAGCGCAAAAACAGAGCAGTGAACAGGTTAGCGAGCATAATTCTGAGAGCATGAGTTGGGGAATACCCTGTGGGCTGTTCAGGGGCAGGTTGAGAGTGGGGGAGGAGAGGAAAAGGGGAAGGAGAGGTGATGGAACAGGAACGAGAGGGGGAGAGGACAGGAGGGAGGAGGGGGCTGGGAGGAAGGAAGAGGAGAAAGGGAGTTTGCCTCAAGGGGGGTGTCTGAGTGGAAAATTTACCTCAGCAAGGGCGGGGGTTGGTTTGTTGATTTTGCTTGAGGGATCAGCAGGGGTGGGAGAAGGATTGGACTTTGGTAGCACTAGGGAGGAGTTGATCCTGGAGTTTGGCAGAAGTGGGGTGGGAGTGCTGCGATTTTACTGCACAGGAACACTCTTCAAATTTAGCAACATGGTGGGGTTCCTGGGTTTAGCAGCACTAAGGAGAGTGGTTCTTAAGTTTTTCAGCATTGCTGTGTGGGTTTTGCAACACTGGGAGTGTGGTCCTGGAGTATAGTAGAAAGTGGCGGAAATGGCACTTGGCAGCTATGGCGTAGTCCTGCAGTTTTGAAGCACAGGGGAGCACATCCTGCTGTTTAATAGCATTGGAGAAGGATTTCCAACGTTTGAATGACTTCCGTGGTGTTGGGGGGGGGGGGTGGTGGGAATGAGGCTGAGATTTGGCAGTGCTATGGAGTGATTATCTGACCTTTGGCAATACTGCATGTTGGAAAGTGGGGTTCCACTAACTGGGGGGGGGGTGCGATTCCTGGGGTATCAGCACAAAGTGAGAGGACTCTGCCTCTGTCAGCACTGGGAAGGGTTGCCCTGGCTGTGATCTGTGACAGCACTGGAGAGAAGAAGCCCAGGTACTGGACAGGGGCTCCCAACATCGGGGACATGATAGGTTCTGAGGTGTGGCAGCACTGCGAGAACCAGAGAGAATAACTGTTTCCTGGTTTCATTAACCCCTCCCCCCACCCCTCATGGTGTCCCCTTCACAACCCACCTCTCCTAGATTGTTGTACTAGTCTAATCTCACATGGCAGCCCCGGTATCCCCTCTGCTCTTCTACTCCTGCCATTCTTTCTCCATGCAGCTCACTAGTGGCAGCTGCCCACTAAGTGGGATATGGGGGTAGGGTGATTGTGAGTGAGGTGTGAGGACAATGGTGTGTGGCATCATACCTGCCTCCCAGCATTGGGAGTGGCTCAGAGCAATGATGCACTAGTGTGATTTGCCACCTTGCAGCCACACACGACTTGCCTCATTTTCCATTTTTTAATGACAAATTAAATATAATGAAACATCAGCAATTTTCATGAATATATGAAGTGTTGGATTAAACAACAATTTGCATTTATATAACACCTTTAATGTAGTAAAACGTCCCAAGGCACTTCACAGCATCATTTTCAAACAATATTTGACTCCGGGGCACGTAAGGAGATGTTAGGACAGGTGAGGTAAGTTTTAAGGAGCATCTTAAAGGAGGAGAGAGAGGTAGAGAGCCGGAGAGCTTTAGGGAGGGAATTCCAGAGCTTAAGGCCTAAGCAGCTGAAGGCACGGTCACCAATGGTGGAGCGATTAAAATCGGGGATGCGCAAGAGGCAAGAATTGGAGGAGCGCAAAGTTCTCGGAGGGGTGATGGGTTAACGGGACTTGATGTGAGTTAGGATATGGGCAGCAGAGTATTGGATCAGCTCAAGTTTATGGAGGGTGGAAGATGGGAGGCCAGCCAGGAGAGCAATGGAATAGTCCAGTCTAGAGGTAACAAAGGCATGGATGAGGGTTTCAACAGCAGATTAGCTGAGGCAGGAGTGGAGATGGGTGATGTTATGGGAGGTGGAAGTAGGTGGTCTTGGTGATGGAGTGCATATGTGTTTGGAAGCTCATCTCAGGGTCAAATAGGATACCAAGGTTTTGAACGGTCTGGTTCAGCCTCAAGGCAGTGGCCGGGGAACAGAGCTTGCAGCAGGGACCGAAGACAATGGCTTCGGTCTTCCCAATATTTAGTTGGAGGAAATTTTTGCTCAACCAGTACTGGATGTTTGACAAGCAGCGTGACAAATCAGAGACACTGGAGACATCAAGGGAGATGGTGATGAGATAGAGCTGGGTGCCGTCAGCGTACATGTGGAACCTGACATTGTGTTTTTGGATGATGTCACCATAGGGCAGCATGTAAATGAGAAATAGATCCTTGGGGGATTCCAGAGGTAACGGTGGGGGAGCGGGAAGAGAAGCCATTGCAGGTGATTCTCTGGCTACGACTGGATAGATAAGAATGGAACCAGGCGAGCGCAGTCCCCACCCAGCTGGAGGTCTTTATATTAGGCATCATTAATGTACAAGTAATTCAAGAGTGGCGAGTTTTGTTAGGGAAATCTGTTTCAAATTTCAAAATTTCAATAGTATCTGAATTCAAAGTTAAAAACTTTACAAGGTCATCAAACCTCTGCAAACCGAAATACAGAAGTTTACTTTTTCTTTGCAGTTTTCAATGCTTATAAAAGAGAGAGTTGTTAGCTGTGGGGGAGTAAAACATCTCCCATTTAGGGTATATGGCATCAGCACCAAGCACTCCCAGCCTAGGCATGGTTATACATTGAACAAAGCTCCCTTTACTGTTCCAGCGATGTATCTCAGCCCTAATTGCTGTACCCAGTGATATTTTCCATTCACCACATTCACCACCTCTCAGTGAGATTGCCAAATTATGGGCAGTTTTGTGTTGGTGGCCCATGTCCAAAAGGAACTGGATTGAGACTGCCCAAAGACATTCCTGCATGACTCTTACAGCCAGTACACAGGGAGATTCTCATTTCATCTCATCAGTCTGGGCTAGACTGAACCCAGATGACTCGCTGTGTCATCCAATCCCCTCAAGTTCAGAATCTGGTTACAGTTTTATTTCTGCAATCTGTTTAACCATGAAAAAAAAGGCTCATACTTGACAAAGTTTACGATCATTCACTAAATTTCTTAATTCTTGTAACAGTATTTCACAAGAATTAGCATAGTTTACAGATATTAATTACATTTGTCTGCAGAAACTGTAAATCTGAAAATGCATGCAGATTATTGCAATCAGATTTAAATGAATATAGTGTGTATAATATTCATATTTTGTAATAGTTATGTCTATTGAAAATTTATGAATATGGTACAGTAAATTAACATGTTCCTATTATATATAAAACCATATTACTATTAACACTAACAGTGCAAATGATTGTATGTCACAATGTTAAATGTTTGAAAAATTTACTTTAAAACATTAGGTGCTATGAAAATTTTAGTAAATAAAGTTGAGAAACTTGAAAACCCAGTTATATCAGTTATAAACATTTAATGATGAAATGATGGGATTATATAATCCTTCTTACACACGAAATAAATAGTTTATTTGATTAGATTCCATTTTGTATTCTGCATTTAACACAAGAGATGAGCAAGCTTGAAATAATTTGCAAATTTAAAAAAAACTCAACTTTGGTAATCGATTTAATAATTCATGTGGCACACACATCATTATGCGTATCTCCCCTCCACCCTCCTTCCCCTCAGCAACCAAGACTAAGATTATGCAAAGAAAACAGTTGGACGGTGACAAGTGGACTGTAGGCTTTCTCTGGATGGATGAGCTAAATGACCTTCCTCATTTGTATCTCATTTCTGATCTTGTGTGGAGTTAGAACACAATGCAGCTATTCTTTTCATTACATTAAAAAGTAAACATTAAGCTTATGTACTAAAAAATATAAATGTAATGCAGCATGTACAAAACAAAACTACAGCATGACAGTGTAGACGTTATTGTTCTGCACTAGCAACGATGAAACACCAGAAAAAATGACGATGAAAGCTGCTTGATTGTTGTAAAAAATCTAACTAGTTCACTAATGTCCTTCAAAGAAGGGAACATACCATCCCTACTTGGTCCAGTTTACATATGACTCCAGTCCCATACTACGTGGTTAACTTTTAATGCCCTCGGGGCACCAGGAATGGGCAGTAAATGCTGCCATGCCAACATCACATAGATCATAAGAACAAATACAAATTCTCAGAACGACAGAAGTCAAGGGGAAAACATATTTCTGAGCCATTAAGGCCCGTGCCCTGAACCTGACCGAGAATGGTGGATGGGGCAGTAAAGAGGGAAATTAGTCTAAATGGGAGAGAACTGCAAAAGCCCATGGTAATTAAATGCATTACTTATGATTTGTGCAAAGAACAAGCTTGGAGGCTGAGAGCCTTTTTCTTGTTTCATGCTTTCTTATGTCCCAAAAGGAAAGAAAATAATTTATGTCTAATAGATGGATTATGGTTCTTGGAAAGAGAAACATTTAAAAAGATATAACGAAGGCTTGTGGAATTGTATGAGAACGTTGGCTTTGGGTGATATGTAGTGACATTTTTGTTTCCTGATTTATTCTCCCATGTGCATGGTATAAAAAGAAAAACTGTTAATACTAAAAAACAGAAATTACTAGAAACAATCTGGGTTAATATTACTTTTTTAAAAACAATTTGGTTCTCAGTATTTGAGCCACATTTATTGTGTTGGTAGGCCACTTCAGAGGGCATGAAGAATTAACCACATAATTCTACAATGATCCAACAGCTTTTGTGGTCATAAACAGATTTATTGAATTCAATTTCACAACTTGCCATGGTGGGATTGAAAACCAACAAATGCTAGGTTGTTAATTCAGTATCATAACCACCACACTATTGTATCCTACTTTGTTTTTGTACATGCCACCTTACATTTATTGTTTTCATTATGTTAAAAGGAAGGCATTAAGCTTAATGTTTGCCTTTTAATATAATGAAAAAAATAAATGCACGGTGTTTTAACTGTGTCCTAAACTCCACAAAAGATCACAAAATAGATACAAATGAGGAAGGCCATTTGGCCAATTTTAGCTCACCCATCTGGAAAAAGCCTACAATCCATTTGTCACTATCCAACTGTTTTCTTTACATAAACTCAGTCTTGACTGCTGGGGTAGGAGAGGAGATACACTTAATCATGCCAATCCAGCATCGTTTATGGCCATTGTCTGGTGCTAGCTCACCAATTACCAGTTTATTGAATTCAATTTCATAACTTGATAAGGTGGGATTGGAGCTCATAACCTGGTGCTGGTGTAGTAACATAACCACTAGACTACAATACCCATATTAACCTGAACTGTTTTGGTTGTAGTTAGAATATATTGGGTTTACCATGTCTGATTTGAATAAGGCATATATTTCTACTCTGATTCTTCCCTTTACTATCCTCTATTTTGTTTTAGTTTGTCACATTATAACCTTGGCCTGTGACAGATTTGAAAAAATGTCATAAATACTGGCATTAACACAATTCCATGAATTGCACCAAACATTATGACCAGAAACATGATTTTAAAAAATGTCCTGAATATGTAGCTTGCTGCAGCGGCCAACACAAGTACACCCAGTATAGTTGAAAGAGCCCCCTGGAGAATAGGATATCCAAGAATGTACAATGCATCAATAGTTCGCTCATTGGCACTTTCTTTATCACTTGAAACAAATGCATAGGAAATATGAGCTGTAAAGTCCACTGAAAAACCGATACAAATGACCAGATTAATCATAGATATAGAATCTAAATTGACACCCCAGAAAACCATGAAACCAGCCACACCCATTAAAACTGATACAATAGCAAATGTTACCCACAGACAACAGATTGGACTAGGTATTAACAATAAGGCAATAATTAGCATTGCACAAGTAGCTGCAACTACATTCTGTATTGTGTTGGATATTATAACAAGATATTGATCAAAGTAGATGAATGCAGGATGATACACTAGCAAAGGAATTCTACATTCCTTTGCCAGCTTTCTTAATTCAATCAGCATCTTTTTCTCAGCAACTGAACTATTGACATTAACGGTCTGAATAAAAAAACGTGAAGCTTTAATGGTTTTGTTATTTTCTGAAAATTCAACATCTTGTTTAAATGAAGGGACAAAGTGAAACAATTTAGATAAATTTCCTATGAATGCATTTTTCTCCTTTATATCTATCATCTGTTTGGAAAAGCTAATGTAGCCACGAAGCCAGGACTCTGACAGCTCACTATCTACATGTGAATAATTTTCCAAGTTGCCCATACAGGTTTCAATTTCGTCCTGAACGGTGGAATCCCAATATTCTACAGATTCAGTGACAGAAACCATGACTCGTGGTCCATACTCTGAGAAAAAATCACTTTCATCATCATAGTATTTAATCACATATGAATCATCATAGGCCAGGTTTCTGAGATCTATTCCTTCCTTAATGTTTAAACAGCCATAAATACTGCCGGCCAAATATCCTAAATACAGGACCACCACAACTGCCTTGGTCCATCGATTTGTAAGAAATGGACCATAGTAGTTGTTGATAAAGGCACAAACTGGATGCTCTATTTCTGCACCTGTTTCTTCATTGTAAACCCCGCCTACACAACACATTGCATAGAATTTAGACTCTCCTGGTTTATGATCTTCTTCAACCTTTCTGATTGTCAGCCAATGCCTGTTACTGGCTTCTCTTCTCCCATTCAATGCGAGAACAGCTCCAAAAAATGTAATGTTGTAAATGAAGCAGAACAGAACAGTTGTACCTGTGTAAACACAAAATGACTGCACAGATGGAAAAGGTGTCAAGATGCCAATATAAAAGGCTAAAACATCAGTCAGAGTGGTGATTGTGATGGATGTAGCTGCTTCAGCGTATGTGGACCCTATTCGATCTTCAACATCATCCTTAACATTCGTTTTCTGCCAGCTTGCGAGCATAATGAACATATCGTCTACACCGATACCTGCAGATTAAAATTGTGAGCTACATCAAATTAGTCTTTACCATGTCAAGGCTTGTCAACCTTAACTGCAAGCTTTTCATAATTTAATTAAATAACTTCCAAACACACGCACATATTTTTTTTTATTCGTTCACGGGATGTGGGCGTCGCTGGTGAGGCCAGCATTTATTGCCCATCCCTACATAACCACACATACACATTGGAAGATGTTGCTCAGACAAAAAAAATATTTTTTCTCTAACTTTTTAATCTCACTATCAGTAACCTTCTGTTTGCTTTCCAGTGTTTTACTTTGTATATGGTTCTCGTATACTTTTCTTATAATGTCAGTATTTCTGCTTGTATGCAAGTTTTTTCTGACTCTCCCTCTGTCACTATTTCAGTAACTCTCTCCTCTGTCTGCTGCCTGTCTCCCAACCTTTCCATATGGCTCTCTTTCCAGACATAATCAATTCTCTCTCTTAACTTTGTTAAAGCAAAGAGTACGCAGCAAGTTGGCAGCCAACATATACAGGGTTTCAGGTGGGTATCAGAATCAGCAGGGAGAAGCTGTCCAAGAACTTTTACATGTGTGGGTGAAAGAAACTGGCAGATTAAGTCAGTAGCACTGGCCAGAAGTAAGCAGAAAGGCTGGAGCCTGGAATGGCTGTAGGGAGCCATAAAGGAGTAGGCAGAAGCTGGGAAAAAATTGGATCTGCTCGTGGGTTTGACACTGAAACAGGTTGTCTGTGGCATAGAAGTGCTTGATAGATGGGGTAGCTTTATGAGGCTGATGAAATGACCCACTGTGAATTTGCAGATTATCTTATGAGCATTGGTGTTAGGAGAAAAGTTCCTGTTCCTGAACGCATCAATGACATTATTCACCTTCCTGATATGAGTAACATCGATAAACCCACTTATCTAATTACAAACATCTACGTAAACTTAGATGAGAAGCGTGGAAATATAACATGCATTGTTTAAAAAGCAATCTTAACTTTAAAGGGTGACGATGCTGACAATCAATGATGTGAAGATGGAACAATTTTCTGGAAAATCTCAAGAGTGTATCTAAGGGCATTCTTTTGTGTACTACACTGTGGTTATCTCTTTATCCAACAAAATTTCTGAAGACTTTACTGATCTCCGGCCCCCTCCTCACGATCTTCCATCCCCCTCATGATCTCCGACCCCCTCTCACAATCTCCGACCCCAATCCCCCCTGTTGACTCAGCCCCCCCCCCGATGACTGAGCTCCCCATGATGACTGAGCACGCCCCCATGATGAGGCCCCCCCACCCCGATGACCCCATGACTGAGCTCCCCCGTGACTGGCCCCCCCATCTAAGACTTATCTGCTTGAATTCTCTTCAGGCTGGCTTGTCGGGCGGGAAACCGTCAAGAAAACAATAAAAGACGTCCTTATGTCAAAATCGTAAGGACATCTGGGAAACCTGTACTTCCGGGTTTACGGTCAGAAATTCCACCCTCCCGCCCTCTTCCCGGCTGCCCAATAAAATCATGCCCCATGGCGTCCAATTATTCCCTTGTTCTCTAACCCAGCTTGACTTGAAAACTGCACTTGGCCTTCACTCTGAGTGAGTGATTGAGTGAATGTCAGTCAGTCAGTCAGACAGACATCTGTGTGTGTGTGTGTGCTGTGTGTCGATATATAAATCAAACATTTTTTAACGTAAGAATCAAGACAGAATGTGTGATTTTGAAATGGGGGCCAAATTCTGTATGCACGCCGAGGTGCAATCATCCCCTACACTCTAACCTTACTTTGGTGGAAGGCTGCACTTGGTTTTGCAACACAACCGGAGATGAAATAGCAATTTTAAAATTATCGTGTCATAAATGTTTATTCATTTAATAAATTTAAATACTAATGTTTCATTTTCAATTCAGAAATATTCATTTTAATTTACAGTTTCATTAAACTGTAATCATTTACAATTAATTCAAAAAATAATTTTAACATTTTACTTAGTTACATTGGATAACTGATTATTTCTATTATTGAATTACATTAGATAACTGATGATTACTATCTTTTCCTGTATAATATTTCATTATCATTTCCAAATTTTATTCACATGTTGTAAATTATTTCAATTTTTACTGAGTCAGTTTCATTAAACTGTGATTTAAATTTTCTATTTATTGTTTATTCTAGATTAAATTTTTTCATTATTTCTATTGTTTTAGGATTTTGCCATTTTCAAGACACAATGCAGCAGACAGCAACAGCATTGACAGCTCCATCAGGTACATGAGAGTAACAGATTGTATCCTACTACTCACCGTGGGCAATGACATAGGAGACTAACAAATATTTTTTTAAATTGAGATGAGTTCTCCACACTTCAGGTATCACCCTTTCACACATGCAAATTTATGTTATACACAAGAGCAAAGTACAAAAAAAGGGGAAGAAAACCAATTTCCAATGTACAAAGAAATTTTCACATAAATAAATATCTCCTAATTAATTTTAGCAATTGCATTTAAAATAAAATTAAAAAACAAAGCCAGATGAACCTCTAATTGATTTAAAGTTCTGTCAAGAGCAATGAGCCTCTAATTGCCCAGCAAGGCATCGCAATTAGAGCTTTCGGCCTTAAAGAGACACCAAGGGAGTAATTTTAATCCCCAAGAACAGGTGGATTGGGGGCGGGTGAGAGGTTAAAATAAAAGCTTTTTGGGCCAGAACCGCATCCCGGTTCCAAGTGGCCACTTCTGAGTTTGACCCAGGTGCGTTTGGATTCATGTGCACAATAGATATCCGGAAATCCCGCCCCCGAAGTACCTCATTGAAATAGTTGAGGTACTTAAGATTTTGTGTATTACAAAAGGAAAATGAATTTAACCTTACCTGTTCGGGTTTCCCATCGCTTCCAATTCATGTCAGGTGAAAGCAGGCGGGAAGGGCTATCCATGAGGTGAGTGCCTTTATTGCACTGCTTGTGGGCCCAGAGTAGCAGGAATGCTTCATCCAGGCCCAACAAGCTCACCTGGTGCAACATGATCTTGTGATCGGCTGAACCCCCCCCACAGCCCTCCCACTTCCCGATGCTGGACCCCCCCCTCCCGATGCTGAACCCCCCCTTCCCGATGCTGGACCCCCCCTTCCCGATGCTGGACCCCCCCCTTCCCGATGCTGGACCCCCCCCTTCCCGATGCTGGACCCCCCCCTTCCCGATGCTGGATCCCTCCCCCCGCGATGCTGGATCCTCACCCCTCCCGATGCTGGCCCCCCCTTCCCGATGCTGGACCCCCCCCTTCCCGATGCTGGACCCCCCGCCTGATGCTGGAGCCTCCCCCCTCCCGATACTGGACCCCCTCTTCTTGACGCTGGACCCCCCCCCCGATGCTGGATCCTCCACCCTCCCGATGCTGGACCCCTCCAACCCCCGATGCTGGCTGAACCCCCTCCCCCCACCCCCGATTTGTTCCAGGGCCCACGATTTGTGCCAGGGCCCACGTTCTCTCTCTCCCTCCCTCTTCTATGATTTGCCACTCCTTTCCCTTCCGACAGCCATGAGGTGAGTGCCTTTATTGCACTGCTTGTGGGCCCAGAGTAGCCCACAAGCAGTGCATGGAAAACCCGGAAGCACAAATACTCACCTTCAATTAAGTTGTGATTGGAGATTGCGACGCACTCATTTGGCTTCCAGGTTCCCCACGCGAATATCTAGGGACAGGCTGGGTTCTTGGCTCCAAGTTAAAATCATACCCTAAGCTACACATAGTTATACTTTAGCTGTAGAGTAAAAATGGTGCATTACATGATATAATGCTCATATCCTCGGAAAACAGCATATCCTCCAACCTACCATAAGCAATGAAGATAATTATGGATGAGGAAGACCATTCGGCCTAGTTTCATTTTGTCCTAAAGTCTCCGGGGGTTAAATTCGACAACCCCTGGAACCGTGCTGCCCAGTCACTTACCTTATCGAAGTGCAACATGGAGGCCTTGACATGAGGATTCCACCACATTCGCTCTTCTCACCAGCAGGGGGAGCCCAAATCTTGGATGAATTGCTCGCATCTCTTAAAGGCAGCCTGTACCTCTTATTTGCAAAAAAATAAGATACGGGCCTGCACGGAGTCTGAACAGAGATCAGACATCACACACATAAAACACAGATGGAGGTCCCATCCCTATGTTTACAAACTGATCAGCAAAGTGATGGAAGGTGTCGTCGACAGTGTTATCAAGCAGCACTTACTCACCAATAACCTGCTCACCGATGCTCAGTTTGGGTTCCGCCAGGACCACTTAGCTCCAGACCTCATTACAGCCTTGGTCCAAACATGGACAAAAGAGCTGAATTCCAGAGGTGAGGTGAGAGTGACTGCCCTTGACATCAAGGCAGCATTTGACCGAGTGTGGCACCAAGGAGCCCTAGTAAAATTGAAGTCAATGGGAATCAGGGGGAAAACTCTCCAGTGGCTGGAGTCATACCTAGCACAAAGGAAGATGGTAGTGGTTGTTGGAGGCCAATCATCTCAGCCCCAGGGCATTGCTGCAGGAGTTCCTCAGCGCAGTGTCCTAGGCCCAACCATCTTCAGCTGCTTCATCAATGACAATCCCTCCATCATAATGTCAGAAATGGGAATGTTCGCTGATGATTGCACAGTGTTCAGTTCCATTCCCAACCCCTCAAATAATGAAGCAGTCCGAGCCAGCATGCAGCAAGACCTGGACAACATCCAGGCTTGGGCTGATAAGTGGCAAGTAACATTCGCGCCAGACAAGTGCCAGGCTATGACCATCTCCAACAAGAGAGAGTCTAACCACCTCCCCTTGACATTCAACGGCATTACCATCGCCGAATCCCCCACCATCAACATCCTGGGGGTCACCATTGACCAGAAACTTAACTGGACCAGCCACATAAATACTGTGGCTACGAGAGCAGGTCAGAGGCTGGGTATTCTGCGGCGAGTGACTCACCTCCTGACTCCACAAGGCCTTTCCACCATCAACAAGGCACAAGTCAGGAGTGTGATGGAATACTCTCCACTTGCCTGGATGAGTGCAGCTCCAACAACACTCAAGAAGCTCGACACCATCCAGGACAAAGCAGCCCGCTTGATTGGCACCCCATCCACCACCCTAAACATTCACTCCCTTCACCACCGGCGCACATTGGCTGCAGTGTGTACCATCCACAGGATGCACTGCAGCAACTCGCCAAGGCTTCTTTGACAGTACCTCTCAAACCCACAACCTCTACCACCTAGAAGGACAAGAGCAGCAGGTACATGGGAACAACACCACCTGCACGTTCCCCTCCAAGTCACACACCATCCCGACTTGGAAATATATTGCCGTTCCTTCATTGTTGCTGGGTCAAAATCCTTGAACTCCCTTCCTAACAGCACTGTGGGAGAACCTTCACCACACGGACTGCAGCGGTTTAAGAAGGCGGCCCACCACCGTCTTCTCAAGGGCAATTAGGGATGGGCAATAAATGCTGGCCTTGCCAGCGACGCCCACATCCCATGAACGAATAAAAAAAAAGATTGATTATAGGTTGCGCACTACTAAATCCCACATCTTCCAATCGGCATGCCAGACCTCACCAATCTGCCGATCTGAGTTTGTACCAGGCCTGCGAGAGTGTGTGCACCAAGGTTCTCTGCTGATGCACTGGAGGCCTTGGTGCAAGAGGTGGACAGAAGGAGGGGCATACTATATCCGTGGGGGGGGGGGGGGGGTGCAAGAGGCCCTCCAGACATATGCTCAAGAGGTAGCGGGGGCAGTAGGGGATGCAGTCAATGCCAGGCGCATAGCACCATGAACATGGATGCAGTGCAGGAAGAAGTTCAATGCTTTGACATGAGTGGTCAAGGTGAGTGGGCCAACTGTCAAGTGGCATCTCCTACCAACTGCACCAGTAGATGCATCCAATGCTCCACGCATGTCCATTATCCCGCCATCACCCACCTAGCAACAAACTCTTTCAATCAGTACTCAACTCTTCCAATCAGATGTTCCTTCTCACCCTCACACATTACCAGTGTTGCAAGCCGTACACCTACAACTCACAGGCCACACACACGGGCAGCTATTCAACCATGAGAGGCACATATCTGGGTGATATCCTGCAATATAACAGGAGGCAGCAAGTGGCAGTGCCATTTAGCCCTCGAGCCTGTTCCGTCATTCAACGAAATCATGGTTGATCTGTGACCTAACTCCATATACCCACCGTAGCCCCATATCCCTTAATACCCTTGGTTCACAGAAATCTATCAATCTCAGATTTAAAATTCACAATTGAGCTAGCATCAACTGCTGTTTGCAGAAGAGTGTTCCAAACTTCCTCCACCCTTTGCGTGTAGAAGCATTTCCTAACTTCACTCCTGCAAGTCCTGGCTCTAAATGTTAGGCTATGTACCCTCGTCCTAGTATTCAAGTATAGGAGATCTCCAAAAACAGGTACAAATGCATCAGCAGCCAGAAGCAATAATCCATCAACTAACCTGTAAATCCTGCATGGTCCCTTTAAATAGCACTGGTGGGGGGTCCTCCAGGCATTCTAAGACATTTTTAGCTGGTTGTGGATAAGACCATGCATTGAATGGAGCGTTAAGTGTCAAAATGGTATCCATCGCTTTAAATCAGCATTGCACACTGATCGAATGCATATTCTCCTTACTTTACGCGTTGCCGGCATTCATTATCTGCGCATGCGCTAAACCCTTTACAAAGATGGCATCCATGCACGTCACGCTAGAAGCGTGCGCGGGCATCCCAGACGCCATCTTGGACATTTGGGAGGCCACGTAGTGCCGAAACAACTGGCGCTACATGACCGAATTTATAGCCTTCTGCCTTGTAGCATCCAATTGTTTAAATTCACCAGTATTTAATGATATCAATTTCGTAATGAAGCCAAAATTGCATATAAAATCTGCACATATTAGCACAATAATCAACAAATAAACATGAAGCTGTATGTTTACATTAATTCTGACCATGGTCTCAATTATTTAAAAACAGGATCCGTTGTTCTGGCAAAGCATATCTTCACATCACAAACAAATCCTTTTATATTGCTTATTTCTACCTCATTTGAAAACTAAATGATACTAAAATATGCCACAAGTACTGACCTAGAATCAGAAAGGGTGCACTGGCAGTATTGACGGCAAATGACATTCCACAATACAGCAGCAATCCAAAGCCCGTTAGTACTGCTAATCCAGCTGATACGACTCCCAAAGTAGCGACCCAGACCTTATTCCTCACACAGTCAAGTCTGAAAATAAATGACATACCTTCTGTAACATAGTTTAGATTTTGTGTTAGTTACACAGACAAAATGAGCTGATACATTGAAGTGAAAAAATGACTTTACCTCATGCAGGATATAATACAAAAATTTATTGCAAGGAAATAAGTGACTGAAAAAAGTGGAACTACTTTTTTGGCATTTCCTTCAAATTCTTCCTGTCTTGATATGGAAGTGAAATATGAAACCTGTAATTCAGGAAAAAGTTGTGATCTTCATCAAATAACCCAATAGTCAACACAAACAAAAGGTAAAAAAGCTGTTCCTCTAATGTACTTATGTGTAAGGGATACTCGTTACTTATTGCAGTACAAACATTTATATCAAAATACTAAAACTAACAATTAATTGTGTTTTATTGTAATGACTGGCCTTTTGTGAGTCTCCTGTCTCCCTCCCCACTTTGGCCCACTGTGTGCCTTTTAGTTGTCTAGGCCCTATGCTCTGGAAATCCCCCCCCGAAACCCTTTGACTCTCCACCTCCCTCAACTCCTTTAAGGTGTGGAGATGCCGGTGATGGACTGGGGTTGACAATTGTAAACAATTTTACAACACCAAGTTATAGTCCAGCAATTTTATTTTAAATTCACAAGCTTTCGGAGGCTACCTCCTTCCTCAGGTGAACGATGTGGAAATGAAGTCCTCGAAATGAAGTCGCATTTATAATTCACAAAACAATGCTTGGTGATAACAGACAGTTTTTTCAACTGCCCGTTGCCAAGGCAATCAGTGTGCAGACAGACAGGTGTTACCTGCCAGGTCTCAGAATATACAAATCACCAAAAAAAAAACAACAAACAAAAAAAAACAGATAGAGAGGTAGAAACATAGAAAAGACAGCAACTGACCCGTTATATTAAAAACAGATAACATTTGTTCACTGGTGGGGTAACGTGTAGCGTGACATGAACCCAAGATCCCGGTTGAGGCCGTCCTCATGGGTGCGGAACTTGGCTATCAATTTCTGCTATACGGGATATGACGCTCGACTCATCGATCGACAGTTCCGACGGGCCACAGCAAAAAATCGCATAGACCTCCTCAGGAGACTAACACGGGACGCAACCAACAGAGTACCCTTTGTCGTCCAGTACTTCCCCGGAGCGGAGAAACTACGCCATGTTCTCCGCAGCCTTCAACATGTCATCAATGACGACGAACACCTCGCTATGGCCATCCCCACACCTCCACTACTCGCCTTTAAACAGCCACCCAACCTCAAACAGACCATCGTTCGCAGCAAATTACCTAGCTTTCAAGAGAACAGCGTCCACGACACCACACAACCCTGCCGCGGTAACCTCTGCAAGACATGCCAGATCATCGACACAGATACCACCATCACACGAGAGGACACCACCCACCAGGTGCATGGTTCATACTCCTGTGACTCGGCCAACGTTGTCTACCTCATACGTTGCAGGAAAGGATGCCCAGAGCATGGTACATTGGCGAGACCATGCAGACACTGCGACAACGGATGAACGGACACCGCGCAACAATCGCCAAACAGGAGGGTTCCCTCCCAGTTGGGGAACACTTCAGCAGTCAAGGACATTCATCCACCGACCTTCGGGTAAGCGTACTCCAAGGCGGCCTTCGAGACACACGACAACGCAAAATCGTCGAGCAGAAATTGATAGCCAAGTTCCGCACCCATGAGGACGGCCTCAACCGGGATCTTGGGTTCATGTCACGCTACACGTTACCCCACCAGTGAACAAATGTTATCTGTTTTTAATATAACGGGTCAGTTGCTGTCTTTTCTATGTTTCTACCTCTCTATCTCTGTTTTTTTTTTTGTTTGTTGTTTTTTTTTTGGTGATTTGTATATTCTGAGACCTGGCAGGTAACACCTGTCTGTCTGCACACTGATTGCCTTGGCAACGGGCAGTTGAAAAAACTGTCTGTTATCACCAAGCATTGTTCTGTGAATTATAAATGCGACTTCATTTCGAGGACTTCATTTCCACATCGTTCACCTGAGGAAGGAGGTAGCCTCCGAAAGCTTGTGAATTTAAAATAAAATTGCTGGACTATAACTTGGTGTTGTAAAATTGTTTACAACTCCTTTAAGGCCCTCCTTATAACCCACCTCTTTGGCCAAGCTTTTGGACACCCATCTTAATACTTCCTTTTTGTCTCAGCATCTATTTTTGTCTAATTATGCTTCTGTGAAGTACCTTGGGACATTTGTCTACGTTAAAGGTGCTATATAAATGAAAGTTGTGTTGTTGATTGCAGCTGTTGTAACAATATATCTTGTCAGTGCAGAGTACTGTAGTTCTGGGTGTTAGAACATAAGAACATAAGAAATTGGAGCAGGAGTAGGCCAATCGGCCCCTCGAGCCTGCTCCGCCATTTAATAAGATCATGGCTGATCTGATCCCAACCACAAATCTAAAGAACACAAGAAGTCGGAGCAGGACCCGGCCACATAGCCCCTGGGCCCTCTCCGCCACCCACAGGGCATTGACCGATCCGAACTCAGCTTCATGTCCAATTTCCTGCCCGCTCCCCATAACCCCTAATTCCCTTTACTTCGAGGAAACTGTCTATTTCTGTTTTAAATTTATCTAATGATGTAGCTTCCACAGCTTCCTGGGGCAGCATATTCCACAGACCTACCACCCTCTGAGTGAAGAAGTTTCTCCTCATCTCAGTTTTGAAAGAGCAGCCCCTTATTCTAAGATTATGCCCCCTAGTTCTAGTTTCACCCATCTTTGGGAACATCCTTACTGCATCCACCCGATCAAGACCCCTCACAATCTTATATGTTTCAATAAGATCGCCTCTCATTCTTCTGAACTCCAATGAGTAGAGTCCCAATCTACTCAACCTCTCCTCATATGTGCGCCCCCTCATCCCCGGGATTAACCGAGTGAACCTTCTTTGTACTGCCTCGAGAGCAAGTATGTCTTTTCTTAAGTATGGAGACCAAAACTGTATGCAGTATTCCAGGTGCGGTCTCACCAATACCTTATATAACTGCAGCAATACCTCCCTGTTTTTATATTCTATCCCCCTAGCAATAAAAGCCAACATTCCGTTGGCTTTCTTGATCACCTGCTGCACCTGCATACCAACTTTTTGATTTTCTTGCACTAGGACCCCCAGATCCCTTTGTACTGCAGTACTTTCCAGTCTCTCGCCATTAAGAAAATAACTTGCTCTCTGATTTTTCCTGCCAAAGTGCATAACCTCACATTTTCCAATATTATATTGCATCTGCCAAATCTCCGCCCACTCACCCAGCCTGTCTATATCCCCTTGCAGGTTTTTTATGTCCTCCTCACTCTCTACTTTCCCTCCCATCTTTGTATCATCTGCAAATTTTGATATGTTGCACTCGGTCCCCTCCTCCAAATCGTTAATATAGATTGTAAAGAGTTGGGGACCCAGCACCGACCCCTGTGGAACACCACTGGTTACTGGTTGCCAGTCCGAAAATGAACCATTTATCCCAACTCTCTGCTTCCTGTTTGATAACCAATCCTCCACCCATGCCAGAATATTACCCCCAATCCCGTGATTTTTTATCTTAAGTAATAATCTTTCATGTGGCACCTTGTCGAATGCCTTCTGGAAGTCTAAATACACTACGTCCACTGGTTCCCCTTTATCCACCCTATACGTTATATCCTCGAAGAACTCAAGCAAATTTGTCAGACATGACTTCCCCTTCATGAAGCCATGCTGACTTTGTCCTATTAAATTATGCTTATCTAAATGTTCCGTTACTGTCTCCTTAATAATAGACTCCAAAATTTTACCCACCACAGATGTTAAGCTAACTGGCCTATAATTTCCAGCCTTCTGCCTACTACCCTTTTTAAATAACGGTGTTACATTAGCAGTTTTCCAATCTGCCGGGACCTCTCCTGAGTCCAGGGAATTTTGGAAAACTATCACCAAAGCATCCACAATCCCTACTGCCACTTCCCTCAAGACCCTAGGATGGAAGCCATCAGGTCCAGGGGATTTATCCGCCTTGAGTCCCATTATTTTACTGAGTACCATCTCCTGAGTGATTTTAATCGTATTTAGCTCCTCCCCCCCGAGAGTCCCCTGTTTGTCCAGTGTTGGGATATTCTTAGTGTCCTCTACTGTAAAGACTGAAACAAAATATTTGTTCAGCATTTTTGCCATCTCCATGTTTCCCACCATTAATTTCCCGGTCTCATCCTCTAAGGGACCTATGTTTGCCTTAGCCACCCTTTTTCTTTTTATATAACTATAGAAACTCTTGCTATCTGTTTTTATATTTTTTGCTAATTTCTTTTCATAATCTAACTTCCCTTTCTTAATCAATCCTTTAGTTACTTTTTGCTGTCTTTTGAAGAATTCCCAATCTTCTATCCTCCCACTAAGTTTGGCTACCTTATATGTCCTTGTTTTTAGTCGGATACTATCCTTGATTTCTTTACTTAGCCACGGGTGGCTGTCATTTCTTTTACACCCTTTTTTCCTCAGTGGAATATATTTATTTTGAAAGTTGTAAAATAACTCCCTAAATGAACACCACTGCTCATGTACCGTCTTACCCTTTAATCTATTTTCCCAGTCCACTTTAATCAATTCCGCTCTCATACCATCATAGTCTCCTTTATTCAAGCTCAGTACGCTTGTTTGAGAATCAACCTTCTCACCCTCTAATTGGATATGGAATTCAACCATGTTGTGGTCGCTCGTTCCAAGGGGATCCTTAACTAGGACATTATTAATTAATCCTGACTCATTACACAGGACCAGGTCCAAGGTTGCCTGCCCCCTTGTAGGATCAGTTACATACTGCTCAAGAAATCCATCCCTGATGCACTCAATGAACTCGTCCTCAAGGCTGCTCTGCCCAATTTGATTTGTCCAGTTAATATGATAATTAAAATCCCCCATAATTATGGCTGTTCCCTTATTACATGCCCCGACTATCTCCTGATTAATACTTCTTCCAGCAGAGTTGCAACTATTAGGAGGCCTATATACTACGCCCACTAATGTTTTTTTTCCCTTATTATTCCTTATCTCCACCCAAACTGTTTCATTATCTTGATGCTTTGTCCCAATATCATTTCTCTGTATTACAGTGATTCCTTCCTTTATTAACATAGCCACCCCACCTCCCCTTCCTTCCTGCCTGTCCTTCCTGATTGTTAAATACCCTGGCATATTTAATTCCCAGTCGTTGTCACCCTGCAGCCATGTTTCTGTAATGGCCACAAGATCATACCCATACGTAGTTATTTGTGCCGTTAACTCGTCCATTTTATTACGAATGCTACGTGCATTCAGATAAAGAACTTTCAAATCTGTTTTGTGACGCTTAGTTCCTGCTTTTTCCTTTTTTAACACTTTACCTATTACTCCATACCTTCTGTCCCTTCCTGTTACGCTTTCCCCTCTCTCCCTGCTCAGGTTCCCAACCCCCTGCCACTTTAGTTTAAACCCTCCCCAACAGCACTAGCAAACACTCCTCCTAGGACAGCGGTCCCGGCCCTGCCCAGGTGCAGACCGTCCGGTTTGTACTGGTCCCACCTCCCCCAGAACCGTTTCCAGTGTCCCAGGAATTTGAATCCCTCCCCCTTGCACCATTCCTCTAGCCACGTATTCATTTGAAATATCCTCCTATTTCTACTCTGACTAGCACGTGGCACTGGCAGCAATCCTGAGATTACTACCTTTGAGGTCCTATTTTTTAATTTACCTCCTAACTCCCTATATTCTGCTTTTAGGACCTCATCCCCTTTTTTACCTATATCGTTGGTGCCTATGTGCACCACGACAGCTGGCTGTTCGCCCTCCCCCTCCAAAATGTTCTGTAGCCGCTCCGAGACATCCTTGATCCTTGCACCAGGGTGTTGCCTCATCCTAGGCAGCCTCTCTCAACTGCTGCTTATCTCAGCGGTGCATTCTCCTCCCACCTACTTTAAAGCACCCTTAATGGCTTCCCACACATATAACAGTATTGCCAGACCTATTTTGTGTAGGTCTAGATACTCTCTCATACAGGTGTTTCATCAAGCTGACTGGCACCAGTACTGGGACAGGAAAGAGCTGTACAGATGTGATGGGCTCCACCTGAACTAAAGTCCTAGCGGAAAGGATAGATAGGGCCGTGGAAACTAGTAAGATGGAGGGAGGGATCTTGTGGAAATAACATAAGCCTGAAGATAAAAGGAATCGGAGATGAGAGTAAAGGTCAGATCAAGGTAAGGAATAAGGGTAACATAAATGGTCAGGGAACAGATACAGATATAGAACATAAGTATAAAATAACTGGCAAAAATAAAGTGAGAGCAACGATTAATAAAAACAAATTGAATTGCCAGAAATGTGCACAGCATCAGAAACAAGACGAGAGAACTGGAGGCAATAATTCGTAGTGAGGAGCCAGATGTAGTAGGGATAACTGAAACATGGCTACATAAAAACAAGACTGGCAGTTAAATATTACAGGTTATAACATATTTGGAAAGGACAGGGAAAAAAGGGGGCTGGAGTAGTTGTACTAAATAGAGATAACCTAATGGCAGTAGAAAAAAGGGACACAACTAACATTAAGATAGAAACAGATAGATTGAGAGAAAGGATAAGAAGGGATTAATCACGCTACTAGGGGTATTCTACAGACCACCTAAAAGTGGAAGGGAAGTGCAGGAAGAAATAAGTAAAAGGCATAGAATAACAACTATGGGAGATCTGAACTACCACCAAATAAACTGGCAAGAAGAGGTAGGGAAAAGGGAATGGCGTTTTTACAGTGTGTACAGGATTCCTTTACCCAGTGCGTAAGAAGCAAATGAAAATGAACCAGAGCAGATAAGAGAAGCAAGCGTGGGGGAACATCTAGGTAATAGCGATCACAACATAATAAGGTTTAAGATAATGATTGAGAAAGGTATAAATAAAACGAAGACCAATGTAATAGATTGGAAAAAAGCTAATTTTGAGGGGATGAGAATGGAACTAGGGAAATATTTTAAAAGGTGATCAATAGACTTCAGGAGAAATATATTCTGCTAAAAAAGAACAAACTAGCAAATAATGAAACACCATAGATGAATAAAAAGATAAGGGCAAAATTGAAACCAAAGAAAATGGCATACACTAAGTACACAGACAATAATGAAGTGGATGACAAAAGTGAATACGAACAGGTTAGGAAAGACAAAAAAACAATTAGGAAGGCGAAGAGGAACTACAAAATTAAATTATCAAGGAATATAAAAATAAATAGTAAGGTATTCTACAGACACATAAATGACAAAAGGAACATCAGGATAGGGATAGGGCCACTAAGGGATGCACAAGATAAACTCACAGGTAAAGACAGTGAAATGGTAGCAATATTGAATAATTACTTTGCCTCAGTATTTACCAGGGTGACTAACACGGTGGACATGACATTAGAAGATGAGATCAAAAAAGATATCAAGACATTTAAGATAGAAAGAGGAAGATAATTGATAAACTAGTCAAATTTAGAGAAGATAAAATTCCCAGTCCAGATGGATTGCATCCACACATACTAAAAGAAGTAAGGGAAGAGATAGCAGAGGCACTATAACATATATATAAAAATTCATTAGAAAAGGGAATAGTGCTAGAGGATTGGCAGACAGCTAGTATTATTCCTATGTTTAAAAAGGGAGATAGAACAAGTCCAGGGAACTGTAGACCAGTTAGCTTAACGTCGGTGGTAGGAAAGATAATGGAATCTTTACTCAAAGATATAATTAAAAAAATCTAGAAACCAAATATATAATAAAGAATAGTCAGCACGGATTTCAAAAGGGAAGGTCATGCTTGACTAACTTTATTGAATTCATTGAAAAAGTAACAGAAAAAGTAGGTAAGAGTAATGCATTAGATGTAATATACTTGGATTTTCAAAGGCCTTCGAATAGGTACCACATAGTAGACTCATGACTAAGGTCAGAGCATGTGGAGTCAGGGGACAAGTAGCAGAATGGATAGCAAGCTGGCTACAAAAAAGAAAACAGAGACTAAGCGCATGATTTTAGCCTGAAAAAAATGGGTGGGTTGTGGGAGGGCAGTAACAATTGCAAAAATCTAAAACCTGTCCCCAACGTGCCCATTTCCAGTTTTCACAGGGGCGTGACGAGAGGGGCGGGCAACCAACCCGCTCTCATGAGGCGGATTGGGCATTAGAAGCTTTTAAGGGGACTGCAGGCCTCCATTTTCAAAGCTTTTTTGATTTTAGCCCCCGGCGGCCGTGATTCCCGGGCTTTCTCCTTCATGCCACGTGAGGAGAGCTGAGAAGGCTCGAAACTGCAGGTAAATGCCTTTATAGCAAAGCTTGTGGGCCCGGAGAAGCAGGAATGCAGGAGTGCTTCCCCCAGGCCCAACAAGCCTACCAGTAACGATCTCCGACCCCCATCTACAATCTCTGACCCACACCCCCATCTCTTACCTCCCCACAATCTCCGATCCCCTCATGATCTCTGACCCCCTCTATGATCTCTGACCACCTCCCCATTATTGCCAGCACCCCCCAATGACTGACAGCACCCCGATGACTGACACCCCCCCCATATAACACTTACCTGATCTTGTCCTCTTCCTTCCTCTTCTCCCATCTGACTGAGAGCCAGCCTGTCAATCAGGCTGGCCTGTCGGGCGGGAAACTGGCAAAAAAACCAACGTCCTTACGTCAAAATTGTAAGGACGTCTGGGAAGCCCATACTTCCGGGTTTCCTGTCAGGAATTCCACTCCCCCACCCCCTTCCTGGCTCCGAGATAAAATCATGCCCTAGGTATTTACTCAAGACCGTCGGAAGGTGGGAAGTGGTGTTACGCATGGAACCGCGTTTGTTCACCATTTACACAATGGATTTCGACTTGGGAATCAGAAGTAATAATTTCAAAATTTGCAGATGACACCAAATTGAGGTGCTGAGTAAATATTGAGGAAGACTGCGACAAAATACAAAACAATGTTAATAAACTTGCAGAATCATAGTATGGTTACAGCACAGAAGGAGGCCATTTGGCCCGTTGAGTCCGTGCCAGCTCTCTGCAAGAGTAATCCAGCTAGTTCCACTCCTCCGCCCTTTCCCCGTAGCACTGCAAATTTTTTCCCTTCAAGTACTTACCCAATTCCCATTTGAAATCCACAATTGCCTCCACCGCACCCTCAGGCAGTGCATTCCAGATCATAACCACTTGCTGCGTAAAAATTTTTTTCCTCATGTCACCTTTGGTTCTTTTGCCAATCACCTTAAATCTGTGTCCTCTGGTTCTCCACCCATGGGAACAGCTTCTCTCTATCTACTCTGTCTATACCCCTCATGGTTTTGAATAGCACTATCAGATCTCCTCTCAACCTTTCTGCTCTAAGGAGAACAACCCCAGCTTCTCTGGTATATCCATGTGACTGAAGTCCTTTATCCCTGGAACCATTCTAGTAAACCTCTTCTGCATCCGCTCTAAGGCCTTCACGTCCTTCCTAAAGTGCAGTGCCCAGAATTGGACACAATACTCCAGTTGTGTCCGAACTTGTGTTTTATAAAAGGTTCAACATAACCTCCTTGCTTTTGTACTCTATGCCTTTACTTATAAAGCCCAGGATCCCATATGCTTTTTTAACTGCTTTCTCAACCTGCCCTGCCACCTTCAATGACCTGTGCACATATACCCCCAGGTCTCTCTGTTCCTGCACCCACTTTAGAATTGTACCCTTTAGTTGATATGGCCTCTTCTCATTCTTCCTACCAAAATGTATCACTTTGCACTTTGCTGCGTTAAAATTCATCTGCCATGTGTCCGCCAATTCCACCAGCCTGTCTATGTCCTCTTGAAGTCTATCACTATCTTCCTCACTGTTCACAACACTTCCAAGTTTTGTGTCATCTGCAAATTTTGAAATTGTGTCCTGTACGCCCATGTCCAAATCATTAATATATATATATATATATCAAGAAACGCAGTGGTCCTAGTATCGACCCCTGGGAAACACTACTGTATACCTTCCTCCAGTCCGAAAAACCGTTCTCCACTACTCTCTGTTTCCTATCACTTAGCCAATTTCGTATCCAAGCTGCCACTGCCCCTTTTATTCAACTTTGCTGACAAGCCTATTGTGTGGCACTTTATCAAACGCCTTTTGGAAGTCCACATACACACAGCATTGACGCGTAAATGGCAAATGAATTTCAATGGGAAAAAAAATCTGACAGACAAGGAATAGGACAGCAGTGGGTAATATTTAAAACGGCGTTCAATAGAGTTTAGTTTAGTATATTCCTCTAAAAAGCAAGAACAAACTAGCCAATAATGAAACATCATGGATGAATAAAGAGATAAGGTAAAATTGAAACTAAAGAAAAAGGCATACTCTAAGTACATAGACAAGCAAGGAGAGGAAGATAAATGGGAATACGAAGAGGTTAGGAAAGATCTCAAAAAAACAATTAGGAAAGCAAAGAGGAACTATGAGATTAAATTATTAAGGAATATAAAAAGAAACAGTTAAATATTCTATAGACACATAAATTACAAAAGAAAAATCAGAATAGGAATAGGGCCACTAAGGGATGCACACGATAAACTCACAGGTAATGACAGTCAAATGGCAGAAATATTGAATAATTACTTTGCCTCGTATTCACCAGGGAGACCAACATGGTGGGCAGGACATTAGAAGAAGAGATCAAAAAAGATATTAAAACATTTAAAATAGAAAGGGGGAAGATAATTGATAAGCTAATCAAACTTAGGGAGGAAAAGACCCCTGGTCTGGATGGATTGCATCCGGGAATATTAAAAGAAGTTAGGGAGGGGATAGCAGAGGCACTATTACATATATATAAAATTTCACTAGAAAGGGGAATAGTGCCAGAGGACTGGCGGTCAGCTAAGGTTATTCCTATATTTAAAAAGGGAGCTAGAACAAGTCCAGGGATCTATAGACCAATTACATAACATTGTTAGTAGGAAAGATGATGGAATCTTTACTCAAAGATGTAATAGAAAGACATCTAGAGAATGAAAATATAATAAAGAATAGACAGCATGGATTTCAGAAGGGAAAGTCATGCTTGACCAACCTTACTGAATTCTTTGAAGAAGTAACAGAAAGAGTAGACGAGTGCAATGCGTTTGATGTAATATATTTGGATTTTCAAAAGGCCTTCGATAAGATACTGCATTGTAGACTCATGGCTAAGGTCAGATCATGTGGATTCAGGGAATAGGTAGCAGAATGGACAGCATGCTAGCTGCAAAACAAAAAACAGAGAGTAGGGGCTTAAGGGTAGGTACTCAGACTGGCAAAAGATGGGAAGTGGTGTTCCACAGGGATCGTGGGGGACCACTGTTGTTCACCATTTACATTAATGATTTGGATTCAGGAATCGGAAGTACAATTTTAAAATTTGCAGACTACACCAAATTGGGGGTTGTAGTTAATACAAAGGAAGAATGTGTCAAAGTGCAAGAGGATATCAATAAACTTGCAGAACGGGTGCGTAATTGGCAAATGAATTTCAATATTGATAAGTGTGAGGTGATGCATTTTGGTAGAAAGAATAAGGAGGCTACATACTGCTTGGATAATAACAGCCTAAACGCGATAGAGGAGTAAAGGGATCTAGGGGTACAGATATACAAATCACTAAAAGTAGCAACATTGGTTAATAAGGCCTTAAAGAAGGCAAATCACTAGGGTTCATTTCTAGAAGGATAGAATTGAAAAGCAAAGAGGTTATGTTAAACTTGCATAGGACCTTGGTTAGAACACACTCGGAGTATTGTGCACAGTTCTGGTCTCCATATTATAAAAAAGATATAGAGGCACTGGGAAGAGTACAAAAAAGATTCACAAGGATGGTACCAGAACTGAGAAGATATCCTTATTAGGAAAGGCTGAACAGGCTGGGACTCTTTTCTCTCGAAAAGATAAGCCTGCCAGGTGACCTGATAGAGAGGTCTTTAAGATAATGATAGGGTTTGATTGGGTAGATGTAAAGAAAATGCTTCCACTTGTAGGGGAGTCCAAAACTACAGGTCATAAATATAAAATAGTCGCTTATAAATCAAATAGGGAATTCAGGAGAAATTTCTTTACCTAAAGAGTGGTAAGAATGAGGCAAATAGCATAGATGCAGTTAAGGGGAAGCTAGATAAGCACGAGGGAGAAAGTAATAGAAGGTTATCCTGATAGGGTTAGATAAAGTAGGGAGGGAGGAGGCTTCGTGTGAAGCATAAACAGTGGCATAGACCAGTTGGGCCGAATGGCCTGTTTTTTGTGCTGTAGTTTCGATGTAACTCAATGTAATATAGATAAGTGTGTGGTGGTGCACTTTGGTAGGAGGAATAAGGAAGTCACATGCTCCTTGGAAAATTAAGAGTCTAAATGGGATATAGAAGCAAAGGGATCTAAGGTTACAGATTCACAAATCATTAAAAAGGAGCATCGCAGGTTAACAAGGCTATAAAAATGCAAACAAAGCACTGGAGTTCATTTTTAGAGAAACAGAATTGAAAAAGCAGAGAAGCTATGTTAAACTTATATAGAACTTTGGTTGGACCACACCATTCAAGGGATACATGTAGCCTAATTTTCCTTCTAATGTGCAGCAATTTGCATTCGTCAGTATTGAATTTTATCTCTGTTCTGCCCGCATACATATTTTGTCCAACTCATTATGTAATTTCTGAGCTGCCTCACCGATTCCAGTGCCCCATCTATTTTGATATTATCTGCAAATTTGACCAGTTTGCATTGAGTTTCTAAATCCAAGTGTTATGTAAATTAGAAACAGTAGTGCTCCCAGCATCAAGCCCAATTAATTCCTCTGAGAATATTTATTGTTTATGTAAGTTCATTTGCTAGTTAGCTGTGATTATGATGAGTTATGGGCTACCACAGAACCCCGGGCCTAAATTTTAACCCGGAAGAACGGGTGGGTTGGGGGCAAATTATTAACGTTTGGAGCAGGAACGAATCCCGGCTCCAACCTGCTGAATAACACATTACACCTAGATGCACCTGGGTGCGTATGCGCCTCAGAAACCCAGAAGTCCTACCGGCAATTAAAGCCAGCGGAATGACATTTAAAGGGGAAATTAAGAAAGTTGAAGTAGTTAACTGAATTAAATTTTTGTGGATTGAGGCAAACGATTTTAACTCTACCCGAATGGTCTCCCGTGGCCTCTGAAACATGCTGTGGAAACGGAGGCGAGTTGCAGTCGGCAGCCATTTGGGCGCTTAAACCAGTGATTAACACGTGAATAAAAGGTGAGTTTTTGCAGCAGGGCAATCAGTTCTCTCAAAACATTGGCTGAGAGTTCTTTGTGTTTAGACTGAGATTTGTTTGTTCGCACTCAGAATTCTTGTGTTCGCACATATTTACCTATATTTTAGACCCCCTCAAATCGATACTATCAGGATTGGGGGCGCAATGGATGTATTCAGCACTACATTTGAGGAGGAGGCACATCACCATCCGTGCCAGACACGGCGTGCAGTTCTGGGAGTTGCAACTCCACAAGACAGTGATGACCCACAAGCACTTGCAGAACAGCAGAGAGAGGAAGAACGGTGGGGCTGACGTCACAGGAGGCACTGTCCTCATGAGAGGGTCTACACGCAGAGGCTGAACTTCCTGGACCTCTCTGAGGAGCAGTGCCTACAAAAGCTCAGATTGAGTCGCCAGGTGGTCGTAGATCACCGGGATCACCGTGACATCACCGGGATCTCTCAGTCATCTGCACATAAGTGTATACGACAGGTCACAGATGGCTTGTTTGCCAGGGCATTCTACCACCTCAACCGCCCCATCGACGACATTGGCCAGACTGAGAGGGCAGTGGGTTTCCATTCTCTGGCTGGCTTCCCACGGGTACAGGGCTCAATTGATTGCACACAAGTAGCAATCCGAGCACTTCCACATTAGCCAGGAATGTTCATCAACTGAAAGGGATATCACTCCATCAATTTGCAGCTGGTTTGTGACCACCGGAAGAGGTTTCTGTAGGTGTGTGCCAAATTCCCTGGCAGATGCCATGATTCCTTCGTTCTGCGCAAATCCAACATCCCGGCCCTCTTCCATGCACAATACAGAGTTAAGGGCTGGCTCCTTGGATACAAGGGATACCCCCTGCTGATATGGCTCATGACACCTCTGAGAAACCCCACCAGCTAGGCACAGCAGCGGTACAACGACAGTCACACCACAACCAAGTCTGTTGTTGAACAAGCCATAGGAATGCTGAAGACACGCTTCAGGTGCCTGGATCAATCTGGGGGAGTCCTGCGGTACTCACCGCCGAGGGTGTGTAGAATAATAGTCGTATGTTGCCTTCCGCACATCGCTCAACAAAGACGGTTACCGGTGCATGAACTCCAATGTGCTCAAGAACCTGCCATCAACATTGAAGAAGAGGAGGAGGGGGGGGGAGGAGGATGATGGGCAAACCATCGGCAGAGCAGCGTCTTACCTGGCTGCTCGTCATGTCAGGGAGTCACTCATATTTGATAGATTCTTATAGGGAGATCTGCAAAGTAACTATAGTCAAGTACTCAGACCACATGCAATGACCACCAACATCACCACCACACCCCCCTCCAAACCAGGTTGCACAAAACAGTCCTACAACTACACATACACCAATGGTAAACACACCCAATGAGTGGCAATATGAAAGAGTGCTTTCACAAAAGGGACTCAAGAATGGGCAAGATGTGGCAGTGGTGGTCAGAATTATAACATTTAATGTGAATTTAACAAAAAACAAATATGAGTTAAAAACATAACAGTCTGTCAGCCACCATTGTGCATACCCTTGGTGATTACAACACCGTTGACTTCCTCTTCCTACAGCTTCTATGTGGTGCATCCCCTGTAGCTGCAGCAGAGGTAGTGGCAGGTTGCTCAGATTCATGCCCAGACTGCTTAGATGCTTTCGGCCTACGACCTCTGAGTTTCAGAGCCCGTGAGGGCCCCTCCAAAGACTGCTCCACCTGCAACTGTGCAGGGGCAGACTCGGCCTTCTGGAGAGGAGGCAGCGGCTACTGGTTGGGGGGGGGGGGGCAATGGTGAGACATGGGAGCGCTTTGAGTGGCGTCCCCACTTCCAAGTCCCCTTTCACCATCATCCCTCTCCTGGGCCAGGGCCACATCACTTCTGCCATCTGCTGGACAACAGCTTGGCGGTGATCTGTGACGCATTCTAAGGCCACAGCTGAAACATCTCTGTTTAAGGCGGCAGACATGTTGGCATCCAGAGTCCGCATGGCTTTTGTCAGGGTCTGAATGGACTCATTTGTGAGCCGTGCTTGAAGCTCAGTGGAGGTTGCCATTCCCTCCATTGCAGACATTCTTGCACTTACCTGCGCCACGAGTCCATTAATGCTGGAGGTGGACTCCGCCAGCCTCTGTGTCAACGTTGATACTGAGCGTTGCAAGACTTCCAGTACATCTGTACCTCTATCGTTCTCTTTTTCAAGGATGGCCCCAGGGGTTCAGCATCTGTGCCAAGCTGAGCAGAGCTTGGAGAGGAGTGCACCCACTGATGCAGACTCTCCACCACTGCCCCTGCCACAGTGTCTGCTCGTGCTCACTTGTGAGTGGTGAATCACCAGGTGACAACTCAACTACCCACCGAGGTGTTAGTTTCTGCGCTGGTGGATGGCTCGCTAAGATGTGACGCCCCGGAAGAGAACATACAGCAATATTAAGAATCATCTCAGAAGCAATGTTGTGATAAGCATACTGAGGTGTGCAACAGGTCAAACATTGGTAACATCAATCCATGTTGTGTGTGAGGGCTGTTAAAGTTCTGTCATCAGACATTTGCGGGGTGCCAGTCTTGGCATCCTCGATGGCCAGGCACTCCACCTTTCAGCTTATCTGCGAGGCCTCCTCCTCCACCTCTGTGAGGGCCACTATTTGTGGAGGCCCCCCTCCAGGCCTCGCCCTCTCCCTTGCATTTTGCATTCTCTTCTTCTACAAGGGGAGAAAGTACAGACGTGTGAGTGAGTGAGAGTGACGTGGTCACCCAATGGATGCATTGCTTTGGGTCAGGGTGACAATGAAGCAGGTGCATCAGTGGGTGACTATCAGACAGATTGATCACATTGCATCAGGATTGGGGTGAGTGGGAGAGGTGGGTACACAAATAGGGGGGTGAAGAAGTGCACAGAAAGTGAAGGCAACTTGACACTGAGCCTTAAGTGGGTGTGAGGAGTGATGTGATGGAATAGGCTTCGCAGGGCAGTGTGAGGGGGGTTAATGTTCACCACAGAATGCAGGTGAATCAGTAACTGTACTCACTTTTCCTAACCTGGTTAGGTCATTAAATCGTTGCCTGCATTACAGCCACGATCGGGGCACCGTGCTCCTGCTGCTTAACTGGTATGTCACCTCCAGTCACACCTTCTTGGTGGCAGAACAAGGTTTCTTCCTCCTGTCCAGTGGGTATAGCACCTCCCTTCTGTTTCTGACAGTGCCCAGTAGTGTCTCCAGGACGGCGTCTGAGAACCTGGGTGCAGGCTTTGCTTTAGGATGTTCCATACTCATTTTACCTCCTTTGTCTTTCAAAATGCACTTTTGGAGTGGCCCTTTAAATAGTGGGCTTTAAATAGAGTCATAGAGTTATACAGCACTGATAGAGGCCCTTCGGCCCATCGTGTCCGCGCCGGCCATCAAGCCCTGTCTAATCTAATCCCATATTCCAGCATTTGGTCCGTAGCCTTGTATGCTATGGCATTTCAAGTGCTCATCCAAATGCTTCTTGAATGTTGTGAGGGTTCTTGCCTCCACAACCCTTTCAGGCAGTGAGTTCCAGACTCCAATCACCCTCTGGGTGAAAAAGTTCTTTCTCAAATCCCCTCTAAACCTCCCGCCTTTTACCTTGAATCTATGCTCCCTTGTTATAGAACCCTCAACGAAGGGAAAAAGCTCCTTAGTATCCATCCTATCTATGCCCCTCATAATTTTGTACACCTCAATCATGTCCCCCCTCAGCCTCCTCTGCTCCAAGGAAAACAAACCCAATCTTCCCAGTCTCTCTTCATAGCTGAAGCGCTCCAGCCCTGGTAACATCCTGGTGAATCTCCTCTGCACCCTCTCCAAAGCGATCACATCCTTCCTGTAGTGTGGCGACCAGAACTGCACACAGTACCCCAGCTGTGGCCTAACCAGTGTTTTATACAGCTCCATCATAACCTCCTTGCTCTTATATTCTATGCCTCAGCTAATAAAGGCAAGTATCCCATATGCCTTCTTTACCACCTTATCTAGCTGTTCCGCCGCCTTCAGGGATCTGTGAACTTGCACACCAAGATCCCTCTGACCCTCTGTCTTGCCTAGGGTCTTCCCATTCATTGTGTATTCCCTTGCCTTGTTAGTCCCTCCAAAGTGCATCACCTCGCACTTTTCCGGGTTAAATTCCATTTGCCACTATTCCGCCCATCTGACCAACCCATCTATATCGTCCTGCAGACTGAGGCTATCCTCCTCGCTATTTACCACCCTACCAATTTTTGTATCATCAGCGAACTTACTGATCATACCTTTTACATTCATATCCAAGTCGTTAATGTAGACCACAAACAGCAAGGGACCCAGCACAGATCCCTGTGGTACCCCACTGGCCAGAGGCTTCCAGTCACAAAAACAACCTTCGACCATCACCCTCTGCCTTCTGCCACTAATGATGTGGAGATGCCGGTGATGGACTGGGGTTGACAATTGTAAACAATTTTACAACACCAAGTTATAGTCCAGCAATTTTATTTTAAATTCACAAGCTTTCGGAGGCTACCTCCTTCCTCAGGTGAACGATTTGGAAATGAAATCCTCGAAATGAAGTCGCATTTATAATTCACAGAACAATGCTTGGTGAGTACAGACAGTTTTTTCAACTGCCCGTTGCCAAGGCAATCAGTGTGCAGACAGACAGGTGTTACCTGCCAGGTCTCAGAATATACAAATCACCAAAAAAAAACAAACACAAAAAAAGAGATAGAGAGGTAGAAACATAGAAAAGACAGCAACTGACCCGTTATATTAAAAACAGATAACATTTGTTCGCTGGTGGGGTAACGCGTAGCGTGACATGAACCCAAGATCCCGGTTGAGGCCGTCCTCATGGGTGCGGAACTTGGCAATCAATTTCTGCTCGACGATTTTGCGTTGTCGTGTGTCTCGAAGGCCGCCTTGGAGTATGCTTACCTGAAGGTCGGTGGCTGAATGTCCTTGACTGCTGAAGTGTTCCCCGACTGGGAGGGAACCCTCCTGTTTGGCGATTGTTGCGCGGTGTCCGTTCATCCGTTGTCGCAGTGTCTGCATGGTCTTGCCAATGTACCATGCTCTGGGGCATCCTTTCCTGCAACGTATGAGGTAGACAACGTTGGCCGAGTCACAGGAGTATGAACCATGCACCTGGTGGGTGGTGTCCTCTCGTGTGATGGTGGTATCTGTGTCGATGATCTGGCATGTCTTGCAGAGGTTACCGCGGCAGGGTTGTGTGGTGTCGTGGACGCTGTTCTCTTGAAAGCTAGGTAATTTGCGGCGAACGATGGTCTGTTTGAGGTTGGGTGGCTGTTTAAAGGCGAGTAGTGGAGGTGTGGGGATGGCCATAGCGAGGTGTTCGTCGTCATTGATGACATGTTGAAGGCTGCGGAGAACATGGCGTAGTTTCTCCGCTCCGGGGAAGTACTGGATGACAAAGGGTACTCTGTTGGTTGTGTCCCGTGTTAGTCTCCTGAGGAGGTCTATGCGATTTTTTGCTGTGGCCCGTCGGAACTGTCGATCGATGAGTCGAGCGTCATATCCCGTTCTTACTAGGGCGTCTTTCAGCGTCTGTAGGTGTCCATCGCGTTCCTCCTCGTCTGAGCAGACCCTGTGTATTCGCAGGGCCTGTCCGTAGGGGATGGCCTCTTTGACGTGGTTAGGGTGGAAGCTGGAAAAGTGGAGCATCGTGAGGTTGTCCGTGGGCTTGCGGTAGAGTGAGGTGCTGAGGTGCCCGTCTTTGATGGAGATTCGTGTGTCCAAGAAAGATAGTGATTCTGAGGAGTAGTCCATGGTGAGCTTGATGGTGGGATGGAACTTGTTGATGTTATCGTGTAGTCTCTTCAGTGATTCTTCGCCGTGGGTCCATAGAAAGAAAATGTCGTCGATGTATCTGGTGTATAGTGTTGGTTGGAGGTCTTGTGCAGTGAAGAAGTCCTGCTCGAACTTGTGCATGAAAATGTTGGCGTATTGGGGTGCGAATTTGGTCCCCATGGCTGTTCCGTGTGTTTGGGTAAAGAACTGGTTATTGAAGGTGAAGACATTGTGATCCAGGATGAAGCGGATGAGTTGTAGGATGGCGTCCGGAGATTGGCTGTTGTTGGTGTTGAGTATTGATGCTGTCGCAGCGATGCCGTCATCGTGGGGGATACTGGTGTATAGTGCCGAGACGTCCATCGTGGTGAGAAGTGTTCCTGGTTCAACTGGTCCGTGGGTACTGAGCTTTTGTAGGAAGTCTGTAGTGTCGCGACAGAAGCTGGGGGTTCCCTGTACGATGGGTTTCAGGATGCCCTCGATGTATCCAGAGAGGTTCTCACACAGGGTTCCGTTGCCTGATACGATAGGACGTCCGGGTGTGTTGGCTTTGTGTATCTTTGGGAGGCAGTAGAAGTCTCCCACGCGGGGAGTACGTGGGATGAGAGTGCGTAGGATGCTTTGAAGGTCTGGATCGAAGGTCTTGATCAGTTTGTTGAGCTGGTGGGTGTGTTCTTTGGTCGGGTCTGTGGGTAACCGTCTGTAGTGTTCCTGGTTGTCCAGTTGTCGGTATGCTTCTTTGCAATAGTCCGTTCTGTTCTGTATGACTATGGCTCCTCCTTTGTCCGCTGGTTTGATGACGATGTTGCGGTTGGTCTTGAGAGTGTTGATGGCGTTGCGTTGTGCTCGGGTGACATTCTGGACTGTCTTCTGAGTGCGGCTGATGAATCTGGCATTGACGCATTTCCTGACAGCTTGAGCATACATGTCCAGCTGAGGGCAGCGACCCTCTGGAGGAGTCCAGTTTGACTCTTTCCTCTTCGGTTGCTGTACCGCGGATCCCTCTGTCTGCTGTTCCGGATCGTCGATTGTCTCATTGGGTTCGCTGCTGAAATTTTGTGGTTCGTGGTAGAATTCCCGGAGCCTCATTTTCCTGATGAATTCCTCTGTGTCTGCCGCGAGACTAGTGGGGTCCATTTTGGTCGTGGGGCAGAAATTGAGCCCTCGGCTGAGAACTTCGATTTCGTCTGGTTGAAGGGTGTGGTCGGACAAATTGACGATAGACTTCCCTGTGGTTGCAACCGTGGTACCAGTGGAAGCTTGGTCGATGCTGGTGGTGATGCCGAGTTTCTCAAGCTTCCTGCTCTTGGTTTTCATGTAGGCAGCGTAGTTCCGTTGCCTCGTCTGTTTGGCGGTATATCGTAGCTGGTCTGCTGTGTCCTGAGTACAGGTTGAGAGTATGGACTCTATCTTGGTTTCGAGGTTGTGGCGTCTGCTGTAGAGTTGGTGTATGAGATGGTTGTGGAGTGTGCGAGAGGTACGGCGGCAGAGTCTCTCAGCATAATCCGAGTTGTATGTGGACCTGAGTGGGTTCGTGATCTGGAGTCCTTTCGGGATCTTGTCTGCTTTCTTGCAGCTCTGTAAAAACTTGATGTCTGTGTCTAAATGCGCGATCTTCTTGGATATCCTTTCCACTGTGAGCCGGCAGTTTGTGGTGTCGATGGTAGTCATGATGTGGAGATGCCGGTGATGGACTGGGGTTGACAATTGTAAACAATTTTACAACACCAAGTTATAGTCCAGCAATTTTATTTTAAATTCACAAGCTTTCGGAGGCTACCTCCTTCCTCAGGTGAACGATTTGGAAATGAAATCCTCGAAATGAAGTTGCATTTATAATTCACAGAACAATGCTTGGTGAGTACAGACAGTTTTTTCAACTGCCCGTTGCCAAGGCAATCAGTGTGCAGACAGACAGGTGTTACCTGCCAGGTCTCAGAATATACAAATCACCAAAAAACAACAAACACAAAAAAGAGATAGAGAGGTAGAAACATAGAAAAGACAGCAACTGACCCGTTATATTAAAAACAGATAACATTTGTTCGCTGGTGGGGTAACGTGTAGCGTGACATGAACCCAAGATCCCAGTTGAGGCCGTCCTCATGGGTGCGGAACTTGGCAATCAATTTCTGCTCGACGATTTTGCGTTGTCTTGTGTCTCGAAGGCCGCCTTGGAGTATGCTTACCCGAAGGTCGGTGGCTGAATGTCCTTGACTGCTGAAGTGTTCCCCGACTGGGAGGGAACCCTCCTGTTTGGCGATTGTTGCGCGGTGTCCGTTCATCCGTTGTCGCAGTGTCTGCATGGTCTCGCCAATGTACCATGCTCTGGGGCATCCTTTCCTGCAACATATGAGGTAGACAACGTTGGCCGAGTCACAGGAGTATGAACCATGCACCTGGTGGGTGGTGTCCTCTCGTGTGATGGTGGTATCTGTGTCGATGATCTGGCATGTCTTGCAGAGGTTACCGCGGCAGGGTTGTGTGGTGTCGTGGACGCTGTTCTCTTGAAAGCTAGGTAATTTGCTGCGAACGATGGTCTGTTTGAGGTTGGGTGGCTGTTTAAAGGCGAGTAGTGGAGGTGTGGGGATGGCCATAGCGAGGTGTTCGTCGTCATTGATGACATGTTGAAGGCTGCGGAGAACATGGCGTAGTTTCTCCGCTCCGGGGAAGTACTGGACGACAAAGGGTACTCTGTTGGTTGTGTCCCGTGTTAGTCTCCTGAGGAGGTCTATGCGATTTTTTGCTGTGGCCCGTCGGAACTGTCGATCGATGAGTCGAGCGTCATATCCCGTTCTTACTAGGGCGTCTTTCAGCGTCTGTAGGTGTCCATCGCGTTCCTCCTCGTCTGAGCAGACCCTGTGTATTCGCAGGGCCTGTCCGTAGGGGATGGCCTCTTTGACGTGGTTAGGGTGGAAGCTGGAAAAGTGGAGCATCGTGAGGTTGTCCGTGGGCTTGCGGTAGAGTGAGGTGCTGAGGTGCCCGTCTTTGATGGAGATTCGTGTGTCCAAGAAAGAAACTGATTCTGAGGAGTAGTCCATGGTGAGCTTGATGGTGGGATGGAACTTGTTGATGTTATCGTGTAGTCTCTTCAGTGATTCTTCGCCGTGGGTCCATAGAAAGAAAATGTCGTCGATGTATCTGGTGTATAGTATTGGTTGGAGGTTAATCCATGTATACCACATCCACTGCGTTACTCTCATCCACACGCCTAGTCACCCCCTCAAAAAATTCAATCAAATTAGTCAGACATGATCTTCCCTTGACAAAGCCATGTTGACTATCCTTGATTAATCCTTGCTTCTCCAAGTGGAGACTAATTCTGCCACTAAGCCAGTTTTGTATCCAAAGTGCCAAGGCACCCTGGATTCCATGGACTCGTACCTTCTTGACTAGTCTCCTGTGGGGGACTTTATCGAAGGCCTTACTGAAATCCATGTATACCACATCCACTGCGTTACCCTCATCCACACGCCTAGTCACCCCCTCAAAAAATTCAATCAAATTAGTCAGACATGATCTTCCCTTGACAAAGCCATGTTGACTATCCTTGATCAATCCTTGCTTCTCCAAGTGGAGACTAATTTTGACCTTCAGAATTTTTTCCAATAATTTTCCTACCACTGATGTTAGGCTCACTGGCCTGTAGTTCCCCGGTTTTTCCCTACTCCCCTTCTTGAATAATGGTACTACATTAGCGGTTCTCCAGTCCTCTGGCACATCCCCTGTGGCCAGAGAGGTTCTGAATATATGTGTTAGAGCCCCCGCAATCTCCTCCTTTGCCTCACACAGTAGCCTGGGATACATTTCGTCCGGGCCTGGGGATTTATCCATTTTTAGGCCTGCTAAAACCGCCAATACCTCCTCCCGCTCGATGTTAATATGTTCGAGTATATCGAGTATATCACAGTCCCCCTGTCGTATTTCTATGTCTACATCGTCATGTGTCAAGCGGGTGCGCAGTACGCCTGCTGCACAGCTTGAGGACGCGAAACCCGGAAGTTCAGTTAAGTGGTTTCAATTGAGTCACAATCGCTCAGGAACACGCAGAAAAATTGTTCCCGGTTTTCCCACCTGCTTGTTGACACCTCCCCCCCCACTGCTGAGATCCCACCTCATTTTTAAAATTTAGGCCCTGGAATTTTGCTTGATTGTCTCAGGGAATTGAAGGAATTTCCCTGAATTGGTCGCAGGTTTTTATTTTAATATGTTTTATATGTCTTCCAGAAGACTATGTTTTTTCTCTGAAACCATAGAAGTTTACAGCACAGAAGGTGGCCATATCTTTCTGTTCATTCACACCCTTCAGTGTCTTTTCATTGAGCGTATACTCAGATTTCTTGTAATTTCTTCTCAAAATGCATCACCTCACACCTCTCTGTATTAAACTGCATCTACCAACTGTATGCTCATTCCTCTCACCTGTCTATGTCCTCCTGAAGACTTTTACAGTTCTTCTCATTGTTTGCCAAACCTTTTATGTCATCAACAAATTTTGATATTGTACTTCCTGTGCTCAAGTCCAATATGTCAAGAACAAACAACTGATGTTAAACTAACTCGTCTATAATTGCGCAGTTTATCATTCTGTCCCTAAAGAAAGCATTATATTTGACAACCTCTGTCCCTGATACAATTTGCTTATCTAATGGGGATTGAGAAAAATGGTGGTTAGAGCATCTGCTATTCCTCCATAAGGGGCTGGGCCAATGGTGAAAGTGGTTGCACCATGTCTGGATGGGGCAGATTTGATGGACCTAATTGTGCTTTCCTGCCCTTCTTTTCATGATCTTGTAAATATTGAATTATTTCAAACAGCAATAAATTATAGGCTCTGAAATGTCCACGGACCACAAGGACCCAGTTCTGTTTGGGCCTCATCAAAAACTCTCAGCCTTTTATACCGCACTAAATTTGTTTTCAGTTCCTACCCCCTAAAAAATTAGATACTTTATTTGTTGCATTTCAGCATTTTGGAGTAGACAACAATAAATCATGCATATTGAGGTAATCGAGCATTCACAAAAGAATATACTGAATTCTTGATTCAAGTTGTTTCTTGCCTCTGTATTGTTCTCACACATTTCTTTTACTTTTTCTTCCACCCATATAAATATAATTTACTTTATTGCAGTCAGTTACATACCCTCTCTGCTTTTTCGTTGCAACTAATTATTCTCATTCTGGCATTCCCAGTTCTGCCTGTCCTCCTACTTCCAACTTCCCCAATAATAAACATTATTTCTTCCACTGACTGCTTTCCTTTCCTTTCTGGTCCACTAGTGCTGCAAGGCACAATCTGCTATGGGAGAATCGACATTGGGTTTGTAGAACTGTCTCCTCACAATTCAGCTGCCAACTAGTTTTTAAATGGTTTTCTCCCTAGCTCTCCTCACCCAATAGTCAAACTGGCAGAAAGCAGCAGCAAGTCAGGTGAGTTGGGTAGGAGTTGAGAAATCTGAACATAACCCTTCATTCACTTCTGTTTCTTGGGATTTCCCCTATTTCCTATTTTCTCTCTGCTCCTTTCTCCCTAATTCTTAACTAGCTTGTGTTACTCCCCTCTGAGCCTCTTGCCAAATATAATCTTAAATTTTTCATGGGAGACTGCACATTTGGTGGCTTTGGGTTCAGCCTGTCCTTCCATAATTTTCTTTCCCTATTCTTACTGTTCTGTTTTATTTGCCTCTGAAACATTTTTTTTAAACTGTACTTTTGCAGTGTTTGCACTGCTGTGTGGAGACGGTGCGAGTATAAGGAACTGGTCACTGAGCTGAACAAACACAGAGAACAGGTCACTGAATCCTACACATCTTTGCAACAGGACTCTCATCCCCTAACCACGTCTTTCCCTGATGCATACATCATGAGATCCTGCGTCGAACAAGCACATCTGAGAATGTCTAGTGGCAAAATAGAAAAGTAGTAAGAATGACAAGCAAGGGTTAAATAGAAGCTGCTTAGGTTAGAACAATGGGCCTCTTCAAGGCTGATAGTGGTATGAGTAACTCGTTAGATGATGGGGTCTGCTTATGCTCATCATTGACATGTTGCCATTAGGGAGTAGGGAGTTTGGTGTAGGTGTCTTTGTATGGCTGGGTGATCAATAGAAATAATGAGCTTAGCGAAGCCAGAGACATTCCAGGTTAGCTGATAAGGATGTGGGATGATTGGGGGAAAACATTCGAAGCTAGGAGATGAGGAGACATTCGTCTATGTCTGTCACTGCGGCGTGATCAGCTAACTGTATTGTCCATGATTGGCCTGTAGTGAGGTAACCCCTCATGGCCAACCTATGCCAGGCTTATGATTGGTATTGACCCTCATGCTAACAATGTTCCAACCCCTATTGATCTGTATAAACGTGTGTATTTTCTGTATGTTTTTTGTCTTGTTCTGCCAGCATAGGTGGGACTCTATCGGGAGTCCAGATCAATGCTGCAGACCAAGTTCCACTCTAATAAAATTGTGTTGAACTGCAACAATGTATTCTACTCAGATTTTGCTGAACCAGACTGAGGGGAAAGAATCGAGCTCATCACATCGAGTGGGAAAAAGCTCGATTTGCATGGGCTGCAGCCAATAGTCAGGAGCATTGCAGTAGTATAATTCAGGTAAAATAATTGAGCATTGATTATGGCTCCCCTTGCCTTTGTCATGTCCAATCAGGACAAGTCTTGCAACTTACAAGTGGGGCATTCCCTCAATTTGAGTATTCATGCTTTAACCTTAAGCTACATAAAAATGATTTAGAAGTTAAATCCCTTCAGACCTACATTAGTTCACTGAATCAAGTCCTTAACCAGCTTGTGTCACCCTCTCTGAGCCTTTTGCCAGGCATAATCTTAGGCTTTTGTCATGGAAGGCTGGTGGCTTTGGGCTCAGTCTGAAGAGTCAGCAACATCTGGTTGGGTGCATTGATCAGCCCAATTTAATTTGGCATGCTGATTCACACAAGGTTCATACTGCAGGTGAGTTTTTACATTTTTATTTAGCTCAAGAAATTGTGATCCATTTTCTTACCTTCACCCTTATTCTTCTGTTCTTGAGTAGGTTGCTCTGTGTCGACCGCCATAGGGCATTACAGTACGATATTGAATACTAAGCAATGTTCCAGTGTTCTGAAAAACTTTTTGCTTGTTTTCATTCTGAAACTATAGAACACCCTCTCCCAAAGAATGAATCTCTATCTAATTAGCTAAGTGTATACATCATTAGTACTGCTTATCTAGAAGAAACCTGATGGTCATGTCTGAGGCCACTCTACTAGCTCCACAACTATCTTACTGATAATCGTAAAGCAGATATTTTTTGACAACATGTACAAAACTACAACAAGAAGTAACATCCATACATTTTCCAAGTATTATACCTTTAATCCGACAGCTGCAGACCAAGAATCCTTTGTCCAAACTGTGCTAAATACAGGAGTTATTAGGATGTACTACGCACAGTTCTGGGCTCCATATTATAAAAAGGATATAGAGTCATTGGAGAAGCTGCAAAAAAGAGTCACAGGGATGATACTAGAACTGAGAGGATATAATTATCAGGAAAGGCTGAACAGGCTGAGGATCTTTTCTCTAGAAAAAAGATGGATAGAGGTCATTAAGATAATGAAAGGGTTTGACAGGGTAGACATAGGGAAACGTTTCCACTTGTGGGGGAATCCAAAACTAGAGGTCATAAATATAAGATAGTCACTAATATATTCAATAGGGAATTCAGGAGTAACCTCCTTACTCAAAGATTGGCAAGAATGTGGAATGTGTTACCAAAATGAGTAGTTGACTCAAATAGCATAGATGCATTTAAAAGGAAGCTAGATAAGCACACAAGGGAGAAAGGAATAGAAGGATATGCTGATAGGGTTAGATGAAGTAGAGAGAGAGAAGGCATATGAGGAGCATAAATGCTGCCATAGACCAGTTGGGCTGAATGCCCTGTTTCTGTGCTGGAGACTCGATGTAACTACGAAGGCCTACCTTCAGCTGGTTTGAATACTACTTGTTACATTCTAGTCTTATGTGAAGGACGCTGAAGGACAGTCTACTTAGTTTATAGGGTCTTCCCTATTCTTTGAATGATGGAAATCTTCTCGACCATTCCCTAACCTGTGGATAATTTATACAGTTGCTCTATATGCAATTGATTTATCTGCTCCGTAGCACAGTTTAGGTAGGTACAAAATGAACTGGACTACTTTTAATCAGTAAACACTGTAAATAAGTAAACCACAAAAATGAGTGGCTGTTCATGAATTTCAACAAACAAAACAGATTGAAATATTTTTGTTTCAAAATTTACCTTAATCCACTTCAAATCTGAGAGACTCTTTGGAAATTCTTGGATATACATCTTAAGGTACTGCTCAGGCGATACTTTATCTTGTTCCTGGTCTTCTCTTAAATAATAAATAAGCCTAACAGCACGTGCCTCTTCAATATAACCTCCATTTAACTTCACTCCTCCCACTCTATCACCAATAAAACTTCCATTAAACGTAGGATAAATAAACGCAGTGCTCTCTACTAGATTAGCATTGTGATATATAGCATCTAAAATGGCATTTGGTAAGCATGAATTTCCTACTTTTGCACAAAGATTTGAGTAGCTATACTCAATATTATTGTAAGAAACTTTTAAATCATGGACCTTTTTATCAAGTGATAAAATCTCTTCAAATGCTCTTTTCTTAAGGATATTACCATCTTTTGAAACAGCAATGAAAGAAACATATGCCCCCTCGGTGTAAAGCCTCGCCGTCGAGAATTGCGAATAATTGGGTGGAAAATGTTCTTTAATAAACGCTCTTTCTATTTTTGCCCGACCGTTAGAAGGAGTAAATTGCTCTTCTATGTCATTTGCTTCATTTTTCTTAAAAAACATGAATCCTGACCCTAGTCCTGCAGAAATTAGCAGAGGAATTACCAAGAACCACCAAGGGTATCGGCCCACATAAAATCCAAACTTCTCGAAAGCATCACGGAGAGGTTTCTCAACGCAATCCGTTTGACAGTGAACCATGGCAAAACTGAGGTTCAACAAAACAGCACTTTATAACAGTTTGACCGTTTCCCTTAGGCAGCTGTAAACATCAGCAACGTGCCCACTCTCCACTCCTCTCAATGACAAGGCCACCAATACCTCGCCACCAGCTGCCAAATGCTGCTTTTTGGTTGATCGGGCAGCCTTTGGTTGCAGTTTACCGTTTACCTCCGATGACAGGCGGGTTTACGATTGGACAGCGACGCACACGTGGGTGGGGCTGGCAGCACGCGGAATTTCAAAAACAAAACGCGGGAAAGGGGCTGATGCGAAGGCACTGACGCAAGTTGGGACACGAGACCTAGCGGTTTGGCCTCGGTCAGTTGGTGTGGCCTCGAGCCGCTGCTTTTCTGAGAAGAGGATCGTGAGGAGGCTGTCTCGGTGATCAATCTTATGGACGGCTTTGAATGTTGGGAAATGGATCCTTTTTTAAAATTTGACGTTCCCTTTCTGCACTTAAGAACATAAGAAATAGCAGTAGGCCATACTGCCCCTGGAGCGACATAAGAAATAGCAGTAGGCCATACTGCCCCTGGAGCGACATAAGAAATAGCAGTAGGCCATACTGCCCCTGGAGCGACATAAGAAATAGCAGTAGGCCATACTGCCCCTGGAGCGACATAAGACATAGCAGCAGGCCATACTGCCCCTGGAGCGACATAAGACATAGCAGTAGGCCATACTGCCCCTGGAGCCTGCTCTGCCATTCAACACAATCATGGCTGATCTTCGACCTGAACTCCACTTTCCCGCCCGATCCCCGTATCCCTTGATTCCCTTAGAGTCCTGAAATCTATTATGTCAATTCTTGAATATACATTAGCATTAATAATAAAAACAGAAAATGCTGGGAAGCTCAGCAAGTCTGTGTAGAAAACAGAAAATGCTGGCAAAGCTCAGCAAGCCTGTGCAGAAAACAGAAAATGCTGGTGAAGCTCAGCAAGTCAGGCAGCTTTTGTGGAGAAAGAAAGAGTTAACGTTTCAGGTCGAAGACCTTTCGTTAGAACTGGAAGATGTTAAAAGAGTAAAAGTTTTTGAGCAAGCCAGGGAAAGGGAGGGGAGGGGAGGAAAGAACAAAAGGGAAGGTCTGATAGGGTAGAGGGCACGAGTGATTAAATGACAAAAGGGATGATGGTGCATAACAAGGAAGGTGGTAATGGGACAGGTTAAGAAACAAAAGATTGGTCAGGAATAGCTGTAACTGGCAGCACCAGAACCATTACCAGCAGTAGCTGACTGAAAAAATTTGAGCAGTGGTTATGATGTGAAGTTATTGAAATCAATGTTGAGTCCAGAAGGTTATAAAGTGCCGAAATGAAAGATGAGATGCTGTTCCTCGAGCTTCCGTTCAGCTTCATTGGAATAGCGTAAGAGGCCGAGGAAAGAGAGGTCAGGGTAGGAGTGGGAAGGGGAATTAAAATGGCAAGCGACTGACAGGTCAGGGTCACGCTTGTGGACAGAGCGGAGGTGTTCAGCAAAGTGATCATCCAGTCTGCGTTTGGTCTCCCCAATGTAGAGGAGACTGCATTGTGTGCAGCAAATACAGTATACTAAATTGAAAGAAGTACAAGTAAACCGCTGTTTCACCTGGAAGGAGTGTTTGGGGCCCTGGACAGTGGGAAGGGAGGAGGTGAAGAGGCAGGTGTTATATCTTCTGCGCTCGCATGGGAAGGTGCCGTGGGGAGGAGTGTGGGTTTTGGGAGTGATGAAAGAGTGGACCAGGGTGTCGCGGAGGGAGCGGTCCCTTCAGAATGCTGAAAGGGGAGGGGAGGGGAAGATGTGTTTAGTGGCCTAATCCCACTTTCCAGCAGTTGGTCTATAGCCTTGTGGGTTATGGTACTTTAGGTGCATATCCAGGTACTTTTTAAATGTGATGAGGGTTTCTGCCTCTACCGTCCTTTCAGGCAATGAATTCCAGACCCCCACCACCCTCTGGGTGAAATTTTTTTTCCTCAGCTCCCATCTAATCCTTCCACCAATCACTTTAAATCTATGCCCCCTGGTTATTGACCCCTCTGCTAAGGGAAATAGGTCCTTCCTGTTCACTCTATCTAGGGCCCTCAAAATTTTGTACACCTCAATTAAATCACCCCTCAGCCTCCTTTGTTCCAAAGAAAACAACCCCAGCCTATCCAATCTTTCTTCATTGCTAAAATTCTCCAGTCCTGGCAACATCCTCATTAATCTCCCCTGTACCCTCTCTGGTGCAATTATTATTTTTTTATTCGTTCACGGGATGTGGGCGTTGCGGGCGAGGCCAGCATTTATTGCCCATCCCTAATTGCCCTCGAGTAGGTGGTGGTGAGCCGCCTTCTTGAACCGCTGCAGTCCGTGTGGTGACGGTTCTCCCACAGTGCTGTTAGGAAGGGAGTTCCAGGATTTTGACCCAGCGACAATGAAGGAACGGCGATATATTTCCAAGTCGGGATGGTGTGTGACTTGGAGGGGAACGTGCAGGTGATGTTGTTCCCATGTGCCTGCTGCTCTTGTCCTTCTAGGTGGTAGAGGTCGCAGGTTTAGGATGTGCTGTCGAAGAAGCCTTGGCGAGTTGCTGCAGTGCATCCTGTGGATGGTACACAGTGCACCCACAGTGCGCCGGTGGTGAAGGGAGTGAATGTTTAGGGTGGTGGATGGGGTGCCAATCAAGCGGGCTGCTTTATCTTGGATGGTGTCGAGCTTCTTGAGTGTTGTTGGAGCTGCACACATCCAGGCAAGTGGAGAGTATTCCATCACACTCCTGACTTGTGCCTTGTAGATGGTGGAAAGGCTTTGGGGAGTCAGGAGGTGAGTCACTCGCCGTAGAATACCCAGCCTCTGACCTGCTCTCGTAGCCACAGTATTTATATGGCTGGTCCAGTTAACTTTCTGGTCAATGGTGACCCCCAGGATGTTGATGGAGGGGGATTCGGCAATGGTAATGCCGTTGAATGTCAGGGGGAGGTGGTTAGACTCTCTCTTGTTGGAGATGGTCATTGCCTGGCACTTATCTGGCACGAATGTTACTTGCCACTTATGAGCCCAAGCCTGGATGTTGTCCAGGTCTTGCTGCATGCGGGCTCGGACTGCTTCATTATTTGAGGGGTTGCGAATGGAACTGAACACTGTGCAGTCATCAGCTAACATCCCCATTTCTGACCTTATGATGGAGGGAAGGTCACTGATGAAGCAGCTGAAGATGGTTGGGCCTAGGACACTGCCCTGAGGAACTCCTGCAGCAATGTCCAACGTCCCTCTGTTCCTCTACACCTCTCAGTATCCTCCCATTTATTGTGTATTCCCTTGCCTTGTTTGCTGTCTCCAAATTCATTACCTCACACTTCTCCGGATTGAATTCCATTTACCACTTTTCTGCTCACCTGACCAGTCCATTGATATCTTCCTGCAGTGTACAGCTTTCCTCCTCACTATCAACCACGCGGCCAATTTTTGTATCATCTGCAAACCTCTTAATCATGCCCCCTACATTTAAGGCCAAATCATTAATATATACCACAAGATCAACACAATTTTTATTTACTTATATTAGGAAAAAGAGGTTGGCCAAGAGCAATGTGAGCCCCTTAAAATTTGATAATGGTGATGTTGTAAATGAAAATAAGGAAATGGTGGAAATGTTAAATAAGTATTTTGCATCAGTATTTACAGGAGAGGAAGAGGATAGCATGCCGTATACCCCAAGGAAACTAATTTTGAATCAGAGATGGGGACTCACCATAATTAACGTAAACAAATTAACAGTAATGAAGAAAATAAAGGCATTGGAGAGTAACAAATCCCCAAGACCAGATGGTTTCCATCCCAGGGTTTTAAAGGAAGTAGGTGAGAACATTGCAGAAGCCCTAATTATAACCTTCCAAAGTTCTCTCAATTCAGGAACTGTTCCTTTAGATTGGAAAATTGCAGATGTCACACTGTTATTTACGAAAGTTGAGAGAGAGAGAAACCAGGGAATCATAGACCAGTTAGTCCAACCTCTGTTGTCGGGAAATTACTAGTCTATTAATAAGGATAGAGTGACTGAACACCTTGAAAATTTTCAGCTGATCAGAGAGAGCCAGCATGGATTTGTAAAGTGTTGGTCATGCCTGATGAACCTGATTGAATTTTTTGAAGAGGTGACTAAAGTAGTGGAAAGGGGAATGCCGATGGATGTTGTTTATATGGACTTCCAGAAGGCATTCAATAAAGTCCCTCATGAGAGACTGTTAGAGAAAGTTGAAGCTCATGCAGTTGAGGGCAAATTATTGACCTGGTTAGGAAATTGGCTGAGCGGCAGGAAAAAGAGAGTAGGGATAATGGGCAGGCACAGAAATTGGCAGGATGTGACTAATGGTGTTGCACAGGGATCTGTGTTGGGGCCTCAACTATTCACTGTATTTATTAACGACTTAGATGACGGGATAGAGAGCCACATATCCAAGTTTGCTGATGACAGTAAGATAGGCTGTTTTGTAAGCAGTGTAGATGGAAGCATAAAAAAACAGAGAGCTATTAATAGATTAAGTGAATGGGCAAAACTGTGGCAAATGGATTTCAAGGAGGGCAAGTATGAGGTCATCCACTTTGAACCTAAAAAGGATAGATCACGCCTCTAGCCAAGCTGTTCCAGTACAGCTACAACACTGGCATCTACCCGACAATGTAGAAAATTGCCCCGGTATGTCCTGTCCACAAAAAGCAGGACAAATCCAATCCGGCCAATTACCGCCCCATCAGTCTACTCTCAATCATCAGCAAAGTGATGGAAGGTGTCGTCAACAGTGCTATCACGCGGCACTTACTCACCAATAACCTGCTCACCGATGCTCAGTTTGGGTTCCGCCAGGACCATTCGGCTCCAGACCTCATTACAGCCTTGGTCCAAACATGGACAAAAGAGCTGAATTCCAGAGGTGAGGTGAGAGCGACTGCCCTTGAGATCAAGGCAGCATTTGACCGAGTGTGGCACCAAGGAGCCCTAGTAAAATTGATGTCAATGGGAATCAGGGAAAAACTCTCCAGTGGCTGGAGTCATACCTAGCACAAAGGAAGATGGTAGTGGTTGTTGGAGGCCAATCATCTCAGCCCCAGGACATTGCTGCAGGAGTTCCTCAGGGCAGTGTCCTAGGCCCAACCATCTTCAGCTGCTTCATCAATGACCTTCCCGCCATCATAAGGTCAGAAATGGGGATGTTCGCTGATGATTGCACAGTGTTCAGTTCCATTTGCAACCCCTCAAATAATGAAGCAGTCCGAGCCAGCATGCAGCAAGACCTGGACAACATCCAGGCTTGGGCTCATAAGTGGCAAGTAACATTCGTGCCAGATAAGTGCCAGGCAATGACCATCTCCAACAAGAGAGAATCTAACCACCTCCCCTTGACATTCAATGGCATTACCAGTGCCGAATCCCCCACCATCAACATCCTGGGAGTCACCATTGACCAGAAACTTAACTGGATCAGCCATATAAATACTGTGGCTACGAGAGCAGGTCAGAGGCTGGGTATTCTGCGGCGAGTGACTCACCTCCTGACTCCCCAAAGCCTTTCCACCATCTACAAGGCACAAGTCAGGAGTGTGATGGAATACTCTCCACTTGCTTGGATGAGTGCAGCTCCAACAACACTCAAGAAGCTCGACACCATCCAAGATGAAGCAGCCCGCTTGATTGGCACCCCATCCACCACCCTAAACATTCATTCCCTTCACCACCGGCGCACAGTGGCTGCAGTGTGTACCATCCACAGGATGCACTGCAGCAACTCGCCAAGTCTTCTTCGACAGCACCTCCCAAACCCGTGACCTCTACCACCTAGAAGGACAAGAGCAGCAGGTACAATGGAACAACACCACCTGCACGTTCCCCTCCAAGTCACACACCATTCCAACTTGGAAATATATCGCAGTGGTACAGTTTTTATTTTTTCAATATTTATAAAATTTTTACTAATATTAATTTGTGGCATGAATTTCTGGGGGATAATTTTTGCTAACTCATTATCGTAAGTTTGATTTCCCAAGAAAGTCCATTGGTGCCCACTAAGTCAATGGAAAGCAGACTGGAAGTGAATTATTTACAACACTTCAACAGAACAGGCAGAGTTGAAAGTACCTTCATAGGAATTTAGGGAGCCACGAGGCATCTCGGTGGAAGCTACAGAGACTTGTGGTAAGAAGCCAGTGAAGTTAAAATTTATGATGGGATTTCAGTAATTACGAGGCAGTCCACTTGATTGGTTCCTTATCCATTAACCTAAATATCACACCCTCCATCACTGCCATACCGTGTCTGCAGTGTGTACTATCTACAGGATGCATCGCAGCAACTCACCAAGGCTTCTTTGGCAGCACCTCCCAAACCCATGTCCTCCATCACCTAAAACAACAAGAGTAGAACGAGAACACCATCACCTCCAAGTTCCCCTCCAAATCACACGCCATCCTAACTTGGACATATATCTCCATCCCTTCATCATTGCTGGGTCAAAATCTTGGAACTCCTTATGTCCTCCCTACCTAGTAGCATTGTGCGACTACCTTCACCACATGGACTGCAGCGGTTCAAGCTGAAGGCCCACCACCACCTTTGCGCTGGATGGGCTGGGTTAAAATCTGCGCTTAAGATTGGCAAAAAATGAAGTCAGGATTTTGCGGTACGTATGCAAATACACAAAGCATTCAAAGCAAAACTGGAGTGCTAGAACCAAAACAAAGACACGGGCCCCGATATTAGCGGGGAAGCAGGATGGCAGCGGGGGGGGGGGGCGCGATTGGGCACGTGGGTCAAGATGGCAGAGGAGGTCACCAGCAGCAGCAACATCTCCCGCACATGGATCCAGTGCAGGAAGCGCTTCAATGTCCTAACTAGGTCAGCCAAAGTGAGTACACTTACTCATTCTCCTACATTCCGTCTTCCACATCGCCGCCCCCTCCCCCCAATTCATTCTGCACTGCCAACACTACTCCATCACATCACTCCTCACACCCACTTAAGGCTCATCCTCAACTTACCTTCACTTCCTGAGCACTTCCTCACCTCCCCATTTGTGAAACCACCATTGTCAATCACCCCAATCCTGATCCAATATGATGTCTCTGTCTCATACTCACCCTCTGATGCACCTCTTTCACTGTCAGCCTCACCCAAAGCAATGCATTCCTCGGTTGGCCACTTCACCATCACTCATTCACACATCTGTACTTTCTCCCCTTCTAGGAGAAGAGAGCGTATGCGAGAGGACGAGGACTGAAGGGGGGGGGGCCACAACCAATAGTGGTCCTCACAGAGGCGGAGGAGGAGGCCCTGGAGATCAGCCGCACCCTCGAGTGCCTGTCCGTCGAGACGCTGAGACTGGCACCCCACAAACATCTGGTGACACAACTTTAACATTCGTCACACACAACATGAATTGATGTTAAGAATGATTGGCATGTTGAACACCTCAGTATTCTCATTGCAACATGACACATCTGTGATGTTGCTTAATGTTGCCTTCTGTTCTCTTACAGGCCCTTCAACGACTGCAATGATGGGAGAGAGCGATTCCTCAGAGGAGCACCCGGCCTCTGAGGGCGCACTGTCACATCTTAACGAGCCATCCACCAGCGCAGGTACTCACACTTCAGTGGGTCCTAGTAGTCAGTTAGTTGGGTTGGCACCTGATGAGTCACCACACACAAGTGAGCACGAGCGGACACTGGTTGCAGGGGCAGCTGTGGAGAGTCCCCATCGGTGGGCGCTCTCCTCTCCAGGCTCTGCTCAGCTGGACGCAGATGCTGATCCCCGGGGGCCATCCTTTAAAAGGAGAATGAACGAGGGACAGCAGCACATTTGCAAAGTAGTGGAACAAGTGCCATGCACACTCTCCACAATAACACAGAGGATGGAGGAGTCCAACTCCTGCATTAGTGGAATGGTGGCACAGGTACGGGAGGGAATCTCTGAAATAGTGTCACAGGGACTTGAGGAACTTTCTGAGATAGTGTCGCACGTAACTGCTGAATTGTCTGAGATAGTGTCGCAGGTAACTGCTGAATTGCCTGAGATAGTGTCGCAGGTAACTGCTGAAATGTCTGAGATAGTGTCACAGGTAAGTGCGGGAATGTCTGTGATGGAGAGAAGGCTAGCCTCCATTGAGCTTCAAACATGGCTCACAAATAAGTCCATTTAGGCCCTGATAACAGCTGTTCGGACTCACAGTGAACAACATTCTGCTGCCTTATACAGGCAGACAGAAAATTTACAACTGTACTTCCAAGGCATCATATATGTCCTCCAAACTGTTCTCCAGTAGGGTGGTATGAGTGATGTGGGCCTGGTCCAGGAGAGGGACGATGGCGAAAGGGGATATGGAAGTGGGCATGCACTGAAAGCGCTCCCACATCTCACCTGTTTCCCCTCCCCACAACCGGCACCCACAATGCTGCCACCTCTCCAGGCAGCCGAGTCTGCTCCTGCACAGGTGCAGGTGGAGCAGTCTTTGTCGGGGTCCTCACGGGCTCCAAAATCCAGAGGGTGTAGGCTGAATGCACCTAAGCAGTCCGGGCATGGACTTGAGCAACCTGTTACTACCTCTGCTGAGCCACAGGGGATGCACCAAGTACAAGTAGTAGGAAGAGAAAGGCTAAGGATTTGTGATCACGAAAGGTACGCACAAGGGTGTCTGACAGACTGTCACATTTATCATTTATATTTGATTTTTGTTAAAGTCACATTAAATGTTATCATCCTCACCACTGCTGCCACGTCTTGCCCATTCTTTACTGGCTTTTGTGATAGCGCCCTTTCATGTGCTTCATCATGAAAGGCGACATGATGCCACCCAGTGGGTGACTTTACAGTGGGTGTATGTGTAGTTGCAGGACTGTTTTGTACGGGGCAGGGGGGGGTGGTGGTGGGGCCGGTGTTGGCGCTGGTCTTACAGATGGTGTGAGGACTGGACTATTCTCACTTTGTGATCTTATGAGAATTGTTCACATATGAGTGACTCCCTGGCCTCACAAGCAGACAAGTGAGCCACTGCTCTGCCCATGGGTTCATCCTCCTCCTTCTCCTCCTCCTCCTGCTGCTGCTCCTGCTGCTGCTTCTCTTCCTCAATGTTCATTGCAGATGTGGATGCTGGATGAGGGCATGGGGCCTCATCAACTGGTACCCCTCCCTGTTGAGCCATGTTGTGCAGGACACAACACACCACTATAATGCGATCGACTCTCGCTGGTGCATATTGAAGCGCTCCCCCGGGATGATCGAGGCACCGAAATCGCATCTTAAGCGGTCCTATCGCATGTTGAATTATACACCTGGTGGTAATGTGGCTGTTGTTGTATCGATGCTGTAGCTCGGTGCTGGAAGAGGTCCGGGATGTTGGATTCCCTCAGAATGAATGAATCGTGGCAGTTGCCAGGGAATCATGCACACATGTGAAGAAATCTTTTGCACTGGTCACAAACGAGCTGAGCGTTGATAAAGTGCTAACCCTTTCTGTTGATGAACAGTCCCGGCTCGTTTGGAGGTGCTCGGATTGCTGTATGCGTGCAATCGATTGCACCTTGTACACTTGGGAAGCCAGCCACTGCCCTCTCCGTCTGACTGAGGTCGTCCATAAGGAAGTTGACGTATTGCTAGGCCGTGCGAAACAAACCGTCGGTGAACTGCCTTATGCACTTGTAGGCAGACGACTGAGAGATCCCGGCAATGTTACCGGTGGCACCCTGGAATGATCCGGAGGTGAAGAAGTTGAGGGCAGTGGTCACCTTAACAGCGATGGGTAATGAGATGCCGCCAGGCCCAGCAGGGAGCAGCTCAGCATGAAGGAGGCTGCAGATATCTGCGACCACCTGCCGACTCTCTCTCAGCCTCTGTATGCACTGCTTCTCAGAGAGGTCCAGGAAGCTGAGCCTCGGTATGTCGACTCTCTGACGAGGGTAGTGCCTCCTGCGACGTCGCTCCCTCTGTTGTTCCCCTCTGTGTTCTTGTGCAGGTGCCTTTGGCACAGCACTGTGTTGTGGAACTACAAGTGGCGGAAGTGCACGCCGTCCCTGGCGAGGCTGGTGATGTTCCTCCTGCTCGGATGTACTGGTGAATGCAGCCATCCTGATGGTGTCAGTTTGAGGTGGTCCGAAAAGTTGGTAAATATGCGTAAACAGGACAATTCTGAGTGGAAACCAAGAATTCTCAGTCTAAACACAAAGATCTTCCAGCCAAAAGTTTGTCTGAGAGAACTGAGTTCCCTGCTGCAATAACTCACCTTTTATCCCCATCTGTCAAACAGGGATTTAAATGTCCAAATGGCTGCCGGCTGAAACCTGACTAATTTCCAATGCCGTGTTTCACACAGCACGGGAAACACGTTGAGGCAGCGTTGAAATCACTTGCCTTCATTGTTAATTGGATTTAGATACATTTTAAGTACTTTAAGTACTTGAATTCCTTGTTTAAATATTGAAAGCCAGCGGGACTTCCGGGTTCGGGAACAACTCTGGGTCATGTGCGTTCTTCGGCAGGTTGGAGCCAGGATTCCTGCCCGCTCTAAAAAAACCCGATTTTCTTTGCCCCACCGCCCCAACGCACCCGCAAATTTCTTTCAAAATCGTGCCCTAAGAGCAGTATTGTTACCTTGGCAACTCTAGGCTGGTCATTGAACTCCTTTTGGCATTGCAGCCATGTCCTTGGAGCTAAGCTCCTGCCATTAACCTCCTTTGTGATGTCTTCCCACTGGCAGCGGAGGTGCTGCCTGAATGACTTTCTGCCCCTAGGAGGAACAGGATCTCCCTTCTCCTGTGCGATGCTTGCACCAGTGCCTCTCAGGCTTCATCAGAAAGCATAGGTGCCCTTTCAGTACTTGCTGCAGCCATTTCTATGTGCAGAACTGTCTTTCTGTTGTCAGCAGCCAGAGTGTGCTTCCCTTTAAGGCTAGCTGCCTTTAAGTGTGGTCAGAGACACCCAACATCCTGTCTCCCAAACAGGCGTGCAACCAATGAATAACGCGGGTAGCGTTGGCTGAAGTTCTGACTCATAGAAAATTTATGGCACAGAAGGAGGTCATTTGACCCATCGTGTCCAAGCTGGCCAAAAATGAGCCTAATCCCACTTTCCAGCACTTGGTCCATAGCCTTGTAGGTTATGGCACTTCAGGTGCACATCCAGATACTTTTTAAATGTGATGAGGGTCTCTGTCTCTACCACCCTTTCAGGCAGTGAGTTCCAGACCCCCACCACCCTTTGGGTGAAAAATATTTTCCCCAACTCCCCTCTAATCCTTCTACCAATCACTTTAAATCTATGCCCCTGGTTACTGACCTGTCTACTAAGGGAAATAGGTCCTTCCTATCCACTCTATCTAGGCCCCTCATAATTTTATACACCTCAATTAAACCTCCCCTCAGCTTCCTTTGTTCCAAAGAAAACAATCACAGCCTATCCAATCTTTCCTCATAGCTAAAATTCTCCAGTCCTGGCAACATCCTCGTAAATCTCCTCTGTACCCTCTCAAGTGCAATCACATCTTTCCTGTAATGCGGTGACCGGAACTGTATACAGTACTCAAGCTGTGGCCTAACTAATGTTTTATACAGTTCTAGCATAACCTCCCTGCTCTTATATTCTATGCCTCGACTAATGAAGGAAAGTATTCCGTATGCCTTCTTAACCACCTTATCTACTTGTCCTGCTACCTTAGTAAAATTGGCCTTTCCCCAGTTTAGAACTTTAACTCCTGTTCTATCTTTGTCCTTTTCCATAACTATGCTAAATCTAACTGAATTATGATCACTACCACCAAAATGCTCTCCCACTGCTACTCCTTCCACCTGCCCAGCTTCATTTCCTAAAACTAAATTCAGAACTGCCCCCTCTCTTGTTGGGTTTGCTACTTAAAGGCTAAAAAAGCTCTCCTGAATGCAATTTAAGAATTTTGTGCCCTCTATACTCTTCACACTGTTTGTGTCCCAGTTAATATTAGGGTAGTTGAAATCCCCTACTATTATTGCCCTATTGTTTTTGCACTTCTCAGAAATTTGCCTACATATTTGCTCTTCCATCTCCCTCTGACTGTTTGGGGGTCTATACTACACTCCCAGCAGTGTGACTGCCCCTTTTTTGTTCCTTAGCTCAACCCATATGGCCTCATTTGATGATCCTTCTAACATATCATCCCTTCCCACAGCTGTAATTGTTTCTTTAACCAAAATTGCCACACCCTCCTTTTTTATCCTCCTGTCTATCTCATCTGAAAACTTTGTAATCAGGAACGTTGAGCTGCCATTCCTGCCCCTCTTTAAGCCATTTCTGTAATAGCTAAGATACCATATTACCACGTGTCTATCTGTGCCCTCAGCTCATCTGCCTTATTTACTATGATGTGGCGATGCCGGTGATGGACTGGGGTTGACAATTGTAAACAATTTTACAACACCAAGTTATAGTCCAGCAATTTTATTTTAAATTCACAAGCTTTCGGAGGCTACCTCCTTCCTCAGGTGAATGATGTGGAAATGAAATCCTCGAAATGAAGTCGCATTTATAATTCACAGAACAATGCTTGGTGAGTACAGACAGTTTTTTCAACTGCCCGTTGCCAAGGCAATCAGTGTGCAGACAGACAGGTGTTACCTGCCAGGTCTCTCAGAATATACAAATCACCAAAAAAAACAACAAACAAAAAAAAACAGAGATAGAGAGGTAGAAACATAGAAAAGACAGCAACTGACCCGTTATATTAAAAACAGATAACATTTGTTCGCTGGTGGGGTAACGTGTAGCGTGACATGAACCCAAGATCCCGGTTGAGGCCGTCCTCATGGGTGCGGAACTTGGCAATCAATTTCTGCTCGACGATTTTGCGTTGTCGTGTGTCTCGAAGGCCGCCTTGGAGTATGCTTATCCGAAGGTCGGTGGCTGAATGTCCTTGACTGCTGAAGTGTTCCCCGACTGGGAGAGAACCCTCCTGTCTGGCGATTGTTGCGCGGTGTCCATTCATCCGTTGTCGCAGTGTCTGCATGGTCTCGCCAATGTACCATGCTCTGGGGCATCCTTTCCTGCAACGTATGAGGTAGACAACGTTGGCCGAGTCACAGGAGTATGAACCATGCACCTGGTGGGTGGTGTCCTCTCGTGTGATGGTGGTATCTGTGTCGATGATCTGGCATGTCTTGCAGAGGTTACCGCGGCAGGGTTGTGTGGTGTCGTGGACACTGTTCTCTTGAAAGCTAGGTAATTTGCTGCGAACGATGGTCTGTTTGAGGTTGGGTGGCTGTTTAAAGGCGAGTAGTGGAGGTGTGGGGATGGCCATAGCGAGGTGTTCGTCGTCATTGATGACATGTTGAAGGCTGCGGAGAACATGGCGTAGTTTCTCCGCTCCGGGGAAGTACTGGACGATAAAGGGTACTCTGTTGGTTGCGTCCCGTGTTAGTCTCCTGAGGAGGTCTATGCGATTTTTTGCTGTGGCCCGTCGGAACTGTCGATCGATGAGTCGAGCGTCATATCCCGTTCTTACTAGGGCGTCTTTCAGCGTCTGTAGGTGTCCATCGCGTTCCTCCTCGTCTGAGCAGACCCTGTGTATTTGCAGGGCCTGTCCATAGGGGATGGCCTCTTTGACGTGGTTAGGGTGGAAGCTGGAAAAGTGGAGCATCGTGAGGTTGTCCGTGGGCTTGCGGTAGAGTGAGGTGCTGAGGTGCCCGTCTTTGATGGAGATTCGTGTGTCCAAGAAAGAAACTGATTCTGAGGAGTAGTCCATGGTGAGCTTGATGGTGGGATGGAACTTGTTGATGTTATCGTGTAGTCTCTTCAGTGATTCTTCGCCGTGGGTCCATAGAAAGAAAATGTCGTCGATGTATCTGGTGTATAGTGTTGGTTGGAGGTCTTGTGCAGTGAAGAAGTCCTGCTCGAACTTGTGCATGAAAATGTTGGCGTATTGGGGTGCGAATTTGGTCCCAACACACCCGGACGTCCTATCGTATCAGGCAACGGAACCCTGTGTGAGAACCTCTCTGGATACATCGAGGGCTTCCTGAAACCCATCGTACAGGGAACCCCCAGCTTCTGTCGCGACACTACAGACTTCCTACAAAAACTCAGTACCCACGGTCCAGTTGAACCAGGAACACTTCTCACCACGATGGACGTCTCGGCACTCTACACCAGTATCCCCCACGATGACGGCATCGCTGCGACAGCATCAATACTCAACACCAACAACAGCCAATCTCCGGACGCCATCCTACAACTCATCCGCTTCATCCTGGATCACAATGTCTTCACCTTCAATAACCAGTTCTTTACCCAAACACACGGAACAGCCATGGGGACCAAATTCGCACCCCAATACGCCAACATTTTCATGCACAAGTTCGAGCAGGACTTCTTCACTGCACAAGACGTCCAACCAATACTATACACCAGATACATCGACGACATTTTCTTTCTATGGACCCACGGCGAAGAATCACTGAAGAGACTACACGATAACATCAACAAGTTCCATCCCACCATCAAGCTCACCATGGACTACTCCTCAGAATCAGTTTCTTTCTTGGACACACGAATCTCCATCAAAGACGGGCACCTCAGCACCTCACTCTACCGCAAGCCCACGGACAACCTCACGATGCTCCACTTTTCCAGCTTCCACCCTAACCACGTCAAAGAGGCCATCCCCTATGGACAGGCCCTGCGAATACACAGGGTCTGCTCAGACGAGGAGGAACGCGATGGACACCTACAGACGCTGAAAGACGCCCTAGTAAGAACGGGGTATGACGCTCGACTCATCGATCGACAGTTCCGACGGGCCACAGCAAAAAATCGCATAGACCTCCTCAGGAGACTAACACGGGACGCAACCAACAGAGTACCCTTTGTCGTCCAGTACTTCCCCGGAGCGGAGAAACTACGCCATGTTCTCCGTAGCCTTCAACATGTCATCAATGACGACGAACACCTCGCTATGGCCATCCCCACACCTCCACTACTCGCCTTTAAACAGCCACCCAACCTCAAACAGACCATCGTTTGCAGCAAATTACCTAGCTTTCAAGAGAACAGCGTCCACGACACCACACAACCCTGCCACGGTAACCTCTGCAAGACATGCCAGATCATCGACACAGATACCACCATCACACGAGAGGACACCACCCACCAGGTGCATGGTTCATACTCCTGTGACTCGGCCAACGTTGTCTACCTCATACGTTGCAGGAAAGGATGCCCCAGAGCATGGTACATTGGCGAGACCATGCAGACACTGCGACAACGGATGAACGGACACCGCGCAACAATCGCCAAACAGGAGGGTTCCCTCCCAGTCGGGGAACACTTCAGCAGTCAAGGACATTCAGCCACCGACCTTCGGGTAAGCATACTCCAAGGCGGCCTTCGAGACACACGACAACGCAAAATCGTCGAGCAGAAATTGATTGCCAAGTTCCGCACCCATGAGGACGGCCTCAACCGGGATCTTGGGTTCATGTCACGCTACACGTTACCCCACCAGCGAACAAATGTTATCTGTTTTTAATATAACGGGTCAGTTGCTGTCTTTTCTATGTTTCTACCTCTCTATCTCTGTTTTTTTTTGTTTGTTGTTTTTTTTGGTGATTTGTATATTCTGAGAGACCTGGCAGGTAACACCTGTCTGTCTGCACACTGATTGCCTTGGCAACGGGCAGTTGAAAAAACTGTCTGTACTCACCAAGCATTGTTCTGTGAATTATAAATGCGACTTCATTTCGAGGATTTCATTTCCACATCGTTCACCTGAGGAAGGAGGTAGCCTCCGAAAGCTTGTGTTTTTAAAATAAAATTGCTGGACTATAACTTGGTGTTGTAAAATTGTTTACAATTATTTACTATGCTCCTTGCGTTGAGGTATATACCATCGAGCATTGCCAAACTCCTTTGTTGTTTATCTTCTAACCTTTGTTTCCTCTGCCATCTAAACTCACTTACTAATTGACCTGCTTGGGCATCACTAACAGGAGCTTGCAGTGCTCACCCTGCCCCCTCCCTTGCCTGCCTGTTTTTGAGTGCAATCGAATTTCTAGACCATTGAGTGTCAAACTGAGAGCACTATCTTGGCTTCCGGGTTTCGCGCTAGAAAGCTGAGCAGCGGGCGGACTGTGCACCCGCATCATAGGCTGTCAGCTGGAGGAGCCCTATTTAAAGGGGCAGTCCTCCACTGACTGATGCTGCAGAAAATAGGCAAAATTACAGCATGGAGCAGCCCAGGGGGAAGGCTGCTCCCAGGTTTAATGATGCCTCACTCCAGATCTTACTGGATGGGGTGAGGAGGAGGAGGGAGATCTTCCACCTGGCGGACGGGAGGAAGTGGCCTGCCTCTGCCACCACGAAGGCCTGGCTCGAGGTGGCAGAGGAGGTCACCTGCACCACCAACATATCACGCATCTGCATACAGTGCAGGAGGCGCTTCAATGACCTAACCAGGTCAGCTGAATTGAGTACTCTTACTCATTCCCCTACACTCCATCTGCCACGTCACCACCCCCACCCCACATCTCCTTCTGCACTGTCAACACTACTCTATCACACCACTCCTCACACCCACTGAACCCTCATCCTCATCTTACCTGCATTTCCTCACCTCCCCAGTACTCATCCTACCACTACCACTCAACCCAATCCTCATACAATCTCATGGCTCTGTCTCATACTCACCCTCTGATACATCTCTTTCACAGTCCGCCTCACCCCACCTGCCACTACCTGTGCTGCAGCCACAGGGCATGCATCACGTATGTGTAGTAGGAAGCGTAAGGTAAACATGTCGTGAGCATGAAGGGGATGCACAAGGATGTTTGAGGGTTTGTCATGGTTTTTACTTATATTTGATTTCTGATCAACTCATATTACATGTTATATTGTCACCACTACTCCACGTCTTGGCCATTCTTGACTGGCTTGTGCAATAATGCCCTTTCATGAGGTTCTCCATGAACGTCCTTGATGCCACCCAGCCACCCATTGGCTCACCCTACAATGGGTGCATGTGTAGTTGAACGACTATTTTGCGCAGGTGCCCGTTGCGCAGCACTGTGTTGTGTAGCTCTAGGTGGTGGAGGTGGACGGCATGCCAGGCGAGGCTGGTGATGTTGCTCGTCCTCCAATGGAGTGATGAATGCAGCTATCGAACCCCCCCTCCCCCCATTCCTGATGGTGTGAGTGTGAGGAGGTCCGCAAAGTAGGTAATTGTGTTTGGACAGCAGAGTTTAGGGTATGATGTAATAATTTTGAGTGTGGAGACAATGGTGTGGCGGGCAAAACTTTGTCTGAGGTAACAGAGTGCCCTGCTGCAATGAATGAGGTATTCCCCCCGACTGTCAAGGAATCCTCTGCATCTCCCAATGGCTGCTGACTGAAACACGTCTGCAACAACAGGGAGAGTTTCCCACAGCATGGAAAACACGCTGAGGAGGGTCCAAAATCACATCCCTGCTAAAATCTCTTCCCAATGAGGTCTGTCAACGACCTCATGTACCTCCTAAGTATCTAAACTGTCATCCCGCCGGCTTTAATTGCTGGTGGGAGTCCCACATGCGGGGGCTGCGCGTGCACCGATTCACGTCATTGGGGAACCCGGAAGTGGGCGGGTTGGAGCCGGGCTCCGGCCCCGCTCCGGGATTCCCCAATTTTAGGAACTCACCCACCATGAATGTACCCGCTCGGTCATCCTAAAATTGACCCCGAAGTGTCTTGGGCTGTTCAGGATTCAGGAGAGCACTGGAGTAATTGAGTCTGAAGGTAAAAACGGCAAGAATAAGGGTTTCAACAGCAGATGGGTGGAGGTAGGGTCAGAGGCGGGTGATGTTACAGAGGTGGAAGTAAGTGGTCTTTGCGAAGGAGAGGATATGAATTGGAAACTCAGCTCATGGCTGAACAAGACAACACGATCGCGAACAGTCTGGTTTAGCATGAGACAGTGGCTAGGGAGAAAGAGGGAATCAGTGGTAGGAATACAGAGGTAGACTAAAATGGTTTTGGTCTTCCCAATGTTCAGCTGGAGGAAAAATGTCTCATCCAAGATCGGGCAAAGAATCTGATGTCACAGAGGCAGTGGAAGGGTCGAAAGAAATGGTGGAGAGGCAGTGCTGGGTGTCAAGAGCGTACATGTAGAAGCTAACCCCATGACTGCAAATGATGCTGCCAAGGGGCAGCATGTAAGTGAGGAAGAGGAGGGGGCCAAGCATAAATTGTTGGGGAAGTCTAAGGTTCACGTGTGGGTCTGGGAAGAGAAGTTATTGCTAGAGATGCTCTGGCTACATTTAAATCAGTAAGAGTAAAAATAAGGAAGGGCAGTTCTTTCGAGCCGGATAAATGGAGGAGAGTTGTTGGAGGAGGATGATGTGATGAACTGTGACAAAGGCTGCAGAGAGCTCGAGATGGACGATTAAGGATAATGCATCATGAGGAAGTCTTGTGGCTTCAGGTCAAACATGGGCAGGAAACCTCCTGATTACCACTTACTGCCTCAGCTGATGAATCAGTACTCCTCCATGTTGAACACCACTTAGAGGAAGCTTTGAGGCACAGAATGTACTCTGGGTGGGGGACTTCAATGTCTATCATCAATTGTGATACATATATTTGTGATTAAAAATGCATTCTAGTAACTTTGATGCAAACATTAAAAGATTTCTGAGGCAACAAGCCCCAAAATGCAGGTCTCAAGCACATAGATTTTCCCTACTGGCCAATGTAAAATCTATCCCTCTGTGTTTCTTTCTTCCTAGAATCGTCAGGCTTTAAAAACCCAAACTTGGCATTCCCTAATTCGCTTACTCTTTACAGCATTGATGATATTCTGCATTATGATCCTTGAACCGTCAGTATGGGAATTTCTTGATTTAAAAAATAGGTATCAGCACAGACACTTTGTAAGAATTAGATAGTTTTTTTTTTATTCATTCATGGGATGTGGGCTTCGCTGGCGAAGCCAGCATTTATTGCCCATCCCTAATTGCCCTTGAGAAGGTGGTGGTGAGCTGCCTTCTTGAACCACTGCAGTCCATGTGGTGAAGGGTTCTCCCACAGTGCTGGGGGTGGGGGGAATTCTGGGGCAATCCTGCTCCTCCTCGCCCCACAAAGGAAAGTAAAAACAACTTATCTTCACCTCCCGATCCTCTTCTGATTTGTTTCAGCCTGGCGGGAAAGCCGCAGCAGCTTCCCCGCTCAGGGTTCTGTTAAAATGCTGTCGAGGTTCGATTGACATCATAGGACTCCGATTAGTATATTTAAAGAAGAACCCCGCCGGCTTCAGGTGGGTGCCTTTGCCGTCTGCTCAGGTTAAAATTGGGCACGGCGGGATCCAAGCAGTTTCCAGTGGGGGAGGGGTGGGGTCAAAATCTCCCCCTTTTTGCGCAGTGTGAATTGAGGAGGGATCTTGCAAAATCGATCTCTTCCTAATTTACCATCCCTTATATGTCTTTTTCATGCCGGTGGGACTAATTTTACTGACTGGAAAATCCAGTCCTAATTTTTCCTGCACCACATCCCAAAATGTGGGAGATTTCCATGCTAAACAAAGACTTTACAAAAATGGGCCCTATTAAAGGACCATCAGATTTGCAGATACCTGGGTCCAGTTTATGGAGAGGCGGGAAGGGAGCGGGGGAGCGTGTTTGCGGCCAGGAAGCCCGGAAATGTCAGGAAAGCGGAGGTCCTGCCGAATTTAATGGCAGGACCTCGTTATTATTTTTTGCTCCATTTCCTGCCCAGCAACCAGCCAAGACTGAAGGCTGGCCGGCTGCTGGGCGGGAAAGCCTGTGGTAATCGGAAAAGATTGAGTCATGGTGGGGAGGGGGGGGGAGCTCGGAGTGCGGCAGCGAGGTGAGAGGGAGGGAGTGAAAGATCGGGGAAATATTGGGGAGGGGTCGGGCAATCGCGGGGAGAGAGGCAGATTGCAGGGTGGGGGGTGGGGGGGCTGTTGGTCAATCACGGCAATAGATATGCTTGAGGACTGGAGGGAAGCTCTCCTGCCCCTCCTGGCCCACAAGCAGTGCTCTAATAAGCGCTTACCTGGATGAGCCGGCATCTCCCATTTCCTTTTCTCTGCTGGGTTTCTTTATCCCTGGGAAATCCGGTCCGCAACTGTTAAATTCAAATGGCTGCCAAAATCTGATGAAGAGAGCCCAATTTAAATATTAGAATGACGGACCCGCCTCTCCAGAGCGGGTTACTCAGATGCCCCCAAACCTGCCACAGTTAAACTGGAAGTAGGGGGGTTCACAGCGGGTTGGGGTCGAGTTGCACATATTTACCGATTTAACTCTCCCCCCAACCCTCTCCCGCCCCTCATGGAGGGGTTAAACCCCCCCCTCCCCCCGTGGATTCAATTACATGCATAAACACTACGGAGAAAAGCAGGTTTATCTGTTGCACTAGTGGTTATGAGTTCCGCCCTTTCCTGGAGTCTGCTTCCCCTGTGGCCAGTCACATGTCACTGATGCTGCATTTTACCTCAGTGAAACCAGAAGCAGCTTGTGCCTCTTAAGAGAAGGTAAGGCCTTTCCAGCTTACAGCATGAAAATAACTTATCAGAAATTGACCGTCGCCACATGTTTTTACAGTTGGATATGTCCGTATCAGTCAGGTAGGCTTCTTTATACATTTTTGAGGCTTTACCGACCTGCTTAGTCGCTATAATGTTGACACATTGTCGTTGATCTGTACACTTCCCCTACAAGATAGTAGAACATCTGTTGCAAACTGTAGCCATGACAATTAGGACATTTTTCTTCATTAAGTTTGTTGGACTTTTTTTGTATGTTAGTAATTGTTGTTTGTTGTTAATATGTCATAGTCATTTAATTGAGATAATGATATGCAAGTCAATTGCAATTGTTCTGCTTTTTGTCTCATTTGCTGCGTTGTAGTTTTAAGTTGACAAGCATGAAATGTAGGGTCAAAGTAGAAACCACAACCTGAATCAGACATCACGAGTAAGTCAGTCACAAAACATACAAACTTAAATTCAAATTTTAAAAAAGAAATGACAGAATAAAATGCATCAAACCTATAGTATAATTATCCCGATAGCATGCAGTATATGAGAAAAAATTCTAAGGCTGGGTTTATTTTTTTACAGTTTCATGATTGTCAGTACTCTTCCCCTCCCCCCCCCCCCAGATGTCCTTATTACTTTTTATGTGAATATGGAAACCACCGTAGATTTTTAACACGGTTGAACTTTTTTGGCTCTGGAAAGCTAAATAAGAGCAATACTCAGCTCTTAAAAGCACAATTATAATAATTTAGCATTAAATGGGATGAGATTTTACTATTTGCAGCTAATAGGAAATGTGAGACTATATAAGCAATATTATAACATCACTGAAGTAGTCATACTGGAAGATAAGTGGATGCAGGTGCCCAGTAATAGGAGAATTTATCTTTGGGAAAGTTTGGAGCTCTTAGGTTCCTATGTTCTTATGTTCTTAGATGGATGTCCAAGAAAGCCATGAACACTTAACTATTTATGCAGGAAATGCTTGGAATTCTTGACTGTAAATGATAAGTTCACAGTTCCTCATTTGAAGATTAGTCATTGATCTCAATCAGACTGTCTGGGACAAATACCTCTGGTGGCAGATGGCCCTGTGAAAGGGGATCTAATTTCTGATGGTATTGGCGAAGTATGAATCTGATTCGTAGTTCCATTTTTGTAAATGTTAGAAAAAAATGATAATCCTGATAATTTTAGTGGGGAAAGGGTGATCAATTTCTTGATTGCTATATTCTAAGTCAAATTGAGGTTTAGGAAAAGAGCTTGCTGTAATCTTGTAGTGTTTATACCTGGTAATCTAATAGAGAGCTAGGTGACAGCTTCTTAGTAGTACTTTACATCTACTTTATTCACTTTACTTGTACCCTTTCTTTGTTCTGAGGAATGAGCAGGATTTGCTCCAAGGTCTTGCCAATGCACTGTGTGTAATGGGCCAGTAGAGGGGCAAGCAAGAATGATACCAGCGAACTTCACTCCGCTGTTTAGTATGATGCAAGAACAAAGCCTTATTACCTGCCATTATGACGGAGATAAGGGACATTAGCATTATCACCCGCTAAAACTTCAACATATGTTTAGTAAAAAGTGAAAGGAAAGAAACAATCTTTGCCCCAGGCAGCCAGTGTCGTAAACAGATGATAATTCAATGAAGATGACACTTGTCTTTTGCTGTATGTTCAAAATCATCCTTTATATTTTAGAGGGTACGTTATAATATTTCTTGGCATACTGATTTCCCTTTTCTGAGCCCTGCCTGATGCGGTGATAAAGTGTTTTCAGTGATACCGTTCATTCAATTCTAAAGAAGTCTCTATTAGTTTGTAACAAACACACCATAGAGATATTGGCCTGTGACTGAAAGTTTCCCAGTATCTTTACCTGGTTTATGAACAGTAGTAACAGGAGCTCAATAAATGCATTCGCAATGCAGGACCCAGGTGTGGAAAGAATTTAGGAAAAAGGAATCTTTCCCAACTTTAGAAGTGCAGAATTAAATTCTGATTGAGCAAACAGCCATAGAGATGTAGCTCAGTCAATCCAACATTTAAAATTTGCTGAGATTTCTTGCTGATCAGCCAATTTGAGGCTCTTTATGAGTTATATAAGGTATTGGTGAGACCGCACCTGGAATACTGCATACAGTTTTGGTCTCCATACTTAAGAAAAGACATACTTGCTCTCGAGGCAGTACAAAGAAGGTTCACTCGGTTAATCCCGGGGATGAGGGGGCGGACATATGAGGAGAGGTTGAGTAGATTGGGACTCTACTCATTGGAGTTCAGAAGAATGAGAGGCGATCTTATTGAAACATATAAGATTGTGAAGGGTCTTGATCGGGTGGATGCAGTAAGGATGTTCCCAAAGATGGGTGAAACTAGAACTAGGGGGCATAATCTTAGAATAAGGGGCTGCTCTTTCAAAACTGAGATGAGGAGAAACTTCTTCACTCAGAGGGTGGTAGGTCTGTGGAATTTGCTGCCCCAGGAAGCTGTGGAAGCTACATCATTAGATAAATTTAAAACAGAAATAGACAGTTTCCTAGAAGTAAAGGGAATTAGGGGTTATGGGGAGCGGGCAGGAAATTGGACATGAAGCTGAGTTCGGATCAGTCAATGCCCTGTGGGTGGCGGAGAGGGCCCAGGGGCTATGTGGCCGGGTCCTGCTCTGACTTCTTGTGTTCTTTAGAATTGTGGTTGGGATCAGATCAGCCATGATCTTATTGAATGGCGGAGCAGGCTCGAGGGGCCGATTGGCCTACTCCTGCTCCAATTTCTTATGTTCTTATGTTCTTATATTATAGTGATTATTTTGGAGGAGTCTTACTGGTACAGTATGTACTTTCAGCAAACAAATTTGACAATATAATTTCTCACCATTATGTTTTCTAAGCAAACTCTACACCTTTCTACTGGAATGAGAAAGATCAGTTGCTTTGATAAGGTTGAGCCAATGCTGTTTTCTTGAGGATTCTTATCTAAGGGTCTATACCACAAAAGGGGAGAAATTCAACTTAGTTTCGCCCATTTTTTGGGGATAAAATGAACGCTAGGGAGATGAATATCGGGTTACGATCTCTCCCCCAGCAACGCACCGGTTGTCATGTTGGATCGGGTGACTTTTAGTCGTCCTGGGCGGTTGCCGGAAAGTGGCAGGCGCCTCATTAAAATATGAAAACTATGTCTGTCGAAAGACCTTCTTTCCAAATTGAGCTGTGGGAGTCAGGGATTTGCTGATTCTTAAGCCTGGCCAGCAATTCTTGGCGTCAACAGTCAGGAAGCAGGTTGCATCAGTGTTATTTGAAGGGATCCTCAACTGCATTCAAGTAAGCCTCTGGTTAACATTTCTAGACTGCTAGTGGGCTTCTAGGCCTTTTCTAGTCTGTGTTTGCTGCTATAGCTGTGTTGAAAACTAATGGATAATGACTTTCCAGAGATACAGTACTGTTTCTGTGCAAAGGCTTCAGCACGTTATCGGTGAAATTATTGGTGTGCTGCTCCGTCGGCCATTGGGGTTGGAGGATGAGGAGGACAAAGAGCAGCAAGGAACAGAGCAGCTGCTGGGAGAAGAAGGGGAAGGGTGGAGTACACCTTATACTACTGGGGTCTTCTGGAATCAAACTTCTGACCTCAACTTAACTGAGGAGGAGTGTGTTTGGTGGCTGTGCTTCACAAGGGTGGCTGCGACAGAGCTGTGTCACCTAGCACCAATCGCAGCTCAGCAACAGGGCACACACATCACTGTCTGTGACTATAAAGGTCATGGTGACCCTGAATTTCTAAGACTCAGGATCATTTCAACAGGTGACATCAGCAACATTTGTAAACAATTTTACAACACCAAGTTATAGTCCAACAATTTTATTTTTAATCCCACAAGCTTTCGGGGGCTTTCCCCTTCCTCAGGCGGTGTGGAAATGACATTTTCGAATCCTTCGCATTTTAAGATCACAAAACAATGCCTGGTGATTACTGCCCGTTGCCAAGGCAATCACAGTGAGCAGACAGAAAGGTGTCACCTAAAAAGGCCACCGAATATACAAACCCCCCAAAAAAAGAGAGAGAGAGAGATAAGGAAGACAGTCAATGACCCGTTATATTAAAACCAGATAACATTTGTTCGCTGGTGGGGTTACGTGTAGTGTGACATGAACCCAAGATCCCGGTTGAGGCCGTCCTCATGGGTGCGGAACTTGGCTATCAATTTCTGCTCGACGATTTTGCGTTGTCGTGTGTCTCGAAGGCCGCCTTGGAGTATGCTTACCCGAAGGTCGGTGGCTGAATGTCCATGACTGCTGAAGTGTTCCCCGACAGGGAGAGAACCCTCCTGTTTGGCGATTGTTGCGCGGTGTCCGTTCATCCGTTGGTCAATTTGCAGTCTATTGCTGCATCAGGCAGGTCACAGATGCCCTCCTCACTAAGCGGAACGTGGTTATCACCTTTCCAATGAAGGCAGCAAAACAAGAAGAGCTCTGGGCACCACCAGAATTGTAGGCTTCACATAGGGGACTGTACCCTTGTGTGCTCCATACAAAGAACCCGGCATCTTCATTAACAGGAAGGGCTTCTATTCCTTGAACGTACAGCTGGTGTGCAATGATAGGCAGCACATTATGCAGGTCTGTGCCTGGTTTCCTGGCAGTAGTCATGACGTATTTATCCTGCGCCAGTCCTCAATCTCCCCTCTCTTCCACCCAGATCATCGGGTGTCAGGCTAGCTGCATGGGGACAAGAGGTAGACCCTGACCACCTGGCTTATGACTCCTGTCAGAAACCCCAGCACAGATGCTGAGGAATGCTACAATAAAAGACATGCCTCTACCACAGCCTTCCAAAACAAAGGTTCTGTCACCTGGATAGGTCTGGAGGTGTCCTTCAGTACAGCCCAGATTCGTGTTGATATGCTGCATGCTCCATAACTTCACCCTGCAAAGGGGCAACCTCTGGAGGAAGAATTGGAGGAGCAAGAGCAAGAGGATAACCAGGAAGCTGTAGATGAAGAGGAAGAGCAAAGGTCAATAATATTACCAACTGCCAGATCTCTTTGGCAGCAAATAATAAACAAATGTTTTTGTTGAATTAGAAAAAGGATGGTAAGATGGGCAAACACCCTGCGGAGCAAATCCTCCAGTCACCGCCAGTCATATTTATGATGTGCCCTCAATCTACAATTTCCATGGCCATCTTTTCTAATGGGAAGAGGATGTGGATGCTTGGTGGCCCGTCTCCTGTCATAAGAACATAAGAACATAAGAAATAGGAGCAGGAGTAGGCCAATCGGCCCCTCGAGCCTGCTCCGCCATTCAATAAGATCATGGCTGATCTGATCCTAACCTCAAATCTAAATCATGTCCAATTTCCTGCCCGCTCCCCGTAACCCCTAATTCCCTTTACTTCTAGGAAACTGTCGATTTCTGTTTTAAATGTATTTAATGATGTAGCTTCCACAGCTTCCTGGGGCAGCAAATTCCACAGACCTACTACTCTCTGAGTGAAGAAGTTTCTCCTCATCTCAGTTTTGAAAGAGCAGCCCCTTATTCTAAGATTATGCCCCCTAGTTCTAGTTTCACCCATCCTTGGGAACATCCTTACCGCATCCACCCAATCAAGCCCCTTTACAATCTTATATGTTTCAATAAGATCGCCTCTCATTCTTCTGAACTCCAATGAGTAGAGTCCCAATCTACTCAACCTCTCCTCATATGTCCGCCCCCTCATCCCCGGGATTAACCAAGTGAACCTTCTTTGTACTGCCTCGAGAGCAAGTATGTCTTTTCTTAAGTATGGACACCAAAACTATATGCTGTATTCCAGGTGCGTTCTCACCTATACCTTATATAACTGCAGCAATACCTCCCTGTTTTTATATTCTATCCCCCTAGCAATAAAAGCCAACATTCCGTTGGCCTTCTTGATCACCTGCTGCACCTGCATACTAACTTTTTGATTTTCTTGCACTAGGACCCCCAGATCCCTTTGTACTGCAGTACTTTGTAGTTTCTCGCCATTAAGATAATAACTTGCTCTCTGATTTTTCCTGCCAAAGTGCATAACCTCACATTTTCCAATATTGTATTGCATCTGCCAAATCTCCGCCCACTCACCCGGCCTGTCTATATCCCCCTGTAGGTTTTTTATGTCCTCCTCACTCTCCACTTTCCCTCCCATCTTTGTGTCATCTGCAAACTTTGATATGTTACACTCGGTCCCCTCCTCCAAATCATTAATATAGATTGTAAAGAGTTGGGGACCCAGCACCGACCCCTGCGGAACACCACTGGCTACTGGTTGCCTGTCCGAGAATGAACCATTTATCCCAACTCTCTGCTTCCTGTTAGATAACCAATCCTCCACCCATGCCAGAATATTACCCCCAATCCAGTGATTCTTTATCTTGAGCAATAATCTTTTATGTGGCACCTTGTCGAATGCCTTCTGGATGTCTAAATACACTACATCCGCTGGTTCCCCTTTATCCACCCTGTACGTTATGTCCTCAAAGAACTCAAGCAAATTTGTCAGACATGACTTCCCCTTCGTAAAGCCATGCTGACTTTGTCCTATTAAATTATGTTTATCCAAATGTTCCGCTACTGTCTCCTTAATAATAGACTCCAAAATTTTACTCACCACAGATGTTAGGCTGACTGGTCTATAATTTCCAGCCTTCTGCCTACTACCCTTTTTAAATAAGGGTGTTACATTAGCAGTTTTCCAATCTGCCGGGACCTTTGCTGAGTCCAGAGAATTTTGGAAAATTATTACCAAAGCATCCACAATCCCTACTGCCACTTCCCTCAAGACCCTAGGATGTAAGCCATCAGGTCCAGGGGATTTACCCGCCTTCAGTCCCATTAATTTACTGAGTACCAATTCCTTAGTCATTTTAATCGTATTTAGCTCCTCCCCCCCTAGAGCCCCCCGTTTGTCCAGTGTTGGGATATTCTTAGTGTCCTCTACCGTAAAGACTGAAACAACATATTTGTTCAGCATTTTTGCCATCTCCGTGTTTCCCACCATTAATTTCCCGGTCTCATCCTCTAAGGGACCTACATTTGCCTTAGCCACCCTTTTTCTTTTTATATAACTGTAGAAACTCTTGCTATCTGTTTTTATATTTTTTGCTAATTTATTTTCATAATCTATCTTCCCTTTCTTAATCAATCCTTTCGTTACTTTTTGCTGTCTTTTGAAGACTCCCCAAACTTCTATCCTCCCACTAAGTTTGGCTACCTTATATGTCCTTGTTTTTAGTCGGATACTATCCTTAATTTCTTTACTTAGCCACGGGTGGCTGTCATTTCTTTTACACCCTTTTATCCTCAGTGGAATATATATTTTTTGAAAGTTGTAAAATAACTCCTTGAATGAACACCACTACTCATGTACCGTCTTACCCTTTAATCTATTTTCCCAGTCCACTTTAATCAATTCCGCTCTCATACCATCATAGTCTCCTTTATTCAAGCTCAGTACGCTTGTTTGAGAACCAACCTTCTCACCCTCTAATTAGATATGGAATGTAACCATGTTATGGTCACTCATTCCAAGGGGATCCTTAACTAGGACATTATTAATTAATCCTGGCTCATTACACAGGACCAGGTCCAAGGTTGCTTGCCCCCTTGTAGGATCAGTTACATACTGCTCAAGAAATCCATCCCTAATACACTCAATAAACTTTTCCTCAAGGCTGCCCTGCCCAATTTGATTTGTCCAGTTAATATGATAGTTAAAATCCCCCATAATTATAGCTGTTCCCTTATTACATGCCCCGATTATTTCCTGATTAATACTTCTTCCAGCAGAGTTGCAACTATTAGGAGGCCTATATACTACGCCCACTAGTGTTTTTTCCCCTTATTATTCCTTATCTCTACCCAAACTGTTTCATTATCCTGATCCTTTGTCCCAATATCATTTCTCTGTATTACAGTGATTCCTTCCCTTATTAACATAGCCACCCCACCTCCCCTTCCTTCCTGCCTGTCCTTCCTGATTGTTAAATACCCTGGCATATTTAATTCCCAGTCATTGTCACCCTGCAGCCATGTTTCTGTAATGGCCACAAGATCATACCCATACATAGTTATTTGTGCCGTTAACTCGTCCATTTTGTTACGAATGCTACGTGCATTCAGATAAAGAACTTTCAAATATGTTTTGTGACACTTAGTTCCTGCTTTTTCCTTTTTTAACACTTTACCTTTTACTCCATACCTTCTGTCCCTTCCTGACACGCTTTCCTCTGTCTCCCTGCTCAGGTTCCCAACCCCCTGCCACAGCTTTGATGCTGGGTTAATCGCCTTACGCCTTCTAGTTTTTATTTTATCTGTCGTGCCTAAAGTACACTTTCTTTCCGCTGCTCTACGCTTTTCCCTCTCACTTGTTCTTGAACAACTGTTTGTACTATTTGTATTGTAGATTTTCCCTGGGTCTTCCCCTCTCTTGCTGCTCTCAATTTTATTCCCTTCTGACTCCCCGCTCAGGTTCCCATCCCCCTGCCACTCTAGTTTAAACCTTCCCCAACAGCACGAGCAAACACCCCCGCGAGGACATTGGTCCCGGTCCTGCTCGGGTGTAACCCGTCACGCTTGTACAGGTCCCACCTTCCCCAGAACCGGTCCCAATGTCCCAGGAATCTAAATCCCTCCTACCTACACCATCCCTGCAGCCACGCAGTCATCCTGTCTATTCTCCTGTTCCTATACTCACTAGCACGTGGCACCGGTAGTAATCCTGAGATCACTACCTTTGAAGTCCTGCTTTTTAATTTATCTCCTAACTCCTTAAATTTGCTTTGCAGGACCTCATCCCTTTTTTTACCTATGTCGTTGGTACCAATATGGACCACGAGTACTGGCTGTTCACCCTCCCCCTCCAGAATGCCCTGCAGCCTCTCCGTGACATCCTTGCCCCTAGCACCAGGGAGGCATCATACCATCCTGGAGTCACGTTTGCGGCCGCAGAAACGCCTATGTGTTCCCCTTACAATTGAATCCCCTATCACTATAGCCCTGCCACTCTTCTTCCTCCCCTCCTGTGCAGCAGAGCCACCCGTGGTGCCCCGAACCTGGCTCTTGCTGCATTCCTCTGATAAGCCATCTCCCCCAACAGTACCTAAAGCCGAATATCTGTTTGAGAGGGAGATGGCCCCAGGGGACTCCTGCTCTACTTGCCTAGTCCTTTTGCTCTGCCTGGCGGTCACCCATTTCCTTTCTGCCTGCGTAATCTTTACCTGCGGTGTGACCACCTCACTGAACGTGCTATCCACAATAGTCTCAGCATCGTGGATGCTCCACAGCGAATTCACCTGCAGCTCCAGCTCCGAAAGACGGTTAGCCAGTAGCTGCAGCTGGACACACTTCCTGCACACATGGTCGCCAGGGACACTGGTAGTGTCCATGACTTCCTACATAGTGCAGGAGGAGCATATCACGGGTGCGAGCTCTACTGCCATGACTTGCCTTAGACTCTCAGACTCTCCTCCGGCTCTAGGTCTCTCCTTTTATACTGTGCTCATCTCTCGGACTCTCCTGCCTCACCTGCGAAGTCGCACAGTAGTTGTCTCTTTTTGCAGGTCTGCTGCTGCTTTTATTCCCCAATCTCAGTCTTCTATTCTCAGGTCCACTGCCGCTCTGGGGAAAAAGTTAGGAAAAGCACGGCAAAGCAGTACCTCCTTTCCCCACTTCACCAAACTCCCACACGTACCAAACTCTCCTTCACACTGTGTTGTCCGCACACCGTGCTGTTCGCACTGACAGGCCCCTGTATTTCTACAGTTTGTGACTCAGATGAGTCAGGCCTGCCCCACCTTCAAGTACCAGTTGAATCTAGCTAACCAATTAATTTGCTGCAGCAGCTCTCTCTGCTGAAGCCTGACAGAAACTTAAAAATTTAAACTTTAAAATTGAACTTAAACAGTTGAAAGCAATATGCACTAGATTTTAAAGAGATTAACCCTTAAACTCCCACAAGAGATTAACCCTTAAACTCCCACACGTACCAAACTCTCCTTCACACTGTGTTGTCCGCATACTGTGCTGTTCGCACTGACAGGCCCCTGTATTTCTACAGTTTGTGACTCCTATGCCTGATCCTTGCCTGATCACCCATGCCTGATCCTTGCTGTTATGTGCCAACTTGTCCTGCAGGATGAAAGTAAGTGTGTAATGTGTGGCCTAGTGAAAGGTTGTAAAGATGTGCCTGTTAGCGTAGAATATTGTTGCTGGTGAGTGAAAGATGGCACAGGTATGAGGAAGTGAGGGGAATAATTGTGAAGACAGTAGCAGGTGTAGAGTGACCAACTAGCAGAAGAAAGAGGCTCAGTGATTGGAGGAGAGTGATGGGCAGTGGGGGAGGGAAGGCTTGAGTGCTGGGGCTACAGTTGATGCATGGTTAAGGAGAGAGTAAGAGACATGTGAGTAGGAGTCTTACCTTAGTAGATCTGGTCAGATCATTGATTTTTTTTGGCATTGTAGCTAGGTCCTGGACACTATGCTCCTCGCATTCACCTGCACTGCCACCTCTGCCCATTGGTGCCTAGTAACTTGCCTTGGATCCCTATCTCTCATCCACTGGAATGAGCAGATCCCTCCTTTTGGTCACCTCCTCTGCCAACACCTTCAGACCAGCATCTGAAAATCGAGGGGGCCTTTTCTTCATCTGTCGTGTCCAGTATTCAACTCCAATTCATATGAAAGCAGCTAAAGTGCATCTTGCCTTTATAAGGTACAGGCTGCCTTTAAATGGAGTCACTGCCTCCACATTAGCCTCCCCCATTCTCCCCCAATCAGCGATCTAACAATATCTTTTTTTTATTCATTCATGGGATGTGGGTGTTGCTGGCAAGGCTTGTATTTATTGCCCATTCCTAATTGCCCTTGAGAAGGGGGTGGTGAGCCGCCTTCTTGAATTGCTGCAGTCCGTGTGGTGAAGGTACTCCCATAGTGCTGTTAGGTAGAGAGTTCCAGGATTTTGACCCAGTGACAATGAAGGAACAGCAATATATTTCCAAGTCAGGAAGGTGTGTGACCTGGAGGGGAATGTGCAGGTGGTGGTGTTCCCATGCGCCTGCTGCCCTTGTCCTTCTAGGTGGTAGGCAAGTTTGGGAGGTACTGTCGAAGAAGCCATGGTGAGTTGCTGCAGAGCATCTTGTAGATGGTACACACTGCAGCTACGGTGCACACCGGTGGTGGAGGGAGTGAATGCTTAAGGTGGTGGATGGGGTTATTTACCAATAATTAGAGCATGTAGCACTAGCAGCTAGCCAATTCTAACCTGTGTCCTGATCGTGCTGCCCGTTTCGTGTCTGTATCCAATGCTAGTTGAATTTCTCCTCCTAAATCTCAAAGTGATGCTATTATTCCAGCAAGCTTAAGCCTCACAAATGTAATTATTCACAAGATGAAAGAGTTGCACCAATGTCTTATTCATTGCAATGGTACAATGAATGTATTTTATCGTAATGTTTTTGTAATTTTAACTAAATACCAAAATATTCCACTGGCTATATAAAGTATAGTATGTTCAACCTATTGAAAACAATTTTACAACACCAAGTTATAATCCAACAAATTTATTTTAAATTTCACAAGCTTTCGGAGGCTTCCTCCTTCCTCAGGTGAATGGTGTGGAAATGGTGTGGAAATTTCCACACCATTCACCTGAGGAAGGAGGAAGCCTCCGAAAGCTTGTGAAATTTAAAATAAATTTGTTGGACTATAACTTGGTGTTGTAAAATTGTTTACAATTGTCAACCCCAGTCCATCACCGGCATCTCCACATCAACCTATTGAAGTAAGAGAAAGGTTTTGGAAGTTTTGAAGCTTAACTATTGTAGCTTTCAAATGGCAATTCTACAGTAAACTTTTATAGTACAGACTTGGGTGTCCTATCAGGGTGCTCCTGAACCAAATACTTTGCTAAATATATTCATACGGATAAAATCTGTGTGTCAAATCCAAATTGAACTAAATTCCTGACAGTATTTTAACACGTGAAAATTATTACCAAGTCCCAGTTTTGTTTCTAGGATATATATTTATCCTGATATATCCACGATTGTGTAACATTTCCCAACTTATTGCATATATACAGTTTTAATATATTATTTTTGGGTATAGAAACATAAGATTATTGCAAAAATCTACCTATGTACCACAGAACAGGAAACATCAACTATATCATTACCTTTCAACTCGATAATACATTAGAGGTGGCCAAATTTTACCAGTTCTCAGCAAGTGTTAATGAATTGAACCGAAAGGTGAGGTAACCGGAATGGTGGGTAATCTCTCAGTGCAGACAGTTCTAATTTCGAATCAGTTATACTGTAGTTGACATGTTTTATGCATTACATGATGTAATCCAAATGTAAAGGTCTATGTTGACATTTTCGAATCCTTCGCATTTTAAGATCACAAAACAATGCCTGGTGATTACTGCCCGTTGCCAAGGCAATCACAGTGAGCAGACAGAAAGGTGTCACCTAAAAAGGCCACCGAATATACAAACCCCCCAAAAAAAGAGAGAGAGAGAGATAAGGAAGACAGTCAATGACCCGTTATATTAAAACCAGATAACATTTGTTCGCTGGTGGGGTTACGTGTAGTGTGACATGAACCCAAGATCCCGGTTGAGGCCGTCCTCATGGGTGCGGAACTTGGCTATCAATTTCTGCTCGACGATTTTGCGTTGTCGTGTGTCTCGAAGGCCGCCTTGGAGTATGCTTACCCGAAGGTCGGTGGCTGAATGTCCATGACTGCTGAAGTGTTCCCCGACAGGGAGAGAACCCTCCTGTTTGGCGATTGTTGCGCGGTGTCCGTTCATCCGTTGGTCAATTTGCAGTCTATTGCTGCATCAGGCAGGTCACAGATGCCCTCCTCACTAAGCGGAACGTGGTTATCACCTTTCCAATGAAGGCAGCAAAACAAGAAGAGCTCTGGGCACCACCAGAATTGTAGGCTTCACATAGGGGACTGTACCCTTGTGTGCTCCATACAAAGAACCCGGCATCTTCATTAACAGGAAGGGCTTCTATTCCTTGAACGTACAGCTGGTGTGCAATGATAGGCAGCACATTATGCAGGTCTGTGCCTGGTTTCCTGGCAGTAGTCATGACGTATTTATCCTGCGCCAGTCCTCAATCTCCCCTCTCTTCCACCCAGATCATCGGGTGTCAGGCTAGCTGCATGGGGACAAGAGGTAGACCCTGACCACCTGGCTTATGACTCCTGTCAGAAACCCCAGCACAGATGCTGAGGAATGCTACAATAAAAGACATGCCTCTACCACAGCCTTCCAAAACAAAGGTTCTGTCACCTGGATAGGTCTGGAGGTGTCCTTCAGTACAGCCCAGATTCGTGTTGATATGCTGCATGCTCCATAACTTCACCCTGCAAAGGGGCAACCTCTGGAGGAAGAATTGGAGGAGCAAGAGCAAGAGGATAACCAGGAAGCTGTAGATGAAGAGGAAGAGCAAAGGTCAATAATATTACCAACTGCCAGATCTCTTTGGCAGCAAATAATAAACAAATGTTTTTGTTGAATTAGAAAAAGGATGGTAAGATGGGCAAACACCCTGCGGAGCAAATCCTCCAGTCACCGCCAGTCATATTTATGATGTGCCCTCAATCTACAATTTCCATGGCCATCTTTTCTAATGGGAAGAGGATGTGGATGCTTGGTGGCCCGTCTCCTGTCATAAGAACATAAGAACATAAGAAATAGGAGCAGGAGTAGGCCAATCGGCCCCTCGAGCCTGCTCCGCCATTCAATAAGATCATGGCTGATCTGATCCTAACCTCAAATCTAAATCATGTCCAATTTCCTGCCCGCTCCCCGTAACCCCTAATTCCCTTTACTTCTAGGAAACTGTCGATTTCTGTTTTAAATGTATTTAATGATGTAGCTTCCACAGCTTCCTGGGGCAGCAAATTCCACAGACCTACTACTCTCTGAGTGAAGAAGTTTCTCCTCATCTCAGTTTTGAAAGAGCAGCCCCTTATTCTAAGATTATGCCCCCTAGTTCTAGTTTCACCCATCCTTGGGAACATCCTTACCGCATCCACCCAATCAAGCCCCTTTACAATCTTATATGTTTCAATAAGATCGCCTCTCATTCTTCTGAACTCCAATGAGTAGAGTCCCAATCTACTCAACCTCTCCTCATATGTCCGCCCCCTCATCCCCGGGATTAACCAAGTGAACCTTCTTTGTACTGCCTCGAGAGCAAGTATGTCTTTTCTTAAGTATGGACACCAAAACTATATGCTGTATTCCAGGTGCGTTCTCACCTATACCTTATATAACTGCAGCAATACCTCCCTGTTTTTATATTCTATCCCCCTAGCAATAAAAGCCAACATTCCGTTGGCCTTCTTGATCACCTGCTGCACCTGCATACTAACTTTTTGATTTTCTTGCACTAGGACCCCCAGATCCCTTTGTACTGCAGTACTTTGTAGTTTCTCGCCATTAAGATAATAACTTGCTCTCTGATTTTTCCTGCCAAAGTGCATAACCTCACATTTTCCAATATTGTATTGCATCTGCCAAATCTCCGCCCACTCACCCGGCCTGTCTATATCCCCCTGTAGGTTTTTTATGTCCTCCTCACTCTCCACTTTCCCTCCCATCTTTGTGTCATCTGCAAACTTTGATATGTTACACTCGGTCCCCTCCTCCAAATCATTAATATAGATTGTAAAGAGTTGGGGACCCAGCACCGACCCCTGCGGAACACCACTGGCTACTGGTTGCCTGTCCGAGAATGAACCATTTATCCCAACTCTCTGCTTCCTGTTAGATAACCAATCCTCCACCCATGCCAGAATATTACCCCCAATCCAGTGATTCTTTATCTTGAGCAATAATCTTTTATGTGGCACCTTGTCGAATGCCTTCTGGATGTCTAAATACACTACATCCGCTGGTTCCCCTTTATCCACCCTGTACGTTATGTCCTCAAAGAACTCAAGCAAATTTGTCAGACATGACTTCCCCTTCGTAAAGCCATGCTGACTTTGTCCTATTAAATTATGTTTATCCAAATGTTCCGCTACTGTCTCCTTAATAATAGACTCCAAAATTTTACTCACCACAGATGTTAGGCTGACTGGTCTATAATTTCCAGCCTTCTGCCTACTACCCTTTTTAAATAAGGGTGTTACATTAGCAGTTTTCCAATCTGCCGGGACCTTTGCTGAGTCCAGAGAATTTTGGAAAATTATTACCAAAGCATCCACAATCCCTACTGCCACTTCCCTCAAGACCCTAGGATGTAAGCCATCAGGTCCAGGGGATTTACCCGCCTTCAGTCCCATTAATTTACTGAGTACCAATTCCTTAGTCATTTTAATCGTATTTAGCTCCTCCCCCCCTAGAGCCCCCCGTTTGTCCAGTGTTGGGATATTCTTAGTGTCCTCTACCGTAAAGACTGAAACAAAATATTTGTTCAGCATTTTTGCCATCTCCGTGTTTCCCACCATTAATTTCCCGGTCTCATCCTCTAAGGGACCTACGTTTGCCTTAGCCACCCTTTTTCTTTTTATATAACTGTAGAAACTCTTGCTATCTGTTTTTATATTTTTTGCTAATTTATTTTCATAATCTATCTTCCCTTTCTTAATCAATCCTTTCGTTACTTTTTGCTGTCTTTTGAAGACTCCCCAAACTTCTATCCTCCCACTAAGTTTGGCTACCTTATATGTCCTTGTTTTTAGTCGGATACTATCCTTAATTTCTTTACTTAGCCACGGGTGGCTGTCATTTCTTTTACACCCTTTTATCCTCAGTGGAATATATATTTTTTGAAAGTTGTAAAATAACTCCTTGAATGAACACCACTACTCATGTACCGTCTTACCCTTTAATCTATTTTCCCAGTCCACTTTAATCAATTCCGCTCTCATACCATCATAGTCTCCTTTATTCAAGCTCAGTACGCTTGTTTGAGAACCAACCTTCTCACCCTCTAATTAGATATGGAATGTAACCATGTTATGGTCACTCATTCCAAGGGGATCCTTAACTAGGACATTATTAATTAATCCTGGCTCATTACACAGGACCAGGTCCAAGGTTGCTTGCCCCCTTGTAGGATCAGTTACATACTGCTCAAGAAATCCATCCCTAATACACTCAATAAACTTTTCCTCAAGGCTGCCCTGCCCAATTTGATTTGTCCAGTTAATATGATAGTTAAAATCCCCCATAATTATAGCTGTTCCCTTATTACATGCCCCGATTATTTCCTGATTAATACTTCTTCCAGCAGAGTTGCAACTATTAGGAGGCCTATATACTACGCCCACTAGTGTTTTTTCCCCTTATTATTCCTTATCTCTACCCAAACTGTTTCATTATCCTGATCCTTTGTCCCAATATCATTTCTCTGTATTACAGTGATTCCTTCCCTTATTAACATAGCCACCCCACCTCCCCTTCCTTCCTGCCTGTCCTTCCTGATTGTTAAATACCCTGGCATATTTAATTCCCAGTCATTGTCACCCTGCAGCCATGTTTCTGTAATGGCCACAAGATCATACCCATACATAGTTATTTGTGCCGTTAACTCGTCCATTTTGTTACGAATGCTACGTGCATTCAGATAAAGAACTTTCAAATATGTTTTGTGACACTTAGTTCCTGCTTTTTCCTTTTTTAACACTTTACCTTTTACTCCATACCTTCTGTCCCTTCCTGACACGCTTTCCTCTGTCTCCCTGCTCAGGTTCCCAACCCCCTGCCACAGCTTTGATGCTGGGTTAATCGCCTTACGCCTTCTAGTTTTTATTTTATCTGTCGTGCCTAAAGTACACTTTCTTTCCGCTGCTCTACGCTTTTCCCTCTCACTTGTTCTTGAACAACTGTTTGTACTATTTGTATTGTAGATTTTCCCTGGGTCTTCCCCTCTCTTGCTGCTCTCAATTTTATTCCCTTCTGACTCCCCGCTCAGGTTCCCATCCCCCTGCCACTCTAGTTTAAACCTTCCCCAACAGCACGAGCAAACACCCCCGCGAGGACATTGGTCCCGGTCCTGCTCGGGTGTAACCCGTCACGCTTGTACAGGTCCCACCTTCCCCAGAACCGGTCCCAATGTCCCAGGAATCTAAATCCCTCCTACCTACACCATCCCTGCAGCCACGCAGTCATCCTGTCTATTCTCCTGTTCCTATACTCACTAGCACGTGGCACCGGTAGTAATCCTGAGATCACTACCTTTGAAGTCCTGCTTTTTAATTTATCTCCTAACTCCTTAAATTTGCTTTGCAGGACCTCATCCCTTTTTTTACCTATGTCGTTGGTACCAATATGGACCACGAGTACTGGCTGTTCACCCTCCCCCTCCAGAATGCCCTGCAGCCTCTCCGTGACATCCTTGCCCCTAGCACCAGGGAGGCATCATACCATCCTGGAGTCACGTTTGCGGCCGCAGAAACGCCTATGTGTTCCCCTTACAATTGAATCCCCTATCACTATAGCCCTGCCACTCTTCTTCCTCCCCTCCTGTGCAGCAGAGCCACCCGTGGTGCCCCGAACCTGGCTCTTGCTGCATTCCTCTGATAAGCCATCTCCCCCAACAGTACCTAAAGCCGAATATCTGTTTGAGAGGGAGATGGCCCCAGGGGACTCCTGCTCTACTTGCCTAGTCCTTTTGCTCTGCCTGGCGGTCACCCATTTCCTTTCTGCCTGCGTAATCTTTACCTGCGGTGTGACCACCTCACTGAACGTGCTATCCACAATAGTCTCAGCATCGTGGATGCTCCACAGCGAATTCACCTGCAGCTCCAGCTCCGAAAGACGGTTAGCCAGTAGCTGCAGCTGGACACACTTCCTGCACACATGGTCGCCAGGGACACTGGTAGTGTCCATGACTTCCTACATAGTGCAGGAGGAGCATATCACGGGTGCGAGCTCTACTGCCATGACTTGCCTTAGACTCTCAGACTCTCCTCCGGCTCTAGGTCTCTCCTTTTATACTGTGCTCATCTCTCGGACTCTCCTGCCTCACCTGCGAAGTCGCACAGTAGTTGTCTCTTTTTGCAGGTCTGCTGCTGCTTTTATTCCCCAATCTCAGTCTTCTATTCTCAGGTCCACTGCCGCTCTGGGGAAAAAGTTAGGAAAAGCACGGCAAAGCAGCACCTCCTTTCCCCACTTCACCAAACTCCCACACGTACCAAACTCTCCTTCACACTGTGTTGTCCGCACACCGTGCTGTTCGCACTGACAGGCCCCTGTATTTCTACAGTTTGTGACTCAGATGAGTCAGGCCTGCCCCACCTTCAAGTACCAGTTGAATCTAGCTAACCAATTAATTTGCTGCAGCAGCTCTCTCTGCTGAAGCCTGACAGAAACTTAAAAATTTAAACTTTAAAATTGAACTTAAACAGTTGAAAGCAATATGCACTAGATTTTAAAGAGATTAACCCTTAAACTCCCACAAGAGATTAACCCTTAAACTCCCACACGTACCAAACTCTCCTTCACACTGTGTTGTCCGCATACTGTGCTGTTCGCACTGACAGGCCCCTGTATTTCTACAGTTTGTGACTCCTATGCCTGATCCTTGCCTGATCACCCATGCCTGATCCTTGCTGTTATGTGCCAACTTGTCCTGCAGGATGAAAGTAAGTGTGTAATGTGTGGCCTAGTGAAAGGTTGTAAAGATGTGCCTGTTAGCGTAGAATATTGTTGCTGGTGAGTGAAAGATGGCACAGGTATGAGGAAGTGAGGGGAATAATTGTGAAGACAGTAGCAGGTGTAGAGTGACCAACTAGCAGAAGAAAGAGGCTCAGTGATTGGAGGAGAGTGATGGGCAGTGGGGGAGGGAAGGCTTGAGTGCTGGGGCTACAGTTGATGCATGGTTAAGGAGAGAGTAAGAGACATGTGAGTAGGAGTCTTACCTTAGTAGATCTGGTCAGATCATTGATTTTTTTTGGCATTGTAGCTAGGTCCTGGACACTATGCTCCTCGCATTCACCTGCACTGCCACCTCTGCCCATTGGTGCCTAGTAACTTGCCTTGGATCCCTATCTCTCATCCACTGGAATGAGCAGATCCCTCCTTTTGGTCACCTCCTCTGCCAACACCTTCAGACCAGCATCTGAAAATCGAGGGGGCCTTTTCTTCATCTGTCGTGTCCAGTATTCAACTCCAATTCATATGAAAGCAGCTAAAGTGCATCTTGCCTTTATAAGGTACAGGCTGCCTTTAAATGGAGTCACTGCCTCCACATTAGCCTCCCCCATTCTCCCCCAATCAGCGATCTAACAATATCTTTTTTTTATTCATTCATGGGATGTGGGTGTTGCTGGCAAGGCTTGTATTTATTGCCCATTCCTAATTGCCCTTGAGAAGGGGGTGGTGAGCCGCCTTCTTGAATTGCTGCAGTCCGTGTGGTGAAGGTACTCCCATAGTGCTGTTAGGTAGAGAGTTCCAGGATTTTGACCCAGTGACAATGAAGGAACAGCAATATATTTCCAAGTCAGGAAGGTGTGTGACCTGGAGGGGAATGTGCAGGTGGTGGTGTTCCCATGCGCCTGCTGCCCTTGTCCTTCTAGGTGGTAGGCAAGTTTGGGAGGTACTGTCGAAGAAGCCATGGTGAGTTGCTGCAGAGCATCTTGTAGATGGTACACACTGCAGCTACGGTGCACACCGGTGGTGGAGGGAGTGAATGCTTAAGGTGGTGGATGGGGTTATTTACCAATAATTAGAGCATGTAGCACTAGCAGCTAGCCAATTCTAACCTGTGTCCTGATCGTGCTGCCCGTTTCGTGTCTGTATCCAATGCTAGTTGAATTTCTCCTCCTAAATCTCAAAGTGATGCTATTATTCCAGCAAGCTTAAGCCTCACAAATGTAATTATTCACAAGATGAAAGAGTTGCACCAATGTCTTATTCATTGCAATGGTACAATGAATGTATTTTATCGTAATGTTTTTGTAATTTTAACTAAATACCAAAATATTCCACTGGCTATATAAAGTATAGTATGTTCAACCTATTGAAAACAATTTTACAACACCAAGTTATAATCCAACAAATTTATTTTAAATTTCACAAGCTTTCGGAGGCTTCCTCCTTCCTCAGGTGAATGGTGTGGAAATGGTGTGGAAATTTCCACACCATTCACCTGAGGAAGGAGGAAGCCTCCGAAAGCTTGTGAAATTTAAAATAAATTTGTTGGACTATAACTTGGTGTTGTAAAATTGTTTACAATTGTCAACCCCAGTCCATCACCGGCATCTCCACATCAACCTATTGAAGTAAGAGAAAGGTTTTGGAAGTTTTGAAGCTTAACTATTGTAGCTTTCAAATGGCAATTCTACAGTAAACTTTTATAGTACAGACTTGGGTGTCCTATCAGGGTGCTCCTGAACCAAATACTTTGCTAAATATATTCATACGGATAAAATCTGTGTGTCAAATCCAAATTGAACTAAATTCCTGACAGTATTTTAACACGTGAAAATTATTACCAAGTCCCAGTTTTGTTTCTAGGATATATATTTATCCTGATATATCCACGATTGTGTAACATTTCCCAACTTATTGCATATATACAGTTTTAATATATTATTTTTGGGTATAGAAACATAAGATTATTGCAAAAATCTACCTATGTACCACAGAACAGGAAACATCAACTATATCATTACCTTTCAACTCGATAATACATTAGAGGTGGCCAAATTTTACCAGTTCTCAGCAAGTGTTAATGAATTGAACCGAAAGGTGAGGTAACCGGAATGGTGGGTAATCTCTCAGTGCAGACAGTTCTAATTTCGAATCAGTTATACTGTAGTTGACATGTTTTATGCATTACATGATGTAATCCAAATGTAAAGGTCTATGTTATGAAAATCATTTTCTATAATTTATTCCTGTCTTTTCTTACAGAATATTGAGTTTGCTGAGTTGAAAGTCTTGGGACCAAAGCTTCAGTTCTAACTTTTATTATGGCTTGGTGGCAGACAGACTGTATTGAAAAGCCTCTCTGTACAGCATTCAGGAGACTGGGAGTTTGTGTTGGTCAAAACCCCTGGTGGTTCTTGCTGATTCCTCTGTTTGTTTCTGGAGGAGTAGGGGCAGGATTTTGCTTCTTTGCTCAAAATGAAAGCAATAACATAGAGGATCAGTTCACACCTATTAACGGACCAGCAAAGTCTGAAAGAGAGTTTATTAAAGAACATTTTCCAACCAATGATTCTCGATCCTTCTCCAGGCAGAGGCTTTACACAGAGGGGACATTTGCATCTTTCATTGCTGTTTCAAAAGACGGCAATATCCTTACAAAAGCATCATTTGAAGAGATTCTATCACTTGATGAAAAAGTCAAAGCCTTTCAATTTTATGACAATGGCACTGCCTACAATTATTTTAATCTTTGCGCCAAAATAGGTGGCACTTGCTTCTCAAATGCACTCTTAGATTTGATAAAGTATGATCCCTACCTGGTTGAGAGCACAAATATTTCTTACCCAAAAGCAGGTAATGCTTTTATTGCTATTACAGTGGGTGGTGTTGAGTTAGATGGAATTGGAACTGTTATCAAAAAGGCAAAAGCTTTTAGGCTGCATTATCCTTTAAGAGAAGATGATGAAAAAGACAAGAGACTCAGTTTACTGTGGATTGAGAAGTTTCTTAGTGAATTCCCAAAGGACCTTTCACACTCAAGACATATTGAGGTAAGGATTTGAAATAAGCACAATGAGCTATGTTGGAGGACCCCTCACTTCCCCCAGCAGAATTTGGCCTTATGCTGCGATGGAAAAAAAAATCAACATTTATTTTCCTGTCATATTTTTAAAATCACTGTCATTCCCCGTAAATGTAAATTTGTGATATATCGAAAATAATAATAAGCTTGAAAATTTTACAAACTCTTTTTTCAATTCTTTAGACAGCAAAAATTTGTAACTTTAATCACATTACAATGAGAAATGGTATAGGGTTGTGTAAAATTAACAAATTGAGGTTCTGAAAATGGCCATACTGTCCACATACTGTTGCCTCACTTACCTGAAATTGTACTTGTATTTCATCAAGCTATTTTAACTTTAGCAATAAATGTTTTGGAAATCAGATGTACCGTTCTCTAAGTGAGTGCTGCATTGTTTTTAGTGCATACAATGTTTGCATCATGCGAGACACTTCTAAAACAATGAGTCAGGATAGGTCAGGTCAAAATTAACTCTTGTTAGTATGTTTTCAGCAAGGCAGAGTTAGTCATCACTTACTCATCCAGGATTGTCGTATCAGATTGTGAGAAATCTATGACTTTGCCATTGACATATCCAATATAATTTCTCCAGTTTCTTCTGTGGTCCTCTCACAAAGGGTAACAGAAATCTGGAATTCTCTCCCCCGAAAGGTGGTGGATGTTGGGCCAAGTGAAGCTTTCAAGACTGAGATCGATAGATTTTTGTTAGGTGAGGGTATCCAGGAATCATAACATCATAGTATGTTACAGCACAGAAGGAGGCCATTTGGCCCATTGTGCCTGTGCCAGGTCTTTGAAAGAACTATCCAATTAGTCTCACTCCCTGCTCTTTCCCCATAGCCCTGTAAATTTTTTCCCTTCAAGTATTTATCCAATTCCCTTTTGAATCTGCTTTCACTACCCTTTCAGGCAGTGCATTCCTGATCATAACAACTCTGAGCTGGCGGTCCAGCTGAAGAGGAGCCCAAAAGGCAGGTTTATCTTTATTTTTATGAACCACTCCGCTGGGCTCCATGAAGGTTCACTAGATTTATTCCTGGGATGACAGGGTTGTCCTTTGAGGAGAAATTAAGTAGAATGGGCCTATACTGTCTGGAGTTTAGAAGAATGAGAGGTGATCTCATTGAAACATACAAGATTCTGAGGGTGCTTGACGGGGTAGATGCTGAGAGGCTGCTTCCTGGCTTGAGAGTCTAGAACTAGGGGGCATAGTCTCAGGATAAGGGATCGGCCATTTAAGACTGAGATGAGGAGGAATTTCTTTACTCAGAGGGTTGTGAATCTTTGGAATTCTCTTCCCCAGAGGGCTGTAGATGCTGAGTCGTTGAGGATGTTCAAGACTGAGATAAATAGATTTTTGGGCTCTAGGGGAATCAAGGGATATGGGGATCGGGCGGGAAAGTGGAGTTGAGGTCGAAGATCAGCTATGATCTTATTGAATGGTGAAGCAGGCTCGAGGGGCCGTATGGCCTACTCCTGCTCCTATTTAAATTAAAAACAGAAAATGCTGGAAAAGCTCAGCAAGTGAGGCAGCATCTGCAGAGAAAGAAACAGAGCCGATGTTTCAGGTCGAAGACCTTTCGTCTGCACCCTCTCTAAGGCCTTAACATCCTTCCTAAAGTGTGGTGCCCAGACTTGAACACAACACTCCACCTGAGGCCTATCCAGTGTTTTATAAAGGTTTAGCATAACCATCTTGCTTTTGTACTCTATGCCTCTATTAATAAAGCCAAAGATCCCATTATGGTTTTTTAACAGCCTCCTCAACTTGTCCTACCACCTTCAAAGATTTGTGTATTGAATATGGTGCATAGGCAGGTAAATGGGAATGAGGTACAGATCAGCGATGATCTAACTGAATGGTGGAACAGGCTTGAGGGGCTGAATGGCCTACTTCTGTTCCTATGTCCAAGGAGCCAAGTAGGTCAAATTCATGATTGCTCTAGTTTCTGCAGATTCCTATTGCTAGGGCAACATATGTAGTGCTTTAAAATATTCAGTGCCGTATTCTGAGAAACATCTCAAAGCACTTCACACAGAGTACTTTTGAGGTGCAGTCGCTGTTATGTAGGCAAACACAGCAGCCAATTTGCTGACAAGATCCCACAAAGCTCCAGTAACCCACCATTCAAAGAAATGTTCCCTAACCTCACTCCTCTTAGTAACAATTTTAAATTGATGACCCTTCATCACTGACTCCCCAGACGAAGGAAATAGTCTTTCCTTATTCACTATATCAAAACTGTCCTAATTTTTAAAAAACCTCTATTGAATCTCCCCTTTCTCCAGAAACGGTCCCAGTATCTCTCTTCACAACTATAGCTTCCCATCACTGGCAATATCCTGGTGAATCTACATTATATGCTCTCTATGGCTTTAATGTCCTTTCTGTAATGGGGTGTCCAAAATTGTACACAGTAGTCTAACTGGCCTAACAAGCCATAGAATGATACAGCACAGAAGGAGGCCATTCAGCCCATTGTGCCTGTGCCGGATCTTTGAAAGAGCAATCCAATTAGTTCCACTCCCCTGCCCTTTCCCCATAGCCCTGCAAAATTTTCCCCTTCAAGTGTTTATCCAATTCCCTTTTGAAAGTCATTATTGAATCTGCTTCCACAACCCTTTCTGGCAGTCCATTTCAGATCATAACAACTCGCTGCATAAAAAACATTCTCAACTCGCCACTGATTCTTTTGCCAATTACCTTAAATCTGTGTCCTTTGATTACCGACCCTTCTGCCACTGGAAACAGTTTCTCCTTAGTTACTCTATCAAAAACTTTCATGTTTTGTTGTATCATTAATTCTTTACTCCTGTCCTCTGTTTATAAAACCCAAAATGCTGCTGGCCTTTTTTTTTATAGCTTTAACTACCTGCACTTCCACTTTCAGGGAATTATATATTTTAACCCAGGTCTCTCTGATCATTCATACTCTTCAGTGTCTTTCCATTGAGTGTATTCTTCTATTCCTTGCTTTTCTTCCAAAAATGTATTACTTCACACTTATCCGCATTAAATTGCATCTTCCATCTATCTGCGCTTTTCACTAACGTGTCAATGTCTTTCTGAAGTATTTTGCAGTCATTTTACTGTTTGCCAAACCCCTACTTTTTAAGTCATCTGCAAATATTGAGATTGTGCTCCACATGCCCAAGTTCAAATCATCTATATATACTGAATGAAAAGCAAAATACTGGGGATGCTGGAAATCTGAAATAAAACAGAGTTAAAATTTCAGGTCAATGACCTTTTGTCAGAACTGGACAGAGTGAAAGATTTAACAGTTTAAGCAAGTACAGAGCCAGGCAAAAAGTGTTGGGGGTGGGGGCGCGTGGTGGAGGGAAGGGGAGGGGAATAAAGAACAAAAGGGAAGGTCTGTGATAGGGTGGAGTGCAGGAATGATTAAATGATAAAAGGGACATTAGTGCAAGGCAAGGAGGGTGATAATAGGACAAGTAAAGAAATAAAAGATGGGTCTAGAGGAGCTGTAAATGACAACACCAGAACCATTACCAGCACCTGCTGTATGAGAAAATGGGAGCAGTGTTATGATCTGAAGTTATTGACATCAATGTTGAGTCCAGAAGGTTGTAAAGTGCCTATCTACATATACTGAGAAGCTTTGGAACTGTATTACCAAGGAGCATACAAACGCAGATATTGAGTCCTTAGGCCATTACTTTCTAGCTAGGATTACCTGTAGGGGATAAGGTTATCCCTGCTAGAGTAAGAAGCTTGTTTAAATGATTTAGAGAATCCCTCCCAAGTCCTAAATTCCTACTGGCAAACTGAAACACTGGTGTGGTTCCTCTTCCAGATAATAAGGGATTTAGGATTTTACAATAACATGAACATATTTATTCATTGAATTGTCTTTTGTTTCTTTTAATGCCTTCATTAAAGTTTTACTTAAAGGCCTCAGGCTCTCCCAAACCCTGAGCTGTGACTTGATATTTATGCCCAAGCTGAGACCTGTGAGCTGAGTTTGGATTGTGCAGTCCAAACATGTGCAGTAATATCCTATGAATGGAACAGCACCCAAGGGTGTCCTCTCATTTGCTATTGTACATTCAGAAGCATTTGGTTATTTGATGGTGTGTGAATGACTTTTTTTTCACTGAATTACAGGTTTCACATTTTACCTCTGTCTCGAGGCAAGAAGAGTTTGAAAAAAATTCCAAAAGAATTATTCCTCTTTTTTCTGTCACATATTTGCTTTCAATATCCTTTTCCATCTTGTCTTGTATGAGGTAAAGTTAATTTCTAAGAAACTTGCAATACACTTTTATTCCATAAGTATTTGACACAAAATGTAAAAGCTTGTTATTTTACAGAAGGTATGCCATTTATTTTCAGGCTTGATTGTGTGAGGAATAAGGTCTGGGTCGCTGCTCTGGGAGTCATATCAGCTGGATTAGCAGTACTAACGGGCTTTGGATTTCTGCTGTATTGTGGGATGTCATTTGCCATCAACACTGCCAATGCACCCTTTCTAATTCTAGGTCAGTATCTCCTTGGTAATTTGTGCAATATCATTGTTCATCAGGCAAGCTGGTGCCTAAACTTTGGTCTGGCAGATTTTAGAGACATTTTTGGCAGTAAATTGGTAGTACAATGCAAACTGACAGTATTTCAGCCATTGCAGGTGCCTGTGACTGAAACCTACCCTGAACAAGAGACACTGCAGTGACATAAATACTGGACTATAATTTAACATTGATACATCTCCACATACAATTGAATGTAATGTTACATGACAAACATAAGTAAAGCACTGCATTGTATTTATGTTAATTAGCATATCTTTTATAATTTATACATGCTACACAAAGTCCAGGCTTAAAGTTACTCATTTTTTCCTTCTGCAAATGGCCAACCCAAAGCAACAAAACCATAAAATCCATCCCATAGGTGATATAGAAAATAAAAGCAAGTTTGAAATTGCATTTTCATTCATCCTCTAGTTTTCCCACAAGACATTACCAGTAACAGAAGCCACCATTCTATCCATGTTGCCAATCAAACTTTCCCAGATAACTCTACACATGAATTGCTATCGATCCCCCACAAACTTTTCCAAAGTCCATCATTGTGTGAATGGGGAGGAATCATCTCCAGAAGAGACACAGGGGTCAATTTTCGGATGGCCGAGCGGGTGCATTCATGGCGGGGGTGGGGGTGCTCCTAAAATTGGGGATTCCCGGAGCGGGTCCAGAGCCTGGCTCCAACCCGCCCACTTCCGGGTTCCCCAATGACGCGAATCGGTGCGTGCGCAGCCCCCACATGCGGGTCTCCCTACAGCAATCAAAGCCAGCGGAATCACACATAAGATCATTATCTGGATACTTGGGGCCCGATTTTACCAGGCCTGCGGGTTTCCGGCGGGTTGGGTTTCGGGAGCGTGGTCAACACGCTCAGTGAAATTAGTGGGTTGCCCGCGCGATCGTAGCAGGCAACACACCAATTGGATCCAATTACCTGCTCCTCCGGGCTCCGCGCTGCTGGTCTGCGCGTCGGGCGGGCTGCCTCTGCCACCAAGAAGGCCTGGCTCGAGGTGGCAGAGGAGGTCACCTGCACCACCAACATATCGCCCACCTGCATACAGTGCAGGAGGCGCTCCAATGACCGCAGTAGGTCAGCCACAGTGAGAACACGTAGTCTTTCCCCTACACTCCGTCTGCCACAACGCTGCCCCCACCCCACATCTCCTTCGGCACCGCCAACACCACTCTGTCACATCACCCCTCATACCCACTCAAACCCCATCCTCATCTTACCTGCATCTACTCACCTCGCGAGTACTCACCCCGCCACTAACACGCAACCCAATCCTCATATAATCTCATGGCTCTATCCCATACGCACCCTGTCGTGCATCTCCCTCACGGCCAGCCTCACTCAACCTGCCACCACCTGTGCTGCAGCCACAGGGCATGCATCACATATGTGCAGTAGGCAGCGTAAGGCAAACGTGTCGTGAGCATGAAGGGGATGCACAAGGGTGTTTGAGGGTTTGTCATGGGTGTTACCTATATTGAATTTCAGAACAACTCACATCACACATTATATTGGCACCACCACTGCCATGTCTCTGCGAATCCTGTCTGTTTTGTGCAATAATGCCCGCTCCTGGGTATCACTATGAGGACCCACCACTGATGCCACCCATTGTATCACTGCAGAGTAGGTGCAGGTGTATTTGCAGGGCTCTTCCGCGCAGACGACTGAGAGACATCGGCGGTGTACCCGGCTGCACCCTGGAAGGATGCGGAGGAGAAGTTGTGGAGGGCAGTGGTGACTTTGGCAGCGACAGGTAAGCAGATGGTGCTGGGGCCAGCCAGGAGCAGCTCGGCATGAAAGAGGCTGCAGATGTCCACGACTACATGTCGAGTGAATCTGCGCCTCCGTGTGCACTGCTGCTCGGAGAGGTCCGGGGAGCTGCGCCTCGGTCTGTGGACCCTGTGGCAAGGGTAGTGCCCTCTGCGACGCGTCTCTCTCTGCGGTAGCCCTCCCTCCTGCTGTACAGGTGGATGTGTCACAGCACTCTGTTGTGGAGCTCCACGTGTCAGAGGTGGACGGCGTGGATGGCGAGGCTGGTGATGCTGTTCGCCCTCCGAGGGGGTCATGACTGCAGCTCCGACGGCCCCCATCCGCAATATGTACATCTGAGGGGGTCCGCAAGGTAGGCACATGTCTCCGGACCCCGGGGTGAGTGTGCAGGTTGGTGACTTTGACCGTCAGGAGGGGGGTGGTGGAGGCCACACTTTGTCCTAAGTGACAGAGCGGCCTCCTGCAATGGGTGAGGGTCTCCCCCCCCCACCTGTCAAATGGACCTTTGCAGCTGCCACAGGCTGACGGCTGCAACACGTCCAGTTCAACTAGGACTGTTCCCCCAGTGTGTGACACTGTCCCATGTTTCTCCAAAATCACACACAGCCCCTTAATCAGGTCAGTTAATGACCTGAACAAGCAAAATAAATACACTCAAGTGACATCCCGCTGGCTTTAATTGCCTGCGGGATTCCCACCAGCGGAGGCTACGCACGAACCCCCGCACGTCATCGGGGAACCCGGAAGTGGGCGGGATCGTGGCGCGATCCGGTCACGTGCCTGGATATCGGGATTTTCGGGGCCCCCCCGCTGGAAACGCACACGAAACCCGCCGGTAAAATTGAGCCCTTGAGGTCGTTTACAGACCTCATTAGTTGGAGATTTTAGGAGGATTCGGATTTTGGAAAACCCAGAGCGTGTTTCCCATGCTGGAGGAAACACTCCCTGTTTAAACAGACGTGTTGCAGCCAGCAGCCAGTGGCAGCTGCAGAGGTCCATTTAACAGGTGCGGGGTAAACCCTCATTCATTGCAGCAGGGCACTCTGTCACCTCAGACAAAGTTTTGCCTGCCACACCATTGTCTCCATACACCAAATTATTAAATCATACCCTAAACTCTGCTGTCCAAACACATTTACCTACTTTGTGGACCCCCTCACACTCACACCGTCAGGATGGGTTGGGGGGGGGGTTCCATAGCTGCATTCATCACTCCATTGGAGGATGAGCAACATCACCAGCCTCGCCAGGCATGCCGTCCACCTCCGCCATGTGGAGCTACACAACACAGTGCTGTGCAACAGGCACCTGCACAAAGTAGTCGTGCAACTACAAATACACCCATTGTAGGGTGACCCAATGGGTGGCATCAAGGGTGTTCTTGGAGAACCTCATGAAAGGGCATTATTGCACAAGCCAGTCAAGAATGGCCGAGATGTGGCAACAGTGGTGACAATATAATATGTAATGTGAATTGATCAGAAATCAAATATAAGTAAAAACCATGACAAACCCTCAAACACCCTTGTGCATCCCCTTCATGCTCACGACACGTTTGCCTTACGCTTCCTACTACACATATGTGATGCATGCCCTGTGGCTGCAGCACAGGTAGTGGCAGGTGGGGTGAGGCTGACCATGAAAGAGATGCATCCGAGGGTGAGTATGAGATAGAGCCATGAGATTGTATGAGGATTGGGGTGAGTGGTAGTGGTGGGATGAGTACTGGCGAGGTGAGGAAGTGCAGGTAAGATGAGGATGAGGGTTCAGTGGGTGTTAGGAGTAATGTGATAGAGTAGTGTTGGCAGTGCAGAAGGAGATGTGGGGTGGGGGTGGTGATGTGGCAGACGGAGTGTAGGGGAATGAGTAAGTGTACTCACTTCAGCTGACCTACTTAGGTCATTGAAGCGCCTCCTGCACTGTATGCAGGTGCGTGATATGTGCTGGTGACCTCCTCTGCCACCTCAAGCCAGGCCTTCGTGGTGGCAGAGGCAGGCCACTTCCTCCTGTCTGCCAGGGAGAAGATCTCTGTCCTCCTCCTCCTCCTCACCCTATCCAGTAAGACCTGGAGTGAGGCATCATTAAACCTGGGAGCAGCCTTCCCCCTGGGCTGCTCCATGCTGTAATTTTGGCTCCTTTCTGCAGCATCAGTCAGTGGAGGACTGCCCCTTTAAATAGGGCTCCTCCAGCTGACAGCCTGTGATGCGGGTGCACTGTCCGCCTGCTGAGCAGCTTTCTAGCGCGAAACCCGGAAGCCAAGGTAAGTGGCTTCAATTTACTTATGATCGCGTGGGGAACCCACCGATTTTACTGGGCGGGTTACCCACGCGCCCAGTCGACCCCCCGCTGGCAACCCGCCTCCCTCCTAATAACGGGCCCACAGACCCTCTGAACTTTCCACATTTTATTGTTAATTGCAGACCTCTTATTACTAAATCCCCTTTCTAACCAAGTAGTCTAGATTTGCGAGTCAACGTACCAACACGTTGGGCTGACATAGCCACATTAGCCATTTTGCTTTATCAAAAGGATTGCTTTGTCAAAGCATTTTCAAAATGGTAGGCACTCAATTCTGGAATGAGGCAGCTTATAGAACCTACTGATGCATATTAAACCACCTTTATGAAATAATAAATAACGCTTCCACTGGTCGGTGAATTGGCAACAAGAGGTTCTAAATTTAAGATCATTATCAAAAGAATTAAAGGACTGGTTCGGATAATTCTTTTTAAGCAGAGGGTTGTTAGGACATGGAATGCCCTATGGAAACAGCAGTGGAAGCAGAATCTATTAAAGTTTTATAAGGTAAGTAGATAAATATTTGAAAACCAAAAAATTAAAATCCGTATGGGGAAGGGGTATACAGAAAAAAATCCCAGACAGTTGGTACAGGTGTGATGGGCCAAATGACCTCTCTCACTCTATGCTATAACATTTTATGATTCTTTGATTCTATGGTCCATGGTAGCAATAATCTTCATTTAAGAGATTGTTGTTTGAGAAACAATTTGAATTCGTACTTGTGTAGTGGATAGATTTATTAAGCCATCAACATAGTACCTAGTTACAGTAAAAACTAAACTAAGGTACCAGATAGCAGGTGCTACAATGGAAATCAAAAAAGTTACATTGTTGCCAAGTAAGACATTGTAAGACCCTATTTGAAGTGACATGTGCAATTCTGGTCACCTAATCAAAGGAAGGATATTATTTACCCTTGAGGTACAACAGGGGTGAGCCACAAAGTGATAAAACTTATTTTCTTTAGAAAAGAGAAATATTTGAGGTGATCTAATTGAATTTTTCAGGATTATGAAGAGAGTTGACAAAATTAATCTGGGTTTATTTGTTACTATGTTGAAGGCTTCAAATCCCAGGAGACACAAATAAAAATTAGTGAAGTTAGGAGTAAGAAGGCAAATCAGGCAGGTCTTTTTCATTCAAAGTGTTATAGAGATGTGGAATAAGTTGCCAGAGGAGGCCACTTAAGCAGCCAATATAAATGGGTTCAAGAGGCAATTAGATGGAGAGAGCAAAGAGATTGAAGGATATGGGCCTATATTTTCCTCATGGTGTAAACCATTACAAAAAAGTTGGAGTGCATAAACTGGTGAGAAAATTTGTTTACATAAATTCCCTTGTGAGGGACAGTGCTGATATGTAAATAATGAAAGCAGAAAGAAAAAAAATTGTTAAGTGTTTGTTAAACACTTGCTAAAATGGGGGACATTTTTTCTGAACCATTTTGCATAAGCAGTTACTACTTTCCTCTACTTTGAAACAATTTGAAAAGGCAATATTGTCATCAAGTCAGACATGATGTTAATTTTTAAACAAAGGTGCAGCTATCCAGGAGCTATTTTCCTTTGTGTATAAAGTTAAGAAAAAAAGTTGTTACGAAACTCATTATAAGCTAATGACAGTTTAGTTCAACGATTTCTCTTTAGTTGTCATCCAGAGGAATATATAGCCCCAGATGTCAGCAGACCACACTAAGACCTCTGTTTCCCCATTACACTATTAAGAAATACAGATGCAAACTTATCACTAGAGTAGAGGCACAGTCCTCCCTTCCTGACTATTCCTGCAGATCACATGAAGGGCAAGGACATGCGAACACACAAAATTGATGGTCAGGAAAAGACAAGATGGTCCATCAAGCCTGCACCATACACCAAAATGGCTGGAACATCATGACTAGGCACTCCCTCCACCCCCCGCAGCACGTAATCTCCTGGGAGAGGCAAAAAACATGGATGCATTCCTCTCACAAGATTACAAAAGGATCAAATCTCTCTTGAAAGATTGCTGGAAAATAGTTCAATTCCTGGCTGCTTTAAGTTGATTCAGTCTGTCCTTCATTTCAATAGGCTGTAATAATTTTCTTCAATTAACTTTATTCCTAACAGAATTCTGGCAGGAACATCCATGAAAAATTGTTTACTAATGGATTATCCATTCACAGGTATTAACAACAGCAGAAAGTATGATGTAGCAATTTTAAGGAACAAAAGAAAGTATTGCAACCGTTAGTTGTGTAAAAATAGATTCTGTCCTCAGCTTGTGTCACTGTGCTCTTGTAGTTATCAAACTTTGCACCTACACTCAATAACAGTAAGAAACACTGCACTATACAGCCGTCTGCCAATCTATTGTATATTTGGCTACATAGCATGAGCTCAAAAAGAAAGTCATGGTAGTGCTTTTCTTTATAGAAATATTCTTGAATTAAATTACTAGAACACTACACTGAAAATATTAAAAGCTTAACAACGTAATGACTGATTTGTCATATGTTACACTTCTAATCTGCAGGTATCGGTGTAGACGATATGTTCATTATGCTCTCCAGCTGGCAAAAGACAAAAGTTCATGATAAAGTTGAAGATCGCCTAGCAGAGACATACGCTGAAGCAGCTGTTTCCATCACAATCACCACTCTGACTGATGTTTTAGCCTTTTATATTGGCGTCTTGACACCTTTTCGATCTGTGCAGTCATTTTGTGTTTACACAGGTACAACTGTTCTGTTCTGCTTCATTTACAACATTACATTTTTTGGAGCTGTTCTCGCATTGAATGGGAGAAGAGAAGCCAGTAACAGGCATTGGCTGACATTCAGAAAGGTTGAAGAAAATCATAAACCAGAAGAATCTAAATTCCATGCAATGTGTTGTGTAGGTGGGGCTTACGATCAGGAATCAGGTGCAGAATCAGAACATCCAGTTTATTTCTTCTTTAAGAAATATTATGGTCCATTTCTTACAAATCGATGGACCAAGGCAACTGTGGTGGTCCTGTATTTAGGATATTTGGCCGTCAGTATTTATGGCTGTTTACAGATCAAAGAAGGAATAGATCTCAGAAATCTGGCCTTTGATGATTCATATGTGATTAAATTCTATGACGATGAAAGTGATTTTTTCTCAGAGTATGGACCACGAGTCATGGTTTCTGTCACTGAATCTGTGGAGTATTGGAATTCCACCGTTCAGGACGAAATTGAAACCTGTATGGGCAGATTGGAAAACAACTCATATGTAGATCGTGAGCTGTCAGAGTCCTGGCTTCGTTCATACATTCACCTTTCTGAAATCGCCTCTACAGATATAAGGGAGAAAAATACATTCATAGGAAATTTATCTAAGTTGTTTCAGTATGTCCCTTCATTTAAACAAGACATTGAGCTCTCAGAAGATTATATGAGCATTAGAGCGTCACGGTTTTTCATTCAAATTGCGAATGCCAGTGATTCATTTGATCAAAAAAACATGCTGGTTGAATTAAGAAACTTGGCAAAGGAATGTAGAATCCCTTTACTAGTGTATCATCCTGCATTCATCTACTTTGATCAATTTCTTGTGATAGTGATCAACACAATCCAGAATATAATTATAGCAACTGTTGCCATGTTGGTAATTTCTTTACTATTGATACCTAATCCAGTTTGTTCTTTATGGGTAACATTTGCTATTGCATCAGTTTTAGTGGGTGTGGCTGGTTTTATGGCTTTCTGGGGTGTCAATCTAGATTCTATATCAATGATTAATCTGGTCATTTGTATCGGTTTTTCTGTGGACTTTACAGCTCATATTTCCTATGCATTTGTTTCAAATGATAAAACAAGTGCCAACGGGCGAGCTATTGATGTGCTGTACACTCTTGGCTATCCAATTATTCAGGGGGCTCTTTCAACAATACTGGGTGTTGTTGTGTTGTCTGTTGCAGAAAGTTACATATTCAGGACATTTTTTAAGATCATGTTTCTTGTCATATTTTTTGGTGCGGTTCATGGCATTGTATTTATGCCAGTGTTGCTGACATTTTATCAAGTTTGTGGCAAACAGAATAGTGGTCCATCACATGCACTTGAAAACAGTAAAGAGAGGAGCCAGAGCAGAAATGCCCACATCCATCAGTATGTTCATCATAGCAAAGTAAATGGAGCCATTTCCTGTGAACTGCTAGAAAGATAGCAGCAAGTGCCTGTTCTATTAGATCAAGAAGATCTGTAGCAACTTTATTAACACTTTCTTTTCTTAACTGTGAGCCCAGGACTTAAAGAAAGAAAGAACTTACTTGGGACCATCCTCTTTTTTCCCAAAGTTCTATAATATTGTCATTACTTGCATAAATTGAGATATTGACAAAGAAAATAAACACCCTAACCAAAAGTCTGAACAAGCCCTTATATGTCAAAAAGAATTAACTGTTGTAAAGGGCCAACTTCCAATTGCATAGGAACATGGGAACATAGGAACAGGAGTAGGCCATTTCGCCCCTCGAGCCTGTTCCGCCATTCAATGAGATCACGGCTGATCTGTGACCTAACTCCATATACCCGCCGTAGCCCCATATCCCTTAATACCTTAGGTTAACAAAAATCTATCAATCTTAGATTTAAAATTAATACTTGAGCTAGCATCAACTGCCATTTGCAGAAGAGAGTTCCAAACTTCTACCACCCTCTGCCTGTAGAAATGTTTCCTAACTTCACACCTGAAAGTCCTGGCTCTAATTTTTAGGCTACGTCCCCTAGTCCTAGACTCCCCATCCAGCGGATGTAGTTTCTCTCTATCTACCCTATCAGTTCCCTTTAATATCCTGAAAACTTCAATCAAATCACTCCTTAATCATCTAAATTCCAGGGAATACAAGCCTAGTTTGTGTAATCTCTCCTCATAATTTAACCCTTGAAGTCCAGGTATCATTCTAGTAAATCTACGCTGCACTCCTTCCAAAGCCAATATATCCTTCCTAAGGTGCGGTGCCCAGAACTGAACACAGTACTCCAGGTGCGGTCTAACCAGGGCTTTGTATAGTTGTAACATAACTTCTACCCCCTTTATTCTAGCCCTCCAGATATAAAGGCCAGCATTCCATTAGCTCTTTTGATTATTTTCTGTACCTGTCCATGACATTTTAATGATCTATGCACATGGACCCCTAATTCTCTTTGGAGCGCCATTGTTTCAAGCTTTTCACCGTTTAGAAAGTACTCTGATCTATCCTTTTTATGTCCAAAGTGGATGACCTCACATTTGCCTACATTGAAATCCATTTGCCACAGTTTTGCCCATTCACTTAATCTATTAATATCTCTCTGTACTTTTATGCTTCTATTTACACTGCTTACAACGCTGTCTTTCTTTGTGTCTTCGGCAAACTTGGATATGTGGCTCTCTATCTTTTCACTTAGTTCATTAATAAATACTTATTTATAAACAACTTGTTCTTCTTAAAACACAAATAGGCTATGTGGTCGTCCTCCCTACATTCCCACTGTGTTGAAATCTGCTCATTCTGCTTATTTATATTTTCTCAGGATCTCAAAGCTGTGGAGCTTTTTAGTTTCCTCAGTTTTTCTTTCCCCCTACAGGTTTGAAAAATCCCAGGTTGATAACACCTAACCAGTACTTCTTGATTTATTTATTTTCTACTACTCTTTTCAATTTTAGCATGCCCTCTATCATTTGGCTAGGCTCTTCATCTTGGTTCCTCAATCAAAAAAATTTTACTCTCCCAGCACTTTTTATGTAAAATATAAATATTTTTATAGTAAACCTTCAAATCGAAAAGTTTGTACATAATGAAGCAGATATGAAGAAGAATGAGAAAGTTTTTCATAACGTGCAGTGAGTATTGCACTTAGGATACAGATGTTCAAATAATAATTTTATAGGTGTACTTTGGAGTTTTAAAACATTTTCTCAGGTGGGACACTGGCAAGGCCAGATTTATTGCCCATCTCTACTCACCCTGAAAGGTAATAGTGAACCTCCTTCGATGTAATGATTGTACAACTGAGTGGCTTGATCGGCTACTTTAGAAGACATTAAGAGTCAACCACATAGTGAGGACTAGAGTAAGAGTCGCATATAAGCCAGAACAGGTTAGGGTGACAAGTTCTTTCCCTGAAGGATATCGATGAACCAGTAGGGTTTTACGACAAAAATAAAATGACCAGATTTATTGAATTCAATTTCATAACTTATACTGGTGGGAATTGATCTCATGATCTCAAGGGCACTCAGCCAGGGCATTAACTGACTACACTACCTAAATGTGAATGCAATAGGTAAAATTATATCAAATATCAAATTCGCTTAAAAATGTATCCCATAAACCAGAGATGTCCTTTCCTTTGAGGTTCAAATGATTTTTTTGTGGTGGTTTGGCAATTAGGATGTTAACAAACTTCACACCTTGGCAGACAAAGTGGCAATAGCTTGAACCTACTGGTTTCCTGACAGTCTAGTTGGTTTGACACCTGACAGTAATTGAAAGTTACATCCTCAATGTGTTTGTGAGCCTCGAAACATTTTTTTGTCTTAATTGCTTTGTCATTAAAGGGACTACGTAAAATCGGTGCTGTCAGCTCATTATCATGAGTCAGGTGTGTAGCCAGCTATTCATTGGCTGCACGCCTGTTTGGGGGTGGGGGGGAATCGGTTTTGACTGATGACACTTAAAAGCAGACAGCACCTCTTAAAGAGAGGTGTACTCTTGCTGCGGACAGCAGGGAACACTACTAAAGAGAGCAGTGGGTGCAAGACCTACTGCTCTCTTTAGTGTCTGGAACTCACTGCCTGGGAGGGTTGTGGAGGCAGGAACCCTCACAACATTCAAGAAGCATTTGGATGAGCACTTGAAATGCCATAGCGTACAAGGCTACGGACCAAATGCTGGAATATGGGATTAGATTAGACTGGGCTTGATGGCCGGCACGGACACGATGGGCCGAAGGGCCTCTATCCGTGCTGTATAACTCTATGACTCTATGACTCTAGATCGGGACCCCAGGATCTCTGATGTCACTTTGGAGGCTCTGATCCAGATGGTGGTCATGAGGAGGGAGATCCTGTTCCCCCCTGGAGTGCAGTGTGTCCTCCAGGCAACACCTCCGCCGCCAGTGGGAAGAGGTTGCAAAGGAGATTGCAAAGGAAACCCAAAGATGTTTTATAAATACATTAAGAGAAAGAGGATAACTAAGGAAAGAGTAGGGCCTATTAGAGACCAAAAAGGTAAACTATGTGTGGAGGCGGAAGATGTGGGTATGGTTCTTAATGAATACTTTGCATCTGTCTTCATAAAGGAGAGGGATGATGCAGGGATTGAAGTTAAGGAGGAGGAGTGTGAAATATTGGATGGGATAAACATAGTGAGAGAGGAAGTGTTAAGGGGATGAGCGTCTTTGAAAGTGGATAAATCACCAGGGCCAGATGAAATGTATCCCAGGCTGTTAAAAGACGCCAGGGAGGAAATAGCGGAGGCTTTAACAATCATTTTCCAAACTTTACTGGATACAGGCGTAGTGCCGGAGGATTGGAGGACTGCTAACGTTGTACCATTGTTTAAAAAGGGAACAAAGGATAGGCTGAGTAATTACAGGCCAGTCAGCCAAACCTTGGTGGTGGGCAAATTATTAGTATCAATTCTGAGGGACAGGATAAACTGTCACTTAGAAAGGCACAGACTAATCAAGGACAGTCAGCACGGATTTGTTAAGGGGAGGCCGTGTCTGACTAACTTGATTGAATTTTTTGAGGAGGTGACAAGGAGGATTGGTGAGGATAGCGCAATTGTTGTAGTCTACATGGATTTTAGCAAGACATTTGACAAGGTCCCACAAGGCATATTGGTCAAGAAGGTAAAGGCTCATGGGATCCAAGGGAATGTTGCTATTTGGATCCAAAATTGGCTCAGTGGCAGGAAGCAAATGGTAATGGTCGACGGGTGTTTTTGCAACTGGAAGGCTGTTTCCAATGGGGTGCCGCAGGACTCGGTACTAGGTCCTTTGCTTTTTGTGGTATACATTACCGATTTGGACTTAAACGTAGGGGGCATGATTAAGAAATTTGCGGATGACACAAAGTTGGACTGTGTGGTTGATAGTGAGGAGGAAAGCTGTAGACTGCAGGAAGATATCAATGTACTGGTCAGATGGGCAGAAAAATGGCAAATGGAGTTCAATTCGGAGAAGTGTGAGGTAATGCATTTGGGGAGAGCAAACAAGGCAAGGGAATACACAATAAATGGGAGGATACTGAAAGTCTTGGCGAACGTCCCTTCCTCAACCAACACCACCAAAACTGATTATCTGCCTATTGATTCATTTGCTGTTTGTAGGACCTTTCTGTGTGGAAATTGTCTGCTGAGTTTTCCCACCTGACAACAATTGCACTTCAAAAGTAATCCATTGACTGTAAAGCAAGTCCAGACATCCTGAGGATGTGATAAGGCATCGTTTAAATGTAACTTCTTTCTTTACTCTTCATGAAATAGAAGTAATTGATTCAAGTTTGCTTGCTTAACTTTGCACACAATGGACTCTGCTGAAACGTACTTAATTGAGTGGGTTATTGAGATTGCTTCCTAAATTGTGTTTCAGATTAATATACAACATGACTTGTGGCTTGGCCTGCGCTGAATGATAACATGCTTTTCTTATGTAACAATAAAAATTGTCTTCGTTTTCACATAACTGTGTCCATTACGGGTGTGAGGGCCTAAAAAGATGAGCTATGAACCCTGTTACAACAGGTAATGCATGCAATAGTCAGCAGAACAGGTTGCAGTGTGATACTACTTTTATTGCCAAATACCATCTGAAAACATTTCTTTCAAATAGAGAGTATGGCTTCACTGCAATGATACAAAAATAAATTACAAAGAAAATTCATCGGGGTAAATTTTCATCTTCACTCCATGGGTGGTAATCTGGCAAAATCCGCCCGATTTTCATTCCATTGATTTCTTCGTGGTAGAGGTTGCAGTGGAGAGAGGTGCTGTTGAAGTAACCTTGCTGATTCAACGCAATGCATCCAGTGGATTGTACGTACCGCAGCCGCAGTGAGGAGGAAGTGAATATTGAGTCCAGTGGTCGGGGCACTGATCAAGCAAACTGCTCTGTCCTGGATAGTACCGTGCTTCTTGGGTGTTGCACCCATCCAGGTGAGTGGTGAGTATTCCATCACACTCCTGACTTGATCCTTGGTGATGCTGGAGAGACTTTGTAACCATGGTGTTGATATGACTGGTCCACTTCGGTACCGGTCAATGGTGACACCCAAGATGTTGATGGTGGAGGACTCAGCAATGGTGGTACCATTGAAGGTCAAGGGGAGATGGTTGGGCTTTCACTTGTTTAAGGTAGAAGTGGTGTGAATATTACCTACCACTTGTTAGCCGAAGCCTGGATGTTGTCCAGGTCCTGCTGTAAACGGACATGGGCTGTTTCATTATTGGAGGAGTTGTGAATGTAGCTGAACATTATGGAATCATCAGTGAACAACCCTATTTCTGATCTAAGTGATGGAGGGAAGCTCATTGATGAAGTAACTGAAGACGGTTGGGCTGAGGATGCTTCCCTGAGGAACTCCTACAGTGGTCTCCTGGGGCTGTAATATCTGGCCTCCAACTTCAACATCCATCTTCCTTTGTGTTAAGTATGATTCTAAAAACAGGAGGATTTTCCTGTTGACTCCCATTGACTTCAGTTTTACTGGGTCTCCTCAGTGCCATACTTGGCCGCGTGCTACCTTAACGACGCGGGCAAATACTCTCAACTCTCCTCTGGCATTCAGCTTTTGAGTTCATGTCTGGTAAAAGATGGGATGAAGTCTGGAGCTGAGCGCTTCTGATGGAACCTGAACTGAGTGTCGGTAAACAGTTATTGGTGAGTAAGTGTCCTTTGATGGCACTGTTGATGACTCCTTCCATCACATTATTGATGATTGGGAGGAGCCTGGTGGGACAGTAATTGGCTGGGTTAGATTTATTCTGTTTTTTTGTGGATAGGGTATACCCCGGCAATTATCCACATTGTTGGGTAGATGTCACTGTCACAGTTCTACTGGAACAGCTTTGCAAGGGAAGTAGCTAGCTCTGGTGCACAGGTCTTCAGCAATATTGCTGGAATGTTGTTAGGGCCCACAGCCTTTAGTGTGTCCGGTACACTTTGCTGCTTCTTTTCTGTCATATGGAGTGAATCGAATTGGGTGTACACTTGATATCAGTGATGGTGGGCACTTTTGGAGAAGGCTGAGTAGGATCAGCCACTCAGCATTTTTGGATGAAGGTTTTTGCAAACACTGCAGCCTTGTCTTGCAGTAATTCTGGGATCCATCATAGTTGAGGCTGGGGATGTTCATGGAGCCTCCTCCTCCTGTTAGTTGTCGGTGCACCACCACAATTTTTGACTGGATGTGGTAGGGCTACAGATCTTTGCTTTGATCGATTGAATTTGAAACCACTTAGCTCTATCTATAGCCTGCTGCTTTTAGTATTTGGCATGCAAGTAGCTCTGCAGCTGAAGGTGAATGCAAGCTAGGAGCACATATGAGAAAGGCAACAAGGAGAAGGAATCATAGAATCATGGAATGGTTACAGCACAGAAGAAGGCCATTCGGCCCATCGAGCCTGTGCCGACTCTCTGCAAGAGCAATCCAGTTAGTCCCATTCCCCTGCACTTTCCCCAAAGCCCTGCAACTTTTTTCCCTTCAAGTATTTATCCAATTCCTTTTTGAAAGCCACGATTGAATCTGCTTTCATCACCCTTTCAGGCAGCACATTCCAGATCATAACTACTTGCTGCATAAAAAAGTTTTTCCTCGTGTTGCCTTTGGTTCTTTTGCCAATCACCTTAAATCCGTGTTCTCTGGTTCTCGACCCTTCCGCCAATGGGAACAGTTTCTCTTTATTCACTTCATCTAAACTCTTCATGATTTTAAACACTTCTATCAAATCTCCTCTCAACCTTCTCTGCTCTAAGGAGAACACCCCAGCTTCACTACTCTATCCATGTAACTGAAGTCCCTCATCCCTGGAACCATTAAGAACATAAGAACATAAGAAATAGGAGCAGGAGTACGCCAATCGGCCCCTCGAGCCTGCTCCGCCATTCAATAAGATCATGGCTGATCTGATCCTAACCTCAAATCTAAATTCATGTCCAATTTCCTGCCCGCTCCCCGTAACCCCTAATTCCCTTTACTTCTAGGAAACTGTCGATTTCTGTTTTAAATTTATTTAATGATGTAGCTTCCACAGCTTCCTGGGGCAGCAAATTCCACAGACCCACCACCCTCTGAGTGAAGAAGTTTCTCCTCATCTCAGTTTTGAAAGAGCAGCCCCTTATTCTAAGATTATGCCCCCTAGTTCTAGTTTCACCCATCCTTGGGAACATCCTTACCGCATCCACCCGATCAAGCCCCTTCACAATCTTATATGTTTCAATAAGATCGCCTCTCAATCTTCTGAACTCCAATGAGTAGAGTCCCAATCCACTCAACCTCTCCTCATATGTCCACCCCCTCATCCCCAGGATTAACCGAGTGAACCTTCTTTGTACTGCCACGAGAGCAAGTATGTCTTTTCTTAAGTATGGACACCAAAACTGTATGCAGTATTCCAGGTGCGGACTCACCAATACCTTATATAACTGCAGCAATACCTCCCTGTTTTTATATTCTATCCCCCTAGCAATAAAAGCCAACGTTCCGTTGGCCTTCTTGATCACCTGTTGCACCTGCATACTAACTTTTTGATTTTCTTGCACTAGGACCCCCAGATCCCTTTGTACTGCAGTACTTTCCAGTTTCTTGCCATTAAGATAATAACTTGCTCTCTGATTTTTCCTGCCAAAGTGCATAACCTCACATTTTCCAATATTGTATTGCATCTGCCAAATCTCCGCCCACTCACCCAGCCTGTCAATATCCCCTTGTAGGTTTTTTATGTCCTCCTCACTCTCCACTTTCCCTCCCATCTTTGTATCATCTGCAAACTTTGATATGTTACACTCGGTCCCCTCCTCCAAATCGTTAATATAGATTGTAAAGAGTTGGGGACCCAGCACCGACCCCTGCGGAACACCACTGGCCACTGGTTGCCAGTCCGAGAATGAACCATCTATCCCAACTCTCTGCTTCCTGTTAGATAACCAATCCTCCACCCATGCCAGAATATTAACCCCAATCCAGTGATTCTTTATCTTGAGCAATAATCTTTTATGTGGCACCTTGTCGAATGCCTTCTGGAAGTCTAAATACACTACGTCCACTGGTTCCCCTTTATCCACCCTGTACGTTATGTCCTCAAAGAACTCAAGCAAATTTGTCAGACATGACTTCCCCTTCGTAAAGCCATGCTGACTTTGTCCTATTAAATTATGTTTATCCAAATGTTCCGCTACTGTCTCCTTAATAATAGACTCCAAAATTTTACTCACCACAGATGTTAGGCTAACTGGTTTATAATTTCCAGCCTTCTGCCTACTACCCTTTTTAAATAAGGGTGTTACATTAGCAGTTTTCCAATCTGCCGGGACCTTTGCTGAGTCCAGAGAATTTTGGAAAATTATTACCAAAGCATCCACAATCCCTACTGCCACTTCCCTCAAGACCCTCGGATGTAAGCCATCAGGTCCAGGGGATTTATCTGCCTTGAGTCCCATTATTTTACTGAGTACCAATTCCTTAGTCATTTTAATCGTATTTAGCTCCTCCCCCCCTAGAGCCCCCTGTTTGTCCAGTGTTGGGATTTTCTTAGTGTCCTCTACCATAAAGACTGAAACAAAATATTTGTTCAGCATTTTTGCCATCTCCATGTTTCCCACCATTAATTTTCCGGTCTCATCCTCTAAGGGACCTACGTTTGCCTTAGCCACCCTTTTTCTTTTTATATAACTGTAGAAACTCTTGCTATCTGTTTTTATATTTTTTGCTAATTTATTTCACAATCTATCTTCCCTTTCTTAATCAATCCTTTCGTTACTTTTTGCTGTCTTTTGAAGACTTCCCAATCTTCTATCCTCCCACTAAGTTTGGCTCCCTTATATGTCCTTGTTTTTAAATTTCTTTACTTAGCCACGGATGGCTGTTATTTCTTTTACACCCTTTTTTCCTCAGTGGAATATATATTTTTTGAAAGTTGTAAAATAACTCCTTAAATGAACACCACTGCTCATGTACCGTCTTACCCTTTAATCTATTTTCCCAGTCCACTTTAAGCAATTCCACTCTCATACCATCATAGTCTCCTTTATTCAAGCTCAGTACGCTTGTTTGAGAACCAACCTTCTCACCCTCTAATTGGATATGGAATGTAACCATGTTATGGTCACTCATTCCAAGGGGATCCTTAACTAGGACATTATTAATTAATCCTGGCTCATTACACAGGACCAGGTCCAAGGTTGCTTGCCCCCTTGTAGGATCAGTTACATACTGCTCAAGAAATCCATCCCTAATACACTCAATAAACTTTTCCTCAAGGCTGCCCTGCCCAATTTGATTTGTCCAGTTAATATGATAGTTAAAATCCCCCATAATTATAGCTGTTCCCTTATTACATGCCCCGACTATTTCCTGATTAATACTTCTTCCAGCAGAGTTGCAACTATTAGGAGGCCTATATACTACGCCCACTAGTGTTTTTTCCCCTTATTATTCCTTATCTCTACCCAAACTGTTTCATTATCCTGATCCTTTGTCCCAATATCTTTTCTCTGTATCAGTGATTTCTTCCTTTATTAACCTAGCCACCCCACCTCCCCTTCCTTCCTGCCTGTCCTTCCTGATTGTTAAATACCCTGGCATATTTAATTCCCAGTCGTTGTCACCCTGCAGCCATGTTTCTGTAATGGCCACAAGATCATACCCATACGTCGTTATTTGTGCCATTAACTCGTCCATTTTGTTACGAATGCTACGTGCATTCAGATAAAGAACTTTCAAATATGTTTTGTGACACTTAGTTCCTGCTTTTTCCTTTTTTAACACTTTACCTTTTACTCCATACCTTCTGTCCCTTCCTGATACGCTTTCCTCTGTCTCCCTGCTCATGTTCCCAACCCCCTGCCACAGCTTTGATGCTGGGTTAATCGCCTTACGCCTTCTAGTTTTCATTTTATCTGTCGTGCCTAAAGTACCTAAAGTACACTTTCTTTCCACTGCTCTATGCTTTTCCCTTTCACTTGTTCTTGAACAACTGTTTGTACTATTTGTATTGTAGATTTCCCCTGGGTCTTCCCCTCTCTTGCTGCTCTCAACTTTATTCCCTTCTGACTCCCCGCTCAGGTTCCCATTCCCCTGCCACTCCAGTTTAAACCTTCCCCAACAGCACTAGCAAACACCCCCGCGAGGACATTTGTCCCGGTCCTGCTCGGGTGTAACCCGTCACGCTTGTACAGGTCCCACCTTCCCCAGAACCGGTCCCAATGTCCCAGGAATCTAAATCCCTCCCTCCTACACCATCCCTGCAGCCACGCATTCATCCTGTCTATTCTCCTGTTCCTATACTCACTAGCACGTGGCACCGGTAGTAATCCTGAGATCACTACCTTTGAAGTCCTGCTTTTTAATTTATCTCCTAACTCCTTAAATTTGCTTTGCAGGACCTCATCCCTTTTCTTACCTATGTCGTTGGTACCAATATGGACCACGACTACTGGCTGTTCACCCTCCCCCTCCAGAATGCCCTGCAGCCGCTCCGAGACATCCTTGACCCTGGCACCAGCGAGGCAACATACCATCCTGGAGTCACGTTTGCGGCCGCAGAAACGCCTATCTGTTCCCCTTACAATGGAATCCCCTATCACTATAGCCCTGCCACTCTTCTTCCTCCCCTCCTGTGCAGCAGAGTCACCCGTGGTGCCCCGAACCTGGCTCTTGCTGCTTTCCCCTGATAAGCCATCTCCCCCAACAGTATCCAAAGCAGAATATCTGTTTGAGAGTGAGATGGCCCCAGGGGACTCCTGCTCTACCTGCCTCGTCCTTTTACTCTGCCTGGCGGTCACCCATTTCCTTTCTGCCTGCGTAATCTTTACCTGCGGTGTGACCACCTCACTGAACGTGCTATCCACGATCGTCTCAGCATCACGGATGCTCCACAGCGAGTCCACCCGCAGCTCCAGCTCCGAAAGACGGTTAGCCAGTAACTGCAGCTGGACACACTTCCTGCACACATGGTCGCCAGGGACACTGGTAGTGTCCATGACTTCCCACATAGTGCAGGAGGAGCATATCACGGGTGCGAGCTGTGCTGCTATGACTTGCCTTAGACTCTTAGACTCTCTTCCCGCCTAGGCCTCCCCTTTTATACTCTGCTCACCTCTCGGACTCTCCTGCCTCACCTGTGATGTCGCACAGTAGTTTTCTCTTGTTGCAGGTCTGCTACTGCTTTTAATCCCCAATCTCAGTCTTCTACTCTCAGGTCCACTGCCGCTCTGCGGGAAAAGTTAGGAAAAGCAAGGCAAAGCAGCACCTCCTTCCCCCACTTCACCGAACTCCCACACGTACCGAACTCTCAGCACACTCTGCGGTGTGACCACCTCACTGAACGTGCTATCCACAATAGTCTCAGCATCGCAGATGCTCCACAGCGAATCCACCCGCAGCTCCAGCTCCGAAAGACGGTTAGCCAGTAGCTGCAGCTGGACACACTTCCTGCATACATGGTCGCCAGGGAAACTGGTAGTGTCCATGACTTCCCACATAGTGCAGGAGGAGCATATCACGGGTGCGAGCTGTGCTGCCATGACTTGCCTTAGACTCTCAGACTCTCCTCCCTCTCTAGGTCTCTCCTTTTATACTGTGCTCACCTCTCAGACTCTCCTGCCTCACCTGCGACCTCGCACAGTAGTTGTCTCTTATTGCAGGTCTGCTGCTGCTTTTATTCCCCAATCTCAGTCTTCTACTCTCAGGTCCACTGCTGCTCTGGGGAAAAAGTTAGGAAAAGCAAGGCAAAGCAGCACCTCCTTCCCCCACTTCACCAAACTCCCACACTTACCAAACTCTCCATTCACACCGTGATGTTCGCACTGACAGGCCCCTGTATTTCTACAGTTTGTGACTCAGATGAGTCAGGCCTGCCCCACCTTCAAGTACCAGTTTAATCTAGCTAACCAATTAACTTGCTACAGCAACTCTCTCTGCTAAAGCCTGACAGAAACTTAAAAATTTAAACTTTAAAACTGAACTTAAACAGTTGATAGCAATTGAACTTAAACAGTTGAAAGCAATATGCACTAGATTTTAAAGAGATTAGCCCTTAAACTCCCACACTTACCAAACTCTCCATTCACACTGTGTTGTCCACACACATTCTAGTAAATCTTTTCTGCACCCTCTCTAAGGCCTTTACATCCTTTCTAAAGTGTGGTGTCCAGAATTGGACACACAAGAACATAAGAAATAGGAGCAGGAGTAGGCCACATTGCCCTCGAGCTTGCTCCGCCATTTAATCAGATCACAACTGATCTTTGACCTCAACTCCACTTTCCTGCCCAATCCCTATATCCCTTGATTCCCCTAGAGTCCAGAAATCTGTCTATCTCAGCCTTGAATAAATTCGTGATGTGGAGATGCCGGTGATGGACTGGGGTTGACAAATGTAAGGAATCTTACAACACCAGGTTATAGTCCAACTGTTTTATTCAGTTGTTTTATTCAATAAAACAGTTGGACTATAACCTGGTGTTGTAAGATTCCTTACATTTGAATAAATTCAATGACTCAGCATCCACAGCCCTCTAGGGTAGAGAATTCCAAAGATTCACAACCTTCTGAGTGAAGAAATTCCTCCTCATCTCAGTCTTAAATGGCAGACCCCTTATCCTGTGACTATGCCCCCTAGTTCTAGAATCTCCAGCCATGGGAAGCCTCTCAGCATCTCCCCTGTCAAGCCCCCTCATAATCTTTTATGTCTCAATTAGATCACCTCTCATTCTTCTAAACTCTAAGTATATCTTTCCTTAGATAAGGAGACCAAAACTGTACGCAGTACTCCAGGTGAGGTCTCACCAAAGCCCCGTATAATTGTAGTATGACTTCCTTACTTTTGTACTCCAATCCCCTTGCAATAAAGACCAACATTCCATTTGCTTTTCCAATTGCTTGCTGTACCTGCATGCTAACTTTTTGTATTTCTTGTACAAGGACACCCAAGTGTCTCTGAACACCATTTAAAAAATATTAGTTTTTTCTATTCTTCCTACCAAAGTAAATAACCTCACATTTCCCCGCATTATGCTCCGTCTGCCACCTTCTTGCCCACTCACTTAACCTTCTATATCCCTTTGCAGACTCTTTGTGTCCTCCTCACAGCTTACTTCCCCACCTAGTTTTGTATCATCAGCAAACTTGGATACATTATACTTGGTCCCTTCACCTAAGTCATTAATGTAGATTGTAAATAGCTGAGGCCCAAGCACCAATCTTTGCGGCACCCCACTAGTTACAGCCTGCCAGCCTGAAAATGACCCATTTATCCCTACTCTCTGTTTTCAGTCCATTAACCAATCCTCTATCTGTGCTAATATGTTACCCCCAACCCCATGAGCTCTTATCTTGTGTAACAACCTTTTATGTGGCACCTTATCGAATGCCTTTTGAAAATCCAAATATACAACATCCACTGGTTCCCCTTTATCTACCCTGTTAGTTACACCCTCAAAAAACTCTAATCAATTTGTTAAACACAATTTCCCTTTCATAAAACCATGTTGACTCTGCCTAATCATATTATGATTTTCTAAGTGCTCTGTACCACTTCCTTAATAATGGATTCCAGCATTTTCCCGACGACTGATGTCAGGCTATCTGGCCTGTAGTTCTCTGTTTTCTTTCTGTCTCCTTTCTTGAATAGCGGGGTCACATTTGCTACCCTCCAATCCGCTGGGACCGTTCTAGAATCGTGGGAATTCTGGAAGATCAAAACCAATGCGTCCACTATCTCTGCAGCCACCTCTTTTAGAACCCTCGGATATAGGCCATCAGGTCCAGGGGATTTATCAGCTTTTAGTCCCATTAGTTTCTCAAGTACTTTTTCTCTACTGATATTAATTACCTTAAGTTCCTCACTCTCATTAGTCTGTTGGTTCCCCACTATTTTTGGTATGCTTTTTGTGTCTTCTACTGTAAAGACAGATACAAAATATTTGTTTAACGCATCTGCCATATCCTGATTCCCCATTATAATTTCTCCTGTCTCAGCCTCTAAGGGACCAACGTTTACAACGTTTGTGACACAATATTCCAGCTGTGGCTGAATCAGTGTTTTATAAAGGTTCAACATGACTTCCTCGCTTTTGTACTCTATGCTTCTACAAGCCTGGGATCCCATATGATTTTTTAACCGCTTTCTCAACCTGTCCTGCCACCTTTAAAGATTTGTGCACATATACCCCAGGTCTCTCTGTTCCTGCACCCCCTTTAGAATTGTACCATTTAGTTTATATTGCCACTCCTCATTCTTCCTGCCAAAATAAATCACTTTTCACTTCTCTGCGTTAAATTTCATCTGCCATGTGTCCGCCCATTCCACCAGCCTGATTGTCCTCTTGAAGACTATTACTATCCTCTATTACTATCCTCCTCACTGTTAACTACACTTCCAAATTTTGAGTCATCTGCAAATTTTGAAATTGTGCCCTGTATACCCAAGTCCAAGTCATTAATATATATCAAAAAAAGCAGTGGTCCTAGTACCGACCCTTGGGGAACACCACTGTACCTTCCTCTAGCCTGAAAAATAACCGTTCACCACTACTCTCTGTTTCCTGTCACTTAGCCAATTTCATATCCATGCTGCCTCTGTCCCTTTTATTCCATGGGCTTCAATTTTGCTGTCAAGCCTATTATATGGCACTTTATCAAAGGCCTTTTGAATGTCTGTATACACAACATCAACTGTATTGCCCTCATCAACTTTCTCAGTTACCTCATCAAAAAACTCAATCAATTTGGCTAAACACGATTTGCCTTTAGCAAATCTGGGCTGGCTTTCCTTTATTAATCCATACTATTAATTTTGTCCCGGATTATCATTTCTAAAAGCTTCCCCCTCCCACCAAGGAAGGCCTTACTCAAACAGAAGCTATAAAAAGCTAATGTAAACAAGAGCAGAGGGTCTGATCCTTCTCTTTGGGCTCGATTTTTGGATGTCCGAGCGGGTGCGTTCGTGGCAGGGAGGGGGCTCCGAAAATTGGGGATTCCCGGGGCGGGTGCGGAGCCCGGCTCCAACTCGCCCACTTTCGGGTTCCCCAATGAAGTGCTTAGATGAGCACGCAGCCCCCGCATGCGGGACTCCCACCGGCAATTAAAGCAGGCAGGATCCCACTTAAATCAATTAATTTGATACTTCAGGTCGTTAGGAGACCTGATTTGGAGGATATTTTAGGAGGGGTGGGATTTTCAGGTCAACTGAGCGTGTCTCCCGTACTGGGGGAAACACTCCCAGTTGAAATGGACATGGTGCAGCCACCAGCCTGTGGCAGCTGCAAAGGTCCATTTGACAGGTGGGGGGGGGGGAGACCCTCACTCATTGCAGGAGGCCACTCTGTCACTTTGGACAAAGTTTGGCCTGCACCACCCTCCTCCTAACACAAAAAATCACAAACTTGCAACCTCAACCCTGGTGTGCAGACACATTTACCTATCTTGCGGACCCCCTCAAACGTACATCTTCCGGATGGGGGCCGCCGTAGCTGCAGTCATGACCTCCTCGGAGGATGAACAGCATCACCAGCCTCGACGGCCACGCCGTCCACCTCTGACACGTAGAGCTCCACAACACAGTGCTGTGACACATCCACCTGCACAGCAAGAGGGAGGGCAACCACAGAGAGAGATGCATCGCAGAAGGCACTATCCTCACCACAGGGTCCACAGACCGAGGCTCAGCTTCCTAGACTCTCTGAGGAGCAGTGCACATGGAGGCTCAGAATCACTCGACATGTAGTCGTGGACATCTGCAGCCTCCTTCATGCCGAGCTGCTCCCGGTTGGCCCGAGCACCATCTTCTTACCTGTCGCTGTCAAAGTCACCACTGCCCTCAACAACTTCTCCTCCGCATCCTTCCAGGGTGCCACCGGGGACATCGCCGGCGTCTCTCAGTCGTCTGCACAAAAGAGCCCTGCAAATACACCTACACCCACTCTGCAGTGACACAATGGGTGGCATCAGGTGTGGGTCTTCATGGTGATCCTCAGGAAAGGGCATTATTGCATAAACCAGACAAGATTTGCAAAGACGTGGCAGTAGTGGTGATAACAAATTTTTATGTTTTTTTGCAAAACAAACAAAAGTAAATCAAAAACATGACATTGTGGCTTCAGCAGAGGTAGTGGCAGGTTACTCTTGTCCATGCCCTGACCGATGAGATGCTTTGCGCGGACGCCCTCTGGGTTTCGGTGCCTGTGAGGACCCCTCCAAAGACTGCTCCACCTGCACCTGTGCAGGGGCAGACTCGAGCACCTGGAGAGGAGGCAGCACTGCGGGTACTGGTTGAGAGGGGGGCAACGGGTGAGACGTGGAAGCGCTTTGATTGGCGTCCCCACTTCCATGTCCCCCTTTGCCATCATCCCTCTCCTGGGCCTTCTGGCATCTCTTCTCCTATCAAGGCAAAACATAGAGAGGCGTGATTGAGTGATGGTTGCATAGTGACCCACAGCATGCATTGATGTGGGTGGAGGTGACCGTGAGGGAGATGCATGGGAGGGTGCGTGTGAGACATTGCCATGAGATTGTATGACGATTGGGTTGCGTGGTAGTGTTCGAATGGGAACTGGGGCAGTGAGTAAGTACAGGTAAGGTGAGGATGATGGTTGAATGGATGTGAGGAGTGATGCGAGAGCATTGTGGTGTGGAAGACGGTGTGTGGGAAAATGCGTAAGTATACTCATTTTGGCTGACCTGGTTAGGTCATTAAAGCTCTTCCTGCACTGGACCCAGGTTCGGGAGATGTTACTGTTGCTGGTGACCTCCTCTGCCACCTCGAGCCAGACCTTCTTGGTGGCAGAGGCAGGCCACCTCCTCCCATCAGATGGAAAAAACGTTTCCCTCCTCCTCCTGACCCCATCGAGCAACACCTAGAGTGAGGAATCTGAGAACCTTGGAGCAGCCTTGCCTCTGGGCTGCTCCATGCTGCCAATTTGGTTCTTTGCCGCAGGAGGAGCATTGGAGGACTTCCCCTTTAAATAGGGCTCCTCCTGCTGACAGCCTGTGATGTGGTGCGCAGTGCGCTCGCTGCGCAGGTCTAGAACGGGAAACCTGGAAGCACGTGTAAGTGCCTTCAATTAGGCTGCGGTCGCGTGCGGAGCACCCTGATTTCACTAGGCACGCTACCCATGCGCCCAGTCGACCCCCCGCTGCCAACCTGCCTCCCTCCTAATATCGGGCCCTTTGTCTTCCTCAAAGCAGAGGAATGGGGGGAGGCCAAAGGAAGAGCCCATTGTTTCCCATGATGCAAGATGGAACATTAAAAATAAATCTACCTGCAACTCTTCAAGCTCTGAGGAAGACACAGCAACACATGTCTTTCGGAACTGGCTCTGGGTCCCTTGTTTATTTTTATTTGTTCATGGGATGTGGGCGTCGCTGGCAAGGCCAGCATTTATTGCCCATCCCTAATTACCCTTGAGAAGATGGTGGTGAGCCGCCTTCTTGAACCGCTGCAGTCTGTGTGGTGAAGGTTCTCCCACAGTGCTGTTAGGTAGGGAGTTCCAGGATTTTGACCCAGCGGCGATGAAGGAATGATGATATATTTCAAACACAAGTAAGGTGTTCTGCCATAGCAGGCTTCTATATCTTATTCAGTGCAGTGTTTCTTCATGAGATGGTCTGGGGGTGGTAAGGGGTGGGGTGGGGGGGGGGGAAGAAATGGGGCATTCAGCAAACCATTTCTCATTGCTGTCATTTGTTTGTAGTAGGGCAAGCAGTAGGCAGTGGGGTACATCCCCAATGGGATGGAGGAACATTTTCCTACCAGTTTCTTGGGATGTGGATTTCCCATTTTTTTCCTTTGGCTGCTCCAGGACTACTCAAAAATTGATGGTAACCTGGAGGAAAATCTTGGTGTTAATAAGCTGTAGCACTCAAATTTTCTGGGTCAGTTTACTTACATCTTTATTCATACATCCAGGTGCAGACTGGGACAAAATTAGAGAGCATACTAGTCATAGAAAAGGAAATTTGTGAATGTGTAAAATTTAAAGCAATGGGGACACAAGATAAGGGTTCATTATGTAAGATAAGGGCTCATTACGCAAGATAAGGGCTCATGGGGTTGGGGGTAATATATTAACATGTATGAGGATTGGTTAACGGACAGAAAACAGAGAGTAGGGATAAACTGGTCATTTTCAGATTGGCAGGCTGTAACTAGTGGAGTGCCGCAAGGATCAGTGCTTGTTCCTCAGCTATTTACAATCTATTTAATGACTTAGATGAAGGGATCGAGTGTAATGTATCAAAGTTTGCTGACGATACAAAGCTAGATGGGAAAGTAAGCTGTGAGGAGGACACAGAGTCTGCAAAGGGATATAGACAGGTTAAGTGAGTGGGCAAGAAGGTGGCAGATGGAGAATAATGGGGGAAATGTGAGGTTATTCACTTTGGTAGGAAGAATAGAAAAACAGAATATTTTTAACTGGTGGGAAACTATTAAATGTTGGTGTTCAGAGAGATCTGGGTGTCCTCGAACAAGAAACGCAAAAAGTTAGCATGCAGGTACAGCAAGCAATTAGGAAGGCAAATGGCATGTTGGCCTTTATTGCAAGGGGGTTGGAGTACAAAAGTAAGGAAGTCTTACTACAATTGTACAGGCTTTGGTGAGACTACACCTGGAGTACTGTCTACAGTTTTGGTCTCCTTATCTAAGGAAGGATCTACTTGCCATAGAGGCAGTGCAATGAAGGTTCACTAGATTGATTCTTGGGAGGGCTGTGGATGCTGAGTCATTGAATATGTTCAAGGCAGAGATTGATAGATTTTTGGACTCTAGGGGAATCAAGGGATATGGGGATCGGGCGGGAAAGTGGAGTAAAGGTCAAAGATCACCATGGTCGTATTGAATGGTGGAGCAGGCTCGAGGGGCCGTATGGCTTACTCCTGCTGCTATATCTTATGTTCTCATGGGACAATTAAAAGGGAGTGTCACAATGAGGGGGACAGGACAAAAATTATGAAAGTCTTTCGAAAGGCATAGCAACATAAGAGCAAGAGTAGGCCCCTCAAGCCTGTTCTGCCATTCTATTAGATCATGCTTGATCTGTATCTTAAACTCCTATTTATTCATCTTTGCTCTGTATCTGTTGATACCCTTACATAATAAAAATCTATTGATCTCAGTCTTGAAAATTTCAATTGACCCAGCATCCACAACCTTCTGGGGAAGAGAGTTCCACATTTCCACAACCCTTTGTGTGAAACGGTGTTTCCTGATTTCACGTCTAAATGGCCTAGCTCCAATTTTAAGATTATGCCCCCTTGCTATCAATTCCCTCACCAGAGGAAATAGTTTCTCTGTATCTATCTTATCAAATCCCTTTATCATTTTAAAGACCTCCATTAGATCACCCCTCAACCTTTTAAACACAAGGGAATACAAAGCATGTTTATGCAACATGCCCTCATAACTTAATCCTTTCAGCCCTGGTATAATTCTAATGAATCTGTGCTGTGCCCCTTCAAGGCCAATATATCTTTCCTGAGGTGTGATGCCCAAAATTGAACGTAGTACTCCAGATGGGGTATAACCAAGGCTCTGTAGAATTGAAGCATCACCTCTTCACTTTTGAATTCCAACATCCTTGAGATAAAGGCTGACATTCCATTAGCCTTTTGGCTATTTTTTGTACCTCTGCACTAACTTTTAGTGATTTGTGTACATGGACACAAACCATTTGTTCCTCCACAGTTGCTAGTCTCTCACCATTAGGAAAATATTCTGATTTGTCTTTCTCTGATCCAAAATGGATGTCCTCACACTTCCCCACATTGAACTCAATCTGCCACAGTTTTGCCCACTCACTTAGTCTGTCTATGCCCCTTTGTAACGTCCTGCTTCCATCTAAATAACTTACTGTGCCTCCTAACTTGGTGTCATCCGAAAACTTCGATATACATCTCTCCAAGTCATTAATCCATATGGTAAAAATCTGAGGCCCCAGTACAGATCCATGGGGAACACCACTTGCCAATCAGAGAACGTTCCCTTTATCCCTAGTCTCTCTTTGCTACATCTCAACCAATTACCAACTCATGTCACAAGTTACCTTCAATTCCATGTGCTTTTATTTTTGCTAATCTTTTGTGCAGAACCTTATCAAATGCCTTCTGCATGTCCATATAGACGACATCCATAGTCACCCTCCTACCCACCATGCCAGTGACCTCCCCAAACAATTCAACTAGATTAGTACTCTTCACAAATCCATTATTGAATCTGCCTCCACCACCCCCTCTGGCAGTGCATTCCAGATCCAAAACACTTGCTGTGTAAAAAACTTTTCCTCATGTTACCTTTGGTTCTTTTGTCAGTCACCTTAAATCTATGTCCTTTGGTTCTTGACCCTTCCGCTAATGGTTTCTCTCTATCTATTCTGTCTAGACGCTTCATGATTTTGAATACCTCTATCAAATCTCCTCTCAACTTTCTCTGTTCCAAGGAGAACAACCCCAACTTCTCCAGTCTATCCACATAACTGAAGTCCCTCATCCCTGGAATCATTCTAGTAAATCTCTTCTACACCCTCTCTAAGACCTTCACATCTTTCCCAAAGTGCGGTGCCCAGAACTGGACACAATACTCCTGTTGTGGCTGAACCAGTGTTTTATAAAGGTTCATCATGACTTCCTGACTTTTGTACTCTATGCCTCTATTTATAAAGCCCAGGATCCTGTATGCTTTCTTAACCGCTTTCTCAACCTGCCCTGCCACCTTCAACGATTTGTGCACATATACCCCTAGGTCTCCCTGTTCCTGTACCCCTTTTATATTGCCTCCCCTCGTTCTTCCTACTGAAATGTATCACTTCGCGTTTTTCTGCCACGTGTCCTCCCATGCCACCAGCCTGTCTATATCCTCTTGAAGTCTATCACTATCCTCCTCACTGTTCACTACCCTTCCAAGTTTCATGTCATCTGCAAATTTGAAAATTGTGCCCTGTACACCCAAGTCCAAGTCATTAATATGTATCAAGAAAATCAATGGTCCCAGCACCGACTCCTGGAGAACACCACTATCACCTCCCTCCAGTTCGAAAAGCAATCGTTCACCACTACTCTCTGTTTCCTGTCACTTAGCCAATTCTGTATCCATGTTGCTACTGCCCCCTTTATTCCATGGGCCACAATCTTGATGACAAGCCTACCATGTAGTACTTTATCAAACACCTTTTGAAAGTCCGTATACACCGCATCAACTGCATTGCCCTCATCTACCCTCTCTGTTACCTCATCAAAAAACTCCATCAAGTTAGTTAAAGACGATTTGCCTTTAACAAATCCGTGCTGGCTTTCCCTAATCAATCCACACTCGTCCAAGTGACTGCTAATTCTGTCTCAGATTATTGTTTCACCACCACCGAGGTTAAACTGACTGGCCTATAGTTGCTGCATTTATCCTTACACCCTTTTTGAACAAGGGTATAACATTTGCAATTCTCCAGTCCTCTGGCACCACCCCTGTATCTAAGGATGTTTGGAAGATTTTGGCCAGTACCTCTGCAATTTCCACCCTTACTTCCCTCAGCAGCCGAGGATGCATCCCATCTGGACTGGGTGACTTATCTTCTTTAAGTACAGCTAGTTTCTAGTACCTCTTCTTTATCAATTTTTAGTCCATCCAGTATCTCAACTACATCTTCCTTTACTGAGACTCTGGCAGCATCTTCTTCTTTGGTAAAGACAGATGCAAAGTACTCATTTAGTACCTCGGCCATGCCCTCTGCCTCCATGAGTAGATCTCTTTTATGATCCCTAATTGGCCCCACCCCTCCTCTTACTACCTGTTTACTATTTATATGCCTGTAGAAGACTTCTGGATTCCCTTTTATTTTGGCCACCAGTCTATTCTCATATGCTCTTTGCCCCTCTTATTTCCTTTTTCACTTCCCCTCTGAACTTTCTATATTCTGCCTGGTTCTCACTTGTGTTATCAACCTGACATCTGTCATATGCCCCTTTTTTCCACTTCATCTTACTCACTATCTCTTTTGTCATCCATTTGGCTTTAGTTGCCCTACCTTTCTCCCTCGTGGGAATGTATCTAGACTGTACCCGAACCATCTCCTCTTTAAACGCCACCCACTGTTCAATTACAGTTTTGCCTGCCAATCTTTTATTCCAATTTACCCAGGCCAGATCTGTTCTCAACCCACTGAAATTGGCACTCCTCCAATTGCATATTTTTACTTTAGCGTGGTCCATGTCCTTTTCCATAGCTATTCTAAACCTTATGTTACTATGATCGCTGCTCCCTAAATGCTCCCCCACTGACACTTGCTCCACTTGGCCCACCTCATTCCCTAGAACCAAGTCCAGCAATGCCTCCTTCCTAGTTGGGCCAAAAACATACTGGTTAAGAAACCTATCCTGAACACATTTCAAAAATTCCTCTCTTTGCCCCTTATATTATTATTATCCCAGGATAGTTGAAGTCCCCCATTATCACTACTCTATAGCTTTTGCACCTCTCTGTAATTTCCCTACAGATTTGCTCCTCTAAATCCTTCCCACTAGTTGGTGGCCTATAGAATACACCCAGTAGTGTAGTGGCACCTCTATAGTTCCTTAACTCTAGATAAACAGATTCTGTCCTTGACCCCTCCAGGACATCCTTCTCTCCAACACTGCAATGTTCTTCTTAATCAATACTGACACCCCGCCCCCTCCTTTCTTTCCTTTCCTATCTTTCCTGAACACCTTGTATCCAGGAATATTTAGTACCCAATCCTGCCCTTTTTTGAGCCTGGTCTCCGTTATCACCACAACATCGTTTTCCCACATGGCTATTTGTACCTGCAGCTCACCAACCTTGTTTACCATGCTTTGTGCGTTACACACATGCGCTGCAAACCAGTCTTAGACTTTCTTGTACTCTCTTTTAGTCTGATCCCACCTAATACTGTACTATTACTTGCTCTAGTGCTATCTGTCTCCCCTGATCCTTTGTGCCCCTTGTTTCTCCTTTCCAATGCTACATCCTGGTGCCCAACACCCTGCCAAATTAGTTTGAACCCGCCCTCCCCCCACAGCACTAGCGAACCTCTCCACGAGGACATTGGTCCCAGCTCCATTGAGGTGCAACCCGTCCGGCCTGTACAGGTCCCACCTTTTCCAGAACTGATCCCAATGCCCCAGGAATCTAAAGCCCTCCCTTCTGCACCATCTCTGCAGCCACGCATTCATCTGCTCTATCCTCCTATTTCTATACTCACTAGTGCATGGCACCGGGAGTAATCCGGAGATTACTACCTTTGAGGTCCTGCTTCTTAATCTCTTTCCTAACTCCTTAAAATCTGCCTGCACGACCTCATCCCTCTTTCTACCTATGTTGTTGGTACCGCTATAGAACACGACCTCTGGCTGTTCACTCTCTCTCCCCCAGAATGTTCTGCAGCCGCTCAGTGACATCCTTGATCCTGGCACCAGGGAGGCAACATACCACCCTTGAATCACGTCTACGGCCGCAGAAACGCCTGTCTGCTCCCCCAACTATACAATCGCCTATCACTATTGCTCACCTGACCTTTCTCCTCCCCTCCCCCCCCACCGTACTGCTGAGCTATCCATGGTGCTGTGGACCTGGCTCTGCTGCACTCCGCAGAGGAACCCTCTCCCTCACCAGTATTCAGAGCTGATTAATCTGTGCCTTTCTAAATGACGGTTTATACTGTCCCTCAGAATTGATTCCAATAATTTGCCCACCATTGAGGTTAGGCTCACTGGCCTGTAATTATTTGGTCTATCCTTTTCCCCCTTTTTAAACAACGGTACAACGTTAGCAGTCCTCCAATCCTCCGGCACCACAACTGTAGGCAAGGAGGATCGGAAAATGATGGTCAGAGCCTCCGCTATTTCCTCTCTTGCTTCTTTTAACAGCCTGGGATACATTTCATCCGGGCCTGGCGATTTATTTACTTTCAAAGATGCTAAACCCCTGAACACTTCTTCTCTTATTATGTTTATCCCATCCAATATTTCACTCTCCTCCTTCTTAACTACAATGTCTGCATCGTCCCTCTCTTTTGTGAAGATAGATGCAAAATATTCATTAAGAACCATACCCACATCTTCCGCCTCAACACATAGGTTAGCTTTTTGGTCTCTAATAGCCCCTACTCTTTTCTTAGTTATTCTCTTGCTGTTTATATATTTATAAACATTTTTGGGTTTTCCTTAATTTTATTTGCCAGTATTTTTTCATGCCCTCTATTTGTTTTCCTAATTTCCTTTTTAATTTCACCCCTGCACTTTCTATACTCCTCTAGGCTTTCTGCAGAATTGAGCTCGCGGTGTCTGACATAAGCTTCCCTTTTTTTGCCTTATCTTACCCTGTATGCTCCTTGTTATCCAGGGGCTACAGATTTGGCAGCCCCAACCTTTTTTTGTGAGAACATGTTTACTCTGCACCCCTTGAATTTCCCCCTTGAATGCCTCCCACTGCTCTGACACTGATTTACCTTCAAGTAGCTGCTTCCAGTCCACTTTTGCTAAATCACTTCTCAGCTTAGTAAAATGGGCCTTTTCCCAATTTAGAACTTTTACTCCTGTTCTATCTTTGTCTTTTTCTTGTTGTGCAAAACATGCATGATGTGAGAAACCATGGCAGGATTCTACTGTTTGGGGTGGAGTTGTGAAAGGACGAGACTTTTGCCTGTCCCTCCGATCCCCCCCAATCAATGAGCATACAGGCCTAACTCCTTACACAAGCTTTCCATGCAAAGGGAGCCCACTCAAATAAAGGGGAAGTGCTTGCCTTGAAAAATTTGGCAAGGCCAGCCATCCCTGCTGCTGACATGGGCACACCTATAACAACGACAAGTAGAGCCCCAAATTTGCTGGTCTTGAAAAATCCAGGCATATAAACCTACCCACAACTAATTGGTCTTTAATTTTCTGGCTTATTTTTCTGTTTCCTTGAACAGATTTGTAACATCTTCCACCCTTCAGTCTGTTGGCACGAACAGGAATTTTCCATAGCCTCCTTCAGTATTCTGGAATGTGTACTGTCTGGGCTTGGCGACTTTTCTGTTTTAGTGCAATTAACTTTTTTAATACAGTGAACTTTTGAACTGTTGAGTAATGGCTCTTCCCCAGGTAGTCCTACAGTCCCACTTACACTTTCCTCAGTAACATTAAGCACGTCCATCATTTCCTCACTCTCAAGTACAAGATGGCCTCCTTCATCTCTGTGGTCTTTGATTATCCTTTTACTTCCGATGTGATTATAAAAGCCCTTGCTATTTTTTATTTTGTCTTTTATATTCTCTTTTAGCCTTCCAAATATCTCTCCCTTTGCTTATTTTTATATTTCTGTTCTCTTCTGTATAACCCCCCCCCTTTATTTATCATACGCCTCTTTTTAAAATCTCATTTTTTGATCTAGCCTCTCTATCCATGCAACCCCTGCCTTTGATGGACCCCCATTATTCTTAGTTGTCATGTACTTAACATGTACCTTATCCATCCTGCATCCTGGTCTATTGTTTGATCTGCAATTTCTGGGCTAAGTCCCCTTTCATGCCAATGAAATTAGTTAAATTCCAACCCAATACCTTTATATTAGATTCCTCCTTTTCTTTCATTATTTTCAATGTGAACTGATTTAGAAAATGGCCACCATTTTCCAAGTGTTGTTGAGGCCAGCTCACTTATTTTTCTTGCTTTGTTATCCAGAATCAGACATAGAACTGCATCCTTTCTCGTCGGGCATGCAATGTTCTAATTTGGAAAGCTTTCCTGGATGGATTTCCCATTTTGACCCACAAACTTTTGCCTGAACTCAGTCTACCTTAGGATAGTTAAAGCCTCCCATAATTACACCTCTATTGGGGCGATTTTAACTTAAGATATGCAGTGGGCGGAACACCCCTGCTGCCTGCCTGTTGTGGCCGCCATTTTGAAAGCCAGGCCTCATTTACATGCAGGTAGCGTTTTTATGTGGGTGCATAAGGAGCCTTGACTGTTTCCTGAGCGGCCTCCAGCAGCCCTGTTATGGACCGTTGGTTAGGCCGCGCGATGCCTGTTACAATTGGGTGGAGCATACCTCAAAATTACAATCGGGGGTCCTATGTTTGTTATAAATTTGCACATTACAAGTTGCCTCTCACCAAAAGGTGGGCATTCCAGCCGCCCATCTGAGGACCTTACCCAAGATGGCAATGGCTGGAACCCCAGCGAAACAGGGCAATCGTGATAAGTGATAAGCCATTTTTAAGCTCGGCCCTTATTACCACTGCAAACCTCTCTAAATTGCCTATAAATCGCATCTCTCAATTGTTTTTGAGCTATTTGGTGGTCTATAATTTATTTCCAATATGATAACAGTGGCGGTGGATTAACACGTGAGCCAATGGGGACCATGTCCGGGGTCCATGCAAATATGGGTCCCCTGGTACAGTTCACCATAATTGCCAACTCTTGGATTGTCCTGGAATCTCCAGGAATGAAAGATTAATCTTCGGGGCTCTGATGCGAGCAACCCGGGAGAAAACAGGGCAGTAGAGTTCATGGTTCCTTTGGCCTCCGGTGGTTTGTGCGGCACCTGTGGATTTTCTTTGATTCCTTTCAGCAGCTCCTCGAACTTCCGATTAACTTCTGAAGATCAAAAAGAGCGCGGCAGAACAACGCAGGAGTCCTGACCAGGTTAAAAAGAGCACGGCAGAGCATCGCGGAAGTCCCGGGCAGGTTAAAAAGGGTGCGGCAGAGCACCAGTGAACCAAACACAGGGAAAAATCTGAAAAAGTGAGTTCATAGTCAATGTAGAGAGAGGAGCGGCAGAGCCCAAGGAATTTAAACTAAGGGCCTGATATTAGCAGGGAGGCAGGTTGGCAACGAGGGGTCGACTGGGCGTGTGGGTAATCCGCCCAGTAAAATCAGTGGGTTTTGCACGCGATCGTAAGTAAATTGAAGCCACTTACCTTGGCTTCCGGGTTTCGCGCTGGAAAGCTGCGCAGCGGGCGGACTGCGCACCCGCATCATAGGCTGTCAGCTGGAGGAGCCCTATTTAAAGGGGCAGTCCTCCACTGACTGATGCTGCAGAAAGGAGCCAAAATTACAGCATGGAGCAGCCCAGGAGGAAGGCTGCTCCCGGGTTTAATGATGCCTCACTCCAGGTCCTACTGGATGGGGTGAGGAGGAGGGGGAGGAGGAGGGAGATCTTCCACCCGGTGGACAGGAGGAAGTGGCCTGCCTCTCCCACCATGAAGGCCTAGCTCGAGGTGGCAGAGGAGGTCACCAGCACCACCAACATATCACGCACCTACATACAGTGCAGGAGGTGCTTCAATGACCTAACCAGGTCAGCCGAAGTGAGTACTCATTCCCCTACACTCCATCTGGCACATCACCGCCCCCACCCCACATCTCCATCTGCACTGCCAACACTACTCTATCACACCACTCCTCACACCCACTCAAAGCACATCCTCATCTTACCTGCACTTCCTCACCTCGTCAGTACTCATCGCACCACTACCACTCAACCCAATCCTCATACAATCACATGGCTCTGTCTCATACTCACCCTCTCATGCATCTCTTTCACGGTCAGCCTCACCCCATCTGCCACTGCCTGTGCTGCAGCCACAGGGCAGTCATCACGTATGTGTAGTAGGAAGCGTAAGGCAAACGTGTCGTGAACATGAAGGGGATGCATAAGGGTGTTTGAGGGTTTGTCATGGTTTTTACTTATATTTGATTTCTGATCAACTCACATTACATATTATATTGTCACCACTACTGCCGCGTCTTGGCCATTCTTGACCGGCTTGTGCAATAAGGCCCTTTCATGAGGTTCTCCATGAATACCCTTGATGCCACCCATTGGGTCACCCTACAGTGGGTGTATGTGTAGTTGCACGACTACTTTGTGCAGGTGCCCGTTGCGCAGCACTGTGTTGTGTAGCTCCATGTGGCGGAGGTGGATGGCGTGCCTGGCGAGGCTGGTGATGTTGCTCGTCCTCCAATGGAGTGATGAATGCAGCTATCGAACCCCCGCCCACACCATCCTGACGGTGTGAGTGTGAGGGCGTCCACAAAGTAGGTAAATGTGTTTGGAAAGCAGAGTTTAGGGTATGATGTAATAATTTGAGTGTGGAGACAACGGTGTGGCGGGCAAAACTTTGTCTGAGGTGACAGAGCGCCCTGCTGCAATGAATGAGGTATTCCCCCCAACTGTCAAGGAATCTTTTGCATCTCTCAATGGCTGCTGACTGAAACACATCAGCTACACCAGGGAGAGTTTCCCACAGCATGGGAAACACGCTGAGGAAAGTGCAAAAATCACATCCCTGCTAAAATCTCTTCCCAATGAGGTCTGTCAATGACCTCATGTACCTCCCTAACTATCTAAACTGTCATCCCACCGGCTTTAATTGCCGGAGGGAGTCCCGCATGCGGGGGCTGCGCGTGCACAGATTCGTGTCATTGGGGAACCCGGAAGTGGGTGGGTTGGAGCCGGGCTGCGGACCCGCTCTGGGATTCCCCAATTTTACGAGCCCCCCCGCCCCCAATACACCCGCTCGGCCATCCTAAAATCAACCCCTAAGTATTTAAGTTACTGCCCACACCTTAATTCACTCTAATTTTAATTATAAACCAATCTATCAACCTTAAGTAAATATTTAAATAAATAATCAGAGTAAATAATTACTAATTAATATGAATTCAAACTTAATCCATCTACTAAATATAATCTAGACCTCAAGTGATTCTATTAGTTCTAGAAATAAATGACTGTTAACAATCAATCAATAAATAAAGCTTAGAAACAACAGCAGATTGACTGCAATACGTGGGAGTTTGTGGACAATGAGGCTGTCCCAGATGACCACACCTGTAGGAAATATCTCTATCTTGAGACACTCTGGGGGAAAAATTGGATAAGGGCCCGTTCCAGGCGATGGTAGCGCGATGTGCTAACACCCTGCGCCTGACGGAACCTGGGCAGGCAAGACGCAAGTTTGGACTCAAGGGAGCACTTACCTGCAATCGGTGTTCCTTTCCAGTCCTTGCATGTGGAATCAATGCAATTCACACTTTCCATCACCAGAGGGAGCTCAATCTCTTAAAGGGAGGATGATTCTTGGAAATCTCTTAAAGGTATCTGGTACCTGTTATTTGCTGAAAATAACTGTCTACTGTCTGAATGAAGTCTGAACAGAGATCAGACATCACACACATAAAACAAAGATGCAAATCCTATCCCTATGCTTACGCACTGATGAGTTACGTTAAAACATTGAATAAAGGTTGCGCACTACTAAATCCTATCTCCTCCAATCTGCACACCAGACCTCACCAATCTGCTGATCTGAGTTGGTACCAGGCCTGCTAGAGTGTGTGCACCAAGGTTCTCTGCTGATGCACTAGAGACCTTGGGTGCAAGAGGTGGACAGAAGGAAGGATATCCTATATCCGCAGGGTGGGGAGGTGGAAACAAGAGGCCCTCCAGACATATACTCAAAAGGCAGTGGGAGGCAGCGGGGGACGAAGTCAATGCCAGGCGCACATCATCATGAACGTGGATGCAGTGCAGGAAGAAGTTCAATGCTTTGACATGAGTGGTCAAGGTGAGTGAGGTCAACTGTCAAGTGGTGTCTCCTACCAACTACACCACTGGCCACATCCACTGCACCACGCACTACACCCCCCCATCCCCCACATACCAATAAACTCTTTCCATCAGTACTCAACTCTTCCAATCAGATGCTTCCTCTCACCCTTACACATTACCACTGTTTCAAGCCGCCCACCCACAACTCACAGGCCACACACACTGGCAGCTATTTAACCGTGACAGGCACATCACCAATGCACACATCCCATTTCTTGCAGGAGGAGGTGGCGTATATCAGGAGGCAGCAAGTGGCAGCGGCATTTAGCCCCTCAAGCCTGTTCCGCCATTCAATGAGATCATGGTGGACCTGTGACCTAACTCCATATATCCACCTTAGCCCCATATCCCTTAATATACTTGGTTCACAGAAATCTGTCAACCTCAGATTTAACATTCACAATTGAGCTAGCATTGACTGCCTTCTGCAGAAGAGCTTTCCAAATGTCTCCCACCCTTTGCGTGTAGAAGCATTTCCTAACTTCACTCCTGCACATTCTGGCTCTAAATGTTAGGCTAGTATTGAAGTCTAGGAGACCTCCAAAAATGGTTACAAATGTTTCGGCAGCCGGAGGCAATAATCCAGCCACTAACCTGTAAATCCTGCATGGTCCCTTTAAATAGCGCTGGTGGTGGGTCCTCCTGACACTCTAAGACACGTTCAGATGGTCGGGGTTAAGACTGTGCGTTGAGTTGAGCGTTAAGTCCCAAAATAGTGTCTATCACTTTAAATCAGCGTTGCACACTGATTGAAGCCATTTTCTCCCTACTTTACATGATTCCAACGTTCGTTATCTGCACCTGCGCTAACTCCTATACCAAGATGGCGTCTGGCGCATGTCATGCACGAAACATGCGTGCGCATCCAAGACGCCATCTTGGATGTCGGAGAGGCCGTGTAGTGCCGAAACAACGGGCGCTACATGGCCCAATTTGAGTGGTTGAACTATAGAGTGCCGTGGTTTTTCCTCACAATGAAGTCTAAACTAACATTCATATAGAATCCACCAGAGGGCAGCTGTACATCAGCACAATAATTAAGGATCTTTAAAGACAGTTTTTATTCCTAATTTGAAAACCCATTTTTTTACAGGGTTTATTTTTAGTGTAAAAAGTAGGAGAGAATTCAGTGGGAAAAACCTGGCTCAGAGCAAACTCGGGTAAGTGTGGAGAAAGTCAGTTAAAGGCAGTTTTTATCTTCAACGTTGAAAAAACTCTACAGCCCCAGACTCCCACTGCAACTCCAGCAGGAGGGCGGGAGAAGGGCTGGAAAACAGACTGGGACTCAGTTAGACCAGGTCCAGGCCTGTGCTGCCCAGTATCCATCGGGCCTTTCAAAGGGGGAACCCAAGTCCGCCTCTTACAAGGCGACCTGCATCACTGGGGGCAAGGACTCCCCATGCTGGGAAGAACATTGTTCCCAAACTCACAGGGAATGGTAAAGCTTTGGAGGCTAGTACACCGAGTGAGAAGCAGTGCATGGCCTCTTCAAGGGTGCAAGTGGGGATCACTGTAGGGGTTCAGGCTCGGACCCCCAAAAACGTACAGTATTGTTTTTTGGATCTTTAATTTGGCCCCTTACAAAAGGGACTGTCTGGGGCTGATCTTAAGTATTGATGGCCCCACAGTCCTCAAACTGTAAACTTGGGAAAAGTGTTGGAAAAAACTCAAACTGTAATAGGCTCCAATGAACAGCAGTGCTGTGCAACATGCAACACGTTGTCAATACTTGTGTCAATATTGTGCCGTACTGTTTCAATCACCCTGTCAGATGAGGTATTCATTTTAAATGAATTAATTGCAGGTATTCACAGCACAGAAAGAGACTATCATAAGAGCAGGGAGGTTATGCTAGAATCGTATAAAACACTAGTTAGGCCACAGCTTGAGTACTGTGTACAGTTCTGGTCACCACATTACAGGAAAGATGTGATTGCAGCAGAGAGGGTACAGAGGAGATTTATGAAGATGTTGCCAGGACTGGAGAATGTTAGCAATGAGGAAAGATTGGATAGGCTGGGGTTGTTTTCCTTGGACAGAGGAGGCTGAGAGGAGATTTAATTGAGATGTATAAAATTATGAGGGGCCTAGATAGAGTGGATAGGGAGGACCTATTTCCCTTGGCAGAGTGGTCAATAACTGGGGGCATAGATTTAAAGTAATTGGTAGAAGCATTAGAGGGGAGCTGAGGAGAAATCTTTTCACCCAGAGGATGGCGGGGGTCTGGAACTCACTGCCTGAAAGGGTGGTAGAGACAGAAACCCTCATCACATTTAAAAAGTGCTTGGAATGCACCTGAAGTGCTGTAACCTACAGGGCTACGGACCAAGTGCTGGAAAGTGAGTTTAGGCTGGGTAGCTCTTTTTCAATCAGCACAGACATGATGGGACGAATGGCCCCCTCCGGTGACGTAAATGTTTCTATGTTTCTAAAATCGATTAGAATCGTAATTTAAAAATAAAATCAATGCTGCATTTTCCTTATTTTCACGAATTACTTTATTACTTTAATATCAATGTGGTAGGTGGGATTCTGTTTAAATTGACTATTTCACAAACTTCTTCTGATGATTATATACAAGATTGAATCTCTTGTAAATAGATTATCAAGCGTGTACATAACAGCGATCACCCCACTTCAGTCATTCATTGTACATGAAGCACACTGGGACATTTGGTAACTTTCTACATAATCACAGATCTTCCTTTATTAATTTAAAAGAATACTGTATCTAGTTTCCATGAGTCAATATTATTTATTATTCATCGTGTTTTTTTTAAATAAGGGAAAGTATTCTGAATGATTATAAAGCTCAAAATTATTTGATGTTTGTGATGATTGAAAGCGGTAAATTTTCATCACCCGCCTGTTATAGACTCTGTCCAATTCTCTTTCCATTGATTTCAATGGATTGAAAATTGTTCGGGTTCTATAATGGGTTCCGTCAGATTACTGCCCATGTGGTAAAGACCAAAAATTTACTCAGTACAGTTTTGCCATTTTCCTCTTTGGTTTGCCTCAATTATTTAAGCTGATTTAAGATAAAATGTTTGTTTTCTTTTTTAAAAAAGAGAAATAAAATATAGACTTCAGTCACTGGCAAAATTGACTTAAAAATTGTGTCCACTTCAGTCAGCAAAGTATCTATTTTTTGAAGCTAAATACCCAAGAATTTTTAATTATAAAAATCCAAACAATTCAAATGTGTGTGGAGAAGAAATTGTACTAAATTTGATTTTAAATTTTTAAATGAATGGAAGTTATGAATTCATCCATTCAGCATTTGTAATTTACATTTATGTTTCAAATACTTTTTCTCTCAGGCTGACGTCTGGTACAGTGATAAAAATTGTTTAGGTCACAATTTTAAAACTAGTAACTGCATGACTTTTAGTAACATCCGAACTTCCAGGACCTTCAACTGGAGTCATTGAAAAAAGAGGCTAGCAGATTTTCTGTCTCACCTTAAAGAAGCAGTAGATTTTACCAAAAAACCCACTAAAACTATACTAATTTATTGGACAGCTTCTTTCTAGCAAATGCAGTCAAATAAAAATCATTTCATTTTTTGTGGCCTTGAATAAAAGTCACGTTAATTTTAAATAATTTAATATCTATAGAACTGTTGCAGTTTTGAGCCCAGAAAGAGGCCAATTCTCATAGCATTGCATCACCCACCCATTATCTCATTCTGGTCCATTGATACCAATTTGCACAGGTTATCATGACCTTCGGGTGAAAACAACCTTTTGATATTTGGCTCACTGGCGCAATATAAGGTGCGCTGATTGATCTCATTAGGGCATTTTAACTGGAAAGGTGTAATCATTAACCTAAATACGTGATAAATCTAACCACCTGAAATTTTCCCAGTTGGTAACTGTCTAAAAATTATTTACTTCCTCTTGTCAAATGATTTATATGGAACTCTATAAGAGAAATCCCTCCAATGTTCTCAAACTGAACCAAAGAAGTAGAGTGGAATATGAGGTAAGAACCATAATTTCTGATGAATTTCTATATAAACACAAGTCTTACTTTCTTATTTTAAAATATTTCTGACTCTAATTTCCATGAATCAATATTATTTATGCTCATTGTGCTAGTTTTTTTTAAAAAGGAAAGTTTTCTGAATGATGTAGGTTATTATAAAAATATTTGCGGTTTGTGGTGTTTGAAAGGGGTAAATTTTCATCTTCACCATATGGTAATCTGGCAGAGCGGTTTGCCCACCTGTTATAGAACCTGTCCAACTCAATTTCCTTTGATTTCAATAGATTGAAAATCAGCTGGGTTCAATAATGGGCGATCGCTCAGCCAGATCACCGTCCATGTGGTGAAAACAAAAGTTTACTCCACATATTATTTGGCATCTTTTCATCTATGGTTTGGCTAAGTTATTTAATCTGATTTAAGATAAAATGTTTGTCTTCTTTTTAATTAGTGAAATAAAATGCTGCCTTCAATCACTGGCAAAATTTGATTTAGAAATTGTGTCCACTTCAGTCAGCAAAGTATCTACTTTTTTGAAACTAAATACCCAAGAATTTTTAATTTTGATATTCCAAACAATTCACATTCAAATGTGTGTGGAGAAGAAATTGTACTAAATTTGATTTTAAATTTTTAAATGAATGGAAGTTATGAATTCATCCATTCAGCATTTGTAATTTACATTTATGTTTCAAATACTTTTTCTCTCAGGCTGACGTCTGGTACAGTGATAAAAATTGTTTAGGTCACAATTTTAAAACTAGTAACTGCACGACTTTTAGTAACAACCAAACTTCCAGGACCTTCAACTGGAGTCATTGAAAAAAAGAGGATAGCAGATTTTCTGTCTCACCTTAAAGGAGCAGTAGATTTTACCAAAAAATCCACTAAAACTATACTGATTTATTGGACAGCTTCTTTCCAGTAAATGCAGTCAAATAAAAATCATTTCATTTTTTGTGGCCTTGAACAAAAGTCACATTAATTTTAAATAATTTAATATCCATAGAACCGTTGCAGTTTAGACCCAAAAAGAGCCCAATTCTCATAGCGTTGCATCACCCACTGAGCCCATTATTTAATTCTGGTCTATTGGTATCAATTTGCACAGGTTATTATGACCGTTGGCGGAAAACAACAACAGCAACAACAAAGCAACAACTTACATTTATATAGCACCTTTAACATAGTAAAATGTCCCAAGGCGCTTCATAGGAGCGTTATCAAACAAAATTTGACACCAAGCCACATAAGGAGGCATTAGGACAGGTGAACAAAAGCTTGGTTAAAAAGGTAGGTTTTAAGGAGCATCTTAAAGGAGGAGAGAGAGGTAGAGAGGCAGTGAGATTTAGGGAGGGAATTCCAGAGCTTAGGGCCTAGGCAGCAGAAGGCACGGCTGCCAACGGTGGAGCGATTAAAATCGGGGATGCGCATTGGAGGAGCGCAGAGATCTCAGAGGGTTGTAGGGCTGGAGGAGGTTACAGAGATAGGGAGGGGCAAGGCCATGGAGGGATTTGAAAACAAGGATGAGAAAACCATGTGTTCCCGGACTGGAAGCCAATGTAGGTCTGCAAGCATAGGGGTGACCACACTGTCCTCCTCCAACGTCTCTGCTCGGAAGCTCATCTCAGGGTCAAATAGGATGCTAAGGTTTGCGAATGGTCTGGTTCAGTCTCAGTCAGTGGCCAGGGAGAGGGATGGAGTTGGTAGCTAGGGAATGGAGTTTGCAGCAGGGACCAAAGACAATGGCTTCAGTCTTCCCAACATTTAACTGGAGGAAATTTTTGCTCATCCAGTGCGGACAAGCAATGTGACAAATGAGAGCCAGTGGAGGGGTCGAGGGAGGTAGTGGTGAGGTAGTGCTGGGTGGCGTCAGCGTACACATGGAACCTGACATTGTGTTTCCCGAGGGGCAGCATGCAGATGAGAAATAGAAGGGGGCCAGGGATAGATCCCTGTGGGAATCCAGAGGTAACAGTGCAGAGCAGGAAGAGAAGCCACTGCAGGAGATTCTCTGGCACTGACTGGATAGTTAAGTATGGAACCAGGCGATTGCAGTCCCACCCAGCTGGACGACGGAGGAGAGGTGTTGGAGGAGGATGGTGTGGACAACCATATCAAAGGCTGCAGACGGGTCGAGAAAGATGAGGAGGGATAGTTTACCATTGTCACAGTCATATAGGATGTCATTTGTGACTTTGATAAGGGCCGTTTCAGTACTGTGGCAGGGGCGGAAACCTGATTGGAGGGATTCAAACATGGAATTGCGGGAAAGATGGGCATGGATTTGGGACGTGACAACACATTCAAGGACTTTGGAGAGGAAAGGGAGGTTGGAAATGGGGCGGTAGTTTGCAAGGACAGAGGGGTCAAGGGTGGGTCTTTGAGGAGGGGAGTGATGCCGGCAGATTTGAAGGGGAGGGGGACAGTACCTGAGGAGAGGGAACCATTAATAATATCAGCAAACATGGGGGCCAGGAAGGGAAGTTGGGTGGTCAGCTGTTTAGTGGGAATAGGATTGAGGGAGCAGGAGATGGGTCTCATGGTCAAGATGAGCTCGAAGAGAACATGAGGGGAGATAAAAGAGAAACTAGAGAAAGATGTGAGTTCAGGGCTAGGGCAGGGGGGAACCATAGGGGAAGTTTGGCTTGGTGGGCTAGGGGAAGGGAGGGAAGCAGCAGAGGCAGCTGAATGGATGGCCTCAATCTTAGTTACAAAGAAGTCTCTGAGCTCCTTGCCCATTTCATTGGAGGTGAGGGTGGAGGGGGCAGGGGAGAGCGGTTTAAGATAACGGTTTGTAGTGAAGAAGAGAAGCCGGGTGTTATCTTTGCATTCCAGGATGATCCTGGATTAGTGAGCAGTTTTGGCAGAGGAGAGCAGGACCTGATAGTACTTTATATGATCCAGCCAGATCTGATGATGAATGGCTAAACTAAATTTCTGCCATAAACGTTCAAGTCTGCTTCCCTTGGACTTAAGGGAGCAGAGATGAGGGCCGTACCAGGGGGAATGACCAGGGTGAGAGAGAGTAATGGTTTTAATGGGGACAAGGGCATCAAAGGTGGAGGTGAGGGTGTGATTGAGCAGATTGGTAGCTGCAGAAATGTTGTGGTGAAAGGAGGGCCAAAGGCTGGACAGTTGGGAATTTGAAAGTGCCATTGTGAGTGACTTGGGGGAGAGTTTTTTCCAGGGGCAGACACAGAAGGAAGTGGGGTTGGGAGGGGGAAGGAGGATGTGGGTGGAGAGGGAGACAAGGAAGTGATCAGAGAATGTCTTATCCGTGAACGACACAATGGAAGTAGAGAGGCCACTTGAGATGGCAAGATCGAGGGAGTGGCCGTGAATATGGGCAGGGGAGTTTATATGGAGGGAGAGATTAAGAAATACCTTTTGATATTTGGCTATGTGACACACTATAAATTGCACTGATTTGTTTGTTCAGGACATTTTAACTGGAAAAGTGTCATGCTTCAATCATTAACCTAAATAAAAGATAAATCTAACCACTTAGAATTTCCTTAGTTAACAACTATCTAAAAATGATGTAGTTCCTCTTGTCAAATTATTTAAATGGGACTCTATGAGAGAAATCGCTCCAAAGTTCTTGAACTGAACCAGAAAAAGCAGAGGTAGAGTAGAATATGAGGTAAGAACCATAATTTCTGATAAACTTCTATATAAACAGAGGTTTTAATTTATTAACTAAAAAAAACATATTTTTAGTTCTGCCCCTAAATGATGTAGGCTATTATAAAGCTCAAAATTATTTGACAATTGTAGTGAATGAAAGGGGTAAATTTTCATCTTCACTATATGGTAATCTGGTGGAGTAGATCTCCCGTCTTTTATAGAACCTGTCAAATGGTCTTTCCATTGATTTGAATGGGTTGAAAATCGGCCAGGTTCTATAATGGGCGATCGCTCCGCCAGATTACCACCCTTGTGGTGAAGGCGGAAATTTACCCCTTACAGTTTTGGCAATTTCCTATTTGGTTTGGCTCAGTTATTTAATCTGATTTAAGTTAAAATGTTATTTTTAAATAAAGGAGATGATCATTTCTGTCTCAGTTTAAAGGAGCAATAAACTTTACTTGAAACCAGATAAAAATAGTGATTTAATTAACTGCTCATTTTCAAAAGCGGATAGTAAAATAATAAACTGTTTCATTTTTTGTGTCCTGCAATAAAAAAGTCACATTTATTTAAAATGATTTAATATCTATAGAACCGTAAATGTTTAATGCACAGATAGAGGGCACCTGGCCTATCGTATCACTGCCAGCTTTTTGCTAGAGCAATCCAAAATAAATTCCATTGCCCCCCAAAACTTCCCGTAACCCTGTGTATTCCACTGCTTCAAATATTTATCCAATTTTCCCTTAGTCAACAACAACAATTTGTATTTATAAAGCACCTTTGATGCAGGAAAACACCTCAGTGTGCTTTACAGAGAGAAAAGAAACAGTGCCAGGCCAAAGAGGGAGATTAGGAGGCTTGAAGGACAGTTCTTAAAGACGGGCGTAGAGGTGGTGAGGGGGAGGGGTTTATGGAGGCAATGGAGAGATTTAAACACAAGGATGAGAATTTTAAATTTGAGCTACCGGGAGCTAGGGCAAGATTGATGGGTGAGTGACTTGGTGCAGAATAGGAAACAGGCAGCAGAGTTTTGGAGGAGCTGAAGTTTACAGAGTTGGAGGCTAGGAGAGGATTAGAGTAACGGACTCAATTTTAAAACTGAACCGGGAAGGGGGCGGGGGGGTCAAATTGAGGTCAGGAAACCCATTAGTTCGGGTTTCCCGGATGTCCTTACGATTTTGTCGTAAGGACATCTTTTATTTTTTTTGTTGGTTTCCCGTCCAACTGATCAGCCCGACTGACAGGCTGGGGGCATGGGTGGGCATGGGAGCATGGGGGTCGTGAGTCATGGGGGCTGTGAGTCATGGGGGCTGGGATCGGGGGTCAGTCGCGGGGGGGGGGGGTGTCGGGATTGAGGGTTATCGTGGGGGTCTGCGATTGTCGAGGGGGAGGATCGGGGGCGGGGGTCGGAGGATCGGAGTGGGGGGAGGATTGGGGGTCAAAGGTGGGAGGATCGGAGGGGGGGGAGGATCGTGGTCGGGGGTCGGGGGAGAATTGGGGTCGGGGGACGGAGGGGGAGGATTGGGGTCATGGGTCGGGGGGGAGGAACGGGGTTGGGGAGGGGGTCCACAATCGGGGAGGCCGGGGGTCGGCAATCGAGGGAGGGGTTCCGTGATCGGAGGTCGGGGATCCGCGATTGGGGGTCGGGTATCCACGGTCGTTGGGGCGGGTGGGGGGTCGGTGCAGGTAGGATTGTTGGGCCTGGGGGAAGCACTCCTGCTCCTCCGGGTCCACAAGCTGTGCCTTTCTAGGCACCTACCTGCTAGGCTCGGGCCTTCTCACCTCCTTTTCATGAGGCGTGAAACAGAAGGCCTGGGAATCCCGGCCCCCCTGGGGTTGAAATCAGGAATTCGAGAAAAATGGAGGCCTGAAGTCTCCTTGAAAGGTTTTAAAGCTCGACCCGCCTCCTGGGAGTGGGTTGGTCACCCACCCCTCTTCCCACCCCAGTGAAAACCGGAAATGGGCGGTTGGAGGTGGGTTGAGGGCGGGTCTGAAATGGTGGCAATTTCCAATGCTCTCCCCGCCCCCAACCCACCTATTTTTTACTTTGAAAATTGAGCCCAACAAGTCTGGAGATGACAAATGCATAAATGTGAGGTCATCCACTTTGGATCAAAAAAGGATAGAACAAGAGTACTTTCTAAATGGTAAAAAGTTAAAAACTGTGGAAGTCCAAAGGGACTTCGGGGTTCAGGTACATAGATCATTGAAGTGTCATGAACAGGTGCAGAAAATAATCAATAAGGCAAATGGAATGCTGGCCTTTATATCTAGAGGACTAGAATACAAGGGGGCAGAAGTTACGCTGCAGCTATACAAAACCCTGGTTAGACCGCACCTGGAGTACTGTGAGCAGTTCTGGGTACCGCACCTTCGGAAGGACATATTGGCCTTGGAGGGAGTGCAGCGTAGGTTTACTAGAATGACACCCGGACTTCAAGGGTTAAGTTACGAGGAGAGATTACACAAATTGGGATTGTGTTCTCTAGAGTTTCAAAGGTTAAGGGGTGATCTGATCGAAGTTTATACGATATTAAGGGGAACAGATAGGGTGGATAGAGAGAAACTATTTCCGCTGGTTGGGGATTCTAGGAGTAGGGTCACAGTCTAAAAATTAGAGCCAGACCTTTCAGGAGCAAGATTAGAAAACATTTCTACACACAAAGGGTGGTAGAAGTTTGGAACTCTCTTCCACAAACGGCAATTGATACTAGCTCAATTGCTAAATTTAAATCTGAGATAGATAGCTTTTTGGCAACCAAAGGTATTAAGGGATATGGGCCAAAGGCGGGTATATGGAGTTAGATCACAGATCAGCCATGATCTTATCAAACGGCGGAGCAGGCACGAGGGGCTGAATGGCCTACTCCTGTTCCTATGTTCCTATGTTCCTATAATTGAGGGTTTCAGCGGTGGATGGGCTGAGGTAGGCAACGTTAAGTAGTTGGAAGTAGTAGTCTTAGTGAGATAGAGGATATGGGGTCGGAAATTCAGGGTTCAACAGGACATCAGAATTTCAAACAGTCTACTTCAACCCGAGACAGTGACCAGGGAGGATATTGGAGTCAGTGGCAGGGGCCAGACATTTGGTCTTCCCAATGTCTAGCTGGAGGCATTACAGCTCATCCAAGTCTAGAGTTAGATTAGCAGTTTGACAGCACAGAGGCAATGGATGGGTCAAAAGAGGCAATGCAGAGGTCTAACAGAGTGTCATTGGCATAAATGACTGATCCCATTTCTGACAATGTTGACGTGGAGGGAGCCAAGGATGGATCCTTGGGGGACTCCCAAGGTAACGGTACAGGAGTAGGAATAGAAATGCTCTGACCACAATTGGATCGTTAAGAGCAGAACCAAGCAAGGGCAGTCCTACTGAGTTGAATAATGGAGGAGAGCCATTGGAGCAGCATGGTATGAGCGATCATTATGAAGGTTGCAAAGAGGTTGAGGAGTATAAGGAGGGATAATGCATCACGGTCACAGTCACAGAGAATGTCGATTGTGACTTTGGTTATGTACTATTCAGTGCTGTGGAAGGAGGCAAACCTCGAGGGCAATTAGGGATGGGCAATAAATGCTGGCCTCGCCAGCGACGCCCACATCCCGTGAACGAATAAAAAAAAAATTTGGAGGGATTCAAACAGGAAGTTGCTGGAGAGATGGGCATTGATCTGGGAGGTGACAGCTTGTTTGTGAACCTTGGGAGGTAAGAGAGGTTGGAGAGAGACACAGATTCAGGGCTAGAAAGAGGGCAGGATTGGGAGAGGTTTGGCTTAGTACTGAAGGAGAAGCAGAAGAGGCAGCTGAACAAATGTTCTCTATTTTAGTGACAAAGATCATAAGAATATAAGAACATAGAAATAGGAGCAGGAGTAGGCCATACGGCCCCTTGAGCCTGCTCCACCATTCAATAAGATCATGGCTGATCTTCGACCTCAACTCCACTTTCCCATCCTATCCCCATATCCCTTGTTTCCCTTAGATTCCAAAAATCTATCGATCTCAGCCTTGAATATACTCAATGACTGAGCATCCACAGCTCTCCGGGGTAGAGAATTCCAAAGATTCACAATCCTCTGAGTGAAGAAATTCCTCCTTATTTCAGTTGTAAGTGGCCAACCCCTTATCCTGAAACTGTGCCCCGTAGTTCTAGACTCTCCAGCCAGGGGAAGCAGCCTCTCAGCATCTACCCTGTCAAGCCCTCTTAGAATCTTAAATGTTTCAATGAGATCACCTCTCATTCTTCTAAACTCCAGAGAGTATAGGCCCATTCTACTCAATCTCTCCTCATAGGACAACCCTCTCACCCCAGGAATCAATCTGCTGTTAGAGATGAAGATAGAGGGGGAAGGTGAGATGGGGTTGGTAGTAGACAAATGGAGCCGAGGTTTAATTTTGCTCTCCTGGATGATCCTAGAGTAGTAGTCAATTTTAACAAAGGAGAGCGAGGCCCCGCAAAGCTTAATGTGGTCAAGCCAGGTCTGGTGATGGATCTGTGCCAGGTTTGATCCCCTTAGACTTGACAAAGTGAAGATGGGAGGTGTACAAGGGGGAATGACCAGCTTAGGCAACAATGAAGGATTTGCTGGGCATCAAATGTGGAGGTAAGGGAGTGGTTGAGCAAATCAATCGCTATAGAGGTAATAAAAAACGCAATGGTCTCTGCCTCAACCATGTCTTGTGGCAAAACATTCCATGCTCCATAAACCTTCTCCGAACCTTTCTCTGCAATCTGTTAGTGACAATTTTAAATTGATGATCCCTCATTACTGTCTCCCCAACCAGAGAAAATAGTTTTTCCCTATTCATTCTATCAAAACCCTTCATCATGGTATATACCTCTATTAAATTCTCTCTTAGTCTTCTCTGTTCCAGTCGAAATAGTTCCAGTATTTCAAGTCCTCCATTGTAATAATGTTTATTCAGACAAAGGAATTTCATACAAACTTGTCAACATATTTGTGTACTAATATTGCACAGTACGATTTCACTCCATAAATTATTTTTTATATTTGAACTTTAGAATCCCTGTTAGATTTGGGTTTTTGAAAACTCCATTTTCCCTTTCCTCCATGATCCACAAAGCTATATTATTCCTAGCCTGCTTTTGCGAATAAAACATGACCTTAAGTTAACAGCTGGCGTAGTTACAGCAAACTGCACATCTGTTCAGTCCATGTCTTCAGTTACTTCAGCAGGTGGAATATCACCACACAGATATGAACTTGTACAAACTAAAACTAACCGCAACAGAACCCCTCAAGTAAACCATGGCACTGGTCAAGAGTGGTTGGCTTACAAAGTTCTGCTGCTGAATTTCACTGATCGACGCCCCATGCCTGATCTGTACGTAAGTTGTTGCTGCAGCCATTTTGGCCTTTGTTTAGTTGTCCCTGGAGGCCGCCTGAAACGAGCGCAGACTTCATCGCAAGATTGAAAGGAGGGTCCTGCGCCCATTTCAGGATCCATTTGAGATTTTTGACAAAACCAGACGGAGCTTGTGCCGTGCAAACTCCAACTAGTTTTTGTGATTCTACTGCAGTCTAACCAGCAGTCCCAAGAGGCCGCCTAAGAAATGGTAAGTAAAGGCTGTCTTACTTATGTTAATTTGGATCCAGGAGGAGCAAGAGTGCTCTCTAAAGCCTGAAAACCAAATATTATTTCATATATATAATTTTGTTGTATTCTCTATTTGCAATAGACATAAACAGTGAAAAATGGATGAAAAAATGGTTGAAGAAATAGCTATTGTTGGAATAGGATGCAATTTTCCTGGAGGTAGGCAAATAAGGATTAGAAATAACAAACAGTCATTAACATCATTATACATTTAAGATAAAATAGGGCAGATTTGGCTCTTAATGTGCATTACCATCGCCGAATCCCCCACCATCAACATCCTGGGGGTCACCATTGACCAGAAACTTAACTGGACCAGCCACATAAATACTGTGGCTACAAGAACAGGTCAGAGGCTGGGTATTCTGCGACGAGTGATTCACCTCCTGACTCCCCAAAGCCTTTCCGCCATCTACAAGGCACAAGTCAGGAGTGTGATGGAATACTCTCCACTTGCCTGGATGAGTGCAGTTCCAACAACACTCAAGAAGCTCGACACCATCCAGGACAAAGCATCCCGCTTGATTGGCACCCCATCCACCACCCTAAACATTCACTCCCTTCACCACTGGCGCACCATGGCTGAAGTGTGTACCATCCACAGGATGCACTGCAGCAACTCGCCAAGGCTTTTTCGACAGCACCTCCCAATCCCATGACCTCTACCACCTAGAAGGACAAGGGCAGCAGGCACAAGGGAACAACACCACCTGCACGTTCCCCTCCAAGTTACACACTATCCCGACTTGGAAATATATCGCCGTTCCTTCATTGTTGCTGGGTCAAAATCCTGGAACTCCCTACCTAACAGCACTGTGGGAGAACCTTCACCACACAGACACAATAAATGCTATTACCTATCCCTAACAGGACACCCACATCCCATGAACGAATAAAAAAAAGAGATTGATCATATGCCCATAATGGAGCCAGCCAATTTTCCATCCATGTAATTTATTAAGCATGCAGTTCTCCCTGTACAAAATTGCATCTATGTGTGAGCCATGGTGATCCTTTATGTCCAAACATAGTACAAATAAAATCTGCTCCAATATAACTCAGAGAATCAGTCAGAAGTTTTCAATTGATATACAATTTGTATATTGAATATTTACTTTCAGCTGGGGAGAACAGTGAAGATGTTACAGTTGGCCACAGTTAGGTTTATCGAATCAGTGAATCATATGACCTGGGACCAGTTGGTGCCTCCTCCTCCAAGGAAGCACACACTGCTGCCCTGATGACTGTAGGGGATAGAATAATACCTTGCATACTGACTTCCAGACACTGGCGGCTGGGATCCAGGCTGCTGTCTCTCACAGTTTTCAGGATCTGATAGCTGCCATTAGATTAGCCAGTCCCCGATCGTTGGGGGGCATAGATCCAAAGTCCAGTGCAATGGCAACAGCTGGGATTGACCTGCCTGGATTGCCGTCTCTCAGGACAGCAATACATGCTAGGCCTTAGACCTTCCCCTTTGGAGAATCATGGCACATCGGAGACAGCACCAGGCTGCCCGCGCACAAGCTCCAGAGATACATCCAGCAGCGGCTTCACCCTAGGAGCCAGCCGCCATGAGAGGAGAATCATCTTTTGTGGGACAAGAGCAGCCAACCCCCTTTCATGAAAATGACTCTCTGATAATGGCACATTGGAGAAGCACAGAATATCAGAAAGAAAGGCATGTTTAGTCATGTGGGGAAGCACAGTGTCATGAAAGAGTAGGTTGGTTTGTGTTCACTTTGGAGTGTTTTTCATGGAGATTAAAGTGTTTGCACTAATTTGATGCTGACTTATTCAATCAGGTGATGATTATTGTCATGTTCTGGATTGAGTGATTGGTCCTTTATTTGAAAGCGGGGTAGAAGAAATTAAGGCAGTGGTGATGTAGGTAAACTGTGCAAAATAGAAAAGAAGACTTTGGCTATCAGTTGTGTTCTGATGCCCCTTGCAGCAATTACTGAGAAGCCCTCTGAGTGATGGTCATCCTGATGCTTTTCTCCATATAAATCTGCCTCCAAAGCAGCTGTGTCCATCTTCCCAGAAATGTTCAAGTCCAGGCCTTTTTGTATGGTGAAGATATGCAGGGTACAACGGGCTTCATTTATGTGGGACACACAAGCTGGAGCATACTGCACAGGCCCTCCTGACCTGCCTAGCGAAAGAGCCCCTTTGAGGCCCTGATGGTCCTCTCGATGACTTCGTCCTCCTCTGCTTCTGTTTGGGACACTCTTAGTGGGGTTATTGTTCATAGGAGTAAGAGTACGCCATTTTACCCACAAGCCATCCATTGACGTGATTTTCTTCTTTGATGAGGTCAGGGAGGGCTGAATTTCAAAGTATGAATGCACTGTGATAACTTCCAGCAAATTTCACATTAACGTGCAGGATCCTTTGCATTTTGTCACACATAATCTGTACATTTAGGGAGTGAAGCGTTTCCTGTTGAGGAAGTTGACTGGGTTGATTGTAGCAGTTCGCAAGCAACACAGGTGCCATTTATTATAACCTGGACCTTGAGAAGCCGGCAGCCCCATAAAACTGGATAATCCTTTCTCACTGCTGGCTTGCTGCAATATCAAACTTAATGAATTCCCCAGCTCTCCTGTCAAACACATCAATCACCTGATGACTGCGTGCCCATACTGCATTCTTGCTGATATTACAGAGATCCCCCGTGACTGACTGAAATGGCCCAGTGCTTTAAAAATTGAGTATGGTCATCGCCTTCATAGCCACAGACAGAGCAGATGCCCTCATGCAATAGCCCCACTGTTTCCTCTTGGTGAATCGCAGAAAGGTCTCCATAGGACTTGTGTTGCCTGTATATTCCTTGGGTGTGGTAATATTTAGTGACGTTCATTCTACTTCAACGCTGCCTCGGTCTCCTTTTCTCAGTCCTCCCTTGCTACTCCTTCTCCTCCATGATAACGGTACACAAAATTATGCCCATAGAGAAAGCCATATTTGTTCCATCAACTTTGATTTTAATAACTCCAGATCATAACCATTGCTCCCATTTTTTTGGACCACAGGTGCTGGTAATGGTCCTGCTGTTGCCATTTACAGCTCCTCTAGACCCATCTTTTGTTTCTTAACCTGTCCCATTACCACCCTCCTTGCCTTGCACTATCATCCCTTTTGTCATTTAATCACTCCTGCCTTCCACCTTATCAGAGACCTTTCCTTTTGTTCTTTCCTCCCCTCCCCTTCCCACCCCCCATCCCCTTTCCCAGGCTCTGTACTTGCTTAAAAACTGTTAAATCTTCAACTTCTTCCAGTTCTGACGAAAGGTCTTCGACCTGAAACGTTAACTCTGTTTCTTTCTCTGCAGATGCTGCCCGACTTGTTGAGCATTTCTAGCATTTTCTGTTTTTATTTGTACCCGAGAAGCCTTACTGTGGGTAGGATGTGAGGGGTCAGAGGTCAAAATCTCCGTGACATCAGACTCCCAGAATTAGTCAGAAGCAAGTCCAAGGCTGTGTAGGCAGAATGACAAAAATAACTACAAAACATCGTTCTCAGCTGCAGTCATCACACCTTAAACTTTCAGCAATTTCGGGCTCAAAAACTCCTCACTTCTGCTAATCTTGGCCACAGATGCGCCTCATATTTGTCATTCTCTTATCTCTAGTGCATTGTGAGTGTAAAACCAAGAAATTCATGCCGCCTGTGCCCCTGGCCCTCATTTACATATATTATAATTAGGTAGCTGGGGACTTAGCAGGCAGATTGCAAGAAGGGACAAACTACATTAGGAAATTCAGGAGTTCGATCATGGCGTGGAAACAATTTCTGTCCAAATTTGCTGGTTAGTTAAGTGAGCTGCCCCAATTTTACACCTAAGAAACGTTGAAAATGTTGTGGAATTTCAAGGCCAAGGTTGGGTTCAGCTGTGATGACCCCATGATCAAATAGCTATCAACATTCCCTGTCCAGGGACAAACATGAGGAATGGCCATATGGACATGTTATGGAAGAGCTGTCATAATCCACAATGTTGTTACTTTCTTCATGGTGCTTTACTGATGATGTATTCAGGATGAATTGTAAGAGCACAGGAGGTTCCTGTCTGAATTCTTGTGTTTTATTTATCAGGAGAAGGCATCGAGAACTTCTGGAAAGTTCTTCTTGAGGGAAAAAGCTGTGTAACAGATATTCCAGCAAATCGGTTCGATATTAAAGTCTGGCATGACATAGATGACAACAAAGCTGGAAAAATGGTCACAAAACGAGCATGTTTTATCGAAGGGTAATGTTGTATCGAATATTTTACAACTAATGAATTAAATGATTGATTATAAATCAATAAAGAGTAATCAGCTAATTGGAATGCTTTATTCCTGATCTTCAAATCTGTTTGAACTCAAATATAAATGTGTAAAAAAACAGTTTGACATAATTAAGAGGTCAAAGAATATAACCATAAATGACCATTATCTCAAATCTCTCTGTTCCTGCAACCCCTTTAAAATTGTACCATTTAGTTTATATTGGCTCTCTTTGTTCTTCCTTCCAAAATGCATCACTTCTCATTTCTCTGCAATAAAATAATTAATTAGTCTACATAGGCGGTGAATTTCTGTGGCGGTTCTCCCACCAGTCTATTTAACTTCAGCAGAAGTGCCCACACAAACTCTGGAAAAACACAGTAAATGGTGTTTATGCAGTTTTCCCCAGTTCTTCAGCCGAAGCTACAGCACATGAACGGGAGAACACTCCCCTCCCCACCTCGAAATTCACCCCTATACAGTTAACACAAACTTTTCATTTTTTTTTTACAATTAACAGGTTTAATGAATTTGATCACAAGCTGTTTAGAATTAGTCAAATAGAAGCCAACAGTATGGATCCACAGCAAAAACTTCTGTTAGAGTGCACATACAAAGCATTCGAAAATGCAGGGATGCCAATGGAAGACATTAGTGGGAGTAAAACAGGTGTTTTCATTGGTGAGTAGCCATCTGTTATTACACGTGAACAGGAGTAGGCCATTCAGCCCCTCGAGTCTGTTCCGCCATTCAATTAGATCATGGCTGATCTGTACCTCTGCTGCATTTACCCACTTTTGATTGATATCCCTTGATACCCTTACCTAATAAAAATCCATTGGCCCAGTATCCACAATGTTTTGGGGTAGGGAATTACAAATTTCTACTACTCTTTGTGTGAAAAGGTGCTTCCTGATTTCATTGCTGAATGGCCTAGCTCTAATTTCAGGATTGTGTCCTCGGATGTGGATTTGCCCATCAGAAGAAATGGCTTCTCTCTATGTACCTTATCAAATCCTTTTATCATTTTAAACACCTCAATCATATCAGACCTAAATCTTCTAAAGGGAATAGAAGCCAAGTTTATGCAACCTGTCCTCATAATTTAACCCTTGATGCCCTGTATCATTCTGGTGAATCTGTGCTGTACTCCTTCCAAAACCAATATCCTTCCTGAGGTGCGGTGCCCAAAACTGAACGCAGTTCTCCAGTTGGGGTCTGACCAAGGCTCTGTACAGCTGAAACATAACTTCCCCGCCTTTTGTATTCCAGCCCCCTTGAGATAAATGCCAACACTCCCTTAGCCTTTTTGATTACTTTTGTACCTGTGGACTAGCTTTTAGTGAAATGTGTATAGGGACAGCCAAATCTCTTTGATTCTCCACAGTTCTTAGTCTCTCAGCATGAAGGGAATTTTCCAATTTCTCTTTCTTGGATACAACGTTGTTTTTTTTTCAAAAAATATACTTTATTCATAAAATTTGCAGCAGTACATACAATACAGTTGTCATATCACTTTCCAAACGTACACAATACAGATTATACAATTTGCAGGTTACGTCAAGTGCAGTACAATGAACACATTGGACATAAGTACAGTTCATGACACTCTAGGGTGTCTCGTTGCATCAGACTCAACACAGATTATTGCTTACAGATTCATTTCAGATTCAGTACAGGTACATTACAGCAATTTGAATTTTACTTTCTGCCCGAGGGGGTTTTTCCCTGATTGCAGCCCCTCGGTTTACAATGGCGGGAAGTCTCTAAACGGTTGCCTTTCCCCACAGAGCCTTTGCAGCGGCCGCACCCATCCTCAGTGCGTCCCTCAGCACGTAGTCCTGGACCTTGGAATGTGCCAGTCTGCAACACTCGGTCGAGGACAGCTCCTTGTGCTGGAAGACCAGCAAGTTTCGGGCAGACCAGAGGGCGTCTTTCACCGAGTTGATGGTCTTCCAGCAGCAGCCGATGTCCGTCTCAGTGTGCGTCCCCGGGAACAGCCCGTAGAGCACAGAAACCTGTGTTACGGAACTGCTCGGGACGAACCTGGACAGATACCACTGCATCTCTCTCCAGACCTTCTTTGCAAAGGCACATTCCATAAGGAGATGGGTGACGGTCTCGTCTCCACCGCAGCCTCCTCTGGGACAGCGCGCGGTGGCGCTGAGAGTCCGGGAGTGCATGAAGGATCTGACGGGAAGGGTCCTTCTCACCACCAGCCAAGCTAGGTCTTGGTGCTTGTTTGAGAGCTCTGGCGATGAGGCGTTCTGCCAAATGACATTGACAGTCTGCTCGGGGAACCAACCGACAGGATCCACCATCTCCTTTTCCCGCAGGGTCTCGAGGACGTTACGTGCGGACCACTTGCTGATCGCCTTGTGGTCAAACGTGTTTTCCTGCACAAACCTTTCCACGCAGGACAGGTGGGGCGGAACGGTCCAACTGGACGGAGCGTTCCGTGGCAGCGTGGCCAGGCCCATCCTTCTCAACACCGGGGACAGGTAGAACCTCAGCACGTAGTGACACTTTGTGTTTGCGTACTGAGGGTCTATGCACAGCTTGATGCAGCCGCACACAAAGGTGGCCATCAGGATGAGAGCCACGTTGGGCACGCCTTTCCCCCCTTTCTCTGGAGATTTGTACATCGTGACCCTGCGGACACGGTCCATTTTTGATCTCCAGACAAAGTGGAAGATGGCTCGGGTGACTGTCGCGGCGCAGGAGCGAGGTGGATACAACGTTGTTGACCTCACACTTCCCCACATTGAACTCAGTCTGCCACAGTTCCTTCGTAACTTCCTGCTCCCAGCTACACAACTTACTATGCCTGCTAATTTAGTGTCATCTGCAAACTTAGATATATTCCTTCATCCAAGATATATATGATGAATTTTTGTACAATATGTGATGATGTTCGTTTCATTAAATGTTTTTCATATTTCATAGAGATGAAATCACTTTATGGTGGTTACTCAATTTGTGTAAATAATAGATAAGGCTGAATGAAGGACTGTGGTTGATAATGAGGTGCAAAGGGATGGTGTTCAGGTCAAAAGGGGGAATGGAAATATAGCAAAAGGATAGAGGAAGGAAGATTTTAAAGCATCAGCTTAAATGGTTTCTTTATATTAACTGATCTAGGGGATAACCTAGGGGCTATCTGATAGATAAAATTTACCTGTTTTTTACAGATGGGCTGAGGTTAAGGTGGAGGCAGACAATGTTACGGAGGTGGAAGTAGGCAGTCTTTATGATGGAGATGATATGGGTTGGCAGCTCAGCCGGGGGTGAAATGGGATGCTGAAGTTATGAACTGTCTGGTTCAGCCTGAAACAATGGCCAGAGAGGGGGATGGGGTCAGTAGCAAGGGTATAGAGTTTGTGATGGGAACCGAAGACAATTGCTTTGGCCTTCCCAATGTTTAGCTGGAGGAAGTTACAACTTATCCACAACTAGATGTCAGACAAGCAGTATGACAACACAGTGGCAATGGAGCGTCGAAAGAGGTGGAGCAGAGATAGAGCTGGGTATCGCAGCATACATGTGGAAGCTGATCCTGCGTCTGTGGATGATGTTGTCATGGAGCAGTGGGTGGATAAGGAAGAGGAGACGGCAAATGATGGATCTATGGGGGGACTCTCAAAGTGACAGTGCAGGGATGGGAAGAGAAGCCAATACTAGAGATGATCTGGCTATAATTGGCTAGGAAGAGTGGAATTAAGCAAGGGCAGTTCTACCAAGGAGTGGCATTGGAGCAGAATTGTGTGGTTGACCACGTTAAAGTTTGCAGAGAGGCTGAGGAGAAGGAGGGAAAATTCACCATGGTCACAGACACAGAGCATGACGTACATGACTTTGGTTGGGCTGTTTAAGTGCTGTGGGAGGAGCTGAAATTTGATTGGAGACATTCAAACAGGGAGTCACAGGAGTGATGGGTATGGATTTGGGAGGCAACAACATATTCAAAGTCCTTGGAGAGGAAGGGAGGTTGAAGATAGGGCGGTAATTTGCAGGAACAAAGGAGGTGGGGGTGTTTTTTTTGAGAAGTGAGGTGTCGACAATAATTTTGAAAGGAAGAGGGACGGTGTCGGAGGAGAGGGAACTGTTCACAATATCAGATAGGAGAGGGCCAGGAAGGGATGTTGGCTGGTCGGCTGTTGTGTGGGAATAGAGTCAAGGGAGCTGGAGGTGGTTCTCATAGATGAGATGAGCTCAGACAAAGCAAGGGGAGGGGGTAGGACAGAAAGTAGAGATAGATGAGGATTCAGGGCAAGGGTGAGAGACCTTGGGAGATTTGGTTTGGTGGGCAAGGGGAAGGTGGGTGGGGGGGGGGTTGGACACAGCAGAAGTAGCTGAATGGATGGTCTCTATCTTGGTGACAAAGATGTCTATGAGATACTTATACCTATTAGAGATGAGGCTGGAGCTTGATGTAATCCAGCCAGATGTGGCGATGAATGACTAAGGCAGTTGGTCAAGTTTGTGCCCAGTGAACTTGAGGGAACGAAGGTGGAGGCCATATTAGGGAGAATGACCACGATGGGAGACAGTTTTGCTGTGCACAAGGGCATCATAGGTGGAAGTGAGGGAACGGTTGAGCAAGTCAATAGCTGCAAAGATTTCATGGTGAATGGAGGCAGATGGGAATTTGAAAGTGCAATTGTAAGTGACTTGGGAGAGAGTTTTTTTTCCAGGGCCAGTCACAGAATAAAGTGGGGTTGGAAGGGGATAGGGGGATGTGGGAGGAAAGGGATACGAGAAAGTGGTTGCAGAAGGCCTTGTCAGTGATCAAGAACGAACGTACCTGAACTCATTTAATCTCCTGAAGGAATGTTCTAATTTCCACACAGCTTCGATGCTTTGCTCAACCTGTGCAAAAACAGGTGTACCTCTCACCAATATATGACACTTTATCCTTGGCGTCTTTTTCAGGAATCATGAATCGTGACTATGAAGGGATTTTAAATAACGTCGCCAGCAAAATCAACCATTACAACGGGACAGGGACAGCAATGAGTATAGCTGCAAATAGGATTTCTTTCACTTTCAACCTTACTGGACCATCATTGGCTATCGACACAGCATGTTCTTCATCTCTTGTTGCTCTACACTATGCTTCTCAGGCCATCAAGCACGGTACAGGGAATTATTTCACTTTTTAATAAGAATATACACTGTTATTTGTTATTAAAAAATTAAATTAAAAACTTTTGGATATTAAGCTTCATGTGAACGTATAGCACAATATAATAAGCTTAAACATAAATCTGATAAAGTTATAGATAATTATATTAGCATTTAAAAAGAGCATTTCATTTAGTTGCCCAAAAAATATTACTTTGCCAAGAAAGGTTGGTAGTATTTTTTCAGTAATCCTAATTTCATACATAGGGCGCTAAATTGAGCCGTGTAGCGCCCGTTGTTTTGGCACTACGCGGCCTCTCGAACATCCAAGATGGCATCATGGTTGCACAAGCATGTTTTCAGCGTGACGTGCGCCAGACGCCATCTTGTTGTAGGAGTTAGCGCATGCGCAAATACTGAACACTGGAAGCATATAAAGTAAGGAGAAAATGCGTGCATTGTGCAACGCTGATTTAAAGGGATAGACACCATTTTGGACCTTAATGCTCAACTCAATGCACTGTCTTAACCACACACACCTGAATGTGTCTTAGAATGCTAGGAGGACCCCCCCACCAGCGCTATTTAAAGGGACCATGCAGGATTTACAGGTTAGTAGCTGCATTATTGCTTCTGGCTGCTGATAGAATAGGTGAAGCTCCTTATACTTACTGAGAGTACATTTGAGAGTGGTTTGGCAAGTATTGCTGTATGGTTCAGAAAGTTAAAATTGTGTTTGAACAACATTCCTGGCAACCATGGGCGGTCTGCTAGGGCTCCTGCTGGAGCGTGCAGAGAGGCCACACACACCAGGTCAAGCTGTGAGGAGACGGAGGACGAGGAGGCGCAGGGCACTGAGCAGGAGGCCCTATCCAATGAGGGCTTCCAGGACCAATTCTCTTACCTCAACATTACTGAGGAGGATTGCATCCGAGCCTGAGCTTCACCAAGGAAGCCATGACCGAGATCTGTCAACTAGTGCGGCCACAACTGCAGCCTCAGAGCAGGGCGAGGACAGCATTGCCTGTGGCTGTGAAGGTCACCGTGGCGCTGAATTTCTACGGCTCAGGAGCATTTCAGGCCTCTGCTGGCGACATGTGCAACATCTTGCAGTATGCAGTGCACTGCTGCATAAGGGAGGTCGCAGAGGCACTGTACCAGATGAGGAACAGGTTCATCACCTTTCCTCTCGACAGAGACAATCAGAACCAGCGAGCACGGGGGTTCGCCCGCATTGCTGGCTTCCCCATGGTGCAGGGTGCCATTGACTGCACGCATTTTGCCCTGCATATCAACTTGGCTGTCTTTGTCAACTGAAAGAGCTTCCACTCCCTGAATGTGCTGCTGGTGTGCGACCACACGCATCGAATCATGGAGGTCGATGCCTGCTATCCTGGGAGCAGTCACAACGCCTTCATCATGCAACAGTCCAATGTGCCAGCTATCTTTCACCGGGCTCGGCGAGGCAAAGGCTGGCTACTGAGCGACAAGGGCTAGGGGGTAACATATTAGCATGGATAAACGATTGGTTAGCTAACAGGAAACAGCAAGTAAGCATAAATGGGTCATTTTCAGGTTGGTAAGATGTGACAAGTGGAGTGCCACAGGGAACAGTGCTGGGGGCCTCAACCATTTACAATCTATGTCAATGACTTGGATGAAGGGACCGAATGTATGGTTGCTAAATTTGCTGATGACACAAAGGCAGGTAGGAAAGTAAGTTGTGAAGAGGACATAAAAGGAGTCTGCAAAGGGATATAGAGAGGTTAAGTGAGTGGGCAAAAATTTGGCAGGTGGAGTATAATGTGGGAAAATATGAACTTGTCCACCTTGGCAGGAGGAATGGAAAAGCAGTATATTATTTAAATGGAGAGAGATTGTAGAACTCTGAGGTACAGAGGGATCTGGGTGTCCTAGTACATGAATCACAAAAAGTTAGTATGCAGGTACAGCAAGTGATTAGGAAGGCAAATGGAATGTTGTCATTTATTGCAAGTGGAATGGAATATAAAAGTAGAGATGTTTTGCTACAGTTGTACAGGGCATTGGTGAGACCACATCTAGAATACTGTGTGTAGTTTTGGTCTCCTTATTTAAGAAAGGACATAATTGCTTTAGAGGCGGTTCAGAGAAGGTTCACTCGACTGATTCCTGGGATGAGGGGGTTATCTTATGAGGAAAGGTTGGACAAGTTGGGACTGTATACATTGCAGTTTAGAAGAATGAGAGGTGATTTTATTGAAACATATAAGATCCTGAGGGGACTTGAAGGGGCGGATGCTGAGAGGATATTTCCCCTTGTGGGAGAGACTAGAACTAGGGGATACAGTTTAAAAATAAGGGGTCTCCCATTTAAGACAGAGATGAGGAGAAATTTTTTCTCGCAGAGGGCCGTGAGTCTGTGGAACTCTCTTCCCCAGAGAGCGGTGGAGGCAGGGTCACTGAATATATTTAAGGCTAAGTTAGATAGTCCTGATTAACAAGGGAGTCAAAGGTTATAGTAGGTAGACGGGAAAGTGGGGTTGAGGTCACAATCAGATCAGCCATGATCTTATTAAATGGCAGAGCAGGCTCGAGGGGCCGAATGGCCTACTCCTGCTCTTAATTCATATGTTCATATTGTTCGTATGGTCTTTAGTCTCATTAGATTAAGAAATATTTGAATCTTTGGATGTATATTAACCATTAACACTACATAAGTAAGCAACAAAAATTAAGCCATGGCCTGGTGTATCGCAGATACTTTTAGCTGTACTAAAGTCTCTTGTCAATATTTGTATTACAAACTACTATTATCAAGCCCAATTTTGCTTTTTATCTTTCAGGGGATTGTGAGATGGCTGTTTGTGGGGGAGTGAGCTGTATCATTGAACCACGAGTCAATGTAGCGCTTAGCAAAGCAAAAATGATATCGCCAGATGGAACAAGCAAGCCATTTTCCAACAATGCTAATGGGTATGGAAGAGGAGAAGGTTGTGGAATTCTTCTGTTGAAGCCACTAGCAAAGGTAAAGCATATTTATCACACATCTTTCTCTGCAACTTATAAGAATGTATCCAGAATAGCCACTTAAATATTAATATTTCTTCCACTATTAATCCTATAATAAAAATATCATATTCATTAATCCTGTTAACAGGCACAGAAGGACCATGATCAGATTTGGGGAGTAATTGTCTGTACTGCAGTCAATCAGGATGGTAGGTCAGTCACACCCATCACCAGACCTTCCCAAATGCAGCAAGAAGAACTGTTGAGAAATATTTACCCCAGAAATGTTGACCCATCACAGATTCAGTACATGGAGGCTCATGGGACTGGAACACCAGCTGGTGATCCTACAGAAGCAGCCAGCATATCAAATATCATTGGACAATCCAGGCATTCAAACTCACCTCCACTTACCATGGGTTCTGTCAAAGGAAACATTGGTCACACAGAGTCAGCTGCAGGAGCAGCTGGTTTAATTAAAGTTCTCCTCATGATGTATCATGGAAAAATCGTACCATCACTCCACTACTCTGAGGAGAATTCAAGCATCAATGCAAAAGCTTTGAATTTATATATTCCAACCAGTGTGAAGAAGTGGGAAGAAGGTGGGGTGAAAGAGAGGATGGCAGGGATCAATTCATTTGGCTTTGGGGGAACGAATGCTCATGTAGTAGTAAGGCAGTATAAGCAGGATTCTGTTCGTAACCGTGTACAAAAAACGGTAGAAATATTTGTGCTTTCTGCTGCCTCCCAGAATTCAGTTAGAATGATGATAAAAGATGCAAGTCAACAAATAAGGGAAAGTGATGACATAGTGCTCCAGAACCTGGCGTATACATCTGCATGCAGAAGAAGCCACAAAAATCACAAGTTCAGAAAGGCATTTGTGGCATCTTCTCTCAGTCAACTACAGCAGCAGCTTAAATCAGCCACAGGTACTGAAGTAGCTCAGATCAAGACAGGTGTCAAGCTAATATTTGTGTTTTGTGGCAATGGTGTTTTATATCGAGGTATGTGCAAACAACTTCTACAAACAGAACCAGTGTTCAGGGCACAGATGGAAGAGATAGAAAGAATACTCAAACCATACACAGACATCAAATTAATAGATTTAATTCAAAACGACTGTGATGACTTCACAAAACCAGACATAGCCCAGTCGCTGCTATTTGCCATACAGGTGGCAATTGTGTCTCTTTTGAAGTTTTGGGGAATTCAGCCTGATGTTATCATTGGGCATTCGGTTGGGGAGGTTGCTGCAGTACATTGTGCTGGGATACTTTCATTACAAGATGCTGTAAAGGTGCTTTACCATAGAAGTGTATTACAGTCAACGGTAACAGGAGGGAAGATGTTGGTGGTTAACAATTTACCTGTATCAACAGTGTCAGATAAGCTTGATTCATATTCAGGGAGACTCTGCATTGCTGCATTCAATAGTCCCTTATCATGCACAGTGTCAGGTGAATGCAATGCAATAGACAAACTGTACACAGAGTTATCCAGTTCATCTAGCAACAAAAATGTATTCCTTCATATTTTAGATGTTCCAGCAGCATATCACAGTCACTTGATGGAACCAATTTTAAGGAAGGTGGAAGAGAACATAGGCAACTTAGAAAAACATGAAACAGAGACAAAAGTAATTTCCACTGTTACTGGACAGTTGGTTTCAGGAGATGACTTTGTCACCGGCAAATATTGGGCTAGAAATATTCGAAATCCTGTTGCTTTCGAACAAGGCGTGAGAGCTGCTGTTGTAGGGGTGAAAAGTGCAGTGTTCGTAGAAATAGGACCAAGAAGGGCCTTACAAAGATACATCACAGAAATTGTAGGGAATGGAACTCAGGTTTTTCCTGCAATACAGCCAGATAGAGATTATGGAACACTGCTGTCAGTTTTATCAAAACTCTTTGAACTAGGGTACAATCCTAACTGGCAAAATATCTATGCAGAACGTGAGACTGTCCCAACATTGTATCCATGCTATATGTTTGACCGTACTAAGTTTAAGTTCAATTTTGAAGACTTTAGGCAAAGTGATGAAAAGGTGGCATCTTCCACTCATCCCCTCCTCAGCAGTTCAAACAAAGATGGCAAGGAATACAACTACAACCTAACAGCAGAAACAGCACCGTATGTATCTGAGCACAAAAACCATGAAATACCTATAATACCTGGTTCCCTTTATGTGGAACTTGGCTTAGCATCTGCCCTGGCAAGTATTAAGCCAAAGATACCTCTCAGTTTGTGCCAAATGAGCATAACTTTTTTGAATCCCTGTATTGTGCAAGGAAACTCAACTGAGCTCAAGGTACAGCTCAACAGCGAAGACAAAGTGACCAAGTTTACTATTATGGCATCTGCAGCCACTTATGCGAAGGGAGAGGTTATTCAAGAAAAGGAATGCACTGTTGAAGAAAGTAACATTGCTGTTGGACATATTTTACAAAGGGCCAAAGAAAGGATAAGGGCAGAAGACATCTATGAAAAGCTTTCCTATTTAGGTTTCCAGTATGGTTCAGTTTTCAGACAGCTTGGAGATGTGTTCTATGGGGAGGAATTTAAGGAAGCTATAACATGTGTAAAGGTACCAGACGAGATTATGTTGCAGATGCATGAGTACTACATTCATCCAGTCATTTTAGATTATTATATGCAAATGACTGCTGTTGTAGCAATGAAAATGTCAAACCCTAGAGCAGGATTCCCAGCATCCATAGGGAGTTTGATAGTATGTCGACCAATGCAACAGGAAATGATGATGTATATGAGGACATGTAAAAGTACTGCAGAATTTTTTGAGATCTCTGGGGGGTTTATGGATACAAAGGGCACACTCATTGCAGAACTAAAAAATGTCAAAATTGTATTTCTTAGCCAAAAAAATTCCACAGGATCCAGTGACCTTTTGTACCAAAATAGCTGGGAGGAAATTGTTCACCTTCCCGAAGGTATAAGTCATGCTTCTGCACCAAAATCATTGGTATTTGCAGATAACTATGGAGTTGCTAAAAGCCTTCAAAAGCACTTGCACAATCTGTCCTCGTATATTCTTTACCCGGGACCTGAGACATTGATGGACACAGAAATTACACAGATTCTAAGACAGCACAATGTAAATGATTTGAACAGCTTCGATGAAGTGTTATTCCTGTGGGGGATTCATAACTTAACTGACCAGAACAGCAAAGCAGTGATGGAACATGTCAGCAGCTGCTGTGAGATTTATCGTCAAATTATTCAACTGGTTCGAGGGAAAAAGTCCACAAGGTCTGTCAGAGCAATCACCTACAGGACATCAGAAAAAACAGTAGATCAAATCAATCCAGGTTTTGCCTTATGGGGTATGACCAGATCGTGCGCTATAGAACTTCCAGAGGTTTCTTTTCAGCTGATTGACATCAGCTCTGTCAGTCATGCAGATATTACAGCATTAGCTAACGCATTTAGACTGCCTCGTAATTACCCTGAAGTAATGATTGAGCTCGGAAAGATGCATACTTCCTACATTTCACGAATAGGCACTAAAAGCTCAGACAATATTTACAGCATGGTTCCTTACTCTGATTTTGAAAATGTTATTTTCCAGACAATGGATCCCTACAAAGTTGTGAATTTCCATGCAAAGCCACAAGGCGGCAAAATGAATCAGCTCATAAAACAAACTGTTCACGTTAAAATTGATACAATTTGCATCCATTCGTCAGATTACTTTCCAGTCAGTGTCTCAGATATGAACTTTGGTCAGACGCTGTACTGGAACAAAACTATGACTGAAGGACACAAACTACTCGCTCTAGACTTCAGTGGTACAGTCACAGCAGTCAGCAATGATGTAAAGACCTGCAGAGTAGGAGATCATGTTGTTGCATGTTATCCAGTTGCTGCATTTTCAACAGTCAGTCTTCCCGCATCTGTTTGTTGCAAAAGTAGTAAAATTCCATTGCTGAAGCAGACCCCATGCTTTTCTTACTTTATTCTTGCATGGGAAATATTCCATAACATTTTACCTAGAACTAAATATCACAAAGGCTTGGCAATTGTTTCCATGGCATCAGAATCATGTTTAGGTAAAGTGTTGTCTGTGGCAGCTAGCGAGTTGGGCTGGAAAGTACAAGTTCAAGCTGAACCAAATGACTTTTCACATGCTTCTATTCATTGTGATGCATTGCTTTTCCTGCCACCTTTTAAGACATCCTTAGTTGCAAAGTATGTCAACAGCTCTTCTGCTAGACATGTTGTTGTTCTCTTTGACAATAACCAGGTGCTTGACACATCTCAAAACATTCTTGGATATGAAAAGGACAATGTCCATGTTCATGTTCTGCAGATAGCTAACTTATTTCAAAAGGGATATCTTATGGAATCTGCACATGATGTTTATAAGTGGATGAGATCAATGCATTTAAAGAGGAAACAGCTTGATCTACCAAAAATAAATTTTCAGCAAATGATCTCTGATGTGAATGAATGCATGGTTGAGTCATACTTCACCTGCAAAGCTGTCTCAATTGCAGACCTGAAGAGAGCAAATGCATCAAATAGTACGATGTCAGAGATACCAGTGTACTGCAGTCAAGAACAACTTTTTAGAAGTGATGCTGCATATATAGTGACAGGGGGACTTTCAGGGCTTGGCTTTGAGACAGTAAATTTCATTGCCAAACATGGCGGTGGATATGTTGTTATTCTGTCAAGGAGTACGCCATCTGACGAGAAGCAGCAAGAATTTAGAAATCTATGGCATCAGTTTGGGACTAGTGTAGTTAGCATATCCTGTGACATCACAGTTCTGCCAAACGTTGAGAATGCAATTAAAGTCTTTCTTCAATCCTTCCCAAAGATTGCAATTAAAGGAGTGTTTCACAGTGCTGTTGTATTACATGATACCCCTCTTCAAACTCTAACTAAATCATTGTTCGACAAAGTTCTGAATCCCAAAATTGCAGGAGTTCTAAATCTTCACTGTACAACGCAATCCTTCAAGCTGGATTACTTTGTGTGCTACTCATCAATTGCATCATTTGCTGGAAATTATGGCCAGTCAAACTATTCTGCGGCAAACTCATTTCTTGACTTCTTTGCCCACTATAGGAGAAACCAAGGGCTTGTAGGGCAAACGTTAAACTGGGGTGCGCTAAACCTTGGCTTATTACTCAATAAGCACAGCACCCAAAGATTTCTGGAATCAAAAGGGGTAATGACTTTGGAAACTGCAGAAGTTATTGAATGCCTTGAACACTGTTTAGTAATGAACAATCCACAACAAACTATCTGTAAATTTAATTTCTCAAATTTATTTAGTAATGCTGTCTCTCAAAATCCATTATTCTATGCACGATTCCGTTCACTTGTGCAGGATGAACTCAGTAAAGCACAGCTCAATCAAAAGCAAGCTTTATCCAGTAATTCGACAATGCCACCTGAGCAGTATATCATTGCATTGTTGTCTGAAGTCAGCAATGCTGATCCTGCAGAGTTTACAAAAGAAACATATCTTTCCAGCTTTGGCCTTGATTCCATGCTAAGTATGACGGTACAGAATCGTATTTATCAGGAAAGAAATATCAACTTGCCACTAGTAACATTTCTTGACCCAAAGGCGACAATACAGTCTCTGGTGTTGCTGTTTGAACAGCAAAATGTTTTCCAACCACACATTGGAGAATCAACTCTGCCACTGAAAGAATCTTTGGGTGATGCACTTGATGAATACACCCAGTTCTGATATAATTACTATTAATTGCACTGATGAAGGAGAAATTAAATTTCCACCTGTGGAAAAAAGTAATACTTTTTCAGCATTTCCATTCAGAATGGTTATGCCACAGTTTCCCAAACAAACTGTAGGTGCTTCTAGAAGCTCTGTAGCTAATAGATTCTAAATGCTGTATCATTCAAGTAATGATTTGAACTTAACTTCATTGTGAAATATAAGTATTTTGCTTTTGATTAATGTTAATCCGACATTCTCAGAAGGTTTGCCATGGAACTTAATTCATGCAAACCTTATTCTGAGAATCCAAAAAGCCATTCGGGAATATTGCCCAATGGGAGATGATTAATTGTTGAAATGGTATATGGATGAGTGCAGCTCCAACAACACTCAAGAAGCTCGACACCATCCAGGACAAAGCAGCCCGCTTGATTGGCACCCCATCCACCACCCTAAACATTCACTCCCTTCACCACCGGTGCACAGTAGCTGCAGTGCGTACCATCCACAGGATGCACTGCAGCAACTCGCCAAGGCTTCTTCGACAGCACCTCCCAAACCCGCAACCTTTACCACCTAGAAGGACAAGAGCAGCAGGCACATGGGAACAACATCACCTGCACGTTCCCCTCCAAGTCACACACCATCCCGACTTGGAAATATGTCGCCGTTCCTTCATCGTCGCTGGGTCAAAATCCTGGAACTCCCTTCCTAACTGCACTGTGGGAGAACCTTCACCACACGGACTGCAGCGGTTCAAGAAGGCGGCTCACCACCACCTTCTCAAGGGCAATTAGGGATGGGCAATAAATGCAGTGAATATGCTTCTTCTATTGTCATCTATCTGTATCAGAGGAATTTTGAAAGAATGTATTAACGCTTTCAATTCTGTATAAATTTGTTGTATGTTTATTTTACAAAAGAATGCTTACACCTAATGAGGAGAGTCCAGGTAAATAATTCACCTGCAGTGCCTATGCATAAGTATGATTACATGATGTGATGGTATCTTTCAAACTTTCTATTAGGACCTTCTAGCCTATAAATAACACATAATTGCAATATGCTTTTAATATCATTCATCACTTAATCATATTTTCACTACATATCAAACTCGTTAAAACATTGCTCTGAAATTCTAGCTGAACATTTTACAAAAGTTGTAATTATCTTAATTGCAGAGCCAAGTTGAATTGTTTTAATGTTATGATGCATATGGATATAACTGTGAATGTTCTTACCAAACCGCAATATAATAAAAATATCTAGCTATTGGAAAAACAGCTGAATTCTAATTAGTTCTTATGATTTTTGTTTTACTAAGAATCCATGGCCCCAATATTCATCATTGAAATTCTCCACCACCATCTGTTTCCAGATCAATATGATGAGGAAAAATGGATGGACACTTGTAACACCGTCCAGCCGTGCATGGTGGAGGAAGCTCCCACTCAAAACAGACGGCTGCTTAATTATAATATGTTAATGACATGAGTGCTACTCTGACCCCTTCCAGAGGTCAACACCAAGTCCATGACAACAAAGCAATGTCCAGTATAAGTGGGCATCCAGGAATCCTAGGCATTGAGCAGCACAGCTAAGTAAATTTAAAGCACCAAGATGGTTCTTCAGAAGCACCCAAAACACAACATGCTATACTTAACATGGTCACACATGAGAGAGGCCAAGATTGTTGTTTTTCAGATTGGAGGGAAGTTTGCAGTGGTGTTCCCCAGGGGTCAGTATTAGGACCACTGCTCTTTTTGATATATATTAATGACCTGGACTTGGATGTAGAGGGTATAATTTCAAAGTTTGTGCATGACACAAAACTTGGAAATACAGTAAACATTATGGAGGATTGTAACAGACTTCAGGAGGACATAGACAGATTGGTGAAATGGGCAGACACATGGCAGATGAAATTTAATGCAGAAGTGTGAAGTGATGCATTTTGGCAGGAAGAATGAGGAGAGGCAATATAAACAAATGGTACAATTTTAAAGGGAGTTAAGGAGCAGAGAGACCTGAGGGTGTATGTACATAAATCTTTGAAGTTGGCAGGACAAGTTGCGAAGACTGTTAATAAAGCATATGGGATCCTGGGTTTTATTGAGTACAAAAGCAAGGAAGTTATGCTAAACCTTTATAAAACACCGGTTAGGCCTCAGCTGGAGTATTGTGTTCAATTCTGTGCACCACACTTTAGGAAGGATGTCAAGGCCTTAGAGAGGGTGCAGAAGAAATTTACTAGAATGGTACCAGGGATGAGGGACTTCAGTTATGTGGAGAGACTGGAGCAGCTGGGGTTGTTCTCCTTAGAACAGAGAAGGTTAAGGGGGGATTTGATAGAGGTGTTCAAAATCATAAATGGTTTTGATAGAGTAACTGAGGAGATACAGTTTCCAATGACAGAAGGGTCAGTAACCAGAGGACACAGATTTAAGGTGATCGGCAAAAAAGCCAGAGGCGACATGAGGAAACATTTTTTTTACACAGCAAGTTGTAATGATCTGGAATGCACTGCCTGAAAGGGTGGTGGAAGCAGATTCAATAGTAACTTTCAAAAGGGAATTGGATAAATACTTGAAGGGAAAAAATTTACAGGGCTATGGGGAAAGAGCAGGGGAATGGGATTAATTGGATAATCTTTCAAAGAGTTGGCACTGGCACAATGGGCCGAATGGCCTCCTCCTATGCTGTACCATACTATAATACTATGAAGATGACCATAAGCTAGCAAAGCCAAAATGACCACACCTTCCAAAATGTCACCTACCGTATATGCAAGCCTGACAGTGGCCATGGGGAACTGTCTTCACAGATTCTGGGTCAGCAATCAGACAGATATAGAACAGTTCCACCTGTTGTAAGGACACCTACAGCTAACATGCAGCAGTGGGCCAGTGACAAAACTGGTCAGCTGCAGCCTGAACATGGGGATTACTTTCTCTGTTTCTTTCTACCACTTCTTAATACCCCATCCTTTGAGTCTTGGCAAAACTGCTAATGGGTTGAGGGGGGTGGGAGGGGAAAATCCACACAGTAGCCCTGATTTTAACCCTGCCCGCCCGACGAGAATGCGGTGGATGGATGGTTAAAATAAGTTAGAGAACTTACTAGTACGCTCTCACGTGCCGCCATTTTAACCGCGTACCGTTTGGAGTCAGTTGAGGCGCTCGCCAGAGGCAGGCAGGGGCTTAATGAATAAATGCAACCCGGGGTCCTATGACACAATTATGACCCCAATGCCATTTTAACTACAAATTATGGCAGTCTCGCCCAGTGTCCAACCCGCCAATAAAATCTACTGGGATCAGTTTCTCAGCCATTGAAGCAGTACATACAAACATACGAATTAAGAGCAGGAGTAGGCCATTCGGCCCCTCGAGCCTGCTCTGCCATTTGATAAGATCATGGCTGATCTGATTGTGACCTCAACCCTACTTTCCCGTCTACCTACTATAACCTTTGACTCCCTTGTTAATCAGGAATTTATCTAACTCAGCCTTAAAAATATTCAATGACCCTGCCTCCACCGGTCTCTGGGGAAGGGAGTTCCACAGACTCACGGCCCTTTGAGAGAACAAATTTCTCCTCATCTCCATCTTAAAAGGGAGACCCTGTAAGATTCTCAAAATTCACAGATCCCCCAATAAACTCAGAGAAAAACCCTAAAGAAATTCACCTTTTCCCTGAGTATGGAAAAACTTTGGACCTTGACTAAAATCCTAAGATGGAAGGATAGGTGAGAGGTCACCAGACGAAATCAACAACACACACACCGTGGAGCGTCATACACGTCTCTGTTTTAATGCAAAACCGACCGCAGGGGGTCGACAATCACTCCCATTGAAAGAGGCAACTTTTTCCAGACATGGTGGGTCCATGCCTTTGTTTAAAGCAAAACCATCAACACCTAGGACGTTGGATACAAAAGGAAGCCTTATGTGACAAGCTCTAAATCAGAATTAAAACAATGACACATTGGGAGAAGCAATTTTCAATATGATTGGGACCATCAAAAGGCCATCAAAGAACTTTGTAAGAACTGTTTTAAACAGACCATTGTAAGAGATTATTAACAGAGTACCCTTCGTCGTCCAGTACTTCCCCGGAGCGGAAAAACTACGCCATGTTCTCCGCAGCCTTCAACATGTCATCAATGATGACGAACACCTTGCTATGGCCATCCCCACACCTCCACTACTCGCCTTTAAAATGCCACCCAACCTCAAACAAACCATCGTTCGCAGCAAATTACCCAGCCTTCAGGAGAACAGCGTCCACGACACCACACAACCCTGCCACGGTAACCTCTGCAAGACATGCCAGATCATCGACACAGATACCACCATCACACGAGAGGACACCACCCACCAGGTGCACGGTTCATACTCCTGTGACTCGGCCAACGTTGTCTACCTCATACGTTGCAGGAAAGGATGCCCCAGAGCATGGTACATTGGCGAGACCATGCAGACGCTGCGACAACGGATGAACGGACACCGCGCAACAATCGCCAAACAGGAGGGTTCTCTCCCTGTCGGGGAACACTTCAGCAGTCATGGACATTCAGCCACCGACCTTCGGGTAAACATACTCCAAGGTGGCCTTCGAGACACACGACAACGCAAAATCATCGAGCAGAAATTGATAGCCAAGTTCCGCACCCATGAGGACGGCCTCAACCGGGATCTTGGGTTCATGTCACACTACACGTAACCCCACTAGCGAACAAATGTTATCTGTTTTTAATATAACGGGTCATTGACTGTCTTCGTTCTGTCTCTCTCTCTTTTTTTTTGGGGGGTTGTATATTCAGTGGCCTTTTAGATGACACCTTTCTGTCTGCTCACTGTGATTGCCTTGGCAACGGGCAGTAATCACCAGGCATTGTTTTGTGATCTTAAAATGCGAAGGATTCGAAATTGTCACTTCCACACCGCCTGAGGAAGGGGAAAGCCCCCGAAAGCTTGTGGGATTAAAAATAAAATCGTTGGACTATAACTTGGTGTTGTAAAATTGTTTACAATTGTTAACCCCAGTCCATCACCGGCATCTCCACATCATTGTAAGAGAGACAGCCTCAAGGCGAAAGCTCTCTCTCGCTCTCTGGCTTGCTGGCTCTGGTGGGCTGCTTGTCTTGGTTCTGCCTGTGTCTGGAAAGAAGAGCAGTTTCCAGCAGACAACAAGGAAAGCAGTTCGACAGGGAAGGACAGCAGCTCTAGAAGCAGGCCGACACACAAGAAGAAACCAGAGCAACAGTCCCAGTGACCATCAGACACCTCGCGGCAACAAGGGCCTTACGAAACAACCAACCGAATATTACCACCAACCAACCGGGTAATATTGAGCCACCGCGACCAAAGAAAACCAACTCGGGAGAAAACCGAAGATCCGCAAAGTTTCCACTCTACAATCTATTTCTGACTTACCTCTGGGTGAATTACTGTCAAGGTTTCGTTTGGTGAGCATTATCCCTGGTCCTTTAGAGTCCAACCTAACTAGTACAGTGGGATTTGGGAGGGGTGAGGTATCTTTCTACTGTAATTTCCCTCGCGTGTACTGAAGTGTTCCCCATTTTATTAGAGTGTTAAGATTGTTGTGTTGTATTTCCTCTCTTGAATAAAGGTCAAAGTTTCTTGCACCAAAACCAGTTGTCTGCTGCACTTTGTCACAACCCCCAAATAAGTCCAAGGTCTAGAACCCAGGGAGTGGGAGTGATTCGGACCGCTCAGAAGTCAGAGGTGAAGCTGACACACACGACCACCCCCTACAGACCCCTTATTTTTAAACTGTGTCCTCTAGTTCTAGTCTCTCCCACAAGGGGAAACATCCTCTCAGCATCTACCCCTTCAAGTCCCCTCAGGATCTTATATGTTTCAATAAGATCACCTCTCATTCTTCTAAACTCCAGTGTATACAGGCCCAACTTTGAACCATAGAAAAGATACAGCACAGAAGGGGGCCATTCGGCCCATCGTGTCCGCGCCGGCTCAAAGAACAACCAGGTGCCCATTCTAATCCCACCTTCCAGCACTCGGTCCGTAGCCCTGCAGCTTACAGCACTTTAGGTGCAGGTCCAGGTACTTTTAAAAAGAATTGAGGGTCCTTGCCTCTACCACCAATTTGGGCAGCGAATTCCATACACCCACCACCCTCTGGGTAAAAAGGTTTTCCTCATGTCCCCTCTAATCTTTCCGCCAATCAGCTTAAATCTATGTCCTCTAGTTCTTGAACTCTCCGCTAGGGGAAACAGGTACTTCCTGTCTACTCTATCTAGGCCCCTCATAATTTTGGACACTAAACTTGTCCAACCTTTCCTCATAAGATAACCCCCTCATCCCAGGAATCAGTCGAGTGAACCTTCTCTGAACCGTCTCTAAAGCAATTATGTTCTTAAATAAGGAGACCAAAACTGCACACAGTATTCTAGATGTGGTCTCACCAATGCCCTGTACAACTGTAGCAAAACATCTCTACTTTTATATTCCATTCCACTTGCAATAAATGACAACATTCCATTTGCCTTCCTAATCACTTGCTGTACCTGCATACTAACTTTTTGTGATTCATGTACTAGGACACCCAGATCCCTCTGTACCTCAGAGTTCTACAATCTCTCTCCATTTAAATAATATACTGCTTTTCCATTCCTCCTGCCAATGTGGACAAGTTCATATTTTCCCACATTATACTCCACCTGCCAAATTTTTGCCCACTCACTTAACCTATCCATATCCCTTTGCAGACTCCTTGGGCTCGATATTGGGCTGCGGGTTCGCGGCGGGGGGGGGGGGGCGGCGATTGGGCGCGTGGGAAATCAGTCTGCCCTGCACGCAATTGCAGCCTAATTGGATCCACTTACCTGGTCTTCCGGGTTCCCCGCTGCTGAGCTGCGCGTCGGGCGGACTGCACATGTGCAGTGAGGTCTGTCAGCTGGAGGAGCTCTATTTAAAGGGGCAGTCCTCCACTGACAGATGCTGCAAGAAATAGGACAAATTACAGCATGGAGCAGCCCAGGGGGAAGGCTACTCCCAGGTTTAATGATGCCTCACTCCAGGTCCTACTGGATGGGGTGAGGAGGAGGGGGAGGACAGAGATCTTCCCCCCGGCGGGTGGGAGGAAGCAGCCTGCCTCTGCCACCAAGGCCTGGCTCAAGGTGGCAGAGGAGGTCACCTGCACCACCAACATATCGCGCACCTGCATACAGTGCAGGAGGCGCTGCAATGACCTAAGTAGGTCAGCCAAAGTGAGTACACTTACTCATTCCCCTACACTCCATCTGCCACATCACTGCCCCCACCCCACACCTCCTTCTGCACTGCCAATACTACTCTGTCACATCACCCCTCACACCCACTCAAACCTCATCCTCATCTTACCTGCACTTACTCACCTCGCCAGTACTCACCCCGCCACTACCACTCAACCCAATCCTCATACAATCTCATGGCTCTATCTCATACTCACCCTCTCGTGCATCTCTTTCACGGTCAGCCTCACTCAACCTGCCACTACCTGTGCTGCAGCCACAGGGCATGTGTCACATATGTGCAGTAGGCAGCGTAAGGCAAACGTGTCGTGAGCATGAAGGGGATGCACAAGGGTGTTCGAGGGTTTGTCATGGTTTTTACTTATATTTAATTTCTGACCAACTCACATCACATATTATATTGGCACCACGACTGTCACGTCTGTGCAAATCTTGTCCGGTTCGTGCAATAATGCCCTTTTCTGAGGATCACTATGAAGACCCACACCTGATGCCACCCATTGTGTCACTGCACAGTGGGTGTAGGTGTATTTGCAGGGCTCTTTTGTGCAGACGACTGAGAGACGTCGGCGATGTCCCCGGTGGCACCCTGGAAGGATGCGGAGGAGAAGTTGTTGAGGGCAGTGGTGACTTTGACAGCGACAGGAAAGAAGATGGTGCTCGGGCCAGCCGGGAGCAGCTCAGCATGAAGGAGGCTGCAGATGTCCACGACTACATGTCGAGTGACTCTGAGCCTCCATGTGCACTGCTGCTCAGAGAGGTCCAGGAAGCTGAGCCCCGGTCTGTGGAACCTGTGGCGAGGGTAGTGCCCTCTGCGACACATCTCTCTCTGCCTTTGCCCTCCCTCCTGCTGTGCAGGTGGATGTGTCACAGCACTGTGTTGTGGAGCTCCACGTGTCAGAGGTGGATGGCGTGGCCGGCGAGGCTGGTGATGCTGTTCGCCCTCCGAGGAGGTCATGACTGCAGCTACGGCGGCCCCCATCTGGAAGATGTACATCTGAGGGGGTCCGCAAGGTAGGTACATGTCTCTGGACCCCGGGTAAGTGAGCAAGTTTGTGAATTTTATTGTTAGGAGGAGGGTGGTGGAGGCCAAACTTTGTCCCAAGTGACAGAGTGGCCTCCTGCAATGAGTGAGGGTCTCCCCCCCACCTGTCAAATGGACCTTTGCAGCTGCCACAGGCTGATAGCTGCAACACACCCATTTCAACTGGGAGTGTTTCCCCCAGTACGGGAAACAGTCCCAGTTGTTTGTAAAATCCCACCCCTCCTAATATAACAGGTCAATCAGGTCTGTAAATGACCTGAAATAGCAAGATAAATACTGTTAAGTGGCACCTCGCCGGCTTTAATTGCCTGCGGGAGTCCCACATGCGGGGGCTGCGTGCGCACGTCGGCGCGTCTGTGGGGAACCTGGAAGTGGGCGGGTTGGAGCGGGGCTCCCGACCCGCTCCGGGATTCCCCGATTTTTGGAGCCCCCCCACCAGGAACGCACCCGATAGCGGGTGCTAATATCGGGCCCCTTATGTCCTCTTCACAACTTACTTTCCTACCTACCTTTGTGTCATCAGCAAATTTAGCAACCATACATTCAGCCCCTTCATCCAAGTCATTGATATAGATTGTAAATAGTTGAGGCCCAAGCACTGATCCCTGTGGCACTCCACTCGTTACATCTTGCCAACCTGAAAATGACCCATTTATGCCTACTCTCTGATTCCTGTTAGCTAACCAATCCTTTATCCATGCTAATATGTTACCCCCTACACCATGAGCTCTTATTTTGTATAGTAGCCTTTGATGTGGCTCCTTGTCAAATGCCTTCTGAAAATCCAAGTTTTTTTTTTATTCGTTCACGGGATGTGGGCGTCGCTGGCAAGGCCGGCATTTATTGCCCATCCCTAATTGCCCTTGAGAAGGTGGTGGTGAGCCGCCTTCTTGAACCGCTGCAGTCCGTGTGGTGACGGTTCTCCCACAGTGCTGTTAGGAAGGGAGTTCCAGGATTTTGACCCAGCGACAATGAAGGAACGGCGATATATTTCCAAGTCGGGATGGTGTGTGACTTGGAGGGGAACGTGCAGGTGGTGTTGTTCCCATGCGCCTGCTGCCCTTGTCCTTCTAGGTGGTAGAGGTCGCGGGTTTGGGAGGTGCTGTCGAAGAAGCCTTGGCGAGTTGCTGCACTGCATCCTGTGGATGGTACACATTGCAGCTACTGTGCACCAGTGGTGAAGGGAGTGAATGTTTAGGGTACACCACATCCACAGGATCCCCTTTATCCACTTTGCTTGTTACTTCCTCAAAGAACTGTAATAAATTAGTCAAACACGATTTCCCTTTCACAAAGCCATGTTGACTCTGCCTGATTGCATAGAGATTTTCTAAGTGCCCTGCCCTTAATAATAGATTCCAGCATTTTCCCTATGACAGATGTTAAGCTAACTGGCCTGTAGTTTCCTGCTTTCTATCTTCCTCCTTTCTTGAATAAAAGGAGTTACATTTGCTATTTTCCAATCTGATGGGACCCTTCCAGAATCTAGGAAATTTTGGAAAATTAATACCAATGCATCTACTATCTCTGCAGCCACTTCTTTTAAGACCCTAGGATTAAGTCCATCAGGACCCAGGGACTTGTCAGCTTTTAGTTCTAATAATTTTTTCAGAGCCCTTTCCCTGGTGATTGTAAATGTTTTAAATTCCTCCCTCCCTTTCACCTCTTCATTCACAATTACTTCTGGCATGTTATTTGTATCCTCAACAGTGAAGACGGACGCAAAATATCTGTTCAATTCATCCGCCATTTCCTTATTCTCCATTATTAATTCCCCAGACTCACTCTCTAGAGGACCAACACTCACTTTACTTACTCTTTTCCTTTTTAAATACCTGTAGAAACTCTGACTATCTGTTTTTATATTTCTAGCTAGCTTTCTCTCGTACTCTAATTTCTCCCTCCTTATTATTCTATTAGTCATTCTTTGCTGTTTTAAAAGTGCACTCACCTGCAGCTAATTAGATCACAGCATCTTTTTGCTATTTTGAGAGAGAGTTTCCAGCTTCCAGATCGTCTCTTTCTCACTTTTTCTGCCTCATTAAGCTTTCTGTTTATAATGTGTGGTATTATTGCTAATTTAATTTGGATGAAGGAACAGTTGGAGGAAGAGGAGAAGGAGCAGCAACCAGCACCAGCAGCTGTGCCTATCAGAAGATGTGATGTGGAGATGCCGGTGATGGACTGGGGTTGACAATTGTAAACAATTTTACAACACCAAGTTATAGTCCAGCAATTTTATTTTAAATTCACAAGCTTTCGGAGGCTTCCTCCTTCCTCAGGTGAATGTTGTGGAAATGAAATCCTCGAAATTAAATCGCATTTGTAAATCACAGAACAATGCTTGGTGATTACAGACAGTTTTTTCAACTGCCCGTTTCCAAGGCAATCAGTGTGCAGACAGACAGGTGTTACCTACAAGGTCTCCGAATATACAAATCACCAAAAAAAACCACAGAGATAGAGAGGTAGAAACATAGAAAAGACAGCAACTGACCCGTTATATTAAAAACAGATAACATTTGTTCGCTGGTGGGGTAACGTGTAGCGTGACATGAACCCAAGATCCCGGTTGAGGCCGTCCTCATGGGTGCGGAACTTGGCTATCAATTTCTGCTCGACGATTTTGCGTTGTCGTGTGTCTCGAAGGCCGCCTTGGAGTACGCTTACCCGAAGGTCGGTGGCTGAATGTCCTTGACTGCTGAAGTGTTCCCCGACTGGGAGGGAACCCTCCTGTCTGGCGATTGTTGCGTGGTGTCCGTTCATCCGTTGTCGCAGCGTCTGCATGGTCTCGCCAATGTACCATGCTCTGGGGCATCCTTTCCTGCAACGTATGAGGTAGACAACGTTGGCCGAGTCACAGGAGTATGAACCATGCACCTGGTGGGTGGTGTCCTCTCGTGTGATGGTGGTATCTGTGTCGATGATCTGGCATGTCTTGCAGAGGTTACCGTGGCAGGGTTGTGTGGTGTCGTGGACGCTGTTCTCTTGAAAGCTGGGTAATTTGCTGCGAACGATGGTCTGTTTGAGGTTGGGTGGCTGTTTAAAGGCGAGTAGTGGAGGTGTGGGGATGGCCATAGCGAGGTGTTCGTCCGTCGTCATTGATGACATGTTGAAGGCTGCGGAGAACATGACGTAGTTTCTGTTGGTTGCGTCCCGTGTTAGTCTCCTGAGGAGGTCTATGCGATTTTTCGCTGTGGCCCGTCGGAACTGTCGATCGATGAGTCGATCGTCATATCCCGTTCTTACTAGGGTGTCTTTCAGCGTCTGTAGGTGTCCATCGTGTTCCTCCTCGTCTGAGCAGACCCTGTGTATTCGCAGGGCCTGTCCATAGGGGATGGCGGCTGATGAATCTGGCATTGACGCATCAGTTTCTTTCTTGGACACACAAATCTCCATCAAAGACGGGCACCTCAGCACCTCACTCTCCCGCAAGCCCACGGACAACCTCACGATGCTCCACTTTTCCAGCTTCCACCCTAACCACGTCAAAGAGGCCATCCCCTATGGACAGGCCCTGCGAATACACAGGATCTGCTCAGATGAGGAGGAACGCGATGGACACCTACAGACGCTGAAAGACGCCCTCGTAAGAACGGGATATGTCGCTCGACTCATCGATCGACAGTTCCGACGGGCCACAGCGAAAAATCGCATAGACCTCCTCAGGAGACTAACACGGGACGCAACCAACAGAGTACCCTTTGTCGTCCAGTACTTCCCCAGAGCGGAGAAACTACGCCATGTTCTCCGCAGCTTTCAACATGTCATCAATGACGACGAACACCTCGCTATGGCCATCCCCACACCTCCACTACTCGCCTTTAAACAGCCACCCAACCTCAAACAGACCATCGTTCGCAGCAAATTACCTAGCTTTCAGGAGAACATCGTCCACGACACCACACAACCCTGCCACGGTAACCTCTGCAAGACATGCCAGATCATCGACACAGATACCACCATCACACGAGAGGACACCACCCACCAGGTGCATGGTTCATACTCCTGTGACTCGGCCAACGTTGTCTACCTCATACATTGCAGGAAAGGATGCCCCAGAGCATGGTACATTGGCAAGACCATGCAGACGCTGCGACAACGGATGAACGGACACCGTGCAATAATCGCCAAACAGGAGGGTGCTCTCCCAGTCGGGGAACACTTCAGCAGTCAAGGACATTCAGCCACCGACCTTCGGGTAAGCGTACTCCAAGGCGGCCTTCGAGACACACGACAACGCAAAATCGTCGAGCAGAAATTGATAGCCAAGTTCCGTACCCATGAGGACGGCCTCAACCGGGATCTTGGGTTCATGTCACGCTACACGTTACCCCACCAGCGAACAAATGTTATCTGTTTTTAATATAACGGGTCAGTTGCTGTCTTTTCTATGTTTCTACCTCTCTATCTCTGTGGGTTTTTTTTGGTGATTTGTATATTCGGAGACCTTGTAGGTAACACCTGTCTGTCTGCACAGTGATTGCCTTGGCAACGGGCAGTTGAAAAAACTGTCTGTAATCACCAAGCATTGTTCTGTGATTTATAAATGCGATTTAATTTCGAGGATTTCATTTCCACAACATTCACCTGAGGAAGGAGGAAGCCTCCGAAAGCTTGTGAATTTAAAATAAAATTGCTGGACTATAACTTGGTGTTGTAAAATTGTTTACAATTATCAGAAGATGGCAATTAAAGGGGGCTGTTCGTAGGAGGCTATACCTAGGATGCACAGGCCAGGAGCCACCTTCTTGGATTTATCTGAAGAGTAGTCCATCAGGAGTCTAGGCTTCTCCAGGCAGTCTGTGGCAGACCTCTGCAGTCTCTTGCAACAGGACCTGCTGTTTGCTGAACCAGGGGGTAATGCTTTACTCGTGACTGTGAAAGTCACCACAGCCCTTAACTTCTTTGCTGCTGGCTCCTTCCAGTCTGTTACAGGGGACATCAGTCACACTTCCCAGTCTGAAGTACACAGCTGCATTAAGCAGCTTACTGGCGCCCAGTCCTCCAGGGCTGAGCAGTACATCACCTTCACAATTGACCTTAACAGTCAACACGAAAAAGCTTGGGGATTTGCAACAGCTGCTGGCTTCCTTCCCATCCAGGGCATCATTGACTGTACACACATTGTCAACAGGGCACCAGAACACCAGCCAGCAGAATTTGTCAATAGAAAAGGCTACCACTCCATTAATGTCCAGTTAGTGTCCAATCACAGAAACAGGATCATGCAAGTTTGTGCAAAGTATCCAAGCAGCTTTCGTGAAGCAATTATCCTGTATCAGTCTAACATCCCCCCACGATATATGATAAATCCAAGAAGGTGGCTCCTGGCCTGTGCATCCTAGGTATAGCCTCCTACGAAAAAGCTTGGGGATTTGCAACAGCTGCTGGCTTCCTTCCCATCCAGGGCATCATTGACTGTACACACATTGTCAACAGGGCACCAGAACACCAGCCAGCAGAATTTGTCAATAGAAAAGGCTACCACTCCATTAATGTCCAGTTAGTGTCCAATCACAGAAACAGGATCATGCAAGTTTGTGCAAAGTATCCAAGCAGCTTTCGTGAAGCAATTATCCTGTATCAGTCTAACATCCCCCCACGATATATGATCCTTCCAGGAAAGTGGCAGCTGGGGGACAAAGGATACACCGTACACACATGGCTCATCACCCCCTCCTTAACCCAACCACACCTGAACAACACAGGTATAATTAAAGTCACAAGATCACCAGGATCATTATTAAGCACGCCATATGAATACTAAAGCAGAGGTTGAGGTGTCTCATCAGTTCTGGGAGCTCCCTACAATATGCCCCATGAAGTGTCTCCTGCATTGTAGTGGTGGTGCTGCATACTACACAACCTCACCATACAAAGTGGCCTGCATTTGGAGGAGGGACTACAGACCAGTCCTCGTCGGTCAAGAAAGACAAGGAAGCAGCAGAAGTAGGTGGGCCACCTCAAAGCCTTGCAGCAAGAGGTGTGAGGGATGAGTTAATTGCTCATTGATTCCGGTGACCTGCATATTCCATTGCCTTCACAACTTACACAAAGCCCCTCTGCATTAACAGTCAATGTTACATCCTTCACCATTCCCTTATTCCTACATCGGAACATAGGAACAGGAGTAGGCCATTCAGCCCTTCGTGCCTGCTCCGCCATTTGATAAGATCATGGCTGATCTGTGATCTAACTCCATATAATTGAGCTAGTATCAGTTGCTGTTTGCGGAAGAGAGTTCCAAACTTCTACCACCCTTTGTGTGAAGAAATGTTTTCTAATCTCGCTCCTGAAAGGTCTGGCTCTAATTTTTGGACTGTGCCCCCTACTCCTAGAATCCCCAACCAGCGGAAATAGTTTCTCTCTATCCACCCTATCCGTTCCCCTTAATATCTTATAAACTTTGATCAGATCAACCCTTAACCTTCTAAACTCCAGAGAACACAATCCCAATTTGTGTAATCTCTTCTCGTAACTTAACTCTTGAAGTCCGGGTATCATTCTAGTAAACCTACGCTGCACTCCCTCCAAGGCCAATATGTCCTTCCGAAGGTGCGGTGCCCAGAACTGCTCACAGTACTCCAGGTGCGGTCTAACCAGGGTTTTGCATAGCTGCAGCATAACTTCTGCCCCCTTGTACTCTAGTCCTCTAGATATAAAGGCCAGCATTCCATTTGCCGCCTTGATTATTTTCTGCACCTGTTCATGACACTTCAATGATCTATGTACCTGAACCCCTAAGTCCCTTTGGACTTCCACAGTTTTTAACTTTTTACCATTTTACAGTCAATGATGCCCTGGATGGGAAGGAAGCCAGCAGCTGTTGCAAATCCCCAAGCTTTTTCGTAGGAGGCTATACCTAGGATGCACAGGCCAGGAGCCACCTTCTTGGATTTATCATATATCGTGGGGGGATGTTAGACTGATACAGGATAATTGCTTCACGAAAGCTGCTTGGATACTTTGCACAAACTTGCATGATCCTGTTTCTGTGATTGGACACTAACTGGACATTAATGGAGTGGTAGCCTTTTCTATTGACAAATTCTGCTGGCTGGTGTTCTGGTGCCCTGTTGACAATGTGTGTACAGTCAATGATGCCCTGGATGGGAAGGAAGCCAGCAGCTGTTGCAAATCCCCAAGCTTTTTCGTAGGAGGCTATACCTAGGATGCACAGGCCAGGAGCCACCTTCTTGGATTTATCTGAAGAGTAGTCCATCAGGAGTCTAGGCTTCTCCAGGTCATACAAAAGTGGATGACCTCACATTTGCCTACATTGAATTCCATTTGCCACAATTTTGCCCATTCATCTAATCTATCAATATCGCTTTGTAATTCACTGCTTACAATGCCACCAATCTTTGTGTCATCGGCAAACTTAGATATAAGACTTTCTATGCCTTCCTCTAAGTCATTAATAAATATTGTGAATAATTGAGGCCCCAAGACAGATCCCTGCGGGACTCCACTAGTCACATCCTGCCAATGTGAACACTTACCCATTATCCCTACTCTCTGTCGCCTTTCGCTCAGCCAATTTCCTCACCAAGTCCGTACTTTTCCCTCGATTCCATGGGCTTCTAACTTAGCTAACAGTCTCTTATGTGGGACCTTATCAAATGCCTTCTGGAAGTCCATATAAATAACATCCATTGACATTCCCCTGTCCACTACTTTAGTCACCTCTTCAAAAAATTCAATCAGGTTTTTCAGGCACAACCTACCTTTCACAAATCCATGCTGGCTCTTCCTGATTAACTGAAAATTCTCGAGGTGTTCAGTCACCCTATCCTTAATTATAGACTCCAGCAATTTCCCCACAACAGATGTTAGGCTAACTGGTCTATAATTCCCCGGTTTCCCTCTCTCTCTTTTCTTAAAAAGTGGAGTGACATGTGCAATTTTCCAATCTAGAGGGACAGTTCCTGAATCTAGGGAACTTTGAAAGATTATAGTTAGGGCATCTGTAATCTGCTCACCTATTGCCTTTAAAACCCTGGGATGGAAACCATCTGGTCCTGGGGATTTGTCACTCTTTAGTGCTATTATTTTCTTCATTACTGTTGCTTTACTTATATTAATTTTATCGAGTCCCTGTCCCCGATTCAATATTAGTTTTCTTGGGATTTCCAGCATGCTATCCTCTTTTTCTACTGTAAATAAAATTAAAGAATATTCAACCCATACAGACAACTTTTATATCAATGACATACTGACAATGCTGACTCAGAAGCTGCTGTTAAACCACACTGCAGACGAAGGTGCGAAATTTGATAAAGGTGATGGGGACTAAATTGGGCCACGTAGCGCCCATTGTGTAGGCACTACATAGACCGTTAAGCACTGAAAATGGCGTCGACCATATTGGTAAAGGTGTTTGCGCACATCAAGAACACCGGCAGCATGTAAAGTAGAGAGATTATGCAGTAGATCATTGTGCAATGCTGATATAAAGGGACAGCTGAATAGGTTTTAAACGGTATGGAGAACCCCCCCACCAGCGCTATTTAAAGGGATCATGCAGGAGTTACAGGCTCGTTGCTGGATTATTGCTTCTGGCTGCCGATGCATTTGTACCTGCTTTTGGAGGTCTCTAATACTTGAATACTAGGACGAGGGGACATAGCCTAAAAATTAGAGCCAGGACTTTCAGGAGGGAAGTTAGGAAAGGCTTCTACACACAGAGGGTAGTAGAAATTTGGAACTCACTTCTGCAAATGACAGCTGATGCTAGCTCAATTGTTAAATTTAAATCTGTGGTTGATAGATTTTTGTTAACCAAAAGGTATTGAGGGACATGGGGCTAAGGTGAGTATATGGAGTTAGGTCACAGATCAACCATAATCTCATTGAATCATAGAATCATAGAATGGTTACAGCATGGAAGGAGGCCATTCGGCCCATCGAGTCCGTGCCGGCTCTATGCAAGAGCAATTCAGCTAGTCCTACTCCCCTGCCCTATCCCCGTAGCCCTGCAAATTTCTTCCTTTCAAGTACTTATTCAGTTCCCTTTTGAAAGCCACAATTGTATCTTCCTCCACCACCCCCTCAGGCAGTGCATTCCAGATCCTAACCACTCGCTGTGTAAAAAAGTTTTTCCTCGTGTCACCTTTGATTCTTTTGCCAATCACCTTATATCTATGTCCTCTGGTTCTTGACACTTCCGCCAATGGGAACAGTTTCTCTATATCTACTCTGTCTAGACCCTTCATGATTTTGAATACCTCTATCAAATCTCCTCTCAACCGTCTCTATTCCGAGGAGAACAACCCCAGTTTCTCCAGTCTATCCAGGTAACTAAAGTCCCTCAACTCTGGAATCATTCTAGTAAATCTCTTCTGCACCCTCTCTAAGGCCTTCACATCATTCCTAAAGTGTGGTGCCCAGAACTGGACACAATACTCCAGTTGTGGCCGAACCAGTGTTTTATAAAGGTTCATCATGACTTCCTTGCTTTTGTACTCTATGCCTCTATTTATAAAGCCCAGGATCCCGTATGCTTTCTCAACCTGCCCTGTCACCTTCGACGAATTGTGTACATTTACCCCCAGGTCTCTGTGTTCCTGTACCCCTTTTAGTTTATATTGCCTCTTCTCATTCTTCCTACCAAAATAGATCAGCTTGCATTTCTCTGCGTTAAATTTCATCTGCCATGTGTCCGCCCATGCTACCAGCCTGTCTATATGTGAAGTCTATCACTATCCTCCTCACTGTTCACTACACTTCCAAGTTTTGTGTCATTTGCAAATTTGGAAATTATGCCCTATACACCCAAGTCCAAGTCATTAATATATGTCAAGAAAAGCAGGGTCCTAGTACCGACCCCTGGGGAACACCACTGTACACCTCTCTCCAGTCCGAAAAACAACCATTCACCACTTCTCTCTGTTTCCTCTCACTTAGCCAATTCTGAGTCCATTCTGCTACTGCCCCTTTTATTCCATGGGCTTCAATCTTGATTGCAAGCCTATTATGCAGCACTTTATCAAAAGTCCATAAACACCACATCAACATGCATTGCCCTCATCGACCCTCTCTGTTACCTCATCAAAAAACTCTATCAAGTTAGTTAAACACAATTTGCCTTTAACAAATCTGTGCTGGCTTTCCCTAATCAATCCACACTTGTCCAGGTGACTGCTAATTCTGTCCCGGATTATCATTTCTAAAAGCTTCCTCACCACTGAGATTAAACTGACTGGCCTATAGTTGCTGGGTTTATCCTTACACCCTTTTTTGAACAAGGGTATAACATTTGCAATTCTCCAGTCCTCTGGCACCACCCCTGTATCTAAGGATGTTTGGAAGATTTTGGCCAGTACCTCTGCAATTTCCACCCTTACTTCCCTCAGCAACCTAGGATGCATCCCATCCGGACCGGGTGATTTATCTACTTTAAATACAGCCAGCCTTTCTAGTACCTCCACTTTATTAGCCTATCCAGTATCTCAACCACATCTTCCTTTACTGAAACTCTGGCAGCATCTTCTTTCCTGGTAAAGACAGATACAAAGTACTCATTTAGTACCTCGGATATGCCCTCTGCCTCCATGAGTAGATCTCCTTTTTGGTCCCTAATCGGCCCCAACCCTCCTCTTACTACCCGTTTACTGTTTACATGCCTGTAGAAGACTTTTGGATTCCCTTTTATGTTGGCTGCCAGTCTATTCTCATACTCTCTTTTTGCCCCTCTTACTTCCTTTTTCACTTCCCCTCTGAACTTTTTATATTCAGCCTGGTTTTCACTTGTGTTATTAACCTGACATCTGTCATGTGTCATGCACCCCTTTTTTCTGCTTCATCTTACTCTCTATCTCTTTTGTCATCCAGGGAGCTCTGGCTTTAGTTGCCCTGCCTTTCTGCCTCATGGGAATGTACCTAGACTGTACCTGAGTCATCTCTTCCTTAAAGACCGCCCATTTTTCAATTACAGTTTTGCCTGCCAATCTTTGATTCCAATTTACCTGGGCCAGATCTGTTCTCATCTCACTGAAATTGGCCCTCCTCTAATTGAGTATTTTTACTTTAGGATGGTCCACGTCCTTTTCCATAGCTATTCTAAACCTTATGATACTATGATCACTGTTCCCTAAATGTTCCCCCACTGACACTTGCTCCACTTGGCCCGCCTCATTCCCCAGAACCAGAGCCAGCAATGCCTCCTTCCTCGTTGGGCCGGAAATGTACTGGTCAAGAAAGTTCTCCTGAACACACTTCAAAAATTCCTCCCCCTCTTTTCCCCTTATATTATTACTATCCCAGTCTATATTAGGATAGTTGAAGTCCCCTGTTATTACCACTCTATGGCTTTTGCACTTCTCTAATTTCCCTGCAAATTTGCTCCTCTATATCCTTCCCACTAGTTGGTGGCCTTTAGAATACACCCAGTAGTGTAATGGCACCTCTTTTGTTTCTTAACTCTAACCAAATAGATTCTGTCCTTGATTCCTCCAGGACATTCTTTCTCTCCAGCACTGCAATATTCTCTTTAATCAATACTGCCACCTCCCCTGTTTTCTTTCCTTCCCTATCTTTCCTGAATGGCGGAACAGACTCGAGTGACTAAATGGCCTACTCTTGTTTCTATCTTCCTATGTTCCTATAATAAAGTTTCAATACTCTACAGGAGTGGGCTGGCTAGTTGACAGGCAACAGCAAGGTCACTGGCAGGGTGGAAGGGATGGGACAGGAGTGCTGTCATCCTGAGAGAGGACAGCAGGTTCATGTTCCATGGAGCCACTGCCACTTGCTGCCTCCTGTTATGCGCCACCTTCTCCTGCAAGAAAGCAGGACGTGTGCTGGTGAGTGTCCTGTAAGATGTTTTGATGATGTGGCTGTCATGCTTGAATAGTTGCCTGTGTATGTGACCTGTGAATTGTGGGTGTGCGGCTTGCAACGGTGGTGCTATGCGCCTGACATTGTGGGTGTGCGGCTTGCAAAATGTTCGTGGTGCTGTGCACCTGGCATTGACTTCATCCCCTACTGCCTCGAGAGCATATGTCTGGAGGACCCCTTCCCCCCTGTGGATTTAGGATGCCCCTCCTTCTGTCTGCTTCTTGCACCAAGGCCTCTAGTGCATCATCAGAGAACCTTGGTGCACGCTGTCTCAAGGCCCGGTACAAACTCAGGTTGGAGGAGGTGGGATGTAATTGTGAGCAACCTTTATTCAATGTTTTGAATGACCTCAACAGTTTGTAAACATAATGACGGGACCCGCATCTATGTTTTACCTGTGCGATTCCTGATCTCCGTTCAGACCCGTATCTTATATTTTGAAAATATAAAAGAGTCCCGTAAACTTTGAGCAGTCAAGTTGTTGCTTGTTAAAAATTGAAGAGATTCCATCACTATGCTTCACTGTACTGCAGCACAGATTTACTTCACAATTGACTTCCACCACTTCCTGCAGCCACAGTACACCTCCCCTTTAAAAGGTGCAGGCTGACTTTAAGTGGTGATAGCCACTGGCGATATCTGGGCCCCTGCTGGTGAGCAGCCACTCAACAGCGCAGGTAGTGCTGGCTGCGCACAGTAATCGTGTAAAACAGCAGGCAGCACGAATGTTACGTGCTGCCTGCGTCTCAATGACCGCGCGCAGATTAGTTGCGCACCATGATCCCAGCGCCCATTTTCGGGGGTTAACCAATTTAACCGCTAATTAATTTAATGACAAACATAATCATAATCATAAAAAGAAAAAAGAAAGACTTGCATTTACATTGCACCGTTCACAACCTCAGGACGTCCCACAGTGTTTTACTGCCAATGAAGTACTTCTTTGAAATGTAGTCACTGTTGTAATGTAGAAACACAGCAGCCAATTTGGGCACAAGGGCCCACAAATAGCAATGTGATAATGACGAGACAATATTTTTTATTAGTGATATTTTACAGTCGAAAGACTATACAGTTAGCCTAACATCTGTTGTGGAGAAAATGCTGGAATCTATAATTAAGGATAGGGTGACTGAACACCTCGAGAATTTTCAGTTAATCAGAGAGAGCCAGCATGGATTTGTGAAAGGTAGGTCGTGCCTGACAAACCTGATTGAACTTTTTGAAGAGGTGACTAAAGTAGTGGACAGGGGAATGTCAATGGATGTTATTTATATGGACTTCCAGAAGGCATTTGATAAGGTCCCACATAAGAGACTGTTAGCTAAGATAGAAGCCCATGGAATCGAGGGAAAAGTACGGACTTGGTTAGTAAGTTGGCTGAGCGAAAGGTGACAGAGTAAGGATAATGGGAAGGTACTCACATTGGCAGGATGTGACTAGTGGAGTCCCACAGGGATCTGTCTTGGGGCCTCAATTATTCACAATATTTATTAACGACTTAGATGAAGGCATAGAAAGTCTCATATCTAAGTTTGCCGATGACACAAAGATTGGTGGCATTGTAAGCAGTGTAGATGAAAACATAAAATTACAAAGCGATATTGATAGATTAGGTGAATGGGCAAAATTGTGGCGAATGGACTTCAGTGTAGAAAAACGTGAGGTCATCCACTTTGGATCAAAAAAGGATAGAACAGGGTACTTTCTAAAAACAGTGGATGTCCAAAGGGACTTAGGGGTTCAGGTACATAGATCATTGAAGTGTCATGAACAGGTGCAAAAAATAATCAAGGCAGCAAATGGATTGTTGGCCTTTATATCTAGAGGACTAGAGTACAAGGGGGCAGAAGTTATGCTGCAGCTATACAAAACCCTGGTTGGACCGCACCTGGAGTACTGTGAGCAGTTCTGGGCACCGCACCTTCGGAAGGACATATTGGCCTTGGAGGGAGTGCAGCGTAGGTTTACTAGAATGATATCCGGACTTCAAGGGTTAAGTTACGAGGAGAGATTACACAAATTGGGGTTGTATTCTCTAGAGTTTCGAAGGTTAAGAGGTGATCTGATCGAAGTTTATAAGATATTAAGGGGAACAGATAGGGTGGATAGAGAGAAACTATTTCCGCTGGTTGGGGATTCTAGGAGTAGGGGGCACAGTCCAAAAATTAGAGCCAGACCTTTCAGGAGCAAGATTAGAAAACATTTCTACACACAAAGGGTGGTAGAAGTTTGGAACTCTCTTCCGCAAACAGCAATTGATACTAGCTCAATTGCTAAATTTAAATGTGCGATAGATAGCTTTTTGGCAACCAAAGGTATTAAGGGATATGGGCCAAAGGCAGGTATATGGAGTTAGATCACAGATCAGCCATGATCTTATCAAATGGCAGAGCAGGCACGAGGGGCTGAATGGCCTACTCCTGTTCCTATGTTTCAATTGAAGACACTTCAGTCAGCCGCAAAGGGCAAACCCAAACAGCTGTGGGCCTTGAGGGCCCGTCTGCAGACTTCGGCATCTCAGCATGGGTCAGAGCAGTCTGGCCAAGTTGGCTGTGCCACATTAACAAAGGCACTGGTGGAGTGAGTGGAGGGGGAGCAGGCATGTTATCGACTTGAGAGCGGAGATCAGGTGCCTCTCCCATGGAGCAAAGACCACTTTCCTGGGACTGCACCTCAGCATTCCCACAGCTCTGCACGTGAACAGAGTGCAGCAGTGATGTGACATCCTGGAAGACACTGTTAATACTGATGCCCAAAGCTAAGATTGCAGTCATCTGAGCTTTCATGGAAGCTATCAGTGCTGTCAGCAGAAGCTCAATCAAGGGGTATAGAGAGAGAGCGGGAATATTGTATTGAGATAGAGGATCAGCCATGATCATATTGAATGGCGGAGCAGGCTCAAATGGCCTACTCCTGCTCCTATTTTCGATGTTTCTACATTTCTATGGTGGGCACCGCTATCATGTTCATGAAGCTCACCACATGGTTCCTGTTGGAAAGAATAGTCTCCCAAAGTCCCGACACAAGCTGGAGGAGGACTGTTCCTTGTTCTGAGCCATCACCTGCAGACTTGCTGGCAGGCTGCCCATCAGTCTTTTTCAGAAGCAGCAGAGCTGTATGTGATCTCGCTCTCGAGTGAGCTAACACTGGTGATGCCCTATCCCCCAGCTCTAGCTCCTGCATACTTGCATCCAGTTATTCAACACAAGAAGACCACTCCTACCTTGTAAAGTATGCTGGTGCTTGGTCAGATCAATTGAAATTGCATATTCAGAAAGGCCAGCCTACTCTTCCTGAACTGGCACAGGTGCATCCAAATTTTCAGCACCAGATACGAAAGAGAGAGAAAAAGGTTATCTTTTAGTGTGAAGGGAAAGCAGAGAGAGAGATAACTGGCTGATGAAAGCAGCTCAGTTTGTCTTGTATAGTCTGCAGTGTTAAAATTGGAAAGTCATGTGGTGAAGGATAGAATACTTAAGCCTGGTCTTTAGTCACTTCCAAGTCTTTATTCACAGAGATTCCCCTTACACACACCACACCCTAGATAAGCTCTCCTATAAAAAGGATACAAGAGAGTCTCCAATTGATACCCACCACCTGAACAAAATTAACACTCATTGATATAAATCATACAATTAACATGCAGGGTGATGGTATGTTATCTCATTGAAACATACAAGATCCAGGGGGGGCTTGACAGGGTAGATGCTGAGAGGTTGTTTCCCATGGCTGGAGAGTCTAGAGCTAGAGGGCGTAGTCACAGGATAAGGGGTCGGCCATTTAAGACCGAGATGAGGAGGAATTTATTCACTCAGAGGGTTGTGACTCTTTGGAATTCTCTACCCCAGAGGGCTGTGGATGCTGAGTCGGGTCGTTGAGTATGTTCAAGGCTGAGATAGATAGATTTTTGGACTTTAGGGGAATCAAGGGCTATGGGGATCGGCAGGAAAGTGGAGTTGAGGTCGAAGATCAGCCATGATCTGATTGAATGACAGAGCAGGCTCGAGGGGCCGGATGGCCTACTCCTGCTCCTATTACTTATGTTCTTATGCTCTTATATGAAATAGAAGTAAGAAGGGAATAAGGTGTGAAGAAATCCTGTGCGACATCTCCTCCAGCATTCCCACTCACCACGGCCATGGCCATGATGCTCCCCCCAGCCCGTGATGTCCAGTATATTTCTTCCACAGGGGACAGGGTGTGCAAGTGAGCTTGACCTCCTCCGGACGAGGCCTCCTGCTGCATGTTATGTGCAACCTTCTACTGCAAAAAAGGAGTATGTGAGTGACAGCATTGTGTGAGGTGTTTTGAGAAACATAGAAAGCGGTTCACTATTACCTCCCAGGGTGAGTAGGGATTGGCAATAAACTTGGTCTGGCCAAGGGACAACTGGCATGCTGTGGAGGGCCGGACAGTTTGCCGTTCGCCTTGGCCACTGCCCGTAGAATTCCCACCAGGGAGTTAAAATCAGGGCTAGTGTGAACTAACAAGCACTCTGCAACACACAAAAAGAACTGTTTATCCAGTTAAATAGGCAAACGATGAAAAAGAAGGAAAAAATGTTATTATTTTGTCGAAGTCTGACTCGATACCTGGCAGATGCTAGTTTAAAAAAAAATTCAAACCATCTGCTAGATTATTTTAAAGTAGATCCCACAGTTTAAATCAGGACCAAATAGAACAAATTATTCTAGTTGACTAGTGACACACAAACTAAAAGGGATGACGGTGGATAGGCAATGGCTAATATTTAAAGAACGTGTGCAGGAATTACAACAATTATTCATTCCTGTCTGGCGCAAAAATGAAACAGGAAAGGTGGCTCAACCGTGGCTTACAAAAGAAATTAGGGATAGTATTAGATCCAAAGAGGAGACATATAAAATTGCCAGAAAAAGCGGCAAGCCTGAGGATTGGGAGCAGTTTAGAATTCAGCAAAGGAGGACAAAGAGATTGACTAAGAGGGGAAAAATAGAGTATGAGAGTAAACCAGCAGGGAACATAAAAACTGACTGTAAAAGCTTCTATAAATATGTCAAGAGAAAAAGATTAGTGAAGACAAATGTAGGTCCCTTACAGTCAGAAATGGGAGAAATTATAATGGGGAACAAAGAAATGGCAGAACAATTAAACACATACTTTGGTACTGTCTTCACAAAGGAGGACACAAATAACCTCCCGGAAATGTTAGGGAACCAAGGGTTTAGTGAGAGGAAGGAAACCAATATTAGTAAAAAAATAGTGCTAGGGAAATTAATGGGGCTAAAGGCTGTCAAATCCCCAGGGCCTGATAATCTACATCCCAGAGTACTAAAGGAAGTGGCCCTGGAAATAATGGATAGATTAGTGGTCATCTTCCAAAATTCTATCGACTCTGGAACAGTTCCTACAGATTGGAGGGTGGCAAATGTAACCCCACTATTTAAAAAAATAGGGAGAGAAAAAACAGGGAATTACAGACCAGTTAGCCTAACATCAGTAGTGGGGAAAATGCTAGAGTCTATTATAAAGGATGTGATAACAGGACACTTGGAAGGCATTAACGGATTGGACAAAGTCAGCATGGGTTTATGAAAGGGAAATCATGCTTAACAAATGTACTGGAGTTTTTTGAGGAGGTAACTAGTAGAATAGATAGGGGAGAACCAGTGGATGTGGTGTATTTGGATTTTCAGAAGGCTTTTAATAAGCTCCCACACAATAGGTTAGTGTGCAAAATTGGGGGGAATATACTGGCATGGATTGAGAATTGGTTGGCAGACAGAAAACAGAGAGTAGGAATAAACGGGTCTTTTTCCGGGTGGCAGGCAGTGACTAGTGGGGTACCGCAGGGATCAGTGCTTGAGCCCCAGCTATTCACAATATATATCAATGATTTGGATGAGGGAACGGAATGTAACATTTCCAAGTTTGCAGATGACACAAAGCCGGGGTGGAATGTGAGCTGTGAGGAGGATGCAAAGAGGCTCCAATGTGATTTAGACAAATTGGGTGAGTGGGCAAGAACATGGCAGATGCAGTATAACGTGGATAAATGTGAGGTTATCCACTTTGGTTGTAGAAACAGAAAGTCAGGTTATTATCTGAATGGAGATAGATTGGGAAAAGGGGAGGTGCAACGAGACCTGGGTGTCCTTGTACACCAGTCGCTGAAAGCGAGCATTCAGGTGCAGCAACAGTTAGGAAGGCAGATGGTATGTTGGTGTTCATTGCAAGAGGATTTGAGTACATGAACAGGGATGTCTTACTGCAGTTGTACAGGGCCTTGGTGAGACCACATCTGGAGCATCGTGTGCAGTTTTGGTCTCCTTATCTGAGGAAGGATGTCCTTGCCATGGAGGGAGTGCAACAAAGGTTTACCAGACTGATTCCTGGGATGGCAGGACTGATGTATGAGGAGAGATTGGGTCGACTAGGCCTATATTCATTTGAGTTTAGAAGAATGAGAGGTGATCTCATCAAAACATATAAAATTCTAACAGGACTGGACAGACTAGATGCAGTGAGGATGTTCCTGATGGCTGGGGAGACCAGAACCAGGGGTCACAGTCTCAGGATACGGGGTATTCCATTTAGAACCGAGATGAGGAGAAATTTCTTCACTCAGAGGGTGGTGAACCTGTGGAATTCTCTACCACAGAAGGCAGTGGAGGCCAAGTCATTAGATGTATTCAAGAAGGAGATAGATATATTTCTTAATGCTAAAGGGATCAAGGGATATGGGGAAAAAGCGGGAACAGGGTACTGAGTTAGACGATCAGCCATGATCATTTTGAATGGCGGAGCGGCCCGAAAGGCCGAATGGCCTACTCTTGCTCCTATTTTCTATGTTTCTATGTTTCTAACAGGTTACATGGCCAAGTTGGGGTTGATCCACAGCTCTTTGTGGCAACAACTTGCTTGTGCACTTAATTGTTTATTCTCCAGTTCAGCCGACATTCTCTCTTTCCAACAGATGATATTCTACGACCTTATTTAATATTACAGAGTTAGAGGGACCACAATGAAAGAAATAAAGATTTGCATTTACATGGCACCTTTCACGACCTCAGGACGTCCCAAAGCACTTTACAGCCAATGAAGCACTTTTGAAGAGTAGTCACTGTTATAATGCAGGACCGAATTGTGTCCCTTTTTTGGGCGGGAACGTGGTGGTAGCCCATGGAAAACAGCACTGAATTTATACTGTCCTGTTACCACTCTGATCCACCTGCTACCATTGCCATCTAGTCCTGGAAATGGGCAGCCAGAGAACCCTCCTGTTTCAGGCGTCATTAAGGCATGCAAATCGAGGTCTTATGATGTTGATAGACTCCAAAGCGATTTTCAGGTACCAGTGGGCAGAGTGTGCGCCACCCACTGGTACTTGGCATAGAGCATAGATGCTGCTCCTGGTCTCACAAAAATCTTCCCACCCACTGATGGTCCCTCCATTACCCCACACCAGGATTGCCTGCCCCTCCCTTTAAGGTCCCACTTCAGGCTCAGATTCACAGAGGAACTGCCGGATTTCCCACCCACCCAACCAGCAATCTGCCTGACAGTGCTCATTCAGCACTGGCAGCTGGCCAAAATTATTCTAAAGCAGCCTGGCCATGAAAATTGGTTGGGAATTGCACTGACTCCCTTAGGGGATGGTGGGCTCACAAGGAACCCCCCCGCTCACCCGATGGAATCAGACACACAGAAATTTAACCCAATAGGTTTCTTCACTTTCAGCTGTTGGTGCTTCTGGACTTGCTATAAAGTAGATTCAAAAAGGGAAATTTGCACCTACTGATGTTGTTCAGTTCTAAATGGTTGAGAACTGATGTAAATCCCATTAAAATGGACATGTGGTAATATCAATCAATTCTCTGGGGTAAACTCATTGGCATAATTATCCACAGGTCCAAATGCTGACTTAAATAGATGCAGGGACCCCACTGGAAGTGGGAGCAGAAAATTGCCTGCAAAAGAAATTTGAAGTAAAAAGAACAATTAAAGGGATTGTCACACTAGGGGGCAAAAAATCTGAAAGCTTTTGGAAAGCCCCATTCGCAGCCATTACCAAAGTTGAAGGGATTAAGAGGTACCTGGTGAAAATGAAGAAAAAGGAAACTTAAGATGCAGTCATGAGTTTATAGGCGAGTGACAGAGCTGCCCAATACTTGACACCTCCTTTGATAGCTGATGAAATAGAGATGGTGCTGCTTGGGGTAGTTGCAAGGGTGGTGGTCCTCTGTTTCAGACCATGGCACCATCCTCATAAGTCAAGGATTGCAAGGAGGAGGGGGCAAGCATGAAGCCACACTGTCACTGGATGTGCCTGCCCTATAGTGTCCGTGCAGCAGCTAACACAGCTCTGCATCTGTCTCTGTAGCCACCAGATCCTGTGAAGACAGTTGGCCATGATTGTTGTCAGGTAGGTGTGGCAGAATTTTCAAATATGGCTGGTGTCATCTGGGGTGCGGGTGAGGGGCCGTTGGTGAACCAGGCTACACTGGATGATCACCCTGGCACTTAATCTTTCTTGCAATGTCACTGAAAGCATTTCATAATGAGATTGGGGGACTTTCAAGGAAGCACAGTTAGTCAGACATTCACATATCTTAGTGATGGCATTAATTAGCCTGACCCAGATTCCTTTGGGAATAGGAGACTTAATGTTGAGTAATTTTCTGCCAAAGCAAGGTATGTTTACCTCTGTCTGCAGATACAGGTGTGCAGGTCTCAGTGGTGGGGACAGAGCAACGACTGACCTCAGCCTGAGATGCCCTCATCAAATCAAACATTCTCCTCTTCTTCTTGACACCTCAGATCGGGTTGTCATTGTGAAATCCATTGGTGTCACTAATGGTGCTGGTTACGAAAAGAAATTCACACAAAGGCTTAAGAGAATCTAAATGCTGTGACCTTTAAATGAACTTCCTCCTGACCTCTCAGTCCCGAGCAACCCTGGTGACTTTATTAACTTCACACCCATTTCACCCCACCTCTGGAATTTCCTAAGAAACTCCCCTGGTGGCTGAGGGTCCTTGCCTTCGAATGCCCAAGAGGAGACTTTACCCTCATGTGCAGTGCTGTCAATCACTCAAGGAAGCACAAGCACCAAAGGGGTGACTTTAACTCGCCTGTCTGGCAGGAAAGGGGTGGCAGCAGAATTAAAATTGAATCGGGAGACTTTCAGCCCCATTCCTGCTTGATTCCCACCTGCCGCCATCTTAACCGGGCAATGCTTTTAGACGTCCGATGTGCCTGCCGGAAGGAGGCAGGAGTCTCATCACCACATGGAAAGCAGGATCCTATGATATTGTAGTGACTCATTTTTTTTATATACATGAAATGTACCTTCATGCACATCGTAATTGCAATGATTCTGCGAGGAGCTCACATGACAATGCTAAGCCAATCAGTGTTAATACTAGCCCTTGCAATGAAGTTGGGCAACCCCGAACATTTTTTTTTCACTGGACTTTCTTAGCGGATGGCCATGTTTTCAGCTACTCAGCATTTTAATATAAGAACATAAGAAATAGGAGCAGGAGTAGGCCATCCGGCCCCGCGACCCTGCTCTGCCATTCATCAAGATCATGGCTGATCTTCTACCTCAGCGCCATTTTCCTGCACCATCCCCATATCCCTTGATGCCTTTAATATCTAGAAATCTATCAATCTCTGATTTGAATGTACTCAATGACTGAGCCTCCACAGCCCTCTGGTGTAGAGAATTCCAAAGATTCACCACCTCTGAGTGAAGAAATTTCTCCTCATCTCAGTCCTAAATGGCCTACCCCTTATTCTGAGACTGTGACCCCTGGTTCTGGACTCCCCAGACATGGGAAACATCCTCCCTGCATCTACCCTGTCAAGCCCTGTAAGAATTTTGTATGTTTCAATGAGATCACCTCTCATTCTTCTAAATTCTAGAGAATAGAGACCTAGGGCTCGATTTTGGGATCGTGTTTCCGGCGGGTTCCCAGCGGGGGGCGGCCCCGAAAATCCCGATATCCAGTCACGTGACCGGATCGCGACGAAATCTCGGCCACTTCCGGGTACCGCGCTGACGTGCGGGGCTGCGCGCGCAAGCCCCGCTGGTGGGAATCCCGCAGGCAATTAAAGCCAGCGGGGTTCCACTTGAGAGTACTTACCTTGCTTGTTGTGGTCAGTTAATGAGCTGAAGCAGCTGTCAAAAGAGGAAGTGTGGGATTTTAGGTTCAAGGCAGTGAGTTTCACACACTGGGGGAAACAGTCCCTCTCCAACCAGGCGTGTTGCAGCCAGCAGCCTGTGGCAGGTGCCAAGGTGCGCTCCACAGGGGAGAGCCCTCACCCACGCAGGAGGCCACCGCGTCACATAGGGCAACCCCTGCCCTCCACCACCCCCCGCCAAGCCAGAGGACAGACCGACACGAAACCGCAGCCCCAGTCCGAGGACCCACCCACCTACCCTGCACAACCCCTCAGACCAACACCTGCCAGATGGGTGGTGCGTTGACATCGTCGGAGGACGAACAGGATGACCAGCCCCAGCAGCCTCGCAGTCCACGCCGTCCGCCTCGGAGACGTGGGGCCCCCCAACACGGTGCTGCGGCACACCCACCTGCACAGCAGGAGGGAGGGCAACCGCAGAGAGAGATGCGTCGCAGGAGGCACTACCCTCCGCACAGGGTGTACAGAGCGAGGCTCAGCTTCATGGACCTCTCCGAGGAGCAGTGCATAAGTCGGCTCAGAGTCAATCGCCAGGTAGTCGCCGACATCTGCAGCCTCCTTAACGACGAGCTGCTCCCTCATGGACCAAGCAGCATCTTCTTACCTGTCGCCGTCAAAGTCACCACTGCCCTCAACTTCTTCGCATCCGGTTCCTTCCAGGGTGCCACCGGGGACATCACCGGGGTCTGTCAGTCCTCTGCACACAAGTGCATAAGGCAGGTCACCGATGGGTTGTTCCGCAGGGCCTCGCACTACATCAACTTCGCCATGGACGAGCGCAGCCAGATGGAGAGGGCGGTTGGATTCCATGCCATGGCCGGCTTCCCACGGGTGCAGAGTATAATCGACTGCACCCACATCGCAATACGGGCACCTCCGCATGAGCCAGGGCTGTTCATCAACAGGAAGGGGTATCACTCCATGAACGCCCAGCTCATCTGTGACCACCGCCAGAGATTCCTACACGTGTGCGCCAGATACCCCGGCAGCTGCCACGATGCCTTCGTCCTCAGGGAGTCCGCCGTCCCGCCCATCCTGCCGGCACCCAACGCCGGCAACGGCTGGCTCCTCGGCGACAAGGGGTATCCCCTACACACGTGGCTCATGACACCTCTGAGGAACCCCATCACCGAGCCGGAGCGTCGGTACAATGACAGCCACACTGCTACCAGGTCTACAATTGAGCAGACCATAGGGCTTCTCAAGATGCGCTTCAGGTGCCTTGATCGTTCTGGGGGAGCGCTCCAATACACACCATTCAGAGTGGGACGAATCATAGTTGTCTGCTGTGCCCTGCACAACATGGCCCAACAGAGAGGGGTGCCGCTGGAGGAGGCCCCATCCACACCAGCCACCCACATTGAGGAAGGCGAGGGCGAGGAGGAGGAGGAGGAGGAGGAGGAGGAGGCGGAGGAGGAGGAGGCGGAGGAGGAGGACGCGCCAGAGGATGTTGGACGACCCATGCGCCGAGCCGCGACTCACCGGGATGGTCGCCGGGCCAGGGAGGCACTCATACGTCAACGGTTCTCCTAGAGTCAGACACTGCGAGGCGCTCGCATCTCCTCACCTGCACATGCGAGCGGCCATACCAGCCCCCTCCTCTGAAGAGTGCTGCCAGTAATCCTGCACCCACAGCAGTGTGCCCAATGGGTGGCAGCAGGTGTTCGCCGTCATGATGGCCTCCACGGAACGCAACTACTGCACAAGCCGCGGAAGAATGGACGAGAGGTGGCAGGAGTGGTGAGAATAGAGTATTTAATATCTCGAATGTGACATTATATAAAAAAAATGTACAAATTAATAAACACCCTGGTGTATTCCCTTTGTGATTATAAGGCCTTTGCAATTCTTTTCCGGGAACCCCTACGTGGTGCTACCCCTGTGGCTCCAGCAGAGGTAGTGGCAGGTTGCTCGTGTTCTTGCCTTGACCGGGTAGATGCTTTTGGCGGACGGCCCCTGGGTTTCGGTGCCCGTGACGGCACCTCCACAGACTGCTCCTCCTGCACCGGGGCAGGGGCAGACTCGGCCACCTGGAGAGGAGGCACCATTGCGGGTACTGGTTGAGAGGTGGGCGACGGGTGGGACGTGGGGGCGCCTTGAGAAGCGTCCCCGCTTCCATGTCCCCGGTCACCATCATCCCTCTCTTGGCCTCGGCCCACATCACCCCTTCCACCCTGCTGGACGGCAGTTTGGATGGCATGTGTGAGGCCTTGCAAGGCCACCCCTAGTGTATCCGTCAGCCTGTTGATGGCGGCGGAATGTTGCTCACCCTGAATCCGTACAGCCGTTGTCAGGGCCTGCATGGACTCGATCTGGAGCTGTGCATGACGCTCGAGGGAGGCCAGCCTGTCCTCCACCGCAGACAGTCCCGCACCTACCCGCGACACTGTGTCGCCGGTACCCTCCTGTGCCTGCGCCACCAATGCCCGCATGCAGGAGTTGGACTCCTCCATCGCCTGCACTATTGTGGACAATGCGCGTGGCACCTCTCCCAGTACCTCAGCAATTAGCTGGAGCCCCTCGACGACTCTCCTTTTCACTGGTGGCCCCCTGGGTTCAGCATCTGGGTCCGGCTGAGCAGAGCCTGGAGATGAGTGCTCCCTCCGTCGCGGACCCTCCGCGGCTGCCCCTGCCACCAGGGTCTGCTCATGCTCACTCGTGCGCGGTGACTCACCAAGTGCTACCCCAACTAGTTGGCGAGGGGGACCCACCGAGGTGCGTGTCTCTGCGCTGGTGGATGGTTGGCTCTGATGTGACGATGCACCCTCAGAGACCGCCATGTCCTCTGAGGAATCGCCCTCCACGATCGCTTCACACACAGACGGACCTGCAAGAGAACAGAGGGCACTTTGAGGCATGTGGACCAACTTGACAGTGCGCCTGATGGCAGGTGATGATACGGTAACTCGCGATCATGGGTGTTGAGTGTCAGCTTTCCCTTACCGGCCGTTTCGGCAGCGACACACTCGCCATCGGCCACCGACAGGCAATGTCGCGTGCGGGCGAGGTCGAGCGCCTCCACCTCGGCGTCGGTGAGCTCCACCACTTGCGTGCCCTTTCCCTATTGTTCTTGCTTCTCTTCTCCTGTGAAGGCAAAACACAGATGTGTGAGTGGGTGCGTATTGCATCGTGAGACGCATCGAGCATCGGTGTGGTTGGGTTGAGCGTGGCGCGGATGGATGGGAGGATGCGTGGGCCACGTGCCCATCCCATTGCATGGGGATAGGGGTGTGTGGTAGTGTTCGGGTGGGGTCAGGGACGGTGGGTACTTGCGTGCACGGCGAGGATGGTGAATGAGTGGCTGTGAGGATTGCTGATGGAGCGCAGTGGTGGCTGTGCAGGAGGGGTTGTGATCTGTTTGGCGTGATGGTGGGGACGGGATGTGGGAGGGTGCGTTGGTGTACTCACCTTGCCAGACCTAGTCAGGTCATTGAAGCGCTTGCGGCACTGCTCCCAAGTCCTTGGGTTGTTGCCCCTGCTGCTCACCTCCGCCGCCACCTCTGCCCATGCCTTCCTGGTGGCGGCGGCAGGGAACTTGCGTCCATCTTCTGGGAAGAGCGTTTCCCTCCTCCTCCTCACGCCCTCCAGCATCAGCTGCAGCGCTAGGTCGGAAAAACGGGGCGCAGCCTTTCCCCTTTGCTGAGCCATCGTCTCAAACCTCTTGCTTGTAGCAGGAGGGGCTTTGGGAGACTGCCCCTTTAAGTGGAGCTCCTACATCGCGTCGACGGTACTGCGCATGCGCAGCCGGCCGGCACGCAGCTGGGGAGCGGAGAACCCGGAAGCAGGGCTTAATCAGGTCAATTATCCCGCGATCGCGTGGGGGACGCACACGATTAGCCGTCCGCGTTTTCCACGCTCCCGGAGGACCACCCGCTGGGAACCCGCAGGCCTGCTAAATTCGAGCCCCTAGTCTATTATGGGTACGGTAGCATAGTGGTTATGTTACTGGACTAGTAATCCAGAGGCCTGGTCTAATATTCTAGAGTTCATGAGTTCAAAACTTGCCACAGTAGCTGGAGAATTTAAATTAAATTAATTAAATAAAAATCTGGAATTAAAAAAAACTAGTATCAGTAATGGTGGCCATGAAACTACCAGATTGTCATAAAAACCCATCTGGTTCACTAATGTCCTTTAGGGAAGGAAACCTGCAGTCCTTACCTGGTCTGGCCTATATGTGACTCCAGACCCAAGGCAATATGGTTGATTCCTAATTGCCCTCTGAAACAGCCTAGCAAGCCATTCAGTTGTTCAAGAAGGTGACTCACCACCACCTTCTCAAGGGCAATTCGGGATGGACAATAAATGCTGGCCTTGCCAGTGACATCCACATCCCATGAACGAATAAAAAAAGTCCTCCAGCACTACGCCTGTATCCAGTGAAGTTTGGAGAATGATTGTTGAAGCCTCGTTATTTCCTCCCTGGCTTCTTTTAACAGCCTGGGATACATTTCATCCGGCCCTGGTGATCTATCCACTTTCAAAGATACTAATCCCCTTAATACTTCCTCTCTCACTATGTTTATCTCATCCAATATTTCACACTCCTCCTCCTTAACTTCAATCCCTGCATCATCCCTCTCCTTTATGAAGACAGATGCAAAGTATTCATTAAGAACCATACCCACATCTTCCGTCTCCACACATAGTTTACCTTTTCGGTCTCTAATAGGCCCTACTCTTTCCTTAGTTATCCTCTTGCTCTTAATGTATTCATAAGACATTTTTGGATTTTCTTTGATTTTACCTGCTAATATTTTTTCATGCCCTCTCTTTGCTTTCCTAATTTCCTTTTTAACTTCAACCCTGCAATTTGTATACTCCTCTAAGCTTTCTGTAGTATTGAGTTCCTGGTGTCTATCACAGGCTTTCTTTTTCTGCCTTATTTCACTCTGAATGCTTCTTGACATCCAGGGGGCTCTAGATTTGGCAACCCCTCCCTTTTTCTTTGTGGGAACCCCTTTGAATGTCTCTCACTGCTCTGACATTGATTTACCTTCAAGTAGCTGCTTCGAGTCCACTTTTGCTAAAGCACATCTCAGCTTAGTAAAATCGGCCTTTCCCCAATTGAGAACTTTAACTTCTGTTCTATCTTTGTCCTTTTCCATAACTATGCTAAAACTAAATGTATTATGATCACTACCACCAAAATGCTCTCCCACTGCTACTTCTTCAACCTGCCCCTCTTCATTTCCTAAAACTAAATCCAGAACTAACCCCCCCCTCTCGTTGGGCTTGCTAGATACTGGCTAAAAAAATTCTCCTGGATGCAATTTAAGAATTCTGTGCCCTCTATATCATTCACATTTTATGCCTTAAAGGAATATATATTTGTTGCAAATTATGTATTAATTCTTTAAATGCTAGCCATTGCCGATTTATTGTCATACCTTTTAATGTCGTTCCCCAATCAACCACAGCCAACTTGCGCCTCATACCTTCGTAGTTTCCTTTATTTAGCTTTAAGATCCTAGTTTTGCATTGAACTACATCACTTTCAAACTTAATGCAGAATTCTATCATATTATGGTCACTCTTCCTTAAGGGCTCCTTTACAACAAGATTATTAATTAGCCCTTTCTCATTGCACAATACTAGATCTAAAATAGCCTGTTCTTTCTTGGTTCCTCAACATACTGATCTAGAAAATCATCTCGTATACATTCCAGGAATTCACCCTCCATAGTATTAGTGCTAATTTGGTTTGCCCAGTCTATATGTAGATTAAAGTCCCCCATGATTACTGGTACATGGTTTTTGTACTTCAACATTTTATCGTGAATCCGTTCTATTTGTGGGGACTTTTGAACAAGGTTCACACATCTTATGGCTTGGGCTCGCCAAGAGTCTAATTCAGCTTTTTGGACATTCATCCATACGGCAGTCGTGCATTGCACACTGCGCAGACTTAATTCCAACATGTACTACCAGCGAAGCAAAGCCACATTTGACTTTATCACAGTCGTATCCGTTAACAATCGAATGCGATACTTTCTCCAGCGTCATCTTCTTTATTTACAACACCATCTTCCTTCAAATCTTGTCTACGGACCTTATATTTGAGTGAGTGAATATTAACAATAGCTTAAGTTCTTGTTCACCACAATATCATTACCACCCCAATGCAATCTTAACCCCAAATATTATCAGGAACCACCATCGGGGGGAGTCCAGCAGAGTCGGGGGTATCGGCCGATCGCGGGGGTCCAATCATGCCAGGTGAGCTTGTTGGGCCTGGGTGAAGCACTCTTGCTATCCGGGCCCACAAGCAGTGCAATAAAGATACTCACCTCATGGATCCGGCCCTTCCCGCCTACTTTCACCTGACGTGAATAAGAAGCGATGGGAAACCCGAACAGGTAAGGTTAAATTTGTTTGACATTTCTAATACACAAAAAATGAAGAGCATCAACTATTGCAATGAGGTACATTGCTCCCTAAAATATCAGCCCGCCGGCTTTAAGTTAGGACGGGACTTCTGGGTTTCTGTTGCGTGTGCGTATCCTAACGCACCTGGGTTAAACCCGGAAGTGAGCGCGTTGGAGCCGGGATGCGGTCCTGCTGAAGAATTCAACTATTTTTATTGCCCGCTGCCCCCGTTCTTGGGGGTTAAAATTACCCCCATGGTGTCTCACGACGCACTAGTATGGCAAAACCCATCTGGTTCACTAATGTCCTTTAGGGAAGGAAACCTGCCGTCCTTACCCGGTCTGGCCGATATGTGACTCCAGACCCACAGCAATGTGGTTGATTCTTAATCGTCCTCTGAAATGGCCTAGCAAGCCACTCAGTTGTAAAATCTCGCTACGAAAAGTCATAATGAGAATAAAACCGGATGGACCACCCGGCATCGGACCACTAGGCACCGGACACGACAAAGGCAAACCAAGCCCAGTCGACCCTGCAAAGTCCTCCTCACTAACATCTGGAGACTTGTGCCAAAATTGGGAGAGCTGTCCCACAGACTAGTCAAGCAACAGCCTGACATAGCCATACTCACAGAATCATACCGTTTAGCCAACGTCCCAGACTCTTCCATCACCATCCCTGGGTATATCCTGTCCCACCGGCAGGACAGACCCACCAGAGGTGGTGGTACAGTGATATACAGTCAGGAGGGAGTGGCCCTGGGAGTCCTCAACATTGACTCTGGACCCCATGAAATCTCATGGCATCAGGTCAAACATGGGCAAGGAAACCTCCTGCTGATTACCACCTACCGCCCTCCCTCAGCTGATGAATCAGTCCTCCTCCATGTTGAGCACCACTTGGAGGAAGCACTGAGGGTAGCAAGGGCACAGAATGTACGCTGGGTGGGGGACTTCAATGTCCATCACCAAGAGTGGCTCGGTAGCACCACTACTGACCGAGCTGGCCGAGTCCTGAAGGCATAGCTGTCAGACTGGGCCTGCGGCAGGTGGTGAGCGAACCAACACGAGGGAAAAACTTACTTGACCTCGTCCTCACCAATCTACCTGTCGCAGATGCATCTGTCCATGACAGTATTGGTAGGAGTAACCACCGCACAGTCCTTGTGGAGACGAAGTCCCGTCTTCGCACTGAGGACACCATCCAACGTGTTATGTGTCACGACCACCGTGCTAAATGGGATAAATTCAGAACAGATTTAGCAGCTCAAAACCATGAGGCGCTGTGCGCCATCAGCAGCAGCAGAATTGTATTCCAGCACAATCTGTAACCTCATGGCCCGGCATATTCCTCACTCTACATTACCAACAAGCCAGAGGATCAACCCTGGTTCAATGAGGAGTACAGAAGAGCATGCCAGGAGCAGCACCAGGCGTACCTAAAAATGAGGTGCCAACCTGGTGAAGCTACAACTCAGGACTACATGCCTGCTAAACAGCGGAAGCAACATGTTACAGACAGAGCTAAGTGATTCCACAACCAACGGATCAGATCAAAGCTCTGCAGTCCTGCCACATCCAGTCGTGAATGGTGGTGGACAATTAAACAACTAACGGGAGGAGGAGGCTCTGTAAACATCCCCATCCTCAATGATGGCAGAGTCCAGCACGTGAATGCAAAAGACAAGGCTGAAGCGTTTGCAACCATCTTCAGCCAGAAATGCCGAGTGGATGATCCATCTCGGCCTCCTCCCGATATCCTCACCATCACAGAAGCCAGTCTTCAGCCAATTCGATTCACTCCACGTGATATCAAGAAATGGCTGAGTGCACTGGATACAGCAAAGGCTATGGGCCCCGACCACATCCCGGCTATAGTGTTGAAGACTTGTGCTCTAGAACTAGCCATGCCCCTAGCCAAACTGTTCCAGTACAGTTAGAGCATTGGCATCTACTCAACAATGTGGAAAATTGCCCAGGTATGTCTGTCCACAAGAAGCAGGACAAATCCAACCCAGGCAAATACCATCCTATCAGCCTACTCCCAATCATCATAAAAGTGATGGAAGGTGTCGTCAACGGTGCTATCATGCAGCACTTACTCACCAATAACCGATGCTCAGTTTGGGTTCCTCCAGGACCATTCGGCTCCAGACCTCATTACAGCTTTGGTCCAAACATGGTTAAAAGAGCTGAATTCTAGAGGTGAAGGTGAGAGTGACTGCCCTTGACATCAAAACAGCATTTGACTGAGTGTGGCACCAAGGAGCCCTAGTAAAATTGAAGTCAATGGGGATCAAGGGGAAAACTCTCCAGTGGCTGGAGTCATACCTAGCACAAAGGAAGATGCTTGTGGTTGTTGGAGGTGAATAATATCAGCTCCAGGGCATTGCTGCAGGAATTCCTCAGGGCAGCGTCCGAAATCGAACTATCTTCAGCTGCTTCATCAATGAGCTTTCCTTCATCATAAGGTCAGAAGTGGGGCTGTTTGCTTATCATTGCAGGGTGTTCAGCCGCATTTGCAATTCCTCAGATAATGAAGCAGTCTACACCCACATACAGTAAGGCTTAGGCAACATCCAGGCTTGGGATGATAATTGGCAAGTAACATTTGCGCCACACAAGTGCCAGACAATGACCATCTCCAACAAGAGAGTCCACCCCCCTCCCCTTGGCATTCAATGGCATTACCATAGAAACATAGAAAATAGGAGCAGGAGTAGGCCATTCGGCCCTTCGACTGTCGCCGAATCCTCCACCATTAACATCCTGGGGGTCGCCATTGACCAGAAATTCAACTGGACCAGCCACATAAATGCTGTGGTTACTAGAGCAGGTCAGAGGCTGGATATTCTGTGGCTAGTGACTTATCTCCTGACTCCCCAAAGCCTCTCCACCACCTACAAGATACAAGTCAGGAGTGCGATGGAATACTCTCCACTTGCCTGGATGAGCGAAGCTGCAACAACACTCAAGAAGCTCGACACCATCCAGGACAAAGGAATCCTCTTGATCAGCAGCCCATCCATGATCTTAAATGTCCACTCCCTCCAGCACCGTGGCTGCAGTGTGTACCATCCACAGGATACAATGCAGCAAATCGCCATGGCTTCTTCAACAGCACTTTCCAAACCTACACCACCTAGAAGGACAAGGGCAGCAGATGCATGGGAACACCATCACCTCCAAGTTCCCCTCCAAGTCACACACCATCCAGAGTCTTGGATATATATAGAATAGAATCATAGAATGGTTACATATACATTACAGAATGGTTAGAAGGAGGCCATCCTGTGCTGGCTGTTTGAAAGAGCAATCCAGTTTGTCCCATTCTCCCACTCTTTCCCCGTAGCCCTGCAATTTTTTTCCCTTCAAGTATTTATCCAATTCGCTTTTGAAAGCCACGATTGAATCTGCTTCCACCACTTTTCAGGCAGTGCATTTCTTCATCGTCGCTGAATCAAAATCCTGGAACTCCCTACCTCACAGCACTGTGGGAGAACCTTCACCACATGGGCTACAGTGGTTCAATAAGAAGGCACTCCACCACCTTCTCAAGGGCAACTAGGGATGGCCAATAAATGCTGGCCTTGCCAGAGATACCTATATCCTGAGAATGAATAAAGAAAAACAGTTCAAACACGAGAAGTAACCTATGGAATGAAATTGTGATGTATATTATTAATACACAAACACGTTGATAAGTTTATATCAAATTCCTTTGTCTGAATGAACAAGTGAATGAACTTGCATTTATTATAATGGAGGACTTGAAATACTGGAACTATTTCACAGGAGCAGAGAAGGCTAAGAGAGAATTTAACGGAGGCTTTTGCCATGATTAGTAACAGAAAGAATAGACAAGGGTAATGTAGTAGATGTAATATATTTGGATTTTCAAAAGGCCTTTGATAAGGTACCGCATTGTAGACTCATGACTATGGTCAGAGCATGTGCAGTCAGGGGACAGGTAGCAGAATGGAAAGCAAGCTGACCACAAAACAGAAAACAGAGAGTAGGGTTTAAAGGTAGCTGCTCAGACTGGCAAAAGGTGGGAAGTGGTGTTCCACCAGGATCGGTGCTGGGACCACTGTTGTTCACAATTTTACATTAACGATTTGGACTCGGTAATTGGAAGTACAAATTCAAAATTTGCCAACACCAAATAGGAGGGTGTAGTTGATGCAAAGGAAGAATGTGTTAAAATGCAAGATGACATTAATAAACTTGCAGAATGGGCATGTAATTGGCAAATCAATTTCAATATAGATAAGTGTGAGGTGGTCCATTTTGGTAGGAAGAATAAGGAGGCCACATACTGCTTGGATAATAAGAGTCTAAATTGGATAAAGGATCAAAGGTATCTAGGGGTACAAATAAACAAATCACTAAAAGTAGCGACGCAGGTTAAGAAGGCCACAAAAAAAGGCAATCCAAGTACTGAGATTTATTTATGGAGGGATAGAATTGAAAAGCAAAGAAGTTATGTTAAACATGTGTAGAACCTTGGTTAGACCACACTCGGAGTACTGTGCACAGTTCTGGTCTCCATATTATAAAAAGGATATAGAGGCACTGGAGAAGGTGCAAAAAAGATTCATGAGGATGATAACAGGACTGAGAGGATATACTTATCAGGAAAGACTAAACAATCTGGGGATCTTTTCTCGAGAAAAGAGATCGCCTGATAGAGGTCTTTAAGAAAATGAAAGGGTTTGATAGGGTAGACGTAGAGAAAATTGTGGTGGACTCCAAAACTAGAGGTCATCAATATAAGATATTCACTAAAAAATCCAATAGGGAATTCAGGAAAAAATTCTTTACCCAGAGAGTGGTAAGAATGTGGAACGTACTACCACAAGGAATATTTGAGGCAAATAGCATAGATGCATTTTAATGGAAGCTAGATGAGCACACGAAGGAGAAAGGAATAGAAGGGTAACAGATTTGGATTCTCCAGTGAACTTGCAAGGTTTTGCTCCAAGTGTTGTTGTTAAGTGTATGTTTAATTATTGCGAATAATAGTTATTACTGTATGCTTAATACTCTGTGAACGTCAGCAATAAATGCTGTGAACCCGATTATTTTGAGGAGTAACTTACAAACTTATAATAAGAATACTCATCCTCTAACACAACCACTCCCTCACCTCGACTTTTGATGCCCAGCAAAACCTTCACTGTTTCCTATGCTGGCCACTCCCCCTTGTACAGCTCCCATCTTCACTTTGTCAGTCTTGTTTTATTTTATTAATATAGGTGCATTGGGAAGCAATGTTTCAGTCTAAGGGGAGAAAACCTGACGCACATCCATCACCAGATCTGGCGTGATCACATTAAGCTTTACAGGGCCTCGTTCTCCTCTGTTGAAATTGACCACTACTCTACGATCATCCTCGAGGGCAAAATTAACCCTCAGCTCCTTTTCTCTACCACCAACCCCCTCTTTAAACCCATCTCACCTTCCCCCTCCATCCTCATCCCTAACTGCAAGTGCAAGGAACTCAGGAATTTCTTTGTCACTAAAATAGAGAACATTTGTTCAGCTGCCTCTGCAGCTTCTCCTTGATACTAAGCCAAACCTCTCCCAATCCTGCCCTCAATCTAGCCCTGATCTTCCATCTTTCTCTAGTTTGTCCCTTATCTCCACCACTCCACCCCCAACCTTTCAAAGCTCATTTTGTCCATGAGTTCTAGGTCCTGCTTCCTTGACCACATTCCCATTAAGCACCTGATCAATCAACTTTCTTTCCTGGTCACCATATTGCAGATACTGTAAATAGCTATCACCCCTCAAGCATTTTTAATTACCACCATCATCACCTCTCTCAAAAAAAACATCTTTGACACCTCTGCACTTGTGAAGTACCATCCCAACTCCAACCTCTCTTACCTTCCAAGGTCCTTGAAAAGGCTGTCACTCCCAAATCAACACCCATCTCTCCGTGGTGCATTATCCCTCCTTGTAGTCCTCAATCTCTTTGCAACCTTCATTGTAGTAAATCATACCATGGTCTTCCAATGGATGGTTGTCCAGCTCAGTAGGACTGTCCTTGATTGGTTCTACACTTATCAATCCAGTCGTAGTCTTGGATGTGTTGTAACTTTCTCCAGCTAAACATTGGGAAGACCAAAGCCATTGTCTAGCCACTGCCACTGACTCCAATAACCTCCCTGGCCATTGTCTCAGATTGAAGTAGACTGTTTGCAATGTCAATGTCCTGATCAACCCTAAGCTTCTGATCCTATATTTACTAATTCCACCAACTTAACATTGCCTACCTCAGCCCATCCAGCTCCGAAACCCTAATTTATGAATTGATCACCTCCAGACTTTAATGCTCTCCTGATCATCTTCCCAGCCTCGAACTCTGTAAACTTCAGCTCCTCCAAAACTTTGCTGCCAGTTTCCTATTAGGAATACAGGAAGATAGGAACAAGAGTAGGCCATTCAGCCCCTCGAACCGGTTCAATTAGATCATGGTTGACCTGTATCTCAACTCCATTTACCTGCATTGGTTCCAAATCCCTTATGGGAAAAAATAGAAGAGAGTTCCCGATTTCCACTGCCGGTCATGTGAAGACATTAGATTAATGAGGTCTATAGTTTCCTGCTCTCTCTCTCTCACCCTTCTTAGATAATGAATTGACATTGGCAATTTTCTATTGTGCACCAAGTCTCACTCACCCATCATTCTTGTCCTCGGTCCTGGTGCCCCCATGCCTCAAATTTAAAATTCTCATCCTTGCGTTCAAATCTCTCCATGGCCTCACCCGTCATTATCTCTGTAACCTTCTACAGTCCCGCAACCCCCAACCCAATACTTTGTGTTCTTCTGACTCTAGACTCTTGTACATCCCCCTACCTTTGCCCCACTATTCGCGGCTGTACCTTCGGATGGCTAAGTCATCATCTCTGGGCTTCCCTCCATAAAACCCTGCACCTCACCACCTCTATCTCCTTTTTTTAATTCATTCATGGGATGTGGGCGTCGCTGGCAAGGCCAGCATTTATTACTCGTCCCTAATTGCCGTTAAGAAAGTGGTTGTGAGCTGCCTTCTTGAACCGCAGAAGTCCATGTGGTGAAGGTTCTCCCACAGTGCTGTTAGGTAGGGAGTTCCAGGATTTTGACAAAGGACGACGAAGGAGCGCCGATATATTTCCAAGTCAGGATGGGATGTTATTCGGAGGGGATCATGCAGGTGGTGGCGTTCCCATTCGCCTGCTGCCCTTGTCCTTCCAGGTGGTAGAGGTTATGGGTTTGGGAGGTGCTGTCGAAGAAGCCTTGGCGAATTTCTGCAGTGCATCCTGTAGATGGTACACACTGCAGCCACTGTGCATCGGTAGTGGAGGGAGCGAACGTTTAAGGTGGTGGATGGGTTGCCAATCAAGCGGGCTGCTTTGTCCTGGATGGTGTCGAGCTTCCTGAGTGTTGTTGGAGCTGCACTCTTCCAGGCAAGTGGAGCATATTGTATCACACTCCTGACTTGTGCCTTGTAGATGGTGGAAAGGCTTTGGGGAGTCAGGAGGTGAGTCACTCACCACAGAATACCCACACTCTGACCTGCTCTCGTAGCCACAGTATTTATGTGGCTGGTCCAGTTAAGTTTCTGGTCAATGGTGACCCCCCAAGACATTGATGTTGGGGGATTCGGTGATGGTAATGCTGTTGAATGTCAAGGTGAGGTGGTTAGACTCTCTCTTGTTGGAGATGGTCATTGCCTGGGTGCGAATGTTACTTGCCACTTACCAACCCAATCCTGGATGTTGTCCTGGTCTTCCATGCAGGCACGGACTTTCAGTTATCTGAGGGGTTGCGAATGGAACTGAACACTGTGTAATCATCAGTGAACATCCCCACTGCTGACGTTATGATGGAGGGAAGGTCATTGATGAAGCAGCTGAGGATGCTTTGGCCTGGGACACTGCCCTGAGAAACTCCTGCAGCGATGTCCTGGTGCAGAGATGATTGGCCTCCAACAACCACTACCATCTTCCTTTGTGCTAGGTATGACTCCAGCCAATGGAGAGTTTTCCCCTGATTCCCTTGGACTTCAATTTTACAAGGGCTACTTGATGCCACACTCAGTCAAATGCTGCCTTGATGTCAAGGGCAGTCACTCTCACCTCACCTCACCTCTGGAATTCAGCTCTTTTGTCCACGTTTGGACCAAGGCTGTAATGAGGTCTGCAGCCGAGTGGTCCTGGTGGAAGCCAAACAGCATCGGTGAGTAAGTGCCCCTTGATAGCACTGTCGGTGACACCTTTCATCACTTTGCTGATGATTGAGAGTAGATAGATGGGGTGGTAATTGGCTGGATTGGATTTGTCCTGCTTTTTGAGGATAGGACATACCTGGGCAATTTTCCACGTTGTCGGATAGATGCCAGTGTTGTAGCTGTACTGGAACATCTTGGCAAGAGGCGCAGCTAGTTCTGGAGCACAAGTCTTCAGTACTACAGCTGGGATGTTGTCGGGGCCCGTAGCCTTTGCTGTATCCAGTGCACACAGCCGTTTCTTGATATCACGTGGAGTGAATCGAGTTGGCTGAAGACTGGCTTCTGTGGTGATGGAGATCTCGGGATGATACCAAGATGGATCATCACTCTCCACTCCTGGCCGAAGATGGTTGCAAATTCTTCAGCCTTGTCTTTTGCACTCATGTGCTGGGCTCTGCCATCATTGAGGATGGGGATGTTCACAGAGCCCCCTCCTCCAGTTAGTTATTTAAATGTCCACCACCATTCACGACTGGATGTGGTAGGACTGCAGAGCTGCCTTCAAGAATTCAAGACACCCTTCAAGACTCCTAATGTCCCTCTTTGTCTTGGCACCGTTTCTCTTCTGTCTGTAAAGTGCAGTGAAATGTTTTATACATTAAAGGTGCCTCATGAATACAAATTGTTCATAGTATCATTGTATGGTACAGCACAGAAGGAGACCATTCAGCGCATCATGGCTGTGCTGGATCTATCCAATTAATCCCCCTCCCCTGCTATAGTATCATAGTAACTTGTTGTTGACTAAGGGGAATTCGGATAAATATTGAAGCAGTGGAAGATACAAGGTTATGAGAAGATAAGGGGGAATGGGATTTGTTTTGGATTGCACGAGCAAAAAGCTGGCAGTGACACAATAGGCCAGACGCCCCCATCTGTGCCGTAAACTTGTACGCTTCTATACATATTAACTCACTTAAAATAAACGTGACTTTTTAATTGCATGACACAAAAAATGAAAGAATTTTATTTTACCATACAATTCCAAAAATAAATACTGTGGCTGCAAGAGCAGGTCAGAGGCTGGGTATTCTGCGGCGAGTGACTCACATCCTGACTCCTCCTGACTCCCCAAAGCCTTTCCACCATCTACGAGGCACAAATCAGGAGTGTGAAGGAATACTCTCCACTTGCCTGGATGAGTGCAGCTCGACACCATCCAGGACAAAGCAGCTTGCTTGATTGGCACCCCATCCACCACCCTAAACATTCACTCCCTTCACCACCGGCGCACTGTGGCTCCAGTGTGTACCATCCACAGGATGCACTGCAGCAACTCGCCAAGGCTTCTTCGACAGCACCTCCCAAACCCGCGACCTCTACCACCTAGAAGGACAAGGGCAGCAGGCACATGGGAACAACACCACCGGCACATTCTCCTCAAGTCACACACCATCCCGACTTGGAAATATATCGCCGTTCCTTCATCGTCATTGGGTCAAAATCCTGGAACTCCCTTCCTAACAGCACTGTGGGAGAACCTTCACCACATGGACTGCAGCAGTTTAAGAAGGCGGCTCGCCACCACCTTCTCAAGGGCAATTAGGATGGGCAATAAATGCTAGCCTCGCCAGCAACGCCCACATTTCATGAACAAATAAAAAAAGATAATTTGGAAAATTTCTCGGAAGGGCATAAATAATATTGATTTATGGAAACTAGACGCAGAAATGATTTGAGTTATAAAGTAAGATCTGTGCCTATATAGACGTTTATCAGAAATTATGGTTCCTAATGCAAATTCTGCTGTATCTCTGCTTTTTCAGGGTCAGTTTCTGAACTTTGGAGTGACTTCTCTCATAGAGATCCACAGAAATAATTTGACAAGAGGAAGTAAATATTTTTTAGTAAATAATCAATAGGGGCAATTCGAAGTGATTAGATTGTTTATTTAGTTTAATGAATAAAGCATACTTTTTTCCAGTGAAAATATCGTGAAGAAATCAATCAGTGCATTTTATATTGTGTCATGCAGTCAAACATCAAGGTGTCAATTCCAGGATGGCTGAGCGGGTGCATTTGTGGTGGATGGGGTCCTAAAATTGGGTAATCCCCGGGCGGATCCGGAGCCCGGCTCCATCCCGCCCACTTCCGGGTTCCCCAATGACGTGAATCGGTGCGCGCGCAGCCCCCGCATGCGGGACTCCCACCGGCAATCAAAGCCAGCGGGATCCCACTTAAGATCGTTATCTGGGCACTTGAGGTCGTTTACAGACCTCATTAGTTGGAGATTTCAGGAGGATTCGGATTTTCGAAAACCCAGAGAGTATTTCCCATGCTGGGGAAACACTCCCTGTTTAAACAGACGTGTTGCAGCCAGCAGCCAGTGGCAGCTGCAAAGGTCCATTTAACAGGTGCGGGGTAAACCCTCATTCATTGCAGCAGGGCACTCTGTCACCTCAGGCAAAGTTTTACCTGCCACACCGTTGTCTCCATACTCCAAATTATTAAACCATACCCTAAACTCTGCTGTCCAAACACATTTACCTACTTTGTGGACCCCCTCACACTCACACCATCACGATGGGTGGGGGGTGGGGGTTTCCATTGCTGCATTCATCACTCCATTGGAGGATGAGCAACATCACCAGCCTCGCCAGGCACGCCGTCCACCTCTGCCACGTGGAGCTACACAACACAGTGCTGCGCAACAGGCACCTGCACAAAGTAGTCGTGCAACTACACATACACCCACTGTAGGGTGACCCAATGGGTGGCATCAAGGGTGTTCTTGGAGAACCTCATGAAAGGGCATTATTGCACAAGCCAGTCAAGAATGGCCAAGATGTGGCAGCAGTGGTGACAATATAATATGTAATGTGAGTTGATCAGAAATCAAATATAAGTAAAAACCATGACAAACCCTCAAACACCCTTGTGCATCCCCTTCATGTTCACGACACGTTTGCCTTACGTTTCCTACTACACATACGTGATGCATGCTCTGTGGCTGCAGCACAGGTAGTGGCAGGTGGGGTGATGCTGACCGTGAAAGAGATGCATGAGAGGGTGAGTATGAGACAGAGACATGTGATTGTATGAGGATTGTGTTGAGTGGTAGTGGTGGGATGAGTACTGGCGAGGTGAGTAAGTGCAGGTAAGATGAGGATGAGGTTTGAGTGGGTGTGAGGGGTGATGTGACAGAGTAGTGTTGGCAGTGCAGATGGAGATGTGGGGTGGGGGAGGTCATGTGGCAGATGGAGTGTAGGGGAATGAGTAAGTGTACACACTTCGGCTGACCTACTAAGGTCACTGAAGCGCCTCCTGCACTGTATGCAGGTGCGTGATATGTTGGTGGTGCTGGTGACCTCCTCTGCCACCTCGAGCCAGGCCTTCATGGTGGCAGAGGAGGTCACATCCATCCGTCCGCCGGGGAGAAGATCTCTATCCTCCCCCTCCTCCTCAACCCATCCAGTAGGACCTGGAGTGAGGAATCATTAAACCCGGGAGCAGCCTTCCCCCTGGGCTGCTCCATGCTGTAATTTTGGCTCCTTTCTGCAGCATCAGTCAGTGGAGGACTGCCCCTTTAAATAGGGCTCCTCCAGCTGACAGCCTGTGATGCGGGTGTGCAGTCCGCCCACTGCGCAGCTTTCCAGCGCGAAACCTGGAAGCCAAGTTAAGCGGCTTCAATTTACTTACGATCGCGTGGGGAACCCACCGATTTTACTGGGTGGGTTACCTACACGCCCAGTCGACTCCCCGCTGGCAACCTGCCTCCCTCCTAATATCGGGCCCCAAATGTATTTTATCAGCTAAAAGTCGATGTAAAAATGAGCCGTCCATTAAATCACTATTTTAATCCGGTTGCAAGTAAAGTTTATTGCTTCTTTAAACGGAGACAGAATTTATCACCCATCTTATTTTAAAATAACAAACATTTTAGATTAATTCAGATTAAATAACTGAGCCAAACCAAATAGGAAAGTGCCAAAACTGTATGGGGTAAATTTCTATCATCATCACATGGATGGTAATCTGGCAGAGCGATCGCCCATTATAGATGCTGACAGGTTGTTACCCCTCATGGGGAAATCTAAAACTTGGGGGCACAGTCTCAGAATAAGGGGTCGCCTGTTTAAGACAGAAATGAGAAGGAATTTCTTCTCCCAGAGGGTCGTGAATCTTTGGAATTCTTTACCCCAAAAAGCTGTGGAGGCTGAGCCATTGAATACATTCAATGCTGAGTTAGACAATTTTTTGATCAGCAAGGGAGTCAAAGGACATTGGGAAAAGGCGGGAAAGTGGAGTTGAGATAAAAATCTTTTCAGCCATGATCTCATTAAATGGCGGAGCAGGCTTAAGGGGCTGAATGGCCTACTCCTGCTCCTATCTCTTATGGTCTTATGGTTATGGTCTTATAGAACCTGGCCAATTTTCAACCCATTGAAATCAACGTAAAGAAAATTGGACAGGTTGTATAAAATGCGGGAGATCTGCTGCACCAGATTACCATATAGTGAAGATAAAAATTTACTCCTTTCAATCGCTACAATTTTTTAAATTAATTCATGCAATGTGGGCGTCGCTGGCAAGGCCAGCATTTATTGCCCATCCCTAATTGCCCATGAGAAGGTGGTGGTGAGCCACCTTCTTGAACTGCTGCAGTCCTTTTGGTGAAGGTTCACCCACAGTGCTGTTAGGTGGGGAGTTCCAAGATTTTGACCCAGCGACAATGAAGGAATGGTGATATATTTCCAAGTGAGGATGATGTGTGACTTGAGGAGAACGTGCAGGTGGTGTTGTTCCCATGCGCCGGGTGCCCTTGTCCTTCTAGGTGAGACAGGTCATGGGTTTGGGAGGTGCTGTCAAAGAAGTCTTGGCGATTTGCTGCAGTGCATCCTGTGGATGGTATACACTGCAGCCAGTGGTGCGCCGTTGGTGAAGGGAGTGAATGTTTAGGGTGGTGGATGGGGTGCCAATCAAGCGAGCTGCTTTGTCCTGGATGGTGTTGAGCTTCTTGAGTGTTGTTGGAGCTGCAGTCATCCAGGCAAGTGGAGAGTATTCCATCACACTCCTGACTTGTGCCTCGTAGATGGTGGCAAGGCTTTGGGGAGTCAGGAGGTGCGTCATTCACCGTAGAATACCCAGCCTCTGTCCTGCTCTTGTAGCCACATATTTATGTACCTAGTCCAGTTAAGTTTCTGGTCTATGGTGACCCCCAAGACGTTGATGGTGGGGATTTGACAATGATAATGCCGTTGAATGTCCAGAGGAGTTGGTTAGACTCTCCCTTGCCGGAGATAGTCATTACCTGGCACTTGTCTGGCGCAAATGTTACTTGCCACTTATCAACCCAAGCGTGGATGTTGTCTAGGTCTTGATGTGGAGATGCCGGTGATGGACTGGGGTGGACAAATGTAAGGAATCTTACAACACCAGGTTATAGTCCAACAGTTTTATTTGAAAATCACAAGCTTTCGGAGATTATCTCCTTCGTCAGGTGAGTGAGTGAAAGGTTCTGAAATCGCATATCTTATATTAGGCTGGGACACGATCACACCAATCAAAGGTGTCGTTGGTGTTCAGACAGGTTAGCCACGGAAAACAGTGCATCCCAGTATACTGAATACACAATGGGTCAGATTACACAGACAGATAGAGACAGACACCCGAAAGGCAGAGAGAGAGAGAGAGAGAATGTCCAGTTGTAATAAAAACAGATAACTTTTTTTTCCTGCTGGTGGGGTAACGTGTAGCGTGACATGAACCCAAGATCCCGGTTGAGGCCGTCCTCATTGGTGCGGAACTTGGCTAGCAATTTCTGCTCGACGAATTTGCGTTGTCGTGTGTCTCGAAGGCCGCCTTGGAGAATGCTTACCCGAAGATCGGTGGCTGAATGTCCTTGACTGCTAAAGTGTTCCCCGACTGGGAGGGAACCTTCCTGTCTGGCGATTGTTGCGCGGTGTCCGTTCATCCGTTGTCGCAGTGTCTGCATGGTCTCGCTAACGTACCATGCTCCGGGGCATACTTTCCTGCAACGTATGAGGTAGGCAACGTTAGCCGAGTCACAGGAGTATGAAAAATGTACCTGGTGGGTGGTGTCCTCTCGTGTGTTGGTGGTATCTGTGTCAATGATCTGGCATGTCTTGCAGAGGTTGACGTGGCAGGTTTGTGTGGTGTCATGGACACTGTTCTCCTGAAAGCTGGGTAATTTGCTGCGAACGATGGTCTGTTTGAGGTTGGGTGGCTGTTTGAAGGCGAGTAGTGGAGGTGTGGGGATGGCCTTAGCGAGGTGTTCGTCATCATCGATGACATGTTGAAGGCTGCGGAGAACATGGCGTAGTTTCTCCGCTCTGGGGAAGTACTGGACGACGAAGAGTGCTCTGATGGTTGCGTCCCGTGTTTGTCTTCTGAGGAGGTCTATGCGATTCTTCGCTGTGGCCCGTCGGAACTGTCGATCGACAAGTCGGGCGTCATATCCCGTTCTTACGAGGGCGTCTTTCAGCGTCTGTAGGTGTCCATCACGTTCCACCTCGTCTGAGCAGATCCTGTGTATTCGCAGGGCTTGTCCATAGGGGATGGCCTCTTTGACGTGGTTAGGGTGGAAGCTGGAAAAGTGGAGCATCGTGAGGTTGTCCGTGGGCTTGCGGTAGAGTGAGGTGCTGAGGTGCCTGTCTTTGATGGAGATTTGTGTGTCCAAGAAAGAAACCGATTCTGAGGAGTGGTCCATGGTGAGTTTGATGGTGGGATGGAACTTGTTGATGTTATTGTGTAGTCTCTTCAGTGATTCTTCGCCGTGGGTCCATAGGATGAAAATGTCGTCGATGAATCTGGTGTATAGTGTTGGTTGGAGGTCCTGTGCAGTGAAGAAGTCGTGCTCGAACTTGCGCATGAAAATGTTGGCGTATTGGGTTGCGAATTTGGTCCCCATGGCTGTTCCGTGTGTTTGGGTAAAGAACTGGTTATCGAAGGTGAAGACATTGTGATCCAGGATGAAACGGATGAGTTGTTGGATAGCATCTGGAGATTGGCTGTTGTTGGTGTTGAGTACTGAGGCTCGTGGTGAGAAGTGTTCCGTGGGAGCTGAGTTTTTGTAGGAAGTCTGTAGTGTCGCGATAGAAGCTGGGGGTTCCCTGTACGATGGGTTTCAGGATGCCCTCGACGTATCCAGAGAGGTTCTCACACAGGGTTCCGTTGCCTGATACGATAGGACGTCCGGGTGTGTTGGCTTTGTGTATCTTTGGGAGGCAGTAGAAGTCTCCCACGCGGGGAGTACGTGGGATGTGAGCACGTAGGATGTTTTGAAGGTCTGGATCGAAGGTCTTGATCAGTTTGTTGAGCTGGTCGGTGTGTTCTTTGGTCGGATCTGCGGGTAACCGTCTGTAGTGTTCCTGGTTGTCCAGTTGTCGGTATGCTTCATTGCAATATTCCGTTCTGTTCTGTATGACGATGGCTCCTCCTTTGTCCGCTGGTTTGATGACGATGTTGCGGTTGGTCTTGAGAGCGTCGATGGCGTTGTGCTCGGGTGACATTCTGGACTGTCTTGTGAGTGCGGCTGATGAATCTGGCATTGATGCATCTCCTGATAGCTTGAGCATACATGTCAAGCTTAGGGCAGCGACCCTCCGGAGGAGTCCAGTTTGACTCTTTCTTCTTCGGTTGCTGTACCGCGGATCCCTCTGTCTGCTGTTCCGGATCATTGATTGTCTCATTGGGTTCGCTGCTGAAATCTTGGGATTTGTGGACGAATTCCCGGAGTCTCATTCTCCTGATGAATTCCTCTGTGTCCGCCGCGAGACCAATGGAGTCCATTTTGGTGGTGGGGCAGAAATTGAGCCCTTGGCTGAGAACTTCGATTTCGTCTGGTTGAATGTGGGCACGGACTGCTTCATTATCTGAGGGGTTGCAAATGGAACTGAACACTGTGCAATCATTAGCGAACATCCCCACTGCTGACCTTATGATGGATGGAAGGTCATTGATAAAGCAGCTGAAGATGCTTGGGCCTAGGACACTGCCCTGAGAAACACCTGCAGCGATCTCCTGAGGCTGAGATGATTGGCCTCCACCAACCACTACCATCTTCCTTTGTGCTAGGTATGACTCCAGCCTATGGAGAGTTTTCCCTGATTCCCTTGGTCTCCAATTTTACTAGGGCTCCTTGATGCCACACTTGGTCAAATGCTGCTTTAATGTCAAGGGCAGTCACTCTCACCTCACCTCTCGAATTCAGCTCTTTTGTCCACGTTTGGACCAAGGCTGTAATGCGGTCTGTAGCCGAGTGGTCCTGGCGGAAGCCAAATAGCGTCGGTGAGTCCCTTGATAGCACTGTCGGTGACACCTTTCATCACTTTGCTGATGATTGAGAGTAGACTGATGGGGTGTTAATTGGCTGAATTGGATTTGTCCTGCTTTTTGAGGATAGAACATACTTGGGCAATTTTCCAGGTTGTCATATGGATGCCAGTGTTGTAGCTGTACTGGAACAGCTTGGCAAGAGGCGCAGCTAGTTCTGGAGCACAAGTCTTCAGTACTACAGCTGGGATGTTGTCGGGGCCCGTAGCCTTTGCTGTATCCAGTGCACTCAGCCATTTCTTGATATCACGTGGAGTGAATCGAATTGGCTGAAGACTGGCTTCTGTGGTGATGGAGATCTCGGGATGATACCGAGATGGATCAAATCACTCGGCACTCCTGGCCGAAGATGGTTGCAAATGCTTCAGCATTGTCTTTTGCACTCATGTGCTGGGCTCTGCCATCATTGAGGATGGGGATGTTCACAGAGCCCCCTCCTCCAGTTAGTTATTTAAATGTCCACCACCATTCACGACTGGATGTGGCAGGACTGCAGAGCTGTCTTCAAGAATTCAAGACACCCTTCAAGACTCCTAATGTCCCTCTTTGTCATGGCACCGTTTCTCTTCTGTCTGTAAAGCGCAGTGAGATGTTTTATACATTAAAGATGCCTCATGAATGCAAATTGTTCATAGTATCATTGTATGGTACAGCACAGAAGGAGACCATTCAGCGCATCATGGCTGTGCTGGATCTATCCAATTAATCCCCCTCCCCTGCTATAGTATCATAGTAACTTGTTGTTGACTAAGGGGAATTCGGATAAATATTGAAGCAGTGGAAGATACAAGGTTATGAGAAGATAAGGGGGAATGGGATTTGTTTTGGATTGCACGAGCAAAAAGCTGGCAGTGACACAATAGGCCAGATGCCCCCATCTGTGCCGTAAACTTGTAGCTTCTATGCATATTAACTCACTTAAAATAAACGTGACTTTTTAATTGCATGACACAAAAAATGAAACAATTTTATTTTACCATACAATTCCAAAAATAAATACTGTGGCTGCAAGAGCAGGTCAGAGGCTGGGTATTCTGCGGCGAGTGACTCACATCCTGACTCCTCCTGACTCCCCAAAGCCTTTCCACCATCTACGAGGCACAAGTCAGGAGTGTGAAGGAATACTCTCCACTTGCCTGGATGAGTGCAGCTCGACACCATCCAAGATAAAGCAGCCCGCTTGATTGGCACCCATCCACCACCCTAAACATTCACTCCCTTCACCACCGGCGCACTGTGGCTCCAGTGTGCACCATCCACAGGATGCACCGCAGCAACTCGCCAAGGCTTCTTCGACAGCACCTCCCAAACCCGCGACCTCTACCACCTAGAAGGTCAAGGGCAGCAGGCACATGGGAACAACACCACCTGCACATTCTCCTCAAGTCACACACCATCCCGACTTGGAAATATATTGCCGTTCCTTCATCGTCACTGGGTCAAAATCCTGGAACTCCCTTCCTAACAGCACTGTGGGAGAACCTTCACCACATGGACTGCAGCAGTTTAAGAAGGCGGCTCACCACGACCTTCTCAAGGGCAATTAGGGATGGGCAATAAATGCTAGCCTCGCCAGCAACGCCCACATCCCATGAACGAATAAAAAAAAATCATTCAGAAAATTTCTCGGAAGGGCATAAATAATATTGATTTATGGAAACTAGACGCAGAAATGATTTGAGTTATGAAGTAAGAGCTGTGCCGATATAGACGTTTATCAGAAATTATGGTTCCTAATGCAAATTCTGCTGTATCTCTGCTTTTTCAGGGTCAGTTTCTGAACTTTGGAGTGACTTCTCTCATAGAGATCCACAGAAATAATTTGACAAGAGGAAGTAAATATTTTTTAGTAAGTAATCAATAGGGGCAATTCTAAGTGAGTGATTGTTTATTTAGTTTAATGAATAAAGCATACTTTTTTCCAGTGAAAATATCGTTAAGAAATCAATCAGTGCATTTTATATTGTGTCATGTAGCCAAACATCAAGGGGTCAATTTCAGGATGGCCGAGCGGGTGCATTTGTGGTGGATGTGAGAATCCCTACGTGGTCAGTTTTCAGTAAAATATTAAGATGCCTACGTGGCAAAGAAGCAGAATGCAAAATGGTTAGAAAGGGTTAATTAGTTAGTAACTGAGATTGGTACAGGTGGCCTGGCCTCCTGCTGGGCCATATGTTTGCGTCGTCAGCAGGTTTGCATGGTCTTATCAATGTAGAGTCATTGATGTGATTCAAGGACTGGTCTGAATGTCTCCATGTTTATGGCAGATCAATATAGGTAACGAGCTTAGCCAAAGTTGAAAGACATTCCAGGTTGGGAGATAAGGAACAGAAGGAACAGGGAAGAACATTCCAAGTTGGAAGGTGAGGAAGTATCCCCTTTGATGTCTAACAGCAACATGGTCAGCACATGATTATCTATGATTGGCCGGAAATAATGTAACCTCGCATGGCAACCTGTGCCCGGCTTATGATTGGTGTTGACACTATTGTTAATGATGTTCCAACCCCTATCGATCTGTATAAAGGTATGAGTTTTTGTCTTTGTCTTTGTCTCCTTATTCTGTTGAATCGTTCGGATTCTCTCAGGAATCTGAATTGAAGCTACAGACTAAGACCTGCTATTAAAGTTGTGATGAACTTTAAAATGTATTCGACTTCAGTTTTTACTGAACCAGACTGAGGGGAAAGAATCCGGATCGTCAGATGGGGTCCTAAAATTGGGTAATCCCGGAGCGGGTCCAGAGCCCGGCTCCATCCCGCCCACTGCCGGGTTCCCCAATGACGTGAATCGGTGCGCGCACAGCCCCCGCATGCGGGACTCCCACCGGCAATCGAAGCCAGCGGGATCCCACTTAAGATCGTTATCTGGGCACTTGAGGTCGTTTACAGACCTCATTAGTTGGAGATTTCAGGAGGTTCGGATTTTCGAAAACCCAGAGCGTATTTCCCATGCTGGGGAAACACTCCCTGTTTAAACAGACGTGTTGCAGCCAGCAGCCAGTGGCAGCTGCAAAGGTCCATTTAACAGGTGCGGGGTAAACCCTCATTCATTGCAGCAGGGCACTCTGTCACCTCAGACAAAGTTTTACCTGCCACACCATTGTCTCCATAATCCAAATTATTAAACCATACCCTAAACGCTGCTGTCCAAACACATTTACCTACTTTGTGGACCCCCTCACACTCACACCATCACGATGGGTGGGGGGTGGGGGTTTCCATTGCTGCATTCATCACTCCATTGGAGGACGAGCAACATCACCAGCCTCGCCAGGCACGCCATCCACCTCCGCCACGTGGAGTTACACAACACAGTGCTGCGCAACAGGCACCTGCACAAAGTAGACGGTGCAGAATTCTTAAATTGCATACAGGAGAATTTTTTTAGCCAGTATATAGCAAGCCCAATGAGGGGGGGGGGGGTGCAGTTCTGGATTTAGTTTTAGGAAATGAAAAGGGGCAGGTGGAAGACGTAACAGTGGGAGAGCATTTTGGTGGTAGTGATCATAATACATTTAGTTTTAGCATAGTTATGGAAAAGGACAAAGAGAGAGCAGGAGTTAAAGTTTTCAATTGGAGAAAGGCCAATTTTATTAAACTGAGAAGTGATTTCGCAGAAGTAAACTGGAAACAGCTACTTGAAGGTAAATCCGGCACGGATTTGTTAAGGGGAGGTCTTGTCTGACTAACTTGATTGGATTTTTTGAGGAGATGACAAGGAGGATCGATGAGGGCAGCGTAATTGATGTAGTCTACATGGTTTTTAGCAAGGCTTTTGACAAGGTCCCACATGGCAGATTGTTCAAAAAAGTAAAGGCCCATGGGATCCAAGGGAATGTGGCAAATTGGATCCAAAATTGGCTCAGTGGCAGGAAGCAAAGGATAATGGTCAACGGGTGTTTTTCGACTGGAAGGCTGTTTCCAGTGGGGTGCCGCAGGGCTCGGTACTAGGTCCTTTGCTTTTTGTGGTATACATTAATGATTTGGATTTAAACGTAGGGGGCATGATTAAGAAATTTGCGGATGACACAAAGATAGGCCGTGTGGTTGTTAGTGAGGAGGAAAGCTGTAGACTGCAGGAAGATATCAATGGACTGGTCAGATGGGCAGAAAAGTGGCAAATGGAGTTCAATCTAAAGAAGTGTGAGGTAATGCATTGGGGAGAGCAAACAAGGCAAGTGAGTACACAATAAATGGGAGGATACTGAAAGGCGTAGAGGAAGTGAGGGACCTTGGAGTGCATGTCCACAGATCCCTGAAGGTAGCAGGGCAGGTAGATAAGGTGGTTAAGAAGGCATATGGAATGCTTTCCTTTATTAGCCGAGGCACAGAATATAAAAGCAGGGATGTTATGCAGGAACTGTATAAAACACTAGTTAGACCACAGCTTGAGTACTGTGCACAGTTCTGGTCACCACATTACAAGAAGGATATAATTGCACTAGTGAGGGTGCAGAGGCGATTAATGAGGATGTTGCCATGACAGGAGAATTTTAGCTATGATGACAGAGGGCAATTGGGGATGGGCAATAAAGGCTGGCCTTGCCAGTGACGCCCACATCCCATGAATAATTAAAAAAAAGAATTGGATAGTCTGGGGTTGTTTTCTTTGGAACAGAGGAGTCTGAGGGGTGTTTTGATATGAGGGGCCTAGATAGAGTGGATAGGAAGGACCTAGTTCCCTTAGAGGAGGGATCAATAACCAGGGGGCATAGATTTAAAGTGATTGGTAGAAGGATTAGAGCAGAAATGATGAAAAAAATTTTCACCCAGAGGGTGGTGGGGGTCTGGAACTCAGTGCCAGAGAAGGTGGTAGAGGAAGAAACCCTCAACTCATTTAAAAAATACCTGGATGTGCACCTGAAGAGCCGTGACCTGCAGATTACAGATCAAATGTGGGAAAGTGGGATTAGGCTGGGTGACTCGTTTCTCAACCTGGCGTGGACATGATGGGCCGAATGGCCGCCTTCTGTGCTGTAAATTTTCTACGATTCTATGATTCAAGTGGGCGTTGCTGGCAAGGCCAGCATTTATTGCCATTCCCTAATTGCCCATGAGAAGCTGGTGGTGAGCCACCTTCTTAAACTGCTGCTGTCCGTGTGGTGAAGGTTCTCCCACAGTGCTATTAGGAAGGGAGTTCCAGGATTTTGACCCAGCGACGATGAAGGAACGCCAATATTTTTCCAAGTCAGGATGGGGTGTGACTTGGAGGGGAACGTGCAGGTGGTGGTGTTCCCATGTACCTGCTGCCCTTGTCCATCTAGGATATAGAGATCATGGGTTTGGGAGGTGCTGTCGAAGAAGTCTTGGCGATTTGCTGCAGTGCATCTTGTGATACACACTGCAACCAGTGGTGCGCCGATGATGGAGGGTGTGATTGTTTAAGATGCTGGATGGTGTGGCAATCAAGCGGGCTGCTTTGTCCTGGATGGTGTCGAGCTTCTTGAGTGTTATTGGAGTTGCATTCATCCAGGCAAGTGGGGAGTACTCCATCACACTACTGACTTGTGCCTCGTAGATGGTGGAAAGGCTTTGGGGAGTCAGGAAGTGAGTCACTCACCCCAGAATATGCAGCCTCTGACCTGCTCTTGTAGCCACAATATTTATGCGGCTGGTCCAGTTAAGTTCCTCAGGGCAGTGTCCTAGCCCCAACCATTTTCAGCTGCTTCATCAATGACCTTCCCTCCATCATAAGGTCAGAATTGGGGATGTTCGCTGATGATGCACAGTGTTCAGTTCCATTCGCAACCCCTCAAATAATGAAGAAGTTTGTGCCCGCATGCAGCAAGACCTGGACAACATCCAGGATTGGGCTGATAAGTGGGAAGTCATATTCATGCCAGACAATTGCCAGGCAATGACCATCTCCAACAAGAGAGAATCTAACCACCTCCCTTTGACATTCAACGGCATTACCATCGCCGAATCCTCCACCATCAACATCCTGGGGGTCACCATTGACCAGAAACTTAACTGGACCAGCCACAAAAATACTGTGGCTACAAGAGCAGGTCAGAGGCTGGGTATTCTGCGGCGAGTGACTCACCTCCTGACTCCCCAAAGCCTTTCCACCATCTACAAGGCACAAGTCAGGAGTGCGATGGAATACTTTCCACTTGCCTGGATGAGTGCAGCTCCAACAACACTCAAGAAGCTCAAAACCATCCAGGACAAAGCAACCCACTTGATTGGCACCCCATCCATCACCCTAAGCATTCACTCCCTTCACCACCGGCGGACAGTGGCTGCAGTGTGTACCATCCACAGGAAGCAATGCAGCAACTCGCCAAGGCTTCTTCGACAGCACCTCCCAAACCCACGACCTCTACCACCTAGAAGGACAAGGGCAGCAAGTACATGTGAACAACACCACCTGCACGTTCCCCTCCAAGCCACACACCATCCCGACTTGGAAATATATCGCCGTTCCTTCATCGTCACTGGGTCAAAATCCTGGAACTCCCGACCTAACAGCACTGTGGGAGAACCGTCACCACACGGACTGCAGTGGTTCAAGAAGGCGGCTCACCACCACCTTCTCAAGGGCAATTAGGGATGGGCAATAAATGCTGGCCTTGCCAGCGACGCCCAAATCCCATGAACGAATAAAAAAATAAGAATTCAAAACTACCCTTCAAGACTCCTAATGCCCCTCTTTGCCTTGGTACCGTTTCTTTTCTCTATGTGAAGCGCAGTGAAATGTTTTATATATTATAGGTGCCTCATGAATGAAAATTGTTCATAGTATCATTGTATGGTACAGCGCAGAAGGAGACCATTCGGAGCATCATGACTGTGTTGAATCTTTGAAAGGCCTATCCGATTAATCCCACTCCTCTGCAATAGTATCAAAGTAACTTGTTGTTGCCTAAGGGAAGCAGTGGAATATACAAGGTTATGAGAAGATCAGGGGGAATGGGATTTGTTTTGGATTGCACGAGCAAAAAGCTGGCAGTGACATGATAGGCCAGATGTCCCCATCTGTGCCGTAAACTTTTATGGTTTTATACATATTAACTGACTTAAAATAAATGTGACTTTTTAATTGCAGGTCACAAAAATGAAACAATTTTTATTTTACCATACAATTCCAAAAATGAGCTCTCCATTAAATCACTATTTTTATCTGGTTTCAAGTAATGTTTGCTGCTCCTTTAAGGTGAGACAGAATTTATCACCCTGTTATTTAATACAAAACATTTTAGATTAAACCAGATTAAATAACTGAGCCAAACCAAATAGGAAATTGCCAAAAATGTATGCGGTAAATTTCCATCATCACCACATGGGCGGTAATCTGGCAGAGCGATCGCCCATTTTAGAACCTGGATGATTTTCAACTCATTGAAGTCAATGGAAAGATAATTGATCAGGTTCTATAAAAGGCAGGAGATCTACTCCACCAGATTACCATATAGTGAATATAAAGATTTAACCTTTTCAAATCACTACAATTGTCAAATAATTTTGAGCTTTATAAAAGCCGACATCATGTGGAAAACTTCCCAGAAGAGCATAAGTAATATTGATTTATGGAAACTCGACACAGAAATTATTTAAATTTTAAAGTAAGACCTGTGCTTATATAGACGTTCATCAGAAATTATGGTTCCTAACACATATTCTCTGCTTTTTCAGGTTCAGTTTGAGAACGTTGGTGTTATTTCTCTCACAGTGATCCACAGAAATCATTTGACAAGAGGAAGTAAATATTTTTTAGTAAATAATGAACGGGGGCAAGTCTAAGTGATTAGATTGATTGTTTATTTACTTTAATGATTAAAGCATAACACCTTTCCAGTGAAAATGTCCTTAAGAAAACTCTCAGTGCTCTTTATATTGTGTCATGTAGCCAAACATCAAATGTTTTTTATCAGCCAAAAGTTGATGTAAAAACGAGCCGTCCATTAAATCACTACTTTTATCTGGTTTCAAGTAAAGTTTATTGCTCCTTTGAGCTGAGACAGAATTTATCGCATATTTTATTTTAAAATGACAAACATTTTAGATTAAATCAGATTAAATAACTGATCCAAACCAAATAGGAAATTGTCAAAAATTGTATGGGGTAAATTTCCATCATCACCACATGGGCGGTAATCTGGCAGAGCGATCGGCCATTATCGAACCTGGCCAATTTTCAACTCATTGAAATCAATGAAAAGAAAATTGCTCAGGTTGGATAAAAATCGGTAGATCGACTTCACCAGATTACCCCTTTCAATCGCCACAATTTGTTTTCATTCATGGGATTTGGACGTAGCTGTTCAGGCCAGCATTTATTGCCCATCCCTAATTGCCCTTGAGAAGGTGGTGGTGAGCCACCTCTGGAACCGTTGCAGTCCATGTGGTGAAGGTGTTCGTGCTGTTAGTTCCAGGGTTTTGACCCAACGACAATGAAGGAACGGTGATATATTTCCAAGTCAGGATGGGGTGTGTCTCAGAGGGGAACGTGCAGATGGTGGTGTTCCCATGCGCCTGCTGCCCTTGTCCTTCTAGGTGGTAGAGGTCACGAGTTTGGGAGGTGCTCTGAAGAAGCCTTGGCAAGTTTCTGCAGTGCATCTTGTAGATGGTACACACCGCAGCTACGGTGCGCCGGTGGTGGAGGGAGTGAATGTTGAAGATGGTGGATGTGGTGACAATCAAGCAGGCTGCTTTGCCCTGGATGGTGTTGAGCTTCTTGAGTGTTGTTGAAGCTGCATTCATCCAGGCAAGTGGAGAGTATTCCATCACACTCCTGATCTGTGCTTGCAGATGGTGGAAAGACTTTGGGGAGTCAGGCGGTGAGTCACTTGCCACAGAATACCCAGCCTCTGACCTGCTCTTGTAGCCACAGTATTTATGTGGCTGGTCCAGTATTGTTTCTGCTCAATGGTGACCCTCAGGATGTTGATGGTGCAGGATTCAGCGATGGTAAAGTCATTGAATGTGAAGTGGAGGTGGTTAGACGATCTCTTGTTGGAGATGGTCATTGCCTGGCACTTGTCTGGCGTGAAAGTGACTTGCCACTTATCAGCCCAAGCCTGGATGTTGTTCAGGTCAATACGCATGTAGGCACGTACAGCTTTGTTATCTGAGGGGTTACGAATGGAACTGAACACTGTGCAATCATCAGCGACCATCCCCACTTCTGACCTTATGATGGTGGGAGGGTCATGGATGAAGCAGCTGAAGATGGTCGAGCCTAGGACACTGCCTTGAGGAACTCCTGCAGTGATGACCTGGGACTGAGATGATTGGCGTCAAACAACCACCACTACCACCTTCCTTTGTGTTAGATATGACTCCAGCCACTGGAGAGTTTTCCCCCTGATTCCCATTGATTTCAATTTTACTAGGGCTCCTTGATGCCACACTTGGTCAAATGCTGCCTTGATTTCAACGGCAGTCACACTCACCTCACCTCTAGAATTCAGCTCTTCTGTCCATGTTTGGACCAAGGCTGTAATGAGGTCTGGAGCCGAGTGGTCCTGGCAGAGCTCAAACTGAGCATCGATCAGAATGTGCCGCTTGATAGCACTGCCGGCGACACCTTGTATCACTTAGCTGGTGATTGAGAGTAGATTGTTGGGGCGGCAATTGACCAGATTGGATTTGTCCCGCTCTTCGAGGATAGGACATAGCTGGGCAATTTTCCACTTTGTCGGGTAGATGCCAGTGTTGTAGGTGTAGAGGAACAGCTTAGAAATATAGAAACATGGAAAATAGGTTCAGGAGTAGGCCATTCTGCCCTTCGAGGCTGCTCCACCATTCAATATGATCATGGCTGATCCTCTATCTCAATACAATATTCCCGCTCTATCCCCATACCCCTTGATGCCTTTTGTGTTTAGAAATCTATCTAGCTCCTTCTTTGGCTAGAGGCGTGGCTGATTCTGGAGCACAAGCCTTCAGCACTACAGCCGGGATGTTGTGGGGGCCCATAGCCTTTGCCATATCCCGTGCAGGGAATTGAATTGGCTCAAGACTGGCTCCTGTGATGGTGGGGATCTCGGGAGAAGGCCGAGATGGATCATCCACTCGGCATTTCTGGCTTAAGATGGTTGCAAATGCTTCATCCTTGTCTTTTGCACTCATGTGCTGGACTCCGCCATCATTGAGGGTGGGGGTGTTCACAGAACCTCCTGCTCCCGTTATTTGTTTAATTGTCCAATACCATTCACGACTGGATGTGGCAGGACTGCAGAGCCGTCTTCAAGACTTCAAGACTACCTGTCCAGGCTGATGAGGTCCCTCTTTAGCTTGGTACTCTTTCTTTTCTCTCTGTAAAGCCCAGTGAAATGTTTTTTACATTAAAGGTGCCTCATGAATGCAAATTGTTCATAGTATCATTGTATGGTACAGCACAGAAGGAGGCCATTCGTCGCATCATGGCTGCGCTGGATCTTTGAAAGACCTATCCGATTAATCCCACTCCACTGCTATAGTATCAAAGTAACTTGTTGTTGCCTAAGGGAAAAATGATAAATATTTGAAGCAGTGGAATATACAAGGGTGTGAGAAGATCAGGGGGAATGGGATTTGTTTTGGATTGCACGAGCAAAAAGCTGGCAGTGACACGATAGGCCAGATGTCCCCATCTGTGCCGTAAACCTTTATGGTTCTATGCATATTAACTCACTTAAAATAAATGTGACTTTTTAATTGCAGGTCATAAAAAATGAAACATTTTTTATTTTACCATACAATTCCAAAAATGGTCTCTCCATTAAATCACTATTTTCATCTGGTTTCAAGTAATGATTGCTGCTCCTTTATGGTGAGACAGAATTTATCACCCTGTTATTTAATACAAAATATTTTAGATTGAATCAGATTAAATAACTGAACCAAACCAAATAGGAAAGTGCCAAAACTGTATGTGGTAAATTTCCATCATCACCACATGGACGGTAATCTGGCAGAGCGAACGCCCATTATAGAAACCGACCGATTTTCAACCCATTGAAATCAATGAAAAGATAATTGTTCAGGTTGTATAAAAGGCAGGAGATCTCCTCCACCAGATTACCATATGGTGAATATAAAAATTTACCCATTTCAAATCACTACAATTGTCAAATAATTTCGAGTTTTATAAAAGCCTACACTATTTGGAAAATTTCCCAAAAGAGCGTAAGTAATATTGATTTATGGAAACCTGTCACAGAAATGATTTAAATTATAATGTAAGACCTGTGCTTATACAGACGTTTATCAGAAATTATGGTTCCAAACACATCTACTCTATCTCTGCTTTTTCAGGTTCAGTTTGAGAACTTTGGAGGGATTTCTCTCACAGAGTTCCACAGAAATCATTTGACAAGAGGAAGTAAATAATTTTTAGTAAATGGTGAACGGGGGCAAGTCCGTGTGGTGAAGGTGCTCGTGCTGTTAGTTCCAGGATTTTGAACAGCGACGATGAAGGAATGGCGATATATTTCCAAGTCAGGATAGGGTGTGTCTTGGAGGGGAACGTGCAGATGGTGTTGTTCGCAATGCGCCTGCTGCCCTTGTCTTTCTAGTCATGATGTGGCGATGCCGGTGATGGACTGGGGTTGACAATTGTAAACAATTTTACAACACCAAGTTATAGTCCAGCAATTTTATTTTAAATTCACAAGCTTTCGGAGGCTACCTCCTTCCTCAGGTGAACGAAGTGGTAGAGGTCACGAGTTTGGGAGGTGCTGTTAAAGAAGCCTTGGCGAGTTTCTGCAGTGCATCTTGTAGATGGTACACACTGCAGCTACGGTGCGCCAGTGGTGGAGGGAGTGAATGTTAAAGAATGTGGATAGGGTGCCAATCAAGCGGGCTGCTTTGTCCTGGATGGTGTTGAGCTTTTTGAGTGTTGTTGGAGCTGCACTCATCCAGGCAAGTGGAGAGTTTTCCACCACACCCCTGATTCATGCCTTGTAGATGGTGGAAAGACTTTGGGGAGTCACTTGCCGCAGAATACCCAGCCTCTGACCTGCTCTTGTAGCTACAGTATTTATATGGCTGGTCCAGTATAGTTTCTGCTCAATGGTGACCCCCAGGATGTTGATGGTGTAGGATTCGGTGATGGTAAAGTCATTGAATGTCAAGAGGAGGTGGTTGTACGATCTCTTGTTGGAGATGGTCATTGCCTGACACTTGTCTGGCGCGCAAGTGACTTGCCACTTATCAGCCCAAGCCTGGATGTTGTTCAGGTCATTGCGCATGCGGGCATGGACAGCTCTGTCATCTGAGGGGTTATGAATGGAACTGAACACTGTGCAATCATCAGCGAACATCCCCACTTCTGACATTATGATGGAGGGAAGGTCATGATTGAAGCAGCTGAAGATGGTTGGGCCTAGGACACTGCCCTGAGGAACTCCTGCAGCAATGTCCTGGGGCTGAGATGATTGGCCTCCAACAACCACCACCATCTTCCTTTGTGCTAGATATGACTCTAGCCACTGGAGAGTTTTCCCCCTGATTCCCATTGACTTCAATTTTACTAGGGCTCCTTGATGCCACACTTGGTCAAATGCTGCTTTGATGTCAACGGCAGTCACACTCACCTCACCTCTGGAATTCAGCTCTTCTGTCCATGTTTGGACCAAGGCTGTAATGAGGTCTAGAGCCGAGTGGTCCTGGCAGAGCTCAAACTGAGCATCGGTCAGAATGTGCTGCTTGATAGCACTGTTGGCGACATCTTGTATCACTTTGCTGCTGATTGAGAGGAGATTGTTGGGGCGGCAATTGACCGGATTGGATTTGTCCTGCTTTTTGAGGATAGGACGTAGCTGGGCAATTTTCCACTGTGTTGGGTAGATGCCAGTGTTGTAGCAGCTTAGAAATATAGAAACATAGAAAATAGTTTCAGGAGTAGGCCATTCGGCCCTTTGAGCCTGCTCTGCCATTCAATATGATCATGGCTGATCCTCTATCTCAATACCATATTCCCGCTCTCTCCTCATACCCCTTGATGCCTTTTGTGTCTAGAAACCTATCTAGCTCCTTCTTTGCCTAGAGACGTTTCTGATTCTGGAGCACAAGTGTTCAGCACTACAGTCGGGATGTTGTGGGGGCCCATAGCCTTTGCCTTATCCAGTGCACTCAGCCATTTCTTCATATCTCGTGCAGGGAATCGAATTGGCTGAAGACTGGCTCCTGTGATGGTGGGGATCTCGGGAGAAGGCACTTCTGGCTTAAGATGGTTGCAAACGCTTCATCCTTGTCTTTTGCACTCATGTGCTGGGCTCGGCCATCATTGAGGATGGGGATGTTCACAGAACCTCCTCCTCCCGTTAGTTGTTTAATTGTCCACCACCATTCACGACTGGATGTGGCAGGACTGCAGAGCCGTCTTCAAGACTTCAAGACTACCTGTCCAGGCTGATGAGGTCCCTCTTTAGCTTGACACTGTTTCTTTTCTCTCTGTTAAGCCCAGTGAAATGTTTTATACATTAAAGGTGCCTCATGAATGAAAATTGCTCATAGTATCATTGTATGGTACAGCACAGAAGGAGACCATTCGGAGCATCATGGCTGCGCTGGATCTTTGAAAGACCTATCCGATTAATCTCACTCCACTGCTATAGTATCATAGTAACTTGTTGTTGCCTAAGGGAAAAATTATAAATATTTGAAGCAGTGGAATATACAAGGGTGTGAGAAGATTAGGGGGAATGGGATTTGTTTTGGATTGCACGAGCAAAAAGCTGGCAGTGACACAATAGGCCAGATGTCCCCATCTGTGCCGTAAACATTTACGGTTCTATACATATTAACTCACTTAAAATAAATGTGACTTTTTAATTGCAGATCACAAAAAATGAAACAATTTTTATTTTACCATACAATTCCAAAAATGGTCTCTCCATTAAATCACAATTTTTTTCTGGTTTCATGTAATATTTGCTGCTCCTTTAAGGTGAGACAGAATTCATCACCCCGTTATTTAATACAAAACATTTTAGATTGAATCAGATTAAATAACTGAACCAAACCAAATAGGAAATTGCCAAAACTGTATGTGGTAAATTTCCATCATCACCACAAGGGCGGTAATCTGGCAGAGCGATCGCCCATTATAGAATCTGGCCGATTTTCAAACCATTGAAATCAATGGAAAGATAATTGGTCAGATTGTATAAAAGGCGGGAGATCTCCTCCACCAGATTACCATATAGTGAAGATAAAAGTTTCCCCTTTCAATCGCTACAATTTTTTTTCATTCATGGGATTTGGATGTCACTGTTCAGGCCAGCATTTATTGCCCATCCCTAATTGCCCTTGAGAAGGTGGTGGTGAGCCACCTCTGGAATCGTTGCAGTCCATGTGGTGAAGGTGTTCGTGCTGTTAGTTCCAGGATTTTGACCCAGCGATTATGAAGGAACGGTGATATATTTCCAAGTCAGGATGGGGTGTGTCTCGCGGGGGAACTTGCAGATGGTGGTGTTCCCATATGCCTGCTGCCCTTGTCCTTCTAGGTGGTAGAGGACACGAGTTTGGGAGGTGTTGTTGAAGAAGCCTTGGTGACTTTCTGCTGTGCATCTTGTAGATGGTACACACCGCAGCTACAGTGTGCCGATGGTGGAGGGAGTGAATGCTGAAGATGGTGGATGCGGTGACAATCAAGCGGGCTGCTTTGTCCTGGATGGTGTAGAGCTTCTTGATTGATTTTGGATCTGCATTCATTCAGGCAAGTGGAGAGTATTCCATCACACCCCTGATTTGTGCCTTGTAGATGGTGGAAAGACTTTGGGAGTCAGGCGGTGAGTCACTCGCCGCAGAATACCCAGCCTCTGACCTGCTCTTGTAGCCACAGTATTTATATGGCTGGTCGAGTTTAGTTTCTGCTCAATGGTGACCCCCAGGATGTTGATGGTGCAGGATTCGGCAATGGTAAAGTTGTTGAATGTCCAGAGGAGGTGGTTAGACGATCTCTTGTTGGAGATGGTCATTGCCTGGCACTTGTCTGGTGCGAAAGTGACTTCCCACTTATCAGCCCAAGCCTGGATGTTGTTCAGGTCATTGCGCATGCGGGCATGGACAGCTTTGTTATGTGAGGGGTTACGAATGGAGTTGAACACTGTGCAATCATCAGCGAACATCCCCACTTCTGACCTTATGATGGAGGGAAGGTCATTGATGATGCAGCTGAAAATGGTTGGGCCTAGGACACTGCCCTGAAGAACTCCTGCAGCGATGTCTTGGGGCTGAGATGATTGGCCTCCAACAACCAATACAATCTTCCTTTGTGCTAGTTATGACTCCAGCCACTGGAGAGTTTTCCCCCTGATTCCCTTTGACTTCAATTTTACTCGGGCTCCTTGATGCCACACTTGGTCAAATGCTGCCTTGATGTCAACGGCAGTCACACTCACCTCATCTCTGGAATTCAGCTCTTTTGTCCATGTTTGGACCAAGGCTGTAATGAGTTCTGGAGCCGAGTGGTCCTGGCAGAACTTAAACTGAGCATCGGTCAGTATGTACCGCTTGATAGCACTGTCGACGACACCTTCCATCACTTTGTTGATAATTGAGAGTAGACTGATGGGGCGGTAATTGGCCGGATTGCATTTGTCCGGCTTTTTGAGGATAGGACATAGCTGTGCAATTTTCCACTTTGTCGGGTAGATGCCAGTGTTGTAACCGTACAGGAATTGCTTAGAAACATAGAAACAGAGAAAATAGGCCCAGAAGTAGGCCATTCGGCCCATGGAGCCCACTCTGCCAATCAATATGATCATGGCTGATCCTCTATCTCAATACAATATTCCCACTCCCTCCCCATACCCCTTGATGCCTTTTGTGTCTAGAAATCTATCTAGTTCCTTCTTTGGTTAGGGGTGTGGCCAATTCTGGAGCACAAGACTTCAGCACTACAGCTGGGATGTTGTGGGGGCCCATCGTCTTTGCCTTATCCAGTGCACTCAGCCATTTCTTCATATCTCATGCAGGGAATCGAATTGGCTGAAGACTGGCGCCTGTGATGGTGGGGATCTCGGGAGAAGGCTGAGATGGATCATCCACTCGGCACTTCTGGCTTAAGATGGTTGCAAACGCTTCATCCTTGTCTTTTGCACTCATGTGCTGGGCTCGGCCATCATTGAGGATGGAGATGTTAACGGAGCCTCCTCCTCCAGTCAGTTGTTTAATTGTCCACCACCATTCACGCCTTGATGTGGCAGGACTGCAGAGCTGTCCTCAAGACTTCAAGACTACCCGTCCAGGCTGATGAGGTTCATCTTTAGCTAGGCACCGTTTCTTTTCTCTCTGTAAAGTGCAGTGAAATGTTTTATACATTAAAGGTGCCTCATGAATGAAAATTGTTCATAGTATCATTGTATGGTACAGCACAGAAGGAGACCATTCGTCGCATCATGGCTGTTCTGGATCTTTGAAAGACCTATCCGATTAATCCCACTCCCCTGCTATAGTATCAAAGTAACTTGTCGTTGCCTAAGGGAAAAATGATAAATATTTGAAGCAGTGGAATATACAAGTTTATGAGAAGATCAGGGGGAATGGGATTTGTTTTGGATTGCACGAGCAAAATGCTGGCAGTGACTTGATAGGCCAGATGTCCCCATCTGTGCCGTAAACTTTTACGGTTCTATACATATTAACTTACTTAAAATAAATGTGACTTTTTAATTGCAGGTCAAAAAAACGAAAGAGTTTTTATTTTACCATACAATTCCAAAAATGGTCTCTCCATTAAATCACAATTTTTTTCTGGTTTCATGTAATATTTGCTGCTCCTTTAAGGTGAGACAGAATTCATCACCCTGTTATTTAATACAAAATATTTTAGATTGAATCAGATTAAATAACTGAACCAAACAAAATAGGAAATTGCCAAAACTGTATGTGGTAAATTTCCATCATCACCACAAGGGCGGTAATCTGGCAGAGCGATCGCCCATTATAGAATCTGGCCGATTTTCAAACCATTGAAATCAATGGAAAGATAATTGGTCAGATTGTATAAAAGGCAGGAGATCTACTCCACCAGATTACCATATAGTGAATATAAAAATTTATCCTTTTCAAATCACTACAATTGTCAAATAATTTTGAGCTTTATAAAAGCCTACATTATTTGGAAAATTTCCCAAAAGAGCATAAGTAATATTGATTTATGGAAACTAGACACAGAAATGATTTAAATTTTAAAGTAAGACCTGTGCTTATATAGACGTTCATCAGAAATTATGGTTCCTAACACATATTCTCTGCTTTTTCAGGTTCAGTTTGAGAACGTTGGTGTTATTTCTCTCACAGTGATCCACAGAAATCATTTGACAAGAGGAAGTAAATATTTTTTAGTAAATAATGAACGGGGGCAAGTCTAAGTGATTAGATTGATTGTTTATTTACTTTAATGATTAAAGCATAACACCTTTCCAGTGAAAATGTCCTTAAGAAAACTCTCAGTGCTCTTTATATTGTGTCATGTAGTCAAACATCAAATGTTTTTTATCAGCCAAAAGTCGATGTAAAAACGAGCCATTCATTAAATCACTACTTTTATCTGGTTTCAAGTAAAGTTTATTGCTCCTTTGAGCTGAGACAGAATTTATCACACAGTTTATTTTAAAATAACAAACATTTTAGATTAAATCAGATTAAATAACTGAGCCAAACCAAATAGGAAATTGCCAACACTGTATGTGGTAAATTTCCATCATCACCACATGGGCGGTAATCTGGCAGAGCGATCGCCCATTATAGATCCTGACCAATTTTCAACTCATTGAAATCAATGGAAAGAAAATTGGTCAGGTTGTATAAAAGGCAGGAGATCTACTCCACCAGATTACCATATAGTGAAGATAAAAGTTTTCCCCTTTCAATCGCTACAATTTTTTTTCATTCATGGGATTTGGATGTCACTGTTCAGGCCAGCATTTATTGCCCATCCCTAATTGCCCTTGAGAAGGTGGTGGTGAGCCACCTCTGGAACCGTTGCAGTCCATGTGGTGAAGGTGTTTGTGCTGTTAGTTCCAGGATTTTGACCCAGCGATTATGAAGGAACGGTGATATATTTCCAAGTCAGGATGGGGTGTGTCTCAGAGGGGAACATGCAGATGGTGGTGTTCCCATATGCCTGCTGCCCTTGTCCGTCTAGGTGGTAGAGGTCACGTGTTTGGGAGGTGCTGTTGAAGAAGCCTTGGTGAGTTTCTGCTGTGCATCTTGTAGATGGTACACACCGCAGCTACAGTGTGCCGATGGTGGAGGGAGTGAATGCTGAAGATGGTGGATGTGGTGACAATCAAGCGGGCTGCTTTGTCCTGGATGGTGTTGAGCTTCTTGAGTGTTGTTGGAGCTGCACTCATCCAGGCAAGTGGAGAGTATTCCATCACACTCCTGATTTGTGCCTTGTAGATGGTGGAAAGACTTTGGGAGTCAGGCGGTGAGTCACTCGCCGCAGAATACCCAGCCTCTGACCTGCTCTTGTAGCCACAGTATTTATATGGCTGGTACAGTTTAGTTTCTGTTCAATGGTGACCCCCAGGATGTTGATTGTGCAGGATTCGGCGATGGTAAAGTCGATGAATGTCAAGGGGAGGTGGTTAGACGATCTCTTGTTGGAGATGGTCATTGCCTGGCACTTGTCTGGCGTGAAAGTGACTTGCCACTTATCAGCTCAAGCCTGGATGTTGTTCAGGTCATTGCGCATGCGGGCATGGACAGCTCTGTCATCTGAGGTGTTACGAATGGAATTGAACACTGTGCAATCATCAGCGAACATCCCCACTTCTGACCTTATGATGGAGGGAAGGTCATTGATGAAGCAGCTGAAGATGGTCGGGCCTAGGACACTGCTCTGAGGAACTCCTGCAGCGATGTCCTGGGGCTGAGATGATTGGCCACCAACAACCACCACCATCTTCCTTTGTGCTAGTTATGACTCCAGCCACTGGAGAGTTTTCCCCCTGATTCCCATTGATTTCAATTTCACTAGGGCTCCTTGATGTCACACTCAGTCAAATGCTGCCTTGATGTCAACGGCAGTCACACTCACCTCACCTCTGGAATTCAGCTCTTTTGTCCATGTTTGGACCAAGGCTGTAATGAGTTCTGGAGCCGAGTGGTCCTGGCAGAACTTAAACTGAGCATTGGTCAGTATGTGCCGCTTGATAGCACTGTCGGCGACACCTTCCAACACTTAGCTGATGATTGAGAGTAGACTGATGGGGCGGTAATTGGCCGGAATGGATTTGTCCTGCTTTTTGAGGATAGGACATAGCTGTGCAATTTTCCACTTTGTCGGGTAGATGCCAGTGTTGTAGGTGTAGAGGAACAGCTTAGAAATATAGAAACATAGAAAATAGGTTCAGGTGTAGGCCATTCGGCCCTTCGAGCCCGCTCTGCCATTCAATATGATCATGGCTGATGCTCTATCTCAATACCATATTCCTGCTCTCTCCCCATACCCCTTGATGCCTTTTGTGTCTAGAAATCTATCTAGTTCCTTCTTTGGCTAGAGGCGTGGCGGATTCTGGAGCACAAGCCTTCAGCACTACAGTCGGGATGTTGTGGGGGCCCATATTCTTTGCCTTATCCAGTGCACTCAGCCATTTCTTCATATCTCATGCAGGGAATCGAATTGGCTGAAGACTGGCGCCTGTGATGGTGGCGTTCTCGGGAGAAGGTCGAGATGACTCTTCCACTCGGCACTTCTGGCTTAAGATGGTTGCAAACGCTTCATCCTTGTCTTTTGCACTCATGTGCTGGGCTCGGCCATCATTGAGGATGGGGATATTCATGGCCCTCCCCCTCCCATTAGTTGTTTAATTGTCCAATACCATTCATGACTGGATATGGCAGGACTGCAGAGCTGTCTTCAAGACTTCAAGACTACCTGTCCAAGCTGATGAGGTCCCTCTTTAGCTTGGTTCTGTTTCTTTTCTCTCTGTAAAGCCCAGTGAAATGTTTTATACATTATAGGTGCCTCATGAATGAAAATTGTTCATAGTATCATTGTATGGTACAGCACAGAAGGAGACCATTCAGCGCATCATGGCTGTGCTGGATCTTTGAAAGACCTATCCGATTAATCCCACTCCCCTGCTATAGTATCAAAGTAACTTGTTGTTGCCTAAGGGAAAAATGATAAATATTTGAAGCAGTGGAATATAGAAGGGTGTGAGAAGATCAGGGAGAATGGGATTTGTTTTAGATTGCACGAGCAAAAAGCTGGCAGTGACATGATAGGCCAGATGTCCCCATCTGTGCCGTAAACTTTTATGGTTCTATACATATTAACTCACTTAAAATAAATGTGACTTTTTAATTGCAGGTCACAAAAAATGAAACAATTTTTATTTTACCATACAATTCCAAAAATGAGCTTTCCATTAAATCACTATTTTTTTCTGGTTTCAAGTAATGATTGCTGCTCCTTTAAGGTGAGACAGAATTTATCACCCTGTTATTTAATACAAAATATTTTAGATTAAATCAGATTAAATAACTGAACCAAACCAAATAGGAAAGTGCCAAAAATGTATGGGGTAAATTTCCATCATCACCACATGGGCGGTAATCTGGCAGAGCGATCGCCCATTATAGAACCTGGCCGATTTTCAACTCATTGAAATCAATGGAAAGATAATTGGTCATGTTGTATAAAAGGCAGGAGATCTACTCCACCAGTTTACCATATAGTGAATATAAAAATTTACCCCTTTCAATCACTACAATTGTCAAATAATTTTGAGCTTTATAATAGCCTACATCATTCGGAAAACTTTCCAGAAGAGCATAAGCAATATTGATTTATGGAAACTAGACACAGAAATGATGGTTCCTAACACATATTCTACTCTCTCTCTGCTTTTTCAGGTTCAGTTTGAGAACTTTGTTGTCATTTCTCTCATCGAGTTCCACAGAAATCTTTTGACAAGAGGAAGTAATTTTTTTTTAGTTAAATAATGAATGGGGGAAGTCTAAGTGATTAGATTGATTGTTTATTTACTTTAATGATTAAAGCATAACACCTTTCCAGTGAAACTGATGTTAAGAAATGAATCAGTGCTCTTTATATTGTGTCATGTAGTCAAACATCAAATGTATTTTATCTACCAAGAGTCGATGTAAAAATGAGTGATTTCTCTCATAGTTATACAGAAATCATTTGACAAGTGCAAGTACATATTTTTTTTTAAATGATCAACTGTGGCATTTCTAATTGGTTAGATTGATAGTTTATTTAGTTTAATGTTTAAATCATAACACTTTTCCAATTTAAATGTCCTGAAGAATCTATCAGTGCACCTTATATTGTGTCAAGTATCAAATGTTTCTTTTCAGCCAAAAGTCACAATAACCTGTGCAAATTGGTATCATTGGACCAGAATTAAATGGGCTCAGTGAGTGGTGCAACGCTATGAGAATTTACCCCGTTCTGGCTCCAAACTGCCACGGTTCCATAGATATTAAATCATTTAAAATAAATATGACTTTTTTATTCCAGGCGAAGAAATGAAATGACTTTTATTTGACTGTGTATTTACTAGAAAGAAGCTGTTCATTAAATCAACATAGTTTTGATGCTTTTTTGGTAAAATCTACTCCTCCTTTAAGGTGAAGGAAATTCTGCTACCCTCTTTTTTCAATGACTCCAGTTGAAGATCCAGGGGGTTTGGTTGTTACTAAATGTCAAGTGTCAACAAACTACTTGTTTTAAAATTGTGATCTATCAATCGAGGTCAATTATCAGATCAATGTTTACAGGCGTAAACTAATGGCTGAATTTACTTACAAATAGAATATACAAAAAGCAAACTTAAGTTACATCCAAACTGGGTACACTCGGTTTGAGGTTCATCCTGCTTCTATCGTCAAGTTCTTAGAAAGATAGTGAATAGCAGGTAGGTAAAAACAGAGAAAAGGGAAAATGAAAGCCGGACAAGAGATACAAAGCCAGCTGGTAAAAATGTTTTGGGATGCTGACTAGTGTAAAGGAGAGAGGGAGAAAAAAGCGTGCATTCAAATATTCCAAAGTAATTCCAGCAGTCATGTCACAGACACATAAACCAGTAACCCACAATTATGATAGGAAGTCTCATAATGCAGTTTAAATCTCGGTGGCCTCCTTCTGTCCTGTAAAATTCTATTTTGTGATTCAGGTAAATTGTGAATTTGAGAAGAATGAAACTAATATTATCAGAGGTGAGTTAAGAACAGTTAATGTTGTGGAGTTAACAATGCCAAAGTGATGAAAGAAGACACGAGGGGGCAAATTTTAACTTTCACTCGGAAAATGGGTGGTAGTGGATTTTGAAAAGGAAAATCGGATGGGTTGTTCAACAGGCCACTAGCCCCCATTTTCCACCACCACCGAAAATCCTGCGATCCGTTGCAATAAATGGTTACAGCACGGAAGAAGGCCATTCTGCCCATCGAGTCCATGCCGGCTCTCTGCATGAGCATTCCAGCTAGTCCCACTCCACCGCCCTTTCCCCATAGCCCTGCACATTTTTTCCCTTCAAGTACTTATCCAATTCCCTTTTGAAAGGCACAATTGAATCTGCCTCCACCACCCCCTGGGGCAGAGCATTCCAGATCATAACCACTCGCTGTGTAAAAAAGTTTTCCCTCATGTCTCCTTTGGTTCTTTTGCCAATCACCTTAAATCTATGACCTCTGGTTCTTGACCCTTCTGCCAATGGGAACAGTTTCTCTCTATCTACTCTGTCTAGACCCTTTATGATTTTGAATACCTCCATCAATTCTCCTCTCAACCCTCTCTGCTCTAAGGAGAACAACCCCAGCTTCTCCAGTCTATCCATGTAACTGAAGTCCTTCATCCATTCTAGTAAGTCTATTCTGCACCCACTCTAAGGCCTTCACATCCTTTCTAAAGTGTGATGCCCAGAATTGGACACAATACTCCAGTTGTGGCCGAACCAGTGTTTCACGTGGGTTTCATGCGGGTAAGCAGTACGCCTGCTGAGCAACTTGAGAACTCGAAACCCGGAAGCTGAGTTAAGTGGCTCCAATTGAACCGCAATCGCGCAGGAAACAGCACGATTTTTTTCTCCAGGTTTCCCACCCATGTATTGATCCCCTGCTGAGAACCCGCTTCCTAGTTAAAATCATGCCCATGGAGTCGGTGGGAACGGAGTTTGTGGTGGGAGTCGAAGGCAATGGCTTTGGTCATCCCGATATTTAGCTGGAGGAAATTATTGCTCATCCAATACTGAATGTCGGACAAGCAGCGTGACAAATGGAGAAACAGTGGAGGGGTCGAGAGAGGTGGTGGTGAGCTAGAGCTGGGTGTCGTCAGCGTACATGTGGAACCTGACATTGTGTTTATGGATGATGTCACCAAGGGGCAGCATGTAGATGAGAAACAGGAGGGGGCCAAGGATAGACCCTTGAGGGACTCCTGAGGTAATGGTGCAGGAACGGGAAGAGAAGCCATTGCAGGTGATTCAGTTAACAATATGCAAGTATCATACATATCAGTGGCCACTGGAATGAGAGACAGATTTCAGAGTAAATGTGATGAGCAGGCTCACAGATGCTGCTCTTCCAAGTCCAAATTTAATTCATTTTCAGGCTCTTAAGATTTAATGTTTCACATACATTGCAACCTTGGCCTATCACAGGATATTTTCTGAATTGCTGACACCCTGCTGACATTTCCCAATCATTCCCTGATGTCTCTTACACTAATACTCACAGGATAGCTGAACAGGATGGTTTAATTATCAAGCCAAATTACTGGACTTTGGCTGAACAGAAAAGAAGGCCGTTGCAACTTCAAGAGAATAGGGTAGAAACAGTCTCCACAGCAACAGGCAGATGGCAGTCTGTGTTTGATTACTGCACAGTGGGCGTGCACAGAAGCAGCCACTTGCAGTTCCTATTGGGTGATTTCATTTCAACACCCCAGCAAACATGCAGTTTGATCTCTAGAATGTCTTTTCTTACTGGTTTTAAACGCTGGACTTCATTGAGGTCTTGGAGTTGAGCTTCGCTTTACCAATCAGTCTCTGAACATGCCTCGGTGTCGGACAAATTGCGTTGAGAAACCTGTCTGTAAAGCTTTTGAGAAACTTGGAGCTGTTGTGGGTGGAAATGCCTGGTGGTTCTTCACGATTCCTCTGCTACTTTCTGCAGGACTGGGTACAGGTTTTTACTTTTTATTGAAAAATGAAGCCAATAACATAGAGGAACAATTTACACCCATCAATGGACCAGCAAAGTCTGAGAGAGAGTTCATTAAAAAACATTTTCCAACCAACGATTCTGAATCCTTCTCAGGACAGAGGCTCTATACAGAGGGAACATTTGCTTCTTTTATTGCTGTCTCTAAGGGCGGCAACATCCTTACAGAAGCAGCATTTGAAGAGATTCTATCACTCGATGAAAAAGTTAAACAGCTAAATATTTCTGTTACTGATGACGTCACCTACAACTATTCTTCTCTTTGTGCAAGGATGAAAAGCTCTTGCTTTTCAAATCCAATTTTAGATTTTATAAAATACAATTCTCGTCTGGTAGAGAGCACTAATTTTACTTATCCTATGTTGAATAACAGTTTTATTGGTTTAGCTATTGGAGGTGTAAAGTTATGTCCAAAAACCAACATTATTGAAAAAGCAAAGGCTATTAGACTTGACTATTATTTACAAGAAGATAATGATGAAGCGAAAAATCACAGTTTGCAGTGGCTCAAGGAATTCCTTCACACCTTTCCAAAAGAACTGATCAATCAGAAGACAATTGAGGTGAGTTTTTAATGTACGTCTATATTTCTGAAGTTACTTGAATTGAAACAGGTCAGTTCTCAGTGTGTTAACAGTGGATCAGGTTTTTGCAATTTATCTTGGACTGTGGCACTGAGCTGGGAGTCTTCTTTCACCAGTGTGATCTTTTGTGCAGTAAATGAATACTCGGGGGGCGTATTTCTCCCATTCGTTCGCTGTAACTTTACGTTGTTTTTCCAGTTTTTCCGAGGCTCTTCCGCCGAAGTTACGGTGAATGAGCGAGAGAATCATCGTGGAAATTCTCCTTGCTGGTCTTGTGATCGTCTTTTTATTCTACGAGTGGAAATAATCCGTTTGAAGACAATGGGGCCGATTTTTATTATCAGTAGATATTGTGCGGGTGGGAGGATGAGTGATTGTTCACCTCGCCCAATGTCCTTGGCGACAGGCCCCAGTCATTTTTCTTTTTAGCCTCTTTTACATCTAGGAATATAGGAAAAGGAGTAAGCCATTCAGCCCCTTGAGCTTGTTCTGCCATTTAGTTAGATCATGGCAGATCTGCATTCCAACTCTACGGGCCCGATATTAGGAGGGAGGCAGGTTGCCAGCGGGGGGTCGACTGGGCGCGTGGGTAACCCGCCCAGTAAAATCGATGGGTTCCCCACGCGATCGTAAGTAAATTGAAGCCACTTACTTTGGCTTCCAGATTTCGTGCTGGAAATCTGCGCAGCGGGCGGACTGTGCACCCGCATCATAGACTGTCAGCTGGAGGAGCCCTATTTAAAGGGGCAGTCCTCCACTGACTGATGCTGCAGAAAGGAACCAAAATTACAGCATGGAGCAGCCCAGGGGGAAGGCTGCTCCCAGGTTTAATGATTCCTCACTCCAGGTCCTACTGGATAGGGTGAGGAGGAGGGGGAGGACAGAGATCTTCCACCTGGCGGACAGGAGGAAGTGGCCTGCCTCTGCCACCATGAAGGCCTGGCTTGAGGCAGCAGAGGAGGTCACCAGCACCACCAACATATCACGCACCTGCATACAGTGCAGGAGGCGCTTCAATGACCTAAGTAGGTCAGCCGAAGTGAGTACTCTTACTTATTCCCCTACACTCCATCTGCCACATCACCACCCCCACCCCACATCTCCTTCTGCACTGCCAACACTACTCTATCACATCACTCCTCACACCCACTCAAAGCTCATTCCTATCTTACCTGCACTTCCTCACCTCCCCAGTACTCACCTTGCCACCACTACCACTCAACACAATCCTCATACAATCTCATGGCTCTGTCTCATACTCACCCTCTGATGCATCTCTTTCATGGTCAGCCTCACCCCACCTGCCACTGCCTGTGCTGCAGCCACAGGGCATGCATCACGAATGTGTAGTAGGAAACGTAAGGCAAACGTGTCATGAAAATGAAGGGGATGCACAAGGTTGTTTGAGGGTTTGACATGGTTTTTACTTATATTTGATTTCTGATCAACTCACATTACATATTATATTGTCACCACTACTGCCACATCTCAGCCATTCTTGACTGGCTTGTGCAATAATGCCCTTTCATGAGGTTCTCCATGAACACTATTAGGTCACCCTACAGTGGGTGTATGTGTAGTTGCACGACTACTTTGTGCAGGTGCCTGTTGCGCAGCACTGTGTTGTGTAACTCCACATGGCGGAGGTGGACGGCATGCCTGGCGAGGCTGGTGATGTTGCTCATCCTCCAATGGAGTGATGAATGCAGCTATGGAACCCCCCCCCCCAACCCATCCTGACGGTGTGAGTGTGAGGGAGTCCACAAAGTAGGTAAATGTGTTTGGACAGCAGAGTTTAGGGTAAGATTTAATAATTTGGTGTATGGAGACAATGGTGTGGCAGGCAAAACTTTGTCTGAGGTGACAGAGTGCCCTGCTGCAATGAATGAGGGTTTACCCCGCACCTGTTAAATGGACCTTTGCAGCTGCCACTGGCTGCTGGCTGCAACACGTCTGTTTAAACAGGGAGTGTTTCCTCCAGCATGGGAAATACGCTCTGGGATTTCCAAAATCCGAATCCTCCTAAAATCTCCAACTAATGAGGTCTGTAAACGACCTCAAGTACCTAAATAATGATCTTAAGTGGGATCCCGCTGGCTTTGATTGCTGGTGGGAGTCCCGCATGTGGGGGCTGTGCGCGCACTGATTCGCATCATTGGGGAACCCGGAAGTGGGCGGGTTGGAGCCGGGCTCTGGACCCGCTCCAGGAATCCCCAATTTTAGGAGCCCCCCGCCACGAACGCACCCGCTCGGCCATCCGAAAATTGATCCCTATTTATCCACCTTGGTTCCGTAACCCATAATACCCTTGCCTAACAAAAATCTATCAATCTCAGTTTCGAAATTTTCAATTGACTTAACCTCAACAGCATTTTCGGGGAGCGAATTCCAGATTTCCATTATCCTTTTTGTGAAGAAACACTTTCTGACATCACCCCTGAACAGCCTAGCTCTAATTTTAAGACTATTCCCCCTTGTTCTGGACTCTCCTACCAGCGGAAATAGTTTCTCTCTATCTACCCTATCAAATCCTTTAATCATCATAAACACCTCAATTAGATTACCCCTTGATCTTCTATATTCAAGGGAATAAAAGCCTAGTCTATGCAACCTGTCCTCATAATTTAACCCATTTAGGCCCAGTATAATCCTGGTGAATCTGCGCTGCACCCCCTCTAAGGCCAATATATCCTTCCTGAGATGCGGCGCCCAGACTGAATGCAGTATTCCAGATGGGGTCTATCCAGAGCTTTATACAACTGTAGCATAATTTCCACCCCTTTGATTCCCGCCCCCTTGTGATGAAGTCTAAAATTCCATTAGCCTTTTAAATTATTGTTTTGTACCTGTCCAATAGTTTTTAGTGTTTTTTTATATTTGGATCCCTAAATCTCTCTGCTCCTCCACAGTTCCTAGCATCTCATTGGCAAGCTGTGAGCACTGAACCAAAACTCACAGGCAGCTCACAAATCAGAGTTGGGGGGCTGGGAAATCCTGAGGATGAGCCGGAAGTCATGACTTAAAAGGGAGTGGGGGGGAGGCAATCTGGGGAGGGCACAAAACGATCGGCAGTGGGCCGGGAGGTTAATGCTCCTCCTGGCCCCACAAAAATCATTCTAAAAACTTACCTGGGCTGTTTGCAGAGCTGCCTTCAGTGATCCCTTTGAGGACCGCTGGCTCCAAGCCATATGCTTTACCCAATTTTGTGCATCGTAGAACCTTGATTTGAATGCCTTAATGAAGTATTGGCCTCAAACAGGCAGACACTTTGGCCGCCCATTTCCAGGACTGGTTGAAAATAATGTCAGGCGGATCAGGAGCGGTCACCTCGATATTTGGAGCCATCTTGTTCCTGACCAGCGGAGGGAAAGAAGATCAGAGCCTATGTTCCATTAACATATTAGAGCTCCCTGCATGTAGCTGACTATTCTTCAATAATTCACCTGTGGCGTATTCTGTATAAAAACGTATAAAATTCTTAGAGGGCTTGACAGGGTAGATGCTGGGAGGCTGTTTCCCCTGGCTGGAGAGTCTAGAACTAGGGGACATAGTCTCAAGATAAGTGGTCGGCCATTTAGAACCAAGATGAGGAGGCATTTCTTTACTCAAAGGGTTGTGAATCTTTGGAATTCTTGACCCCAGAGGGCCATAGATGCTCAGTCGTTGAGTATATTCAAGACTGAGATCGATGGATTTTTGGACAGTAAGGGAATCAAAGGATACGGGAATAGGGTGGAAAAGTCGAGTTGAGGTAGAAGATCAGCCATGATCTTATTGAATGGCAGAGCAGGCTCGAAGGGCCGTATGGCCTACTCCTGCTTCTATTTCTTATGTTCTTATTCTTCATTTGCTTGAATTACCGTTTCTCTGTGCAATGGAACTAAAAATTTTTTCCAGTTATTTTGGAGTATTTAGAACAATAATAGTCATAGGGGTTGATTTTCACATATCAGGTGGGTGGTTGGCGGGGCAACAGCTCATGTGCTCGATGATGTCGGCAGAAGGCCAGATCGATTTTGGTAGTTGGGCCTCATTTACATGCAAGAGGAGAACTGCCAGCACTGATTGCGCTGCTTATAGGCAGCTTGCCTTTTGTGAGGTAGGAAATTTAGCAGGCCTGCTGTCACTTATAGGTAGCCTGCAGCTCTTAAAGAGAGGTGTACTTTTCAAGGGTGGTGAGTGGACTCTGCATTATTAAAGCAGCAGGCAGCATGACATCGGCCAGGGCTCTCCAACACAGGCATGGAGGTGCTCGTAGAGCATGAGGAGCAGGAAGGAGGTCTTCTTTCCTCCAGATGATTGATGATGCCTGGAAAATTAGCCAGCAGTGGAGAAAGATGGCTGAGGAGGTCAATGGCAGCAGCATGGCGCCTTGGATCTGGTTGCAGTACAGGAAGAAATTTAATGATGGTACCAGGATTTGCAAGGTAAGACACCTCTTCACATCTGTTTACTCTCTACACAGCCCTCTCACCAGACTCTCCACCACACCTCCTTCCTCTTGCACTCACACACTCAACACCTGCGACTGCCGTCACATTGACATCCCCTCTAGCCCACGCTTACTGATCTTCCTCTCAGTATGCACATTATGATAAGCTGCCTCACACATCTTCAACACTCTTCAACAGGACACACATTAACCCACTCCCACATTTCTTGTAGGAGAAACTAGTATGCATGTGAAGGGAGGCCTCAAAATCAGGAGGTGGTCCTGATAAGTTGCAAACTTGGACTCCAATGGAAGACACCAGCATTGGCACAGGGAGAACATGCAGCATTGGAGCTGGTAAGCCTGGAGGCCACACACAACAGGGAGTTTGGTATTTTCCCATACTTTTTTCTTTCCCCGTTAACATTCCAGCTTACACACACATGACAATCTAAGGCTGCATTGCACTGCCACTCATCTTCTACTTTTTACTCCCGCCATTACATTCTAACCCTTGTCCCTCTGCCCTTTTTCTAGCTCCTTCAGATGAATCGGGCCCTGTAGCCATACAACAGAGAGGGACTACCCTCCTGAAGATGTACAGTCAATCGCTCTTATCTTTCCAAGCACCAGCACAGAACTCAGCACCTCAGGTACTATAGATAGTGAGTTGGACGGATCTGCACAGAGTGAGTCACAGAAAAACAAGTGAGCAGGCACAGGTGTAACTGGAAAGGACAGTCCGATAACGGCACATTAGAGGGCAAGCTGGTGTCCCAGCTCTGCTAAAGAGATGTAGACTTTACGGACCCAGTCTTTAAGGGAAAAATGGTTTCTGTGGACCAGCCTGCTACCATAATATGTTGGAGATGTTGAGTCAATTACCAACTCATATGGGTTGATATCAACACACTGCAATCAACCATGGAATGCATGGTCACCTCAATGGATGTGCAGATTGGTCATCCTTCATTCTAATAGTTGCATCCCTCAGGGATGTTCATACTGAGGTAGAGCAAGCCCTGGGCTCCATCATCTCATCCTCCCTTAGAAGGCTGGGAGACCAAATAGATAGGGGCTTGAGTTGCATCGTGGATGTCCTACAGTCTGATGTCCCACAGATCAGTGGTATCGCAGAGACACTGTCCAACTGTCCAATAACAGGGGCAGTCATGCAATGGGAGTGGAACATGTTGTCGTCTCTCAGGATGCAGACACTGAATTTCAAAATTAACTGGAGAAGTGTTATGCTTCAGAATCATAGCATCATAGAATGGTTACAGCACAGAAGGAGGCCATTCAGCCCATCGAATCTGTGCCGGCTCTTTGTAAGAGCAATCCAGTTAGTCCCACTCCCCCGCTCTTTCCCTGTAGCCCTGCAAATTTTTTCCCTTCAAGTATTTATCCAATTCCTTTTTGAAAGCCATGATTGAATCTGCTTTCACCACCCCCTCAGGCAGCGCATTCCAGATCATAACTACTCGCTGCGTAAAAAAGTTTTTCCTCATGTTGCCTTTGGTTCTTTTGCCAATCACCTTAAATCTGTGTCCTCCAGTTCTCGATCCTCCCGCCAATGAGAACAGTTTTTATTTATTTACTTTATCTAAACCCTTCATGATTTTGAACACTTCTATCAAATCTCCTCGCAACCTTCTCTGCTCTAAGGAGAACAACCCCAGTTTCTCCTGTCGATCCAAGTAACTGAAGTCCCTCATCCTTGGAATCATTCTAGTAAATCTTTTCTGCACCCTCTCTAAGGCCTTCATATCCTTCCTAAAGTGAATTGGACAGAATACTCCAGTTGTGGCCGAACCAGTGTTTTATAAAGGTTCATCATGACTTCCTTGCTTTTGTACTCAATGCCTCTATTTATAAAGCCCACGATCCATGTGCTTTTTTAACCGCTTTCTCAACCTGTCCTGCCACCTTCAAAGATTTGTGCACATATACACCTAGGTCTCTCTGTTCCTGGATCCCCTTTTGAATTGTACCATTTAGTTTATATTGCCTCCCCTCATTCTTCCTGCCAAAATGTATCACTTTGCACTTCTCTGCATTAAATTTCATCTGCCGTGTGTCCGTCCATTCAACCAGCCTGTCTACATCCTCTTGAAGTCTATCACTATTCTCCTCTCTGTTTACTACGCTTCCAAGTTTTGTGTCATTTGCAAATTTTGAAATTGTGCCCTGTACCCCAAGTCCAAGTCATTAATGTATATCAAAAAAAGCAGTGGTCCTAGTACTGACCCCTGAGGAACACCATTCTGTACCTTCCTCCAGTCTGAAAAACAACTATTCACCACTTCTCTGCTTCCTGTCGCTTTGCCAGTTTTGTATCCATGCTGCCACTGCCCCTTTTATTCCATGGGCTTCAATTTTGCTGACAAGCCTATTATGTAGCACTTTATCAAACGCCTTTTGAAAGTCCATATATACAATATCAATCACATTGCCCTCGTCAGCCCTCTCTGTTACCTCATCAAAAAACTCAATCAAGTTAGCTAAACATGATTTGCCTTTAACAAATCCGTGCTGGCTTTCCTTTATTAATCCACACTTGTCCAAGTGACTATTAATTTTGTCCTGGATTATCGTTTCTAAAAGTTTCCCCACCACCCAGGTTAAACTGACTCTTGGGGGTGTCAGTAATCATGGGGGTCGGTCATTGTGGGGGGGGTCAGTCATTGAGGGGGTCAGTCATTGGGGGGGTCATCGGAGGGGTCAGTCATTGGGGGGACAGTCATCAGAGGGTCATCGGCGGGGGTCAGTCATCGGGGGGGTCAGTCTTCGGGGGGACAGTCATCAGAGGGTCTTCGGGGGGGTCAGTCTTCGGGGAGGGGGTCAGTCATCGGGGGGACAATCATCAGAGGGTCTTCGGGGGGGTCAGTCTTCGGGGGGGGTCAGTCATCGGGGGGGTCAGTCATCGGGGGGACAATCATCAGAGGGTCTTCGGGGGGGTCAGTCTTCGGGGGGGGGTCAGTCATCGGGGGGGGGGTCAGTCATCGGAGGTCATTGGGAGGTCAGTCATTGGGGCGGTTAGTTATCGGAGGGTCATCGGAGGGGTCAGTCATCAGGAGATTGGGGGTTCAGTCATCGGGAGGGTCAGGGGGGCCAGTCATTGGGGGGATCAGTCATTGGGGTTCAGTCATCAGGGGGGTCAATCATTGGGGGTCAGTCATTGGGGAGTCATCGGGGGTGGGTCAGTCATCAGGGGGGTCAGGCGGGGTCAGTCATTGGAGCAGTCAGTCATTGGAGGTCATCGGGGGAAGTCAGTCGTCAGGGGGGGTCAGTCGTCGGGGGGTCAGTCATCGGGGAGTTCAGTGTCAGGGGTCATTGTGGGGATCGGAGGTCTTGTGGGGGGTGGAGGTCAATGGGGGGTCAGAGGTCATGGGAGTGGTCGCTGCAGGTGGGCTTGTTGGGCCTGGGGGAAGCGCTCCTGCTTGCCCAGGTCCACAAGCAGTGCTATAAAGGCACTTAACTGCAGTTTTGGGCCTTCTCGCCTCCTCTCACGTGGCGTGAAGGAGAAGGCCCAGGAATCCCGGTCTCCAGGGGTTAAAAGCAAAAAAAACTATCAAAAATGGAGACCCGCAGCCTCCGTGAAAGCTTTAAATGACCGACCCGCCCCCTGCGATGAGTTGGTTGCCCGCAACCTCGTCCCTCCTCCATTAAAACTGGAAGTGGGTGGGTTGGTGGTGAGTTGGGGGCAGATTTTAGATTTTGAAAATTTTTACTGCCCTCCCCAACCCACACATTTTTCCCATTTAAAATTGCGCCCTCTGTTAGTGACAATTTTAAATGGATGACCTCTCGTCACTGTCTCCTCAATCAGAGAAAATAATCTTTACCTATTCATTCTATCAAAACACTGCATCATGGGAAAAACCTCCGTTAAATTCCCACTTAGCCTTCTCTGCTCCAGTGGCTGTAGTTCCAGTATTTCAAGTCCTCCATTATAATAAATGCAAATTCATTCACTTGTTCAGTCAGACTATGTAATTTCCTACAAACTTGTCAACATGTTTGTGTATTAATATCGCACCGCATGATTTCACTCCATAGATTATTTTTTGTGTTGAAATTGTTTTTTTTAATTCATTCTCGGGATATGGGCGTCTCTGGCAAGGCCGGCATTTATTGCCATCCTTAGTTGCTCTTGAGAAGGTGGTGGTGAGCCGCCTTCTTGAACCGCTGCAGTCCGTGACGGGAAGGTACTCCAACAGTGCTGTTAGGTAGAGAGTTCCAGGATTTTGAGCCAGCGATGATGAAGGAAAAGCGACATATATCCAAGTCATGATGATGCGTGTCTTTGTGCGGAACTTGGCGTTGATGGTATTCCCATGCACCTGTAGGTCACAGGTTTGGGAGGTCCTGACGAAGAAGCCTTGGTGAGTTGCTGCAAAGCTTCCTGTAGATAGTACACACTGCAGCCATGGTGCTGAAGAGAGTGGAGGATTAAGGTGGCTGCCGATCTAGCGGACTGCTTTGTCCTGGATAGTGTTGTTCCAGAAGCACCCATCCAGGTAAGTGGAGTGTATTCCATCACACTCCTGACTTGTGCCTTGTAGGTGGTGGAGAGCCTTTGGGGAGTCAGGAGGTGAGCTGCTTGTTGCAGAATACTCAACCTCTGATCTGGTCTAGAAGCCATAGCTGATCCAGTTGAGTTTCTGGTCAATGATGACCAGAATGTTGATGGTGGGGGATTCTGCGATGGTAATGCCGTTAAATATCAAGGGGAGGTGGTTAGACTCTCTCTTGTTAGGGATGGTCATTGCATGGCACTTGTGTGGCACGAATGTTACTTGCCACTTATCATGTTATCCAGGTCTTACGGCATGTGGGAATGGACTGCTTCATTATCTGAGGAATTGTGAATGAAACTGAACACTGTGCAATTGTCAGCAAACAGCCTCACTTCTGACCTTATGATGGAGGAAAGGTTATTGATGAAGCAGCTGAAGATAGTTGGATTTAGGACGCTGCCCTGAGGAACTCCTGCAGCAATGTCCTGGGGTTGGGATGATTGGCCTCCAACAACCACAACCATTTTCCTTTGTGCTAGGTACGACTCCAGCCACTGGAGAGTTTTCCCCCTGATCCCCATTGAGTTCAGTTTTACTTGGGCTCCTTGGTGCCACACTCGGTCGAATGCTGCCTTGATGTCAAGGGCAGACGTTCTTACCTCGCCTCTGGAATTCAGCTCTTTTACCCATGTTTGGACCAAGGCTGTAATGAGGTCTGGAGCCGAGTGGTCCTAGCGGAACCCAAACTGAGTAGCAGGGAGCAGGTTATTGGTGAGTAAGTGCCGTTTGATAACACTGTTGATGACACCTTCCATCTCTTTGCTGATGATTGAGAGTAGGCTGATAGGATGATAATTGCTTTGGTTGGATTTGTCCTGCTTTTTGTGGACAGAACATACCTGGGCAATTTTCCACATTGTCAGATAAATGCCAGTGTTATAGTTGTGCTGGAACAGTTTGGCTAGAGGCATGACCAATTCTGGAGAACTGAGACCACGAACATCTCAAGTGCCCTTGCCTGAGGCACAGCAGCCTTCCACCTCCTATGATGAAGCCACTGGGGGAGCACCTCATAAAAGCTCTAAAGTAGGTAAGAGATCATTTTAGACAGGCACTTTGGGCTCACATCTGAGTGATAATTAATGTGTAGGTATTTTCAAAAACTTTGGGGTAAAATTTTGTTTGGGCCCAGACTCTGCGCTGCAGTGTTTGTGCATGCCCGAGCATAGTAAGTCTTTCCCCACCACTTTAGAAGCACAACCTCTCCTTTACTGCCTGGCGGTGTCACTCAAAATCTCCACCACCTTTTCTATACTCCTAACAAGTGCAATATTCTAATTTAGGTGGCGTGGTATCAAATTCTCTTTAGTAGTTGCTGAATTATGGCTTGTATTATGGCTGAATTGTGTTTCTGGCCCAACCAGTCAGGAAACAGTGCTGGATATAGTTCTGGTAATGAAGTGGGGCAGGTGGAGCATGTTTCAGTGGAGGAGCATTTGGGGAACATTAATCATCGTATCATTAGAATAGTTATGGAAAAGGACAAGGAACAATCAAATGTGAAAATGCTTAACTGGAGGAGGGCAAATTTCAATGAGTTAAAAAGGGATCTTGCCCAGGTGGATTTGAATCAAAAATTGGTAGATAAATCAATAATTGAACAATGGAATTAAAGGGACAGTGGCAGCATGGATACAAAATTGGCTAGGGGACAGAAAGCAAAGAGTGGTGGTGAACAGTTGTTTTTCAGACTAGAGGGACGTATACAGTATTAGGATCAGTGCTCTTTTTGATATATATTAGTGACCTGGACTTGGGTGTAGAGGGTATCATTTCAAAGTTTGCAGATGACACAAAACTTGGAAATGTAGTAAACAATGTGAAGGATAGTAACAGGCTTCAGGAGGACATAGACAGACTGGTGAAATGGGCAGGCACATGACAGATGAAATTTGATGCAGAGAAGTGTGAAGTGATGCATTTTGGTAGGAAGAATGAGGAGAGCCAATATAAACTAAATGGTACAATTTTAAAGGGAGTTAAAGAGCAGAGAGACCTGAGGGTGTATGTACATAAATCTTTGAAGGTGGCAGGACAAGGTGAGAAGCATGTTAAAAAAGCATATGGGATAATGGGGTTTAATAATAGAGCCTAAGAGTACAAAAGCAAGGTAGTTATGCTAAACCTTTATAAAACACTGGTTAGGCCTCAGCTGGAGTATTGTGTTCCATTCTGGGCACCACACTTTGGGAAGGATGTCAAGGCCTTAGAGAGGGTGCAGAAGAGATTAACTAGAATGGTCCCAGGGATGAGGGACTTCAGTTATGTGGAGAGACGGGAGATGCTGGGGTTGTTCTCCTTATAACAGAGAAGGTTAAGGGGAGATATGATAGAGGTGTCAGAATCATAGAATGGTTACAGCAAGGAAGGAGGCCATTCGGCCCATCGAGTCCGCGCCGGTTCTATGCAAGAGCAATCTAGCTAGTCCCGCTTTCCCCGTTCAAAATCATGAATGGTTTTGAGAGAGTAAATAAGGAGAAACTGTTTCCAGTGGCAGAAGGGTCGGTAACCAGAGGACTCAGATTTAAGGTGATCGGCAAAAGAGCCAGAAGCGACATGAAGAAACATTTTTTTACACAGTGAGTTGTAATGACCTGGAATGCACTGCCTGAAAGGGTGGTGGAAGCAGATTCGATAGTAACTTTCAAAAGGGAATTGGATAAATATTTGAAGGGAAAAAATTACAGGGCTATGGGGAAAGAGCAGAGGAATGGAAATAAATGGATAGCTCTTTCAAAGAGCTGGCACAGGCACGATGGGCCGAATGGCCTCCTTCTGTGCTGTACCCACTATGATACTATGAAGATTCGGCTATGCATCTCAGTTGTGTTACTGTTTAAACAGTTTGAAAGAACGGTGCTATCTTCTAGCGTTAATTTTATGTAGAAGAATACTGAGCACAATGTGAGGTCATCAAAGAGGCAGTCAATTTTTTAAGTGTGGGTAACCAGAGGACACAGATTTAAGGTGATCAGCAAAAGAGCCAGAGCCATTAATCATGTTCCTATTTGTAATTATAAATTAAAGGCCACAGCTTTGTTCTGAAGAAATGGACACTCAGCCTGGACAATCTTTTCTTTACTGGCTTTTCTTATACACAGGTTGATCAATACTTTAAAATAAATTCGCACCAATGCTGCAACATGTAGGGATGTATATCTTATGGAGGCTAAATTGGGCCGTGTAGTGTGCATTGTGTAGGCGCTACCCGGACTCCTAAGCCCCAAAAATGGTGTCCAAGATGCTTGTGATGTGCGCAGGACGTCATCTTAGTAAAGGTGTTTGTGCACGCGCACCTAACGAACGGCAGCAACATGTAAAGGAGGGAGATTATGATGTTAATTAGTGTGCAACGCTGATTTGAAGCAGCCGGCGGCATTTTCAAACTCCCCGCTCCAGCCAACGCACTGTCCTAACCTCACACAGCTGAACAGGAGTTAAAGGGCATGAAGGACTCCCCACCAGCGCTATTTAAAGAGAGCAAGCAGGAGTTACAGGTAAGTTGCTGGATTAGTTATTCTGGCACAATTGTGGATGTTTGTGGAAGTTTCCTATACTTGGAGAAAGTTGCACTATTATATAGAAAGTGGTCTGGCTGGTCGTGCAGTGATGTTAGTGGCATTTAAAATATTGTGCTGAACAAGGTTGCTTCCAGACATGGGTGGCCCGCTAGGTCCTCCTCTGGGAATTGAACATGACTGCGAGCATGCAGAGAGGCCACGCAGAACAGGACAAGCTGCCAAAAGAGGAAGGAGGAGGCGCAGGGCACTCAGCAGGAGGCCACAAGCAACGAGGGCCTTCAAGGACCAATTGTCTTACCTCAACTTCAGGCGACGACCCGTGCATCCGACGGCTGCGGTTCACAGAAGAGGTCGTGACTGAGATTTGTCAGCTGCTGCAGCCACAACTGCAGCCTCAGAGCAGAGCAAGGACAGCATTGGCTGTGGTTGTCAAGGTAACCATGGTGCTTAATTTTTTATGGCTCTGGCTCCTTTCAGGCTGCTGCTGGCAATATAAGCAACATCTCGCATTTTGCAGTGCACTCCTGTACAAAGGAGATCACGGAGGCTCTATGCGCACTCAGAAACAGATTAATCTCGTTCCCTCTTGATGTTTGTGCTGCAATGGCAGCTGTGAAATCGGCCATCAGACGCTGTATCATGGTGGGTTCCACAAGTTTGCTGATGGAGGTGACCACCCGTTCCATGTGGGAAAGGATGGGCTCCAAGCTCTGCACAAAGCCCTGTGCCAAGTTGGAGCTGGACTCGTCCAGGTGCACATTGTGCGCAGGCTTTCTGGCAGGCTTTCCAGTGCACCAAACATTTGGCGTCGTTCACCCATCAGCCTTCTTCTGTAGCCTGGTCCATCTAAGTCATCATCTGCCTCCTCTGCAGGAGAATTAGTGAGTAGCCTCACCTTCTGGCAAGCTGGCACCTGTGGTAACCCTTTCCCTGCCCCGGCTCCTGCGCGTTTGTGCCCAGTGTTTCACTACGTGCAGATCCCTCCTCGAACCTAGCCTCTAAAGTACGTGCAGTGCCAGTCTCTGAGCTGGTGGCGGCGAGTGTAAGATCAAGTGATGGTGTGTCTGCATCATCACTGTCATCGTCCTCTGCCTCCTCTGGCTGTGCCAGTTCTAGTTCTTGGGTATCTGCAATGACAAAGGGACACGGGTTGCGGTGTGGTGAGGGGAGAGGAGAAAGTAAGATGTGGGTGCTGACACCATCTGCAGCACGTGAGTCATATAAGATTGTGGGATGAGCGAGAAGTGGGATGTGAGAAGGGGGATTAGGTATGCAGAGACCCTCCCCATCGATACCTCCAGCTCTGCCAGTAGCCGCGGCCACAGCGACGGCCCGCCCAATGATCGACTGCACTGTCTCCTTTGTGGGGGTGAGGATTTGTAGGCATGCCTGTCCTCCCACAGTTCTTTCCTGCTGTTCTGCACCACTTTCTCCTGCAAAAAAGAAGGAAGTGTGTCGGTGAGTGTCCTGTAAGATGTTTGGGTGATGTGGCTGTCAAGGTTGAATAGCTGCCAGTGTGTGTGACCTTGTGAGTTGTGGGTGTGCGGCTTGCAAGAGTGGTAATGTGTGAGGGTGAGATGAAGCGTCTGATTTGAAGAGTTGCATACCGATGGAAAGAGTTTTTTGGTTGGTGGGTGATGGGGGTTGTCGTGCATGGAGCAGTGGATGAGGCTAGTGGTGCAGCTGGTAGGATATGCCACTGACAGTTGAACTCGCACACCTTGACCACTCATGTCAAATCATTGAACTTCTTCCTGCACTGCATCCGTGTGCATGATGCAATGCTCCCAGCATTCACCTCGTGCGTGACTTCCTCCCACTGTCTCTTCAGCATGTGTCTGGAGGGCCTCCTGCCCCCCTGCAGATAAAGGATGCCCCTCTGTGCGTCCACCTCTTGCACCAAGGCCTCTAGTGCGTTGTGCAAGAACCTTGGTTCACACTTTCTCGCAGGCCCAGCCATTCTTCAGTATATTCCAGAACAGAGTTAGTTGCCACACCAATTCCAGGCCTCCCTGCAGCCACAGTGCACCTCCCCTTTAAGAGGTGTAGGCTGCCTTTAAGTAGTGCTAGCCACTCCCGATATCGGGGGCCCCTGCTGGTGCGAGCAGCCACTCAACAGAGCAGGTAGTGCTGGCTGCACACAGCAATCACTGCAATCACCAGGCAGAACAAATGTTACGTGCTGCCTGCATCTCAACGACTGACTAATCGAGCACCGCAATCCCAACGCCTGTTTTCGGGAGTTAACCAATTTAACCCCCTGTATTTGTTACAAATTAATGCGCTTTTTCAGGGAAATCAAAAATAAAACAATATTTGTTATAGAATGTGTCAATCCGTCACTGTTGTACTCGGATACTGTGCTCATAGAAATTTTTTCTTAAATAAGACTTAGACTTTATATTAGTTGCAGATTATATCGTACCTTAGAGATTTAATAAATAATTGAATGTTTTACGGGTAATGGATGAAAAAGTGGAAAATCTTTATAGGTTGGGTGTAATTTGTCTGAGAATAATATTGTAATGCCTTTGATAATTAGCTAACCTTTGTTCCTGAATTACAGGTCTCCTATTTCACATCAGTATCAAGACAAGAAGAATTTGAAGGAAATACTAAAAGAATCGTTCCTTTGTTCTCTATCACATATTTTCTTTCAATATTCTTTTCAATTCAATCTTGTATGAGGTAAAATCTTTATTTTCAGATTTATTTGTAACACACTTACATATAAAAAAAGTCTGTTGTGTTATAGAAGGCTATCAAATTTATTTTCAGGTTTGACTGTGTGAGGAATAAGATCTGGGTCGCTGCTGTGGGAGTGTTATCTGCTGGATTAGCTGTACTATCAGGATTTGGACTGCTGCTGTTCTGTGGGATGAAATTTGCCATCAATACTGCCACTGCACCTTTTCTGATTCTAGGTCAGTAATATTTGCTTTACCAATACAAGTATGATCATTTTAATTCAAATTAAAACTTCAAACGATTGTCCTCCCTAATTTGTCTGTCTGAAGTGCATGTTGGTCTATCTCCCTACTCCTCTGGTATCTTCTCCTCCTTTGAGCATCTCACCTTGTTCCAGCCCGCACACCCCTCCTTTAAAATCATTGTTCACTACTGCCCACCCAAGCCCCACCCCAATTTTCTCACTAAAGTATTCTCACTCCTTTCCTCCCTCCGCCTCTACACCAAACAACTTCTCATCCTTGGTGATTACAACTTCCATCTCAACTCACCTTGTCCTTCTGTCTTTCCTTAACCTCTCCCTCCATATAAACTCTCCTACCCATATTCATGGCCACCCCCTTGACCTTCCCATTTCACGTGACCTCTCTATTCCCATCACCTCAATCACAGATAAGGCCATCTCTGATCACTTCCTTGTATCCTTCAGCACTCACATCTCCACTTCCTTCTGTGTCTGTACCTGGAAAAAAACTCTTGCCCCAGGTCACTTACAATGAAACCTGTCCTGACCTACATTGGCTCCCGGTCCCCATCAACACATCAATTTTAAGATTTTCATCCTCATGCTCAAACTTTTCCATGGCCTTGCCCCCCATCTCTATAACCCCCTCCAGCCCTACAACCCTCCAAGAACTCTGTGTTCCTCCAACTCTGATCTCTTGTGCACCCTCACTCCATTCATCCCACCATTGGCACTGTGGTTATAGCAGTCTAGGCCCTAAGCTCTGGAATTCCCTCCTTAAACCTCTCCACCTCTCTCTCCTCCTTTAAGTCTCTCCTTTAACCTTACCTCTTTGACCAAGCTTTTAGTCACCCATCCTAATATCTCCTTCTTTGGCTCAGTGTCAACATCTTTGAGGTGGTAACAAGGAGAGCCGATGAGTGTAACGTGTTTGATGTAGTGTACATGGCTTTTAGCAAGGTTTTTGACAAGGTTCCAGTGGTACAAGGGAACTAAGTCAAGTGGCGGAATTTAGTGGATTTAATATATGCAAAAAAGGGAATGGAGAAAATAACGGGACTTAAGATCGACAGGTGGGGAAATTGCTGATGCATTATTTGTAATAATTTCCCAAATATCTCTATATCTGAGAATTGTGCCCTAGGATTGGAAAATTGCAACTGTTACTCCATTATTTACGATAGGACGGAGGGAGAAATCCTCTACAGAGCCTTGGTCATACCCCATTTAGAGTACTTTGTTCAATTTTGGGAACCGCACCTCCGGAAAGATATACTGGCCTTGAAGGGGGTACAGCGCAGATTTACGAAAATTATACCAGGGCTTAAAGGGATAAATTATGAGGGCAGATTGCATAAACTTGGGTTGTATTCCCTTGCATTTAGAAGGTTGCAGGGTGATCTAATTGAGGTGTTTAAAATGATAAAAGAATTCGATAGAGTAGATACAGAGAAGCTATTTTCCCTGGTGGAGGAATCCAGAACAATGAGGCACAGTCTTAAAATTAGAGCTAGGCCTTTCAGGAGTGAAATTAGGAAGTACTTTTTCACCCAAATGGTAGTGGAAATGTGAAATTCTCTGCCCCAAAAGGTTGTGGATGCTGGGTCAATTGAAATTTGCAAGACTGAGATTGACAGATTTTTATTCAGAAAGAGTATCAAGGGATATGGATCAAAGGTGGGTAAATGCAGTTGGCGTATAGATCAGCCATGATCTAATTAAATGGTGGAACCAGCTTGTGGGGCTGAATGGCCTACTCCTGTTCCTATGTTCCTAACTGGTTGGGTAGTGTTCTGACACAGTCGCAGATGGGGGGAAGGAACGGGAAGGCCTGGGGCAGGGGAGGCCCAAGGTTTCCTATGGGGCCCAGAGGATTGCTCCTGCCCCTCCCGGACCACAAGGACACCTAAAAAATAAATTTTATATCCTTACTTTTGTTGGCCTCTTCTGGCCCCACTCCTGCTTGCCACCAGCTTTTACTGTCTACGGTGGGCGGCCTTGATGATGCGGAAAACCCGGTCGTTAAAATGGCAGTGGGAATGTACGCATCGGGAACGCATCAGCAAGCGTCAGTCCGCCATTTTAACCACCCGCTCACTCCCTTCCTGCCAGGCCAGCAGAGTTAAAATCGGTCTCATCTGTTTTAAAATCTTTGTAGAGAGAAAATGAGTGATGGCTTTATTATCTTATGCATCATGTAGAATGGTGAAGTGTACGGAGTTAGAAATTGGTCGTTCCATAAAGGACCAATATCAGGTGCAACATTATGCGCTTGATCTGCACTTGCATTACGGGCGGCTATATTGATCAAGTTGGCTTTGTAGGCATTCTGGGCAGCTGCCTTAAACAGATGTTGGGTTTCTTGAATATGTTAAGTAGGGGTCTAACCCCTGTTTAAGAACCTTTCGAGGAAATTCCTCAGTGGCATAAAGTACCAGGTAACCAGACTGGAAGAGTTCCTCAAGCAGTCAAAGTTCTGTGAGAAGCTTCAGTGTTGGTATTGTGTGCAGACTTTTTGTGTTGACATAGAATGTTAAGGTGCAGCTGCTGCAGTTCTGTGTTCCTGATATAAACATACTGGTCTGTCATAATCTTTTAGAGGACTGACAGCCTGGATGCTGATCCCCTGTATTGTTGAAGGTCAAGTTTAGGATGGACATTGTACCTGTGGTTGCTCCATATTCACCTGAAGTTAACAGGCAGGCTTGCAAAACTAAGCAGATGCTTACCTGGTTATAATAGTTGCTTCGGTGGCCTAATTAGTTTATTGTGATTAGCCTACAATTACAATGCAGCATTATGAATGCATATTAGCAGTAATGTTGCAGGATAGTCCTGTAAGTAGGAAGCAAATGTCACAAATTGCATCAGTGTCTATATTTAGTAACAAGCATTGATTTCACATTATACATCATTCAGGTGACAATGTTATTTTATTCACTTCCATTTGTAGTCATCAATTGCTAATATCTGGCACACTAATTCATTATATCTCACATTTCTAGGTATCGGTGTAGACGATATGTTCATTATGCTCTCCAGCTGGCAGAAGACAAAAGTTCATGATAAAGTTGAAGATCGCCTAGCAGAGACATACGCTGAAGCAGCTGTTTCCATTACAATCACCACTCTGACTGATGTTTTAGCCTTTTATATTGGCATCTTGACACCTTTTCGATCTGTGCAGTCATTTTGTGTTTACACAGGTACAACTGTTCTGTTCTGCTTCATTTACAACATTACATTTTTTGGAGCTTTTCTCGCATTGAATGGGAGAAGAGAAGCCAGTAACAGGCATTGGCTGACATTCAGAAAGGTTGAAGAAGATCATAAACCAGAAGAATCTAAATTCCATGCAATGTGTTGTGTAGGTGGGGCTTACGATCAGGAATCAGGTGCAGAATCAGAACATCCAGTTTATTTCTTCTTTAAGAAATATTATGGTCCATTTCTTACAAATCGATGGACCAAGGCAACTGTGGTGGTCCTGTATTTAGGATATTTGGCCGTCAGTATTTATGGCTGTTTACAGATCAAAGAAGGAATAGATCTCAGAAATCTGGCCTTTGATGATTCATATGTGATTAAATTCTATGACGATGAAAGTGATTTTTTCTCAGAGTATGGACCACGAGTCATGGTTTCTGTCACTGAATCTGTGGAGTATTGGAATTCCACCGTTCAGGACGAAATTGAAACCTGTATGGGCAGATTGGAAAACAACTCATATATAGATAGTGAGCTGTCAGAGTCCTGGCTTCGTTCATACATTCACCTTTCTAATATCACCTCTACAGATATAAGGGAGAAAAATGCATTCATAGGAAATTTATCTAAGTTGTTTCACTTTGTCCCTTCATTTAAACAAGACATTGAATTTTCAGAAAATAACAAAACCATTGAAGCTTCACGTTTTTTTATTCAGACCGTTAATGTCAGTAGTTCAGTTGCTGAGAAAAAGATGCTGATTGAATTAAGAAAGCTGGCAAAGGAATGTAGAATCCCTTTGCTAGTGTATCATCCTGCATTCATCTACTTTGATCAATATCTTGTTATAATATCCAACACAATACAGAATGTAGTTGTAGCTACTTGTGCTATGCTAGTTATTGCCTTATTGTTAATACCTAATCCAATCTGTTCTCTGTGGGTAACATTTGCTATTGCATCAGTTTTAGTGGGTGTGGCTGGTTTTATGGCTTTCTGGGGTGTCAATTTAGATTCTATATCAATGATTAATCTGGTCATTTGTATCGGTTTTTCAGTGGACTTTTCTGCCCATATTTCCTATGCATTTGTTTCAAGTGTCAAAGAAAGTCCCAATGAGCGAACTATTGATGCATTGTACACTCTTGGCTATCCCGTTATCCAGGGGGCTGTTTCAACTATACTGGGTGTTGTTGTGTTGGCTGCTGCAGAAAGTTACATATTCAGGACATTTTTTAAAATCATGTTTCTTGTCATATCTTTTGGGGCAGTTCATGGCCTCATATTTCTGCCTGTGTTTCTGACATTTTTTGCAAGCCATAGAAAGCCAAACACTGTAGAAACAGACAAGGCAACAAATAAGCAAAAAATCCACATCTATTCCAATGAAGCGTACCAAGAAAAGGTGCAGGGCAACCCAAATCCAAATAGACGATGGGTACAAACACCGGATCCAGATTGTCCACAGTGATATTCATATTTATAATTAATTGTTATCTAGTTGTCTAGGTGATAGATACAAATGTGATTTTTTTTTTGGTTTGCCTGCTAAAATGAAGTAAGAGCGAAACAGAATGAAGTACTGAATATTATTTATTCCAACTGTGGTACCATATGCTATTTTTAATTACATTTTAATTCAAAAGGCTTGTCATTACAAATAAACAAATTACAAATCCAAATGGGAAAACCTGTAACAACTAATAGTCACATAACAAACATTTTTTTGTTGAAGTTTTTAAAAGATAAATAACATGCAATGATTTACATTTTGTTATTATAATTTTTTTAAGATGGCATTTACAGGAGGATTCATTGACAGCACAGTTGTGCACATTGATACAATGGTTTTACACATTTCTGGATCAACATGGTCATGGGGGAGGAGGGAAGGAGATGCCCAGACACAAGTGGACAGGGCTAGCCTACATTTGCTACAGATGTTGCTGGATTGGGTCTTATGCCACTGGGAGCAGGTATATTGTATGTTTCAAATCATGGAAAGGTTACAGCATGGAAGGAGGCCATTCGGCCCATCGAGTCCGTGCCAGCTCTATGCAACAGCAATCCAACTAGTCCCACTCCCCTGCCCTATCCCCGTAGCCCTGCAATTGTTTTCCTTCCAAGTACTTATTTAGTTCCCTTTTGAAAGCCATGATTGAATCTGCCTCCACCACCCGTGCCCCCCACCCCCAGGAATTCCTTATCCTAACCACTCGCTGTGTAAAAAAAGTTTTTCCTCATGTCACCTTTGGTTCTTTTGCCAATCACCTTAAATCTATGTCCTCTGGTCCTTGACCCTTCCGCCAATGGGAACAGTTTCTTTCTATCTACTCTGTCTAAGACCCTTCATGATTTTGAATACCTCTATCAAATCTCCCCTCAGAGATTTGTCTGGGGACTGCACGACTTTCTAACATGTGCTTCAGCGGGTGAGGGTCCCTGCTGGGAGAGTGAAATTGAAAAATTACTCCTTATGTACATATCTTTTAATGTTGTATTTGAGTGATGCAGTTTGAGAAAAACAGTGTTTGTTTCAAACAGTTTTCCTACTTAATTTTTGTCATAGAAAACATTTCACTTGTTCATAATCACCACCATAATCAACACAATTTGCTCATTGTAATCTGCTAATAGTTACAAAACTTTGAAAACTCAGTCAGAATAATATTGACCAGGGCTTTTATTATCTTTAAACTGAGAAACTAGCAATTTATTAGTGATAGAGTGCAGAGAAACATTTTATAGAAATGACTGAATTAGTTGCTCAATTCACTGAATATTTTCTTGCTGAACATTACATTTTTATGGTGTTATTGTTTTATTTTTTATAGCATATTTTTCTGAAAATTAAAGTATACTATATTATCAATGCTGTACAGTGTATTTATTTGTCATCTAAATTTTGTTCAAACATTTTCAACTTAATCTTTTGCGATTATGGGGCCTGATAATATGATCCCAGTGCAGCAGTAGTGGCCGTGCCTTGACCCAAGAGTCTGATCTCACCCGAGTTCAGACCATTATCATACTGAGATCATGCTCCTGGTGGGAACACACCAATGTTGAGGCAGGATTTCCTGCTCTTAAACTGAGAAACCAGCATTTTATTAATGATAGAGTGCAGTGAAACATTTTATAGAAATGGCTGAATTAGTTGCTCAATTCACTGAATATTTTCTTACTGAACATTACATTTTCATGGTGTTATTGCTTTATTTTTGATAGCGTAGTTTTCCAAAAATTAAAGCATACTACATTCAGCATTGGCTGACTGCCTTTAAAGGTGTATTTCACTCTTGTCAAAAATAATTGGATGCAGGAAGGCCCCATTCAGTGACAATGTTTAGGAGGTCATGATGCAACAAATGCTGCCGGAAAGGGTGACTTTATTTGGTGGAGGTGATTCAGCACTAAGTACAGCCACCTCCAGCATGCATGGAGGTGATGGAGCATGTTAATGCAGTCTTACCTGTGGCCAGAACTTGGGAGCCAGTAAGGAAGAGATTTTTGGCCCATGGAAGGTTGTGAAAGTAAGTGTGGAAACACGTGACAACACTTTAATAGATTGTATTGTAACTTTGGTTCACCATTACAAAAGAAGAATGCAGGCAACTTCTTTTTTGTAAATGCACAAGCATGCTCATTTTCTTCCGTTCTACTGTGCTATGATCGCCAAACAGGAGGGTTCCCTCCCAGTCGGGGAACACTTCAGCAATCATGGACATTCATCCACCGACCTTCGGGTAAGCGTACTCCAAGGCGGCCTTCGAGACACACGACAACGCAAAATCGTCGAGCAGAAATTGATAGCCAAGTTCCGCACCCATGAGGACGGCCTCAACCGGGATCTTGGGTTCATGTCACGCTACACGTTACCCCACCAGCGAACAAATGTTATCTGTTTTTAATATAATGGGTCATTTGCTGGCTTTCTCTGCCTTCCGGATGTTTCTGCCTCTCTCTGTTTTTTTTTTCCTGTTTGTTTTTTTGTTGAATGTGTATTCGGGGGTTCTGCAGGTGACACCTCTCTGTCTGAACACGGTGATTGCCTTGGCAACGGGCAGTTGCAGGGGCAGTCTGTAAACACCATGTATTGTTCTGTGATGTATAAATGCGTAGGCTTCAAGGAGCTCCTGAACATTTACCTGACGAAGGAGGAAGCCTCCGAAAGCTTGTGAATTTAAAATAAAATTGCTGGACTATAACTTGGTGTTGTAAAATTGTTTACAATTGTCAACCCCAGTCCATCACCGGCATCTCCACATCATGTTGCCATATCACAGCGCTGCTCGTGTTTTCCATTCAGTGAGCCAGGTATCAAGGATCAAATACAATGCCAGCACAAGGTTCCTTACAGCTACATGTTCACACATTCACATAAAGTGGCTGTTGTTCTGGTGCAAATTTCACAATCATTTTTTTTACGTATGTCCCTTTTTATCTGCTTGAGGGAGAAAGCTGCACACAACAGGAGACAGCACTCGCAGAAAGGAGAGGGTCATCAAATCTCCGACCCGTAACTTCTTATGAGAAGAGGGCCATTGAGATTATGGGCTTGGGGGCAATAGAGCATGTGGGGAAGAGTGATTTGGGAAGCATCCCCAAGCTCATGACCATTATCCTTTGCTTTTCATTGTTCATCTCCATACCAACTCACTTACCCATTGCCTCCTACAGAGGCAATCAATGCAGCATTTCAAGGTGTCTTACTGCAATCATTGTAAGGAATGTTCTCCGCCTGCTTCTCCAGGTGCCCAAGGGGAGAGCTCACTCGAGCCAACTGTACAGCCTCATCTTAGCACATCACAGCACTCTGCACCACCTTCTACAACGGTAGGAAATACCGTCACAGGATGGTCTGTTAGCAAGCTATAGGAGGGGGTACTCTTTGAAGCACTAAAGTCGAGTGAGGAGCAGAAAGTGCAGGTGGAATTGCAAAAGGTGCAGCCTGCTGGTCAGAGGACAGAACCAGGCCTCCTTCAGCAGCTGTGCTCAGGGACTCAGGCCTCATAGGGCCTTCCTACAAACATCTTTTAGTAACTCAACATCAGCAATTCATGGAATCATTTAAGCATTGCCATGCAGCCTCTCCAGTTTGGCGACATCAATTAAAGAATCCACAATCCTCAACTGTGCAGCACTGCATGATTGTCAGACCATTCTTCAGGCCAACATACAAAGTGTGATGACTCCAGGCCCGCTGAGCACCTGTTGGTCAAGGTTGTAAACTCAGGCTTAGCTTCTTCGACAGCACCTCCCAAACCCACGACCTCTACCACCTAGAAGGACAAGAGCAGCAGGTACATGGGAACAACACCATCTGCACGTTCCCTTCCAAGTCACACACCATCCCAACTTGGAAATATATCACCGTTCCTTCATCGTTGCTAGGTCAAAGTCCTGCAACTCCCTTCCTAACAGCACTGTGGGAGAACCTTCACCACACGGACTGCAGCAGTTCTAGAAGGTGGCTCACCACCATCTTCTCAAGGGCAATTAGGGATGGGCAATAAAGGCCGGCCTCACCAGCGATGCCCAAATCCCATGAACAAATAAAAAAAAAAGCTTCCTCATGAATACTTTGACTGATGATTTGGAGGCTTTAGCTCTAAAAACATTCTGCTTTTCTATTCTTCCTACCAAAGTGGATAATTTCACATTTTCCCATATTATACTCTATCTGCCACCTTCTTGCCCACTCACTTAACCTGTCTATATCCCTTTGCAGCCTCTTTGCTCCCTCCTTGCAGCTGACTTTCCCACCTGGCTTTGTATCGTCAGCAAACCTGGATACATTACACTCGATCCCCTCATCTAAGACATTAATATAGATTGTAAATAGCTGAGGCCCCAGCACTGATCCTTGCGGCACCCCACTAGTTACAACCTGCCAACCCTAAAATGACCCATTTATTCCTACTCTCTGTGTTCTGTTCGTTAACCAATCCTCAATCCATGCTAATATATTACCCCCAATCCCATGAACCCTAATCTTGTGTAACAATCTCTTATGTGGCACCTTATCGATTTCCTTTTGAAATATAATGCATCCAAACATACTACATCCACTGGCTCCTCCTTATTTACCCTGCTAGCTACACACTCAAAAAACTAATAGATTTGTCAAACACAAATTCCCTTTCATAAAACCATATTGACTCTGCCTAATCATATTATGATTTTCTAAGTGCCCTATTACTACATCTTCAATAATAAATTGTAGCATTTTCCCTATTACTGGATGTAGGCCATCAGGTCCAGGGGATTTGTTGGCTTTTAGTCCCAGTAATTCCTCCAGTACTTTTTCTTTACTAATCTTAATTACTTTAAGTTCCTCACTCTCATGACCCTTGGTTCCCCAATATTTCTGGTATTTTTTTGTGTCTTTTACTGTGAAGACAGATACAAAATATTTATTTAACGCCTCTGCCATTTCCTTATTCCCCATTATAATTTCTCCTGTCTCTGCCTTTAAGAGACCCTCGTTTACTTTAGCTATTCTCTTCCATTTTACATACTTGTAGAAGCTCTAACAATCTGTTTTTATATTTCTTGCTAGTTTACTCTCATATTCAATTTTCTTCCTTTTCATCAATTTCTTAGTCATCCTTTGCTAATTTCTAAAACCCTTCTCAATTCTCAGGCATACTACTCTTTTTGGCAACATTGTAAGCATCTTCTTTTAATCCATTACTATCCTTAACTTCTCTAGTTAGCCACGGTTGGATCATTTTTCCTGTGGCGTTTTCATTCCTCAAGGGAATGCTTATCTGTTGAGAATTATGAATTATTTCTTAAAATGTTTGCCATTGGAGGAGGAGGGTGCACAGCCAGAGGTCGTGGTCCATATCGGGACCAATGACATAGGTAGAAAGAGGGATGAGGTCCTGCAGGCAGATTTTAAGGAGTTAGGAAAGAGATTAAGAAGCAGGACCTCAAAAGTAGTAATCTCCAGATTACTCCCGGTGTCATACGCTAGTGACTATAGAAATAGGAGGATAGAGCAGATGAATGCGTGGCTGGAGAGATGGTGCAGAAGGGAGGGCTTTAGATTCTTGGGGCATTGGGGCCAGTTCTGGGGAAGGTGGGACCTGTACAGGCCGGACGGGTTGCTCCTCAATGGAGCTGAGACCAATGTCCTTGCAGGGAGGTTCGCTAGTGCTGTGGTCGGGGGGTGGGGGGGGTTTAAACTAATTTGGCAGGAGATGGGCACCAGGATGTAGTAATGGAAAAGAGAAACAAGGGGCACAAAGGATTGTGGGAGACAGATAGCACTAGAGCAAGTCATAGTACAGTATTAGGTGGGATCAGACTAAGAGAGAGAACAAGAAAGTCTAAGATTGGTTTACAATGCATGTGTGTAAGCGCACGAAACGTGGTAAACAAGGTTGGTGAGCTGCAGGCGCAAATAGCCATGTGGGAAAACGATGTCATGACGATAACAGAGACCTGGCTCAAAAAAGGGCAGAAGTGGGTACTAAATATTCCTGGATACAAGGGGGGAAAATTTCGATAAGGGCCGTTTTCGGGCAGGGTCGTGTGATGCACAAGTACGCTGTGCCCGATGGCTCCTATGCAGGCAGCACATGAACTTCGTGTGTCGAGAGGCACATCCTACCAACTGGACCACTGCTCCACACATCACACTCCCCGTCACCCACCCACCCACAAACACTGCCCATCCATACGCAATGCTGCACTCGGCATGCTGCATCTCACTTGCACATAGTACCACACTTGCAGGCCACACAACCACCACTCAGAGGTCACACAAACTGGCAGCTATACGACCATGACAGGCACATAACCCACACACCTTGCAGGATACTCACTGATCCACTGTTCTCTGCCTTGCAGGAGAAGGTGGTGCATAACAGCCGTGGGCAGGAGAGACCTGAGGGAGGACAGGCACGCCTAAGCATTCTCACCCCCACAGAGGAGACAGTGCTTTGGATCATTGGGCAGGCCATCGCTGCAGCCGTGACAACATGCCACACTGGAGGTCCCGATGTAGGGGGACTCTTCATATCTAATGCTCCTTCTCCTTTCCCACATCTCCCTCCTCGCATAATCTTTTCTGAATCACGTGCTGTAGATGCTGTCAGCACACACGTCTTACTTGCTCCGTTCCCCACTTCACAGCTCAACCTGTTTCCCTTTGTCATTGCAGATACCCAAGAACATGTGGCGGCACCGTCCGAGGAGGAGGAGGAGAAGGAGGAGGAGGAGAAGGAGGACACTGAAGCCACACCATCACTCGATCTGACACTTGCTTCCACCAGCTCAGAAACTGTGCGTGCTTTAGAGGTTAGGTTAGAGGAGGGATCTGCACGTGGTGAGACACCGAGCACAAGTGCGCAGGAGCCGGGGCGGGGGGAACGGATACCACAGGAGTCAACTCACCGGAGGGCGAGGTCGCTCACTAGTTCTGCTGCACAGGAGTCAGATGAGGACTTTGTTGGGCCAGGCTACAGAAGACGACTGATGGGTGTACACCACCAAATTCTTGGGGCACTGGAAAGCCTGCCAGAAAGCCTGTGCACAATGAGAAGGGGCATGGAGGAGTCCAGCTCCAACTTGGCACAGGCTTTGCGCAGAGCTTGGAGCCCATCCTTTCCAACATGGAATGAGTGGTCACCTCCATCAGCGCATCTGTGGAACCCACCTTGATGCAGTGTCTGATGACTGATGTCACAGCTTCCATTGCAGCACAAACATCTGCCACTCAAGGTCTGACTACTGCCTTGGAAGTTCAGACTGCTACTATCGTGGCTCTGGGGACCACTGTGGAATGGGCTTCCAGGGCATCACAGCACTCTAGCAATCCGTTCTCCAGCTGGTCATCAGGATTGCTGAGGTGCCGCCCCGGGAGAGTGGCAGTGGCGCCATGGCAGTCGGACCTGCTGTCCTCTCTCAGGATGACAGCCTTCCTGCTCCCACCCCTGCCACTCCACCAGTGCCCCGTTGTTGCCTACTGGCCAGCCAGGCCAGACTGCTGCAGCCCATGCTGAGATGGTGCAGTCTGAAGCCGGGCCCTCCTGGCCCAGAGCTGCTCAAGGTCGTCCTCCAAGGCCACCTGCATGCTCCTCTATTGAAGGCCAGCAGCCTTCCACCACTCATGCTCCAGCCATTGGGGAAGCACCTCGTAGGAGCACAATGATAGGTAAAGGCACACGAACAACAAGCATTAAGGGAATGCACAAGAGTGAATAGTTCTGTGTGTTTGCACAATTTCATTTATTCATTGATAAATGAGACTTTGAATTTGCATTTGGTGGTGGTTTTTATTTATGCAATGAGCTGAGGGGGAAACCAATGTGCAATCAGATGGAGGACGATTTGATTGTCTTGTGGGAGCAGAAAGGTGGGGAGTATTGGACTGTTGGTGAGTTGGAGGATGTAGTTGACATTATTGATATCGGACATTGGATCAGGCGAGCACGCATAGCCCTTGCAGTCAAGGCATGTGGTTCCTGTTGCACCTTTGCGTCTTCCTCCGTTTTCCTCTTCCGACTCCACCCCCTCCTACTCGTCCTCCTCCTCAGTCTCTTCCTCCTCCTCTTCCTTCTCAGCCTCCTCCTCCTCCAATTCTGGCACAGGGTCTTCTCCAATCATTGGTGGCAAAGGCTGGTCCTTTATGATGGTGAGGTTGTGCAGGATGCAGCATACCACCACAAATCTGCCCATCCGTTCAGGGGAGTGCTGCACGGCTCCTCCATACCGGTCCAGGCCTGCTGTGCACGTGTGTGTGGGTTCCTGACCGGTGTCATGAGCCACGGCATGAGGGGATAGTCCTTATCACCCATTAGCCAGCCTTTGACTTGCCGAGTCGGGTGAAAGATAGCTGGTACTTTGGACTGCTGCATGACGAAGACATTGTGACTGCTCCCAGGATAGCGGGCATCGACCTCCATGATTCGATGCGTGTGGTCGCACACCAGCAACACATTCAGGGAGTGGAAGCCCTTTTTGTTGACGAAGGCAGCTGAATGCAGCAGTGCACTGCATACTGCGAGATGTTATGGGTACAGTAGCATAGTGGTTATGTTACTAGACTAGTAATCCGAAAGGCCCGGACTAATAATCCGGAGTCATGAGTTCAAATCCCACCACGGCAGCTGGGGAATTTAAATTCAATTAATTAAATAAAATCTGGAATAAAAAAAACTATAATCAGTAATGGTGGCCATGAAACTACTGGATTGTCATAAAAACCCATATGGTTCACTAATGCCCTTTAGGGAAGGAAACCTGCCGTCCTGGTCTGGCCGATATGTGACTCCAGACCCACAGCAATATGGTTGATTCTTAATCGCCCTCTGAAATGGCCTAGCAAGCCACTCAGTTGTACAATCTCGCTAAAAAAAGTTATAATAAGAATAAAACTGGAAGGACCACTACACACCAGACATGAAAATATATCGCCATTCCTTCATTGTCACTGGGTCAAAATCCTGGAACTCCCTTCCTAACAGCACTGCAGCAGTTCAAGAAGGCGGCGCACCACCATCTTCTCAAGGGCAATTAGGGATGGGCAATAAACGCTGGGCTTGCCAGTGACACCCACATCCCATGAACGAATAAAAAAAATGTTGCACATGTTGGCAGCAGAGGCCTGAAATGATCCTGAGCCGTAGAAATTCAGCGCCACGGTGATCTTCACAGCCACAGGCAATGCTGTCCTCGCCCTGCTCTGAGGCTGCAGTTGTGGCCGCACCAGTTGACAGATCTCGGTCACGGCTTCCTTGGTGAACCTCAGGCGTCGGGTGCAATCCTCCTCGGTCATGTTGAGGTAGAGAATTGGTCCCAGTAGGTCAATTTAAAAGTTTAAATTTCTAAGTTTCTGTCAGGCTTCAGCAGAGAGCTGCTGTAGCAAGTTAATTGGTTAGCTAGATTCAATTGGTACCTGAAGGTGGGGCAGGCCTGACTCATCTGAGTCTCAACTGCAGAAATACAGGGGCCTGTCAGTGCGGACTGCACGGTGTGCGGATATTACACAGTGTGCTGAGAGTTCGGTAAGTGTGGGAGTTTGGTGAAGTGGGGGAAGGAGGTGCTGCTTTGCCTTGCTTTTCCAAACTTTTCCTGCAGAGCGGTAGTGGACCTGAGAGTAGAAGACTGAGATTGTGGAATAAAAGCAGCAGCAGACCTGCACCAAGAGACAACTACTGTGCGACATCACAGGGTCTAAACTCCTGGACCTAAGATAAATAAGGAGCAAAAAGTAATCCAAGTGGGACGTCACCAAGGAAGAGGTAAGTGATTGGCTGGTGAGTATTTTCCTGCTGAATTTGTCTAAGGTTAGAGTTTGTGGATTCTCTGGTCTCTGTTGTGTAGTGGGGGACTGCTGTTCAGCAAGGGCCCTTGAGTATACCTTTTTAATTGAAGTGAAATTGGTGGGATTCATTTAATTTGAATTAATTAGTTAAAGGGTAAGTCATGTCAGGACAGCCCAGCTCCGTGTTATGCTCTTCCTGCTCTATGTGGGAAATCAGGGACCCTTCCGGTGTCCCTGACGACCATGTGTGCGGGAAATGTGTCCAGCTGCAGCTACTGACAAACCGCATTGCGGCACTGGAGCTGCGGATGGATTCATTAAGGAGCATTTGCGATGCTGAGAACGTCGTGGATAGCACGTTTAGTGAGATGGTCACACCGCAGGTAAAGGTTGTACAGGCAGGAAGTAATTGGGTGACCACCAGGCAGAGTAAGAAGAGCAGGCAGGCAGTGCAGGGGTCCCCTATGGCCGTCCCCCTCTCAAACAAATATACCGCTTTGGATATTGTTGAGGGGGTGACTTATCAGGGGAAGGCAGCAGCAGCCAACTTCCTGGCACCAGGGGTAGCTCTGCTGCACAGGCTGGGAGGAAAAAGAGTGGAAGAGCTATAGTGGTAGGGGATTCTATCGGAAGGGGAACAGACAGGCGTTTCTGTGGCCGTAAACGTGACTCCAGGATGGTTTGTTGCCTCCCTGGTGCCAGGGTCATGGATGTCACTGAGCGGCTACAGGGCATTCTCAAGGGGGAGGGTGAGCAGGCAGAGGTTGTGGTCCACATTGGGACCAACGACATAGGTAGGAAGGGAGATGAGGTCCTGCATCAAGAATTTAGGGAGCTAGGTAGCAGATTAAAGAGCAGGACCTCAAAGGTTGTAATCTCTGGATTACTCCCAGTGCCACGGGCTAGTGAGTATAGAAATAGGAGGATAGAACAGATGAATGCGTGGCTAAAGAGTTGGTGCAGGAGGGAGGGTTTCAGTTTCCTGGATCACTGGGCCTGCTTCTGGGGAAGGTGGGACTTGTACAAGTCGGACGGGTTGCATCTGAACCAGAGCGGGACAAATATCCTTGCGGGGGGGGGGTTTAAACTAACTTGGCAGGGGGATGGGATACAGAGTGGAGCTACAATAGGGGGTGATGTGCAGCCAAATATAGAGAAAAAAACAAGTCAGCTTGGAAGACAGGGCAAATATGTGAGGGCAAGGCTGGATGGCATCTATTTTAATGCAAGGAGTCTTGCGAATAAGGTGGATGAACTGAAGGTGTTGATAAACACATGGGAGTATGATATTGTTGCTGTCACAGAGACATGGTTGAGGGAGGGGCAAGACTGGCAGCTCAATATTCCGGGGTACAGAATCTTCAGGCGAGACAGAGGGGGAGGTATAAGAGGAGGGGGGGTCGCAATATTAATTAAAGAATCAATTACTGCCATAAGGAGGGATGATATATTAGCAGGTTCCTCTAATGAGGCCATATGGGTGGAGCTTAAAAACAAAAAGGGGGCAAGCACTTTGATGGGAGTGTACTATAGGCCCCCAAACAGTCAGGGGGAGATCGAGGAACAGATATGTAGGCAAATCTCAGAAAATTGTGCAAATAATAGGGTAATAATAGTGGGGGATTTCAACTTCCCCAATATTAACTGGGATACTCAGAGTGTAAAAGGCTTAGAGGGTACAAAATTCTTAACGTGCATCCAGGAGAGCTTTTTGAGCCAGCATGTAGAAAGTCCGACAAGAGAGGGGGCGGTACTGGACCTAATTCTAGGGAATGTGGCCGGCCAAGTGGAAGAAGTGCTAGTAGGTGAGCACTTTGGTGACAGTGACCATAATTCGGTGAGATTTAAGGTGGTCATGGAAAAGGACAGGGAGGGGCCGGAAATAAAGGTTCTAAATTGGGGGAAGGCCGATTTTAATAGGATAAGGCAGGATCTGGCCAAAATGGACTGGGATCAGCTGCTTGTAGGAAAATCCGCATCGGAGCAATGGGAGTCTTTCAGAAGGGAGATTGAGACCATACAATGGCAACATGTTCCCGTAAAGGTCAAGGGTGGTTCCAAGAACTCCAGGGATCCTTGGATGTCAGGGGATATACGAGAATGGATTAGGAAAAAAAGGAGGGCTTTTGGCAGATACAAAAGGCTAAAGACGGAGGAAGCCCTAGAGGAGTACAAAAAGTGCAGGGGGATACTTAAAAAAGAAATTAGGAGATCAAGGAGGGGCCATGAAATAACACTGGCGAGCAAAATAAAGGAAAATCCTAAGATGTTTTATAAGTATATTAAGGGTAAGAGGATGACTAGGGAAAAAATAGGGCCCATTAGGGACAAAAATGGCAATCTGTGTGTGGAGCCGGCAGATGTAGGAGGGGTTCTAAATGAATTTTTTGCATCTGTTTTCACGATGGAGAAGGACGATGTAGACATAGAAATACGGCAGGGGGACTGTGATATACTCGAACATATTAACATCGAGCGGGAGGAGGTATTGGCGGTTTTAGCAGGCCTAAAAATGGATAAATCCCCAGGCCCGGACGAAATGTATCCCAGGCTACTGTGTGAGGCAAAGGAGGAGATTGCGGGGGCTCTGACACATATATTCAGAACCTCTCTGGCCACAGGGGATGTGCCAGAGGACTGGAGAACCGCTAATGTAATACCATTATTCAAGAAGGGGAGTAGGGAAAAACCGGGGAACTACAGGCCAGTGAGCCTAACATCAGTGGTAGGAAAATTATTGGAAAAAATTCTGAAGGACAAAATTAGTCTCCACTTGGAGAAGCAAGGATTAATCAGGGATAGTCAACATGGCTTTGTCAAGGGAAGATCATGTCTGACTAATTTGATTGAATTTTTTGAGGGGGTGACTAGGCGTGTGGATGAGGGTAACGCAGTGGATGTGGTATACATGGATTTCAGTAAGGCCTTCGATAAAGTCCCACACAGGAGACTGGTCAAGAAGGTACGAGCCCATGGAATCCAGGGTGCCTTGGCACTTTGGATACAAAACTGGCTTAGTGGCAGAAGGCAGAGGGTGATGGTCGAAGGTTGTTTTTGTGACTGGAAGCCTGTGGCCAGTGGGGTACCACAGGGATTGGTGCTGGGTCCCTTGCTGTTTGTGGTCTACATTAATGACTTGGATATGAATGTAAAAGGTATGATCAGTAAGTTCGCTGATGATACAAAAATTGGTAGGGTGGTAAATAGCGAGGAGGATAGCCTCAGTCTGCAGGACGATATAGATGGGTTGGTCAGATGGGCGGAACAGTGGCAAATGGAATTTAACCCGGAAAAGTGCGAGGTGATGCACTTTGGAGGGACTAACAAGGCAAGGGAATACACAATGAATGGGAGGACCCTAGGCAAGACAGAGGGTCAGAGCGATCTTGGTGTGCAAGTTCACAGATCCCTGAAGGCGGCGGAACAGGTAGATAAGGTGGTAAAAAAGGCATATGGGATACTTGCCTTTATTAGCCGAGGCATAGAATATAAGAGCAAGGAGGTTATGATGGAGCTGTATAAAACACTGGTTAGGCCACAGCTGGAGTACTGTGTGCAGTTCTGGTCGCCACACTACAGGAAGGATGTGATCGCTTTGGAGAGGGTGCAGAGGAGATTCACCAGGATGTTACCAGGGCTGGAGCGCTTCAGCTATGAAGAGAGACTGGGAAGATTGGGTTTGTTTTCCTTGGAGCAGAGGAGGCTGAGGGGGGACATGATTGAGGTGTACAAAATTATGAGGGGCACAGATAGGATGGATACTAAGGAGCTTTTTCCCTTCGTTGAGGGTTCTATAACAAGGGGACATCGATTCAAGGTAAAAGGCGGGAGGTTTAGAGGGGATTTTAGAAAGAACTTTTTCACCCAGAGGGTGGTTGGAGTCTGGAACTCACTGTCTGAAAGGGTTGTGGAGGCAGGAACCCTCACAACATTCAAGAAGCATTTGGATGAGCACTTGAAATGCCATAGCATACAAGGCTACGGACCAAATGCTGGAATATGGGATTAGAGTAGACAGGGCTGATGGCCGGCGCGGACACGATGGGCCGAAGGGCCTCTATCCGTGCTGTATAACTCTATGACTCTATGACTCTATGGCCTCCTGCGCCTCCTCGTCCTCCATCTCCTGCTGTGTGTGGTCTCTCTGCTTGGTCCCTGTCGTGCTCAATGCCTCGCAGGAGCCCCAGCAGACCGCCCATGGTTGCCAGGAATGTTGTTCAACCACAGATGTAACTTTCTGAACCATAAGGCAGTACCTGCCAAACCACTCTCAAATGTTTTCTAGGAACTCTCAGTAATAGGGAGCTTCAAAAAACTCTTCCTACTCCACCAGCGGCCAGAAGCAATAATCCTGCAACACCTGCATGGCCCCTTTAAATAGTGCTGATGGGGGGGGTCCTCCAGGCACTGTAAGACACGTTCAAATGGTCAGGGTTAAGACTGTGCTTTGAGTTGAGCGTTAAGGTCCAAAATGGTGTCTATCACTTTAAATCAGAGTTGCACACTGATTGCACGCATTTTCTCTCTACTTTACATGCTTCCAGCGTTCGGTATTTGCGCTAATGAACATACGAACATTCAAATTAAGAGCAGGAGTAGGCCATTTGGCCCGTCAAGCCTGCTCTGCCATTTGATAAGATCATGGCTGAACTGATTGTGACCTCAACCCTATTTTCCCGTCTACCTACTATAACCTTTGACTCCCTTGTTAATCAGGAATCTATCTAACTCAGCTTAAAAATATTCAGTGACCCTGCCTCCACCGCTCTCTGGGGAAGGGAGTTCCACAGACTCACGACCCTCTGAGAGAAAAAATTTCTCCTCATCTCTGTCTTAAATGGGAGACCACTTATTTTTAAACTGTGTCCCCTAGTTCTAGTCTCTTCCACAAGGGGAAACATCCTCTCAGCATCTACCCCTTCTAGTCCCCTCAGGATCTTATATGTTTCAATAAGATCACCTCTCATTCTTCTAAACTCCAGTGTATACAGGTCCAACTTGTCCAACCTTTCTTCATAAGATAACTCCCTCATCCCAGGAATCAGTCGAGTGAACCTTCTCTGAACCGCCTCTAAAGCAATTATGTCCTTTCTTAGATAAGGAGACCAAAACTGCACACAGTATTCTACATGTGGTCTCACCAATGCCCTGTACAACTGCAGCAAAACATCTCTACTTTTATATTCCATTCCCTTTGCAATAAATGACAACATTCCATTTGCCTTCCTAATCACTTGCTGTACCTGCATACTAACTTTTTGTGATTCATGAACTAGGACACCCAGATCCCTCTGTACCTCAGAGTTCTGCAATCTCTCTCTATTTAAATAATATACTGCTTTTCTATTCCTCTTGCCAAAGTGGACAAGTTCACATTTTCCCACATTACACTCCATCTGCCAAATTTTTGCCCACTCACTTAATCTATCTATAAGGTTCTGCTCTTTAATTTGGACCCTAGTTCCTCAAACTCCCTCAGAAGAACCTCATTCCTAGTTCTATCTATGTCGTAGGTTCCTACATAGACCACGACAACTGGATCCTCCCCCTCCTGCTCCAAGTTCTTCTCCAGCTGCAAGAAGATGTCCTTAACCCTGGCACCGGGGCAGATAACACAGCCTTCTGGATTCCCGGTCGCGGCTGCAGAGAACTGTATCTATCCCCCTGACTATACTATCCCTTAACACTACCACATTCCTTTTTGCTCCCCCCACTGGAAAGGCCTCCTGCACCAAGGGGCCATGGTCAATTTGTTCATCCTTCCTGTAGAGTTTGTTTTCATCCCCACAGGTAGCAGGCACCATGTACCTGCTGGACAAGCGCAAAGGCAGAGGCTCCTCCACTGGGGTTCCCTTACCTCCCTGACCCGCAGTCACATCCTCCTGTCCCTGACCACTAGCTAAATCTAAACCATTACCTAACCTGAGGGGTGTGACTGCCTCCTGGATCAAAGTGTCCAGGTACCTCTCCCCCTCCCTTGATGCATCACAATGCCTGCACCTCGGTCTCCAGCTCAACAACTCTGAGTCGAAGTTCCACGAGTTGCAAACACTTACTGCAGATGTGGTTGCCTGGGGTCACGCTGCTCTCTACAAGCTCCTACATTGTACTTGAGTGAGCGAAGGTGGGAGCCATTCTCAGGGGAACGACCAGGGTGGGAGAGAGTCACCTCTCTCCAGGCCCGGTGAACAGCCATTTTTTGAAACTTCTTGCCATTCCTTACCCTCACCTATTTGACCATGTTCTCCAGGGAGGCTTCAGAAAACCTGGGGGCTTGCCTGTGACTCTTTTCTGACCAAATTACTTCTTGCAGCAGTGAAACAGCAAAAATCAACCTTTAAGAGGTGCATTCCCACCAGTCAAATTGAAATCAGGCCTAGGAGTTAAAATATCCCGGGTCTGAAATTTGGGCCAGTAAGCGTGTCTTGTATTCGTCCCAGCCCATATCCACCCGAAACCTGCTCTGGGTTAAAATCGACCCTATGCATTTCTTCTAAAAGACCTTTATCCTGCTGCCAACTGGCAAATTAGAGAACCTATGTCAGCTTAAACCAGTATTCAATACAATATGAAAACCACATTATTTGTGATCATCTATCTTCTCTAGACTGTTTTATATGGAAATTGTTATTCTCGAAGTAATGTGACGATTTCATTGCCATCGGTGGGTGTAACATCCACTTTTCCATGTTTATTGGTCTGACTAAAGAATATAGCAGAGATTTTACAATTTAGCACTCCCAGTGAAGAGCCATGTCTGATGGGAGCATGCAGCAGGCATGTGGCAGTGAAGGTCAGCATTCATAGAGTCATAGAGTTAGAGTCATAGAGTTATACAGCACGGATAGAGGCCCTTTGGCCCATCGTGTCTGCGCCGGCCATCAAGCCCTGTCTAATCTAATCCCATATTCAAGCATTTGGTCCGTAGCCTTGTATGCTATGGCATTTCAAGTGCTCATCAAATGCTTCTTGAATGTTGTGAGGGTTCCTGCCTCCACAACCCTTTCAGGCAGTGAGTTCCAGACTCCAACCACCCTCTGGGTGAAAAAGTTCTTTCTCAAATCCCCTCTAAACCTCCCACCTTTTACCTTGAATCTATGCCCCCTTGTTATAGAACCCTCAACAAAGGGAAAAAGCTCCTTAGTATCCATCCTATCTGTGCCCCTCATAATTTTGTACACCTCAATCATGTCCCCCCTCAGCCTCCTCTGCTCCAAGGAAAACAAACCCAATCTTCCCAGTCTCTCTTCATAGCTGAAGCGCTCCAGCCCTGGTAACATCCTGGTGAATCTCCTCTGCACCCTCTCCAAAGCGATCACATCCTTCCTGTAGTGTGGCGACCAGAACTGCACACAGTACTCCAGCTGTGGCCTAACCAGTGTTTTATACAGCTCCATCATAACCTCCTTGCTCTTATATTCTATGCCTCGGCTAATAAAGGCAAGTATCCCATATGCCTTCTTTACCACCTTATCTAGCTGTTCCGCCGCCTTCAGGGATCTGTGAACTTGCACACCAAGATCCCTCTGACCCTCTGTCTTGCCTAGGGTCCTCCCATTCATTGTGTATTCCCTTGCCTTGTTAGTCCCTCCAAAGTGCATCACCTCGCACTTTTCCGGGTTAAATTCCATTTGCCACTGTTCCGCCCATCTGACCAACCCATCTATATCGTCCTGCAGACTGAGGCTATCCTCCTCGCTATTTACCACCCTACCAATTTTTGTATCATCAGCGAACTTACTGATCATACCTTTTACATTCATATCCAAGTCGTTAATGTAGACCACGAACAGCAAGGGACCCAGCACAGATCCCTGTGGTACCCCACTGGCCACAGGCTTCCAGTCACAAAAACAACCTTCGACCATCACCCTCTGCCTTCTGCCACTAAGCCAGTTTTGTATCCAAAGTGCCAAGGCACCCTGGATTCCATGGGCTCGTACCTTCTTGACCAGTCTCCTGTGGGGGACTTTATCGAAGGCCTTACTGAAATCCATGTATACCACATCCACTGCGTTACCCTCATCCACACGCCTAGTCACCCCCTCAAAAAATTCAATCAAATTAGTCAGACATGATCTTCCCTTGACAAAGCCATGTTGACTATCCCTGATTAATCCTTGCTTCTCCAAGTGGAGACTAATTTTGTCCTTCAGAATTTTTTCCAATAATTTTCCTACCACTGATGTTAGGCTCACTGGCCTGTAGTTCCCCGGTTTTTCCCTACTCCCCTTCTTGAATAATGGTACTACATTAGCGGTTCTCCAGTCCTCTGGCACATCCCCTGTGGCCAGAGAGGTTCTGAATATATGTGTTAGAGCCCCCGCAATCTCCTCCTTTGCCTCACACAGTAGCCTGGGATACATTTCGTCCGGGCCTGGGGATTTATCCATTTTTAGGCCTGCTAAAACCGCCAATACCTCCTCCCGCTCGATGTTAATATGTTCGAGTATATCACAGTCCCCCTGCCGTTTTTCTATGTCTACATCGTCCTTCTCCATCGTGAAAACAGATGCAAAAAATTCATTTAGAACCCCTCCTACATCTGCCAGCTCCACACACAGATTGCCATTTTTGTCCCTAATGGGCCCTATTTTTTCCCTAGTCATCCTCTTACCCTTAATATATTTATAAAACATCTTAGGATTTTCCTTTATTTTGCTCGCCAGTGTTATTTCATGGCCCCTCCTTGATCTCCTAATTTCTTTTTTAAGTATCCCCCTGCACTTTTTGTACTCCTCTAGGGCTTCCTCTGTCTTTAGCCTTTTGTATCTGCCAAAAGCCCTCCTTTTTTTCCTAATCCATTCTCGTATATCCCCTGACATCCAAGGTTCCCTGGAGTTCTTGGAACCACCCTTGACCTTTATGGAAACATGTTGCCATTGTATGGTCTCAATCTCCCTTCTGAAAGACTCCCATTCGCCACATGATGTTTTGTTTATTATGAATGGAACGTTATGTGAGGCGCAGTGAACTCTATACACAAATTTACGACATGCCCTCCCATTATGTCAAGCTTTAATGACAACATTTTGAAAGTAATTAATTGGCTGTGAAGCACTTTGAGTTATCCTGAGGACAGGAAAGGTGCTACATAAATACAAGTTCTTTTTTCCTAATTAGTAAAATCTATCCCACAGAGAATTAAAAAAAGGACTCTCTTTGGAGAGGGTGCAGAGGAGATTCACCAGGATGTTACCAGGGCTGGAGCGCTTCAGCTATGAAGAGAGACTGGGAAGATTGGGTTTGTTTTCCTTGGAGCAGAGGAGGCTGAGGAGGGACATGATTGAGGTGTACAAAATTATGAGGGGCATAGATAGGATGGATACTAAGGAGCTTTTTCCCTTCGTTGAGGGTTCTATAACAAGGGGGCATAGATTCAAGGTAAAAGGCGGGAGGTTTAGAGGGGATTTGAGAAAGAACTTTTTCACCCAGAGGGTGGTTGGAGTCTGGAACTCACTGCCTGAGAGGGTTGTGGAGGCAGGAACCCTCACAACATTCAAGAAGCATTTGGATGAGCACTTGAAATGCCATAGCATACAAGGCTACGGACCAAATGCTGGAATATGGGATTAGATTAGACTGGGCTTGATGGCCGGCGCGGACACGATGGGCCGAAGGGCCTCTATCCGTGCTGTATAACTCTATGACTCTATGACTCAAAAAATGTTAGAGGCTAAATGAATAAATAATGGCAAACATTTGAATGACAAATTTGCAAACTCTTTATGATGTCATCTGCACAATAAATAATCTTAGGAGATAAATTAATGAGTAATAGAATAACAAATTTTCCAGCTCTTAATGTGTTTATAGAGTGTGTCAACTGTACAATGTTCCATAAATGATTAACTTTATGGGCAAAGCATTTGTCTATCAGGAAACTATTGAGTTTATTTGAAACTGCTGTCGTCAGTTAAATTCAAGGAAATTAGAAGACGGGGGAATCCAATGCACTGTGATGTGGCATCGCTCCAGATCTGCGATTTCCTACACAATTCTCAGTCTTTGTCATGATGAAGCTTTGTGTGAAGGCCACAAGGAGGGAGGAATGCTTTACAAACTTCACTTAGAGAAACTAATAGTTCACATATACATAGAAATACATAGGGGTTGATTTTAACTTACCAAAATTGGCATTAACAGGGTGGTAACAGCCTGAAATGGGGTTGGTGGACGTACTGCCCCATTAACACCAATGCTCTGGGCGCTGCTATTTTTACAGGGGCCTACCGTTGGACAGCTGAAGTGCCCACCTGTTTCATTACCTAATCTTAACCCTTCTAATATGCAAATCAGAGTCCTATGACGTGCATAAGACCCCGATTGCCATCGTTGGACAGAACTGGTCAGAGCAGTTATAACTGAGCAGCCAAAGAGGCCCCAAAAAGTTACATTTTAAATGATCTGGGCTCTTGCCATCCCAGAGCCCCCCCCCCGCCCCCCCGCCCCCCCCACCCCCCCCCCCCCCCCCCCCAGTATCATAGGGCTACCAGCCCTCCAGGACTGTCCTGGAGTCTCCAGGAATTAAAGATTAATCTCCAGGACACTGCTGCGAGTAACCCAGGAGAAAAACCATAGGAGCATTAAAAAAAAGTGTTTTTTTTTCATTTTCTTTGAACATTTTCATTTATTTGTTTTAAAAATATTGGAGATTGGAAGAAAGGCAGTTTGACAGACAGTCAAGAATCATCCAATCAGGTAATGGAGTGTCTGTTTGTCTTCCAATTGGTGGGGGAAAGCGGTAAAATGGGAGAAATCTACTCCAGAAAAGTTACAATATAGAAACAGACCATGCAGCTCAACCCACATCCTGTCATTCTTTTATCCTCCACCCATCATCCTAGTCTAATCTTGAATGTTGGCATAGTTTCTGCCTCAACCTCTAATCCTGGAGGTCAATTACACAGCCTCACAACTCTCTGCATAAAGAATTTTGTTCTAAATCTCTTACATTTAATCTTGTATCTATGGTTCCTGTCTTGAGCCCTCAACTACTAGAAACAGTCAGCTTCCAACTATCCTATTCCATTCTTTCAGTTTTATCTGCCCCGTTCAAATGAAAAAAGACCCAATTTTTTAAGTCTTTCTTTGTATTTGTATTTTCTCAAAGCAGGCATCACCCCAATGAATCTGTGTTGCACCCTCTCTAAAGTCTCAATTTCCTTCCTATAGTGTAGAGCTCAATACTGCACTCTAACTGAGGTCTTATTAATGTTTTATTTTGGCTCACCATTATCTATTAGCTTATATATTCAATAGGGGCTAAGTTGGTCCGTGTAGCGCCCGTTCTGTAGGTGCCACACGAAAATGGCATCTGAGATGCGTGCGCACACTTCCGGCGTGACGTGCGCAGAACGCCATCTTGGTAAAGGTGGTTGCGCACTCGCACCTAACAAATGCCGGCAGCATGTAAAGGAGGGAAATTATGATGTAAATCAGTATGCAATGCTGATTTAAAGGGACCTCAGCTATTTTGAAACTCCACACTCCAGCCAACACACTGTCTTAACCTCGCACAGCTGAACAGGTCTTAAACAGCATGGATGACCACCCACCAGCGCTATTTAAAAGGATCATGCATTGGTTAGGGAAAGCCAGCATGGGTTTGTTAAAGGAAAATCGTGTTTAACTAACCTGATAGAGTTTTTTGATGAGGCAACAGAGAGGGTAGATGAGGACAATGCAGTTGATGTGGTGTATATGGACTTTCAAAAGGCGTTTGATAAAGTGCTGCACAGTAGGCTTATCATCAAGATTGCAGCCCGTGGAATAAAGGGGGGCGGTAGCAACGTGGATACAGAATTGGCTAAGGGACAGGAAACGTAAAGTAGTGGTGAACAGTTGTTTTTCGGACTGGAGGGAGGTGTACAGTGGTGTTCCCCGGGGGTCAGTGCTGAGACCACTGCTTTTCTTGATGTATATTAATGACTTGGACTTGGGTGTACAGGGCACAATTTCAAAATTTGCAGATGACACAAAACTTGGAAGGGTAGTAAACAGTGAGGATAGTGAGACTTCAAGAGGATGTAGACAGGCTGGTGGCATGGGCGGACATGTAGCAGATGAAATTTAACACAGTAATATACGAAGTGATACATTTCAGTAGGAAGAACGAGGAGAGGCAATATAAACTAGAGGGCACAACTCTAAAAGGGGTACAGGAACAGAGAGATCTGGGGATATATGTGCACAAATCGTTGAAGGTGGTAGGGCAGGTTGAGAAAGCGGTTAAAAAAGCATATGGGATCCTGGGCTCTATAAATAGAGGCATAGAGTACAAAAGTATGGAAGTCATGATGAATGTTTATAAAAGACTGGTTCGGCCACAACTGGAGTATTGTGTCCAGTTCTGGGCACCACACTTTAAGAAAGATGTGAAGGCCTTTGAAAGGGTGCAGAAGAGATTTACTAGAATGATTCCAGGGATGAGGGACTTTAGTTATGTGGATAGACTGCAGAAGCTGGGATTGTTCTTCTTGGAACTGAGACGGATGCAAGGAGATTTGATAGAGGTATTCAAAATCATGAAGGGTCTAGACAGAGTAGATAGAGAGAAACTGTTCCCATTGGCAGAAGGGTCAAGAACCAGAGGACATAGATTTAAGGTGATTGGCAAAAGAACCAAAGGTGACATGAGGAAAAACTTTTTTACACAGCGAGTGGTTAGGATCTGGAATGCACAGAAGGAGGGGTATCCTATATCTGCAGGGGGACAAGAGGCCCTCCAGACATATGGTTCCGAGGTTCCGGGGGTGGTGGAGGCAGATTCAATCATGGCCTTCAAAAGGGAACTGGATAAGCACTTGAAAGGAAAAAATTTGCAGGCCTATGGGGAAAGGGCGGGGGAGTGGGACTAGCTGGATTGTTCTTGCAAGGAGTAGGCGCGGACTTGATGGGCCGAATGGCCTCCTTCGATGCTGTAACCTTTCTATGACTCTATGATTCTACAAGTTACAGGTTAGTTGCTGGATTATTGTTTCTGGCTGCTGGTGTATTTGTACCTGTTTTTGGAGGTCTCCTATACTTCAGTACTAGGACCAGGGGACATAGCCTAAAAATTAGAGCCAGGATTTTCAGGAGTGAGGTTAGGAACCATTCTACACGCAAAGGGTGGTAGAAGTTTGGAACGCTCTTCCGCAAACGGCAGTTGATGCTAGCTCAATTGTTCATTTTAAATCTGAGATTGATAGATTTTTGTTAACCAAAGGTGTTAAGGGATATGGAGTTAGGTCACGGATCAGTCATGATCTCATTGAATGCTGGAACAGGCTCGAGGGGCTAAATGGCCTACTCCTGTTCCTATGTTCCTATAATAAAATTTCAATACTCCACAGGGAGTGGGCTGGCTAGCTGACAGGCAACAGCAAGGGCACTGGGCAGAGTGGCAGGGGCAGGACAGGAATGCTGTCATCCTGAGAGAGGACAGCAGGTTCATGTTCCATGGAGTCACTCCCACTTGCTGCCTCCTGTTATACTCTCACAGGCCCGGTACAAACTCAGATTGGCAGATTGGTGGGATTGACGTGCAGATTGGAGGATGTGGGATGTAGTTTTGTGAAACCTTTATTCAATATTTTAAAATAAAACAACCGTTTTTAAACATAAGGACACGACCTGCATCTGTGTTTTCCATGTGCGATTTCTGATCTCCATTCAGACCCGTATCTTATGTTATGAAAATATCAGAGTTTCGCAAACTTTGAGCTGCCAAGTTGATGCTCATTAAAAATTCCAGAGTTCCCATCATCACCATACTTCACTATAGTCCAGCACAGATTTACTTCCCAATGGACTTCCAGCACTTCCTGCAGCCACAGTGCACCTCCCCTTTAAGAGGTGCAGGCTGCCTTTAATTGGTGCTCGCCACTCCCAATATCGGGGCCCCCTGCTGGTGAGCAGCCACTCGACAGTGCAGGTAGTGCTGGCTGCATGCAGCAATCATAGGAATAGTCAGGCAGCACGAATCGCACACTGTGATCCCAACGCCCGTTTTCAGGGGTTATCCAATATCTCTTGTGATAAAACCTAGAATTCCATTAGATTTTATTCAGCCTTATTAAGTTGAGGTGCTGTCTTTAATGTCCTTTGATCCTGTATAATTTTTTTACCAAAATGCATCATCTCACACTGACATTGAAATCCATCTGCCACATTTTAACTCAGTCTCCTTTCTTTTGAATAACCCTTTGCAACTTCCTTTGGCCTTCTAAAGAATTAACTGTACCTTCTATATTGGTATCATGTGCAAATTTTGACACCACTCCCTCTAGGCCTGCATTCAAATCACTGATATACACAGTAAACAGAAGTGGCCCAAAACTGAACTTTGTGGGACCCCACTACCCACCTCCAACCAGTGTGAAAAACTGCCCTTAACTTCTATTCTCAGTTTTCTCTCTTCCAACCAATTTTATATCCAGTTTGCTGTCCTCCCCTTAATTCCCTACTCCTTAATCTTAATCTTCTCTAGTAATCTCCCATGTGATACCTTGACAAAGGCTTCACTAAAGTCAACAGCCAGCCAGCGAAGAGGAGTGCAAGATCGGGTGACCACTAGCACCGCAGCGGCCCTCAAGTAAGTGCGACTGGGGGTCGGATCAGGGCCCGGATCAGGGCCCGGGGTCTGTGATCAGAGTTGGATCTGTGAATCGCAGGGGCTGCCAATCGCAGGGATCAATAATCGCGGGGGTCGGGGGTCAGGGTCTGGGGAGGAGGATTGGAGGAAGGATAAGAAGTGGGGGGGTCGGGAGAGGAGGCTGGGGGTCAGGAACGGCAGTATGGGGGGGTGATCGGGAGCGATGGCGAGCTTTTGTTAAATGTGGGGCTGAGAGGAGCACCCCTGCTCCTCCCGACTCCAATTTCAGGTAGATAAATGTGAAAAACTCACTTTGTGGGTCACAGACGATCCCAAGGTCTGGTTTACAACTCCAGCACGGGCTGCATCATGACAAGCTAATCTTGAAGTGAGGGCTTCAAAGTAATGTTAGGCCCATTATATGCATATGCAAAGGGACTAACTCCTGCTTCAGGTAGGGGTGCCAACTCTGGTTGGAGGCATTCCTGGAGGTTTGATCATGTGACTTTCTGACCATGTGGCATGTGACACCTGATTACATGATCAAATATTTATCCCATTCCCCCTGAAATGAAGTTTTAGTCTCTATCTCAAAAGCCACATGTAGTGAAGGATTCCATGGTCTATTAGCCCTCAGTTCAAGAACCTTCCTCCTCCCTTCCCCCTGGTTTCTTCAAGTGAGAATCCCCGGTTTCCATTCCCTAGTTCCCCATTCGCCTACCAGTGGAAATAATCTTTAACTGTTTACCCACAGTAAGGTCCCCAGGTTTTACTGACCCCATTACTGGCTGCTCCTTTCTCAGTGCCGTTCCCACTCACCACCCTACTGCTGCTGCTCCTGGCTCTGCAGGAAATGCTGGGACCCACGCCCTCCCCATTGCCCATTCTCCCTCTCTCCCACCGATACACCTTTCCACAGTCTCCATCTCCCCCCCCCCACTCTCGAGCCCCCAGGGATCAGAGACCCCCACTCTCCTGATTTCAGAGATTCCTGCCGCTCCCTCCCCCGCCAGGCTGGTCGTGGCTCTCTGCAGGTGCCAGCACTGAGCAGCAGCCGGTCCCTGGAAAAGGCTGGGAAATTATTCTGTTTAAAATTAAAGCTCGTTCTGTCTCCCGACACCAGGCTAACTCAGTAATTATTTACAGTACCTCAAATAAGTGTCTATTGTTCATGTGGGCGCACTGCCATGGGAATTTTAAAACGCTGATCTCCCGGGCTTCTGTAGGCAACACTCAGGGGAGGAACCCCGGATTCCAGGAAACTCCTGGTCTTTCCGGGAGGTTGGGAACCCTATCTTCAGACATGGGTAAAGGATGCCTATTTTCTTTCCTTTTCCAATATGGCGGGGCAGTGCACTTCCAGCAGGAAATGTGAGCGCACTTCCTGTCTGCCATACTGGGGGCTTAGCAGGCCTATTAGAGCCTTAAAAATGGGCGCTACACGTCCGAGTTTTTAGGCCCTAGTGTCCATTTTTCACAGAACACATGTGTTGCCTAATTTACATGTGTTGACCCGGCTGTTATTTATTTTTCGCTTTTTGAAACTATTTACGTAACTAAGGAACCTAGAGAAACAGAATATTCCCACAATTAGAGATAATTTTGGCTTATCTTACACTATCATAACACAACTCATAGTTATGCATGACACACCTTTCAGATTCTAAGGAAACTAATTATTAAAGGAAAGCACAGCCTTAAAGGAATTCATCAACGTCCACTTATCTAATGTTTGTATACTTAGGAGAATGAGGAACAGAGAGAAATAGATGCAATTTTCTCCCTTTTACCTCTGACCTTTACTCAAGTTCTGTCATGTAGTTTCTCTTACAATTATCTGGAATAGGTGTAACCCATGGCTCAGTGGTCGCAATCTCTGCACTGAGTCAGAAGGTTTCATGTTGAAGTCCCACTGCAGTGACTTGAGCACAAAATCTAGGCTGATACTTCAGTGCAGCACTGATAGAGTGCTGCACTGTCGGGAATGCCATCTTTTGGATGTAACATTAAACGAAGGGCCAGTCGGCCCTCATGTGGACATAAATAATCCCAGGGCAATATTCAAAGTAGAGATGGGGAGTTTTCCCAGTGTCCTGAGCAACATTTATCCCTCAATCTATGTCATGAAAACAGATTAACTGGGGATTAGCTCATTGCTGTTAGTGGAACCTTGCTGTACACAAAATGGCTGCTGCATTTCATGCATTACAGCAGTGACTACAGTTCAAAAAAATATTTAATTGCCTATAAAGCACTCCGCGACATCCTGAGATCATGAAAGGTGCTATATAAATGCAAGCCTTTCCTTGTATTATGGTTATAATCTATAACTTGCCCCAAGCTGCTAGGAAATCTGGCCTCCATTACCAGTTCAAGGGAGGACTGTCAGGCTCCCACCCGGCAACACTCAAGATCAGTCCAGACAGTTCCCTTTGTAAGGGGGCCGCATTAAATAGCCAAAAATAATTGCTGTAAATTTTTGGTGATCTAATTGGCAAAAATAGCCCTGGGGAGGAGTTCATAGAGTGTATTAGGGTCTGTTTCTTAGACCAATACGTCGGGGAACCAACCAGGGAACAGGCCATTTTGGATCTGGTAATGGGTAACGAAACAGGATTAATTAATGATCTCAAAGTAAAGGGTCCCTTGGGAAGGAGTGATCATAACATGATAGAATTTCACATCCAGTTTGAGAGCGAGGATCTTGCGTCTGAAACTACTGTATTAAACTTAAATAAGGGCAATTATAAAGGAATGAGGGCGGAATTGGGTAAAGTGGACTGGGTAAACAGATTAGATGGTATGATGGTGGATAAGCAGTGGCAAACATTTAAAAAGATATTTTATGACTCGCAACAAAAATATATCCCTGCTAGGAGGAAAGACTCCACAAAAAGGGTGAACCAACCATGGCTAACTAAGGAAGTCAAGGATGGTATCAGGTTAAAAGAAAAAGCATACAACATGGCAAAGATTACTGGTAAGCCCGAAGATTGGGAAAACTTTAAAAACCAGCAAAGGATGACTAAAAGAATAATAAAGAGGGAGAAAATAAATTTTGAGAATAAACTAGCAAGAAATATAAAAATTGACAGTAAAAGCTTCTACAAGTATATAAAAAGGAAGAGGGTAGCTGAAGTAAACATTGGTCCCTTAGAGGATGAGACTGGGGAAATAATAATGGAAAACAAGGAAATGGCAGAGGAATTGAACAGATATTTTGTATCTGTCTTCACAGTAGAAGACACTAAAAATATACCAATAATAGTAGAAAATCAAGGGGCAAAGGGGAGGGAGGAACTAAAAACAATCACTATCACGAGAGAAAAAGTACTAGATAAACTAATGGGTCTAAAGTCCCCTGGACCTGATGGCTTGCATCCGAGGGTCTTAAAGGAAGTGGCTACAGAAATAGTGGATGCATTGGTTGTAATCTTCCAGAATTCACTAGATTCTGGAAAGGTCCCAGCAGATTGGAAAACCGCAAACGCAACACCCCTATTCAAGAAGGGAGTGAGACAGAAAGCAAGTAACTATAGACCAGTTAGCCTAACATCTGTCATTGGGAAAATGCTAGAATCCATTATTAAGGAAGTAGTAGCAGGACATTTGGAGACTCATAATACAATCAAGGAGAGTCAACATGGTTTTATGAAGGGGAAATCATATCTGACAAATTTATTAGAGTTCTTTGAGGAAATAATGGGCTGTGTGGATAAAGGGGAACCAATGGATGCAGTATATTTGGATTTCCAAAAAGCATTCGATAAGGTGCCACATAACAGATTAGTGCACAAGATAAGAGCTCATGGTGTTGGGGGTAATATACTGGCATGGATAGAGGATTGGCTAACTAACAGAAAACAAAGAGTCGGGATAAATGGGTCATTTTCAAAATGGCAATCTGTAACTAGTGGGGTGTCGCAGGGCTCAGTGCTGGGGCCTCAACTATTTACAATATATATCAATGACTTGGATGAAGGAACAGAGTGTCTTGTGGCCAAATTTGCTGATGATACAAAGATAGGTGGATAAGCAAGTTGCGATGAGGACACAAAGTATCTGCAAAGGGATACTGACAGGTTAAGCGAATGGGCAAAAATTTGGCAGATGGAATATAATGTGGGAAAATGTGAAGTCATCCACTTTGGGAGGAAAAATAAAAAAGCAAAATATTATTTGAATGGAGAAATCTTACAAAATGCTGCAGTACAGAGGGATCTGGGTGTCCTCATACATGAAACACAAAAAGTCAACATACAGGTGCAGCAGGTAATCCGGAAGGCAAACGGAATATTGGCCTTTATTTCTAGGGGGATGGAGTATAAAAGCAGGGAAGTCATGTTACAACTGTACAGGGTGCTGGTGAGACCACACCTGGAGTACTATGTACAGTTCTGGTACCCTTATTTAAGGAAGGACATACTTGCATTGGAGGCAGTTCAGAGAAGGTTCACTAGGTTGTTTCCGGGTATGGAAGGGTTGTCTTATGAGGAAAGATTGAATAGGTTGGGTCTATACTCATTGGAGTTTAGAAGAATGAGAGGAGACCTTATTGAAACATACAAGATTCTGAGGGGACTCGATAGGGTAGATGCCCTCATGGGGGAATCTAAAACTAGGGGGTATAGTCTCAGAATAAGGGGTCGCCCGTTTAAGATGGAAATGAGGAAGAATTTCTTCTCCCAGATTGTCGTGAATCTTTGGAATTCTTTACCCCAAAAAGCTGTGGAGGCTGAGTCATTGAATACATTCAAGGCTGAGTTAGACAAATTTTTGATCAGCAAGGGAGTCAAAGGATATGGGCAAAAGGCGGGAAAGTGGAGTTGAGGTAAAAATCAGATCAGCCATGATCTCATTGAATGGCGGAGCAGGCTCGAGGGGCCAAATGGCCTACTCCTGCTCCTATCTCTTATGCTCTTATGGTCTTATGGATCTGGGCCTAAACCCCTACGGTGATCCCCACTTGTGCCTTGAAGAGGCCGGTGCACTGCTTCTCACTCGGTGTATGAGCCTCCAAAGTTATGCCAGGTCAATGTGAAGTTGGGAACAATTTTCTTTCCAGTGTAGGGAGTTCTTGCCCCCAGTGATGCAGGGCCCCTTGTAAGTGGTGGACTTGGGTTCTACCATTTAAAAGGTCCGATGGATACTGGGCAGCACAGGCCTGGACCTGGTCTTACTTTTAACTGAAAAAATGATATCTAAGGGTTAAATGAGATATGGGGAGACCCATAAAGGTTGTGCCCGTGAGTTGTGTAAATAATTATGTGTCGTCATTTAGCTTAACTGTTTTTAAGTCCTTTGTTTATTTTCTTGAGTTTTGCAATGTTGATGATAAAAATTGGCTTTAACTGACTTCCTCCAAATTTACCCGAGTTTGTTCTAATCTAGCTTTTCCCACTGATTTTCTCCCACTTTTTACACTAAAAATAAAACCAGGAAAAAAACGGGTTTGAAATATTATTAATTACTGTCTTTAAAGATCCTTAATTATTGTGCTGCTGCACTTCTGCCCTCTGGTGGATTCTATATGAATGTTAGTTTAGACTTCATTGTGAGAAAAACCAGTCTGCCACAGCAGTGGAATTGTCATTAATATTACACTTGCCAAGCCTCACATATTAGGTGTGAAATCTATATAATTTATTTCCCATCCATCCTCTCACACGTACTTTCTTAAAGAGCCTCCAGTACTTCATGCAGTGGTAAAGTTCACTGTTTGCTACTTGTTTATTGCTCGAGCTTTGAGGATGTCACAGGAGACGACAAAGTCTCAGGGAGGAAGGAGGACTTCTTTTCTCCTCCAGATGGAGCCCCGAAGGTTATACTTAGGGAGATAAAGCAAAGGAGAGTTTCAATCTTTGGGTTGGATGCGTACCTTCCTCAGAAGTCAGCTGACTGGGGAGAAGGCGGTGGATCAGGTCAGCGTAGTGTCAGTGGTCACGGAGTTGATGCTGCCGATACATAAAAAGTTTAACTCATTGAAGGAATTTACCAAAGTTAGTGTAGAACCATAGAACCATAGAAAAGATACAGCACAGAAGGGGGCCATTCAGCCCATCGTGTCCACGCCGGCTCAAAGAACAACCAGGTGCCCATTCTAATCCCACCTTCCAGCACCCGGTCCGTAGCCCTGCAGCTTACAGGTCCAGATACTAGTTGCAGGTCCAGATACTTTTTAAAAGAGTTGAGGGTCCCTGCCTCTACCACCAATACGGGCAGCAAATTCCATACACCCACCACCCTCTGGGTAAAAAAGTTTTTCTTCATTTTCCGTCTAATCCTTCCGCCAATCAGCTTAAATCTATGTCCTCTAGTTCTTGAACTCTCCGCTAGGGGAAACAGGTACTTCCTGTCTACTCTATTTTGGCCCCTCATAATTTTGTACACCTGAATCAAGTCTCCCTTCAGCCTCCTCTGCTCCAAGGAAAACAACCCCAGCCTATCAAATCTCTCCTCGTAGCTGCAATTTTCAAGCCCTGGCAACATTCTTGTAAATCTTCTCTGCACACTCTCCAGAGCAATTACGTCCTTCCTGTAATGTGGTGACCAGAACTGCACACAATACTCCAGCTGTGGCCTTACCAGTGCTTTATACAGTTCCATCATTACATCCCTGCTTTTGTATTCTATACCTCGGCTAATAATAACAGAGAGCACTCTGTATGCCTTCTTCACAACCTTATCTACCTGTACTGCCACCTTCAGGGACCTGTGCACATGCACTCCAAGGTCTCTCACTTCCTCTACCCCTCCCAATATATTCCCGTTTACTGCATATTCCCTTTTATTGTTTTCCCTCCCTAAGTGCATTACCTTACACTTCTCCGCGTTGAACTCCATTTGCCACTTTTCCGCCCACTCCACCAACCCATTGATATCTTCTTGGCGTCTACAGCTATCCTCTTCACTATCAACTACACGGCCAATGTTTGTGTCGTCTGCAAATTTGCCAATCATGCCCCCTACATTCAAGTCCAAATCATTAATATATACCACAAACAGCAAGGGACCCAACACTGAGCTCTGTGGCACACCACTGGAAACGGATTTCCATTCGCAAAGACATCCATCCACTTTTACCCTTTGTTTCCTGTTACTGAGCCAATTTTGGATCCAATCCGCCACATTTCCCTGTATCCCATGGGCTTTTACCTTTCTGACCAGTCTGCCATGTGGGACCTTGTCAAATGCCTTACTAAAATCCATGTAGACAACATCCACTGCACTACCCTCATCAATCCTCCTTGTCACTTCCTCAAAGAATTCAATCAGATTTGTAAGGCATGACCTTCCCTGAACAAATCCATGCTGACTATCCCTGATTAAACCATGCCTTTCCAAGTGACAGTTTATCCTATCTCTCAGTATTGATTCTAATACTTTGCCCACCACCGGTCTATAATTGTTCAGCCTTTCCCTCGTACCCTTTTTAAACAATGGTACTACGTTTGCAGTCTTCCAGTCCTCCGGTACCTCCCCTGTATCCAGTGAGGATTGGAAAATGATCCTCAGAGCATCCACTATTTCCTCCCTGGCTTCCTTCAATAGCCTAGGAAACAATCCATCCGGCCCTGGTGACTTATCAACTTTCAAGGATTCCAGTCCCTGTAGTACTTCCTCTCTCGTTATGTTTACCTTATCCAATATTTCACACCTCTCCTCTTTAACTACTACGTCCAGATCATGCCTTTCCTTTGTGAATACGGAGACAAAATATTCATTTAAAACCCTACCCACATTCTTTGCTTCTATACACAAGTTACCCTTATCATCCCTGATAGGTCCCACCTTTTCCTTAGCTATCCTCTTGTTCTTAATGTACTGATAAAACATCTTTGGGTTTTCATTAATCTTACTAGCTAATACTTTTCATGCCCTCTCTTTGCTTTCCTTATTTCCTTTTTTACATCATCCCTGTACTTTCTATACTCCTCTAGGCTTTCTGCAGTATTTAGTTTTCTGTGACAGTCATAAGCTTTCTTTTTCTGCTTTATCTTGTCCCGTATACTTCTAGACAACCAGGGGGCTCTAAATTTGGCAGTGCCACCCTTTATCTTTGAGGGGACATGTCTGCATTGCACCTGTAGAATTTCACTTTTTAGTGCCTCTCACTGGCTTGCCACTGATTTCTCCTCAAGTAGTTTGTGTCCAGTCCACTTCTGCCAAATCACCTCTTAGTTCTGTAAAATTTGCCTTCCCTCAATTTAAAACATTTACTCCTGATTTAACTCTGTCCTTTTCCATAATAATGCTAAAACTAACTGAATTGTGGTCACTATCCCCAATATGGTCACCCAATGTCACTTCGCCCACTTGCCCATCTTCATTTCCCAGGACTAAATCTAGAATTGCATCCCCTCTTGTTGGGCTTGTTACGTACTGGCTAAAAAAGTTCTCCTGGACACCGATCAAGAATTTTGCGCCCTCTGTGCCCCTCACACTGTTTGAATCCCAGTTGATGTTAGGGTAGTTGATGTCCCCCACTATTATTGCCCTCTTATTTTTGCACTCAGAAATTTGCCTACATATTTGTTCTTCTATCTCCCTTTTGCTATTCGGGGGTCTATAGTACACTCCTAGCAGTGTGACTGCCCCTTTTTTATTTCTTAGCTCAACCCATATGGCTTTGATTGATGATCCATTTAGCATATCATCCCTTCTCACAACTGTAATTGATTCTTTAACCAATAATGCTACCCCCCCCCCCCAATCTTTTTTATCACCTGCTCTATCCTGCCTGAAAACTCTATATCCAGGGATATTGAGCTGCCAATTATCCCCCTCTTTAAGCCAGGTTTCCGTTATAGCAATGATATCATGCTGCCATGTGTCTATCTGTGCCCTTAGCTCAACTGCTTTGTTTGTAATACTCCTTGCATTGAAGTATATACCCTTTAACCCCGTCAAATTCCTGTGCCGAAAACTATTTAACCTTTGCTTCTTTTGCTTTTCTGAGGCGCTAACTGTTTTTCTACTTCCCATTCCTATCTGTACCTGCCCTTTGGTTCCCATCCCCCTGCCATACTAGTTTAAACCCTCCCCAACAGAACTAGCAAATGCCCCCGCAAGGATATTGGTCCCGGTTCTGCTTGGGTGCAACCCGTCCAGTTTGTACAGGTCCCTCCTTTCCCAGAATCAGTCTCAATGCCTCAGGAATTTAAACCCCTCCCTCCTACACCATCTCTCAAGCCATGCATTCATCTGGTCTATTCTCTTATTTCTGCTCTCGCTAGCATATGGCACTGGGAGAGATCCTGAGATTACTACCTTAGAGGTCCTGCTTTTTAATTTATTTCCTAACTCCCTATATTCTGCTTGCAGGACCTCATCCCTTTTTTTACTGATGTCGTTGGTACTGATATGGACCACAACCTCTGGCTGTTCACCCTCCCCCTTCAGAATGTCCACCAGCCGCTCCGTGACATCTTTGACCCTAGCACCAGGGAAGCAACATACCATCCCCGATCATTGTTGCTCTCCCATTCTTTTTCCTCCCCTCCTGTGCAACTGAGACACTCGTGCTGCCACGGTCTTGGCTCTTGCTGCATTCCCCTGATAAGCCATCTCCCCCAACAATATCCAAAGCGGAATATCTGTTTGAGAGGGACATGGCCCCAGGGGATTCCTGCTCTACCTGCTTAGTCCTTTTACTCTGCCTGGCGGTCACCCATTTCCTTTCTGCCTGCGTAATCTTTACCTGCGGTGTGACCACCTCACTGAACGTGCTAGCCACGATAATCTCAGCATCGCAGATGCTCCACAGTGAATCCACCCGCAGCTCCAGCTCCGAAATGCTGTTAGCCAGTAGCAGTAGCTGGACACACTTCCTGCACACATGGTCGCCAGGGACACCGGTAGTGTCCATGACTTCCCACATAGTGCAGGAGGAGCATATCACGGGTGCGAGCTCTGCTGCCATGAATTGTCTTAGATTAAGCTCGTTAGTTACTCCCTTAAAGGATTGTCACCTAATGTATCTTTTTCAAGTGCTACAGTATGAACATAAACACACCCTTTCATCTTCACCAGCTGCATCCTTGTATGGGACTCCTCAACATTAGAGAATTTTTTGGCCTGTCTTACAACATCGTAACAAAACCCATTGTCACCCATTGCAGATTGCAAGGAAACCTATCACTGATGATGGGTACAGCCATAAAAGAATTCACCAATGCCCACTTATCTGATGCTTGTATATTTAGGAGAATTAGGAACAGAGAGAAATAGATGCAACTTTCTCCCTTTTATCTCTGACCTTTACTCAAGTTCTGTCACATAGTTTCTCTTACAATGATCTGGAATAGGCGTAACCCGTGGCTCAGTGGTCGCAATCTCTGCACGGAGTCAGAGGGTTTGACATTCAAGTCCTACAGCAGCGGCTTCAGCACAAAATCTAGGCTGATACTTCAGTGCAGCACTGATAGAGTGCTGCACTGTCGGAAGTGCCATCTTTTGTTTGTGACGTTAAACGAAGGGCCAGTCGGCCCTCTCATGTGGACAAAATGAGCCCAGGGCAATATTCAAAGTAGAGATGGGAGTTTGCCCCAGTGTCCTGAACAACATTTATCCCTCAATCTATGTCATGAAAACAGATTAACTGGGGATTAGCTCATTGCTGTTAGTGGAACCTTGCTGTGCACAAGTTGCTTGTTGCCTTTCATGCATTACAGCAGTGACTACACTTCAAACAATGTATTAAATTGTCTACAATGCACTCTGGGAAGTCCTGAGATCATGAAAGGTGCAATATAAAGGTAAGCCTTTCCTTGTATTATGGTTATAATCTATAACTTGCCCAAGATGCTAGGAAATCTGATCTCCGTTAGAAACTCAAGGGGGGATTGTCGTGGTCCCACCCAGCAGCGCTCAAGATCAGTCCAGACAGTCCCCTTAGTAAGGGGGCCTCATTAAACAGGCAAAAATAATTGCAGTAAATTTTTGGCAATCTGGGCCCAAACTCCTACGGTGATCCCCACTTGAAGAGGCCGGTGCACTGCTTCTCACTCGGTGTACAAGCCTCCAAAGTTATGCCAGGTCCCGGTGAAGTTGGGAACAATGTTCTTCCCAGTGTAGGGAGTTCTTTCCCTCAGTGATGCAGGGCCCCTTGTAAGTGTGGGACTTGGGTTCTACCATTTAAAAGGTCCGATGGATACTGGGCAGCACAGGCCTGGACCTAGTCTAACTGCGTCCCAGTCGGTTTTCCAGCCCTTCTGCCACCCTCCTGCTCGAGGTGCGGTGGGAGTCTGTCAGAAAGGCCGTGGAATTTCAAACCCCAGTTCTCTAAATTTACTTTTAACTGAAAAAATGCTATCTAAAGGTTAAGTGAGAGATGGTGAGACCCATAAAGGTGGTGTCCGTGAGGTGTGCAAAATTGGCTTTAACTGACTTTCTCCAAATTTACCCGAGTTTGTTCTAATCTAGTTTTTCCCACTGATTTTCTCCCACTTTTTACACTAAAAATAAAACCAGGTTTTGAAATATTATTAATTACTGTCTTTAAAGATCCTTAATTATTGTGCTGCTGCACTTCTGCCCTCTGGTGGATTCTATATGAATGTTAGTTTAGACTTCATTGTGAGAAAAACCAGTCTGCCACAGCAATGGAATTGTCATTAATATTACACTTGCCAAGCCTCACATATTAGGTGTGAAATCTATATAATTTATTTCCCATCCATCCTCTCACACGTACTTTCTTAACGAGCCTCCAGTACTTCATGCAATGGTAAAGTTCACTGTTTCCTACTTGTTTTTTGCTCGAGCTTTGAGGATGTCACAGGAGACGACAAATGCTCAGGGAGGAAGGAGGACTCCTTTTCTCCTCCAGATAGAGCCCCGAAGGTTATACTTAGGGAGATAAAGCAGAGTTTCAATCTTTGGGTTGGATGCGTACCTTCCTCAGAATGCAAATGACTGGAAAATAGGTGGTGGAGCAGGTCAGCACAGTGTCATTTTTTTTTTATTCGTTCACGGGATGTGGGCGTCGCTGACGAGGCCAGCATTTATTGCCCATCCCTAATTGCCCTCGAGAAGGTGGTGGTGAGCCGCCTTCTTGAACCACTGCAGTCCGTGTGGTGACGGTTCTCCCACAGTGCTGTTAGGAAGGGAGTTCCAGGATTTTGACCCAGCGACGATGAAGGAACGGCGATATATTTCCAAGTCGGGATGGTGTGTGACTTGGAGGGGAACGTGCAGGTGGTGTTGTTCCCATGTGCCTGCTGCTCTTGTCCTTCTAGGTGGTAGAGGTCGCGGGTTTGGGAGGTGCTGTCGAAGAAGCCTTGGCGAGTTGCTGCAGTGCATCCTGTGGATGGTACACACTGCAGCCACAGTGCGCCGGTGGTGAAGGGAGTGAATGTTTAGGGTGATGGATGGGGTGCCAATCAAGCGGGCTGCTTTATCTTGGATGGTGTCGAGCTTCTTGAGTGTTGTTGGAGCTGCACTCATCCAGGCAAGTGGAGAGTATTCCATCACACTCCTGACTTGTGCCTTGTAGATGATGGAAAGGCTTTGGGGAGTCAGGAGGTGAGTCACTCGCCGCAGAACACCCAGCCTCTGACCTGCTCTCGTAGCCACAGTATTTATATGGCTGGTCCAGTTCAGTTTCTGGTCAATGGTGACCCCCAGGATGTTGATGGTGGGGGATTCGGCGATGGTAATGCCGTTGAATGTCAAGGGGAGGTGGTTAGACTCTCTCTTGTTGGAGATGGTCATTGCCTGGCACTTATCTGGCGCGAATGTTACTTGCCACTTATGAGCCCAAGCCTGGATATTGTCCAGGTCTTGCTGCATGCGGGCTCGGACTGCTTCATTATCTGAGGGGTTGCGAATGGAACTGAACACTGTGCAGTCATCAGCGAACATCCCCATTTCTGACCTTATAACGGAGGGAAGGTCATTGATGAAGCAGCTGAAGATGGTTGGGCCTAGGACACTGCCCTGAGGAACTCCTGCAGCAATGCCCTGGGGCTGAGATGATTGGCCTCCAACAACCACTACCATCTTCCTTTGTGCTAGGTATGACTCCAGCCACTGGAGAGTTTTCCCCCTGATTCCCATGGACTTCAATTTTACAAGGGCTCCTTGGTGCCACACTCGGTCAAATGCTGCCTTGATGTCAAGGGCAGTCACTCTCACCTCACCTCTGGAATTCAGCTCTTTTGTCCATGTTTGGACCAAGGCTGTAATGAGGTCTGGAGCCGAGTGGTCCTGGCGGAACCCAAACTGAGCATCGGTGAGCAGGTTATTGGTGAGTAAGTGCCGCTTGATAGCACTGTCGACGACACCTTCCATCACTTTGCTGATGATTGAGAGTAGACTGATGGGGCGGTAATTGGCCGGATTGGATTTGTCCTGCTTTTTGTGGACAGGACATACCTGGGCAATTTTCCACATTGTCGGGTAGATGCCAGTGTTGTAGCTGCACTGGAACAGCTTGGCTAGAGGCGCAGCTAGTTCTGGAGCACAAGTCTTCAGCACTACAGCTGGGATGTTGTCGGGGCCCATAGCCTTTGCTGTATCCAGTGCACTCAGCCGTTTCTTGATATCACGTGGAGTGAATCGAATTGGCCGAAGACTGGCTTCCGTGATGGTGGGGATATCGGGAGGAGGCTGAGATGGATCATCCACTCGGCACTTCTGGCTGAAGATGGTTGCAAACGCTTCAGCCTTGTCTTTTGCACTCACGTGCTGGACTCCGTCAGTGGTCAGGGGGTTGATGTTGCCGATATATAAAAGTTTAACTCATTGAAGGAATTTACCAAAGTTAGTGTCTCCTAATGTATCTTTTTCCAGTTCTACAGTATGAACGTAAACACACCCTTTCATCTTCACCAGCTGCATCCTCGTATGGGACTCCTCAACATTAGAGAATTTTTTGTCTTATCTTAAACCATTGTAACAAAACCCATTGTCACCCTTTGCAGATTCCAAGGAAACCTATCACTGACGTTGGGTACAGCCATAAAAGAATTAATCAATACCCACTTATCTAATGTTTGTATACTTAGGAGAATTAGGAACAGAGAGAAATAGATACAATTTTCTCCCTTTTATCTTTGACAAATACTCAAGTTCTGACACATAGATTCTCTTACAATTATCTGGAATAGGCGTAACCCGTGGCTCAGTGGTCACAATCTCTGCACTGAGTCAGAAGGTTTTACATTCAAGTCCTACAGCAGCGGCTTCAGCACAAAATCTGGGCTGATACTTCAGTGCAGCACTGATAGAGTGCTGCACTGTCGGAAGTGCCATCTTCTGTATGTGACGTTAAACGAAGGGCCAGTCGGCCCTCTCATGTGGACAAAATGAGCCCAGGGCAATATTCAAAGTAGAGATGGGAGTTTGCCCCAGTGTCCTGAACAACATTTATCCCTCAATCTATGTCATGAAAACAGATTAACTGGGGATTAGCTCATTGCTGTTAGTGGAACCTTGCTGTGCACAAGTTGCTTGTTGCCTTTCATGCATTACAGCAGTGACTACACTTCAAACAATGTATTAAATTGTCTACAATGCACTCTGGGAAGTCCTGAGATCATGAAAGGTGCAATATAAAGGTAAGCCTTTCCTTGTATTATGGTTATAATCTATAACTTGCCCAAGATGCTAGGAAATCTGATCTCCGTTAGAAACTCAAGGGGGGATTGTCGTGGTCCCACCCAGCAGCGCTCAAGATCAGTCCAGACAGTCCCCTTAGTAAGGGGGCCTCATTAAACAGGCAAAAATAATTGCAGTAAATTTTTGGCAATCTGGGCCCAAACTCCTACGGTGATCCCCACTCGAAGAGGCCAGTGCACTGCTTCTCACTCGGTGTACAAGCCTCCAAAGTTATGCCAGGTCCCGGTGAAGTTGGGAACAATGTTCTTCCCAGTGTAGGGAGTTCTTTCCCTCAGTGATGCAGGGCCCCTTGTAAGTGTGGGACTTGGGTTCTACCATTTAAAAGGTCCGATGGATACTGGGCAGCACAGGCCTGGACCTAGTCTAACTGCGTCCCAGTCGGTTTTCCAGCCCTTCTGCCACCCTCCTGCTCGAGGTGCGGTGGGAGTCTGTCAGAAAGGCCGTGGAATTTCAAACCCCAGTTCTCTAAATTTACTTTTAACTGAAAAAATGCTATCTAAAGGTTAAGTGAGAGATGGTGAGACCCATAAAGGTGGTGTCCGTGAGGTGTGCAAAATTGGCTTTAACTGACTTTCTTCAAATTTACCCGAGTTTGTTCTAATCTAGTTTTTCCCACTGATTTTCTCCCACTTTTTACACTAAAAATAAAACCAGGTTTTGAAATATTATTAATTACTGTCTTTAAAGATCCTTAATTATTGTGCTGCTGCACTTCTGCCCTCTGGTGGATTCTATATGAATGTTAGTTTAGACTTCATTGTGAGAAAAACCAGTCTGCCACAGCAATGGAATTGTCATTAATATTACACTTGCCAAGCCTCACATATTAGGTGTGAAATCTATATAATTTATTTCCCATCCATCCTCTCACACGTACTTTCTTAACGAGCCTCCAGTACTTCATGCAATGGTAAAGTTCACTGTTTCCTACTTGTTTTTTGCTCGAGCTTTGAGGATGTCACAGGAGACGACAAATGCTCAGGGAGGAAGGAGGACTCCTTTTCTCCTCCAGATAGAGCCCCGAAGGTTATACTTAGGGAGATAAAGCAGAGTTTCAATCTTTGGGTTGGATGCGTACCTTCCTCAGAATGCAAATGACTGGAAAATAGGTAAACAATTTTACAACACCAAGTTATAGTCCAGCAATTTTATTTTAAATTCACAAGCTTTCGGAGATTTTCTCCTTCCTCAGGCAAATGTTTCAAGAGCTCCTTGAAGCCTACGCATTTATACATATTGAATATTTCTACATTTATACATGTATAAATGCGTAGGCTTCAAGGAGCTCTTGAAACATTTGCCTGAGGAAGGAGAAAATCTCCGAAAGCTTGTGAGTTTAAAATAAAATTGCTGGACTATAACTTGGTGTTGTAAAATTGTTTACAATTGTCAACCCCAGTCCATCACCGGCATCTCCACATCATGGAAAATAGGTGGTGGAGCAGGTCAGCACAGTGTCAGTGGTCAGGGGGTTGATGTTCCCGATATATAAAAGTTTAACTCATTGAAGGAATTTACCAAAGTTAGTGTCTCCTAATGTATCTTTTTCCAGTTCTACAGTATGAACGTAAACACACCCTTTCATCTTCACCAGCTGCATCCTCGTATGGGACTCCTCAACATTAGAGAATTTTTTGTCTTATCTTAAACCATTGTAACAAAACCCATTGTCACCCATTGCAGATTCCAAGGAAACCTATCACTGACGTTGGGTACAGCCATAAAAGGATTCATCAATGCCCACTTATCTAATGTTTGTATACTTAGGAACAGAGAGAAATAGATACAATTTTCTCCCTTTTATCTTTGACAAATACTCAAGTTCTGACACATAGATTCTCTTACAATGATCTGGAATAGGCGTAACCCATGGCTCAGTGGTCACAATCTCTGCACTGAGTCAGAAGGTTTTACATTCAAGTCCTACAGCAGCGGCTTCAGCACAAAATCTAGGCTGATACTTCAGTGCAGCACTGATAGAGTGCTGCACTGTCGGAAGTGCCATCTTCTGTATGTGACGTTAAACGAAGGGCCAGTCGGCCCTCTCATGTGGACAAAATGAGCCCAGGGCAATATTCAAAGTAGAGATGGGAGTTTGCCCCAGTGTCCTGAACAACATTTATCCCTCAATCTATGTCATGAAAACAGATTAACTGGGGATTAGCTCATTGCTGTTAGTGGAACCTTGCTGTGCACAAGTTGCTTGTTGCCTTTCATGCATTACAGCAGTGACTACACTTCAAACAATGTATTAAATTGTCTACAATGCACTCTGGGAAGTCCTGAGATCATGAAAGGTGCAATATAAAGGTAAGCCTTTCCTTGTATTATGGTTATAATCTATAACTTGCCCAAGATGCTAGGAAATCTGATCTCCGTTAGAAACTCAAGGGGGGATTGTCGTGGTCCCACCCAGCAGCGCTCAAGATCAGTCCAGACAGTCCCCTTAGTAAGGGGGCCTCATTAAACAGGCAAAAATAATTGCAGTAAATTTTTGGCAATCTGGGCCCAAACTCCTACGGTGATCCCCACTTGAAGAGGCCGGTGCACTGCTTCTCACTCGGTGTACAAGCCTCCAAAGTTATGCCAGGTCCCGGTGAAGTTGGGAACAATGTTCTTCCCAGTGTAGGGAGTTCTTTCCCTCAGTGATGCAGGGCCCCTTGTAAGTGTGGGACTTGGGTTCTACCATTTAAAAGGTCCGATGGATACTGGGCAGCACAGGCCTGGACCTAGTCTAACTGCGTCCCAGTCGGTTTTCCAGCCCTTCTGCCACCCTCCTGCTCGAGGTGCGGTGGGAGTCTGTCAGAAAGGCCGTGGAATTTCAAACCCCAGTTCTCTAAATTTACTTTTAACTGAAAAAATGCTATCTAAAGGTTAAGTGAGAGATGGTGAGACCCATAAAGGTGGTGTCCGTGAGGTGTGCAAAATTGGCTTTAACTGACTTTCTTCAAATTTACCCGAGTTTGTTCTAATCTAGTTTTTCCCACTGATTTTCTCCCACTTTTTACACTAAAAATAAAACCAGGTTTTGAAATATTATTAATTACTGTCTTTAAAGATCCTTAATTATTGTGCTGCTGCACTTCTGCCCTCTGGTGGATTCTATATGAATGTTAGTTTAGACTTCATTGTGAGAAAAACCAGTCTGCCACAGCAATGGAATTGTCATTAATATTACACTTGCCAAGCCTCACATATTAGGTGTGAAATCTATATAATTTATTTCCCATCCATCCTCTCACACATACTTTCTTAACGAGCCTCCAGTACTTCATGCAATGGTAAAGTTCACTGTTTCCTACTTGTTTTTTGCTCGAGCTTTGAGGATGTCACAGGAGACGACAAATGCTCAGGGAGGAAGGAGGACTCCTTTTCTCCTCCAGATAGAGCCCCGAAGGTTATACTTAGGGAGATAAAGCAGAGTTTCAATCTTTGGGTTGGATGCGTACCTTCCTCAGAATGCAAATGACTGGAAAATAGGTGGTGGAGCAGGTCAGCACAGTGTCAGTGGTCAGGGGGTTGATGTTCCCGATATATAAAAGTTTAACTCATTGAAGGAATTTACCAAAGTTAGTGTCTCCTAATGTATCTTTTTCCAGTTCTACAGTATGAACGTAAACACACCCTTTCATCTTCACCAGCTGCATCCTCGTATGGGACTCCTCAACATTAGAGAATTTTTTGTCTTATCTTAAACCATTGTAACAAAACCCATTGTCACCCATTGCAGATTCCAAGGAAACCTATCACTGACGTTGGGTACAGCCATAAAAGGATTCATCAATGCCCACTTATCTAATGTTTGTATACTTAGGAACAGAGAGAAATAGATACAATTTTCTCCCTTTTATCTTTGACAAATACTCAAGTTCTGACACATAGATTCTCTTACAATGATCTGGAATAGGCGTAACCCGTGGCTCAGTGGTCACAATCTCTGCACTGAGTCAGAAGGTTTTACATTCAAGTCCTACAGCAGCGGCTTCAGCACAAAATCTAGGCTGATACTTCAGTGCAGCACTGATAGAGTGCTGCACTGTCGGAAGTGCCATCTTCTGTATGTGACGTTAAACGAAGGGCCAGTCGGCCCTCTCATGTGGACAAAATGAGCCCAGGGCAATATTCAAAGTAGAGATGGGAGTTTGCCCCAGTGTCCTGAACAACATTTATCCCTCAATCTATGTCATGAAAACAGATTAACTGGGGATTAGCTCATTGCTGTTAGTGGAACCTTGCTGTGCACAAGTTGCTTGTTGCCTTTCATGCATTACAGCAGTGACTACACTTCAAACAATGTATTAAATTGTCTACAATGCACTCTGGGAAGTCCTGAGATCATGAAAGGTGCAATATAAAGGTAAGCCTTTCCTTGTATTATGGTTATAATCTATAACTTGCCCAAGATGCTAGGAAATCTGATCTCCGTTAGAAACTCAAGGGGGGATTGTCGTGGTCCCACCCAGCAGCGCTCAAGATCAGTCCAGACAGTCCCCTTAGTAAGGGGGCCTCATTAAACAGGCAAAAATAATTGCAGTAAATTTTTGGCAATCTGGGCCCAAACTCCTACGGTGATCCCCACTTGAAGAGGCCGGTGCACTGCTTCTCACTCGGTGTACAAGCCTCCAAAGTTATGCCAGGTCCCGGTGAAGTTGGGAACAATGTTCTTCCCAGTGTAGGGAGTTCTTTCCCTCAGTGATGCAGGGCCCCTTGTAAGTGTGGGACTTGGGTTCTACCATTTAAAAGGTCCGATGGATACTGGGCAGCACAGGCCTGGACCTAGTCTAACTGCGTCCCAGTCGGTTTTCCAGCCCTTCTGCCACCCTCCTGCTCGAGGTGCGGTGGGAGTCTGTCAGAAAGGCCGTGGAATTTCAAACCCCAGTTCTCTAAATTTACTTTTAACTGAAAAAATGCTATCTAAAGGTTAAGTGAGAGATGGTGAGACCCATAAAGGTGGTGTCCGTGAGGTGTGCAAAATTGGCTTTAACTGACTTTCTTCAAATTTACCCGAGTTTGTTCTAATCTAGTTTTTCCCACTGATTTTCTCCCACTTTTTACACTAAAAATAAAACCAGGTTTTGAAATATTATTAATTACTGTCTTTAAAGATCCTTAATTATTGTGCTGCTGCACTTCTGCCCTCTGGTGGATTCTATATGAATGTTAGTTTAGACTTCATTGTGAGAAAAACCAGTCTGCCACAGCAATGGAATTGTCATTAATATTACACTTGCCAAGCCTCACATATTAGGTGTGAAATCTATATAATTTATTTCCCATCCATCCTCTCACACGTACTTTCTTAACGAGCCTCCAGTACTTCATGCAATGGTAAAGTTCACTGTTTCCTACTTGTTTTTTGCTCGAGCTTTGAGGATGTCACAGGAGACGACAAATGCTCAGGGAGGAAGGAGGACTCCTTTTCTCCTCCAGATAGAGCCCCGAAGGTTATACTTAGGGAGATAAAGCAGAGTTTCAATCTTTGGGTTGGATGCGTACCTTCCTCAGAATGCAAATGACTGGAAAATAGGTGGTGGAGCAGGTCAGCACAGTGTCAGTGGTCAGGGGGTTGATGTTCCCGATATATAAAAGTTTAACTCATTGAAGGAATTTACCAAAGTTAGTGTCTCCTAATGTATCTTTTTCCAGTTCTACAGTATGAACGTAAACACACCCTTTCATCTTCACCAGCTGCATCCTCGTATGGGACTCCTCAACATTAGAGAATTTTTTGTCTTATCTTAAACCATTGTAACAAAACCCATTGTCACCCATTGCAGATTCCAAGGAAACCTATCACTGACGTTGGGTACAGCCATAAAAGGATTCATCAATGCCCACTTATCTAATGTTTGTATACTTAGGAACAGAGAGAAATAGATACAATTTTCTCCCTTTTATCTTTGACAAATACTCAAGTTCTGACACATAGATTCTCTTACAATGATCTGGAATAGGCGTAACCCGTGGCTCAGTGGTCACAATCTCTGCACTGAGTCAGAAGGTTTTACATTCAAGTCCTACAGCAGCGGCTTCAGCACAAAATCTAGGCTGATACTTCAGTGCAGCACTGATAGAGTGCTGCACTGTCGGAAGTGCCATCTTCTGTATGTGACGTTAAACGAAGGGCCAGTCGGCCCTCTCATGTGGACAAAATGAGCCCAGGGCAATATTCAAAGTAGAGATGGGAGTTTGCCCCAGTGTCCTGAACAACATTTATCCCTCAATCTATGTCATGAAAACAGATTAACTGGGGATTAGCTCATTGCTGTTAGTGGAACCTTGCTGTGCACAAGTTGCTTGTTGCCTTTCATGCATTACAGCAGTGACTACACTTCAAACAATGTATTAAATTGTCTACAATGCACTCTGGGAAGTCCTGAGATCATGAAAGGTGCAATATAAAGGTAAGCCTTTCCTTGTATTATGGTTATAATCTATAACTTGCCCAAGATGCTAGGAAATCTGATCTCCGTTAGAAACTCAAGGGGGGATTGTCGTGGTCCCACCCAGCAGCGCTCAAGATCAGTCCAGACAGTCCCCTTAGTAAGGGGGCCTCATTAAACAGGCAAAAATAATTGCAGTAAATTTTTGGCAATCTGGGCCCAAACTCCTACGGTGATCCCCACTTGAAGAGGCCGGTGCACTGCTTCTCACTCGGTGTACAAGCCTCCAAAGTTATGCCAGGTCCCGGTGAAGTTGGGAACAATGTTCTTCCCAGTGTAGGGAGTTCTTTCCCTCAGTGATGCAGGGCCCCTTGTAAGTGTGGGACTTGGGTTCTACCATTTAAAAGGTCCGATGGATACTGGGCAGCACAGGCCTGGACCTAGTCTAACTGCGTCCCAGTCGGTTTTCCAGCCCTTCTGCCACCCTCCTGCTCGAGGTGCGGTGGGAGTCTGTCAGAAAGGCCGTGGAATTTCAAACCCCAGTTCTCTAAATTTACTTTTAACTGAAAAAATGCTATCTAAAGGTTAAGTGAGAGATGGTGAGACCCATAAAGGTGGTGTCCGTGAGGTGTGCAAAATTGGCTTTAACTGACTTTCTTCAAATTTACCCGAGTTTGTTCTAATCTAGTTTTTCCCACTGATTTTCTCCCACTTTTTACACTAAAAATAAAACCAGGTTTTGAAATATTATTAATTACTGTCTTTAAAGATCCTTAATTATTGTGCTGCTGCACTTCTGCCCTCTGGTGGATTCTATATGAATGTTAGTTTAGACTTCATTGTGAGAAAAACCAGTCTGCCACAGCAATGGAATTGTCATTAATATTACACTTGCCAAGCCTCACATATTAGGTGTGAAATCTATATAATTTATTTCCCATCCATCCTCTCACACGTACTTTCTTAACGAGCCTCCAGTACTTCATGCAATGGTAAAGTTCACTGTTTCCTACTTGTTTTTTGCTCGAGCTTTGAGGATGTCACAGGAGACGACAAATGCTCAGGGAGGAAGGAGGACTCCTTTTCTCCTCCAGATAGAGCCCCGAAGGTTATACTTAGGGAGATAAAGCAGAGTTTCAATCTTTGGGTTGGATGCGTACCTTCCTCAGAATGCAAATGACTGGAAAATAGGTGGTGGAGCAGGTCAGCACAGTGTCAGTGGTCAGGGGGTTGATGTTCCCGATATATAAAAGTTTAACTCATTGAAGGAATTTACCAAAGTTAGTGTCTCCTAATGTATCTTTTTCCAGTTCTACAGTATGAACGTAAACACACCCTTTCATCTTCACCAGCTGCATCCTCGTATGGGACTCCTCAACATTAGAGAATTTTTTGTCTTATCTTAAACCATTGTAACAAAACCCATTGTCACCCATTGCAGATTCCAAGGAAACCTATCACTGACGTTGGGTACAGCCATAAAAGGATTCATCAATGCCCACTTATCTAATGTTTGTATACTTAGGAACAGAGAGAAATAGATACAATTTTCTCCCTTTTATCTTTGACAAATACTCAAGTTCTGACACATAGATTCTCTTACAATGATCTGGAATAGGCGTAACCCGTGGCTCAGTGGTCACAATCTCTGCACTGAGTCAGAAGGTTTTACATTCAAGTCCTACAGCAGCGGCTTCAGCACAAAATCTAGGCTGATACTTCAGTGCAGCACTGATAGAGTGCTGCACTGTCGGAAGTGCCATCTTCTGTATGTGACGTTAAACGAAGGGCCAGTCGGCCCTCTCATGTGGACAAAATGAGCCCAGGGCAATATTCAAAGTAGAGATGGGAGTTTGCCCCAGTGTCCTGAACAACATTTATCCCTCAATCTATGTCATGAAAACAGATTAACTGGGGATTAGCTCATTGCTGTTAGTGGAACCTTGCTGTGCACAAGTTGCTTGTTGCCTTTCATGCATTACAGCAGTGACTACACTTCAAACAATGTATTAAATTGTCTACAATGCACTCTGGGAAGTCCTGAGATCATGAAAGGTGCAATATAAAGGTAAGCCTTTCCTTGTATTATGGTTATAATCTATAACTTGCCCAAGATGCTAGGAAATCTGATCTCCGTTAGAAACTCAAGGGGGGATTGTCGTGGTCCCACCCAGCAGCGCTCAAGATCAGTCCAGACAGTCCCCTTAGTAAGGGGGCCTCATTAAACAGGCAAAAATAATTGCAGTAAATTTTTGGCAATCTGGGCCCAAACTCCTACGGTGATCCCCACTTGAAGAGGCCAGTGCACTGCTTCTCACTCGGTGTACAAGCCTCCAAAGTTATGCCAGGTCCCGGTGAAGTTGGGAACAATGTTCTTCCCAGTGTAGGGAGTTCTTTCCCTCAGTGATGCAGGGCCCCTTGTAAGTGTGGGACTTGGGTTCTACCATTTAAAAGGTCCGATGGATACTGGGCAGCACAGGCCTGGACCTAGTCTAACTGCGTCCCAGTCGGTTTTCCAGCCCTTCTGCCACCCTCCTGCTCGAGGTGCGGTGGGAGTCTGTCAGAAAGGCCGTGGAATTTCAAACCCCAGTTCTCTAAATTTACTTTTAACTGAAAAAATGCTATCTAAAGGTTAAGTGAGAGATGGTGAGACCCATAAAGGTGGTGTCCGTGAGGTGTGCAAAATTGGCTTTAACTGACTTTCTTCAAATTTACCCGAGTTTGTTCTAATCTAGTTTTTCCCACTGATTTTCTCCCACTTTTTACACTAAAAATAAAACCAGGTTTTGAAATATTATTAATTACTGTCTTTAAAGATCCTTAATTATTGTGCTGCTGCACTTCTGCCCTCTGGTGGATTCTATATGAATGTTAGTTTAGACTTCATTGTGAGAAAAACCAGTCTGCCACAGCAATGGAATTGTCATTAATATTACACTTGCCAAGCCTCACATATTAGGTGTGAAATCTATATAATTTATTTCCCATCCATCCTCTCACACGTACTTTCTTAACGAGCCTCCAGTACTTCATGCAATGGTAAAGTTCACTGTTTCCTACTTGTTTTTTGCTCGAGCTTTGAGGATGTCACAGGAGACGACAAATGCTCAGGGAGGAAGGAGGACTCCTTTTCTCCTCCAGATAGAGCCCCGAAGGTTATACTTAGGGAGATAAAGCAGAGTTTCAATCTTTGGGTTGGATGCGTACCTTCCTCAGAATGCAAATGACTGGAAAATAGGTGGTGGAGCAGGTCAGCACAGTGTCAGTGGTCAGGGGGTTGATGTTCCCGATATATAAAAGTTTAACTCATTGAAGGAATTTACCAAAGTTAGTGTCTCCTAATGTATCTTTTTCCAGTTCTACAGTATGAACGTAAACACACCCTTTCATCTTCACCAGCTGCATCCTCGTATGGGACTCCTCAACATTAGAGAATTTTTTGTCTTATCTTAAACCATTGTAACAAAACCCATTGTCACCCATTGCAGATTCCAAGGAAACCTATCACTGACGTTGGGTACAGCCATAAAAGGATTCATCAATGCCCACTTATCTAATGTTTGTATACTTAGGAACAGAGAGAAATAGATACAATTTTCTCCCTTTTATCTTTGACAAATACTCAAGTTCTGACACATAGATTCTCTTACAATGATCTGGAATAGGCGTAACCCGTGGCTCAGTGGTCACAATCTCTGCACTGAGTCAGAAGGTTTTACATTCAAGTCCTACAGCAGCGGCTTCAGCACAAAATCTAGGCTGATACTTCAGTGCAGCACTGATAGAGTGCTGCACTGTCGGAAGTGCCATCTTCTGTATGTGACGTTAAACGAAGGGCCAGTCGGCCCTCTCATGTGGACAAAATGAGCCCAGGGCAATATTCAAAGTAGAGATGGGAGTTTGCCCCAGTGTCCTGAACAACATTTATCCCTCAATCTATGTCATGAAAACAGATTAACTGGGGATTAGCTCATTGCTGTTAGTGGAACCTTGCTGTGCACAAGTTGCTTGTTGCCTTTCATGCATTACAGCAGTGACTACACTTCAAACAATGTATTAAATTGTCTACAATGCACTCTGGGAAGTCCTGAGATCATGAAAGGTGCAATATAAAGGTAAGCCTTTCCTTGTATTATGGTTATAATCTATAACTTGCCCAAGATGCTAGGAAATCTGATCTCCGTTAGAAACTCAAGGGGGGATTGTCGTGGTCCCACCCAGCAGCGCTCAAGATCAGTCCAGACAGTCCCCTTAGTAAGGGGGCCTCATTAAACAGGCAAAAATAATTGCAGTAAATTTTTGGCAATCTGGGCCCAAACTCCTACGGTGATCCCCACTTGAAGAGGCCGGTGCACTGCTTCTCACTCGGTGTACAAGCCTCCAAAGTTATGCCAGGTCCCGGTGAATTTGGGAACAATGTTCTTCCCAGTGATGCAGGGCCCCTTGTAAGTGGCGGACTTGGGTTCTACCATTTAAGAGGTCTGATGGATGCTGAGCAACACAGGCCTGGACCTGGTCTAACTGAGTCCCTTTCTGTTTTCCAGCCCTTCTGCCACCCTCCTGCTCGAGGTGCAGTGGGAGTCTGTCAGAAGGGCTGTGGAATTTCAAAAATGTTCTTTTAATTGAAAGAATGCTAGCCAATGGTTAAGTGAGAGATGGTGAGACCCATAAAAGTGGTGTCCGTGAGGTATGTAAATGATTATGCATTGTCATTTAGCTTAACCTTTTTTAAGTTCCTTGTTTATTTTCTTGAGTTTTGCAGCATTGATGATAAAAACTGGCTTTAATTGACTTTCTCCAAATTTACCCGAGTTTGTTCCAATCTAGTTTTCACTGATTTTCTCCCACTTTTTACACTAAAAGTAAAACCATTAAAGAAACGGGTTTTGAAATATTATTAATTGATGTCTTTAAAGATCCTCAATTATTGTGCAGCTGCACTTCTGCCCTCTGGTGGATTCTATATGAATGTTAGTTTAGACTTCATTGTGAGAAAAACCAGTCTGCCGTGGAATTGTCATTGATATTACAGCTGCCAAGCCTCACAAATTAGGTGTGAAATTTATATAATCTACTTCCTGTGCATCCTCTCACACGTACTTTCTTAAAGAGCCTCCAGTACTTCATGCAGTGTTAAAGTTCACTGTTTCCTACTTGCTTTTTGATTGAGCTTTGGGGGTGTCACAGGAAACATCAAAGGCTCAGGGAGGAAGGTGGACTGCTTTTCAGATGGAGTTCTGAAGGTTATACTTAGGGAGATAAAGCAAAGGAGAGTAGCAATCTTTGGGTTGGATGCGTACCTTCCTCAGAAGGCAGCTGACCGGGGAATAGGTGGTGGAGCAGGTCAGCACAGTGTCAGTGGTCAGGGCGTTGGTGTTGCTGATATGCGAGTTTTCCCTGGTGTCATGGACAACATTTGCCCCTCTACCAACATGACTAAAACAGATTCTCTGGTCATTATCAACTTGCTGTTTGTGGGACCTTGCTATGCACATATTGGCAGCTGTGTTTCCGACATAACAACAATGACCACGTTGTACTTCACTGGCTTTAAATTGCTTTGGTCATGAAAGTCTTGATGTAGGAATGTAGGAACAGGTACATGCCATTCTCCCCATTAAGCCATTCAATTAGATCATGGCTAATCTGTATCTCAGCTCCATTTAGCTTCCATATCCGTTAATACTCTTACGTAACAAAAATCTATCAATCTCAGTTTTGAAATTTTCAATTGACCTAGCCTCAACAGCATTTTGGGGGAGAAAGTTCCAGATTTCTACTACCCTTTGTGTGAAGAAGTGCTTTCTGACATCACCACTGAATGGCTTAGCTCTAATTTAAAAGTTATGCCTCCTCGTTGTGGATGATGTAAATGTAAGTCTTTCTTTGTTTTATGGTTATAACCTTTAATTCTGTAATATGATTTTCTTTATAATTCTTTGATGCCTTTATTACATCACAATCACATATTTACTTAATCATTGTACTAAAACATTACATACAGCCTATCACTTGCAGTTCCTTCAATAAACTTGGATCCTTTTGTCCAAACATCCAGTTGACCTTCTTAGTCTTTGCCCGGCATGACCTGTTTTTGGCTCCGGCACTTCTTCAGTTCTTCTTCTCTTCTGCGCATTTTGTTCTTCTTCGTTTCTCTATTTATATCCAAGTTGTCTACACCTCAACTCTTGTTTTTTCAGGGGACCCCTTGTACATCTCCCAATCCAGTTTTCCTTTAAGGTTAGGATATTCCTTCATGCATGGTCATCGTAGTAATGGAGAAAATAATGGGACTTAAGATAAGCAAATCTCCAGGACCTGATGGTTTCCACCCCAGAGTATTAAAAGTAATAGGTGAGGAAATTGCAGATGCGTTAGGCAACAATTTCCAAAGCTCTTTAATTCCAGGATTGGAAAATTGTTAATTATTTAAGAAGGGAGGGAAGGAGAACCAGATAACTGCAGATCAGTCAGTTTAACATCAATTGTGGGGAATTTGCTGGAATCTATCATCAGAAACAGAGTGACTGAGCACTTGGACAAGGATCAGCAGATCAAAGAGAGTCAGCATGGATTTGTGAAAGATAGATTATCTGACTAAACAGTTTTTACTGATTTCCACCAATAAATCCCCAGATTTTTTTGGGTAGTGAATTAGTGAAACATTATTTCCTCCTGAATTTGAGGAAAAAATCCTGAAATTTCCTAACTTTTCCAGCTTTGATGACACAGCTGGTAACAATAGGTTTCCATTGAGTACTGGCTTTCACCTAAATAAAAAGGAATAAAAAGAAAAAAAAATGAAGTTGCTTGGAAACCGAAATAGAAACTGAATATGCTACAAATGCTTAGGAGATCTGTCAGAATTGGTGAACAGCAAAGATTGGTTAACATTTTGGATGTAGACCCTTCATCAGAACTGGAATCTGAAAGTTATCAAGTCTCGTTATCTCTTAGTTCACTTATGATTTACATATAACCCATTTGCAGAATGTTGCATCACTGAACTAATTTACTTCAAGAAAAATATTTCCTCTGAGAATAAGAATACAAAAAGGAGACAGGAGAATAAGAAGTAAAAGTCAAAAGCATATAGAGAGGTGCAGTGAAGTTGTTGAAGATCTTCATACAATGCCTGTAATGCTTCCTCCTCTTAAAAAGAATAGAGTTCCACTGCCTTATTGAATGATGGAGAAACTTTGCTGCTGTCCTGACTCAGAAACAGCTGTCAATTGACAGAAAATTGATGGCAATAGCCCCTTTCACAATCACATTAAGAGTCACTGATGAACTCTTGAAGTCAGGTTCCAAAATTGTTACTTCAGTCAATACCCAGCTCTACTTAGAGTCTTAAAATCAATATAGCCCGCTCTTCCAATAGTCCTCTTTCCCACCAAAAATAGTAATTCTCTACCAGTCGATGGTGTTGGACATTGCAGGGGGAGAAATTGGTCTTCCAGGCGGAAAATGGACGCAAAAAGTACCAATTTCTGTGGGCAATGTCACGCACCCCAAGGACACATGAAAGATGTCCAACCCCATATTGTCCCAGGCGGCCACCTAAAACAAGTGCTGGGCCCTTTACATACGTAAATAAGGGGCCCATTGCCTGTTTTTGGGCCTATGCCAAATTAGCCAGCACTCAGCTGAACAGGTGCAGGCCTGCTCCACTCAGGAATCTTCAGCGGCTGCTATGAATAAGCAACGGCCCCCAACAAAAAAGTGAGTACTTTTTAAAAAAAAATTGACGTGGCGAATTCCCAAGGGTCACTGCTGGCCTGTGATTGGCCCCCTTCCTGTTGCTCCCCTTCTCCAATTACTGCTGGCAAGGCAAGTGGCCCAAATTTCATCCTCTGGAGGGAAGTATACAGTGGGGTCCCCCAGGGGTCAGTATTAGGACTACTGCTGTTTTCAATATGTATTAATAACCTAGACTTGGGTATAGAGAGTATCATTTCAAAGTTTGCGGATGACATAAAACTCAGAAATGTAGTAAAAAATATGGATGATAGTAACAGACTTCAGGAGGACATAGACAGACTGGTGAAATGAGCAATCTGAAATGGATGAAATTTAATGTGAAGTGATGCATTTTAGTAGGAAGAATGAGGAGAGGAAATATAAACTAAATTATACAATTTTAAAGGGGGAACAGGAACAGAGAGACCTGGGGGTGTGTATGTACACAAAGCATTGAAAGTGGCAGGACAAGTTGAGAAGGCTGTTTGAAAAACATATGGGATCCTGGGCTTTATTAATAGAGGCATAGAGTACAAAAGTAAGGAAGTTATGCTAAACCTTTATAAAACATTGGTTAGGCCTCAGCTGGAGTATTGTGTTCAATTCTGGGCACCACACTTTAGCAAGAATGTTAAGGCCTTAGAGGGGGTGCAGAGGAGATTTACTAGAATGATACCAGGGATGAGCGACTTCAGTTATGTGGAGATACTGGACAAGCTGGGGTTGTTCTCCTTAGAGCAGAGAAGGTTATGGGGAGATTTGATAGAGGTGTTCAAAATCATGAAGGGTTTTGATAGTGTAAATAAGGAGAAACTATTTCTAGTGGCAGAAGGGTTGGTAACCAGAGGACACAGATTTAAGGTGATTGGCAAAAGAACCAGAGGTGAGATGAGGAAACATTTTTTACAAAGAGAGTTGTTATAATCTGGAATACACTGCTTGAAAGAGTGTCGATAGTAGCCATGATGTGGAGATGCTGGTGATGGACTGGGGTTGACAAATGTAAGGAATCATACAACACCAGGTTATAGTCCAACTGTTTTATTTGAAAATCACAAGCTTTCGGAGGCTTTCTCCTTCGTCAGGTGAGCGAGTTTCTTTTAACATAACCCGATGGGTGAGAAATGAGCGGGTTCAGATCGGACTCCATTGACTTCAATGAAGTGTAAAATCGGGCAGGGTGTAAAACATGTGTCTGACCCGAACCCGCCCCATTCCCACTGGATGGGTTAGGTTAAAATAGTGGCTAAAGTCTTTTGGTAAAAGCAAAGCAACTGTCAAATCTACATGGGGTCAAGTGACACAACCTTCTACCATTCAACTCTTGTTGATACATATATTGCTTGCTGTTAAATTCTGCAAACTGCATATGCTCAGAATGCATAGATGTATTGAAAGCTTTCTGTTTGAAGTGTTGTGAGGTAAAAATATCCAGTTGAAGTCCAGACTTTTGGGAGAGGCTGAGGCCTGCAAGTAAATAAATGTAAGATTGTCACCAATAAATCGAATAGGGAATTCAGGAGAAACTTCTCTACTCAATGAGTGGTAAGAATGTGGAACTCGCTACTACAAGAGTAGGTGAGGCAAACGGCATGGATGCATTTAAAGGGAAACTAGATAAACGCCAGGCAGAAAGGAATAAAAGGATATGCTGATAGAGTGAGATGAAGTAGGGAGGGAGGAGGCTTGTGTGGAGCATAAACAATCTGTTGGGCCGAATGGCCTGTTTTGGTGCTGTACATTGTATGTAATTCTTATGTAATTCCAGGTAAAAAATTTAATGAAGGCATTAAAAGACAATTCAGTTGATACATTTAATCATGGTATCACAAAAATAAGTAATTTTTTGAATGCTTTATTTTGTTTAAATCCATGTATGAGGATAATTTACTCCCTAAAGTAACATTTTCATTCATTCTTTAGCCCAAGAACATCCTTTTATTTGATAATCACGGGGCGGGGAGAGGAAACGTACCTCTACAAACCTGATTGGTCCACTAGTGTATAGTGGAGTCCGGGTGAGAATCAAATGATTGGTTCGAATCTGTGTCAATCATCGTTGAGTGCCGCCCCCGTGTTACGTCACATTGCTCAGAAGGGGCGGGGTTTCGCGTCCGCCTGTTGGGGGGGGGGGGGTTTTCGTACCGCAAATTGTAAGATTTTGTTTGTCAGCTGGACCGAGCGGAGGTGTCGCAAAACAAGGGGCGGGGGTCATTTTCGAGCCGGGATTCGCGACGTGTTAGTGTGAGCGCGATGGACGAGGACATCCTGACAACCCTCAAGATCCTAATTATCGGCGAGAGCAGCGTCGGGAAGTCCAGGTGAGGCAGTGCCGAGCTACTCCTGATTCTAGGATGCAAGTCCTGGGCCCGATTCCCTGTGGCTGCGCTGTAGGCCTCGGCCTTTCTGACGCAGCAGAGGAGCGTCTGATACCTGGTCCCGGTCCATTTTGGTTTTAAAATGTCACCTCTTCAGAAGGGTCTCACTCTTGAAAATAAGGCCGCATTTAGTGCCAACGATATTGCTTCTGCAGGGAACGCAGAGGTAACGGTGCAGATGTCCGCTTAGGTCTCGCATAATGCACAGCGCTGACAGTCCTCGTAATCTCCAAACCCCTGCACTCGAATGCTAACCGCCTTCCCTCATTCCAAACCCCCACCCCTAATACCCCTAATCCTAAACCCTAATAACACTGACCCCTAACCCAGCACTGACAATCCTCATATCTCCAGACACTTAACCCTGAACCCTAATCCTAAACCACCCCACCCTAAAAGCACTAACCCCTAACACAGTACTGACAATCCCCATATCTCCAAACCCCTACACTTAACCCTCACCCTGAACCCTAAGTACACTAACCCCTATCCCTAAACCCACCTCACTCAGCCTAACCCTAGCCCTTAACCCTAAGCCCACAAACCTTAACCCCAACTAATAACTTTATCCTCTAATCCTCCCTCCCACTCTTACCTGGGTTGGGTGCAGTGCCAGTAGTCACACTGTTTTAAAAAAAAATAAACACAGCTGCATGTATGTAATTTGATTTAAAGTCAGGCTGACTGAACAGAAGTCTTGATCCTTACAACTCCCTGATTTCAACAGTTAGTGGGATAGGAAGACGGGGGTACAGTTACCCGGTGATATTGCATGACATAAGAAATAAGAGCAGGAATATACCATACAGCCCCTCGAGCCTGCTCTGCCATTCGATAAGATCATGGCTGCCCTTCTACCTCAACTCCACTTTCCTGTCCTATCCCCATATCTCTTGATTCCCTTCCTGTCCATATTTAATGATTGAGCATCCGTAGCCCTCTGGAGTACAGAATTTCACAACTCTCAGTGAAGAAATTTTTCCTCATCTCTGTCCTAATTGGCCGACTCCTTATCTTGAGACTGACCTGTGGTTCTAGACCCTCCAGCCAGGGGAAACAACCTCTCAGCATCTACCCTGTCAAGCCCTCTCAGAATTCATATGTTTCAATTAGATCACCTCTCATTCTTCTAAACTGCAGGTTGCAGTTAGCCAGTGACACTGCACTGGGTGAGGTGTTGCGATTAACCACTGATACTGCACTGGAGGGGGAGTAGGTGGGGGGTAAATTTTTGGTCATTCAGTGACACTGCACTGGGGGAGGGATTGCGTTTATCCAGCGACACTGCACCGGGGGTGGGCAGGGGGGGTTGCGTTTACCCAGTGACACTGCGCAGGGAGGGTTGCGTTTACCCAGTGACACTATACCGGGGGGCAGGGGGTTGCGTTTACCCAGTGACACTACACCGGGGGGTAGGGGGGTTGCGTTTACCCAGTGACACTGCACTGGGGGGGGGCAGGGGGGGTTGCATTTACCCAGTGACACTGCACTGGGGGGGCGGGGGGTTGCGTTTACCCAGTGACACTGCACTGGAGGGGGGCAGGGGGTTGCATTTACCCAGTGACACTGCACCAAGGGGGGGAGTAGTGTAGGAATGCCTGTTACCCAGTGTCTGCACTAGGGGAGGAGTTGAAGTTGCCTAGTGACACTGCACTTGTTTGGGGGGGGTGGGGGAAGGAATGCCTGTTACCCAGTGACATTGCACTGGGGGAGGAGTTGCGTTTACCTAATACACTGCACTGGGGGAGGAGTTACGATTACCCAGTAGCACTGCATGGTGGGGGGGAAGGAATGCCTGTTATCCAGTGACATTGCACTGGGGGAGGAGTTACAATTATCCATTGACTATTGGGGGAGGCGTTAGGATTACCCATTGACACTGCACTGGGGGAGGAGTTGCGTTTACCCAGAGACACTGCACTGGGGGAGGAGTTGCGTTTACCCAGAGACACTGCACTGGGGGAGGAGTTGCATTTACCCAGAGACACTGCACTGGGGGAGGAGTTCCATTTACCCATTGACACTGCACTGGGGGAGGAGTTGCATTTACCCAGAGACACTGCACTGGGGGAGGAGTTGCGTTTACCCAGAGACACTGCACTGGGGGAGGAGTTGCATTTACCCAGAGACACTGCACTGGGGGAGGAGTTCCATTTACCCATTGACACTGCACTGGGGGAGGAGTTGCGTTTACCCAGAGACACTGCACTGGGGGAGGAGTTGCGTTTACCCAGAGACACTGCACTGGGGGAGGAGTTGCATTTACCCAGAGACACTGCACTGGGGGAGGAGTTGCATTTACCCATTGACACTGCACTGGGGGAGGAGTTGCATTTACCCAGAGACACTGCACTGGGGGAGGAGTTGCGTTTACCCAGAGACACTGCACTGGGGGAGGATTTACGATTACCCAGTAGTACTGCATGGTGGGGGGCGGGGGGGAAGGAATGCCTGTTACCCAGTGACATTGCACTAGGGGAGGACTTTACCCAGTGACTATTGGGGCAGGGGTTAGGATTACCCAGTGACACTGCACTGCAAGAAGGTGGGGTTACCCAGTGACTGGGGAATAAAGTTTATTATCATATTTTGAACTGGCCAGGTGAACTGCAGTATTTTCCAGTCCTTTTTATTCCTATATTGTGCCTGTGGTAGGAGCACCGTGCTTCGAATGTCGACGGTTTAATACCAATGTAAAAGCATCAGTAGAGGTGCAGTGAAGGATTTTGCAGTGGGATTTTTTTTTTGTTTAACCTTTGTTTTTCAGGTCATTAATTTGTAGTTTAATACAATTACTTCTGCCATCAGCTTTAACCCCATTGATGACCTATGGCCACAGACCGTACCACCAATAATTAAATCTCTTATTTTTGGATAGAGTATGTAATATCTAATTAGTTCTAGAGTACAAATAAGAACAGACCTATCACGTCAAATATGCAGTTTAAAAAACATACAAATTTTATATCTAGGAATCTGTTCTCGTCCTGTGTTGATGACATAACTATTTGTGTTTAACTATCCATTATGCATCCACAATTCACTCTCGTAGGTCAAAGCTTAAGTCTGGAGATACCTTCTCTCACGCAAAAAATAAGTTGCTGCATGCCAAATCTATTTTTAGTTGAACAAGTATTCTATTGCAAAACATAATTTTGTACCTCCCTGGGTTTGGTCTGGTTCTGTTGTTTACACTGTTGCCTACACTACCCAGGGCGACCAAAAGCGCTTCACGACCAATGAAGTACTTTTGAAGTGTAGTCACAGTTGTCAGATAGTGAAAGGCGACAGCCAATTTGCGCACAATGAGATAAATAACTGGATTTTTTTTTAATAGTGTTGGTTGAGGGATAAATGTTCGCCAGGACATCGGGAGAATTTCCTTGCTCTTAAACAAAATAGTACAATTTTAAAGGGGGAGCAGGAATGGGGGGCGGGGGGGTGGGGTTCACATTCATAAATCTTTGAAGGTGGCAGGACAAGTTGAGGTGGCTTTTTTTTTAAAAAAGCATACAGGGTTATACATAGAGGCATAGAGTACAAAAGCAAGGAAGTTATGCTAAATTATAAATCACTGGTTAGGCCTCAGCTGGAGAATTGTGTCCAATTCTGGGCACCACACTTTAGGAAGGATGTCAAGGCCTTGGAGAGGAGATTTACTAGAATGATACCAGGGATGAGGGTCTTCAGTTATGAGGAGAGACTAGAGAAACTGGGATTGTTCCCCTTAGAGCAGAGAAGGTTAAGGGGAGATTTAATAGAGGTGTTCAAAATGTTGATAGAGTAAATAAGGAGAAACTATTTCCACTGGCTAGTAACCAGAGGACACATTTAAGATAATTGGCAAAAGAACCAGAGGGGAGATGAGAATTTTTTTTAAATGCAGAGTTGTAATGATCTGGAATGCACTGCCTGAATGGGTGGTGCAAGCAGATTCAATAGTAACTTTCAAAAGGGAATTGGATGTATACCTGAAAAGGAAAAATTTGCAGGCTATAGGGAAAGATCAGGGGAGTGGGACTAATTGGATATCTCTTTCAAAGAGCCAGCACAGGCACAATGGGCCTAATGGTCTCCTGATTCTATGACTAGTGCCATGGCATCTTTTGCATCCACCTGAGAAGGCAAACGGGGCCTTTGTTTAACGCCTCATCCAAAAGATAGCAACTCTGGTAGTGCAGTACTCCCTCAGTACTGCACTGAAGTGTTGACCTAGATTATGTGCTTTAGAATGAGGCTCGAGTCCACAATCATCTGACTTAAAGGTGATTGTGCTACCGCTGAGCAAAGACTGACACTTAATACTTCCTTGATCTATCTATTTATTAAAAAGAACCTTTTATCATTTATGGTCAGATCCTTGGGGGATGGTGTCTCATCTCAAAGTTCTCACTTATAATGTTTAAAATTTAATATAGATACTTAGTCTCCAGTCTAGGTTGGTGTGCTATTTGATATGTGCAATGCGATTCTTTTTTTCCCTGTATTAGTGGAAGGAAGCCATTTTATATGATCACGAAAAAGACAGCAACTGCTTGCATTTATATAGCGCCTTTAACGTAGCAAAATGTCCCAAGGCGCTTCACATGAGCATTATCAGACAAAATTTTGACACCGAGCCACATAAGGAGATATTAGGACAGGTGACCAAAAGTATGGTCGAAGAGGTAGGTTTTAAGGAGCGCCTTAAAGGAGGAGAGAGAGAATTCCAGAGCTTAGGACCTAGACAACTGAAGGAACGACCACCAGTGGTGGGGCGCCAGACATAGGGGATGCACAAGATGTCAGAATTGTAGGAACGCAGAGTTCTCAGAGGATTGTAGGGTTAAAGGAGGTTGCAGAGATAGGGAGGGGCAAGGACATGGAGGAATTTGAATACAAGGATGAGAGCTATAAATATGAGGTGTTGCTGGACCATGAGCCAATGTAGGTCAGCAAGCACAGGGGTGATGGGTGAACAGGAATTGATGCAAGTTAGGACACGGGCAGCAGAGTTTTGGATGAGCTGTAGATTACGGAGGGTGGAAGATGGGAGGCCGGCCAGGAAATCATTCGAATTGTCGAGTCTACAGGTGACAAAAGCATAGATGAGGGTTTCAGCAGCAGATGGGCTGAGGCAGGGGCGGAGACAAGTGATATTACGGAAGTGGTCTCAGTGATGGAGAGGATATGTAGTGGGAAGCTCAGCTCAGGGTCAAATAGGCTGCTGAGGTTGCGAACGGTCTGGTTCAGCCTCAGCAGTAGCTAGGGAGGGGATGGATTTGGTGGCTAGGAAACGGAGTTTGTGGCAGGGGCTGAACTCAATGACTTCGGTCTTCCCAATATTTAATTGGAGGAAATTTCAGCTCATCCAATATTGGATGTCGGACAAACTTTTTTTTTTATGGATGTTTTTGTTCCTCATATTATTAAGGGGTTTTGTAGAAAGATACCACGTGAACCACTTTGAAAATGGTTGAGGAAGATAAATATTATGCATGGGTCTGTATGAAAGTCAGACCAAAAAAATGCTCCCAAAAGTGTCCTGGGGTCTGAAAACTAAAATCTCATTAATTAACCATTGTAGGGGAGCTGCTGCAGAAGGGCTGATCTGATGAAAGTCATTGGTACATTCCATCTTCACGACTCAATCACTGGTACATCCGCACAGATAGATCAAGTACAAGCCCATGGGGTGATAGTGAAATAGGGCATTGGATTAGCTCCACCTAGAATACTGTTTACAATTCTGGCCACAGTATTCGTGGGCCATACTGGTTATGGAGAGTGTTCAGAGGAGGGCAGCTGGATTGGTAGCAGGAATTAAGCATCTATGGTACAAGTTGGGAATGTTTACACTGAAGAGGGTTCAGGGGAGAGCGTAGTGAAGGTTCCAATGTTTACATGATATAGAAAAAGTGAATCCTAACATAACTACAGATTCTGTAATGGGGGGGTGGGGAGACATGGATTCCAGCACAGAAAAGAAAAGGTAGAAACATCAAATGAAACAACATTGATTCTATTGCTATCTTTACAAATTGACCAACATTTTATCTTCAGAATGTTGGAGGTTGAAATCATGCTGTTTGAACTTAATATCAAATATCTTTGTATCAAATTCCTTTGACCATTATTTTAATGCAGGCCTTAGCCTCTTTAACTTAAATGGGTGAATTAATGCCTTCATGTATGCATGTATTAAAAACTTAAATGTTTTAAGTTATAGAAAAAGAATAAGTGGAAAACACACAGTATAGATAAAGCCACCATTCAGGGAGTGGTAGTTTGTAATACATTGTCAACCTGTTTCTCAGTACTGCTTATTAAACACATCATTGTCAGAGAGGAAATATCTTGTTGAGTTCCATGATGTTGCTGTTTTATTAAACTATAAAGAAAAATTTCTTTCCATTAAACTATAGCAATTGTATTGGTGAAATTACACATTTTATTGACCAGTTTTGCTCGTGAGCTTAGTAATCGATGATTGACCTTTAATTATCCGCATATCTTAATCTGGAAAAGTGTTAACTTTTAATAGGTGTTCTTTTGAATCCTTAGTAAAGTCTCTGAGCTTTATTTGCCCTGTAACTGACTTTTCTTTTAATATTTTCAGTTTGCTGCTACGGTTTACAGATGATACCTTTGACCCAGAGCTTGCTGCAACAATCGGTAAGTTTGTTTTGTGGTAGATTAGCAACAACATTACACTGTCTTGTAACAAGATTATCGAAATCACGACACTCAAAGAATGTGTTTGAGCTCACAGAGTAAGCCAATAATGTTTAATGAATTTGCCCACGTCATAAGAATAGTTTTTAGTAAAACTTCAATATAGCCATCATCTTATAATTAAAATGACTGCTGCTGGGAATATAGTAATTTTATTGTATAATTATCTCATTTCTTGTTTCTTTGCACTGATCTAGCTGCAGTCAGCACTGCAGAAATGGAACACTTCTCCACTTTTGGCACCCAGTGTCAGTATTATGCACTCCTGGGTCAGTTATACCATGGGTTGAAAATAAAGCTCCAACTGTTCACTAGACTGAAAAAACACCCCCTACTCCATGCATTTCCTGAACCAGCTAGCCTTAGAACCTCACTAGCGCCAGTGGAGAATTTTATTCAATTTATGCTGAGTTTGTAATGTGGATAAATGCCGACTGAAAGCTGGGTTGAGACCTGTCAAACTTATTTCATGAAGGACCCCCTAGACGGACAAAGGAGATTTCAGTCTTGGGTAGTAGAGGAGAAATAGTGGTGTATTAACATACTGGATCACTCAGTTGCTCAACTTCTGCCATACTAAACAGGGCTTCAAATCATCACCAATCTGCTAGGCTGAACTTCCTCAGTGAGCTCCACCCTATACAAGTTTCAATTCATCCCAAACTTCGGCGCCCACATCCTATCCCATACTAATCCCACTTACCTTTCTGTCATTGTTCCTTCATTGTTGTTGGGTCAGAATCCTGGAATTCTCTACCCAATGTCAATGTGGGAGCATCATTGCGAGAAGGATTGCAGTGGTTCAAGGAGAAGGCCCATCACCACCTTAGGACAGTTGGCATGAGCAAATAATTGCCTGCATCCCAAGAACGAGTTTTTTAAAAAAAAACTATTGCCTCTCTCCTTGAAAACCTCTCTTGGCACTCTGTTTTCATAATCCTATTGTAAATAATTTTACAACACCAAGTTATAGTCCAACAAATTTATTTTAAATTCCACAAGCTTTCGGAGGCTTCCTCCTTCACCTGACGACGGAGGAAGCCTCCGAAAGCTTGTGGAATTTAAAATAAATTTGTTGGACTATAACTTGGTGTTGTAAAATTGTTTACAATTGTCAACCCCAGTCCATCACCGGCATCTCCACATCATTCATAATCCTAGCCATCACTTAAAATTCCCTCCATGGTCTTGCTTCACCAAACTTCAGCAATCTCCTCTAAGCCCTATGTTCCAGCTCGCATCCTCTGGTCTTTTGAATCTGCTCTTATGTGCATTATCCTACCCCAAGCTGCCTTTGCTCTACCATTAGTGGCAAAGCCCACAGCTAATACACTCCTCCACTCTAATTCTGTTCCCAAATACTTCTTCCTTGCCACATCTCTTAGCATCTTCAAAACCTACAGTTACACCTTCACTCACCTCCCTGTCTCCTCCCAGCTCCCACTTGGTGTGCATTTTCCTCCCTTCCCCTCCGCTTTGTGAAGCTCCTTATGCAAAACACTCTTAAGTGCGTGTTAATGTAGTAGTAGTCAGACCACTCTCTGTTTTGAAAATTAGTTGTTGAAGTGTCTTGAAACTAACAGTACAGCTGCCGACTAAGACTGGTAAATAAAGCAACAAACCATTAAGCACAAGTGCCAATCCCAGCCTTTCACATCTGGAACCTGGATTCAGATCTTGACCAGACTGAAGGAATTAATTTCTCTCTGCCTGCAGGAGCCATAAGTGAAAAGAGTCTGCAATCTCATCCCAATTCCAAGTATGCATGAGTCCATAATATTTGCTCTTAAAACAAAACAGTGGCAATAAAAGACAAACTGTGAGTCTCATTCAGACCACAAGGATTGCTGATATGGTAAGCAGAAAATTTACAGTAGTACAGTTGGGATGCTCTTCTAAGTTGTGGTTCAAGCACTTTGTTAAGCAGCATAGTATTTTTTGCACTATATTGTCTAACCTAGGAATGTTTAATGTTGTCAGGAGGTGGAAAAAAAAATGGAATGTTCCATTTCCCAGTACTGACTTCCCAGATGTTTGAGCACAAAATCACAAAAGCAACGGTATATTTTCATGCATTTAAAAAAAAAAGTTCTACTCAATCTTCATGTCTAGAGCAATCATTTTTTAAATATTTGTTCTTGGGTTGTGGGTGACACCAGCTAGGCAGGATTTTTATTGCCCATTCCTAGTTGCCCTGTGGGCATTAGGAATTAACCATACATGTGGGACTGGAGTCACAGGTAGGTCAAACCAGGAGGTGATAGCAGGCTCCCTTCCCCGAATGAATCTGTTGGGCTCTTATGACAATCTTGCAGTTGTTCAGCATTTTTTCTGCTGCTATCCCACACATTATCCGATTTATTGTATTTAATTTCACAACTTGCTATGATTGGATTTGAACTCTGGACCTCTGGGTTGCTTGTCCGTTACCTTAATTACCAGTCTACTGTACCAAAGCAATAATTTAATTAGATTCTTTTTTCACTGGTTATATTAATGGAATGCCTTAATGCACTGCCACTATTCTTCCTGATGTGGAGATGCTGGTGATGGACTGGGGTTGACAGTTGTAAACAATTTTACAACACCAAGTTATAGTCCAACAAATTTATTTTTAATTCCACAAGCTTTCGGAGGCTTCCTCCTTCGTCAGGTGAACGGTATGGAAATTATTGCCCATTCCGTTCACCTGACGAAGGAGGAAGCCTCCGAAAGCTTGTGGAATTAAAAATAAATTTGTTGGACTATAACTTGGTGTTGTAAAATTGTTTACAACTATTCTTCCTGAGTGTTTTAGGTGACAGCAAAATGTATTTTATACCAGCTTTGTATTCGAAGCATTTATACCACTTTTCATAGTTCATGGAGATGTCACAATTGAGAATAGACAACATTGAGGGAGAGAGAATTCATAGTGAAGTAAAATCTGAGGATTCATTTCTAGTGACTTTAAATTTTGTTTAAAATTTTAATTTAAATTTCATTATGCAGCAAGACCTGGACAACATCCAGGCTTGGGCTGATAAGTGGCAAGTAACATTCGCGCCAGACAAGTGCCGGGCAATGACCGTCTCCAACAAGTGAGTGTCTAACCACCTCCCCATAACATTCAACGGCATTACCATCGCCGAATCCCCCACCATCAACATCCTGGGGGTCACCATTGACCAGAAACTTAACTGGACCAGCCATATAAATACTGTTGCTACAAGAGCAGGTCAGAGGCTGGGTATTCTGCGGCGAGTGACTCAACTCCTGACTCCCCAAAGCCTTTCCACCATCTACAAGGCACAAGTCAGGAGTGTGATGGAATACTCTCCACTTGCCTAGATGAGTGCAGCTCCAACAACACTCAAGAAGCTCGACACCATCCAGGACAAAGCAGCCCGCTTGATTGTCACCCCATCCATCACCCTAAACATTCACTCCCTTCACCACCGGCACACAGTGGCTGCAGTGTGTACCATCCACAGGATGCACTGCAGCAATTCGCCAAGGCTTCTTCGACAGCACCTCCCAAACCCGCGACCTCTACCACCTAGAAAGACAAGGGCAGCAGGAACATGGGAACAACACCACCTGCACGTTCACCTCCAAGTCACACACCATCCTGACTTAGAAATATATTGGCGTTTCTTCATCGTCGCTGGGTCAAAATCCTGGAACTCCCTTCCCAACAGCACTGTGGAAGAACCTTCACCACACGGACTGCAGCGGTTCAATAAGGCGGCTCACCACCACCTTCTCAAGGGCAATTAGGGATGGGCAATAAATGCTGGCCTTGCCAGCGGCGCCCACATCCCATGAACGAATTTTAAAAAAAATCTTTGAAGGTGGCCAGACAAGTTGAGAAGGCTGTTAGAAAAACATATGGGATCCTTTATAAAACACTGGTTAGGCCTCACCTGGAGTATTGTGTTCATTTCTGGGCACCGCACGTTTGGTGTAACCCCAGCTGGGATTGGAGATGAAGTTTAGCCAATTTTGTATCCACGTTGCCACTGTCCCTTTAGTCCCATGGGCTTTAATTTTGCTTACAAATCTCTTATGTGATACTTTATCAAATGCCTTTTGAAAGTCCATATACACAACATCAACCACATTACCCTCATGAATGCTCTCTGTTACTTCTTCAAAGAACTAGCTCTTGCCCAATGAAGCAGGACAAGTGATCTGCAGGTAGGGGCACTTGGGTTTCCTTCGATAAAGGAAAAGCGGAGACCAAGATAAAGATGTTGGACTGGAAATTAACTAATTTAATAGAAAGGGACCTAGCTCAAATTAATTGGTTGGGAAAAAAAGCAGATCAAATAATGGACCCATAGTAGGAAATATTTAAATACAAGATGGATAAGATACAGGTTAAAATGCATTCTAAATAGGAGTAAAGTGGGTATGTCAAAAACATGGCTTTCCATGGATAAAGAGAAGTTAGAGCAAAAAAAGTTTTGAAATGAGGCATATGATAAATATTGTGGGGATAATGCAGAAGAAAACTGAGAAATAAAAAAGCTGCAGAGGAGAAGGAAAAAGGGAGGTTAGGATGTTATGGGAGAGTATGAAAGAAGACTGATGAAATAACGAGGGTTTTTATAAGCCCATAAGAAGTGAAAGAATAATGAAAGGAGGGGTGGGTCCACTATTCTCTGGGAAAAGAACCACCTCCTGACATCTAGAGCTGTGCCATCTTCTGCAAGGACACTGGCATCCACCATGAACCATAGGGTTGGCACATTCAGTGACAGTAACAGCCAGCTGTGGTCTGAAATCTGGATCCACTACCTTACAGACATGCTACAGTGTTTATCTATGGGAATGATGCTGTGGAATTGCAGAAGGCAACCGCCTCCACTTCAGTTGTCAAGCAGGGGCTGCTGCATCGCCAGACTTGTGGCTCCACTTTGGGTTTCCTTTCCCTTTATTTTTGCCTGTTACATCTTCATCCACTCTCCCTTCAGCTTTGGCAAAGACTGCTATTGGGATGAGATACTTTGAGTCTTTCCAAAGGGTTTAATAATTTTTGCCCTCTAATTTGACACTCCTGTTTAATTGTCCCCATTTCTTTAAATCTCACTTACAATTTTTGCTCCCACTACTAGTATGCTTCCTGCATTCATCCAAATCTGCACCCTGGGCCTATGGTAATAAGCTGACTGTAGAAAATTGGGTGCAGGTAGCTCATTCATTTCTGTCTATGTAAAATCTGTTTCCAATCATTTGGATGTAAACTGTACTCATACTGGAAAATCTAGGTTACAGATACTGATACTGGATTGAGAAATGTTAGAGAGCTGGACCTCCTCTAAACATCACCTGATAAATTAAAAAGAATAAAAACAGAGGAGTTATAAGTGGATTACTTGTGGAAATCAAGATGTCAGCATTCTTTTCAGTTCAGTCTGTTCAGTATCTTTAAATGCTAAAGCTGGAAAGGTGGAGAAAAGGTTCAGAACAGACTGGGATTGATCAAGGATCCTGTTAGACATATAAATTGGGCAATTGTTTCAGAATTCAACCTTGAGGTTCGCAGATTAAGAATTTATACATGTGTATTTTTTGCAGGTGTTGACTTCAAAGTGAAAACGATTGCAGTTGATGGAAATAAAGCAAAACTTGCAATATGGGTGAGTAAGGAATTTGAATGAATGAGATCTTTAGATTGCACTTCCACATGATCTCTGTTTCAAATACAGAACATAAACATTTTAAATTCCAAAGGAGAAATCTGTTGGGCCAGAATAAAAAAGATCATGACCTGGAGTTATTGTGTAGATTTATACATAAAGGCAATATCGTGACTGTGTATTGGCTGTTAACACCAACAGTGCTGCCCTAAAAATGCTATTACTCCTGTTTTTAGTTTATTTGTTAACTCAGTAAATGTACGAGGTAACTTTTCCCACTTCATCCAGGCTGCTTGACCCTTTAGCAACACTTTGTGTTGTTTAATCGTATGGCTCCTGTGATTTCCTTGTACTGGTCCTATTTTGTTCATCCTCTTCAGTTGTTGGAAAGAGCTGCTTTGGAATGTCCCTTGCTGCTGTGTCCCTGTTTCAAAAAGTTTCCTAGCCGTAGTAACTCCTGACTTTTCCCTGTTGCTTATCTTTCTGATTTCATTTTAGAAATTGCTTAGATTTAACATGGTGGGAGATTTACATGTACAATGATTAATCGCAGCAACATTGTAATAACTTAAGTTTATTGTAGGTAAAATCAAGGCAACATGTGAGAAAATACAGGTAAAAAAATCTCTCTCCCTTCATTACTGAGCAGGCCAGTCTGAATATAACAACAACAAATGCATTTATATAGCACCTATAACCTCAGAAAGCATCTCAAGGCGCTTCACAGGAGCTTAATCTGACAAAAATTAACACTGAGCCAAAGAAGGAGATATTAGGATGGTTGACTTAAAAACTTGTTCAAAGAGGTAGGTATTAATCATTTTAAAGGAGGAGAGAGAGGTGGAGAGGCAAGCGGTTTACGGAGGGAATTCCAGAGCTTAGGGCCGCCAATGGTGTGGCAAAGGAAGTGGAGGATGCACAACAGGCCAGAGTTGCAGGAACATAGAGTTCTTGAAGGATTATATGGCTGGAGGAGGTTACAGCTATAGGGAGGAGTGAGACCATGGTGGGATTTGAACACGACAACCCATGGAAAAGAAGAGCTTTATGTCCTGTAACTTCAAAAGACTCAGATCTTGTGGACTCAGGTTTACCCCTTGAGAGGGGCAATGGTAGATGGTAAACCTAGCACTGAGGAACCACAGTTTAACAGAATCTTGTGCCAGAGAATTGTCCAGCTTAAGATACATGAGCTGGGACTTTTTATCATAACATTGGAGAGCTCCATTTACGTGACTGATCAAAACAAAGAGGGCAAGGAGAGCAGTTGGTGAAAGCTACTTGCTAGATAGGTTAACTCTTATTACAAAACACCCTTGTCAGAAATGGGGGGAGGGGGATTTGGAAATGGTATGGGAGAGCCAGAGCAAAATTGAGAGATGGGGTGAAAATGGGAAGTGTAGTTCATGAACTACCCCATGTTGGAGTGAGGGCAGAAAACAGCACTAGCACAATTATCAATGTAAACAATTTTACAACACCAAGTTATAGTCCAACAATTTTATTTTAAAATTCACAAGCTTTCGGAGGATGAATTCACCTGAGGAAGGAGGAAGCCTCCGAAAGCTTGTGAATTTTAAAATAAAATTGTTGGACTATAGCTTGGTGTTGTTGTAAAATTGTTTACAGTTGTCAACCCCAGTCCATCACCGGCCTCTCCACATCATAATTATCAATGTGATAGAGGATGAAATCAAGGAATGTGCTTGAGTAATATTGTAGCTAGAACCTCTTCAGGTTACCATGTTGTTATGTTTGATTGTGGAGTAAATGTGTGGAATTAAGTTTGAAAACTATGGCAGCAGATGGAAACTGGTTGGGGTTCTGATGGAGGAAAAAATGAAGAGATTGTGGACCCTCTTGGTGAGGAGGGTGAGGGATGGAGTTATAGAGAAACTGGATATCCATGCTGAAGAGGAACAGTTGGAGCCAGAGATCCTGCAATTGTTAAAGCAGTGGGGTACATCAGAAGAATAACTGATGCAGGTGGGTACAAACTGGACAATTTTGTTTCTTATAAAGAGGAGGTACTTAAAAGATTGGCAGTACTCAAAGTAGAAAAGTCACCCACTCCAGATGGGATGCATTCTAGGTTACTGAGGGAAGTAAGGATGGAAATTAGAGGCTCTGGCCACAATGTTCCAATCCTCCTTGAATATGGGGATGGCGCCGGAGGATTGCAAATGTTACACCCCTGTTCAAAAAAGGGGAGCGGAATAAACCCGGTAATTACAGGCCAGTCAGCCTAACGTCGGTGGTGGGGAAACATTTAGAGACAGTAATCTGGGACAAACTAAATTGGCACTTGGAAAAGTATGGGCTAATAAAGGAAAGTCAGCAGGGATTTGTTAAAGGAAAATCATGTTTGACCAACTTGATTGAACTCTTTGATGAAGTAACGGAGAGGGTTGAAGAGGGTAATGTGGTTGATGTGGTGTATATGGACTTCCAAAAGGCATTTGATGAAGTACCACGTAATAGATTTGTTAATAAAATTAAAGCCCATGGCATTAAAGGGACAGTGGCAGCATGGATACCAAATTGGCCAGGGGACAGAAAGCAGAGTAGTGGTGAACGGTTGTTTTTTAGACTGGAGGGAAGTATACAGTGGTGTTCCCCAGGGGTCAATATTAGGACCACTGCTCTTTTTGATATATATTAATGACCTGGACTTGGGTATAGAGGGTATAATTTCAAAGGTTGCAGATGACACGAAACTCAATGTTGTAAACAATGTGGAGGATAGCAACAGACTTCAGGAGGACATAGACAGACTGGTGAAATGGGCAGACACATGGCAGATGAAATTTAACACAAGTGTGAAGTGATGCATTTTGGTAGGAAGAATGAGGAGAGGCAATATAAACTAAATGGTACAATTTTAAAGGGAGTTAAGGTACACAGAGACCTGAGGGTGTATGTACATAAATCTTTGAAGGTGGCAGGACAAGTTGTAATGGCTTTTTTTTAAAAAAAGCATATTGAATCCTGAGCTTTATTAATAAAGGCATAGAGTACAAAAGCAAGGAAGTTATGCTAAACCTTCATAAAACACTGGTGGGACCTCAGCTGGAGTATTGTGTTCAATTCTGGGCATCACACTTTAGGAAGGATGACAAGGCCTTAGAGAGGGTGCAGAAGAGATTTACTAGAATAGTGCCAAGGATGAGGGACTTCAGTTATGTGGAGAGACTGGAGAAGCTGGGGTTGTTCTCCTTAGAACAGAGAAGGTTAAGGGGAGATTTGATAGAGGTGTTCAAAATCATGAATGGTTTTGACAGAGTAAATAAGGAGAAACTGTTTCCAGTGACAGAAGGGTCGATAACCAGAGGACTCAGATTTAAGGTGATTGGCAAAAGAGCCAGAGGCGACATGAGGAAACATTTTTTTATGCAGCGAGTTGTAATGATCTGGAATGCACTGCCTAAAAGGGTGGTGGAAGCAGATTCGATAGTCCCTTTCAAAAGGGAATTGGATAAATACTTGAAGGGAAATTGGCTGGGGAATGGGGCTAATTGGATCACTCTTTCAAAGAACCGGCACAGGTACGAATGGCCTCCTCCTGTGCTGTACCTACTATGATACCCTGTGTATTAATATGCATGCATTTTGGTTTGATATAGGAACAGGAGTAGGCCATTCAGCCCCTCGTGCCTGCTCCGCCATTTGATAAGATCATGGCTGATCTGTGATCTAACTCCATAAGGGCCTATCCCTTAATACCTTTGGTTGCCAAAAGCTATCTATCTCAGATTTAAATTTAGCAATTGAGCTAGTATCAATTGCCATTTGCAGAAGAGAGTTCCAAACTTCTACCACCCTTTGTGTGTAGAAATGTTTTCCAATCTCACTCCTGAAAGGTCTGGCTCTAATTTTTAGACTGTGTCCCCTACTCCTAGAATCCCCAACCAGCGGAAATAGTTTCTCTCTCTCCACCCTATCCGTTCCCCTTAATATCTTATAAACTTCAATCAGATCACCCCTTAACCTTCTAAACTCGAGAGAATACAACCCCAATTTGTGTAATCTCTCCTCGTAACTTAACCCTTGAAGTCCGGATATCATTCTAGTAAACCTACGCTGCACTGCCTCCAAGGCCAATATGTCCTTCCGAAGGTGCGGTACCCAGAACTGCTCACAGTACTCCAGGTGCGGTCTAACCAGGGTTTTGTATAGCTGCAGCATAACTTCTGCCCCCTTGTACTCTAGTCCTCTAGATATAAAAGCCAGCATTCCATTAGCCTTATTGATTATTTTCTGCACCTGTTCATGACACTTCAATGATCTATGTACCTGTACCCCTAAGTCCCTTTGGACATCCACTGTTTTTAACTTTTTACCATTTAGAAAGTACCCTGTTCTATCCTTTTTTGATCCAAAGTGGATGACCTCACATTTGTCTACATTGAATTCCATTCACCTAATCTATCAATATCGCTTTGTAATTTTATGTTTTCATCTACACTGCTTACAATGCCATCAATCTTTGTGTCATCGGCAAACTTAGATATGAGCCTTTCTATGCCTTCATCTAAGTCGTTAATAATGAATAATTGAGGCCCCAAGACAGATCCCTGTGGAAGATATAGTTGAGATACTGGATGGGCTAAAAAATGATGAAGTACTTGAAAGGCTAGCTGTACTTAAAGTAGATAAGTCACCCGGTCCGGATGGGATGCATCCCAGGTTGCTGAGGGAAGTAAGGGTGGAAATTGCTGAGGTACTGGCCATAATCTTCCAAACGTCCATAGATGTGGGGGTGGTGCCCGAAGAATTGCAAATGTTACACCCTTGTTCAAAAAAGGGTGTAAGAATAAACACAGCAACTATAGGCCAGTCAGTTTAACCTCAGTGGTGGGGAAACTTCTGGAAACAATAATCGGGGACAGAATTAACAGTCACTTGGACAAGGATGGATTGATCGGGAAAGCCAGTACGGATTTGTTAAAGGCAAATCGTGTTTAACTAACCTGATAGTGTTTTAGTGAGGTAACAGAGAGGGTAGATGAGGGCAATGCAGTTGATATGTATATGGACTTTCAAAGTGCCACACGGTAGGCTTATCAAGATTGCGGCCCATGGAATAAAGGGGGCAGTAGCAATATGGATACAGAATTTGCTAAGGGACAGGATTCGGAGCGTGGTGGTGAACGGTTGTTTTTCGGACTGGAGGGAGGTATACTGTGTTCCCCAGGGGTCAGTGCTGAGACCACTGCTTTTCTTGATATATATTAATGACTTGGACTTGGGTGTACAGGGAACAATTTCAAAATTTGCAGATGACACAAAGCTTGGAAGGGTCGTAAACAGTGAGGAGGATAGTGATAGATTTCAAGAGGATATAGACAGGCCGGTGGCATGGGCGGACACATGGCAGATGAAATTTAATCCAGAAAAATGCGAAGTGATGCATTTCGGTAGGAAGAACAAGGCGAGGCAATATAAACTAGAGCGCACAACTCTTAAAAGGGGTACAGGAACAGAGAGATCTGGGGGTATATGTGCACAAATCGTTGAAGGTGGCAGGGCAGGCTGAGAAAGCATACAGGACCCTGGGCTTTATAAATAGAGGCATAGAGTACAAAAGTATGGAAGTCACAATGAACCTTTAGAGAACACTGGTTCGGCCTCAACTGGAGTATTGTGCCCAGTTCTGGGCACCGCACTTTAGGAATGATGTGAAGGCCTTAGAGAGGGTGCAGAAGAGATTTAGTAGAATGATTCCAGGGATGAGGGGCTTTAGTTACGTGGATAGACTGGAGAAGCTGGGGTGGTTCTCCTTGGAACAGAGATGGTTGCGTGGAGATTTGATAGAGGTATTCAAAATCACGAAGGATCTAGACAGAGTAGATAGAGAAAAACTGTTCCCGTTGTTGGAAGGGTCAAGAACCAGAGGACATAGATTTAAGGTGACTGGCAAAAGAACCAAAGGTGACATGAGGAAAAACTTTTTTACACGGCGAGTGGTTAGGATCTGGAATGCACTGACTGAGGGGGTGGTGGAGGCAGATTTGATCATGGCCTTCAAAAGGGAACTTGAAAGGAAAAAAATTGCAGGGCTACTGGGATAGGGCGGCGGAGTGGGACTAACTAGATTGCTCTTGCATAAAGCCAGCGCGGACTCGATGGGCCGAATGACCTCGTTCCATGCTGTAACCTTTCTATGATTCTATGGAAATATCATAAACTATGGGGAATATTTCTGGATTTGGGGCTTTCCCTGCCTGCATTAAGTCTATTGGACTTTGTCCAGTGAGAGGGGAGTATTCAACAAGTATCAATCGGCATCCTCCAATTTAATTTAAAATAATCATTTATGACCATTGTAGCACATGATACAGATTAGCCTAGATTAAAATTGGATTATTAAAATTCCAGAGAGATTGCCTTGGACTCAGTAGTAGCTTGATCATCCTAATAGTACGTCGGTGAAGTAGCCCAATTAGATTTTTTTTGCATAGTACGTGTGCCAAAAAGTATCTTGCCTTGCCTATGTGCTTGTAATAATTAATATTTTTGAACTGAATGGCATATCCTGTATGGTCAGGAGAACAGCCATCTCTATCTGAGCCTGTAATAGAGCAATATGAACTCTTGATGACTCCAGCTGTTTTAGTCCTTTCCTCCAGAATTTTTTGGGAGGCCAAGGCTTTCAATTTCTTTCTGGAGATGTAATATTGCCTCTAATAACTGCGTTGGCCACTTCCCATGGGAGAATTGGCAAAATTCCCATCTTGAGGTTATTCTCCAAGAACATGGCAATTTGATTTGTAATGTGAAACAAAAATCTGGTCACCCAAGAAGGAGCTGTTGAAGTATGACTTAAGCTCCCTGGCAGAACACCCATGGAAAGGGTACAGGGTTCTGCAATGTGATCTGGTCATACAGTTGACCCAATTTCACATGTTGGATTGCAACAAACTGGGGAAAGTGGGCGGGCTGGGAGTGGTGAATAATTGATTCAGAAGCATGATTTAAGAACTGGCGTAAAAATCAAGAATGTCTGATTGCACTTCTAATGTATATGCACGAAGCTTGTATCTGCACAGCTGACGTCATTAAGGGTCTTGATCCTTTTGCAAGGGGTGCATTATATTTGTTAAATTATCTACTGGACGATTAAGAATGCAATTAAAATCTCTTACGGGTACAGCGGCCGATGCCAGAAAAAAAATCTTTCCTAAAAGTTCAATGTTTGAGCATAAGTACTAGCATCTCGATTGATTGTTTAGTTTTGTGGTCAGAATCATAAGCTTTTATCAGCCCATACCTTTCCCAGAGGAAAGAATGGTTATCCACTCTTCAGATTCTCTGATCTACACTACCGAGATGGGTCTCTTGTGAGAAGGCTATGTCTGCCACTTTCTAAAGGAACATGTCTTGTTTTTGCACATGGGGAAGTAAATTCTCTTTATATTAGGGAAAGGTGTTTGATTTGTTGCTTTGACTGATCTAGAAACATAAGTCAAGCACACTGCCATAGCTAAGCATCATTCGTAGGTCATAAAGCTGTTTCTTTAGGGACTAACTCACGAATCAACAGTAATATAACGGATGTCATTATTTTCATAATGACATCCAGTTGTACCAGAGACCATGCCCTCCATTCCTTGAACCAAAGCTGTGGGCTGGAAGGCATTATCTCTTCCAGCATCTTGGCATGAGTCAGAATTGCAATAATAAAACATAGGAACAGGAGTAGGCCATTCAGCCCCTCGAGCCTGTCCCGCCATTCAATTAGATTATGACTGATCTGTACCTCAACTCCATTCACCCGCCTTTGCTCCATATCCCTTAATTCCCCTACCCAGCAAAAATCTATTGCTGTCAGTCTTGAAAATTTCAATTGGCCCAGCATCTTTTGGGGGAGAGAGTTCCAGATTTCCACTGAGTTTTAAAAAAAATGCTTTCTGATTTCACTCCGAATTGGTCTAGCTCTAATTTTAAGGTTATGCCATTTGTTCCGGCTTCCCCCACCAGAGGAATTAGTTTCTCAGTAAGTGCCCTATCAAACCCCTTCATCATTTTAAAATCATCCCCTCAACCTTCTAAACTCCAGGGGATACAAGCCAAGTTTATGCAACCTGTCCTCCTAATCTGAGCCAGTGGTTGGGGAGTCAGTGACAAGAGAGTGCAATTTATGGCAGAGTCCAAAAATTATAGCTTTGATCTTCCCAGTGTTCAGTTAGATGAAGTTGTGACTTATCTATGACTTAGATGTTGGGCAGGCAGTCTGAAAGCGCAGTCATGGGGTGGGGAGACGTGGTGGAGAGGTAGAGCTGGGGTGTTGTCAGTTTACATATGGAAGCTGCCCTCTGGCTGGAAGTGATATCACGGAGGGCAGAATATAAATGAGGGAGCCACAGGTAGATCCTTGGGGGACTCTGGAGGTGATGAGGAAGGAGAAGAAGCCATTAATCTGACTAACGTGATTGAATTTTTCGAGGAGGTGACAAAGAGGATCGATGAGGGTAGCGCAATTGATGTAGTCTACATGGATTTTAGCAAGGCTTTTGACAAGGTCCCACGTGGCAGATTGGTCAAAAAAGTATAGGCTTATGAGATCCAAGGGAATGTGGCAAATTGGATCCAAAATTGGCTCAGTGGCAGGAAGCAAAGAGTAATGGTCGACTGGTGTTTTTGTGACTTGAAGGCTGTTTCCAGTGGGGTGCCGCAGGGCTCGGTACTAGATCTTTTGCTTTTTGTGGTGTACATTAACGATTTGGACTTAAACATAGGAGGTATGATTAAGAAATTTGCAGATGACACAAAGATAGGCCGTGTGGTTCATAGTGATGAGGAAAACTGTAGACTGCAGGAAGATATCAATGGACTGGTCAGATGGGCAGAAAAATGGCAAATGGCGATCAATCCGTAGAAGTGTGAGGTAATGCATTTGGGGAGAGCAAACAAGGCAAGGGAATGCACAATAAATGGGAGGATACTGAAAGGTGTAGAGGCAGTGAGGGACCTTGGAGTGCATGTCCACAGATCCCTGAAGGTGGCAGGACAGGTAGATAAGGTGGTTAAGAAGGCATATGGAATGCTTTCCTTTATTAGCTGAGACATAGAATATAAAAGCAGGGATGTTATACTGGAACTGTATAAAAGACTAGTTAGGCCACAGCTTGAATACTGCGCCCAGTTTTGGTCGTCACATTACACTAGAGAGGGTACAGAGGAGATTGACGAGGATGTTGCCAGGACAGGAGAATTTTAGCTATGACGACAGATTGGATAGACTGGAGTTGTTTTCCTTGGAACAGAGGTGATTTGATTGAGGTGTACAAAATTATGAGGGGCCTAGATGGAGTGGATAGGAAGGACCTATTTCCCTTAGTGGAGAGATCAATAACCAGGGAGCATAGATTTAAAGTGATTGGTAGAAGGATTAGAACGGAAATTAGGAAAATATTTTTCACCCAGAGGGTGGTGGGGATCTGGAACTCACTGCCTGAGAGGGTGGTAGTGGCAGAGACCCTCAACTCATTTAAAAAAAAAAATACCTGGATGTGCACCCGAAAAGCCGTGACCTGCAGGGCTATGGACCAAATGCGGGAAAGTGGGATTAGGCTGGGTGGCTTGTTTCTCATCCGGCGCGGACACGATGGGCCAAATGGCCGCCTCCTGTTGCGTAAATTTTATGATTCTGTGATTATTGGAGATGCACTGGCTGCATTCAGACCGGTAGAAGTGGGAACATGCAAGGGCAGCCCCATGGAGCTGGACAATGGATGAGAGGCAACGGAGTAGAATGTGTGGCCAACTGCATCAAATAAGAGATCGAGGAGGAGGGATGCGTACGGCAGTCAGTCACCAAGGATGTTATTCGTGACTCTTTCAGTATCGTAGTAGGTACAGCACAAGAGGCGGCTATTTGGCCTATTGTGCCTATGCTGGCTCTTTGAAAGAGCTATCCAATTAGTCCCATTCCCCTGCTCTTTCCCCATAGTTCTGTAAACTTTTTCCCTTCAAGTATTTATGCAATTCCCTTTTGAAAGTTTCTATTGAATCTGCTTCCACCGCCCGTTCAGGCAGTGCATTCCAGATCTTTGCAACTCGCTGCGTAAAAAAATGTTTCCTCATGTCGCCTCTGGCTCTTTTGCTGATCACCTTAAATCTGAGTCCTCTGGTTATTGACCCTCCTGCCACTGAAAACAGTTTCTCCTTATTTACTCTTGTCAAAACTGTTCATCGCTTTGAACACCTCTATTAAATCTCCCCTTAACCATCTCTGTTCTAAGAACAACCCCAGCTTCTCCAATCTCTCCACATAACTGAAGTCCCTCATCCCTGGTACCATTCTAGTACCCTCTTCTGCACCCTCTCTAAGGCCTTGCCATCCTTCCTAAAGTGTGGTGCCCAGAATTGAACACAATACTCCAGCTGAGGCCTAACTAGTGCTTTAGAAAGGTTTAGCATAACTTAGTTCCTTTTGTACTTTATGCCGTTAGGGAAGAGTGACCATAATATGATAGAATTCTTCATTAAATTTGAAAGTGATGTAGTTCAATCTGAAACTAGGGTCTTAAATCTAAACAAAGGAAACTACGAAGGTATGAGGTGCCAGTTGGCTATGGTTGACCGAGGAACTACATTAAAAGGCATGACTGTAGACAGGCAATGGTTAGTATTTAAAGAATTAATACATAATTTGCAACAAATATATTCCTTTAAGGCCTAAAAACCCAACAGGAAAAGTGGTCCAACCGTGGCTAATGAGAAATTAAAGATAGTATTAAATCAAAGAAAGAGACATATAAAGTTGCCAGAAAAAGCAGTAAGCCTGAGGATTGGGAGTATTTTAGAATTCAACAAAGCAGGTCCAAAAAATTGATAAAGAAAGGGAAAATAGAATGAGAGTAAACTAGCGAGAAACATAAAAATGGACTGTAAAAGCTTCTATAGGTATGTAAAAAGGAAAAGACTGGCAAAGGCAAATGTGGCTTCCTTACAGACAGAGATGGGAGAATTTATAATGGGGAATAAGGAAATGGCAGAGAAATTAAACAAATACTTTGTGTCTGTCTTCACGGAAAAAGACACAAAAAACCTCCCAGAAATACTAGAGAACCAAGGGTCTGGCGAGAATGAGGAACTGAAATGAATTAGTATTAATAAAAAAAAATAGTACTAGAGACATTAATGGGACTGAAAGTCGATACATCCCAAGGACCTGATGATCTACATCTCAGGGTTACGAAAGAGGTGGCTATAGAGATAGTGGATGCATTGGTTGTCATCTTCCAAAATTCTATAGATTCTGGAATGGTTGCTGCAGATTGGAGGGTAGCAAATGTAACCCCACTATTTTAAGAAAGGAGGGAGAGAGAAAACAGAGAACTACAGACCTGTTAGCCTGATATCAGTAGTCGGGGAAATTGCTAGAATCTATTATAAAGGATGTGATAACAGGACGCTTAGAAAATAATAATAGGATTTGGCAGAGTCAACATGGATTTATGAAAGGGAAATCGTGTTTGACAAACCTATTGGAGTTCTTTGAGGATGTAACTAGTAGAATAGATAAGGGGGAAACAGTGGATGTGGTGTATTTGGATTTTCAGAAGGCTTTCGATAAGGTCCCACACAGGAGGTTGGTGAACAAAGTTAGAGCACGTGGAATTGGGGTAATATACTGGCATGGATTGAGAATTGGTTGACAGACAGAAAACAGAGTAGGAATAAACGGGTCTTTTTAAGGTTGGTAGACTGTGACTAGTGGGGCACTGCAGGAATCGGTGCTTGGGCCAGCTATTCACAATCTGTATCAATGATTTGGATGAGGGGACCAAATGTAATATTTGCAAATTTGCTCATGACACAAAATTAGGTGGGAATGTGAGTTGTGAGGAGGATGCAAAGAGGCTTCAAGGGGAAATAGATAGGCTAAGTGAGTGGGCAAGAACATGGCAGATGGAATATAATGTGGAAAAATGTGAAGTTATCCACTTTGGTAGGAAAAACAGAAATGCGGAGTATTTTTTAAATGGTGAGAGATTGGGAAATGTTGATGTTCAAAGGGACCTGGATGCCCTTGTACATGAGTCACTGAAATCTAACATGCAGGTGCAGCAAGCAATTAGGAAGGCAATTGGTATGTTGGCCTTTATTACAAGAGGATTTGAGTACAGGGGTAAAGATGTCTTACTGCAATTATATAGGGCCTTGGTGAGACCGCACCTGGTGTATTGTGTACAATTTTGGTCTCCGTACCTAAGAAAGGATATACTTACCGTAGAGGGAGTGCAACGAAGGCTCACCAGACTGGTTCCTGGGATGGCAGGATTGTCGTATGAGGAGAGATTGAGTCGACTAGGCCTGTATTCTCTAGCATTTAGAAAAATGAGAGGTGATCTCATCGAAACATACAAAATTCTTACAGGGCTCGATAGGGTGGATGCAAGGAGCATGTTTCCCCTGGTTGGAGAATCTAGAACTAGGGGCCACAGTCTCAGAATAAGGGGTAGGCACTTTAGGACTGAGATGAGGAGAAATTTCTTCACTTGGGCTGGTGAATCTTTAGAATTCTCTACCGCAGAGGGCTGTGGAGGCTCAGTCATTGAGTACATTCAAAACAGAGATCGATAGATTTCTAGATATTAAAGGCATCAAGGGAAATGGGGATAGTGCAGGAAAATGGCGTTGAGGTAGAAGATCAGCCATGATTGTGTTGAATGGTGGAGCAGGCTCGAGGGACCGAATAGCCTACTCCTGCCTATTTCTGATGTTTAATAAAGCCCAGGAGTCGATATGCTTTTTTAATAGCCTTCTCAATTTGTCCTGCCACCTTCAAAGATTTGTGTGTGTGCACCCCCCAGGTGTCTCTGTTCCTGTACCCCCCTTTAAAATTGTGCCATTTAGTTTATAATGCCGCTCCTCATTCTTCCTACTAAAATGCATCACTTCACACTTCTCTGCGTTAAATTTCATCTGCCATGTGTCTGCCCTTTTCACCTGTCTGTCCCTGTCCTCCTGAAGTCTGTTACTATCTTCCACATTGTTTACTACCTTTCCGAGCTTCATGTCACCTGCAAACTTTGAAATTATACCCTAGTCCAGGTCATTAGTATATATCAAAAAAACATTGGTCCTAATACTGGCCCCTGGGAAACACCACTGTGTACTTCCCTTCAGTCTGAAAAACAACTGTTCACCACTACTCTCTGCTCTGTCCCCTAGCCAATTTTGTATCTTGCAGGGTAGTTCTAGTGCTTGGAGAAGGATGAAAGTCAGACTGAGGGAGATTTGAACAGTGAGATGGAGAGCAAAATCACATTTGAAGGAAGGGAGGTTATAGATGGGACAGTATTTGAAGAGGAAAGATGGATTGAGGGTTTTTTTTTAAGGGGGTGATGACAGTGATTTTGAAAAGGAGACGGTTGATATATGAAGAAAGGAAGCCATTAACATCAGCTAGTATGGGTGCCAAGAGTTGTGGATGAGTAGTCAGGATTTGGCTGGGGAGAGCATCAAGGGAGAAGGAGGTAGCAATATATTTGATTCTGGTTAAAACCATTATTTTTTCATCTACTGGAGGTTTAATCTAGAAGGAATATTTTTTTTTTATTTATTCATGGGATGTGGGCATTGCTGGGCAAGGCCAGTATTTATTGCTCATCCCTAATTGCCCTTAAGAAGGTGGTGGTGGTGAGCCACCTTCCTGAACTGCTGCAGTCCGTGTGGTGAAGGTTCTCCCACAGTGCTGTTAGGTAGGGAGTTCCAGGATTTTGACCCAGCGACGATGAAGGAATGGCGATATATTTCCAAGTCAGGATGGTGTGTGACTTAGAGGGGAACGTGCAGGTGGTGGTGTTCCCATGCGCCTGCTGCTCTTGTCCTTCTAGGGGTGGTAGAGGTCGCAGGTTTGGGTGGTGCTGTCAAAGAAGCCATGGCGAGTTATTCCAGTGCTTGTAGATGGTACACACTGCAGCCTCGGTGCGCTGGTGGTGGATGGGGTGCCAATTAAGCGGGCAGCTTTCCCCTGGGATGGTGTCGAGCTTCTAGTGTTGTTGGAGCTGCATTCATCCAGGCAATGGAGAGTATTACATCACACTCCTGATTTGTGCCTTGGAGATGGTGGAAAGGCTTTGGGGAGTCAGTAGGTGAGTCACTCACCTCACAATACCCAGCCTCTGACCTGCTCTTGTATGTGGAGATGCCGGTGATGGACTGGGGTTGACAATTGTAAACAATTTTACAACACCAAGTTATAGTCCAACAATTTCATTTGAAATCTACAAGCTTTCGGAGGCTTCCTCCTTCCTCAGGTAAATGCTCTTGTAGCCACAGTATTTGTGTGACTGGTCCAGTTTAGTTTCTGATCAGTGGTGACCCCCAAGATGTTGATGGTGGGGGTTCAGCGATGGTAATGTGGTTGAATGTTAAGGGGAGGTGGTTAGACTCACTCTTGTTGGAGATGGTCCCTGTCTGGCGCAAATGTTACTTGCCACTTATCAGCCCAAGCCTGGATGTTGTCCAGGCCTTACTGCAAGAGGGCACGGACTGCTTCGTTATCTGAGGGGTTGCAAATGGAACTGGATGCTGTGCAATCATCAGCGAACAACCCCACTTCTGACCTTATGGTGGAGGGAAGGTCATTGATGAAGCAGCTGAAGATGGTTGGGCCAAGGACACTGCCCTGAGGAACTCCTGCAGCAATGTCCTGGGGCTGAGATGATCGGCCTCCAACAACCATTACCATCTTCTTTTGTTCTAGGTATGACTCCAGCCACTGGAGAGTTTTCCCCCTGATTCCCATTGATTTCAATTTTACTAGGCTCCTTGATGCCACACTAGGTCAAACGCTGCCTTGATGTCAAGGGCAGTCACTCTCACCTCACCTCTGGAATTCAGCTCTTTTGTCCATGTTTGGGCCAAGGCTGTAATGAGGTCTGGAGCCGCGTGGTCCTGGCGGAACCCAAACTGAGCATTGGTGGGTAAGTGCCGCTTGGTAGCACTGTCGAGGACACCTTCCATCACTTTGCTGATGATTGAGAGTAGAATGATGGGGCGGTAATTGGTCGGATTGGATTTGTCCTGCTGTTTGTGGACAATTTTCCATTTTGTCAGGTAGATGCCAACGTTGTAGCTGTAATGGAACAGCTTGGCTGGAGGCATGGCTAGTTCTGGAGCACAAGTCTTCAGCAATACAGCTGGGATGTTGTCGGGGCCCATGGCCTTTGCTGTATTGGCTGAAGACTGGCTTCTGCGATGGTGGGGATTTCGGGAGGAGACAGAGATGGATCATGCACTCGGCATTTCTGGCTGAAGATGGTTGCAAACTCTTCAGCCTTGTCTTTTGCACTCGTGCTGGGCTCTGCCATCGTTGAGAATGGGTATGTTCACAGAGCCTCCTCCTCCCGTTAGTTTAATTGCCCACCACCATTCACACTGGATGTAGCAGGACTGCAGAGCTTTGATCTGATCCATTGGTTGTGAGAACGCTTAGCTCTGTCTATAGCATGCTGCTTCTGCTGTTCAGCATGCATGTAGTCCTGTGTTGTAGCTTCACCAGGTTGGCACCTCATTTTTAGGTATACCTGGTGCTGCTCCTGGCATGCTCTTCTACACTCCTCATTGAACCAGGGTTGATTCCCGGGTTGTTGGTAATGGTAGAATGAGGGATATGCCAGGCCATGAGGTTACAGATTGTGGTGGAATACATTTCTGCTGCTGATGATGGCCCACAGCACCTCATGGATGCCCGGTTTTGAGCTACTAGATCTGTCCGAATCTATCTCATTTAGCATTGTGGTAGTGCCACATAACACATTGGATGGTGTCCTCAGTGTAAAGACATAGAAACATAGAAAATAGGAGCAAGAGTAGGCCGTTCGGCCCTTCGAGTCTGCTCCGCCATTCAAAATGATCATGGCTGATCGTCTAACTCAGTACCCTGTTCCTGCTTTTTCCCCATATCCCTTGATCCCTTTAGCATTCAGAAATATATCTGTCTCCTTCTTGAATACATCTAATGACTTGGCCTCCACAGCCTTCTGTGGTAGAGAATTCCACAGGTTCACCACCCTCTGAGTGAAGAAATTGCTCCATCTCTGTTCTAAATGGCATACCCCGTATCTTGAGACTGTGACCCCTGGTTCTGGACGCCCCAGCCATCGGGAACATCCTCCCTGCATCTAGTCTGTCTAGTCCTGTTAGAATTTTATGTTTCGATGAGATCACCTCTCATTCTTCTAAACTCTAGAGAATATAAGCCTAGTCGACCCAATCTCTCCTCATATGTCAGTCCTGCCATCCCAGGAATCAGTCTGGTAAACCTATGTTGCACTCCCTCCATGGCAAGGACATCCTTCCTCAGATAAGGAGACCAAAACTGCACACAATACTCCAGTTGTGGTCTCACCAAGGCCCTATATAACAGCAATAAGACATCCCTGCTCCTGTACTCACATCCTCTTGCAATGAAGGCCAACATACCATTCGCCTTCCTAACTGCTTGCTGCACCTGAATGCTCGCTTTCAGCGACTGGTGTACAAGGACACCCAGGTCTCGTTGCACCTCCCCTTTTCCCAATCTATCACCATTCAGATGATAATCTGCCTTTCTGTTTTTACAACCAAAGTGGATAACCTCACATTTATCCATGTTATACTGCATCTGCCATGTTCTTGCCCACTCACCCAACTTGTCTAAATCACATTGGAGTCTCTTTGCATCCTCCTCACAGCTCACATTCCACCCCAGCTTTGTGTTGTCTGCAAATGTTACATTTGGTTCCCTCATCCAAATCATTGATATATATTGTGAATAGCTGGGGCCTAAGCACTGATCCCTGTGGTACCCCACTAGTCACTGCCTGCCACCCAGAAATAGACCCGTTTATTCCTACTCTCTGTTTCCTGTCTGTCAACCAATTCTCAGTCCATGCCAGTCATCTCCACAAGGACTATGCGGTGGTCACTCCTACCAATATTGTCGTGGACATAGTCATCGGTGACGGGTAGATTTTTAAAAATTATTTGTTCATGGGATATGGGCGTCGCTGGCAAGGCCAGCATTTATTGCCCATCCCTAATTGCCCTTGAGAAGGTGGTGGTGAGCCGCCTTGAACCGCTGCAGTCCGTGTGGTGAAGGTTCTCCCACAGAGCTCCCACAGATTGGTGAGGACGAGGTCAAGTAGGTTTTTCCCTTGTTGCTGTTCTCACCACCTGCCGCAGGCCCTTCAGGACTCGGCCAGCAGTGGTGCTACTGTGCCACGCTTGGTGATGAACATTGAAGTCCCCCACCCAGAGTATGTTCTGTATCTTTGCTACCCTCAGTGCTTCCTCCGAGTGGTGCTCAACATGGAGGAGTACTGATTCATCAGCTGAGGGAGGGCGGTAGGTGGTAATCAGCAGGAGGTTTCCTTGCCGATGTTTGACCTGATGCCATGAGATTTCATGGGGTCCAGAGTCGATGTTGAGGACTCCCAGGGCCACTCCCTCCTGACTGTATACCACTGTGCTGCCACCTTTGTAGGGTTGACTGGACTTGGTTTGCCTTTGTCGTCCAGTTTTATTCTTATTATGACTTCCTGTAGCGGGATTGTACAACTGAGTGAAATGGCCTGGCAAGCCAGAGGGCAGTTAAGAATCAACCATATTGCTGTAGGTCTGGAGTCACATATAGGCCAGACGGGGTAAGGACGGCAGGTTTCCTTTCCTAAAGGACATTATTGAACCAGATGGGTTTTTACAACAATCCAGTAGTTTCATGGTCACCATTACTAGCTTTTTATTCCAGATTTTATTTAATTAACTGAATTTAAATTCTCCAGCTGCCGTGGTGGGATTTGTACTCATGACTCCGGATTATTAGTCCAGGCCTCTGGATTACTAGTTCAGTAACGTAACCACTATGCTACCGTACCAATACTGCATATTCTCATTCAATTTGACTTTAGTACCCACAGTTATATCTACTGTAAGAGCAACCTTTCTTTCACTGTAGCACCTACACATCGATTCTCATTTAGATTGGTTCATTCATCTCTTCAAAACTTTGCAAAGGTGTATTCTAACAAGTGCCCTGGGAAAGCTCAACAGTTTTTATCCTTCATAGGTGTTCAATTTGAAACATCTTTGGGCAAAGTCTCTTTACCCCATCTTTGTTTGTGAGTGAGTACACTTATTAATCCTTAAATCTTCTGGCAAGGAATATTTCTATATCACCCCTCCCCATGCCCCAAAGACAATCAGCAGAGATAACAGTAATCTTGATGCCTCCTCACTAGCTGGGGAAAACTTGGTTCTCTGTAGGTAGATGCCTTGGACCTGAGTTTGCTGAAAACATGCCTCATAATTGCGCATCTACAGTGTATGGCATTGTTATGGTTCAGAAATTCCAGGAAAATATGACATGAGTGACTTATGCCATTACTTACACCATGGTATAATTTGCTGGACTTTTGCACTGCTCCACAGAGACCCTCACCGAAAAATTGAACAGCTAATTATCATAGCTCCGCCCCCATTAAAATCAATGCCAATTGCGAATTTGCTGCATTTAAGCTAGAATTCATGCCGTTGCCACTTGTTCTTTTAAAAAAAAAATGCGCTGATGACCTGGATGCTGTGTGATTTATGTTTATTCAAGATAATAGAATCATAGAAGTTTACAACATGGAGACAGGCCCTTCGGCCCAACATGTCCATGTCGCCCAGTTTATACCACTAAGCTAGTCCCAATTGCCTGCACTTGGCCCATATCCCTCTATACCCATCTTACCCATGTAACTGTCCAAATGCTTTTTAAAAGACAAAATTGTACCCGCCTCTACTACTGCCTCTGACAGCTCGTTCCAGACACTCACCACCCTTTGAGTGAAAAAATTGCCCCTCTGGACCTTTTTGTATCTCTCCCCTCTCACCTTAAATCTATGCCCCCTCGTTATAGACTCCCCTATCTTTGGGAAAAGATTTTGACTATCTACCTTTTCTATGCCCCTCATTATTTTATAGACTTCTATAAGATCACTCCTACTCTCCAGGGAAAAAAGTCTCAGTCTATCCAACCTCTCCCTGTAAGTCAAACCATCAAGTCCCGGTAGCATCCTAGTAAATCTTTTCTGCACTCTTTCTAGTTTAATAATATCCTTTCTATAATAGGGTGACCAGAACTGTACACAGTATTCCAAGTGTGGCCTAACTAATGTCTTGTACAACTTCAACAAGACATCCCAACTCCTGTATTCAATGTTCTGACCAATGAAACCAAGCATGCTGAATGCCTTCTTCACCACCCTATCCACCTGTGACTCCACTTTCAAGGAGCTATGAACCTGTACTCCGAGATCTCTTTGTTCTATAACTCTCCCCAACGCCGTACCATTAACGGAGTAGGTCCTGGCCCGATTCGATCTACCAAAATGCATCACCTCACATTTATCTAAATTAAACTCCATCTGCCATTCATCGGCCCACTGGCCCAATTTATCAAGATCCCGTTGCAATCCTAGATAACCTTCTTCACTGTCCACAATGCCACCAATCTTGGTGTCATCTGCAAACTTAATCTGCAAACATAATGGTTGCTTCTGATGCTTCATTATTCACATTTAGTGCACACGAGATCAAATCCAAAGAGAATCCTCAGACCCATTCTCATAAATCAAATTCAAAGCACTAAGATGTTTGAGAGAATCCATAAGGTGCTAAATAACTGCAAGACTTTGTAGTTATAAATTTTATAATCGATAACCCCTCATGCACTTAAAATCGATAAGTAACAACATCGCCAAGAGTTAAAATAATACATCAGATGCAATTAGAAACTGAAGTTAGCTGAATTCACTTCATAGGTTTATCCAATTTGGAATGTTTTTGGTGTTTTCGGAATTGTGATTAAACGTCGACAATATATAGAGAATTGAAAATGAGCTTTTATCATTAGTAAGAATGTCAACAACCACAAGCAACTAGCCCCATTCCACAGACAATGCCAGTTTCGCTAAATGACTATTTACAAAAGCGGACACAATCCCTGGCATCGTGGATCTATATCGGACATTAGCCAGGCCGCTTCTGATTTGCTCACTGTGGCATGTTCTTATCGGTTCTCCAGCATATTGTGGCATAAATTTGCCACTGGAGGATCAGGGAGCACAATGGTCTAACTTACGGCACTCATTGCCAATATCGCCGTTGCAGAATTCCGGGCCCTTGTTTTTAATAGACACACCTAAAGCTATTCTGAAATGTTAACTAAAAAGAGGTTTTCCGGTTTCATTGATTTGCAGTGGTTAAGGTGCCAAGGTTTTACCTGACACTGCATTCATTTTTCCTCTCTGACTAAATATTTTGTTTGTACGTAGACCACAGAAAAATCATCGTTCTTTCTTTTATTTTGTTGGGTTTAACTATGGCTAAATGTGTAGCAGAATGCATGTTTGCCTTTCCTCTGTTTCTGCCAATTTTCCCCTTCCCTTGTATTCTCTGAAGCTGTTTAAGATATGGTTCCACAGATGCTAATACCTCACCTTTAAGTCAGGATCAACTCATTTCAGGCGTGCATTTTACATGCTAAACTGTAAAGAATTTTAATGCTCAATGTGGTCTGTTGTGAAGGCTGAAATCACTTCTGTATGTAAACATGGAATTCTAAGCTTAATCTACTGAAACAACAATTTTCTATAATTCATGCTGTTTTAGACTTTTTGGCAAGAGATGTAACTTTTTCTTGTATCTTGAGCTTTCGCTGATGTCTTTAATTGAATTTGACAGGTCCATACAAAATCATTTGTGTAATTCCGAAGAGCAGTTGCTGAGAGGTCACAATCAGCAATAATAATTCACATCTGTAAACACTGAATGTGCGCCATAAACGTTAAAAAAAAAAGGTGGCTGTTGATCCATCTGCTGCAAAATGAATTTTTGGAACAGCAATAAGTGGAAATCTTTTAAATTATACCATTACAGTTCAGGTTCAGTGTTTATAGATATAAAATATTGCTATTCACGCTATCCTCTCCACAACTGCTCATCTGAGAATTGAAATTAAAAACTTCTCAACTTGTCATGCATGATTTTATATTTGGAATCTTTAATAGCATCTAAAGAGCTTCATCAGTTATAGTAGTAACCAATGACCCCAAAAACTAGCCATTCCAGTGCTTTGCAATTTTATTTGTGAATTATTTCTGTGGCTTCACCATGCAGCATCTGAAATACACTTTTAAAAAAAAAATAGTCCTGGTACTAAATTGTTATTGTGGATACCATGTTGTCTATCTGATAAAGCCATTAATTTGCAGGGTTTTTTTTAAATTAAAGTATTTTTGGTAGTTTAAGGTAGAAATTAATGTATCCTGGTTGAGATAAATTATAACTACAGTTATAAAGATTACAGGTATAACATACATATATGTAATATATAACAATATTGAACAAGCTCAATATCTGGCATGATATTGAAACTTCACATGAACAAGAAGAAAACTCATTCACTGAATTGAGATTGTTTGTTTGTTTGTTTGTGTTTGACTGCTTGATTTAGAATTTGCATTTATTTTATTAGGTGACAATCGTAAATTAATCTTTGTGTAGAGAAGTTACTCCAAGTTAAGTTTCAACTTTGTTCTTGAGTGCTGTTGCTTATATCTTCTGATTCTTAAAGTTTTCCTCATCCAGCTTATTGTTTTCATTCATGACTTTAAAACTTGGATCATGTTCCTGTCCTGTATGGATTCCATACAAAATCTAAACTTAGTGTTCTAAGGCCTGGTGCGATCCTTGTATGCCTTTTTGACCATTACAAAGATGATGATACCGGTTGCTCAGAGCAACTAACAAGTCTGTTTATTGAGTGAGAGTGTTTTATTGATCTTGTGCTACATTTTGGTATTGGATCTTGGTAGATATTGAAGCACCTCTGGTAACTGCTTTATCTGTTCTCTGTCTTTCACATGCCTCTCGCTTGGGGATACCACTCCCATCTTTCCCAATTGAAGAAGAGTAGTTCTCCTCAAGTTAATTGAGCACACATGGAAGATTAACATTGTTATTCATAATTTCTTTTATTCTCTATTTGAGCTTCCAGTACTGGTACCTTGTTGGCACTGGTATCTTTCTGTGAAGATCTTTGACATATATGCCTGGTGGTAAATGCAAGCTTCTTTGCCACAGAGAAGAGTGGTACCAAGAGCTTACAGGCCATCAGGTGGTACTGGAATTTCCTCAGTACTGAAAACTAATTAATTTCTTCCATCTCTACTCTGCTTTTATTTATGAAAGGTTAGGTATAGTGACAGCACTTTGGATTAAATGTACATGATGATTGGTTTATCAAGTGTCTGATAGATTGTATAAATCTGATCCTACTAACAGTATCTATTAGTGAGATGAAAAGCAGTTGGCAAAATCAGCCATATGCAAGGTAGTAATGCAGAACAGAATATACAAAATATCTTTTTACAAAACATTACTTGGATATGGCTATTTGTTAAGGAACTGAGGATCTCTGCAATAATTTCTGGTCCTTCTCTTGCTCTGAAAATAATACTTTGGAAGAAATGTGCAGCCAATTAAATATTTTTTTTGAAGCGATTCACTATTGCAATGTAGGGAAATGCAGTAGCCAATTTGCACACAAGGTCCTACAAACAGCAATGTGATAAATGACCAGATAATGTGATGTTAATTGAGGGATAAATGTTCGCCAAGAGACTGGGCGAGCTCCCCTGTTCTTCGAATAGTGCAATGCAATCTTTTATGTCTTATCTAAGAGGGCAGACGGGGCTTCGGTTTAACATCTCATCCGAAAGATGCCACCTCCAATATTGCAGCGCACTCAGTTTGTCTGAGTGTGGCACCAAGGAGCCTGAGTAAAACTGAAGTCAATGGGGATCGGGGGAAAACTCTCCAGTACCTGGAGTCATACCTGGCACAAAGGAAGATGGTTGTGGTTGTTGGAGGCCAATCATTTCAGCTCCAGGATATCACTGCAGGAGTTCCTCCGGGCAGCATCCTAGGCACAACTATCTTCAGCTGCTTCATTGGTGACCTTCCCTCCATCATAAGGTCAGAAGTGGGGCTGTTTGCTGCTGACTGTACATTGTTAGCTCCATTCACAATTCCTCAGATAATGAAGCAGTCCATGCCCAGATGCAGCAAGACCTGGACAACATCCAGACTTGGGCTCATAAGTGAAAAGTAACATTTACGCCACACAAGTGGCAGACAATGATCAGTCTCCAACCAGAGGGATCTTAACCACCTCCCATGATGTGCAAGGGCATTACCATTACTGATTCCCCCACCTTCAGCATCCTGGGGGTCACCATTGACCAGAAACTCGACTGGACCAGCCACGTAAATGCTAAGTCTATTAGAGCAGGTCAGAGGCTGGGTATTCTGCAAGTGGCTCACCTGACCCCCATCCCCCAAAGCTTCTCCATTGCCAACAAGGCACAAATCAGAAGTACGATCATATATTCCCCACTTGCCTGGATGGGTACAGCTGCAACAACACTCAAAGCTCACCGTCCATGGCAAAGCAGTTTGTTTCATCGGCACCCTGACCATTAGCTTAAATATTTACACCCTCCACCTCTGGCGTACCATGGCTGCAATGTGCATATCTACAGGATGCACTGCAGCGAGTCGTCGAGGCTTCTTCAGCAGCACCTCCCAAACCCATGACCTCCACCATCTAGAAGGACAAGGGCAGCAGGTGCATGGGAACACCATCACCTCCAAGTCACACACCATCCTGTCTTGGGCATATATTGTCATCTGTTGTCACTGGATCAAAATCCTGGAAATCCCGACCTAGCAGCATTCATAGAATCATAGAATCATAGAAGTTACAACATGGAAACAGGCCCTTCGGCCCAACATGTCCATGTCGCCCAGTTTATACCACTAAGCTAGTCCCAATTGCCTGCACTTGGCCCATATCCCTCGATACCCATCTTACCCATGTAACTGTCCAAATGCTTTTTAAAAGACAAAATTGTACCCGCCTCCACTACTGCCTCTGGCAGCTCGTTCCAGACACTCACCACCCTTTGAGTGAAAAAATTGCCCCTCTGGACCCTTTTGTATCTCTCCCCTCTCACCTTAAATCTGTGCCCCCTCGTTATAGACTCCCCTACCTTTGGGAAAAGATTTTGACTATCGACCTTATCTATGCCCCTCATTATTTTATAGACTTCTATAAGATCACCCCTTAACCTCCTACTCTCCAGGGAAAAAAGTCCAAGTCTGTCTAACCTCTCCCTGTAAGTCAAACCATCAAGTCCCGGTAGCATCCTAGTAAATCTTTTCTGCACTCTTTCTAGTTTAATAATATCCTTTCTATAATAGGGTGACCAGAACTGTACACAGTACTCCAAGTGTGGCCTCACCAATGCCCTGTACAACTTCAACAAGACATCCCAACTCCTGCATTCAATGTTCTGACCAATGAAACCAAGCATGCTGAATGCCTTCTTCACCACCCTATCCACCTGTGACTCCACTTTCAAGGAGCTATGAACCTGTATTCCTAGATCTCTTTGTTCTATAACTCTCCTCAATGCCCTACCATTAACGGAGTAGGTCCTGGCCCGATTCGATCTACCAAAATGCATCACCTCACATTTATCTAAATTAAACTCCATCTGCCATTCATCGGCCCACTGGCCCAATTTATCAAGATCCCGTTGCAATCCTAGATAACCTTCTTCACTGTCCACAATGCCACCAATCTTGGTGTCATCTGCAAACTTACTAACCATGCCTCCTAAATTCTCATCCAAATCATTAATATAAATAACAAATAACAGCGGACCCAGCACCGATCCCTGAGGCACACCGCTGGACACAGGCCTCCAGTTTGAAAAACAACCCTCTACAACCACCCTCTGTCTTCTGTCGTCAAGCCAATTTTGTATCCAATTGGCTACCTCACCTTGGATCCCATGAGATTTAACCTTATGTAACAACCTACCATGCGGTACCTTGTCAAATGCTTTGCTGAAGTCCATGTAGACCACGTCTACTGCACAGCCCTCATCTATCTTCTTGGTTACCCCTTCAAAAAACTCAATCAAATTCGTGAGACATGATTTTCCTCTCACAAAACCATGCTGACTGTTCCTAATTAGTCCCTGCCTCTCCAAATGCCTGTAGATCCTGTCCCTCAGAATACCCTCTAACAACTTACCCACTACAGATGTCAGGCTCACTGGTCTGTAGTTCCCAGGCTTTTCCCTGCCGCCCTTCTTAAACAAAGGCACAACATTTGCTACCCTCCAATCTTCAGGCACCTCACCTGTAGCGGTGGATGATTCAAATATCTCTGCTAGGGGACCCGCAATTTCCTCCCTAACCTCCCATAACGTCCTGGGATACATTTCATCAGGTCCCGAAGATTTATCTACCTTGATGCGCGTTAAGACTTCCTGCACCTCCCTCTCTGTAATATGTACACTCCTCAAGACATCACTATTTATTTCCCCAAGTTCCCCAACATCCATGCCTTTCTCAACCGTAAATACCGATGTGAAATATTCATTCAGGATCTCACCCATCTCTTGTGGTTCCGCACATAGATGACCTTGTTGATCCTTAAGAGGCCCTACTCTCTCCCTAGTTACCCTTTTGCCCTTTATGTATTTGTAGAAGCTCTTTGGATTCACCTTTGCCTGATCTGCCAAAGCAATCTCATGTCCCCTTTTTGCCCTCCTGATTTCTCTCTTAACTCTACTCCGGCAATCTCTATACTCTTCAAGGGATCCACTTGATCCCAGCTGCCTATGCATGTCATATGCCTCCTTCTTCTTTTTGACTAGGGCCACAATCTCCCGAGTCATCCAAGGTTCCCTACTTCTACCAGCCTTGCCCTTCACTTTATAAGGAATGTGCTTACCCTGAACCCTGGTTAACACACTTTTGAAAGCCTCCCACTTACCAGACGTCCCTTTGCCTGCCAACAGACTCTCCCAATCAACTTCTGAAAGTTCCTGTCTAATACCATCAAAATTGGCCTTTCCCCAATTTAGAATTTTAACTTTTGGGCCAGACCTATCCTTCTCCATAGCTATCTTAAAACTAATGGAATTATGATCACTGGTCCCAAAGTGATCCCTCACTAACACTTCTGTCACCTGCCCTTCCTTATTTCCCAAGAGGAGGTCAAGTTTTGCCCCCTCTCTAGTCGGGCCATCCGCATACTGAATGAGAAATTCCTCCTGAATACACTCAACAAATTTCTCTCCATCCAAGCCCCTGATGCTATGGCTGTCCCAGTCAATGTTGGGAAAGTTAAAGTCCCCTACTATTACCACCCTATTTTTCTTGCAGCTGTCTGTAATCTCCTTACATATTTGCTCCTCAATTTCCCGTTGACTATTTGGGGGTCTGTAGTACAATCCTATCAAAGTGATCTCTCCCTTCTTATTTTTCAGTTCTACCCATATAGACTCAGTGGGCGAACCCTCGGATATATCCCCTCTCACTACTGCTGTGATGTTCTCCCTAATCAAGAACGCAACTCCCCCTCCTCTCTTACCTCCTGCTCTATCTTTCCTATAGCATCTGTACCCTGGAACATTGAGCTGCCAGTCCTGCCCCTCCCTTAGCCATGTTTCAGTAATAGCTATAACATCCCAGTCCCATGTACCCATCCATGCCCTGAGTTCATCTGCCTTGCCCATCAGACTTCTTGCATTGAAATAAATGCAGTTTAATCTAGACTTCCCTTGGTCTTTGCCCTGCTTTCTCAGACCATCTGTCCGGTCATGTTCTGTACACTCTCCCTTACTGCCTTTTGTTTCTGTCACCACTTTATTTCCCACTGACTTCCTGCATCGTTTCCCATCCCCCTGCCACATTAGTTTAAACCCTCCCCAACAGCACTGGCAAACACTCCCCCTAGGACATTGGTTCCAGTCCTGCCCAGATGCAGACCGTCCAATTTGTACTGGTCCCACCTCCCCCAGAACCGGTTCCAATGGCCCAGGAATTTGAATCCCTCCCTCTTGCACCATCTCTCAAGCCACGTATTCATCTTAGCTATCCTGTCATTCCTACTCTGACTAACCCGTGGCACTGGTAGCAATCCTGAGATTACTACCTTTGAGGTCCTACTCTTTAGTTTAACTCCTAACTCCCTAAATTCAGCTTGTAGGACCTCATCCTGTTTTTTACCTATATCGTTGGTGCCTATATGCACCACGACAACTGGCTGTTCACCCTCCCCCTCCAGAATGTCCTGCAGCCGCTCCGAGACATCCTTGACCCTTGCACCAGGGAGGCAACATACCATCCTGGAGTCTCGGTTGCGTCCGCAGAAACGCCTGTCTATTCCCCTTACAATCGAGTCCCCTATCACTATAGCTCTGCCACTCTTTTTCCTGCCCTCCTGTGCAGCAGAGCCAGCCACGGTGCCATGAACCTGGCCACTGCCACCTTCCCCTGGTGAGCCATCTCCCCCAACAGTATCCAAAACGGTATACCTGTTTTGGAGGGAGATGACCGCAGGGGACCCCTGCACTGCCTTCCTACTCTTCCTCTGTCTGTTGGTCACCCATTCACTATCTCCCTCAGTAATTTTTATCTGCGGTGTGACCAACTCACTGAACGTGCTATCCACGACTTTCTCAGCATCGCGGATGCTCCAAAGTGAATCCATCCGCAGCTCCAGAGCCGTCAAGCGGTCAAACAATAGCTGCAGCTGGACACACTTCCCGCAGGTGAAGGAATCAGGGATACAGGAAGGAGCCCTGAATTCCCACATCCCACAAGAGGAACATGACACGGCCCTGGGATCTCCTGCCATGACTTAACCCTTAAATTAGCTTAAGAACAACTACAATGTCAAGAGGAAAAAAAAGGAAAGAAAAACTACTTACCACTCCCTTTAAGGAGTTTACTCCTTTAAATTGTTCTCAATTTAGAGAATGTTAACTACACTAGGGACCTTGATTCACTAAAAAATAAACGCTACTTCCTATAAGACCTGCAGACCTTCCCTTTCTTTTTACTTTAGTTACTGTCGATAAGTAGAAATACTCACCTGAACCTACTCACCAATCAGGTGCCTCCCCTGTGTCGCGTCCCGATCTGATTCCTGACGTCACTTCGAACTCGGTCGCAGCTCCGCTCCGCTCGGCTCGGCTCGGCTCCTCTCAGCTGTTCTCAGCGCTCTGAAATCCCGCCTTTTATCGGACGCTCCCTCCGCTCGGCTCGGCTCCTCTCAGCCGTTCTCAGCGCTCTGAAATCCCGCCTTTTATCGGACGCTCCCTCCGCTCGGCTCGGCTCCTCTCAGCTGTTCTCAGCGCCCTGAAATCCCGCCTTTTATCGGATGCTCCCTCCGCTCGGCTCGGCTCCTCTCAGCTGTTCTCAGCGCTCTGAAATCCCGCCTTTTATCGGACGCTCCCTCCGCTCGGCTCGGCTCCTCTCAGCTGTTCTCAGCGCTCTGAAATCCCGCCTTTTATCGGACGCTCCCTCCGCTCGGCTCGGCTCCTCTCAGCTGTTCTCAGCGCTCTGAAATCCCGCCTTTTATCGGTCGCAGCTCCGCTCCGCTCGGCTCCTCTCAGCTGTTCTCAGCGCTCTGAAATCCCGCCTTTTATCGGACTCTCCCTCCGCTCGGCTCGGCTCCTCTCAGCTGTGGGAGTATCTTGACCACACTGACTGCAGTGCATCAAGAAGTCGACACAAGTAGAAGACGCAAAAGCATACCAAAAATAGCGGGGAACTAAGGGGTAAATGAGAGTGAGGAACTTAAATCAATTAATATCACTAGAGAAAAAGTAATGGACAAACCAATGGGACTAAAAGCCGGCAAATCCCCTGGACCTTTTTTTTCCTTCGATCATGGGATGTGGGCGTTGCTGGTGAGGCCAGCATTTATTGCCCATCCCTAATTGCCCTTGAGAAGGTGGTGGTGAGCCGCCTTCTTGAACCGCTGCAGTCCGTGTGGTGAAGGTTCTCCCACAGTGCTGTTAGGAAGGGAGTTCCAGGATTTTGACCCAGCGACGATGAAGGAACGGTGATATATTTCCAAGTCGGGATGGTGTGTGACTTGGAGGGGAACGTGCAGGTGGTGTTGTTCCCATGTATTTGCTGCTCTTGTCCTTCTAGGTGGTAGAGGTTGCAGGTTTGGGAGGTGCTGTCGAAGAAGCCTTGGCGAGTTGCTGCATTGCATCCTGTGGATGGTACACATTGCAGCCACTGTGCGCCAGTGGTGGATGGAGTGCCAATCAAGCGGGCTGCTTTGTCCTGGATGGTGTCGAGCTTCTTGAGTGTTGTTGGAGCTGCACCCATCCAAGCAAGTGGAGAGTATTCTATCACACTCCTGACTTGTGCCTTGTAGATGGTGGACAGGCTTTGGGGAGTCAGGAGGTGAGTCACTCGCCGCAGAATACCCAGCCTCTGACCTGCTCTTGTAGCCACAGTATTTATATGGCTGGTCCAGTTAAGTTTTTGGTCAATGGTGACCCCCAGGATGTTGATGGTGGGGGATTCGGTGATGGTAATGCCGTTGAATGTTATGGGGAGGTGGTTAGACACTCTCTTGTTGGAGATGGTCATTGCCTGGCACTTGTCTGGCGCGAATTTTACTCGCCACTTATGACCCCAAGCCTGGATGTTGTCCAGGTCTTGCATGTGGGCTCGGACTGCTTCATTATCTGAGGGGTTGCGAATGGAACTGAACACTGTGCAATCATCAGCGAACATCCCCATTTCTGATCTTATGATGGAGGGAAGGTCATTGATGAAGCAGCTGAAGATGGTTAGGCCTAGGACACTGCCTTGAGGAACTCCTGCAGCAATGCCCTGGGGCTGAGATGATTGGCCTCCAACAACTACTACCATCTTCCTTTGTGCTAGGTATGACTCCAGCCACTGGAGAGTTATCCCCCTGATTCCCATTGACTTCAATTTTACTCGGGCTCCTTGGTGCCACACTCTGTCAAATGCTGCCTTGATGTCAAGGGCAGTCACTCTCACCTCACCTCTGGAATTCAGCTCTTTTGTCCATGTTTGGACCAAGGTTGTAATGAGGTCAGGAGCCGAGTGGTCCTGGTGGAACCCAAACTGAGCATCGGTGAGCAGGTTATTGGTGAGTAAGTGCCGCTTGATGGCACTATCGACGACACCTTCCATCACTTTGCTGATGATTGAGAGTAGACTGATGGGGCGGTAATTGGCCGGATTGGATTTGTCCTGCATTTTGTGGACAGGATTTTCCACATTGTCGGGTAGATGCCAGTGTTGTAGCTGTACTGGAACAGCTTGGCTAGAGGCGCAGCTAGTTCTGGAGCACAAGTCTACAGCACTACAGCCGGGATGTTGTCAGGGCCCATAGCCTTTGCTGTATCCAGTGCATTCAGCCATTTCTTGATATCACGTGGAGTGAATTGAATTGGCTGAAGACTGGCTTCTGTGGTGGTGGGGATATCGGGAGGCGACCGAGATGGATCATCCACTTGGCATTTCTGGCTGAAGATGGTTGCAAACACTTCAACCTTGTCTTTTCCACTCGTGCTGGACTCCGCCTCATTGAGGATGGGGATGTTTACAGAGCCTCCTCCTCCCGTTAGTTGTTTAATTGTCCACCACATCCAGTCGTGAATGGTGGTGGACAATTCTGATCCGTTGGTTGTGGAATTGCTTAGCTCTGTCTATAGCATGTTGCTTCCGCTGTTTAGCATGCATGTAGTCCTGAGTTGTAGCTTCACCAGGTTGGCACCTCATTTTTAGGTACGCCTGGTGCTGCTCCTAGCATGCTGTTCTGCACTCCTCATTGAACCAGGGTTGATCCCCTGGCTTGTTGGTAATGGTAGACTGAGGAATATGCTGGGCCATGAAGTTACAGATTGTGCTGGAATACAATTCTGCTGCTGCTGATGGCCCACAACACCTCATGGATGCCCAGTTTTGAGCTGCTAGATCTGTTCTGAATCTATCCCATTTAGCATGGTGGTAGTGCCACACAACACGTTGGCCTATATCCTCGGGTTCTAAAAGAGGTGGCTGCAGAGATAGCGGATGATGCATTGGTTTTGATCTTCCAAAATTCTCTAGATTCTGGAACGATCCCAGTGGACTGGAAGGTTGCAAATGTTACCCCGCTATTCAAGAAGGGAGGGAGAGGGGAAACTACAGGCCAGTTAGCTTAACATCGGTCGTTGGGAAAATGCTAGAATCCATTATTAAGGAAGTGGTAATGGCACTTAGAAAATCATAATATGATTAGACAGTGTCAACATGGTTTTATGAAAGGGAAATAATGTTTGACAAACTTATTAGTTTTTTGAGGATGTAACTAGCTGGGTCGATAAAGGGAAACCAGTGGATGTAGTATATTTGGATTTTCAAAAGGCATTCGATAAGGTGCCACATAAAAGGTTGTTATATAAGGTAAGGGCTCATGGAGTTGGGGGTAATATATTAGGATGGATAGAGGATTGTTTAAAGGACAGAAAACAGAGAGTGGGGATATGTGGGTCATTCTCAGGTTGGCAGGCTGTAACTAGTGGGGTGCCGCAAGGATCAGTGCTTGGGCCTCAGCTATTTACAATCTATATTAATGATTTAGATGAAGGGACCAAGTGTAATTTATCCAAGTTTGCTGACAATACAAAGCTAGATGGGAAAGTAAGCTGTAAGGAGGACAGAGTATGCAAAGGGATATTGAAAGATTAAGTGGGTGGGCAAAAAGGTGGTAGATGGAATATAATGTGGGGAAATGTGAGGTTATGCACTTTGTAGGGAGAATAGAAAAACAGAATTTTTTTTAAATGGTGAGAAACTATTAAATGTTGGTGTTCAGAGAGACTTGGGTGACCTCGTACAAGAAAAACAAAAAGTTAGTATGCAGGTACAGCAGGCAATTAGGAAAGCAAATGGAATGTTGGCCTTTATTGCAAGGGGGTTGGAGTACAAGGGGGAAGTCTTACTACAGTTGTACAGGACTTTAGTGAGACCTCACCTGGAGTACTGTGTGCAGTTTTGGTCTCTTTATCTAAGGAGGAATATACTTGCCTTGAAGGCAGCACAATGAAGGTTCACTAAATTAATTCCTGGGATGAGAGGGTTGTCTTATGAGAAGTAGTTGAGTAGAAAGGGGCTATTCTCTCTGAAGTTTATAAGAATGAAAGTTATCAGTTTGATGGGGTCCAAAAAGTTGGTAAATATGTGTAAACAGAACAATTCTGAGTGGAAACCAAGAATTTTCAGTCTAAATACAAAGATCTCCCAGCCAAAAGTTTGTCTGAGAGAACTGAGTGCCCTGCTGCAATAACTCACCTTTTATCCCCATCTGTCAAACACGGATTTAAATGTCCAAATGGCTGCCGGCTGAAACACAACTCCTTCACCATGGCGTGTTTCACAGAGCACGGGAAACACGCTGAGGCAGCGTTGAAATCACTTGCCAGCATAATTAGTTACATTCATGCACATTTCGATTACTTTAAGTACTTGAATTGTTAGTTTAAATATTGTCCTGCTGACTTTAATTGCTCCAAAAAAAACACACTTTTCTTTGCCCGCCCCCGGACTTTCATTTTAAAATTGAGCCCATGGAGTTAGATCACAGATCAGCCATGATCTTAATGAATGGCAGAACAGGCTTGAGGGGCTAAATGGTCTACTCCTGTTCCTATGTTCTGTATTCTGTTTGACTCCATTCTTGATGGACTAGTTGGTCTTTTCCTGCCCTTTTTCATATATTTGAATGTTTTGGTGGTACAGATTGCAGATATCTGCCGCCTCCTTCATGCCGAGCTGCTTCTGGCTGGGTCTGGCGGCATTTCATTACACATCACAGTCAAAGTCACTGCTGCCCTCAATTTCTTCACCTCCAGACCATTCCAGGATGCCACCGGTGACATCGCCGGGGTCTCAGTCATCTGCACACAAATTCATAAGGCAGGTCACCGACTGCTTGTTTCGCAGAGCCTCGCAATATGTCAACTTCCCCATGGACGACCTCAGCCAGACGGAGAGGGCAGTGGGATTCCACTCTGGCTGGCTTCTCGCGTGTCCAGGGTGCAATCAATTGCACGCATATAGCAATCTGAGCAGCTCCACACGAGCCAGGACTGTTCATCAACTCCATCACTCCAACGCTCAGCTCGCTTGTGACCACTGCAAAAGATTTCTTCACGTGTCCGCCAGATTCCTTGGCAGCTGCCACGATTCGTTCATTCTGAGGGAATCCAACATCCTGGGCCTCTTCCGCGCACCGAACACCCTTAAGGGCTGGCTCCTCGGGGACAAGGGATACCCCCTGCACATGTGGCTCATGACACCTCTGAAGAACCCCATCAGCGAGCAACAGCATCGATACAAAGACAGCACATCGCCACCAGGTCTATATGTGAACATGCGATAGGGTCACTGAAGATGCGATTTCGGTGCCTCGATCGTTCTGGGGAGCGCAACAATATGCACCAGCGAGAGGGGGTCGCATTATAGTAGTGTTATGTCCTGCACATGTGGCACAACAGAGAGGGGTACCGATTGAGGAGGCCCCATCCACTCATCTGCCATCCACATGGAGGAGGAGGACGAACCCATGGGCAGAGCAGCAGCTCACCTGGCTGCTCGTGAGGCCAGGGAGTCACTCATATATGAACGGCTCTCGTAAGATCAGAAAGTGAGAAGAGTCCAGTCCTCTCTCCACCTAAAAAAATCAGTGCCAACACCGGTTTCCCACCCCCCCCACACAAAACAGTCCTGCAACTACACATACACCCACTGTAAAGTGCCCCAATGGGTGGTATCAAGTGTCACCGTTCATGGTGAAGCAAATGAAAGGGTGCTATTGCAAAAGCCAGTCAAGAATGGGCAAGACATGGCAGTGGTGGTGAGAATGATAACATTTAATGTGACTTTAACATAAACCAAATATAAATGAAAAACATGACAGTCTGTCAGGCACCCTTGTGCATACCTTTCGTGATCGCAAATCCTTAGCCTTTCTCTTCCTACTACTTCTACTTGGTGCATCCCCTGTGGCTGCAGCAGAGGTTATAGAAGGTTGCTCATGTCCATGGCCAGACTGCTTAGATGCTTTTGGCCTATGCCCTCTGGGTTTTGGAGCCTGCGAGGGCCCCTCCAAGGATTGCTCCACCTCCACAGGGGCTGACTCGGCCTCCTGGAGAGGAGGCAGCATTGTGGATACTGGTTGAGAGGGGGGCAATGGGTGAGACGTGGGAGCGCTTTGAGTGGCATCCCCACTTCCGTGTCCCCTTTCGCCATCATCCTTCTCCTGGGCCAGTCCCACTCCTACCACCCTGCTGGACAACAGTTTGGAGGACATGTGTGATGCCTTGTAAGGCCACTTCTAAAGTATCTATCAGTCTGTTTAAGGCAGAAGAATGTTGTGCACCGAGTTTGCATGGCCATTGTCAGGGCCCGAATGGACTCCTTTTGTGAGCCGTGCTTGTAGCTCAACAGAGGCTAGCCTTCTCTCCATTGCAGACATTTCCGCAGTTACCAGTGACACTATCTGAGATTCCCTCCCGTACCTGTGCCGCCATTCCACTAGTGCAGGAGTTGGACTCCCATTCTCTGGGCTGTTATGGAGAGTGTACATGGCACCTGTTCCAGTAGCTCTCAAATGTGCTGTTGGACCTCGATCAATCTCCTTTTAAAGAATGGCCCCCAGGGTTCAGCATCTGCTTCCAGTTGAGCAGAGCCTGGAGAGGAGTGCGCCCACCGATGGGGACTCTCCACAGCTGCCCCTGCCGCCAGTGTCTGCTCGTGCTCATTTGTGCGTGCTGACTCACCAGGTGCCAATCCAACTAACTGCCTACTAGGACCCAACGAGGTGTGAGTATCTGCGCTGGTGGATAGCTTGCTAAGACGTGACTGTGCACCCTCAGAGGCCGGCAGGTCCTCTGATGAATCGCCCTCTGCCGTCGCTGCAGTCGTTGAAGAGAAGGCAATATTAAGCATGGTCACAGATGTGTCATGTTGCAATGAGCATACTGAGGTGTTCAACATGCCAATCGTTGTTCACACACAACATGAATTGATGTTATGAATGTTAAAGTTGTGTTAACAGATGTTTGTGGGGTACCAGTCTCAGCGTCCCCGAACGTGCAGCTGATCTCCAGGGCCGCCGCCGCCGCCGCCTCCACGTGAGGACCACTGTTTTTTGTGGCCCCCCTCCAGTCCTCTCCCTCTCGTGCATTTTGCGCGCTCATAAGGGGAGAAAGTACAGACGTGTGAGTGAGTGGCGAAGTGACCACCCGAGGAATAAGAACATAAGAACATAAGAAATTGGAGCAGGAGTAGGCCAATCGGCCCCTCGAGCCTGCTCCGCCATTCAATAAGATCATGGCTGATCTGATCCCAACCACAAATCTAAAGAACACAAGAAGTCGGAGCAGGACCCGGCCACATAGCCCCTGGGCCCTCTCCGCCACCCACAGGGCATTGACCGATCCGAACTCAGCTTCATGTCCAATTTCCTGCCCGCTCCCCATAGCTTTGAGTGAGGCTGACCGTGAAAGAGGTGCATTAGAGGATGAGTATCAGACAGAGACATCACATTGGATCAGGACTGGGGTGCGTGGTAGTGGAGGGATCACAAATGGGGAGGCGAGGAAGTGCAGGTAAGTTGAGGCTGAGCCTTAAGTGGGTGTGAGGAATGATCTTGGCAGTGCAGAATGAATTGAAAGGGGTGGGTGGATGATGTGCACCACGGAATGCAGGAGAATTGGTAAATGTGCTCACTTTTGCTGACCTAGTTGGGTCATTGAAACACTTCCTGCACTGGACCCAAATGTGGGATATGTTGCTGCTGGTGACCTCCTCTCCTACTTCGAGCCAGGCCTTCTTGGTGGCAGAGGCAGGGCACTTCCTCCTGTCAGCCTGGTAAAATAGTTCCCTCCTCCTCCTCGCCCCGGCCAGCAGCATCTGAAGTGAGGCATCGCTGAATCTTGGAGCAGCCTTGCCCCTGTGCTGCTCCATTGGGTCTTCTGGCTCTTTGCTCCAGCAAAATCCATTAGAGCAATGGCCCTTTAAATACAGACACTCCTGCTGATAGCCTGTCGTGCAGGTGCACAGTCTGCCCACTGCGCAGCTTTCGGACGGCGAAACAAGATTAATGGCCACCAATTAAGTCGCAATCACGTGGTGAAAGGTAAGTTTTTTATTATTCGGGTTTGCCGCGCACCCATTAACCCCCCCCCCCCCACTGCCATCCCGCCACCCTTTTAAAATTGAGCCCCGTATACCTGCCTTAGCCCCATATCCCTTAATACCTTTGGTTAACAAGGCTTTTATATACAAAGGATGGTAGAAGTTTGGAACTCCTGCAAACGGCAGTTGATGTTAGCTCAATAGTTAATTTTAAATCTGAGATTGATAGACTTTTGTTAACCAAAGGTATTAAGGTTTAGGGGGTATCAACTGCCACTTGCAGAAGAGAGTTCCAAACTCCTACCACCCTTTGCGTGTAGAAGTATTTCCTAACTTCACTCCTGAAAGGAACATTTTGTATCCTGCAGACATCCCTTTTCTAATTCTGTAATTTAATTTTACTTTTGCGATGAGCAGCAACCTTTTTGAAGCATTTCCATACAAGCAGAATTTAGTTTATTGTAAAGATACTATGGTGAAAGCGAGGTTGTTAAAGCACATAAGTGTGGAAGTGGGAGAAATTCTTTCAATATAAAGTAATCTTTTGATATCTATCCATTTGTGGGTAATATTATAAATGTCACCTACCAGGTAAATTTATTTTTATTTTGGCTTGTCTTTAGCCACACTGCAGGCACCTTAAGTGGAGGTTGTGGGAATGTAATTCCCATTTAAATTCTTTCTCTGCCCTTGGTGATTTTAAAACTTGTACCCAGCTAGGAATCCTGCTGACATTAGTTAGTAGCTCTTCTACATACCTACTGATTGCCATCTGGGCTAGTTCAGTGCACCAAATGAGATGTCTGACCAGGAAAATTTAGTGCGAACCCAATACTCAACTTTCAGTACAGGGGTGCCTCCTGATTAGGATCCAGTACTGGCCTGGATGCGGATGTGCAGAACTTTCAGTGGAGTTGTTCACTGAGGTCAACGGGTTTTTCAGCTATGTGCGAGACCTAAAATGGAAGGTCTTGCAGGTATGAGAAAAACAAATTATAATACAAAAAATTTCTTGCCAGATAAGAGGTTTATAATACCTGGAATTAGGGTTATATATATATTGAAAATGCTCCCTCCTTTTGAATCTTCTAAATAAATAAACTCCTGGATAGATTTGTTTCAGCTAAGAAAATTATCTAAAACAATATACTGGAGTACAGTGACATGATTGAAAAGGTTACCTTGTGTCAAAATCCATCCTTATTAAATCTTTTGAACTTAGTGTTATTGGTGGGTTAAATAATATTTTATATTTGGATAGATTTGAAAGCCTCAGCCATCAAGCAAACCATAAATATATCAAGTAAATGATAGCCCTACCCAGACAGTTACAATGTAATTAAATTAGGCTTTGTTTGCCCCTCCCCTTGCAGAAATATTCACGTCTTCTATGAATATTGCTAAATCTGGATAGAGTTGCTGAATTCCAATCGAAGATTGAGGACTGGTTAGCATTAAGGGCATATGTATTAGCTTAGTTGTAATGATTTCCCTGCTACTAAGAATGTCTTATTGTTTATAAATCTTCCTTCATGCTCTGGAACCAGTTATGTTATATATGGATTGCTATCAGGACTCTTCTGCTTTCAGAATCGTAGGAGTCCAGAAATACCTGTCCCACCCATCCTCTTAGTTTAATTGCTTCTGTTTCCTTCAAGTAAAATTCTTGGATTAGCTCAACTTCACATTTCATTCTAGACATTTTGGATAGACTTTTGGATCATTTCACTGTGCAATTAATCTCCTTAGCATTCCATGAGATCATTTTTTAAAAAATCTGTCTTTTTACCAATGTAGCTCATTTTATAAGATCATTCTGGAACTCCAATCGGGCATGTTTAGAATTATGCTACTGGCTGCTTGGATAAGTTAATCTTCAGGAATGGTTTAAGAATTCTTGATTTTTGCAAAGGCTGTTAGACAAATAATCTGATGATTTTGGCTACTGCTGTTTTTAGCCACAGGGGGGCGCTTACAGCCAAGTTATGGGATTTGTTGCTCCTGTGGCTCTTGGTGAGCTGAAATCTTCATGCTGTCATAGGCATGACAAGTGGAATCTACTGGGCTTGACGATGCTGGATTTTAACTATGATAAATGAGAAGGTCTTTACAGTTGGTGAAGCATACACAATTAGTTTAGTATAAGGCACACTTAAGTACTTAATCTAATTCTACTTGCCAGAACTTTCCACATTGTGTGTGTTGGTGTCATTCTTTTCCACTTTTGACCATGCTCCTGAAATCAGAAACATTTCCTATTTCAACACTATACAAAATTAACTGCCTCCTGTTTCTTTTATAAACAGTCTTGCAAGACTAATGTATTAAAATTCTGGTCCTTTTTCGGCACTTATCAGCAGTTTCTTCAAAAAAAATGCATCTGTTTGGCATGGCAGCATTTAAAATTGGCATTCGCTACTAGAAAATTTTAAAATTTACTAGGGTGAAACTGGCTTGCTAGTAATTACTAGGGAGCAGCTGTTCAAACATGATAAATAATGCATTCAAGTAACAATAATGAGATCATAAAGCATATTTTAAATAAGAACAGTAAATCAAAAATATAAATGAACACGATGAAGTGAGCAAGAGCGATTTTCTGTCTTAGAATTTAACTACCGGTAAATTTTTCTAGCTACCGGAAATGCTCATTTGAACAATGCATGATCTGCCAGCGGTTTTAATTTGGATCTGCCATTTTAAAAATATATATGATGTCAAATATAAAATGTTTATATGTTTACACTGTAGAAATGGTTTCATTTTTAGTTTACTGGAGGCAGCTGTGATTTCCTACATGTTCAGTTTAGTGTGTGAAACGTGAAGATTAGATCCTTTTTTCCTTTTGCATAAAAAAAATGTTAATCACCTAAAATCAGTTTTGTTCACCCTTTCCCAAAAATCTAGCTGTGAACGTCATTAATTTTTATGCAGCTTTACCCAAATACATATAATATTTCTAGTAAACTAACCATGAAAGATGACAGAAGAAAACTAGACAGTAAGTACACTCACTTATTTCTCTTTCTCTCTCTTCCCCTCCCCTTCCCCCCCCGCCCCCCCCTCAATTGCCCTCAATAAATGTCATTATTCTTGATTTCAGGATACTGCTGGACAAGAACGGTTTAGGACCTTGACTCCCAGTTACTATCGAGGGGCACAAGGTGTTATCCTAGGTAAAATTATTTAAAAACTTCTAAAGTCTGATTTCATGAACAGCATGCAGTACTGATTGATTTACAATTTCTTAGGTTATGTTGCTTTTACTTCCTTTCTATCATAAAGCAACTTTAGCCACCAGGCAATAAAAAGGGTGTTATCCTATTCACACCTTCTTTAATGCTGCTTTATCTCCAAGGTTAAATTAGCTACATAAGTTTCTAAATGTTTCTTTTTCAGTATATGATGTAACCAGAAGAGACACCTTTATAAGACTAGAAAATTGGCTGAATGAGCTGGAAACATATTGCACAAGGAACGATATTGTGAAAATGTTAGTAGGAAACAAAATTGACAAAGTAAGTGATGCAATTTAGATGTATGTCTGTTGTATTTATCTTTTGTTTTCAATCTGTTATACTATTTATATTGTGCCTCTCAACAAAATTACTTATAAATAAATAACTTGTTTTTTTAAATACTTTTTCCAGTGGTAGAGTTGGGATTTGTTCCTTGCTACTGCTTGCCACTCAGCCCTCAATATCTTTAGGCAGTTTGGTAGCTATAACAGTATTTAAATTGGGTCAGAAGTAGAATTTAAATTTAGTTCTCCGTTTTTTGAGGAAACCTACCTACATTATGCTTTTACCAGTTCTCTGCGAGGCTAGGCCAGTAGATGGAGCACTGTAGAGCTTACTCTCCTGATGGAAGAAAAAGAAAGGAAAAAGTAAGACATTTTGCCTCTGCAGCTGTGAACTTGCTGTCAGTGCCCACAAGGGTTATCCATAGCCCAGAATAACCTGGTAGGTGGAAGATGCACTGCAGTTGAGGACTTTTTATTGTATTTGTGTACATAACATTTTAAAGTCTCCTTCCAATGGAATTGTATCAGACTTTATGTAATAGCTTATTTTACCACTGGTCAGTTTGTCATGAGGTAAATGAATCAGTGAAAACCACAATGGCAGTACCTTGCTATTGTATTTAGCTTTTGAGTTCTCCTTTTCCTCAATTAAAAAAAAATATTGTTGCCCTTGTAGTTTTAAATATATATTGATGCTTTTAAGTATTCTACTGTTGGTTCATATAAACTGTGTTGCTCCCATAAAATTCAAGATGGCTTCTTAGTGTTGTCTCTGTAATTTGAAAAACCTAATAGTACTGAAAGATGCTTCTCTAGTTTTGAAGGAAGTACCAAATGTAACTCACGTTATCAAGAAAACGTGATAGCAAAATTGTCTAATTTTAACAAAGCCAAATATTCACATGTATGCATGAGATGTTAAATTTACAGAACTATTAAAGAATTCTGTGATGAAAATTTTAAGCTGCTCACTGCTTGACTGGTGGGGATTTTACTTGTTTATCTTTTCACATGAAAAAGCATAAACTTTGAACAAAATTAAACGAATCCTTTTTTAAAAAAAAATAAAATACACTTCAGTAGAGAAGGGGGTTGGGTCAGAGACATTGAGAAGGAAGAATTGGAGGTGGAGGAATTGAGTATTATAGTTGTTTGTGGATCGGTGTCAAATTTTGTTTGATAAAGCTGCTGTGAAGCGCCTCGGGACATTTTGCTACGTTAAAGGTGTTACATGGTTGCAAGTAGTTGTTGTTTGAGTTGCTTGCTTCTGTTTCAGCTTGCCTTGAAAGTCACTCAATTCTGGCTCATTGAATTCTTCAGCCTCGTTGGGACTATTAATGCATACTGTTTTGAATAGCTTAATTAGTAGAGGTGTTGCAATCGTAGTCCTATTTTAAAATAAAATCCAAACACTCCTGAGATTACCACTTCATACGTCTGCAGTAAACTAGTCACGAATAGCCAGCTCAATAAATTTAAAACACAGGAAATATACAGCAGCATCTGACAGAAAAGGCAGGCTAGCATTTTGAATAGCAACCCTTTTATTTCCTGTGTTTTCTGCTCTTCTTTCAGATTTCCTGGATTTCATTTTTATTTAATTCAGTAGATCTACAATAGGCACACGGGTTTATAAAAGTATCTTCTGCATGCTAACAGCCCAAAGGCTTCCACCTGACTACCGTACTTGGAATTAAATTGTCCCTACTTTAGATCTAAAAGGCTGATCCATTGAGTTTGTTGTTATGAATGTTTCAATGCAGATTCAAACAGCAGTGATCTCAGGAATGTTTACGATAAAATTTTCAAAGAAAAAGTGTTATTGCTACCATATTGAAACTGCTACTGCAGGGATGTCAATCCTTTGTAGATAAGCATAAACACCATAAAGGATTATGAAAATAAATGCTTCCGTTAGAGATCTTCCACACACAAGCTCTTGTGTTTATTTTTCGCACGTATGCCCACAGGAAGGTTTTGAGAAATGCCACTTGCCTTCATCTTTGACATTTCCACTGGAAATCATGCTGGATCATTTAGCACTTTTTTTGCCTTTTTCCAAGATTCTCCTAGACGCTCGCATACTGAATTAAGCACATGCCTTGAAATTGCGCTCTTTGAATATTAGCTTATGTTTGCATGAAATTCCTTTGCATTATCTTAAGAGGTGTTAACCCATTTATTCATATGAGTACATAAGTGCTTGTATGCTAATATTCAAAGAGGCTAATTTCAAGGTTCTATCTTTTTAAACTAGTATCCCCATTGCACTTTCTGAAAGTATTCATTCTCTCTGGGGTAGTGAGGAACACCTGAGGACAACATCTCAAGAAATTTGTACGCACTGCAATCAGGTGATCCTTTCCTGCTGCAATGTATGTACAGAAGGCCTCACTCTGGGCTATGCTTTTAGTTCGCCTGCAAACATTAATAACTGATCCCTTTCAGCGTGAAAAATAGTCAACATTTGTGATCATTGTTTTGCTCAGAATAAGAACCTTTTTAATGGTGCAGCTGTGGTACAGGCCTGCCTAAAAATGACAATCCTCTGGGTCCAAACACCAGTTTTTATACTACAGTTGAGTCTTCATATATTGAACTTCAGTGTACAGATTATCTCCATATATTGAGTAATTTTGGCTTGGCCTTGCTCTCCTAGACTCAACCACCAGCTCCCATGTTCACCGAATGCTTGTGTTTGCCCTAGGTACAGTATAGCATCTGTATCCCTAAACTTGGCCTGACATCAATGTTGTGCTAGCCTCTTGCAGTATCCTGACTTCATTTAAAATCTAACACCACTAAGAACAGACCACTGGGCTGTCAAATTCAGACAGACATGTCCAGCAGAATAGGAGTAGTGCTGACTGCTCCAAATCTCAGTCTTACACTGTTTTGCACATTGACCCAGAGTCAGAGAGAGAGAAAAGAGTGAGAAATCAGCTGACCAGATACTTGATTCAGGAGGATAACACAACGTTGGTATCAGGGACAGATTTAGAAATACTCTACCTGTAACAAAAGAGCAGGAGGCAGATGCTGGAAAGACCTAGAAAGCAGAGCCACACTAAGCAAAATTCTCCAAGTATCAAAGTCTTGATATGTGAATGTTTTTAACAGTTCCTTTGGACTTTGATATGTCATGGCAACTGGACTTGTGTCCTCCTAGTAGTATGTTGATGTCGAACAAATAAGGAAGAGTATTCAGTTACAAGAAAGACTTGAAAAATTGGTACATTTTTCAATAGAACAGTTCAGATTATGGGGCAATATAATAGAAGTGTTTGAAATTTTGAAAGGATGGGATAGGGTAGACAGAAGCAGTCTGTTTCTGGTAGTTGAGGGGTCGACAACAAGAAGCCATAGATACAAGATTAAATGTAAGAGATTTAGAACAGGGCAGGAGAAACTTCTTTACATAGAGTTGTGAGGCTGTGCAATGCACTTCCAGTGGTTGAGGCAGAACATGCAAGACTGACAACATGCAAGATTAGATTGCAGCTCCCTCTTCTACTTTAAGACCCTCCTTAAAACCCATTTCTTTCACTAAGTTGCTGGTCACCCCTCCTAATATCTCTTCCTTTGGCTCAGCATCCTTTTTAGAATGTTGTTTTTTCTGTGCTATTTGAATGCAAGTTGCTGTTTGTTAGAAACTTTCAATTAGCTTTGCCACTCTGATGTGAATTTGGAAGGTATATTACAGTGTAATGGAAAATTTAAATTTACAAACTCCTTCCCCCCCCCCCACCCCCATTGATGGAAAATTGATATTTCATCTACTTAGAAATTTATAAAACTAATGATTTTGATTATTAATATCAAGTTACTTTATTGAAGGAAAACCGTGAAGTAGATCGGAATGAAGGTTTGAAGTTTGCGAGAAAACATTCCATGTTATTTATAGGTAGGTTGACAAAAGTAACTACTGAATTTCTTAATAAAAAATGAAAAGAAGCAATTTGACGAGCATGGTAGAACTTTTATCACTTTGTCTTGGAAGATCACTATTTATATTGCTTTTACATAAATATGTTACAGAAATCATAGAATTATAGAAATTTAAGGCACAGAAGGAGGCCATTCGGCCCATCGTGTCTGTGTCGGCTATGCGGTGTATCTGCTAGAAATAAAAAAGAAAATGGCAAATGCTGAAAATCAAATAAACCAAAAAATGTGCAGCAGACCAGTTGGCATCTGATGAGGAAGGTTGAGTTGACTTAACTTTTATTGGAGGTTGATGTACCTGCTGTATATTTCCACCTATATTCTATTTTTGTTTTGGTACATGCAGTATTTACTTTGGTTAAGACCCATAACAACTGTTGAATGTGATTAGTTTTTTTCAATTGCAATTCTTCAGTTACAGAACATTATTGTGCATCCATGCAATATTATAGTTTTCTTCACATAAAAAAGTTAGTTACTGAAACAGAAATCTGGATTAAACGTGATGCATGGTGAATCGATTGGATTTGATTGATTCAGCATTCTAAGGTTCACTCCAGTCTATTCATTGTTTGTACTCCGTTTAAAGTACACCATATGTGCTCTAAACCTTTTAAAAACATTTCTTTTGCAGAGTCCAGTGCAAAAACGCGTGATGGTGTGCAGTGTGCATTTGAAGAACTCGTTGAAAAAATTATTCAGACACCTGGCTTATGGGAAAGTGAGAGTCAGAATAGTAGACTTCGGTTATCGGACTCACCTGATTCCAACAGTGGAGGTTCTTGTGGCGGATATTGCTCCATGCTGTAAACTGTAAGACTTTTGATGGAGTCATTTCTTGCCAATTTAAAACAATTGGTGAACTATTTGTATAAATTCTAGAGTTGACATTGCAATTTGCACACTCTTTGTTCACATCATGTAAAACCATCCCCACTACTCACCTAAGGCCAATTTAGTTGTGGGCATGCAGAATCTTGCAATCCAGAGTCAATGTTCATAAAACATTTTGCTTGTAATTTGAAACAGTTACATATCAAAACTCCAACAGTTTTCATCGGTGAGCGTCAGAGTTCATGTGTACATGTTCATATGGTCTAGTTTCATCTAGAAACAATCTGCCCATTGTAGTCTCAAGATGCTTTCTTTCTTTGCTTTATTCATGTATTTTCACACGTCAGTGACGAACCACTTATTACTGTCTTTCCCTGACCCTCAGCCTCACAAATTTAACTGGGTTTCATATGGTTTGCAAATTTTGGAGTATATGTGGTATGTGTTGGGAACACTTGAGTGTAAAATGCTTCAATATAACTGAATTTTCACTGCTGTTAGTCTAGCTGAACAAACATCTTATAAATGTAAGAGAACAGTAAACTTGTATCAGATGTTAAAATAACATTCTTTCATTCATAAACTAGTGTTTCGCAGTATTCTAGTAAAATCTTGCTGAGTTTTTTTTTACAGCAGCTGAATTTTTTTAAACCATCATTTCCCCGGTTGTACTAAACAGATGTGCCCTGATATAGAGACCCACAACATGTAACTGCTTAAGTTGATGATTTAAATACTTTATTTTTAAAAGCATACACACCATAAGACAATGAAGATTAGGACTAATATAAGGCCCCTTTCTGTGATAACCAATGGATTGGATAGATTTCTTGGAAACATTTATGACTCTAACCTTTTCAATTAACTAAATACTGAACTATACTTACTAGCATTTATAACTGTAAACTTCATTGTATGTGAATGTGTTCGTTTAGTCTTGTACATTTAAGACTGCATTATTATACAGTTGCACTATTGATACTATTTGTAAGTATTGTAGAGAGAAACTACATTTTTTTTCTTACGTCGTGATTCTGAAATCAATAATTAAATGCTTTTAAGAAATGTAGATATAAGATTGGTTAGTAATTGCAGAATGTTTGTCAGTTGTTAAAGTTGAATCAAAAAAACTGAAGTGTACATTCAAGTCTTTGTCATTGCAACTTACTTCCATTATTTGTTTATTGCACTGTACTAATTCACATTTCCCCAGAATGGGGAAAAATACAGAATTTGAAGTGGATTATCATAAATATCGTAAATAATTCCTGTGCTATTCAATCTTGCTGTATAGAATCATAGAAAGTGTCAGCACAGAAGGAGGCTATACGGCCCATCGTGTCAGGGCCAGCCGAAAAAGAGCTATCCAGCTTAATCCCACTTTCCAGCACTTGGTCCGTTGCCCTGTAGGTTACAGCACTTCAAGTGCAGATCCAAGTACTTTTTAAATGAGTTGAGGGTTTCTGCCTCTTCCACCCTTTCAGGCAGTGCGTTCCAGACCCCTACCACCCTCTGGGTGAAAAACTTTCTCCTCAGCTCCTGTCTAATCCTTCTACCAATTACTTTAAATCTATGCCCCCTGGTCACTGACCCCTCTGCTAAGGAAAATAGGTCCTCCCTATCCACTCTATCTAGTCCCATCATAATTTTATATATCTGAATTAAATCTCCCCTCAGCCTCCTTTGTTCCAAAGAAAACAACTCCAGCCTATCCAATCTTTTCTCATAACTAAAATTCTCCAGCCTTGGCAACATCCTCTCAAATCTCTTCTGTACCCTCTCTGGTGCAATCACATCTTTCCTGTAATGTGGTGACCAGAACTGTACACAGTACTCTAGCTGTGGCCTAACCAATGTTTTATACAGTTCCAGCATAACCTCCCTGCTCTTATATTCTATGCCTCGGCTAATAAATGAAAGTATCCCGTATGCCTTTTTAACACCTTATCTACCTGTCCTGCTACCTTCAGGGATCTATGGACATGCACTCTAAAGTCCCTCTGTTCCTCTACATCATTGTATCTTATAAACTGTACAACTGTCTGTAGATGTCTTTTTGCTACAATTCTTACAACAGTAATCACCACATTTGTCATTCTAAAGGATAAGAAAAGGCTAAACACTTTGGATTGAGCAAGTTGAAAAACCATATGTAGAAATATGGTTTAGGATTGTTAGTTATTATGTACAACTGTTCATTATTCATTAACTCCGTACCATCCTCATACACTTGCAATAACGTTCTTTAAGCAACTATTGGGATCTTATTTCTGTAAAAGAATATCGCAGTTTTCATTTTTCATCAAGCAATTTTAGAGAAGATAACATTGGAATCGTGCCTTTTTAAGTTGCATTTAGAAAATACAATGTTAGATGCTTCAGTATTTTATTTGAACTCTGGTATTTTAAATTATCCATGATTCATACGCGTAAACATTTTGGAATATATTTACTGTGGTCTCTTTTGTAGAATGCAATCAAGTATGAAGTAAACTTAGGTTTGATGTAATTGCAAAGAATAAACGTATGGCATGTTGTAGTAAATGTACATCTCTGAGCGTCTCTTGGCTTTATTCGTTGCAAAGGGACAAAACAACAAATTTACAAAAGTAGAACGGAACAGATTTTTCCTTAATTGGCTGCCTTTTGGGCCTTATTAATATAACTATTTTCTGAGCAGTCACAAATTTGATATTGCTCCAACTTGAGAATACTTGACAGTTTTGTATATAATCAATAATGACCTATTTGTAAAAGATTTGATTCCTATTAATAAATCCATATATCCAGTACGCATAGTAAGGGGTAACCTTGTTTATTACAGCATGCTGTATATACAGTCACACTGTATACCTTGCCCTGTGTTTCATTTTTTTATTAATAACTGCTAAATGATTTCAAGCATGGACAGTTTTGTATTTTAAAGCTTTTGCATTGGAATTAATGCTTTGCAACACCTACTCTGATTGTAATGTAGCCTGTTAAGTTTATGTTCTTAGCAACAGCATAAACATAGAATGTATATATAAAATCCTGTAGCAGTTGAATTTTATTTCTTAGTTTACTTAATGTTTTCTTATCCCAGTATGCATTTACTTATTTTTTTGAGGTCTGTAGCATAACTTAAAAAGAAAAGTACCACACCATTTTTTTTTAATTGTCAGGCTCATCGGATAGCTCAGGCAGCTTTAAGTGGTGAGCTATATAAACCAGGTTCAATATCGGACAGTGTTGTGAACTGTGTACTGACCAGGGTGGCAGTATGGGTGCTATACTTATCCAAGCACCCCTATGTTAGGGGAAAAGAAAATCAGCCAGGGTTCTTGCACTTGATCTCTATCTGGCAGCTCCAGCTTTTCACGTGCTTGTTGAGTCAATGCAGAGTGAGATTCGACTGATGCTCCCATGTTTGAACACTCTGACATTCGCTGTCTTGGCTCCCATATGAGCATTGGCCACCCAATTGATGTACTGGGGCTAAACAACATGATACTGTCCTCAGCAAGGAGTCTGCACCTTCAGGAGAGGAGAAGGGGACAGGAGAAAATTACTGAAAAAGGAGGGGAAAAAAAATGTATGTCCTGTAATAATGTAGGACACTGCCTACCAGTTCAGTCAAGGGTAAAAATATAGTTATCTGTCTAATTATAACTGCAATTATTTATTAGTGGTATGATTACAATAATGTAAAGATTAGGGCTTGAGAATGAGAAATCATTAACCGTAAATAAATCCATTTGGTATTGTATTGCTGAAAGTAAGATAGTCTGAGGATTTAGCAAAATCTTTACTATTTTACAATAATTATGATAGTATAAGGTATTGCATTAGCATACATATATATATGAATAAAATTTCCATCTGTGATTCAACTCCAAGAAACTCGTCTTTTAATATTTTTTTAAATGTTGCTTCTCTTTGAACATACTTGATAAACCAACTGTAGAATCATACAGCACAGTAGCAGGCCATTCGTCCCATCGTGCCTGTGCTGGCTCTCTGAAAGAGATATCAATTAGTCCGAATCCCCTGCTGTTTCCCCGTAGCCCTACAGTTTTTTCCTTTTTAAGTATATATCCAATTCCCTGTTGAAAGTTACTATTGAATCTGCTAAATTTAAATCTGGGATAGATAGCTTTTTGGCAACCAAAGGTATTAAGGGATATGGGCCAAAGGCAGGTATATGGAACTTAGATCACAGATCAGCCATGATCTTATCAAATGGCGGAGCAGGCACGAGGGGCTGAATGGCCTACTCCTGTTCCTATGTTTCCACCACCCTTTTAGGCAGTGAATTCCAGATTGTTAACTTGCTGAGTTAAAATATTTCCCTTCCTCTCTTCCCTGGCTTTTTTTTGCCAGTTATCTTAAATCTGTGTTCTCTGGTTACTGACTCTTGCCAGTGGAAACAGTTTCAATGCATCACAATAAAATTTCATGGATTGTGTTAATTTATTTTAAAACTCAGGGGTTACTGTGAAGTTACACTGCTTGAACTAATTTATCAGTCACCAGTTTCTCCTCCAACCCCAATCTTTTCACCGGGCATATCATTTCTTAAATTACATAGAATGTATAGCACAAAAACAGGCCATTTGGCCCAACTGGTCCATCCCGGTGTTAATGCTCCACATGAGCCTCCTCCCACTCCTCATCACCTAACCCTATCAGCATAGCCACCTATTCCTTTCTCCCTCATGCGGTTATCTAGCTTCCCCTTAAATGTATCTAAGCTATTTGACGCAACTTGTGGTAGCGCGTTCCACGTTCTTACTGCTGTCTAGGTAAAGAAGTTTCTTCTGAATTCCCTATTGGATTTATTGGCGACTCTTATATTTATGGCCCCTAGTTTTGGCCTCCCGCACAAGTAGAAACATCTCCTCTACGTCTACCCTATCACACCCTTTCATTATGTTAAAGACCTCTATCAGGTCACCCCTCAGCCTCCTTTTCTAGAGAAAAGAGCCCCAGCCTGTTGAGCCTTTTCTGAAAAGTATATCCACTCAGTTCTAGTATCATCCCTGTGAATCTTTTTTGCACCCTCGCCAATGCCTCCATATCCTTTCCATAGTATGAAGACCAGAACTGTGCACTGTACTCCAAGTGTGGTCTAACCAAAGTTCTATACAAAGTTTAACATAACTTCTCTGTTTTTCAATTCTGTCCCTCTAGAAATGAATCCCAGTGCTTTGCTTTTTAATGGCCTTATTAACTTGCCTTGCTACTTTGTGATTTGTGTATCTGCACCCCTCGATACCTTTGTTCCTCTACCCCATTTAGACTCAAGTGTGAGGTGGTGCATTTTGATAGAAAATTATCTGTTGAAATTAATGATGATGGATAGTGGCCTTAAAGAACACTGAGCCAGAGTGACTCACTGCAGTGCTCAAGATGGAAAAAGATGTCCCAGTCGGTTACCGTGACGTCGTTTATTTTAATGCTTCGCAATAAATGTCAGATTTGATTATTGTGGGCACTGGACATTAAAGTATCTGAACAGATTTTGGAGGAGGTTCAATGACCAAAGCAAAATAAGAATAGAATAATAGAAATAGAATCATAGAAATTTACGGCACAGAAGGAGGCCATTCGGCCCATCTTGTCCGTGCTCGCCGAATAAAAGCTATCCAGCTTAATCCTACTTTGCAGCACTTGGTCCGTAGCCCTGTAGATTACTGCACTTCAAGTGCACACCCAAGTACTTTTTAAATGAGTTGAGGGTTTCTGCCTCTACCACCCTTTCAGGCAATAAATTCCAGACCCACACCACCCTCTGGGTGAAAAAAATTCTCCTCTGCTCCCCTCTAATCCTTCTACCAATTACTTTAAATCTATGCCCCCTGGTCAGTGAAATAAGCCTCTGCTAAGGGAAATAAGTCCTCCCTATCCACTCTTATCTAGTCCCAACATAATTTTATATACCTCAATTAAATCTCCCCTCAGCCTCCTTTGTTCCAAAGAAAACAACCCCAGCCTATCCCATCTTTTCTCATAGCTAAAATTCTCCAGCCCTGGCAACATCCTCGTAAATCTCTTCTGTACCCTCTAGTGCAATCACGTTTCCTGTAATGTGACCAGGACTGTACGCAGTACTCAAGCTGTGGCCTAACTAGTGTTTTATACCGTTCTAGCATAACCTCCCTGCTCTTTCATTTATTAGCCGAGGCATAGAATATAAGTATCCCGTAAGCCTTTTTAACCACCTTATCTACCTGTCTTGCTACCTTCAGGGATCTGTGGACATGCACTCCAAGGTCCCTTTGTTCCTCTACACCTCTCAGTATCCTCCCATTTATTGTATATTACCTTGCTTTGTTTGCCCTCCCCAAATGCATTACCTCACACTTCTCTGGATTAAATTCCATTTGCCACCTTTCTGCCCACCTGACCAGTCCATTGATATCTTCCTACAGTCTACAGCTTTCCTCCTCACTATCAACCACATGGCCAATTTTTGTATCATCTGCAAATTTCTTGATGAAGCCCCCCCCCCCGCCCCATTCAAGTCCAAATCATTAATATGTACCACAAAAAGCAAGGGACCTTGTACTGAGCCTTGCGGGACCCCACTAGAAACAGCCTTCCAGTTGCAAAAGCACTAATCATTACCCTTTGCTTCCTGCCACTTAGCCAATTTTGGATCCAACTAGCCACTTTCCCTTGGATCCCATGGGCTTTTACTTTTTTGACCAGTCTGCCAGAAACTGAGGATGTCCTAATGGTTCCTGCCATCAACAGAAGTGGTCAATTTCCTTCATTCTCAAAAAAGATGCTAGGATTGCTGGACCATGAGAGTGAATTGCAGAAGTGAATTGTTTGATACAAGCACAGAGCAACTGCTCATAAACTTGGTCTGCAATCATTTAAAGAATTGTTGAACACAGTTGCTGCTATGCATCCTTTATAATAAGTTAGTCTATCCAGCAATTGAGATTATACATGCAGTTCATACGTGGTTGTGTATGATGGTGTGCTCCAAGTTTATTGCCCAACTACAATTTTTTTTTAAGTAGTGTTGGAAATTGTCAACAACTTGCATTTATATAGCTCCTTTAACGTGGGAAAAATCCCAAATCGCTTCATAGAAACACAATCAAACAAAAATTGACACCAAACCAAAGGAGGAGATATTAGGATGGGTGATTAAAAGCTTAGTTAAAGAGGTAGTAGATTTTAAGATGGGTCTTAAAGGAGGCGGAGCGGTATAGAGGGGGAATTCCTGAGCCTATGGCCTATTTGCCCATTGAGGCATAGCTGCCAGTGGTGGAGTGAAGGGACTGGGGGACGCACAAGAAGCCAGAGTTGGAGGAACGCAGAGTTCCTGGAGGGTTGGTGGGATGAAACCCTGGAGGGATTTGTAGAGGAGGATGCGAATTTCAAAATCAAGCCTTTGGTGGACAGGGGCCTAATGTAGGTCAGCAAGCACAGAGGTGTTGGGTGAGTAGGATTTGGTGTGAGTTAGGATACAGGCAACAGAATTTTGGATGAGCTCAAGTTTAAGGAGGGTGGTAGATGGGAGACCCGCCAGGAGAGCATTAGAATAGTCAAGTCTGGAGGTGACAAAGACGTGGAATGAGGGTTTCAGCAATAGATACGCTGAGACGGGGCGGAGACTGATGATGCTACAGAGGTGGAAGTAGGTGTCTTTGTGTTGGGAGAGGATATGGGGTCAGGAGCTCAGAGCAGGGCCAAATAGGATGCTGAAATTGCAAACCGTTTGGTTCAGCCTGAAAGAGTGGCCAGGGAGGGGAATAGAATCGGTGGTGAGGGAACAGGTTTTGTGGCAGGGACTGAAGATAATGGCTTTGGTCTTCCCAATGTTTAATTGGAGGAACATTTGGCTCATCCACAACTGGATGTTGGACAAGCAGTCTGACAATACTGAGGTAATGCAAAGGTCGAGAGAGGTAGTGGTGAGGTCGAGCCAAGTGTCGTCAGCATGCATGTGGAACCCGATGTCATGTTTTGGGGCAGCATGTAGATGAGAGATAGGAGGCGTCTGAAAATAGATCTTTGAGGGAGTCCAAAGGTAATGGTGCGGGGGCGGGAAGAGAAACTATTGCAGGTGATTCTCTGGCTATGACTGAATAGGTAAGAATGGAAGCAGGCGAGGACATTCCCACTCAGCTGGACAACAGAGGAGAGGCTTTGGAGGAGGATGATGTGGTCAACATGTCAAAGGCGACAGACAGGTCGAGAAGGATGAGGAGGGATAGTGCATCGTGGTCACAGTCACAGAGGAAACCTGATTGGAGAGGTTCGAACAGCAAGTTGCGGGAAAGATGGTTAGGTATTTGGGAGGCACCGACACGTTCAAAGACTTTGAAGAGGAAAGGGAGGTAAGACAGAGGGTTAAGTGGATTTTTTGATGAGCGGGTTGATGATGGGAGATATGAAACGGAGGGGGAACCATTTACAATATCAGCTAACATGGGGGCCAGGAAGGGAAGTTGGGTGATCATCAATTTAGTGAGAATAGGGTCGACAGTTGAGCATTATGGAGAAGATGAGCTCGGAGAGGGCATAAGTAGAGATACGAGAGGAACTAGAGAAAGATGCAAGTTCAGAGCTAGGGCAAAGGGGAACCTTGGGGGAAGCTTGGTTTAGTGGGCAAGGGGAAGGGAGGGATGCAGCTGAACAGATGGCCTCAGTCTTAGTGACAAAGAAGTCCATGAGCTCCTCACATTTATTGTTGAAGGTGAGGGGGAAGGGGACAGGGGAGATGGGTTTAAGGAGATGTTTGGTAGTGTTGAAAAGATGCTGGGATTATCTTCGCATTCCAGGATGATCCTGGAGTAGTGAGCAGTTTTGGCAGAGGAGATGGTGCTTGATGTGATCCAGCCAGATCTGGTGATAAATGGCTAAACCAGTTGTGCACCATAAATATTCAAATCTGTGTCCCTTGAATATAAGGGAGTTAAGATGGGGGCTGTACCAGGGGGAGGGTCCAGTGCGGGAGAGAATAAAGGTTTTACTGGGGACAAGTGCATTAAAGGCGGATGTGAGGATGTGATTGAGCAGATCGATAAGTGTAGAAGTATTGTGGTGAATAGAGGGCTAAAGGCTAGACAGTTGGGAGTTTGAAAATGCTGTTGTGAGTGGCTTGGAGGTAGAGTTATTTCCAGGGGCGGATGCAGAAGGAAATGGGGATGTGAGTAGTGAGGGGTACAAGGAAGTGATCAGAGATGGCTTTGATGGAAATCGAGAGGCCAGGTGAGATGGCAAGGTCAATGGGGTGACCACAGGTAGGAAAGTTTCTATAAAAGCATTTTCACCTTTACAGTGTAAATGGAAAAAAAATGCAACTAATTTTTTTGCATAACTGAATTTTTACGGCTAGTCTGTGTATTATTTCAACCAGGGAAACGTTACATTAGCACAGTGGAAAAACTCTTACAGGAATTTTGCATTGTATGGAAAGAATCACAAATATTCCAAAAAGTCAGATATTTTTGCATACAGTATTCTTATTTAAGTCTATTTTGTAACCACATCCTGCTGTGGAATGGAATGGGCAGGAAGAGGGAAGAAAAGAAGTTACACACCAGCTCTAACACAATGGAAACAGTTTTGCCTGTAAAAATTCAAGGCCTCTGGCAAATAAAAGGATTTAAAACTTTCCCTTGAAATGTCACACATCAATTCATAAATTATTTTAGTCTTGAGCTTGAAGTGAGTATAAACTAAATTAAATATTTCATGTGTAACTTATATAACCAAAAAGTATAATGAACAAAGGCTCCCCGATCAGCAGTGGTGAAATATTGTAACATTTTACTAGATTTGTCTGCCAGTTTTTCAAGTTCCGCCCTAAAATAAGGGTTTGGATAGCAAAAAGAAATAGTTTCATTTTCCTTTTAAAATTATTAGCAATTTACATCATAGTAAAGATTGTCACGATACAGAAATTATGCTGATTATTCTATTATTACAGGCATTGAGTAATTATATTTATTTTGTATTCCATTCACCAGAACACTTAAAAAAAAATATACTGTTACCCATTCCCTAGCAACATTCTCAAAAAGACCAAATACTGGGCACTGTTGGCATAGTGAAGAATATCAAAGAAACTATTTGTTAAATTGCTACATGTTGCATCTGGCGAGGTATCATATGTGTTTCAATTTCAGCTGAAATTTATTCGTTTTAGCTAAATCAAAGAAAACTGTCTGCTTCGTGTTCAGGCTAAAATGGTTACATGGGGGCTGCAGTTTCTATCAAACAGCCCATTGTGATAAGCCCCATAAAGCATGGTCAGTTTTAGATCGCCTGCTCCCTGACCCGCACCCCTTGTTCTCTGGCCTTACAACTTATCATTAGACAAGCTGAACTGAAAAAGGTTTATTGTGAATGTTTTCACCAGTTTTCATTTTTCATAAGTTGCTGACAGCAAACAAACAAACTGATGATTTTCAAAAGTTTGAAAGGGTTTCAAATGTGATACATATGTGATCTATAGACTAAAATGCGATATAATCTAATAGAGCAATTAAGTGTCTTAGAAACTGTAATCGTTCAGATCCATCATACATACTGTCACATTTAATTCTGCTCAAAATCCTTTAGAGTCTGCAAGAAATAGATGCAATATTGCTTCTTTGGAGAGAACCTAAGTGATTTGGGAATAAAGCAAATTGCCAAAGATTTAAAGTAACATGGATTTGATTGTTCAGGACTCTTTTTTCTTTTTAATGAAGACCACTTTTAAAATAACCACTTTCATTACTCAATCTTCTTTAATTTGGCATCAGAAATTCTTTCCAAACTTTCCCTTTCATATGATATGTATAGATTGAAACAAACTTATAGTTAACAAAGTCTAGCTATCCTCGCTCTCACACTGAATCATTTACTGTGTGATTGTGGAAGAATGCGTCAAAATGCAAGAGGACATTAATAAACTTACAGAATGGGCGTATAATTGGCAAATGAATTTCAATATAGGTAAGTGTGAAGTGGCGCACTTTGGTAGGAAGGATAAGGAGGCCACATACTGCTTGAATAATAAGAGTCTGAATGGGATAGAGGAGCAAGGGGATCTAGGGGTACAGATACATCCTGGGGATCACCATGGACCAGAAACTTAACTGCATCAGCCACATAAATACTGTGGCTACAAGAGCAAGTCAGAGGCTGGGTATTCTGTGGTGAGTGACTCACCTCCTGACTCCCCAAAGCCTTTCCACCATCTACAAGGCACAAGTCAGGAGTGTGATGGAATACTGTCCACTTGCCTGGTGAGTGCAGCTCCAACAACACTCAAGAAGCTCAACATCATCCAGGACAAAGCAGCCAGCTTGATTGGCAAACCATTCACTACCCTAAACATTCACTCCCTTCACCACCGGAGCAACGTGGCTGCAGTGTGTACCGTCTACAGGATGCACTGCAGCAACTCGCCAAGGCTTCTTCGACAGCACCTCCCAAACCCATGACCTCTACCACCTAGAAGGACAAGGGCAGCAAGCACATGGGAACAACACTACCTGCACGTTCCCTTCCAAGTCACACACCATCCCAACTTGGAAATATATTGCCGTTCCTTCATCGTCGCTGGGTCAAAATCTTGGAACTCCCTACCTAACAGCACTGTGAGAGAACCTTCGTCACAAGGACTGCAGCGGTTCAAGTAGGCAGCTCACCACCACCTTCTCGAGGGCAATTAGGGATGGGCAATAAATGATGGCCTTGCCAGCGCTGCCCACATCCCGTGAACGAATAAAAAAAAATACACGAATCACTAAAAGTAGCGACACAGGTTAATAAGGCCATAATAAAGGCAAATCCAGCACCGGCATTAATTTCTAGAGGGATAGAATTGAAAAGCAGAGAAGTTATGTTAAACTTGTTTAGAACCTTGATTAGACCACACTTGGAGTACTGTGCCCAGTTCTAGTCTCCATATTATAGAAAAGATGTAGAGGCATTGGAGAGGGTGCAAAAAAGATTCACAAGGGTGATACCAAAACTAAGAGGATATCCTTATCAGGAAAGGCTGAACAGGCTGGGACTCTTTTCTCTGGAAAAGTGAAGGCTGAGGGGTGACCTGATAGAGATCTTTAAGATAATGAAAGGGTGGACATAGAGAAAATGTTTTCACTTGTGGGGGAGTCCAAAACTAGAGGTCATAAATATAAAATATTTGCTAATAAATTCAATAGGGAATTCAGGAGAAACTTCTTTACCCAAAGAGAGGTAAGAATGTGGAACGTGCTACCACAAGGAGTAGTTGAGGCAAATAGCATAGATACATTTAAGGGGAAACTAGATAAGCACACGAGGGAGAAAGGAATAGAAAGGTATGCTAATAGGGGTAGATGAAGTAAGTAGGCAAAGACCAGTTCGGCCAAATGGCCTGTTTCTGTGCTGTAGTTTCGATGTAACACATATAACTCAATATTTGCTGTGGCTGATAACTTTTTTGAATACAGTGGAAATATGAATAACCTTTATTCGGATGTTTTCTGCTTTTAGAAATTAGGGTATTAATCTTGCCATTTTTATTTCTATTTTAATGTCAAAGAATAGAAATACTAATTGCTTGAGTTTTCAGCAGGGTGAATTTGTTCAATATAATTTCATTAGCCTTAGGAACAGAAACCAATCTGGTCTCACCTGCAATAATCCCCAAGTGACTTAATAGCCATTAGTAATGACCAAGGTTGTTAATCCAGCTCTGGAGAATAGGAAACTAGGAAGTTAAGCAGAACAGCAAATTGCTATAGTCCATTTCACTGATGTGGCAATTTTCATATTTTGAAAGACTGACTTAAAGAGCTAGGGTATTAGAACAAAAGGGTTTGCTACGGTGTGTAATCAAGCTCCAAGTTTTATTATGAAAGAAAGATTAAACTGCAACTTATGTTTTAAAAATTGTGTGTATCATTCATTTGTGTACTTTGCATTGCAAATTATATTTCTTGGTTAGTTCTGGCCTTCTTTGTCCTTGTAATGATTTACTAAAACTGCCAGCAGACATCTAAAGATTGCTCAGGATCAGATTTTTCAGTAATTAGCAAATCTATTTTTTTATGAGGGAGAATGAAATAATCAGCTGAGCAACGCACTGGGACTTTAAACAGATGAGCAGTAAACTGTTGAAAAGTGCCCATCGGCAGAACACAGGTCAGCTGATTGAAGTGCCGGTGAATGCTATGCATGCTGGTGGAATTGAACTTTTCATATTCTCTCCTGAGGCCTGTGCTCCTGAGCACCCCTCTCCTATCAACAAGCAAACAGTATAATTGCAGCAAAATCCAAGTTGAACAGATATTCAGCCAAACAGTTTAGCTGCTTCACCATAGAAATAACTACAACTTAGTAGGTGATCTAATTCCTACCTGGCTGGATTAATTTCCTGCAGCAGAAAACTGCCAACATCTTTTTTTCTGAAAGCTCAGTAACAAGGCATTAACAGACTTGAAGCAGAAGCAGATTTTTCAAAAACAATTTAATTTCAAATCTCACTCCCTTTTTTGGATGGAAAATGGTGTCAGGTACAAAAGGAAAAAGCAGGAAGTTTCAGCTTGTCTCATGGTTTCCCACCAGTTTTAAGGTCCGTTGCCCCTACTGATGCCATTAATTAGCAGCAGAAAATAGCTCCCATGTAGCCAGTAATTCTAGTAGCAGTACATTTTTTTGCACATCATCTAGAATAGTTTTCTATTCCTCAACTATTTATTGTATTTCCCCCTTTCCAAGCTGCTGGCCACTACACAATCTCCTTCAGCCAGGAAGGCAATCAGTTTGGTCCATGAATATCTCCAAGTCTCCCTTTAATAGTGCTGTTAATCTGCCCATTGATGTTGAAACAAGGTTGTAGATCATGACACTTATGGGCAAGACAGCATGGAGATAAAAGCAGAAGTAAGTATATATGTACAGTAGGTAGCAGTAAATTGTCAAATAAAAATAAGAGTCACTATTTGAACCAGAAGTGATCTGCTTGAATGGATAAAAAATAAATGGTATACAGTTTTGATACATTCACCTTCAGACACATTAGACACTTCCCACCTGACCTTAAACTCTAACTCAAATACCATACTTGTTTTCCTGCTCATTCCCATTCCAGTACATTGCCAGTACTGCTTGTACTTCTTCAAGGTAGTTGATTGAATTTTCAGCTGTGGCTATGTTGTTACTTGTTTCACATTTAATTCTAAAACAGAATTCTTATAAGAACAATTGGCTTTATGTTGTTTTGCTAGTAGCTATTACGGTAGTTAGTGTTACCTGGGCATTCGTTTGAACAATGGGTGTCAGCTACATGGCCATCTGTCTATTTCAGCATCAATGAAGCTGATTCAGTCAGGTCGAGCCAGACAATGGCAATTTTTTCGACACCCTTTGGGGGTGAGATGGAATGCTTTGAGTACTCTACCAAGTGGTCCAGCTGAGAATGAACAAAACTCACCAAATCTATGCATTTGGATTTAAATGATCACTTTGGGATTCAAATCGTGGTCTTCTGGTCAGGCTAGAAGTCGCTTAATGTTTGTTGAGCCACCTTGAACATTTGAGTCATTCCTCAAGTAAATTCCAGGTTGAAAGAACAAACCTTGTTAGATTAATGACTATAGCAATTTAATTGAAACTCCTGATGCTAAGAACAGGAGATAATTGAAGTGTATCTTAAATTATTTATATTCATATTGAATTGCAGCATATGAAATTGTATTTTAATGAGATTTTACTATCCTTAACTTTTCAAAATAATTTTAAGAATGAAAAATACCATTAATGATATTTTTTTAAAACCTTTAGTTTAAATTATGGAAATAAAACATGCTCCAGATTGCATACCAGAAACCTTCACTAGAGAACCATTGAAATGTGGTGCAATGAGCCAAAATAAGCATAGTATTCCACTGGAATCTGTTTCACACCCTGCTGTTTTGTATGGAAAAATTGGTGGCAAAATCACATAATGTTATCCAGAGAAAAATGACTGTTTACTCTTGTCACAGAGTGATTAAGCTCTAACTTATATTCTGTGTGCAGTAAAACGTGAACAAGCTGCTTCCTGAACAATTTTGTCCTGTTTTACTGCATAAAGTTCACTTCGTAGTAGTTAGTTTTCTACTTAACTCTTTAACCCTTGCTAATACAGTTCTTCGCCCATAATTGTACTTTGTACAGAGTAGCTTTTTAATCCATCGAGCTTTTCTATGCAATGCACAGACTAAAATTGTTTATATTTATCATTGCACTGAAGACCTAAGGCTACATATTATGAAAATGATGGAATACTGTACTAGCAGACGCCTAAGGATTACTTAGAATCAGATTCTTCAGTAAGTTCTTAGCTTTATGGGCTAGTTATACTAAAGAATTTTTATCCACACGCAATGGTTTTAGTTTTACATTGATGCAAACTGCCCAGTGTTATTTTGGTGTGAAGTCATCCAAACTGAATTTAACTAAGAACACCTGAAGGAATAAAACTCGACCCAGGAGCTTCCCACCAGCTGCACCTAAAAACATTTAAAAAATTTTAAAAATCTTTTAATGTTGTAGATCTGACTGCCATGTTGCCTATTTGTTCACATTAAAGTTAACCAGCATTTAGATGCTGGTAAGTTGACCTTCGTGCACGTGCATTATCATGCCCAATCATAGTACAGTGTGGCACCAGCAGTACAACTTAGGTCTGCTTGACCATTCTAAGCAGGTACTGTTATCAAACAGGTACTCGAAATATAACTGTGTCCTTATACAAGTTGAAGTGTTACATATGTTAGATAATTATGCAATATAATCATTGGAATGTGCCCACGATTTTTATTTGAACTTTCACTGAATGTCAGAGTTGTACATTTGTGTTCTCAATGTTTATGTGTAAAAATAAGTTGTACTGTCTAACAGAAGTGCCCTGTATGTTTGGATGAGGTCAACAGCTCTCTCAAATATTTTGTTCATAAATCTCACACATGGTAATGGACCAAGGCTGACTATTATGTATGTTGTGTCCTGGCTTGTGGGTACTGAGCACACATTTACTCTAACATAAAGTAAGATTTATTACCCTAGTTTATAAACTTGGCACGGTGTCTAATAAACTATAATCCTTGAGGATCTTGATCTTGACATGAGGTATTCACAGGATTTTGCTGAGACGTTTGTTCCATCTGTTAAAAAAAACAAGCGTATATTTTCTTTAAAGGGTTTTCCCATTTATTTTGCAGTTGTAGAAATCAGAGGTTGCAGCTAGTGTTTGTTTATATACCAGAACTTAAAGCCTAAACTTAAACTATTGTCAGTGTGGAAAAGAAAACTACAGTAGATTATGCAGTGTAGCTAAATCTTGTTACATGCAATAAATCTGGATGGGGAAAGAAACTTTATTTATAAGCAAGCTTTCATATTATTGCATTGGCTACCTTTAGTAACTAAGTAAGAAGCAACAATTAGGACCTTGTATAGGTTTCCTTATATTAAGTCTTTATATAAATGGACTTGACTATATTTAGTATTGCGAGCGGAGCTGCAGTTTTCTTGAACACATTCCAATAAGGCTGGAATTACAAGTCTGAATTCATTAAAAGTCTTGACTATAATGTCTGTTAGTAAATAAGATGGCTTATTAGATCTCAGGTCAGTCTTTGATGTCTTGATCAAAGACAATGGGGGATAAAGTTCAATAGGACCTATTATTGGACGTAGGTAGCGTGATCCGCTGTTAACCCGCGCCCAATGGCCCCTGCGAGAACTTTGTCCTGTCTCAGTACTCACCTCCAAGTTGCATTCAAATCCACACCTTGTTTGTCGATTCAATGCAAATCACACTTTCCACCAGCAGGGGGAGCCCCAATCTCTTAAAAGGACGATGTCTCTTAAAATCTCTTAAAGGTAAAAATAACAGTTTGCTGTCTGCACAGAGTCTGAACGGCGATCAGACATCTCACACGTAAAACACAGATGCAGGTCCCGTCACTATGTTTACACACTGATGAGTTCTGTTCAAACATTGAATAAAGGTTGCGCACTACTAAATCCCACATCCTCCAACCTGCATGCCAGACCTCACCAATCTGCCGATCTGAGTTTGTACCAGGCCTGCGAGAGTATGTGCACCTAGGTTCTCTGATGATGCAAGAGATGGACAGAAGGAGGGACATCCTATATCCGCGGAGGGGGGAAGGGCAATAGGCCTTCCAGACGTATGCCCAAAAGGCAGTGGGAGGCAGTAGAGGACAAAGTCAATGCCAGGCGCATAGCGCCACGAACATGGATGCAGTGCAGAAAGAAGTTCAATGCTTTGACACAAGTGGTCAAGGTGAGTGAGGTCAACTGTCAAGTGGCATTTCCTACCAACTACACCACTGACCACATCCACTGCTCCATGCACTACACCCCCCATCACCCATCTACCAACAAACTCTTTCCATCAGTACTCAACTCTTCCAATCAGATGCTTCCTCTCACCCTTACACATTACCACTGTTACCGCCCACCCACAACTCACAGGCCACACACACTGGCAGCTAATCAACCATGACAGGCACATCACCCAGACACACGTCCCGCTTTCTTGCAGGAGAAGGTGGCGCATATCAGGAGGCAGCAAGTGACAGTGGCATTTAGCCCTTCGAGCCTGTTCCGCCATTCAATGAGATCATGGCGAACCCGTGACCTAACTCCATATACCCGCCTTAGCCCCATGTCCCATAATACCCTTGGTTCACAGAAATCTATCAATTTCAGATTTAGAATTCACAATTGAGCTAGCATCAACTGCAGTTTGCAGAAGAGTGTTCCAAACTTCTCCCACCTTTTGCGTGTAGAAGCGTTTCCCAAATTCACTTCTGCACGTCCTGGCTCTAAATGTTAGGCTATGTCCCCATGTCCTAGTATTCAAGTATAGGAGACCTCCAAAAACAGTTACAAATTCTTCGGCTGCCAGAAGCAATAATCCAGCCACTAACCTGTCAACCCTGCATGGTCCCTTTAAATAGGTCTGGTGGGTACTCCAGGCATTCTAAGGCATGTTCAGATGGACGAGATTAAGATTGTGCATTGAGTTGAGCGTTAAGTCCCAAAATGGTGTCTATCACTTTAAATCAGTGTTGCACACTGATTGAATCCATTTTCTTCTTACTTTATATGTAGCCGGTGTTCGGTGTTTGCGCATGCGCTAACTCCTATATCAAGATGGCGTCCGGCACACGTCACGCTGGAAATGCGCGTGCGCAGCCAAGATGCCATCTTGGCACCTCGAGAGGCCACGTAGCGCCAAAACAACAGATGCTACATGGCCCAATTTAGCTCCCATAATTTGTTCTGCTAAATCCAAATATGAGGAATGAACCCCCATTCCAAGTAGTCTGCACCTAATCTCTAACTCCTGGTCCTGCTTGGGGAGGGAGGAGGAAAATGTTTCTTGACTCGTTCCTTTGTCACAGTTCCATTATACTGACTTTACTGATAATCAGGGACAATTGTGTATTTCTCTATTTTGGTGGATTATTTTTGTTGTTTGCAAAGCTAGTTTCAAGCTTTAAGCTGAAGGAAAAGTTATCATCAGGCATAGTAATTCAATGCTGTATTTAAACACAGCTCTCACTTTTAAAATGGCCATCACCACACAAAGTTGTCCTGGATCCCATGTGCCCTGTAAACATACAGCAGCGGTTGTCATGTCACTCAAAGTGAGATCATCTAGCCTGTCTTTTCAAATCAAAAGTGAAGTAAAATCCTGTCATGTCTGCCAGTCATTCCTGCTCCCTAATTAGGACTGTAGTCTCCTTTAATGTCAGCCCCTTACTTTGACCCTTCTGTCAATGTGCAATGTGAAAGGGCAGTTTTGTAACTAACTGCACCACCCACTTCCCCCCTGCCAATAACACCAACGGTTTTACCAAGATGATTTCCAACTTAATACATTTATAATTCCCCTTTGGCTGCAGCAAATCTAGCAAGGAGCAAAATTCTAATACACCCGTGGAAAAGTGGGAATGAAAAGGTTGATTTAGAAAACTGTTTGGTAAAAACAGTCGATCTTTACAATTATAAAAAATTGTAAATGGTACTCTTTATTGCAAAATAAATACCTTGCTTTCAGCAAGATTTTTAACATCAGATTTCTTGCTGGAGTGTAACTAAAAGTCTCGTGCTCATTTTTTTTCTCTCTAGTTTTCTCCACTCAGCTGGTGGTTGCCTTGCTAGGGTTAGGGTTTTACAGGCAGTGGTCACCCGCATCCAAGTGGCCATTATGTGACCATGAATAAAGAGGTTTTAATTCTCTCAACACATAACAGGAAGATTTTTAAATGAATATCTAGTTTGCCATAAGTAAATTGCTTTTTGTTTCATTTTTGTTTCAGAAATTGCAACATATTCTCAGGTCTGACCTTTTGGGTCCAATTTTTTTGTTCAATTTGGTCAAGGCAAGCCCAAAGGAAAAGTAAAAAAGAAAGACTTGTACTTATAAAGTGATTTGGGACCTCAGGGTGTCCCAAATCACTTTACGACCAATGAAGTGCTTTTGAAGTGTAGTCACTATTTTAATGTAGGGAAATGTGGCAGCCAATTTGTGCACAACAAGGCCCCTCAAACAGCAATGAGATAAATGACCAGATAATCTGTTTTAGTGATGTTGGTTGGAAGATAAATATTGGCCAGGAGCTAGTTCAAACATTAACATTTAAAAAAAAATTATTTTGTCTTTTTGCGTCAAATATACCCAGGTCAAGTACCGTAAGGACAAATGCAGCATAAGGTCACTTCTCCTCTAAACCAGTAACGGTGGTGAATGTTGGTTGCTCTCCATTGGACCATCTGTACAAGTCGTCCAACATTCTGAGGTATCAGCAATTCAGCATTTTCTAGCAAGCAGCAACGTGAAATCTGACTTCTGTGAAATTTAAGCCACCAATGAGCCATTTAGCCCCTATCGTACACAATTCATTAGGTGATCCAGACATCCTGATCACAAACATGTGAGCCATGATTTGTTGTGAAAAGAAGAAAGCTGCATCTCATGGATACCATCAGTTAGGTGACACCGCTAAGGAAGATGTTGATCTTCAACATGGGCGTATGTTCCCAATCCACATGCCGCCAAGCATGCATAGGAAAAAATAACAGGTCAAGCGAGAGCTTCCTCCACCCCTTAAAGAACCTGGAAGGAAGTGAGGAAATGTTCCACAATGTATAACCACCACAAACCACCAAAGAAAAATTTGCTATTAAATCATCAAGAACGGCAGACCGCTGGTGATGGAGGCTAGCAATGTAAAGTTCTAACAGAAACATGAAAGTTGTAGTGGGACATTTTGGTCTGGAGATGGCGACTTAGGATGAAATGCAGATATCCATTAGCAAGGGTTTTCTTTCTTTAAGCTGTTATCTGCCACATACGATTATAAACCTTAGCCAATACTCAATGGTTTAAAAGCATACCAGTACCAATTGGTGTTTAGTCACAGGAAAAAAATGTGGGCAACCGTTGAGCAGTTTTGGGGAAAATTGTGACAGTCACACGGACAAAGGCAGGGAATTCCCCATTTGCAGAAATTATTGTACACAAGATACCTCACAGTAACAGTTTCAGAGAGGAGAAGACCTTCGGTCCATCTAGCGCACCTATCCTCAGTGGACCGAAGTGCATTTGTAATAACTGAATTCTGTTTGTTGACAAGAACCTTTCTAGTTCCTTCTTGAAACCCATTAAAGTTTCTTGTTCCACCATCCATGCCAGTAATCTGTTCCACAAACTTATCACCCTTTTAGTGCACAGTGAGATTATGTTGTTGAATTAGATAATCTACTGAAGCGGGCTAATGTACATATGTTCTTTATTTTTGTAGTAGTACATGAATACAAGCTATACTGATTATACCAACCAATTATCATACTTGGTGTTCTGTATGTCTGCCTGCTGTGGGATAAAGCAACTGACAAATACAACCGAACATTGTCTTACCTAATGTCCACCTGCAGAGAGATCAAAAGAGTACACTTGCATGAGGCACGGAGAGTCACCCAGATCAGAAAAGAGTTTCATTGTTATACTCCTGGGTTTCTCTTCAGTGCTAGTAGATATAGGGCAGTGGGAGTCACCTTCTGTATGAAGCAAGTGATTAGACCACTTAAGGGAATGGCTGCCACCACTGAACCCAAGTAGATATCAGCAGCAAACCTGAATCCATAACAATCTTTGTTACAAGTAGTTTCTACCAGCTGTAGCGACAACTGTAGGTTCAGGTGAATGGTTTGAATGCCAGCAATCCTAATATCTCTTTAATTCAGATTGAAAATGTAGTGGCACAGTATGGGCATTTTTTGTTACCCCTTTCCATTTCACATGGAACCCTTATAATCACCAGAAAGAGAATTTCATTGCATGAGTTGAAATTTTAGCCCAGGTTATGGAGATGAAGTGTCTTCATTCGCAATCTCACCCCAACTCTCAAGTTAACAGCCTCCCCCGTCCAATCTTTCATCTAAGCAATTGGGAAAGGCGAGAAGCCAAATGAAAACAGGGCACTTAGGAGGACTGGGGCTTACTTTCCTAAAGCAACCTGCATTTAGTCTGCCTTTCATAGCAAATTGCTAAATTGTTGCAAAGTGGCAGCTCAATTTTATGTTATTAACAATGTCTATAGGGTGTATTCTATTTCCTTGACCCTGACCTGAATGTAGGCCTTGAAATTATGTTGTGGGATACTATTAGTAAAACGCTTAACAAATCCGTCTGAAATTTCTCTCCATTTTAGTGGAAGCATTATCTCGTTTATTTGAAACCGATAGCAGAGGAATTTGAGATGAGCGAATTAAACAATCATACCCAGTCTCCCACTCCATAATTTCAGGTCCATAATTACGAGCACTATAAACAAAGGATATATCTAAAATAAGAAAATCATAACTTTGCAGCATCAACCAATGGGATACACCAACATCCTTTTCACGTGGAACTTTCCACCATCAATGACAAAGAAGCCGTGTACTTCTACCTAAATTGTTCAGTCTGTTCTTCTGTTCAGACCGTCCTGTTAGTGCCAAAGAGATCTTTAAGTTTCTGCGAGACTTTCTGCAGACTTTCCAGGTCTACAATATAATCTGAACAAAATGAATGAAAATAGCTAGGAGAAAGCACAATTCTCCTATAGCACGAAAAGCAAAATGATCAGTTATCAGTTCCCAGCACAATGATAAACTCTATGCCTTTGTTCAATATCTATGCTCGTGATAATTATTTGTTTAATAAATAAATGATTTCAAAGAAAAATATCCACTATCAAACCCTCCTCTTTTGAATACTTTTAAAATGTTTGGTTTCAGCAAGGCTATAGATCCTATTGACCTCAGAGCACTGCTCAGCTGTTGAATTAGTTCCTTGGGTTGGAGGACTCCAGTTGAGTCTTATATGTTCAGCAAACTGAGGATTAGAAAGAGGTAGGCAAGTGATACGTTTTATGAATGTAATAAATTTTCAGTAATCACTGGACATGTCATCATAATAGAGAAGCACATTTCATTACTCAGTACTGGATTGCAGTGGTACACACTGGGGGGTTAGGTTTGACCCAGCACACCCTAGCACAATGGTGTCTGCTTTCACTGTGATTAGTAAATTTATGGGTGTAACATAACGTGGAACACATGTATTATTCTTAGTACTAAAAAAACAAATTTCCTTGGCATGCTAGCTATGCTAGGTGTAAGAAACAGCATATTTTCCATGTAGAAAGGAATCATGTATGAAAAGGTTCCCACCTGAGCATGAGAGGAACTCATCAGTATGGTTTTGACCACTAATGTTAAGTGTGTTTTTTATACTACCCAGCTTATAATTCTCAAGTACTAATAGTTTATGTTAGACTGGGCACATATTTTTGTGGTACTTTTTGAGGAAAGCTAGACAATGATGAAAACTGAGTGTTTCTCTTTATATCCAGTGGTACTGATTTGTTGCAAACAAGATGGCACCTCTCAATTAGTTATATTGATAAAACAGTTTAACTAAATAGTGTTTTCTCCCTAAATTTTTAACACAATTCTGGATCAATTCCAACCTCCGAAGTTCTGTCGAATTGGGACTCTAACTAGACAAGATACTAGTCTCAAGGCAATATTGTGCTGTGAATTTATATCCACCATGGGCACAGATGAGATTACCAGACCCCATTCTAATTGTAATTCTTATAGCCTTGGAGTGAAGAATGTTAAGTGTGAAACATGAAAAATGTTAACTTATAAAACCAAGGTTAAGAGTATAATGAAACAATATTGGCTGGAGATTTCTGGATATAATTGGTAAACTTTACCCCAAGGGTTAGAGATGTGGCCTCATATAATTATGCCCTCAGAGTATTGTAACTCTCAGGACAATGATTAACCATAATTGTTCTCAATTGTGGTCAATATTGATATGCTAATAACAGCCACCAGTGGGAGGAAGCCTTTATCATCTTTCACCGCACTTCTAAATAGTCAAATTTTAACTGTTCAATTAACCTTTCATGGACAATATCAAGTCAGCGAAAGGTCCCCTAATGTGAGCTCCCACTTAGAATCAGTCCCTTTAGGATGAACACAATAATGGAAAGTGACTACACATGTTGCAATGGTTAAACAGTGAAATGCATTCATCCTGTGGAAAAGTAATTTTCATAACTTTACTGCAAGATTCTTACAATACCAGATGTAATTAAGAGGCGTTCATGTGCTAGGCGTGTGCGTGATTGTATGTGTGTGTCCAAGTAATTTTTTTCTTTATTTTAAATTTTGTAGTTAAAATTAAATTTAGGATGTGATTTAGTAATTACTTCGGTATGGTGTCTGACAGCTTTTCAATACCTATAATAGTTAGTAAGAAAATAGTAGCTCTAATTTGAGTAGAGTTTTATTGAAGGGGACCCAATTTTGTTATTTGAAATATGTGATCGAATGGGGTGATCTGGTTTATGTCAGACTATGTGTATATATAGGGGTGGTCTTTAAGACTTCATCCTCATTTTTATACCTCATTCACCCTCCTGGGTTTGGCAAATTAAGAGAACTGCTCTTCGAGTACAAATTTAGTTAGATTATTCATAGTATCCTAGTAGGTACAGCACAGGAGGAGGCCATTCGGCCCATCATCCAGGTTATTAATATATATCAAGAAGAGCAGTGGCCCTAATACTGACCTCTGGGGAACACGACTGTATACTTCCCTCCAGTCTGAAAATTATTATAATAGGGTTTTGTATGGAAGAATATACAATGTAATTGGATCCATTAAAAATGTTGATTGACAATTGCTGCATACTAAGTATAAAAACGTCTTTTCTTCAGTTTCATACCAGTGAGTACAACTTTCACTGCTTAAATATGATCATTTCTTTTAAAAATATATTAAATAGATTTGGGATAGTGCATAAATAAATATGAGCCATAGAAGGGCACTGTAAAGTATCAATACAAACAAATAAATCACCAGTTTATTGCTAGAAATTTGCCATTTATTCTTGTATCTCAAAGGGGGTGATTTTAAACCCCAAGAACGGGTGGGTTGGGGGCGGGTGGGAGTTGAAAATAGTTGTTTTTTTGGGTCGCAACCGCAACATTTTTGGACTTGGCATTCCCAGTGGGAAGCCTGTACTTTTACGCTCCCAAGTTAAACCCAGAAATAAAGCCGGGTTGCGGTCGCGTCCCAAAAAACAATTATTTTCAACTCCCACCCACCACCAACCTACCCGTTTTTGGGGTTTAAAATCACCACCAAAGTTTCCATGTTAATTGCATTAGTGGCAGTGCAGCCAAGTTCAAGTACAGGTTATATTTCTCTGATTAATGTGGGCAGTTTACTGTGGTACCATCATGATCAGTATAAGGCTTCAAGTGGTGCAACTTTGTTGGTTATGCCATTGTATTTACTGCTGCTGTGGGTTATACTAGTCCTTCCACCCTTTGTTCCTAGAGAGGGTTGACCATACTGACAAGAACTAAGTATGTTTAAGCAAAAGAGTTTGCAGGTGGGGGATCCTGGAGTGCATTAGTGCAGAAAGCAAACAGAATCAATCCAAGCAATTTATTTGTTGTAACACGCATTAAAGGCTCAATTTTCAAAGCAAAAAACAGGTAGTTTGGTGGCGGGGGAGCATTGAAAATTGCCAACATTTTAGTCCTGCCCCCAACCCGCCTCCAGCCCATCCATTTCCGGTTTTCACCGGAGTGGGAAGAGGGGCGGGCGACCAACCCGCTCCCAGGAGGCGGGTCGGGCCTTAAAACCTTTCAAGGAGACATCAGGCCTCCATTTTTCTCCAATTCCCGATTTCAACCCCGGGGGGCCGGGATTCCTGGGTCTTCTGTTTTACACCTCATGAAAGGAGGCGAGAAGGCCCGAGACAGGTAGGTGCCTAGAAAGGCACAGCCTGTTGGCCAGAGGAGCAGGAGTGCTTTCCCCAGGCCCAACAAGCCTACCTGCACCGACCCTCAATGATCCCTGATCCCCGATCGCGGACCCCCTGACCTCGACCCCTGACCCCGATCCTCCCCCACAACCCCGATCCCCCGGCCCACGGCTCCGGTCCTTCCCCTCCATCCCCTGACTCTGATCCCATGACCCCGATCCTCCCCCCTGACTCCAATCCTCTGATCCCCGACCCTCCCCCTCAACAATTGTGGACCCCCGTTACAAACCCCGGTCCTGACATCCCCCCGTGACTGAACCCCGATCCCATCCCCCACGACTCGCGACCCCGATGCCAACCTATGACCACCCATGCCAACCTATGCCCACCCATGCCAACCTATGCCCACCCATGCCCCATGCCCACCCAAGCCCCCTCCATGCCCCCCCCCCCCCCGCATCCATACAAACAAAGATAATCAGGCCGGTCAGTCGGATGGGAAACCAACAAAAAAAAAGTCAAAATCGTAACAACATCCGGGAAACCCGTACTAATGGCTTTCCCAGCCTCAATTTGACTCCCCTGCCCCTTTCCCGGCTCTGTTTTAAAATTGAGCCCTAAGTGTTTAAGGCCCTTAATACCATTCGAACGCTTAACACATTCATATAAAATTCCATCCTCTGCTGTTTTAACAGAGCCATTACATTGGTCAAGGTGCCCATTTTTAGGTTTCGTGGATGTTCTTCGAGCCGGCGCGGACACGATGGGCCGAATGGCCCCCTTCTGTGCTGTATCTTTTCTATGGTTCTATGGTTCTATGGAATACAACCTTCTTAGAATTAAGTATTTTTGAATTGGAAGGGTACATTTGATCATCCATACCGATATAGAGCTACACAGAAACTGCAGCCATGACACACATTATAGAATCATTGAATCATAGAACCATAAAAATTTACGACACAGAAGGAGGCCATTTGGCCCATCATGTCTGTGCCAGACGAGAAAGAGCTATCCAGCCTAATCCCACTTTCCAGCTCTTGGTCTGTAGCCTTGTAGGTTACGGCACTTCAAGTGCACATCCAAATACTTTTTAAATGCAATGAGGGTTTCTGCCTCGACCTCTTTCAGGCAGTGAGCTCCAGACCCCCACCACCCTCTGGGTGAAAAAAATTCTCCTCAACTCCCCTCTAAACTTTCTACCAATTATATTAAATCTATGCCCCCTGATTATTGACCTCTCTACTAAGGGAAATAGGTCCTTCCTATCCACTCTATCTAGGCCCCTCATAATTTTATACACCTCAATTAAATGTCCCGTCAGCCTCCTCTGTTCCAAAGAAAACAATTCCAGTCTATCCAATCTTTCCTCATAGCTAAAATTCTCCTGTCCTGTCAACATCCTCGTAAATCTCCTCTGCACCCTCTCGAGTGCAATCTCATCTTTCCTGTAATGTGGTGACTAGAACTGTACGCAGTACTCAAGCTGTGGCCCAACTAGTGTTTTATACAGTTCCAGCATAACATCCCTGCTCATATTCTATGCCTCGGCTAATAAAGGAAAGTATTCTTAACCACCTTATCTATCTGTCCTGCTACCTTCAGGGATCTGTGGACATGCACTCCAAGGTCCCTCTGTTCCTCTGCACTTATATTTACCCGAATATGGGTTCTAAAACTTTACATTAAGTTGAAACATCTGTGGTCCAAACTGTAAGCTGGGTGAAGGTGCCTAATTAAGGGGAATGGCTAATGAGAGGAGAAATAACAACATTGGGAAGGAAAAAAATTGTTTTTTAAGGTTAATGAGTCTTCACTATACACTAAAAATGATTAAGTGGATCCATTTTAAGTTGCTGTGAAATGGGCTGACAAATGTGGAATACTATTTAAAATTATTAATTTACCCATTGATCATATGGGGCCCGATATAAGGGGGGAGGCAGGTTGCTAGCAGGGGGTCGACTGGGTGCGTGGGTAACTCGCCCAGTAAAATTGGTGGGTTCCCCACGTGATTGTAAGTAAATTGAAGCCATTTACCTTGGCTTCCGGGTTTCGCGCTGGAAAGTTGCGCAGCAGCCCAACTGCGCACCCACATCATAGGCTGTCAGCTGGAGGAGCCCTATTTAAAGGGGCAGTCCAGTCCTCCACTGACTGATGCAGCAGAAAGGAGCCAAAATTACAGCATGGAGTAGCCCAGGGGGAAGGCTGCTCCCAGGTTTAATGATGCCTCACTCCAGGTCCTACTGAATGGGGTGAGGAGAAGGGGGAGGACAGAAATCTTCTCCCCAGCGGACAGGAGGAAGTGGCCTGCCACTGCCACCACGAAGGCCTGGCTCAAGGTGGCAGAGGAAGTCACCAGCACCACCAACATATCACGCACCTGCATGCAGTGCAGGAGGCGCTTCAGGATGCACTGCAGCAACTCGCCAAGGCTTCTGCGACAGCACCTCCCAAACCCGCGACCTCTACCACCTAGAAGGACAAGAGCAGCAGGCACATGGGAACAACACCACCTGCACGTTCCCCTCCAAGTCACACACCATCCCGACTTGGAAAAATATCGCCGTTCCTTCATCTTCACTGGGTCAAAATCCTGGAACTCCCTTCCGAACAGCAATGTGGGAGAACCTTCACCACACGGACTTCAGCAGTTAAAGAAGGCGGCTCACCACCACATTCTCAAGGGAAATTAGGGATGGATAATAAATGCTGGCCTCACCAGTGACGCCCACATCCCATGAACGAATAAAAAAAAAATGACCTAAGAAGGTCAGCCAAAGTGAGTACACTTACTCATTCCCCGACACTCCGTCTGCCACATCACCGCCCCCACCCCACATCTCCTTCTGAACTGCCAACACTACTCTATCACATCACTCCTCGCACCCACTCAAAGCACATCCTCATCTTACCTGCACTTACTCACCTTGCCACCACTACCACTCAACTCAATCCTCATACAATCGCATGGCTCTGTCTCATACTCACCCTCTGATGCATCTCTTTCACGGTCAGCCTCACCCCACCTGCCACTACCTGTGCTGCAGCCACAGGGCATGCATCACGTATGTGTAGTAGGAAGCGTAAGGCAAACGTGTTGTGAGCATGAAGGGGATGCACAAGGGTGTTTGAGGGTTTGTCATGGTTTTTACTTATATTTGATTTCTGATCAACTCACATTACATATTATATTGTCACCGCTACTGCCACGTCTTGGCCATTCTTGACTGGCTTGTGCAATAATGCCCTTTCATGAGGTTCTCCATGAACACCCTTGATGCAGGTACGGTAGCATAGTGGTTATGTTACTGGGCTAGTAATCCACGAGGCCTGGACTAAAATCCAGAGTCATGAGTTCAAATCCCGCCACGGCAGCTGGCGAATTTAAATTCAATTAATTAAATTTTAAAAATCTGGAATTAAAATACTAGTATCAGTAATGATGGCCATGAAACTACCGGATTGTCGTAAAAACCCATCTGGTTCACTAATGTCCTTTAGGGAAGGAAGCCTGCCGCCCTTACCCGGTCTGGCCTATATGTGACTCCAGACCCACAGCAATGTGGTTGATTCTTAATTGCCCTCTGAAATGGCCTAGCAAGCCACTCAGTTGTAAAATCTCGCTACGAAAAGTCATAATAAGAATAAAACCGGACGGACCACTAGGCACCGGACACGACAACGGCAAAACACCAAGCCCAGTCGACCCTGCAATGTCCTCCTTACAAACATCTGGGGACTTGTGCCAAAATTGGGAGAGCTGTCCCACAGACTAGACAAGCAACAGCCTGACATAGCCATACTCACAAAATCATATCTTTCAGCCAACGTCCCAGACTCTTCCATCACCATCCCTGGGTATGTCCTGTCCCACCGGCAGGACAGACCCACCAGAGGTGGCGGTACAGTGATATACAGTCAGGAGGGAGTGGCCCTGGGAGTCCTCAACATTGACTCTGGACCCCATGGCATCAGGTCAAACATGGGCAAGGAAACCTCCTGCTGATTACCACCTACCGTCCTCCCTCAGCTGATGAATCAGTCCTCCTCCATGTTGAACACCACTTGGAGGAAGCACTGAGGGTAGCAAGGGCACAAAATGTACTCTGGGTGGGGGACTTCAATGTCCATCACCAAGAGTGGCTCGGTAGCACCACTACTGACCGAGCTGGCCGAGTCCTGAAGGACATAGCTGCTAGACTGGGCCTGCGGCAGGTGGTGAGCGAACCAACACGAGGGAAAAACTTACTTGACCTCGTCCTCACCAATCTACCTGTCGCAAATGCATCTGTCCATGACAGTATTGGTAGGAGTGACCACCGCACAGTCCTCGTGGAGATGAAATCCCGTCTTCGCACTGAGGACACCATCCAACGTGTTGTGTGGCACTACTACCGTGCTAAATGGGATAGATTCAGAACAGATCTAGCAGCTCAAAACTGGGCATCCATGAGGCGCTGTGGGCCATCAGCAGCAGCAGAATTGTATTCCAGCACAATCTGTAACCTCATGGCCCGGCATATTCCTCACTCTACCATTACCAACAAGCCAGGGGATCAACCCTGGTTCAATGAGGAGTGTAGAAGAGCATGCCAGGAGCAGCACCAGGCGTACCTAAAAATGAGGTGCCAACCTGGTGAAGCTACAACTCAGGACTACATGCATGCTAAACAGCGGAAGCAATATGCTATAGACAGAGCGAAGCGATTCCACAACCAACGGATCAGGTCAAAGCTCTGCAGTCCTGCCACATCCAGTCGTGAATGGTGGTGGTCAATTAAACAACTAACGGGAGGAGGAGGCTCTGCAAACATCCCCATTCTCAATGATGGCGGAGTCCAGCACGTGAGTGCAAAAGACAAGGCTGAAGCGTTTGCAACCATCTTCAGCCAGAAGTGCCGAGTGGATAATCCATCTCAGCCTCCTCCCGATATCCCCACCATCACGGAAGCCAGTCTTCGGCCAATTCGATTCACTCCACGTGATATCAAGAAACGGCTGAGTGCACTGGATACAGCAAAGGCTATGGGCCCTGACAACATCCCAGCTGTAGTGCTGAAGACTTGTGCTCCAGAACTAGCTGCGCCTCTAGCCAAGCTGTTCCAGTACAGCTACAACACTGGCATCCACCCGACAATGTGGAAAATTGCCCAGGTATGTCCTGTCCACAAAAAGCAGGACAAATCCAATCCGGCCAATTACCGCCCCATCAGTCTACTCTCAATCATCAGCAAAGTGATGGAAGGTGTCATCGACAGTGCTATCAAGCGGCACTTACTCACCAATAACCTGCTCACCGATGCTCAGTTTGGGTTCCGCCAGGACCACTCGGCTCCAGACCTCATTACAGCCTTGGTCCAAACATGGACAAAAGAGCTGAATTCCAGAGGTGAGGTGAGAGTGACTGCCCTTGACATCAAGGCAGCATTTGACCGAGTGTGGCACCAAGGAGCCCTAGTAAAATTGAAGTCAATGGGAATCAGGGGGAAAACTCTCCAGTGGCTGGAGTCATACCTAGCACAAAGGAAGATGGTAGTGGTTGTTGGAGGCCAAGCATCTCAGCCCCAGGGCATTGCTGCAGGAGTTCCTCAGGGCAGTGTCCTTGGCCCAACCATCTTCAGCTGCTTCATCAATGACCTTCCTTCCATCTTAAGGTCAGAAATGGGGATGTTCGCTGATGACTGCACAGTGTTCAGTTCCATTCGCAACCCCTCAGATAATGAAGCAGTCCGAGCCCGCATGCAGCAAGACCTGGACAACATCCAGGCTTGGGCTGATAAGTGGCAAGTAACATTCGCGCCAGATAAGTGCCAGGCAATGACCATCTCCAATAAGAGAGAGTCTAACCACCTCCCCATGACATTCAACGGCATTACCATCGCCGAATCCCCCACCATCAACATCCTGGGGGTCACCATTGACCAGAAACTGAACTGGACCAGCCATATAAATACTGTGGCTACGAGAGCAGGTCAGAGGCTGGGTATTCTGCGGCGAGTGACTCACCTCCTGACTCCCCAAAGCCTTTCCACCATCTACAAGGCACAAGTCAGGAGTGTGATGGAATACTCTCCACTTGCCTGGATGAGTGCAGCTCCAACAACACTCAAGAAGCTCGACACCATCCAAGATAAAGCAGCCCGCTTGATTGGCACCCCATCCACCACCCTAAACATTCACTCCCTTCACCACCGGCGCACTGTGGCTGCAGTGTGCACCATCCACAGGATGCACTGCAGCAACTCGCCAAGGCTTCTTCGACAGCACCTCCCAAACCCGCGACCTCTACCACCTAGAAGGACAAGGGCAGCAGGCGCATGGGAACAACACCACCTGCACGTTCCCCTCCAAGTCACACACCATCCCGACTTGGAAATATATCGCCGTTCCTTCATTGTCGCTGGGTCAAAATCCTGGAACTCCCTTCCTAACAGCACTGTGGGAGAACCGTCACCACACGGACTGCAGCGGTTCAAGAAGGCGGCTCACCACCACCTTCTCAAGGGCAATTAGGGATGGGCAATAAATGCCGGCCTTGCCAGCGACGCCCACATCCCGTGAACGAATTAAAAAAAAAAAAAATGCCACCCATTAGGTCACCCTACAGTGGGTGTATGTGTAGTTGCACGACTACTTTGTGTCGGTGCCTGTTGCACAGCACTGTGTTGTGTTGCTCCATGTGGCGGTGGTGGATGGCATGCCTGGCGAGGCTGGTGATGTTGCTCGTCCTCCAATGGAGTGATGAATGCAGCAATGGACTCCCTGCTGCAATGAATGAGGGTTTACCCTGCACCTGTTAAATGGACCTTTGCAGCTGCCACTGGCTGCTGGCTGCAACACATCTGTTTTATCAGGGACTGTTTCCCTCAGCATGGGAAACACGCTCTGGGCAGTCCAAAATCCGAATCCTCCTAAAATCTCCAACTAATGAGGTCTGTAAACGACCTCAAGTACCCAGATAATGATCTTAAGTGGGATCCCGCCAGCTTTGATTGCCGGTGGGAGTCTCGCATGCGGGGGCTGCGTGCGCACCAATTCGCACCATTGGAGAACCCGGAAGTGGGCAGGTTGGAGCCGGGCTCCGTACCCGCTCCGGGAATCCCCAATTTTAGGACCCCCACCGCCACAAACGCACCCGCTTGGCCATCCGAAAATTGAACCCAAATCGCCCGTCTCCGCCCCTGCCTCAGCTCTTTTGCTGCTGAAACCCTCATCCATGCCTTTGTTCCCTATATACCTGACTATTCCAATGCTCTCCTGGCTGGCCTCCCATCTTCTACCCTCCACAAACTTGAGCTCATTCAAAACTCTGCTGCCTGTATCCTAACTCATACGAAGTCCCATTCACCAATCACCCCTGTGCTCGCTGACCTACATTGATTCCCGGTCTGGGAACGCCTCAATTTTAAAATTCTCATCCTTGTTTTCAAATCCCTCCATGTCCTCGTGCCTCCTTATCTCCGCGCTCCTTCAATTCTTGCCTCTTGCGCATCCCCAATTTTAATCACTCCATCATTGGTGTCCGTGCCTTCAGCTGCCTAGGCCCTAAGCTCTGGAATTCCCTCCCTAAACCTCTCTGCCTCTCTGTCCTCCTTTAAGATGCTCCTTAAAACCTATCTCTTTAACTAAGCTTTTGGTCACCTGTTGTAATATTTCCTCATGTGGCTCGGTGTCAAATTTTGTTTGAAGCGCCTTGGGAAGTTTCACGACATTAAAGGCGCTACATTAATGCAAGTTGTTGGTGTTGTTGATTACTCCTCCCTCCCAACTAAGGAGAATACATTAATCTGGTGCCTTGGTTCAATGGATTTGGAAGAGATAATAAAGGGGCAATAGATTAAAAACATAATTAGAAGCAAGTGCGGAAGGAAGAAATAAATAGTGATGTCTTGAGGAGTGTACATATTACAGAGAGGGAGGTGCTGGAAGTCTTAACGCGCATCAAGGTAGATAAATCTCCCGGACCTGATGAAATGTATCCCAGGACGTTATGGGAGGTTAGGGAGGAGGGGGAGTTGCGTTCTTGATTAGGGAGAACATCACGGCAGTAGTGAGAGGGGATATATCCGAGGGTTCGCCCACTGAGTCTATATGGGTAGAACTGAAAAATAAGAAGGGAGAGATCACTTTGATAGGATTGTACGACAGACCCCCAAATAGTCAACGGGAAATTGAGGAGCAAATATGTAAGGAGATTACAGACAGCTGCAAGAAAAATAGGGTGGTAATAGTAGGGGACTTTAACTTTCCCAACATTGACTGGGACAGCCATAGCATCAGGGGCTTGGATGGAGAGAAATTTGTTGTGTGTATTCAGGAGGAATTTCTCATTCAGTATGCGGATGGCCCGACTAGAGAGGGGGCAAAACTTGACCTCCTCTTGGGAAATAAGGAAGGGCAGGTGACAGAAGTGTTAGTGAGGGATCACTTTGGGACCAGTGATCATAATTCCATTAGTTTTAAGATAGCTATGGAGAATGATAGGTCTGGCCCAAAAGTTAAAATTCTAAATTGGGGAAAGGCCAATTTTGATGGTATTAGACAGGAACTTTCAGAAGTTGATTGGGAGAGTCTGTTGGCAGGCAAAGGGACGTCTGGTAAGTGGGAGGCTTTCAAAAGTGTGTTAACCAGGGTTCAGGGTAAGCACATTCCTTATAAAGTGAAGGGCAAGGCTGGTAGAAGTAGGGAACCTTGGATGACTCGGGAGATTGTGGCCCTAGTCAAAAAGAAGAAGGAGGCATATGACATGCATAGACAGCTGGGATCAAGTGGATCCCTTGAAGAGTATAGAGATTGCCGGAGTAGAGTTAAGAGAGAAATCAGGAGGGCAAAAAGGGGACATGAGATTGCTTTGGCAGATAAGGCAAAGGAGAATCCAAAGAGCTTCTACAAATACATAAAGGGCAAAAGAGTAACTAGGGAGAGAGTAGGGCCTCTGAAGGATCTTAAGGATCAACAAGGTCATCTATGTGCGGAACCACAAGAGATGAGTGAGATCCTTAATGAATATTTCACATCGATATTTATGGTTGAGAAAGGCATGGATGTTAGGGAACTTGAGGAAATAAATAGTGATGTCTTGAGGAGAGTACATATTACAGAGAGGGAGGTGCTGGAAGTCTTAACGCGCATCAAGGTAGATAAATCTCCGGGACCTGATGAAATGTATCCCAGGACGTTATGGGAGGTTAGGGAGGAAATTGCGGATCCCCTAGCAGAGATATTTGAATCATCCACCGCTACAGGTGAGGTGCCTGAAGATTGGAGGGTAGCAAATGTTGTGCCTTTGTTTAAGAAGGGCGGCAGGGAAAAGCCTGGGAACTACAGACCGGTGAGCCTGACATCTGTAGTGGGTAAGTTGTTAGAGGGTATTCTGAGAGACAGGATCTACAGGCATTTGGAGAGGCAGGGACTGATTAGGAACAGTCAGCATGGTTTTGTGAGAGGAAAATCATGTCTCACGAATTTGATTGAGTTTTTTGAAGGGGTAACCAAGAAGATAGATGAGGGCTGTGCAGTAGACGTGGTCTACATGGACTTTAGCAAAGCCTTTGACAAGGTACCGCATGGTAGGTTGTTACATAAGGTTAAATCTCACGGGATCCAAGGTGAGGTAGCCAATTGGATACAAAATTGGCTTGACGACAGAAGACAGAGGGTGGTTGTAGAGGGTTGTTTTTCAAACTGGAGGCCTGTGACCAGCGGTGTGCCTCAGGGATCGGTGCTGGGTCCGCTGTTATTTGTTATTTATATTAATGATTTGGATGAGAATTTAGGAGGCATGGTTAGTAAGTTTGCAGATGACACCAAGATTGGTGGCATTGTGGACAGTGAAGAAGGTTATCTAGGATTGCAACGGGATCTTGATAAATTGGGCCAGTGGGCCGATGAATGGCAGATGGAGTTTAATTTAGATAAATGTGAGGTGATGCATTTTGGTAGATCGAATCGGGCCAGGACCTACTCCGTTAATGGTAGGGCGTTGGGGAGAGTTATAGAACAAAGAGATCTAGGAGTACAGGTTCATAGCTCCTTGAAAGTGGAGTCACAGGTGGATAGGGTGGTGAAGAAGGCATTCAGCATGCTTGGTTTCATTGGTCAGAACATTGAATACAGGAGTTGGGATGTCTTGTTGAAGTTGTACAAGACATTAGTAAGGCCACACTTGGAATACTGTGTACAGTTCTGGTCACCCTATTATAGAAAGGATATTATTAAACTAGAAAGAGTGCAGAAAAGATTTACTAGGATGCTACCGGGACTTGATGGTTTGACTTATAGGGAGAGGTTGGATAGACTGAGACTTTTTTCCCTGGAGAGTAGGAGGTTTAGGGGTGATCGTATAGAAGTCTATAAAATAATGAGGGGCATAGATAAGGTAGATAGTCAAAATCTTTTCCCAAAGGTAGGGGAGTCTATAACGAGGGGACATAGATTTAAGGTGAGAGGGGAGAGATACAAAAGGGTCCAGAGGGGCAATTTTTTCACTCAAAGGGTGGTGAGTGTCTGGAACGAGCTGCCAGAGGCAGTAGTAGAGGCGGGTACAATTTTGTCTTTTAAAAAGCATTTGGACAGTTACATGGGTAAGATGGGTATAGAGGGATATGGGCCAACTGCAGGCAATTGGGACTAGCTTAGTGGTATAAACTGGGCGACATGGACATGTTGGGCCGAAGGGCCTGTTTCCACGTTGTAAACTTCTATGATTCTATGATTCTATGAATGGGAACAATTCTGGGGGAGCAGAGACATATCGTGTTATACAAAAGGAATGTATGAGGCTAATGCTCAGGCAGAGAATTTTTAAGCTCAGTTTTTATTGCCAAATTAAACAGTTTTTTTCACGTTTTGTTTTAGTATAACAAAATGGAAGGATTGGAGCTCAAGAAACCCAAGTAAATTTGGAGAAAATCAATAACTTTTATTTTGAATATCACCGAAACTCAAGGAAACAAGGAACCTAAAAAAAAGGTGCAGTCAAGTCCAATGACTACCCCCCATTATTTCCACAGTTCAGGGCCCACTTTATGGAGCTCACCAGCAGACTCTCACTTAACCTCTAGATTAAAATTAGAATTGAATATAGAAATTCCAGTGGGGAGGCGCAAAACTATTGGCACGATTTCAGTGTGGGACTGCAATTGGGGATGCAAACTAAATTCAACGGGCTTCCATTCCACAAAAAATCTCCCACAAATTGTGCACTAGGAGGGAGGGCTCCTATCTTTATTGTTGCGGCTCCAGCCATTATCTGTTACTATGATGGTGAGACAATAAGCCCAATACACCTGTAGCCAGTTTTGGAGGTGTGTCTGGGGGAGTTCCACCCATCTCACCCCTGGTAGGCCCAGTGGATCGTACACCTTTTGAGAACGGTTGTTAGTTCTGTTCTGGTCCTCCTGAAAGCCCCAAAGAAGATCCCCTTAAGAACGCTGCTTCTGAATTTGCTGTGGGAAAATAGGATTTATTTTCAATTTTTAGTCTTCTGCCCAATAAGGACCTCAGCTGCACCCACAGTGGAATGGGTGCTTCTGTTGTGCTGCTGAAGGTGCAAGTTGTCCTTCTTGAATATTTAAATATCCCTATCCTTGGGATTGGGATCAGGGTCACGTGGGTAGTCAGCAGTTTAATGGGAATTGAGTCAAAGAAGGGGGAGTTGGGAGAGAATGAGCGTGGAGAGTGCATGATGGGAGTTAGAGAAAAACTGGAGAAAGATAAATATTTATAACCACAAAATCATTGTGGAATGATCTTGCTGGAGTTTACTATTGTGATATGATTTTTGTCAAGAAACTCTGCACATTTGTGTACTGTGCTAGTAAGGCAGGATTCAAACCTCACTCTTTGCGCTGGCTCAAAATAAAAGTTCAATTTTAACAAGCAACGTAGATAAAGGGGATCCTGTGGATGTGGTTTACTTGGATTTCCAGAAGGCTTTTGACAAGGTGCAACGTCAAAGGCTACTACACAAAATAAGAGCTCATGGTGTAGGGGGTAACATATTAGCATGGATAAAGGATTGGTTAGCTAACAGGAAACAGAGAGTAGGCATAAATGAGTCATTTTCAGGTTGATAAGATGTAACGAGTGGAGTGCCACAGGGATCAGTGCTTGGGCCTCAACTATTTACAATCTATATCAATGACTTGGATGAAGCAACCGAATGTATGGTTGCTAAATTTGCTGATGACACAAAGGTAGGTAGGAAAGTAAGTTGTGAAGAGGACACAAGGAGTCTGCAAAGGGATATAGAGAGGTTAAGTGAATGGGCAAAAATTTGGCAGATGGAGTAAAATGTGGGAAAATGTGAACTTGTCCACTTTGGCAGGAGGAATAGAAAAGCAGTATATTATTTAAATGGAGAGAGATTGCAGAACTCTGAGGTACAGAGGGATCTGGGTGTCCTAGTACATGAATCACAAAAAGTTAGTATGCAGGTACAGCAAGTGATTAGGAAGGCAAATGGAATGTTGTCATTTATTGCAAGGGGAATGGAATATAAAAGTAGAGATGTTTTGCTACAGTTGTACAGGGCATTGGTGAGGCCACATCTAGAATACTGTGTGCAGTTTTGGTCTCCTTATTTAAGAAAGGACTTAATTGCTTTGGAGGCAGTTCAGAGAAGGTTCACTCGACTGATTCCTGGGATGAGGGGGTTATCTTATGAGGAAAGGTTGGACAAGTTGGGCCTGTATACATTGGAGTTTAGAAGAATGAGAGGTGATCTTATTGAAACATATAAGATCCTGAGGGGACTAGAAGGGGTAGATGCTGAGGGGATGTTTCCTCTTGTGAGAGAGACTAGAACTAGAGGGCACAGTTTAAAAATAAGGGGTCTCCCATTTAAGACGGAGATGAGGAGAATTTTTTTCTCTCAGAGGGTCGTGAGTCTGTGGAACTCCCTTCCCCAGAGAGCGGTGGAGGCAGGGTCATTGAATATTTTTAAGGCTGAGTTCGATAGATTCCTGATTAACAAGGGAGTCAAAGGTTATAGTAGGTAGACGGGAAAGTAGGGTTGAGCTCACAATCAGATCAGCCATGATCTTATCAAATGGCAGAGCAGGCTTGAGGGGCTGAATGGCCTACTGCTGCTCTTAATTCGTATGTTCGTATGTAACCTGGACCCATTTGTCTGTTGTTTTGGTTTAAATTGTTATTAAAGCAATTTATCATGCGGTGAAATATGCATAAAGTTTTAATAGACTTTCTTTAACATTTATTCTACAGGTACCTTATGCTCTGTAACACAGTTATATGATAAAACTTTCCCAATGAAGCATCCTCTACTTAATACATGATCAAGTTAGCAACCATAATCCTATAAATTAAGGGTAAGAATTTGGTTTCATGTACTCAAGGCTGAATTTGTTTGTTCTCATTTTGGTCTGAACTCCAGCTTCAGAGAGCTGAACCAGTTGAGAAATCACAAAGTTTGCTTTAGGATTTAAGTTTTCATTACCCAAATTACACCTGAAGCTAAACTTTAGATGTTAATCTTAGTATGTATGCTGTCTGGGCATTTAAAATTTTACTACGCACATAATTACATCGTAATTTGGAAACACAGGAAGCACAATAATGTCAGATGATAAATGACAAAAATTAGTTTTGTATGATTTGTTTTGGAATCTGTAGTTGGAAGCTGATTTCTAGTTATTTGTACGAAACATGTGTCCCTTTTGGCCGCTGGAAAGCTCCCATTTGAATACACAGCATATATTAGTAATGAAGGGCCATGAACTATATATTTATTACGTAACATACCAGTAAAAAAGAAACAATAAGCACTAACTTCAGTGTGTTATGATTTTCTTTCTCCCTTCTGTACACATCATATCCCTGTTAATGCTTTTCCTGGCCAAATTTAACGGAATGGCATTATTGAGGTTGACCCACTGAGCATGAAAGAACAGCTCATAACATATCAACATTGTGGAAGTTGGCATGTGAGCACTGCCTTTTTTGGCTTGTACATCAATACCCTGTGTTCAATCTAAAATAATCTGTCTGAAGCGGTTAAAAAAAAAAGTACTTCAGAGGCAGCTGGCATGACAGAGGTATCACTCGGCCAATGACCTGACATGCCATGTTCACCGAGGTCAAAACTGAAGTCTGGTCTGTTGACTGCTATGTTGCCCACCTAGTCAATTCCCATCTCTCTTACTATCCACATGGTGTTGAGTGTGTCTGAAATACAACACAAAATTGAGCAACCTGTTGTGCATTTTTCTTTTTCCCCGTTTTTTCAAAAACAAAATCCTATGCCTGATTAAAAACATTGGGTTCTCTTTGTTTTGCGTGAGAGACTTGTGGCAGTGGCTGAGGTAACTGCACTAATGCTAAATTAATGCAATATAAAGGTTCAGGTAGCAGGCATATTGATGATGCTTAATTTTTTAAAGATCATAATGAAATATTAGCAAGTTATGGTACGGGATATGCATATGACAAAATAGATGTATGGTGACGGGTGAATCCTTGTGCGTCAAATACCATCATGTACATAACTTGAGTGCAGTACTGAGGGAGTGCTGCACTGTCAGAGGTGCCATCTTTCAGATGAGACATTAAACCGAGGCCCCGTCTGCCCTCTCAGGTGAACATAAAAGAACGGCACTATTTTGAAGAAGAGCAGGGGAGCGCTTGGCCAATATTCATCCTTCAATCAACATCACTAAAACTAAAAAAGATTATTCGGTCATTGGCTGCCACGTTTCCTACATTACAACAGTGACTGCACTTCATAAGTATTTCATTGGCTGTAAAAGCATTTTGGGCCGTCTTGAGGTCGTGAAAGATGCTATATGAATGCAAGTCTTTCTATTTTTCACGTCATTACAGCAAAGATCTTTGTAAGATTGGATGGGTTTTACTTGTTGCTTTGACTTTACTGATGTTCAGAAAACTCAAATAAATTCACCGCAGAATTGTTGGCTTTTGTAGAAGCTCAATGTACTGTGGAATAATATCCTATTGGGGAGGGGAAAGGTGGGGATATTGTGCATCTGGTGTACTTGAACCCAATCATGTCAATCCCTCTTGAGGCTCCTCAGCATGAAATGCATGTGGTCTGCCACTTCTCTATTGCATCTAATCATTTTTTTGGCTGCAAACTTAAGTAAGGAATATAAAATTGCTGACTGTTTCATGGTTGATCTGTAAAGTTATGCGAAATGAAAACAAAAAGTGCTGGAAACACTCAGCAGGTCAGGCAGCATCTGTGGAGAAAGAAATAGAGTTAAATATTTCAGGTCGATGACATTTCATTAGAACTTATGTGGTTGCATAGGACTAAGTATTCTAGTTTAATTGTGTGGTCCTCCTCTCTCTTGGTTGTGCCTACTGTTTATCTGGCCACAAGAGTCAAAAGTATTTAATTGTTTGTGTCTGGACTCTTGTGTACCTTTGGGGAATGCAAGAGCGTTTTTGTTGACTGTTATTTATTGGACACATGCAGATATTATCCTTTAAAGATGGCATCATTATATATGGCTGTTGTCTGAAATGGGAAGTATGTGACATTGTGCATCTTCAATATACAAACAGTTTCTTTGCTTGTGGAATCTTTTCTTGAAGGGAAAGCGACCACTATCACAGGTCAGTCTTCTGTAAGTATATCAGAGCCAACCATTGGCTCAGGAAGGCTGTTATCCGCGTACATTGTATATCAAAGCTCAATGCCAAGGAGTAACTGTGAATAGAAAGAGTTATCAGCACAACACTTTCCTTTATTCTCTGCCCTTCCCATTTTACTGCAGCTGATCTAATGAGATCCACATATAGCATCATATCAGTTATACTTTATGTTCACAGCTGTGTAGATTATGTGCAACATCCAGTTCTCTGCATTCTTTGGGACTTTGACTGTTGGTCACTATATAGCTTTTATTGGATTCACCAGAGACCATAATCTGCTGCTTTGTCAGGACAGCTCACAGACTGAGGGCTGTTGTGACAATCACTGATAATGGGACATCTTGGGCTCGATTTTAGGGTCGGGTTACCTGCGGGTTTCCAGCGGGGGGGCCCCGAAAATCCCGATCTCCGGTCACGTGACCGGATCGCGACGAAATCCCGGCCACTTCCGGGTACCGCGCTGACGTGCGGGGCTGCGCGCGCAAGCCCCGCTGGTGGGAATCCCGCAGGCAATTAAAGCCAGCGGGGTTCCACTTGAGAGTACTTAACTTGCTCGTTGTGGTCAGTTAATGAGCTGAAGCAGCTGTCAAAAGAGGAAGTGTGGGATTTTAGGTTCAAGGCAGTGAGTTTCCCACACTGGGGGAAACAGTCTCCATCCAACCAGGCGTGTTGCAGCCAGCAGCCTGTGGCAGGTGCCAAGGTGCGCTCCACGGGGGAGAGCCCTCACCCACGCAGGAGGCCACCGCGTCACATAGGGCAACCCCTGCCCTCCACCACCCCCCGCCAAGCCAGAGGACAGACCGACACGAGACCGCAGCCCCAGTCCGAGGAACCACACACCTACCCTGCACAACCCCTCAGACCAACACCTGCCAGTTGGGTGGTGTGTGGACACCCTCGGAGGACGAAGAGCATGACCAGCACCAGCAGCCTCGCAGTCCACGCCGTCCGCCGCAGAGACGTGGATCCCCCCAACACGGTGTTGTTGCACGCCCACCTGCACAGCAGGAGGGAGGGCTACCGCAGAGAGAGACGCGTCGCAGAGGGCACTACCCTCGCCACAGGGTCCACAGACCGAGGCGCAGCTCCCCGGACCTCTCCGAGCAGCAGTGCACAGGGAGGCGCAGATTCGCTCGACATGTAGTCGTGGAGATCTGCAGCCTCTTTCATGCCGAGCTGCTCCTGGCTGGCCCCAGCACCAACTGCTTACCTGTCGCTGGCAAAGTCACCACTGCCCTCCACACCTTCTCCTCCGCATCCTTCCAGGGTGCAGCCGGCTACACCGCCGATGTCTCTCAGTCGTCTGCGCGGACGAGCCCTGCAAATACACCTGCACCTACTCTGCAGTAACACGATGGGTGGCATCAGTGGTGGGTCCTCATAGTGATACCCAGGAGCGGGCATTATTAGATTCAACGGACAGGATTCGCGGAGACATGGCAGTGGTGGTGTCAATATAATGTGTGCTGTTTGTTGCTCTGAAATTCAACATGGGTAACACCCATGACAAACCCTCAGACACCCTTGTGCACCCCCTTCATGCTGACGAGACGTTTGCCTTACGCTGCCTACTGCACATATGTGATGCATGCCCTGTGGCTGCAGCACAGGTGGTGGCAGGTTGAGTGAGGCTGGCCGTGAGGGAGATGCACGAGAGGGTGAGTATGGGATGGAGCCATGAGATTGTATGAGGATTGGGTTGCGTGTTAGTGGCAGGATGAGTACTGGCGAGGTGAGTAGGTGGAGGTAAGATGAGGACGGGGTGTGAGTGGGTATGAAGGGTGATGTGACAGAATAGTGTTGGCGGTGCCGAAGGAGATTTGGGGTGGGGGCAGTGTTGTGGCAGACGGAGTGTAGGGGAAAGACTTTGTGTTCTCACTGTGGCGGACCTACTGCGGTCATTGCAGCGCCTCCTGCACTGTATGCAGGTGGGCCATATGTTGGTGGCGCAGGTGACCCCCTCTGCCACCTCGAGCCAGGCCTTCTTGGTGGCAGAGGCAGGCCGCTTCCTCCCGCCCGCCGGGGGGAAGATCTGTGTCCTCCCACTCCTCCTCACCCCATCTGATGATAGCTGGGGTGAGGCATCATTAAACTGGGAGCAGCCTTCCCCCTGGGCTGCTCCATGCTGCAATTTGTCCCATTGGTTGCAGCATCTGTCAGTGGAGGACTGCCCCTTTAACTAGAGAGCCTCCAGCTGACAGATCGTACTGCGCATGCGCAGCCCGACCGACGCGCAGGCCAGCGCCGTGGACCCCGGAGGAGCAGGTAATTGATTCCGATTAGTGTGTTGCCTGCTACGATCGCGTGGGCAACCCACTAATTTCGCTGTCCGCGTTTTCGACGCTCCCGGAGGACCACCCGCTGGGAACCCGCAGGCCTGCTAAATTCGAGCCCCTTATGTTCTTATGTTATTATGAGGATTGGTTAACAGACAGAAAACAGAGAGTAGGAATAAATGGTTCATTTTGGCAGGCTGTAATTAGTGGTGTGCCACTAGGATTAGTGCTTGGGCCTCAGCTGTTTACAATACACATCAATGACTTAGATGAGGGGACCGAGTGTAATGTATCCAAGTTTGCTGATGATACGAAGTTAGATGGGAAAGTAAGCTGTGAGGAGGACACAAAGAGGCTGCAAAGGGATATAGACAGGTTAAGTGAGTGGGCGAGAAGGTAGCAGATGGAGCATAATGTGCGGAAATGTGAAATTTTCCACTTTGGTAGGAGGAATAGAGAAGTGGAATATTTTTTAAAAGGTGAGAGACTAAGAAATGTTGGTATTCAGGGGGATTTGGGTGTCCTTGTACATGAATCACAAAAAGTTAACATGCAGGTACAGCAAGGAATTAGGAAGGCAAATAGTATGCTAGCCTTTCTTGCAAGGGGATTGGAGTATAAGAGTAAGGAGGACTTGTTGCAATTATATAGGGCTCTGGTGAGACCACACCTGGAGCACTGTGTACAGTTTTGGTCTCCTTACCTAAGGAAGGATATACTTGCGTTAGAGGAGGTGCATCAAATGTTCACTAGATTGATTCCTGGGATGAGAGGGTTTTCCTATGAGAAGAGATTGAGAACAATGGGCCCATACTCTCTGGAGTTTAGAAGAATGAGAGGTGATCTCATTGAAATGTATAAAATTCTTAGAGGGCTTGACAGGGTAGATGCTGAGAGGCTGTTTCCCCTGGCTGGAGAGTCCAGAACTAAGGGACATAGTCTCAAGATAAGAGGTCGGCCATTTAGGACCAAGATGAGGAAAAATTTCTTCTAACAGAGGATTGTGAATCTTTGGAATTCTCTACCCCAGAGGGCTGTGGATGCTCAGTCATTGAGTACATTCAAGATTGAGATCGAAGGATTTTTGGACACTAAGGGAATCAAGGGATATGGGGATAGGGCGGGAAAGTAGAGTTGAGGTATAAGATCAGCCATGATCTTATTGAATGGCGGAGCAGGCTCGAGGGGCCGTATGTCCTACTCCTGCTCCTATTTCTTATGTTCTTATGACTTGTAAATTTGATGGTGGCCAATGTGTCGGAAATTGACAGCTAGCAACACTGATGCTAGCTGGGAAAACCTACAAATAGCAGTGTTGTCCTTGACTGACTTATATTACAGAATGAGATAACAGTTTGTCAAGTGATGGCAAACATCTGTGTAACAATAGCATTGATTATCTCTAGCGTATGCGATCTACATAGTATTTTGTGTTATTCATGACATGTATGGAATATATGTAACTTGGCCCCATGTATGACCTGTATTCCTTGTCACTGGATATCAGTGATTGTTTTCTTGTTGGCTCTACATTAAGAAAAATGGCTTTGGTTTGGTGATCAACAAACTCTGGTTCAAATGGATCATCAGATATTTGGTTATACAACATTCTGATAGATAATGGTGCACTGCAACAAAGAAAGCAAACATGAACTTTAAGATACTCACTGCCCTAAGTATGCAGGAAATGCGATATATTAGAGTGTCAGTGTGATGTGTCACAGACTGGCAGGGTCATGCTTAAGATTCGCAAAACATGAAGGGAGAATAAAAATCGGATAAGGGCCATTTTTGGGTGCGGGTAGCTTAATGCGCTAGTACCCCGTGCCCAATGACCCCTGCACAGGCAGGACGAGAGTTTCGTCCCGCCTGAGAGCTCACCTCCAACCAGCGTTCCATTCCAGGCCTTGCGTGGTTGATTCAAAGCAATTTGCACTTTCCACCAGCAGATGGAGCCCCAATCTCTAAAAGGGAGGATGTTTCTTAGAAATCTCTTAAAGGTGGCTGGTATCTGTTATTTGCTGAAAGTAACAGTCCGCTGTATGCATGGAGTCTGAACGGAGATCAGATGTCGCACACATAAAACACAGATGCAGGTCCCATCCCTATGTTTACAAACTGATGAGTTATGTTAAAACATTGACTAAAGGTTGCGCACTACTAAATCCCACATCCTCCAATCTGCATGCCAGACCTCTAAAAGGCAGTGGGAGGCAGCGGGGGACGAAGTCAATGCCAGGCGCACAGCATCATAAACATGGATGCAGTGCAGGAAGAAGTTCAATGCTTTGACACAAGTGGTCAAAGTGAGTGAGGTCAACTGTCAAGTGGTGTCTCCTACCAACTACACCACTGGCCACATCCACTGCACCACGCACTACACCCCTATCCCCATATCCCTTGATTCCCTTAGTGTCTAATCAGATGCTTCCTCTCACCCTTACACATTACCACTGTTACGAGCTGCCCGCCCGCAACTCACAGGTCACACACATTGGCAGCTATTCAACCATAAGAGGCACATCACCCAGACACACGTTCCGCTTTCTTGCAGGAGAAGGTGGCGGATATCAGGAGGCAGCAAGTGGCAGTGGCATTTTAGCCCCTCGAGCATATTCCGCCATTCAATAAGATCATGGTGGACCTGTGACCTAACTCCATATATCCACCTTTGCCCCATATCCCTTAATATCCTTGGTTCACAGAAAACTATCGATCTCAGATTTAAAATTCACAATTGAGCTAGCATCAACTGCTGTTTGCAGAAGAGTGTTCCAAACATCTCCCACCCTTTGAGTGTAGAAGCATTTCGTAACTTCACTCCTGCACGTCCTGGCTCTAAATGTTAGGCTATCTCCCCGCGTTCGAGTATTCAAGTATAGGAGACCTCCAAAAACAGTTACAAATGCATTAGCAGCCAGAAGCAATAATCCAGCCACTAACCTGTGAATTCTTCATGATCCCTTTAAATAGCACTGGTGGGGGTCCTTCAAGCACTCTAAGACACATTTAGATGGCCGGGAATTAGGTCAGTGCGTTGAGTTGAGCGTTAAGTGCCAAAATGGTGACCATCACTTTAAATCAGCATTGCACACTGAATTTTCCATTTTCTCTTTTCTTTACATGGCAGCCAGGGTTCGTTATCTGTGACTGTGCTAACTCCTATACCCAGATGGTGTCCAGCGCACGTCACGCTGGAAACGTGCGATCAAGACGCCATCTTGGATGTCGGAGAGGCGTAACAACGGGTGTTACACCGCCCAATTTAGCGCCTGAAGTTCCCTATCTCAACTGGGCTATCAAAAGGAGATATTGTCCCAAAGGAAGGAAAATCATAGGTTGCATAATCACAGTCTGTTCTGGCACACATCCAAGCAGCTAGTCCAAAAGCAGTTTGAATACTCAGCTGGGAAATACTGTGTGACGTAGGGTGGGCCCATAAACATGGAAAAAATAAATGTAAAAGAAAATATATATTTTTTAAATGAACTATCTTTTATGTTACTTCCACCAGCATTAAACTGAAATGAAATACACACAGTGGCACAAATGCAATTTAGTGGAGCACATTAGAAAACTAATTTTTGAAATAATTTTTGTGCCAGTAGTGCAAGGAAATTATGTTTGGATGCATTTGAGGGAGCAGAATGAGCAGAATCAGCTTTATTATTACTATAAGACTTTTCTTTTGCTATTCCTAATGTTTTTTTTTCTCCTTAAGGTGGAATCACAACCACATATCTGGTCTGCACCCAAATCATAACTAGGTGCTTGACTTAGCAGAACTGACAGCCCGTTAGCTCAGTTTAATGCACTGGAAAAGAAAATGTATGATCCTTATGGAAAAATACTGGGAATTGTTTCAAAAATTGCTTTTGTTGCATTTGAAGCATAAAGATGGTATGACCACCAAAATATTGACGTCTGTGTGGGAATGTAAGAACTCTCCATGAAGTCCTTCCAATGGCTCACTGGGTAAGTGCACTATGTCTGGCACTAAACCACACAGAGCAGGAACGCCACAGGTTTGATTCCAGGATTGTGCTGAACTCCATGATTTCAGCCAGGGCAGCAGTTGAGGTTCTACATGTCGATGCAGCAAGTCTGGACTAAAGAGGAAAACTTTGGGCAGGGTTTCAGCACCTGATCATTATCCAATGACCCCTGCTGGAAGTAGTATGTGTGTGAATGCCATGTAAGGACACGATTGGGCTTGGCTGTGGTGGGTAAACAGCCTGCCAATACTCACTTTCAAAAGAAAGAAATAAAGAACTTGCATTTATATAGCGCCTTTCATGACCTGAGGATGTCCCAAAATGCTTTACAGCCAATGAGTATTGTGTACAACTTTGGCCTCCTTACCTAAGAAAGGATATACTTGCCATAGAGGGTGTGCAACGAAGGTTCACCAGACTGATTCCTGGGATAGCGGGATTGTTGTATGAGGAGAGTTGAGTAGTCTAGGCCTGTATTCTCTAGAGTTTAGAAGAACGAGAGGTGATCTCATTGAAACATACAAAATTCTTACAGGACTCGACGGGGTGGATGCAAGGAGGATGTATCCCCTGGCTGGGGAGTCTGGAACCAGGGGTCACAGTCTCAGAATAAGGGGTAGGCACTTTAGGACTGAGATGAGGAGAAATTTCTTCACTCAGAGGGTGGTGAATCTTTGGAATTCTCTACCTCAGAAAGCTGTGGAGGCTCAGTCATTGAGTACATTCAAAACAACGATTGATAGATTTCTCGATATTAAAGGCATCAAGGGATATGGGGATGGTGCAGGAAAATGGCGCTGAGGTAGAAGATCAGCCATGATCTTGTTGAATGGCAGAGCAGGCTCGAGGGACCGGATGGCTACTCCTGCTCCTATTTCTTGTGTTCTTATGTTCTTATGAAATCCTTCTTAAAAAATCTTGGATTTAAGCAATGGGTTCTTGAATGAGGTACAGGAGGGTGTCTGGAGCCTGTGGGAAAGCACCCCAGGAATTAATTAGTGGGTTCAAGAAGAGGAAAGACAGTTGGCTAAAAAAAACTTATAGCATCATGCTATCAGAATACAGAGACCATAGCAACTACTACAACAACAGCTTGCATTTATGTAGCACCTTTAACGTAGAAAAATGTCCCAAGAGGCATAAGCAGACTAAGACTTGTCAGCATAGGAGGTCATACCTCACTCATCTACTTGGAATAGGTTCCTAAACTAGTATATGAGGCTATCCAGTCAACAAAATTTACTTTTGATTTCCAGAGAGCCTTTGATAAAACTCCATGTGTATTTTAAAGAAATTGAAAGCTCATTAATTAATGGAAAATTGGCGAGCTACGTGGAAATCTGGCTCAGAAATAGAAAGCAGAAGGTGATGATAAATGGAAGAAGTTGTGTTGGGGGAGTTGGCAATGTCTAGCAGAGTTCCTCAGGGTTCTCTTCTAGGACCCTTTTAGTTCATACTATTCCTACATTTTTAAACTGCTGTAAAATTCGCTGATACCAAGTTATTTCGCCAGATGACAATTACAAGGGAGATAAACAGCATTGAAAGAGATCTGGACCAATTATTAAGGGGTAGGCAAAGTAACAACAGATAGATTTTAATGTCAGTGAATGTAAAGTGATGCATATGGAACAGAAAATTTCAAACCTGTACACGGTGAAACAGTTCAGGAAGGAAAATGATTACTAACTATACACTTAAAGTTCCCAATCATTTAAAGCTGGTATCAATAAATGTAATCAAATACTAAGTTGGATCTCAAGGACATGAGACTGTAAATCAAAAAAAGTTATTCTAGCCGTGTATAGTTTACTGGTGAGGCCACTTTTACATGTTATGTGCAATTTTAGGTGTATTGCCTTTTAAAGGACATAAAAGGTAGCCAAACTTAGTGGGAGGATAGAAGATTGGGAAGTCTTCAAAAGACAGCAAAAAGTAACTAAAGGATTGATTAAGAAAGGGAAGATAGATTATGAAATAAATTAGCAAAAAATATAAAAACAGATAGCAAGAGTTTCTATAGTTATATAAAAAGAAAAATGGTGGCTAAGGCAAACGTAGGTCCCTTAGAGGATGAGATCGGGAAATTAATGGTGGGAAACATGGAAATGGCAAAAATGCTGAACAAATATTTTGCTTCAGTCTTTACGGTAGAGGACACTAAGAATATCCCAACACTGGACAAACAGGGGGCTCTAGGGGGGGAGGAGCTAAATACGATTAAAATGACTAAGGAATTGGTACTCAGTAAAATAATGGGACTCAAGGCGGATAAATCCCCTGGACCTGATGGCTTACATCCGAGGGTCTTGAGGGAAGTGGCAGTAGGGATTGTGGATGCTTTGGTAATAATTTTCCAAAATTCTCTGGACTCAGCAAAGGTCCCGGCAGATTGGAAAACTGCTAATGTAACACCCTTATTTAAAAAGGGTAGTAGGCAGAAGGCTGGAAATTATAGACCAGTTAGCCTAACATCTGTGGTGGGTAAAATTTTGGAGTCTATTATTAAGGAGACAGTAGCACAACATTTGGATAAACATAATTTAATAGGACAAAGTCAGCATGGCTTTACGAAGGTGAAGTCATGTCTGACAAATTTGCTTGAGTTCTTTGAGGACATAACGTACAGGGTGGATAAAGGGGAACCAGTGGACGTAGTGCATTTAGACTTCCAGAAGGCATTCGACAAGGTGCCACATAAAAGATTATTGCTCAAGATAAAGAATCACTGGATTGGGGGTAATATTCTGGCATGGGTGGAGGATTGGTTATCTAACAGGAAGCAGAGAGTTGGGATAAACGGTTCATTCTCGGACTGGCAACCAGTAGCCAGTGCTGTTCCGCAGGGGTCGGTGCTGGGTCCCCAACTCTTTACAATCTATATTAACGATTTGGAGGAGGGGACCAAGTGTAACATATCAAAGTTTGCAGATGATACAAAGATGGGAGGGAAAGTGGAGAGTGAGGAGGACATAAAAAACCTACAAGGGGATATAGACAGGCTGGGTGAGTGGGCGGAGATTTGGCAGATGCAATACAATATTGGAAAATGTGAGGTTATGCACTTTGGCAGGAAAAATCGGAGAGCAAGTTATTATCTTAAAGGCGAGAAACTGGAAAGTACTGCAGTACAAAGGGATCTGGGGGTCCTAGTGCAAGAAAATCAAAAAGTTAGTATGCAGGTGCATCAGGTGATCAAGAAGGCCAACGGAATGTTGGCTTTTATTGCTCGGGGGATAGAATATAAAAACAGGGAGGTATTGCTGCAGTTATATCAGGTATTGGTGAGACCGCACCTGGAATACTGCATACAGTTTTGGTGTCCATACTTAAGAAAAGACATACTCGCTCTCGAGGCAGTACAAAGAAGGTTCACTCGGTTAATCCCGGGGATGAGGGGGCGGACATATGAGGAGAGGTTGAGTAGATTGGGACTCTACTCATTGGAGTTCAGAAGAATGAGTGGCGATCTTATTGAAACATATAAGATTGTGAAGGGGCTTGATCGGGTGGATGCGGTAAGGATGTTCCCAAGGATGGGTGAAACTAGAACTAGGGGGCATAATCTTAGAATAAGGGGCTGCTCTTTCAAAACTGAGATGAGGAGAAACTTCTTCACTCAGAGGGTAGTAGGTCTGTGGAATTTGCTGCCCCAGGAAGCTGTGGAAGCTACATCATTAAATAAATTTAAAACGGAAATCGACAGTTTCCTCGAAGTAAAGGGAATTAGGGGTTACGGGGAGCGGGCAGGAAATTGGACATGAATTTAGATTTGAGGTTAGGATCAGATCAGCCATGATCTTATTGAATGGCGGAGCAGGCTCGAGGGGCCGATTGGCCTACTCCTGCTCCTATTTCTTATGTTCTTATGTTCTTAAAATGTATTGATGGCTTGTTGAGGGATAACAGATAATTCCAAGAGTTATGGTTCTAAATTATGAGGTGATACTCAGAAAGTTGAACTTGAGCAAGGGCACGTGATCTAAGTCTTTACAATATTGAGAGGATATGAATGTAAACAAGCCATTTGTCTTGGACTGTGAGCACAGAACTGGAAGCCAGCAAGATTACAAGAACATCTTTTGCCTTCGAGTGGTGGATATGTAGAACCTACATGTCGTAAAGGCAGTTGATCGTCTGATGTCTGATGGGCAGCTCCTTCAAAAAGGAGATGGATAAATATCTGGTTGGGAATGGCATTGACCGTTGTAGGGGGTGAGTTTAGACCGATCAAAAACTCCAGGAACATGACGGTTATATAGTAGCTGGCATGCACTGAACGGTGGGGTTGGAGAGATAGCCTGAAGAATTTGCTTCATTTGTTCAAAGATCAGGAAGTTCCCTGAGGAGATTAAAAAGGGTAGGGTGGAGTTCATTACAGGTTGTAATATACCTGGTCTGTGGAAAGAAAGGCCGAATGCTCTTTTCTCATTTCATGCAGTTGCAGAGTGCTGTTATAAACAGTATTCCACAATGCCATCAAAAATCTGCAATTTTAAGAAGAATTTAAAAATGTATATGTAGAAATCATAAATGTCATGCACTTTATTGCTTATTATTGTGATAACTTATAAATTTGTATTAATATTTGCAATAAATTGCTTGCTGAACACATCAGAGCAATTAAACATATTCAGAAAAAGACTACACAATAAAAACAATCTTGGAACTATTATTTTGCTTGATTTGTGATATATTAAAAAATGACACTACCATAAAAAAAGCCTTTTTAAAGCAGCTTTCTTTTGTACATGCCAAAATACATAATTCAATTATCTGCTTTACACCTAAGAGCATATTACAAATTGCAACTTTTAACAGTTTGCACAAAAGGTATAAAAATATTTACAAATACCATCTCAAAATACATTATATTCATTGCACAAATAAAGGGAGCATGCTAGGAATGAAGTTGCACTGGGTGGCCCTAAAATATTACATTGGATTTTTTTACATTTTAAAAATAGGTAATAACATTTTTCTTTTTTAAAAAAGTACATATTAAAATTAATTCCTTTGATATTCCAGAATTTTGTACAAGTGATGTGTTTGGTAGATGCTCACCAGTACCTGAATGCCAGTTAAATTTAATGTTGAGAATATATTGGGAAAGTTGGCTCCCTGCAAATATTAAGATTAGAAAGTAAGCTTGAAAAAGTTCCCAGGCAGTCTTCTTAAACTCCACTTTTCACCGGCTGCAGTTATACTGAGGTAGGCGTGAAGCTGAAGAGAAGTGAGATTACCTTCTTAAGTCAGTTCTTATACACAAACAAGACACGTAGCCAAAACCGTTTCATCTGGCCACAAAATAAGCAGGATAACTGGCGTGTAAAGTAATTAGACCTTTGGGGACCACAGTAGCACACAACTTAAACATAGTGAGGTGGAATTTCCTGTGTATTTGCCCCTAGATACAAGTGTAAAGCAAAAAAAGATCTAAAAAGGCGTAAAAGGTCGAGGAACCTTGGTGTGAGTGTGCTACGCATGTAATTAGTCTACGTCCAAATTTCCTAGCTCTTTCAATCCATCTATCGATTCCCTAACCCCAAACACATCTTGGCTCATTATAATGGCTCCGCCCCCAGGCTAATGAGCCATGCACCATTTCCTGCAATTACACTGGTTCAAAACAGGTGTAAAAGGCCAGAATTTTAGGCACAGCAGTAATTTTTTTGATGTTTTATTGCTATTGAGACCTGCACTGTATTTTCTGTTTCTTTGAATGCATTTTTATTGCATCAGTATAAGTCACATTAAAAATTGAAAAGCTTCCACAATGACATGTTCTTAAGCTTGCTGTGCCTAATGTGCATGAGTGATAGTTAGACGGCTTGAAACTTTAATTTTCATACTTAAAAAAGGAATTTATGATGTGAATTTGGCCCTTTCCTCGGGCCCTGATTGTTTACGCTGATTTTCACTTGTTCACGCCCATTTTTATGTTCCAGCGTTTGTAATGAGATTGGCAGGAAATTTGGATGTAAATAGACATCGGCAAAATGGGCACATGATTGGGGGCAACTTTGGTTGTAACTTCCCAATTGCGCCCCCACAGGAAATTCCACTCCAGTCAGTGTACTGTGGACAGAGATAAACTCCTTGTGCCAGTTATTCTGTAATACTCAGCTTTCTATTTCTATATGTTATTATTGTATTAAGGGTAAGTTTGGGTATGAAATGAAAAAAAAACTAGTCCTTTACTGAGGCCAACTCACGCTGATATATTCTTTCATATTTTGAATTGACATTGGAATATTGTCACCCCGAAAAGCAATGGTTTGAGCATTGCTTAGCTATGGAACCTTCCAGCTTAACATTGGCTAATAATTCAGCACATTTGAATCCTGAGTGCAAAAGGTAGCTGCTTCTAATTAGATCACAGTTTAGATCTGTATGACATGCCAGTTGTCATGTGTTTTCAACACGTGTTTTCTGAGACAAAGCAACATCAACAGAGTGTGTCTACAGTCAAAATAAAGTGATATGCCAGAACAACCCCAATGTTTTTTTTCAGGACCACAATGTATATTCCTGTGTTGTCGACTTTTTTTTTGTTTTGTTTGTCAAATAAGAGCTTTACAGTACGGAACTGATCTTGTTATACAAAAGTACAATTTCACTGCGGTAGAAATGCTTTCAGTGTGCAACTTGTAGCTTATTGATATATTATTTATATTACATTATATTCATGCCGACAGCATCAACATGACATGTCAAAGATTAATTTGAGTAATATAAAATAAGTTAATACTTTGATAGAAATTGTACTGTTTTAACAATTTACAGTCAGTCCTTGTTAAAAAAAAATAAGCTGGCCAACAACAGCAGAAATACATGTGCAATTACAAAAGATTTAAAAACTGCTGAAAGATCCTAAATATATTAATAAACATAAGATTAGATTAAAAAAAAGATTTGTTCTAAACTGGCCTCGGGAGCCAGGAGTCAGCATTTGGTTGCAGCATTTTTTTTTAATATATACATGGAATGTTTTTGCTTCTGAAATGTCTTAAGTCATGTATGTAATCTTTTTCTTTAAAATGGTTTACCCGGTGAAATTTTCAAAGTCTTAATTTCAGAAATATGTGAAGACTTTTGAATGATACAGCTGGTTGTTCCTTGTATTTTGTCTTTTGCTTGTGCCAGGTTTGTTAAGGCCATGGCTGCGTTAATTTCCTTCCAGTAGGTTTCGTCTTTGGAAGTTTCCTTTGTCTTTGGGCCACTGAAAGAAAAATGGAAAATGGCAGTTTAGTCTGCAAGTTAAACTGACATTAGCAATTTCCAACGCTGCAGGTAGAATGTTCCGGAATTCACTAACCTGGTTAATCTGTTCGGTCCCTGCTCCACTGTCTCTGATAACAAAAGAGAAGAAAGTTATTTTTTCCCTTATAAACCAAACCAGCTGAAAGAATACTCTTTTTTCCTGTTACATTTTGAAGAGCTGTCGGTGCTAACAAAGCGTAGAAAAAAAGAAGAATTTTAAGAACGGTTTCCCTTTCCTTTTCTCCTTCAATTCTACAAGATCGTTTGCACTGCTGCCCATTCCAGTGGAAGAGCACTCTGCCCTATGAAGGTGATGGAACACTGCACAAAGTCAACTGAAAGTAAATGATTCTCAGGTTTGCTGTAATTCTGGGGAGCTGATTTAGAATGGATCTTCTAGACCTGATCTCACTTTCTCTTTTCAAAGCCCGTTTTCATTCTGCGTCATTGGTTGCGACATGGAGGTTCAGTTTGCCTTTCCTAGTGTGACACCTGATCTGACTTCCTGTTTACAGATAAACTTTGGTTTGCAGTGAAGCCGTTTCTGCTTCTCTGTGATGCTAAAGTTGGTGCATAAATGCAACGTGAATCTAATATCAAAGTGCTCTCTGGATTGGTCTATAGGGCTGCAGTTATACTACCTGATTGTAACTGGTATCTGTTCAGCATGATGTGCAGCCCAGAAGATCTGATTCATACTGCTGGCTTCACACTGCTCGCTGACCAGGGCAAATAGAGCTCTGCACATCAGCATCCAAATACCAGTTAAACTTTACTGTTGACAAGCCAATGACACAGTCAGCTACCAGTAACCTGCTAACATTAATCATAGAATCATGCAGCACAGAAGGAGGCTACTCGGCCCTTCGTGCTCGTGTCGGCTCTTTGAAAAATCTATCCAATAGTCCCACTCCCCTGCTCTCTCCCCATAACCCTACAAGTTTATCCGTTTCAAGTCTATATCCAATTCCATTTTAAAAGTTACCATTGAATTTGCTTCCACCACCATTCAAGCAGTGCATTCCTGTGCATTAATAACTTTAAAAATGAAGTTTGAAAAGATGCCAGTTGGTTGTTCTGAGTGCCTAGGAAATACTTTTAGTTCACTTTGCACTGGTTGCATTAATAATAAGTATTAACACTTCCATTTGTATAGGGTCTTTCATATTGAAATGTTTTAAACTGCAGCACCTATAATTATGTAACTAAATGTTATACCGCAGTTTGTGCACAACCAAAGTGGTTTCAGATTACATCCTAAATTTGATTTGGGTGACTTTGCACTGGAATTATACCACACACTTTACATCTATGTGATAAGTCAAAACCAATTCACATCAATGCAAAATGGCCTGTAGATTGTACAAGAGATAGGAATAGGATTGACAGTTTCAATTTCAACCATTGTAAAATAATTCATGTGACCTCACTGAAACCAGATATAAGAACGTACACTTGAAGGCACTGTATTTTCACACTGCCCACTGAAAATAATTCCTACTATCCAAAAGGTGAATGTTCTGATCCTGTTCAATGTACCACATAATAATACTTGTCCACACTGGGTAGATCAGTGATGGCTCACGGTCACTTCATCAGGGAATAAGGCAATTTCAGAAAGGAAATGCTCAATGTTCCTTGTTAATTGAGTTATACAGTTATTATAATGGTAAGAGAGGCTCTGATTAGCCCACTGTTTACAGACAGAAACCTAATCTTATGACTTATTGATGTTAGAGAACCAGAGGGAGTCTGGAACAGCTGGATAAGAATTAGCTCCTTTCAATTCCTAAACTATTCATCCACAAAAGGTCAAGAAGTGCCATGTCTGCACTTACACTGGTGAAATATGTGGCTCATTATAGGTCATCTACTGTGTAACAATTTAGGCTAAATGTTTGCGCAGGTTTATCCAGATCTTCTTTTACCATCAATAGAGGAAATATATGGATTGATATAACTCTGTGATGGTTATATTTGATTCTTTAACCTAAATTGCTTGAAGATTCAAATTAATTTGAAATAAACATATACAGACTTGTACAGAGAACTCTAGGGTAGCAGGTGAAAATAATTACTGTTCATAGACCAATACCTGATTCCTTGTAGACCAATCCATATAATCTCTCTGTAATATTATAAAACTTTCATATGTATGCTGTTCCTGTCTATCACGCTTCAGTTATCACACAGTTTTATAGAATCATAGAATTATAGAAAGGTTACAGCATGGAAGGAGGCCATTCGGCCCATCGAGTCCGTGCCAGCTCTATGCAAGAGCAATCCAGCTAGTCCCACTACCCCGCCCTATCCCCGTAGCCCTGTAAATTTTTTCCTTTAAAGTACTTATCCAATTCCCTTTTGAAGGCCATGATTGAATCTGCCTCCACCACCCCCTCGAGCAGTGCATTCCAGATCCTAACCACTCGCTGTCTAAAAAAGTTTTTCCTCATGTCACCTTTGGTTGTTTTGCCAATCACCTTAAATCTATGTCCTCTGATTCTTGACACTTCCGCCAATGGGAACAGTTTCTCCCTATCTACCCTATCTAGACCCTTCATGATTTTGAATACCTCTATCAAATCTCCTCTCAACCATCTCTGTTCCAAGGAGAACAACCCCAGCTTCTCCAGTCTATCCACGTAACTAAAGTCCCTCATCCCTGGAATCATTCTAGTAAATCACTTCTGCACCCTCTCTAAGGCCTTCACATTTTTCCTAAAGTGCGGTGCCCAGAACTGGACACAATACTCCAGTTGTGGCCGTACCAGTGTTTTATAAAGGTTCATCATGACTTCCTTGCTTTTGTACTCTATGCCTCTATTTATAAAGCCAGGATCCTGTATGCTTTTTTAACCACTTTCTCAACCTGCCCTGCCACCTTCAATGATTTGTATACATATACCCCCAGATCTCTCTGTTCCTGTACCCCTTTTAGAATTGTGCTCTCTAGTTTATTTTACCTCTCCTCATTTTTCCTACTGAAATGCATCACCTTGCATTTTTCTCCCTTAAATTTCATCTGCCACGTGTCCGCCCATGCCACCAGTCTGTCTATATCCACTTCAAGTCTATCACTATCCTCCTCACTGTTTACTACCCTTCCAAGTTTTGTATCATCTGCAAATTTTGAAATTGTGCCCAAGTCCAAGTCATTAATATATATCAAGAAAAGCAGTGGTCCCAGCACTAACCCCTGGGGAATATCACTGTACACCTCCCTCCAGTCCGAAAAACAACCGTTCACCACTACTCTCTGTTTCCTGTCACTTAGCCAATTCTGTATTCATGTTGCTACTGCCCCGTTTATTCAATGGGCTGCAATCTTAGAATCATAGAATTATAGAAAATTTACTGCGCAGAAGGAGGCCATTCGGCCCATCATGTCCGTGCCAGCCGAAAATGAGCAACCCAGCCTAATCCCACTTTCCAGCTCATGGTCCGTAGCGTTGTAGGTCACAGCATTTCAGATGCACATCCGGGTACTTTTTAAATGAATTGAGGGTTTCTGCCTCTACCACCCTTTCAGGCAGAGTTCGAAACCCCTACTACTCTCTGGGTGAAAAAAAATTTCCTTATCTCCCCACTAATCTTTCTACCAATCACTCTCTGCTAAGGGAAATAAGTCCTCTCTGCTAAGGGAAATAGATCCTTCCTATCCACTTTATCTAGGCTCCTCATAATTTTGTATGCCTCAATTAATTCACCCCTCAGTCTCCTCTGTTCCAAAGAGAACAACCCGAGCGTATCCAATCTTTGCTCATAGCTAAAATTCTCCAGTCCTGGCAACATCCTTGTAAATCTCCTCTGAACCCTCTCTAGCGCAATTACATGCTGCCTGTAATGTGGTGACCAGAACCGTACACAGTACTCAAACTGTGGCCTAACCAGTGTTTTATACAGTTCCAGCATAACATCCCTGCTCTCATATTCTATGCCTTGGCTAATAAAGGAAGGTATTCCATAAGCCTTCTTAACCACCTTATCTACCTGTCCTGCTACCTTCAGGGATCTGTGGGCATGCACTCCAAGGTCCTTCACTTCCTCTACACCTTTCAGAATCCGCCCATTTAATGTGTACTCCCTTGCCTTGTTTGTCCTTCCCAATTGCATTACCTCACACTTCTCCGGATTGAATTCTATTTGCCACTTTTCAGCCCACCTGACCAGTCCATTGATATCTTCCTGCAGTCTACAGCTTTCCTCCTCACTATCAACCACACGGCCAATTTTTGTATCATCTGCAAACTTTTTAATCATGCCCCCCTACATTTAAGTCCGAATCATTAATATATACCACAAAAAGAAAAGAACCTAGTACTGAGCCCTGCAGAACCCCACTGGAAACAGCCTTCCAGTCATAAAAACACCTGTCGACCATTACCCTTTGCTTCCTGCCACTGAGCCAATTTTGGATCCAACTTGCCACTCTCCCTTGGATCTCATGGACTTTTACTTTTTTGACCAGTCTGCCATGTGGGACCTCGTCAAAAACCTTGCTATAATCCATGTAAACTACATGAAATGCATTACCCTCATCGACCCTCCTTGTTACCTCTTCAAAAAATTCAATCAAGTTAGTCAGACACGAACTTCTCTTAATAAATCCATGCCAACTGTCCTTGATTAGTCTGTGCCTTTCTAAGTGACGGTTTATCCTGTCCCTCAGAATTGATTTCAATAATTTGCCCACCACCGAGGTTAGGCTGACTGGCCTATAATTACTCGGTCTATCCCTCGCTCCCTTTTTAAACAATGGTACAATGTTAGCAGTCCTCCAATCCTCCGGCACCACACCTGTATCCAGTGAGGATTGGAAAATGATGGTCAGAACCTCTGCTATTTCCTCTCTTGCTTCTTTTAACAGCCCAGGATACATTTCATCCAGCCCTGGTGATTTATCTACTTTCAAAGATGCTAATCCCCTTAATACTTCCTCTCTCACTATGTTTATCCCATCCAATATTTCACACTCCTCCTCCTTAACTACACTGTCTGCATTGTCCCTCTCTTTTGTGAAGACGGATACAAAGTATTCATTAAGAACCATACCCACGTCTCCCGCCTCCATACATAGGTTACATTTTTCGGTCTCTAATAGGCCCTACTCTTTCCTTAGTTATCCTCTTGTTCTTAATGTATTTATAAAACATTTTTGGGTTTTCCTTGATTTTACTTGCCAATATTTTTTCATGCCCTCTCTTTGCTTTCCTAATTTCCATTTTAATTTCACCCCTGCACTTTTTATACTCCTCTAGGCTTTCTGTAGTATTGAGTTCTCGGTGTCTGACATAAGCTTTCCTTTTCTGCTTTATCTTACCCTGTATGCTCCTTGACATCCAGGGGGCTCTAGGTTTGGCAGTCCCACCTTTTTCTTTGTGGAAACATGTTTACTCTGCACCCCTTGAATCTCCCCCTTGAATGCCTCCCACTGCTCTGACATTGATTTACCTTCAAGTAACTGTTTCCAGTCCACTTTTGCTAAATCACTTCTTAGCTTAGTAAGATTGGCTTTTCCCCAATTGAGAACTTTAACTCCTGTTCTATCTTTGTCCTTTTCCATAATTATGCTAAAACTAACTGAATTATGATCACTACCACCAAAATACTCTCCCACTGATACTCCTTCCACCTGCCCAGACTCATTTCCTAAAACTAAATCCAGAACTGCCCTCTCTCTTGTTGGGCTTGCTACGTATTGGCTAAAAAAGTTCTCCTGAATGCAATTAAAAAATTTTGCGCCCTCTATACCCTTCACACTGTTTGTGTCCCAGTTAATATTAGGGTAGTTGAAATCCCCTACTATTACTGCCCTGCTGCTTTTGCACTGCTCAGAAATTTGCCTACATATTTGCTCTTCTATCTCCCTCTGAATGTGTGACTGCCCCTTTTTTTGTTCCTTAGCTCAACCCATATGGCCTCATTTGATGATCCTTCTAACATATCATCCCTCCTCACAGCTGTAATTGTTTCTCTAACCAAAATTGCCACCCCCTCCTCCTTTTTTATCCCCCTCTCTATCTCGTCTGAAAAACCTGTAATCAGGAACGTTGAGCTGCCATTCCTGCCCCTCTTTAAGCATGTTTCTGTAATAGCTAAGATATCATACTGCCACGAGTCTATCTGTGCCCTCAGCTCATCTGCCTTATTTCCTATACTTGCACTGAGGTAAATATATTTAAGGACTGCCAAACTCCCTTGCTAACCTTTGTTTCCTCTGGCTTCCTAAGTCACTTAAGAATTTTCTGCCTTCTATCTCCAGTTCTGATTCTGTCCCATCTGAATCTACGCTCAGGTTCCCATCCCCCTGCCAAGCTAGTTTAAACCTCCCCAACAGCACTAGCAAACCTCCCCACAAGGATATTGGTCCTGGCCCTGTTGAGTTGCAACCCGTCCAGCTTGTACAGGTCCCACCTCCCCCAGAACCGATCCCAATGCACCTGGAATCTAAAGCCCTCCCTCCTGCATCATGCACCTCTTGCATCTTGATGATAAGCCTATCATGCAGCACTTTATCAAACACCTTTTGAAAGTCCATATACACCACATCAACTGCATTGCCCTCATCTACCCTCTCTGTTACCTCATCAAAAAACTCTATCAAGTTAGTTAAACACGATTTGCCTTTAACAAATCCGTGCTGGCTTTACCTAATCAATCCACACTCGTCCAAGTGACTGTTAATTCTGTCCTGGATTATCGTTTCTAAAAATTTCCCCATCACCGAGGTTAAACTGACTGGCCTGTAGTTGCTGGGTTTATCCTTACACCCTTTTTTGAACAAGAGTGTAACATTTGCAATTCTCCAGTCCTCTGGCACCACCCCCGAATCCAAGGATGTTTGATGTTAACGTTTATGCAAGTTTCTGTGATATATTTGAAAAAAAGTTTGAATAAATGAGGGTGACATTTGGAGTCTACAGAGAAAACATGCAGGAACACAACATGCTGCAGCCAGAATGTCTGCACCTTCTTAATGACCCTTGAATGAACTGACCCAGTGTGTACTTATCAAATAGACTTTGCAGCCTTAAAGAGACACTTCAGCAGAAGACTAGTACATTATGATTTGCAATGTATAAGGTTCCTATCTTTATAAAATAGAACACCCTCTGTTTTCCCATGAGCAATGCCACGGGAAATCTTACGGCAACATTATAATGGTTTTGAGTCACACTTTAAATGTGTCCATAGTGCAAAATAATCTATCACACTATTGAATTGGCTCAAATTTCAAACCCTTTGACATATACAACAACAACATGCATTTATATAGCGTCTTTAACGTAGTAAAACGTGCCAAGGCACTTCACAGGAGCGTTATCAAACAAAATTTGACACCGAGCCACATAAGGATATATTAGGACAGGTGACCAACAGCTTGGTCAAAGATCCAGGTTTTGAAGAGCGTCTTAAAGGAGGAGAGAGAGGTAGAGAAGCAGTTGATGCTTGCTCAATTGTTAATTTTGAATCTGAGATTGATAGATTTTTGTTAACTAAAGGTATTAAGGGATATGGGGCTACGGCAGGTATATGGAGTTAGGTTACAGATCAGCCATGATCTCATTGAATGAGAGGCTAAATGGCCTACTCCTGTTCCTATGTTCCTATGAGAGATTTAGGGAGGGATTTCCAGAGGGTAGGGCGTAGGCAGCTGAAGGCATGGCTGCCATGGGTGGAGTGATTAAAAACTGAACTTCCATTGTATTCTACGGCTCATCATGAGCAATGCTGCAGGAGATCCATCAATGATGGGTGAATTGCTGAGGTTTTGTTGCTTTGTGAATTTTGTGTTTATCATGATAAGAGAGGGCATTGTTGATGCATAGAAAATAGTTTCTCATTTTTGCATCCACTGTCAGCACCGAGCACTCACCATCCAGGTGTAGCACATACCTGATACAGGAAATCTCCTTTACATTGACACAACAATATGATTTCATTCTGATTTCAGGAGAAGCTTTCAAGCACACCAGTGTGCTACTTCCATTTATCACCCAGCCACCCTTGCTATTGCACTGAGTGAGATTGACAACTTAATTCTTATTGGTGTCAAATTATGGGCTGAGTTGCGCTGTAAATTTGAGTCCACTGGAAGTTTGGTTAGGACTATCTTTTCATTTAGGACTGTTAACAGTTCTCAGAGAGAGTAGAGGGGTCTGGACTGAATTCAAACCCAGGTTCCAGATTGAAAGAACAATGTTCTAAGCCACTACACCACACTGTGATCTATCAGCTGTGTAATTTATATCAGAAGTCAGGTGGATTTGTCGCTTCAGCAAATTATTCACTGGTAACATTACTAGGAATATTTTAAACCTAGGAATAACTTGTGTTATCAACATGAAAATACCTAATGTGCTTGACATTCCTTTGCTCATGATTTTAACCTGGTAACATTTTATTAGTATTTGTAAAAAAAATCGCAAACATTAATTTCTCAGCTTTAGTCCCTTATGCACTATTTTCAATATTTTTAAGACCAGTATTCTAATAACATCACAAAAACCAGTCTGTATAATTGAAACCAGGTTACAGCAATTTTAAAGTCATTATCTGTTTAGTCCGATCAGGCAGCACTGGCATCAACCAAACGTTTTCCAGTCTGGCTCAGTTCTCCACAGCTGGGTCCACTGTACTTTTTCTAACTGTGTCTACTTTAATCTATATCTCATGCACGCACACCAGCAGCCAAATATATTGTACACAGAAACATTTTTAACAGAACTAACTTCAGCTAACACGTTATTAGGAATAATTTTAAATATATTCTACTTTATTAACATAAAAGCAGTCCAAGGTTTATAATGGTATTATAAGTGGGTTATCTTGTTAAAAATAGTCCTCTTTGATCATTTACATTTTTCATAATTGAACACTATGTGAACATAACAGGCCAAGCTATTTCTGGTACTTTACAATGGCAATGTTTCCCGAACCTCGTTTTAATTAATAGCTTTTTTTTTCATTCCTTTTTAAATGAAAGCCAAACACCGTCTATCTAAATCAGCATAACTTGATAATTCATTCAAGGTATTATTGAGGGGTAGAATGTATTGAAAGTGATTCACAGTCCAGATCCAGATCATGTCCATGAAGAATGGTACGGCAGAGGGATGTCTTGTGCAGAGGCTATCAAACGATGCTGAACAAAACTGTGTCAGGTTTTCAAAGGACACATCTTCTTTGTGTTAGATGGATGTTTCAGAAATAGGCGAATTACCAGCAAACAAATGTGGATGTTGGTCATATTGGTCATCTGGTGCAGACTCATTTTCCAAACATTCACTTTCATCTCCATTTAATTGATAGCCAATTTTTTAAAAATTTATTTTTTTAGGTACGAAAGCCAAACACTGCCTGAGTCAACACAGCACAATAATTAACTCCAGACAGATATATGATCAAAGGGTACTATTCAGTCCTGGTAGTGAGATGCGATTATCATTAAACAAACCCACTCTATAAATGGTACAAGGAGAGCTGATGTTCAGCACACAAATTCAAATATAACATGGGGGTAAACTGTGACTGAGTTTCAAAGGACACATCATCCTTATATTACCTTTATATATTTCAGAAACAGGCAGAGTGCCAGTACTAACATAGCTGTAGATGTTAGTCATCTGACATCGACTCATTTTACAAACATTCACTTTCACTGAATGCTGGAGAAACAAAAGCCAGAAGTGACAGTAGTTGACAGCTGGGCTGAACTTTCTTCATTCTATTTTTTTAAAAGATTGTTTAACCAGTAGGCATTTGAAATATATATATAATATATATGTATACACATACATACATTCTCCTCTGGTAAAGTGCCTCCATGCTGGGATCATGCATCAAAACAATGTGGGTCCACTACTTGTGATTTTCTGATGCACATTCATGCCAGATGAAGTACCTTGCCCCAGGTGAGGACTCGGAAAATCTGAATTTTTTTTGGCCCCCTCCTTGTTACAGAATCTAGATAAAATTCCTTCACTGCACTTCACATTTTGCTTGGCTTTAAGGGATTGTGTTAGCAAGATCCAACTATATGCCATCCAATTTAATAGCATGGATTTTAGAAAGTTATAGTCCAGCAGAATTACAAAATCATTAGCTAATAAATAGTTAGCAGTGAGAATCAATAATTAAGCATCTTGCCTACTGAGAACAGCTGTTATAAATGTGCTTGTTCCTGATGAGTTACAGATCATGTTTGTCAGTGGAAAAGATGACTAATCAAGAAATTATAATTTTACAAGAGAAAAGTAAAATGTTTAATTCAGTCCTACAACAAATCTTCCATGATAAAGGAACCTTATTTACTTGATTTTGCTTAATTATTTAATCTTTTAGTAGTAGTGGGACTGTAAGCTGTCCATTCTAGTTAACTTCCTAGTTATGCCTTTTCTTAACTGTTAAGTTTTATTTATGTGACATGTAAAATGATAACATTTATTATTAGTCATTGTAAAGCTTTAAGTTCAACTTAAGGTTAGTATGTAAAATTTTACAGTATCTTCACAGAATGTGTCAGAAATGAATATTTGGTAGGTTGGTATAACACGGACTGACAGAAACAGTATGAAACCATGTATAAAGTAGAAAAAAGCAAAAACATTTTAGGAGCTTTTTTAGTGCATGCAGGGTTCTTTTAGCAATGGGAATTAGAAGTGAAGGGCTTCTCTTTGTCTTTTACACCTGAAGAATGAACATGTGTGGCCTTGACAAGCCAAGTATAATAATAAGGCCCTATAAGATTAGTCAGAAATATTGACTTTATTCTTTTCCTCTGAATAGTTCTTTGACTCTTGCTGACATGGATGGTTGCCAAATAATATAAAAATGAGGAAACTTAGCAAATAAGGGAAAAGGTACTAAAGTGCCTAGTAGGGGAATTCCTAACATAGAATATACATTAATGCATGATTTGGCTGAGAAAAAAACTGGAGAATGCAATGGAATTCTCCACTACAGGATTCCAATGAAATTCATACAGGCGCTCAACAAAAGATCTTCAGTTTTCCATTTGAAAAAAGCTGTGAAATATCCAACTCTATCTTAACCCTCCATATGTCTAAATACTTGTTCTAAGGAGCTTAGTTCTTGACAAGTTATGTGATCTTGGAGTTTCATTTTATGGTGGAACTACAGATAATTGCAGGAGAAAGAAAACCTAAGGCAGTACTTTCCCCTTAGAGAAGACCTGAGAGGAATAATTCTCCCACACGTATATTTTATTATTAAAAACATATCCAGACCACATCTCCTGCACTGATTTGAATTTGGACGAGCTACAATATATCTGCAACCAGAGTGAAACAAACTTTAAAAATTTCCCAAGTGGTCTTTCTGAACTTCATTTTTAACATTTTTAGTGTTAGTGAGGTGCTGATAGGATAGTCAGCTATTTACTAACATTAAAAATTTAACCGGCATTTTGATTCGATGAGTTGGTGCTTGACAGTATGGTATTGTAGTTGTTAAATTACTGGATTGGTAATTCATAGGCCTGGACTAATAATCCAGAGAACGTGAGTTCAAATCCATCATGGTAGTTTGAGAATTTGAATTCAGTATAAGAAAATCTGGAAATAAAAAGCTGGTATCAATAAAAGTCTCTATGAAGCTGTCGGATTGTCGTAAAAATCCAACTGGTTCACTAATGTCCTTTAGGGAAGGAAATCTGCCGTCCTTGCCTGATCTGGCCTATATGTGACTCCAGTCCCACACCAATTTGGTTGACTCTTAACTGCCCCCAGTTGTATCGAACCACTACCAGTGCTTCAAGAAGAAGGTTCACCGCCACCTTCTCAGAGTAACTTGGGTGAGTAATAATTGCCAACCTAGCCAGTGATGCCCACATCTCGAGAATGAATTCAAAAACATAAACACGAAGAGCTCTGGATGCCTAGCCAGAGAGCAATGTGGAGCCACCATCTCAAACCAGTACCTGAAGTATGACAGCACTATTACTGGCTCACATCCGATCTTTTAACACAGAGATCAGTTTGACTGAAAAAGTCTGATAATTATCCTTGCTAGAACAAATTTAGTACAATAAAAAGTCCAGCAGGGCTTTAATGTTGTTAAAACTGTTAACAATTATATAAAAATATGTTTTAACTGCATAATTGCAGTGGCCTGGTGATTTTTTGATGTGTAATAAATTCTATTTGCCATGAGTTTGTTAACGAGCAAACAGTTCTGTTTGCAATGGCAAGTTGCGATAAGTTCAAGTTTGACTCTTATCTTTATGGGTTGTTTATTATGTCAGGATTGTGTGAGAGGAATTGCTCTCTCCAGTAACAGGGGATAAAAGGTGATGTTGCAAGGCATCTATATTTTGACTCTGACAAGGCGTGACTGAAGAAAGGTGTGTAAGAAAAATGCAACTGAGATCAAAGAACAGGGACTTCACCGGGAGCATGTTTAAATTGGACAAGTTTTAACAGTAAAGCTGTGAGAGAAATATTAAGTGTCCAGTAAAGAGTGGGCCCACAACATTGTTGATAAAATTCTCATAGGGTGAATCCTGGTCAGCAGAGGAGAATACTCTGAAGGAGAGGATGTAGGCAGAATATCACTGCTTTGGCCTAATCTTAGTTGCCATTCCGTCACCTGTGAAAATATTTTCTTAGTGTGATTGTTTGTTCCTACAACATAATTTGGAAGGTGGAGAAGAAGAGTCAAGTATCCAAGATCTACATACAGGACTGAAACCTCTTAGTGGAGGTAAAAGGTGAAGGAGGGCTGCAAGTTCTCTGACAAACCTTGAAGAAGGGATGGGACTAGGTAATTCACCATTGCATTTGAGGAAAACAGTTTATTGATGAAAACATTGTTAACTGAAGTTATCTTACAGTGCAATGGTGGATAACCATTCAAATAAAGTGCTCAAATTTGGGCTGTTCCTCCCTAATACTAATCTGATAGTAGATACACACCAAGGCTGAGGGCCTCCAGCAGAACCTGTCAAAGATCAAAAGAACTTGGTGAACTGTCAGAGCAGTTGGCTCAGTCAAATTTGTGCTGGACAAGTACAAATTACATTCAAGATTTGATAGTGTTTAACATTAGGATGCTACGGTATAAAGTAGATAAAGAACCGTTTTTAAGCTCCCTTAAAAGGAAGAGAGAATTGATTTTGCAAAGAATTGTAGGGTGCCCGATTTTCTAACAGATGATTTTGGGACAAATAATGAGGCCACGTTATCGCCATGTGTCACCTCATTTTAATAGTTAAGTGCAATTATAAACTGTCCATTGCCAAATTTGATATCTTCTGGCAAGGCTCCAACCACAGTTTGAGCGCCATCCAGAAAAACTGGATACAGGGGTGTACTGAGGCCTTGCTTCTTAAAGGAAGATAGTAGATTTTTGGTAACTAATTTTGAAGCTGAAGTATGCTTCTTAATGGGAGAACATTTTTGATGACTTTCTTTTAGTCTTTCCATTTTTTTTATGTACCCTTTACTGTATTTTGCTCCATGCATCAGTTGGTTTTGTTGGGCAGTCCTTGATTTTTGCATTTCTGGTTTTTCTTCCCTAATACTTTGCTATATTATTTCTGGTTGCTGCTGGCTTCAACATTGTACCTTAGAAAGAGGGGCATGCGGAGCCTTAATTTTGCCAAAATCCCAAAATCAGGGCTTGGACGTAAATAAACATCCTGATAAAATAGAACGCAGATTAGGGCTTCAGAAGAATCCCAATCAGCTACTTCAAATAGGACCTTGTTCTTCATGTCTTATTTTATTTTGCCCACACTTTCCTTTCTAGGTCCACTTTGATTATACACCATTTACTAACTACAAGGATAGGCAAACAAGTTGGTCTAATGTCTCTGCCTGGTCTGTAGCTGGTCACCAAGATCTACCGAAGAGTAGACCAGGTTGACTTTCTCCATTTGTCTATTGCTTTCACTGTAGAAAGCCTGACATCTGCTTGACATCGCACATTGGCAGCCCAGCCGAGATCTGGAATACACTACGTCTCGCAATCCCATATTCAACTTTGGCACATTCACATCTTCTGAATAAAAGAAACATATCCTGATTAAGAGATTGCATCAAAATTCTGGAACACTGACTGTCTGAAACTCTGCATACTGCAGGCAGGGGTAACAAGGAGCTGTTAAACAGATATACTATTAACAAGATTAACTGTTAAATCTTCAAGGAAACAAGGAGTAGATTAAACAGAACAGTGAAATATCTACATCTCATAAACTATCTGTAAATAAGATGAATGATAAGGTATGTGAAAAGATTCTGAGTAAGCAATTGAAGGTGGTACATCTGGCTGAAAGAGAGCAAACTCTGTGGCCAGTCTGATAGTAATGTCCACCTATAGTGGTAGACAGGCAGAAGTGACCTATGAGAGTAGTACTGAGTTCAGCATCCATGAATTCAGAATATGGAATGGGGAAACATGTATGCCTCTGGTTCAAGGCTTTGTGGAGGCAGTCATAATGGGAAGCCTGAGTCCAGTGGTAGTGTGGTATTGACTGGAGAAGCAATGGGATCCCAAACTAAAGTTTCCCCACATAGACTTCAAGAGAAAAGGATTCCACCCTGAGTTAACTTTCTCTAGAGAAGGTATTTAGAACTGAATTCTGTTGGGCATGCAAGTTAGGAATCAAGTTATCCCCTGCTCTGGAATCTGGACTAGCCAAGTCTTGGGTAGATCTTATGACCCTTTCTGTTGCATAGATAGTCACCAGTTATCTGTTAGGATCTGAAGATGTGCACCATGTGATAACTTCAGCAGAAGGGAACTTGAATGCTGTGAAATGTTCTAATTGTACATATAAAGCCTCTTCTCTTATGAAGATTTAAAAATCCTGGAAGTTGGAGTCACAAAGCAGGGCACTGTTACCTCCTGCTTATGGAAAAGTTATGGGAAGAAGGAAAGGAACTGGTGCATCAGTCAACAGCATTTCTTAGCCTTTAGTGGTAGTTTCTTGAATGATCCGTTACTACCCCTCCTGCACAGTTATAATGGTTCTAGAGATTCCACTGATCAAATAAAAAGGGCCAAAATAAATGGAATCTGGAATGGCCCTAAGTGATACAATGAATGAGGTTGGGAGCCTTAGCTTCTCTATATAGGTGTGGGGGCAAAATAGAAAGAAACATCTTTTTCCCCCGAGGGTTCAGTTTGTTAAAGCAGTGAGTAGCTAAGCCATGAAGACCAGAAAAGTCCCAGATTTGATCCTTAGTCTGTTGGCTGTTCTTAGCTGGGCAAAGGTAGACACACTCCAGTTGTCCTCAGTGCCCCTGAGGGGAGGGGAAAATCAGCCACGCTTTAGAGTCATAGAGCACGGATAGAGGCCCTTCGGCCTCCTATCTAGCTGGAAATGTACATGCATGGATGTTGAGTGAGGAAAAGACCAGGTTTGAAAGTAGTGCCCCACATGGTCCAATGGCCTGCCAACACTGTCTAGACTCACAAATGAAGAATAGCTACTTGCATGAGCAAGAGGTCAATGCCTGCAGACGAGGAGAAGGAAACAGGAAAAAACAGAGGAAAAAAAGAACAGGATACCTGATAAATTTTAAAAGAATGGGTTGCGAGGATGATTACCTCGAACCAGCTTGCAGAACATAGATCAGTCCCACAGGGGCATAGCCAATCCTCAGCAAGCATATTCATTTTCAGTTTTGAGAATGTGGACTGGCCACACAAGATCTGTTAGGAATCTAGTGTAGCAGTAATGAGATAGAGACCTTGTGGATGGCAGAAGAACATTAGGCAGTACAAAACACCCTTCAAATATCTTGTCAAGCTTGTGTAACTCCAAACTATACAATGAGTGAGTCAATTTTTCAGATGTGTTGAATGACTGGTAGAATTATATACAGATAGTAATGGGCAGTCATAATGTGGATGGAAGGCAATGCAGGTGTTTACTGGCACTCGGAATATCATATCCACATGCATCCATTCCTCTATTTGGTAGGGGACCGTGGAAAGAAAATGCATCCTTTTCAGAAGATCTAACAAAACTAGAAATGTAAAATGAGACTTAAGAGGATTAGGCTGTAGAACAGCCATGCCTGGACAATAGATATGTAAAGGACAGGATGCCACTGGTGGCCCCCTGGGACAATACATGACAACTGTGAAAATCAACAGCTGGGTTTGACACTTTCAACTCTAGGAAAAATTCATCCTCTGAATCCAAGTCAAATGCATCAGGCTGGTGATAGGTCCAACCATAAAAGTGCATCATCCATATCATCCATCTGGAGACCCATTGCAATAGTCTGCCAGGCACTGCCTGAAAGGGTGGTAGAGGCAGAAACCCTCAACTCATTTAAAAAGTACCTGGATGTGCACCTGAAGTGCCGTGACCTACTAGGCTATGGACCAAGTGCTGGAAAGTGGGATTACTTTGGGTGGCTTATTATCGGCTGGCGTGGACACGATGGGCCGAATGGCCTCCTTCTGTACTGTAAATTTTCTATGATTCTATGATTCTTCAAGTGTTTTACTATAATAAAAGCAAGGCAAAAGCAGTTCTTTTTTACACATTCACTGAGGCAACCTTAAAAAGACAGCATCAAGAAAGGCACAGCATACCCCAAGTATATAACTGAGGGCAAACTGGCTTTAGGAATAAAAGCACCTATTCTTGCCAATATCATCTTTACACCTTACTGGTGCAGCAATTCCACTCATTCTCTCCTGCTGAGATGTGCACCACCTCCAGATTAAACCCAAATTTGAATTTAACATTATGCAGACACCACGGATTGTGAGCGAATGTACCTAAGGTCTACGACATTTGATGAAAGTTAACAGCAATTTTACCCATGCAAATTATTATGCAATACAGTGTATCGATCATGTTGTTTTCTGAAATTCAATTGTACATAATCACTCAATAACCATAATAATTATGTCTTAACTTTTAACCATTAGTAAAGATGTCAAACAGTGTGCATCATGACTGCAAATGCTTCCTGTGACATCTGCTACTGGCAAATTGCAAACAAAATAAAACTCACCTCACAAAAACTGTACATTTTATACAAAAAACATATTCATGGGAGCAATTTGAAGGTGGTAATCTCACCAGGTTGAGATAAGAAAGAGCTTGCGTTTATATAGCACCTCTCACGACCTCAGGATGCCCCAAATCGATTTACAGCCAATGAAATACTTTTGAAATGTAGTCACTGTTATAATGTAAGAAACAGGTAGCCAATTTGCACTCGGAAAGATTGCACAAAAAGCAATGAGATAATGACCAGATAATCTTTTTTAGTGACGCTGGTTGAGAGATAAATATTGGCCAGGACACCAGTAAGAACTCATTTGCTCTTCTTCGAAATAGTACCATGGGATTTTTTACATCCAACTAAGAGGACAAACGGGCCTCAGTTCAACATCTCATCCAAAAGACAGCAGCCCTGCCTCAGTAAACAGTCAGCCTAGATTTTGTGCTTAAGTCCCAGGAGTGAGGACTTGAACCCACAACCTTCAGACTAACAAAGGTGAGCATGCTACCACTGAGCCACAGCTGACTCCTTTGAAATTACTGTAAACCTCTCAAGCTTCACCCTTGTGGTTCACAGGTGTCTCTGAACTCCTAAATGAGAGTGTAATCTTTAAATCATGCTCAGGTATCCATTAATCTTTACTTAAATAACAGAAGATAGATTTCCATTGTTTTGGTCTTTTTTACCAGTATTTTTCTGCCAAAAGGGGATTAATATAATTATAAATATTTTCCAGTTTTTAGGTCGTAAATATAATTAATTGGCCCAAAGAGTTTAAATGAACTCAATCACAGTGGCCGGACTGCCTGAATGCAGTATGTTCAGACACAATTAAAGAGCCCAGTCCTAGTTGAGGATCTGAGCTTTGGGCGATGTTCCAATACCTGACAAGGGATCAGCTAATCTCCAATGGAGCACAGTGCTGCTGTTGGACTCAGACAGTAATTTTTGACAGTTGCAGATGTCCAGAAAAACAAGCTATTAGAAGGCTATTAGAAAATGTAATCAAATAGTAATAATATCCTGGGTGTACTGCCAAATCTCTGCCTGCATATCTCCAATTACTTAAGGGCAATAGGTATCCACTATTATTTAAATATATACATGGGAATTTATCATTGTATCAATACATTGGGGGTAGTTTTGACTTTTGACGATAGTGTAAAACATTCACCTGCCCGTTAAACACCTCTCCCGATTTTCGTTTTATTAACTTCAATGGATACGAAAATCATGAGAGGTGTTTATTTAACAGGCAGCTGAGACGATATCATACGTTTTACACTATCACCAAAAGTCAAAATTACCCCCATTGTGTTACACTGTAGAATAGGGTAGATTCACACTTGCGATTCCCATACTGAGTTTGCAATCTCAGCTGATTTGTCTGGGAGAAGCACAGACTGGTTCTAAACAGGGCGGCAAGAGAATCTAAGCCACTGCCTTGCAGCCCCTGCCTTACAAAGTAACATTGGAATAAACCTCAGAAATGGAATGGCATGTCCCCACAAGGGTGAGAAACTAAAGATGGAGAAATAGATATTTGAGATTAATAAATATCGGTGGAATTTGCTACCATTTGGATTAATGTGGATTTTGACAGCAAGGATTGAATACATTTTGGATAGTGACTAGAAAAGTAGAAGTTCTTAACAATAATGCACTGAAAAACTGTATAAAAATAAAGTCAAAAAGAGCTTCCCAATGGATTCCTATGTAAATGAACTGTCTGGTGTGGAACTGAGCCATACAAATCGGGGCAGTCCGAAGTATGGGTCATCGGTCTGTGTAGACTTAGCTGATCTCAGCCAGGGCACTGCAGTGGGTTCTGGTGCCCCTGGGCTGGGGTGTGGGGGAATAAATCAGCCAAGGTTCTTGCAGCTGGTTGCAATTCAGTGACCTGTACTAGGAAGTGCATGCGTGTGTTCGTTGGGCGGGGACAGGATTGGGTTTGGCTATGATGTCCGCGATGATGGGATAGTCAACTATCAGTCAATAGATTAGATTCCCACATGAAGACTGGTCATCTGGACGAGATACCAGAGGGCAGCTAGCGCCCCTGGAACCATAACTCAGCAAGATTCATGAGCTGAAAATCGGAAAATATAAAGGGGGGAAATTCCACACTCCCAGCAAGGAGCTGCGCCAGAGTGGAGTGCGAGCTAATGTTGTAATCCTATCTCCAACTCCCATTCCCTTCAAATACACCTCCCCACTGGGAGCACGGGTTCAGTGAATTCATCATGCTAAATTTTAAAACAGTTCAAATTTAATCTGGTGAAATGATTTGGTAGAATTATAGAATACTCTGTAAAATTATAAATTTTACAATAAATAATATAATATGCAATGCTGCAAGGATAAATCAGTCACAACTGCCCAATGGGTGATATCAGTTCAATATCTGTCCACTGTATTCCGCAGTCATAGTTCATTTAGGAAATGTTATTATTTCATTCATCATTAAATAGGGAGAAAACTGGAAACCAGTGTTGTCTGCTCTGTTGGATACTGTGTTCATAGTATAAGTTACGCATGTTATGGCCCAAGTTCAAATATTTGTTTCTGTCAAAATTCTGCATCAGTTAAATATAATTTATTATAGTTTTCGGTGTTTGAAAAAAGACTTGCATTGAGTATTTAATTGCTTAAATGTATAATGCGGGCTTCTTGTATAGAGGTTTAATGAATGATAATTTAAAAAAATGTATTTACAATGCTATTTAAGGGCATTCATTACATCCAGTCTTATAAATCAAGCCTGCTCACAGTCAACAGTAACAGCAATACTGTGCCGAGCATTTTATGGAGGCTTCAACCACTCACATATTTCAGCTAGAAATAAATAATTTTCCAGCTACTGTATTAATTTAACTATAAACAGATTTTGGTGTTATTTTAAGGAAATGTTACGCTGTAATTTGCCTTAATATTCTACAGCTATGATGAATGCAAGTATTCGAAAAAATAGCATAAGTACCCTGGAAACATAAATAATGTCTGGCTGGGTTCATGAATTAAAACATTTATCTGCCCAATACTCCTGTTCTGTTTAAAGGGAACTCATACATTTCCTGTGGGCAGGAACTTCCTGTTTCAAGTGCTTCCTCCATAGTTTTTTAGACTATCATTCTTGACTATTTGAATACATTTTTACTCCAGACTAATTAAACATTGACCAGAAAACTCACCAAAAAATGTCAGCTTTTACTTTTGGCTCATTTCTAAGAATGTCTATAATATTCTTATTTTCAAAACAAATACTGCAGAAGACTGTCTGGAGCAATGTTAATAAAATTTCTATAATCCTGCAGAAAAACAGTTTTTTTCATGGCTGTGTCCCCAGCTAAGAAAGTGCCTGCAACAGGAAATTTCTGTTCACTATTATATCACCAGAACTGACAAAGTAGCCAACATGGCCTATTCTTCAAAAGAAAAAGATCTGTGTGAAATTCTTGGGTCTGTGACAGCACTGCAGAAGCACATACAAATAAAACGTGACTGTGGCATCACATAGGCTCTCAGTTAGCCTATGATTGCATTCATCCTTGTGTTTCCATTTGACACTTTTGAGTACATTCTTTCATGTTAAAATATATTTTAAAATAATAATTGGAGATCAAACAAAGACACACACAAAAACAGAATATCTCCCCCCCACCACCACAATTTTCTCCCTTGATCTCCCTTCATTCCCCTCCAGAGGTGCTCACTCTTGTTGGGGTACATTTCCATGGGTGTAAGTAATACCTTATCTAAGTGGCCACTGTCCATGTGTGAACCTGGATACGAAGCATTGACAATCCTGTGCTCACCTGAGGTTCATACATGCCCGTGTTCAAGAAGGCGGCTCACCACCACCTTCTCAAGGGCAATTAGGGATGGGCAATAAATACTGGCCTCGCCAGCGACGCCCATATCCCATGAATGAATAAAAAAAACTTTCCAGCAGGTGTCAGTGGATAGCAACCAGGAGCTGGAAAACTGGCTGATTTTCAGCCTCTCCTTAATTTTTTTTAACATTAAATAAAGAATAGAAGGAAAGCATAGGGAGCATTTACTTTGTTCCATTCATGAAGATTCTAAACCGGACAGCCTTTGCTTAAAGGCTGCAATTAAGTCTAATAGTAGCCTGAGTCTGGATTGGAAGTTTCACTGGACAAGCATTCTCCATATGTTTAATGCTTTAATATTCAACAGTTAAAAAGACATTTTGAATTGTTAGATTGGGAACATTGCACAAAGTTATCAAGAATTATCAGAGATTCAGTGAACTCCTGTGCATCTGTGAAAATTTGAATTCAGTTTAAAATTCTAGAAATAAAAAACTGGTATCAGTAAAAGTGACCATGAAGCTATTGGATTGTCGTTAAAACTCAACTGGTTTACTAATGTCTTTTATGGAAGGAAGCCTGCCATCTTTACCCAGCACGGCCTATACGTGACTCCAGTCCCACATCAACATGGTTGACTCTTAGCTGAAGTGGCCTAGCAAGCCACTCATTGTATCAAACTGCTAGAACGAATCAGACTGCTCAGTTCAAGAAGGCCCACCACCACCTTCTCAGGGCAACTAGGGATGGGCAATAAATGCCGGCTTTGCCAATGACCACATCCCGAGAATGAATAATATTTTAAAAAATCAATATTTATAGTGCAGAACCCTTACCAGTACGATACACAAAGTTCCCATCTGTTTCAGATGATGATGGTGACGCTAGTTCTTCTTCATATTCATTGGAGCTGAAGGATCCTGAATGGTTTCTTTTTCTGTCAGTAGCCTTCATAGCTGCATTTGATGCCATGACATGCCTTAAGGAGTCATTCAGATAGCGATGTAACAAGCTACTCTTGTATTTTGGCGGTGACACATAATCCTCATTGATTATGGTGCCTGCCCTTCCCACTGCCTTCAGAATGGGACTCTCCTTTTTAATAACAGCCTGAATCGGTTTGTTGAATTCTCCATCTGCAGGATTCCTTGGTGGATGTTCCACATCTATGATTTATAGGATAAAGTGTAAAGAAAACAATTTTAAAGATCCTGTTGCTGGGTATACGAGAGAAATAAAATGCATTTTCCTATTCATTGGAACAGGTGGTTCATCCTAATTTGCATACATGTGGTTGGCATGATGTAATGGACCACCACAACAATGTACACCCTCTACACAGAAGGGGTGGTGTAACTCAAGAGTCAGATCAATCACCTGATTCCCACCCATATTAAAGCCAAGAGGTATGAAACCATCTGAAGGAGGTAGTCTCACACCTATTGGAGATCATACTGGTGCAGGATAATCGCAGTCCAGGATGAAGTCAAGTTGGTTGTTTTTCATGTTGGGAGAGTGCTCGCCCTGCCCCTGGCCCTTTTCTAACATTTAAATTTCATAAAGAGCGCCATAACAAACAGCCAGCGGTATAATAACACCCAGACATACTTGCTTCATTCAGGTGTAGAAGGTAATTATGTGCATGGGCCAATCGAAGTGCGTGGAACAGCTCAAGTTCACAGCGCAATGGCTTAAGTATTTTTAAATCAAAAATTTTTAATCTAAGCTTTATAAATACAGTAACAGACTGATATCATGCAAAAAGCAGATGTCTATTAATTTAGAGAGGTTTATGTATATTTCTTCCATATGACAACACATTTCTTGCAGTCTTCCTTTATCTATTATGCTTTTGAAGGGCATTAAAATTTAGAAGGCTCCATTCTAACAGATCACTTTAATCCTTACAGGATTCTATCCCAATAAATTTCATATTTAATCTCACAGTAGCTCTATCCTAGGACACTTAGATATAATCCTTATTGCAATCTGCCACAATGTTTTATTTCTAAACTAAAACATAAACATTTTTTATGGAAACTTTCACTTTCAGATCTATCATTTGACCCATGCGTATAATTCTGGTGTGGATATTCTTTGGGTTTCAGGAGTAACACACCTGGAAGATTTTTTTGATCCCCAAATTTGTTAGGTCATTCTCATAAATTTGTATTATGTACAAAAAATATTATCACATAATCTCCAGCCACAGTTGTGGGAGTAGTCATCGGGCCCCCTAACAGTAGTTATAGTGTTGGACAGAGTATAAATCAGGAAATTAGAGGAGCATGTAACAAGGGCAATGCAATAATCGTGGGGGACTTTAATCTTCACATAGACTGGGCAAATCAAATTGGCAAAAGTAGTCTGGAGGACAAGTTCATGGAATGCATCCGAGACAGTTCCCTAGAACAATATGCCGAGAAACCAACTAGGGAACAGGCTATTTTTGATCTAGTATTGTGTAATGAGACAGGGTTAATTAGTAATCTCATAGTAAGGGGTCCTCTGGGGCAGAGTGATCATAATATGATAAAATTTCATATTAAGTTTGAGAGTGATGTAGTTAAATTCGAAACTAGGGTCTTAAGTTCAAACAAAGCCAATTACATAGGTATGAGGGGCCAGTTGGCTAAGGTAGATTGGGAAATTAGATAAAAAGATATGTTGGTAGATTAGCAATGGTGAATATTCAAAGAAATAATTCATAATTCTCAACGAATATACATTCCCTTGAGGAATAAAAACTCCACGGGAAAAGTGATCCAACCATGGCTAACTAAAGAAGTTAAGGATAGTACAAGATGTTTATAATGTTGCCAAAAAGAGTAGTAAGCCTGAGGATTGGGAGGGTTTTAGAAATCAGCAAAGGATGACCAAGAAATTGATAAAGAGAAAATTGAATATGAGAGTAAACTGGCAAGAAATATAAAGACAGATTGTAAGAGCCTCTACAAGTATGTAAAAAGGAAGAGAGTAGTGAAAGTAAACGTGTGTCCCTTAGAGGCAGAGACAGGAGAAATTATAATGGGAAATAAGAAAATGCCAGAGACGTTGAACAAATATTTTGTATCTGTCTTCACAGTAGAAGACACAAAAAAATACGAGAAATAGTGGGGCACCACGGGTCTAATGAGAGTGAGGAACTTAAAGTAATTAAGATTAGTAAAGAAAAAGTACTAGAGAAATTAATGGGACTAAATGCCGACAAATCCCCTTGACCTGATGGCCTACATCCTAGGGGTTTAAAAGAGGTAACTGCAGAGATAGTGGATGTATTGGTTTCGATCTTCCAGAATGCCCTAGATTCTAGAACGATCCCCATGTTTTGGAAGGCAGCAAATGAAACCCTGCTATTCAAGAAAGGAGGGAGAGAGAAAACAGGGAACAATAGGCCAGTTAGCCTGACATCAGCAGTAGGGAAAATGCTAGAATCTATTATTAAGAACATAGTAACAGGCCTCTTAGATATGATTAGGCAGAGTCAATGAGGTATTGTGAAAGGATGGGTGTAACTAGCAGGATAGATAAGGGGGAACCAGTGGATGTAGTATGTTTGGATTTTCAAAAGGCATTCGATAAGGTGCCACACAAAAAGTTGTTACACAAGATTAGGGTTCATGAGATTGGAGGTCATATTAGCCAGTATGTAGCAAGCCCAACAAGAGAGGGGGCAGTTCTGGACTTAAATTTAGGGAACAAATCTGGGCAGGTGGTAGGGGTATTAGTCGGAGAGCATTTTGATGGTAGTGATCATAATTCAGTTAGATTTAGTGTAGTTATGGAAAAGAACAAAGATAGAACAGGAATAAAAGTTCTCAATTTGGGAAAGGCCAATTTTACTAAACTGAGATGTGATTTAGCAAAAGTGGACTGGAAACAGCTACTTGAAGATAAATCAGTGTCAGACAGTGGGAGGCTTTCAAGAAGGAGATAGTGAAGGTTCAGAGCAAATATGTTCCCACAAAGAAAAAGGGTGCGACTCACAAATCTACAGCCACCTGGATGTCAAGGAGCATACAGGGTAGGATATGGCAAAAAAAGGGAAGCTTATGTCAGGTACTGAGAGCTCAATACTGCAGAAAGCCTAGGGCAGCATGGAAAATGCAAGTGTGAAATTAAAAAGGAAATTAGGAAAGCAAAGAGAGGGCATGAAAAAATATTGGCAAGTAAAACCACGGAAAACCCAAAGATGTTTTATAAATACATAAAGAACAAGAGGATAACTAAGGAAAGAGTAAGGCCTATTAGTGACTAAAGAAGTAACCTGCATGTGGAGACGGAAGACATGAGTATGGCTCTTAATGAATACTTTGCGCCTATCTTCACAAAAGAGGACATAGATTTAAAGTGATTGGCAAAAGAACCAAAGGTGACATGAGGAAAAACTTTTTTACACAGCGAGTGGTTAGGATCTGGAATGCACCGCCAGAGGGGGTGGTGGAGGCAGATTCAATCATGGCCTTCAAAAGGGAACTGAATAAGTAATTGAAAGGAAAACATTGTAGGGCCACGGGGGTAGGGTGGGGGAGTGGGACTTGCTTGTTTGCTCTTGCATAAAGCTGGCATGGACTCGATGGGCCGAATGGCCTCCTTCCGTGCTGTAACCTTTCTATGATTCTAAGAGAGGGACGATGCAGACATTGTAGTTAAGGAGGAGGAGTGTGAAATATTGGATGGGATAAACTTAGCGAGAGAGGAAGTATTAAGGGGTTTAGCATCTTTGAAAATAGATAAATCACCAGGCCTGGATGAAGTGTATCCCAGGCTCTTAAATGAAGCAAGGGAGGAAATAGCGGAGGCTTTGACCATCATTTTCCAATCCTCCATAGTTACAGGCGTGGTGCCAGAGGACTGGAAGACTGCTAACATTGTACTGTTGTTTAAAAAGACAGAAAGGGATAAACCGAGCAATTACAGGCCAGTTAGCCTAACCTCAGTGGTGGGCAAATTATTGGAAAAAATTTTGAGGGACAGTATTAATCGTCATTTAGAAAGGCACAGATTAATTAAGGTCAGTCTGCAGGTATTTGTTAAGGGAAGGTTGTGTTTGACTAAGTTGATTGAATTTTTTTGGGGAGGCAACTAAGAAGGTCGATGAGGGTTGTGCATTTGATGTAGTTTACATGGATTTTAGCAGGGCTTTTGATAAGGTCCCACATGGCAAACTGGTCAGAAAAGTAAAAACCCATGGGATCCAAGGGAAAGTGGCTAGTTGGATCCAGAATTGGCTCAGTGGCAGGAAGCAAAGGGTAATGGTTGACAGGTGTTTTTGTGACTGGAAGGTTGTTTCCAGTGGGGTTCAGCAGGGCTCAGTACTAGGTCCCTTGCTTTTTGTGATATATATCAATGATTTAGACTTAAATGTAGGGGGCATGATTAAGAAGTTTGCAGCTGATACAAAAGTTGGCCATGTGGTTGATAGTGAGGAGGAAAGCTGTAGACTGCAGGAAGATATCAATGGACTGGTCAGGTGGGCAGAAAAATGGCAAATGGAATTCAATCCGGAGAAGTGTGAGGTAATGCATTGGGGAGGGCAAACAAGGCAAGGGAATACCAAATAAATGGTAGGAATCTGAGAAGTGTAGAGGAATAGAGGGACCTTGGAGTTCATGTCCATAGATCCCTGAAGGTAGCAGGACAGATAGATAAGGTGGTTAAGAAGGCATACGGGATATTTTCCTATAGTAGCCGAGGCATAGAATATAAGAACAGGGAGGTTATGCTGGAACTGTATAAAACACTAGTTAGGCCACAGCTTGAGTACTGCATACAGTTCTGGTCACCAAATTACAGGAAAGATGTGATTGCACTAGAAAGGGTACAGAGGAGATTTACAAGGATGTTACCAGGACTGGAGAATTTTAGCTATTAGGAAAGATTGAATAGGCTGTTGTTGTTTTCTTTGGAACAGAGGAGGGTGAGGGGAGATTTTAATTGAGGTGTATAAAATTATGAGGGGCCTAGATAGAGTGGATAGGAAGGACCTTAGCAGAGAAGTCAAAAACCAGGGGGCGTTGATTTAAAGTAGCTGATAGAAGGATTAGAGGGGAGTTGAGGAGAATTTTTTTGACCCAGAGGGTGGTGGGGGTCTGGAACTCACTGCCTGAAAGGATGGTAGAGGCAGAAACTCTCATCCACTTAAAAAGTACTTGGATATCCACTTGAAGCGCCCAACTTACAGGGCCACGGACCAAGAGCTGGAAAGTGGGATTAGGCTGGATGGCTCTTTTTCGGCCGGCACAGACAGGATGGGCCGTAAATTTCTATGATTCTATGAAAAATTAGCATGAATTGGGGATTGGTTAACGGACAAAAAACAGAGAGTAGGAATAAATGGGTTATTTTCGGGTTGGCAGGTTGTAACAAACGGGGTGGCGTAAGGATCAGTGCTTGGGCCTCAGCTGTTACAACATATATCAGTGAATTAGATGAGGGGACCGAGTGTAATGTATCCAATTTTACTGATGATACAAAGCTAGGTGGGAAAGTAAGCTGTGAGGAGGACGTAATGAGACTGCAAAGGGATACAGACAGGTTAAGTGATTAGGCAAAATGATGGCAGATGGAGTAATGTGAAATTAACCACTTTGGTAGGAAGAATAGAAAAGCAGAATATTTTTTAAAACGTGAGAGACTAAGAAATGTAGGTACTCAGGGGGATTTGGGTGTCCTTGTACATAATCACAGAAAGTTAACATGCAGGTACAGCAACAATTAGGAAGGCAAATGGTATCTTAGCCTTTCTTGCAAGGGGGCTGGAATATAAGAGTAAGGAACTCTTGCTGCAATTATACAGGGCTCTGGTGAGACCACACCTGAAGAACTGTGTACAGTTTTGGTCTCCTTACCTAAGGAAGTATATACTTGCCTTAAAGGGGGTGCAACGAAGGTTCACCAGATTGATTCCTGGAATGAGAAGGTTCTTCTATGAGGGGAGATCGAGTAGAATAGGCCTATACTCTCTGGAGTTTAAAAGAATGAGAGGTGATCTCATTGAAATATAAAAAAATCTTAGAGGGCTAGAAAGAGTAAATGCTGAGAGGCTGTCTCCTCTGGCTGGAGAGTCTAGAACTAGGGGTCATAGTCTCAGGATAAGAGGTCGGCCATTTGGGACCAAGATGAGGAAAAATGTCTTCACTCAGAGGGTTGTGAATCTTTGGAATTCTCTACCCAAGAGGGCTGTGGATGTCCAGTCGCTGAGTGTATTCAAGACTGAGATCGATAGATTTTTGGACACTAAGGGAATCAAGGGATATGGGGATAGGGCAGGAAAGTGGAGTTGAGGCAGAAGATCAGCCACTATCTTATTGAATGGCGGATCAGGTTAGAGGGGCCACGCAGCCTAATCCTGCTCTTATTTCTTATGTTATTATGCTCTTATGAATACAATCAAAACATAGAATCAAAGCAAGGTTACAGCATGGAAGGAGGCCATTCGGCCCATCGAGTTTTTGCCAGTTCTATGCAAGCGCAATCCAGCTAGTCCCACTCCCCCGCCCTTTCCCCGTAGCCCTGCAAATTTTTTCCTTTCAAGTACATATCCAGTTCCCTTTTGAAGGCCATGATTGAATCTGCCTCCACCACCACCTCGGGCAGATCCCAACCATTCACTGCGATACAAAGATTTTCCTCATGTCACCTTTGGTTCTTTTGCCATTCACCTTGAATCTATGTCCTCTGGTTCTTGACTGTTCCGCCAATGGGAACAGTTTTTCTCTATCTATTCTGTCTAGACCCTTCATGATTTTAAATACCTCTATTAAATCTCCCTTCAACCTTCTCTATTCCAAGGAGAACAATCCCAGCTTCTCCAGTCTATCCACGTAACTAAAGTCCCTCATCCCTGGAATCATTCTAGTAAATCTCTTCTGCAGCCTCTCTAAGGCCTTCACATCTTTCCTAAAGTGCGGTGCTCAGAACTGGACACAATACTCCAGTTGTGGCCGAAACAGTGTTTTATAAAGGTTCATCATGACTTCTTTACTTTTGTACTCTATGCCTCCATTTATAAAGCCCAGGATCCCGCATGCTTTTTTAACCGCTTTCTCAACCTGCCCTGCCACCTTCAACGATTTGTGTACATATACCCCCAGATCTCTCTGTTCCTTTAACCCTTTTAGAGTTGAGCACTTTAGTTTATCTTGCCTCTTCTCATTTTTCCTACCGAAATGCATCACCTTGCATTTTTCTACGTTAAATTTCATCTGCCAAGTGTCCTCCCAGGCCACCAGTCTGTCTATATCCTCTTGAAGACTATCACTATTCTCCTCACTGTTCACTTCACTTCCAAGTTTTGTGTCATCTGCAAATGTTGAAATTGTGCCCTGTACACCCAAGTCCAAGTCATTAATATATATCAAGAAAAGCAGTAGTCCTGGTACCGACCCCTGGGGAACACCACTGTACACCTCCCTCCAATCCGAAAAGCAACCGTTCACCACTACTCTCTGCTTCCTGTTACTTAGCCAATTCTGTATTCATGTTGCTACTGCCCCTTTATTCCATGGGCTTCAATCTTGATGACAAGTCTATTATGCGGCACTTTCTCAAACGTTTTTTGAAAGTCCGTATACACCACATCAACTGCATTGCCCTCATCGACCCTCTCTGTCACCTCATCAAAAAACTCAAGTTAGTTAAACATGATTTGCCTTTAACAAATCTGTGCTGGCTTTCCCTAATCAATCCACACTTGTCCAAGTGACTGCTAATTCTGTCTCAGATTATCGTTTCTAAAATTTTCCCCACTATCGAGGTTAAACTGACTGGCCTATAGTTGCTGGATTTATCCTTACTCCCTTTTTTGAACAAGGGTATAACATTTGCAATTCTCCAGTCCTCTGGCACCACCACGCGCACTCCCCCACCCCCACCCCCACCGTACCTCAGGATGTTTGGAAGATTATGGCCAGTTCCGTCACAATTTCTACCCTTACTTCCCTCAGCAACCTAGGATGCATCCCATTCGAACTGGGTGACTTATCTACTTTAAGTACAGTTAGCCTTTCTAGTACCTCTTCTTTATCAATTATTAGCCCATCCAGTATCTCAACTACATCTTCCCCTTTGCTGTGACTCTGGCAGCACCTTCTTCCTTGGTAAAGACTGATGCAAAGTACTCATTTAATACCTCAGCCATGCCCTCTGCCTCCATGAGTAGATCTCCTTTTTGGTCCCAGATTGGCCCCACCTCTCCTCTTACAACCCGTTTACATGCCTGTAGAAGACTTTTGGATCTTAACATTTATTTAGCTGAAATTGAAAAACACATTTAAAAATGTTTTGCTAGCACAATGCAATAACTCTTATCAATGGAATTATTAAATACATTAAATTCTGGCCATGGAAAATTTATATTTACCTTCATTTTATTTGAATGTCTCTGTGTGAGTTAAAAAGTGTACAGAACCAGAGGACACAGATTTAAGGTGATTGGCAAAAGAACCAAAGGCGACATGAGGAAAAACTTTTTTACACTGCGAGTAGTTATGATCTGGAATGTGCTGCCTGAAAGGATGGCGGAAGCAGATTCAATCATGGCTTTCAAAAAGGAATTGGTTAAATACTTAAAGGGAAAAAATTTGCAGGGCTACGGGGAAAGCACGGGGCATTGGGACTAACTCGATTGCTCTTACAGAGAGCCGGCACGGGCCTCCTTCTGTGCTGTAACCATTCTATGACTCTAGTTCAAAGCTGTAGCTAAATTCAAGCTGTCAAGCCAGTATGTTTTTAGTACTCCTATCTACCATGCAATAAAACTTGCAGGAAAAGAGTTAGGTAAAGCAAATGTTATTGATACCTTTAGCTTAAGTCTTATATTTGATTCAATGAAAAATTTAAATGACCAAAGCAATAATAAAATCATTCGACCTATTCCATGTTTCAATTCATTCTCTATAAGATTTATGATTATGGCCAGGCTGGCAGTCTTTTAAAGAATATAATGTGAGTTGGAAAGAACACAAGAGTTGCTGTAGCTACATCTCAACATCTGTATCAAAAAGTCTGTACAGAGTACCAGTAGAAAACTCTACACACCATTTCCCATCTACTAGTCTTGCCAGTGGTTCTTAGTGGACCTTTGTTTTCATATTTTATCCCTTAAAACTATTTTTTGTATACTTGTTAGCATAACGATAAGATGCAGCTGAAAGTGACTGTAATTAAGGCAAATATTTCATAAAATTGACTTTGAGGAATGAAAAGACTCAGAGAGTTTATGACAGTATAGAAAGGAGAAAATCAGAGATTCTTGTGCATAATAAAATCTCCTTGTTTCAGCAGATAGACCTGCTTTTGAACTTGGCTATGCAAGGAGAGTTATGGGTAACAATACTGTCTACAAGAGAGCTCTACAGTGGAGAGTTTAAGCTTCACTGCTGCTATTCGGCACAGACTTATTGGGCTGATACAGAATGTTGATGTGCAGCTGCAGCAGCTCTATGGTTCTGCCAACTCTTGTTGTGTTGTTCCAATCAATGAGGACTGACTAACGGCCTGGCCACAACTCGATGCTATTGGAGAGCATGGTCTCTGGCATGGAATAGGCCACCTCATCCAATCTAATGGTTTTAATGGCTCTGGACTGTACACAATCCAGCAGCAAGAATTTTTATTTTGAAAAGAGGCAGGTGATCAACCCTTCCCAACGGAGTTATTAACTTTCGTTTAAGGGTTGAAGGCAGCACAGCATTTATCAGCCAACTGTCCAGTTCTGATCTGCCTGTCGTTTTCCATCAGGTGGTGAATTAACACTGTACGAAAGGCACAATCACCAGCAGAAAGTAAACAGCATCTTTGATGGCAAGCACCTCGTTAGGGAGCCTCGCAAGAGACGTTTTGGTTTGCGTTTGTTCGGCTATGACATTTTTAATTTGCACTCCGTTAAAAATCATGAATGGAAACAATCACCATCCATGATGTCATCGGAGTGGAAATCTATGATGTCATATTGACTTTAGCTGCTATTAGTTTTAAAGCATAAAATACAGTAACAAGGCACGACTGGTAAAAGTTACAGGCAGGCAATAAATACTGTATTTCCCTTTAAGATGTTTGGGAAGATGTGGGAGTTCAATGCAGTTGTTACCCTTTACGTCCTGTAGAAAGAAATTATGGAAGAAATATTCTATAATAAATATTGAGTGTTATTTCTGATTATCAACTGCAAATTATCTTTCAATACACTTGCAATTAGATTCCAATCATCAATCCTTCGGGGAGGATATCATCATGCATCAGCTGCGCGGGCTGCCCTGGTTATCAATATCTGCCATGATATGGTACTAAACCATAAAGAACAGAGAGGCCTCAAATACAATCCTTAGTCTGTATTGAGTTAATTGATCACAGTGTGTGGCAGGGGTGCTCCGATTGACCTCAGCACCTCTAGGCTAAGTGGGGGGAAATTGAGCCAGGGTCCTCACTCCAGTGACCCCTGCTGGAAAGTGCACTTGTAGGGAGATCAGCAAGGACAGGGTCAGACCCAGCTATGATACTCTGCACAGTTAAATAGTGTACCAACTTTTACTGTCTGGGCTTACACATGAAGAATGGCTACTTCGGTGGGACACCAGAGGACAGTTGGCTTAGTGAATTACATCAATGGCCAATGAGGCATATACTACTCCTATTAACATTATGAAGTACAGGCTAAAGCCTGCTAACAATCAGTGAAAGCATTTCCTGTTTTTCAGAGGAAATAATCAAACTAAACATTGACTGCAGTTAAGATTCTAAAGTCAATAAACTCCTGCTAGTAGACCCCATTGAACTTCCTGCTGACGCTCGCGATTTTACTTCTGATGGCAGCCCAATCTAACCTGACCCGGTTCCTGCTGGCAGTCCAACCTTCGCCAACCTGACCCGGCTCCTGCTGGCAGTCCAACCTTCGCCAACCTGACCCAGCTCCTGCTGGCAGTCCAACCTTCGCCAACCTGACCCAGCTCCTGCTGGCAGTCCAACCTTCGCCAACATGACCCCTCCTGCTGGCAGTCCAACCTTCGCCAACCTGACCCAGCTCCTGCTGGCAGTCCAACCTTCGCCAACATGACCCCTCCTGCTGGCAGTCCAACCTTCGCCAACCTGACCCAGCTCCTGCTGGCAGTCCAACCTTCGCCAACCTGACCCGGCTCCTGCTGGCAGTCCAACCTTCGCCAACCTGACGCGGCTCCTGCTGGCAGTCCAACCTTCGCCAACCTGACCCGGCTCCTGCTGGCAGTCCAACCTTCACCAACCTGACCCGGCTCCTGCTGGCAGTCCAACCTTCGCCAACCTGACCCGGCTCCTGCTGGCAGTCCAACCTTCGCCAACCTGACCCGGCTCCTGCTGGCAGTCCAACCTTCGCCAACCTGACCCGGCTCCTGCTGGCAGTCCAACCTTCGCCAACCTGACCCGGCTCCTGCTGGCAGTCCAACGTTCGCCAACCTGACCCGGCTCCTGCTGGCAGTCCAACCTTCACCAACCTGACCCGGCTCCTGTTGATAGTCCAACCTTCACCAACCTGACCCGGCTCCTGCTGGCAGTCCAACCTTCACCAACCTGACCTGGCTCCTGCTGGCAGTCCAACCTTCGCCAACCTGACCCGGCTCCTGCTGGCAGTCCAACGTTCGCCAACCTGACCCGGCTCCTGCTGACAGTCCAATCTTCGCCAACCTAACCCAGCTCCTGCTGGCAGTCCAACCTTCACCAACCTAACCCAGCTCCTGCTGGCAGTCCAACCTTCACCAATCTGACACTCCTGATAAATCTGAAGTGCATCAAGTACAGAACAATCTGTCCACTTCACATGGCAAACTCTTTGAGTGCGTGGTTATTTTATTCGTATCACTCATTTGCCTCTGAAAAAAACTCCAGCTTACAACTTCATCTGCCACATACATCTCAACAGGACCTAAAAAGTGTTGCAGCAAATTACTGCTTGGGCTCAGTCTCCATGACTGTAGACTTGGTAGGAGGTAATCGAAATATCCCACGACTTGGAGAAGGTGACCAAGGTAAGTGAAGAAAATCAGCCTTACTTACTATGAAGAGGAAGGACATATATAGTCTGTTTTTTTTAAGATGGTGGAAGTTTGATGTTGCACCATACAGAAAATAGCCTTACTTGTTCAACCATGTAAGTGCAATGGACACAAAAATAGGAGATGTGCATATGGGATTAAACAAATAATTACATACTTGATGCATTGTAGTGGTAGTTATGTCAGGTTAGGACAGGTCTAGTCAGGGTTGTCAATAGAAGTTGGGACAAGGCTGCTAGTGGGAGTTCAGTTGAGACTCCAAACAGAGTCGGGCTCCCAGAGGGAATCATTAGATTAATATCATGAATGGGGCCACAAACCCCGCAACTCTGTCACTCACTATTTCCATCAGTGCTCTGTTGAAACTTTGAAATCTCGTCATTCCTTTAAACAACTAATTCACAGGTCTGGCTGTGAGTAATGAATTCAATTTTCGTATTAATTTCCACCCCCATGCAAAACCTCACAATTTTCTTTTTGCATAAAACCAAGACTCTGAGTGGTGGTAAAACCTAAGGAAGGGACTTTTATATACTTTTCGCCAGTCTTGCTCACCAGCTTACTCTCATCTACTTTTTCATTAAATTTAATGGAAAGAAGAAAATATGACGCTTAGAGGGTTTGTTTGATTTGATGCCTTATAATTTGCTTTGTTTCGAGATTGTCCCCCTCCCAAAAGATACTCTTAATAACTTAGGTATATGATAATATGCAAAATATCTACATTTGGGGATTATACCATCTTGAACTTGCTTAAAATAAAATGCATTTTTTAATTGTTATTTCTAATTATACCCTTCAGACATAAAGGAACCTACAAAGCAGGAGCCAAAAATGTCGTCGACTTCCTTAAAAGATCATTTGTACTTAACTACGCATCAAATTATGTTGGACATGTAGCGTTTTTGCCTATCACTACATTTTAGTTTCTCTTTAGAGAGCACAACGTTTGTTGGACTGAGGGTTGACTGATACATCCATAAATAACAGAACATTCTGTAATAAGGCAGTGCCAATTAATGAAAAAAACATGTTCTATTATAAGTATACGGGGCTAGAAGGTCTTTTTCTTCATTTGCCATACCTTCCGAACATGTGTCATCGCTGCTAATGCTGAGTCGTTCCGCATTGCCCTGGACGTATTTGTTGTATAACTTTATTCGCAATGCCCAGCTCAAATCTGGTTGTCTAACAGTGTTCTTCAGGCGGCGCCTAGCATTTGCAAACCAGTTGGAAACCTATTAGAAAAATATGACTTTTTTTTTACAAATGGTTGTTTGATAACCAAACATATCTTCCAAAAATCTCAGTTAAAAAATTTGTGATCCAGAAACACCGACTGACTTGTGTGTTGGTAATTATAAATTTAAATATACATCATTAGCTTTTATTTAAAAATCATATGTCAAGTCATAAACATAAACCATTTCTCTATTGTAAACTTTTTTTCAACCTGTGTTAGGCAAAGACAATTTCTCACCAGCTCATGATGTTTCCACAAATGCTTTTATCATGGCACCAAGCTCGAATTGTCGTGAAATTTTGTTCGAATTTCTGGGATGAGATTCTAAAATTCGACTGATTTTTAAGATAGCTAAAACAATCGTTTTGACTGCAACTATCACTTTCCTAAAACACAGGTTTCCATTTGTATTTCTGAAGTTGATCATGGTGAGCAAAACAATTAATTAACGATTGTGGTGAAGCTTTCAAGAATCCAAAATAATAGCACAGCTTTAGAAAATGTCTCGTCAACCATATCTAGGACAGCCTTTCACATCTCAGCCTGTTGGCTGTAAGTTTGGGAATTTTGAATACATTTTACTTAATGCTATACAGTTCCTCTATCCCTTCACAGTATGAAAGGGGTTAAGGTAAGTGAGTGGAGTGAAGTAGATAAAATTTCATGACAGCAGGGCCACCATATGTTCATACATTCAAGCGCTTAACTTGGCTGCTCAATGGACCCAGAATTTGCTTTGAGCTCTGCGCAGACAGTGCAGTAGAACGTGGCAGGGAAGGCTTCATACTGATTGTGGTCACTGAGGGAGCAGAAGAGTTCAGCTAGCCAGCAGAAAGCACTGTCCTGCCAATTGGAAGAAGTTCTGAGATTAAAAAGTCGAAAAATCCAAGCAAATCTGGAACTTGGCTGTTGATGTTATTAATTCAGTGCTGCAAAGATATTTTACAAATTATGAAAAATTGAATTCTGATTGAACTACAGTTGGACCAGGATTTTTAGAGCAGCGAAAGTAATACAATGAATGATTTTATAAACACAGAATACTAAATTTTCTGCAATTAAACAATGATCAAAAGAATTTGCTTGATCCTTGTAAATATGAAACAGCAATTTGGCACAAAGAAAGAATAGAAAGATTAAGAACCACAGCATCTGGATTAATTTAAGTCTGAGATTTAACCTGAAATATTTATTGACTTCATAATTTATTTCTGACACTGTCTATTACTTAGATGCAGGAATGTTTTTTTAGTGCAGATATGACTAAATTGCTCTCTGTGCAAATCTTACAGTGTTGATATGGAGCCAAAGCTGTTTTGCATCAAAGCAAAATCTATAGTATAACCAGCTAATAAAAATATTAAAACAAGGCACCACCTGTGTTATTCATAGTCAGTGACTGCAGATTCTTACCATGAGGAGGTGAAACAAAATACAGCCAAGTAGAATTTGCACAATACAATCCAGTCTGGGCCCTCACAATTATTGCATGTAATAAAAGATTAAAGTAAGGGTGGGACTGAGAAATTTAAAGTTAGCTAAAAGAAATTTAATCATGAAAGTGCCTAATTGGATTTGGTTTAAATTGTCAGCCATCAAAAGGCCACAGTGAGTGGGTAGATGTGAAAAAACAGCAGAAAGCCAAAGATAAGCAACCCACAAAGAAACATCACTTTAGGAAAATAGTCATCAGAACTGCTGTATCAGTTAGGCCTAAACACTTGTAACTGTCTCTCACTGGACTGCTCAGCCTTCCTGAAATGGCTCTTTATAGACCAGTTATTCTGTATTACTGATTGAGGGAGTAGGTTCACATTGCTTGGGTTTCACATTGGCTGCAGCATAACTGCAACTGGTGGAAAAGTATCTCCATAAACCTTTTTAATGAAGTCTCCAAAGATCCAGCAGACATCACTTTTACATTATTAAAGCAGTCAGGGAGAGTAATTCTGCACATGCATTTAAATCTATATGGACTGAGGTCCAATTTGCTTGAGCACAAAGCACTGCTTGCTTGCATCACTCTGAAGCTGGTACTGGGATCAAACTAATAACTGCAACTAAACTGCAATTTAAAGGCAGTATTAAATATATTAATATATCAAATTATACCAACCACACGGGTAACTAACAAATCTACCATGTTTAAAATGATATGTTGTCATTAAAAATAGCAGCTGTCTGATTTTCTCTGTAGTCAAACTCATTACTGATTTTAAGTGCATCAACATAGGCTGGCAATGCTACCACTCCCATGTGGATGTGAAGCAGTTTTGGGTGTGTGTTGAGATGAAAGTGGCAGTATAATAGGGGGTCAAGTTATCCATCTGTCTGAGCATTGGTGTGGTATTATTCCATTGGCCAATTTCAAGGCAATAGTGTTTTAAGATAAATAAAAGTAGCTACAATTCTGTGATCTAAATGAAGAAAATGGGTGAGGTAAAGCGATTGACATAAATTAAGCATTAAATTAAAGGATAAATTAGCAGAAATATCCATAGTGACATTTACAAGGTTATTAAATAAACATTTCATTGCTGAAAGTAATATTTGATCTAGTATTTTTTTTCCTATAGGAGTGGCCCACAGCAGGATGCCATACTTTTCTTTGCCTGTTTTGATTGCTAGCTTTTACAGGAACATTACCATCACATAAATTTTATTGATATATGTCCCTGTACACCTGTATAAACAAAATATCAATAAATGGGAATAACGAACATCGACCCTCTCCATATATTTCCAAGTCACTAAGTCGGTCAATTCTTGTTTGCAGTCAATATTTTTGATGATTTGTTTATATTAAAATGTTAAAAGTATTGACTTGATCGCTACTTCCCAGCCGAGTCTGCAGGCAATGAGCTGCAATGGAAGGCACCCTCGGTGGGATGAGGTCGTCATTTGGGAAGCTGCCAGGTTCCAGGTGGCAGGTGCAACTCGCTCTGTACCGGGTTAACCAGAATGGGACGATAATGGGCAGAGATACAGACTATAGGACCCCTTCTCTCTGAGGGCAAGGAATCATTTCACTAGGCTATCTCACTAGATTCCAGTCGGCCAGGAAACAAATGTTCTTTGCAACATCTTAAAACTTGTTTCTGATTAAAATATATATAATGTAAATGTGTAGAATTCCTTTCCAGTTTGTACCATGAATATGTTCAAAAGATACTTTTCGATCTCGTAACAAACTGCTGTGATTGCTATCTGCAAGTGTCATTTCACATCTGATGCTGCCATAATCTTGAATAGCACGGAATTCTTCCACCTCTCCTTGAATGAGTGTCTTTGAGCTCACCGAGATGTCAATGTTTACAGGTGGGCAAGACTAAGGATTTTTAAAAAAAGATCAGGAATGGCGTATTTATTCGATACAATTGTCTCATACTCTAAATTAGCGTGAGGAAACCGAAGGTATAAGTGAGGTACAAATGCATTCTAATCGTAGGCTTCAAATAATGTTCAAATGATAGTTAGTATTAGCATTGGTGAGTGGTCAGTAGGTGGCAGTTCAAATGCCATTCCTCAGGATTTGGTTTGAAAACCTAACTGATTTTAAGTTGGACCAACCCGTTGAACAAAGTAGAGGTGGCTGGCTGGTGACTTGAAGGCAGTGAGTGTATTATTACACATTTTTGAACATTTGATACAGGCTGCTTAAGGAGCCTGATTCTTGCCTCTATCAATACAAATAGCACCATTAAAGCCAACATCAATAGGACCCCAATATATCTGTTCTTGGCATGCACTTTTTAAGAATAGTTGTATAAGTTTTTATGATTAAATAGAACAGTGTGTTCAATATTTATCATGAAAAGTACACCGTGGAATTTAATTCATGTAATATCCAAGAGCTGCCTAGATGTTGACAGCTTGTTTCAAGTCACCTTTTTATATATTTGTACAACATACACTATAAATTCTTTAGAAACTCTTGGTAAAAATCATCATATTTAGACAGACTACAATTGGAATATAAAACTTTCCATGGAATCAAGACATTCAGCATGGCAATCCGTTTTAAATCCCTTCACAAATATAAAAAGGCAACTTGACGTCTCTGAAAATTATTTCTGCACAGCAATAAATTATTTGCCTAGCTTTTTCTGTAATCCAACATATTACCTACTGATAGCGTGATACTTATTAAACTGGTGACAATAATCCGGGACAAAATTGATTGGCACTTGGAAAAATATGGGTTAATAAATGAACGGATTTGTTAAAGGAAAATCGTGTTTGACTAACTGGATTGAGTCCTTTGATGAAGTAATGGAGAGGATTGATGAGGGTAGAGTAGTTCATGTGTATATGGACTTTCAAAAGTCATTTGATAAAGTACCACATAATAAACTTGTTAGCAAAATTCAAGCCCATGGGATTAAAGGGGCAGTGGCGGATACGAAATTGGCTAAGGGACAGAGAGCAGAGAGTAGTGGTGAATGGTTGTTTTTCAGACTGAAGGGAAGTATACAAGTTCCCCAAGGGTCGGTATTAGGACCACTCCGCTCTTGGATATATATTAATAACCTGGACATGGGTGTACAGGGCATAATTTCAAAGTTTGCAGATGACACAACAACAACAACAATTTGCATTTATATAGCGCCTTTAACGTAGTACAACATCCTAAGGCGCTTCACCGGAGCGTTTTCAAACAAAATGTGACACCGAGCCACATTAGGAGATACTAGGACTGGTGACCAAAAGCTTGGTCAAAGAGGTAGGTTTTAAGGAGCGTCTTGAAGGAGGAGAGAGAGGTAGAGAGGCGGAGAGGTTTGGGGGGGAATTACAGAGCTTAGGGCCGAGGCAGCTGAAGGCACAGCCGCCAATGGTGGAGCGATTAAAATCAGGGATGTGCAAGAGGCAGGATTTGTAGGAGCGCAGAGATCTCGGAGGGTTGTAGGGCTGGAGGAGGTTACAGAGATAGGGAGGTGTGAGGCCATGGAGGGATTTGAAAACAAGGATGAGAATTTTAAAATCAATGTGTTCCCGGACCGGGAGCCAATGTAGGTTAGCGAGCACAGGGGACTTGATGAGAGTTAGGGTACGGACAGCAGAGTTTTGGACGAGCTCCAGTTTATGGAGGGTGGAAGATTGGAGGCCAGCCAGGAGAATATTGGAATAGTCAAGTCTGGAGTTTCACAAAACTTGGAAATGTAGTAAACAGTGAGGAGGATAGTAACAGACTTCAGGAGGACATAAACAGACTGGTGAAATGGGTAGACACATGGCAGATGAAATTTAATGCAGAGAAGTGTGAAGTGATTCATTTTGTTAGGAAGAATGAGGAGAGGCAATATAAACTAAATGGTACAATTTTAACAAGGGTGCAGGAACAGAGAGACCTTGGGATGTACATTCATAAACCTTTGAAGGTTGTAGGACAAGAGATGGCTGTTGAAAAAGCATACGGGATCCTCGGCTTTATAAACAGAGGCATAGAGTGCAAAAACAAGGAAGTTATGCTAAACTGTTATAAAACACTGGTTAGGCCCAGCTGGAGTATTGTGGCCAATTCTGGGCACCACACTTTAGGAAAGATGTCAAGGCCTTGGAGAGGGTGCAGAAGAGATTTACTAGAATGGTGCCAGGGATGCGGGACTTCATTTATGTAAAGAGTAGGGAACCTGGGGTTGTTCTCCTTAGAGCAGAGAAGCTTAAGGGGAGATTTGATAGTTGTGTTCAAAATCAAGAAGTGTTTTGATAGAGTAAATAAGGAGAAACTGTTTCCAGTAGCAGAAATGTCGGCAACCAGAGGACACAGATTTAAGGTAATTGGCAAAAGAACCAGAGGTGACATGAGAATTTTTTTTACTCAGCGAGTTGTTATGATCTGGAATGTACTGGCTGAAAGGGTGGTGGAATCACTTTCAAAATAGTAACTTTGAAAATAGTAACTTTCTAAAGGGAATTAGATAAATACTTGAAGAGGGAACATTTGCAGGGCTATGGGGAAAGCGCAGGGGAGTGGAACTAAATAAATAGCTTTCAAAGAGTCGGCACAGGCACGATGGTCCGAATGACCTCCTTCTGTGCTGTATCATTCTATGATTCTATGAGGTGAATTGTGGTTAGAGAAAGATGTGACTAGCACAGTACATTAAACAGCTATTTTATTAGGTAAACTCTTAGCTGCAATTGCCTGAAACATGTTTGCCAAATATAAACTGGCAATGGGATTGTTTCAGAAGGATGTATAGAATCATAGAATCATAGAAAGGTTACAGCATGGAAGGAGGCCATTTGACCCATCAAGTCCATGCCGGCTCTATGCAAGAGCAATCCAGCTAGTCCCAGCATAGCCCTGCAAATTTTTTCCTTTCAAGTACTTAACCAGTTCCCTTTTGAAGGCCATGATTGAATCTGCCTCCACAATCCCTCGGGCAGTGCATTCCAGATCCTGACCACTTGCTATGCAAAAATGTTTTTCCTCATGTCACCTTTGGTTCTTTTGCCAATCACCTTAAATCTATGCCCTCTGATTCTTGACCCTTCTGCCAATGGGAACAGTTTCTCTCTATCTACTCTGTCTAGATCCTTCAAGATTTTGAATACCTCCATCAAATCTCCTCACAACCGTTTCTGTTACAAGGAGAACAACCCCAGCTTCTCCAGTCTATCCATATAACTAAAGTCCCTCATCCCTGGAATCATTCTAGTAAATCTCTTCTGCAGCCTCTCTAAGGCCTTCACATCTTTCCTAAAGTGCGGTGCCCAGAACTGGACACAATACTCCTGTTGTGGCTGAAACAGTGTTTTATAAAGGTTCATCATGACTTTTTACTTTTGTACTCTATGCCTCTATTTATAAAGCCCAGGATCCCATATGCTTTTTTAGCCACTTTCTCAACCTGCCCTGCCACCTTCAACGATTTGTGCACATATACCCCCAGATCTCTCTGTTCCTGTACCCCTTTTAGCATTGTACCCTCTAGTTTATAATGCTTCTCCTAGTTCTTCCTACCGAAATGTATCACTTTGCATTTTTCTGCGTTAAATTTCATCTGCCACGTGTCTGCCCATGCCACCAGCCTGTCTATAACCTCTTGAAGTCTATCACTATCTTCCTCACTGTTTACTACCCTTCCAAGTTTTGTGTCATCTGCAAATTTTGAAATTGTGCCCTGTACACCCAAGTCCAAGTCATTAATATATATCAAGAAAAGCAGTGGTCCCAGCACTGATCCCTGGGGAACACCACTGTCCACCTCCCTCCAGTCCGAAAAACAACTGTTCACCACTACTCTCTGTTTCCTGTCCCTTAGCCAATTCTGTATCCGTGTTGCTACTGCCCCTTTTATTCCATGGGCTGCAATCTTGATGATAAGCCTACTGTGCAGCACTTTATCAAACACCTTTTGAAAGTCCATATACACCACGTCAACTGCATTGCCTTCATCTACCCTCTTTGTTACTTCATCAAAAAACTCTATTGGGTTAGTTAAATACGATTTACCTTTAACAAATCTGTGCTGCCTTTCCCTAATCAATCCACACTCCTCCAAGTGACTGTTAATTCTGTCCGGGATTATAGTTTCTAAACGTTTTCCCACCACTGATTTTGGACTGACTGGCCTATAGTTGCTAGGTTTATCCTTACACCCTTTTTTGAACAAGGGTGTAACATTTGCAGTTCTCCAGTCCTCTGTATGAGGATAAATCCAAGAACAAAGCCAAGAACAGTAAATTGGTCTAGAAACGTTTGATTTTCTATAGTTGCTTTACATTGCGCGACAAACGCGGAGTCGTGGTACACAAACAGTAATAGTAGGAAGATCAAGTGATATGAAAATAACAGTGCCGGTTTTAAGGAAATCACTACAATGCCATTCTATAATGGATGGGCACTAGTTCGTTCTTCTATTTCCCACCCTGGGCCTCTTGCCCAGATTTTTTGAATAATAATTATTTAATATTAATAGTTTGAGTCCTCTAATATATTATATACCGAGTATTAATCGTAATAGGGTTAAACATTCCTGCTGCAAGAGACCAACAACGAAGTATGTAAGCAGCGCAATATAACTTTAAACTAGAACTTGTTACATTACAAACAAGTTTAAGAAATTCTTGTCAACATAAGGAATGTTTGAATAAAGTTGGTCGGAATTAAGCTGTATACTGCATAAGATTTCCATATGAAGAAATCTGCTGGATGAATATTCACTAGGGTAAGTGTAGCGTTTCAACAGTTTAAATACCGAACCCGAGTTCATCTTTTAACCTTTTGTGAGTATCCTTTTTTTTAAAAAACACATAAATTGTTCACCGTCGTCGATCTACAACGTGAAATTTATTTGCACTTCAAACGACCGTGAGCGAGGAAATAAATCCATTAAACGGATTTCAGCGTAACTTCAGAAGCTAAGATGCAGCTTGGTTGGATCATTTCAACTGCAGGTCCAAGACACTCTACTGAGTCCAATACACTCTAAATGGAGTGAAACCTCTAACTTGAAACCCAAAACCTCTAAATTGAAATTTCAACAGTAATTTCAAAATGTAGAAATTTACAGCAGCCGCGCCATTAAATAAAACAATTTATTAAGTGTTTTAAATGGAAGAACAATCAACGCCGTCCTTGCAGTTACGGCGTAAAACAGGGCGTTTTGCTTGGTGTTTTCAACACTCGTCTTGCCGGCGACTTAGTCCAAATGTGCAAATTCAAAAACGGTGCTCAGGATAAAATACCACACAACGGTCACCCATCGATTCTGTCGGCACTTTATCCCGGAGACCTGCCTCTACTTTCAATTTCACTGTTAGACGACATCTGGCACTGTTTTGCCTGCAATACTACTCTTAATAGGTATAAAAACACGACAAAAAAGCTACTGACACAATATACTGCATGATAAAGTCAGATTTTCACTGGAGTTTACTATTAGTTCAGCGAATTTACACTTTTTTTTCTTTTGCGAAGCACCAATGGATAATTCTGGGAGTTACAGAACTGAAGGAAGACAATATATATTGTATCTGGTAGGAAAACGGCCTTACTTGTACGAGGGTCATCTGGGATCCCAGTGCCAGCAGAATCTTTTCAGTTTTCGTCGGGTAGGGGTTGTCGCGGTGTTTGTAAAGCCACTGTTTCAAGGGACGAGCCATATCCTGAAGAGCCTGCCGTTTGTGCCTCACCTTCCCTCCACCCTGCCGAGAACTACAAACAATACAAGGTACAAATCGTCAGTAACCAATTAACAAATAAAAGTATACGCCTTTAAAAAAAATGACAACCGAAGCAACTATTCCACTGAAAATGCAATTACTTTGAATGATATAATTTCTGTACTCGTGAAGGTCCATGTAGTCACAAAGAGCGTGTATTGTTCACTACAAGTGTGTATTGTACACAGTGTGTATTGTACACTAACAATGGGCATTGTTCACTAAGAGTGTGTATTGTACAATAAGCTACAATTTTTAGAAATCAGACCTATTAGTAGACAAAAGCAGGACAGCAGTCACAATAATGTGTCACGATAAATTATTGGACCAAAATCCAGAAATAGTAAATTGAACGTCTGTCTTCCGTCTGGATTAAAACTCCACTTTATTTGAGGAAAAGATGGTAACTGAAATTTGTACATTTTCTGTATCAATCTGTTGTCGAACCTTACTTCCCCAAAGAAGGCGCATATTCGAACTATGAATCCAAATCACAACAGTAATAAATTGACACTTTAACCGAGAAAATATTAAATCGGGCCCATTTTCGGAGACAGGTTTGAGAAAATATTTCTCATGTTTCTGGTGATTTAATTTTTGGTTGAAAATAAAATTCACTTCAGTGGTTGGATCTGAGACGCCGCTGAAATATTTACATATATGGGAGGGGGCGAAATTGCGTTTTCATCAAGGCTTTTGTGTAACTATGCATGCAGGTATTGGATGAATGTCATATGTCGTGTTCTATGTAGATAAAGTATTTCAAAGTTATTCATTGCAACTGTCGCGTTTGGGGAGTTTTCAGAGACGCGATAAGGTTCTATATAAATTAAAGACTTCCCGTCTTTGGGTAGGTACAGGGTAGTTGTTTCTGTATTTGCATTACAATGCGCACAACTCGGCTTCTGCCCCTGTATTTATAGTTAGTACGTGGGTGTTACAATGAGTCCAGAAACAGGCCATTAGGCCCAACTGGTCTATGCCTGCATTTATGCTCCACACGAACCTCCTCCCTCCCTTTTTCATTTACCCCTATCGGCATATCCTTCTATTCCTTTCTCCCTCATGTGCGTAATTAGCTTCCCCTTAAATGCCTCGACTACTCCTTGTGGTAGTGCGTTCCACATTCTTACTATTTGGGCAAAGAAGTTACTCCTGAATTCCCTATTAGATTTATTAGTGACTATCTTATATTGATGACCTCTAGTTTTGGACTCCCCACAAGTGGAAACATTTTCTCCAAGATTACCCTTTTAAAGCCTTTCATTATTTTAAAGACCCTAAGTTTTAAGTCACCCCTCAGCCTTCTCTTTTCTAGAGAAAAGAGCCCCAGCCTATTCAGCCTTTCCTGATAAGTATATCCTTTCAGTGCTGGTACCATCCTTTTTTGCACCTTCTCCAATGCCTCTATATCCTTTTTATAATATGGAGACCAGAACTGTACACAGTACTCCTAGTGTGGTCTAACCAAGGTTCTATACAAGTTTAACATAACTTCTCTGCTTTTCAATTCTATCCCTCTCGCAACGAACCCCAGTGCTCGGTTTTCTTTTTTATGGCCTTATTAATCTGCATCGCACTTTTAGTGATTTGTGTATCTGTACCCCGAGATCTCTCTGCTCCTCTGCCCCATTTAGACTCTTATTATCCAAGCAGTATGTGGCCTTCTTATTCTTCCTACCAAAATGCACCATCTCACACTTAGCTATATTGAAATTCATTTGCCAATTACATGCCCATTCTGCAAGTTTATTAATGTCTTCTTGCATTTTAACACATTCTTCCTTTGTATTAACTACTCCCCCAATTTGGTGCCGTCTGCAAATTTTGAAATTGTACTTCTGATTCCTGAGTCCAAACTGTTAATGTAAATTGTGAACAACAGTGGTCCCAGCACCGATCCCTGTGGAACACCACTTCCCACCTTTTGCCAGTCTGAGGAATTACCTTTAACCCCTACTCTCTGTTTTCTGTTTTGTAGCCAGCTTGCTATCCATTCTGCTACCTGTCCCCTGACTCCACATGCTCTGACCTTAGTCATGAATCTACAATCCGGTACCTTATCGAAGGCCTTTTGAAAATCCAAATATATTACATCTACTACATTACCCTTGTCTACTCTTTCTGATACATCTACAAAGAATTCAATAAGGCTGGTCAAGCATTACCTTCCCTTCTGAAATCAGTGCTGACAACTTTTTATCATATTTTCATTTTCTAGATGTTTTTCTATTACATCGTTGAGTAAAGATTCCATTATCTTTCCTACTATTGACATTAAGTATAGTTCCCTGGACTTGTTCTATCTCTCTTTTTAAATATAGGAATAACATTAGCTGTCCGACAGTCCTCTGGCACTATTCCCTTTTGTAATGAATTTATATATATGTAATAGTGCCTCTGCTATCTCTTCCCTAACTTCTCTTAATATGCACGGATGCAATTCATCCAGACCAGGGGTTTTATCCTTTCTGTGTTTGATTAGTTTAGCAATTATCTCCCCCTCTTTCTATCTTAAATGTCTTTCTATCATTTTTGATCTCCTCTTCTAATGTCTTACCCACCTTGTTAGTCTCCCTGGTAAATACAGAGGCAAAGTAACTATTCAATATTGCTATCATTACCTGTGAGTTTATCATGCATATCCCTTAGTGGCCTATCCCTATCCTGATTTTTCTTTTGTTATTAATGTGTCTGTAGAATACTTTACTATTTATTCTTATATTCCTTGACAATTTAATTTTGTAGTTCCTCTTTGCTTTCCTAATTGTTTTTTTGACATCCTTCCTAATCTCTTCACATTCCCTTTTGTCATCCTCTCCTTTATTGTCTATGTACTTACAGCATGTCTTTTTTTAGTTTCAGTGTTACCCCTATCTCTTTATTCACCCATGGTGTTTCATTATTGGCTATTTGTTCTTGTGTTTTAGAGGAATATATTTCTCCAGAAATCTATTGATCTCCTTTTTAAATATTTCCCATTGCTATTTTATCTCTTTGTCTGTCAACATTTTTTCCACTTTACCTTCCCTCGTTGCATTTCTCATCCCCTCAAAATTAGCTTTGTTCCAATCTATTACTTTGGTCTTTGTCTTATTTATGTCTTTCCCAATCATTACTTTAAACCTTATTATGCTATGATCGCTATTGCCTTGATGTTCCCCTACGCTTACTTCTCTTATCTGCTCCAGTTCATTTCCCATTACTAGATCCAGCAGTGATTCCTCTCTTGTTGGGCTTCTCACATACTGGGTAAGAAAGGAGTCATATACACACTCTAAAAACTCCAGTTCCCTTTCCCCTTTACCTACCTCTTTGTGCCAGTTTATTTGGGGGTAGTTGAAATCGCCCATGATTATTATTCGATGTTTTAACTCATTTCATAGATTTGCCTACATATTTCTTCCTCCACTTCCCTTCCACTGTTAGGTGGTCTGTAGAATATGCCTATTAACGTGATCCATCCCTTCTTAACCTTTGTCTCAGTCCATATGGATTCTGTTTCTATCTTGATAATGTGGAAACGTTTCATTGCGTGTATTTGTATGGATGTAAGCATTGCGTGTGATTAGTCGGCGGAATTGTGGTTTCTGTAAAGTGTGTCTGTAGGTGGTAGAACATGATGTGAATACTGTCTGTGTATTTGTATTCAAGCTGAGTCCTGTAGATGTCGCTGTGAATCTGGAGGCACAGTCCAGCTATTACAGACACTTCTGTTTTCTGATCTGGTGATGATGATACTTCTGATTCACATCCCCTTGAACACTGCCAGACCGTTGCGGTATTGCTAAACTTTCGCAATCCACATCCATGACCCCAAAGCATTTGTCATCACATATCCTTGTTACCCTATAAATCCTCAAGGTTATAGCTGGTGTCTATTGGTTGTTTGTGGTTGAGGTAGTGGAATTCTTCCTCGCTTCTCACAGAAAACTTCTTTAGTGAACACTGTACTGTAAAAGCATAAGTCATCTTCTTAAAGAAAAATATATCAATTCTCTTGAACTCCATAACGACTGTCAATGAAACTTTTGCTTCAAAAAAGTAATTTGGATTTGTATTTGTCGTTGGAAATGCAATATGTGAAACGCATAAATATATAATCTGTAACAGAATGTCTACAATATAATACATTTATTTGAATGCATGTGTATGTGCACATTATATCTGATTATGTTTGCCATACCATACAGGGAACAATGTTTACGTTCGTGGTCAACCAATATGAAAAGACTATTGCAGCCTCCTGTTCTATGAAATCTTTGAGTTAAATGTCATCGCTATTTAGATTTCCATTTTATTTTACTTCTTTGAGTGTCTGATGCAATGAGGCGTTGCATTAAACATAATAAATAATATTTTCACATTCGGGAGTGCACTCCCCTCATTATCAGTATGACAGTATAACCTGTATGTGTTCAGATAACTGAGCTTTTATAGCAAGATTAACAGAAAGGTGTCTTGTCGTTTTGAATGGTAAAATGCGGTGGATTACACATGTTTACTAATTTAGATTCCGGCTACCTCCGAGGAATTTAAATCCAGCAAATGTTATTACTGTACTTATGTAATTAGAAACTCGCAATCACATTTCCAAAAAGATAATTTCAACATAACTGTCAAATATGGTGAAGTAAGTGGGTTTGAAAAGCAGAAGGGAGATTTTTTAAAATCTCGTGTACACGGGTATCATTAAACACAACTGGACTGCCAGGTTAAGATACTGTACTGTACACCGTCTGCTGCACTTCCTCTGCATAATACGTGCATCGCTTCTTGGTTTTGGGATTGCATTCTCACAATTTTATGAGGCAGAAGCGGACTGCTTACCGGCAAAACACAATTTCAACTTCACCGATGTCAGTATATCAATAATACATTACACGGATGAAGTGTGGATGTATTCTCCAGTTCTGCTCAATCACTTTTCCTCCAGCTAAGTTTCACAATCTAGTTAAATACATCATCTAATACAGAACTTAGATAAAGTTAAGGTCATACCCAGACCTCCTGTGTCGCAGACCCCTTTGGCTTCTACTGGACGGACTGTCCGGCATCATCAGCTCCTGATGCTGCTCTTCCATAACTTCCATATAGGTCCTGCTGTTCCTCTCAACCTCGTTTGCCTTTTCTTCGAAAAGGACTTGGTTGGTAAATTTATTAAAAACGATGGTGTTCATCTTTTTACACGTTCCAGTGCCTGTGTCTATCTCCCTAATAGATGAAATTGACGTGATTTGAAGGTCGATCCTGGTTTCACTGGAGGCAAAAGATAAATAATCGCACGTTATTTCAAAACAAAAATCAAACGGCCCTGATTGCCCTGTAAATGAAGGCGAAATAAAAAAAACCGTGCACAAAGGAAGGAACCGGCCATGGGCCAAAAAAGACAAAATGCAAACCGTTCACAGTGAATGGTCTTGTTATTCATTTTCACGGGCAAATGAGAGTTTGTTTTTCTACACCGCGTTGTTTACAAACCTTAAATTCGCGCCATTCACAAGGTTGAAGAGCGAAAAGAAAATTGCAGATAAAACGGTTTACTGGGACGGATTGCATCTCACTTTTCGTCTAGATTTCCACCCGCTGAGAATCATAGGTTAAGAGTAAATATTTAGCTCAGCCCTATTTGTAATATATATATATAATTTGTTGGAACCTTCCCCTCAGTATCAGCCAGAGCAGTGAAACAAATACCTTCCTGGTGTGCTCTGGGTACACAAACATAAGCGAGTGAGAACCAGAAAAAGGTAACCTTTTAATGGGTCACTTTTCCGCATTAAAGACCAAATGCGCGCGTCTGGTTAACCAGAGCAGCATGTTAGGACAGCGATCACAGTGAAAGTTTACATCTCAGCCTTAACTGCAGTGGACCTACAAAACAGTCAAAACTTGTCTCACAAAAACCAAGTAGACATTTAAGGGTTTGCAGTAAACAGTAAACTCCCGGGACATCTGACGCAGGCTCGTTTTTAGGACAACTTGTGCCTTGTAGACACATTAATAGAAACGTTTTTTAATGATTAATGTTTCTTACGTTTGTGTTAGAAGGCAGAAGTCGGGTGCTTATCCAGACAGAGCGTCCTTTCAGAATAGATTATTAGATATTAAAGAACATCTATGATCTGAACGACGTTGAGAAATATCACGCACAAATTTACAAAGTACGTGGGCAGCCGAGCGTGTGGGTGAGAGGAGTATTTACTGCATCTATCAATGTACCGAGTGAATTCCGATTATGTTTTTTTTCTGTGAACACCTCGGGGAATAGCTTCCAGACACTGTTAGAAAAGACCCAACACGTGTCTGCCGTCTGAATCGCTGCCTCTTTGGTGATGAGATAATAGTCCCGTTGTTTCACAGCCTGTTTTTTTTTGTCTCTTACCTGCGGGCCCGCGCTACAAACTCACTTGGCTGCATCCTATCCGTTCCCCTAAGATTGCTTTTTGTAAACTAATTCCTGTGATCAAAAAGGGTCTTTAGATGCACAACTACAACATTAACACGAGAGAACATAGTGACTGTGGAAAGTTGGTGACCCTCGGACTGAGACTGCAATACATAAATCGGGCGTCATTCGTGTTTTAAAGTCTGTGCGTTATTGAACAGTCGACAGCTTATCTGTTGATAACGTTTAAACCGCAAGCGAGCCCGCAGATCAGCTGGCCGGCCCGAGAAGTCCAAGTAAACAAGCGGTCAGCAAACAATTTGCAAAAACTAGCAGTTTATCCGCGATCCTGCGAACATCTTGCGACCAGCCGCCAGCCCCTTCCAGTTGTCACCTCCGTTACCGCAACCCCTCACCCACCCCCGCCATTCACCGATCAATTCTGAAATGTAACAGATAATGTGATACAGCGTTTTCTAAAGCCCCGGTGCCTTTTATCACTAATAAGATCACATTCTACCGAGAAACAGGCATGCTCTAGGTTGACTGCAGCCTTCGCCTTGAATTAGTATTCCACCAACAAACACTATTAGAAAGCAGTGATTGTACCTGGTTTTGTTTGGAGGGATCCGGTCAGTGCGGTAAAGCGATAAGAGCGGGTCGTAATCCAGCTCCTGTGTGCATTAGCATTCCCATTTCATATCGCTGTCAGTCAGACTGATCTGAAACCGCACGAACCACGCTCGCTTCTCTCCTATTTACCCCGATGGCAGCCCTAGCCCCTGAACCTGAATAAACAGCGTCGCCCATGTTTCCCAGCTGCGCTGCCTAGTCTGTGAACATAGACTGAATGCGTTACACAGGTTCCGGGATGGTGCAGCGGGAGGCTGGCTCTGCCTGTTTTACAGGATCCCGTTCTCCCATTCCTAAATATAGCGCGCTTATTTCATTTCCAGCAAAAACATTTCCGTTCTAAATAAAGTGACCTTGTGCATTTTCGTTTCTTTTTCCTCCGACAAGTGCAGCACTGAAAATATATTCATTAATGTTTTCGAAAATTGCTTATAATCCTGGCGTTCATATCGATATCATCAGCTGGGCTGGATTTCCTAACACACCTTTCGCAGTCAATTGATCACACACCTTACACTAATAAGTTATTTTGAATTTTTAGGGAGTCACATACCCTTTATTCATAGTTCTGGTCGTAATTCCTTTTCGCACACCTCTCGATCTTATTTATCCCCATTAAAGGACCGCAAAAGATCGAAGATGATGTTCATTCGGAAAACTAATTTTAATTGAATATAAATTTACTTAAATATGAATTACAAGATTTAGTTTCGAATATTTCTTCTTATTTAAGCATCGTAACACGTACTTTATAGATACACGGGGGATCTCTGAAACATGTTGGACAATTGGGTTCCAGTTAGATTAGATTGATTCTCTTGCAAGAAAATTGGCTTCATATTTAATAGTGGACCATTAATAAACTCAAAAACTTTCATTATTTTCAACGCGGTATATAAATCAACACATTTAGAAACGTGTCAAATGGAAAGTGTTTCTCGAATTTAAACAAGATGGAATGAGTTTCTCAAATCAGAAGTCGATTCCATTTTTTGGTTAAGGAAGAACTGGGAACATCTCCGTTATCTAATATATAGTTCTGAAATCGATTATATTCGATCAACACAGTTTATTTTCAACGTAAATCACAACTGTAGCTGTTTTCTTTTTTCTTTTATAAAGTAAATCATGAGCATTTTAAAAATACTATTGGACAACAAAAAAGTGTGGACAGCTAGATATTGGATCAAGACTGACTTATAAAATTGTGTTATTCTATGGGGCTGGGGCTGGTTTTGGTGTTGGTTAAATAACTTGAACAAATAATATTAGTTATCGCTGGGGAGAACATTAAACTAAGCCATGGTTACACCCTACCTGCACTGATCTTGCTGAAAAGTAGTCAGAATCTTTCCAATTCTCCTAATAAAAGGCTTGTGTTGACGATCACGGTGGCTTTATCTAGAATGAAGTGAGACGAGAATATTCCTGAACACCTGCAAGTGTCGAGTGCAAGTGTTAAATGTGGACTTGACCTTTTACGTGAGGTGCTATCTAACTGGATCCACTTCGTTAACAAAACGATAGGCGAATAAATTATTGAGTTTCTCACAAGGCTGGAGTCTGTGCACTGACGGTTAACATTATTTGTCTGTGAGCTGCCCAGTGAAGTCATTGAAAACATGAATGTAACGCAACCCGAGTTAAACTTAGAGAGGGTGCAGAAGAGATTTACTAGAATGATTCCAGGGATGAGGGGTTTTAGTTACGTGGATAAAGTGGAGAAACTGGGGTTGTTGTCCTTGGAACAGAGACGGTTGCGAGGAGATTTTGATAGAGGTATTCAAAATCATAAAGGGTCTAGACAGAGTAGATAGAGAGAAACTGTTCTGGTTGGTGGAAGGGTCAAGAACCAGAGGACATAGATTTAAGGTGATTGGCAAAAGAACCAAAGGTGACATGAGGAAAAACGTTTTTACATGGCGAGTGGTTAGGATCTGGAATGCACTGCCCGAGGGGGTGGTGGAGGCAGATTCAGTCATGGCCTTCAAAAGTGAACTGGATAAGTACTTGAAAGGAAAATCATTTGCAGGGCTATGGGGATAGGGCGGGGGAGTGGAACGAGCTGGATTGCTCTTGCATAGAGCCGGCATGGACTCGATGGGCCGAATGGCCTCCTTCCGTGCTGTAACCTTTCTATGATTCTATGGTAAATAAAAACAGAAATATTGGAAGCACACAGCGGGTCCGTCAGCACTTGAAAAGAGAATGGGGGAAAAGGGAATCTCTAATCTCCACCCTTCCCTTTATAACCATAGGATTACAACTGACACTCACCCCGAACACACAAAGGCCTGTAGCTTTCATTAAAATGACACACTTACAAATGCACTTGTATGATCAGCGCGTCTGAGCAAATCCAGAGTCGCTGAATTGCTTAGTCGCTAAACAGAATATATATATCCAGAGAATATGTAACTGGGACTATGGGATACTACAAGTGAACAAGTGAGTAGCGAATTACAAGGTCACATTAAAAAGTGGAGAAATAGAGCTTTTCATAATCCCGGTGATCTCAGGGGTAAAACATTCGAAACAGCTTAACCACCCCATGAAAGAGTTGTGACATGGCGAATAACAAAGTATAATGCGATGGGAGGGATCAATATCAAAACACCATCATCACCACGCACGGTATTAAAACGTTATCTCATCTTTTGTGGTATCGCACTCTCTTCAATTGCCTTCTATCAATGTATTATATTAAACAGCAGCTACCATTTTGCTCCCTCGGTTTGAATCATCTGACCCCAACGGTGCCCGCCTGGTAACCCCCTCATGGCCACTGCCCGGGAATTACTGTGTGAAACTCATTGCCTCAGACACTAGCCCGGGTGCGCGCAGATTATTTTACGTTACAACCTATTCAAATTCACAGAGTTTCTCGTTTTCGGCCCTAATTTTATGATTTTAATTTCAAGTGGCATGAATGTGGGGAATTGAAATCAACGTGTTTCCCACAAAGATAAAGTTTGATGCCTATTTTGCCGAGTGGCCTTGTAAAAATATCAATCATTCATCACAGTGCTTTGCCTTTAGGTAAAACAAAATCAGTTTGTGAAAGTCAGTGCAAGTAGGCTGTTGATTTGGCGAGACTGAGCACCAATCCCTTTGACTGGAGGCAGGCAATCTGTATTGAGTAGGGTTTTAAAAAAAATCTTTTTCTATTTCTTTTAAACGATGTTGATACTTTCCATTACCGTGGGTTTCTAATTAAGCCGGGTTAAATGGGACACTAAAGGACTTTTCATTAGTTGTCACTTTAGCACGTCATTCCAATTCTGCAACTAGATAAACCAGGATGTCAGAAGGCCAGACGGTTCCAATCCAGAAACCTTTAGTCAAATGTGTGCGAGATATCTCCCGCTGAACGGTAGGTAATGCGAACCGTGGTCTGAGCTGGAAGCTGGTTAATGTTTGCGGTTGCCGATTTAACTCTAGTAATGGGATTGGTTGTGGTTCTATGAAAAAAAAGTATCTATCAAATACAAATCGGGTTTATTTTATGATCTTATTAAGTAGAATCGCAGAAGAACTTGATTAAACTTGTCTGGCTCTACAAAAATAATTTAACAGCTGTGAATATCTGTTATTTTAGGGAGTCCTGCAAAGTAGGTTCATATAAACGAAAATAAAACCTACAAACCGAACAAGAGTGGATGAAAGTAGGCTGTATTTGTGTTTCCAGTTACGTCCAGTGGAAGGTTTCTATCACTTTTATTAACAAAGTGAAACTCAATTTCTTTATAACTTCATCTGCCAAATTTCGGTACTTGTTTCTCTCACACACACGCGATGTGGATTATCTGGGCGCGACGCCGTCCTTCTTTGCATCTGGAATGAGTTTAGCAATAAACGGCACAGTTTAATTGTACAGTTTATACTGTTATATAGGTTTATTTCGGATAAGCAGCGCGAGGATATTTGGTGGATAACACGCAAAACGGGAGCTCCCGATCCAGTGATCGGGTATTCATGTAGACAGTAAATGCCGTATTTAAAGTCTTTATTCACGTGAAATGGTCTGGCGCAAGAAGATAACAAGATGCAATGGGATGGATTACTGCAATGTACACGAATTATTACATACGGTTATCTGAACATAATGTCTTTTTTTAAAAAAACGAATTTCACTGTTTTAAGATTATACTGACGGCATATATCTAAACTTTAAAAAAAATAATTGACTGTCGGTTTAATAAACTATAACGTTATATTGTGTAAGAAAATTAGCAGGTTCCAACTAATATATAAAGTTTATTGTTTATGTCCCAGTCCGATGCTTGGGAGAGGTATCATGTTACAATTGTTTGTAATGAGAACATGCACTGAGTGCGCCCGATGTCCCTTATAGAAAAGCCAGTTCATGCACGGGTGAATCCGTATTCCGCGCTTTAAGAATTGAGGCGACCCAGGCTGTGATCTTCATATTGGGGGGGGTGGGGGGGGGGGACACAACAACGACGACAACTATCTTTTAAGATCAGATTTATTTCCCCGACATAAAATGTTGTAATATTAAAGCTTTATCCCCCGTAAAGATTGAACACAAATCTGGTGGAGCACAGTTCTTATTGGCGAATCCCGGAGATCCGCCTTGAGTCTGCCATTGACCGTGTTTTTGAAGGATTGACTTCGAAAGAGCTACGTGAAAGTATTCAAACTTGGACATCCACAAGTGCCTACAGAACTCCAGTATGTCAGTGGCACGATTCGACATGTGATTCCTGCTTGAGGATTTGATTACGCGGCATTCCAGCCTCTGCGGTTATGTAGCGTTTCAGTATCAATTATATAAAATCACACTATTTTTACACACTATTTTTACACACTTTTAAATTAGTGAAACTAGATTACGACTTGCGGAATCCAACTTGCCGACACCCTGTCCAATTTAAGCATTGAATATATAAAGGGAAATTACTCTGGAAAGATCGCTGCAACACAGCCTAGAAGGTCAGATATAAAAAATAAATCTGTTAAAGAGCATTGCTCACTTTAAAAAAGAAAGCTGCAGGTTCTCCTTTTAAACTGACAGTCTTGTCAATTTCAAGAAATGCCGGAAGTGCACAGGAGGCCCGTCAGCATCAGTAAAGAGAAGAAACAGGTTAACACTAGGGGCGCGGACCCTCCTTCACCAAGTGTTAACCTGCCTTTTCTCTTTACTGATGTGATTGGACCTGGTGTGTGCTTGCAGCATTTTCAGATTTCCAGAATTTGCAGTTTTTTTCCTTTTTATTTGGATATTGACACATATTTATATATAATTACGTTTTAAAGGTTTACTTAAATTTTGACTGCTACTTATGCCTGTACAGTTGAATCATAATAATTACTTTGACGAGATATGCTAGTTTGGTTCATAATTTCTGTATATAAAAAGCAGATTGCCAAACCTAGAAACCGCATAAAGGAAAAAGAAAAACTTAATAAAGGCAGAGAAGGGTTAATCACACAATATAAAAGTGATTTGACTTCCAATTTGGTGGTGTATTAACTATTTTAGTATTAAAACACATTAATTGGAGGAACAAGCTTGGCTCAGGGTGTTGCACTCTAGTATTACACTTAGATCCGAAATGGATAAAATGGTTTGGTATACTGGAATTCCACGAATGGATCAGGTACGCGCTATGTGGAGCCCACTGTGCTCTTCAAGGTACTCCTCGTGCATATTTTCAACAGATTGCTGTATTTAGGTATGGACTAATGTCAGTGGTTATCTTAAGTAATAGTTTTAAATAAAGCAAACTTGAAATTACTTTTGGACCCATATTAACCGATGCGGGGGGGGGGAGCATTATGTTAACCGTAATCGTTGAAATATGTGTATTGTAAATGTGAGTTGGATGCAGTAACAGAGTAAACACATTGCCGAGATATATCATGAATTTCAATGCGTTGTTATACTTAAATATCACAATTGGAATATCACAGTTTTAAATGCCACTGAATTCAGAATTACATAAAGTTTGACTGATCCTTGATTTGCATTTAGCATGCATTCATCGGATTCCATCTGTGTGGGGAAGATATTAACACAGTAATACACAGAGATTGGGCAACTGTACATCAGGTCCCAATCAATTTTGATAGGATTTGACATTGCGCGATGTTAGTATTAAATGATAAAAGACTTCATGCAATATAGATTTCTTTATCCCCACACAAATTTCAGATAAAAAGGAAACCTTTTAATTTTCCCAATTCCACACGCAGTTTGCTGACCAAGAAGGGGTGAAGACAATTCTCTTTTAGGCTCCCAAATGCCAGTTTAGAACTTGCTGTTGGATAAAAAACAAAAATGGCATCGGGGTGATTTGTCCTCTAACGCGCTCTCTTCTTCCAGAGAATTACCTCCCTGAAAGCTCAATTGAAATCAAACACTTCTCATGTGGGAAACTGCAGGTGAAATTCACTGTCTTACTCCTTCATAGCACAGTCCTTAGTACGCTAATGAGTTATGCTACTAGGGTGCCGTGCAGTAACATCAGATAGGGTTGTTGGCTTTATAGTCACTCTACTGCAGAATATTTACAAATTTTACTGCAGCTATTTAATGACAGTAAGCGGAGGAAGAAAGAACTTGCATTTATATAGAACCTTTGATGTCCTCAGGATGTCCCAAAGTGCTTCACTACCAATTAATTTTAAAAAGTGTAGTCTGTTGTTATACAGGCAAAGGCAGCAGCCAACCCCTGTGCAGCAAGGTTCTACAAACAGTAATCAGATAAATGAGCAGTTAATTTGTTTTGGTGGAGGGATAAATGTTAGCCAGGATATAGGGCGAACTCTCCTGATCCCATAATACTTTACATATCCATAGACAGATGGAGCCTCAGTTTAATATCTCATCTGAAAGACAGCACATCCAAACAATGCAACGGTCCCTCAGTACTGCATTGAAGTATCAGCCTGGATAATGTGGGACTTAAACCCACAACCTTCTGACTCATAGTCAAGAGTGCTACCACTGAGCCCAGCTGATATTTAAGCCTTATTTTCACTCACCTAAAGGGATTTCAAAGATGTAATGGAGAGCTTCAACTAAGAATTACAATACAGGGAGAAGGATAGAAATCTGATCTTAAATGACATTGGATTAAAACTGTAGTATAAACAATTTGCTCCTAATCCAGTTTCTAGTTTATACATTTTATTTTATGAAACCCACAATATTGGAATGAAGAAAAATATATTTTGTAGCTGGACTAAAGTTGTTTTTAAGCAGAATTGATCTATTTAGAACCTGACTGTAAAGTTTTAAATGGGTTGTACGGTAGTAATGAATTCTTAAAGACCTCACTAACAAGACAGTAATCAGGAGCGTCTGTCTCAAAATTTCTTAGGCATATTATGTACATATGCATGGCATATATCCAAAAATATTTTGTGTATGACATGCATATACAGGACTATGCCTAAGAATTTACAGGAGAATTTTCAAGCCAGTCTCTGAAGACTGACACATTCGTTTCTGTGTCATTGCCAATAAGGTGTTTGAAATAGATATAGCAGCTTTCATTGTGTGGCATTAAGAGGCAGTGTTCTGCCAGATAGAGAAAACTTACTTTACAAAACTAGTATAAAACAGCTGTAAATCAAATATTCCATGTACAACTGTCAAAGCATACCAGTTAAATATGCAGGTTTTAGGTAAAGGACAAATAACACAGACTTTACAATTTTATTAAGGGTACAAGCTGTAGCAGTAGGTATTCTGGTATAGTCGAAAAATATTTTCCTCTTTCTACTTCCTACACCGGATCTTTGGCCTTCAATAAAATGAAAGCACGACATTTCTATGAAAATATGAAACATTGCCTGGCATAATTCCTTGATAGGTGAAATTACTATCACTGTCCTAAAGAAGTTAAAATGCTGTTTTTGTTGTCACATAGTCAATAACACTGTTCAAGGTTTCAAGTTGGCATCTTTTCCATAGGTTTATTTTTTAATTATACTTCAGTAGAGAGAGTTCTTCTCAGTTAAGATTTCAAACAGACTTGGTGTTTCCAAACCAGAACCTTCTTTGCCAATGGTCTCCCAATGCACAAGCTAATAAATCATATACACAGATATACAATACTTCCTTTCTGTGTACGATGAAAGAATGGAATTTAATACAGTATTTCAGGAAATTAATTGTTTCACTTTGCATTACTTCAAAGACATCAGGAGCAATAGTGAACTGTAACCCGGTTTGACAGATCTTTGAAGGGAGACAGAAAAAAATGAGTTCTGTTGTGAGAAAAAAGGCAGAGGGGAAAATGAGAAGGAAATATGGAGAAGAACGAAGCAAGTTGATTTTCTAACTTTTCTTATGTCAAGGGATTTGTGGATTTGTTATAATGAACACATAATATCAAAAAAGTGAGTACAGATCTATAACTTAACTTGACAATTTATTTTTATTTTCACCAGAGTTAAGGAAATTTAGAGGGGATATGATCCAAATTTTTAAAATGTTGAGAAGAATGGATAATGTAGATGCAAGCTGGTTAGTTAACTTGTACAGCATGTGCAAAACTAGAGGATGTGAGTAAAAAATGAACAAGCCTCAGGCAAAACTGTAGATTTGCAAGATTGTCGCCGCCCCCCCCCCCCCCCCACTATGAGCGGTATGTGGAATAGATTATCAACTAAAGCACAGTGCTGTATTAACACCTCTAAAAATGAACTGGATGAATATCTGGTTAGGAAATAGTATGGGGGTTATGAGGACAGATAGAAATGTACAAATACTCTTTGAAATGTATCCCTAGGGAGCCACACAAAGTACAGCAATTGATTAAGAAATAATTTACATTAATATATTGCCTTGTCATATCTTCAGTGCATCCTGAAGTGCATCACAATCAATGAAGTATTTTTGAATTGTAGTCACTGTTGTTATGTAGGTAAATGCAGCAACCAATTTAGGCACAGTAACATCCCTCAAACAGTAAATGAGATGACAGACCATTTAATGTGTGTTTGGTGGTGTTATTTGAGGGAGGAACACCAGGAGAATTCCCTACTCTTCTTTGAAATTGATTAAGATGTTTTGTGATGCTAGCTTGGCTAATGTGTCAACTTCCTTTTATCCTGTTGTTTGATATTGTTTCTCCACACCTTCAGGACTTTGCTTTTACCAAACTTTGCAATCTTACAGCTGTGAATTGTTACTGTTACTAAAATTATTTTAAATGTAAATCCATAAAATGCCATTAAACTACTCCAAAACATTTATGATTATAAATATCAAGAATTATCTTCCTGTTTATTATTGGAATGAAAATATGAGGTATTGTGTTATACGCAGGTTAGAAGGGAGAAAAATGGTACGCATAAGTAGTCTCACCAGGATTAGTTATACCTATCCTGAGCATATCAGAAAGAAATTGAGCTTTGATGATAATTTCCTTATAAAGTTTGATTGTACTAAAATTTGTGTGTATGTATTATAGTTGCCACGGTGATTCAGCATTGACTTACAACAGGAGATTTAAACCTGATCTTGAAGATTTAATAAAATATTAGAAACACACTTTTGTCTGCATCAAAATTGCACATTTTGCAAAGCTAGCCAAAAGAACCATATTCTTGTGTTTTTTATGTCAGATGTGGCATTTTGTGTTAATAAATCAAGGCAGTAGTATTATAAGCAACAAACCACAGCAATCAATTTTGGGTTTCCACTGCAAATGTCTAGAAAAGGAAAGTGTACAGTGACTAAATATAAAGGGTTCCTTTTACATTTGTTTACAACTGTTTCAGTCACCACAGACAGAAACATATTTTGTTCAGAATTACAAACATGTAATCATAGGTAATGGAAATCCAAAATGTGATTAGTACTTTAGTGACCAAGCTATTTATTAGGTTAGCCATTCCAAATTCTGTTTTACTAATTGGAAAGTATTTAATATAATCATTTGAAGTTGAAATTAATATGTTTGTTTTATATGTACACAGCCCAATAAGTACATTTTAGTTTAATTAGCACCAGACAACTCAATAAAACTACTGCAGTCTGGTGGTCTGGTAGTTTGGCAATAGAGCATTGGCCTTCTATCCACAGGGTACATGTCTGAGCCCTATCCTCAGCTCTCTCTTAAAAGTAACTGCTTTCAATGGATGAATTAAACCAATTCCTGGCTCATTCACTGGAAGAAACACTTTATAGGTACAGAGTGGTCCTTCTTGGGAATGGGAGGAAGAAGAAAAACTCACTTGCTTCTCTCTATTGGCTGGCCATGGAGCAATGCCAATGATGGTTGAGAAGGGCAAGGCGCAGACTGTCTCTTTCCTGACTGAAGAAGGAAGTATGGTACCAAGAGGTAGTGAGGTGGCTTAAAATGGAAAATTGGGAAGAGATATAATTGGAAACAAAATACAGCTCAAGTTCTTTACTTTCTAACCAAGCACAATTCATGAGCACTGTGCTACAGCCAACTCAATAACACCCTCTCCAGAACCTTAATATCTTTCTAATAGTGCAAATGTATCTACAATAAAGTACATACTAGCTTTCATATCAAATTTTGTTGCTCTTTTAAAAGTTATCACAGTTCCATTATACTGGAATAATTTTACAAAATGCATTTTTCAGTAGCTGGCACCTGATGGTTTTCTACATGTATAGATCACAGACATAATTAAGAAGTATTTAGTTATCATGCTACACTGGCAAACACACTTGTGTAATGTTAAAAAAAAAAATCTTGCAAGCTTTAAGCTGATGCACTGACTACTCCCTGAGCAGTGAATCCTGCAGCTGTTTGGAGTTCTCAGTTACAGTAACACAATACCAGATGTGAAATCTTTGCTTCTGTATTCAGACTTCTCCTGTGGATTACAACTTATGAAACAGAAGAACGCCTTACAACAACATGATTATATAGGTTTTGTATGAAAGGAATTGCACAAGACAGCCGTAAATTACTGCATAACCACACACAATGAAGAAAAATTACACCTTTATTTTGAAAAAAATCAAATCTACTGGTGCAAATAGATTTTCATTCTTTTAGATAGGTATTTCTGAAGGAACTACTAGCATTTTTTTGAATTCCAATCAAATTCTCTCTATATTAAAAAAAATCTAAGACATGTATTTTTTTAACATTATAGTAGCCCTATTCCAGAATTAACTTATTTCTATGTGATTTTTAGGAAATCAGAAGCGGCTTTTGTGTTTCCATTAAGCATCTGGTTTATTTTAGCTCATACAGAAGGTCTTTCATGTACGTCCAGCAGCAGGACTCAGTAAATCTTTCTCTTATTATACCTGCACAGGTAATCGCTCCTGAGAAAGGAAATGTGAAATGTGCACTGTTTTCATTTGTAGCGGGCCTTCTCATTAGCCAGGGCAAGCCTTCGAATGTTTGAGATGCAACCGGCGGCTGCTTCCTGTAGAGCTTCATCTGTGGAGTCCATCAAATTCAAAAGCAGCTGTAAATGGTAAAAAGTCAGGTAAGAAAAAGAGATTGGTGACATATAGTTAGAAAGGAAGGAAAGAAGGATGGAAAGAAAAAATGAAACAAATAGGAAATAGGAAAATACTAGACAGGGGAAAAGAGATAAATTACATTGATATTTGCAATACTAAATCATCATCACAGCTGCTCTAATGAAAAACAGAACTTTCCTAGTTACTTAACTTTACAGCTCAAATAGTCTCATTCATCAAAAATAGAAATGTAAATTGAATCATTTGACTTTGTTGCCTTTATGCATCAAAACAAAAACATTTGTGGAAGCATTTTAAAAAGCTGCACAGGAGTGAACCTTGTCCACATTCCATATACGGTATTTAAGACTAGGCACAGCTTGCAAGCTATTGTTCTGCTGTAAAGAAACTCAGCCTATTTTCTTTTAGTAATTTCATAACACAATAGAATCCAGTTCTTGATCCTATCTGGACACAGTTTAGTAAGCGATCCATCCATATTACTAAAAGTATGAGCTGAAGAATGGGGCAGAACTCTATTGTTTATTCAGTCAGCAAGGTCTGTGCCAATAATGCAATACTATAGGAGTTTCAAATCAGAGTTGTGTATTTTCATTAAAAATATGGTGGCACTATTTCTTGGCTAAGGAGAAATTCAGAAAAATGTTTAAGCAAGAAGGATGCTTTAGTTTGGAGTGTACTGAGTCACTAAAAAAATGGAATAAATGACCTCGAGGGCTTCCTTGCCTGCCTGGTGATCAAGTTACTAAAAAGCCTATGTTCTAAATTACAAATTTTAGATTATAGTTTAAAAGCACACTTGTATTTTCTCTTTACAGTTTCTGACTGACCTGCTGTGTATTTTCAACATTTTCTGTTTTATTTTCAGATTTCCAGCATTTGCAGTTTTTTCCTTTTTATTAGCTCATAGCAGTTCAGTAATTTGAAGAAAAAAACAAAACAAATTTACAGGTGACAATATTGAGATTCCAACAGGGCGAGATAGGGGTTCACAGTTCCTTTTTTGTAATGAAAAATAGGTAGATGGGAACTTTCATACAGCTGATGAAAGGCAAAAATAGTATATTATGCAAATATAGAAAGGATGATGATGCACTAGATTTAGAAAGGTTAATGGAATACTGTAAAAGACATTCAATATTCCAATGGGGAAGCAGCAGACAGTGTAATGTTTCTATTTTGCTCTTTAAGGAGACCTAGTGATAAATTTTCTGAGGCTATTTTAGTATCAATAACTTTGAATATTAGACATAGGATCTTAAGCTTCACCTTTTTAACAACCAATCATAGAAAATTGATGACAGTCTGGGTCAACAATCTCTTCTTGATGCTGGGAGAAGGAGTAATTTGTACTATGATGCTGTTATGTTTGCTTCTTAGATAGTTTAAACAGTCTCTAGGACAATTGACAACCTGTTGATTAATGTTCCATAACTAAACATTCTAAACAAAGATTATGTACACCCACAAGTGATATTGGATACATACAAGAAGCACATTTAAAAAAAACGTTTGTATTTTAAAAAAAGACAGAAAAGCATAACTGAAAAAGAGCTACAATGCTAAAATAGTAAAAATGACAAATCAAGTAACTATCGAAGTAAAACATGGAATAAGCAGATCCAGCCACTGTTTGCTTCTTAAACTATCTGTACTACCTACTGTACATGAACACTATCAGTCAACAATATCAGTCCTTAGTGGGTGATGTGAACTTCAACATTTAACCAGCTTTTGCTTGTTCAACATCAGGAGTTGGAATTTCTGGTGGGGGCATAAACAGGAAGTTACACCTGAAATTACACCCATTCGTGGGCCGATTTTGCTAATGTCAACTTACACCTAAATTTCCTGCCAATCTCATTAGCACATGCTGGAATGTAAAAATCAGCGTAAACATTCGGAGCCTGAGGAAAGTGCGGAACTCATGCTATATATGCCTTCTTCAAGTATGAAAGCTAAAGTTTCAAGCCATCTAACCATCATTCATACACATTAAGTACAGCATGTATAAAAATATACAATCTTGGAAGCTTAGCAGTTTTTAATCTGATTCATACCATTAGCATAAAAATGCATTCAAAGAAACAGGAAATACAGTGCAGGTCTCAATTAGGATAAATTTAAAATAAAGGGTTACAAATCGCAATAAAACACCAGAAAAATGACTTTGTTTCCAGCTGCACCTAAAATAATGGGTGTTTTACACCCATTTTGAACCAGTGGAATTGTTGGAAATTCGCTGTAAGGCTCTTTAGCACGGGGGTGGAGCCATTATAATAAGCCGAGATGCATTCAGGTGCAGGAATTAATAGATGGGCATAAAAGAGCGAAGAAATTTGGACGTAGCATAATTACATGCATAACACACTTGCTCTCCAGTTTCCTCGATGTTTTATTCTGGGTATTTGCTTTATGCCCCAATTACCTGTGTCTCTGGGGGCAAATATATAGGAAAATCATCCCCAGATATCACCAACCTAAAATCAGTATTTGATTGGTGAACAACTAATCATGAAGGAAAGTTTCCTTTGGTCACTATGGGGGCAATTTTCAAGTAGCACCCAAAGCGGGCACAATGTCGGTGGAGCTGCCGTGCCACCGCCCATTGGTGCTGCTTCTCCTGGGCCCACCTAAAGCATAAAATTAAAAGCTCCCTGGGCTGTTTTTTGAGCAGCCATTAAGGACTGCTGGTTAAGCCACTCAACGCCTGGTACAAATGAGCAGAGCGTGTACCTGAAAATTGTAATTGTGGCCCTACAATCTGTGTAGGACTCCAATTTGCATATTTAATCAGTTTCTTGCTCACCCATTTAAAGGCCCATCTGAACATTGCATCAGGCAGGCGTTGGGCATTAATGGGCAGGGGAATATGTTAGACACCCCATTACCCCTGATTTTCACTTGCTGGATGCCCATTTTTCAGGCAAGAAACAGGTGGCTGGCAGTTGAAAATCACCGCTAAATGTCAGTGACATTGTAAACACAATGGAAAGATCACTATGTGATCACAATAATCTCGAAACATTATAAAAATGCTAAAATGATTTTGTCAGCAATAGAAAACACAAGAAGAGATCCCATTACATTTACAGTGCCATAACATATTACTAACTAGAAGAAATCTTCCTTCATTGTATATGACTGCAAATGATAAACAACATTGTTTGGTTGGGTATGACTATCTGTCGAGCACATTTGATTACACTGGCAAGCACATTCTGGGCCCTGTGACTTTGGTAAGAGAAACAGTGAAGTAGAGTACTTGATGGGTTTCTGTCTGGTGAATATGTTAGTGGCAGGAAATACTTGGTTTAAGAATAAATAACGTTTTAAGGTCACTCTTTGCATAGGTAGTGCATAACTGAAGATCAATTTGGTGACATTAAGGTAGTACTTGGCTGAAGTAACCTCCAGCAAGATATTGGCACCTCCTCAGCATGAAGCAGTAGCATGCATGTTGTCACACAAGATGTTTGGCAAAAGACAGCTGCAGTCAATCAAGACAAGAACAAGAACAAGAACTGCAGGGAGTAAAACAGATTGTACAGTGTAAGCAAATGATGGACACAAGGTAAACAGGTGGTATGTTTGAAAGTGTGTTGGCTAAAATGAGCTTCAAAGATGAAGAGATTAAGTACCAGATAAATGAAAGATTGAGTCTGGTTGTGCAAAGGAGTACCGAGAGTGAACTAAACTGATATGTAGCATTTCAAACAAGTGAACAAAAAAGTTAAAGAAATAGCGACAGTGAAGGTAAAAGCACAAAGTAAACTATATGAGCTCCTATAGGAGAGCAGAAGGGAGTGAGTGCCCTACTCTGATGAGCATAAGTAGTACATACAGTGCTGATGAAAACTAAAAAGTGAGCAGCCAGACATAGACAGTGCAATCATTCGACAGAAACTTATACAAATATTGATCTTCCACTATCCTAAGTAGCAGACAAAAATCCATGAAGTGCTTTATTTCTTGTACCAAATCCATGGAGATTCCGAATAATTTAATGAAGTATTGACTAGTTTTATCATATGCACTCCATCAATATGGCGTAATGACAGGCTGGGATAAAAAATAATGCTCTTTATTACCTCAATACTTAGGTAAATGTGGTACAAGACTGTTTGTTGACACAAAAGGGAAAATTAAAGGAGATTATGCTCCTGGAGTAGAGTCTTGATAGGCAGGAGCACCAGTCAAAGATATCACTATAGACTGACACTCCAGCCCCGCTCTTGTCAAATAAGCTTCCACTCTTGGAGGGCAGCCTTGCTGAATTTGCCCTAATGCACCATTGTGAGCAGTCAAGATCTACAATTTAACAGTAATGGCAATTGTGGGGACGAGTAACAATAATATGATCAAATTTGAGATCATCTAGCAATTGGTAACAACAAGGAACAGAGTAGAAGTGTATGATTTCAAGAAAGCAAACTTCAATGAAATGAGGGGCAAACTAAAAGCACAGATGTCAAGGAAGGAAATATATTTTTTAATAAACCAGTTAAATATGTATCATGGATAAATATATGTAAGCTAAACAAATCATCTTCCAAATGATTGACTAGGGAAATTAAAATGGAGATAAGGAAGAAAAACATACTATATAATGCCTACAAGGACAAGGAAGATGGAGAACTCTGGAAGGAAGAGAAGAAAATGTGAAAGCAGGTTAAATATGGTATAAGGTGTCAAAAAAGTAACATATCCAAAGAACACTAAATACAATAATAAATCTGTTCTCAGTATCATTATAGTATAAGAGTGGTTAGGGAGGAAGTTTGATCTTTAAAAGATAAAAGTGCTGGAATAATTAAGATTGAAGGGGAAGTAATTGGATTACTTAAAGGTTATTTCATAGAATTGTTCACCAGTGAGGAAAATATCATTTTGCTATCTAATTTAATGGTACAATAAATACCGTAGCATCTTTTGAAATCAGCAAAGAGGAGATACTTGATATGTTAAGAGGACTAATGACTAACAAATTTCATGGGCCAGATGGCATATATTCTAGCTTGCTGAAGGAGACTAGGGATGAAATTTGTTGGACATTGGCTACAGTAAAGAAAGATTCTTTGGGTACTAGAGAGCTTCTGCAGCATTATAAGCTTGCAAAAACAGTCCCTATACTTTAAAAAGGGAAGGAATCTTACAACACCAGGTTATAGTCCAACAATTTTATTTTAAAATCACAAGCTTTCGGAGATTATCCCCTTCGTCAGGTGAATGGACATTCACCTGACGAAGGGGATAATCTCCGAAAGCTTGTGATTTTAAAATAAAATTGTTGGACTATAACCTGGTGTTGTAAGATTCCTTACATTTGTCCACCCCAGTCCATCACCGGCATCTCCACATCTTTAAAAAGGGGACACATCAGTCCTGGGTAAGTAGCCTTACATCAATACAGGATAAAATAATCCTAAGGAGCAGGTTTTTGTATACTAATAGCTCAACATGTAATAGTTAGCATGGATTTAGGAAGAAAGGTCTGTTTAACAAACCTTTTTGACAATTTTGAGGTGGTGACAAAAAAAATAAAGGAAGTCTCTGTAATATAGTTTTTTTGGATTTTCAGAAGCATTTGATAAAATCATACAAGAAAGTCTGTTAAAGTTAATGAGAAACGGCAAAACTATCATAATATGGTACAGCACAGGAGGAGGCCATTTGACCCATTGTGCCTGTGCTAGCTCTTTGAAAGAGCTATCCAATTAGTCCCATTTCCCTGCTCTTTCCCCAGAGCCCTTTTTCCCTTCAAGTATTTATCCAATTCTCTTTTGAAAGTTACTATTGAATCTGCTTCCGCCACCCTTTCAGGCAGTGCATTCCATATCATCATACCTCACTGCATAAAAAAATGTTTCCTCATGTCATCTCTTACTCTTTTGCCGATCATCTTCAATCTGTGTCCTCTGGTTATCGACCCTTCTGCCATTTATTGGAAACAGTTTCTCCTTACTTACTCTTTCAAAACCGTTCATGATTTTGAACACCTCTATCAGATCTCCCCTTAACCTTCTCTGCTCTAAGGAAAACAACCCCAGCTTCTCCAGTCTCTCCACATAACTGAAGTCCCTCATCCATGGTACCATTCTAGTAAATCTCTTCTACACCCTCTCCAAGGCCTTGATATCCTTCCTAGAGTGTGGTGTCCAGAAATAAACACAATACTCTAGCTGAGGCCTAACCAGTGTCTTATAAAGGTTTAGCATAACTTTTGTATTCTATGCCTCTATTAATAAAACCCAGGATTCCATATGCTTTTTTAACAGCCTTCTCAACTTGTCCTGCCACCTTCAAAGATTTGTGTACACACACCCCTAGGTCTCTCAGTTTCTGCACTCCCTTTAAAATTGTACCATTTAGTTTATATTTCCTCTCCTCATTCTTCCTACCAAAATGTATCACTTCACACTTCTTTACGTTAAATTTCATCTGCCATGTGTCTGCCCATTTCACCAGTCTGTCTACGTCCTCCTGATGTCTGTAACTATCCTCCACATTGTCTACTATATTTCTGAGTTTCATGTTGTCTTCAAACTTTGAAATTAAACCCTTTATACCCAAGTCCAGGTCATTAATATATATCAAAAAGAGCAGTGGTCCTAACACTGACCACTGGGGAACACCACTGTGTACCTCCCTTCAGTCTGAAAAACAACCATTCTTCACTACTCTGTGCTTTCTGTCCCTTAGCCAATTTTGTATCCATGCTGCACAGCCCTTTTAATCCCATGGGCTTTAAGTTTGCGAACAAATCTATTATGTGGTACTTTATCAAATGCCTTTTGAAAGTCCATATTCACAACATCAACCACACTACCCTGATCAACCCTCTCCATTACTTTATCAAAGAACTCAATCAAGTTAGTTCAACATGATTTTCCTTTAACAAATCCATGTTGACTTTCATTTATTAGCTCATACTTTTCCAAGTACAATTAATTTCGTCCCGGATTATTGTATCCAAAAGTTTCCCCACCACTGACATTAGGCTGACTGGCCTGTAATTGCTGGGTTTATCCCTCTCCCTTTTTTTGAACAGGGGTGTAATATTTGCAATCATCCAGTCCTCTGGCACCGCCCCCCCATATCTAAAGAGGATTGGAAGATTGTGGCCAGAGCTTTCACAGTTTTCACCTTTACTTCCCTCAGTAACCTTGGATGCATCCCATCTGGACCGGGTGACTTTTCTACTTTGAGTACTGCCAATCTTTTAAGTACCTCCTCTTTATCTATTTTTATCCTATCCAATATCACTTCTATCTCCTCCTTTACTGTTATATTGGCAGCATCCTCTTTAGTGAAGACAGGTGCGAAGTATTCATTTAGTACCTCAGCCATGCCCTCTGCCTCCACAAGAAGATCTCCTTTTTTGTCCCTAATTGATCCCACCCTTCCTTTGGCTATCCTTTTACTATTTATATGTATATAAAAGACTATGGGGTTCCCTTTCATGTTAGCCACTAATCTACACTCATACTCTCTCTTGCCCCTCTTATTTCATTTTTTAGATCTCCTCTGTACTTTCTGTATTCAACTTGGTATTATGAAGCTTGCATTTGTTATAAGCCTCCTTTTTCTGTTTCATTTTAATCTCTATTTCTTTAGTCATCCAGCTTTGGATGCCCTTCCTGTGAGAGTTGGATTTTGTACGGGACTGGTGGCAGGGGGTGAGGTTGCTAAGCGTAGTACCTCAGGGGTCAGTGTTGGGAGCCTTGTTTCTTATCTACATAATGACCTAGACGCAGAAACTCTAAAATACTAGAATGGGAAGTGCAGTAGGGAGAGAGGATGCAGTTAAGGTTTTGTAGATAAATTTATATCTGTTATGCACCTGGGCAGACAAGCAACAAATGAAATTCAATACTGATAAATGCAAAGTATTGTATATGGGAAGAAAGAATGAGCATTTCAGGTATACAAAAAAGGGAATGGAATAAATACAGGCAGACTTTGAAAGGAACTTGATGACAGTATACTTGTTTATTTCAATGTTGAGATAATGTAGAGAAGCAATTTAAAAAAGCAAATAGAATATTAGATATAAAGCAAGAACAGAGGAGCATAAGCCTACAGAGATTATGCTGAGACTTTATAATGCATTTGTTAAACCTCACTTGGAGTATTGTGTTCAGTTCTGTTTGCCATGCTTAAAAAGGGGTATACATGTATTGGAGTAGGTGCAGAGAAGAGAAACAAGAATGATTTCAAATGTAAAGGAGATGAGCTTTGAGGAAAGATTAGAGAAGTTTTATATTAGTGAAACCTAAGTTTAAAGCAGATCTTTACTCATAGGGTGATAAACATTTCAAATAATTTACCAGGTAAGTGGAATCAAAGATATTAGGAGAGTTCAAGATGTAGTTTGATGGTAGACTGTGTGAGTTGAAATATTCGAGCTCAATAGGCCAAATGGCCTTTTTCACCTTTGACTTTTTCTAATGTTCTTATGCTGTTAACAATGGATAGTGGCTGTAGACTATGGTCAATGGTACGATTTTAACTAGCTATTGTCTATACACCTGCATTCTTTGTCTTTTCTTTGATCATGCTACTTTGGCCAGTGAAAAAAGCATAGTCATGAACTATGTGGATTAAATGAGGTGAGTAATTACTGGACAAATCGCTAACCACAAATTGAAAATTTTGCAAACCACCATTCAAATTGCAGAGCTATAAACATGATGGTGATGACAGCAGAAAAAAAGAAAGGAAGAAGCTACTAGTATTGGTCTACGCATAGGAGTAATGGCAAGTATAAAATGGCACTAATGCTAGAGTACATGAGTAGATATTGAAGTGGATCCCTATCCTTCCACCTCCCTCCCTCTAGCCAAAAGGGCCAAGAAAAACATTTGTCTCATATTAGCACAAATGGCAAATCTAGAAAAGCTTAACAATACATCAAATGTTGATAGTTATTTCCAGTGTTAGTACACTTATCTTTGTTGCCCCATGTAAAGTAATTCAGCATGATTACTGTCACCTGAAGCCAATTGTTGTATATCTGCAGTGAGCAGATCTTATTCTATGAGTACCAACTGGAAGATTTTCTGTTAATGAAACTGGCATTTCAACAAACTGGCATGACATATTACATCCAAAAAATAAGTGGATTGGAATTTAAGAACAAATGATCCTATATGACTAATCTGTGAATGTATATAGGTTCTCATACTAGCAAAGAAACATTATGTGCTTTCTCTTACAATTGCAAAAGGCACATTGGTTAGGGGCACTAAAGGCATGGGTGCCCTTTGCTTATTTTAAATAAACAAACCTCCTTAATATACAGTTATATGGAAAACAATTTAAATATATGGTGTCTTTTGAACTGCATTCTGAAGCATATTGCACAAAGATTAAGCCATTAAGTGATAATGGGCCATTTACCATTTGATCTACTCCGCAGTTAGTTACCACATTCCTAGGCAATGAAAAATTGCAACCACCCATATAACATTCAATATTATATGAAATTACTGACTCAGAATAAAGCATAAATTGAATGCAGACATTAGGCTCAAATAGTCCCTCATTTAACCTACATGTATAAGTTCTAAGGAATAGATCAAACATATGTTCTTTACTTACTGAGATGAAAGAGCCTTACTCCAGAGTTAGTATTTCACTTAAAATGTTAAATTAAGTGATGTATCAAATCAGTCAACCCTCGTCTATAATGCTACTATGAATGGAATAGTTGGATAGTGAGTATGAATGTGAAGTAATGGGTAACTTTCTCTATTTACCTGAATTACATTTGACAAGGTCATTAGGTGGCTAACATCCAGGTAATATTTCCGTCATGCCCAAGTAAAGAACATTATGCCAAAATCAGAGTATGCCAGGTGGCAAGAATGTAACCCAGATCAAATACAACTAAGACTGTTGGAGAACACACAATTTTGTATACAGGATGTAAAATAATAAAGTGGGCTAACCCCAGCTCTAAAGTTGATATCGAATCTGAAGCATGTCTTTCTTCAGACTCTTAAATCATTGAAGAAAAATAAATTGATCATAATAGTAAAAATAGAAGTGTATGAGTTGAATTATTAAAGCATATGTTTCTTGAAGTGTGTCGGAGCTTTGTATACTTTTCAAACAATGCTTTTGACCTAACTGTACACAATTTAAATTTAAGCCTGATTTTTGTGATTTTATAATGTATGGTTTTCATAACAATTTTCTATCCTGCCTTCCTCTCTTGAAGTATTGACTTCTTGCTGGGGTATGAATCTGCCAACACTTGCTGCCTTCCAGTACCTTACCCACTGGCCATTATTCATGTGTGAGCTCATTTAGTGAGTGTTGACAAGCTATTCTTCCACAGGGGCAATTACAGTCAAGATCAAAGCTATTCTCACCTGACATCACAAATGTGTTCTTGTAACATGAGTCGTATGGATAGTGATTAGGTGCCAAAAATTATGGAAGTTTTCCTATCCTTAACCCAGGGGCATTAAGGACAATTATAGCATCCATAAAATTGCCCCAGCTAAGTGAGCAATATATTTTATATAGTTGGAATAATGCTTCTGAGCAGTAGTGTACTGGCAATTTTAGAAGTGGGTATGCTGTACACTGTGTACTCTCTAGAGTGTCTGGGGGCAAGTTTCCACCAGAAAAGTTTGATTTTTGGCACCTTATTTGGTATATTTTCCAGAATTTTGGAGAAGACTCTTCATAGACACATCAATATTTTCTGATGTGCATACTACTTACTACTTCAGATGAGAAAATTTACCCCACTAAGCTGCATTGAAAACATTAACGGTGAATTATGTGCATTGCAACTATCTATTATTAAAAAAATAACATGCTTGCTTCTTGACTCTTGTTTCCTGCTATACCTCTATGTTTTTTTAAGCCTAGAAGGTACTGTGGGCAATATTAGTCTGGTATTCCTCTGTTTGCTGTTTTCACATAGATGTTAATCCATTCATTTTAGATGGGTTAACATCTTTGTTGGAATAGCAGATAAAGAATTGTCATATGAACATGTTAAGTGTTCATTTGCTAATATTACCAACAGTTATTTCTAGCATATATAAAAATTGTTCTTCATTACTGTAACTACCACAGAACCATATGATCTTCATTATAACATGGCTGCCCACACTGCCTTTGCCTTTTGTCATTAGCCATCTTGTGCTTTTGGAGTCAGGATCTGATGTATTTCTTTGGCTATACATGGTGTACATCATGATAATGGGGATAAGTTGTGAATGAGGATTAAACATAGTGGCCCTGAAAGTCTGCAGCAATGTGAATGCTGCATTTTCAACAGACTGATGGGACTGCCATGTCAAACAGGAGTAAAGTGATGGGGGCGGAGCCCAGGATTTCAATAACACTGATGTACAAGTTCTTATTGAGAAGATGAGACTGAGGACCGACTGCCACTGGGCTCGCAGGGAAGGAAGCCATTTAAGAGTATGTCCTGAGCTATGTAGTGGAAGGTGGTAGTGGCACTGAACGCCACCTTTCTCATCTTCAGAACAGCAGACCAGAGCTGGGAGATGTTCAATGACCTGATGAGGGCAGGAAATAAAAGAGAACTGCCACTATCCCTTTTTCATTATGGCTCCATGGGACTCCCCTACACTGTTCATCTTCACTTCTTAAATGTATTAACAATTAACCATGGCGCAATGGCACTCCAACTCTTCCAGCTGTAACATGTATTTGGAACTTATGCAGGGTACCGTATTGTAGTGGCTCTGTTACTAAACTAGTAATCCAGGGGCATAGAGTAATAATCCAGAGAATGTAAATTCAAATCCCACCATGCCAATTTGAGAATATGAATTCCATTAAAAAAGAATCTGGAAATTAAAAACAAAAAAGCTGGAATAAGTAAAATTGACTAAGAAGTTGTCAGTTTGTCATAAAAACCTAACTGGTTGCCCTTTGGGGAAGGAAACCTGCTGTCCTTACCTGATCTGGCCTTTTTGTGACTGCAGTCCCACTCTAACACAGTTGACTCTTAATTGCCCTCTGAAGTGGTCCAGCAAGCCACTTAGTTGTATTACATCATCAGCAGTTCAAGAAGAAGACCTACCACCACCTTCTCAGGGCAACTAGGGATGGACAATAAATGTAAGCCGTGCCAACAATGCCCACATTCTGAGAATGAAGTTAAAAAAAACTCCCCTCACAAGCTTTAGTTGCATGCAGCTCCTTATTTCTCCTGGGGAAGACAGGCGACCAGAGGTGGCACCTGAATATACATGAGCTAACCCAAAATGGGATGTAGACTATGAGCTTATGGTGAGGCACTCTGCCCTAGCTACAGTGACAGTGAAATTGGCAGGACAATGCCAGGTACATGGTTTGTGGGTGCAAAGCATTATCTGCATCTGCTATAGCATTTCAAAGAAACAAGCTATGCTGAACATTCTCTCTGGTTGTTGCACACCCATTCAAAGCTCATTTCCTTTTCTTCCACACAGCCACCAAAGCAACCCCATCACAGATGGGGGAGAATGAGGGGGGGATGGAGGGGGGAGGGGGGAGGGGGGAGGGCGGAAGAAGAAAATGATGATAATAATGACGAGGAGAAAGAAAACATTATTTCTTGGTGGACCGTGATGGTGATGAGAATGATGACAATGATGTAAAAGATATTGTCGAAGATTCTGCCCATAACCTTTCACTAACCTTGATTTCATCACCCGCCTCACTTGCCTTCTCTTTCCCATGCACCAAGTCAGAGACTTACATCGTGGGGGGGGGACACTAAGATAGTGGGGATAAGAATCTTCGCACTGGATTACTCATAACAGCATGAATGAGTCGCGGAGTGGGAAATGGATGAGGGCTTGGCCCGACTGCAGCAGCAACTGCAGGGATGACTGCCACTGGATGAAGAGCTAGAGGACTCAGAACCTTTGCGCAGGCACTGAGGTTGTCCTCCAAGATATGCCGCAGATGACAAGGGTCATGGCAGAGTTCACTGTTGTTTTTTGTAGTAACTTCAGGGAAGCATCATTGCAGACATCAATTGAAAATGTTACAGTTCCATGACAGTTTGTGACCATTTCCCCCTACATCCGCAGAAGTGGCCCAGTACGTCGATGGTGGCTCCTCCTCATCAGAAGCACAGACTGAAGCCCTGGAGGCCCCGTGGGATAGGCTTTGAGAACACCTTACACTCTGGCCTTCAGACACTTGGGGCTGGCTTGCAGCAGACACGCTCCTGGAGCTTTCAGGATCTGGTAGCAACTATTAGATCTGCCATCCTGCTGATCAGTGGCCACCTGAACTTGGGCCCAGTACCAGTGGAACTGACTGACATTAGGCTGCTACTCCAGTTTGGCCCCTCAGAGGCCTACTCATAAAGTACATAGAGGCAGAACCAAGCAGCCCAGGCAGTTGCTCAAGAGATGCACAGTGCGGGTCCTTCCCAGGACTCAGCTGTTAGGGGGTGAGGGTCACCTCAGTCCCAAGAGTCTCTTGCACCAAACCAGCAGCCAAACACCTCTCATGACACCACGTTTAGGTGGTACCTAGAAAAAGCCTTAGGATAGGACACAGGAAAGCAGGTGCAGGCAACCAAGGGAAATACTGTCATAAGAAGTAGGGCATTATATTGAAAGTGAACTCAATAACCATAATAAAACAGATATTGATGTTTGGATCGATATCATTTGTTCTGGTTAGGTTTGCATGGTATGCTTGTTTCGTGAGACACAAAGACAGATATATCAGAATACATCTACAAGGCACAAGTCAGGAGTGTGATGGAATACTCTCCACTTGCTTGGATGAGTGCAGCTCCAACAACACTCAAGAAGCTCGACACCATCCAAGATAAAGCAGCCCGCTTGATTGGCACTCCATCCACCACCCTAAACATTCACTCCCTTCACCACCGGCGCACTGTGGCTGCAGTGTGTACCATCCACAGGATGCACTGCAGCAACTCGCCAAGGCTTCTTCGACAGCACCTCCCAAACCCGCGACCTCTACCACCCAGAAGGACAAGAGCAGCAGGCACATGGGAACAACACCACCTGCACGTTCCCCTCCAAGTCACACACCATCCCGACTTGGAAATATATCACCGTTCCTTCATCGTCGCTGGGTCAAAATCCTCGAACTCCCTTCCTAACAGCACTGTGGGAGAACCGTCACCACACGGACTGCAGCAGTTCAAGAAGGCGGCTCACCACCATCTTCTCGAGGGCAATTAGGGATGCGCAATAAATGCCAGCCTCGCCAGTGACGCCCACATCCCATGAACGAATAAAAAAAAAAGAATAGAATGATTGGAACTGGCATGAAGGCTGGAGAGATGTATTAATTGTTATGTTTTAAATGGGGGAGAGCATTAATCTATGGAGAATATATTATTAATATTCTAACTATAAATTTCCCTTGCAGCCAGGATTCTCTGAGTCCTGATCTTCATAATGCTGAGTTCCATGTTCCTCAGCTTCCTAGACCCATGTCCTCCTGGGATTCTGTTTCCATATCTTTTCCGAATAGCAAAGTTGTGAAGGGCACAGCAAGCTACCCCAATGTGAGAGACTCGCTTGGGAGCATAATCCAATGTTTTTCCAGATCTATGAAGGCAGCAAAACCTTTCCTTCAGAACCCTCATAGCCGTCTCAGTGCACGCTCCAGTTGCTGAATGGGCCCTGCTGTAGCAATGGTCAGCTGCGGAGCCTGGCACTTGAAGTTGGATCATGAGCTGTGGAAGCAAGGGGGACTCTTTGTCCCCCAGAAATCATTTTGCTTTGACATGGAGAATGCATTGTAGCTAGATACAAACAAATTCCAGGAAGCCAATCTCTTTCTGTTCGGGAAATCAATGGATTCACAACAAGAGCCCGCAATGCAATGTGGGTGTCATCGATTGTCCCGTGAACTTTGGGAAAACCAGCAACATGATAAAACCGAATGGCTCTGCCATGCTGCTGCGAAGGAATCATCCCAAAATGGAGGAATTCTCCAGCTCTCCTGAAGATGGTACTGGTAACCTTGCAAATTCAGACCTGGATAGCACCTTGGGTGATGTTGCAGAAGTCTTCTGTTGGTACAGGCTATCTGGAGCAACTTGTGGCCTCTATCCCTCCCTGCCATATGCCTGTTGGATTTTGCACTCAATTGTAGCAAATATTTTGGGATGGGGGAGTTCTATGACAATATGGAATTTAACTAAATTGAATTTTAGAAATTATTTGTTCTCAGCATATGGGCGGCGCTGGAAAAGGTTACATTTACTGCAGATTCCTAGTTGTCCTGAGAACTGGTGGTGGGCCTTCTCTTTGAACCACTACAGTCCTTGTGGCAATGGTGCTACCACAATGGTTTTATATATGATAATGACTCAATGATGATGAAGGAATGGCAATTTATTCCAAGTTAAGATGGTGTGTGACTTGGAGAGGAACTTGGAGGTGATGGTGTTCCCATGACATTGCTGCTCTCGTCCTTCTAGGTGGTAGAGGGTTGCAGTGGAGGGACATGCTGTAGAAGTAACCTTGGTGAGTTGCTGCACCGCATCTTATAGATTGAACATACTACAGACACAGTGTGCTGATGTTGGAGAGGGTTGATATTGGAATAATACATTAGGCACTCCTGCACTACTACTGATTATACTTTTGGGTTTTTAATAACTTCTAAAAATACTAAATTTTTTCTAAAAATATATTAGCAGGATTTCTATAAATTAAAGCTAATTTGTTCAAACACAAAGATTTGTTATTTAATCATTTGAGTCTTAATATTGTTAATTGCTTTCAAATTATTATGCATATGCTCCAACATCTATGGTGGTTGATTCTTATTACCGAATATTGTAAACTAGAGACCAACATATAGAATCCATCTGTAATTTGGCATTCTTAGTCTGTAATCAAACTTTAAAAGTAACAAGCTTTACAGATATTCTATTTCAGTCCTCAAAAAGTTAACCCTTACTAATCCAGAAGCTCGAGAAAGTACTGTACCCACTGTGCTAGCCTATTTGGTGGTGAACGGTTGTTTTTCAGACTGCAGAGAAGTATACAATGGTTTTCCCCAGAGGTCAGTATTAGGACCACTGCTCTTTTTGATATATATTAATGACTTGGACTTGGGTATAGAGGGTATCATTTCAAAGTATGAAGATGACAGGAAACTCGGAAATGTAGCAAACAATGTAGGTATAATAACAGACTTCAGGAGGACATAGCCAGACTGGTGAAATGGGCAGACACATGGCAGATTAAATTTAACGCAGAGAAGTGTGAAGTGATACATTTTGGTAGGAAGAATGAGGAGAGACTGGGGTTGTTCTCCTCAAAACTGAGAAGATTAAGGAGAGATTTGATAGAGATGTTGAAAATCCTGAACAGTTTTGATAAAGTAAATAAGGAGAAACTGTTTCTAGTGGCAGAAGGGTCAGTAACCAGAGGACACAGATTTAAGGTGATTGGCAAAAGAGCCAGAGGCGACATGAGGAAACATTTTTTTATGCAGCGAGTTGTAATGATCTGGAATGTTCTGCCTGAAAGGGTGGTGGAAGCAGATTCAACAGTAACTTTCAAAAGGGAATTGGATAAATATTTCAAGGGAAAAAATGTATAGGGCTAAGGGGAAAGAGCAGGGGAATGGGACTAATCGGATAGCTTTTTCAAAGAACCGGCACAGGCATGATGAGTCGAATGACCTCTTTCTGTGCTGTACCTCCCATAATGATACTATGATACTATGATTTGTCAAAAGATTTCACTTGGCTCATTGTATTACATAGAATTACATAGAATTTACTGCACAGAAACAGGCCATTCGGTCCAACCAGTGTTTATGCTCCACATGAGCCTCCTCCCACTCTACTTACTTCGTCTGACCCTATCAACATATCCTTCTATTCCTTTCTCCCTCTACTTATTATTGTAGAAACACAGTAAAGTACAGGACCAGAAAAGGCTCTGGAGTTCGCCTGGCTGGTTCCAATAATTAATATTTCTTAATCACCTCCACTCCAAACTCTTCATTACATTTTTCCACACTATCTGTCTCCTTGGACAGTTTGTTTCACATGTTCACCATCCTCTGCATAAAGTAGTTAAATCAAAGCTTGAATCCTGTCCCGATCCTGTACAATTTATCCTATCATGAACTTTACCTCATCCCTTAATCTCCTGCAGAAAAAAGTCTGCATAAAACACCTTGATCCTCCGAGATAATTAAGCAAAACTGGAGAAAATTCATCCAACCATACATCTTTACCATTCAGCCCTGGCTTGTGGATTTCCCCAGAGAAGTAAAGCTCCAACCTTGCTTGTTAACTGTAGCAGCATGTCCTATTGGGTATTTGTGGTTTCATTTGTGAAGACCAATGTAAAGAATCTGTTTAACACTTTTGATCCTATGTCGTATCTCTTAACTTATCCCTTAAGGGATCTGTCTGATTTTAAAATGCTGTTTCTAAAAGCAACAAAACTTCCTTGATCCCTGTTGCTGTCTGTCTATCTAATATTCTCTTCAATATTCCTTTTTGTTTCCTCAACTATTCTATGACTTCCAGCCCTAATTACTTTTCATTTCCTTGTGGTATTAACATTGAACTTCCGGCAGCTGATCTGCTACTGCCGTTTTTGCGGCCCTGCCAAAGTTGAATTTTACCACCTGTATCTTAACATATTTTTGATTGGTCTTTAGGTTAGTTTTGATGCCCTAATTTAGCCATTGCATTCCAGGTATTGTTATTGTGCTACTGAGATGTCAGGAGTAGCTTTAATTCTGTAATATTGCTATAATGTTAATACACATTTGTAAATCCTAAATTAAAAATAGTTTTAAAAGCATTGGGGTAGATTTTAACTCGCATTGCCTGCATTAATGGGGCAGTAATAGCCTCAAAATGGGGTCGTTAGCCTTACTGTCCCGTGAACCCCAACGATAGTGTTCACATCATTCTGAAAGGGGCCTACTGCTGCGCTTCCAAAGCGCCTGCCTGTTTCAGACAGTAGACTGTTTTTAATATGCAAATCATAGTCCCAGGGCACCGACTGCTATTTTAGGTTGGAAATCATGGAATCATAGAATCTTACAGCACAGAAGGAGGCCTTTTGGCCCATCGTGCCTGTGCCAGCTGTCTGAAAGAGCGATCCAATTTAGTCCCACACCTCAGCTTCTCCCCATAGCCCTGCAAATTAGTCCTCTTCAAGTACATGTCCAATTGCCTTTTGAAAGTTCCTATGGAATCTGCTTCCACCACCCTTTCACATAGTGCACTCCAGATCTTAACAAGCTTTTGTGTGAAAAAAATTCTCTTCATTTCCCCTCTAGTTCTTTTGCCAATTATTTTAAATCTATGACCTCTGGTTACTGGCCCACTCCCCAGAGGAAACAGTTTCTCCCTCCTTGCTCTACCAAAACCTCTCATAATTTTGAATACCTCTGTTAGGTCTCCCCTTATGTTTCTCTGCTCTAAGGTGAACAATTCCAGCTTCTCCAATCTCTCCACATAACTGAAGTCCCTCATTTCTGGTATCATCCTGGTAAACCTCTTCTGTGCCTTCTCCAAAGCCTTGACATCCTTCCTAAAGTGTGGTGCCCAGAATTGTACACAATATTCCAGCTGAGGCCTAACCAATGATTTGTAAAGGTTTAGCATGACTTCTTTGTTTTGTATTCAATGCCCCTATTTACAAAGCCAAGTATCCCATATGCTTTCTTAGCCACCTTACCAACTTGCCCTGCTACTTTCAAAGATTTGTGAATATGCATCCCTAGGTCTCTCTGCTCTTGTACCCCTCTCAAAATAGAACCATTTAGATTATACTGCCGTTCCATGTTGTTCCTCCCACTTATCCGCATTAAATTTCATCCGCCATGTGTCTGCCCATTTTACCAGTCTGCCTATATCCTCCTGAAATCTGCTGCTATCTTCTTCACTATTTATTACCTTCCAAGTTTTGTATCGTCTGCAAATTTCAAAATTGTGCTCCCTATACCCAAGTTCAGGTCATTTATATATAACAAGAAAAGCAATGTTCCTAATACCGACCCCACAGCATACTTCTCTCCAGTCAGAAAAACATCCGTTCACCACTACTCTCTGCCTCCTATACTTTGATGTGGAGATGCCGGTGATGGACTGGGGTGGACAAATGTAAGGAATCTTACAACACCAGGTTATAGTCCAACAGTTTTATTTGAAAATCACAAGCTTTCGGAGATTATCTCCTTCGTCAGGTGAGTGAGTGAAAGGTTCTCAAATCGCATATCTTATATTAGGCTGGGACACGATCACACCAATCAAAAGTGTCGTTGGTGTTCAGACAGGTTAGCCACGGAAAACAGTACTGAATACACAATGGGTCAGATTACAAAGCCAGAGAGAGAAAGAGACCCGAAAGGCAGAGAGAGAGAGAGAGAGAATGTCCAGTTGTATTAAAAACAGATAACTTTTTTTTCCCCTGCTGGTGGGGTTACGTGTAGCGTGACATGAACCCAAAATCCCGGTTGAGGCCATCCTCATGGCTGCGGAATTTGGCTATCAATTTCTGCTCGACGATTTTGCGTTGTCGTGTGTCTCGAAGGCCCCCTTGGAGAACGCTTACCCGAAGATCGGTGCCTGAATGTCCTTGACTGCTAAAGTGTTCCCCGACTGGGAGGGAACCCTCCTGTCTGGCGATTGTTGTGCGGTGTCCGTTCATCCGTTGTCGCAGTGTCTGCATAGTCTCACCAATCTACCATGCTCCGGGGCATCCTTTCCTGCAACGTATGAAGTAGACAACGTTGGCCGAGTCACAGGAGTATGAACCATGTACCTGGTGGGTGGTGTCCTTTCGTGTGATGGTGGTATCTGTGTCGATGATCTGGCATGTCTTGCAGAGGTTGCCGTGGCAGGGTTGTGTGGTGTCGTGGACGCTGTTCTCCTGAAAGCTGGGTAATTTGCTGCGAACGATGGTCTGTTTGAGGTTGGGTGGCTGTTTGAAGGCGAGTAGTGGAGGCGTGGGGATGGCCTTAGCGAGGTGTTCGTCGTCATCGATGACATGTTGAAGGCTGCGAAGAACATGGCGTAGTTTCTCCGCTACGGGGAAGTACTGGACGACGAAGGGCACTCTGTTGGTTGCGTCCCGTGTTTGTCTTCTGAGGATGTCGATGCGATTCTTCTCTGTGGCCCGTCGGAACTGTCGATCGACAAGTCGAGCGTCATATCCCGTTCTTACGAGGGCGTCTTTCAGCGTCTGTAGGTGTCCATCGCGTTCCTCCTCGTCTGAGCAGATCCTGTGTATTCGCAGGGCCCGTCCATAGTGCTAGTGAGTATAGGAACAGGAGAATAGACAGGATGAATGCGTGGCTGCAGGGATGGTGTAGGAGGGAGGGATTTAGATTCCTGGGACATTGGGACCGGTTCTGGGGAAGGTGGGACCTGTACAAGCGTGACGGGTTACACCCGAGCAGGACCGGGACCAATGTCCTCGTGGGGGCGTTTGCTAGTGCTGTCGGGGAAGGTTTAAACTCGAGTGGCAGGGGGATGGGAACCTGAGCGGGGAGTCAGAAGGGAATAAAATTGAGAGCAGCAAGAGAGGGGAAGACCCAGGGGAAATCTACAATACAAATAGTACAAACAGTTGTTCAAGAACAAGTGAGAGGGAAAAGCATAGAGCAGCAGAAAGAAAGTGTACTTTAGGCACGACAGATAAAATAAAAACTAGAAGGCGTAAGGCGATTAACCCAGCATCAAAGCTGTGGCAGGGGGTTGGGAACCTGAGCAGGGAGACAGAGGAAAGCGTGTCAGGAAGGGACAGAAGGTATGGAGTAAAAGGTAAAGTGTTAAAAAAGGAAAAAGCAGGAACTAAGTGTCACAAAACATATTTGAAAGTTCTTTATCTGAATGCACGTAGCATTCGTAACAAAATGGACGAGTTAACGGTACAAATAACTACGTATGGGTATGATCCTGTGGCCATTACAGAAACATGGCTGCAGAGTGACAACGACTGGGAATTAAATATGACAGGGTATTTAACAATGAGGAAGGACAGGCAGGAAGGAAGGGGAGGTGGAGTGGCTATGTTAATAAAGGAAGGAATCACTGTAATACAGAGAAATGATATTGGGACAAAGGATCAGGATAATGAAACAGTTTGGGTAGAGATAAGGAATAATAAGGGGAATAAAACACTAGTGGGCATAGTATATAGGCCTCCTAATAGTTGCAACTCTGCTGGAAGAAGTATTAATCAGGAAATAGTCGAGGCATGTAATAGGGGAACAGCTATAATTATGGGGGATTTTAACTATCATATTAACTGGACAAATCAAATTGGGCAGGGCAGCCTTGAGGAAGAGTTTATTGAGTGTATTAGGGATGGATTTCTTGAGCAGTATGTAACTGATCCTACAAGGGGGCAAGCAACCTTGGACCTGGTCCTGTGTAATGAGCCAGGATTAATTAATAATGTCCTAGTTAAGGATCCCCTGGGAATGAGTGACCATAACATGGTTACATTCCATATCCAATTAGAGGGTGAGAAGGTTGGTTCTCAAACAAGCGTACTGAGCTTGAATAAAGGAGACTATGATGGTATGAGAGCGGAATTGACTAAAGTGGACTGGGAAAATAGTTTAAAGGGTAAGACGGTACATGAACAGTGGTGTTCATTCAAGGAGTTATTTTACAACTTTCAAAAAATATATATTCCACTGAGGAAAAAAGGGTGTAAAAGAAATGACAGCAATCCGTGGCTAAGGAAAGAAATTAAGGATGGTATCCGACTAAAAACAAGAACATATAAGGTAGCCAAACTTAGTGGGAGGATAGAAGATTGGGAAGTCTTCAAAAGACAGCAAAAAGTAACTAAAGGATTGATTAAGAAAGGGAAGATAGATTATGAAAATAAATTAGCAAAAAATATAAAAACAGATAGCAAGAGTTTCTACAGTTATATAAAAAGAAAAAGGGTGGCTTAGGCAAACGTAGGTCCCTTAGAGGATGAGACCGGGAAATTAATGGTGGGAAACATGGAGATGGCAAAAATGCTGAACAAATATTTTGTTTCAGTCTTTATGGTAGAGGACACTAAGAATATCCCAACACTGGACAAACAGGGGGCTCTAGGGGGGGAGGAGCTAAATACGATTAAAATCACTAAGGAATTGGTACTCAGTAAAGTAATGGGACTCAAGGCGGATAAATCCCCTGGACCTGATGGCTTACATCCTAGAGTCTTGAGGGAAGTGGCAGTAGGGATTGTGGATGCTTTGGTAATAATTTTCCAAAATTCTCTGGACTCGGCAAAGGTCCTGGCAGATTGGAAAACTGCTAATGTAACACCCTTATTTAAAAAGGGTAGTAGGCAGAAGGCTGGAAATTATAGACCAGTTAGCCTAACATCTGTGGTGGGTAAAACTTTGGAGTCTATTATTAAGGAGACAGTAGCACAACATTTGGATAAACATAATTTAATAGGACAAAGTCAGCATGGCTTTATGAAGGGGAAGTCATGTCTGACAAATTTGCTTGAGTTCTTTGAGGACATAACGTACAGGGTGGATAAAGGGGAACCAGTGGACGTAGTGTATTTAGACTTCCAGAAGGCATTCGACAAGGTGCCACATAAAAGATTATTGCTCAAGATAAAGAATTACTGGATTGGGGGTAATATTCTGGCATGGGTGGAGGATTGGTTATCTAACAGGAAGCAGAGAGTTGGGATAAATGGTTCATTCTCGGACTGGCAACCAGTAGCCAGTGGTGTTCCGCAGGGGTCGGTGCTGGGTCCCCAACTCTTTACAATCTATATTAACGATTTGGAGGAGGGGACCGAGTGTAACATATCAAAGTTTGCAGATGATACAAAGATGGGAGGGAAAGTGGAGAGTGAGGAGGACATAAAAAACCTACAGGGGGATATAGACAGGCTGGGTGAGTGGGTGGAGATTTGGCAGATGCAATACAATATTGGAAAATGTGAGGTTATGCACTTTGGCAGGAAAAATCAGAGAGCAAGTTATTATCTTAAAGGCGAGAAACTGGAAAGAACTGCAGTACAAAGGGATCTGGGGGTCCTAGTGCAAGAAAATCAAAAAGTTAGTATGCAGGTACAGCAAGTGATCAAGAAGGCCAATGGAATGTTGGCTTTTATTGCTAGGGGGATAGAATATAAAAACAGGGAGGTATTGCTGCAGTTATATAAGGTATTGGTGAGACCGCACCTGGAATACTGCATACAGTTTTGGTGTCCATACTTAAGAAAAGACATACTCGCTCTCGAGGCAGTACAAAGAAGGTTCACTCGGTTAATCCTGGGGATGAGGGGGCGGACATATGAGGAGAGGTTGAGTAGATTGGGACTCTGCTCATTGGAGTTCAGAAGAATCAGAGGCGATCTCATTGAAACATGTAAGATTGTGAAGGGGCTTGATCGGGTGGATGTGGTAAAGGTGTTCCCAAGGATGGGTGAAACGAGAACTGGGGGGCATAATCTTAGAATAAGGGGCTGCTCTTTCAAAACTGAGATGAGGAGAAACTTCTTCACTCAGAGGGTAGTAGGTCTGTGGAATTTGCTGCCCCAGGAAGCTGTGGAAGCTACATCATTAAATAAATTTAAAACGGAAATCGACAGTTTCCTAGAAGTAAAGGGAATTAGGGGTTACGGGGAGCGGGCAGGAAATTGGACATGAATTTAGATTTGAGGTTAGGATCAGATCAGCCATGATCTTATTGAATGGCGGAGCAGGCTCGAGGGGCCGATTGGCCTACTCCTGCTCCTATTTCTTATGTTCTTATAGGGGATGGCCTCTTTGACGTGGTTAGGGTGGAAGCTGGAAAAGTGGAGCATCGTGAGGTTGTCCGTGGGCTTGCGGTCGAGTGAGGTGCTGAGGTGCCCGTCTTTGATGGAGATTTGTGTGTCCAAGAAAGAAACCGATTCTGAGGAGTAGTCCATGGTGAGTTTGATGGTGGGATGGAACTTGTTGATGTTATCGTGTAGTCTCTTCAGTGATTCTTCGCCGTGGGTCCATAGGAAGAAAATGTCGTTGATGTATCTGGTGTATCGCGTTGGTTGGAGGTCCTGTGCAGTGAAGAAGTCGTGCTCGAACTTGTGCATGAAAATGTTGGCGTATTGGGGTGCGAATTTGGTCCCTATGGCTGTTCCGTGTGTTTGGGTAAAGAACTGGTTATCGAAGGTGAAGACATTGTGATCCAGGATGAAGCGGATGAGTTGTAGGATGGCGTCTGGAGATTGGCTGTTGGTGTTGAGTACTGAGGCTGTTGTAGCGATGCCGTCATCATGGGGGATACTGATGTAGAGTGCCGAGACGTCCATCGTGGTGAGAAGTGTTCCTGGTTCAACTGGTCCGTGGGTGCTGAGTTTTTGTAGGAAGTCTGTAGTGTCGCGACAGAAGCTGGGGGTTCCCTGTACGATGGGTTTCAGGATGCCCTCGACGTATCCAGAGAGGTTCTCACACAGGGTTCCGTTGCCTGATACGATAGGACGTCCGGGTGTGTTGGCTTTGTGTATCTTTGGGAGGCAGTAGAAGTCTCCCATGCGGGGAGTACGTGGGATGAGAGCACGTAGGATGCTTTGAAGGTCTGGATCGAAGGTCCTATACTTTAGCCAATTACATACCCAAGTTACCACCGCCCCTTTAGTCCCATGTGCTTCTATTTTCCCAATAAATCTATTATTTGGTTCTTTATCAAATGTTTTTTGAATGTGCACATATACAACAGCTACTGCACTACCTTCATCAACCCTTTCTGTTATGTTAATCAGGTTAGTCAGACACGATTTGCCTTTAACAAATCCGTGCTGGCTGTCCCTTATTAACCCATGCTTCTCCAAGTGAGAATTAATTTTGTCCTTGACAATGGTCTCTCGTAGTTTTCCCACCATTGACATTAGACTGACTGGCCAATAGTTACCGGGTTTATCCCTCTTCCCTGTTCTGAATAGAGGTGTAACATTTGCAATGCTCCAGTCCTCTGGCACTACTCCCCTATCCAAGGAGGATTGAAAGATTATGGTCAGAGCTTCGGCTATTTCCATCCTTGCTCCCTCAGCAACGTAGGATGCATCCCGTCTGGACCGGGTGACTTGTTCACTTTGAGTGATGCCAACCTATTTAGCACCTCCTTTCTATCTATTTTTATCCTATCCAATATCACTACTCCCTCCTCCTCTACTGCGACATTAACCTCATCCTCTTCTTTTGTGAAGACAGATGTACTCATTCAGTACATCAGACATGCCCTCTGCCAAGAAAATTTCTTTTTTTGTCCCTAATCGGCCCCACCATTCCTTTAACTATCCTTTTACATTTTATGGGGTAGAGTTTCCGCTTTGGATGCAATCGGTAATTGGGCGCAAATTGTGCCCGAAAATTGCGCCGGCTGGGTTACAGTTCGAGTTTCCGCTAAAATGTATTTGCATAATCACAAACATAAAATCTTCCATGAACCATCGCAATCCCACAACTTAGTAGAGCGTAATCGCTTTTTATCTCTTTGCAATAAAAAATATTCCTAGATGTATTTAAGAGTGGTAACCTGGTTCAGTTTTATTAATACAGCTGAAAATGGGTTTATCACAAAAAATAAGCATTTTTAATAAGAATGTCTAGTCCTCCACCTGTGAGTAAACTGATTTTAAATTACTGAAAATGACTTTAAAAACTATACTGAACCAGTTACCATTTCATTGGTGTAGACGAGTCAGTTTGTTAAAATATTTTTAACATGTAAAAATATTTAAAACATGTGCCTGTGCACCTAAGAAAACAAGCTTAATTTAAAGACTCTCCTCAAACGGCTGCAAACGGGCGCAATCTGTGGAAACTCGCCATCCTCGTTATTTTGATGGGGGCGTAGCCAGTTTTGTAGGCGGAGCCGACTTCAGTGCAATGATTTTTGAACCACCACAAAAGATTGTGGGAACTCGAATTACACTGGCCGTGATTTGCGGCCAGCATAAATGGAAATACCTTGTTCTTTTGCGCTGTTTTTTTTTATTCGTTCATGGGATGTGGGCGTCGCTGGCAACGCCAGCATTTATTGCCCATCCCTAATTGCCCTTGAGAAGGTGGTGGTGAGCCGCCTTCTTGAACCGATGCAGTTCGTGTGGTGAAGATTCTCCCACAGTGCTGTTGGGTAGGGAATTCCAGGATTTTGACCCAGCGACGATGAAGGAACGGCGATATATTTCCAAGTCGGGATGGTGTGTGACTTGGAGGGGAACATGCAGGTGGTGTTGTTCCCATGTGCCTGCTGCCCTTGTCCTCCTAGGTGGTAGAGGTCGTGGGTTTGGGAGGTGCTGTCGAAGAAGCCTTGGCGAGTTGCTGCAGTGCATCCTGTGGATGGTACACACTGCAGCCACGGTGCACCGGTGGTGGAGGGAGTGAATGTTTAGGGTGGTGGATGGGGTGCCAATCAAGTGGGCTGCTTTGTCCTGGATGGTGTTGAGCTTTTTGAGTGTTGTTGGAGCTGCACTCATCCAAGCAGGTGGAGAGTATTCCATCACACTCCTGACTTGTGCCTTGTAGATGGTGGAAAGGCTTTGGGGAGTCAGGAGATGAGTCACTCGCCACAGAATACCCAGCCCCTGACCTGCTCTTGTAGCCACATTATTTATGTGGCTGGTCCAGTTAAGTTTCCGGTCAATGGTGACCCCCAGGATGTTGATGGTGGGGGATTCGTCGATGGTAATGCCATTGAATATCAAGGGGGGGTCGTTAGATTCTCTCTTGTTGGAGATGGTCATTACCTGGCACTTGTCTGGCACGAATGTTACTTGCCACTTATGAGCCCAAGCCTGGATATTGTCCAGGTCTTGTTGCATGCGGGCACGGACTGCTTCATTATCTGAGGTGTTGCGAATGGAACTGAACACTGCAATCATCAGCGAACATCCCCATTTCTGACCTTATCATGGAGGTTGGATAGCACTGATAAACATAGGAACATAAGAACAGGAGTAGGCCATTTAGCCTCTCAAGCCCCCTCCGCCATTTGATAAGATTGTGGCTGATCTGTGATCTAACTCCATATACCTGCCATTGGCCCATATCCCTTAATACCTTTGGTTGCCAAAAAGCTATCATCTCATATTTGAAATTAGCAATTGAGCTAGCATCAATTGCGGAAGAGAGTTCCAAACTTCTACCACCCTTTGTGTGTAGAAATGTTTTCTAATCTCACTGCTGAAAGGTCTGGCTCTAATTTTTAGACCGTGCCCCCTAATCCTAGAATCCCCAACCAGCGGAAATAGTTTCTCTCTACCCAACCTATCTGTTCCCCTTAATATCTTATAAACTTCGATCAGATCACCCCTTAACCTTCTAAACTCGAGAGAATACAACCCCAATTTGTGTAATCTCTCCTCGTAACTTAACCCTTGAAATCCGGGTATCATTCTAGTAAACCTACACTGCACTCCCTCCAAGGCCAATATGTCCTTCTGAAGGTGCAGTGCCCAGAACTGCTCAAAGTACTCCAGGTGCGGTCTAACCAGGGTTTTGTATAGTTGCAGTATAACTTCTGCCCCCTTGTACTCTAGTCCTCTAGATATAAAGGCCAGCATTCCATTTGCCTTCTTGATTATTTTCTGCACCTGTTCATGACACTTCAATGATCTATGTACCTGAACCCTTAAGTCCCTTTGGACATCCACTGTTTTTAATTTTTTACCATTTAGAAAGTACCTTGTTCGATCCTTTTTTGGTCCAAAGTGGATGACCTCACAATCTAAACCCAGCACAATCGAGCGGAAACTCTACCCCTCTATGTTTATAAAAGATTTTTGGGTTACCTTTTATGTTACCCGCTAATCTTTTCCCATATTCTTTCTTTACCCTTCTTACATCCTTTTTGAAATTCCCCCTGCACACTCTGTATTCTGCCTGGTTTTCTACAGTATTCTGTACCTGACATTTGTCATAAACCTCCTTTTTCGGTTTTATTTTAACCTCTATTTCCTTTGTCAGCTGGGGAGCTCTAGCTCTGAATGCCCTATCTTTACCCCTTATGGGAATATGGTTGGTTTGTACCCAAACTATCTCCATCTTGAAGGTCTGCCATTGCTCATTTACAGTTTTCTAAGCAAATCTTTGCTTGCAGTCCACCTGTGCTAGATCCCTTCTCAAATCACTGAAATTTGTTCTCTTCCAGTTGGGTATTTTCACCTTTGATTTTTCTTTGTCCTTTTCCGTAACTACTTTAAACCTAATTATATTACGTGATGTGGAGATGCCGGTGATGGACTGGGGTTGACAATTGTAAACAATTTTACAACACCAAGTTATAGTCCAACAAATTTATTTTAAATTTCACAAGCTTTCGGAGGCTTCCTCCTTCCTCAGGTGAATGTTGTGGAAACATTCCACAACATTCACCTGAGGAAAGAGGAAGCCTCCGAAAGCTTGTGAAATTTAAAATAAATTTGTTGGACTATAACTTGGTGTTGTAAAATTGTTTATAATTATATTACGATCACTATTACCCAGATATTCTCCCACTGGAACACTCTCCACTTGCCCTACTTCATTCCCTAGAACTACATCCAGCACTGCTTCCTTCCTTGTTGGGCTATTTGAAGGCAGTAGAGGAGAAGAGGCCCAGAAAAGATAAGTTTGGAATTATTTTTGTGGGACCAGAAGGAGCAGGAGTGCTCATCCGAGCCCCACATAAATAATCTGGGCTGTTGCTGCCCAGACTTCCCCTCTGTGAGCTTGCTCTCCCGCACCCCCCACCCTTAATTTTCTGCCAGCTGGGGCAGCATGATATTGGTAGGCCTCAATCTGATGAGCTGCACTGGGATGCCCATTTAGCGCCGTGCAGTTTGCTGGCCCGATGTTGATGACACTGCCGCACAAAATTGCTGCCACTTCTTTACTTCAAGTACGGGTGACCAACCGGCATGCTCTGCCGGTCGGTCACCCAAAACTCAAAATCGACCCCATTACGTCTATTCTGTTTCATCTCTCTCGCTACCCTATTCTCTATTTTATCTTTTATTTAAATTACTTCCTATCCTATCTGTAATAATTTTAAATCTATGGCTGCATGCCCTACCTATCTACTAAAGCTTATTTCATGTTGTCATGTTTTCATCACATTTTTTGTATCAACATTTTCCTATTGTAAATTCTTATGTCCACATTTATAATGAAAACTACCGAAATAAAGTTGTCATGCTGTAATTACACCCTACCACCTGTGGTGGCACAGTAGCACCTCAGTTTTGCGGCTTACAAAATTACATAGAAATTATAACATGGAAACAGGTCCTTCGGCCCAAACAGTCCATGTTAGTGTTTATCCTCCACAAAAGCAGCAGTCATAGCCCCATGTTCTGTTCTCATATCCCTTTATTCACCTTTACTTCAACCACCTACCTAAACTATTCTTAAATGTTGACATGGTTTCTGCTTCAATCACTAACTCTGATAGGGTTTTGAGGCTGTGGCATGCACTCTGTGTAAAGAAAGTTTCTCTGCTCTCTGTCCCAAATCTCTTACATCTAATCTTATATCTCCGTCCCCTCGCTCTAGACCCCGGTGTAAAACGGGCGGTGGATTTGATTTCGCCTGTTCCATGCTACCGCTGATGACCAGTTAAACTCCTCTGTTTCTCTCTACTCTGTCCCATCCCTTAAGAATTTTAAACACTTTTATTAAATCACCTATTAAACTCCTGTGTTCTAACAAAAACAGTCCCAATTTTTCGAGTTTTTCTTCATATTTGTATTTCCTGATACCTAATGAATCTGTGCTATACCCTCTCTATTGCCTCAACTTCCTCCCTATAGTGTGGAGCCCAAAACTGCACATAGTACTCCAACTGTGGTTTTATTAATGGAATTTACATTTTATTTTAAGTGAAAACTGCTGTGTTTTGTACAATGTCTGTGGCTCTAAACCTACTGAAAGCCAATTCCTATTGAACATAGTGGGAATTGGGACTGCTTGTAACTGTGAAAGGTGCATTATAAGTATGTAACCTGAATAATGTCTTGGAGGTTTAGCCCATTTCACTTTTCAGTCCTAAATCTCTAATGTAGTAATATTAGCTGCAAAATTACTGCCTATTTTGGACACTTACTGCAATTCTTGTTAACAATAATGTTCATTGTATTTACACAGTCCTACAGGTTTTTGAGTCACTGCACCTGTGCTTTAGCCTCATTTGTTCTGTACCTCATCACAGTATCCAGACATAAACTAATACTTTATTGTTTAATTGGGTTGTCTTGTGTAAATGATATTCATTTTTACTTATCCAGCACAAAAATGTTTTGAGCAAACATGCACTAAATGGTGTTTTTAAATGTTTATACAACAGAATACTTGCTAAAAGTGTACTGGTTTTCCAAAAAGGGGCTATTATCTGCATTGTTTGAAGGTTTGACATGTAAAACAATCATTTGTGTTACTCTTTTCTTGTGTTTTCATTTGTATTCTTACTGTAATTCTCGTTAGCAATAATGTCCAATGTACCTGAACAGTACTGCCGTTTGAAACGTGTGCTGGGCTCTACAATTGTGAGAGGCTGCACTGTATAGTCATGTGGTTTTGCTGGGTGCCAAATCGGAAGGAAAAGACATTCCCTGCATTTTACACAGCAAGATAAATACAGAAAAGAAAACAGATGAAAGATACAACTACTGGATGTGAACATAGTCAGATTCTTCACTATTCTGGTACTCTGCAACAATCTGGCAAACTTGGACAACAAACTTCTTTCCATACTAATTAGAATTTGATTTCTCACATTTTTCTTTGTAAAACTGAATCTATAAAATCTTCTGCTCCTTTTGAAAACCTTCTGCAATAATATTAGTTTAGACCAGTTAGTTACAAACCAAAAAAAAGCTCAGATTCACTGCTACTGCTGTACAGTCTTAGCAAACACATAGCTAACTGGGACAAGCTCTTTTTGTATGACTGAATGACATTTGGGGAGTGCCAAGAGCAGCTTTATGCCAGCCCCAGTGCCTGTTATTCAAACATAGCCAAATTACAGGTCTCCAGAAGCACAGTCAAGGCAAAGATAAGGGAGCCTCTCACTACTACTCTCTCCCAGCTGGGATTTGACAGACTATAATGTAGTACTTTGTTAGATATTTCAGTTTCAGTAACTTGATAACTTAACACTCGTTTTGAAAAATTAACTCCAGCCAGTGGTCTGGCTCTAAGAGGTTCCAAAGCTTCTTGACCTCTAGAAAGAGCTTTAAACATGTTCTCTCTTTTTGGCACTGTTTCAAATAGCAGTGCACTGCTCATGCATGTACAGCCCAATTTACGCAGAGGTGTTGTGGCGTTAAGTGTAAAGGCAGCAGGCTGCTGTTTCCTGTTCATCAGTACCAAATCTAAAAGGAGAAAGTCCACACATGACAATTCTCAAATCAAATTCAAAAACAAGTGGATTAGATTAAACCAACTATTCATTTTCAGTAGTCCTCCCTTACATAAACAAAATGCACAGGTAGGGTGCTTGGTTTGCACAGCCTCCCATCTCTGACAAGCTTTTGAGTGTGAGGAGATGGAGCACCCTGATGAATGTTGCCAGAGAGGATTGTGCTCTCTGAGTACACTTTGACAGAAATACTGCTCTCATTACTCCTTTCTTTCTTTTTGTGCTGTCAAATTAACCACTAATATACAGCAAGGGCAGACTGCAGCACTGTCAAAATGCCAAACCTACACACTGCACCTCCAGCCTAAACCCTGGAGCCAGCATTCACAGCTGAAACAGTAAGGGCTGCCTAATGCCAAGCTCCAAAAGGAAGAAGTGGCAAAATATAGCTAAAGTAAAAGTCATAAAAACAAGCAACCAAGAGCAACTGTAACACAATATTAAAATAAACATATAAACAATGGACCTATTAAGTAAATTCAGCCGTTGAAAAATTCATCTGTCATTTTGAATATTTCAGCAAATTGTATTCTACACATACAATGTGTTATTAAAAAAAAATCAAAATTTGCTGTTTTTACATTTAAGTCTGAAATTCACATTATAGCTACATACCAGCAGTTTGGCAGTAGTCATTTTGGAATAGCTTCAGTGGGAATTACAAATAATTACCCTTCCTTATTTTGTAATTTACATCAATTATGCATGGAGCTTGTCTTATGAAAGAACTTCTTTAATACCAACAGCAAGCCAAAGCTGTCTTCAAGGATTTATGATTTCAACAAACAATCGCCAATAGCCTGGAAGCAATCTACAGTAAAAGGCAGCATGTGTAGCTTTCAGACAGAGAGACAATAATGGAGCATATCGATATAAAACTGTGAGATACCAAGCATACATGTCAAATCAAACTGGCTGATAATTAATCTTCTTACTATGTATCCGTGTTCACACTGTCTGGCTGTTAGAACCTATTGGATAAAAAATAGCTGCGAAGAACTGAGTGGAGACAGTCTCCCAATCACTTTCAGGTTTAGTTCAATTATAAACTATGATTGATCACTTGTGTAAAACACTTTGACTTCTTTATACTTTGAAAATTATTCACAGGTTCAAAGCAACATTCTATAATCAAGTATCACTGCAATTATCCACTTTTACATGAATAAAAATAAACACTTGAATTGAGGCATCTTAGATTTGTGTAATATACTGAAATAAATCTTCCAATGCAATTTAGTAAATTTAATCACCTGGTTAGTAGCGACAAATAACAGCATCATTACTGAGCCTACTCTTTGCTTAATGTGTTCACTTCTCCAGCTTTTTAATTAACTGTTTGAGCATTAAATATCCTTTGCAACATTCAAATTACAAACATTTTTATCATACTTCATCTACAAAATGACATTATTGAAAAAAGAAGCACTTCAGCACAAGTTTGATTTGCAGGATTTATCTGTGTTAAAGTAGGCATGGAGCACGACTATGAATTGATGTGTAAAGTATTTTATAATGCTAAACAAATCTGGTCAGGCACTTAAGACTTTTAAATACATTTTATAATGTATTTAAATGGTTTATATTTACAACTATTAACACCTATTATACACAAAACTGCCTTTTAATTATATAGTCAACCTATGTCCTCAGCACCAATGCAAATAGATTGTAATTGCCATAAAAATAAATTCTTTTAGCAGCAATTCAAAGTAAAATACTGGCATCAAAACTTTATAGCCATATTTGTGTGTGTCAGCCTTGGCTCAGTGGTAGCACTCTTACCTCTGAGTAACAAGGTTGTGGGTTCAAATCCCACTCCTGAAACTTGAGTGCATAATCTAAATTGACACTGCAGTGCTGTACTGTTGGAAGTGCTATATTTCAGCTAAGATGTTAACCTAAGGCCCCATCTGCTTTCTCCAGTGGATGTAAAAGATTTCTTGACACAATTAGAAGAAAAGCAAGGAGTTCTCCTGGTGTCATAACCAACACTACCAAAACCAATTACATTAGTCATTTAATGCATTGCTGTTTGTGGGACTTTGCTGAGTACAAATTGGTTGGTGAGTTTCCCTACATTACAACAGTGACTATACTTCAATGGGTGTGAAGCACTTTGGGATGACCTGATGTTGTGAAAGGTGCAAGTTCTTTCTACATCACCCATGGTAAAAAGATCTATAATACAAGTTATCATAGTTTCCCATTTTTTACCTTTTTAATGATCGTAGCAGAAAGATTTCTTATAGAATACAATAATGGGGGCTGTAAATAAACAGAAATTAAGTATTTCATATTCTAGGTCTTATTATTATTTACTACTATTGCATAGAAATCAGAAAAATGAGAATATTACTGTAAATATTGCATTAGCACTATTTTTATATATTAATAAAAAAGATCAGAAATCAGTCTTGAACAATCAACAACTGCTGCCAGAGGAGATGAAGCTGTCACACCATTGGAACTTATACCTGAAACCATTCTCCAAATATCCCATGCATTCCATCATTCAGTAACATGCTCAAAATTGTTACCCTAAAATAAAATTAAAACATGAAAGAAAATCAAGAATTTCATGCTTTGACTACCCCTTTGGCTAAGAGGTACTTGCCTGATGCATCGCAGATCTGTAACACATGAAAAAGTATTGGGACTACTTTGGCAAACAAACGAGTACCTTCAACCAAGGTTATAAATTGTATTATATAAAACTTCCTTAATGGTCTTATTTCTGTTTTATCAAACTAACGCTCTTTCAAAACTATATTGATGCCTTCAAAGCAATTAAGTCATCCAGATCAAATTCTAGTGTCGCATCATCCTGAGGAGGTGGTCTCATTCAAATGCATTGGAGCCCTTTAAAAATTAAGTTTAATGTTGGTAAGGAACTGCCTATTATATTGAGTATTTGCTCACATTAAAAATGTAACTGGCATTTAGATGCTGGTAAGCAGAGCCGAGCAATTATATATATATAGGGCCCCGCTTTGCCTGACTTGAGATTGACATGGAGCCAACAGTGAAACTCAAGTCTGCTGGCTCCACATTACTCTAAAAAGGTACCAGTCGCAAGCAATTACTGTAGCATTATAGGAACATAATCAACTTCTCATTGTCCAACCTTCTAACCATACAAATTAATTACACACCGCTGCAACAATTAGGATAATCAAAGTGTGCTATATTTTATTTTTCTTTGCAAATTGCTTCCTCTTCCCTCCATTCCTGAAAGATAAATTTCAGCTGAAGTTGTGGCACTGTTCTATGAGTGCTAAGTATCTAGGTTGTCTTCCCCGAATATCATTATTCATGTGATAGCCTTGACAATGAGTGTAAGCAGTGCAGTTGACCATGAGTCTACATCACAGTTGAGCCCAGTTCTGTGCATTTCCAGCAAGGTCACTGGATAGCAATTAATAGTGCAAATCCTAGTTTATTAATGATGGTGATGAAGAGGCCCCCGCAATTTTGAGGCCCCGGCCTCATTTAAATTTGGCAGTTGAGTTGGGGGGCGTCAAACAGGCATCCCAATACAACTCGTTGGATTGAGGCATCAAGATCGAGCCGCGGCAGCTGCCAGCAACATATGTTGCGGTGGTGGGGGCAGTGATCGTGGAGGATGTGGGTCCTGGGGCGCAGTGGCCCACATTATAGTGCATATCAAAAGTCTACTCAATCAGCCCCTTGGTTGGGCCACAGGCATGTTGTAGCATCCTTCATCTCTGGTGTGCAGGTTGTGCATTGGTATTACGAGCCATGGTTCAATGCATAGTCCAAAACTTCCATTTTTCCAGTTGGGTTCACCTGATTTGCCTGTGCAGGAAAATTGGATGAACTTGATCAGAAAATGCCACCTTAAAACTCCAACTCAGATCAGGAGCAAAGGCACCAATGATGAATTTATTGCAATTAATTCAACTTTAAAATTTACTAAATACAATAAATTCTCAAGCACACTGGTAAAAGCTTTCAGTTATTCAGAAAACAAGGGATGCTGTATCATAAACAAGAGTTGACTGCTGCTGACAGCAGGAGAAAAAGAACTATAGAGGTTATAAAAGGTACTATATAAAGGGAAAGTCATATGGGTTGAACTAAAGAGGCCATTAATAGATAGTGGGGGAAAAAGTTGGATAAGGGCCATTTTTGGGTGCGGGTAGCGTGATGCGCTATTACCCCACACCCAATGACCCCTGCGCAGGCGGGAGGCGAGTTTCAGCCTGCCCGAGTACTAACCTGCAATCAGCGTTCCATTCCGGGCCTTGCACGTGGAATCAATACAATTCGCACTTTCCACCAGCAAGGGGTGCTCAATCTCTTAAAGGGAGGATGTTTCTTAGAAATCTCTTAAAGGTAGCTAGTACCTGTTATTTGCTGAAAATAACAGTCTACTGTCTGCATGGAGTGTGAACAGAGATCAGACATCGCACACATAAAACAAAGATGCAGGTCCCATCCTTATGTTTACACACTGATGAGTTATGTTAAAACATTGAATAAAGGTTGTACACTACTAAATCCCACATCCTCCAATCTGCATGCCAGACCTCACCAATCTGAGTTGGTACCAAGCCTGCGAGAGTGGTGCACTAAGGTTCTCTGCTGATGCACTAGAGACCTTGGTGCAAGAGGTGGACAGAAGGAGGAACATCCTATATCTGCAGAGGTGGTGGTGGGGGCGGGCAAGAGGCCCTCCAGACATATATCCAAAAGGCAGGGGGAGGCAGCGGGGAACAAAGTCAATGCCAGGTGCACAGTATCATGAAAATGGATGCAATGCAGGAAGAAGTTCAATGCTTTGACATGAGTGGTCAAGGTGAGTGAGGTCAACTGTCAACTGGCATCTCCTACCAACTGCACCACGCTCTACACCCCACATACCAATAAACTCTTTCCATCAGTACTCAACTCTTCCAACCAGATGCTTCCTCTCACCCATACACATTACCAATGTTTCAAGTCGCACACCCACAACTCACAGGCCACACACACTGGCAGCTATTCAACCATGACAGGCACATCACCCAGACACGTCCTGCTTTCTCACAGGAGAACGTGGCTCATATGAGGTTAAAAGAAAAAGCATACAACATGGCAAAGATTACTGGTAAGCCCGAAGATTGGGAAAACTTTAAAAACCAGCAAAGGTTGACTAAAAGAATAATAAAGAGGGAGAAAATAAATTATGAGAGTAAACTAGCAAGAAATATAAAAACTGACAGTAAAAGTTTCTACAAATATATAAAAAGGAAGAGGGTAGCTAAAGTAAACATTGGTCCCTCAGAGGATGAGACTGGGGAAATAATAATGGAAAACAAGGAAATGGCAGAGGAATTGAACAGATATTTTGTATCTGTCTTCACAGTAGAAGACACTAAAAATATACCAATAATAGTAGAAAATCAAGGGGCAAAGGGGAGGGAGGAACTAAAAACAATCACTATCACTAGAGAAAAAGTACTAAGTAAACTAATGGGTCTAAAGGCTGACAAGTTCCCTGGACCTGATGGCTTTATACCTGATGGGTATAAAGGAAGTGGCTACAGAGATAGTGGATGCATTGGTTGTAATCTTCCAGAATTCACTAGATTCTGGAAAGGTCCCAGCAGATTGGAAAACCGCAAACGTAACACCCCTATTCAAGAAGGGAGTGAGACAGAAAGCAGGTAACTATGGACCAGTTAGCCTAACATCTGTCATTGGGAAAATGCTAGAATCCATTATTAAGGAAGTAGTAGCAGGACATTTGGAGACTCATAATACAATCAAGGAGAGTCAACATGGTTTTATGAAGGGGAAATCATATCTGACAAATTTATGAGAGTTCTTTGAGGAAGTAACGGGCAGGGTGGATAAAGGGGAACCAATGGATGCAGTATATTTGGATTTCCAAAAAGCATTCGATAAGGTGCCATATAAATATTACTGCACAAGATAAGAGCCCATGGTGTTGGCAGTAATATACTGGCATGGATAGAGGATTGGCTAACTAACAGAAAACAAAGAGTCAGGATAAAAAGGTCATTTTCAAAATGGCAATCTGTAACTAGTGGGGTGCTGCAGGGCTCAGTGCTGGGGCCTCAACTATTTACAATATATATCAATGACTTGGATGAAGGAACAGAGTGTCTTGTGGCCAAATTTGCTGATGATACAAAGATAGCTGGAAAAGCAGGTTGCGATGAGGACACAAAGTGTCCGCAAAGGGATACTGACAGGTTAAGCGAATGGGCAAAAATTTGGCAGACGGAATATAATGTGGGAAAATGTGAAGTCATTCACTTTGGGAGGAAAAATAAAAAAAGCAAAATATTATTTGAATGGAGAAATACTACAAAATGCTGCGGTACAGAGGGATCTGGTGTTCTCGTACATGAAACACAAAAAGTCACATACAGGTGCAGCAGGTAATCCAGAAGGCAAACGGAATATTGGCCTTTATTTCTAGGAAGATGGAGTATAAAAGCAGGGAAGTCATGCTACAACTGTACGGGATGCTGGTGAGACCACACCTGGAGTACTGCGTACAGTTCTGGTGCCTTATTTAAGGAAGGACATACTTGCATTGGAGGCAGTTCAGAGAAGGTTCACTAGGTTGATTCCAGGTATGGAAGGGTTGTCTTATGAGGAAAGATTGAACAGGTTGGGTCTATACTCATTGGAGTTTAGAAGAATGAGAGGGGATCTTATTGAAACATACAAGATTCTGAGGGGACTTGATAGGGTAGATGCTGAGAGGACGTTACCCCTCATGGGGGAATCTAAAACTAGGGGGAATAGTCTCAGAATAAGGGGTCGCCCGTTTAAGATGGAAATGAGGAGGAATTTCTTCTCCCAGAGGGTTGTGATTCTTTGGAATTCTTTACCCCAAAAAGCTGTGGAGGCTGAGTCATTGAATACATTCAAGGCTGAGTTAGACAAATTTTTGATTAGCAAGGGTGTCAAAGGATACGGGGAAATGGCAGGAAAGTGGAGTTGAGGTAAAAATCAGATCAGCCATGATCTCATTGAATGGTGGAGCAGGCTCGAGGGGCCGAATGGCCTACTCCTGCTTCTATCTCTTATGGTCTTATGATCTTATATCAGGAGGCAGCAAGTGGCAGTGTCACTTAGCCCCTCGAGCCTGTTCCGCCATTCAATGAGATCATGGCGGACCTGTGACCTAATTCCATATATCCACCTTAGCCCCATATCCCTTAATACTCTTAGTTCACAGAAATCTATCAATCTCAGATTTAACATTCACAAGTGAGCTAGCATCAACTGCTATCTGCAGAAGAGTTTTCCAAATTTCTCCCACCTTTTGCATGTAGAAGCATTTCCTAACTTCACTCCCGCATGTCCTGTCTCTAAATGTTAGGCTATCTCCCCGCGTCCAAGTATTCAAGTCGAGGAGACCCCTAAAAAGAGTTACAAATGTCTCGGCAGCCAGAAGCAATAATCCAGCCACTAACCTGTAAATCCTGCATGGTCCCTTTAAATAGCGCTGGTGGGGGTCCTCCAGACACTCTAAGACACTTTCAGATGGTCGGTGTTAAGACTGTGTGTTGAGTTGAACATTAAGTCCCAAAATGGTGTCTATCACTTTAAATCAACGTTGCACACTGATTGAAGCCATTTTCTCCCTATTTTACATGATTCCAGTGTTTATTATCTGCACTTGTGCTAATTCCTATACCAAGATGGCATCCGGCGTACTTCACATTGGAAACGTGCGTGCGCATCCAAGATGTCATCTTGGATGCGAGAGAGGCCATGTAGTGCCAAAACAACGGGCACTACACAGCCCAATTTAGCACCCAGTGCCTGTTATGATATGTTGATCTTACCGATGTATATTTCAGATAATGAACACACAAACAAAAAAAATCCACTATACCATGCAATGGTCTAATTTTTTCTGAACATCATACTCATCAACTGAGACTTCCCATTTTTCAGCATAGGCATTACTTACACAAAAAAAAATCTACAATTTATTTTTAATTCTACATAAATTTCCAAAAATACCATTTGCTTTAAAGTGCTATGAGAAATATTTGACAGAAACACAATTGGTCACAACAGATTCATCATCATATATTTGTCCATTCCTCAAGAGATTAGGGTGAGAGGAATTCAATCTGTTTTAACCATTAGTGGGTTTTAGGTACAGGTAATATATCATAATGTATCTATCTTCATCATTATCTTTCTATCCAAGCATAATGCTTCTGAAAGCACCTCCAAAACGTAAAATTATATAAATGAATAATTCTAAAACCTGATCTGCATTCCAAGTGATCTATGGAAGCAAGGTCATAAACATAGGAGCATAGGAACAGGAGCAGGCCACTCAGCCCCTGAAGCATGTTCCTCCATTCAATTAGATCATTGCTCAGATGCACCTCATCCCCATTTACCCGCATTTGCTCCATATCCCTTGATATCCTTAGCTAACAAAAATCTATCGATCTCAGTCTTGAACATTTCAATTGACCTAGCATCCATAGACTTCTGGGAGTGTGAGATCCAGATTTACACTAGCCATTGTGTGAAAAAGTTTTTCCTGATTTCACTCCTAAATGGAGCTCATCTTGATCATGAGACCCACTTCCTACTCCCTTGACTCTCTTCCCACTAAACTGTTAACCACCAACTTCCCTTCCTGGCCCCCATGTTAGCTGATATTGTTAACGGTTCCCTCTCCTCAGGTACTGTCCCCCTCCCCTTCAAATCTGCCATCATCATAGCCCTCCTCAAAAAACCCACCCTTGACCCCTCTGTCTTTGCAAACTACCGCCCCATCACCCACCTCCCTTTCCTCTCCAAAGTCCTTGAATGTGTTTTTGCCTCCCAAATCCATGCCCACCTTCCCCGCAACTCCATGTTTGAATTCCTCCAATCAGGTTTGTACCCCTGCCACAGTACTGAAGTGGCCCTTGTCAAAGTCACAAATGACATCCTGTGTGACTGTGACCACAGTAAACTATCCCTCCTCATCCTTCTTGACCTGTCTGTAGCCTTTGACTTGATTGACCACATCATCCTCTTCCAACGCCTCTTCTCCATCATCCAGCTGGGCGGGACTGCGCTTGCCTGGTTCCATTCTTAACTATCCAGTCATAGCCAGAGAATCAAATGCAAAGGCTTCTCTTCCTGCTCCCGCATCACTACCTCTGGAGTCCCCTAAGGATCTATCTTTGGCCCCCTCCTATTTCTCATCTACATGCTGCCCCTCGGTGACATCATCCAAAAACACAATGTCAGGTTCCACATGTATGCTGACGACACCCAGCTCTAGCTCACCACTACATCCCTCGATGTCTCCACTGTCTCCGATTTGTCATGCTGCTTGTCCAACATCCAGTACTGGATGAGGAAAAATTTTCTCCAATTAAGTATTGGGAAGACTGAAGCAATTGTCTTCGCTACCCGCCGCCACAAACACCGTTCCCTAGCCACCGACTCCATCCCTCTCCCTGGACACTGTCTGAGGCTGAATCAGACTGCTTGCAACCTTGGCATCCTATTTGACCCTGAGAATTGCTTCTGACCACATATCTGCTCCATCACCAAGAATGCCTACTTCCACTTCCGTAACATCGCCCGTCTCCGCTTCTGCTTCAGCTCATCTGCTGCTGAAACCCTCATCCATGCTTTTGTTACCTCTAAACTTGACTATTCTAATGCTCTCCTGGCCGGCCTCCCATCTTCCACCCTCTGTAAACTTGAGCTCATCCAAAACTCTGCTGCCCGTAACCTAACTCGCACCAAGTCCCGTTCACCCATCACCCCTGTGCTCGCTGACCTATATTGGCTCCCGGTCCAAGAACGCCTCGATTTTAAAATTCTCATCCTTGTTTTCAAATTCCTCCATGGCCTCGCCACTCCCTATCTCTGTAACCTCCTCCAGCCTTACAACCCTCTGAGATCTCTGTGCTCCTACAATTCTGGCCTCTTGCGCATCCTCAATTTTAATCGCTCCACCATTGGCGACCGTGCCTTCAGCTGCCTAGGCCCTAAGCTCTGGAATTCCCTACCTGAACCTCTCAGCCTCTCTACCTCTCTCTCCTCCTTTAGGATGTTGCTTAAAACCTACATCTTTGACCATGCTTTTGGTCACCTGTCCTAATATCGCCTTATGTGGCTCAGTGTCAAATTTTGTTTGATAATCGCTCCTGTGAAGCGCCTTGGGATGTTTTACTATGTTAAAGGCACTATATAAATGCAAGTTGTTGTTGTTAAAGTAAACAAAAATATATAAACTGAAGAAAATAGGCTAATTGGATAAAGCATCCATATGAGAAGAGGGTTTCTCGTTTAAATGTGAGGTAATTGAGCCCCTTGCAAGCTATAAGTAACTGGGAACTCTACTGCACAATAACGTAACAATGAAATTGCTGCAAAATTTATTATAGAAATAAGTGTAAAATAAACCTGTTGAAAACTGTCTTCAGCAGGGAATGCATCATGGATGTTTTGGCTATCCTTCATGAAAAATGCTTAACATAATTTTGGAGCAGAGGAGGCTGAGGGGGGACATGATTGAGGTGTACAAAATTATGAGGGGCACAGATAGGATGGATACTAAGGAGCTTTTTCCCTTCGTTGAGGGTTCTATAACAAGGGGGCATAGATTCAAGGTAAAAGGCGGGAGGTTTAGAGGGGATTTGAGAAAGAACTTTTTCACCCAGAGGGTGGTTGGAGTCTGGAACTCACTGCCTGAAAGGGTTGTGGAGGCAGGAACCCTCACAACATTCAAGAAGCATTTGGATGAGCACTTGAAATGCCATAGCATACAAGGCTACGGACCAAATGCTGGAATATGGGATTAGAGTAGACAGGGCTGATGGCCGGCGCGGACACGATGGGCCGAAGGGCCTCTATCCGTGCTGTATGACTCTATGACTCTATGACTCTATAATCGGATGCATTTACACTACAAGTTTAGCACTGGTGTGAAACACAAACTACTTTGCATCTGTGCTAAGGGTAGTTTAAATCTAGACATGCCCTGACTGCAGAATTAAGCAGAGAGGTTGCATTTCAGTGAATCTCACGCTATTTTGCTCTGATGTCAGGTCAATACCTGATACTGGATTTAGGCTGCATCAGCAATATAACTATAATGTCAGTGCAAAGTGAAATTGCTTCACATTGATGCTGCAGTTGTAGTGTAAAGCTACTCTAAGTTATCGCTGAAAACAAATTTGTTGTGTCATATAAAATATAGTTTATTTTTTGGTTAGTGTCAAAAACTTGCATTTATATAGTGGTTTAATGTAATAAACATCCAGAGGCACTTTACAAATGGAGACAGACAGGAAAATGGATGCCAATATAATATTAAATTAATGATTTCATAGAATCATAGAATCGTAGAATAGTTATAGCACAGAAAGAGGCCATTCGGCCCGTCGAGTCTGTCGGCTCTCTGCAAGAGCAATCCAGCTAGTCCCCCTCCCCCGCCCTTTCCCCGCAGCCCTGCAAATTTTTTTCTCCCAAGTACTTATCCAATTCCCTTTTGAAAGCCACGATTGAATCTGCCTCCACCACCCTTTCAGGCAGTGCATTCCAGATCATAACCACTCGTTGCATAAAAAAGATTTTCCTCATGTCATCTTTGGTTCTTTTGCCAATCATCTTAAATCTGTGTCCTCTGCTTCTTGACCCTTCCGCCAATGGGAACAGTTTCTCTCTATCTACTCTGTCTAGACCCATCATGATTTTGAACACCTCTATCAAATCTCCTCTCAACCTTCTCTGCTCTAAGGAGAACAACCCCAGCTTCTCCAGTCTATCCACGTAATTGAAGTCCCTCATCCCTGGAACCATTCTAGTAAATTTTTTCTGCACCCTCTCCAAGGCCTTCACATCCTTCCTAAAGTGTGGTGCCCAGAACTGAACACAATACTCCAGTTGTGGCTGAACCAGTGTTTTATAAAGGTTCATCACAACCTCCTTGCTTTTGAACTCTATGCCTCTATTTATAAAGCCCAGAATCCCGTATGCTTTTTTAACTGCTTTCTCAGCCTGCCCTGCCACCTTCAATGACCTGTGCACATATACCCCCAGGTCTCTCTGTTCCTGCACCCCCTTTAGAATTGTATTAATTGTATTGATCATGTTACTATAACTATGTTTAAGCAAAGTTTGTGCATATTTCCTCTCCGAGCAACATATTCTCTCAACCAGTCCAGAAATCATAACACAATTACGTGCTTTTGCCTTTTTTCTATTTATTTTAAATGAAGGTGAAAGCACATAGTAACTGTTCTCCAGGATAAAATCTGCCAGTCCTAAGAACCTATTCGGACTAAATTTTGGAATTTAAAAAAAAATGTTTTAATTCCTTTGGGAAGAAAATCAACTGTGATTTTTTTTCTCAATCAGAACCAGCTAGAAAAAACAAAACAGATTTTGTCAACTCCACTTGTCTGCATCCTTTCTTTGGCAGCTCTCAAAACCCCTTTTTTATTTTTGGGGAGTTTGTTTAACTTCTGCATCAATAAACGTTTATCTGGCATCAATCAGAGCTCAGTGATTACACATACACAATACAATAGTTATTGCTCCTCTATTTTCTGAGTGTCAACCCCATTTACTGCTAACTTCAGGAATGTAGCTGACATACTTAATCTTTTGAGACTGTATCAATTCTGTCAGTGGTGGTTCTGGATTTTGTGAGTTAGTATTGGTACTGACCAATATTCAGGATAGCTGAAGGCAAAAAAGCTTTAAAAATAAGGTAGTGACTGAAGTTGTGACCTGGAATATTGCTAAAACTACATAATAGATATTTGTTCACCAACAAAACAGCATTTGGTATAAAACAGATAATTTCTATCCAAGAAAAAACACAAATCCCAGCACGAAGTTCCAGAATTTTTGTCATGCGCAACCATTGGCAACGAAGCAGCTGAGGTGGTGAATTACAGTGCTGCTTACTGATATTCTACTTAAAACTGCAATACCCCGAAGTAAACTTTCCTTTCATTGTAGCAAAGTGCTGCCAATATGCTCTTTATTTTGCTTTTTGTCTTTTAATTTCTGTTGGCCTTTCTTAGTCCCATCCAATCCCACTCTTCCCACCCCCTACCCCACTTTATCAAAAGCCATTTCTTAGAGATTGGACCTTTAAACAATCAAATAAATGTTTTGGCACAACATTTTTAGTGCTAATGGTCATAAAAAGAACCACTAAAAAAGTTATTAAAAAAGTTTTCCTAAGCTAAAATATCAGGCTTTCATTTACAGTAACAATGCTATTTGTGACAGGAAGTTCAAAAGAAGTTGTATTATCTGAAGAGATGTGCAAGGGTAGGCAGTGTTAGCTTGGGATGATAGGTCATTATACAGGTCATGAAAATAGGGATGAATAGCTTAATCATGGGGTAGGATTCAATACTGGAAGTGATGCCCCAATTTCGCTTAGGGCAAAACCGTAAGCTCATTCAAATAGCATTACAGCAGCCATAATAGTACTAAACATACCTTGCTTGTGTACAAGACTATTGCATGAACTCTCTGCTCTAACCTCTGTATTTTTTCATGGCATTAAAGGAGTAATTCTGCGATCTGCATTCCCGGCTGGGAGTACATTTCAGGAAATCTTGTGCTCGCAGCCTTTTATTTTCCATCCGTTAAAATTAATAGAGGCAAAATCATGGCTGGGCGCCTGTGATTTCCCAAGATGCCTGTAAATTCTCCTCCCCACTGGCAGTGCTGGATTGTGGAATACACCATTAAAGAGAAGAGGAACTGGTGAACAGAAACAAACCCAGAGCTGTACACTAACAGTATTTGAAGAGGCAAATGTTGATATTATAGGCTGCAAGGCCTTACAGAGTATTGGTTATGCCAAGTTAAATGCGGAGCCTGTATTTATTTTTATTCGTTCATGGGATGTGGGCGTCGCTGGCGAGGCCAGCATTTATTGCCCATCCCTAATTGCCCTTGAGAAGGTGGTGGTGAGCCGCCTTCTTGAACCGCTGCAGTCTGTGTATCTACTGGTATCCCAGGCGTAGATTTTGACTTTGTGCAATTGTATAAACCGGGTGATAGCGAATCAGCCGTCCATTTTACATCTCTCCTGATTTTTACTTTCATTGAAGTCAATGGAAATAATAATTGGAAGAGATGTAAAACGGGCTGCTGATTCAGTATCATCCATTTTGCACTATAGCATTATAGCACAAAGTCAAAATCTATCCCATAGTCTTATTTTTATAATAAATACCTTCAGCACGTCCCACACACCACCTGTGGTGCGCCACCGCAGGCAGCACCTGCTATCAATCATATGAACTTTTAAGATATTTTCTTTTTTTTTGCTGATTCTTCAGAAGGAGACCCAGAGGCAGGATCATGCTGCAGCCCGCGGCCTGCAATGCACCCAACATCATTACCACTTCATTCCAAACACACTCACCACAGATGACCTATACACTGATTTAGTGGAACATGGGCGAGGAGGGGGCAGCAGTTGTGGGACACAAGTTCTGCATAATCACTGGTTGTGCAAGAGTGCTCAGGGATTCCTATGTCGCTGATCCTGCTTTAAAATGGAGTATTATGCATCTGCAGCAATGGAGTAATGACTTGCCTGGCTCCCTGTATGCCACCCTGGTAAGCAGCACACACAGGTTGTGTAAGTCATTTCCATGAACAACTTTATTGGTGCCAGAAAATAGCAAATAAAAACATTTTTCATAACGATTGTGGAACATTAACCTACTTGAGCAGGCTAAGCCCCAAGATCCTCGATAAGCTCATTTTTATATGGGTAGACCTTTGCTCAAAGTCAGGAAGTTCAGTATGAGACTTTACTTCCATAATTATTCTATTGAAATGAGGCTTGTGCATGCCTATAGCACAGCCTCCAACTCGCACTCAAAACACAGACATACAATTAAATGGAAGAGATTGAGGACAGAGAGCAGGAGAAACTTTACTTTTACGCAGAGGGTTGTGAGACTTGTGACTGAAGTAGAGACCATGCCTGCAATTTGCTTGGGGCTGCCCCCTCTATTGCAGTAACTTCGCCAGACGTGCGGCAGAAAACCCATTTACTTGCATAAAGAGAGTCTCCATCACATTTCCAGCAGTTACAGCGGCAGCGCAGAAGCAGCTCCAAGGAAATTCCAGCCACGTCATAATTTAAGAATAGATTACACAGGTGATTGAAGGAAAGGGAACAAAGGGATATGGGAACAGGGCATACATTTTGGTTTAAGATTACTGCTCATAGTATCATAGTAGGTACAGCACAGGAAGAGGCAATTCGGCCCATCGTGCCTGTGCTGGCTCTTTGAAAGAGGTATCCAATTAGTCCTATTCCCCTACTCTTTCCCCATAGCTCTGTAAATTTTTCCCTTTAAGTATTTATCTAATTCCCTTTTGAAAGTTACTAGTGAATCTGCTTCCACCATCCTTTCAGGCAGTGCATTCCAAATCATTACAACTTGCCGCGTAAAAAAATGTTTCCTCATGTCGCCTCTGGCTCTTTTGCCGATCACCTTAAATTTGTGTCCTCTGGTTACCAGCCCTTCTGCACTGGAAATAGTTTCTCTTTATTTACTCTGTCAAAACCCTTCATGATTTTGAACAGCTCTATCAAATTTCCCCTTAAACTTATCGATGCTTCTTTAAAAATTCGTTCATGGGATGTGGGCGCCGCTGGCAAGGCCAGCATTTATTGCCCATCCCTAATTGACCTTGAGAAGGTGGTGGTGAGCCGCCTTCTTGAACCGCTGCAGTCCATGTGGTGAAGGTTCTCCCACAGTGCTGTTAGGTCGGGAGTTTCAGGATTTTGACCCAGCGACGATGAAGGAACGACGATATATTTCCAAGTCGGGATGGTGTGTGGCTTGGAGGGGAACGTGCAGGTGGTGTTATTCCCATGTGCCTGCTGTCCTTGTCCTTCTAGGTTTCGGAGGTGCTGTTGAAGAAGCCTTGGCAAGTTGCTGCAGTGCATCCTGTGGATAGTACACACTGCAGCCACAGTGCGCCGGTGGTGAAGGGAGTGAATGTTCAGGGTGGTGGATGGGGTGCCAATCAAGTGGGCTGCTTTGTCCTGGATGGTGTTGAGCTTCTTGAGTATTGTTGGAGCTGTACTCATCCAGGCAAGTGGAGAGTATTCCATCACACTCCTGACTTGTGCCTTGTAGATGGTGGAAAGGCTTTGGGGAGTCACTCGCTGCAGAATACTCAGCCTCTGACCTGCTCTTGTAGCCACAGTATTTATGTGGCTTGTCCAGTTAAGTTTCTGGTCAATGGTGACCCCCAGGTTGTTGATGGTGGGGGATTCAGCGATGGTAATGCCATTGAATGTCAAGGGGAGGTGGTTAGACTCTCTCTTGTTGGAGATGGTCATTGTCTGGCACTTGTCTGGCACAAATCTTACTTGCCACTTATCAGCCCAAGCCTGGATCTTGTCCAAGTCTTGCTGCACTCGGGGACGGACAGCTTCATTATATGAGGGGTTGCAAATGGAACTGTGCAATCATCAGCGAACATTCCCATTTCTGACCTTATAACGGAGGGAAGGTCATTGATGAAGCAGCTGAAGATGGTTGGGCCTAGGACACTGCCCTGAGGAACTCCTGCAGCAATGTCCTGAGGCTGAGATGATTGGCCTTCAATAACCACTACCATCTTCCCAGGTATGACTCCAGCTACTGGAGAGTTTTCCCCCTGATTCCCATTGACTTCAATTTTACTAGGGCCACTTGGTTCCACATTCGGTCAAATGCTGCCTTGTTGTTATGGGCAGTCACTCTCACCTCACCTCTGGAATTCAGCTCTTTTGTCCATGTTTGGACTAAGGCTGTAATGAGGTCTGGAGCCGAGTGGTCCTGGTGGAACCCAAACTGAGCATCGGTGAGCAGGTTGGTGAGTAAGTGCAGCTTGATACCACTGTCGATGACACCTTCCATCACTTTGCTGATGATTGAGAGCAGACAGATGGGGCGGTAATTGGCCGGATTGGATTTGTCCTGCTTTTTGTGGACAGGACATACCTGGGCAATTTTCAACATTGTTGGGTAGATACCAATGTTGTAGATGTACTGGAACAGTTTGGCTAGAGGCGCGGCTAGTTCTGGAGCACAAGTCTTCAGCACTACAGCCGGGATGTTGTCGGGGCCCATGGCCTTTGTTGTATCCAGTGCACTTAGCCGTTTCTTGATATCACATGGAGTGAATCAAATTGGCTGAAGACTGGCTTCTGTGATGGTGGGGATATCGGGAGGAGGCCGAGATGGATCATCTACTCGGCACTTCTGGCTGAAGATGGTTGCAAACGCTTCAGCCTTATCTTTTGCACTCACGTGCTGGACTCTGCCATCATTGAGGATGGGGATGTTCACGGAGCCTCGTCCTCCCATTAGTTGCTTAATTGTCCACCACCATTCACGACTGGATGCGGCAAGACTGCAGAGCTTTGATCTGATCCGTTGGTTGTGGAATCGCTTGGTTCTGTTTGTAGCATGTTGCTTCTGCTGTTTAGCATGCATGTAGTCCTGTGTTGTAGCTTCAGCAGGTTGGCACCTCATTGTTAGTTACGCCTGGTGCTGCCCCTGGCATGCTGTTCTACACTCCTGATTGAACCACGGTTGATCGCCTGGCTTGTTGGTAATGGTAGAGTGAGGAATATGCCGGGCCATGAGGTTACAGATTGTGCTGGAATACAATTCCGCTGCTGCTGATGGCCCACAGCACCTCATGGAAGACCAGTTTTGAACTGCTAGATCTGTTCTTAATCTATCCCATTTAACACGGTGGTAGTGCCAAACAACACATTGAATGGTGTCCACAGTGTGAAGATAGGACTTCGTCTCCACAAGGACTGTGCGAGGAGAACAACCCCAGCTTCTCCACATAACTGAAGTCCCTCATCCCTGGTAACATTCTAGTAAATCTCTTCTGCACCCTCTCTAGGGCCTTGACATTCTTCCTAAAGTGTGGTGTCCAGAATGGAACACAATACTCCAGCTGAAGCCTTAGCAGTGTTTTGTAAAGGTTTAGCATAACTTCTTTGCTTTTGTACTCTATGCCTCTATTAATAAAGCTCACGATCCCATGTGCCTTTTTAACAGCCTTTTCAACTTATCCTGCCATCTTCAAAGATTTGTGCATGTACATCTAGAGGTCTCTCTGTTCCTGCACCCCCATTAAAATTGTACCATTTAGTTTATCTTGCCTCTCCTGATTCTTCCTACCAAAATGTATCACTTCACACTTCTCTGCATTAAAGTTCATCTGCCATGTGACTGCCCATTTCACAAGTCTGTCGATGTCCTCCTGAAATCTGTTACTATCCTCCAGACTGTTTATATACTTCCAAGTTTCATGTCATTTGCAAACTTTGAAATGATACCCTCCATACCCAAGTCCAGGTCATTAATATAAATAACAAAAAGAGCAGTGATCCTAATACTGACCACTGGGGAACACCAGTGTATACTTCCCTCCAGTCTGAAAAACAATCGTTCACCACCACTCTCTGCTTTCTGTCCCCTAGTCAATTTTGTATCCACACTGCCACTATCCCTTTAATCCCATGGGCTTTAATTTTACTAACAAGTCTATTATGTGGTACTTTATCAAATGCCTTTAGAAAGTCCATATGCACAACATCAACCGCACTACCCTCATCAACCCTCTCCGTTACTTCAATCTTACTTGAACTCAATCCTTTAACAAATCCATGTTGATTTTAACTTATTAGCCCATACTTTTCCATATGGAGGATAAACACCAACACAGACTGGTTGGGTTGAACGGCCTATTTCTGTGTTGTAATTTTTATGTAATTCTCTGCATTTCAGAAAATTCAACACAACACAATTCTGGCCCCTCAATGCTAGAGAGGCTGTTGGATGAGCTTCAGAAAATCAGGCCTAGACCATCTATGCTTTTAGAATATGTTCCCTAGTTGATACATTAAAACTAAGTTTTTCTATGTGCAGTTATTAAGATTTTCCATATACCAGGGAGTCGGCATGGAAAAATGCAAAACATACCAATAAAAATACAGTACAGTACATTAAAAAATAAATATTCACTTGTAACTTTTGGGAATTGTAAAACTTACCTTAACCACACCATTCTCATGCATAGTAATGCAGTTTTTGGGATCAAATGAAAGCTGGTGTAGGGCTTCTGCTGTAGCACGATGGACTAGAGGATTTTTTGATTTCAGGTAATGGACCAGTGGGGCCACAGCCCCAGTTTCTCCAAAGGCAACCCTGTTGTTACCCCACTTGCAACAGCAAGCAACGGCATCTGCTAAATGCTGGCGAAGCTTATCATCTCTCTGTAGGCAGGGCAAAACAAGCATGTCATATTCATCACTGGGGATAGTAAATGTTATGCTTAAATTAAATATATTATTTCTTTACATTTGAATGTGCAGGACTTAATTTGTTAAGGATATCCTGCAAAATGGACGTCCAGTTTTGCTAGGTAATTTGCTGTGACAGTCGCTGATTTAAAGGATACAAGTAACTACATTGGATCTGTAATATTTCAGTAGTTCTTTTGACAGCTTATGTGAATATCTTTTAAAAATGCTGCTGGCATTTAGGTTTTCATGGACCTTTGTGCCAATTGTTCAATTTTGTTCTTGCCCCCAGCAACATTACTGGCACCAATGGGTTTCCCAGCATGAATCCCTCCATCTGAGGTGTTTGGGGAAAAATGGGAATTGACAGATAGAAACATAGAAAATAGGAGCAGGAGTAGGCCATTCGGCCCTTCGAACCTGCTCTGCCATTCAATATGATCATGGCTGATCCTCTATCTCAATACTATATTCCCGCTCTCTCCCCGTACCCCTTGATGCCTTCTGTGTCTAGAAATCTATCTATCTCCTTCTTAAAAATATTCAGTGACTTGGCCTCCACAGCCTTTTACGGTAGAGAATTCCACAGGTACACCACCCTCTGAGTAAAGAAATTTATCCTCATCTCGGTCCTAAATGTCCTACCCCGTATTTGAGACTGTGGCCCCTCATTCTGGACCCCCCCCAGCCAGTGCAAACATCCTCCCTGCATCCAGTCTGTCGAGCCCTGTAAGAATTTTATACGTTTCAATGAGATCCACTCTCATTCTTCTAAACTCCAGTGAATACAGGCCAAGTTGACCCAATCTTTTTTTTTCGTTCATGGGATGTGGGCGTCGCTGGTGAGGCCAGCATTTATTGCCCATCCCTAATTGCCCTTGAGAAGGTGGTGGTGAGCCACCTTCTTGAACCGCTGCAGTCCATGTGGTGAAGGTTCTCCCACAGTGCTGTTAGGAAGGGAGTTCCAGGATTTTGACCCAGCGACGATGAAGGAACGGCGACATATTTCAAAGTCGGGATGGTGTGTGACTTGGAGGGGAACGTGCAGGTGGTGTTGTTCCCATGTGCCTGCTGCCCTTGTCCTTCTAGGTGGTAGAGCTCGGGGGCTGTCGAAGAAGCCTTGGCGAGTTGCTGCAGTGCATCCTGTGGATGGTACACAATGCAGCCACAGTGCACCGGTGGTGAAGGGAGTGAATGTTTAGGATGGTGGATGGGGTGCCAATCAAGCGGGTTGCTTTGTCCTGAATGTTGTCGAGCTTCTTGAAAGTTGTTGCAGCTGCACTCATCCAGGCAAGTGGAGAGTATTCCATCACACTCCTGACTTGTGCCTTGTAGATGGTGGAAAGGCTTTGGGGAGTCAGGAGGTGAGTCACTCACCGCAGAATAACCAGCCTCTGACCTGCTCTTGTAGCCACAGTATTTATATGGCTGGTCCTGTTAAGTTTCTGGTCAATGGTGACCCCCAGGATGTTGATGGTGGGAGATTCGGTGATGGTAATGCCATTGAATGTCAAGGGGAGGTGGTTAGACTCTCTCTTGTTGGAGATAGTCATTGTCTGGCACTTGTCTGGCGCAAATGTTACTTGCCACTTATCAGCCCAAGCCTTGATGTTGTCCAGGTCTTGCTGCATGCAGGCAAGGTCAGCTTCATTATCTGAGGTGTTGCAAATGGAACTGAACACTGTGCAATCATCAGCGAACATCCCCATTTCTGATCTTATGATGGAGGGAAGGTCATTGATGAAGCAGCTGAAGATGGTTGGGCCGAGGACACTGCCCTGAGGAACTCCTGCAGCAATGTCCTGAGGCCGAGATGATTGGCCTCCAACAACCACTACCATCTTCCTTTGTGCTAGGTATGACTCCAGCCACTGGAGAGTTTTCCTCCTGATTCCCATTGACTTCAATTTTACTAGGTCTCCTTGGTGCCACACTCGGTCAAATACTGCCTTGTTGTTATGGGCAGTCACTCTCACCTCACCTCTAGAATTCAGCTCTTTCGTCCATGTTTGGACCAAGGCTGTAATGAGGTCTGGAGCCGAGTGGTCCTGGCGGAACCCAAACTGAGCATCAGTGAGGAGGTTATTGGTGAGTAAGTGCCACTTCATAGCACTGTCGACGACACCTTCCATCACTTTGCTGATGATTGAGAGCAGACAGATGGGGCGGTAATTGGCCAGATTGGATTTGTCCTGCTTTTTGTGGACAGGACATACCTGGGCAATTTTCCACATTGTCGGGTAGATGCCAGTGTTGTAGCTGTACTGGAACAGCTTGGCTAGAGGTGCGGCTGGTTCTGGAGCACAGGTCTTCAGCACTACAGCCGGGACGTTGTCGGGGCCCATAGCCTTTGCTGTATCCAATGCATTCAGCCGTTTCTTGATATCATGTGGAGTGAATCGAATTGGCTGAAGACTGGCTTCTGTGATGGTGGGGATATCGGGAGGAGGCTGAGATGGATCATCTACTCGGCACTTCTGGCTGAAGATGGTTGCAAACGCTTCAGCCTTGTCTTTTGCACTCACATGTGGGACTCTGCCACCATTGAGGATGGGGATGTTTACAGAGCCTCCTCCTCCCGTTAGTTGTCTAATTGTCCACCACCATTCACGAATGGATATGGCAGGACTGCAGAGCTTTGATCTGATCTGTTGGTTGTGGAATTGCTTAGCTCTGTCTATAGCATGTTGCTTCCGCTGTTTAGCATGCATGTAGTCCTGAGTTGTAGCTTCACCAGGTTGGCACCTCATTTTTAGGTACACCTGGTGCTGCTCCTGGCATGCTCTTCCACACTCCTCATTGAACCAGGGTTGATCCCCTGACGTGTTGGTAATGGTAGAGTGAGGAATATGCCGGGCCATGAGGTTACAGATTGTGCTGGAATACAATTCCACTGCTGCTGATAGCCCATAGCACCTCATGGAAGCCCAGTTTTGAACTGCTAGATCTGTTCTGAATCTATCCCATTTAGCACGGTGGTAGTGCCACACAACACGTTGGATGGAGTCCTCAGTGCGAAGACGGGACTTCATCTCCACAAGGACTGTGTGGTGGTCACTGCTACCAATACTGTCATGGACAGATGCATCTGCGACAGGTGGATTGGTGAGGACGAGGTCAAGTAGGTTTTTCCCTCGTGTTGGTTCGCTCACCACCTGTCGCAGGCCCAGTCTCGCAGCTATGTCCTTCAGAACTCGGCCAGCTCGGTCAGTAGTGGTGCTACCGAGCCACTCTTGGTGATGGACATTGAAGTCCCCCACTCAGAGTACATTCTGTGCCCTTGCTACCCTCAGTGCTTCCTCCAGGTGGTACTCAACATGGAGGAGGACTGATTCATCAGCTGAGGGAGGACGGTAGGTGGTAATCAGCAGGAGGTTTCCTTGCCCATGTTTGACCTCTTGCCAATGAGATTTCATGGGGTCCGGAGTCAATGTTGAGGACTCCCAGGGCCACTCCCTCCTAACTGTATATCACTGTACCGCCACCTCTGGTCGGTTTGTCCTGCCGGTTGGGACAGGACATACCCAGGGATCTCTACTCATACGACAGTCCTGCCATCCCAGGAATCAGTCTGGTGAACCTTCGTTGCACTCCCTCTATGGCAAATAATATCCTTTCCTAGGTAAGGAGACCAAAACTGCACACAATACTCCAGGTGTGGTCTCACCAAGGCCCAAATCCTCTTGCAATGAAGACCATCATTACATTTGCCTTCCTAACTGCTTGCTGCACCTACATGTTTGCTTTCAGTGACTGGTGTACAAGGACTCCCAGATCCCTTTATACATCAACATTTCCCAATCTATCAACATTAAAATAATTTCTGTATTTCCTTCTGAAGTGGATAACTTCACATTTATCCACGTTATACTGCATCTGCCAAGTATTTGCCCACTCACTCAAATTGTCTAAATCGTCTTGAAGCCTCTTTGCATCCTCACAACTCACAATCCCACCTAGTTTTGTGTTGTCAGCAAACTTGGAAATATTACATTTGGTTCCCTCATCCAAATCATTGATATATATTGTGAACAACTGGGGCCCAAGCACTGATTCCTGCAATACCCGCCACCCCGAAAAAGACCCATTTATTCCTACTCTCTGTTTCCTGTCTGTGAACCAATTTTCAATCCATGCCAATATATTATCCCCAATCCTATGTGCTTTACTTTTGCACACTAACTTCTTATGTGGGACTTTATCAAAGGCCTTCTGAAAATCCAAATACACCACATCCACTGGTTCTCCCTTATCTATTCTACCAGTTGCATCCTCAAAAAACCCCAGTAGGTTTGTCAACCTCAATGTCAGGTAGCTCTGGGTACACGAGGGGTGCTCCATGCTCAGCCACCCCTACCCTCACACCTGCATCTTCAGGCAAATTTGGCCAGACCTTGCTTTGTCAGAGAATTGGTGCATGCAGAATGCTCCTCGCCCAAAGAAAGATGCTTTATGGTGCATGGTAGCTGCAGATGTCCTTGCAGCAGATGACACAGTTCTATAATTGGCTCTCCACTGATAAGACAGTTCCCACAATCATAGGAGCAATAATGCCTGCAGACATGGTTGATAGCATTCTGGAAGGTGCAGATATGTGAATGCCTGACTAACCATAATGTTGGATGCTTCCTTGGAAGCAACCCAATCAAAGCTTTCAATGGCATTACATAAAAGAAGACATTTCTTTCTTGAAAGGGAGTGTTGAAGTGGGAAATGGTGGTCCGGAGAGGTGGGGGGATGGGGGCGGTGAAATCGCCAAGGAACACAAGTTAAAGGTTAGATAGTTAGGTGTAAGATGGCAAGTTAAGCAGAACTTTTCTTACAAAGATCTGTGAAACAAGTTATATGGGAAGGTCATTGAAGTAAATAATATAAATTAGTTCAAGAAGCAGCTAAAACTGATTTTATATTGCTGCACTATCATATTAGTGCCACCAGCTCCTGACCCAGTAAAAAACTGGTCATCCAGGCCACCAGCTTTAGAAAATTTTGAAAGTTTATGTTGGGGTTACTGCCAGCTGCGCATGACCTCACATACTAATGTGGCAGTACATAAGTATAAAGCAGCTTACATGTGCTTCTGCAGAGAGAAGGGAATGAGCAATATAGCAAGTTGGGTAGCTGCAGTTGAGGTCGAGCAAAATGGACTGGCTTATTGGACTGATTGGCCTTATCCTGTTCTACAAAAATGTTGAGATCTTATGTACCTATGAATATAATTCATTATTTCCAAAATTGATTTTAGATGTTCACAAACATATTTTGAAACAGGAATTTAGGAAACAATAAATACAATCCATTGAAATTTCAAACTGTGATTTAAAGTAAATTGAAACTAGAATCATAGGATACTACAACTCATAAACTGACCATATAGCCCATCAAGTCTGTGCTGGTTTTTTCACCATATGAGCTATCTAGTCTAATCCCACTCTCTTGCTCTCTTCCTATCTCCTTTAATATTCACCCTTTCAAGCAGCTATCTAATTCCCTTTTAAAAAATGATCACTGCTTAAACAAATCTAGTCTAATCCCACTCTCTTGCTCTCTTCCTATCTCCTTTAATATTCACCCTTTCAAGCAGCTATCTAATTCCCTTTTAAAAAATGATCACTGCTTAAACAAGTCTTGGCAGAGGATTTCACATTCTAACCACTAGTTTTACTATTTAATATTTAGCATAATAAATCGTCTCTGTATTTCTGTATAATAAATGTTATGCCAAGGTTACTTACTGTATATGTTAAACTTGACAACATTGGAACAACTCCATGATCCGTTATAACTGCTAAGTTTTCTTCATCCATGGCTATTTTGGCTAAAGCGGCACAAACGCTGGCCAGAACTTCTATGTTGTCAGATTTTAGCAGATTAACAATTAATTCCAGACCACCAACAAAGGAGCGAACCATTTCTCCAGCTTCCTAAGACAGCAAGCAACATAAAGTGTTAAATGCCTGCTGAGAGCTAGAACAGCAAAAGTGTGGATCAGTCTGATCAACCCAATCCATCAGACAACGTATTGGCATAGAAATTCGGAAGAGCCCATTTTTGTGCAAACCTTAAAAACTTGCCTTGCTGGTTGTAACCTAACAGGTGGTCTCTTTAAGTAGACCTGGTTTTCCTGAGTGCATCGACGTGGCTACCTCAGGGCATACCAAGCTTGCTGTGGGGGCCTCAAACAGTTGCCAGATCCCTTAATTACATATGCAAAGGGCTTTACATCCTTTTCAGGGGTGGGCATTGCACGCTGATTTTTACCAATATGGCGGGTGGTATACTTCCGGCTCGTGATGAGCATGTGTTTCCTGCCCACCATATTGGAGGCTTAGGAGGCCGTTTAATTTCTAGGCCATTATCATGGACCTCTCCTAATTTACTTCCCCGCCTGGGCGACCTGTCATAAAAGTAGCACCACAGGGTATACTTGCAAGAAGAAAAACTTAGTGAAATTCTTTCCTGATCCTGAAGGTAATGAAGGAAAAAAAATGAGTTTATTATTTAATCTTGACATTACATTTCACAGATAGGATTCCTATGGTCAGATGAGGAATAGAGTCATAGGCCTCGATTTTCAAATCAAATTGCGGGTGCGTTGGGGGCTGCGAAAATGGGGAAAATCCCGAGCGGGTGAGGAAGCCGGCCCCAACCATTGAGGTACTTCAGGTAATTTATTTCTGACATAGTAGATAGTTAAAACGATTTTAAACTTACCTGGGCGGCTTTCCCACAGCTTTCAATTCACGCCTGGTGAAACCAGACGTGAAGGGCCGGATCAGGCAAAAATAAACAAAATAAATTAAATAAAAAACCATTGCACAAAATTAAAAAACGAAATAAACCTACCTTTCCACTGATGACACCTGCACCCCCCTGCTCCGAAGTCCGATGTCCTCCCTCTGATCTCCCCCTCTACCCCCCGATCTCCCTCTCCCCCCCGATCACCCTCTCCCACCCCTGATCGCCCCCTCTCTCCCTCCCGGCTCCCCCCATCTTCAGTGCTCTCCACTCTCTGTTCTAGTGCCGGATGACGTCTCTCTCTTTCTCTCCCCCTCCCCCCACACCTCGGCGTTGCAGTTCCTGTCGTGAAACCCAGAAACAACTTTAATCACCATCAATTACATTGTGATCGCATCGGAAAAGGTATGTTTTTTTAAAATTTGGGTTTGCCACGTGCACCTTCACCTCCCCCCCACCCCCTGCCAACCTGCCACCATTTCAAAATTGAGCCCGTAATGTTTCGCGGAGTATTTCATTATCTACATTTTCATGTTATTCAATAATTTCAGTCATACTAGTTGTGTCTAAAAATATTTAATTCATTTGTTAATTAGATCATTGACCAAGCATATTTTGCAAATCAGGAAATGTTCATTTTGTAACAAAAAAGGGAGAAATGCTGAAGAGAAGAGACAGTTGATGTTTCAGGCATGTACTTTTCTTCAGAACAGTTCTCTCCCCTGATGCTGACTGATCTGCTGCATGCTACCAAATTTTGGGAGTTTTGTTTCAGATTTCCAACATTTGCAGTATCTTGTTTTTTGTCTTTAAAGGTCATTTTGTGCCAATTTATGCATAAGAATGGCACAAGCAGATTGTGGGGTAGAAATTGGGTGCAGAGATCAATGCCTGCGCCTGAATGGGTAGGCCTGAGACGCACCTGATATTGGGCCTCAGACTTCATTTAAATGACACCGGCGACCTGCGGACACCTACTAGGCAACCCAGGCAGTTCACTGGTGGAAAGGCTTCAAAGATCAGCTGCCGGACTGTAATAAATTAGATAGCCAGCTGGTGAAGACTAGAATACTAGAGCCTGGTCTTCAGTTGCTTTCAATCCTTTATTCAAAGAGATCCTCATTACCCACTCTGTACCCCCTAGATAAGCTCTCATATAAGTGCATACAAGAGAGTCCCCAATTGATACGCACCACCTGAATACAATTAACACTAAATGAAATAGATCATACGGATACAATTAACAGGACTTCAGATAAATCCTTCAAGGGGAAGAGGATCGAGAGGAGGGTGACTGGGAAACAAGGGGTGATCGGGAGGGAGGTGAATGGCAGAAAGGGGCCATCAGGAGGGGGTGGCCAGGAGAGAAGGCTGATCGGGAGGAGGGCGACTGGGCGAGGAGGTCGAACAGGAGGGGTGACCAAGAGAGAAGGACCGATCGGGAGAGGGGTGATGGGAGAGGGGGTCAATAGGGGTGGGGGCCACCGGAAGGTGGGTGGGGTTGAGATCAGGGATTGGTGGGGGAGGTCAAAGGCGTGGGCGGGTTGAGGGGGTGTGCAGATGGTTGCCAGCAGTGGACCATGGTTTGAATATCAAACAAGAATAGTTTAAAAATGTACCTTTTTCGACAGCGGCCTATAGCTGTCTTCTTAAGGACCGATGGTTAGGCCACAGGTAGAGCTGCTTTTCCTGAACACAGCCAGCCCAAGGGCAGGGGGCCTCAAGCAGGCATTAGGTTGCTTATTTCAAATTAAATCTCAGCTTAGTCGAAATCTATTTTTAATCATTTATTGCTCTAAAAGTGCTTGGTGTGTTCTTTTAAACCTGGTGCTTTCCTTTTGTAACTGTATGATGCATTTATCCCACCACCTAATCTATTCAATTTCATCAGGAGAAGAATGGCAATCGTGTTTGACTAAGTTGATTGAGTTCTTTGGTGAAGTAATGGAGAGGATTGATGAAGGTGGTGCGGTTGATGTCCTGTACATGGAATTTCAAAAGGCGTTTGGTAAAATACCACATAATAGGCTTGTTAGCAAAATTGAAGCCCAAGGGATTAAAGGGGCAGTGGAAGCATGGATACAAAATTGGCTAAGGGATAGAAAGCAGAGAGTATGGTCAACGGTTGTTTTTTAGGCTGGAGGGAAGTATACAGTGGTGTTCCCCAGAGGTCAGTATTAGCATAACTGCTCTTTTTTGATATATATTAATGACTTGGGTATACAAGGCATAATTTCAAAGTTTGCAGATGACACGAAACTTGGAAATGTAGTAAATAGTAGGGAGGATAGTAACAGACTTCAGGAGAACACAGACAGACTCTTGAAATGGGCAGACACATGGCAGATGCAATTTAATGCACAGAAGTGTGATGTGACGCATTTTGGTAGGAAGAATGAGGAGAGACAATATAAACAAAATGGTACAATTTTAAAGGGGGTGGAGGAACAGAGAGACCTGTGGGTGTACGTACATAAATCTTTGAAGGTGGCAGAACAAGTTGAGAAGGCTGTTAAACAAGCATACAGGATCCTCGGCTTTATAAACAGAGATATAGGGCTGGATATTAACGCAGAGGCAGTTTCCGAGCGGGGTGGGGGGGGGGGGGTGGAGTGGAAGGGAGATAGCATGCACGAAACCTGGAAGTAAATTTAGAAGGTCGGAATGTGCAATTTCAATTTGGCTGCCTAATTATAATTTTACTTTCGGGATTCGTCTCTCCAAGTTGCATCAGCGGGCGTGATGCGCAACCACATGATGTTAAAATTGGATAGCCATGTGGTAAAGGATAGATTTGCTCTGTCTCTTCTTTAGATATAACATCGCCTTTCTGTGATGACCTAGTACGATCCACCGGGATTGGAGTAACACTCTCCAAATGGAAACTGTTGATTTTAAGTTCTATCTGACCCACGCTGCTCAATATCCAAACCAATATATTTAAAAGTCCCACAGGCTTGACTTCCAGTTTTAAATTCTACTCCAATCTTATTAACGACGAAGTTCTCAAATTTCACAGCACCACCCCATAAGAAATCAACAACATGCATCATGAAGATGCCTGAATGTTTTCTGTTATGGTACCAATAAAACATTGTGGGGTCTGCTTTTGGTTGAATACAGCCTATTTTCAGCAAAACAGATCTCACCGAAAAATACCATACCCTGGAAGCATCATTCAGGCCATAGACCATTTGTTTAATTTCCATAATTTTCCTTCCGCACTTGCTGCCTCTTTAGGTGGTTTCAGAAACACTGGCATCCACCCGACAATGTAGAAAATTGCCCAGATATGTCCTGTCCACAAAAAGCAGGACAAATCCAATCCGGCCAATTACCGCCCCATCAGTCTACTCTCAATCAGCAGCAAAGTGATGGAAGGTGTCGTCGACAGTGCTATCAAGCGGAACTTACTCACCAATAACCTGCTCAACGATGTTCAGTTTGGGTTCCGTCAGGACCACTCGGCTCCAGACCTCATTACAGCCTTGGTCCAAACATGGACAAAAGAGCTGAATTCCAGAGCTGAGGTGAGAGTGACTGCCCTTGACATCAAGGTAGCATTTGACCGAGTGTGGCACCAAGGAGCCCTAGTAAAATTGAAGTCAATGGGTATCAGGGGGAAAACTCTTCAGTGGCTGGAGTTATACCTGGCACAAAGGAAGATGGTAGTGGTTGTTGGAGGCCAATCATCTCAGCCCCAGGACATTGCTGCAGGAGTTCCTCAGGGCAGTGTCCTAGGCCCAGCCATCTTCAGCTGCTTCATCAATGACCTTCCCTCCATCATCAGGTCAGAAATGGGGATGTTCGCTGATGAATGCACTGTGTTCAGTTCCATTCGCAACCCCTCAAATAATGAAGCAGTCTGAGACCGCATGCAGCAAGACCTGGACAAGATCCAAGCTTGGGCTGATAAGTGGAAAATAACATTCGCGCCAGACAAGTGCCAGGCAATGACCATCTCCAACAAGAGAGAGTCTAACCACCTCCCCTTGACATTCAACAGCATTACCATCGCCGAATCCCCCACCATCAACATCCTGGGGGTCACCAATGACCAGAAACTTAACTGGACCAGCCATATAAATACTGTGGCTACAAGAGCAGGTCAGAGGCTGGGTATTCTGCGCCGAGTGACTCACCTCCTGACTCCCCAAAGCCTTTCCACCATCTACAAGGCACAAGATGGAAAATTGTCCACTTGCCTGGATGAGTGCAGCTCCAACAATACTCAAGAAGCTCGACATCATCCAGGACAAAGCAGCCCGCTTGATTGGCACCCCATCCACCACCAGCGCACTGTGGCTGCAGTGTGTACCATCTACAGGATGCACTGCAGCAACTCGCCAAGGCTTCTTCGACAGCACCTCCCAAACCCGCGACCTCTACCACCTAGAAGGACAAGAACAGCAGGCACATGTGAACACCACCACCTGCATGTTCCCCTCCAAGTCACACACCATCCTGACTATGAAATATATTGCCGTTCCTTCATCGTCGCTGGGTCAAAATCCTGGAACTCCCTTCCTAACAGCACTGTGGGAGAACCTTCACCACACGGACTGCAGCGGTTCAAGAAGGCGGCTCACCACCACCTTCTCAAGGGCAATTAGGGATGGGCAATAAATGCTGGCCTCGCCAGCAACACCCACATCCCATGAACAAATAAAAAAAAACCTCTCTGAAAAGTATCACCTGGCAGAAATGCAGCTTTTATGTCAATTGACCTATACTCCCATGAAAATGTTGCCAAAAGAGCCAAAAACGTTTTTCAGATTACCTTCCCAGCAGTGGGAGAACCCACTTGAACATCTGTATCACCCAGTTTCTCTTCAAAACCCTTAGCTACCAACCTTGCTTTAGCCTTATAAGTCCCATCTGCAAGGACTTTCTCAGTACAAACTCACCTATACGACAAAGCTGGTTGACTCTTATCTATAACCTCAGAATAAACTCCAAATTCTTTCCAACTATCTAACTCCCTTTGTTTTGCCGCTCTTACCCGTTTATCCTCAAGTTTATTGGCAGCCACCAAAACTTCACGATCATGAGGACTTCTGCTTCTAGTTCTGTTACATGACTGTTCTGTGGTCTTTGTTTCATTGTCTGACCTAGTCAAGCTACGTCCTCTACTTCCACTTCTATGTTCTGTAGGGACTACTACTGTGAAATCTCCCTCTTTCATCTCTAATTCGTGATTGTATTCCACCACAATCTGTAATCTCATGGCCCGGCATATTCCTCACTCTACCATGGTAGAGCATGCTCCTGGCATGCTCTACCATTACCAACAAGCCAGGGGATCAACCCTGGTTCAATGAGGAGTGTAGAAGAGCATGCCAGGAGCAGCACCAGGCGTACCTAAAAATGAGGTACCAACCTGGTGAAGCTACAACTCAGGACTACATGCATGCTAAACAGCGGAAGCAACATGCTATAGACAGAGCTAAGCGATTCCACAACCAACGGATCAGATCAAAGCTCTGCAGTCCTGCCACATCCAGTCGTGAATGGTGGTGGACAATTAAACAACTAACGGGAGGAGGAGGCTCTGCAAACATCCCCATTCTCAATGATGGCGGAGTCCAGCACGTGAGTGCAAAAGACAAGGCTGAAGTGTTTGCAACCATCTTCAGCCAGAAGTGCCGAGTGGATGATCCATCTCAGCCTCCTCCCGATATCCCCACCATCACGGAAGCCAGTCTTCAGCCAATTCGATTCACTCCACGTGATATCAAGAAACGGCTGAGTGCACTGGATACAGCAAAGGCTATGGGCCCCGACAACATCCCAGCTGTAGTGCTGAAGACTTGTGCTCCAGAACTAGCTGCGCCTCTAGCCAAGCTGTTCCAGTACAGCTACAACACTGGCATCTACCCGACAATGTGGAAAATTGCCCAGGTATGTCCTGTCCACAAAAAGCAGGACAAATCCAATCCAGCCAATTACCGCCCCATCAGTCTACTCTCAATCATCAGCAAAGTGATGGAAGGTGTCGTCGACAGTGCTATCAAGCGGCACTTACTCACCAATAACCTGCTCACCGATGCTCAGTTTGGGTTCCGCCAGGACCACTCGGCTCCAGACCTCATTACAGCCTTGGTCCAAACATGGACAAAAGAGCTGAATTCCAGAGGTGAGGTGAGAGTGACTGCCCTTGACATCAAGGCAGCATTTGACCGAGTGTGGCACCAAGGAGCCCTAGTAAAATTGAAGTCCATGGGAATCAGGGGGAAAACTCTCCAGTGGCTGGAGTCATAACTAGCACAAAGGAAGATGGTAGTGGTTGTTGGAGGCCAAGCATCTCAGCCCCAGGGCATTGCTGCAGGAGTTCCTCAGGGCAGTGTCCTAGGCCCAACCATCTTCAGCTGCTTCATCAATGACCTTCCCTCCATCATAAGGTCAGAAATGGGGATGTTCGCTGATGACTGCACAGTGTTCAGTTCCATTCGCAACCCCTCAGATAATGAAGCAGTCCGAGCCCGCATGCAGCAAGACCTGGACAACATCCAGGCTTGGGCTCATACGTGGCAAGTAACATTCGCGCCAGATAAGTGCCAGGCAATGACCATCTCCAACAAGAGAGAGTCTAACCACCTCCCCTTGACATTCAACGGCATTACCATCGCCGAATCCCCCACCATCAATATCCTGGGGGTCACCATTGACCAGAAACTGAACTGGACCAGCCATATAAATACTGTGGCTACGAGAGCAGGTCAGAGGCTGGGTGTTCTGCGGCGAGTGACTCACCTCCTGACTCCCCAAATCCTTTCCACCATCTACAAGGCACAAGTCAGGAGTGTGATGGAATACTCTCCACTTGCCTGGATGAGTGCAGCTCCAACAACACTCAAGAAGCTCGACATCATCCAAGATAAAGCAGCCCGCTTGATTGGCACCCCATCCATCACCCTAAACATTCACTCCCTTCACCACCGGCGCACTGTGGCTGCAGTGTGTACCATCCACAGGATGCACTGCAGCAACTCGCCAAGGCTTCTTCGAAAGCACCTCCCACCTAGAAGGACAAGAGCAGCAGGCACATGGGAACAACACCACCTGCACGTTCCCCTCCAACTCACACACCATCCCGACTTGGAAATATATCGCCGTTCCTTCATCGTCGCTGGGTCAAAATCCTGGAACTCCCTTCCTAACAGCACTGTGGGAGAACCGTCACCACACGGACTGCAGCGGTTCAAGAAGGCGGCTCACCACCACCTTCTCGAGTGCAATTAGGGATGGGCAATAAATGCTGGCCTCGCCAGCGCCGCCCACATCCCGTGAACGAATAAAAAATAAAAATTAAAAAAAATTGTTTTCTGACATGAGATTCACTTCAGACTCACTATCACTACTTGTACTTCGCTTTCGTACTCTCCACTCTTTTACCCCATTTTGCCAGTCCATGGGCCTTGATTCTTAGCCATCATCCTGAACATTCAACCAATATTTAAACCTACCAGTAGCTTTACCTGCAGTCCCAAAATTATTTCATCCTTCCATTCAATAGTTCCTTCTGGAACATATTTCACCCGTGTACTCACTTTAGGTAATTGTTCTGTGGATGTGATGGCTCTGTCATGTGTTTCTTGATCACTGACATTACCACTGTCCAGCCCTTGATCTACCTCAGTCTGTTCCTCAGGAACCTCATCAAAAAAATCATGAACATCTGAGGCACAAGGTGCCCCGTTTACTTCTATCAATTGCTCAGAGTCCGAGATTTTATAATTAATTCCAATTAATAGTGAGGACTGAACCCTAACAGTTTGATTGCCATATTGGACAAGTACTGTCTTACCATCATGACGTATTACTTTACCATGGTCTTTACATTCCCTATGACCCTCTCTTTTATAGTATACTAAATCTCCTGAATCGAACTCTGTCTCAGATGGTTTAATACGATGCCTCTAGTGCTCTATGAATTTTCTCTGATACCTCAGCCGAGATAAAAGCTTGTCTCCCTGCATGCATAGCATTTAAATGCTGAGAAAAAAATGGCACTAATTGTAGTACCTTCTAGAGCAGGAGGATTATCACAAAGAACAGAAGGTAATTTGGGATTGCACCCATAGATTAGTTGGTAAGGATTATATCCTCCAACCATCTGAAGAGAATTCTTTGCATGGACTGCCCACGCCAAGGCAGTTGACAATTTACACTCTGTTCGATCAGCCAAAATTTTATGCACCATGCTATCAATCACGGCAGCATTCCTTTCACAAAGACCATTGCTAAAAGGGCTCTCAGCTGTTGTATTCATAACAATTATATTCATATTTTCATACATATCTCTGAACTCTGCGTTAGCGAATTCACCTCCATTATCGGTCAAAAACTTTGCTGGTGTCCCAAGTCCAGTCCCTATCCATTTTTCCATAATTTTATCTAGAATAAGTGTCTTCTCCTTACTACATATTCGTGCAGAAATACTAAATCTCGTAGCCAGGTCAATAAAATGTAAGATGAAAACATTTTTGTCTTTATCACATACCTTTAGATCCATGGCAACTACCCTGTTAAAGTCATGTGCTAATGGAATACTTACAGTAGGACGTGGTGGTGTCAGTCTATACTTTATACAGATTTCACAGTTCTCATTACCCTCTTCTATTAGTTTCATGTACTCCTCATCACCTACACCTGCATCTTTTAGCAGGATTTTTAAATATTGACAAGTAGGGTGGGCAAATTCTCTATGTAACTTTGAGACAATTTGTTTTTTTTCTCTCTTATCCTTATCGCTTGATGCCATTAATACTTGTCTAAAATGCTGATGAGAAACATCAGGTTTTATTAAGGGGGTACAATAATGCCCTGACTGGATGAACTGCAGATCAACCGATTTCCAAAAAATGATTGCCTCATCAAGTTTCATTTTTGCCTTTTTCATGGACGGTTTATCCAAAAGCAAATGAATCCCACTAGAGACTACATCCGTACTTATAAATTGGCTTACTCCAGCTATCTTACATGGAATTACCAGTCTCTTGAGTGACCTCAAGGTATTGTCATCTTCAAACCTAAAACATGTCGAACTTTTATATTTCTTAACCTTGCTTCGATTCTCACTACTTGGTAAATCAAGATAACATTTTAACCAATCTACCCTGCATACAGTTGAAGTACATGCACTATCTAACACTGCACAATTAAAGGAATCCGCGACTAATACATTCATCGCAGAATTAAAACTCCTTGTGACCAGTATAGTCTGTTCATGTTCATCATTATCTTCATTCTATTCCTCGGAACTACTTTCTTCAAGCGTCAATTTAAAGATCCTGCATCTTCGCTCTGGGCAAGTCGCCTACTAATGATACATAGAGTCACATCTAAAGCAACTCCTGATTTATCCTTTGGCCTTCCTGGAATTCATTCATCCATTATTACTGTCCCAATTTTGTCTTCTGTTGATATAACTGGACTTGCTGTATTTGCTTTCATCAGTGATCTGGCTGTCTTTAAACCATCCGTCATATTGACACCTGCCTCCAGTCTCTTGAAAATTTTGAAACCTGGACTGGCGCTTGTGTTTAGTATCTGGAACATTTCGAAACCTGGTAACCATCGAATCTTTCATTCTTTGTCGCACTGGAAGACCCCATTTGTTACATGATTCCTGTTTCCCCAGGAATTTCTTTAAGGCAGCAGACATTTGATCCAACAGAGTATCCTTTTCCGAGAACTGGATGTCAGTTAGGACTAGTTGCCTGTCCATATGAGGCACCATAGTACAATCTAGTAATCTAAATGCTAGTTCCAATCCAGGGATTCCCAATTTGAACTTTATCAATATTTTGTACAATTTGTTAAAGACATGAAATACTCTTCCATTGAATGAGCGTCCATTTTCCGAAATCTCTCAAATGCTGACCAGGCCTCATAGGCACTTAACAGGTCATCTTTCTTGTAGATTTGATCCAGAAATTCTATTAGAAAGCTAAAACTTTCGTCATTATCCAAAAGATCTGCATCCATCTCAGAAAATACCTTATTTCTGATTTTACTTCGTTCAGGAAGTGACAACGCCAAGGCCATGCTTTATTTTCTCTTTGGTAGAGTAGTAACCCCGTGTCCACGTATTAACCTCATCTTTCCACTGGTCATATGGTTCAAACTCCAAGAACATCGTAGGGAAATCATACCTCGATTATTAAAACTTGCTTTCTGCCATTTTCAACACTGGCCACTAGGCTTTCAAGTTTTGTTTTGTATGTCCAAAAAAAAATTGTACTTTCCAACCCCCACCTTTAGGAAACCATTCTCTGCTACCATGTTAAAATTGGCTAGCCATGTGGTGAAGGATAGAATACTACCACCTGGTCTTTAGTAGCTTCCAAGCCTTTATTCACAGAGATTGCCCTTACACATATACACCATCACACCCGAGCTAAGCTCGCCTATAAAAAGAATACAAGAGAGTCCCCAACTGATACCCACCACCTGAGTACAATTAACACAAATTGATATAAATCATACAATTAACACATGACTTGATCTAAACCGTACTATTTAAAGGGCCAATGCAAAAATGCCATTTGAAGGAGCTAGGAGATTTTAGAAGGAGGCAGTGAGAGTTATTGAAGATGGATTCAAGATGATCAAGAGCAGCACCGAGATTTAACGATGCTTCCCTTGAGTAACTGATGGGTGCAGTCAGGAGCAGGAGGGACACAATTAATCCTAGCAAAGGGAGGAAGAAACATAGGAACATAGGAACAGGAGTAGGCCATTTCGCCCCTTGCGCCTGTTCCACCATTCAATGAGATCATGGCTAATCTGTGACCTAACTCCATATACCTACATTAACTCCATATCCCTTAATTCCTTTGGTTAACAAAAATCTATCAATCTCAGATTTAAAATTAACAATTGCGCTAGCACCATCTGCCGTTTACGGAAGAGAGTTCCAAACTTCTACCACCCTTTGCGTGTACAAATGTTTTCTAACTTCACTCCTGAAAGTCCTGCCTCTAATTTTTAGGCTATGTCCCCGAGTCCTAGACTCCCCAACCAGTTCCCTTTAATATCTTGAAAACTTCGATCAAATCACCCCTTAATCATCTAAATTCCAGGGAATATAACCCTAGTTTGTGTAATCTCTCCTCATAATTTAACCCTTGGAGTCCAGGTATCATTCTAGTAAATCTACACTGCACTTCTTCCAAAGCCAATATATCCTTCCTAAGGTGCGGTGCCCAGAACTGACCACAGTACTCCAGGTGTGGTCTAACCAGGGCTTTGTATAGCAGTAGCATAACTTCTATCCCCCTGTATTCTACTCCTCTCGATATAAAGGTCAGCATTCAATTAGCCTTTTTGATTATTTTCTGTACCTGTCCGTGACATTTTAATGATCTACGTACTTGGACCCTTAAGTCTCTTTGGAGCTCCACTATTTCGAGCTTTTCATTATTTAGAAAGTACTCTGATCTATCTTTTTAGGTCCAAAGTGGATGACCTCACACTTGCCTACATTGAAATACATTTGCCACAGTTTTGCCTATTCACTTCATCTATTAATAGCTCTCTGTAATTTTATGCTTCCATCTAACAATGCTTACAATACTGCCTATCTTTGTGTCATCGGCAAACTTGGATATGTGGCTCTCTATCCCGTCATCTAAGTCGTTAATAAATACAGTGAATAGTTGAGGCCCCAATATAGATCCCTGTAGGACACCACTAGTCACATCCTGCCAATTTGTGTACCTGCCCATTATGTCTACTCTCTGTCTCCTGCCGCTCAGCCAATTTCCTAATCAGGTCAATAATTTGCCCTCAATTCCATGAGCTTCAACTTTCGCTAACAGTGTCTTGTGAGGGACTTTATCAAATGCCTTCTGGAAGTCCATATAAACAACATCCATAGACATTCCCCTGTCCACTACTTTAGTCACCTCTTCAAAAAATTCAATCAGGTTCATCAGGAGTGACCTACACTTTACAAACCCATGCTGGCTCTCTCTGATCAGCTGAAAATTTTCAAGGGGTTCAGTCACTCTATCCTTAATTATAGACTCTAGTAATTTCCCGACAACAGACGTTAGGCTAACTGGTCTATAATTCCCTGTTTTTCCTTTCTCACCTTTCTTAAATAGCAAAGTGACGTGCAATTTTCCAATCTAAAGGAATGGTTCCTGAATCGAGAGAACTTTGTAAGATTATAATTAGGGCATCTGCAATGTGCTCACCTACTTCTTTTAAAACCCTAGGATGGAAACCATCTGGTCCTGGGGATTTGTCACTCTTTAGTGCCATTATTTTCTTCAATACTGTTAATTTGCTTACATTAATTATGGTGAGTCCCCATCTCTGATTTAAAATTAGTTTCCTCGGGGTGTCCTGTATGCTATCCTCTTCCTCTACTGTAAATATTGACGGAAAGTAATTATTTAACAGGTCTGCCATTTCCTTATTTTCATTTACAATCTCACCATTATTAGCTTTTAAGGGGCCCACATTGGTCTTGACCACCCTCTTTTTCCTAATCATAGTATGATCATAGTATCCTAGTAGGTACAGCACAGGAGGAGGCAGTTAGTCCATCGTGCCTGTGCTGGCTCTTTGAACGAGCTATCCAATTAGTCCCATTCCCCAGCTCTTTCCCCATAGCCCTGTAAATTTTTTCCCTTCAAGTATTTATCCAGTTCCCTTTTGAAGGTTACTATTGAATCTGCTTCCACCACCCTTTCAGGCAATGCATTCCAGTTAATTACAAGTCGCTGCATAAAAAAATCTTTCCTCATGTTGCCTCTGGCTCTTTTGCCGATCACCTTAAAACTGTGTCCTTCACTGTAAATATATATATGTTATATATGTTAGTTATCACTTGTTCATTTTTTGCAAAATAAATTTAATTAATAACTTAAACTTAAAATGATAGGTTGTGAATCTTTGGAATTCTCTCCCCCAGAGGGCTGTGGATGTTAAGTCATTGAGTATATTCAAGACTGAGATCGAAGGATTTTTGGACACTAAGGGAATCAAGGGATATGGGGATGGGGCAGGAAAATGGAGTTGAGGTAGAAGATCAGCCATGATCTTATTCAGTGGCGGAGCAGGCTCGAGGGGCCGTATGGCCTACTCCTGCTCCTATTTCTTACATTCTTGTGATCTCTGTTGTTGTGATATTTTATCATTCATTGAAGACTGGAAAGAGATCCTGTGGAGCTATAGTGTAAATCCATAGCTAAAAGCAATTAACAGAAACATTTGTTATCCTGGGCGTGTTAACAAAAGCTCACCTAGATATCAATCTGGGAAAGGCTTGGGAGAAGTGGCTGAGCGGAGCATAAAGCTCGAGGGAAGCAGCTGAGCGGAGCGCAAAGCTCAGGAGAAGTGGATGAGCGGAGCGTAAAGCTCAGGAGAAGTGGATGAGCGGAGCGTAAAGCTCAGGAGAAGTGGATGAGCGGAGCGTAAAGCTCAGGAGAAGCGGCTGAGCAGAGCATAAGCTCGGGAGAAGCGGCTGAGCAGAGCGTAAAGCTCAGGAGAAGCGGCTGAGCGGAGCGTAAAGCTCAGGAGAAGCGGCTGAGCGGAGCGTAAAGTTCAGGAGAAGTGGCTGAGCAGAGTATAAAGCTCGGGGAAAGTGGCTGAGCGGAGTATAAAGCTCGGGAGAAGCAGCTGGGTGCTAAAGGGAGCCGCACGAGGGATTAAAAAAGTCAAGAAAAAGTCAAAAAGTGATGTCACAAGACAAGGAGGAGCGCTGAGGGTAAGTCAGTAAGTATTTAGCTAATTGGTTAGTGTTTAGTGTTAGATAAACAGTAAATTAGATAAACAGTAAATTGCCTTAAAGCTAAACAGACAGTTTAAATAACTGTTAGCTAATGCGGCAGGACAGCTGGGGCCATTGTATGCACATCCTGTGCCATGTGGGAACTCCAGAATGCTTTGTGTGTCCTAGAAAACCAAGGGAGTTATATTAGATAACCCCTGAAAATGGGCACTGGGCGATCAACCTGTGCCCGTTGGTTGCGATGCAGGCAGCACGTAACATTCATGCTGCCTGACTATTCCTATGATTGCTGCGTGCAGTCAGTGCTACCTGCACTGTTGAGCAGCTGCACGCACCAGCAGGGGGCCCCGATATTGGGAGTGGCTAGCACCACTTAAAGGCAGCCTGCACCTCTTAAAGGGGAGGTGCACTGTGGCTGCAGGAAGTGCTGGAAGTCCATTGGGAAGTAAATCTGTGCTGGACTATAGTGAAGTATGGTGATGATGGGAACTCTGGAATTTTTAATGAGCATCAACTTGGCAGCTCAAAGTTTGTGAGACTCTGATATTTTCATAATATAAGATACGGATCTGAACGGCGATCAGAAATCGCACACGTAAAACACAAATGCAGATCTTGTCCTTATGTTTAAAAACTGTTGTTTTATTTTAAAATATTGAATAACGGTTTCACAAAACTACATCCCACATCCTCCAATCTGCATGCCAGTCCCACCAATCTGCCAATCTGAGTTTGTACCAGGCCTGTGAGCGAGTGTGCACCAAGGTTCTCTGATGATGCACTAGAGGCCTTTGTGTAAGAGGTGGACAGAAGGAGGGGCATGCTATATCCACAGTGGGGGGCAAAGGCCCTCCAGATATATGCTCTTGAGGCAGTGGGAGGCAGTAGGGGATGAGGTCAATGCCAGGAGCATAGCACTATGAACATGGATGCAATGTACAAGAAGTTCAATGATTTGACACGAGTGGTCAGGTGCGTGAGTTCAACTGTCAAGTGGTGTCTCCTACCACCTGCACCACTAGCCACATCCACTGCTCCACACACTGCACCACCCCCACCCCCATCTAACAACAAGCTCTTTCAACCAGTATGCAACTCTTCCAATCATATGCTTCATCTCACCCTCACACATTCCCACTATTTCAAGTCCCACACAGCCACAACTCACAGGTGACACACACTGGCAGTTATTCAACCGTGACAGTCACATCACCCAAACATCTTGCAAGACGCTCACTGACACATTTCCCACTTTCTTGCAGGAGTAAGTGGCGTATGACAGAAGGCAGCAAGTGGCAATGACTCCATGGAACATGAACCTGCTGTCCTCTCTCAGGATGACAGCATTCCTGTCCCACTCCTGCCACTCCGCTAGTGCCCTTGCAGTTGCCTGTCAGCTAGCTAGCCCACTCCCTGTGGAGTATTGAAACTTTATTATAGGAACATAGGAACAGGAGTAGGCCATTTTGCCCCTCGAGCTTGTTCGGCCATTCAATGAGATCATGGCTGATCTGTGATCTAACTCCATATACCCGCCTTAGCCTCATTTCCCTTAATATCTTTGGTTAACAAAAATCTATCGATCTCAGATTTAAAATTAATAATTGAGCTAGCATTAACTGCTGTTTGCAGAAGAGAGTTCCAACCTTCTACCACCCTTTGCATGTAGAAGTGTTTCCTAACTTCACTCCTGAAAGTCTTGGCTCTAATCTTTAGGCTATGTCCCCTAGTCCTAGTATTCAAATATAGGGGACCTCCAAAAACAGGTACAAATGCATCAGCAGCCAGAACAAATAATCCAGCAACTAACTAGTACTAAATGCCTTTACCAAGATGGTGTCCTGCGCACGTCTTGATGGAAGTGTACACACGCTTCTCGGATGCCATTTTAGGGGCGTAGATGTCTGCATAGCTCCTACTCAATGGGCACTACATGGCCCAATTTAGCCCTCCACATGTGCAGCAAGTGTCGCCAACTGCTCGAGTTTGAGCTTGGAGTTTCTAGGCTTGAGGGGCAGCTGGCATCACTACAGTGTATACAAGAAGCTGAGAGTTTCGTGGATAGCATGTTTCAGGAGGTAGTCACCCCGCAGCTACAGGTGGACAGGGAGTGGGTGACCACCAAGCAGACTAGGAGGAACAAGCAAGCAGTGCAGGAATCCCCTGGGAGTGTGGCACTCACAAAACGGTTTTCAGTGTTGAACCGCGACCTCTACCACCTAGAAGGACAAGAGCAGCAGGCACATGGGAACAACACCACCTGCACGTTCCCCTCCAAGTCACACACCATCCCGACTTGGAAATATATCGCCGTTCCTTCATTGTCGCTGGGTCAAAATCCTGGAACTCCCTTCCTAACAGCACTGTGGGAGAACCATCACCACACGGACTGCAGCGGTTCAAGAAGGTGGCTCACCACCACCTTCTCGAGGGCAATTAGGGATGGGCAATAAATGCTGGCCTCGCCAGCGACGCCCACATCCCGCGAACGAATAAAAAAAAATACCAGTGAGAGTGTTGACATATCGAGGGAGTGCAATCAGGAGCAAATCCATGGCACCGTGGGAGACTCGGCTGCCTGGGGGGGGTGCAAAAGTAATGCAGTTGTTATAGAGGATTCGATAGCCAGGGGGATAGACAGGCGTTTCTGCAACTGACGACGTGAGTCTTGCATGGTGTGTTGCCTCCCTGGTGCCAGAGTAAAGGACATCACTGAGAGGGTGCAGAATATTTTCAGGGGGGGAACAGGAACAGCCAGAAGCCGTGGTCCAAGTGGGAACCAATGACATAGGAAGGAAAAGGGTTGAAGTCCTGCAGTCAGTTTCAGAGCTAGGGAGGAATTTAAAAAGCAGGACCTCAAAAAGTAGTACTCTCTGGATTACTCCCAGTGCCACGTGTTAATGAGTATAGGAACAGTAGGATAAGACAGGTTAATGCATAGCTGGAGAAATGGTGCAGGAGGGAGGACTTCAGATTTCTGGGGCATTGGGACCAGTTCTGGGGCAGGAGGGATCTGTTCAAGATAGACGAGTTGCACCTCAACAGAGCTGGAAACAAGGTGCACAGAGGACCAGACAGAAAAATAGCACTAGAGTAAAAAAGGGGGCAAATGTGAGGCAGACTAAGATGAGTTTGGAGTGTAAATGCACATAGCGTGGTAAATAAGGTTGGTGAGCTGCAGGCTCAAGTCGCCAAATGGGACTATGATATAGTGGCAATAATAGAGACCTGGCTCAAAGAAGGGGAGGATTGAGTACTTAATATTCCTGGCTACAAGATATTCAGGAAAGATAGGGAAGGGAAGAAAGGAGTGGGGGTGGCAGTATTGATCAAATAAACTATCATAGCACCAGAAAGAGAAAAGGTAGTTGAGGGATCAAAGACAGAATTTATTTGGTAAGAATTAAGGAACAATAGAGGAGCTATTACGTTACTGGGTGTATACTATAGGCCACCAAGTAGTGGGAAAGAGATAAAGGAGCAAATTTGCAGGCTGATGTGCCAGAAAGTGAGCAGGATCAATTAACCACCACAGCAGTGGACACAGCAGAAACAGTCACAGGGCCATCTCCTGACTCAGCACAAGGAGGTATAAGGCTACCTTATACCCAAGAGTCTTCTACTAACAATTAATAATCACTTACTCCTCCCACAGTAGAATGGGGTTGAGGAGGCATACATCATACACTTTAACCAAGGGGAAACACTGGGGTAAAAAAAACATTAATACTACACACACTAATCATTTGTAGGGGAATAAATTGGTTGTTCTTTTGGAGTAATTTTAGGAATTCACTCTCCGGGCATAGAATTTTGCCTACCGGGAATGGATATCAGGAATTCAGGCATACAGGTCAGCAGACTAGAAGTAACAAAGGCATGGATGAGGGTTTCAGCAGCAGATGCGCTGAGGCAGGGACAGAGACGGGCAATGTTATGGAGGTGGAAGTAGGTGGTTCTCTGTCCCTTTTAGTGGGTGAAGCTCCAAGCCAGGAGTGCAAATTTGTATAATTTACTCTTTTATTTCAACTTTGTTTATTTTTGATGGGGCAGAATAAGGTAGCAGCAGATGAAAGGATGGGCATGCATGGGAAATGAGATAAAGCATAATGGTGGTGTTTGATGGTTCACTTTATTATGTGCATGTGGACATGACTGGTTGTATGTGGGACAACTTTGCCATTTAATTAAAAGTGATGTCTATCAAACTGATATGAGATTTTCTATGTACACCTGTGTTTAGCAGCCATTTCTTCTGCCTCAAGCCCCTCCTCCTCCGCCACTCGTTCCAGCTGTACCTGCTCAACCACCTATTTCTTTCTTCAAATTGTGCAAGAGCCCTTTGTACAGAAGGCTTGTTGCTGACAAAAAATCATGGTTGTGGGATAGGATTAGGAAACAGGCCTAAGGCCCACATCCCCAATTTCTTATCCGTAACGTCGTCAATGCCACAACCAATGAAGGTCATTGGAAAATTGACCCCTACATGTTTAAATGGAAAAATGTGAAACAAATTATTAGTGAAGTGTTCATAAAGTTGATGGAAACCGGGCAGATATAGTGTCACAACAACAACTTGCATTTATATAGCATCTTTAACGTAGTAAAATGTCCCAAGGCGCTTCACGGGAGAGTCATCAAACAAAGTTTGACTCCGAGCCACATAAGGAGATATCAGGACAGGGGCGTGGCTGAGGCCATGAAGGGATTTGAAAACAAGGATGAGAATTTTAAAATCGAGGCGTTCCCAGACCAGAAGCCAATGTAGGTCAGCGAGCACAGGGATGATGGGAGAACAGGACTTGGTGCGAGTTACGATACGTGCAGCAGAGTTTTGGATGAGCTCAAGTTTACGGAGGGTGGAAGATGGGAGGTCGGCCAGGAGAGCATTAGAATAGTCAAGTCTGGATATAGCAATAGCATGGATGAGGGCTTCAGCAGCAGATGAGCTGAGGCAGGGGCGGAGATGGCCGATGTTACGGAGGTGGAAGTAGGCGGTCTTGGTGATGGAGCGGGTATGTGGTGTAGCTCATCTCAGGGTCAACTAGGACGTCAAGGTTGCAAACGGTCTGGTTCAGCCTCAGGCAGTGCCCAGGGAGTAGGATGGAGTCAGTGGCTAGGGAACGCTGTTTGTGGCGGGGACTGAAGACAATGGCTTCGGTCTTCCCAATATTTAGTTGGAGAAAACTGTTGCTCGTCCAGTACTGGATGTCGGACAAGCAGACCACAGATGATAAAATGAATAGAAGAATTTGTGAGTGGATAAGAAGGAGATTTGGAACAAACATTTTCTCTAAAATTCCTCTGAAACTGCCAAGCATGAAAATAAATGTGCCGTTGGAGTGTGTATGGAAAATTGGAGACTTCTGAATTCTGAATCAAAAATAAATCCACTGAACAAATGACTGATTCCATGGTGTCAAGACACATTTTGTAACAGGTGCAACGAAGACAAATAAAGATAAAATGAGAACATATTGATTCTCTGAGAATGTCATTCACAGTATAAAATGGTGTTTTAAGTCCTAGGGAATCATATACGCAGCAAAGTAAAAAATCCAACTTACAGCAATTGGTTTGTATGATCTAAGTAGAATTTTGTAGCAAAGCCACAGTACAGATGCTAACTGAAACCACATGTCAGTTATCTAAATAACTACTGCAGCAAGAAATATCAAATTCCTCTAACATATACAGAATAATAGTATATTCTGCTCTTTCCAGTGCTTCTGCACCACAAGTCATGCAAAGAGCATGTATTACAAATATAGATAATTGTAACTGTGATTTTTAAACAGTGTCAAACTTGATTTATCTTTATTCTTGATCTCATCCTCTCTCCTGAAATATGGTCAAAATTGACATGATGGATGCAGCTGCTGGTAAAGGATTTCAGACACTTAAATCACCATGTTGCTAATTTCAGTTAGCTAAGACTGGAATATCCTTTCCAATAGCTCAATTATAAACTAAATTTGCACAATGCAAAAAAAATGTACAGTGCTTAAAAATAAATATATATTCCATTTTGGTGCTATATTTTAACCTTTTTAAATGATGTTATTGGTGTAGAATTTGTCCATTTTTCTATGCATTATCATGATGAATGTCCTTCTCTCCTTGAACACTACAATCTAAAACATATCTGCTTTCCCTCCATAGGCTCCCTAGGTAATATAGCACAATTTGACTGAGAAGGATGTGCAGGCAACTTGCTGCGTGGGTGTGGGTGGCTCCTCTTACCTTGCCAGACTTTTTAAATTCATGAAATTTTCTCAGGCACTGAATTCCCATTTGTGGGGTCATACAGTTGATAGTGACTGCCCTGGTCACCTCCTGCCACTGACGATTTACTGCTTTTTGGGGGCTACACTACTCCAAATCAAACGGAGTGATCCTCACGGTCTAACATCTAATAGAAACACATCCACAATTTCATTAGAAAACTTGTGAACTATCTCTCATGAAGCAGGCCTCACAGACATTGTTTACAATCCTAAATTGATAATTTTCTTCAACAGAAATTTTCATATGACGACCACCTTTAAGCTGGCCTTTAGGTCCTGCAACAGCATGTCCCTGCCCCCCAAATGGCAAGCTCCGAATCAGGTACTAATGCCAGGAACTCGCCATTTGCTGCAGGTAGGCTTAGGTACTTAGATGCACTTCAATGGCATTTGATAATTTTTTTTTTTATTCGTTCATGGGATGTGGGCGTCGCTGGTGAGGCCGGCATTTATTGCCCATTCCTAATTGCCCTTGAGAAGGTGGTGGTGAGCCGCCTTCTTGAACCGCTGCAGTCCGTGTGGTGACGGTTCTTCCACTGTGCTGTTAGGAAGGGAGTTCCAGGATTTTGACCCAGCGACGATGTAGGAACGGCGATATATTTCCAAGTCAGGATGGTGTGTGACTTGGAGGGGAACGTGCAGGTGGTGTTGTTCCCATGTGCCTGCTGCTCTTGTCCTTCTAGGTGGTAAAGGTCGTGGGTTTGGGAGGTGCTGTCGAAGAAGCCTTGGCGAGTTGCTGCAGTGCATCCTGTGGATGGTACACACTGCAGCCACTGTGTGCCGGTGGTGAAGGGAGTGAATGTTTAGGGTGGTGGATGGGGTGCCAATCAAGCGGGCTGCTTTATCTTGGATGGTGTCGAGCTTCTTGAGCGTTGTTGGAGCTGCACTCATCCAAGCAAGTGGAGAGTATTCCATCACACTCCTATGAGTCACATAATGAGTCAAGAAGAGGTTATTCAAATCCTTTCCATGACAAAAGGTGGAAATCATTTTGCTGTCAGACCATACTGTCAAAGCTAAAGCTAGTAATCAAATTTATTTGCAAGAATTATAATTAAAAAGCAGAAGAATACAGCAAGAAACTAGATTTTTGTAAAAACGAAAAAAGACTGAATCACAAGAGTTTCAATGGGGGAGAAATTCAACTAGCAAAATAGACGGTGCAATTGGAACGTGCACCCGATGATGTAAGGAAGAGGCCCATGTGAAATTGGTGCGTGTGCTTCATTTACATAAAATTAAATAGAATGTATAGCATAGAAACAGGCCATTCAGCCCAACTGGTCTATGCCAGTGTTTATGCTCCACACAAGCCTCGTCCCATTCTACTTCATCTAAACCTATCTGCATATCCTTCTATTCCTTTCTCCCTCATGTACTTATCTAGCTTCCCCTTAAAGGCATCTATGCTATTCGCCTTAACTACTCCATGTGGAGCAAGTTCCACATTCTAACCACTCGCTTGGTAAAGAAGCTTCTCCTGAATTCCTTATTGAACTTATTAGTGACTATCTAATATTTATGGCCCCTAGTTTTGGACTCCCCCACATGTGGAAACATCGGGGGTTAAATTCGATAAGGCCCGATACCGGGCACGGGGGCTGCGGTGCGCGGTTAACCCACGCCCGGTGTTAGTGATGCAGACAGCTCACGAAATTTGTGCTGCATCCTCATTACCATGATTCCCACGTGCAGCCAGTGCTACCCATGCCGTTGAGTGGCTAAACACACCAGCAGGAGCCCCAATATGGGGTGTGGCCAGTACTAGGTAAAGGCAGCCTGTACCTCTTAAAGGGGAGGTGCACTGTCAATGGAAGCACTGTGGGATGGCAGGCAGAATGGACGGAGTGGCAAGAGAGCATGCCCTGAGGTTCTCCGACAGTGCACTGGAGGCCTTAGTGGAGGGCGTGCAGGATCGGAGAGCCATCCTGTATCCGCAGGGTGGCAGGCAACCCTCCAGACACCAGCTGCGGAGGCATTGGGAGGAAGCGGCCGTGGAGGTGAATGGCAGGATTAGAGCACCACGCACGTGGGTACAGTGCTGGAAAAAGTTCAATGATTTGACACACATGGTAAAGGTGAGTGAATGCAAGTGTCCAGTGGCACATCCTACCAACCGCAGCACTGCTCCATGCACGACACGCCCCCTCACCCACCCACCAACAAACGCTGCCCATCCTACACAATGCTGCACTTCGGATGCTGCATCTCACCCTAACATAGTAGCTCACTTGCAATCCACACACCCGCCACTCACAGGTTACACACACTGGCAGCTATTCGATCATGACAGGCACATCACCCAAACACATTGCAGGACACTCACTGACACACTTCCCTCTGTCTTGCAGGAGAAGGTGGCGCATAACAGCTGGCAGTTTGAAAGACCCAAGGGAGGACAGGGGCGCCCACACGTTCTCACCCCCCTGGAAGAGACGGTGCTACGGATCACTGGGCAGCCCATCGCTGTGGCCGTGGCCACTGGCGGCACTGGAAGTATCGACGATGAGTTGTCTCTGCATACCTAATCCTCCTTCTCGTTTCCCACAACTCCCTCATCCCACAATCTTTTCTGATGCATGTGCTGCAGATGGTGTCAGCACGCACGTCTTACTTACTCCTATCCCTGCTCCACAACTCAACCTATCTCCCTTTGTCATTGCAGGTGTCCAAGAACTGGAGTCGGCACCATCCAAGGAAGAGGAGGAGGAGGAGGACACCGATAACGAAGCTGCGCCGTCAGTTGATCTGACACTCGCATCCACCAGCTCAGATACTGACACTGCGCATACTGTAGAGGCTAGGCTGGAGAAGGGATCTGCACGTGGTGAGACACCTTGCACAAGTGAACAGGAGCTGGGGCGGGGGGAACAGATACCACAGGTGCCAGCTCGCCGGAAGGCGAGGTCACACATTGTTTCTCTTTGCCGAGGCGACAGATGATGACTTCGATGGGCCAGGCTACAGAAGATGGCTGATGGGAGTATTCAACCAAATGCTTGGGGCACTGGAAAGCCTGCCAGAAAGCCTGTGCACAATGTCAAGGGGCATGGAGGAGTCCACCTCGAATTTGGCATGGGTTTGCGCAGAGCTTGGAGCACTTCCTTACCCGCAAGGAACGGGAGGTGACCTCCATCAGCACACCTGTGGAATTCACCATGATGCAGCGTCTGATGACCGATGTCACGGCTTCCATTGCAGCACAAACCGATATCATCAAAGGTCTGCATGCTTCAGTTGAAGCCCTGACAGCCGCTATGAATGCTCAGACTATTGCTATGGAAGCTCAGACTGCTAATATCGTGGCTCTGGGGACCACCATGAAACGGGGTTTCCAGGGCATCGCAGCACTTCAGCAATCCCTTCTCCTGCTGATCACCATGAGCACTGTGGCGCCACCCCGTGCGAGTGGCAGTGGCTCCATGGCAGCCGTATCTGCTGTCCTCTCTTTGGACGACAGCATTCCTGCTCCCACCCCTGCCACTCCGCCAATGCCCTTGCTGTTGTCTGTCAGCCAGCCAGGTCAGACTGCTGCAGCCCATGCCGAGATGGTGCTGGGCCCTCCCGGCCCAGAGCTGCTCGAGGTCATCCTCCACAGCCATCTGCATGTTCCTCAATTGAAGGTCAGCAGCCTTCCACCACTCATGCTCCAGCCACTGGGGATGCACCTCGTAGGTGCACTAGGAAAGGCAAAGGCACACAAACGACAGGCACTGAGGGAATGCATAAGGGTGAATAGTGTAATGTTTGCTACTACAGTCAACGTGTTATGTTATAAATATGGATTTGAAGTCGCAGTTGGTGATGGTTTTTATTTATGCGATGCGCTGCGGGAGGAGGCAATGTGTAGTCATGTGGAGGACGATGTGATGGTCATAAGGGAGAGGACAGGAGTTTAGGACTGTTGTTGACTTGGGAGGTGTCGTTGAGGTTAGTGATATGGCTCACGAATAAGGCGAGCATGCAGAGCCCTGGCAGATAGGGCCTTTTTAAAAAATTCATTCATGGGATGTGGGTGTTGCTAGCAAGGCCAGCATTTATTGCCCACCCCTAATTGCCCTTGAGAAGGTGGTGGTGAGTCGCCTTCTTGAACTGAGTGGCTTGCTGGGCCATTTCAGAGGGCAGTTAAGAATCAACCATATTGCTGTGGGTCTGGAGTCACATATAGGCCAGATCGGATAAGGACGGAGGTTTCCTTCCCTATAGGACATTAGTGAACCAGATGGGTTTTTACGACAATCCAGTAGCTTCATGGTCACCATTACTGATACTAGCTTTTTTATTCCAGATTTTATTTAATTAACTGAATTTAAATTCCCCAGTTGCCATGGCAGGATTCGAACTCATGCCTCCAGATTATTAGTCCAGGCCTCTGGATTACTAGTCCAGTAACCAAACCTGTGCACCTTGTTGCCTCCCTGTGTCTTCCTTCACTTCCCCTTCCGTCTCTTCCTTCTCCTCTGCCCCTGGCTCAGGGTCTTGGCGGATAGGTGGTGGCAAGGACTGTTCCCTCATAAGGGTGAGGTTGTGCAGCATGCAGCATACCACGATGAATCTTGACACCCGTTCAGCGGAGTACTGCAGGGCTCCACCAGAACGGGTCCAGGCAGCGGAAGCGCTGCTTTAGGAGGTGTGCTCGACAATGCTCTGTGTGGCCACATGGCTCTTGTTGTATGTCTGCTCTGCATGTGCATGTGCGTGCCTGACCGGAGTTAAGAGTCACCTCATGAGGGGATAGCCCTTGTCACCCAGTAGCCAGCCTTCGACTTGCCAAGTCGGTGCAAAGATAGTTGGGACGTTGGACTGCCGCATGATGAAGGTGTCGAGACTGCTGCCAGGGTAGCGGGCATTGACCTGCATGATACGCTGTGTGTGGTCATACACCAGCTGCACATTGAGGGAGTGGAACCCCTTTCTGTTCATAAAGATGGCCGAGTTGAGATGTGGAGCACGCATGGTTATATGCGTGCAGTCAATGGCACCCTGCTCATGGAGAAGCGTGCAATGCGAGCAAACCCTCGTGCTCGCTCGTTCTGCTTCCCTCTGTCAAAAGGGAATGCGATGAACTTGTTGTGCAGCTCATACAGTGCATCTGTGACCTCCTTTATGCAGCAGTGCACTGCGAACTGCGAGATATTGCACAAAGCGTCAGCAGAGGCCTGAAAAGATCCAGAGCCATAAAAGTTCAGTGTCACGCTTACCTTGACGGCCACGGGCAATGCTGTCATTGCCCCGCTCTGAGGCTGCAGCTGTGGCTGCAGCAGTTGACATATCTCCATCACAACCTCATTGGTGAACCGCAGCCATCGGATACACAGATCTTCGCTCATGTTGAGGTAAGAGTATTGTTCCCTGAAGGCCCTCATGGGAAGTAGCCTCCTGTTCAGTGCCTTGCGCCGCCTCCTCCTCCTCCTCCTCCTCCCTCTCCTCGCAGCTTGACCTGCTCTGCGTGGCCTTTCTGCTTGCTCCCAGTCATGTTCTATGCCTAGCGGGAGCCCTAGCAGACCACCCATGGTTGCCAGGAATCTTGTTCAGCATACTGTTGTAAGTGACACCAACAGTAATGCAGGACCTGCCTAACCGTTCTTTATATACTATAGCAACTCTATCCAGGTGTAGGACACATCAACAAACACGTATAATTGTACCAGCAGCCAGTAGCAGTAATCCAGCCACTAACCTGTAACACTTGCATGATCCCTTTAAATAGCGCTGGTGGAGGGTCCTCCAGGCCTTCTAAGACATGTTCAGCTGTTCGTGGTTAAGAAAGTTCGTTATCTGGAGGTTGAGTGCCAAAATGGTGTCTATATCTTTAAATCAGCATTGCACACTGATCGAATGCATATTCTCCCTAATTTACATGATGCTGGCATTCGTTATCTGCGTGAGCGCAAACGCCTTTACCAAAATAGCATCCGCGCACATCACGCTAGAAGCATGCGTGCGCATTCTGGACGTCATTTTGGGTCCTTAGGAGGCCGTGTAGTGCCTGAAAAACAGGCTCTACGCAGCCCAATTTCTAACCCATCTTCTCTACATCTGCTCCATCAAACTTTTTCATAATTTTAAAGATCTCTATTAGGTTACCCCTCAGCCTTCTCTTTTGTAGAGAATAGAACCCCAGCCTATTCAATCTTTCCTGATAGGTATAACCTCTCAGTTCCGGTATCATCTTTGTAAATCTTTTTTGTACCTTTTCCAGTGCCTCCATGTCCTTTTTATAATATGGAGACCAGAATTGTGCACAATACTGTAAGTGTGGTCTACCCAAGGTTCTATGCAAGTTTAACCTAACTTCCCTGCTTTTCAATTCTATTCCTCTAGAAATGATCCACAGTGCTTTATTTGCATTTTTTATGGCCTTGTTAACTTGCATTGCAATTTTAAATGATTTGTGAAGGTGTAGCCCTAGATGCTTTTGCTCCTCTACACTGCTCTGGAGGTTCTAGTTGAGGAGGAGAGCAGGAGGAAGGAAGTGCTGTTCCAAACAGGCAACAAAAGGGTGTCAAGGCAGGTTTTCTGCACCAGTGGGCCATGGTTTAACGTCTCATCCAAAAGACAGCACCTCCGACAGTACTGCACTCCCTCAGTACAGCACTGAAGTGTCAGCCTAGATGATACCCTCAAGCCTCTGGAGTGGGACATGAGCTCACAACCTTCTTATTCAGAGGCAAGAGTGCTACCACTGAGCCACAGTTAACACCCTGAGAGCTCTAATTTCGAGGGCCAAGGTTACCAAAGAAGGCTAAAGGGTATATACCAGGAGATGCTGGATGCACTGGGGCAGCCTTATAGTGAGCTTGACTACAATGTCGCAGAGCATGAAGGAGTCCAGCTCCAACTTGTGTCAAGGCTTTGTGCAGAGCCTGGAGACCATTCTGACTAAGCGGTCAGCTCCATCAACACATCCACTATCATGTAGCCTCTCCTGACAGCTGCCACGGAAGCTCAGATGGCTGCCACCTTGGCTTTGCGGGCCACTGTTGACATGGGCTTCCAGAGCGTCATCTCATTCCTGCATTCAGTTTTCACACAGAGCCACTGGGCCAGAAGGCTCTGGCCCCCGCTGAGATGCAGCCGGCTGTAACCAGGCCATCAAGGCACACAGCTGCTCGAGGCCATCTGAAGTGTTCTCAATTGAAGCTCAGCAACCTTCCACCTCCCAAGCTGTAGCCACTAGGGAAACACTTCGGAGTAGCACTCGGATAAACGAGCAAACAATCCAGGCATTAAGGGGCTTGCACAAGGCTGATTTATAATTATTCCTGTTAACTGTTAAGCACTGATGGAATTGAGTTGTTTGATAAATTTATTTTTTGTTCTGGATTTAATGTTGGTGTTTATATTTGTATTGAAGTGACCCATAAGGCTTAACTGAAGGAAGGCATGCATGGTAGTAGTAAGGGCAGTGGTAAGGGTTCTGGGACTGTCTTCTTTGCTGCTCCCCCTCCTCCTCCAGCCCCAGAGGCAGCTCTACCAGACCACCTACGTACCCATCCAAACTTTTTCAGATTAGATCCCAATCAGACAAAACGATTAACAAAGGTGGACCACCTCTCTTTTGAAACTTACAAAAGGGGCCCAAAATCCAATGCCAATTCACAGGCAGGCTGCTAATATCGGTTGTAGCTTGGACTACCCATTCTGGCGCAAAGATCGTTCCCTGTGCCAAGTTCAAGCCGACAATTGTGAAGTTTTTCAATGTAACTCACTCTGATGCCATAAAAATGCATTAAAAGATACAGAAAATACCATGCAGGTCTCAGTGGGAAGAAATTTTTAAAATTGCTTTAAAAAAATATGAACACAAGAAATAGGACTGGAGTAGGCCATCCGGCCCCTCGAGCCTGCTCCACCTTTCAACAAGATCATGGCTGAACTTCTACCTCAACACCATTTTCCTGCACTATCCCCATATCCCTTGATGCCTTTAATATCTAGAAATCTATCAATCTCTGTTGTACTTACTCAATGACTGAGCCTCCACAGCCCTCTGAGTGAAGAAATTTCTCCTCATCTCAGTCCTAAATGGCCTACCCCTTATTCTGAGATTGTGACCCCTGGTTCTAGACTCCCCTGCCAGGGGAAACATCCTCCTTGTATCTACCCTGTCGAGCCCTGTCACTATTCCTGCTCCTCCAGGCCCACAACCGTGCTGGAAAAGCACTTACCTGCTGGATCTGGTTGCTCTTGCCTCCCTTTAGCTGCCGGGTTTCCCGAGCCCTGTGAAACTCAGCCCGCAGCCGTTAAATCTAAATGGCTGCTAAAGTCTAAGGCACACAGCCTCATTAACATATTAAAATTACTGACCCGCTAAACCAGAAGTAGGTGTATTCACAGCAGGTTGGGGTCAGGTATCACATTGTTAAGAATTTAATCCTTCCCACACCCCCGTCCCCGTCCTGGGGGGGTTAAAAGTCCCCCATTGTTTCGCTGCTTTAATGTAGCTCAGATTTATATCTGCAATTCTATTTGGCCAAAATTGAAAACCTTAAGAGAACCATAAGCTTTTAAAAAATATCCTAAAAGGGAATTGGAATTGTTTTCCATGCAAAATTAACGTGCCTTTTATTTCCCCATATCACCATAAATCACCATAAAATTATACATTGTAACAAGAATCACAAAATATTCCCAGATGTACTAATTACCATGCAAAGGGGGTTTATGACAAATTGGTGAAAATAAACATACATAGCTTGAATCCAGGATTAAAAAACTAGACAAAAAACTTTAATACAACTTCACTTATGACATGAATTTGGGAACAAGTGTAAATACATGCCATAAACAATATTACTGGCAACATCCCATCAGCATGGAATTATAATTGTAGGATATGAGGGCAATAAGTCTGCTGAGCTTTTATCCAACATGTACCATTCAGTACTGGACATTCTCAAGTGACTAATGAACATAAAATACCTACAACATGGAAGAAGTTGGAAAGACATTGATAGTGAAAACCATAAAACAAAAGTGTTTGTTCTGGCTTATACATAACAACATACCCCAACAGAACATTCAGTAAATATTATCACATTAGACCAATGTTTAAAATCTTATTAAGTATTGAACCTCTCACAGACCATATTATTCTCTGCAGCTTCTGTGATTTGGCTCCATATACTGTTACTAAACCCTATCAAACAAACATCATAAGAACCTTGAATCTATGTTACTTCACAATTATGCAAAACATATACTACATTTGATAAATTGCGAGATTCAGATTTCTGCTGTTCTCATAGAAATGCAAATTAAATTTGAATTTTGCCTTTTTATATTTACTTCAGGCTCTGATTTCTAAACAGATAAAGCAGAACCTGGACTTTAAAAGTGTTTTGTTGAGAATTGACGAAGTACAATAATAACTGTTTTCAATGAACATTTTTTTTTGATTTCACTCTATCTACCATTATACATTTCAGTTAAATTACATTAAAAGGCTCTTAATCTGAACAATTTCTAACAACCTCACGGAGAACAGCTAAACCAATGCTTTATGAAGAAATATTTTATATATCACTACAGTTATATAAAGCATTTTTACAACATAAGTTGTATACTTGCATGACATTTTAGTGAGCTGACAAAAGGAGAGTTAACGGGTTTTCTATGCAATATGTGGATTGAAAAAATAAACACAGAATCGCAGATACCTGGAAGAGAGTTACAAGGCTATAAATTAAGTGAAGGGATTCAGGTGGTGTTTGAAAATACGACAGCAAACTTCATGTAGTTTGTGTACAGCATTTGAGCCCCAAAATTGACCTAGTCTTGTTACTCACTCTCAGCAAATTGCTATTTTATATTTTATGAGGGTATGATAGCCCAGTAGTTATGATACTAGATGAGCAATCCAGAGGTCATAAATTCAATTCCCAGCACGGCAATCTGTGAAACTGCATTCAATAAATCTGATAATTTGTGGGCTGGCACCAGAAAAACAATCATCAGAGCTTTCGGATCGTCATTCAGGGAAAGGAGCCTGCTATAACTACCCAGTGTGGCCTATAAATGACTCCAGTCCCACACTATGTGGTTGACTCTTAATGCCCTCTGAAGTGGCTACATTGATAAGACCAAAAAAATCAGATGGACCTATTGGTAATGACCCAGGCAATCTCAGGCCAGTCCCCCTCACTAACATCTGGGAGCTGGTGCCCAAGTCGGGAGAACTGTCCCATAGACTAATCAAGCAACAGCCTGACCTAACAGTCATACTCATTAACTCTTCTATCAGCCAATATCTAAAACTGCTTCATCACCAACCCTGGGTATGTCCACTGGAAGAATAGACCTACCTCTGGTTGGGTCCTCAATGTTGAGTCCAGACTTTATGCAATCTCATGGCTTCAGGTCGAACAAGGTCAAGGAAACCTCCTGCTGAAATCCACCTACTACAGCCCCTTAACTGCTGAATCAGCACTCCTCCATGTTGAACATCACTTGTAGGAAGTTCTGAGAGTAGCAAAGGCACAGAATGGACTCTAGGGTACTTCAATGTCCCGGAAGATTGGAAAACTGCTAATGTAACACCCTTATTTAAAAAGGGTAGTAGGCAGAAGGCTGGAAATTATAGACCAGTTAGCCTAACATCTGTGGTGGGTAAAATTTTGGAGTCTATTATTAAGGAGACAGTAGCGGAACATTTGGATAAACATAATTTAATAGGACAAAGTCAGCATGGCTTTACGAAGGGGAAGTCATGTCTGACAAATTTGCTTGAGTTCTTTGAGGACATAACGTACAGGGTGGATAAAGGGGAACCAGTGGACGTAGTGTATTTAGACTTCCAGAAGGCATTCGACAAGGTGCCACATAAAAGATTATTGCTCAAGATAAAGAATCACTGGATTGGGGGTAATATTCTGGCATGGGTGGAGGATTGGTTATCTAACAGGAAGCAGAGAGTTGGGATAAATGGCTCATTCTCGGACTGGCAACCAGTGGCCAGTGGTGTTCCGCAGGGGTCGGTGCTGGGTCCCCAACTCTTTACAATCGATATTAACGATTTGGAGGAGGGGACCGAGTGTAACATATCAAAGTTTGCAGATGATACAAAGATGGGAGGGAAAGTAGAGAGTGAGGAGGACATAAAAAACCTACAGGGGGATATAGACAGGCTGGGTGAGTGGGCGGAGATTTGGCAGATGCAATACAATATTGGAAAATGTGAGGTTATGCACTTTGGCAGGAAAAATCAGAGAGCAAGTTATTATCTCAATGGCAAGAGACTGGAAAGTACTGCAGTACAAAGGGATCTGAGAGTCCTAGTGCAAGAAAATCAAAAAGTTAGTATGCAGGTGCAGCAGGTGATCGAGAAGGCCAACAGAATGTTGGCTTTTATTGCTAGGGGGATAGAGTATAAAAACATGGAGGTATTGCTGCAGTTATATAAGGTATTGGTGAGACCGCACCTGGAATACTGCATACAGTTTTGGTGTCCATACTTAAGAAAAGACATACTTGCTCTCGAGGCAGTACAAAGAAGGTTCACTCGGTTAATCCCGGGGATGAGGGGGCGGACATATGAGGAGAGGTTGAGTAGATTGGGACTCTACTCATTGGAGTTCAGAAGAATGAGAAGCGATCTTATTGAAACATATAAGATTGTGAAGGGGCTTGATCAGGTGGATGCGGTCAGGATGTTCCCAAGGATGGGTGAAACTAGAACTAGGGGGCATAATCTTAGAATAAGGGGCTGCTCCTTCAAAACTGAGATGAGGGGAAACTTCTTCACTCAGAGGGTGGTGAGTCTGTGGAATTTGCTGCCCCAGGAATCTGTGGAGGCTACATCATTGAATAAATTTAAAACAGAAATAGACAGTTTCCTAGAAGTAAAGGGAATTAGGGGTTACGGGGAGCGGGCAGGAAATTGGACATGAATTTAGATTTGAGGTTAGGATCAGATCAGCCATGATCTTATTAAATGGCGGAGCAGGCTTGAAGGGCCGATTGGCCGACTCCTGCTCCTATTTCTTATGTTCTAATGTTCTTATGTACCACATTCAGTAGAGAATGGTGGTGGATGATCAGACAACATAGCAGAGGAGGAGGCTCCATGCACATCTTCATCATCAGTCATGGTAGAGCCTAGTACCTGAGTGTAAGAGACAAGGCAGTGTTTGCAAGCATCTTCAGCCAAAAGTCCTGACTGGACAATCAGCAGTCTGCCTTTTTTTCATTCACACACACACACAACCTTTGTTTTAAAAAAGACTGTCTCAATGTTTCTTAAAAAATTCAATATAAATTTTACCTAACCACAGTTTTGGTGAGTAGATGTCACTTCATGGCATTATTGATGACTACTTCCATCATTTAACTGATGGTTAAGAGAAGCTGATGAGGCGGTAATTGGCCAGGTTAGATTTATGCTGTTTTTTTATGGACAGGAAATCTTCCACGTGGATTTGGTCTCCTCCCGAGGTTCCCGCCAACATAGATGTTAGTGTCCACCCAATGCAATTTATTCCACGTGAAATTAAGAACGGACTGAGTACTCAGGACACGCAAAGGCTACGGACCCTGATAACGTCCTATCTGTATTGCTGAAGACCTGTGGACCAGAGCTAATCGCTCCCCCTAGCCAAGCTGTTCTCGTACAGTTATGAGACAGGCATCTACCTGTGGAAGATTTCCTAGGAATATCCTGTCCATAAAAAAACAGCATAAATCTAACCTGGCCAATTACCGCCTCATCAGCTTCTCCTAACCATCAGTTAAATGATGGAAGTAGTCATCAATAATGCCATGAAGTGACATCTACTCACCAAAACTGTGGTTAGGTAAAATTTATATTGAATTTTTTAAGAAACATTGAGACAGTCTTTTTTAAAACAGAGGTTGTGTGTGTGTGTGTGTGTGTGTGTGTGTGTGTATGAAAAAAAGGCAGACTGCTGATTACATACTTCTTGTAGTTTCTGTTTTGTGTTCTATAACTTTCCAAAACTGCATTAAGCCAAGTGAGACAGTATGGTTGAAAATAACAGTGTGGATGTTCCTGTGGGCTCCCACCATAACTTATTAAAAAATTCATTCTCGGGTTGTGCGCATTGCTGGCAAGGCCAGCATTTATTGCCATCCCTAGTTGCCCTGAGCTATTTGATACAACTGAGTGGCTTGCTAGGCCACTTCACAGGGCGGTTAAAAGTCAACGCGTTGGTGTGGGGCTGGAGTTGCATATCGGCCAGACTAGGTGAGGACGGCAGCTTTCCTTCCTTAAAGGATATTGGTGAATTAGTTGGGTTTTTACGATAATCCGACAGTTTACTGATACCAAGTTTAAAACATTTTTTAATCTGAACTCAAATTCTTAAACTGCCATGGTGGTATTTGAACTAACGTTTTCTTGATTATTAGTGCAGATCTCTGGATTATTAGTCCAGACCTCAGGATTACTAGTCCAATAAAATAATCATTATATTATCGTACCCGCAATCATGGGCGCGAGTCTGCTGAACTCCGTTGGAAGTGGATCCTGGTCGCAGGGCACAGTTTCCTGTGGAGGCGGAGCATTTGCTCACCTCTACAATTCCATCAACAGAAATGGGATGGGGGCCAGGGCCTCCAGGGAGTTCTTCCGCCCCGGTCCTCAGTCAGGTCCCAACATACAGTGGATATAAGAATGCCTAGTCCCACCAGCGACATCCAGTGTGCCTTTCCAGCACTGCTTTGGGCCAGGAGGAGCAGGAATGCTTCCCTAAACAAACCAGCAGCAATCGGCCTCCCTCCTCACAATGCACCGACCCCTTCCAGAGATCAGCCTCCCTCCCGTAATCTGATACTGTCCCATTCCATGATATCCCACTCGACCCACAATCTCTCCCTCCCTCCCTCCACGATCTCTCCCTCATCTCTTTCTCCCTTCCTCCATGATCTCTCCCTCCTTCCCTCCACGATCTCTCCCTTCTTCCCTCGACAATCTCTCCTTCCCTCCTTCCACACTCTCTCCCTCCACGCTTTCTCTCTCTCTCCCTCCCTCCACGATCTCTCCCTCCCTCCCCACCCCGATCTCTCCCTCCCTCCCCCTCCCCACAATCTCTCCCTCCTTCCCTCTCTCCACAATCTCTCCCTCCCTCCCTCCGCGATCTCTCCCTCCCTCCCCAATCTCTCCCTCCCTCCCTCCCTCCCCAATCTCTCCCTCCCTCCCCAATCTCTCCCTCCCTCCATCAACTCTTTCTATCTCTCCCTCTATTATTTCTCCCTTCCTCCACGATCTCTCCCTCCTTCCCTCCACGTTCTCTCCCTCCCTCCTTCCACGCTTTCTCTCTCCCTCCCTCCCCTCCCCAATCTCTTCCTCCCTCCCTCCACGATCTCTCCCTCCCTCCCTCCACGATCTCTCCCTTCCTCCCTCCACGATCTCTCCCTCCCTCCCTCCACGATCTCTCCCTCCCTCCCTCCACGATCTCTCCCTCTCTCCCTCCACGATCTCTCCCTCCCTCCCTCCACGATCTCTCCCTCCCTCCCGCCACGATCTCTCCCTCCCTCCCTCCACGATCTCTCCCTCCCTCCATGATCTCTCCCTCCCTCCCTCCATAATCTCTCCTTCCCTCCCTCCACGATCTCTCCCTCCTTCCCTCCACGATCTCGCCCTGCCTCCCTCCACGATCTCTCCTTGCCTCCCTCCACGATCTCTTCCTCCCTGATCTCACTCTCCCTCCTTCCCTCAATCCCTCCCTGATCTCTCCCTCCCTCCCTACCCCACTCCCTGATCTCTCCCTCTCTCCCTTCCCAATCTCTCCCTCCTTCCCATCCCGATCACTCCCACCCTCCCTCCACGATCTCTCCCTCCCTCCCTCCACCATCTGTCCCACCCTCCCTCCCCGATCTCTCGCTCGCTCCCTCGACCCACGATCTCCCCGCCAACCCCGACCCACGATCTCCCCACCGACCCACGTTCTTCCCTCCACGATCTTCGCCCCAACTCACAATCTTCACCCGCTGCCTCGTCTCCATACCCCGGCTGCGGCCTACCAGTGCAGGTCTCCCTGCCCGACAGCCAACCAGCCTCACAATCTGGCTGGCTGCCATCCGGGATACACAGAAGAAGTGAGGACCTGCCATTAAATTCGGCAGGACCTCCGCGTTACCTGCATTTCCCAACCACTATGACCACCCTCCCAACCCCCGCTCCCTCCCCGCCTCCCCATAAATATCAGGGCCAAAGACAGAGACATGTGCTGGGAATTTCCTCAGGGTTTCTTCTGTTTTGTTATGGTAGCTACAGCGGAAACCCCGTTTATTCCACGTATCTGGGATTTCCACCAATCTTATGCCTAAGTTACAGCGGATCAGGAGAAATCCCAAGAAAATTCCTGGTGATAGTGTCTTTCCTCATCTTGATTTGTTTTTTTTCAAATAAAAAACAAATGAGTTCAATTCTGAAAGCTCAAATTACCACCTATGTTTTGTTAATCATTAGTTTTCCCTTATAGTTGGGCAAGAGAGGGAAAGAGTGAGAAAGAGAGAGAGTCATACATATATAGATTAAGACACTGAGGTGCATGTACAGGATCCAAACACAAAACACCAAATTCCATCTTTATACAAATCCCTTAGAAAGTCATAAACCAGTGCTGCCACATGGGATCATTTCACTCAGTGCTGTCAGGAGCAGGAATGCTGTTCCTGGGCTCACAAAAAAACCATGGCATTCTGTCGGCCCATCCAAGCGCCACCCCCCTCCCCCCCACTCCCGACCCAGAGTTGCTTCCGACTGTCATCTGGCTCAGTGTGGGAGCCAGCCGATTTCCCACACTCCCACAACCAGCGAGCTGCAGTGGGGCACCTGCAGCTCACCAACAGCATGTAAATGTGGACCATGCCTCAAAATGGCTCGGGCTCAAGCTGGCAACAATGGGCTGGCGGCAGGCACGCTCATCCCACCACCTGCCCATTATCCGCTCAAAGTTAAAATTGGCGTTTAGGACTTTAAAATGTGGATGTCCTAGTCAATTATCTCCAGGCCTTAACCCGACTTCAACTTCACCAGGGCGACACTTGCTCTTGACTCCCTGTGTGCAACAACACAGGAGATTGGCGACTATATCTATCTTTATATAAAATTGCTAATAATTGTGTAACATTCAATTACCTGCCATTACCTGTTGATAAAAGTGCATGAGTGATTGAAAAATTGTTGCATATAATTTAGGATCACATCTATTAATGCTGGTGGTGAAATGAAGGTATGTAGGTATGACAAGGCTCTTTTCTCTACATATTTAGCAGCTTACATAATATTTGTATATAAAACGCCATGTATAATTTTTTTTGTACACCAATGAGGTAATGTTCATAAATATTTGATCGGAGCAGCAACAGGAAAAACAAGAATGTTCTTTTAGAATAGAATCCTTTCACAAAATTCTTTCAGTAGCCAGCTTGTCTACACTGTTACGCAACTGTCTGGGGGGAAACTACAACAAACAGAAGTCCAAATCTCAATTCATTATATACTACAAACTGCATTGTTTTTTTAGCTGTCCACTAAAATTGTGAACCAATACAAGAATTACACAAGAAATGTAGTTTATCTTAATAACTGTAATTATAAGCATAAAACACTGCTTTTTAAAATACTTCAGTTAACATGTTTTTACCCTTTCAGTTCAGAATTTAAGGGCACAAATGGTACCATTTTTCTTGTAATCTAAAAGATTACAGGAATTTAAAAGAAATGACTCTAGAAAATTGTCAAGATCAATTTAACATTTAGAATAATATCAACAATATACCAAAACTGTGTAAATGAACTTGAATTATAATCAAGCAACTCTGCTTTTACATTGGGCTCAATTTTAAAATCAAATTGCAGGTGCATTGGGGGCGGCAGGGCTACGAAAATTGTGAAAATCCCAAGCGGGTTCGAAATTATAATTAAAGAACCAAATGCACCTCATTGAGGTATTTATGGTAGTTTATTTCTGACATAGTAGATAGTTAAAACGATTTTAAACTTACCTGGGCAGCTTTCCCACAGCTTCCGATTCATGCCTGGTTAAACCAGGCATGAAGGGACAGATCAGGCAAAAATAAACAAAATAATTTAAATAAAAACCATTGCACAAAGTTAAAAAACAAAATAAACTTACCTTTCCACCCTGCTCCGATGTCTCCCTCTCCGATGTCCCTCTCAGCCCCCAATGATGTGGAGATGCCGGTGATGGACTGGGGTTGACAATTGTAAACAATTTTACAACACCAAGTTATAGTCCAACAATTTTATTTTAAAATTCACAAGCTTTCGGAGGCTTCCTCCTTCCTCAGGTGAATGTCAAGAAATCCTCGAACCTCTCGCATTTATAAATCACAGAACAATACCTGGTGATTACAGAAAGTCTTTTCAACTGCCCGTTGCCAAGGCAACCAAAGTGTTCAGACAGATAGGTGTTACCTACAGGGCCACCGAATATACAAACGGCCAGAACAAAAAAAACAGAGAGAGAGAGGCAGAAATATAGAAACATCCGGAAGGAAAAGACAGCAATTGACCCGTTATATTAAAAACAGTTAACTTTTGTTCGCTGGTGGGGTTACGTGTAGGGTGACATGAACCCAAGATCCCGGTTGAGGCCGTCCTCATGGGTGCGGAACTTGGCTATCAATTTCTGCTTGACGATTTTGCGTTGTCGTGTGTCTCGAAGGCCGCCTTGGAGTACGCTTACCCAAAGGTCGGTGGCTGAATGTCCTTGACTGCTGAAGTGTTCCCCGACTGGGAGGGAACCCTCCTGTCTGGCGATTGTTGCGCGGTGTCCGTTCATCCGTTGTCGCAGCGTCTGCATGGTCTCGCCAATGTACCATGCTTTGGGGCATTCTTTCCTGCAACGTATGAGGTAGACAACGTTGGCCGAGTCACAGGAGTATGAACCATGCACCTGGTAGGTGGTGTCCTCTTGTGTGATGGTGGTATCTGTGTCGATGATCTGGCATGTCTTGCAGAGGTTACCGTGGCAGGGTTGTGTGGTGTCGTGGACGCTGTTCTCCTGAAAGCTGGGTAATTTGCTGCGAACGATGGTCTGTTTGAGGTTGGGTGGCTGTTTAAAGGCGAGTAGTGGAGGTGTGGGGATGGCCATAGCGAGGTGTTCGTCGTCATTGATGACATGTTGAAGGCTGCGGAGAACATGGCGTAGTTTCTCCGCTCCGGGGAAGTACTGGACGACGAAGGGTACTCTGTTGGTTGCGTCCCATGTTAGTCTTCTGAGGAGGTCTATGCGATTTTTCGCTGTGGCCCGTCGGAACTGTCGATCGATGAGTCAAGCGTCATATCCCGTTCTTACTAGGGCGTCTTTCAGCGTCTGTAGGTGTCCATCGCGTTCCTCCTCGTCTGAGCAGACCCTGTGTTTTCGCAGGGCCTGTCCATAGGGGATGGCCTCTTTGACGTGGTTAGGGTGGAAGCTGGAAAAGTGGAGCATCGTGAGGTTGTCCGTGGGCTTGCGGTAGAGTGAGGTGCTGAGGTGCCCGTCTTTGATGGAGATTCGTGTGTCCAAGAAAGAAACTGATTCTGAGGAGTAGTCCATGGTGAGCTTGATGGTGGGATGGAACTTGTTAATGCTATCGTGTAGTCTCTTCCACAATTCTTCCACAAACCCCAAAATTCCAGCAGCGAACCCAATGAGACAATCAACGATCCGGAACAGCAGACAGAGGGATCCGCGGTACAGCAACCGAAGAGGAAAGAGTCAAACTGGACTCCTCCGGAGGGTCGCTGCCCTCAGCTTGACATGTATGCTCAAGCTGTCAGGAAATGCGTCAATGCCAGATTCATCAGCCGCACTCAGAAGACAGTCCAGAATGTCACCCGAGCACAACGCAACGCCATCAAAGCTCTCAAGACCAACCGCAACATCGTCATCAAACCAGCGGACAAAGGAGGAGCCATCGTTGTACAGAACAGAACGGACTATTGCAAAGAAGCATACCGACAACTGGGCAACCAGGAACACTACAGACGGTTACCCGCAGATCCGACCAAAGAACACACCCACCAGCTCAACAAACTGATCAAGACCTTCGATCCAGGCCTTCAAAGCATCCTACGCGCTCTCATCCCACGTTCTCCCCGCGTGGGAGACTTCTACTGCCTCCCAAAGATACACAAAGCCAACACACCCGGACGTCCTATCGTATCAGGCAACGGAACCCTGTGTGAGAACCTCTCTGGATTCATCGAGGGTATCCTGAAACCCATCGTACAGGGAACCCCCAGCTTCTGTCGCGACACTACAGACTTCCTACAAAAACTCAGTACCCACGGACCAGTTGAACCAGGAACACTTCTCACCACGATGGACGTCTCGGCACTCTACACCAGTATCCCCCACGATGACGGCATCGCTGCGACAGCATCAATACTCAACACCAACAACAGCCAATCTCCAGACGCCATCCTACAACTCATCCGCTTCATCCTGGATCACAATGTCTTCACCTTCGATAACCAGTTCTTTACCCAAACACACGGAACAGCCATGGGGACCAAATTCGCACCCCAATATGCCAACATTTTCATGCACAAGTTCGAGCAGGACTTCTTCACTGCACAGGACCTCCAACCAACGCTATACACCAGATACATCGATGACATTTTCTTTCTATGGACCCACGGCGAAGAATCACTAAAGAGACTACACGATAACATTAACAAGTTCCATCCCACCATCAAGTTCACCATGGACTACTCCTCAGAATCAGTTTCTTTCTTGGACACACGAATCTCCATCAAAGACGGGCACCTCAGCACCTCACTCTACCGCAAGCCCACGGACAACCTCACGATGCTTCACTTTTCCAGCTTCCACCCTAACCACGTCAAAGAGGCCATCCCCTATGGACAGGCCCTGCAAATACACAGGGTCTGCTCAGACGAGGAGGAACGCGATGGACACCTACAGACGCTGAAAGACGCCCTAGTAAGAACGGGATATGACGCTCGACTCATCGATCGACAGTTCCGACGGGCCACAGCGAAAAACCGCATAGACCTCCTCAGAAGACTAACATGGGACGCAACCAACAGAGTACCCTTCGTCGTCCAGTACTTCCCCGGAGCGGAGAAACTACGCCATGTTCTCCGCAGCCTTCAACATGTCATCAATGACGACGAACACCTCGCTATGGCCATCCCCACACCTCCACTACTCGCCTTTAAACAGCCACCCAACCTCAAACAGACCATCGTTCGCAGCAAATTACCCAGCTTTCAGGAGAACAGCGTCCACGACACCACACAACCCTGCCATGGTAACCTCTGCAAGACATGCCAGATCATCGACACAGATACCACCATCACACGAGAGGACACCACCCACCAGGTGCATGGTTCATACTCCTGTGACTCGGCCAACGTTGTCTATCTCATACGTTGCAGGAAAGGATGCCCCAAAGCATGGTACATTGGCGAGACCATGCAGACGCTGCGACAACGGATGAACGGACACCGCGCAACAATCGCCAGACAGGAGGGTTCCCTCCCAGTCGGGGAACACTTCAGCAGTCAAGGACATTCATCCACCGACCTTTGGGTAAGCGTACTCCAAGGCGGCCTTCGAGACACACGACAACGCAAAATCGTCAAGCAGAAATTGATAGCCAAGTTCCGCACCCATGAGGACGGCCTCAACCGGGATCTTGGGTTCATGTCACCCTACACGTAACCCCACCAGCGAACAAAAGTTAACTGTTTTTAATATAACGGGTCAATTGCTGTCTTTTCCTTCCAGATGTTTCTATGTTTCTGCCTCTCTCTCTGTTTTTTTTTTGTTCTGGCCATTTGTATATTCGGTGGCCCTGTAGGTAACACCTATCTGTCTGAACACTTTGGTTGCCTTGGCAACGGGCAGTTGAAAAGACTTTCTGTAATCACCAGGTATTGTTCTGTGATTTATAAATGCGAGAGGCTCGAGGATTTCTTGACATTCACCTGAGAAAGGAGGAAGCCTCCGAAAGCTTGTGAATTTTTAAATAAAATTGTTGGACTATAACTTGGTGTTGTAAAATTGTTTACAATAATCAGCCCCCAATGTCTCCCTCTCTGATGTCCCTCTCAGCCCCCGATGTTTCCCTCTCCAACGTCACCCTCCTCCCCCCCAATCTTCCCCTCTCCCTTCTGATCTTCCCCCTCCCTTCTGATCCTCCCCTTTCCCCCCTCATCTTCCCCTCTCCCCCCACCCCCCCCCCCGTTCTTCTCCTTTCACCGCCCCCCGATCTTTAGTGCCCTCCACTCTCTGTCCCAGCACCGGATGACGACTCTCTCTCTCTCTTTTTCTCCCCCACCCCCATCAGCGTTGCAGCTCCTGTCGTTAGCCAGCCTGTCAATCAGGCTGGCTGCCGGGCGCGAAACCTGGAAACAACTTTAATCACCATCAATTACATCGCGATTGCGTCGGAAAAGATAAGATTTTCTTATTCGGGTTTGCCACACGCACCTTCACCACCACCCCCCCTTTGCTGCCAACCCGTCACCATTTCAAAATTGAGCCCATTGTCTTTATATTTATTAAGCAAAGGCACGCTACAATTCTCATTTCTTTTAAAGGCTTTTTTTTTCCTCATTGTAATTAATATAATAATAAGATTTGCGTCATGAAAAATAAATTATCAGCTAAGTTTAATGCTAAGTCCTAATTATGCACCAAAAGAATAGGAAACTTGGAACTTCTGAGAATTTTTACAAATTTGATATTTGCAATTTCATTGTAGAATAACTCTAGATAATTTAATCTGAATTTAATTCTGTGGACATGGTAGAAAAATGTTTTGAATTGGAATGGTTTGAGGCACAGGTGCCTCCACAGCTGGTGTAAATGTTGTGATTGGCTGAGAGGTCTACTTCTGTGGGGCATAATTACCCCTTAGGTTTTGCTTGCTCATTGGAGGCAGTTCCTTCCATTCAGCAAGAACTGGAGACCCTTAATCACTGAGGGCACGTGAGCCTGAATTAGTCAGTGCTGGGATTTTATTCAAAATCCCACTGTGACAAGTATAACACTCTTACTATTGGAGCTTTCCATTCTGTAAATTAAGGCTGCGTTTTTGATCCTACAAGAAAAAGCAGGGGGGAGAGTTTCCGCTCATTTCCGCTAGTAATATCAGCACAATCAGGGCTAAAGAGCGGGAAATTTTAAATGCAAGTGAGTTATGCCCAAGAACACTTAGGTTCATGTTAGGTAAAATTGTCATTAAACAACAAAGTTAAGTAATGGATACTCCAGACTTCAATACATAACTTTTGTTTAACCTGCACCAATGCTGAATATTATAAAGCAAACTAAAAGTAATGTAATAGAAACTTTTGTGTGTTTTGAAAGGTTGAATTCAAACAAGTTCATGTTGTACTTATTCAGAATTATACAGGTACCTAATTATCAGCCTACATAAGTACAAAGGTCATGGAATTAACATAAACTTCTGGATACGTCAGCAATTTTATGGCGGAAATAGATGAGACAATTCTGTGGTGCGGTCGCAGTGACTGGACCATTGCTTCTTATGCCACCAGCTTACATTAATCCAACCTTACCTGAAGGTCAGATCATTTAAATTATTAGAATACTTTAAGTGCTGCTGGAGAAATTTAAATGGATTTGGCCACCTAAAGTTAAGTGGTCACTGTTATGTTTTGGGGCTTTAGTCTGATGTACTTCTTGGGTACAGCATTCCAGAAGGCAAGTCTTCACTTCCTATAACATGAAGTGTGCCTTTGACTACCCAATATCTAGCCCAGGTATTGAAGAGAAAATTTGTGTTACTTTATTTTAGCCATCACATGATCTTCCTTGACTTTGGAAGGCTTTAGAATAAATAGGTTACTAGACCGTGGCTTAAGCTATAAACAGCAAAACAGATTTACTAATTAGTAAATGGACAAATGAACAGAACCATTGGCAGGCTATAGATTTATACTAGTTACAGCAACTGCTCTCCCACACATTCACTTTGAGTCAGCCACAGTAAGCCATTAGCCAAATACAAAACAAAAGTTATGCCATATGATAACAAAGCACAATTAAATTCTAATTACTATAGCTATAGTTTAATTCAAATTGAAGGCTTCCATTGCTAAAACTTATCATTGTGATAATTTAACGTATCTGCTGTGTCTTTGACAATAAGTGGTTTCCTCCCTTACCATTTATTCAGCAATGTATACGTTTAAGCATGTTTATTCATCCGAAAAAAATTACTAACAGAATGTTACTGCAGGTAAGGCCCATGAAAGAGTCTTTAATCTTAAAAGAAGAGGAAATAATGCATATTAATGTGCACTGTCCAATAAAACTTGGATTTACAACACCTGAGGTGGAACTTTCAACTTTGGCAGGCTAGGTGTATAACAGGTGCCCAATTCGCTACCACTAATTTTATGCCCTGGCTGAAGATGAACGTTCCGCCCATTAGTCCAAAAAGAAATCTTAATGCATTTTCCTCTACCAAGCTATTTTTGTTGTATAGTGATATTAACTCTCAGTAATACAAGTAGACTATTTTTGGACAATATTCTGCCACTAAAGAATTTAAGACCAGTGATAAACTCACCTTGGCATTTTCAATACAAGGACAGAGCGCCCAAGCTGCACTTGCTTGAATATCTGGATTAGGCTTTTTGAGTAAAGACCATAGCAACCGAACTCCATCTAGAGATTCAATTATCCTGTTGGGGAAAATAAGGATGTTCTTTAACATAAATTTTTAAAATAATTTTAGTCATGTACGGGTGGTAATCTGGCAGAGCAGATGACCCAACCATAATAGAACCCATTGAATTTCCATTCCAAACGGAATGACAATCAGGCAGGTTCTATAACGGGTGGACGATCCGCTCTGCCATGTAATGAAGGTGAAAATTTATCCCTAGGCATCCATTGTTGCTAGAGACTGAGAAGTTAGGTGCCAGTTAATTTAACGGGCACAGTTATGCAAAGGCAAGAGTTTTTAGGCCAATTCTGTACTGTTCTTGATCTTTTTCTTTGTTTCTTTTTCCTCCTGGCATTTATGTTCCCATTAACGTTTGTGACAATAACTCTTAAGTTTTCTTTTGGGCCCCGGACCATTTTAATTTCAAAATGGGAATACCCCATCTGAGGTTTTGGGAAGAAGAGGAAGACCAATGAAGGGATGCCAAGTTGGTCAATCTGGTGCTCTGTCCACCCACCCATACCCAGAGACCTGCATCTGCAGAGGTGAACTTTAGTAAATGATTAGTGGATGCAAAGTCTCCTATTCTTGAGAGAAGCTGCGACACAAGACTTGATTGCACCACTAACACATGCCAATGTTTAACTAATCATAATGTTGGGTGTTTTCTCAGAGATTATCCAAACACAATATGTCATGTTTTCAGTGGCACTGCATGAGAGAGGTCTTGCCAGGTGATCAACAGCAAATATAGCCTAATATTGCTACTACATCTGCTAAGAAACCACCAAATATGCCAGCAGGTTCTGGCACACCTACTTAGCAATAACTGTGAGCACCTCTCATGCAGACTGACCTGTCTTCACATAGACTGTCATTACATAGAATTACATAGAATGTACAGCACAGAAACACGCCATTCGGCCTAACAGTTCCATGCCAGTGTTTATGCTCCACAAGAGCCTCCTCCCTACCTACTTCAGCTAACCCTATCAGCATATCCTTCTATTCCTTCCTCCCTCATGTGTTTATCTAGCTTCCCTTTAAATGCGTTTATACTGGTCGCCTCAGCTACTCCTTGTGGTAGTGAGTTCCACATTTTAACCACCCTCTGGGTAAAGAAGTTTCTCTTGGATTCCCAATTGGATTTATTAGTGACTATCTTATATTTAAGGCCCCTGGTTCTGATCTCCCTCACAAGTGGAAACATCTTCTCTACGTCTACCCTATCAAACTCCTTCATAATCTAGAGAAAAGAACCCCAGACTGCTCAAACTTTCCTGATAGGTACAACCTTTCAGTTCTGGTATCATACTAGTAAATCTTTTTTGCACCTTCTCCAGTGCCTCTATGCCCTTTTTATAATATGGAGACCAGAACTGTGCACAGTACTCCAAGTGTGGTCTAACCAAGGTTCTATACAAGTTTAACATAACCTCTCTGCTTTTCAATTCTATCCCTCTAAAAATGAACCCAGTGCTTGGTTTGCTTTTTTTTAATGGCTTTATTAACCTGCGTCGCTACTTTTTAGTGATTTGAGTATCTGTAACCCCCAATCCCTCTGCTCCTCCACCCTTTTAGACTCTTGTTTTCCAAGGAGTATGTGGTCTCTTTACCAAAATGTGCCACCTCACACTTATCTAAATTGAAATTCTTTTGCCAGCCAACTAAACGTCCATTCTGTAAGTTTATTAATATCTTCTTGTATTTTGTCGCAGTCCTCCTCAGTATTAACTATACCCCCTAATTTGGTATCATCCGCAAATTTTGAAATTGTACTTCCGATTCCTGAATCCAAACCATTTATGTAAATGGTAAACAACAGTGGTCCCAGCACCAATCCCTGTGGAACACCACTTCCAACCTTTTGCCAGTCTGAGTAATTACCTTTAACCCCTACTCTCTGTTTCTTGTTTTGTAGCCATTCTGCTACTTGTCCTCTGACTCCACATGTTCTGACCTTAGTCATGAGCCTATTATGCGGCACCTTATCGAAGGCCTTTTGAAATTTCACATCTACTGCAGTACCCTTGACTACCCTTTCTGTTACTTCTTCAAAAAATTCAATAAGGTTGGTTAAGCATGACCTTCCCTTTTGAAATCTGAGCTGACTATTTATTATATTTTCGGTTTCTTGATGTTTCTAGAAATCTGTGCTGACTATTTATTATATTTTTGGTTTCTAGATGTTTTTCTATTACAGCTTTGAGTAAAGATTCCATTATCTTTCCTACCACCGACGTTAAGCTAATTGGTCGATAGTTCCCTGGACTTGTTCCATCTCCCTTTTTAAATATAGCAATCACATTAACTGTCCGCCAGTCCTCTGGCACTATTCTCTTTTCTAATGAATTTTTCGAGCTTTCCCTAACTTTTTTTAATATGTGCGGATGCAATCCATCTGGACATGGGGTTTTATCCTCTCTAAGTTTGATTAGTTTATCAATTATCTCCCCCCTTTCTATCTTAAACGGATTTTTTATCTTTTTTGATCTCTTCATCATATGTCTTGTCCACCATGTCTCCCTGGTAAATACTGAGGCAAAGTAATTATTTAATATTTCCGCCATTTCGCTGTCATTACCTCACCTACTATGCTGATAGGGTTAGATGAAGTAGAGAGGAAGGAGGCTCATGTGGAGCATAAACACCGGCATGGACCTGTTGGGTCAAATGGCCTGTTTCTGTCCTGTACATTCTATGTAATTCTGTATAATATTACCAGGACACCTACACCTACCATGCAGCTTAGTACTTCAGAAGTGAAGTTAAGAAACACTTATACACGCAAAAGGTGGTAGAAGTTTGGAACTCTCTTCCTCAAACGGCAGTTGGTGCTAGCTCAATTGTTAATTTTAAATCTGAGATCGATAGATTTTTGTTAACCAAAGGTATTAAGTGATATGGGCTAAGGGGGAGTTAGGTCACAGATCAGCCATGATCTCATTGAATGGCGGAACAGACTTGAGAAGCTAAATGGCCTACTCCTGTTCCTTTGTAAGTGTAGGACTATCACATCCAGTGATAATAGTTGTCTTCAGCAGCATGAAACTTAGCTCCATTTCATTGTGTGCATGGTCTAATCGTAACCTCTGGGAATGGTGCCGTGAAGTGGCATAGTAGACCATCGTTCTCACAACCATCTTGCGCAGCTCCTGGGCCAAGTACTGCACTAGCCTGCAGACTCATGCTGCACCTTGAGTTTCCTTTCTCTTCATTTTTGCCTGCCAGTTCTTAGTCCCCTGTCCTTTCAGCCTTGGCAATGTATGCTAATGAGTTGAGATGCCATTTGAACTTTTCCAAAAGAACTCAAAATTTTTATCATCCTATTCTGATACCTTTTTTATTTATGCCCATCCTTTAAATTTCACTTAGATACAATTATACACTTCCAGCACTAGTATGCGCCTTGCACCTACCCAAGTCTGTCACTGATGTATGAGTAATTTTGTAAACAAGTTTGTTCTGAAGACTCGGGAGCTATTTGCACTTTGCCATTCAGGCAGATTTGCACCAGTACTTAACCATTTAGAACTGACTTGCAGCAGTGCACAAAAGACAATCCCCTATATGACAGAGCTATGCTATCTACTGGAAACTGACAAAATGTAGCCCAGATTCAGCAATGAGATATATATGCCTCATTGGCATCTTCCTGCTGTGCACCAGCTGGAAAATTGTTTTTTGCTGCTTTTTTTTGATTTATCACACCACTTTATTGCTTCTGCAATATTTCTTTCTGTTGTTTGCTACTAAAATTTTGCAATAGAGGACTTGTGTTGTATGGACCACTAGTCACAGCACTGTTGCTGTCACCAGCTGCCAATTTCCACTCCAACCATAATCCATTGGGCCTGCCAATGGCTGTTATGGATTTGGAGGAAGAAAAGGGGTTCATGCAGTGGGAAAAAAGTGCACTTGCACCTCAGGCGTGTGGTACTCACTTGAAATTGGCCCAGGAGCTATATTTTCTGACCCAAGCATATCTACTTGGCCATGTCTGAGAAGACCTGCTGCACCTCCTCCAACAATACATCCAGACTGACTTTATTGAAGAGGGCAGTTCTATCATTTGCTCCAGACATCATCTTCACAACAGTGTGCCAGAACATACTGTTCTGGCTCAATGAAAATTAAACAGCAGCCCTTTACTGGCAGCCATTTAAGGCTGGTGCACTCCTCGTTCCCCATTCATGTGCTGCCACAGCATTCCCTGCTCTTAAGGAAAATGCATGGAGAACATATTTAAATTATTTAAATTAAATGACTTTGCCAAATCCAGTGAGGTCTGCAGTCCACTCTGTCAGCACAGTAAAACACATGTCGAGTTTCTGACCACATTTTCCCAAGATTAGGGACTCAGCCCTTTCGATCTTTATAGGTAGAAACAGCCAAAAAAAAGCAAATGGGATTCTGGATTTTATAAAAAGGATATTGAATATAAAAACAAGGAGGTAACTAGAATGTTACCAGGAAAGAGATGCTTCAGTTATACAACAAACAACTTGCATTTATATAGTGCCTTTAACATAGTAAAACATCTCAAGGTGCCTCACAGGAGCATTAGCAGACAAAATATGACACCAAGTCACAAAGAGATATTAGAAATAAAAACAGAAAATGCTGGAAATACTCAGCAGATCAGGCATTTGTGGAAAGAGAAACAGAGTTAACATTTCAAGTCGATGACCTTTTGTCAGAACTGGAAAAGTAAGGAATTAAGCAAGTACAGAGCCAGGGAAAGGGGAGGGGAGAAAAGAACAAAGGGGAAGTTCCATGATAGGGTGGAGCGCAAGAGTGATTAAATGACAAAAGGGATGATGATGCAAGGCAAAGGGGGTGGTAATGGGACAAGTAAAGAAACAAAAGATGGGTCTAGAGGAGCTGTAAATGGCAACAGCAGAACCATTACCAGCACTTGCTGTCTGAAAAATTGGGAGCAGTGGTTATGATCTGAAGTTATTGAAATCAATGTTGAGTCCGCAAGGTTGTAAAGTGCCAATTCGAAAGATGAGGTGCTGTTCCTCGAGCTTCTGTTGAGCTTCATTAGAATAGTGTCAGAGGCCGAGGATAGAGAGGTCAGGGTAGGAGTGAGATGGAGAATTAAATGGCAGGCGACTGGAAGCTCAGGCTCGTGCTTGTGGACTGAACGAAGGTGTTCAGCAAAGCGATCACCCAGTCTGCGTTTGATCTCTCTAATGTAGTGGAGACCGCATCATGAACAGCGAATGCAGTATACTAAAGAGATATTAGGACAGGTGATTGGTCACAGAGGTAGGTTTTAAAGGAGGAGAGAGAGGTAGCGAGGCAGAGCCGTTTAGGAGGGAATTGCAGAGCTTGGGGCAGCTGAAGGCACAGTCACTAATGGTGGGGCGATGAAAATCGGGGATGCACAAGAGGCCAGAATTGGAGGAACGCAGGGATCTCGAAGGATGACAGGGCTGGAGGAGGATACAGAGCTAGCGAGCGAAGAGGCCATGGAGGGATTTGAACTCTAGGATGAGAATTTTAAATTCGATGCATTGCCGAACTAGAAGCCAATGTAAGTCAGTGAACACAGGGGTGTTGGATGATCAAGACTTAGTGTGTTAGGACACAGGCAGTAGAATTTTGGATGAGCCTAAGTTTATGGAGGGTGGAAGGTGAGAGGCCGGTCAGCAGAGCATTGGACTAGTCGAGTCTGGAGATAACAGCAGCATGGATGAGGGTTTCAGCAGCAGATGGGTGAGGCAGTGGGGGAGATGAGCAATATTATGGAGATGGAAGTAGGCGGTCTTGGTGATGGAAAGGATATGGGGTCGGAAGTTCAGCTCAGGATTAAATAGGGCACCGAAAATAGGTATGAAAATTGATGCTTTTCAATGGACCAAAGAAAGGTAAGAGGGAATTTAAGAGAAATTTTCAAAATTACTAAAGGTTTTGAGAGGGTAAATAGTGAAAGGTTATTTTTACAGGATGGCAGATTGGTAACAAGGGAGCTTAATCTAAGGATTATCAATAGAAAATGAAGGGTGAAGTTCAAAGATTTTTTTTTAAACACAGAGTTACTAGAACATGGAATGCTTCATCATAAGTCCTATTGAGGCAGCGACTATAACATGATTTAAAAAGTAATAGGATAAGTATTTGAAAAGAAAGAATATAAAAGGATATGGGGGAAGGACAGGAACATATGATTAGAGTAGATGGCTCTAGCTGAAGACCTAGGACCAGCAGAGATGTAATAGGCTGAATGTGGAGTCATATAAAGTTGCCAGAAAAAGTAGCAAGCCTGAGGATTGGGAGCAGTTTAGAATTCAGCAAAAAAGGACCAAGAGATTGATTAAGAGGGGAAAAAGAGAGTATGAGAGTAAACTGGCAAGGAACATAAACGTGGACTGTAAAAACTTCTACAAGTATGTAAAAAGAAAAAGATTAGTAAAGACAAATGTAGGTCCCTTACAGTCAGAAACGGGAGAATTTATAATGGGGAACAAGCAAATGGCAGAGAAATTAAACAAATACTTTGGTTCTGTCTTCACGGAAGATGACGCAAATAATTTCCCAGAAATGCTAGGAAACCAAGGGACTAGTGAGAAGGAGGAATTAAAGGAAATTAGTATTAGTAAAAAAATAGTGCTGAAGAAATTAATGGGACTGAAAGTCGATAAATCCCCAGGGCCTGATAATCTGCATCCCAGAGTACTAAAAGAGGTAGCCTTGGAAATAGTAGATGCATTAGTTGTCATCTTCCAAAATTCTATAGATTATAGAACAGTTCCTGCAGATCGGAGGGTGGCAAATGTAACCCCACTATTTAAAAAAAGGAGGGAGAGAGAAAACAGTGAACTACAGACCGGTTAGCCTAACATCAGTAGTAGGGAAAATGCTAGAGTCTATCATAAAAGATGTGATAACAGGACACTTAGAAAATATCAGCGGGATTAGACAAAGTCAACATGGATTTATGAAAGGGAAATCATGTTTGACAAACCTACTGGAGTTTTCGGAGGATGTAACTGGTAGAATAGATAAGGGAGAATCAGTGGATGTGGTTTACTTGGATTTTAAAATTTTGACAGGGCTAGATAGACTGGATGCAGGGAGGATGTTTCCCCTGGCTTGGGGGTGTCCAGAGCGAGGGGTCACAGTCTCAGGATACGGGGTAGGACATTTAGGACTGAGATGAGGAGAAATTTCTTCACTCAGAGGGTGATGAACCTGTGGAATTCTCTACCACAGAAGGATGTGGAGGCCAAGTCACTGAATATATTTAAGAAGCAGCTAGATAGATTTCTAGACACAAAAGGCATCAAGGGGTATGGGGAGAGAGCGGGAATATGGTATTGAGATAGAGGATCAGCCGTGATCATATTGAATGGCGGAGCAGGCTTGAAGGGCTGAATGGCCTACACCTGCTCCTATTTTCTATGTTTCTCTGTAATGGGTTCCTTCTGTGCTGTGATTTTGATAATTCTACGCCAACACAGTTCTATTTTCTAATATTTTTGAGAAAACAATACAGAAAGAGGTTATAATTATATCATACACAAGGTATAAGCTTCTGAAAAGTCTCCGCAATACATTTTGCTGTTGAAAATTCGATCCTGAAGGTAAATTTGTCAATTGATTGCACTTTGTCTGTGGGTGCTGTTGGGGGGGCCAGAAAAATTGACCCTAGGAGGTTTAAAATGACTGATTTAATGAAATTATTTAAATACAAAATGCATTTTATCTATTTCAATGAAATACAGTAGTAAAACTAATTCAGCAGTCAATACATTATATTATAAAGAACTCTTTGCTGCAGTACTACTGTAAACCAACCTGCATTCTCAGGACATATATCCCTGTATACAAAAAATAGTGTGGTGCCAATACACTGAGCATCTGTGACAAAATGAATGATCATATCATACAGTACAGCAGTTGTTTGCAATGCACAGCAGTGTACTGTTTATAAAATCAGTTATCTTTGCCTGTTTAATAGTGCATGAAAAATTAGTCATCATTTTCCAGATGGCAGAGATCCTTCCATGTACTGGATTCCATTTCTCCACAAACATCCAGATGTCTTTCTAGTGTGTACAGTGCCTTTACTGTCTCTATTTTGGAAGTCAATGCCTAAAGTTCTACATTTTGGTCATCCTCTACCGCTGAAGCTGCACTGAATGTTGTCTCAAGTGTTACAGTGGATGAATGTTTGAAACAAACTCTCAGTTTGTGTCTTCACCAAAACATTTCTACACAGCTTCAGTGTCAATAGAGTTGTTGAACTACTCGAAAGATGAGCCTGCTAAACCCTGATCTCATTCACATCAGCAGAATTATTCATGCTGACATATATACTATTTTAACTTTGGTTTTCTCTCATTGTGGCGACAAAAATTTACCTTTGTAAAGCAGTTTTATCATTATCTCAGATTTAACATTGATCCCACAGTAACTGGATCATATTAATCATATCCAGAGATGTAACTTCTTTGTCAATGTTGCACAAATTGAGACATCTACTGACTAGGGTGGTTATAATAAATGATTTCATTTCTTGAGGTAGTAAAATAGGAAGTTATAAATAATCCCTGATTCGTTGTGATAAAGACTGTGTGGGAGGGATTAAAATTTGGTACCTCTATGTTTCACACAGTGACCCTAAATTTCCAAAGGGTTTTCCCAATCGCCTGCTGTAACTTCAGTGAGAGATTGTTAGAACCCTTGGAGAAATGGTGTAAACCACTGTTTTGAGCTGTTACACCATTTCTTCAGGGATTCCACTGATCTCCCATTGGAGAACTCCTGCGGAAATTGCAGGCAAGTTACTTTTGCATTTATTTGATGTAAACAATAATCTAATTATGGAATAATTATTTCAAAAGTGTTCTTCATGCAATTTGCAATTAAGCATCACAGAATACAATAGAAGATCACCTGGAATTTCCTCATTGTGGGGGGGGGGGGGGGCGGAGAGAGGTTCTCCTGATCTTCCACAGTAAAAAGTTGAAAACAGTTATTTATGTCATTCCTCCGGGGGTTCTGCAGAAATTACGGTGGATATTGAGAGAACCCTGCAGAAATTCCACCCCCCACCCCGAACAAATTTGAAGACAAAGATATAGGGCTATGAAGAGAATGTGGGAATAAGGTTGGGACTGCTCTAGCAAAGAGCTGGCACAGGCACATTGGGCCAAATGGCTCCTTCTGTATTGTAAACTTATATGGTTCTAAATGAAAATACCCCTGAACATAACACCACCAATTAAGCAGATATTTTAATTTGGTCACATTGATTATCGAAAATGTAATTACTTGTTAAAATAAGTGCAACTTTTATAAATTTTATAACCACTAATGCTACTTTTGGCTCAAGAGGGATTTGTCAACAAGGACAAGAATTTTGATTTTGGTGTGAAGCCATGGGCTCGATTTTAGGGTCGGGTTACCTGCGGATTTCCAGCGGGGGGGCCCCGAAAATCCCGATCTCCGATCACGTGACCGGATTCGGACGAAATCCCGGCCACTTCCGGGTACCGCGCTGACGTGCGGGGCTGCGCGCGCAAGCCCCGCTGGTGGGAATCCCGCAGGCAATTAAAGCCAGCGGGGTTCCACTTGAGAGTACTTAACTTGCTCGTTGTGGTCAGTTAATGAGCTGAAGCAGCTGTCAAAAGAGGAAGTGTGGGATTTTACGTTCAAAGCAGTCAGTTTCCCACACTGGGGGAAACAGGACCCTTCAAACCAGGCGTGTTGCAGCCAGCAGCCTGTGGCAGGTGCCAAGGTGCGCTCCACGGGGGAGCGCCCTCACCCACGCAGGAGGCCACCGCGTCACATAGGGCAACCCCTGCCCTCCACCAACCCCCGCCAAGCCAGAGGACAGACCGACACGAAACCGCAGCCCCAGTCCGAGGACCCACCCACCTACCCTGCACAACCCCTCACACCAACACCTGCCAGATGGGTGGTGCGTTGACATCGTCGGAGGACGAACAGGATGACCAGCCCCAGCAGCCTCGCAGTCCACGCCGTCCGCCTCGGAGAGGTGGGGCCCCCCAACACGGTGCTGCGGCACACCCACCTGCACAGCAGGAGGGAGGGCAACCGCAGAGAGAGATGCGTCGCAGGAGGCACTACCCTCCGCACAGGGTGTACAGAGCGAGGCTCAGCTTCATGGACCTCTCCGAGGAGCAGTGCATACGGAGGCTCAGAGTCAATCGCCAGGTAGTCGCCGACATCTGCAGCCTCCTTAACGACGAGCTGCTCCCTGATGGACCAAGCAGCATCTTCTTACCTGTCGCCGTCAAAGTCACCACTGCCCTCAACTTCTTCGCATCCGGTTCCTTCCAGGGTGCCACCGGGGACATCACCGGGGTCTGTCAGTCCTCTGCACACAAGTGCATAAGGCAGGTCACCGATGGGTTGTTCCGCAGGGCCTCCCACTACATCAACTTCGCCATGGACGAGCGCAGCCAGATGGAGAGGGCGGTTGGATTCAATGCCATGGCCGGCTTCCCACGGGTGCAGGGTGTAATCGACTGCACCCACATCGCAATACGGGCACCTCCGCATGAGCCAGGGCTGTTCATCAACAGGAAGGGGTATCACTCCATGAACGCCCAGCTCATCTGTGACCACCGCCAGAGATTCCTACACGTGTGCGCCAGATACCCCGGCAGCTGCCACGATGCCTTCGTCCTCAGGGAGTCCGCCGTCCCGCCCATCCTGCAGGCACCCAACGCCGGCAACAGCTGGCTCCTCGGCGACAAGGGGTATCCCCGACACACGTGGCTCATGACACCTCTGAGGAACCCCATCACCGAGCCGGAGCGTCGGTACAATGACAGCCACACTGCTACCAGGTCTACAATTGAGCAGACCATAGGGCTTCTCAAGATGCGCTTCAGGTGCCTTGATCGTTCTGGGGGAGCGCTCCAATACACACCATTCAGAGTGGGACGAATCATAGTTGTCTGCTGTGCCCTGCACAACATGGCCCAACAGAGAGGGGTGCCGCTGGAGGAGGCCCCATCCACACCCGCCACCCACATTGAGGAAGGCGAGGGCGAGGAGGAGGAGGAGGAGGAGGAGGCGGAGGCGGAGGAGGAGGACGCGCCCGAGGATGTTGGACGACCCATGCGCCGAGCCGCGACTCACCGGGATGGTCGCCGGGCCAGGGACGCACTCATACGTCAACGGTTCTCCTAGAGTCAGACACTGCGAGGCGCTCGCATCTCCTCACCTGCACATGCGAGCGGCCATACCAGCCCCCTCCACTGAAGAGTGCTGCCAGTAATCCTGCACCCACAGCAGTGTGCCCAATGGGTGGCAGCAGGTGTTCGCCGTCATGATGGCCTCCACGGAACGCAACTATTGCACAAGCCGCGGAAGAATGGACGAGAGGTGGCAGGAGTGGTGAGAATAGACTATTTAATATCTGGAATGTGACATCATTTAAGAAACAAAGTACAAAATAATAAACACCCTGGTGTATTCCCTTTGTGATTATAAGGCCTTTGCAATTCTTCTCCGGGAACCCCTACGTGGTGCTACCCCTGTGGCTCCAGCAGAGGTAGTGGCAGGTTGCTCGTCTTCTTGCCTTGACCGGGTAGATGCTTTTGGCGGACGGCCCCTGGGTTTCGGTGCCCGTGAGGGCACCTCCACAGACTGCTCCTCCTGCACCGGGGCAGGGGCAGACTCGGCCACCTGGAGAGGAGGCACCATTGCGGGTGCTGGTTGAGAGGTGGGCGACGGGTGGGACGTGGGGACGCCTTGAGAGGCGTCCCCGCTTCCATGTCCCCGGTCACCATCATCCCTCTCTTGGCCTCGGCCCACATCACCCCTTCCACCCTGCTGGACGGCAGTTTGGATGGCATGTGTGAGGCCTTGCAAGGCCACCCCTAGTGTATCCCTCAGCCTGTTGGTGGCGTCGGAATGTTGCTCACCCTGAATCCGTACAGACGTTGTCAGGGCCTGCAAGGACTCGAAGTGGAGCTGTGCGTGACGCTCGAGGGAGGCCAGCCTGTCCTCCACCGCAGACAGTCCCGCACCTACCCGCGACACTGTGTCGCCGGTACCCTCCTGTGCCTGCGCCACCAATGCCCACATGCAGGAGGTGGACTCCTCCATCGCCTGCGCTATTGTGGACAATGCGCGCGGCACCTCTGCCAGCACCTCAGCAATTAGCTGGTGGCCCTCGACGACTCTCCTTTTCTCTGGTGGCCCCCTGGGTTCAGCATCTGGGTCCGGCTGAGCAGAGCCTGGAGATGAGTGCTCCCTCCGTCGCGGACCCTCCGCGGCTGCCCCTGCCACCAGGGTCTGCTCATGCTCACTCGTGCGCAGTGACTCACCAAGTGCGACCCCAACTAGTTGGCGAGGGGGACCCACCGAGGTGCGTGTCTCTGCGCTGGTGGATGGTTGGCTCTGATGTGACGATGCACCCTCAGAGACCGCCATGTCCTCTGAGGAATCGCCCTCCACGCTCGCTTGATCCAAAGACGGACCTGCAAGAGAACAGAGGGCACTTTGAGGCATGTGGACCAACTTGACAGTGCGCCTGATGGCAGGTGATGATACGGTCACTCGCGATCATGGGTGTTGAGTGTCAGCTTTCCCTTACCGGCCGTTTCGGCAGCGACACACTCGCCATCGGCCACCGACAGGCAATGTCGCGTGCGGGCGAGGTCGAGCGCCTCCACCTCTACGTCGGTGAGCTCCACCACTTGCGGCGGCCCACCTCCGGTGCGTGCCCTTTCGCGGTTGTTCTTGCTCCTCTTCTCCTGTGAAGGCTAGACACAGATGTGTGAGTGGGTGCGTCTTGCATCGCGAGACGCATCGAGCATCGGTGTGGTTGGGTTGAGCGTGGCGCGGAACGGATGGGAGGAAGTGTGGGCCACGTGCCCATCCCATTGCATGGGGATTGGGGTGTGTGGTAGTGTTCGGGTGGGGTCAGGGACGGTGGGTACTTGCGTGCACGGCGAGGATGGTGAATGAGTGGCTGTGAGGATTGCTGATGGAGCGCAGTGGTGGCTGTGCAGGATGGGGTTGTGATCTGCTTGGCGTGATGGTGGGGACGGGATGTGGGAGGGTGCGTTGGTGTACTCACCTTGCCAGACCTAGTCAGGTCATTGAAGCGCTTGCGGCACTGCTCCCAAGTCCTTGGGGTGTTGCCCCTGCTGCTCACCTCCGCCGCCGCCTCTGCCCATGCCTTCCTGGTTGCGGCGGCAGGGAACTTGCGCCCATCCTCAGGGAAGAGTGTTTCCCTCCTCCTCCTCACGCCCTCCAGCATCAGCTGCAGTGCCAGGTCTGAAAAACGGGGCGCAGCCTTTCCCCTTGGTTGAGCCATTCTCCCAGACCTCTTGCTTGCAGCAGGAGGGGCTTTGGGAGACTGCCCCTTTAACTGGAGCTCCTACATCGCGTCGACGGTACTGCGCATGCGCAGCCGGCCGGCACGCAGCTGGGGAGCGCAGAACCCGGAAGCAGGGCTTAATGGGTCCAATTATCCCGCGATCGCGTGGGGGACGCACACAATTACCCGTCCGCGTTTTCCACGCTCCCGGAGGACCACCCGCTGGGAACCCGCAGGCCTGCTAAATTCGAGCCCCATGAAGCCAGCTCCCCGCAAATGTCAATAATTTCCAGGAGTTTTTAACCTAAGTGATAACTGACGTTGAATATGCCCACTGTATTCAAAGTAGGCAGAATGATGGAGTGACATCACATGACATTTCCCATCATTACCGCCTTAGCAATGATGGGTGCAAGTAACACTAGCAAGATACTGGCATCCAGTGTTACTAAGGGCCAACACAAGACCTTTTAAGATTTAATTCCCCTGCACCAGAGTGATTATGGAGCAATCAATTCACTCTATTCCTCATAAATTTTATTTTCTCTAAGAATAAAAGCCAGCCCTGTTCCTGTTGCTGCAAATGTCCATGGCCTGCAGCAGCCATATTGCCACCCCTTAAGTGAACTCCCCAGCACAGGCGAGTTTCCCGCTAGGAGCTTGCTTGAAACATGCTAATATTTCAAGCAAGCTAATGAGGTTGATCCCCAAAAACACTCCAAGGTCAATGTGAGCAAGTCAGGCTGGCATAAAGCCTGCTACACCAACTTCACACTGGATGTCCAACAAAGCAGAAGATCTCAGCAGCTGAACCAACTTGCATTGCCTCCAGTAATGGATGGAATACTACTCGGATCTCTTCTTCAAGAAGATAATCCTAAATTGTTTATGTACATCCTCAGTTTCAGCCCATACACATTTAACACACTACAGAGAATTTGCTAATTTTCACATTTCCATTAGTTTTAGTGGGACAAATAATAGCTAATTTAATAAAATCAAAAGCAAGCATACTTAGAATTACATAGAATTTACAGCACAGAAACAGGTCATTTGGACCAACTGATTTGAGTCTCCTCCCATCCTACTTCTTTTAACCTTATCTGCATATCCTTCTATTCCTTTCTCCCTCATGTATTTATGTAGCTTCCCCTTAAAGGCATCTTTGCTATTCACCTTAACTAGTCCATATGGTAGTAAGTTCCACATTGTAACCACTCTCTGGGTAAAGATATTGCTCCTGAATTCTTTATTGGATTTATTAGCGACTATCTTATATTTACGGCCCATACTTTTGGACTCCCCCACAATTTTTTTTGTATTCGTTCATGGGATGTGGGCGGCACTGGCAAGGCCGGCATTTATTGCCCATCCCTAATTGCCCTTGAGAAGGTGGTGGTGAGCCGCCTTCTTGAACCACTGCAGTCCATGTGGTGAAGGTTCTCCCACAGTGCTGTTAGGAAGGGAGTTCCAGGATTTTGACCCAGCGACGATGAAGGAAAGGCGATATATTTCAAAGTCAGGATGGTGTGTGACTTGGAGGGGAACGAGCAGGTGGTGTTGTTCCCATGTGCCTGCTGCCCTTGTCCTTCTAGGTTGTAGAGGTCGCGGGTTTGGGAGGTGCTGTCGAAGAAGCCTTGGCGAGTTGCTGCAGTGCATTCTGTGGATGGTACACACTGCAGCCATGGTGAAGGGAGTTAATGTTTAGGGTGGTGGATGGGGTGCCAATCAAGCAGGCTGCTTTGTCCTGAATGGTGTCGAGCTTCTTGAGTGTTGTTGGAGCCGCACTCATCCAGGCAAGTGGAGAGTATTACATCATACTCCTGACTTGTGCCTTGTAGATGATGGAAAGGCTTTGGGGAGTCAGGAGGTGAGTCACTCGCCGCAGAATACCCAGCCTCTGACCTGCTCTTGCAGCCACAGTATTTATATGGCTGGTCCAGTTAAGTTTCTGGTCAATGGTGACCCCCAGGATGTTGATGGTGGAAGATTCAGCGATGGTAATGCTGTTGAATGTCAAGGGGAGGTGGAAACATCTTCTTTACATCTATCCTATTAAACCCCTTCATAACTTTAAAGACCTTTATTAGGTCACCCTTCAGCCTTCTCTTTTCTAGAGAAAAAAGCCCCAGCCTGTTTAATCTTTCCAAATAGTTATAACCCCTCAGTTCTGGTGTCATCCTTGTAAATCTTTTTTGGACCTTCTCCAGTGCCTCTATATCCTTTTGTAATATGGAGACCAAAACTGTACACAGTACTCCAAGTGTGGTCTAACCAAGGTTCAATACAAGTTTAACATAACTTCCCTGCTTTTCAATTCTATTCCTCTAGAATTGAACCCCAGTGTTTTGTTTGCATATAATAAATAAGTTCAAAAATATTTTGTGAGCTCCTGCCATAATAAAATGTGAAAACTCAACAAAAAAAACCTCCAACCAAAATCACAGCTCTAACTTATGTACTACATACTACCTCTTGTTGATTCAACAAGAATCAAAACTATTTTGTTTACATTCCCTTGAGACAAAACTTTAAAATGTTTCTGCCAGAAGTATCATTCCAGATGTATTAAATCTCATCTTCTTTGATTTTTTTAGCCTACAGTTTCAAATTGACACATAGGGCTCAATATTGAAATGGTGGCAGGTTGGCAGTGGGGGGTGAAGGCGCGCGTGGCAAACCCGAATAAAAAAAACTTACCTTTTCCGACACGATCGCGATATAATTGACGGTGATTAAAGTTGTTCCCGGGTTTCGCACCTGGCAAAGGGACGGGGGAGGGGGCATGGGGGGAGAGAAAGCGAGAGAGCGAGACGTCATCTGGCGCTGGAACAGAGAGTGGAGGGCGCTGAAGATCGGGGGGTGGGGGAGAGCGGAAGATCAGGGCGGATAGTGGTAGATCGAGAGGGGAGGGGGATGAGTGGAAGATTGGGGGGGGCAGTGGAAGATCGGGGGCAGAGGGGGAGAGTGGGAGATCGGGAGGGGGAGAGTGGGAGATCGGGAGGGGGAGAGTGGGAGATCGGGACGGGGGAACAGTGGGAGATCGGGAGGGGGGGACAGTGGGAGATCGGGGGGGAGGGGGGACAGTGGGAGATCGGGGGGGAGGGGGGACAGTGGGAGATTGGGGGGGAGGGGGGACAGTGGGAGATCGGGGGGGGAGGGGGGGACAGTGGGAGATCGGGGGGGGAGGGGGGGACAGTGGAAGATCGGGGGTGGGGGAGAGTGGGAGATCGGGAGGGGGAGAGTGGGAGATCGGGGGGGAGGGGGGACAGTGGAAGATCGGGGGGGGGGACAGCGGAAGATCGGGGGGGACAGCGGAAGTTCGGGGGGGACAGCGGAAGATCGGGGGGGCAGCGGAAGATCGAGGGGGACAGCGGAAGATCGAGGGGGACAGCGGAAGATCGAGGGGGAGGAGGGGGAGATCGGGGGGGGCGGAGGGGGAGATCGGGGGGGCGGAGGGGGAGATCGGGGGAGGAAATTGGGAGGGAAGAGGGGGTGAGTGGGAGATCGGGTGAGGGAGAGTGCGAGATCGGGGGGGGGGGAGTGCGAGATCGGGGGGGGGAGAGTGCGAGATCGGGGGGGGGAAGAGTGTGCGATCGGTGAGGGAAGAGTGCGAGATCAGGGAGGAGAGTGCGAGATCGGGGAGGAGAGTGCGAGATCGGGGAGGGGAGACTGCGAGATCGGGGAGGGGAGAGTGCGGGATCGGGGGGGGGAAGAGTCGGAGTTCGGGGAGGAAGAGTCGGAGGTCGGGGAGAGAGAGTCGGGGGTCGGGGGGGAGAGTCGTAGGTCAGGGGTCGGGGGAGAGGGGGAGGTCGGGGTGGAGAGGGGAAATCGGGGGGGGGAGAGGGGAAATCGGGGGGGGGGGAGAGGGGAAATCGGGGGGAGAGGGGGAGGTCGGGGGAAAGGGAGAGGTTGGGGGGAGATGTGGAGGTCGGGGGGAAAGGGGGAGGTCGGGGGGAAAGGGGGAGGTCGGGGGGAGGGGGGAGGTCAGAGAGGAAGACATCAGGGGTTGAGAGGGACATCGGGAGAGGGAGACATCGGGGGGAAAGGAGGACATTGGAGAGGTAGACATCGGATATCGGAGCAGGGTGGAAAGGTAGATTTATTTTGTTTTTTAAACTTTGTGCTATGGTTTTTTTTATTTCATTTAGGCGTGAATCGGAAGCCGTGGGAAAGCCGTCCAGATAAGTTAAAAATCGTTCTAGTGACTTACTCTGTCACAGGAAAGTGCCTTCAGTACCTCAATAAGGTACATTTGGCTCTTTAACTGTTATCACTTCCGTTTCCAGGTCACCCGAGCGCACATAGGTGGGTCCCTGGGAAACTATGAAGTCATCAGGTTGGAGCCGGCTTCCGGACTCAAACAGGATTTCCGCGATTTTCGGAGCCCCCTCCCGCTCCCAACGAACCCGCAATTTCCTCCTAAAATCATCCCCAAAGTACTCTAAGTACCTCAATGAAGTACATTTGGTTCTTTAACTATCATCCCGCTGGCTTTAATTGCCAGTGGGACTTCCGCATTCATGAGGCGCACGTGCGCACAGACACGTCTGTGGGGAACCCGGAAGTCAGTGGGTTGGAGCTGGCTACCTCACCCTCTTGGGATTTCCCCGATTTTCGCAGCTCCTGCAATTTCCTTTGAAAATCGGGGCCATAGTTTCTTTACAGAAGGTGTCAAAAAACAAATGAACAGACTGTCAGACAGACACTTGTTTGGTTTTTATGCTCCACAAGAGCCTCCTCCCTCCCTACTTCATCTAACCCTATCAGCATATCCAATGTTAAAACACTGAGAATCTTGCACATTTATCTAATGAAATAAATTTGTGAATGAGTACAGGAATGCTGGACTGCACATGCACTGTACTGGGAAATTAAGAACTTGACCTGCAGTTTGATCTACTAATCCTCAATTCTCCAATCCAAGTGACTGTACATTATTATTTGATAATATATGAATTAATGAAAAGAATCAATCTGATTGGCAAGGAGTGGAAGTATTTAGTTCCACATTCTTGCAAGCTTTGAAGGTCTGAAAGAGCACCATATGTTTTTTTTAAAGACCAGGGCATTGCTATGTTCTTAGATCAAATTTGAAAGAAATCACCTATTTACTAATGGCCATTAGGAATGTTCCAGCATGTTTCAAGAAGTAAGGAACATATCCTAATTAAAGCATTCAACTTAATAATCAGCTCTATATCCCCATTCTAGCATATAGCACATCAGGGCATTAATTATAGCCATTAAAGTAGCACCATATGGAGCTCCAAAATTAATTTAAAGAGATGCTTCAGGCCCTAACAGGAGTCACATGTCCATAGAACATAAAGAATATCTAATATCCAGTTCTCAGGCTCCAACAAAATACCACCATTCAAGCATCTAGCCGTTCCAGTTGGTTAAGAAGACACTCTTTTAAATTTCTGCAGTGTGAGTGGAGAGGTTAAATTTGGAGTTATCCATGGATAAGTCAGAATTTGCTAAGGCGCCCAATTCATAGATTTACATTCTCCCTGAAGTCATTTGGCTTGATTCTTTCTGGTACAGCTCAAATCATCAAGTAATGATAATGAAAAATGTTATAACTAGTGCAAATTTTATAAATGTGACTTCCTTTCTGAGATACTGAACTCAGAATCTGCTTAGAACTATTAGTATATGCGTGTGTTTGTTTTTTTTGTGTACTATATGCATATTCCTCACTCCTCCATCACCATCAAACCAGATGACCGACCTCGGTTCAATGAGGAGTGTAGAAGAGCATACCAGGAGCAGCAACAGGCATACCTGAAAATGAGATGCCAACCTGGTGAAGCTTTACCTCTCTACCCTCTCTACCCCAGAGGGCTGTGGATGCTGAGTCATTGAATATATTCAAGGCTGAGATAGATAGATTTTTGGACTCTAGGGGAATCAAGGGATATGGGGATCGGGCAGAAAAGTGGAGTTGAGGTTGAAGATCAGCCATGATCTGATTGAATGGCAGAGCAGGCTCAAGGGGCCGTATGGCTTACTCCTGCTCCTATTTCTTATGTTCTTATGAAGCTACAACACAGGACTTTGTGCATGCTAAACAGCGGAAGCAACATGCTATAGACAAAGCTAAGTGATCCTACAACCAATGGATCAGGTCAAAGTTTTGCAGTCCTGCCACATCCAGTCATGAACGGTGGTGGATAATTAAGCAACTAACATAACAAGGCTGAAGTCCTCAACCATCTTCAGCCAGAAGTGTCGAGTGGATGATCCTACTTGGCCTCCTCCAGAGGTGCTCACCCTTTCCAATCTCTGCAACCTCCTCCAGCCCTACATAACCCGACCTCTCTGTTCCTCCAACTCTGGCCTTTTGTGCATTCCCCCTCACTTTTCCCCTCCACTGGTGACCGTGTCTTCAGCCGCCTAGGCCTCACTCTCTTGCTTCTCTACCTCCCTACCTTCTTTAAACCCCACCACATTATCCAAGCTTTTGGTCACCCCTCCTAATATCTCCTTTGACTAGGTATCCATTTATCTCTGAGTATGCTTCTGCAAAGTGCCTTGGAACGTTTTCGACGTTTGGCGCTACATAAATACAACTTCTTCTTCTTCTTGTGATGAGGTTTGTGCCGCATGGCAGCTTCCAAAACTTACAAAAAAACCAAAAAATTAATGGTGAAATGTGGGAGTGTGGTCATCTTTGGCTGATTTTCCACTCAAGCAAGTTTTGCAATGTTCTGCATGGAAAGCAAAGCCTCGCAACATGAGGCCTAAACATATAAATTTGTCACGGGGCAAAACTTTGTTTCATCAGAAGGGAAATATGAACTTATAACAGTCCAAATACAAAATAAACTGGAACCGAATCCTGCTAATTTCATTTAAATTTGAATCATCCCCTGAATAATTTATCTAACTTGAGCAGACTGTAAAGACGATAATCTAATTGAGAGATTGAATATGGAATACTTTGTTAACTGACTACAACAGACCAGAAATATAGAATAACTCAATATCTAGCTCTAAGACTGTTATTTTGGAATTATTTATATAACTGAACAGATTGGAAACATGGAACAATTCACTTTCTTTGGAGCCAATTTGTGTCCTTTATGTAAATTCATTGGACTGGAAAATAGGCAGAGTCCCAGAACACTGGGTCTCCACTCATTTTATGTCAGATGCACACCTCTGAGGGGATTGGAGGTGGATGCAGTCAGCTCCTGCCTAATTCCAATGGGAGCTTCACTTAAATATTGAAGCGTGGAGAAGGACTTTCTGCACACAATTTCAATGTTTGGTGTGCTCAGGACCTCTCAGAGTAAATAACGTTGATTCAGTTAGGTGTCCAGGGTTGCTAGGGACTGGGAAGTCATATAGAAGTTCATTTAAATTGAACAATTATTTAAAGCTAACTGTGAATTTAAAGGGATGCAAAGGGAAGTGGCAGAATTTGGGGGGGTAGGTAAAAAATTCTTACAGGCTATTAAAAGACTTAAAAAGGCAACTCCATCCAATGGCTATGGCTGAAGGTGGAGAGGAAAAAGAATGGACAGGCAAGCAATGAAAGCTGATCTGCAGGCATGAGTCTGTAGGCAAGGAACATAGCAGCCCAACACCTGGCCACTTATTTGCTGGCTGCAGAAATGAAGGAGGTGATACATGGGGTTAAATTTCAACTTGGGCCACCCAGAACAAATGGGGTTGGTTGCAGCCCAAGACTGAGCCAATTTCAAAGGGGCCTACTGATGGGCAGCCAAACCATCTGCCTGTTTCAGGTGGTTGATCATTTAATATGCAATTCAGGGTCCTATGACATATATAGGACCCTGGTTGTCATTTTGGAACAGAACTCGGAGGAGGGTGCTTCGTGCATGCTCCATCCAGTTTCAGCTGGTGGTCCAGCCAAGGAGCAACCCAAAGGTAAATGAGAGGCGCCACGGCCACGGACAGGTGCGACAGTGAACTGGTTTACCAGTTTTCTTGGCATTTCTGTAAATTGCTTCCTTTAGTATTATACTGCGTTTTATCTCGTATGAGTTTGAGTACAGAGGTTGGTAAGGACAGAGAGTGAATTTCTAACGGAGTGAATTGCTAGCAGAGTGAGGACTTTCAACTGGGAATTTGGTGAGTGTGGGAATTAGGTGCAGAGGGGGAAGAAGGTGCTAAGTGATTTAAATCAAGGGACTATAAACTAATCAACCAACTTTTAAAACTTAAATTAAAAAATACATAAAATGAAAAAAACAAAGCAATTGCTCATTATTTCAAAATCAAGCGAAACCAATTTACTGAACATAATCTAGATCTCAAGTGATTCTATTAGTCTTAGAAATAAACTATTGATAATAAATAAATAAACAAAAACTTGAAATGGCAGTATAAGCTGTGTGTTGGGACTGTAATATGTGGGTGTTTGTGGACAGCGAGACTGTCCACAATTGCCATATCTACAGTAAATGTCTCTGGCTTGAGACACTCCGGTTCAGAATCTTTGAGCTGGAGTGCGAGTTAGAGACAGGGAGGGGGAGGAATATCTAGATAGTTTTCTCCAGAGTACAGTCACACCTCAGAGGAAAGCACAGGTACAGAAAGGGGAGAGTGTGACTGGGAACCTAAGAGAGGTAGAGAAGGTGGTCCCACAGACATTCGTTCTGTCCAACAGGTACAAGGTACTTGATACCCGTGAGGATAAGGATAAAAGCTGCAGGGAGGATGCCCAGAATGCTAACCATGGCACCATGAAGCATGAGGCAATCCAAGGGGAGGAGGATCAGAATAGAATGGTTGTAGACATGGGGGATTCTATAATTAGGGGGATACATAGCCTCCTCTGCAGTTGCGACCAACAGTCCAGGAGGGTGCGTTGCCTACATGGTGCAAGGGTAGAGGACATCTCTGAACAACAGGAGAGGAACTTGGAAAGGGAAGGAGAGGATCTGGTTGCCGTGGTCCATGTCGGCATCAATGACATAGGGAACAAGAAGGAGGAGGTCCTGCTAAGGGCATATTAGAAGCCAGGAATTAAATTAAAATGCAGGACCTCATGGGTGGTAACCTCAGGATTACTACTCGTGACACACACTACTTGACATAGGGATAAGCAGATTAGAAAGGTGAATGTGTGGCTGAAAGACTGGTGGAGGAAGGAGGGGTTCCATTTCATGGGACACTGGCACCAGTGCTGGGACAGGAAGGACTGTATCGCTGGGACGAGCTCTACCTGAAATGGGGTGGAACCAGTCCGAGCAGAAAGGATAAATAGGGCGGTGGACAAGGCTTTAAACTAGCAAGGTGGGAGGAGGGATCTGCTAGCAATAACAAAAGCCTAAAGATAAAAGAAACAGGAGATGAGTGTAAAGGTCAGAACAGGGTAAGGAATAAAGAGAACAAACAATCAAGGAACAAATACGGATATAAAACATAAAGTATAACAGGACTGTTAAAAATAAAGTAAAAAGACAAATTAAACTGCCTAAACAGCAATGTACACAGTGCTCAAAATAAAACGGGGGAACTAGACGCAATAATCCATAGCGAGGAACCAGAGGGGGAATAACTGAAACATGGCTACATAAAAACAGGACAGATAACTAAATATAGCAGGTTATAACATAATCAGAAAGGATAGGGAAGGAAGAAGGGGGGGGGGGTGAAGTCACTGTACTAATTAGTGATAACATAGGCAGCAGAAAAAAAGGGACATAACTAACAGAAGGATAGAAACAGAATCATAATATCATTAGGTTTAGAATAGTTATGGAAAAGGACAAGGAACAATTAAATGTGAAAATACTTAACTGGAGGAGGGTGAATTTCAATGAGTTAAAAAGGGATCTTGCCCAGGTGGATTGGAATCAAAAATTGGCAGGCAAAACAGTAATCAAACAATGGAAGGCCCTCAAGGAGGAGTTGGTTCGGGTACAGAGTAGACACATTTTCTACGAGGGGGAAAGGAAGGGCATCCAAAGCTAGAGTTTTATGCAAAATCTTTATAAAACATTGGTTAGGCCTCAGCTGGAGTTCAATACTGGGCACCACATTTTAGGAAGGATGCCAAAGTCTTAGAGATGGTGCAGAAGAGATTTACTACCAGGGATGAGGAACTTCGGTTATGTGGAGAGATTGGGAAAGCTGGGGCTGTTATCTTTAGACCAGAGTAATAAATTGGATAAAAGCTGGTTTTAAGGGGATCAGAATGGAAGTAGGGAAAATAAACTGGAAAAATTTATTGATAAACAAAGAAATAGAACAGTAGTGGAAAACATTTAAAATGGTGATCAATAGAGTCCAGGGGAAATATCTCCTACTAAATATCAAGGACAAACTAGCCAGTAATAACACACCATGGATAATTAAAGAAATAAGGGCAACATTGAAACTAAAGAAAAAGGCATACACTACACTACAAAGACAACAAAGCAGAAGATGACAAAAGGGAATGCGAAAAGGTTAGGAAAGAAGTAAAAAAAAACAATTAGGAAGCTAAAGAGAAACTACAAAATTAAATTATCAAGGAACATAAAAAGAAATAGTAGAGTATTCTACAGACACATAAATAACAAAAGAAAAATCAGGATAGAGATAGGGCCATTAAGGGACACACACGATAAACTCACAGGCAATGACAGCGAAATGGCAGAAATATTAAATAATTACTTTGCCTCCGTATTTACCAGGGAGACTAACATGGTGGGCATGACATTATAAGAAGAGATCAAAACCAATATATAAAAGACATTTAAGTTAGAAAGGGGGGAGATAATTGATAAACTAATCAAACTTAGAGAGGATAAAAACCCTGGTCTGTATGGATTGCATCCACGCATATTAAAAGAAGTTAGGGAAGGGATAGCAGAGGCACTATTACATATATATAAAAATTCATTAGAAAAGGGGATTGTGCCAGAGGATTAGTGGACAGCAAATGTGATTCCTATATTTTAAAAGGGAGATAGAACCGACAGAGATAGAACCAATAGAACATTGAATATATTCAAGGTTGAGATGAATAGATTTTTGGACTCTAGGGGAATCAAGGAATATGGGGATCGGGCAGGAAAGTGGAGTTGAGGTCAAAGATCAGCCATGATCTGACTGAATGGCAGAGCAGGCTCATGGGGCCACGTGGCCTACTCCTGCTCCTATTTCTTATGTTCTTAACCAGTCCAGGGAACTATAGACCAGTTAGCTTAATGTCAGTGGTAGGAAAGATTATGGAATCCGTACTGAAAGAGATTTCAAAAGAGGTCGTGCTTGACCAACCTTATTGAATTCTTTGAAGAAGTAACAGAAAGGGCAGACAAGAGTAGTGTAGTAGATGTAATATATTTGGATTTTCAAAAGGCCTTCGATAAGGTACCGCACAGTAGGCTTATGACTAAGGTCAGAGCATGTGGAGTCAGGGGACAAGTAGCAGAATGGATAGCAAGCTGGCAACAAAACAGAAATCAGAGAAGGGGTTAAGAACAGTTACTCAAACTGGCAAAAGGTGGGAAGTGGTGTTCCGCAAGGATCGGTGCTGGGACCACTGTTGTTCACCATTTACAAAAACCATTTGGACTTGGGAATTGGAAGTACAATTTCAAAATTTGCAGATGACATCAAATTGGGTGGGTATAGTTACTACTGAGGAGGACTACAATAAAACGCAGGAAGACATTAATAAACCTGTAGAATGGGTGTGTAATTTGCAAATGAATTTTAATATAGATAAGTGTGAGATGGTGCATTTTGGTAGGAAGAATAAGGAGGGCACATACTCCTTGGAAAATAAGAGTCTAAATGGGGTAGAGGAGCAGATGGATCTGGGGATACAGATACACAAATCACTAAAACTAGCGATACAGGTGAGTAAGGCCATAAAAAAAGCAAACAAGGCACTGGGGTCCATTTCTAGAGGGGTAGAATTGAAAAGCAGGGAAGTTATGTTAAACCACACTTTTGTTTTATTCGTTCATGGGATGTGAGCGTCGCTGGCGAGGCCAGCATTTATTGCCCATCCCTAATTGCCCTTGAGAAGGTGGTGGTGAGCCGCCTTCTTGAACCGCTACAGTCCGTGTGGTGAAGGTTCTCCCCCAGTGCTGCTAGGTAGGGAGTTCCAGGATTTTGACCCAGCGACGATGAAGGAACAGCGATATATTTCAAAGTCGGAATGTTGTGTGACTTGGAGGGGAACGTGCAGGTGGTGATGTTCCCATGTGCCTGCTGCTCTTGTCCTTCTAGGTGGTAGAGGGTGAGGGTTTGGGAGGTGCTGTCTAAGAAGCGTTGGTGAGAAGCTACAGTGCATCCTGTAGATGGTACACACTGCAGCCATAGTGCGCTGGTGGTGAAGGGGGTGAATGTTTAGGATGGTGGATGGGATACCAATCAAATGGGCTGCTTTGTTCTGGATGGTGTCAAGCTTCTTGAGTGTTGCTGGAGCTGCACTCATCCAGGCAAGTGGAGAGTATTCCATCACACTCCTGACTTGTGCCTTGTAGGTGGTGGAAAGGCTTTGGGGAGTCAGGAGGTGAGTCACTTGCCACAGAATACCCAGCCTCTGACCTGCTCTTGTAGCCACAGTATTTATGTGGCTGGTCCAGTTAAGTTTCTGGTCAATGGTGACCCCCAGGATGTTGATGGTGGAGGATTCGGTGATCGTAATGCCGTTGAATGTCAAGGGGAGGTGGTTAGATTCTCTCTTGTTGAAGATGGTCATTGCCTGCCACTTGTCTGGCGCGAATGTTACTTGCCACTTATCAGCCCAAGCCTGGATGTTGTCCAGGTCTTGCTGCATGTGGGCATGGACTGATTCATTATCTGAGGAGTTGCGAATGGAACTGAACACTGTGCAATCATCAGCGAACATCCCCATTTCTGACCATATGATGGAGGGAAGGTCATTGATGAAGCAGCTGAAGATGGTTGGGCCTAGGACACTGCCCTGAGGAACTCCTGCAGCAATGTGCTGGGGCTGAGATGATTGGCCTCCAACAACTGCTACCATCTTCCTTTGTGCCGATGACACAAAGATTGGTGGCATTGTAAGCAGTGTAGATGAAAACATAAAATTACAAAGGGATATTGATAGATTAGGTGAACGGGCAAAATTGTGGCAAATGGAATTCAATGTAGACAAATGTGAGGTCACCCACTTTGGATCAAAAAAGGATAGAACAGGGTACTTTCTAAATGGTAAAAAGTTAAAAACTGTGCATGTCCAAAGGGTCTTAGGGGTTCAGGTACAAAGATCATTGAAGTGTCATGAACAGGTGCAGAAAATAATCAAGAAGGCTAATGGAATGCTGGCCTTTATATCTAGAGGACTAGAGTACAAGGGGGCAGAAGTTATGCTGCAGCTATACAAAACCCTGGTTAGACCGCACCTGGAATATTGTGAGCAGTTCTGGGCACCGCACCTTCGGAAGGACATATTGGCCTTGGAGGGAGTGCAGCGTAGGTTTACTAGAATGATACCCGGACTTGAAGGGTTAAGTTACGAGGAGAGATTACACAAATTGGGGTTGTATTCTCTCGAGTTTAGAAGGTTAAGGGGTGATCTGATCGAAGTTTCTAAGATATTAAGGGGAACGGATAGGGTGGATAGAGAGAAACTATTTCCGCTGGTTGGGGATTCTAGGAGTAGGGGGCACAGTTTAAAAATTAGAGCCAGACCTTTCAGGAGCGAGATTAGAAAACATTTCTACACACAAAGGGTTGTAGAAGTTTGGAACTCTCTTCCGCAAACGGCAATTGATACTAGCTCAATTGCTAAATTTAAATGTGAGATAGATAGCTTTTTGGCAACCAAAGGTATTAAGGGATATGGGCCAAAAGCAGGTATATGGAGTTAGATCACAGATCACCCATGATCTTATCAAATGGCGGAGCAGGCACGAGGGGCTGAATGGCCTACTCCTGTTCATATGTATGACTCCAGTCACTGGAGAGTTTGTCCCGATTCCCATTGACTTCAATTTTACTAGGGCTCCTTGGTGCCACACTCAGTCAAATGCTGCCTTGATGTCAAGGGCAGTCACTCTCACCTCACCTCTGGAATTCAGCTCTTTTGTCCATGTTTGGACCAAGGCTGTAATGAGGTCTGGAGCCGAGTGGTCCTGGCGGAACCCAAACTGAGCATCGGTGAGCAGGTTATTGGTGAGTAAGTGCCGCTTGATAGCACTGTCGACGACACCTTCCATCACTTTGCTGATGATTGAGAGTAGACTGATGGGGCGGTAATTGGCCGGATTGGATTTGTCCTGCTTTTTGTGGACAGGACATACTTGGGCAATTTTCCACATTGTCGGGTAGATGCCAGTGTTGTAGCAGTACTAGAACAGCTTGGCTAGAGGTGCAGCTAGTTCTGGAGTTCAAGTCTTCAGCACCACAGCTGGGACATTGTCAGGGCCCATAGCCTTTGCTGTATCCAGTTCACTCAGCCATTTCTTGATATCACGTGGAGTGAATCGAATTGGCAGAAGACTGGCTTCTGTGATGGTGGGGATATCGGGAGGAGGCCGAGATGCATCATCCACTTGGCACTTCTGGCTGAAGATGGTTGCAAACGCTTCAGCCTGGTCTTTTGCACTCCCGTGCTGGACTCCGCCATCATCGAGGATGGGGATGTTTGCAGAGCCTCCTCCTCCCATTAATTGTTTAATTGTCCACCACCATTCACGACTGGATGTGGCAGGACTGCAGAGCTTTGATCTGATCCGTTGGTTGTGGAATCGTTAGCTCTGTCTACAGCATGTTGCTTCCGCTGTTTAGCATGCATGAGTTGTAGCTTCGCCAGGTTGGCACCTCATTTTTAGGTACGTCTGGTGCTGCTCCTGGCATGCTCTTCTACACTCCTCATTGAGCCAGGGTTGATCAACACTTGGAGTACTGAGAACAGTTCTGATCTCCATATTATGAAGAGGATATAGAGGCACTGGAGAAGGAGCAAAAAAAGATTTACTTGGATGATACCAGAACTGAGAGATTATACCTATCAGGAAAGATTGAGCAGGATGGGACTCATTTCTCTAGAAAAGAGAAGACTGAGGGGTGACCTGATAGAGATCTTTAAGATTATGAAAGGGTTTGGTAGGGTAGATGTATGGAGGATGTTTCCACTTGCAGGGCAGACCAGAACTAACAGCCATAAATATAAGGCAGTCACTAATAAATCCAATAGGGAATTCAGGAGAAACTTCCTTACCCAAAGAGTGGTTAGAATGTGGAACTCGCTACCACAAGGAGTAATTGAGGCGATTAGCATAGATACATTTAAGGGGAAAGTCGATAAACACATGTGGGAGAAAGGAATAGAAAGATATGTTGATGGGGTTAGATGAAGAAGAGTGGGAGGAGGCTCGTGTGGAGCATAAACACTGGCATAGACCTGTTAGGCTGAATAGCCTATTTCTGTGCTGTGCATTCCATTTAAGTCTATGTACATCAAGTTACATCGAAACTAAAGCACAGAAACAGGCCACTCGGCCCAACTGGTCTGCACCAGCGTTTATGCTCCACACAAGCCTCTTCCCTCCCTACTTCATCTAACCCTATCAGGATACGCCTCTTGTCCTTTCTCCCTCATGTGCTTATCTAGCTTCCTTTAAAATGCATCTATGCTATTTGCCTCAACTACACCTTATGGTTCCACATTCTTACCACTCTTTGGGTAAAGACGTTTCTCCTGAATTCCCTCTTGGATTTATTAGTGACCATCTTACATTGATGACCTCTAGTTCTGGACTCCCCCACAAGTGGAAACATCCTCTACATCTACCCGATCAAACCCTATCATTATCTTAAAGGCCTCTATTAGGTCACCCCTCAGCCTTCTCTTTTGTAGAGAAAAGAACCTCAGCCTTTTCAGCCTTTCCTGATAAGGATATCCTCTCAGTTCTGGTATTATCCTTATGAATCTTTTTTGCACCCTCTCCAATATCTTTATATCCTTTCTATAATATGGAGACCACAACTGTGCACAATACTACAAGTTGTTTTAACCAAGGCTCTATATAAGTTCAACATAATTTCTTTGCTTTTCAATTCTATCCCTCTAGAAATGAACCCTTGTGCTTGATTTGCCTTTCTTATGGCCTTATTAACCTATGTTGTACTTTTAGTGATTTGTGTATCTGAACCCCTAGATCCCTTTGCTCCTCTATCCCGTTTGGATTCTTATTATCCAAGCAGTACCTGGCCCCCTTATTCTTCCTACCAAAATGCACCTCCTCACAATTATCTGTTATGAAATACCCACCCATTCTGCAAGTTTATTGTAATTTATTTTTGTGATGCCAGGGGGAACAGGTGTGCTCTTCTGGGCTGCAGAGAAATAACCTGGCTGGTACTGCATGGGGCCCCCTGTGAACAAAACCCCCACCCCCACAAACCATCTTTTTCTGAGCGAGGCCAGACTCTGACCCGCCAAATATTGTGTCAGTCTGGAGCTGTCGGGCTGCCCCAAGGCATCCATTTGACGCTCACAGCTCGTTAGCGGCATGGTAATGACGCCCTCCTATCAGCACTATCGGACAGCTGGTCAGCATTGTTAAAATCTGGCTCATGAGGTGATTGAGAGCTCTCCACTGCACCATCCTTATAAGTCAGCACTGCAGTAAGCATGGTAGGAGGTGGAGACATGGTATGGAGGTGAGCCATATGGTTCATTTTAGTCGCAGGTGTCCTTGCAGGAGATGACACAGTTCTGTATCTGGTTATCTGCTAACCTGGACGCTGTGAAGATATTTCTCTACGTCATTGCCAGGCAGATGCAATACCAATATAGGTACGATGTGGAGATGCCAGTGATCGACTGGGGTGGACAAATGTAAGGAGTCGCACAACACCAGGTTATAGTCCAACAGCTTTATTTGAAATCACAAGCTTTCAGAGCTTTGCTCCTTCGTCAGGTGGAGCAAAGCTCCGAATGCTTGTGATTTCAAATAAAGCTGTTGGACTATAACCTAATATAGGTACGGTAGTATAGTGGTTATGTTACCTGGACTAACAATTCAGCGAACACGAGTCCAAATCCTGCCATTGCAGTTTGAAAATTGGAATTCAATTTAAAAAAATAATCTGGGATAAAAAAAGCTTATATCAGTAAAAGTGACCAGGAAGCTGTCGGATTGTTGAAAAAATCCAAATGGTTCACTAATGTCCTTTAGGGTATTTAGGGGATGTCCTTACCTGATCTAGTCTTTATGTGACTCCAGTCCCACATCAATGTGGCTGACCCTTCACTTCTGTCTTAAGTGGCCTTGCAAGCCACTCAGTTGTATAAAACCACCAGCAGTGGTTCAAGAGAGCCCAGCACCTCCTTCGCAGGGCAACTGGGGATGGGCAATAAATGCCAGCCTTGCCAGCTGAGAATAAATAAACAGCCACATCCCGAGAATAAATATTGAAATGTTTTCCCATAAATATGGTTGGCGGCATCTTGGTGGGGGCAGCCAATCAGGTATCCTGGCTTTTGAATCACACTGGCATATCTTCCTTCATGCAGCATTACATGCTGTGATCAGGGTGCTTCTGAAGAACCATAGAGCACAATGGTTAGTCAGGCCTTCACATATCATACCTGTGTCCTTGGATCTGTTATCACAGCTTCCCTTGGGAATAGTAGCCCCCTCCCCATTCACTGGTTGTTCGCTAAAGCAAGGTATGTGTACCTTTGTGTGCAAATGGGGGTGTGCAGGTACCAGCAGATGGGCATAGAACTTCTCTGGTGCATCTGACCTGTCTGACATCCTTCTGTTGTTCCTCTTCCTCTTCCTTCAAAAAGCCGAGATGGGAGTAATGTTGCTGGTTTGGGAAAAATAATCTGTTGAACAATTATCTCAAAGGCTCATGAGAACCTACGTGCCAGCAGAAATAAAAAAAAATGGGCCTGAAATTGGCCAAACCTACATTAGTGCGGTCCCTGATCTTGTCTAAGTCAGATTCTGAACTGTGAATAATTATGCACATATGCTGACCTCAAAATTCAGAGATATTAGCATTCTGGCAATTTTTGCACTCATTCTTAATCATTTAGAACTGACTTACTCATGAAAATGAGCCTCTATGTGTGCAAGGCATACTGAATGGAAAACAGAGAAATAAAACAGTGGTGGAGGAGAGAGTGAGAGGGAGACTGTGGGCCCGATTTTAGCACCCGCTGTCGGGTGCGTTCTCGGCGGGGGGGCCTCGAAAATCGGGAAATCCAGGATCCCGAACGGATCCTGCCTCGATCCCGCCCACTTCCGGGTTCCCCGCTGAAGCGCCGGCGTGCGCGCGCAGCCCCCGCTGGTGGGAATCCCGCAGGCAATTAAAGCCAGCGGGATGCCACTTGAGAGTATTTATTTAGCTATTTCAGGTCATTAACTGACCTGATTAAGGGTCTGTGTGTGATTTTGCATCAACATGGGACTGTTTCCCACACTGGGGGAAACACTCCCAGCTCGAATGGACGTGTTGCAGCTGTCAGCCTGTGGCAGCTGCAAAGGTCCATTTGACAGGTGGGGGGGGGGGGGGGAGACCCTCACCCATTGCAGGAGGCCACTCTGTCACTTGGGACAAAGTTTGGCCTCCACCACCCTCCTCCTGACGGTCAAAATCACCAACCTGCACACTTACCCCGGGGTCCGGAGACATGTACCTACCTTGCGGACCCCCTCAGATCTACATCTTGCGGATGGGGGCCGCCATAGATGCAGTCATGAGGGCGAACAGCATCACCAGCCTCACCAGCCTCGCCATCCACGCCGTCCACCTCTGACACGTGGAGCTCCACAACACAGTGCTGTGATACATCCACCTGTACAGCAGGAGGGAGGGCTACCGCAGAGAGAGATGCGTCGCAGAGGGCACTACCCTCGCCACAGGGTCCACAGACCGAGGCTCAGCCTCCTGGACCTCTCTGAGCAGCAGTGCACACGGAGGCTCAGAGTCACTCGACATGTAGCCGTGGACATCTGCAGCCTCTTTCATGCCGAGCTGCTCCTGGCTGGCCCGTGCACCATCTTCCTACCTGTTGCTGTCAAAGTTACCACTGCCCTCCCGAGCTTCTCTTCCACAGCCTTCCAGGGTGCAACTGGGGACATCGCCGATGTCTCTCAGTCGTCTGCGCAGAAGAGCCCTGCAAATACACCTACACCCACTCTGCAGTGACACAATGGGTGGCATCAGTGGTGGGTCCTTATAGTGATACCCAGGAGCGGGCATTATTGCACAAACCGGACAGGATTCACGAAGATATGGCAGCAGTGGTGCCAATATAATGTGTGATGTGAGTTGTTCTGAAATTCAATAGAAATAGCAACCATGACAAACCCTCAAACACCCTTGCGCATCCCCTTCATGCTCACAACACGTTTGCCTTACGCTGCCTACTGCACATATGTGATGCATGCCCTGTTTGCTGCAGCACAGGTGGTGGCAGGTTGAGTGAGGCTGGCCGTGAGAGAGATGCACGAGAGGGTGAGTATGGGATAGAGCCATGAGATTGTATGAGGATTGGGTTGCGTGGTAGTGGTGGGGTGAGTACTGGTGAGGTGAGTAGGTGCAGGTAAGATGAGGATGGGGTTTGAGTGGGTATGAGGGGTGATGTGACAGAGTAGTGTTGGCAGTGCCGAAGGAGATGTGGGGTGGGGGCAGTGATGTGGCAGACTGATGTGTAGGGGAAAGACTACGTGTACTCACTTTGGCTGACCTACTGAGGTCATTGGACCGCCTCCTGCACTGTGTGCAGGTGGGCGATATGTTGGTGGCGCAGGTGACCCCCTCTGCCACCTCGAGCCAGCCCTTCCTGGTGGCGGAGGCGGGCCGCTTCCTCCCGCCCGCCGGGTGGAAGATCTCTGTCTTCCCCCTCCTCCTCACCCCATGTATTGATACCTGGGGTGAGGCATCATTAAACTGGGAGCAGCCTTCCCCCTGGGCTGCGCCATGCAGTCATCTTTGCTATTGGTTGCAGCATCTGTCAGTGGAGGACTGCCCCTTTAAATAGAGCGCCTCCAGCTGACAGATCTTTCCGCGCATGTGCAGCCCGCCCGACGCGCAGATCACCAGCGGGGAACCCGGAGGAGCAGGTAAGTGGCTCCAATTCGTGGGTTGCCTGCTACGATCGCGCGGGAAACCCACTAATTTCACCGGGCGCGTTACCCACGCGCCCGCTTGCCCACCCGCTGAGAACCCGCACCCCTGCTAAAATCGGGCCCTGTGTGACAGCATAGAGAGTAGGAAACATGTAGATGAGGCAGGGAAAGAGAAATACAGAAAGAGGAGCTGTAAAAGAGTGAGGGAGCGTCACAGAGAAAAATACAGATGCTAACAAAAATGTGTGACAGCCATGTAGAGAGAGAAAGACAGACAGAGAATGACGAACAGAAAGACAGAAAGAGAGAAAAAGAATTAGAGAAATGGGAAAGAAGCAAAGAAGGTTACATATGGAAAGAGACATTTGTTTTTATTGTTTTCCATTAGCTATATCATGGGATCAACCAATAATAAAATATGGAAAAAGTACATACGACATATTTTCAGCATCAACAGCACATTCTCCCACTGCTTTGGTGACGTTTACAAGAAGAGCATGGTTAGTTCCAGTTAGAAGATTGACCAATGGATCGATTCCTCCGGACCTCCTGATAATGGCCCGAATAACGTGGTCTCGTGCACATTGCCCTAGCGCTCCTACGACATTGATAAGGACTTCCTCAGGTTGGCCAACCAATAGATTAATCAAAGTTTCTATAATTCTTAAGTGTTTAAACCTAGAAAGAAGTGATTTAAAAATTCCACATTAGAATATTTTTTAAAAATCTACACATGTACAGCAAGCTGTCTGAATGTTTACAGTTGCATATTTACAAACAGCAGATTGTGGACTATTCCACATTCTGCTGTTTATAAATATGTGTATTTTTAGCAGATTGCTACTTTCAACATTAATATAGAGGCATTCCACTGTGCATAAATATTACTATGAATATATATTAGTATGAATAGATTCTCATTGAGATTTATCTGCATTCAAAACCTCTATCTCTCTCTCCTCCTTTAAGACGTTCCTTAAAACCTACCTCTTTCACCAAGCTTTTGGTCACCTGTCCTAATACCTCCTTATGTGGCTTGGTATCAAATTTTGTTTGAAAATCGCTGCTCTGAAGCACCTTGGGATGTTTTACTACGTTAAAGGCGCTATATGAATGCAAGTTGTTGTATAAAATCACTCAGACAATAAATTTGGACAAAAATGATGCCCATCTCATCTGAAGATCTGATTAATCAAACAGCTTCTCAACATTTAATCATCTGAACAGTCATCGCCCCTCAAAAAGTAATCCACTGTGAAGCACATAGAAATAGTCTGACATGGAAGATACTAGATAAATGCAAGTATTGTTAAATAGACAATTTTATTATCAGAGTGATCTTGAGGCAAGCATTACTAAAAGCAATGCATCTGATTAGTATGTTGCTTTTGTGATGGTAGGAGATCCCAAACCCTTGTTCAATAATGCCCCCAATCCCTTGCAAGAGATAATGAGTGTATTCTGCCTACTCAATAATTTATTTTCTAAATGTTTCCACTATACTTATTAAAGTCTTACACAATAGCTTTTCCAAAATGATAGTAATGTCTCACAATAAAGATCTCTAGATCAGCATTCTGAAGACTGAAGTAATAAATCAAGATAACTGCTTCATTTTGCTTCAACTGAAATTTAGATTAAAATTGTTCTTTATTTTACTTGTTATTTTAAAAATAAATCAAATTTATAAGTGGTTATTCTTTTAGTAACAATTCCCCCTTCGTATTTGTTGCTCATAGCCAAGATGTCCTACTCATCTACGTCATTCTACAAGACTGCACCAGTAATTTCTGCAGAATTTTTCCCGGTCTCCTGCTGTAACTTCAGCGGTAACTCCAGAAATTGGGGAAGTCCCCACAGGAATTACACCACCAGTATGTAAAGTTCATCTGCAGAGCTGGAGGAATATTTTGGGGCCTTGAATTTTAACCGTCCAATTTCTGAGATGCTGCTTCTGAGATTATAACAGTATAAGCTGAATAAGCTGTTTTCCACCACCATTCTACAATGGACTTGGTTATAGGGAATGAGGCGGGCCAACTGGAGCAAGTGTCAGTGGGGGAGCATTTGGGGAGCAGCGATCATAGTATCATAAGGTTTAGAATAGCTATGGAAAAGGACACGGACAACTCTAAAGTAAAAATATTCAATTGGAAGAGGGCCAATTTCAATGGGATGAGAACAGATTTGGCCCAGGTAAATTGGAATCAAAGATTGGCAGGCAAAACTGTCATTGAACAGAGGGCGGCTTTTAAAGAGGAGATGGTTCAGGTATAGTCTAGGCACATTCCCACGAGGCAGAAAGGTAGGGCAACTGAAGCCAGAGCTCCCTGGATGACAAAAGAGATAGTGAGTAAGATGAAACGGAAAAAAGGGGTGTATGACAGATGTCAGGTTGATAACACAAGTGAGAATCAGGCAGAATATAAAAAGTTCAGAGGGGAAGTGAAAAAGGAAATAAGAGGGGCAAAGAGAGAAAATGAGAATAGACTGGCAGCCAACATAAAGGGAATCCAAAAGTCTTCTACAGGCATGTAAACAGTAAATGGGTAGTAAGAGGAGGGGTGGGGCTGATTAGGGACTGTAAAGGAAGCAGAGGGGATGGCTGAGGTACTAAATGAGTACTTTCCACCTGTCTTTACCAAGGAAGAAGATGCTGCCAGAGTCTCAATAAAGGAAGAAATAGCTGAGATACTTACTGGATGGGCTAAAAATTGATAAAGAGATACTAGAAAGGCTAGCTATACTTAAAGTAGATAAGTCACCCAGTCCGGATGGGATGCATCCTAGGTTGCTGAGGGAAGTAAGGATGGAAATTGCAGAGGTACTGGCCATAATCTTCCAAACATCCATAGATATGGGGTTGGTGCCAGAGGACTGGTGAATTGCAAATGTTACAGCCGTGTTCAAAAAATGATGTAAGGATAAACCCAGCAACTATAGGTCAGTCAGTTTAACCTCAGTGGTGGGGAAACCTTTAGAAACGATAAGACGAACATACGAATTAAGAGCATGAGTAGGCCATTCGGCCCCTCGAGCCTGCTCTGCCATTTGATAAGATCATGGCTGATCTGATTGCAAGCTCAACCCTACTTTCCCATCTACCTACTATAACCTTTGACTCCCTTTTTAATCAGGAATCTATCTAACTCAGCCTTAAAAATATTCAATGACCCTGCCTCCACCTCTGTCTGAGGAAGGGAGTTCCACAGACTCAATACCCTCAGAGAAAAAATTTCTCCTCATCTCCATCTTAAATGGACGACCCCTTATTTTTAAACAGTGGCCCCTAGTTCTAGTCTCTCCCACAAGGGGAAACATCCTCTCAGCATCTACCCCTTCTAGTCCCCTCAGGATCTTATATGTTTCAATAAGATCACCTCTCATTCTTCTAAACTGCAGTGTATACCAGCCCAACTTGTCTATCCAGGACAGAATCAACAGTCACTTGGACGAGCGTGGATTCATTAGGGAAAACTAGCACGGATTTGTCAAAGGCAAATCGTGTTTAACGAACCTGATAGAGTTTTTTGATGAGGTAACAGAGAGCGAAGATGAGGGCAATGCAGTTGATGTGGTGTATATGGACTTTCAAAGGGCGTTTGATAAAGTGCCACATGGTAGGCTTATCATCAAGATTGCGCCCCATGAAATAAAGGGGGCAATAGCAACATGGATACAGAATTGACTAAGTGACAGAAAACAGATAGTAGTGGTGAATGGTTGTTTTTCGGACTGCAGGGAGGTGTACAGTCGTGTTCCCTGGGTTGGTACTGGGACCACTGCTTTTCTTGAAATACATTAATGACTTGGACTTGGGTATACAGGGCACAATTTCAAAATCTGCAGATGATACAAAACTTGGAAGGGTAGTAAACAGTGAGGAGGATAGTGATAGACTTCAAAGGTATATATATAGGCTGGTGGCATGGGCGGACACGTAGCAGATGAAATTTAAAGCAGAAAAATACGAAGTGATACATTTCGGTAGGAAGAACGAGGAGAGGCAATATAAACTAGAGGGCACAACTCTAAAAGGGGTACAGGAACAGAGAGATCTGGGGGTATATGTGCACAAATCATTGAAGGTGGCAGGGCAGGTTGAGAAAGTGGTTAAAAAAGCATACAGGATCCTGGGCTTTATAAATAGAGGCATGGAAGTCATGATGAACCTTTATAAAACACTGGTTCAGCCACAACTGGAGTATTGTGTTCAGTTCTGGGCACTGCACTTTAGGAAAGATGTGAAGGCCTTAGAGAGGGTGCAGAAGGGATTTACTAGAAAGATTCCAGGGATGAGGGACTTTAATTGCATGGATAGACTGTAGAAGCTGGGGTTGTTCTCCTTGGAACAGAGAAGGTTGAGAGGAGATTTGATGGAGGTATTCAAATTCATGAAGGGTCTTGACAGAGTAGATAGAGAGAAACTGTTACCATTGGCGGAAGGGTCAAGAACTAGAGGGCATAGATTTAAGGTGATTGGCAAAAGAACCAAAGGTGACATGAGGAAAAACTTTTTTACACAGCAAGTGGTTAGGATCTGGAATGCACTGCCTGAGCAAGTGGTGGAGGCAGATTCAATCATGGCCTTCAAAAGTGAACTGGATAAGTACTTGAAAGGAAAAAATTTGCAGGGCTACGGGGATAGGGCAGCGGAGTGGGACTAGCTGGATTGCTCTTGCATAGAGCCGGCACGGACTTGATGGGCTTAATGGCCTCCTTCCATGCTGTAACCTTTCTATGATTCTATATTGTGCCCCTGGTTATTGGCCCACCTGCTAAGGGAAATAGGTCCTTCCTAACCACTCTGTCTAGGCCCCTCATAATTTTGTACACTTCAATCAAATCACCCCTCAGCCTTCTCTGTTCCGGGGAAAACAACCTCAACCTATCCAATTTGTCACCATAGCTAAAATTCTCCAGTCCTGGCAACATCCTCATAAATCTCGTCTGCACCCTCTTGAGTGCAATTACATCCTTCCTGTAATGTGGTGACCAGTACTGTGCGCAGTACTCAAGCTGCGGCCTAACTAGTATTTTATACAGTTCCAGCATAACATCCCTGCTTTTATATTCTATGCCTTGGCTAATAAAGGAAAGCATTCCATATGCTACCTGTCCTGCTACCTTCAGGGATCTGTGGACACGCACTCCAAGGTCCCTCGCTTACTCTACACCTCTCAGTATCCTCCCATTTATTGTGTATTCCCTTGCCTTGTTTGCTCTCCCCAAATGCAATACGTCACACTTCTCCAGATTGAACTCCATTTGCCACTTTTCTGCCTATCTGACCAGTCCATTGATATCTTGCTGCAGTCTACAGCTTTCCTCCTCACTAACAACCACACGGCCTATCTTTGTTTCGTACCACAAAAAGCAAAGGACCTCGTACCAAGCCCTGCGGCACCCCAATGGAAACAGCCTTCCAGTGCCAAAAACACCCGTTGACCATTACACTTTGCTTCCTGCCACTGAGCCAATTTTGGATCCAATTTGCCACATTCCCTTGAATCTCATGGGCTTTTACTTTTTTGACCAATCTGCCATGTGGGACCTTGTCAAAAGCCTTGCTAAAATCCATGTAGACTACATCGATTGTGCTACCCTCATCGATCCTCCTTCTCACCTCCTCGAAAAATTCAATCAAGTTAGTCAGACACGACCTCCCCTTAACAAATCCGCGCTGACTGTCCTTGATTAGTCCGTGCCTTTCTAAGTGACAGTTTATCCTGTCCCTCAGAATTGATTCCAATAATTTGCCAACACCGAGGTTAGGCTGACTGGCCTGTAATTACTTGGTCTATCCTTCGCTCCCTTTTTAAACAACGGTACAATGTTAGCAGTCCTCCAATCCTCCGGCACCATGCCTGTATCCAGTGAAGTTTGGAAAATGATTGTTAAAGCCTCGTTATTTGCTCCCTGGCTTCTTTTAACAGCCTGGGATACATTTCATCCAGCCCTGGTGATTTATCTACTTTCAAAGATGCTAATCCCCTTAATATTTCCTCTCTCACTATGTTTATCCCATCCAATATTTCACACTCCTCCTCCTTAACTTCAATCCCTGTATCATCCCTCTCCTTTGTGGAGACAGGTGCAAAGTATTCATTAAGAACCAAACCCACATCTTCTGCCTCCACACATAGTTTACCTTTTGGTCTCTAATATGCCCTACTTTTTCCTTCGTTATCCTCTTGCTCTTTATGTATTTATAAAACATCTTTGGGTTTTCTTTGATTTTACCTGCTAATATTTTTTCATGCCCTCTCTTTGCTTTCCTAATTTCCTTTTTAACTTCACCCCTTCACTTCGTATACTCCTCTAAGCTTTCTGTAGTATTGAGTTCCCGGTGTCTATCATAGGCTTTCTTTTTCTGCCTTATCTTACTCTGAATGCTTCGTGACATCCAGGGGGCGTTAGGTTTGACAACCCCTCCCTTTTTCTTTGTGGGAACATGTTTACCCTGAACCCCTTGAATCACTCCTTTGAATGTCTCCCACTGCTCTGGCACTGATTTACCTTCAAGTAGCTGTTTCCAGTTTACTTCTGCTAAATCACTTCTCAATTTAGTAAAATTGGCCTTTCCCCAATTGAAAACTTTAACTCCTGCTCTGTCTTTGTCCTTTTCCATAATTATGCTAAAACTAACTGATCACTACTACCAAAATGCTCTCCCACTGCTACTTCTTCCACCTGCCCCTCTTCATTTCCTAGAACTAAATCCAGAACTGTCCCTCCTCTCATTGGGCTTGCTATATACTGGCTAAAAAAATTCTCCTGTATGCAATTTAAGAATTCTGTGCCTTCTATACCATTCACACTGTTTGTATCCCAGTTAATGTTAGGGTTGTTGAAATCACCTTCTATTACTGCCCTATTGTTTTTGCACTTTGCAGAAATTTGCCTACATATTTGCTCCTCCATCTCCCTCTGACTGTTTGGGGGTCTATAGTGCACTCCCAGTAGTGTGACTGCCCCTTTTTTTGTTCTTTAGCTCAACCCATAAGGCCTCATTTGATGCTCCTTCTAAAATATCATCCCTCCTCGCAACTGTAATTGTTTCCTTAACCAAAATTGCCACCCCCCCTCCTTTTTTATCCCCCTCTCTATCGCATCTGATCCTTTTATCTATTAATCAATACTTTCAAGATCCCCTCTTGATCTGTGCAAAGCCATAATACCACATTTGAACTCACCGCCGTATCCCTCTGGTTCAGTCTACTTGCATTTAAAAACTTATTGCACCAAATATGTGTGTGTTTTCATCATATTGTATATAACTGATACAATTTGTCCAAGTTATCTAGACAATTGCTGTATGCAGACTCTTGTGTGTATTCAGTGAGATGTATTAAGACAGCTTGTTCCAAACTATATTGATTATATTCTAGATGTTACGGCTAATTTTGATAAATTAGTCACCAACTTAGCATAGTTAACAGGATAACTGCTGCTTTATTATTTCTGTTGGTTTTCATAGAAGTTTAGGTACAGAAGGAGGCTCCTCAGCCTATTGTGCCTATACTGGTGTCATCTCATTGCTCTGCTCTGTTTCTGTAGCCTTTATTATTTTTTTCATTTAAATGTTCAAGGACGATTTTAGTCCTACCTGACTGGCAGAAACCTGGCCGAGGGGACAGTTAAGATTGTCCAGATCACTTACCCTGTCCTGGAGCCTCCAGAAGCAAACCTGCCACTTTTAAAACCTGCTCCACTGAGCAGATGGCAAAGACACCCACTCAAAGCTGCTGGGGTCCTTTTTAACACATGCATGTCAGGTCCCAATGACATCACTGCCGATCGCAGGAACCCCTGTGGGACGGCCCAGCAGTCGATCTTGGCATGCAAATTTCCATTGCTTCCCGCCCGGAATGGGTGGGAAGTCAGCTGGTGGCATTTAAATGAGGCCTGGGAGTTAAAATACCACGAGCCTCTTTTTTGCTGCAGCGGGCGAACTTTGCACTGACACCAATACTCATCTGCCAAAAACTGGCTCCAGTTAAAATCAGGGTTTTCTTCTAGTTCTTTCTTAAATGCCTTTTGTTTGTCAATTGTTGGCAAAGCTGTTCCTGGATAAAGTTTTCTTTTAGTTCCTTTTCCACTGCATGTATGTTAGCTGCATAAACAAGCTGCTATAGTGCTACATCTTCAAATGACAAGGCTGTTCCTGCTTATCCAAATTTTGGCATGCCATGTAATATAGCCAAATTTTGCAAAAGACCGCATACAATGACTATCTTGCACTCCTGGTCAATCAAGGCAGCAGAATATTGATTATCTACTGAGGCAAGGTTTTCCTCATTATCTGAAAGAATTTCAACTTCATCCTCAAACTGGATATTGCTGTCATCCCAAAAGTTACAAAAGATTTGAGGACAAATTTGCGTTATGAAGTTTGTGGCCTGTGCAGGTGATCTATCTCCACTTTACGATACATAAAGTCATACTATATGGTACTTACAGGGCAACAACCTTTATTCTTTGCCTGGCAACACTGCGACATAAAGTAACAGCAAGATCACTGAAGCATAATAATGCAAAAACATTAGTATAGTAGCCAAGCAAAATCAGCAATGGCTGGGTAGTGTTGCATAGTCAGCTGGTAACGGTTTGTCCAAAGTTAGGCTCAATCTCCACACAGTCTGAAGTCAGTCTGTGATTCAGGAAGCCAACCATGGTGGCTCAAAAGGGGAATCGAGGCCTGAAATACTGGGTCTCCATTCAGCTGAAAATACTATATAAAGGTTGGAGTTTATTTTTAAAACAGGCAATGAGCAATACTTTATACAGAAAATGCTCCCCCCGTCTTTCATTCTCCTTTAAACTGACATTTTATTTTAAATTGATAACACTAATTTTATGTCTTTTATATAATTTAACTTAGACTTGAGTGTGTTGATTAATAATGAGGCTATTTTAAAATGATTTTTCTTAACATAGATTTAGTTTGTTTTTATTTTTAAATAGTTATGCACTGACTTGTATTTTGGTAGCATAATTGTACATTTTAGTTATATATGATATTTCTAGGAGCATGAATCATACAATGAATCTGTTGGCATAATTATAAATACTACAGAAATACAAACTTTGGCTGTTTTGTTGGCAGTGATCTGAATTGAGTGGCAGCATTCTGGGGCTATCTTACCTCATCTTGGGATAAAGATGGATTGGATTACTGTTCATATGGTGCCAAAGGCCAGTTGCATTGAACTCAAGGAAGATGGTCCAGTTTGCCCTGCACTTTTCCTACCTGAAGTGGAGCATTACTTGTTTCAAGTGGCATACGCTTCCAAAGTGCTCTGCCCAATATTTCTGAAGTGGTTGTCACAGTACAGGGATGCACCTTCTCATTGCTAACAGCCAAATGGGAATTGTAAGGTCGGTCATGGCATTGGTGACGTTCCAGAAAGCTGGGTTTTTTTGTGTTTTCGGCCCCCCTTTTATAAGAAGGGGGGTTAGGGTGTGTTTATGTGCAGTAAATCAAAAAAAAACAAAATAAGTGTCAAATAATAATTTTATTATATCGATCCAGGATGCACTCCAGTCCCTGCGGTGCCCACCGGTCGCGGAAAGCCTCAAGCGTACCGGCAGACACCGCGTGCTCCCTCTCCAGGGCCGCCCGATTGTGGAGAATACCGCGGAAGAGAGGCAGACAGTCGGAGTGACCGCCCCCACGGGCTGCGTCTAACCTGGACCTATGGATAGCCACCTTGGACAGGCCCAGGAGCAGACCCACGAGGACGTCCACCGACCTGCCGGCCACCCCCCCTCCAGAAAGCTGTTTAAAATGAATGTGTTAATTGTATGATTTATATCAAGTGGTGTTAATTATATTCAGGTGGTGGGTATCAATTGGGGACTCTCTTATATCCTCTTTATAGGAGAGCTTAGCTCTCCTATAAAGAGGATACAAGTGTGTAAGGGAAATTTCTATGAATAAAGGCTTTGAAGCAACTAAAGATCAGGCTCTAGTATTCTATCCTTCACCACATGGCTATCCAATTTTAACATGGTAGCAGAGAATGGTTGCCTAAAGGTGGAGGTTGGAAACTATGATTTCTTTTTTGGAACATACAAAACAAAACTTGAAAGCCTAGTGGCCATTGTGGAAAATGGCAGAAAGCAAGTTTAAATCATCGAGGTACGATTTCCCTCCGATGTTCTCGGAGTTTGAACTGTATGACCAGTGGATGAATGAGGTTGATATGTGGATACAGGTTACTACTCTACCAAAGAGAAAACAAGGCATAGCCTTGGTGTTGTTGCTTCCTAAACAAAGCAAAATCAGAAGTAAGGTATTTTCTGAGATGGATGCAGATCTTTTGGATAATGATGAAGGTTTTACCTTTCTAATAGAATTTCTGGATCAAATCTACAAGAAAGATGACCTGTTAACTGCCTACGGGGCCTGGTCAGCATTTGATAGATTTTGGAAAATGGACGCTCATTCAAAGAGTATTTCATGGACTTTAACAACTTGTTCAAGAGGATGACAAAGTTCAAATTGGGAATCCCTGGATTGGAACTAGTGTTTAAATTACTAGATTGTGCTGAGGTATCTCATATGGACAGGCAATTGGTCCTAACTGGCATCCAGTTTTCAGAAATGGAGACTCTGTTGGATCAAATGTCTGCTACCTTAAAGAAATTCCTGGGGAAAGAGTCATTTCCTTCAGCTTTCATGGGGCCTTCTGCTGTGACACAAAGAATGGAAGATTCGATGGTTATCAGGTTTTGAAATGTTCTAGATACTAAATGCAGGCGCCAGTCCAGGTTTCAAAATTTTCAAGAGACCGGACACAAGCGTCAATATGATGGAAGGATTAAAGACAGCCAGATTGGTAATGAAAGGAGGTACAGAAAATCCAGTTATATCAATAGAAGACAAAATTGGGACAGTAGTAACTGGTGAATGAATTCCAGGAATGCCCAAGAAAAAAATCAGGAGATGCTTTAGATGTGACTCTAAGTATCATTGAGGCAAATTGCCCAGAGTGAAGACGCAGGATCTTTGAAATGACGCATGAAGAAAGTAGCTCTGCGGAAGAGGCTGACGATAACAATGAACATGAACAGATTATACATGTGACAAGGAGTTTTAATCCTGTGATGAATGTATTTGTTGCAGATTCCTTTAATTATGCGATGTTAGTGCATGTACTTCAACTGTATACGGGGTAGATTGGTTAAAATGTTATTTTGATTCACTAAGTAGTGAGGATCGAAGCAAGGTTAAGGAATATAAAAGCTCTACATGTTTTAGATTTTGAGATGACAACACCTTGAGGTCACTCAAGAGTGGTAATTCCATGTAAGATAGCTGGAGTAAGCCAATTTATAAGTACGGATGTAGTCTCCAGTGAGATACTTATGCTTTTGGGTAAACCTTCCATGAAAAGGCAAAAGTGAAACTTGACCTGGAACACGATGAGGCAATCAATTTTGGGAAATCATCTTGATCTGCAGTTTACCCAGTCAGGGCATTATTGTATCACCTTTTAAAAAAAACTGATGTTTCTCATCAGCGTGTTAAGCAAGTATTAATGGCATCAGGCGATAAGGATAAGAGAGAAAAGAACAAATTGTCTTAAAGTTACATTGACAATTTGCCTGCCTTACTTGTCAACATTTAAAAATCTTGCTGAAAGATGCAGGTATAGTTGATAAGTATACAAGATTAGAGAGTTGTAAACAATTTTACAACACCAAGTTATAGTCCAACAATTTTATTTGAAATTCACAAGCTTTCGGAGGCTTCCTCCTTCCTCAGGTGAATGCTGTGGAAATGAAATCCTCGAATCCTTCGCATTTATAAATCACAGAACAATGCCTGGTGATTACAGATAGTCTTTCCAACTGCCCGTTGCCATGGCAATCACCGTGTGCAGACAGAGAGGTGTTACCTAAAAGGCCACCGAATATACAAACCACCAAAAAAAAGAGAGAGGCAGAAACAAACATAGAAAAGACAGCAAATGACCCGTTATATTAAAAACAGATAACATTTGTTCGCTGGTGGGGTTACGTGTAGCGTGACATGAACCCAAGATCCCGGTTGAGGCCGTCCTCATGGGTGCGGAACTTGGCTATCAATTTCTGCTCGACGATTTTGCGTTGTCGTGTGTCTCGAAGGCCGCCTTGGAATATGCTTACCTGAAGGTCGGTGGCTGAATGTCCTTGACTGCTGAAGTGTTCCCCGACTGGGAGGGATCCGGAACAGCAGACAGAGGGATCCGCAGTACAGCAACCGAAGAGGAAAGAGTCACACTGGACTCCTCCGGAGGGTCGCTGCCCTCAGCTTGACATGTATGCTCAAGCTGTCAGGAAATGCGTCAATGCCAGATTCATCAGCCGCACTCAGAAAACAGTCCAGAATGTCACCATCAAGCTCACCATGGACGACTCCTCAGAATCAGTTTCTTTCTTGGACAGACGAATCTCCATCAAAGACGGGCACCTCAGCACCTCACTCTACCGCAAGCCCACGGACAACCTCACGATGCTCCACTTTTCCAGCTTCCACCCTAACCACGTCAAAGAGGCCATCCCCTATGGACAGGCCCTGCGAATACACAGGGTCTGCTCAGACGAGGAGGAACGCGATGGACACCTACAGACGCTGAAAGATGCCCTAGTAAGAACGGGATATGACGCTCGACTCATCGATCGACAGTTCCGACGGGCCACAGCGAAAAATCGCATAGACCTCCTCAGAAGACTAACACGGGACGCAACCAACAGAGTACCCTTTGTCGTCCAGTACTTCCCCGGAGCGGAGAAACTACGCCATGTTCTCCGCAGCCTTCAACATGTCATCAATGACGACGAACACCTCGCTATGGCCATCCTCACACCTCCACTACTCGCTTTTAAACAGCCACCCAACCTCAAACAGACCATCGTTCGCAGCAAATTACCCAGCTTTCAGGAGAACAGCGTCCACGACACCACACAACCCTGCCACGGTAACCTCTACAAGACATGCCAGATCATCGACACAGATACCACCATCACACGAGAGGACACCACCCACCAGGTGCATGGTTCATACTCCTGTGACTCGGCCAACGTTGTCTACCTCATACGTTGCAGGAAAGGATGCCCCAGAGCATGGTACATTGGCGAGACCATGCAGACGCTGCGACAACGGATGAACGGACACCGCGCAACAATCGCCAGACAGGAGGGTTCCCTCCCAGTCGGGGAACACTTCAGCAGTCAAGGACATTCAGCCACCGACCTTCGGGTAAGCGTACTCCAAGACGGCCTTCGAGACACACGACAACGCAAAATCGTCGAGCAGAAATTGATAGCCAAGTTCCGCACCCATGAGGACGGCCTCAACCGGGATCTTGGGTTCATGTCACGCTACACGTAACCCCACCAGCGAACAAATGTTATCTGTTTTTAATATAACGGGTCATTTGCTGTCTTTTCTATGTTTGTTTCTGCCTCTCTCTTTTTTTTTGGTGGTTTGTATATTCGGTGGCCTTTTAGGTAACACCTCTCTGTCTGCACACTGTGATTGCCGTGGCAACGGGCAGTTGGAAAGACTATCTGTAATCACCAGGCATTGTTCTGTGATTTATAAATGCGAAGGATTCGAGGATTTCATTTCCACAACATTCACCTGAGGAAGGAGGAAGCCTCCAAAAGCTTGTGAATTTCAAATAAAATTGTTGGACTATAACTTGGTGTTGTAAAATTGTTTACAATTGTCAACCCCAGTCCATCACCGGCATCTCCACATCAAGATTAGAGAGAACTGTGAAATCTGTAAGAAGTATAGACTGACACCACCATGTCCTATTGTAAGTATTCCATTAGCACGTGACTTTAATGAGAGAGTCGCCATGGATCTAAAGGTATGCGACAATGACAGAAATGTTTTCATCTTACATTTTATTGACCTGGCTATGAGATTTAGTATTTCTATACTAATATGTAGTAAGGAGAAGAAGGTTATTCCAGATAAAATTATGAAAAAAATGGATAGGGACTGGACTTGGGACACCAGCAAAGTGTTTGACCGATAATGGAGATGAATTTGCTAACGCGGAGTTCAGAGATATGTGTGAAAATATGAATATAATTGTCATGAGTACAGTCGCTGAGAGCCCCTTCATCAATGGTCTTTGTGAAAGGAATCATGCTTTGATTGATAGCATGGTGCATAAAATTTTGGCTGATCGAACAGAGTGTAAATTGTCAACTGCCTTGGCGTGGGCAGTTCATGCAAAGAATTCTCTTCAGACGGTTGGAGGATATAATCCTTACTAACTAGTCTATGGGTGCAATCCCAAATTACCTTCTGTTCTTTGTGATAATCCTCCTGCTCTCGAAGGTACTACAATTAGTGCCATTTTTTCTGAGCATTGAATGCTATGCATGCAGGGAGACAGGCTTTTATTAAGGCTGAGGCATCAGAGAAAATTCATAGAGCACAGAGGCGTCGTATTAGACCATCTGAGACAGGGTTCAATTCAGGAGATTTGGTATACTATGAAACAGAGGGTCAAAGGGAATGGAAAGGCCCTAGTAAGGTAATAGGTCAAGATGATAAGACATTAATTGTCCAACATGGCAATCAAACTGTTAGGGTTCATTCCTCACAATTAATTGGAATGAATTATAAGGTCTTGGACTCTGAGCAGTTGACAGAAGTAAACAGGGCACCTTGTGCCTCCGATGTTCATGATTTTTGATGAGGTTCCTGAGGTACAGAAATGAGGTAGATCAAGGGCTGGACAGTAGTAATGTCAGTGATCAAGAAACACATGACAGACCTATCAAATCCAAAGTAGGTGCACAAGTAACATATGTTCCAGAAGGGACTAACAAATAGAGGGATGCAACAATTTTGGGACGTGCAGGCAAAGCTACTGGTAGGTTTAAATATTGGTTGAATGTTTAGGATGATGGCTATGAAGTGAGGTCCATGGACTGGCAGAATGGGGTAAAAGAGTGGAGAGTATGAAAGTGGAGTACAAGTAGTGATAGTGAGTCTGAAATGAATCTCACGTCAAACGATCATGAATTAGAGATGAAAGAGGGAGGTCTTGCAGACATAGAAGTGGAAGTAGAGGACATAGCTTGACTAAGTCAGACAATGAAACAAAAACCACAGAACAGTCACATAACAGAACTAGAAGCAGAAGTCCTCACGATCGTGAAGTTTTGGTGACTGCCAATAAACTTGAGGATAAATGACAAAGAGAGGCAAAACAAAGGGAATTAGATAGTTGGAAAGAATTTGGAGTTTATTCTGAGGTAACAGAAGGGTCAACCAGCTTTGTCGCCTAGATGGGTTTGTACTGAAAATGTCCTTCCAGGTGGGACTTGAGGCTAAAGTGAAGTTAGTAGCAGGGGTTTTGTAGAGAAACTAGGTGATACAGATGTTTGAGTGGATTCTCCCACAGCTGAGAAGGTAATCTTAAAAAATCTTTGGCTCATGGGAGTGTAAGTCAATTGACCATGAGCTGCATTTCTGCAGGGCGATACCTTTCAGAGAGAAGTGTTTCTGAAACTGCCTAAAGAGGCAGCAGATGCAGAAGGAAAACTATGGAAACAAAACAAATGCGTCTATGGCCTGAATGATGCTTCCAGGGTATGGTATTTTTCGGTGAGATCTACTTTGCTGAAAATATGATGTGGAGATGCCGGTGATGGACTGGGGTTGACAACTGTAAACAATTTTACAACACCAAGTTATAGTCCAACGATTTTATTTGAAAATCACAAGCTTTCCGAAATCGAAAGCTTGTGATTTTCAAATAAAATCGTTGGACTATAACTTGGTGTTGTAAAATTGTTTACAATTGCTGAAAATAGGTTGAGTTCAACTAAAAGCAGATTCCACATTATTTTATTGGTACCAAAACGGAAAACTTTCAGGCATCATCATGACGAATGTTGATTTCTTATGGGGTGGCACTCTGGAATTTGAGATTCATCATTCATAAGATTAGAGTAGAATTTAAAATTGGAGTCAGGCCTGTGGGGCTTTTAAATATATTAGTTTAGATATTAAGCAGAGTCGGTCTGGTATAACTTTAAATCAATAGTCCTATTTAGAGAGTGTTACTCCCATCCCTGTGGATCGTACTAGGTCATCACAGAAAGGTGATGTTATATCTAAAGAGACAGAGAAATTACGAAGCTTGATTGGTCAGTTGAACAGGTTGTGCACTTAGATTAGACCAGATGCTAGTTTTGATGTGTTGGAGTCAAGTACTTCAATGTAGAGAATGTTTTAAGGGCAAATAAAACATTACAAAAATTAAATATAGATAAAAGTTCCTATCCTTGGGTGACCCAAAGAAAATGAAGCTAGTTATCTTTAGCGATGCTTCACATGCTAATCTCCCTGATGGGTATTCTCATGCAGCTGGTTTCATAGTGTTTCTTATGGGTGGGAATGGGAAATGTTTTTTTTAGCTTGGGAAGCTAAAAAAACGGGTTGTTTAAAGTACTCTGGCTGCTGAAACACTGGCTCTTATCTACGCAGTGGATATGGGATTCTATTTGGCAAATATTTTGAATGACATCCTGTACAATGGGAGTACTGAAGATAGTATACCCATTGAATGTTATGTAGACAATCGTTCATTGTGCGATAATGTACAATTTATGAAAAATGTGAGTGGGAAAAGATTACGGATTGACCTTGCTGGCTTGAAACAAATGGTGGAGAAAAAGGACATCTCTAAAATTAAATGGGTGGATACAAGCCATCAACTGTCAGATTGTTTTACTAAAAGAGGTACATGTTTGAAGAAATTATTAGGGTTCCTGGCCTCACAATGTAATGCTGTGAATAGTATAAATTGTAAAGAGTATGGAAGTTTTTGATTTTTGAAATTTTTGTTTGTGTTGTATGTATAAAGTTTATTTTTTTTTGTTTAAAGAGAGAGAAGGGATTCTATTACTTGTATCTGTGATTTATATCAATTAGTGTTAATTGTATGATTTATATCAATTCTATTCAGGTACTGGGTATCAGCTGGGGACTCTCTTGTATCCCTTTTATAGTGTGCGTGCGTGTGTTCGTTCGTGTGTTTTCTATGAATAAAGGTTTGGAAGCAACTAAAGACCAGGCTCTAGTATTCCATCCTTCACCATATGGCTATCCAATTTTAACAGGATAGATCTGGGAACAGAATTAGAAAGTGTGTAAGATGCCTACCCTTTTGGCCACAGTCTCTTCAAGATTGTTCCATCAAGGAGAGGAAGACATTGTGTGGAATGTGGTATGCCCAGTTTATTTTAAATTAACCAATTGACAATTGAGGGTTTTTTCCCCCATATTTTCCATCATTCCTCCTCTGGCATCCAGTACCCATTTGAGGCTTTCTCTGATGCGAATTGACATGGAGCTGAGTGCAGCGCCCATAGCAGAGATGTATTTTCAGCTGTGTTTGGGGCTATAAAGGTGTAGTTATAAGAGGCTGATAAGCACCTTGGGATGGTTTACTACATTAAAGGTGCTATAAAATGCAAGTTGTTGTTGAATGTTCAACGTGGAGGTATAGGAGCAAGTTCAGTTGGATAAAATGGAATTAGGCATATCGAAAATTAGGAAACTACAGGGTTGGAAAAGATTCTCGGGTCTATCTGTATGGCCCATTGCACATGCTCTGCGTCAATTGTCTGTGCACCTTCCTTCTAAGCTTGAGTTTATATCCCCTGGTTCTCAAATTTGTATCAATTTTTAATGTATTATTAAGCTTAAACTTAGTCCTCTATGAATCTTGAATAATATTTACCCTCACCCTTCTCTCCAGAGTAAACATCGTTGACCTCTCCTCTTAGCTCAGATACCTTAAGCTAGGTATCCATTTGGTTGCCCTTTTCTGTGCTGCTTCCAATATCTGGACATCCTTGCTGTAGTATGGCAATGAGAATCGTATTCAGGTGTGGCCATACTAGTGCCTTCTTATTGCTTGTTATCACCTGCTTGGATTTGTACTCAATCCTTTTCAAGATCCAGTTAGCTTTCCTTACTGCTGCTGAACTATCCATTAATATCCGTGTATTCTGCTCCTGTGTTGTGGCCTGTAGCCTAGAGCCATTTAGTTTATATTAGTTGCTAGAAGGTTATGATCCAGCCCTTGTGGAGAGTTGGGCTAAAATTGTGATGCCATTCTTGGTACAACAGATTCAGAACATGTAACAAGAGCTCCCCATAACAGCAAATTAGAGAGAGCTCACATACCCAGTGGGACTTCAACAAGGGAAAGGCCTCTCTGAAAACTGATAACATTAGGTAAGCTTGCAGGCAATGAGCAACTATGGTGAGCTTCCAGACTCATCCTGTCTCTTTTGAGGGCCTATGGGGGTTACATTTTTCAGAGAGTTGGCTGGAATGTTTGGGCCATGGCTGAGTATCAACTTCTTCTTTTTCAATTGCTAACAAGGAAAATTAAATAATGTACTGTAAAAGAAAAATGAACATAACTGATACATCACCAATTAGCTGGGTATAGAACTAGGGGGCATAATCATAGGATAAGGGGTTGATCATTCAAGACTGAGCTGAGGAGGAATTTCTTCCCGCAGAGGGTTGTGAATTCTTTGAATTCTCTACCCCAGAGGGCTGTGGATGCTGAGTCATTGAAAATATTCAAGGCTAAGAGATAGATTTTTGGACTCAAGGGGAATCAAGGGATATGGGGATCGGACGGGAAAGTGGAGTTACGGTCGAAGATCAGCCATGATCTTATTGAACAGTGGAGCAGGCTCCGGGGGCCGTATGGCCTACTCCTGCTCCTATTTCTTATGTTCTTATGTGTGACTGATACTTGCCAACTGCAATTTACCCAGAGGGTAGCTAAAGTAAACATTGGTCGCTTAAAGGATGAGACTGGGGAAATAATGATGGAAAACAAGGAAATGGCAGAGGAATTGAACAGATATTTTGTATCTGTCTTCACACTAGAAGACACTAATAATATACCAATAGTAGTAGAAAATCAAGGAGCATAGGGGAGGGAGGAACTAAAAATAATCACTATCACTAGAGAAAAAGTACTAAGTAAACTAATGGGTCAAAAGGCTGACAAGTCCCCTGGACCTGATGGCTTGCATCCGAGGGTCTTAAAGGAAGTGGCTACGGAGATAGTGGATGCATTAGTTGTAATCTTCCAGAATTCACTAGATTCTGGAAAGGTCCCAGTGGATTGGAAAACCGCAAATGTAACACCCCTATTCAAGAAGGGAGTGAGACAGGAAGCAGGTAACTATCGACCAGTTAGCCTAACATCTGTCATTGGGAAAATGCTAGGAAGTAGTAGCAGGACATTTGGAGACTCATAATACAATCAAAGATGGAAATGAGGAGGAATTTCTTCTCCCAGAGGGTCGTGAATCTTTGGAATTCTTCACCCAAAAAACCTCTGGAGGCTGAGTCATTGAATACATTCAAGGCTGAGTTAGACAAATTTTTGATCAGCAAGGGAGTCAAAGGATATGGGGAAAAGGCGGGAAAATGGAGTTGAGGTAAAAATCAGATCAGCCGTGATCTCATTGAATGGCGGAGCAGGCTCGAGGGGCCGAATGGCCTACTGCTGCTCCTATCTTTTATGGTCTTATTTGATGGTGCTAATATTATGCTATCACAGCTGAGGTAACTGAGCCAGTAAATATTTCCCAACCGGCTTACTTATACCTTAATCAGAACTGATGGCTATAGGAGTGATCATCTGGTATTTGGCAGGAATTTTTAATTTTATATAGGTACAAAATTTGCAGGTACATTAACTTCTATATAACTTTACTGATCCAAGAAACATTATCTATATTTATTACCCAGCAAGGCAAATAAATCCTGCCTTAGGTACAGTAAAACTTAAGACATACCACTGTCCTGTAATCTTGCTCAATATTAATATTTAAAAAGTATGTTTTGCATTTAAACTAGCTTAATGTGGAATTTAGAAATAAGGTAGGAAAAACTGTTTATTCTTCCAGTGGAAAGTTAGTAGGGCTATTTCATGGAATATTAACTTTCCTAATAGCTATTTTTAAATAAGTTGGAAAGAAAGTGCAAAATGCAATGTTTCATAATGTGCTGCCTCATATATTGATTGACAATCAATGGAAGGACAACCACTTGTATGTGCATTGCATAAAGAGTTACATCCAGACTTTACTCACAGAAGCCAGATGAATTCTCATTAAACAAGTTGATAATGATAGAAAACTTTGGCTCCAAACAATATTATAAAAATAATACAGTAGTCTGAATATGTCATACTGAAATTTAAAGGTTCCCCCGAACTCACATCTTTCTCTAGTTTCTCTCCTATCTCCCCTCATGCCCTCTCTGAGCCCCTTGTTCATGAGACCCACCTCCTGTTCCCTTGCCCCTATTCTCACTGAATTCCTTTCCTGGCCCCCATGTCAGCTGATTTTGTTAACGGTTCCCTCACCTCAAGTATGTCCCCCTCCCCTTCAAGTCTGCCGTCTTTTTTTTTTATTCGTTCACGGGATGTGGGCGTCGCTGGTGAGGCCAGCATTTATTGCCCATCCCTAATTGCCCTCGAGAAGGTGGTGGTGAGCTGCCTTCTTGAACCGCTGCAGTCCGTGTGGTGACGGTTCTCCCACAGTGCTGTTAGGAAGGGAGTTCCAGGATTTTGACCCAGCGACAATGAAGGAACGGCGATATATTTCCAAGTCGGGATGGTGTGTGACTTGGAGGGGAATGTGCAGGTGGTGTTGTTCCCATGTGCCTGCTGCCCTTGTCCTTCTAGGTGGTAGAGGTCGCGGGTTTGGGAGGTGCTGTCGAAGAAGCCTTGGCGAGTTGCTGCAGTGCATCCTGTGGATGGTGCACACTGCAGCCACAGTGCGCCGGTGGTGAAGGGAGTGAATGTTTAGGGTGGTGGATGGGGTGCCAATCAAGCGGGCTGCTTTATCTTGGATGGTGTCGAGCTTCTTGAGTGTTGTTGGAGCTGCACTCATCCAGGCAAGTGGAGAGTATTCCATCACACTCCTGACTTGTGCCTTGTAGATGGTGGAAAGGCTTTGGGGAGTCAGGAGGTGAGTCACTCGCCGCAGAATACCCAGCCTCTGACCTGCTCTCGTAGCCACAGTATTTATATGGCTGGTCCAGTTAAGTTTCTGGTCAATGGTGACCCCCAGGATGTTGATGGTGGGGGATTCGGTGATGGTAATGCCGTTGAATGTCAAGAGGAGGTGGTTAGATTCTCTCTTGTTGGAGATGGTCATTACCTGGCACTTATCTGGCGCGAATGTTACTTGCCACTTATCAGCCCAAGCCTGGATGTTGTCCAGGTCTTGCTGCATGTGGGCTCGGACTGCTTCATTATCTGAGGTGTTGCGAATGGAACTGAACACTGTGCAGTCATCAGCGAACATCCCCATTTCTGACCTTATGATGGAGGGAAGGTCATTGATGAAGCAGCTGAAGATGGTTGGGCCAAGGACACTGCCCTGAGGAACTCCTGCAGCAATGCCCTGGGGCTGAGATGATTGGCCTCCAACAACCACTACCATCTTCCTTTGTGCCAGGTATGACTCCAGCCACTGGAGAGTTTTCCCCCTGATTCCCATTGACTTCAATTTTACTAGGTCTCCTTGATTCCACACTCGGTCAAATGCTGCCTTGATGTCAAGGGCAGTCACTCTCACCTCACCTCTGGAATTCAGCTCTTTTGTCCATGTTTGGACCAAGGCTGTAATGAGGTCTGGAGCCGAGTGGTCCTGGCGGAACCCAAACTGAGCATCGGTGAGCAGGTTATTGGTGAGTAAGTGCCGCTTGATAGCACTGTCGACGACACCTTCCATCACTTTGCTGATGATTGAGAGTAGACTGATGGGGCGGTAATTGGCCGGATTGGATTTGTCCTGCTTTTTGTGGACAGGACATACCTGGGCAATTTTCCACATTGTTGGGTAGATGCCAGTGTTGTAGCTGTACTGGAACAGCTTGGCTAGAGGCGCAGCTAGTTCTGGAGCACAAGTCTTCAGCACCACAGCTGGGATGTTGTCGGGGCCCATAGCCTTTGCTGTATCCAGTGCACTGAGCCGTTTCTTGATTTCACGTGGAGTGAATCGAATTGGCCGAAGACTGGCTTCCGCGATGGTGGGGATATCGGGAGAAGGCTGAGATGGATCATCCACTCGGCACTTCTGGCTGAAGATGGTTGCAAACGCTTCAGCCTTGTCTTTTGCACTCACGTGCTGGACTCCGCCATCATTGAGAATGGGGATGTTTGCAGAGCCTCCTCCTCCCGTTAGTTGTTTAATTGTCCACCACCATTCACGACTGGATGTGGCAGGACTGCAGAGCTTTGATCTGATCCGTTGGTTGTGGAATCGCTTAGCTCTGTCTGTAGCATGTTGCTTCCGCTGTTTAGCATGCATGTAGTCCTGAGTTGTAGCTTCACCAGGTTGGTACCTCATTTTTAGGTACGCCTGGTGCTGCTCCTGGCCTGCTCTTCTACACTCCTCATTGAACCAGGGTTGATCCCCTGGCTTGTTGGTAATGGTAGAGTGAGGAATATGCCGGGCCATGAGGTTACAGATTGTGCTGGAATACAATTCTGCTGCTGCTGATGGCCCACAGCGCCTCATGGATGCCCAGTTTTGAGCTGCTAGATCCATTCTGAATCTATCCCATTTAGCACGGTGGTCGTGCCACACAACACGTTGGATGGTGTCCTCAGTGCGAAGACGGGACTTCATCTCCACGAGGACTGTGCGGTGGTCACTCCTACCAATACTGTCATGGACAGATGCATCTGCGACAGGTAGATTGGTGAGGACGAGGTCAAGTAAGTTTTTCCCTCGTGTTGGTTCGCTCACCAACTGCCGCAGGCCCAATCTAGCAGCTATGTCCTTCAGGACTCAGCCAGCTCGGTCAGTAGTGGTGCTACCGAGCCACTCTTGGTGATGGACATTGAAGTCCCCCACCCAGAGTACATTCTGTGCCCTTGCTACCCTCAGTGCTTCCTCCAAGTGGTGCTCAACATGGAGGAGGACTGATTCATCAGCTGAGGGAGGACGGTAGGTGGTAATCAGCAGGAGGTTTCCTTGCCCATGTTTGACCTGATGCCATGAGATTTCATGGGGTCCAGAGTCAATGTTGAGGACTCCCAGGGCCACTCCCTCATGACTGTATATCACTGTACCGCCACCTCTGGTGGGTCTGTCCTGCCGGTGGGACAGGACATACCCAGGGATGGTGATGGAAGAGTCTGGGACGTTGGCTGAAAGGTATGATTCTGTAAGTATGGCTATGTCAGGCTGTTGCTTGACTAGTCTGTGGGACAGCTCTCCCAATTTTGGCACAAGTCCCCAGATGTTAGTAAGGAGGACCTTGCAGGGTCGACTGGGCTTGGTGTTTTGCCGTTGTTGTGTCCGGTGCCTAGTGGTCTGATGCCGGGTGGTCCGTCCGGTTTTATTCTTATTATGACTTTTCGTAGCGAGATTTTACAACTGAGTGGCTTGCTGGGCCATTTCAGAGGGCAATTAAGAATCAACCACATTGCTGTGGGTCTGGAGTCACATATAGGCCAGACCGGGTAAGGACGGCAGGCTTCCTTCCCTAAAGGACATTAGTGAACCAGATGGGTTTTTACGACAATCCGGTAGTTTCATGGCCATCATTACTGATACTAGTATTTTAATTCCAGATTTTTATTTAATTGAAATTAATTAATTAATTGAATTTAAATTCACCAGCTGCCGTGGCAGGATTTGAACTCATGACTCTGGATTTTCGTCCAGGCCTCTGGATTATTAGCCCAGTAACATAACCACTATGCTACCGTACCCGTCTTCACCCAGCCCCCCCCAAAAAGCACACCCTTAACCCCTGTCCTTGCAAACTACAGCCTCATTTCCAACCTCCCTTTCCTCTTCAACCTCCCTTTCCTCTCTATTCCTTGAACGTGTTGTCGCCTCCCAAATCCATGCCCACCCTTGCAGCAACTCCACGTTTGAACCTCTCCAATCAGGTTTCCGCCTCTCAAAGCACTGAAATGCCCCTTATCAAAGTCACAAATGACATCCTATGTGACTATGACCATGAACACACGATCCCTCCTCATCCTTCTCAATCTGTCTGTAGCCTTTGACATGGTTGACCACACCACCCTCCTTTAACGCCTCTTTTCCATTGTCCTGCTGGGTGGGACTGCCGTCTCCTGGTTCCATTCCTATCTATCTTGTCGTAGCCAGAGAATCATCTGCAATGGCTTCTCTTCCTGCTCCCGCACGTCACCTCTGGAATCCCTCAAGATCAATCCTTGGTCCCCTCCTAAATCTCATCTACACGCTGCCCTTGGCAACATCATCCGAAGACAGAAGTCAGGTTCCACATGTACGCTTACAACACCCAGCTCTACCTCACCACCACCTCTCTCGACCCCTCCACTGTCTCTCATTTGTCATGCTGCTTGTCCGACATCCAGTACTGGATCAGCAGAAATTTCCTCCAACAAAATATTGGGAAGACTGGAGCCATTGTCTTCGGTCTCCGTCACAAACTCCGATCCCTGACTACCAACTCCATCCCTCTCCCTGGCCACTGAGGCTGAACCAGACCATTTGCAACTGTGGTGTCCTATTTGATCCTGAAACGAGCTTCAGAACCCATATTCGCTCCATCACCAAGACTGCCCACTTGGACGATAACATCGCCTGTCTCTGCCCCTGCTTCAGCTCATCTGCTGCTCAAACCCTCATCCATGCCTTTGATACCTCGAGACTTGACTATTCCAATGATCTCCTGGCCGGCCTCCCACCTTGCACCTTCTGTAAACTTGAGCTTATCCAAATCTCTGCTGCCCATATCCTAACTCGCACCAAGTCCTGTTCACCCATCACCCCTGTGCTCACTGACCGACATTGGCTGCCGGTCCGGCAATGCCTCAATCTTAAAATTCTTATCCTTGTTTTCAAATCCCTCCATGGCCTCGATCCTCCCTGTATCTAACCTTCTCCAGCCCTATAATCCTCTGTGATCTCTACGCTCCTCCAATTTTCTGGCCTCTTGTGTATCCCCAATTTTAATCACTCCACCATTGACGCTGTGCCTTCAGCTGCCTAGGCTCTAAGCTCTGGAATTCCCTCCATAAACCTCTCCGCCTCTCTACCCCTCTCCCCTCCTTTTAAGATGCGCCTTAAAACCTATCTCTTTGACCAAGCTTTTTATCACCTGTCCTCATATCTCCTTCTGTTGCTCAGTGTCAAATTTTGTTTGATAATGCTCGTCTGAAGTGCCTTGGGACATTTTACTATATAAATGTAAGTTGTTGTTATTACTGAATAGGAAAACATTAATAACTGTTGATGATTTGGTACCATAACCTTTTTAAAACATATTTTTTAGCAGTTATAATCAAGCTGACTATAAAATATATAAGCATAAAAGATTCTAAATATAAAAAGTTCTAAGTGGCTGTGAACGAAGTAGTATTATAAGCTTTTAAACAAAAAAATTGCTCAAGACCACAGCATAAGCAGGGTTGGAGCAGGTGACTCCCTATGTCCCTATATAAACTCTTATGTCCACATTTATAATGGAATCTGCCTACGTAAACTTGTCACGCTGTGATTACACCCTCCCATCAGGGTTAGCACTATAGTGTCTTAGTTTTGTCTCCCAGCTCCTCAGTCTGTACTGCAGAGATACTCCTATGCTTCAAGCAACTCTACTCCTCTGGTTCCCATTTAACTATAAACAATAATATCGACTCAAAGTAATATATAAAAATAAGGACAGAATGTATGGCTTTAAATGGAGACTGAATTACATCTGCGCGTCCTGCTCCAGTTATCCCGTGCTGTCTAATGTCACTGAAGACTACACTTGGTCTTGACTCCTCATGTGCAACACCACAAGAGACTGATTAGTAATAGATTGAAATTCCTTAAAGTCTGTATACGTTAACAAGTAAATGCTTACCAAACAGCAGTTCTAAAACGGCCTCTTGTAACTATCCCTGTTACATATCAAAGTATTAAACACAACCCTTTTGCATCATCTGTAAATTATTAAATTGATGTGAAAATATAATTACTTAAAGGTTGATTATTATCTTTCATCTTCCATAACCATAGCTTCATATCCAGTTAAATAATGATCTGTAAGCTTTTAACTATTGTGCACTTGATCTCATATTGCATTAGAAAATAATTAATTAATTATAGGAGTGCCTTGGCAAAAGTTGGAGAAATGGTAAAAATCTGCTGCTGGGAGGGCATAATCACAGCATGACAAGTTTATGCAGGCAGTTTCCATTATAAATGTGGACATAGGAATTTATATAGGGGCCTAGAGAGTCACTGCTCCATCCCTGCTTATGCTAAAAGTTGTAATTTCCAATACAAAGAAGTATCGGTGCAGACTTAGTGTAGGAAGAAGTGAGACTATTCTGAATTTAATATTAGTCATACTACAAATGCAATGGTTGGGTATCTATGCCTATTGCACCACAGGCTGCATAAAGGTGGTAGTGTGTGGTTTCTAGCCTCTTGGCTGCTAGGCCATTCTGGTCTAGAATTCCTTTCAGTTCTGCAGATGGCTTCCCTCAGGAGATGCCAGACAGATGCTGTACTAACATATGTATGTCATAGCTGTCAAACTACATTGACAGGGAGCACACATTCCAGCACTCTTTATCCTTCCCCTGCCCCTCCCCCCAGTTCATGCTGGAAAACTAGCAATAACTGACCAACAGCTTCAAAAAAGCTGACATTGGAAAACAGTCCTGAATATAGGCCAAAACAGGTAGTTGCACTGAAAGTGCAGTGGGGCCTAGGCTTTTCATAAGCTATCAACATTCCATCATGCAGGATTGTTCTCACATTTCTTGTAGAGAAATTGTAGCCTGTCATGGATACATATTGTTGCCAAACCTGATTGTTTGTACTCCTCACCTCCCTGTTCTTTTTATCCCCTCCCCCTGTCTGTGCTGCCACACTGCTCTCTCTCTCTCCCCCCTAGTTCATTCACAGTGGTAGTATTTTCCTTCTTCCTCAGTTTACAATGGCACTCTTCTTCACCTATCCAGTTCACATTGGCACTCTTTCCCCTTTCCAGCCAATTCAAATTTGCACTCTTCACCCTCCTGGGTCACACTGACACAATTCTCCTGTCCCACCCCCTTGCAGTTCATACTGATAAGTAACAGATGCCCAAAGGTCCAATGTGATAATCATAAGGGATTTCAATATTGCAGAGGCAGTGTGAACAAACTGGGTGCAATCAAACCAGGTACAAATAATGTCATAAGGGTTATGTGATTGAACCATAACATGCAAAAAGATAGATGTTACGTTTAATATTTTGCAGACTACCAGAACTGATTATTGCACAATATAACCTAACAGCCTCACTGTATTAAACACAAATTTCTTTAACAAATCAGGTACGTAGACTTTAACACATTATGCAGTGCCTCCCAGCCCCAAAGGTACTTGGTGATATTAGAGCCTCAATACAAAAACCAGAGTACTTTTGCTCTGATATAGTAATACCAGAGCAACTGAATTGCACTCTACTGAATGGGTCCCAATGTAGATTATAATGGTACGGCAAAGATATACTGAATTTGGTATATTAAAGGCAAATAATAAAAATATGGATGTACTTGAACTGAGAATTTGGAGCTATAAGGAAGAGATCAAGGAAAACCTAGGGAAGCAGGATTTTTTTTATTCGTTCATGGAATGTGGGCGTCGCTGGCAAGGCCAGCATTTATTGCCCATCCATTATTGCCCTTGAGAAGGTGGTGGTGAGCCACCTTCTTGAACCGCTGCAGTCCTTGTGGTGAAGGTTCTCCCACAGTGCTGTTAGGTAGGGAGTTCCAGGATTTTGACCCAGTGACGATGAAGGAACAGCAGTATATTTCCAAGTCAGGATGGTGTGTGACCTGGAGGGGAACGTGCAGGTGGTGTTGTTCCCATGTGCCTGCTGCCCTTGTCCTTCTAGGTGGTAGAGATCGCGGGTTTTGGAGATGCTGTCGAAGAAGCCTTGGCGAGTTGCTGCAGTGCATCCTGTGGATGGTACACACTGCAGCCACAGTGCACCGGTGAAGGGAGTGAATGCTTAGGGTGGTGGATGGGGTGCCAATCAAGCGGGCTGCTTTCTCCTGGATGGTGTTGAGCTTCTTGATTGTTGTTGGAGCTGCACTCATCCACACAAGTGGAGAGTATTCCATCACACTCCTGACTTGTTCCTTGTAGATGGTGGAAAGGCTTTGGGGAGTCAGGAGGTGAATCACTCGCTGCAGAATACCCAGCCTTTGACCTGCTGTTGTAGCCACAGTATTTATATGGCTGGTCCAGTTAAGTTTCTGGTCAATGGTGACCCCCAGGATGTTGATGGTGGGGGATTCGGCGATGGTAATGCCGTTGAATGTCAAAGGGAGGTGGTTAGACTCTCTCTTGTTGGAGATGGTCATTGCCTGGCACTTATCTGGCACGAATGTTACTTGCCACTTATCAGCCCAAGCCTGGATGTTGTCCAGGTCTTGCTGCATGCAGGCACGGACTGCTTCATTATCTGACGGTTGCGAATGGAACTGAACACTGTGCAATCGTCAGCGAACATCCCCATTTCTGACTTTATGATGGAGGGAAGGTCATTGATGAAGCAGCTGAAGATGGTTGGGCCTACGACACCGCCCTGAGGAACTCCTGCAGCAATGTCCTGGGGCTGAGATGATTGGCATCCAACAACCACTACCATCTTCCTTTGTGCTAGGTACGACTCCAGCCACTGGAGAGTTTTCCCCCTGATTCCCATTGACTTCAATTTTACTAGGGCTCCTTGGTGCCACACTCGGTCAAATGCTGCCTTGATGTCAAGGGCAGTCACTCTCACCTCACCTCTGGAATTCAGCTCTTTTGTCCATGTTTGGACCAAGGCTGTAATAAGGTCTGGAGCTGAGTGGTCCTGGTGGAACCCAAACTGAGCATCAGTGAGCATGTGACAAATGGTGTTCCCCAGGGATTTGTACTGGGGCCTCAGCTTTTCACCATATATATTAATGACTGGATGAAGGAATAGAGAATTGTATGTACAACTTTGCAGATGACACTAAGTTAGGAGGTACAGTAAGTTGTGTAGATGGAGCAGTAAGTTGTTAGATGGGAGCCGGAAGTTGCAAAGGAAAATAGACGGACTAAGTGAGTGGCTGGGTCCTGAAGGACATAACTGACAGACTGGGCTTGCAGTAGGTGGTGGGAGAACCAACATGAGGGAATAACCTACTTAACCTCATCTTCACCAATTTACCTGTCCCAGATGCATCTGTCCATAACAGCATTGGTAGGAGTGATCACCACAATCTCCAAGCTCTGTCATATTGACTTGAGATCAATGGGGAATGTGATGCTCAGCCCTGGTGAACAAGGCGTTGGTGAGCTGCTTAATGCAGTTGTGTACTGCAGACTGGGAGATGTGGGCAATATCCCCTGTAGCAGACTGTACTGAGCCAGTGGCAAAGAGTTAAGCGTTCGGGTGTCTTTGAGAGCCACTGCCAAAGCATGGCCTCCTGTTCCTGTTGCAGGAGGCTGCAGAGATCTGCAACAGCTTGCTTGGAGAAATGCAGCCTCCTGATGCACAGCTCTTCAGATAAATCCAAGAAAATGACACTTGGCCTGTACACCCTGTGTGCTGGGCATGGCCTCCTACGAGCAGCCTTCTCACCTGCTGCCTTCTCATAGTCGCAACTACTGCTGATGCTGGTTGCTGCTGCTGCTCCTCTTCCTTCAACTGTTCCTTCATCCAAATGAAACTGGTAATGATAGCACCCATGATAAGCACATAAATCTTACTGAGGGTAAGTAAAGCAAAAATGTCAGATGGAAGTGATCTGGAAGCTGAAAACTGTCCTGGCAATCCAAACATCACAAAGGGACACAGATCCTTTGATCCAATTACCTGTAGATGAGTGCCCCTTTAAATACTGCTGCAGTGGCTTCAAGAGACCAATTGCCCTAGGTTTTACTGGCAGGTTGGGTGCTGGATAGGACTTCAGTGATTTCCTTATAAAATGGTGTTGAGGTCTTAATTGCATCATAGGACCCCAACTTGCATGTATTCAAGAGGCCCATGTTTGACTCTGGTGGACACCTCAGCCAACTAAAAAAATTGCATGGTTAAAATGAGGGCCGACAACAACGCGGTGGGAATGGAGCGGTAAGTACTCTGCAGCGATTTTAACCACCCACCCATCCCGTTTCTGCCGGAGGACAGGGTTAAAATTGCCTTTTTAGAGAATGCCTGTATCTGAAGAATGCTCCAATCTAACAGGGAAAATTCCACATTTTTTTTTAATACATTCTCATTCACCATTAGAAAATGTAATATTTTACCCAGCATGTCATTCATACAGTGTTAATATAAAAGAAAGTTTGTGTTTATATTCTATAGCTGAAAAAAATCACATTGAATACCTTATTAATGCAAAGGTTAATACAATTTCTCTCCTCACTACATGACTTTCAATGTTAATTGAGCTAAGTAACCTGTAAAGCGTTGCAAAAGACAGATCAAAAGTAAACTTATTTATTTGATAGAAACGAAGTAATTCTGGAATCTGAGCTTCTCAGTCATAATTAATCAATACCTGTCTACGTTCTCCCTGCTGATGGCACATTTCCACACAGCTCCCGTGGCTGCTGCTAACAACTCCTTATTGTCAGACTTGCTGAAAAGCTTGACCAGTGGTGCCAGTCCATTATGAGTTCTCACAAGATTACGTGTTTCCTCATCCTCTGCGCACTAAGAATGGAAAGCACAAAATTGTATGTAGAATATAAAATCAAACAGAATTGTACCTAAAACTCATTCAATGCCTCCCTGACTGCTTATGAAAATTATCTTTTTAAAACTTGCCTAATATTAACTTTTACCTCGCTAAAGATTGGAATACTACATTCATGAAAAAGAAAATGGGTCAGATGCAAGGGCAACTGAAAAGTCGAGATTATAGCCTATAAAAATGTGGACAAGATCAGAAAAAACTTTTGGGTATTGAAGCTACTCTGTACTTTACTTTTAGTACACTGATTAGCATGTTTGTATCAAATTCCTCTGTGTGCTATTTTAATGAAGCCATTAATTTGCTTATTCTAAAAATACTACACAGTGGAACTTCAAATCCCAAATATGAAAACTTTTATTTACAAGGCTCAAACTGGAAATAATTTCATGCTCACAAAATACTCACATTATAAGCTTAACAGTAGTTATCTGTATCCCACTTCCTTCCACCTCTGTCCCCCAATGATATTTTCAAAAGGTGCTGATCCTAATCAATCACTGGCTTTACAAGCATAAAACATTTTTTAAAAAGGGCCACAAGTAGGAACATAGTCGGGCCAATAATATGATGGTGGCTGCCCGACGTGATGAAGCACGTAGGTGTGTCCATTCCCTGGAAAATCAAGCATGGAGGCCTAAGGTCTTCAAGGCACCCAAGGAGTTCTGCTTGTCCGAATGTGAGCCATGAGTGCAAAAAGAGCTGGAAAATAATGCACAAGCTTCCTTAAGTTAGGCACCTACCCCAAATGTGGTTGGAGTGCCTGATGGGGAGGCCTCTTTAAATTTTAAAAAGAAGCATCCCTGCATTTAGCCGCTGCCTCCCCCCACCACGACCACGACCCCCCCCCCCCAGGACTGATGCCCTCATGTCCCTCTCATCCCGTGCCAGTTGCCCCTCCCCCCAACCACCCCACCCCCCCGATGGAAGTGTCTGGTATACAATGGGAAGCCAGCAGTCCTTCATGGGCTTCTGTTACCTGATAATACAGGCCTCGCGCTTGCAGTGCAGGGTTCTGCCCTTACACGGCAGCTTGCAGTCGACTTGTTTGGGGGCGAAGCCTCTACCTGCTGCAAACATGGCCACACATGAACAAAGCAACACCAATGGATGGAGGGGGGGGGGGGGGAGGGGGGGAATCAGGGGAATCAGGGGAGAAGTGCCTACACTGGAGTTCTTGCTTTCTTGACCCAAATGGAAGCCAGCATATATTTGGAAGCTGTGACACCAAGTGAGATGAAGGGTATAGGCCTCCAGAAGGAGGTCGATACACACCCCCACCTCTGCGCTCCCCCCCCCGCCCCCGAGAGTCCAGACCAGGGAAGCAGCCTGGCCTTTTGAAGAAAAGGTTTTATTAAACGGTTCCTTACAAACATTGTTACTCGGCTGGGGGTGGGGGGGTTGGAGAACCTGGGACCCCCCTGGATGATAGCAGATGCCGGAATTTCCAGCAGAATGAGGCTGGTGGGTGCCCCAGATGTGCCTACTTGCCCCATGCAAATGAGATGCTCTCCCACTGACCCCACATATTCCAGAGTAGTCAGCGCTGGATTGCACAGCAGGCATGATGCTGGTGTAACTACTGGGATCTCAACCCATGTAAATTTGGGGCTCTGCTTTTCTCGACTTCACTCATGAATATCTTTTCTATAAAAATGACCTACAATTATTACAAACTATCATAATTTTTCATTGTTTATATTATCGACATGCAAAACAACCTGACCCAAACTAGTAAGAATAAAAGCACCTTCTCGGCACTTTGCAAAGTTAGCTTCATGTAAACAGCTTAGAAATATTATTGGGAAAATATATTCTAAGAGTCAGAAAGCTAAAAGATAGCCTTGTATATGTACCTTGAAAATGGCACGGGCACAATGCATCTGAAGCTCCTGACTTTCACTGTTAAGATTTCTTACCAGATCCGTAACCATATTTTCTGTTCGAATGGCCAACCTATAACTTGGCTGAAAAATCAATGAAGAAAAGAAACATTATGTATTTTATGAATTCAATAGAATATTAAATGTTACCTTTATACATGGAATTTAAGAAGCTGGTATTTTTTGTTTGTGAAGTTTTATGAAAAGTAGACGTGCATAAGGCATGTGGAATGTCTAGAGAAAGTGGCAAGGGATTAAATCATTCTTTCTCTGAACTATCTTATCCCTTAGGCATTACAAAAGCTAGTGAAAAATTGAAAAAAAGACCAAGTCAACTTGTTAAAGCTCATTAATTAGGAACTGACACATCAATGATTTAGAATTAGGGAGACAAAATTGTTGAAATATGCCAATGACACCATGATGTGGGGATTGCAAACAATCAAGATCAGATGCAGAGGGATCCACATAGATTGGAAAGGTGAGCTGAAAAATAGCCAATGAAATTCAATGTCAAAATGTGACAATAAAAGGGTGGTAATCTCTGGATTACTTCCCAAGCTATGTACTACAATACGGAAGAATAGAAAGATTAGAAAAGGGGTTGTGTCTGGAATAGGGTTTCTATTTAATGGGGCATTGGCACCAGTTCTGGGAAACATGGGAGCTCCACCAGATAGATGGGCTACACCTGAACAGGACAAGAGCTAATGAACTGCTAGAATCTATTATTAAGGATATAGTAACTGGGCACTTAGAAAATCATAATATGATTAGGCAGAGTCAACACGGTTTTATGAAAGGGAAATAGTGTTTGACAAATCTATTAGAGTTTTTTGAGGGTGTAACTAGCAGGGTAGATAAGGGGGAATCAGTGGATGTAGTATGTTTGGATTTTCAAAAGGCATTCGGGCCCATGGGATTGGGGTAATATAGTAGCATAGATTGAGGATTGGTTAATGGACAGAAAACAGACAGTAGGAATAAATGGGTCATTTTCGGGTTGGCAGGTTGTAACTAATGGGAGGCTGCATGGATTGGTGCTTGGGCCTCAGCTATTTACAATCTATATTAATGACTTAGATGAAGGGACTGAGTGTAATGTATCCAAGTTTGCTGACAGTACAAAGCTAGGTGGGAAAGTAAGCTGTAAGCTGTGAGGGGGACACAGTCTGCAAAGGGATATAGGCTGGTTAAGTGAGTCGGCAAGAAGGTGGCAGACAGCATATAATGTGGGGAAATGTGAGGTTATACACTTTGGAAGGAAAAATAGAAAAAAAACAGAATATTATTTAAATGGTGAGAAACTATGAAATGTTGGTATTCAGAGGGATTTGGGTGTCCTTGTACAAGAAACACAAAGTTAACATGCAGGTACAGCAAGCAATTAGGAAGGCAAATGGTATGTTGGCCTTTATTGCAAGGGGGTTGGAGTACAAGAATAAGGAAGTCTTGCTGCAATTCTACAGGGCTTTGGTGATACCACAACTAGAGTATTGTGTGCAATTTTGGTCTCCTTATCTAAGGAAGGGATATACTTGCCTTAGAGGCTGTGCAACAAAGGTTCATTAGATTGATTCCTGGGATAAGAGGATTGTTCTATGAGGAAAAATTGAGTAGAATGGCCCTGTACTCTCTGGACTTTAGAAGAATGCGAGGTGATATTATTGAACCATGTAAGATTCTAAGAGGGCTTGACAGGGTAGATGCTGAGAGGATGTTTCCTCTGGCTGGAGAGTCTAGAACTAGGGGACATAGTCTCAGATGAGGAGAAATTTCTTCACTCAGGGTCGTGAATATTTGGAATTCTCTACCTCAGAGGGCTGTGGATGCTGAGTCATTGAGAATATTCAAGGCTGAGCTAAACAGATTTTTGGACACTAAGGGAATCAAGGATATGGGGAATGGGCGGGAAAGTGGAGTTGAGGTAGAAGATCACCCATGATCTTATTGAATGGCGAAGCAGGCTCGAGGGGTCCTATGGCCTACTTCTGCTCCTATTTCTTTTGTTCTTATGAACTGGCAAAACAGTTCAATGGGGAAGTGGAGTCATTTAAACTAGGAAGGAAGTGGGTCAGGGAATATAAAAGCAATCAGGAAGACCAAGAAGGTAGAAATAGAACAGGTAAACATACAAATAAAAAAGAATTTAACAAAAAGGATACTATGCAGAAGGAATAAAGGGAGTAGATGTAAATTAAAACAACCAGTTATAAGCAGGAGAAAAGATAAAGGAATGAGGTGTTAATTTGGAGAAAAAAAAGAGGATGTGCATGTATTGCAATATTCAGAGTGTAGGAAATAAACTGGGGGAATTAGAAGCAATTATATCACAGGAAGATATAGATTTAATAACAAACTTGGTTGCAAACTGGACAGTAGTGGAAAATAAACATATTGGGTTATAATATTTTTAGGAGGGACATAATAAGTAAGAAAGGAGCAATATTGGTAAATGCATGCTGTAGAGAGGACTTAAATGCTTGAAGTGGAGCTTAAACACACAATGTTCAGATTTAGAAATAAGAATGCTACCTCTAAACCAAGGCTGACACCTAAGGTCAGAAAATAAAATTGAAGAAGGCGGCCTATAATTATGACAAAAATGAGAGAATAAGTGAGAATATGAAAAAAATATTCTGATAAACACTTCAGCATTTAAAAAAGAGGATATTGAGGAGGAGGTATATCCTGAATTGGTTAAAAGTGAGCTGAAAGATAGTAAGATAAATAAAAGGAAACATTAGAGAAGTTAGTTAAGCTAAAGGAGAACAAAGTGCTGGGGCTTGACTGACCTGAGGGAAATAGGGGAAAGAAATAGAAATAGCAGAAGCCCTTGAAGTCATATTTTAGGTTTCTATTGAGTGGATGGGTGCTAGAGAATTGAAAAGGGTCAATGTAATACCCATTTTCAATAAGGGAGACAGAACTAACTAGGTAATAATAGGCCAATTAGTTTAACATCTGTCGTAGGGTATATTTTGGAATTTTTAATTAAAGGTGAAATTATTAAAAATCTAGATGAAGATAAAATAATTGAACGCAGACAACACAGATTTCAGAAAGGAAGATTATGCTTGACAAACCAGAAAGAGTTCTTTGAAGAGGTAACAGATATGGTGGATGGGAGAAATGCAATGAATATGATGTACATGGACTTCCAAAAAACCTTTGAAAAGGTACCATGTGAGAGACAATTGCAAAAGATTAAAGGGTATGGAGTTAGGGGGAAGAGCATAAAATTGTATCAAAAACTAGTTAGAAGGGAGAAAACAGCATTATTTACTCAAAGATGCAATAGAAAAACATCTAGAAACCAAAAATATAATGAAGAATAGTCAGCACGGATTTCAAAAGGGAAAGTCATACTTGACCAACCTTATTGAATTCTTTGAAGAAGTTTAAGAAAGAGCAGACAAGGGTAATGTAATGGATGTAATATACATGGACTTTCAAAAGCCTTCGATAAGGTACCGCATAGTAGACTCATGACTAAGGTCAGAGCATGTGGAGTCAGGGAACAAGGAACAAAATGAATAGCAAACTGACTACAAAACAGAAAACAAAGAGTAGAGGTTAAAGGTAGTTACTCAGACTGGCAGAAGGTAGGAAGTGGTGTTCCACAGGGAACCAGTGTTGTTCACCATTTACATAAATGATTTGGACTTGAGAGTCAAAGTAATATATCAAAATTTGTGGATGACACCAGACTTAGAATAACACAAGCTTGGGGGTAGTGGCCATTGACAGGCATATTGTGGAGAAGCAGAGGCAGGTCCACCAACACAGAGAGCATGGGAGGCTCATGAGTGGCAACAGGTACAACGCCAGGCAACGAGTTTACCACAGTAGAATCAGTGACTTAGACAAGATAGAGAAGCAGTATCTCATCAGAGGCTCACCAGGGATGTTGTGATCGAGGTGGCTGGTTCACGAAGGCCTGCAAGGACAGTCAATCACCAACAGTGCATTGAAGGTAGTCATTGCACTTACTTTTACACCACATGAACCTTACAAGGGCCATGGGGCATCTCAGGAGTTAGCTGCTTGCCATATACTGCTTCATTAAAAAGGTAACTGAAGATCTGGATCACCACACACCTTGTTACACACACCTTGTTACTTAAAACCAGCAACAGATCAGCTAACGCATGCAGGGAAACAAGAGTTTGAGGGTCTTACTGCCCACTTAATCCAGTAATATGTTGCAATGAGACACTATTATTTTCTTTTGAACTTATTTGCCAGCCCCATTTTCTTTTACAGTGTACTGCATGGACCTCTACCTCCTCACCCCCGGTGGGTCCCTCTTTCACCCATCTGGTGGTCAGTCTGCTTCATCTCTCTCTCTCTGTGTACTGGCCTCCAGACCTACATCGAGTTCTGACTGGGCCAGGGAAGCTGTAATTCATGGGCTAGGGAGTCCCCACCCATGACTCTGCCCTTAGGCCACCCCCAATGTCATTGGTCCTATTGGAGGCTCAGTCCCTTACGGGGATGACTGCAAAATCGTGGAAATGGTGGATACTGCTCCCTATCGTTTTCTGGTAGGTTTCACTGTACTTCTGCTGTAGTTAAAGCAGGTGTCAGGTGGAACCCCCATGGAAATTTTGGGCTCTTATGTTTGGCTTTTTGATAACTGGTGCATCATTTTCTGTATAATAATACAATGCCAGACTGACGCTCCCCAATAGTTCAATTGGTCACTGATTAACTCATCCACATGACCAAGTAGGTTCGATGTCTGTACTGAGTTAGCTGATCTCAGTCGAATTGACAGCAGGGGCGCAACAAGTGACCTTAGCACCACTAGGCTAGGGAGAGGAATACCAACTAAGATTTCTGTCTACTGACCCCTACTAGAAGTGTGCTTTTTACAGCACAGAAACAGGCCATTCATCCCAGTACGTCTACGCCAGTGTTCATGCTCCACACAAGCCTTCTTCCACCTTACTTCATCTCACCCTATCAACATATCCTTCTATTCCTTTCTCCCTCATGTACTTATCTAGCTTCCCCTTAAATGCATCTATGCTTCTGTGCATATTAGGACAGGATCACACTCAGATGTGATGCACATGCAGTCAAAGTCTGCCAATTCTCACCAACAAACCTCACACATGAAAACTGGACATGTAGGGTGCTCAGGACCAGTAGAACCATGTCTTATCAAACACGAGGTCAGAACAGAAAATTAATAGAGAAAATTGTCAAGATAATACAAACAAAAATGATAAAAAGTATAAAAAAGTGACAGACTGCAAGCTATAGTGACACTGAATTACTTTTTTATGTTATGTAGTTTGATGCTATTGGTATGCAATTGTTTTGTTGTCACGTTATGTATAGTGAAATTCTCTGTGCAGTTTGTGGATGTACCCTACTATTAAGTGCTCCCCAAATTGAAGGAACAGCACTGGTGATGGCTGCATAACTAACTGCAGAACTTTGGGCTTTCTATATTCCCAACTCACTTTATTTGTGACTAATCGTGATGGACCTGCATTGGTAAAAAGAGCCTTCAGTGATGGAGTCACTGTTGGCTCCCTGTTTCACAAGGAGTACCTACTGCCACTCATGAAAGGCTACATAATGGCACAGAACTGCCACTGTTAACTTTCTTCATAATGCCTAGTGATCGGTAGGCTTTGCATCACTCAAATTGTACACGCTGTTCCAACGTTAATTTCCAGTTTCCTTAATCATTCAAGGTAAGCTCCCACCAGGGAATCTGCTAATCATAGGGACCTGACTTATTTAGGGGTGGGATATCCAGCTCTGCAGCTCCTATCTAAAGGGCACAAGTTGTACTTTGCCTTCAGCTGAGACCAATGCCTTCAAGGAGCGGCACGATGCAGCAGCAGAGCTGCTACTTTAAGAAGTGGAAGAATGGATGGTTGCCCTATTGTACTCATGTGGTACTGCACAGTTGGGTATAATGTTTTGGGTCACTGAGTAATGAAAATTAGGCAGATCTGTTTGTGAGATTGGCAGTGCCATTGCTTAGGTGAATGTTTCCTGGTGTACTACTCCTTCTAGTTACAAAACTATTGCAGCAACAACATTCTTATGGTTACTGATGAAGCGGAAACCTTTGCAGTTTATCAACATCATGGCATTGTATTTAGGTACCTAGATGGTCACATGTATGCCACAACAACATCCTGGACTTTGCAGAATCTTGCATTTCACAGGAATTGCAGTGCCCTGTTGCTCTACCTTGATTTTCCCTGGGAAAATGATAAACTTGTTTGCCTCATGAATAAAGCATTAGTGACCTGTCTAGTGCATCTATGCATTGCTGATGTTACCAATAGATTCTGTGACAGCCTAGAAACACACAGGGACATAGAGTTGAGGGTAGTTGTGACTTTGACTGCCACTGGCTGTACAATTCATGTGGTTCATATTGTCTGCAGGTCAGCTTGCAGGAAATAGCGCAACTCCATCATTGCCTCATGAACTTTTGCCTGCAAAAATACACTGCCTCTGACAATTCTGGATTTGAAAACATGGCTCCGCGGATAATGGTGGGTGCAGGTGGCCACCTCCAGTGTAAACAAATCTCTCCGGCAATCCTTTGCTCATAGATACAATACCTATCAGAAGTAAAAACTAAGTTATCAAGCATCAGTGTTTCTCCTGCTAAATAAACAACACAACATTGCTTATCTTTTAGATCCAATTTTCTGTAAAGAGGTAACTTTATTACTTAATTTGGACCTATGACAAAATACAAGTAATATGAAATGAAAAAGGGCAATTACACACATGTTCTCGAAGAAATTGTGTAATATCACTTTGTCATTGACTTTTGTTACCTCTGAAGCACATTCTTGCAGTGTGCCGACAACTGGAATAAGCATGTTTTCATGAGGAGACTTCAGCAGGCAAGCCAGCAGAGGAATGCCACCAGCTTTACGAATAGCATCTTTATTTTTTTTACTTTTGCTGCAGCTCCAGAGTGCAAGAGCACCACAACGTGCCACTTCAATATCTTTTTCTTGTTCTGCACTTAGATTAGCTGAAAGCATTGGCACGCAGTCCAAAAGACCAACCTGAAAGAAGAATATAAAAAAGAAAACAGAATTTTAAAAAATGTTTTAAATACATTGGCATTAACTCAGCTTTGAAAGTTTATCCAAGCAACTGTTCACCATGACAAAAGTTCAAAGACTGAAGTAAAGGTAGGGGTTTTAAGAGACAAAAAAATCATGGGAAAAGGAGTAGTGTTAAAAAAGGAGAAAAAAAGGTTAAAATACATATATTGCAATGCATAGTGTGGATGAAATAAACTGGGGGAACTGGAAGCAATTATTTTACAGGAAGATGCAGATTTAACAGAAAAAACAGAAATCTGGCTGCAAACTGGATTAGAATGGAAAATTAACATATTGAGATATAAAATATTTAGGAGGGATAGAAAAGATAAGAAAGTAGGTGGAGTGGCAATATTGGTAAAAGAGGGAATACATGCTGTAAAGAGGGTTGATGTAGACTAGAAAGGAGTACAGACACAGTAATTATGGTTGGAGTGCAATGATAAAAAAGGACTTCTAACATTAGTACGGGTATATAACAGGCCGTAAAATTATGGGAAGGAAATGGAGGAGGGAATCTGCAGTCAGTTTAGAGAGATGAATAACAAAATTATCATTCTGGGAGATTTTAATTATTCACTTATCGATTGAGACAGAGAGGAAGTAAATGGTGAAAAGGGAATGGAATTCCTAAAATGTGTACAGGATTCCAGCATTGCTAGATATGGTTGTGGATAATGAAATAGATCAGGTTGATGAACTAAATGTGATTGGGCACTTTGGGAGTAGTGATCACAATATAAATTTTAAGATCCAACTAGAAGGGGAAAAAATTAGACCACCAGATGGGATTCGACAGATTTTAGAAAGATTAGGAGCAAGGTGAGGTGGGTGGGGTGGAAGTTGAAATTGGCACACAGGACTGTAGAGTAATGGTGGGGTGTTTTTAAGGAGTTTGCAATGGTATAGAATAAGAAAGGAAACTACTAGTAGTTTTAGGGTGCCATGGATAAATAATGAGGTTAGAAACCAATTACAATTGGTTTAATTATTAGGACTATAATAATAATGATGATGAGAAACTAACAGAATATGAGAAAATAAGAAGAGGCTAAGAGCATCATAAGGAAAGCTAAGAGAGAGAATGAGGAAAAAATTTCAAAAAATATCAAGTAAAGAACTGTAAAGTATTTTACAAGTAAATCAGTAAAAAGAAAATTGTTAAAAGCCAGGTGGGATCCCAAAGAGGAAAGGATTTGTAGACAATGATCAAAAAATGTTGCAAGTGTTTAATAAATACTTCACATCCGTCTTTACTAAAGAGAAAGATATTGGATAGGAAGTGAATTCTGAAGTAGTTGAGGAGAAAGGAAAATTTTAGATAAGTTAGCGAGGGTAAGGGAAGAGAAAGTGCCAGGACCTGACTGGATACATCCTAGGATTCTGAGGGAGAACATTAACAAAGACCTAGAAATTTCAGGAATAAAAACAGAAAATGCTGGAGAAGCTCAGCAAGTCAGGCAGCAGCTGTGGAGAAAGAAACGGAGTTAACATTTCAGGTCGAAGACCTTGCGTCTGTATCCTCATGGCTCGGCATATTCCTCACTCTACCATTACCAACAAGCCAGGGGATCAACCCTGGTTCAATGAGGAGTGTAGAAAAGCATGCCAGGAGCAGCACCAGGCGTACCTAAAAATGAGGTGAAGCTACAACTCAGGACTACATGCATGCTAAACAGCAGGAGCAACATGCCATAGACAGAGCTAAGCGATTCCACAACCAACGGATCAGATCAAAGCTCTGCAGTCCTGCCACATCCAGTCGTGAATGGTGGTGGACAATTAAACAACGAACAGGAGGAGGAGGCTCTGTAAACATCCCCATCTGCAATGATGGCGGAGTCCAGCACGTGAGTGAAAAAGACAAGGCTGAAGCATTTGCAACCATCTTCAGCCAGAAGTGCCGAGTGGATGATCCATCTCGGCCTCCTCCCGATATCCCCACCATCACAGAAACTAGCCTTCAGCCAATTCGATTCACTCAACGTGATATCAAGAAATGGCTGAGTGCACTGGATACAGCAAAGGCTATGGGCCCCGACAACGTCCTGGCCGTAGTGCTGAAGACTTGTGCTCCAGAACTAGTTGCGCCTCTAGCCAAGCTGTTCCAGTACAGCTACAACACTGGCATCTACCCGACAATGTGGAAAATTGCCCAGGTATGTCCTGTCCACAAAAAGCAGGACAAATCCAATCCGGTCAATTACCGCCCCATCAGGCTACTCTCAATCACCAGCAAAGTGATGGAAGGTGCCATCGACAGTGCTATCAAGCAGCACTTACTCACCAATTACCTGCTCACCGATGCTCAGTTTGGGTTCCAGACCTCAATACAGCCTTGGTTCAAACATGGACAAAAGAGCTGAATTCCAGAGGTGAAGTGAGAGTGACAGCCCTTGACATCAAGGCAGCATTTGACTGAGTGTGGCACCAAGGAGCCCTAGTAAAATTGAAATCAATAGGAATCAGGGGGAAAACTCTCCAGTGGCTGGAGTCATACCTAGCACAAAGGAAGATGGTAGTGGTTGTTGGAGGCCAATCATCTCAGCCCCAGGACATTGCTGCAGGAGTTCCTCAGGGCACTGTCGTAGGCCCAGCCATCTTCAGCTGCTTCATCAATGACCTTCCCTCCATCATAAGGTCAGAAATGGGGAAGCTCGCTGATGATTGCACAGTGTTCAGTTCTATTCGCAACCCCTCAAATAATGAAGCAGTCCGAGCCCACATGCAGCAAGACCTGGACAACATCCAGGCTTGGGCTCATAAGTGGCAAGTAACATTCGCGTCAGTCAAGTGCCAGGCAATGACCATCTCCAACAAGAGAGAGTCTAACCACCTCCCCTGGACATTTAACGGCATTACCATCAAAATCTTGGGGGTCGACCATTGACCAGAAACTTAACTGGACCAGCCATATAAGTACTGTGGCTACAAGAGCAGGTCAGAGGCTGGGTATTCTGTGGCGAGTGACTCACCTCCTGACTCCCAAAGCCTTTCCACCATCTACAAGGCACAAGTCAGGAGTGTGATGGAATACTCTCCACTTGCCTGGATGAATGCAGCTCCAACAACACTCAAGAAGCTCGACACCATCCAGGACAAAGCAGCCCGCTTGATTGGCACCCCATCTACCACCCTAAGCATTCACTCCCTTCACCACTGGCGCACAGTGGCTGCAGAGTGTACCATCCACAGGATGCACTGCAGCAACTCGCCAAGGCTTCTTCGACAGCGCCTCCCAAACCCACGACCTCTACCACCTAGAAGGACAAGAGCAGCAGACACATGGGAACAATGCCACCTGCACGTTCCCTTCCAAGTCACACGCCATCCCGACTTGGAAATATATCGCCATTCCTTCATCGTCGCTGGGTCAAAATCCTGGAACTCCTTTCCTAACAACACTGTGGGAGAACCTTCACCACACGGACTGCAGCAGTTCAAGAAGGCGGCTCACCACCACCTTCTTAAGGGCAATTAGGGAATGGGCAATAAATGCTGGCCTTGCCAGCGATGCCCACATGCCATGAACGAATAAAAAAAAAGATACTGCATGACTTTCTGAGCTTCTCCTGCATTTTCTGTTTTTATTTCAGATTTCCAGCAGTATTTTGCTTTTGATCGAGAAATTTCAGGGTTCTATTGAGTGTAGATGTGTGCCAGAGGACTGAAGAATGTACCGATTTTTAAAAAGCTAATTCAGGTAATTACAAGACAGTTAAATTTAATATCTGTGGTAAGGAAAATTTTGGAGTCTCTAAGAATGAAATTATCGTGTATCTAGATAACGAGAAGTAACCAGCACGGATTTCAAAGGGACGATCATATTTGACAAACCTCATCGAAATTTAAAGGCAGCTGCAAAGAATATTGATAAGATGATGGAATGGGCTTAAAAGTGGCACATAGAATTTAATGACAGTGAATGTGAGGTAATCGGTGAATGTGCGGTAATGCATTTTGGTGAAATAACAGCAATAATCATACTCTGAATGGAAGTAGGCTGTGGGATTCAAAAGTACAGGTTCACAGGACATTCTAGGCAGCACTTCAGGTTGGTAAGGCCCTAAAAAAAAGTTAATGGAATTCTAGGTTTCATCACGAAGCCAAGAGATAATTATGAGCCTATATAAAACTTTAATAAGACTCAGAGTACTGAAAGGGAAACTTCTTTACACAGGGAGTTGGGAGGCCGTGGAATTCATTACCAAGGTGGTTGAGAACATAAGAACATAAGAAATAGGAGCAGGAGTAGGCCATACAGCCCCTCGAGCCTACTCCACCATTCAATAAGATCATGGCTGATCTTTGGCCCACCTGATCCCCATAACCCCTTGATTCCCCTCGAGTCCAAAAATCTACCTATCTCAGTCTTGAATATACTCAATGACTCAGCATCCACAGCCCTCTGGGGTAGAGAATTTCAAAGATTCACAACCTTCTGAGTGAAGAAATTCCTCCTCATCTCAGTCTTAAATGGCCGACCCATTATCCTGAGACTATACCCCCTAGTTCTAGACTCACCAGCCAGGGGAAACAACCTCTCAATATCTACCCTATCAAGCCCCCTCAGAATCTTACATGTTTCAATGAGATCACCTCTCATTCTTCTAAACTCCAGAGAGTATAAGCCCATTCTACTTAATCTCTCCTCATAGGGCAACCCTCTCATTCCCAGGAATCAATCTAATGAATCTTCGTTGCACCACCTCCAAGGCAAGAATATCCTTTCTTAGATAAGGAGACCAAGACTGTACACAGTACTCCAGATCTCACTAAAGCCCTGTACAATTGCAGCAAGACTTCCTTACTCTTGTACACCAACCCCCTTGTAATAAAGGCCAACATGCCATTTGCCTTCCTAACTGCTTGTTGTATTTGCATGCTAACTTTCTGTGTTTCTTGTACGAGGACACCCAGATCTCTCTGAACACCAACATTTAATAGTGCCTCACCATTTAAAAAATATTCTGCTTTTCTATTCTTCCTACCAAAGTGAATAACCTCACATTTCACCTCATTATACTCTGTCTGCCAACTTCTTGCCCACTCACTTAACCTGTTTATCCCTTTGCAGACTCTCTTTGTCCTCCTCAGAGCTCACTTTCCCACCTACCTTTGTATCGTCAGCAAACTTGGATACATTGCGCTCGGGTCCCTCCATCTAAGTTACTAATATAGATTGTAAATAGCGGAGGCCCCAGCACTGATCCTTGCAGCACCACACTAGATACAGCCTGCCAACCTGAAAATGACCGTTTATCACTACTCTGTGTTTTCTATCCATTAATCAATCCTCTATCCATGCTAATATATTACCCCCAACCACATGAGCCCTTCCATACTTGTAGAAGCTTTTACAAGTAGAGGCAGAGGCAGAAACTATGCCAACATTCACGATTAGATTGTATAGGTGGATGAAGGAAAGGGGCATGAAGGGATACAGTTCAGGTAAAATGTAATTAGGACTATTTGGGCACATGGAGGCTAAATGCTGACATGGACTAGTTGGGCTGAATGGTCTGTTTACGTGTTGTAACTTCTATGTTTTTCTATGTAAATACCAGGGGATAAAAGTTAAAATTAAGTTAGGAGTAAAAAGGCTAGTAAGGCAGAATACTCTTTTAATACAAAGGGTTGAAATGAGTTGTAGTATAAGCTACCAGGCTAGGCCATTGAAGCTGACCATATAAGTTTAAGGGGCGATTAAAGAATGATTGAGAGATATGGTGAGAACGCAGATAGTTGGAGTTGAGATCTACCAAATTAAGAAATTAGTTGCACCAAGTGGCTTCTCTCCTGCTTATGAAATAATCTTATGTTCTTTTAGTCTAACTAGCTCATCCCTGTGATATTTGACATACACAAAAATATTGAACTTAACCAGCTGATCTCCTGTTCTTGGGTAGGCTGGGGGCTGGATCCTGGTTGTCTGGAATGCCTGCTGAGCTAGAGCAGTGTTTAATCTGGCCTGTCTCTTTAAATCCACTGCTCAATTACTCTTAGTAGGGAATTTTACAACAGGCACATCCTGAGATCAATTAACAGGATGTTTCTCTACGTTGGCACCTATGTAAATCCCCAACTCCTCTCCTTGGAGAAAAAGCAGTTTATGAAGGTCAGAAGGAACTGGTTTCTTTCTCATTTGTTATACCTTTTTAAAAAAAAAGTTCAGTTGCAATTTGTTGCTATTTTATAAATATGACATTGAGACAAGCAGGTACAAGCTTGACATATTTTGTATGTGTGACAAAACATGACATTTTTAAAATGTGAAGGCCACATGCTAGATGGAAGATATATCTATGTCAAAATATTATAACATATATTTATCATTTATCACCTATAATTCCCAAGCTTGCCAACCTACATTGGCTCTCTGTTCCCCATCTTCAACTCTTCCATGGTCTCACTCCACCCTATCTCTGTAACCTCCTCCAGCCTTGTGTCATCTCCTGCACCTTTCAGTCCTCCGAGTCTAGCGTTTTGTGCAACTCCCTCCTTTTGGTTCACTATTGGTGGTCTCAAACTCCCTCTTTAAACAAACTGTTTCTCTGTCTTCTTTCTTCACCTTTAAAAGTCTTCCCAAAGCCTATCTTTTTGACCGAGCTTTGAGTCACCTCTCCTAACTCTCACACCAAAGCTCATTGTCATTTTCTTTGTCCCTTTCATCTATAGTTTTTTCCTTTCCCTCTCTATAAAGTACCTTGTGACATTTTCTACATTAAAAATGCATCTAATGTAAGTTTCTGCTGTTAAACAAAATATTTTAACCGACTACCTTGTCAGCTATTTTTGATCATTTTTTGCTCCAGAAACGCTTGTCAATGAAAATGATTACAAACATTGTTAAAACAAACAAAGCATACAGATATTCATTCTACTAACCTGACTAAATTGTATAAATTTATTGTAAAACGATTACTTACCAGGCGCTGAATTCCACCATGAAGTCTGACAGTCTGTCTCGCTCTTCTGAACCTGGCTATATTGGCAATAGTTTCAGCAGCCAAACATTTGAGATCTTTATTGGAGGAGTCCAAGATTTTCACCATGATCTGTAAACCACCAAGATCTGCCAAGCAACGCTGAATTTGTGGATTTTTACTAATTTCTTTCAGGATTTTTAAAGAGCCAATCTATAAATGTATACAAATGTTAGCTTTAATTTTCATGAACTGAAGGAAAAATATCTTTAACATAAAGTTAGATTGCCTAATTTGTCATGTCATCTTCATTCTTTGAAAAGAAGCATCTTTCATATACTGTACAGAGGAAGCACTGCCTTTAAGACATTTTTCCTCATGCCACCACTTACATCAGTCTCTTTTCCAATGTCATATCACGGTTTTGAATTAGGGCAAATGTTAAAGATTAGATTTCACACAATACAGTGTAAGTACCACCTTGGCTCAGTGGTAGCACTCTCAACTCTCCAGTGAGACCTCAAAATGGCTCAGGTCCACCAACTGCCGATTGTAAGCAGTTTACTTTGCTATAATGCCTTATTACATTGTGGTCCCCCCACCCCCACAAAACTAATCAAATCCCATCCTGTCCTGGACTGGTGCCTTTTCAGATAAGCTTTTCAGAAAAGTGCAATTCAAAATAGTTGTTCTACCTCCAATCATTTAGGTTGACTATCGGAGAAATTGACTGGTCATAATAGACTCTGAGTCAGAAGGTCCTGTATTTAAACCCCATTCCAGAACATGAACACATGACTTAGGCTGATATTTTAGGGCAGTGTTGCATTGTCAGAGGTGTTATCTTTCAGATGAAATATTAAACTGAGGTCCTATCTGCCTGTTCAGGTGGATATAAAAGATCCGATGGCATTATTTGAAGAAGAGCAGGGGAGTTCCCCAATGTGCTGGACAACATATATCCCTCAATCAGCTCTACTAAAACAGATTAACTGGTCATTTATCTCAATGCTGTTTGTGGGACATTTCTGTGCGTAAAGTAGCCACTACATTTCCCTACAAAACAACGGTGACTACTCTCCAAAAAGTGAAGCACTTTGGAATGACCTGAGGACTGACAGGCGAAAACACAGAGAAAATGGAGTGGATTGTGAACAGCGTGGGAACTTGAGAATTTGTTGAGCGGGGGACTCTATTAAAGTAATGGTGAATTGAAATTAAAATTTTGTTTAAAATTAAACATAGAACTGCAAGTGAGGCAGGTACGGGGACCTAGGATCTAGTGGTGGAGGAGCCTCAGCCCTTGACCTTGTCCTACAGGTAGAAGGTACTTGCTACCTGTGTGGATGAGATCAAAGACTGCAGGGAAGATCAAATTCCATTCTGCCTGTCTTTTCTAAATGTCATGTACCCTGGAATATTTAGTTACAATCTTGGTTACTTTGCAACCACGGGCTCTATTTTAGCACACGTGATCGGGTGCGTTCCTGGCGGGGGGGGGGGGGGGCTACGAAAATCGGGGATTCCTGGGGCGGGGCGGGAGCCCGGCTCCAACCCGCCCCATTTCCGGGTTCCCCACTGACATGCGCGCGCAGCCCCCGCATGTGGGACTCCCGCCAGCAATTAAAGCCGGTGGGGTGCCACTTAAGGTATTTATTTTGGTATTTCAGGTCGTTTACAGATCTGATTAACGTGATATTTTAGGAGGGTTGGGATTTTACAAACAACTGGGACCGTTTCCCGTACTGGGGGAAACACTCCCAGTTCAAATGGATGTGTTGCAGCCATCAGCCTGTGGCAGCTGCAAAGGTCCATTTGACAAGTGGGGTTGGGGGGTGGGTGGGGGGAGACCCTCACTCATTGCAGGAGGCCACTCTGTCACTTGGGACAAAGTTTGGCCTCCACCACCCTCCTCCTAACAACAAAATTCACCAACTTGCACACTTACCCCGGTGTCCAGACACATGTACCTACCTTGCAGACACCCTCAAACGTACATCTTCCGGATGGGGGCCCCCGTAGCTGCAGTCATGACCTCCTCAGAGGCGAACAGCATCACCAGCCTCGCCGGCCATGCCGTCTACCTCTGACACATGGAGCTCCACAACACAGTGCTGTGACACATCCACCTACACAGCAGGAGGGAGGGCAACCGCAGAGAGAGATGCGTCGCAGAGGGCACAACCCTCGCCACAGGGTCCACAGACCGAGGCTCAGCTTCCTGAACCTCTCTGAGCAGCAGTGCACACGGTGGCTCAGAGTCACTCGACATGGATTCGTGGACATCTGCAGCCTCCTTCATGCCGAGCTGCTCCCGGCTGGCCCAAGCACCATCTTCTCACCTGTCGCTGTCAAAGTCACCACTGCCCTCAACAACTTCTCCTCCGCATCCTTCCAGGGTGCCACCAGGGACATTGCCGACGTCTCTCAGTCGTCTGCACAAAAGAGCCATGCAAATACACCTACACCCACTCTGCAGTGACACAATGGGTGGCATCAGTTGTGGGTCTTCATTGTGATCCTCAGGAAAGGGCATTATTGCACAAACCAGACAAGATTCGCAAAGACGTGACAGTATTGGTGCCAATATAATATGTAATGTGAGTTGATCAGAAATTAAATAGAAGTAAAAACCATTACAAATCCTCAAACACCCTTGTGCATCCCCTTCATGCTCACGACACGTTTGCCTTACGCTGCCTACTGCACATATGTGATGCATGCCCTGTGGCTGCAGCACAGGTAATGGCAGGTTGAGTGAGGCTGACTGTGAAAGAGATGCATGAGAGGGTGAGTATGAGATAGAGCCTTGAGATTGTATGAGGATTGGGTTGAGTGGTAGTGGCGGGATGAGTACTGGCGTGGTGAGTAAGTGCAGGTAAGATGAGGATGAGGTTTGAGTGGGTGTGAGGGGTGATGTGACAGAGTAGTGTTGGCAGTGCAGAAGGAAATGTGGGGTGGGGGCGGTGATGTGGCAGACGGAGTGTAGGAGAATAAGTGTACTCACTTTGGCTGACCTACTTAGGTCATTGCAGCACCTCCTGCACTGTGTGCAGGTGGGCGATATGTTGGTGGTGCAGGTGACCTCCTCTGCCACCTCGAGCCAGGCCTTCTTGGTGGCAGAGGCAGGCCGCTTCCTCCCGCCCGCCGGGGGGAAGATCTCTGTCCTCCCCCGCCTGCTCACCCCATCCAATGATACCTGGAGTGAGGCATCATTAAACCTGGGAGCAGCCTTCCCCCTGGGCTGCTCCATGCTGTAATTTTTCCTATTTCTTGCAGCATCAGTCAGTGGAAGACAGACCCTTTAAATAGAGCACCTCCAGCTGACAGACCTTACGGCGCATGCACAGTCTGCCCGCCGCGCAGCTCAGCAGCGGGGAACCCGGAACAAGAGGTAAGTGGATCCAATCAGCCTGCGATTGCCCACGGGGCAGACTGATTTCACCGGGCGCGTTACCCACGCGCCCAATTGCCACCCCCCCCCCCCGCCACGAACCCGCTGCCATGGTAATATCGGGCCCCATGTCTCTGTAAAGGCTATTAGATCAAACCCATTTATATCTATTTGGCAAACTAAATTAAAGGGTATGATGGTTGAAAAGCAATGGCAAACATTTAAAGAAATAGAAACATGGAAAATAGGAGCAGGAGTAGGCCATTCGGCCCTTTGAGCCTGCTCCGCCATTCAATATGATCATGGCTGATCCTCTATCTCAATACCATATTCCCGCTCTTTCCCCATGCCCCTTGATGCCTTTTGTGACTAGAAATCTATCTAGCTCCTTCTTAAATATATTCAGTGACTTGGCCTCCACAGCCTTCTGTGGTAGAGAATTCCACAGTTTCATCACCCTCTGAGTGAAGAAATTTCTCCTCATCTCAGTCCTAAAGGTCCTACCCTGTATCCTGAGACTGTGACCCCTCGTTCTGGACCCCCCAGCCAGGGGAAACATCCTCCCTGCTTCCAGTCTGTCTAGCCCTGTCTGAATTTTATATGTTTCAATGAGATCCCTTCTTATTCTTCTAAATTCGAGTGAATACAGGCTGAGTCGACCCAATCTCTCCTCATACAACAGTCCTGCCATCCCAGAAATCAGTCTGGTGAACCTTCACTGCACTCCCTCTATGGCAAGTATATTCATTCTTAGGTAAGAAGACCAAAACTGCACATAATACTCCAGGTGTGGTCTCACCAAGGCCCTGTGTAACTGCAGTAAGACATCCTTGCTCCTGTACTCAAATCCGCTTGCAATGAAGGCCAACACACCATTTGCATTCCTAACTGCTTGCTGCACCTGCATGTTTACTTTCAGTGACTGGTGTACAAAGACACCCAGGTCCCTTTGTATATCAACATTTCCCAATCTATCACCATTTAAATAATACTCTGCCTTTCTGTTTTTCCTTCCGAAGTGGATAACTTCACATTTATCCATGTCATACTGCATCTGCCATGTATTTGCCCACTCACTCAACTTGTCTAAATCGCCTTGAAGCCTCTTTGCATCATCCTCACAACTCACGATCCCACCTAGTTTTGTGTCGTCAGCAAACTTGGAAATATTACATTTGGTTCCCTCATCCAAATCATTGCTATATATTGTGAATAGCTGGGGCCCAAGTACTGATCCCTGTGGTACTCCACTAGTCACTGCCTGCCGCCCTGAAAAAGACCCATTTATTCCTATTCTCTGTTTCCTGTCTGTTATCCAATTTTCAATCCATGCCAGTATATTACCACCAATCCCATGTGCTTTAATTTTGCACACTAACCTCTTATGTGGGACTTTATCAAAGGCCTTCCGAAAATCCAAATAAACCACTTCCACTGGTTCCCCCTTATCTATTCTACCAGTTACATCCTCAAAAAATTTCAGTAGGTTTGTCAAACATGATTTCCCTTTCATAAATCCATGTTGACTTTGTCTAATCCCATTGATATTTTCTAAGTGTCCTGTTCTCCCATCCTTTATAATAGACTCTAGCATTTTCCCTACTACTGATGTTAGGCTGACCGGTCTGTAGTTCCCTGTTTTCTCTCACCCTCCTTTTTTAAATAGTGGGGTTACATTTGCCACCCGCTAATCTGCAGGAACTGTTCCATAATCTACAGAATTTTGGAAGATGACAATTAATGCATTCACTATTTCCATGGCTATCTCTTTTAGTACTCTGGGATGCAGATTATCAGGTCCTGGGGATTTATCGGCTTTCAGTCCCATTAATTTCTCCAGCACTATTTTTTTACTAATACTAATTTCCTTTAATTCCGCCTTCTCACTAATCCCTTGGTTCCTTAGCATTTTTGGGAAGTTATTTGTGTCCTCTTCCGTGACAACAGAACCAAAGTATTTGTTTAATTGTTCTGCCATTTGCTTGTTTCCCATTATAAATCCTCCTGTTTCTGACTGTAAGACTTAATTTGTCTTCATTAATCTTTTTCTTTTTACATACTTGTAGCAATCTGCTTTTATGATCCTTGCAAGTTTACTCTCGTACTCTATTTATCCCCTCTTAATCAATCTCTTGGTCCTTTTTTGCGGAATTCTAAACTGCTCCCAATTCTCAGGCTTGCTACTTTTTCTAGCAACTTTATGTGACTCCTCTTTGGATCTAATACTATCCTTAATTTCTTTTGTTAGCCATGTTTGGGCTGCTTTTCCTTTTGTATTTTTGCACCAGAAAGGAATGTATAATTGTTGCAATTCATGCATTCGTTCCTTTGCCTATCCACCGTCATGCCTTTTAATGAAGCTTCCCAATCTATCAAAGCCAACTCACTCCTCATACCTTCGTAGTTTCCTTTGTTTAGATTTAGGACCCTAGTTTCGGATTGGACTACTGTACAAATATTGAAAATATTTCAATATTCTCAACAAATATACATTCCATTGAGAAATAAAAACTCCAGGGAAAAGTGATCCACTCGTGGTTAACTAAGGAAGTTAAGGATAGTAACCCTGAGTAATAACCCTGAGGATTGGCAGAGTTTTAGAAACCAGCAAAGGATGACGAAAAAATTGATGAGAGAAAATAGAATACGAAAGTAAACTAGCAAGAAATATAAAAACGGATTGTAAGAGCTTCTACAAGTATGTAAAAAGGAAGAGAGTAGCAAAAGTAAAAGCAGGTCCCCTAGAGGCTGAGACAGGAGAAATTATAATGGGGAATCAGGAAATGGCAGATGCATTAAACAAATATTTTGTATCTGTCTTCACAGTAGAAGACACAAAAAGCATACAAGAAATAGTGAGGAACCAAGGGGCTAATGAGAGTGAGGAACTTAAAGTAATTAATGTCAGTAGAAAAAAGATACTTGAGAAACTAATAGAACTAAATGCTGTTAAATCCCCTGGACCTGATGCCCTACATCCACAGGTTCTAAAAGAGGTGGCTGCAGAGATAGTGGAATGCATTGGTTATGATCTTCCAAAATTCCCTAGATTCTGGAACGGTCCCAGCAGATTGGAAGGTAGCAAATGTAACCCCGCTATTCAAGAAAGGAGGGAGAAAGAAAACAGGGAACTACAGGCCGGTTAGCCGGACATCAATCATCAGGAAAATGCTGGAATCCATTATTAAGGAAGTGCTAACAGGCCACTTAGAACTTCATAATATGATTAGGCAGAGTCAACATGGTTTTATGAAAGGGAAATAGTGTTTGACAAATTTATTAGAGTTTTTTTGAGGATGTAACTAGCAGGGTAGATAAAGGGGAACCAGTGGATGTCATATCTTTGGATTCTCTCTTTTTATCAATTTTTTAGTTGTCCTTTGCTGCTTTCTAAAACTCTCCCAATCCTCAGGCTTACTACTCTTCTTGCAACATTTTAGGCCTCTTCTATTAATCTAATACTATCCTTAACTTCTGTAGTTAGCCATGGGTGGATCACTTTTCTCGTGGAGTTTTTATTTCTCAATGGAACGCATATTTGTTGGGAATACTGAAATATTTCTTTAAATGTTTGCCATTGCTTTTCAACCGTCATACCCTTTAATTTGGTTTCCCAATCTACCTTAGCTAACTCACCCCTCATACCTATGTAATTGGCTTTATTTAAGTTTAAGATTCAATCCGCACTGGCAGGGGGCCTCAGGCATGGAGACTGTTGAGGTGGTAACTGGTCACAGAAACATTATGCATGGCAATGGCCATTGTCTAGAAAACAGCCATGTCATCTTCATTGTGGGGCATTCCACACTGTCTGTGTTATTTGGAAAAGATGAAACAATGGGTGGATCGCTCCCAGAAGAACATGGCTATCTTCTATGTCCATAGTTGCTGACCCCACTGAGAAACCCTTAATAGCAGAGGCGCAGCTTAGCTCGAATGCTTCAACATCTGTTTCCTGTTTCCCGGCTGACACCTCATCCTTCTTGCAATGTGTGTCATGCAGCTTAGGCACAATGAAAGAGTGTGTGTAAATGAATAATGATTGTGTACAATACTTAAAATGGTTTCTCCAAAATGGTGTAGCAGTTCCCAACTTAGGTTTGTGCCATGGTTGATGGGTCCCACACATACCTTTGCTTTCCTCCTGATTAGAGCAAACATCTTCCTCATTTTTAGCCAGGTACGAGGGACCTGGGTGACTATATTGACTCAGATGGCAACCTTCCTCTGTGCAGTTTATGTCTGTGCTGTTACTGGAAAGCGGGGCGGTCCTCAGCCTTAAATACGGCTACTCTCATTTGGTCACCTTCTGCAGCAGCTCCTCCAACTCTACAGCATTAAAGGGAACAGTGCTGTCCACATCTCCCTTTAAGAGCTGTTGCCTTGCCACATGTTACATTCCTGCCAAGTCTGTGACAGGCTAAGCTCTATTGGCAAGTTTTTCATGTGCTTGGGACTCCTGCTGCAAAATTTGGCGTGCCCCGAGCTCTTTTTGTCTGACTGATAAAATCGTTGCTTAGGTCTTTATTATGGATTTCCATCCACGGAGTTGGTCTGGTAAAATTCTTTGGAAAAATTTAAGGCAAATTTGGCAACAAAAATGGTCAGAAGAGAGTACTGAATTAAGAAAATAACTGTAGCCATCAGCAACCATAAGGACCCTGAATTATTTAACTTCTGGGGAGACCTTAAACCTCATCAGAGATGAATGTCAAGGATTGGAAAGTAGCAACTAGAGTTTAACTACAATTACAAAAGTTGCCCAATAAAGAGGACTAAGATAGAATTTTTATCTCAGGAAACATTAGAAAACTGGTTACCTGGCAACATAACAACAATAAGTGCACAATGTGATTAATTCTATGTGAAGTACATTTGAATGTTTCTGAAAGATGTGATAAGGTGCAAGTTCTTTCAACTGCCACCAATGGGGAAAAAGCGGGAACAGGGTACTGAGTTAGACGATCAGCCATGATCATTTTGAATGGCGGAGCAGGCCCCAAAGGGCCTAAGGCCTACTCTTGCTCCTATTTTCTATGATTCTATAATGGGAAAAGAACTTGCACATCAGCCAAAGATGCATTTATATGGCACACGAAGGCTGAGTCAAAAGTGGCTTAATGGGACTACATCCTTGGGATTCATCTCATTGTCTACCTCAAGTTATTTGTGCTGTATAAAGAGGCTGTTTAACAAGTACCTTTCTGAATCTTAAGTAGATTTATTCATTCAAATTCCAATTATAGTATCACCACAGGCCACTCAACTACTATTTGTCAAGTGGTACTGTCAAGGGTTTGGATGCAGTTATATATTTAACCTCAGAAATAAATGCTGAAGAGCATAGAAAGGAGAAAATTTGAAATAAGTTACAAAAATAAAATTTCAATTTGACATATAAATGTACAATTTTAATGGACTGGTTTTGTCTGAGATCTTTTCAGAGTATTTTTTGTCTCAGAGAACTGATGTACTAGATTGACTCAGAGCAATTTTGTCTAAAAAGAAATCTGTACCACATATGTTATACTTAAACATAACCATTTCCTTTACTACCAAACAGCTTGATTGATTTTCCTCCAGAAAGTCAAAAATTGCTGCTAATCCCATCTGAATGGTAATGTACTAATAGCCCTCATATTTGCGGGTCAGCTCACTTGTAGAATTATTCACAGATCCAGATTCGGACAAGTCTAAGGAGCACACTTGTGGTGGGAGAGGAAATTTGTGTATATTGAAAATTAAATGCAAGTGGACAATTATGGGTGAGTTTCACAATGGGATGGAAACAAAAATTCTGACAGCATTTAAAAATCTCAACCCATTCACAGCCTTTGCAAAGGCATGGGATTAAGAAGTGGCAGCCAAAATTAATGGAAAGGAACTACCAAGTGCAGGCTTGAGGCTGCAGCTGACTGGTTCTGGCACTGGCTGTGCCAGCCCTATGCTGCATGTTAGTAGCAGCTGCCTTTGCAGCAGATGGCACAGTAAAATATCTGGCTCTCCTAACCCGGACTCTTGTGAGGACAGTTTCCCACAGCCATTGCCAGGTAGGTGCAACAATGATTCAAATATAGTTTGTGGCATTTTGGCTTTACTTGTTGATTACCCTTCTTTCATGCAGTGTCATGTAGTGCATTAGGGTTGCTTCTGAGGAATCAGTCGGTATAAAGGTTAGTCAGGGATGTGCATGAACCTGTACCATCGAGTCTGCTGTCACAATTTACCTTGCAAATTGGAGCCTCCGTTTGTGTTAATTACATGCCAAAGCAAGGTCTGGGCACCTTTGTTTGCAGATGTAGGTATGCAGCTACCATCAGGTAGAAACTGAACATCTATTGTGCGTCCTGACCAGCTTAGCATCTCGTCTGTGATCTTCCTCTTTATATAGCACCTTAGATGGGGAAGTCCCATTGGGGAAACTCATTGATGGCAGTAATGCAAACAAAAAAAAATTCAATTGGTACCGAAGCTCATATGAAGCTAAGCGCCAGGAAAGAAATAAAGTAAAATGGGACAGACACGGCCTCAAAACTGATTAAATAATCTTTTTAGCCCTTTAAATCTATCTGCCTGCACTGCTCAGCATTTAGGGACAGATGTAAATCAGGCTGCCAACTCGCTATCACACGTTTTATACTATCGCACAAAGTCAAGATCTATCCCAATGAGCATTAATTTTCCTCAGCATCATCCCAGCAGTTAGGGTGCAGAAAGACATGGGTGCGCATCATTTAAACATTATAATGAAACTCCCAGATGTTTCAAGCCAAGCTTTTTTGCCTGTCCCCCAAGCCCATTGGAAATGTGCATCATGCATAAACGGGGCTGAGATCTAATGATACAGGTCACTGACTCTTTTTTCCTCTCCCTAGTGGCGAGAAATGGGCGCACACCGGGTGATAGGCAGGGAAAGATCAGCCCCTTTATGTCTAACAACAATAATATCGCAAATAACCAAATGAGTGTCAATCTGACATACCTTGCATTTAGTTTCTTCTGTATCTAACAAGTTAATCAGAACCTCTAGGCCACCCACATCTCGGATGGCCAGCTGGCATGTCTCACTGGCCAAGTTAAAGTCCCTCATTGAGCACAAGGCAATAACAGTAGCTGTTTGGTTGCCACCCTGAAAGTGTAACAAAAATTAGATAAATGTTACAAAAACAACTAAATAACTTATTGTGCTAAAATTGTTTAATAAGCAAATAAAAACCTTCAAGAAAAAAACCATAAATTTTGAAAAAGACGAACACTGAAATACATTTATAATGATATTTCTTCAAGATAGACAAAACTCTTGAAATATCTAAAACCTTCATTAGCATGCTTCTTGAAAGCAATAAAGCATTTTGGCTTGCTGGTGCGAACTGGGTACAGGAAATGATCCCTGTACAGGAATGGGTGTAGGCCCAAGGCATGTCCTATACTGAGCCTCAGGCCTCAATTAACCGAGACCGGCGAGCTGCAGGCGCATTCTGGACATCCCTAGGCAGATTACTGGTGAATCGGCGTTGGATAATAGGCCACTGTGTCACTGGCAGCGGCCCTCAGCTAGTCCTGGGATGGGGGAGATGATCAAGAGGGAGGGGCGATCAAGAAAGAGGGGGTGGGGGGAAGTGATCAGGAGGGAAGGGGCGATCGAGAAGGAGGGGTTGATTGGTGGGGGGGGAGAAGCGTGCAAAATGGAGGGGTTGATCAGGAGAGGAGTGAGGCAATCAGGAGGGAGGGAGGACCCATTGAGTAGAATGGGCCTATACTCTGGAGTTTAGAAGAATGAGAGATGATCTCATTGAAACATGAAAGATTCTGAGAGGGCTTGACAGGGTAGATGCTGAGAGGTTGTTTCCCTTGGCTGGAGAGTCTAGAACGAGAGGGCATAGTCGCAGGATATCGGATCGGCCATTTAAGACTGAGATGAGGAGGAATTTATTCACTCAGAGGGTTGTGAATCTTTGGAATTCTTTACCCCAGAGGGCTGCGAATGCTGAGTCATTGAATATATTCAAGGCTGAGATGGATAGATTTTTGGACTCTAGGGGAATCAAGGGATATGGGGATTGGGCAGGAAAGTGGAGTTGAGATTGAAGATCAGCCATGATCTGACAAATGGTGGAGCGGGCTTGAGGGGCCATATGGCCTACTCCTGCTCCTATTTCTTATGTTCTTATATTCTTAATTGAGAGGGAGGGGATCGGGAGAACAGGGAAAGCGGGATGAGCGGGAGCCGGTAATCATCTTCAGCACTGCAATGGAGCCGGGAGGAGTGCTCTTGCTCCTCTCGCACCACATTAAAGTAAGTATTTGTTTTTAAAAATAAACTTACCTTTTTGACGGCGGCCTTCAGCGGTCCCTTTACGGACTGCTGATTAGACCGCATGTAGAGCACAGAGTCAGACCAATTATGCAAAGGGATCCTCAATCAGATGTTCAGTGCCTTATTTACATATGCAAGGAGCCTAACGCCTTTCAGGCGTGGCCCTCGACACTTTTTTTTCTGCCTTTACCAATATGGTGGGTGGTGCACTTTTGGCATGAATATGCGGCGCACGCTGCCCATCATATTGGACGCTTTGGCATCACGTCGCCAACCCAATTTCTAGGCCTTTCTTCTTATAAGTAAATGAACAGGCATATTAACCAATGAATATAATTTTTCACACATTAAAAATGCTTTTGACTTATTCTAATGTACCTGATCTGTGGTACCTTAGTTCCACAATTCTCCACATTGTCTTTTCCTGATATGCAAGCAATACTAATTAACCACGTGTTAGTATGGACTGATTATAGCATAATCAAAGATTTTTTTGAGACAAAAGCAATCACTCGAGGAGATTTGTGCAAAACCAAGAATGTCTAAAAGCAGAAATAGATTTTAAATTAAATGAACTAAAGATGAAGAGGTGCTATATGTCAAGCAGGTGCTGCATAGAATTGGATTTTTACTAGCTTTCACTTAAAGCTTATGTAGATTTGTACCCCCAAGGATTCAAAGCAGGTGGCTCACAGGTCATAATGTTATCAATTATATTATTATGATCAACTGAAGCATTCCAACTCAAGAGGCAACTCTTGTCTTCCTGTAGCTGAATCCAATCCCAGATGTGACCCTTTCTTAGTATATAATTGAAACAGTATTTAGCAGTACTAAAATGTGGCTGAGATCTGTTTACTTGTTTTATTTGCACTATGAGGGATTATAAAGAGCAGGGTATAGTCAGTTTTGGGCTTTAGTATTCACAGTCATCAATTAAATTTAAAAAATGAAAATTCTATTTTTCTGCCAATTTAATTTTAAAAATCACACACACAGATCAATATATGAGAATTTTAAAGGAAACTACACAAAATTTAATTCATATGTTCAGAAACAGAAGTTTGATGGACTATGCTTGACGATGGCCATAACAAATATTTGTTCTTTTTAATGATCTTATTCATGCAGTCTAATAGCATACACTTCCAAAAGCATTCTATTTTCAACCTACATGAAAATAAAGCAAAACATATATATGATTATTAGGACCTTTTGAAATATGATACCTGAGCCAAAAATAAATCTTCTGGCACAAGAACAATCACATTTTATGGTCTAAAATTAAGTACAGATTTAACTACAATGAATGCCATTTTGCAAGTAAAAAGTCTATCTGAATTTCTCCACATTAAAAAGATCTTAAGATTGAAATTTAAAAAATGATCGATTCCATGACAATGACTGAACTATTGACTAAAAAGATAATTTGAAGTTCAGCAGTCAGTTAAAACAGTTTAAAACAAGACAGGCACGAGTCATACAGATGAGAGTTGAAAAGCAAGTTGTAAAAATGCATCATGAAAACAAAGTTAAGCAGTTATTGTAGCCTGGAACCCCAAATATTACAAATTAAAAACAAAATAATTTAAGGCTGCTTCCTCTATCGAAAGGCATGGGGCCAGATAAAAGTTTCTTTTGGGCAGGGGGACCAGAACATCTGGCACATTTCGTGGGGGATGGAGAGAGGGTGAGCAGCCCCAGATGCGGCGCACGCCTGCTGAAGCCAGGTAATTGATAGGACCCTGCAAACTTTGGTGGCATCAGTGGCCAACACCTCTCGGCACTTATGCATCTAGGCTTTTACAATAGAAAATCTGTATGTCACCATGTCACATTGCAAAGCCCTATCTAATCGTGACAATATTTCATCATGGGAAAATCCAATCTGAATGTGTCAACTTTTTACAATGGGAAAACATGTTTTTTTTTAATTAGTTCATGGGATGTGGGCGTCGCTGGCAAGGCCAGCATTTATTGCCCATCCATAATTGCCCATGAGAAGGTGGTGGTGAGCCGCCTTCTTGAACCGCTGAAGTCCACGTGGTGAAGGTTCTCCCACAGTGCTGTTAGGTAGGGAGTTCCAGGATTTTGACCCAGCAACGATGAAGGAACGGCGATATATTTCCATGTGATTGCTGCCCTTGTCCTTCTAGGTGGTAGAGGTCGCGGGTTTGGAAGGTGCTGTCGAAAAAGCCTTGGCGAGTTGCTGCAGTGCATCCTGTGGATGGTACACACTGCAGTCACGGTGTGCCAGTGGTGAAGGGAGTGAATGTTTAGGGTGGTGGATGGGGTGCCAATCAAGCGGGCTGCTTTGTCCTGGATGGTGTCAAGCTTCTTGAGTGTTGTTGGAGCTGCACTCATCTAGGCAAGTGGAGAGTATGCCATCACACTCCTGACTTGTGCCTTGTAGATGGTGGAAAGGCTTTGGGGAGTCAGGAGGTGAGTCACTCACCGCAGAATACTCATCCTCTGACCTGCTCTTGTAGCCACAGTATTTATGTGACTGGTCCAGTTAAGTTTCTGGTCAATGGTGACCCCCAGGATGTTGATGGTGGGGGATTCGGCAATGGTAATGCCGTTGAATGTCAAGGGGAGGTGATTAGACTCTCTCTTGTTGGAGATGGTCATTGCCTGGCACTTGTCTGCCGCAAACGTTACTTGCCACTTATCAGCTCAAGCCTGGATGTTGTCCACGTCTTGCTGCATGCGGGCATGGACTGCTTCATTATCTGAGGTGTTGAAAATGGAACTGAACACTGTGCAATCATCAGCGAAGATCCCCATTTCTGACCTTATGATGGAGGGAAAGTCATTGATGAAGCAGCTGAAGATGGTTGGGCCTAGGACATTGCCGTAAGGAACTCTCTCAGCAATGTCCTGGGGCTGAGATGATTGGCCTCCAACAACCACTACCATCTTCCTTTGTGCCCGGTATGACTCCAGCCACTGGAGAGTTTTCCCCCTGATTCCCATTGACTTCAATTTTACTAGGGCTGCTTGATGCAAAACTCGGTCAAATGCTGCTTTGATGTCAAGGGCAGTCACTCTCACCTCACCTCTGGAATTCAGCTGTTTTGTCCACTTTGGACCAAGGCTGTAATGAGGTCTGGAGCCAAGTGGTCCTGTGGGAACCCAAACTGAGCATCGGTGAGCAGGTTATTGGTGAGTAAGTGTCGCTTGATAGCACTGTCGACGACACCTTCCATCACTTTGCTGATGATTGAGAGTAGACTGATGGGGCGGTAATTGGCCGAATTGTATTTGTCCTGCTTTTTGTGGACAGGACATACCTGGGCAATTTTCCACATTGTTGGGTAGATGCCAGTGTTGTAGCTATACTGGAACTGTTTGGATAGAGGCGCGGCTAGTTCTGGAGCACAAGTCTTCAGCACTACAGCCGGATTTCTGCCGGCTGAGAGGCAGGTACGCTTCATTTCACCCAGCATACCAGTTGCCCGGGATTCCAGATCCAGGGCCAAGGAAACTCCTGATCTGGGAGTGCCCCTCTTCCAACTCCTCAACTTCCCTCCCTCCCCCGGTGACGTCACATCTGATGTGGTTGGAGGTTCCACCCCATACTAAATCCTGGATCCTGGCCGTGGAGAACAAACCTGTTGTATTTGGATCCCGGGCCTTCCCACTTGACATGGTAGGAGCACGCCGGAAAGTTCACAGATTTTTGGGGCCAGATTGTTCCAGCCCTGCCAATCTCATGACAAAGTTGCTATTCACACTTTATACAATAAAGGTTTGGACAGGAATTATCCATGTTTTAATTTAAATTTTTATGGCTTAAGTCAGTATTAATTGAAAATAATTCTACATACCATTTACACGATCTGGCCTTTAAAGAACTATGCTAAGATTTTTAGTATATCCCAAAAATATTTCAAAGTTGATACTTTTACAGAGCTATTCAGATGCTCAGCTATTAAGAAATGTTGTGCAGCTGCTGCAAAAAGAGAATACAGAGCTTTTTCTGTCTCCACGCTCTTCCCCCCCACCCCAATCCCACCACCCCCCCACCTTCCTCCACCACAGTACAAACTGCAAACACGCTGGCAGCAGTGGAGGATGAAAGGACAGAGAATAATAAACATAGTAACTACCTTCGGTCTCACTCTGCCTTAATTTAGCAGAATTAAAATTAGCTATTAATATGTCCACATCCCACGCACACCTTATTTTGCTTCAATATTACCGTAACAATTTCAACCCTTTACTCTGGTGCTTTTGTAATAATTCCAGTTTGTTCCAGATATCACCATGACAGCAGTCAAATGATCACTTATTAACAATGCTACCCATCCCATTTCTATTTCATATATTTTTTAAATGGAAAGTGAATCCTCAATAGAAAACAACAAAAGACTAGTTAATTCCCAACAGGAAACCGGTGGGAGTTGGGCAGAGTGAGAGCAACAACGATGAAGAGGAGTGGGCAGGGGGGACCCATCCCAATTCTTGGGTTGGCTCAATTTGCATGAGTGAGGGGAGCTACCAGCGCAAAATGGCAATGCATTAGCAGCTGACTGATTAGGAGGTGGAAAATCAGTCACTGCTGCAGGTTCTGAAAGCAGCTTAAATGAGAGGTGCATTTTTTTTTGTGGCCAAAGCAGCGAAGCATCATTGTTGAGCTCCTGAGAAATGTCTGAGGGCAAACAGAGATCCAGCAGTGTCCTGTGATTTTCAGATACAGCCATGGAGTATACTATTCTCCTTCTTATGACAGAAAACCATTAACGATGAGGACTAAGCAAGGAGCTGACAGAGCAGCTCCCAAACTCCAGCAGAATAGCTACAGCAAGATGAAATCCCTTACATGGGAACAATGTGGTTACATTGGATAAAAGTGATGAAATTCTAGGACTAAGAAATAATTAAAACTGAGAATAATTGTACTATAACTTCAGCAAGGAAAATTCTAAAATCTGCTCGCTGATATAGGGTTTAATTTGTTCTCATGTAAATGTGTCTTACAAGACCCATCATTGTCTTACATCATCTATTTACTTAAGAAATTATCCCTTTGATTTTTTTGTTGTACAGTTCCACTTATACTCATTTTCCTACTCGATACAGCAGTGATCATGCTGTATCACACTTGGTTCCACCTTCGAGAGACAGGTGTCCACCTTGGGCAGATTGGTGAACTGATTGGATAGCTTTCAAAGAGTCATTCATCTTCTGCTGTCTGCGCTCCTGCACATCAGTGGAGGCGCTGAGCCCCAGCCCCACGGGAGTGGCAGTGGTGCTATGGGACCAGTAAGTGTTACCTTCTCTTAGGATGTCAGCTCATCTTCTCCTTACCCACCCCCCAACCAATACCCGCCATGGTGCCAGCATGTCAGCTGGGCCGGACCACCCCAACAGCAGCCCAAGTGGAGCAATCTGTAGCCAAAGCAGCGAAGCATCATTGTTGAGCTCCTGAGAAATGTCTGAGGGCAAACAGAGATCCAGCAGTGTCCTGTGATTTTCAGATACAGCCATGGAGTATACTATTCTCCTTCTTATGACAGAAAACCATTAACGATGAGGACTAAGCAAGGAGCTGACAGAGCAGCTCCCAAACTCCAGCAGAATAGCTACAGCAAGATGAAATCCCTTACATAGGAACAATGTGGTTACATTGGATAAAAGTGATGAAATTCTAGGACTAAGAAATAATTAAAACTGAGAATAATTGTACTATAACTTCAGCAAGGAAAATTCTAAAATCTGCTCGCTGATATAGGGTTTAATTTGTTCTCATGTAAATGTGTCTTACAAGACCCATCATTGTCTTACATCATCTATTTACTTAAGAAATTATCCCTTTGATTTTTTTGTTGTACAGTTCCACTTATACTCATTTTCCTACTCGATACAGCAGTGATCATGCTGTATCACACTTGGTTCCATGCTCGAACACCCAGAAGTCACTAGCCATGAGCATCTCAAGGGTCCCAACATGAGCAACAGCAGCCTTCCACCCGTTCTTCTGAGGTCACTAGGAGAGCAACTCCTAGGAGTAGCAGTAAACCTTCTTTTGAGAAAAGCACTATGAGTTGATCAGTTGGGTGAGAATTGAATGAAAGGTAATTATTATGTTTGCCATTAAATTAATCATTTTTATCACATTTGGCACTTTGGTCTACAGTGTAGCTTGACAGCAGCTTCTGAGTGTGCATTATCAGAATGCCATTGTTATAGAAGTTGTTTTGAGAGTTCTTTAATGCAGGATGAAGAGAGTGGTGAAGGATGCAACAAGGACTTTAAAGCGGTCTTTGTGTACGTTTTTAGGGCAGGGGAATGAGCCCTCTTGCTGCAAAGTGTTGAGGTGGCCCTCCTTCTTCTGTTGCTTTCTTGCTTTCACCCTGGTGCTCAGTTATGATCCTGGTGGTCCCCTGGCTTTAATTGTATTGAACAGGTACGGTGAGGCATGTCATCAGCCACATCTGTAGGGGGTATCCTTTGCACCCCAGCAGCCATCCTACTGTGTTCCGGGATGGGTCGAATATTGGGGGGATGGTAGACTGTCACAGGATAAATGAGCTGCTTGGGTACCTTGCACAAACTTGCATGAATAAAGTTTCTGTAATTGGACACTAATCGCGTGACAGCCTTTTCTATTGACGAATACTGTTGGCTAGTGTTCTGGTGCCCTGATGGGAACATGTAAGCAGTCAATGACATCCTGGACGTGAGGAAAGCCAGCCACTGCTGCCATTGCCCCAGCTCTCTCTTGTTGACTGTTGAGGTCAGTGGGGCAGATGATGTACTGTTCATCCCTAGCGAACAAGGCGCCAGTTAACTACTTAATGCAGCTGTGTACTGCAGACTGGAAGATGTGGGATCTTGTCACCATGAAGGATTTCTACTGTGCAGGATGACTAACCAGGCGAGATCTTTAGTTTAATTATTTTTGTTGGTCAATGAAACTACATAAATGTTAGTTATCCACCTCCACGTAACATAAGAACATAAGAACATAAGAAATAGGAGCAGGAGTAGGCCATCCGGCCCCTCGAGCCTGCTCCGCCATTCAACAAGATCATGGCTGATCTTCTACCTCAACGCCATTTTCCTGCGCCATCCCCATATCCCTTGATGCCTTTAATATCTAGAAATCTATCAATCTCTGTTTTGAATGTACTCAATGACTGAGCCTCCACAGCCCTTTTCTATTGACGAATACTGTTGGCTAGTGTTCTGGTGCCCTGCGGTAGAGAATTCCAAACATTCACTACCCTCTGAGTGAAGAAATTTCTCCTCATCTCAGTCCTAAATGGCCTACCCCTTATTCTGAGTCTGTGACCCCTGGTTCTAGACTCCCCAGCCAGGGGAAACATCCTCCCTGGACCTACCCTGTCGAGCCCCTTAAGAATTTTGTATGTTTCAATGAGATCACCTCTCATTTTCTAAACGCTAGAGAATACAGGCCTAGTCTACTTAATCTCTCCTCATAGGACAATCCCAGGAATCAATCTGGTGAACCTTCGTTGCACTCCCTTTATGGCAAGTATATCCTTTCTTAGGTAAGGAGACCAAAATTGTACACAATACTCCAGGTGCGGTCTCACAAAGGTCCTATATAATTGCAGTAAGACATCTTTACTCCTGTTCTCAAATCCTCTTGTAATAAAGGCCAACATACCATTTGCCTTCCTAATTGCCTGCTGCACCTGCATGTTAGCTTTCAGTGACTCATGTACAAGGACAGCCTGGTCCTTTTGAACATCAACATTTCCCATTCTCTCACCATTTAAAAAATACTCTGCATTTCTGTTTTTCCGACTAAAGTGGATAACTTCACATTTTTCCACATTATATTCCATCTGCCACTCACTTAGCCTGTTTATATCCCCTTGAAGCCTCTTTGCATCCTCCTCACAATTCACATTCCCAACCTAGTTTTGTGTCATCAGCAAATACACCACATCCACTGGTTCCCCCCTACTTATTCTACTAGTTACATCCTCAAAGAACTCCAATAGGTTTGTCAAGCATGATTTCCCTTTCATAAATCCATGTTGACTCTGCCAAATCCTATTATCATTTTCTAAATATCCTGTTATCACATCCTTTATAATAGATTCTAGCATTTTCCCTACTACTGATGTCAGGCTAACAGGTCTGTAGTTCCCTGTTTTCTTTCTCCCTCCTTTCTTTCTCCTTCCTTTCTTAAGTAATGGGGTTACATTTACTACCCTCCAATCTGCAGGAACAATTCCAAAATCTATAGAATTTTGGAAAATGACAACCAATGCATCCACTATCTCTATAGCCACCTCTTTCAAAACCCTGGGATGCAGATCATCAGGTCCTTGGGATTTATTGACTTTCAGTCCCATTAATTTCTCTAGTACAACTTTTTTTTACTAATATTAATTTCTTTCAATTCCTTGTTCTCACCAGACCCTTGGTTCTCTAGCATTTCTCGGAGATTTTTTGTGTCTTCTTCCATGAAGGGGGTGATTTTAGAAGGCAAATGCGGGTGTGTTAGGGGCTCCAGAAATCGCACAAATTCCGTTCCAACCCGCCAACTTCCGAATTTCCCAGGGACCCACCTGTGTGCGCATGGGCGACCTGAAAACGGAAGTCTCGCTGGCAAATAAAGCTGGCGGGATGACCGTTAAAGAGCCAAGTGTACCTCATTGAGATGCTTAAGGCACTTTACCTGTGACAGATTAAGTAGTTAGAAAGATTTTTTTTTAAACTTACCTGGGTGGCTTGCCCACTGCTTTTGATTCACGCCGCCGGATCAGGGAACAAGAAACTAAATAAACTAAAGAAAAACCATGCAAGGAAGTAAAAACACTAAATGCACCTACCTTTGAATTCTGCTCTGATGTCCGATATCTCCTGCTCAGATGTCCCCCTCTTCACCCCTCCCCCCGATGTACCCCTCTTCACCCTCCCGATCTTCCCCTGATGTCACCCTCTTGACCCTCCCGATCTTCCCCCAATGTCCCCCCCTCTCCCCCGATCTTCCTCTCCCTTCCCCCCCCCCCCACCCCAGTTCCAGCGCCGGATAACATCTGGCTCTCTCTCTTTCTTGCGGCCCCCCTCAGCGTTGCAGCTCCTGACGGCAGCCAGCCTGTCAATCAGGCTAGCTGCCGGGCGTGAAACCCGGAAAGGACGTTAAACACTATCAATCAACGTGCGATCGCGTCTGAAACGGTAAGTTTGGCTCATGCGGGTTTTCCATGCGTCCAATCGCACCCCGCACCCCCCCCCCCCCCCCAATATCGGGGCCAAAGTATTTGTTCAATCTCTCTGCCATTTCCTTATTCCCCATTATAAATTCTCCCGACTCTGTCTGTAAGGGACCCACATTTGTCTTCGCCAGTCTTTTCCTTTTTACATACCTATAGAAGCTTTTACAGTCCGTTTTTATGTTTCTCATGAGTTTACTCTCAAATTCTATTTTCCCTTTTTTTAAATCAATTTCTTGGTCCTCCTTTGCTGAATTCTAAAATGCTCCCAATCCTCAGGTTCACTGCTTTTTCTGGCAACTTTATGTGCCTCTTTCTTTGATTTAATACTATCTTTAATTTCTCATTAGCCATGGTTGCACCACTTTTCCCGATGGGTTTTTATGCCTTAAAGGAATATATATTTGTTGCAAATTATGTATTAATTCTTTAAATGCTAGCCATTGCCTGTCTACCGTCATACCTTTTAATGTAGTTCCACTTCCAGCTTTGTTACTCTCCCTTCTGAATCTCCTCTCAGGTTCCCATCCCCCTGCCAAGTTAGTTTAAACCCTCCCCAACAGCACTAGCAAACTTCCCCGCAAGGATATTGGTCCTGGCCCTGTTGAGGTGCAACAGAACCGGTCCCAATGCCCCAGGAAAGCCTTCCCTCCTGCACCATCTCTCCAGCCATGCATTCATCTGCTCTATCCCCCTATTTCTATACTCACTAGTACATGGTACTGGGAGTAATCTGGAGATTACTACTCTTGAGGTCCTGCTTGTTAATATCTCTTTCCTAACTCCTTAAACTCTGCCTGCAGGATCTCATCCCTCTTTTTACCTATGTCGTTGGTATCGAAATGGACCACGACCTCTGGCTGTTCACCCTCCCCCCCTGCAGCCGCACAGGGACATCCTTGACCCTGGCACAAGGGAGGCAACATACCATCCTGGAATCACGTCTGTGGCTGCAGAAATGCCTGTCTGCTCCTCTAACTATACAATCCTCTATCACTATTGCTCTCCTGACCATCCTCCTTCCCCCCTGTACAGCTGGGTCATGCATGGTGCTATGGTCTTGGCTCTGGCTGTACTCTGCAGAAGAGCCCTCTCCCTCACCAGTATTCAGAACTAAATACTGGTTGGAGAGTGAGATGCCCTCAGGGGACTCCTGCACTACCTGCCTGCTCTTCCTTGTCTGTCTGGTGGTCACCCAGTCCCTCTCTGCCTGCATTCTCTTAAGCTGCGGGGTGACCACCTCCTGAAACATGCTATCTACATAGCTGTCAACCTCGCGGATGCACTGCAGTGACGCCAGCTTTTGCTCAAGCTCCAAAACCTGGAGCTCGAGCTCCTCCAGCTGACGACACTTCCTGCACCTGAGGTTGTCCAGGACACAGTCCTGGGGTTCCCACATGGCACAGGATGTGCATTCCAAAGTTTTCCTCCAAAATGTATTCCAAGAAATTCCAGACCATTGGGTCCTGTTTTGATCTATGCAGGGGGAAGGATATTGAGGCTTTGGAGAAGGTGCAGATTGGGTTCCTAGTTACAAGGATAGGCTCCAAGAGTTAATGCTATTTACTTTAGAGAAATGCAGCTTTAGATGGAGGTTTTTAAAATGATGAAGGTATTGCATTCAGTTACATCATCCCATTACACTGAGTGTACAGCATAGAAACAGGCCATTCGGCCCAACTGGTCCATGTCGGCATTTATGCTCTACGCGAGCTTCCTCCCTCCCTATTTCATCTAACCATACCAGCATACCCTTCTATTCCTTTCTCCCTCGTGTGCTTATTTAGCTTCCCTTAAATGCATCTATGCTATTTGCCTCAACTACTCCTTGTGGTAGTATGTTCCACCTTCTTACCACTCTTCAGGTGAATAAGTTTCTCCTGAATTCCCTATTGAATTTACTTGTGTCCATCTTCTATTTATGACCTCTAGTTTTGGACTCCTCCACAAGAGAAAACATTTGCTCTACATCCACCATATCAAACCGCTGCAATATCTTAAAGAATTCTATCAGATCATCCCTCAGCCTTCTCTTTTCTAGAGAAAAAAGCCTCAGCCTGTTCAGCCTTTCCTGGTAAGTATATCCTTATGAGTCTTTTTTGCACCATCACCAATGCCTCTATATTCTTTTTATAATATGGAGACCAGAACTGGGCACACTACTCCTAGTGTAATCTAACCAAGGTTCTATATATGTTTAACATAACTTCTCTGCTTTTCAATTCCAACCCTCTTGAAATGAACCCCAGTGCTGAATATGTCTTTTTTGTGGCCTTATTAACCTGAGTCGCGACTTTTAGTGATTTGTGTATCTGTACCCCGAGATCCCTTTGCTCCTCTACCCCATTTAGACTCTTATTATCAAAGCAGTATGTGGCGTCTTTATTCATCCTACCAAAATGCACCATCTCACACTTACCTATATTTATGTTCATTTGGCAATTACACGCCCCTTCCGCAAGTTTATTAATGTCTTCTCATGTATTGACTCATTCTTCCTTTTGTATTAACTACTCCCCCAATTTGGTATCGTCCGCTAATTTTGAAATTGTACTTCCGATTCCCAAGTCCAAATTGTTGATGTAAATTGTGAACAACAGTGGTCCCAGCATTGATCCCTGTGGAATACCACTTCCCACCATTTGCCAGTCTGAGTAGCTAGCCTTAACCCCTACTCTCTCTTTTCTGTTTTGTAACCAGCTTGCTATCCATTCTGCTACCTGTCCCCTAACTCCACATTCTCTGACCTTAGTCATGAGTCTACAATGCAGTACCTTATCGAAGGCCTTTTGAAAATCCAAATATATTACATCTATTACATTACCCTTGTCTACGCTTTCTGTTACTTATTCAAAGAATTCAATAAGTCTAGCATGACTTTCCCTTCTGAAATCTGTGTTGACTACTCTTCATTATATTTTAGCTTTCTAGATGTTTCTCTATTACATCTTTGAATAAAGATTCCATCATCTTTCCTACCACCTATGTTAAGCTAACTGGTCTACAGTTCCCTGGACTTGTTCTATCTCCCTTTTTAAAATAGGAATAATATTAGCTGTCCACCAGTCCTGTAGCACTATTCCCTTTTCTAATGACTTTTTAATATATAACTACAATAGTGCCTCTGATATCTCTTCCCTAACTACTTTTAAGATGCCGGATGCAATCCATCTGGACCAGAGGTTTTATCCTCCCTACATTTGATTAGTTTAGCAATTATCTCCCCTCCTCCTATCTTAAATGTCTTTACATCTTTTTTGATCTCTTCTTCTAATGTCATGCCCACCTTGTTAGTCTCCCTGGTAAATACTGAGGCAAAGTAATTATTCACTATTTCTGTCATTTCGCTGTCATTATCGTGTGCATCCCTTAGTAGCCCTATCCCTATTCTGATTTTTCTTTTGTTATTTATGTGTCTATTTTTTATATTCCTTGACAATTTAATTTCGTAGTTTCTTTTTGCCTTCCTAGTTGTTTTTTTTACTTCTTTCCTAACCTTTTCGTATTCCCTTTTCTCATCCTCTCCTTTATTGTCTATGTACTTATGCCTTTTTCTTCAGTTTCAATTTTATCCTTATCTCTTTATTTATCCATGGTATTTCATTATTGGCTAGTTTGTTCTTGCTTTTTAGTGGAATATATTTCTCCTGAATTCTATTGATCACCATTTAAAATAATTCCCACTGCTGTTCTATCTCTTTGTCTGTCAATTTTTTTTTTCCAGTTTACCTTCCCAGTTCCAATCTCATCCCCTCAAAATTAGCTTTTTTCCAATCTATTACTTTGGTCTTTGAGAAAGACAATCATTATTTTAAACCTTATTATGTTATGATCGCTATTACCACTTGGATAGATTATTTGAAATATATAGGAATGGTAAGTGTCAAGGACATGCATACAAAATCCTTTGGCAAAGTGTTACGTTAAATACCAGGGAGTATTTTTTTCCCCGACAGAGTCATCACCCTCTGATAAGACAACCAAAACATATGGTCAATTTGGATTTGCTGCAGTCCTTGAAAAGAAAACTCCTAGAGCCTTCTTTGAATGCCTACTGGGGGGAATTTTTAAAGAATTTTTCCTAAATTGGCAGTGGGATTCTTTCTTATTTTTTGCCTCTCCCAGGAGTTTATACGGTTAAGGGATGGGTAAATGGTGATGGTAGTTGCACGATATCTGAATGGAGTGGCTTGATAAGACTAATTGTTTTTCCCAGATATTCTTTTTGTATGTTTGTATCCTATGCTCCTTATTGTAATGCACAGTTAAGTTGGACCCTGAGATAGCATTATAATAAGGCTAGACTGTAGTTGGGTTTGTTCTTTTTATAAAAAGACTACAAGACAACCTAATAGAAGCTTTCAAAATTATAAAGGGGATTGATATAGTTGTTCCAGACAAGCCATTCACACCGATGAAAGGTTTAAAATCTAGGGGACAATGTAGGAAATTATAGCTATAAATAAAAAATTTAGGAAAGAATTATTTCACACAAAAGTCAATAGGCACGTGGAATAATTACTGGGGAAGCCTATTGAAGCAAACACTGCAGTATAAATGGGTTCAAGCAACATCTCTTAGAAAATTCTGGAAAAATAGGGATTGTGGAAATGGTGAGAAGGAATATAGGGTTCAGCTCAACCAAAAAGGCAGAGGCTCTTTGGGCCAAAAGGCCTTTTGCTATTCCTAAAAATTATATTACACTGAGACTCATATAAAGGAAATATGACATGGAAAAATCTTTAATACATTTGGGATTTGCATATGTCAGAGATGCATTCAAATAGGGTTGACTGCATAACAATCAGCCTATTGGTCTCTAAATTACCATGACTAATTCTAGGAAAATATTCTGAAATAGTCTGGACTTGGACTTCAGCTGCTGTTGGATTTTAACAATATTTAATTCACATTTTGCCATGACAGAATACAACTGTCAAAATGCTTTTTTAATCTGCTATTTAAATAGGCATCTTGTATTTTATTAATCAAACAAGTAATGACTGAAATAATGCTATTTTACCAAACAGGATTTTTACACACATGCATAGGTTTTATATTACTACAGATGTTTGAATCCTTTCATCCAAAATTCCTGCATGACTAGGTAACTTAGTCTAGAACACTTCCTCTGAAAAGGATTCAGCCGAACTTTTGTCTGCTGTTTGCACAGCAGTCACATACAAAAAGATTCACATATCATTATACATATACATGCCAGGTTTCATATAGCCTGTGCACATGTTCAAACACAATAGGGAAACTTTTACAATCTAGCATTCCGAGCACAGAGCTCTGTGTGATGGGAGCACATATTAGGAATTTGGGCACAAAGATCAGAACACCCAATTCATGGACTACATGATTTCCCACCGATTCATTTAATGGGCAGGAAAACGTGAGGCACGCTGACCTCTGCACCCGAATTCCTGATATGCTCACCCGTCACTCAAAGCTCTGGCATTTTCATGTCACAGCACATAAAAAATGTAAACAGTCAAATCTATCCCCTCCATTCACCCATATAATGCTATGCTAATACAATAATCTATGCAATCACTAAACTGTATATGTAAAAAAGGCAAATGAAAGTAGCATCTGGAAAGCAGACCAAAAGCAAACAGTGTGAGTAAGTAAGCTTTGCTCACTCAGACAAGTATTTTCATTGAAGCTCTATGCATGGTCAGTCCTAATTTAATATTCATGGCAAGATCCTGGCCTGCTTTGAACTTTCTAAATGGTGAAAAGCTCGAAACAGTGGCAGTCCAAAGAGACTTGGGAGTCCATGTACATAGATCATTAAAATGTCACGGACAGGTCAAAAAGGCTGATGGAATGCTGGCCTTTATATCTAGATGACAAGAGTACAAGGGGATAGAAGTTATGCTGCAGCTATACAAAGCCCTGGTTCGACCACACCTTGAGTACTGTGTTCAGTTCTGGGCACCACACTTTAGGAAGGATATATTGGCGTTGGAGGGAGTGCAGCGTAGATTTACTAGTATGATACCTGGACTCCAAGGGTTAAATTATAAGGAGCGATTACACAAACTAGGGTTGTATTCCCTGGAAATAAGATTAAGGGGTGATTTGATCAAAGGTTAAGATGTTAAGGAGAACTGATAGGATAGATAGAGAGAAACTATTTCCGCTGGTTGGGGAATCCAGGACTGGGGACATAGCCTAAAAATTAGAGCCAGGACTTTCAGGAGTGAAGATAAGAAACACTTCTACACGCAAAATGGTGGTAGAAGTTTGGAACTCTTTGCTTCAAACGGAAGTTGATCTAGGTCATTTCTTAATTTAAAATCTGAGATTGATCGATTTTTGTTAACCAAAGTTATCAAAGTTAGGTCACAGATCAGCCATAATCTCATTGAATGGTGAAACAGGCTCGAGGAGCTAAATAATAGAATCATAGAAAGGTTACAGCAGTGAAGGAGGTCATTCAGCCCATCGAGTCCGTGCTGGCTCGATGCAAGAGCAATCCAGCTAGTCCCACTCCTCCACCCTTTCCCTGAAGCCCTGCAAATCTTTTCCTTTCAAGTACTTATCCAGTTCCCTTTTGAAAGCCATGATTGAATCTGCCTCCACCACTCCCTCAGGCAGTGCATTCCAGATCCTAACCACTCACTGAGTAAAAAAGTTTTTCCTCATGTCACCTTTTGGTTCTTTTGCCAATCACCTTAAATCTATGTTCTTCTTGACCCTTCTGTCAATGGGAACCGTTTCTCTCTATCTACTCTGTCTAGACCCTTCATGATTTTGAATACCTCCATCAAATTTCCTCGCAACCTTCTCTGTTCCAAGGAGAACAACCTCAGCTTCTCCAGTCTATTCACGTAACTAAAGTCCCTCATCCTCTAAGGCCTTCATGTCTTTCCTAAAGTGCGATGCCCAGAACTGGACACAATACTCCAGTTGTGGCCGAACCAGTGTTTTATAAAGGTTCATCATGACATAAGAACATAAGAACATAAGAAATAGGAGCAGGAGTAGGCCAATCGGCCCCTCGAGCCTGCTCCGCCATTCAATAAGATCATGGCTGATCTGATCTTAACCTCAAATCTAAATTCATGTCCAATTTCCTTGCCCGCTCCCCGTAACCCATAAGAACTTACTTACTTACTGCCTCTATTTATAAAGCCCAGGATCCCGTATGATTTTTTAACCACTTTCTCAGCCTGCCCTGCCACCTTCAATGATTTGTGCACATATACCCCCAGATCTTTCTGATCCTGAACCCCTTTTAGAGTTGTGCCCTCTAGTTTATATTGCCTCTCCTCTTTCTTCCTACCGAAATGTATCACTTCGCATTTTTCTGCTTTAAATTTCATCTGCCACGTGTTCGCCCATGCCACCAACCTGTCTATAACCACTTGAAGTCTATCACTATCTTCCTCACTGTTTACTACCCTTCCAAGTTTTGTGTCATCTGCAAATTTTGAAATTGTGCCCTGTACACCCAAGTCCAAGTCATTAATAGCAATCAAGAAAAGCAGAGGTCCCAGCACTGACCCCTGGGAACACCACTGTACACCTCCCTCCAGTCCGAAAAACAACCGTTCACCATTACTCTGTTTCCTGTCGCTTAGCCAATTTTGTATCCACGTTGCTACTGCCCACTTTATTCCATGGGCCGCAATGCCGATAACAGGCCTACAATGCGGCACTTTATCAAATGCCTTTACGCCAGATAAACTGCATTGCCGTCATCTACCCTCTCTGTTACCTCATCAAAAAACTCTATCAGGTTAGTTAAACATGATTTGCCTTTAACAAATCCGTGCTGGCTCTCCCTAAGTAATCCACACTCGTCGAAGAGACTGTTAATTCTGTCCCGGATTATCGTTTCTAAAAGTTTCCCCACCACTGAGGTTAAACTGACTGGCCTGTAGTTGCTGGGTTTATCTTCACACCCTTTTTTGAACATGGGTGTAACATTTGCAGTTCTCCAGTCCTCTGGCACCACCCCCATATCTACGGATGTTTGGAAGATTATGGCCAGTTCCGCCGCAATTTCCACCCTTTACTTTCCTCAGCAACCTAGGATGCATCCCATTCGGACTGGGTGACTTATCTACTGTAAGTACAGCTAGCCTTTCTAGTACCTCTTCTTTATCAATTTTTAGCCCATCTAGTATCTCAACTATATCTTCCTTTACTGAGACTCTGGCAGCATCTTCTTCCTTGGTAAAGACAGATGCAAAGTACTCATTTAGTACCTCATCCATCCCCTCTGCCTCCATGAGTAGATCTCCTTTATGGTCCCTATTGGCCCCACGCCTCCTCTTACTACCCATTTACTGTTTACATCCCTGTAGAAGCCTTTTGGATTCCTTTTTATGTTGGCTGCTAGTCTATTCTCATACTCTCTTCTTTGCCCCTCTTATTTCCTTTTTCACTTCCCCTCTGAACTTTCTATATTCTGCCTGGTTCTCACTTGTGTGATCAACCTGACATCTGTCATATGCCCCTTTTTTCCATTTCATCTTACTCACTATCTCTTTTGTCATCCAGGGAGCCCTGGCTTTAGTTGCCCTACCTTTCTGCCTCATGGGAACGTGCCTACACTGTACACAAACCATCTCCTCTTTAAAGGCTGCCCGCTGTTCAATTACAGTTTTGTCTGCCAATCTTTGCTTCCAATTTACCCGGGCCAGATCTGTTCTCATCCCACTGAAATTGGCCCTCCTCGAATTGAGTATTGTTACTTTAGAATGGTCCATGTGCTTTTCCATAGCTATTCTAAACCTGATGATACTATGATCGCTACTCTCTAAATGCTTCCCACTGACACTTGTTCCACTTGGCCCACCTCATTCCCTAGAACCAAGTGCAGCAATGCCTTCTTCCTCGTTGGGCCAGAAACGTATTGATCAAGAAAGTTATTCTGAACATATTTCAAAAATTCCTCCCTCTCTTTGCCCCTTATATTATTATTGTTCTCCCATAATAATAATTGAAGTCCCCAGTAATCACTACTCTATAGCTTTTGCACTTCTCCGTAATTTCCTTGCAAATTTGCTCCTCTATATCCTTCCAACTAGTTGGTGGCCTATAGAATACACCCAGTAGTGCAAGCCAGGAGCAGCACCAGGCGTACCTAAAAATGAGGTGCCAACCTGGTGAAGCTACAACTCAGGACTACATGCATGCTAGAAAGCGGAAGCAACATGCTATAGACAGAGCTAAGCGATTCCACAACCAACGGATCAGATCAAAGCTCTGCAGTCCTGCCACATACAGTCGTGAATGGTGGTGGACAATTAAACACTGAACAGGAGGAGGAGGCTCTGTAAACATCCCCATCTGCAATGATGGCGGAGTCTAGCATTTGAGTGCAAAAGACAAGGCTGAAGCGTTTGCAACCATCTTCAGCCAGAAGTGCCGAGTAGATGATCCATCTCGGCCTCCTCCCGATATCTCCACCATCACAGAAGCCAGTTTTCAGCCAATTCGATTCACTCCACGTGATATCAAGAAACGGCTGAGTGCACTGGATACAGCAAAGGCTATGGGCCCCAACAACATCCCAGCTGTAGTGCCGAAGACTTGTGCTCTAGAACTAGCTGCGCCTCTAGCCAAGCTGTTCCAGTACAGCTACAACACTGGCATCTACCCGACAATGTGGAAAATTGCCCAGGTATGTCCTGTCCACAAAAAGCAGGACAAATCCAATCCAGCCAATTACCGCCCCATCAGTCTACTCTCAATCATCAGCAAAGTGATGGAAGGTGTCATCGACAGTGCTATCAAGCGGCACTTACTCACTAATAACCTGCTCACCGATGCTCAGTTTGGGTTCCGCCAGGACCACTCGGCTCCAGACCTCATTACAGCCTTGGTCCAAACATGGATAAAACAGCTGAATTCCAGAGGTGAGGTGAGAGTGACTGCCCTTGACATCAAGGCAGCATTTGACTGAGTGTGGCACCAAGGAGCCCTAGTAAAATTGAAGTCAATGGGAATCAGGGGGAAAACTCTCCAGTGGCTGGAGTCATACCGGGCACAAAGGAAGATGGTAGTGGTTGTTGGAGGCCAATCATCTCAGCCCCAGGACATTGCTGCAGGAGTTCCTCAGGCCAGTGTCCTAGGCCCAACCATCTTCAGCTGCTTCATCAATGACCTTCCCTCCATCACAAGGTCAGAAATGGGGATGTTCGCTGATGACTGCACAGTGTTCAGTTCCATTCGCACCCCCTCAAATAATGAAGCAGTCCGAGCCCGCATGCAGCAAGACCTGGACAACATCCAGGCTTGGGCTCATAAGTGGCAAGTTACATTCGCGCCAGATAAGTGCCAGGCAATGACCATCTCCAACAAGAGAGAGTCTAACCACCTCCCCTTGACATTCAACGGCATTACCAGCGCTGAATCCCCCACCATCAACATCCTGGGGGTCACCATTGACCAGAAACTTAACTGGACCAGCCATATAAATACTGTGGCTACGAGAGCAGGTCAGAGGCTGGGAATTCTGTGGCGAGTGACTCACCTCCTGACTCCCCAAAGCCTTTCCACCATCTACAAGGCACAAGTCAAGAGTGTGATGGAATACTCTCCACTTGCCTGGATGAGTGCAGCTCCAACAACACTCAAGAAGCTCAACACCATCCAAGATAAAGCAGCCCGCTTGATGGGCACTCCATCCACCACCCTAAACATTCACTCCCTTCACCACCGGCGCACAGTGGCTGCAGTGTGTACCATCCACAGGATGCACTGCAGCAACTCACCAAGGCTTCTTCGACAGCACCTCTCAAACCCACGACCTCTACCACCTAGAAGGACAAGAGCAGCAGGCACAAGGGAACAACACCACCTGCACGTTCCTTTCCAAGTCACACACCATCCCGACTTGGAAATATATCGCCGTTCCTTCATCGTCGCTGGGTCAAAATCCTGGAACTCCCTTCCTAACAGCACGGTGGAAGAACCGTCACCACACGGATTGCAGCGGTTCAAGAAGGCGGCTCACCACCACCTTCTCAAGGGCAATTAGGGATGGGCAATAAATGCCGGCCTCGCCAGTGATGCCCACATCCCATGAACGAATAAAAAAAACCTCTTATTTCTTAACTCTAACCAAATGGATTCTGTCATTGACCCCTCCAGGACATCTTCTCTCTCCAATACCGCAATATTCTCCTTAATCAATGCTGCAACCCCCCTCTTTCTTTCCTTGCCTATCTTTCCTGAACACCGTGTATCCAGGAATATTTAGTACCCAATTTTGAGCCAGGTCTCCGTTAATGGCCTACTCCTATTCCTATGTTCATGGAATAAGTAAGTGAAAAAAAAATCATGGACTTTGGCATGAGACCAACTTGCATGGGATTGACTGAAATTTGGAGCTGTAATGAGACTCTTGCACAAATGCAAGTCTACCCAGCATTTCCCGATACCAAGTAGATGGGAAAAGTACGCACTCTACACAGTGTTTCCCGTCAATCTCTTATACCTCGATTGCGGCCGTATGCAAACCACTCAGCCAACCCCAGAATTCTCTCATAGCTTCACGTACATGCCCATACTTCCTAGTTATAACTTTAAACTGGAACTATTTTGCACTTACAACAGTATGCCCAGAAAGAAATGTCCAAGAAAACCTCGGTGCATGATATATGTTCATTTACTCACACACAAATTAATGTAGGGTGGGCACTTGGGTATTACTGTACCTGCTCTTCAACTTCCAACGTCTCAACATTACTTCTCTGCTGTGCCCTCACTCCTGCAATTTAGACCTGAATGGCTAGTGGTGGATTCTAGGCAGACTGAAATGGTAATGTACAGTGTGTAGCTTATCTTTCAAGATTAGCTCATTTGCATAGCTTCGGGTACAGATTTCAATAGATGTAAGGAGAATACTAGTGGTGGAAACAGAAAATTGTGTATAAGGGAAATTTTAAAAAAGAACAATTAATGGGGAATGTCAGAATAGGGGGGAACAAAGAACCCAAGTGGTAGTAAAGAAAATGAGAAAAATTGATCAAAATTGACTGAAATATTGTAGGATCAATGTACAGCGCAGTACTGTGGAAGTGCTGCATTGTTAGAAGAGTCATCTTTCATATGAGACGTTAAAATGAAGCTCAACTGGCCTGTTCAGGTGGAAGTAAAAAGATCCTGTGATTCTTTTATGAAGAAGAGCAGGGAGTTCTCTTGGTGTTCTGGCCAACAGCCATCCCTCAACCAACAACAGCAAAACAGATTAACTGGTCATTCATCTCATACTGTTTGTGAGACTTCGCTGTGCACAAATTGGCTACCATGTTTGCCTACAAAACAATTGTGGCTACAATTTAGAAGTAATTTATTGGTTGTGAAGCACTTTAGGATGTCTTGAGGATGTATATAAATGCAAGACTTTCTTTCTTTTACTAATCTGTACCCTTTAAATTGCGACAGGTGATTCCCCAGCAGCACTGGGTACCCATTTTACATGGGTATCATTTGGAATCAACATACTGCCTGTCTCAACACAGGAAAATAGCATGCAGGTATTCTCACCCCCAAATTAATATGTAAATGAAGCACTTGCACATCTCCAGGGGCTCAATTTTCCCGGGAAAATGCGGGTGCGTTGGGGGTGGGGGGCTCTGAAAAGTGGCGGAAATCCCGTTTGGGTTCGGAGCCTGGCTCCAACCCACCGACGTCCGAGTTCCCCAAAGACACACCAGTGCGCGTGCGGGCATCCCGCATCCAGAACTCCCACCGGCAATTAAAGCCGGCGGGATGATAGTTAAAGAGCCAAATGTACCTCATTGAGGTACTTAAGCACTTTACTTGTGACAGATTATGTACTTAGAAAGATTTTTTTAAACTTACCTGGGCGGCTTTCCCACTGTTTCTGATTCACGCCTGAAACCAGGCATGAAGGGCCGGATCAGGCAAAAAGAAACAAAATAAATTACATGAAAAACCATTGCATTAAGTTAAAACACAAAATCAACCTACCTTTCCACCCTGCTCCGATGTCTCCCTCTTCACCTTCCCTGATGCCCCCCGATCTTCCACTCTCCCCCATCCCAATCTTCCACTCTCCACCCCCCTGGATCATCCACTCTCTCTACCCCCGCCCCCCAGATCTTCCACTCTCCTCCCCCACCCCCCGGATCATCCACTCCTCCACCCCCATGACCTTCCACTCCCCCCCACCATGATCTTCCACTCCCCCCCCCCACGGTCTTCCACTCCCCCCACTCCCCCCACCACAATCTTCCACACCCCCCCCACCCCCGATCTTCCACTCTCTTCTCCCCCCCCACCATGATCTTCCATTCCAGTGATGGATGATGTCTCGCTCTATCTCCTTCTCGTACCCCCCCCCCCCAACCTCGCATTGCAGCTCCTGACGGCAGCCAGCCTGTCAATCAGGCTGGCTGCCGGGCGCGAAACCCGGTGAGCATGTTAATCACCATCAATTACAATGCAATCGCATCGGAAACGGCAAGGTTTGTTTATTCGGGTTTGCCACGTTTACCTTCACCCCCCCCCCCCACCGCCCTCCCCACCCCCCCGACCCCCCCCCCCCACCCCGATCCCATTTCAAAATTGAGCCCCTGGTCACTGGTCCCCACTCCTTGGAAACTATGCTGCAGTGTAAAGAATGTGGAGTCCAATGGGACAGAACTCCCACCCATTTTCCACTACTGGCTGCCTGATTTACACCACAACAATGGGCAACTAACAGCAGAAAATACAGCAGGTTAAGGCTATTTATTATGACCGTTTGTACTTGTGCTCTTCAGTTCACATTTTCTCTAGCTACCTTACGTGAGGAAAACTCCTCAAGGAGGTTAGGGTGCCATACCTTATGAAAACCCTAGAACTCTGGAAGGTTATTGCTTTGACTTTTTCCACGGGCATTGAGACAATCACTATTTCTGGACCAAGCCTATCAGAAGGTGACCAATTTTTTATGAAAACAAGCTGCATTTGACGAGGGAGTCGCAGAGAGAAGGGAGAAGCAGGGAGAAGCAAAGAGAAGGGTGGAGGAGGAGGAAAAAGGTGAGTGCTCAGAAGAGGATGTAGATGATTAGGAGTGGTGTGTGAAGTGATGATGCTGGTAATATGCAATTTCAACATCCTCCAAAGAACCCTTTTTACAATGCATTGAACCAAAATTGAAAAAAACATGCTGTGGCATTATCTGTCTGTCTGATAATTTACGTTTGTATTCCCTCGAGTTTAGAAGGTTGAGGGGTGATCTAATTTAGGTGTTTAAAATGATAAACGGATTCGATAGCGTAATTACAGAGAAGCTATTTCCTCTGGTGAGGGATTCCAGAACAAGGGGGCACAATCTTAAAATTAGAACAAGGTCATTTAGGAGTGAAATCAGGGAGCACTTTTTTTTTACCCAAAGAGTAGTGCAAAACTGGAACTCGTTCCCCCAAAAGGCTGTGGATGTTGGGACAATTGGAATTTTCAAGACTGGGATTGACAGACTTTTTTTAATCCATATCAAGGGAAATGGATCAAAGCCAGGTAAATGGAGTTGTGGTACAGATCATGTTGATCTAATTAAATGGCGGAACATGCTCGAGGAGTTGAATGGCCTACTCCTGTTCCTATGTTATCCAAATTAAATGACAGTAACAATTGTTCCTTAGTTATAGATTTAAAAATACCCTATAATCTTACAGAACTGATTCAGCTAGAGAGCACAATGTGGCACTAGGGAGCATGACTAACCACCATTATGGTTCCCACACATGTAACAAAGTGCATCATCAAACAAAAGTCAGAAATTAGACAAACAGAAACAGGAACAAATGATGCAATACAAGTAACTGGAGTTCAAGTAGGTGATGGAAAATAAAGCCACATAATGAAGGAAAAGCGAATAGAATAAAAAAGAGTTCTGGTAAGGCAGAAGGAGAAAATTATTAATGATCACTGGGCATGATACTTATCAGTTACCTGGGGATAAATTTTAATCCCACAAACGGATGGGTTGGGGGGGTGTTTGGGAAGTTAAAAAATCGTAAAAAAGTAAAACCCGACCCCAACCCGCCCACTTCCGGTTTTAACAGAGGCGGGTGACCAACCCGCTCTCAGGAGGTGGGTTGGACAGTAAAATCTTTTAAGCAGGCCGCAGGCCTCCATTTTAATAGGTTTCTTATTTTTAGCTCTTGGGGTCCGGGATTCCAAGACCTTCTGCTTCACGCCACATAAGAGGAGGCGAGAAGGTCAGGCTCAGCAAGTAAGTGCCTTTATTTCACTGCTTGTGGGCCAGGAGGAGCAGGAGTGCTTCCTCGAGGCCCAACAAGCCAACCTGGCACGATCCCACACACGCGATCGGCCGACCCCTCCCCATGTCTGGCCCCCCCACGCCCCCCCGCAATGATCTCCAACTCTCCTGATGTCCGACCTCCCATAACTGAGCCCCTGATGACCGACCACCCCCGCCCCGTGACCCCCCACAATGACCACCCAACCTGATGACTCCCCTGATGGCCGACGAAAGATGCCATTACGTAAAATCATACGGATGTCTCGGAAACCCATACTTCCAAGTTTCCCATCAGGAACTACCCCACCACCCCCCTCGGCCCGCCCTCTTCCCGGCTCACCGTTAAGATTTACCCCCTGATCTCCATTACGCAGGCCAGACAAAAAAGCAGATTTTAAATTACTAGTAATCACTGAGGTTGATTTTAATCTTACCCCCATGGTGGAAACTGTGTGGGTGGGCAGTTAAAAGCAAGCAGGTTACTTACCCACACAAATCCAAAATATTTCCTGTTAAGTCAATAGGACCCCGATGCAATCTTAACCGGGGCCTGAGCGAGGAGCTGCTATGGCTTTCTCGCTGGGCAGAAGCAGACCTGTAACTGGTAGACAGTAGACAGGCAATGGCTAGCATTTAAAGAAATAATAAATAATTTGCAACAAATATATATTCCTTTAAGGCATAAAAACCCAACAGCAAAAGTGGTCCAACCATGGCTAACAAGAGAAATTAAAGATAATATTAAGTCAAAGGAAGAGGCATATATAGTTGCCAGAAAAAAGCAGTAAGCCTGAGGATTGGGAGCATTTTAGAATTCAGCAAAGGAGGACCAAGAAATTGATAAAGAAAGGGAAAATAGAATATGAGAGTAAACTAGCGAGAAACATAAAAATGGACTGTATAAGCGTCTATAAGTATGTAAAAAGGTAAAGACTGGCGAAGGCAAATGTGGGTCCCTTACAGACAGAGACAGGATAATTTATAATGGGAAATATGGAAATGGCAGAGAAATTAAACAAATACTTTGTGTATGTCTTCATGGAAGATGACACAAAAAACCTCCCAGAAATACTAGAGAACCAAGGGTCTGGCAAGAACGAGGAACTGAAAGAAATTAGTATTCGTAAAAAAATAGTACTAGAGAAATTAATGGGACTGAAAGTTGATAAATCCCAAGGACGTATTGATCTACATCCCAGGGTTTTGAAAGAGGTGGCTATGGAGATAGTGGATGCATCAGTTGTCATTTTCCAAATAGAAATGGTTCCTGCAGATTGGAGGGTAGTAAATGTAACCCCGCTATTTATGAAAGGAGGGAGAGAGAAAGCAGGGAAATACAGACCTGTTAGTCCGACAACAGTAGTAGGGAAAATGCAAGAATCTGTTATGAAGGATGTGGTAACAGGACACTGAGAAAATAATAATAGGATTTGGCAGAGTCAACATGGATTTATGAAAGGGAAATCATGTTCGACAAACCTAATGGAGTTCTTTGAGGATGTAACTAGTAGAATAGATAAGGGGGAACCAGTGGATGTGGTGTATTTGGATTTTCAGAAGGCTTTCAATAAGGTCCCACACAGGAGATTGGTGAACAAAGTTAGAGCACATGGAATTGGGGTAATATACTGGCATGGATTGAGAATTGGTTAACAGACAGAAAACAGAGAGCAGGAATAAATAGGGCTTTTTCAGGTTGGCAGACTGTGACTAATGGGGCACCGCAGGGATCGGTGCTTGGGCCCCAGCTATTCACAATCTGTATCAATGATTTGGATGAGGGGACCAAATGTAATATTTCCAAGTTTGCTGATGACACAAAACTAGGTGGGAATGTGAGTTGTGCGGTGGATGTAAAGAGGCTTCAAGGGGATATAGCTAGGTTAAGTGAGTGGGCAAGAACATGGCAGATAGAATATAATGTGGAAAAATGAGAAGCTATCCACTTTGGTAGGAAATACAGAAATGCAGAGTATTTTTTAAATGGTGAAAGATTGGGAAATGTTGATGTTCAAAGGGACCTGGGTGTTCTTGTACATGAGTCACTGAAAGCTAACATGCAGGTGCAGCAGGCAATTAGGAAGGCTAATGGTATGTTGGCCTTTATTACAAGAGGATTTGAGTACAAAAGTAAAGATGTCTTACTGCAATTATACAGGGCCTTGGTGAGACTGCACCTGGAGTATTGTGTACAATTTTGGTCTCCTTACCTAAGAAAGGATATACTTGCCATAGAGGGAGTGCAACAAAGGTTCACCAGGCTGATTCCTGGGATGGCGGGATTGTTGTATGAGGAGAGAATGAGTAGACTAGTCCTGTATTCTCTAGAGTTTAGAAGAATGAGAGGTGATCGCATCGAAACACACAAAATTCTTACCGGGCTCGACAGGGTAAATGCAAGGAGGATGTTTCCCCTGGCTGGGGAGTCTCGAACCAGGGGTCACAGTCTCAGAATAAAGGGTAGGCCATTTAGCACTGAGACAAGGAGAAATTTCTTCACTCAGAGAGTGGTAAATCTTTGGAATTCTCTAACCCATAGGGCTGTGAAGGCTCATTGAGTACATTCAAAACAGAGATCGATAGATTTCTAGATATTAAAGGCATCAAGGGATATGGGGATGGTGCAGGAAAATCAGCCATGATCTTGTTGAATGGCGGTGCAGGCTCGAGGGGCCGGATGGCCTACTCCTGCTCCTCTTTCTTATGTTCTTATGGTATAAAGACAGAAGAAAACCTTTTGGTAAGACTGAAATTTACCGTTGTGGGGCCAGTGCGCCTATGGGCTCCACCAGGGAATTCATGGCCTCCCTGCCGCAGACACACATAATATAAAGGGTAAGTAGATTAACAGTTAATGTATGCATGGTCAATGTGATGATCTGGACTGGTTTCGATCACCTGAGGTGGTCAGAGAGGAATTTTCCAGAGTTTTTTTTCCCTTATTGGTCCTGTTTTTTTTCGCCCTTTTTTTTGCTTCTCCCAGAAGATGACATGGCTGCTGGGGGGGAGGGGGGTAGGAAATGTCTCATCATGATGCTCCAGGCAGGCTTGATGGACCAGCTAGTCTTTTCCTGCCCATCATTTTTGTTTGTTCGACTCCTGCCTGACCTCCCACGGGCCCTCCCAAAACCTCCTCCCCAACACTTACCTGGAAGCAGGCGGAATGGCTGCCCAAAATTCACCAGCTGGTGGCCATTCTTCACCCTCTTCGCACCCATTTTGGGTGGGAAGTGGACCGGTGGCATTTAAATGAGGTCTAGGAGTTAAAATAGCTTCTGCCTGCCCGAAACCCGCTCTGGGTTAAAATCAACCCCTTTGTCTCAAGTTAAGAAAAGACTGCTTTTTAAAAAAATAAAATCATGGTCAGCGTTTTCAATCTGATAAGGAACATAATTATTCCCTACTGAATTCTAAAACTAACCAGAGACCCGGCCTTGTGATCCTTCCAGAAGGTCTTAAACATCTGTGGACCACATCAGTGCTGCAAATTCAAGATTTTAAAACATTGCATATATGGTTTCTGTGACTGTCTTGTTGCTTTTTCAGTAATTATAATGTGCTCATTACTTGGTTAACTCTTCATTAAACAGGTCTAACTGTACAAGACATGACTTTAGTCTTTGAACTTCTTTGAAAACTATTAATTTTGTTGCCATTTACAAGTGTTATTGCCTAATTAAGCAATTGGCATTTTGCTTGTAAAACAAATGTCTTGTGGTTAACCAGATTTTGACCCTATTCAAACACCACGGAATCCATAGCTCCAACCAAATGTTTTATATTAAGAAGATTATTGGTGCAGGTGTGCAGCATATGTAGAGGAGCATGGGCAGTTACGTAGAAATATCTACATATTTCTACAACACAAAGGCATTGTTGAGCTTCTGCTAACCTAAGAAAGAAACAGATGCCTCATGCTCAAACACTTAAAAATCGCACTTCCTTCCGTTACTAAAACTCATTAGAAACAGTTATGAATATATCCTGTAATTCAAATTCCAGAAAATTAATATATTTCTTACAATAATACATATGTTAATAATGTCGTATTGAAAGGCAAATAAGTTCAAGTAATTATAAACTGAAATGAAGCTTTACTTCTTGACAAATAATTCCAAAATTGAGTTCTACAAAAATAGAATCTGGCTTGACACAAACACGTTGGACAACAGCTTACTGATATCTTGTACTTTGGGCTGATTTAACATTTTGCATTACTCCCTGCTCTAACACTATTGGGAACAATGAAAAGATGATAATCCTGGGTACTATGCCAGCTCAGGTGTTCCACCAAGAAACAGGATACCAACTTCTATAGCTTTATTTTTTTTTTAAACTTGCCTTTTCTCACCAAATTTCTCCGCCCCCCACCTCCCAAACTCCTGAAGGTGTTGCTCCTTACTAGCGTACAGTCCACTGGTACAGAATACATTTCAGTACCTCATTCAAGTCGCCATTATTTATGCGTAAGCCTCGACAGTGAATGTAAGCACACCATAGCAAAACCCGTTCCCATTCTCACCTAATATCCACACATGCACCCTTCCAGTAGGGGTCACTGGATAGCCCAATTGGAACCACGATCTTGCTGAGGTCAGCTGACTAAGAGCAGACTGTGGCCGTTCTAGTCTATATGGCTCACCTACTCACTGGAAAAAAAACTCTGAGGGGGAGCCTGCATACTAATACTGCATACAAGCAAGTACTGCCACCGGGTAAAGTTCTTTTTATGTCCTTACCTTGAGGTATTTCACCACCTTCTGAATCTGCCAGTATTCAGAAGGTAAATCAGTGTTCGATTCCTGCTGTCTGTCCATATCTTCTTGTTCTTCCTCACTCTCTGTAGAACTTTCGCTCAATTCTTCTGATATCCCAGAAGCTCTGCTTCTACAAAATACAAATAAACAGCTTAAAAAGGATACTGTTTACTTTTACACTGTTGTGATTTCTTTCGGATATACTCTTGCGCCACTATAAATTGTTGGTTTATTTAGATATGCTAAATTATAAATGATGCAAAATATTTATGAAATCAGACAGTTATATAGAATGTATTTAACAACCATGTTAATTAAACAGAAATGTTATCCATCTTTCTATATCTTATTAAAAGTCTTACATTTGTGTGCACTTTTTGTCTGCTCGACTTCACTTCCTGTAGTCACACTTTTATCACACTTGTGTCAACTTCTTTCCATTATAAATTCCTATGTCCACATTTATAATGGGTTTTGCCTATGTTAAATCATCACTCTGACTGTGGGAATTTGATGGCCAGATTGCACAAATTACTTCTAAATTTTTTTCACCATTTTTTCCTCAGTAATTGAAATTTCTAATGCCCAATAATCGTTTAAACAAAATAAAAATTCAAAAAGTTACATATTTCACAACAACAAGATTAAATTTATCCATTGAATTGTCTTTTATGTCCTGTAATGTCTTCATTAAAGTTTTTACTTGTAGGCCTCAGCCTCTGCCAAAAGCATGGACTTGGACTTGATATTTTTTCCCAGACCTGTGACTGTTTGAATTTGGATTGTGCAATCTGAGCATGTGCATAAGAAATAGGAGGAGGAGTAGGCCATACGGCCCCTTGAGCCTGCTCCACAGTGCAGTGTGCCTAATTTCTCAGGACACATCAGCATTGTTCAGTTAGCTGCACAGATGGATATTTGTCTTTAACTTCTAGCAGTTTCTGCTCAAACGTTTTTCAATGTTATTTGAAAAAGTGCTGAGAGACAAATTTCAGAACCTTAATTCAATTTGTGTTGAGCTTTTTTAAACAAAGAAGTTGTGTGTTTTTTTTTAAACTAAGAGGCTGTGTGTGTGAAAAAAAGACAGACTGCTAATTACACACCTGTTGTAGCTTTTGTTTTGTGCTTTATAAACTTCAGAAGGTGCACTGAGCTCAGAGAGACAGATTTTAAGTTTAGGTGCACAATGGGTGGTTGAAGTGAGAACCAAATCATTTTGAGGCCCAGGCCAACACTTTGAGACAGCTTGCCAGTTGGGGCGGGCAGTAAATTGGCTGGTTCCTGCATAGAGCCGGCCAACAGTTGGAGCCTGGAACATTGTGGGGGTGGGGGAGAGAAAGAGTAGTGCACACAGGCTTGTAGCAGGCCGGAGTATTTTTGTGGGGGAAGGAGGACCATTGCTGCTCCTCCTGGACCCATAAAAATAAAACTAAAAGTTTTTTTTGGGTCACTTATGAGTGGCTTCCAGCTGTTCCTTTAAGGGCCCCTGGTTAGGCAACTCAATACTGGTGCAGATGGGCAGACCATTGATGGCCCGTGCATCACTATTTTTACTGCAAAATTGCAATTGAGGTCCTATGTACTTCATAGGACCCGATTTGCATATTACAAGCAATCTCCCACCCAAAACAGGTGGGTGCTCTGACCACCCTTCTCGGGACCCTGCCCAAGGTGGTGGCAGTCAAGTCTCCTCTACACCCTCTCCAAGACTTTGACGTCCTTTCTAAAGTGTGGTGCCCAGAAATGCTCTAGCTGAGGTTTAACCAGTGATTTATATAGATTTAGCATAACTTCCTTCCTTTTATATTCTATGGCCCCGATATTACCAGGGAGGCGGGATGGCAGCCAGTGGGGGGGAGCGACTGGGCGTGTGGGTAACCCGCCCAGTAAAATCTGTCCGTTCCCCACGCGATCGCGGGTAAATTGAAGCCACTTACCGTGGCTTCCGGTTTTCCCGTTGTCAACCTGCGCAGTGGGCGGACTGAGCACCCACATCACAGGCTGTCAGCTGGAGGAGCCCTATTTAAAGGGGCAGTCCTCCAATGCTGCTCCTGGAGCAAACAACCAAAATTATGGAATGGAGCAGCCCAGGGGAAACGCTGCTCCCAGATTTACTGATGCCTCACTCCAGATCCTACTGGATGGGGTGAGGAGGAGGAGGGATATTTTCTACCCGGCGGACAGGAGGAAGTGGCCTGCCTCTGCCACCAAGAAGGCCTGGCTCGAGGTGGTAGAGGAGGTCACCAGCAGCAACATCGTCTCCCGCACCCGGATACAGGAAACGCTCCAATAACCTAACTAGGGTCAGCCAAAGTGAGTACACTTACTCATTCTCCTACACTCCGTCTTCCACATCACCGCCACCACCCACAACTCCTTCTGCACTGTCAACACTACACTATCACATTACTCCTCACACCCACTCAAACCTCATCTTCAACTTACCTGCAGTTCCTCACCTCCTCAGTACTCATCCCACCACTATTACTCAACCCAATCTTCATACAATGTCATGGATCTGTCTCATACTCACCCTCTGATGCACCTTTTTCACGGTCAGCCTCATCCAAACCAATGCATTCATCGGTTAGCCACGTCACCATCACTCACTCACGCCTCTCTGCTTGCGCCCCTTATAGGAGAAGAGAGCCCAGAATGCATGGGAGAGGGCGAAGATCGGAGGGGGGCCGCAACATCTGGTCGTCCTCACAGACATGGAGCAGGAGGCTGTGGAACTGAGCCGCATCCTCAAGTGCCTGTCCGTCGGGGACACCAAGACTGCCACCTGTCAAACGGCTGATGACAGAACTTTAACATTCAGCACTCACAATAGCAAATGATGTTAACATGCCTTGCCATCTTCAGCACCTCAACATCTGTCATCATGCTTAATATTGCCTTGTGTTCTCTTACAGGGCCTTCAGCGACCGCTGTGACGGCAGAGGGTGATCCCACAGAGGACCTGCCGGCCTCTGAGGGGGCACCGTCACATCTGAACAAGCCATCCACCAGCGCAGATACACACACCTCGATGGGTCCGCGTCCTCACTTAGTTGGGGTCGCACATGGTGAGTCACCACACACGAGCACAAGCAGACACTGGTGGCAGAGGCAGCTGTGGAAAGTCCGCATTGGTGGGAGCACTCTTCTCCAGGCTCTGCTCAGCTGGACACAGATGCTGAACCCTGGGGGCCATCCATGAAAAGGAGAATGATCGAGGGGCAGCAGCACATTTGCGAGGTGCTGGAACAAGTGCCACGCGCACTCTCCACAATCGCACAGAGGATGGAGGAGTCCAACTCCTGCATGAGTGGAATGGTGGCACAGGTACAGGAGGGAATCTCTGAGATACTGTCACAGGGACGTGAGGGCATCTCTGAGATACTGTCACACGGACGTGAGGGCATCTCTGAGATAGCGGGTAAGTGCGGGAATGTCTGCAATGGAGACCATAAGACCATAAGAGATAGGAGTAGGAGTAGGCCATTCGGCCCCTCAAGCCTGTTCCGCTTTTCAATGAGATCATGGCTGATCTGATTTTTACCTCAACACCACTTTCCCGCCTTTTCCCCCAACACCACTTTCCCGCCTTTTCCCCATATCCTTTGACTCCCTTGCTGTTCAAAAATTTGTCTAACTCAGTCTTCAATGTATTCAATGACTCAGCCTCCACAGCTTTTGGGGGTAAAGAATTCCAAAGATTCACAACCCTCTGGGAGAAGAAATTCCTCCTCATTTCTGTCTTAAACAGGCGACCCCTTATTCTGAGACTATGCCCCCTAGTTTTAGATTCCCCCATGAGGAGTAACATCCTCTCAGCATCTACCCTATCGAGTCCCCTCAGAATCTTGTATGTTTCAATAAGGTCTCCTCTCATTCTTCTAAACTCCAATGAGTATAGACCCAACTTGTTCAATCTTTCCTCATAAGACAACCCTTCTAAACCTGGAATCAAGCTAGTGAACCTTCTCTGAACTGCCTCCAATGCAAGTATATCCTTCCTTAAATAAGGGCACCAGAACTGTACGCATTACTCCGGGTGTGGTCTCACCAGCACCCTGTACAGTTGTAACATGACTTCCCAGATTTTATACTCCATCCTCCTAGAAATAAAGGCCAATATTCCGTTTGCCTTCCGGATTACCTGCTGCACCTGTATGTTGACTTTTTGTGTTTCATGTGTGAGGACACCCAGATCCTTCAGTACCGCAGCATTTTGTAGTATTTCTCCATTCAAATAATATTTTGCTTTTTTATTTTTCCTCCCAAAGTGGATGACTTCACATTTTCCCACATTATATTCCACCTGCCAAATTTTTGCCCATTCGCTTAACCTGTCAATATACCTTTGCAGACACTTTGGGCCCGATTTTAGCATCGGGTTTCGTGTGTGTTCTCGGCGGGGGGGCCTCGATAATCCCGATCGCCAGGTGCGGGACCGGAACGCGTCGCGATCCCGGCCACTTCCGGGTTCCACGCTGACGTGCGGGACTGCGTGCGCAGGCCCTGCTGGTGGGAATCCCGCAGGCAATTAATGCCAGCGGGATGCCACTTGAGTGTATTTACTTTGCTTGTTCAGGTCATTAAATGACCTGATTCAGCTGTCTTATTAGGAAGTGTGGGATTTTACCTTCAACTCAGACTGTTTCACATACTGGGGGTAACAGTCTCACTCCAAACGGACGTGTTGCAGCCAGCAGCCTGTGGCAGCTGCCAAGGTGCACTCCACAGGGCAGGGGGGAGACCCCTCACCCACGCAGGAGGCCACTCCGTCACAAAGGGCAACGCCTGCCCTCCACCACCCCCCTCCAAGCCAGAGGAAACCCCGACGTGGAACCGCAGCCCCAGTGCGAGGAAACACCTACCTACCGTGCACAACCCCTCAGACCAACACCTGCCAGATGGGGGCCGCTTCGACATCCTCGGAGGACGAACAGCATCACCAGCCCCAGCAGCCTCGCAGTCCACGCCGTCCGCCTCATCGACGTGAAGCCCCCCAACACGTTGCTGCGGCACACCCACCGGCACAGCAGGAGGGAGGGCAACCGCAGAGAGAGCTGCGTCGCAGGAGGCACTACCCTCCGCAGAGGGTCTACAGACCAAGGCTCAGCTTCATGGACGTCACCGAGGAGCAGTGCATACGGAGGCTCAGAGTCAATCGCCAGGTAGTCGCCGACATCTGCAGCCTCCTTAATGACGAGCTGCTCCCGGATGGACCAAGCAGCATCTTCCTACCCGTCGCCGTCAAGGTCACCACTGCCCTCAACTTCTTCGCATCCGGATCCTTCCAGGGTGCCACCGGGGACATCACTGGGGTCTGCCAGTCCTCTGCACACAAGTGCATAAGGCAGGTCACCGATGGTTTGTCCACAGGGCCTCGCACTACATCAACTTCGCCATGGACGAGCGCAGCCAGATGGAGAGGGCGGTTGGATTCCATGCTATGGCTGGCTTCCCACGGGTGCAGGGTGCAATCGACTGCACCCACATCGCAATACGGGCACCTCCGCATGAGCCAGGGCTGTTCATCAACAGGAAGGGGTATCACTCCATGAACGCCCAGCTCATCTGTGACCACCGCCAGAGATTCCTACACGTGTGCGCCAGATACCCCGGCAGCTGCCACGATGCCTTCGTCCTCAGGGAGTCCACCGTCCTGCCCCTCTTCCACGCACCCAACACCGGCAATGGCTGGCTCCTAGGCGACAAGGGGTATCCCCTGCACACGTGGCTCATGACACCTCTGAGGAACCCCATCACCGAGCCGTAGCGTCGATACAATGACAGCCACATTGCTACCAGGTCTACAATTGAGCAGACCATAGGGCTGCTCAAGATGCGCTTCAGGTGCCTTGATCGTTCTGGGGGAGCGCTCCAATACACGCCATTCAGAGTGGGACGAATCATAGTTGTCTGCTGTGCCCTGCACAACATGGCCCAACAGAGAGGGGTGCCGCTGGAGGAGGCCCCATCCACACCCGCCACCCACATTTAGGAGGAGGAGGAGGAGGAGGGGGAGGAGGAGGAGGCCATGCGAGAGGAGGATGTATGACCCATGCGCCAAACACCGGCTCACCGGGATGGTCGCCAGGCCAGGGAGGCACTCATATGTCAACGGTTCTCCTAGAGTCAGACAGTCTGAGGCGTTCACATCCCATCACCTGCACATACGAGAGGCCATACCAGCCCCCTCCACAGAAGAGTCTCGCCAGTACTCCTGCACCCACAGTAGTGTGGCCAATGGGTGCCAGCAGGTGTTCGTCGTCATGATGGGCCGCACGGAACGCACCTATTGCACAAGCCGCAGAAGAATGGACGAGAGGAGGCAGGAGTGGTGAGAACGATTGTGTTTAATATGTACATGGTGAACGACTATAAACAAAAAGTGTACAAACGAACAGACACCCTGGTGCATTCCCTTTGTGCTTATAACGCCCTTGGCTTTCGTTTACGGGAACCCCTACGTGGTGCTACCCCTGTGGCTCCAGCAGAGGTAGTGGCAGGTTGCTCCTGTTCTTGCCCTGACCGTGTAGATGCTTTGGGCCGACGGCCCCTGGGTTTCGGTGCCTGTGGGGGCACCTCCATAGACTGCTCCTCCTGCACCTGTGCAGGGGCAGACTCGGCCACCTGGAGAGGAGGCACCATTGCGGGTACTGGTTGAGAGGGGGGCAACGGGTGGGACGTGGTGGCACCTTGAGTAGCGTCCCCGCTTCCATGTCCCCGTTCACCATCATCCCTCTCGTGGCGTCGGCCCACATCACCCCTTCCACCCTGCTGGACCACAGTTTGGATGGCATGTGTGAGGCCTTGCAACGCCACCTCTAGTGTATCCGTCAGCCTGTTTATGGCGGCGGAATGTTGCTCAGCCTGAATCCGTACAGCCGTTGTCAGGGCCTGCATGGACTCGATGTTCAGCTGTGCGTGACGCTCGAGGGAGTCTAGCCTGTCCTCCACCGCAGACGTTCCCGCACCTACCCGCGACACTATGTCGCCGATACCCTCCTGTACCTGCGCCACCAATGCCCGCATGCAGGAGTTGGACTCCTCCATCACCTGCACGATCGTGGACAATGCGCGTGGCACCTCTCCCAGTACCTCAGCAATGTGCTGGTGCCCCTCGACGACTCTCCTTTTGACTGGTGGCCCCCGGGCTTCAGCATCCGCGGCTGCCCCTGCCACCAGGGTCTGCTCATGCTCACACGTGCGCGGTGAATCACCATGTGCAAGCCCAACTAGTTGGCGAGGGGGACCCACCGAGGTGCGTGTCTCTGCGCTGGTGGATGGTTGGCTGATATGTGACGATGCACCCTCAGAGACCGGCATGTCCTCTGAGGAATCGCCCTCCTCACACACAGCGCTCGCAGACGGCCCTGCAAGAGAACAGAGGGCACTATGAGGCATGTGCACAAACATTACGGTGCGCCTGATGCCAGGTGATGATATGGTCACTCGCGATCATGAGTGTTGAGTGTCAGCTTTCCCTTACCGGCCGTTTCTGCAGCGCCAGACTCGCCATCCACCACGGAGAGGCAATGTTGCGTGCCGGCGAGGTCGAGCGCCTCCACCTCTGCATCCGTCAGTTCGACCACGTGCGGCGGGCCCCCTCCGGTGCGGGCCCTTTCTCGGTCATTCTTGCATCTCTTCTCCTGTCAAGGCAAAACACAGATGCGTGAGTGAGTGCATATTGCATAGTGAGACGCATCAAGCATCGGTGTGGGTGAGTTGAGCGTGGGGCAGATGGATGGGAGGATGCGTGTGCCACATGCCCATCCCATTGCAAGGGGAATGGGGTGTGTGGTAGTGTTCGGGTGGGGACAGGGACGGTGGGTACTTGCGGGCACGGCGAGGATGGTGAGTGAGTGGCTGTGAGGATTGCTGCGGGAGCGCTGTGGTGGCTGTGCAGGAGGGGTTGTGATATGTTTGGCGTGATTGTGGGGACGGGTTGTGGGAGTGTGCGTTGGTGTACTCACCTTGCCGGACCTAGTGAGGTCATTGAACCGCTTGCGGCACTGCTCCCATGTCCTGGGGGTGTTGGCCCTGCTGCTGACCTCCGCCGCCACCTCTGCCCATGCCTTCCTGGTGACGGAGCCAGGGCACTTGCGTCCGTCCGCCGGGAACAGCGTGTCCCTCTTCCTCCTCACACCCTCCAGCAGCAGCTGCAGCGCGAGGTCGGAGAAGCGTGGCGCAGCCTTGCCCCTGGGTTGCGCCATCCTGTGTTGCCTCTTGCTTGCAGCAGGAGGGGCTTTGGGGGACTGCCCCTTTAAGTGGAGCTCCTCCATCGCGATAATGTTAGTGCGCATGCGCAGCCCGCCGGCGCGCAGCTGGGGAGCGGAGAACCCGGAACCAGGGCTTAATGTGATCAATTATCCCACGATCGCGCTGGGGGCGCACTCAATTAGCCGTCCGCGTTTTCCACGCTCCCGAAGGACCACCCGCTGGGAACCCACAGGCCTGCTAAAATCGGGCCCCTTGTGTCCTCATCGCAACCTGCTTTTCCATCTATCTTTGTATCATCAGCAAATTTGGCCACAAGACACTCTGTCCCTTCATCCAAGTCATTGATATATATTGTAAATAGTTGAGGCCCCAGCACTGAGCCCTGCGGCCCCCACTAGTTACAGATTGCCATTTTGAAAATGACCCTTTTATCCCGACTCTTTGTTTTCTGTTAGTTAGCCAATCCTCTATCCATGCCAGTATATTACTGCCAACACCATGAGCTCTTATCTTGTGCAGTAATCTTTTATGTGGCACCTTATCAAATGCCTTTTGGAAATCCAAATATACTGCATCCATTGGTTCCCCTTTATCCACCCTGCCCATTACTTCCTCAAAGAACTTTAATAAATTTGTCAGCAACGATTTCCCCTTCATAAAACCATGTTGACTCTCCTTGATTGTATTATGAGTCTCCAAATGTCCTGCTACTACTTCCTTAATAATGGATTCTCGCATTTTCCCAATGACAGATGTTAGGCTAACTGGTCTATAGTTACCTGCTTTCTGTCTCACTCCCTTCTTGAACAGGGGTGTTATGTTTGCAGTTTTCCAATCCACTGGGACCTTTCCAGAATCTAGTGAATTATGCAAGATTATAACCAATGCATCCATTACCTCTGTAGCCACTTCCTTTAAGATCCTCGGATGCAAGCCATCAGGTCCAGGGGACTTGTCAGCCTTTAGACCCATTAGTTTACTTCGTACTTTTTCTCTAGTGATAGTGATTGTTTTTAGTTCCTCCCTCCCCTATGCCCCTTAATTTTCTACTATTATTGGTACGTTATTAGTGTCTTCTACTGTGAAGACAGATACAAAATATCTGTTCAATTCCTCTGCCATTTCCTTGTTTTCCATTATTATTTCCCCAGTCTCATCCTCTAAGGGACCAATGTTTATTTTAGCTACCCTCTTCCTTTTTATATACTTGTAGAAGCTTGGAGGGAAGGCTAGCCTCCATGGAGCTTCAAGCACCAATGAGTCCATGGAGCTTCAAGCACCAATGAGTCCAATGAGGTCCTGACAACGGCCCTTCAGACTCAGGGTGAGCAACATTCTGCCGCCTTAAACAGGCAGGCAGATACTCTGGCACTGGCTTTACAAGGCTTCACACATGTCCTCCAAACTGTCGTCCAGCAGAGAGGTAGGAGTAGTGTGGGCCTGGCCCAGGGGAGGGAAGATGACGAAAGGGGACATGGAAGTGGAGATGCCACTCAAAGCGCCCCCACGTCTCACCTGTTGCCCCCCTCTCAACTAGTACCTGCAATGCTGCCTCCTCTCCAGGTGGCCGAGTCTGCTCCTGCACAGGTGCAGGTCGAGCAGTCTTTGGAGGGCACCGAAACCCAGAGGGCGTAGGCCCAAAGCATCTAATTGATCAGGGCATGAACAAGAGCAACCTGCCGCTACCTTTGCTGCAGCCACAGAGGAGGCACCACATAGGAGTACTCGTAAGCGTAAGGTGAAGGTTTTGTGAGCACAAAGGGGATGCACAAGGGGGTTTGACTGTTTGTAATGTTTTTTTATTTATATTTGATTTTTGTTAATGGCATATTAAATATTATTATTGTCACCACTACTGCCACGTCTTGGCCATTCTTGACTAGCTTGTGTAGTGAGGCCCTTTCATGAGGTTCACCACGAACACCCACACTTGATGCCACCCATTGGGTCACTCTACATTGGGTGTATGTGTAGTTGCACGACTATTTTGTGCAGGGTGTGGGGGAGGTTGCTGGTGTGGCCGCTGCTCTGTTCAGGTGGTGAGGACTGGACTCTTCACACTGTCTGATGTTAGGAGAACCGTTCACATATCAGTGACTCCCTGGCCTCACGAGCAGCCAGGTGAGCCGCCGTTCTGCCCATGGGTTGCACCTCCTCCTCTGCCTCCTCCTCCTCCGCCTCAATATGCGTGGCAGATGTGGATGGGGCCTTCTCCAGCGGCATACCTCTCTGTTGTGCCATGTTGTGCAGGGCACAACAAACGACTATAATGCGTCCCACTCTGTCTGGTGCGTATTGAAGCGCTCCCCCAGAAAGATCAAGGCACCTGAAGCTCACCTTGAGCAGCCCTATAGCATGCTCAATTGTAGACTTGGTAGCGATGTGGCTGTTGTTATATCGACGGTGTTGCTCGGTGGTGGGGTTCCTCAGAGGTGTCATGAGCCACGTGTGCAGGGGGTATATGCATTGTCGCCGAGGACCGAGGCCTTGCGGGTGTTCGGTGCGTGGAAGAGGGGCGGGATGTTGGATTCCCGGAGGATGAAGGAATCATGGCAGCTGCTAGGGTATCTGGCGCACACGTGGAGGAATCTCTTGCGGTGGTCACAGATGAGCTGAGTGTTGATGGAGTGATAGCCCTTCCTGTGGATGAACAGTCCTGGCTCGTGTGGAGGTACTCGTACTGCTATATGGGTGCAATCGATTACACCCTGCACCCGTGGGAAGCCAGCCACTGCCCTCTCCGTCTGGCTGAGGTCATCAATGGGGAAGTTGATATAGCGCGAGACCCTACGAAACAAGCCATCGGTGACCTGCCTTATGCACTTGTGTGCAGACGACTGAGAGACCCCCGTGGCACCCTGGAACGATCCGGAGGCAAAGAAGTTGAGGGCAGTGGTGACTTTGACAGCGACAGGTAAGAAGATGCTGCTCGGGAGCAGCTCTGCATGAAGGAGGCTGTAGATGTCCACGACTACCTGGCGACTGACTCTGAGCCTCCGTATGCACTGCTCCTCAGAGAGGTCCAGGAAGCTGTGCCTCGGTCTGTAGACCCTGTGGCGAAGGTAGTGCCTCTTGTGACGTCGCTCTCTCTGTGCTGTTGTGCAGGTGCCTGTGGCACAGCACTGTGTTGTGGAGCTCCATGTGGCGGAGGTGGACGGCGTGCCTGGCGAGGCTGGTGATGTCGCTCTTCCTCGGATGAAGTGATGAATGCAGCTATGGTGCCCCCCATCCTGACGGTGTGAGTTTGAGGGAGTCCGCAAAGTAGGTAAATGTGTTTGCACAGCAGAGTTTAGGGTATAAATTAAGAATATTGAGTGGAAAGACAAAGGTGTTGCAGTCAAAACTTTGCCTGAAGTGACAAGAGTGCCCTGCTGCAATAAATGAGGCTTTCCCCCCAACTGTCAAATAATCCTTTGCATCTCCCACTGGCTGCTGGCTGAAACACGTCTGCTCCAACAGGGAGTGTTTCCTACAGGACAGGAAACATGCTGAGGATCCTTCAAAATTGCACCCCTGCTAAAATCTCCACTCAATGAGGTCTCTCAAGTACCTCAACTATCTGACTAACTATGTAAAGCAGCATCCTGCCGGCTTTAATTGCCGGTGGGAGTCCCGCATTCGGAAGGTGTGCACGCACCCGAATGTGTCACTGGGGAACCCGGAAGTCAGCGGGTGCCCACTCCAGGATTCCGCCATTTTAGGAGCGCCCCCGCCCCCCCTCACGCATCCGCTCAGCCCTTATGCCTCTATTTATAAAATCAAAGATCCCATATGCCTTTATAACAGCTTTATCAACTTGTCCTGCCACCTTCAAAGATTTGTGTATATGAACCCCCAGGTGTCTCTGTTCCTGCACTCTCCTAGATCATTTACATTTTTTTGTAGGGGTGAGAGAGTGTGCCTGTCCCTCTGCAGTCTGGAGTACTCTGGAATTCCCCAAGGATCTATCCTTGGCCCACTCCTATTTCTCATCTGCCTGCTGCCCCTCAGCAACATAAAAACACAATGTCAGATTTCACATGTATGCTGATGACACCCAGCTTTACCTCACCATCACCTCTCTCGACCCCTCCACTGCATCTGATTTAACACACTGCTCGTCCGACATTCAGTATTGAATGAGCAGAAATTACCTCCAATTAAATATTGGGAAGACCAAAGTCACTGGGCTCGATTTTAAAATCAAATTGCAGGCGCTTTGGGGGAGGGGCTGCGAAAATCCCGAGCAGGTTCGGAAGCCAGCTCCAACCCTCCGACTTCCGGAGTTGCTACAGATGAACCTGTGTGCGCTCGCGCTTCACGGATCCGGAAGTCCCGCCGTCAATTAAAGCCGGCAGGACGATACTTAAAACACTTATTCACATCGTTAATCTTGTTGAAGTCATTAATTTTGTGGAGATTGAGGCAGGGATGCGATTTCAATTCAACCTCAGCGTGTTTCTCGTGCTGTGGGAAACACTCCATGTTCAAGGAGATGTGTTTCAGGCAGCAGCCAGTTGGACATTTAAATGCCTGTTTGACAGATGGGGATAAAAAGTAAGTTATTGCAGCAGGGCACTCAGGTGTCTCGGGCAAACTTTTGGCTGGGAGATCTTTGTGTTTACACTGAAAATTATTGGTTTCCACTCAAAATTGTTCTGTTTACACATATTTAGCAACTTTTCAGACCCCCTCAAACTGACATCATCAGGATGGGGGGGGCGCCATGGCTGCATTCACCACTATATCCGAGGACAAGCAACATCACCATCCTCGCCAGGGACGGCGTGCACTTCCACCACTTGGAGCTCCACAACACAGTGCTGCACCACAGGCACCTGCACAAGAGCACAGAGGGCAACAGGGGGAGCGGCGTCGCAGGAGGCACTATCCTCGCCACAGGGTCTACAGACCAAGGCTCAGCTTCCTGGACCTCTCTGAGGAACAGTGCATACGGAAGCTCAGAGTAAGTCGCCAGGTGGTCGAAGACATCTGCAGCTGCTCCCGGCTGAGCCTGGTGGCATCTCATTACCAGTCGTTATTAAAGTCACCACTGCCCTCAACTTGTTCACCTCCAGATCATTCCAGGGTGCCACCGATGATATCGCTGGGGCCTCTCAGTCGTCTGCACACAAGTGCACAAGACAGGTCACCGACGGCCTCAGCCAGATGGAGAGGGCAGTGGGATTCCACGCTTTGGCTGGCTTCCCACGGGTACAGGGTGTAATTGATTGCATCCCTATAACAATATGAGCCAGGACTGTTCATCAACAGAATGGGATATCACTCCATCCACGCTCAGCTCGCTTGTGACCACTGCAAAAGATTTCTTCACGTGTACGCCAGAAACCTTGGCAGCTGCCACGATTCCTTCATTCTGGCGGAATCCAACATTCCAGGCCTCTTCCACGCACCGAACCCTTAAGGGCTGGCTCCTTGTGGACAAGGGATACCCCCAGCACACGTGCCTCATAACACCTCTGAAGAACCCCATCACCGAGCAACAGTGTTGATACAACAACAGCCACATCACCTACAATTGAGCATGCTATAAGGCTGCTCAAGATGTGATTTAGGTGCCTTGATCGTTCTGGGGGAGCGCTTCAGTACGTAGCAGACAGAGTGGGACGCATTATAGTAGTTTGTTCTGTCCTGCACAACATGGCACAACAGTGACGGGTGCCACTTGAGAAGGCCCAATATACATCTGCCATCCACATTGAGGAGGAGGAGGAGGAGGCGGCGGCTGCGGCGGAGGAGGAGCAGGACGAAAGCATGGCCAGAGCACCGGCTCACCTAGCTGCTCATGAGGCCAGGCAGTCAGTCATATGTGAACGGTTCTGCTAACATCAGACAGTGTGAAGAGTTTAGTCCTCACACCACCTGGAAAGGCCAGCGCCAACACCAGCCCCCTCCCCCATCCCTCTTTGCACAAAACAGTCCTACAACTACACGTATACCCACTGTAAAGTGACCCAATGGGTGGCATCAAGTGTCGCCATTCATGATGAAGCTCATGAAAGGGCATTATCACAAAAGCCAGTCAAAAATGGGCAAGATGTGGCAGTAGTGGTGAGAATGATAACATTTAATATGAATATAACAAAAACCAAATATAAATGAAAAACATGAAAGTCTGTCAGACACCCTTGTGCATACTCTATGTGATCACAAAACCTTAGCCTTTCTCTTCCTACTACTTCTACATGGTGCATCCCCTGTGGCTGCAGCAGAGGTAGTGGCAGGTTGCTCATGTTCATGCCCTGACTGCTTAGATGCTTTAGGCCATCGCCCTCTGGGTTTTGGAGCCCGTGAGGGCTCCTCCAAAGACTGCTCCACCTGCACCTATGCAGGGGCAGACTTGGCCACCTGAAGAGGAGGCAGCATTGCGGGTACTGGTTGAGAGGGGGACAACAGATGAGACGTGGCATCTTTGAGTGGCATCTCCACTTCCATGTCCTCTTTTGCCATCATCCCTCTCCTGGGCCAGGCCCACATCACTCCTACCAGCCTGCTGGACAACAGTTTAGAGAACATGTGTGATGCCTTGGAGGCCACTTCTAAAGTATCTGTCAGCCTGTTTAAGGAGGCAGAATGTTGTTCACCCTGAGTCCGAACAGCCGTTGTCAGGGTGTGAATGGACTCATTTGTGAGCCGTGCTTGAAGCTCAATGGAGGCTAGCCTTCTCTCCATCGCAGACATTCCTGCATTTACCTGCAACACTATCTCAAACATTTCAGCAGTTATGTGCAACACCATCTCAGACAGTTGTGCATGTCCCTGCGACACTATCTCAGAGATTCCCTCCCGTACCAGTGCCACCATTCCACTCGTGCAGGAGTTGGACTCCTCCATCCTCTGTGCTATTGTGGAGAGTGCACGTGGCAACAGTTCCAGTAGCTCATAAATGTGCTGCTGTCCCTCGATCATTCTCCTTTTAAAGGATAGCCCCCGGGGTACAGCATCTGCATCCAGCTGAGCAGAGCCTGGAGAGGAGTGCGCCCATCGATGCGGACTCTCTACAACTGCCCCTGCCACCAGTGTCTGCTCGTGCTCACTTGTGTGTGGTGACTCACCAGGTGCCAACCCAACTAACTGCCTACTAGGACCCACTGAGATGTGAGTATCTGCCTTGGTGGATGATTCGCTAAGATGTGATGGTGCACCCTCAGAGGCCGGGAGCCCCTCTGAGGAATCGCCCTCTGCCATCATTGCGGTCGTTGAAGGACCTGTAAGAGAACAGAAGGCAAAATTAAGCATCATCATAGATGTGTCATGTTGCGATGAGCATACTGAGGTGTTCAACATGCCAATCATGCTTAAGATCAATTCATATTGTGTATGATGAATGTTAAAGTTGTGTCACCAGATGTTCGTGGGGTGCCAGTCTCGGCGTCTCCGACAGACAGGCACTCGAGGGAGCAGCTGATCTGCAGGACCTCCTGCTCTGCGTCTGTGAGGATCACTATTTGTTGTGGCCCTCCTCCAGTCCTCGCCCTCTCGTGCATATTCTGTGCTCTCTTCTCCTAGAAGGGGAGAAAGTACAGATGTGTGAGTGAGTGATGGTGAAGTGGTCAGCCGATGAATGCATTGCTTTGGGTGAGGCTGACCGTGAAAGAGGTGCATCAGAGGGTGAGTATGAGACAGAGCCATCACACTGGATGAGGAATGGGGTGAGTGGTAGTGGTGGAGTGACTAATGGGGAGGTGAGGAAGTGATGAGGAAGTGAAGGTAAGCTGAGGATGAGCCGTAAGTGGGTGTGAGGAGTGATGTGATGGAGTAGTCTTGGCAGTGCAGAATAAGTTGTAGGGGGAGGGGGGTGGTGGGAGCAGTGATGTGGAACACGGAATGCAGGAGAATCAATAAATGTACTCACTTTTGCTGACCAAGTTAGGTCATTCAAACGCTTCCTGCACTGCACCCAGGTGCGAGAGATGTTGCTGCTGCTGACCTCGTCTGCCACCTCAAGCCAGGCCTTCTTGGTGGCAGAGGCAGGGCACTTCCTTCCTCCTCCACACCCCGGCCAGTAGCTGCTGCAGAAAGGCATCATTGAACCTTGGAGCAGCCTTGCCCTTGTGTTGCTCCATATTGTGTGCTTTTGGTGTTTGCTGTAGCAAAAGCCATTGGAGCAATGGCCCTTTAAATAGAGCCATTCCCGTTGACAGCCTGTCATGCGGGTGCGCAGTCTGCCCACTGCGCAGCTTTTGGACGACAAACCCGGAAGCTGCGTAAAGGGCCACCAATTAACTTGCGATCACATGTGAAACGGTAAGATTTTCGTAGTCAGGTTACCCACATGCCAATTGCACCCCCCCCCACCTCCTGCCATCCTTTCAGAAATCGAGCCCCAGGAATCCAATAGTGAGCCAAACCTCACATTCAATCTCCACTCGTGTTAAACTTCAGTTCCACCTTCCACAGTTCTACTAAACCATGCTTCCCCTACTTAGTGATGCCAGATCAAAAGGAACCCTCCCCCCCCCGCCCCCCATGCTGTCAATCTCCAGCAGCCCCACTGCAGACATCCGTCCTGGTTCTGCCAAACCCCCAGACTATTCCCCAGTGCCACCAAAGCACAGGATTAGCCCCAGTGTAGCTAAACCACATTCCCCCGACCCAAAGCTGCTAAATACCAGATATCTCAAATCGGTTCATCTTGTATACCATCTTGCTATGTATTCTCAGCTTTAAAAATAATAAAGGATAAAAATTCAATATATAGGTAAAGGAATATATGCAAAATATATCACAGAATAGTGGCTAGTTAAGAAATTCAATCCCCAAAGCACCAATAAAATTCTGAAAATATATTTTAATAAAAATGTAATTTGACTTATTCAGTCACTGTATATCACTGGTGCTGACCTATCCCCACATGGCATAAACATCCCAATTATTATAAAACAGTGAATCCTCTAACTTACCATAAACAACACCACAGGTGAGCCACAAGTAACATATTAAGTATTTTACACATTTATAATGGAAACTGCCTATACAAACTTGTCATATTCTAATTACATCCTCCTGTCAGTAGAATCATAGCAGTTTACAACATGGAAACAGGCCCTTCGGCCCAACATGTCCATGTCGCCCAGTTTATACCACTAAGCTAGTCCCAATTGCCTGCACTTGGCCCATATCCCTTTATACCCATCTTACCCATGTAACTGTCCAAATGCTTTTTAAAAGACAAAATTGTACCCGCCTCTACTACTGCCTCTGGCAGCTCGTTCCAGACACTCACCACCCTTTGAGTGAAAAAATTGCCCCTCTGGACCCTTTTGTATCTCTCCCCTCTCACCTTAAATCTATGCCCCCTCGTTATAGACTCCCCTACCTTTGGGAAAAGATTTTGACTATCTACCTTATCTATGCCCCTCATTATTTTATAGACTTCTATAAGATCACCCCTTAACCTCCTACTCTCCAGGGAAAAAAGTCCCAGTCTATCCAACCTCTCCCTATAAGTCAGACCATCAAGTCCCGGTAGCATCCTAGTAAATCTTTTCTGCACTCTTTCTAGTTTAATAATATCCTTTCTATAATAGGGTGACCAGAACTGTACACAGTATTCCAAGTGTGGCCTTACTAATGTCTTGTACAACTTCAACAAGACATCCCAACTCCTGTATTCAATGTTCTGACCAATGAAACCAAGCATGTCGAATGCCTTCTTCACCACCCTATCCACCTGTGACTCCACTTTCAAGGGGCTATGAACCTGTACTCCTTGATCTCTTTGTTCTATAACTCTCCCCAACGCCCTACCATTAACGGAGTAGGTCCTGGCCCGATTCGATCTACCAAAATGCATCACCTCACATTTATCTAAATTAAACTCCATCTGCCATTCATCGGCCCACTGGCCCAATTTATCAAGATCCCGTTGCAATCCTAGATAACCTTCTTCACTGTCCACAATGCCACCAATCTTGGTGTCATCTGCAAACTTACTAACCATGCCTCCTAAATTCTCATCCAAATCATTAATATAAATAACAAATAACAGCGGACCCAGCACCGATCCCTGAGGCACACCGCTGGTCACAGGCCTCCAGACTGAAAAACAACCCTCTACAACCACCCTCTGTCTTCTGTCGTCAAGCCAATTTTGTATCCAATTGGCTACCTCACCTTGGATCCCGTGAGATTTAACCTTATGTAACAACCTACCATGCGGTACCTTGTCAAAGGCTTTGCTAAAGTCCATGTAGACCACGTCTACTGCACAGCCCTCATCTATCTTTTTGGTTACCCCTTCAAAAAACTCAATCAAATTCGTGAGACATGATTTTCCTCTCACAAAACCATGCTGACTGTTCCTAATCAGTCCCTGCCTCTCCAAATGCCTGTAGATCCTGTCTCTCAGAATACCCTCTAACAACTTACCCACTACAGATGTCAGGCTCACTGGTCTGTAGTTCCCAGGCTTTTCCCTGCCGCCCTTCTTAAACAAAGGCACAACATTTGCTACCCTCCAATCTTCAGGCACCTCACCTGTAGCTGTCAATGATTCAAATATCTCTGCTAGGGGACCCGCAATTTCCTCCCTAACTTCCCATAACGTCCTGGGATACATTTCATCAGGTCCCGGAGATTTATCTACCTTAATGCGCGTTACGACTTCCAGCACCTCCCTCTCTGTAATATGTACACTCCTCAAGACATCACTATTTATTTCCCCAAGTTCCCTAACATCCATGCCTTTCTCAACCGTAAATACCGATGTGAAATATTCATTCAGGATCTCACCCATCTCTTGTGGTTCCGCACATAGATGACCTTGTTGATCCTTAAGAGGCCCTACTCTCTCCCTAGTTACTCTTTTGCCCTTTATGTATTTGTAGAAGCTCTTTGGATTCTCCTTTGCCTTATCTGCCAAAGCAATCTCATGTCCCCTTTTTGCCCTCCTGATTTCTCTCTTAACTCTACTCCGGCAATCTCTATACTCTTCAAGGGATCCACTTGATCCCAGCTGCCTATGCATGTCATATGCCTCCTTCTTCTTTTTGACTAGTGCCTCAATCTCCCGAGTCATCCAAGGTTCCCTACTTCTACCAGCCTTGCCCTTCACTTTATAAGGAATGTGCTTACCCTGAACCCTGGTTAACACACTTTTGAAAGCCTCCCACTTACCAGACGTCCCTTTGCCTGCCAACAGACTCTCCCAATCAACTTCTGAAAGTTCCTGTCTAATACCATCAAAATTGGCCTTTCCCCAATTTAGAATTTTAACTTTAATGTAATTCCTATGTCCACAGAGGAATTTATCATGGAACTACAAATATAAGTCAGAATGCATGACTTTAAAATGGGGACTGGATTACATCTGCACACCCTAATCCAATTATCCTCCACCCTCTAACCCCATTTTACCTGAACACTACATTTAGTCTTGACTCCCCAGGTGAACAGCCAAGGAAGGTCAACTAGTAATTTAAAAGAAAATTAATACTCACGCTCTCTGTGACAAATGTTTCTTTTCTTGAGGTGCTTTGCACCTGTATTTCCCAGTTGCAACAGTCTCATCAGTTCCTTTATCTTGTTTAATCTTGTCAGGATCCTGGTCTTTCATTTGAGTTTTGTCATCTTTTGAGCTTTGAAAAAAACAAAAGAAAATTACTTTTGTGAGCACTGCAAACGTCACACTTTGTATAAATCAACAAATCACAACTGAAATTCTTTTAAAAAGTATATAAAAAGTGGAAGAAACCTATTTTATTCCTACTGATTCTTCAGATAATTTGGAGAAGTTGTTGGGATAAGAAGAAGAGGATTTAAGCTGCTGTCAATCTAACAACAATAAGGAGCATCTAACAGACCTCGGGGCCTATTAAGAGAGTACCTGCGCAATGTCCTTAGAGGAACAGACAAGTAAGCAGCTAAACATTACAACCTTGTAACAGATTCCAGACTATCTATGAACACAAGATCAGCTGGTATCTGTATAATTAAAACTGCTGCCTATAATTGAGCACATAATCCAAGCTGATACTTGTGCAGTGCTGAGGGAGTGCCCCACTTTCGGATGAAACGTTAAACCGAGACCTCGTCTGCCCTTTCAGGTGGCCTAAGTATTTCAACACAGGTGCAGTTTACTCCCAAATATCTAGAAACAAATTCAAAGTTCACCAGAAGTGTGGCATTGATGGAACAGTATTTTCCATGGGCAAGTTATGAGCATAATTGTTTAAAGCTCCAGGTGCAGCTTTGATGTGTACAGGGAGGTAACCTAATTGGAGGGGAGGAGGAAACTGGAAATTTACAAATCAGGTGAAACAGGAATGCGGGCACTTAAAGAGAAGTGGGCAGAATAGAGGCCGAAACTGTTGAGAGTCTTTATAGGTTAAAAAGAAATACCAACCCATTGACAGCCTTTGGCAAAGCTGAAGGAGGAGAGGGAAAAGAACTGATAGCAAAAACTCAAATGAGGGAATTACATTAGGATATCCATTGTAACACTATTGGAGCTATAAAGAAAAAAAATTATTGCAGCTGAACAATTGCCACAAAGGCTTCTGAAAACCCAAGTGGCAAAAAAAAATCAAGAGAAGCGATGCAGAAATGGCATGAAAATTGTTCACTAAATGTTTTCATTATTCCATTTAAATGAAGTTCTATATACAGCCGATTCCAGAGTAATTTTAAATGCCCATTACATGTTGGCGCAGGGAGCGTGCTGCATGCATGAACATTAGGAAGTAGCCTGCAGGGTAACATTACATTATCCTCAGTTCATTTTAATATTACAATGAAGATCCCATAAATGCACATGATGTGCAAACCCAACTGGAAAATATATCCTATGGCCTTCTGAACACCACCCATCAGTTTATTCTCCAGCCACACTGTGTTCTGCTCAATGGTATGAAATGTGACAGAGAAATATTACAACTATGTTGCAAAACCCATACTATATGTAAGAAATACCACGGGAGATCAGCTACAGTATATATATATTAAAAGTCATGCACAGAGCAAGCGACATATTAAATTAATAGGGCAGCACTGCAAATCTTTCTGTAGCAGAAAAAAATCAAGTGTCTTGTTAACGGATTAGCTCAAATAAGTAATCTAACCATCCCGAGTCACTGAAATATTGGGTCAATTTTAACGGGAGGCAGGATCCGAGCGCGGGGGGCAAGCTCGCATGGCGGTGTCACCTGAGGCCTGGAGAGATTTTAGTTCTTAGGCCTCAGTTCTATAATGAAGATCGGATATGTGCCTGGACTGGCGGGAATCACTGGCTGGCCAGCTGGCATGAGCAGGAATTCAAGTGGCAGGAGACTGCCGCTGGGGAACCCACCTGAAAGGTTCCCATCAGTCAGGTAGTGATTTTGGTCGGGGGAGGGGTGAAATTTGGGGTGTGGAGGCCCAAGTTTCCTCATGTGGCCTGGTCGACGTTAACAGGAGGCAGAATCAGTGCACGGAGGGGGCTGGGGTGAGATTTGATATAGGTGTTCAAGATCGTGAACGGTTTTGATAGAGTAAATAAGGAGAAATTGTTTTCAGTGGCAGAAGGGTCAGTAACCAGAGGACACAGATTTGACGTGGTCGGTTAAAGAGCCAGCGGTGACATAACAAAACATTTTGTTTTATGCAGCGAGTTGAAATGATCTGGAATGCACTGCATGAAAAGGTGGTGGAAGCAGATTCAATAACAACTTTCAAAAGGAAATTAGATAAATACTTGAAGGAAAAAAATTTACAGGGCTATCGGGAAAGAGCAGGGGAATTGGACTAATTGGATAGCTCTTTCAAAGAGCCAGCACAGGCACAATGGTATCCTGTACTATGATACATCGCTCAATTTATTTATTTTTAAAAGTTATATCAGCAGCCAGTATGGTTGATTTCCCCGAATACAGCCAGGGATGGCGGTGGCTGCCTCAGGGCAAACAAATGTTGGAGTGGGGACCTCAAGCCCTTAGGCCCTTTATTTACATATGCAAAGAGCCTAATGCCTGCTTCAGGCAATGCCTCTCGTTTGTCCTTACTGAATATGGCAATCAGCGCACTTCCTGCCTGCCATTTTGGGGTCTTAGGCTGCGTAGTGCCTGAAAGATGGGCGCTTCGCGGCCCAATTTCTAGGCCTTTGTCTTTTATTTAGCCTACTATCAAGACAAATTTTGTGTTTGGTTTTCTGTGAGGTCCACACATTTGGAAAATTCTTGAGTTTTATTACAAGGCTGCAAATACATTTCTTGTGACTTTTATACTAAGCCAAGCTTTCCTATAGGTCATAGTTCACAACATTCCAACATCAATCACTTACAACAGCTGATGAGATGATTCTAGATTCTTTTTTACGTAGGACTGTTCTTCTTTCTTCGTATCCCTTGTCTTAGGCTTTGAGGATGTTTTTTTTTTCTCAAGCTTATTCTTGTCCTGATAGTCAGTAAACTTTTCACTCTGGTCAAGTTCCTCATTAATAGGTACTTCTGCTCTCTGGGCCTTACGACTAGATGGGGATTTCTTTTGTAGTGCAAAGTTCTAACAAGAATTTTTAAAAAATGATTAAGTTGACAAGAAATTCTAGATATTAGTAAACTTTCTTTACAGAATCAAGTAAGTCTTATACTATTGACGCATTTACATATGATTTTCATTCATCAACAAAACAGTTGCACATGATACCTATATACAAGTCTCAATTTCTTCCTGACTTAGAGACCATTGATATTGGCCATAAAGTCTACATAGGTCAGTCTTGCATATGCTTTTCTAATACTATATAAAAATTTGTAAACTACACTGACCTGGCAGCATCAAAATTACAAGATGAAGAAAACAACCAACCAGTTTCATGATTGATAACCACTCATTTTTCTGATCTAAGTTACTTGCTAAATGGGAAGAACCGAAAGATTGCACCAACTGTGATGTGGTTTAGACAGGTTTTTATTTCAATATTTGTGCTCAAAATCATGGACAACAGTGAAAGCATCGGCTCTTGTACAAATCATGTATAACATAAACCATATATTTTGCAAAGCTTTCTTTACCTTGCCTTACCTCCTATGGCACTAATGTGGTATTTCATGCACTAGCTATCCTTCTGACTGCTCAAACAAATTGTTCATTTGTGCCAACTTAGTGTAATGGATGCTAGAAAATGACTGGAGCTGTCTAAACTTATTTTACTGAGCTACACTCCTACAGTTAACACAAAGGGAAAACAAGGTTGGATTGAGTCACATTTTAACTTCTGAGGACGTTGGTGTTTCACAAATATGGGAGAGGAGGGGGGGGGAAGAGGATGGGAAGAAAAAGATGATAGAGGAAGAGATGAGAGAGGAGGTAGGCAGGTAGGCATTCAGAAAAAGATAGAGGCAGAAATTAAAGGGAGGTTTCATATGGACCTAGGTCTAAGGGATCCCTTCTCTGTCTGTTCCATAACATTTGAAATGCTTCAATTGCTTAGAACCTGTTTACCACCTGTTTTTTTTTCCTATTTCTGTTTAGAGCTTGCTGTATTTTAGCAATATATCATTCCCTTTACATATGTCTACACTACAAGCAAATATCTTCCTTAATAAAGATAAATGTTGCCAAAGTGGAGAGAAACGAAACAACATTGAGAACATTTTTAAACAACAGGTCAGCTGATGTGAGAGAGAAAGAGAGAAAGAAAGAAGAATACAGAGAAAATAGTCTGGTATTCTTCAAAAGGAAGGCAAGAGAGAAAAAAAATCAAACAATTCTTGATAATCTGTCAATATTAGTATAATTAATCATGGAAAATGCAAGATTCCTAATAATTCTGTCCATCTAATCCACAGCAAATAACACTATTCTAATACATAATTTTGCTACTGAAACAATTTTAACTATGGAGTGCGCAATTTTTCTACTTTAATAGACATCAAATTTTAAATACCACTTTTCTGGAGTATTTGAAACATTGGCCCGAAAATTACTCAACTGTGAACGCCGTTCCTTAATGGCGTCCTCTATCTCCGCCGGCGAATCGAAGGAGCAAGTTCATGCATTTGCACATGTGCACTAAAACCCAGAAATCGTAAACTTGCTCCTATTGGTTCGCCGGTGATTTGATAGCTGCGAATTAAAGGGGAATTGCACGCCATAATCATAGAAATCACTGAAAAATCCCAAACTTGCCCATCTGCCCAGCTGGAACCACCAAAGGGTCTGCTGAAAAATATTAGGTCTACAACACCTTTTAAAAGTGCAGTGACTCTTAATGTCTGCCGGACAACTAAAAATTAAATTTTAAAAATGTGGAGTCTCATATTACTCGTTATTGTAATATTTTTGGTCATTAAAAAAAAAATTAAAAATTGGGAAAAAAATGTAATTTTTTTTTACTTTTCACTTCTGTCTCTCTAATTTAATTAAATTATTTCTTTGGCTTTTTATGTAAAAAAATACATTTATGACTTGCAGAACACTACTTTAAATGAATGAACTTTGCTTGCCTGCTTGTAGGCGTGACTTCTTTTCCTGATAGATTCTGCTGGCTCGATTTTCAAATGAAACTCCGGGTGCGTTGGGGGTAGGGAAAATCAGTAAAATCCCGAGCGGGTAAGGAACCCGGCACCAACCCGCCGACTTCCGCGTCTCACACAGACGCATCTGTGTGCGCGCGAGGTTCTGGAATCCGGAAGTCCTGTCGGCAATTAAAGCCGGCGGGATGATATTTAAAGAAGCAAATGTACCTCACTGAGGTACTTAAGGTACTTTATTTGTTACATAGTAGGTTGTTAATACGATTTTCAATTTACCTGGGCGGCTTTCCCACGGCTTCCGATTCACGCCTGGTGAAACCTGCTCCGTTTCTCCCCCTACGATGTCTCTTCTCCGATGTCTCACCACCCCTCCATCTTTGTCCCCGCATTCCGATCTTTGTCTCCCCCATCCCCACTCTGTTCCAGCGCCGGATGATCGATCTCTCCCTCTCTCTCTCTCTCTCCCTACTTCCCTCCCTCCCTCCCCTCAGCGTTGCAGCTCTTGTCGGCAGCCAGTCTGCCAATCGAAACCCGGAAACAAGATTAATGAGCATCAATTACCTCACGATCGCGTGGAGAAAGGTAAAATTTTATTATCCAGGTTTGCCGCACACCCTTTGACCGCCCCCCCTCCCACCCGCTGCCATCCCGCCATCATTTGAAAATCGAGCCCTGTGAGCGTCTCTTCCTTTCTCACATACATTTCCCATGCGAATCAACCCATGTTGTTCACAGGCTGAGTTGATGTCGCACATTTTTTGAAAACATATAAATCACGCAAGTCTACACCACGGAGCCCGCAGTGAGTAAATTCGTACATCTCATTCGCAGGAGCTGCTGCGAGCGTTGCCACGCCGCTATGAGCAAGTTCCAGCTCATTGAGAACAGTAAGCTAAGATCAAGTATGAAATGGGACAGCAGCAGTGCTGAGCTACTCTTCCAATTGATCTTAACAGCGCAACTTAGTTTAAGCCATCTATATTTATCTCATATACAGCCCTGTTAATTAAGTACAGAGTACCAGCAAATCTGGTTCCAATATTAGCTGCTGTATACAAGTTTCTTATTACGACTGATGTTCTAAACAACTGTTTATTCAAGCGGTCACTTATGCTTCTATGTTTCTATGTTAGCTAACCTTTGTGCATATTATTTGATTAATTCCATTTGTAAAAAGGTTAACAACTGGTATTGGAAATATGTTTTTTCATTCAATGCACATGACATTAGTTGCTCCAATGGAGCTACATTTCCAATCATTCTACCCACTTGCATTTTCTGCTCCCTTCTTCACAGTTCTTAGCGTAATACAATTTACATGCATGGATATACTCCCCTCTATTCTCAAATAACAAAAAGAAAAGCATCAATCTCTGTAGAAAACCATGGCTGAGATTCTTCTCTTTGGGACAAAGGCATTTACACATGGTGGGCAGGGAAGGAGAGAGAAATACAAGTCAAGCAGTGAGACAATTGTAGGCTTCACTATGCACATTTTCCTTCTTTCTCTGCCGCTATCTGCCTGATTTCAAGCAGGATTACAGAAAATCCAGCCCACGTCACTGCCAATCAATTGGACCATTCCCTGGGACAATGGGTAGAAGTAACAGATGCAGTGCAGGTTTAAGAAGCTTTCAGTAGGGTTTTACTAGCCTCCTTTCTTCCAGAACAAAAATATAGTACAGAAGTACTGAATAAGAAACAACTACATAGAAAATAGCAAAACAGCAATTCTCTATTAACAGCAAAGATTTAAAATGAGGGAACAAACCTTCCATGCAGCTGAAAAAAAGTCTACTACAAACCCTACAGCAGGTAAAGGAAGAAGACAGCATGATGAGATTAGAAGGGTTGGTACAGTTAACAATGTTGTAGTAATGATTGACTTTAATCAATTCATCATCAGATACAGAAAGTAGGGAATATAGCCTATTAAGGAAAGTCATCATGGTTTTGGGAAAAGTTAGCTAACTAACTTAATAGAGTTCTTTAACACTGTAGAAGAGGATAAATGGATGTCATATACATGAATTATTAGAGGCACTTTACAAGGCTGTGAAGAAGAGAAGGCATTTATTGGCCATCCCTAGTTGCCCTGAGAAGGTGGTTGTGGGCCTCCTCTTGAACTGCTGCAGTAGTGGTTGATACAACTGAGTGGCTGGTTAGGCCATTTCAGAGGGTAGTTAAGAGTGAACCACTTGGTATGGGACTGGAGTAACATATAGGCCAGACCAGGTCAAGACAGCAGGCCCGTAAAAGACATTAGTGAACCAATTGGGCTTTTACCACAATTTGACTTTTACTGATACCAATTTTTTTTTTAATTCCCAATTTAAAAAAAAATCAAATTTAAATTCTCAATTTGCCATGGTGGGATCTGAACTCATTTTCTCTGGATTATAATCCAAGTCTCTGGATTACCAGTCCAGTATTATAACCACAACACTACTGAAATCCAGGTACTGGGGCAAAGAGGAATAAAGGGATTTAGAATTACAGATATATATAATATAGCAGGCAGGTGCAAAAAGTGATGAAAAAATGTCATTACATCTTTAATGTTCACTAGAGCCACCAGACAGAGCTTTGGCTTAACTTTATCCAAAGGACAGATGTCTGACAATATAGCACTCCAGTGATGTGTCAAATTAGATTATAGCCCCAACTTTCTGTACAACCAGAAGTGCAGTCCTGGCTTAAATTGCCCTCGAGTGCAGCCTAACCTCAGGGAAACTGGTTGGGACCCAGAAATGCTGGGTCCCAGCAGAGGCTATGAATTTCCAATGGGGCAGGGGTGGGTGGACCCTCTATCTGCCCCAAACATGTCCCATGACATCAGAGGAAACAGGATCAAGTGGAGTGAATTCCCAAGCCAGGTATTCCGTTGGCCTAGCCTTCCAGCCACCCGGCAAACTGATGATGGGATGAACCCAGCATTCGGGTAGGTTGAGTGGCACAAGTGGGGATCCAGGTCTGGGTCATGGCCTGGACCCTTCAAAAGAATGCCGTCACAAAAGTCTTTTAGCCACATGTTTAAAAATAATCCGAACCATCGATGCTACCTGCTTGCGCTGCATTTCTTGCCCACCCCAACCTAGCGAACATCTAAGATGCAACCACATTGGCATGGGCTCCCAGTGATGCCATGTAAATTAACTGACCCTGCACTGGATCTGGAGCAGAGGTCACCAGTGCCCTCTCCACCGCACTTCCAACGGCGGTGCAGGTCCAAGGATTTTCATCTCCTATATGTTCAAGTCCTAGATTAGGCCTTGAGGCCACAAAATTCTGACACAAAAGCAGAAGATGGAACTTGAAATAAAGAACTTGCATTTATGTAGCACCTTTCAAGACCTCAGGACAGGCAATTAAGTACTTCTGCAGTGTTGTCATTGTTGTAATGTAGGGAAAGGTGGCAGCCATTTGCACACAACAAGATTCCACGAAAGCAATGAGATAAATGACCAGGTAATCTGTTTCATTGATGCCTGTTGAGAGATAAACATTAGCTAGGATACCGAGAGAACTCTCCTGTTCTTCTTTGAATTGTGCGATTGGGATTTTATGCGAACACTCGAGGGGGCAAACAGGACCTCGGTTTAACATCTCATCTGAGTGGCAGCAGCTCTCACAATGCAGCACTCTCTCAGCACTACACTGAAGTATCAGTCTATATCACGTGTTCAAATCTTTGGAGTAGGGCTTGAAGCCATGGCCTTCTGACTCAGAGATGCAAGTGCTACTACGGAGGCAAGGCTAATAACACAGCCAAGTTGACACATGTAACAAATTACACAGTTCTATAAAAGGATAATACTGGCTACCACACTATAGCCCTCTTCAGAAGTGACCCCACTTGGAAGAAGTCCCAAACTTAGGGATACCTTTCATAACAACTGCTTGAATGGGTTCTGGAGATCTTGGACTCCAATCTACAGTATTTTGCTTTGTCTGGATTCACCATTTTAGAGAATTAGATTGAGATAGCCCTAACATAGGGCTTTAACAACTTCATGTCTGGCCAATAATCTAGCAAAGGGATCAGGAGTCAGGGCTCCAGTTCATAGCCTTAATCCCCTAGCAGCCAACCGTGGGGAAAGAATAAAATCCCTGACTCAGGCAAACAATGCATGTGTCACCTACACAATGCATCCGTGCACTGCAGGTCGGGATATTCATCACCTATTGTTTGGAATGACTCAGTAGCAAATAAAAAGACAATTCAAAAAAAGCAGACAATATTCTGGGTAAAATATAGCTCCTTCCCTACAATTACCAAACAGACTACCCTTTAAGAAAATATACCAATGTGGCTGACTTTAAGGACTACCACCTAGTACCCGTTTCATATGGGCGTTAAACATTGATCAGGTACAGAGACCTTACCACGGAGCCAGCACCTCTAAATTCTTTTGACCTATTAATGGCCATAGCACACAACTGGTCTTCAGGCTTTCAGCACCACATGTGTTTCCCCACCATATTATATTGTATTATGCACTACAATTGCATAGCAGGCCTCAGTGCCCAATAATATAGTCCCCCAGCACCCATATAAATCAGTGGTAGGGGCACCAAGAATTATATTATCTGCCCATTTCTTAAGATGTACAAAACAAAGCCAATTCCTACAGTAAGGTTGTCATAGGACAGATACTAGCAACTTCAGGACTAAAGGTCTTGAGGTGACAGTAAAAGAAGAGGAAGTTGAGATACTGGATGGGCTAAAAATTGATAAAAGGAGATATTAGAAAGGCTAGCTGTGCTTAAAATGGATAAGTCACCTGCTTCATCAATGACCTTCCCTCCATCATAAGGTCAGAAATGGGGATGTTCGCTGATGATTGCACAGTGTTCAGTTCCATTCGCAACCCCTCAGATAATGAAACTGTCTGTGCCCTCATGCAGCAAGACCTGGACAACACCCAGGCTTGGGCTGATAAGTGGCAAGTTACATTTGCGCCAGACAAGTGCCAAGCAATGACCATCTCCAACAAGAGAGAGTCTAACCACCTTCCCTTGACATTCAGCGGCATTACCATTGCCGAATCCCCAACCATCAACATCCTGGGGGTCACCATTGACCAGAAACTTATCTGGACCAGCCACATAAATACTGTGGCTACAAGAGCAGGTCAGAGGCTGGGTATTCTGCAGCGAGCGACTCACCTCCTGACTCCCCAAAACCTTTCCATCATCTACAAGGCACAAGTCAGGATTGTGATGGAATACTCTCCACTTGCCTGGATGAGTGCAGCTCCAACAATACTCAAGAAGCTCGACACCATCCAGGACAAAGCAGCCCGCTTGATTGGCACCCCATCCACCACACTAAACATTCACTCCCTTCACCATCGGTGCACTGTGGCTGCAGTGTGTACCATCTACAGGATGTACTTCAGCAACTTGCCAAGGTTTCTTTGACAGCACCTCCCAAACCCGCGACCTCTACCACCTAGAAGGACAAGGGCAGCAGGTTCATCGGAACACCACCACCTGCACGTTCCTCTCCAAGTCACACACCATCCTGACTTGGAAATATATTGCCGTTCCTTCATCATCGCTGGGTCAAAATCCTGGAACTCCCTACCTAACAGCACTGTGGGAGAACCTTCACCACACGGACTGCAGCGGTTCAAGAAGGCGGCTCACCACCACCTTCTCAAGTGCATTTGGGGATGGGCAATCAATGCTGGCCTTGCCAGCGATGCCCACCGTTCTATGAACGAACAAAAATAATAATTCATTCTCGGTTGCTGAGGGAAGTACGGGTGGAATTGCAGAGGTACTGGCCATAATCTTCCAATCATCCTTAGATACGGGGGTGGTGCCAGAAGATTGGAGAATTGCAAATGTTACTCTCTTGTTCAAAAATGGGTGTAAGGATAAATCCAGCATCTAGAGGGAAGACAGTTTAACCTCGGTGGTGGGGAAACTTTTAGAAACAATAATCCGGGACAAAGTTAATAGTCACTTGGACAAGTCTGGATTAATTAAGGAAAGCCAGCACAAATTTGTTGAAGGCAAATCATGTTTAACTAATTTAATTGAGTTTTTTGATGAGGTAACAGAGAGGGTCGATGAGGGCAATGCAGTTGATATGGGGTATATGGATTTCCAAAAGGTGTTTGATAAAGTGCCACATAATAGGTTTGTCATCAAAGTTGACGCCCATGGAATAAAAGGGGCAGTGGCAGCATGGATACGAAATTGGCTAAGTGACAAGAAACAGAGAGTAGTGGTGAATGATTGTTTTTCAGACTGGTGGGAGGTGTACAGTGGTGTTCCTAGGACCATTGCTTTTCTTGATATATATTAATGACTTGGACTTGGGTATACAGGGCACAATTTCCAAATTTGCAGATGACACAAAACTTGGAAGTGTAGTGAACAGTGAGGAGGGTAGTGATAGACTTCAAGAAGACATAGACAGGCTGGTGGAATGGGTGGACATGTGGCAGCTGAAATTTAATGCAGAAAAGTGCAAAGTGATACATTTTGTTAGGAAGAACGAGAAGAGGCAGTTAAAACTAAAGGGTACAATTCTAAAAGAGGTGCAGGAACAGAGAGATCTGGGGGTATATGTGCACAAATCTTTGAAGGTGGCAGGGCAGGGTGAGAAAGCGGTTAAAGAAGCATATGGGATCCTAGGCTTTATAAATAGAGGAATAGAGTACATAGGAACAGGAGTAGGCCATTCAGCCCCTCGAGCCCACTCCGCCATTTGATAAGATCATGGCTGATCTGTGATCTAATTCCATATACCTGCCTTTGGCCCATATCCCTTAATATCTTTGGTTGCCAAAAAGCTAGCTATCTCATATTTGAAATTAGCAATTGAGCTAGTATCAATTGCCGTTTGCGGAAGAGTTCCAAACTTCTACCACCCTTTGTGTGTAGAAATGTTTTCCAATCTCACTCCTGAAAGGTCTGGCTCTAATTTTTAGACTGTGCCCCCTACTCCTGGAATCCCCAACCAGCAGAAATAGTTTCTCTCTATCCACCCTAACTGTTCCCCTTAATATCTTATAAACTTCGATCAGATCACCCCTTAACCTTCTAAACTCTAGAGAATACAACCCCAATTTGTGTAATCTCTCCTCGTAACTTAACCCTTGAAGTCTGGGTAACATTCTAGTGAACCTACGCTGAACTCCCTCCAAGGACAATATGTCCTTCCGAAGGTGCGGTGCCCAGAACTGCTCACAGTACTCCAGGTGCAGTCTAACCAGGGTTTTGTATAGCTGCAGCATGACTTCTGCCCCCTTGTACTCTCGTCCTCTAGATATAAAGGCCAGCATTCCATTAGCCTTATTGATTATTTTCTGCACCTGTTCATGATCTATGTACCTGAACCCACAAGTCCCTTTGGGCATCCACTGTTTTTAACTTTTTACCATTTAGAAAGTACCCTGTTCTATTCTTTTTTGGTCCAAAGTGGATGGCCTCACATTTGCCTACATTGAATTCCATTTGCCACAGTTTTGCCCATTCACCCAATCTATCAATATCCCTTTGTAATTTTATATTTTCGTCTACACTGCTTACAATGTACAAAAGCAAGGATGTTATGATGAACCTTTATAAAACACTGGTTCAGCCACAATTGGAGTATTGTGTCCAGTTCTGGACACCACACTTTAGGAAGGAGGTGAAGGCCTTAGAGAGGGTGCAGAAGAGATTTACTAGAATGGTTCCAGGGATGAAGGACTTCAGTTACGGGATAGACTGGAGAAGCTGGGGTTGTTCTCATTAGAGCAGATTTGATAGAGGTATTCAAAATCATGAAGGGTCTAGACAGAATAGACAAAGAGAAACTGTTTCCATTTGCGGAAGGGTCAAGAACCAGAGGATATACATTTAAGGTGACTAGCAAAAGAACCAAAGGCGACATGAGGAAAAACTTTTTAACACAGTGGGTGGTTAAGCTCTGGAATACACTGCCTGAGGGGGTGGTGGAGGCAGATTCAATCATGGCTTCCAAAAGGGAACTGAATAAGCACTTGAAGGGAAAAAATTTGCAGGGCTATGGGGAAAGGGCGGGAACTAGCTGAATTTCTCTTGCAGAGAGCCGGCACAGACTCAACAGGCCAAATGGCCTCCTTCTATGCTGTAACCATTCAATGATTCTATAAAGTTCCAAGTATATGATCTTAATTATTTGAGTAGGTTCATAAGGACACTTGTCCACTCCACCAGAACTGACTAATCATTTTTAGACTATTTTACTGGCCATAGGTGCTAGTAGCTCTGGAAACCTCCCGGTCACTAATGTGGCACTTATGATACATACCCATTATGCAGAATGAGTTTAAAGATTTTCCCCACTAGCTATTTAGTTAACAGGCAGCAGATAAACAATATATCCACTGATGCAAACATAAATGCCCAAGCAAACATGTTAGTTAGGACCTTTAACAAATGAAAAAAGGAACTAGCCCAAACTCATTTCACTTAATACCCTTAAAGGCAACAGATAGAGAAGGCTTCATCCCATCAGTCTGGTATGGATTCAAACCCAGGTCCCAGAAGTGAAAAGCCAATATATTAACTCACTATGTCACCCAGTAATTGTTTTTAACAAATATTGATAAATCTCCAGTAGCTCTGCTCATGGGTAGTCCATGGCCTGAAGAATTGTTTCTGAAGTTTACTATGATCCCATGTGGGCACTCACGCTTGCTGCTACTGCTCAATTATTTTCTGCACCCCCTACTGCTCAAGTTGTGGATCTGGCATCCCTCACCCCCACCCTCAAGTCTCACATGTGCTTTGTTATCGGTCTCCTCATTTGTAACTATCATAGCTGCTTTCAGTTTTACAATAATTTGATTGGTCAAGCAGTAACCAAACAGAAATTTATTTCACAAAATAACTATCTGTCCAGGGTTGATCAAATGGTGGATTTTTGGCTGACCTATGTGGAAATATCATGGGCTCGAATTTAGCAGGCCTGCGGGTTCCCAGCGGGTGGTCCTCCGGGAGCGTGGAAAACGCGGACGGATAATTGCGTGCGTCCCCCACGCGATCGCGGGATAATTGACCTGATAAACCCCTGCTTCCGGGTTCTCCGCTCCCCGGCTGCGTGCCGGCCGGCTGCGCATGCGCAGTACCGTCGACGCGATGTAGGAGCTCCAGTTAAAGGGGCAGTCTCCCAAAGCCCCTCCTGCTACAAGCAAGCGGTTTGAGACGATGGCTCAGCAAAGGGGAAAGGCTGCGCCCCGTTTTTCAGACCTGGCACTGCAGCTGATGCTGGAGGGCGTGAGGAGGAGGAGGGAAACGCTCTTCCCAGAAGATGGACGCAAGTTCCCTGCCGCCGCAACCAGGAAGGCATGGGCAGAGGTGGCGGCGGAGGTGAGCAGCAGGGGCAACACCCCAAGGACTTGGGAGCAGTGCCGCAAGCGCTTCAATGACCTGACTAGGTCTGGCAAGGTGAGTACACCAACGCACCCTCCCACATCCCATCCCCACCATCACGCCAAACAGATCACAACCCCTCCTGCACAGCCACCACTGCGCTCCATCAGCAATCCTCACAGCCACTCATTCACCATCCTCGCCGTGCACGCAAGTACCCACCGTCCCTGACCCCACCCGAACACTACCACACACCCCAATCCCCATGCAATGGGATGGGCACGTGGCCCACGCATCCTCCCATCCATCCGCGCCACCCTCAACCCAACCACACCGATGCTCGATGCGTCTCACGATGCAATACGCACCCACTCACACATCTGTGTTTTGCCTTCACAGAAGAGAAGCAAGAACAATAGGGAAAGGGCACGCAAGTGGTGGAGCTCACCGACGCCGAGGTGGAGGCGCTCGACCTCGCCCGCACGCGACATTGCCTGTCGGTGGCCGATGGCAAGTGTGTCGCTGCCGAAACGGCCGGTAAGGGAAAGCTGACACTCAACACCCATGATCGCGAGTTACCGTATCATCACCTGCCATCAGGCGCACTGTCAAGTTGGTCTACATGCCTCAAAGTGCCCTCTGTTCTCTTGCAGGTCCGTCTTTGTGTGAAGCGATCGTGGAGGGCGATTCCTCAGAGGACATGGCGGTCTCTGAGGGTGCATCGTCACATCAGAGCCAACCATCCACCAGCGCAGAGACATGCACCTCGGTGGGTCCCCCTCGCCAACTAGTTGGGGTAGCACTTGGTGAGTCACCGCGCACGAGTGAGCATGAGCAGACCCTGGTGGCAGGGGCAGCCGCGGAGGGTCTGCGACGGAGGGAGCACTCATCTCCAGGCTCTGCTCAGCCGGACCCAGATGCTGAACCCAGGGGGCCACCAGTGAAAAGGAGAGTCGTCGAGGGGCACCAGCTAATTGCTGAGGTACTGGCAGAGGTGCCGCGCGCATTGTCCACAATAGCGCAGGCGATGGAGGAGTCCAACTCCTGCATGTGGGCATTGGTGGCGCAGGCACAGGAGGGTACCGGCGACACAGTGTCGCGGGTAGGTGCGGGACTGTCTGCGGTGGAGGACAGGCTGGCCTCCCTCGAGCGTCACGCACAGCTCCAGATCGAGTCCATGCAGGCCCTGACAACGTCTGTACGGATTCAGGGTGAGCAACATTCCGACGCCATCAACTGGCTGAGGGATACACTAGGGGTGGCCTTGCAAGGCCTCACACATGCCATCCAAACTGCCGTCCAGCAGGGTGGAAGGGGTGATGTGGGCCGAGGCCAAGAGAGGGATGATGGTGACCGGGGACATGGAAGCGGGGACGCTTCTCAAGGCGCCCCCACGTCCCACCCGTCGCCCACCTCTCAACCAGTACCCGCAATGGTGCCTCCTCTCCAGGTGGCCGAGTCTGCCCCTGCCCCGGTGCAGGAGGAGCAGTCTGTGGAGGTGCCGTCACGGGCACCGAAACCCAGGGGCCGTCCGCCAAAAGCATCTACCCGGTCAAGGCAAGAAGACGAGCAACCTGCCACTACCTCTGCTGGAGCCACAGGGGTAGCACCACGTAGGGGTTCCCGGAAAAGAATTGCAAAGGCCTTATAATCACAAAGGGAATACACCAGGGTGTTTATTAATTTGTACTTTTTTTCCATATAATGTCACATTCGAGATATTAAATACTCTATTCTCACCACTCCTGCCACCTCTCGTCCATTCTTCCGCGGCTTGTGCAATAGGTGCGTTCCGTGGAGGCCATCATGACGGCGAACACCTGCTGCCACCCATTGGGCACACTGCTGTGGGTGCAGGATTACTGGCAGCACTCTTCAGTGGAGGGGGCTGGTATGGCCGCTCGCATGTGCAGGTGAGGAGATGCGAGCGCCTCGCAGTGTGTGACTCTAGGAGAACCGTTGACGTATGAGTGCCTCCCTGGCCCGGCGACCATCCCGGTGAGTCGCGGCTCGGCGCATGGGTCGTCCAACATCCTCTGGCGCGTCCTCCTCCTCCGCCTCCTCCGCCTCCTCCTCGCCCTCGCCTTCCTCAATGTGGGTGGCGGGTGTGGATGGGGCCTCCTCCAGCGGCACCCCCCTCTGTTGGGCCATGTTGTGCAGGGCACAGCAGACAACTATGATTCGTCCCACTCTGAATGGTGTGTATTGGAGCGCTCCCCCAGAACGATCAAGGCACCTGAAGCGCATCTTGAGAAGCCCTATGGTCTGCTCAATTGTAGACCTGGTAGCAGTGTGGCTGTCATTGTACCGACGCTCCGGCTCGGTGATGGGGTTCCTCAGAGGTGTCATGAGCCACGTGTGTCGGGGATACCCCTTGTCGCCGAGGAGCCAGCCGTTGCCGGCGTTGGGTGCCTGCAGGATGGGCGGGACGGCGGACTCCCTGAGGACGAAGGCATCGTGGCAGCTGCCGGGGTATCTGGCGCACACGTGTAGGAATCTCTGGCGGTGGTCACAGATGAGCTGGGCGTTCATGGAGTGATACCCCTTCCTGTTGATGAACAGCCCTGTCTCATGCGGAGGTGCCCGTATTGCGATGTGGGTGCAGTCGATTACACCCTGCACCCGTGGGAAGCCGGCCATAGCATGGAATCCAACCGCCCTCTCCATCTGGCTGCGCTCGTCCATGGCGAAGTTGATGTAGTGCGAGGCCCTGCGGAACAACCCATCGGTGACCTGCCTTATGCACTTGTGTGCAGAGGACTGACAGACCCCGGTGATGTCCCCGGTGGCACCCTGGAAGGAACCGGATGCGAAGAAGTTGAGGGCAGTGGTGACTTTGACGGCGACAGGTAGGAAGATGCTGCTTGGTCCATCAGGGAGCAGCTCGTCGTTAAGGTGGCTGCAGATGTCGGCGACTACCTGGCGATTGACTCTGAGCCTCCGTATGCACTGCTCCTCGGAGAGGTCCATGAAGCTTAGCCTCGCTCTGTACACCCTGTGCGGAGGGTAGTGCCTCCTGCGACGCATCTCTCTCTGCGGTTGCCCTCCCTCCTGCTGTGCAGGTGGGTGTGCCGCAGCTCCGTGTTGGGGGGCCCCACGTCTCCGAGGCGGACGGCGTGGACTGCGAGGCTGCTGGGGCTGGTCATCCTGTTCATCCTCCGACGATGTCAACGCACCACCCATCTGGCAGGTGTTGGTCTGAGGGGTTGTGCAGGGTAGGTGGGTGGGTCCTCGGACTGGGGCTGCGGTTTTGTGTCGGTCTGTCCTCTGGCTTGGCGGGGGGTGGTGGAGGGCAGGGGTTGCCCTATGTGACGCGGTGGCCTCCTGCGTGGGTGAGGGCTCTCCCCCGTGGAGCGCACCTTGGCACCTGCCACAGGCTGCTGGCTGCAACACGCCTGGTTGGAAAGGGACTGTTTCCCCCAGTGTGTGAAACTCACTGCCTTGAACCTAAAATCCCACACTTCCTCTTTTGACAGCTGATTCAGCTCATTAACTGACCACAACGAGTAAGGTAAGTACTCTCAAGTGGAACCCCGCTGGCTTTAATTGCCTGCGGGATTCCCACCAGCGGGGCTTGCGCGCGCAGCCCCGCACGTCAGCGCGGTACCCGGAAGTGGCCGGGATTTCGTCGCGATCCGGTCACGTGACCGGATATCGGGATTTTCGGGGCCACCCCGCTGGGAACCCGCCGGAAACGCGATCGCAAAATCGAGCCCCATGTGTTTTTGGTTAATTAAAAAAAAGTCAATACATGGTGATGTCTGTGATTCAGAAACAGAAGAAATATTTAAAAACTGTGATTTGTTATCTCTGGCTGTCATCTAGTATGTGTCAAACGTATTCTAAAAATTCAAGTTATGCTACTAGTGTTAGAATTATGGAATAAGGGAGGAATTATATGAAATGTTACATGTTGGACACACATGCTTACATTTGGAGGCAATTATGGAGAGATCAGCTTGGCCTATATTAGAGAAATAAGGAGGTTTGTACTCTCCACCTGCTTTATACTGCTACTAGACATAACAGCATATCACAAAGGTTAAACTATTCAAATAAAGTAGCTTCTCAGGAGACAGCAAAAGCAGAAAAATAATCAGAAAAATGTTTTTAATAAAGTAAACATTCATGCTACCAATCATTTCACAAGGTCATTTCCCCCAGTAAATTATTTTCTTATGAGAAAATCACATTTATTTTTGGAAAAAGTTAATTTACACATTTACTGATAGTACTTTCACCATTTATTGTGGCTGGAAAGCAAGTTACCATTAAATTACATTTATTTTTATTGGATGTATAACAGATCCATCTAGCTTACTGAAGTGGGCTTGGTTGAGGTGTCAATAATACTATCCAAGGGAGATCTTTTTACCCCATTGTGAATCTGAACTAATTTAGAAATTAAAGTTCAACAGGATTAAAGCCATTTAAAATATTATAGGAAGTGCAGCAGCAATACAAGTTTACCACCAATGCATTGCAATAGCATCAAAACTTGGGAAGCAAGGTAATTGGATCCTGCCATGATCGTATCCTGTCCTTGATCCACCTAATCAATGACGTTAAACAGCTCAGGCAATCTTGTCCTTTTTTTAATTTGGAAGCAAAATAGTAGGCAGTATGTAATATAACAAGTCTTCATTGAAAAGTTGTTGTTTTGCTGTACCTTTCACAGATGCAATTACCTTGAATCACAGAGCATGATCTCAAAGATATCACTAATAGGATATTTCAATAGAAATCTAAAAGCCCCAAGTCGGCATAGAATGATAGGAGCTCAAATTTTGCAAAAATTGTAACAAATTGAGCTGGCACATGGTGCTGGCTCACCCTGCATTGGCAGTTTGAGAGGGCAAGCAATCCCAAATTTTGAAATTATAATTCCTCCTCCTAATCTAAATAGGGTACCGGCACATTAAAAGCTTGCTGAGAGAACTTGGCTCATAGCATATTCGGCTGAGGAGCATAACATCAAACCATTGTGCCACCTTTTTAAAATTACCAGCAGCCTACTATTAGATGTTAAAATAAATGATAAAATAGAACAAAATGCAGCAAATCAACATAATGGACAAAAATATATTTACATTTGTTAAATCTTCCCATTCTTTTGTTTTGAAGAAGATTGATAGTAAAAATTAACTTATGGACTCTCTCAATTAGTTTATTTTCATATTTTAAAAAAAGTTTTGCAAGATCAGGAATTCTTGCCTCCAGCATATAGCAAAGTCAGGTAGGAACTGACGCTGGGGTTAATGGTGAGGAGGGTAGTTGGGAGGGAAGTGTCTCTGAGAACTGAGGTTGGAAGGAAAAAGGAGTACTTCTACGAAGGAGGACAGATTGCCTCCTTTGAAAGGTAGAAGAAGGATGCATCTTTATGAAGAGAGGAGTATGACTGTTCAAGTAACCTTTGGGTAGAGATAGTCAAGTTGGTCTGTTTCATATGGATAAATGTAAATATTTATAGTTGCTATAAATTTTATTTAGATATAAAAATATTTAAAATATAATCAATTGTGAAGCACAAAAATGCTCTAAAATTAGACTCCATTTTTAATCTAAAATTCAAAAATGTGCAGATGCAGGATAGGGGCTGCATTTTGAAGGAATATGTACATATTTAAATTTGCACCCTAAACTACAGTTTTGGATGCCAAAGCTCTCTATATAACCTATGTGAACTTTTTCCTTCATTGTAACACTACCGAGGTTAAGAGTACAATCACGCACACCATCAAAATAACATTTATTTTATTATTCATATTTTTTAATAAATATCACAGTTGAGCAAACATTACAAAGGCTTCTCATTTGTATGTTAATTTTGTGCTAAATTATAAATGAATGAATCCAATTTTATAAAAACAGCACAGCAGCAATATTTTATAGGTAACTTACAATCCTGCACAGAGATGGAAAGTTATAGTCACTTAAAACAGCTAAGCTGTTAATGAAGGGGTCAAATTTGTACCTTAAAAAAGCAGATATGTAAACATGCCATGATCTTTTGTAACAATTTATAGTGTTGAGGCCTTTAACTTGATTTGTACATACTAAAGCACTCAAAATCAAGCAGATCCTCATACATATGAACAGGGCAAAAGCAGAGAGCAACAAAATGGTAGCTTTTGTTTTAGCTCTTCCATCTTTGCACAAACTACTGGAGATAAGATTTGATTACACTGTTGTGTTACAGCTCAGAGGGTCACAATAAATGTGACTAACGGAAATCTTGGGTAAGAACATTTCAGAATAAATCACTTTGATTTGGGAGCTCAGACTGCAACGGTTGATTTGCCACCCAAAGAGAACATAAGAACATAAGAAATAGGAGCAGGAGTATGCCATACGGCCCCTCGAGCCTGCTCCGCCATTCAATAAGGTCATGGCTGATCTTCGACCTCAATTCCACTTTCCCGCACGATCCCCATATCCCTTGATTCCCCTAGAGTCCAAAAATCTATCCATCTCAGCCTTGAATATATTCAATGACTCAGTATCCACAGCCCTCTGGGGTAGAGAATTCCGAAGATTCACAACTCTCTGCGTGAAGAAATTCCTCCTCATGTCAGTCTTGAATGGCCGACCCCTTATCCTGCGACTATGCCTCCAAGTTCTAGACTCTCCAGACATGGGAAAGAACCTCCCATCATCTACCCTGTCAAGCTCCCTCATAATCTTATATGTTTCAATGAGATCACCTCTCATTCTTCTCAACTCCAGTGAGTATAAGCCCATTCTACTCAACCTCTCTTCATAGGACAATCCTCTCATCCCAGGAATCAATCTAGTGAACCTTCGTTGCACCGCCTCCAAGGCAAGTATATCCTTCCTTAGATAAGGAGACCAAAACTGTTGGCAGTACTCCAGGTAAGGTCTCACTAAAGCCCTGTACAACTGTAGTAAGACTTCCTTACTTTTGTACTCCAACCCCCTTGCAATAAAGGCCAATAAAGGAGAAAAGAAAAAGTAGAGATTTGTATGTAGTGCATCTCCCTGTCTACGCTATTGCAGAGGCTGAAAAGACTTAATTATTGCAAAATCATAGTGGATTCATATTTTCAACATGAGTTATAGGGGGTTAAATTAGATAACGCCCGAAAACGAGCTTGGGGATTGCGGCATAGTGTAAAGTGATTCCTGGGCTGGAAGATTATGAGGAATGGCTGCGCCAGCGAGAGAGTGTGCATTAGGGTTCTCTGATAATGCACTGGAGGCCTGGGTGCAAGAGGTGGAGCAAAGGAGGGACATCCTGTATCGGCAGGGGGGCAACAGGCCATCCAGATATATGCTCAGGAGGCAGTGGGAGGAAGTAGCGGAGAAGGTCAATGCCGGGAGCATAGCTTCGAGAACATGGAGGCAGTGCAGGAAGACGTTCAATAATCTGTTACAGTGAGTCAGTTCAATCTTCAAATGGCATATCTACCAACTGCACGACTAGCCTCATCCACTGCTCAATTCACTGCACCCCCATCACCCATCTACCAACAATCTCTATCAATCAGTACTCAATTTGAATTTTTTGAGCAGGTAACAAGGAGGGTCGATGAGGGTAACGCGTTTGATGTAGTCTACATGGATTTTAGCAAGGCTTTTGACAAGGTCCCACATGGAAGACTGGACAAAAAGGTAAAAGCTCATGACATCCAAGGGAAAGTGGCTAGTTGGATCCAAAATTGGCTCAGTGGCAGGAAGTAAAAGGTAACGGTTGACAGGTGTTTTTGCAACTGGAAGGCTGTTTCCATTGGGATCCCGCAAGGCTCAGTACTAGGTCCCTTGCTTTTTGTGGTATATATTAATGATTTGGACTTGAATGTGGGGGGGCTTGATCAAGAAGTTTGCAAATGATACAAAAATTGGCCATGTGGTTGATAGTGAGGAAGAAAGCTGTAGACTGCAGGAAGATATCAATGGACTGGTCAGGTGGACAGAAAAGTGGCAAATGGAATTCAATCCAGAGAAGTGTGAGGTGATGCATTTGGGGAGGGCAAACATGGCAAGGGAATACACAATATATGGGAGGATACTGTGAGGTGTAGAGAAACAAAGGGACCTTGGAGTGCATGTCCACAGATCTCTGAAAGTAGCAGGACAGGTAGATAAGGTGGTTAAAAAGGCATACAGGATACTTTCCTTTATTAGCCGAGGCACAGAATATAAGAACAGGGAGGTTGTGCTAGAACTGTATAAAACATTGGTTAGGCCACAGCTTGAGTACTGCATACTGTCATGGTCACCAGATTACAGGAAAGACGTGATTGCACTTGAGAGGGTACAGGGGAGATTTACGAGGGCGTTGCCAGGACTAGAGAATTTTAGCTATGACAAAAGATTGGATAGGCTGGGATTGTTTTCTTTGGAACAAGGGAGGCTGAGGGGAGATTTAATTGAGGTATATAAAATTATGATGGGACTAGATAGACTGGATTGGGAGGATCTATTTCCCTTAGCAGAGGGGTCAGTGACCAGGGGGCATAAATTCACCTGAGGAAGGAGGAAGCCTCCGAAAGCTTGTGAATTTTAAAATAAAATTGTTGGACTATAACTTGGTGTTGTAAAATTGTTTACAATTGTTAACCCCAGTCCATCACCGGCATCTCCACATCATAAATTTAAAGTAATTGGTAGAAGGATTAGAGGGGAGCTGAGGAGAAAGTTTTTCACCGAGAGGGTGGTGGGGGTCTGGAACTCACTGCCTGAAAGGGTGGTAAGAAGCAGAAACCCTCAACTCATTTAAAAAGTACTTGGATGAGCACCTGAAGTGCCATAACCTACAGGGCTACGGACCAAATGCTGGAAAGTGGTATTAAGCGCGATAGCTCTTTTTCGGCCAGCACAGACACAATGGGCCAAATGGCCTCCTTCTGTGCCGTAACTTTCTATGATTCTATGAACCCTACCATTCATATGCTTTACCTCACCCTCACATACTTAGCATTACTGCAAGCCTCACAGCCATAATTCACAGCTGACACACACAGTGGGAGCTATTACACCATGACAGCCACAACACCCAAACATCTTGATGACACACTTCCCTCTTTCATGCAAGAGAAGATGGCGCATAGCAGGAGGACAAGCGTGTCTACATGTTTTAACCCCCTGCAAGAGGCAGTGCTGGCCATCATGGGAAGGGGCATCGCTGAGGCAGTGTCCACTGGCGGTGCTGGAGGGAGCAATGATGAGGCATATCTAATCCTCCTTCTCTCTTCCCACTTCTCCTTCATCCCACAATCTTTTCTGATTCACAAGCTGCAGATGGTGTAAGAACACGTCTTACTTTTTCTTCTCCCCTCACATGCTGGGACAGGCTCCAGCTGAACCGGAGTGGGACCAGCGTCCTAGCAGAAAGGATAAATAGGGCTGTCGACAGGACTTTAAACTAGTAAGACTGGGAGGAGGGATCTGGGCAAGATAACATAAATCTGAAAAAAAAATTTGGGAATGAGAGTAAAGGTCAGACCAAGTTAAGGAATAAGGGTAACAAACGATCAGGGAACAAATACAGTTGTAGAACCTAAGTACAAAATGACTGTTCCCCTCCCTTTGTTTTAACAATTACTAAAAACAAATTAAATTGCCTGTACAGCAATGTACACAGCAACTGAAACAAAATGGAAGGACTGGAAACAATAATACATAGCGAGGAGCCAGATATGCTAGGAGTAACTGAAACATAGTTACATAATGAACAGGATTTGCAGTTAAATATTGCAGGATATAATGTATTTAGAAAGGGTAGGGAAGGAAGAAGGGGGGTGGAGTAGCTGTACTGATTAGAGACAATATAATGGCAATACAAAAAAAGGGACATAAGTAACTTTAAGATAGAAACAGAATCCACATGGACTGAGACAAAGGATAAGAAGGGATCGATCACGTTAATAGGTATATTCTAGAGACCACCGAATAGTGGAAGGGAAGTGGAGGATGAAATATCTGGACAAATCTATGAAATGAGTAAAAAATATTGAATAATAATCATGGGAGATTTCAACTACTTCCAAATAAATTGGCAAGAAGAGGTCGGGAAAGGAGAAAAGGGAATGGAATTTTGACAATGTGTACAGGACTCCTTTCTTACCCAGTATGTGAGAAGCACAAGAGAGGAATCACTGCTGGATCTAGTAATGGGAAATGAACTAAAACAGATAAGAGAACTAAGTGTAGGGGAACATCTAGCGGGGTGCCGCAAGGATCAGTGCATGGGCCTCAGCTATTTACAATCTATATTAATGACTTAGATGAAGGGACCGAGTGTAATATATCAAAGTTTGGTGACGATACAAAGCTAGGTGGGAAAGTAAGCTGTGAGGAGGACACAAAGAGTCTGCAAAGGAATATAGACAGGTTAGGTGAGTGGACAAGAAGGTGGCAGATGGAGTATAATGTGGAGAAATGTGAGGTTATTCACTTTGGCGGGAAAAATAGAAAAAAAAGAATATTTTTTAAATGGTGAGAAACTATTAAATATTGGTGTTCAGAGAGATTTGGATATCCTTGTACAAGAAACACAGAAATTTAGCATGCAGGTACATTAAGCAATTAGGAAGGCAAATGGCATGTTAGCCTTTATTGGAGGGGGTTGGAGTACAAGAGTAAGGAAGTCTTACTACAATTGTACAGGGCTTTGGTGAGACCACACCTGGAGGACTGCGTACAGTTTTGGTCTCCTCATCTAAGAAAGGATATACTTGCCTTAGAGGCGGTGCAACAAAGGTTCACTAGATTGATTCCTGGGAGGAGTGTGTTGTCCTAAGAGGAGACATTGAGTATATTGGACCTATACTCTCTGGAGTTTAGAAGAAAGAGAGGTGATCTCATTGAAACATAAGATTCTGAGGGGGCTTGATGGGGTAGATGCTGAGAGGTTGTCTGGCTGGAGAGTCTAGAACTAGGGGGCATAGTCGCAGGATAAGGGGTCAGCCACTTAAGGCTGATATGAGGAGGAATTTCTTCACCTTGTGAATCTTTGGAATTCTCTACCCCAGAGGGCTGTGGATGCTGAGTCATTGAGTATATTCAAGGCTGAGATAGATTTTTGGACTCTAGGAAAATGAAGGGATATGGGGATCAGGCAGGAAAGTGGAGTTGAGATCGAAGATCAGCCATGATCTTATTGAATGGCGGAGCAGGCTTGAGGGGCCATATGGACTACTCCTGCTCCAATTTCTTATGTTCTTATCTAGGCAATAACGATTACATAAAAAGGTTTAAAATAATGGTTGAGAAAAATATAAGTAAGACAAAGACCATAGTAATAGATTGGAAAAAAGTTAATTTTGAGAGGATGAGAATGAAGCAATGGCAGGTAAACCGGAAAAAAAAATTGACAGACAGACAAAGAAATAGAACAGCAGGGGGTAATATTTCAAACAGTGATCAGTAGAGTTCAGGACAAGTATATCCCTCTAAACAGCAAGAACAAATTAGCCAATAATGAAACATCTTGGATGAATAAAGAGATAAGGGTAAAACTGAAACTAAAAGAAAAGTATACTCTAAGTACATAGACAGTAAAGGAGAGGATAACAAAAGGGAATACAAAGAGGTTAGGAAAGAAGTAAAAAAAAACAATTATGGAAGCAAAGTGATTGAATTATCAAGGAATATAAAAAGTAAAATATTCTACAGGCACATAAATAACAAAAGAAAAATCAGAATAGGGATAGGGCCACTAAGGGATACACAAGACAAACTCACAGGTAACGACAGCAAAATGGCAGAAATATTGAATAGTTACTTTGCGTCAGTATTTACCAGGGAGACTAGCATGGTGGGCAGGACATTAGAAGAAGAGATCGAAAAAGATATTAAAACATTTAAGGTAGAAAGGGGGGAGGTAATTGATAAACTGATAAAACTTAGGGAGGATAAAGCCCCTGGCCCAGATGGATTGCATCTGCGAATATTAAAAGAAGTTAGGGAGGAGCTAGCAGAAGCGCTGTTACATATATATAAAAATACACTAGAAAAGAGAATAGTGCCAGAGGAATGGTGGACAGCCAATGCTATTCCTATATTTATAAAGGGCGATAGAACAAATCCAGGGAACGATAGACCAGTTAGCTTAAAGTCAGTGGTAAGGAATCTTTACTCAAAGATGGACTAGAAAGACATCTAGAGAATGAAAATAAAATAATGAATAGTCAGCACAGATTTCAAAAGGGAAAATCATGCTCGACCAACCTTATTGAATTCTTTGAAGAAGTAACAGAAAGTTAGACAAGGCTAATGTAGCAGATGTAATATATTTGGATTTTCAAAAGCCTTTGAGAAGTTACCGCTCGTGTGGAGCATAAACACCGGCATACACCAGTTGGGCCGAATGGCCTGTTTCTGTGGTGTAGTTTCGACGTAACTCGATGCTCCAGTCACTGGGGAAGCACCTCATAGGAGCACTAGGAAAGGTAAAGGCACAGGAAAGACAGGCACTAAGGGAATGCACAAGGGGGAATAGTTTAATTTTGCGTGCATTAATTTTTGAGTGAATTTATAAATGTGGATTTGAATTTCCATTTGGTAGTGATCTTTATTTCTGCGGTGAGCTGAGGGAAGAACTAATGTGTAATCATAAGAGGACGATGTGGTGGTCAGTGAGAGTGGAAAGCTAAGGAGTGTGGGACTGTTGCTGAATGGGGAGGTGTGGCTGAGGGTACTGGTATCGCTCATTAATAAACTGATCATGTAGAGCCCTGACAGGCAGGGCCTGTCTACATGTAACCTCCCTTCCTCTTCCTCCTTCTCCTTCCCTTGCTCATGCTCCTCAGGTTTTCATTTGATATGAGGAAACAGCCCTTGCCACCGCCTAATGGCCAGGTTGTGCAGCATACTATGACAAATCTTGATACCCGCTCAGCTGAGTACTTGCAGGGTTCCTCCAGAGCGGTCCAAGCAGCGGAAGCGTTGCTTGAGGACACCTATGGTGTGCTGTATGATGTTCCTTGTGGCAAAATGGCTCTTGTTGTAGCCCTGCTGTGCACGTGTGCATAGGTTCCAGACTGGAGTCATGAGCCATGTCATGAGGGGATAACCCTCATCACCCAGTAGCCAGCCTTTGACTTGCCATGCTAATTGAAATCAGGTGGAACAGAGGACTGCCGCAGAATGAATGAATCATGACTGCTGCCAGGATAGCGGGCATTCACCTGCACGATGCGCTGCCTGTGGTTGCACACCAGCTGCACATTGGGGAATGTGGAATCCCTTTCTGTTCAGGAACATGCCAGAGTTCAGATGAGGAATATGCAAGGCAATGTGCGTCTAGTCAATGGCACCCTGCACTATGGGGAAAGCCTGCAATGCGAGCAAACCCTCGTGTTCACTCCTCCTGTTTTGTCTCTGGCAAGAGGGTATGAGATGAATGTGTTTCTCATTGTAGAGGAGAGCCTCAGTGACCTTCCTTGTACTGCAGTGCACTGCAAACTGCGAGATTTTGCCTATAACTCCAGCAGCAGCCTGAAAGGAGCCAGAGGCATAAAAATTAAGAGCCACTGTCACCTTGACAGCCAGACATTGATGTCCTTGACCTGCTTTGAGGCTGCAGCTGTTAACAAATTTCAGTCACAACTTCTTTTGTAAACCGAAGATGTCTCATGTTCTAGTCGTCGCTGAAGTTGAGGTAAGAGAATTGCTCCCTGAAGACCCTCCACGGATATGGCTTCCTGCTGAGTATCCTGCTCCTCCCCCTCTTCCAGCAGCTTGTTCTGTTCTGCGTGGCCTCTCTTCATTCTCCCAGTCATGATCAATTGCCAAGAGAAAGCCCTACCAGGCTACCCACGTCTGGAAGCAACTTTTTTCAGCACTATATTTTAAATGCCGCTAAAAGCATTGCAAGACCAGCCATACCACTCACTGTAGAGTATTCTAACTTTAGACAATTATAGGAAAACTCCAAAAACACATACAATTGCAGCAGCAGCAGCCAGAAAAAATAATCCAGCAACTAACCTGTAAGTACTTTATGATCCCTTTAAATAGCGCAGATTGGGGGGGGGGGGTGGAAGGGGAGGTCCTTCATGCCATTTAACGCTGTGTTCAGCTGTGTAAGGTTAAGACATGGCATTGGTTGAAGTGTGGAGTTACAAAATGTCAGCGGTAGCTTCAAATCAGCATTGTACACGATTCACATCATAATCTCCTTACATAATCTCCGTACTCTACATGCTGTCGGCGGTCATTATACGCTCATGCACAAACTATTTTACCAAGATGGCGCCCTGTGCGCTTCCCATCGGAAGTGCATCTCGAGCCCCATTTTCGGGACTTAAGTGTCCACATAGTGCCTAAAAATGGGCGTTACATGGCCCAATTTCATCCCCTTAGCCCTTAAAGAGGGTAGCTTAGACAGCTTCAATATTTAACACTATATAAATCTGATATCTGCATTGCTATCTGCTTGGCAACCCAGCCTGTTCATACTAAGAAGTGATTTTCCAAACTGGTAGATAGAAGAAAAATAGCTACTGCATTCCTTGACTACTCCTTTCCTCTCAAAGCCATTTGACTTGTCTGTATAATAGTATCTCGCTATCTACCTTGCCTGCTGCATAGGGACTAATTGAAAAAACTCTCATGTTAACAGATTTAAAAACTTACTACACACGTAGTATGTAGGAGTGGAGCCCACAGCTCTGTTCTTGAACTAAATTCTCAATTAGTCCAGATCTCAAGAAAACATCTAAACACTCTGTTGGGCTTAGAAAGATTCAAACTTCTGGCTGAGTTCATGAATTCACCAGATTCAACAGAGTTCAGCATGTGAATCTGATGTCAGTTTACCACACTAAAAGGGCATTATTAAGAATCAAGCAGAATATGGTTTATTCCACACAGACCAAAGTGTGACTGAAGATCACTGAATCAAACCAATGCTAGAATTTTTACGTAAAGTAACATACTTCCTTGATACCACCAGTTATAAGTAAAAACTTTAAAAGGAAGCCAGTACTGTAGTCTGTCATGATAAATTATATAGTTCTTAGCCAGGCCACTAGGTGGGGTATTCTAACATAAGCAAATACCTGACATTTAATCTTACTCTCCCATGAAAATAGATCTCTTGTAAGCTAACTTGGAAGGCTTGCTGTACTCATTTACCACGCCAATGAATAATATAACCGGCAGAAGGGATAAAGGAGAAAGCATTGCAAAAAATATTATAGCTGTGTTTTAATTTCTATTTTGCAGCAGTCTGACAATATCGAACATTATTTTATAGATTATGGTCACATCATGTATGGCTAAAAAGTTGCAGCATTAACAACCAAGTTCTGACCCAAAAATGGCTATAGTTCGCTTCTTGATACAAGAACTAATGTTTGAAGGGAGGAAAAAAAGGTATAGTGAGCAATATTTTTTCACGGTTCTAAAAGTGTTCTTTAGTTAAACGCTAAAATATTATAAAGTTTCCCTTGAATAATCAATTGATTTAACACAATAACATATTGCAAAATTATTTCTATTTTTAAAATCAAAAACACAAGTGAGAACCACAAATTTACAATATTTCATATTCCATACTTTCATTTCAGACTATTTACTTTTTAATGTAAAAACTCAAATTATTAAAACCACACTTCTATAAATTATTTCACATATTGAAGTTCAAAGATTAACACAAAAGTGTCTTGTTCTAAATTGTCAGAAGCAAACCCAAAAATGCCCCCAAGGTCAATGTGCAAATAGTCAGTAAATTCAGACCATGCTGTGAGATCTTGACTTCTACAGATATAGTCCTTATACTATATACTAAGAAATGCACAAATTCAATGCCTTGAGCTACATCATACAAACCAAAGATAGAATAACTGTTTCACTTAAATAAATATAATTTAACATTTCTAAACTCTTATCCTAATGGGTTGGAAGCTGGTCTATCTACAATGCATCAGTGATAGAATCTTTGAGATCTAGTTACAGACATGTAATTCAGTAATGCAAATGGGAAATCTACTTTTATAACAGAATTTCCTTCTTCAAAACTACAGGTTGAGAACAGAATGTCCTTATTAGAAATATTATATAAAACAAGGGAAAATAGCACAGGTTAATTTTACCTAGTTTACAGAATACAGTAGTGCAAACAGTTCTTCATAATGTAATGTATTGACTGCAGTTTTAGTACTGTATTTCATTGAAATATTGATATCTAGGATGATACCTTACACAATCCACCTTTATAATTTTATTTACAAAACTTCTTGAATATCATAATGGAAAACAATTAATTTTGTAGTCAGTGATGGAGATTAAAATATTAGAAGATATTTCTGCATCAATAGATAAAGAATATATATTTCTAGGCAAGTGTTTACGACCGTTTTCAAGAATTTCTCTTCCACTTGTCACCAATTTAAAAAATAAACTTTATCATAAAAATATTCTTTGATTAGTTTGTTGTTATTTTCAAAGAGAATGGGCAATTTCATACAGTTGTTTTCTCATATCATAACGCAGCAATACTCAGTGTAAAATGCAGTCATATACTTTAATAAAATTTCACAAAAATAATTTTTCTACCTGAAATTTTATTTATCTATGATAACGACATGTTTAATCCAATGAAGCATTTGCTTTTTCCAAACATGTCTTATATACTTACAGTCTTTTCAGTTAAAAGCTGCTATTCTGTAGATCTAACAACTGTGAAGGATACATCATTTCCATAGTATAGCTGTTTTTGTTTGAAATATTAAACATTTAGGCAGCACCAAATTTGTCATTTAAACATTATATTGTAAAATGCCACAACAGTTAAGTTACAGATTTCCCACAGCCTAATGCAACAATCCTAGTTCAGCAAGTAGTAGTTAGTTAATTACATAGAATGTACAGCACAGAAACTGGCCATTCGGCTCTACAGGTCCATGCTGGTGTTTATGCTCCACATGAGCCTATTGCATCCAAATCATCCGTATGCAAGGGACAGAGTTCCAGGTAATTACACTGTTTGGGAGAGAGTTAGAGAGACAGGAGAAGCAGTTTTTGAAGATTTGCCACTGAGATTCCAGACATTTTGGACTGATGCACAACACTGAGGCACAGCTGCATCATTTCACTTTCTTGGCATAAGCGCAGAGATCTAGTTTAAGCATTGCAGCTCTCATGGTGCTGCCACTGGCATAATCGTACACCTCAGCCATATCTCTGATGTTGTACAGCGGACTTTGATGTAGAGAATGGCATCCACTTCAAGTTTACTTGTCTATGTCACATTAGACTATATAGAGCAACAGACAAATTTTCTCTGCAGTCTGCCAAATGGAACCATAATATTCCATCACTGGTTGGATGCAGACTTCGTAGAACAGTAATAATTAGAAAATATCTTTCTTCAGAATTCCTACTCTTTTATCAACTTCCCTAGTCATCTTCATCAATGTTTGCCCCAGTTTAAACTGCAAATGAATGCTTGTAGCTAAAATCTGTGTAGGGGCGAGTGGGCAGTATCAAAGTAACTTCTCCTCAACTTGACCTACTTAGCACTGAAAACTCATGACATCTGCCCACTATTTTTTGTTTCTTGGCAGATATCACAGGCTGGATTTTCATCTTCACTGTATGGGTGGTAATCTGGCGGAGCTATTCACCCACCCATTATAGAATTTGGCTGATTTTAATTCCAACAAAAATCAGGCGGGATTTATAACTGCCAGGCAATCCGCTCTGCCAGATTACCGCCCAGGCGATGCAGAACTGTACCTGCTGAGAAAGGATATTAGGAATGTGGATGCAGGCATCAGAGAACCTGCAGGATTTTCTGCTCATAATGAATAAATCCTCCAGGACCAGCCTGCCTCCAAACCTGAATTTCCAATATGCTGTCCTGGCAGACAAAGTTCTACACCAGGAACACAAATTCATATTATTTGTACAATCTTTGATTTGGATGAAAGAACACTGGTTGACTGGAGCAGTTGACATAGGAGAGTTGGTAATTCCTCAGACACACTGAGAACTAGAGCACTTATGCTAATGCAGTCAGTAGCTTTTCTGGAATTAAGTTTTAGCTTTACAGTGCTTAAACTTGATTTGGTTGATTGGGTTGTTCCAGTCAAATGGACCTTTAGTCTTTTAACTAACAGATGGTTGTGGATTTTTCTTATGTCAGTTTAAAAGTTCAGATAGAAGCTCCTGCTTTCAATAGATAATTAATTATTGTATATTTGTAATTAGCAGAATTTCATGAATGCTAATTAAACTAATGATTTATCAATTGTTAATGTTTGGAAACCTGTGTTAAGCAATTCCCAGCAGATACAAATATTATTTCCTGTTGAAAGCATTCTGTAAATCCAGGTGAGATCCACCTGCTTGTGTGCATGTAATGAATTACTCATTGTAGCTTTTGTATTTTAAAAGTGTAATATCATTAAGTATTGCATGAATGTTCTAAAAGCTATTTCATAAACTAATCAGATGGCACAAGTCATTATTGGCTTTTGCCTGGAAAATATTAACAATTGAGATTTCCCAGGAAGGATGGCTTCAGTACTTAGCAGATTAAAAATTGGAGGTTCGTTAATTGATAGGAACGTAGGAACATAGGAACAGGAGTAGGCCATTCAGCCCCTCGTGCCTGCTCCACCATTTGATAAGATCATGGCTGATCTGTGATCTAATTCCATATACCTGCCTTTGGCCCATATCCCTTAATACCTTTGGCTGCCAAAAAGCTATCTATCTCAGATTTAAATTTAACAATTGAGCTAGTATCAATTGCCGTTTGCAGAAGAGACTTCTACCACCCTTTGTGTGAAGAAATGTTTTCTAATCCCGCTCCTGAAAGGTCTGGCTCGAGTTTTTAGACTGTGCCCCCTGCTCCTAGAATCCCCAACCAGCGGAAATAGTTTCTCTCTATCCACCCAATCTGTTCCCCTTAATATCGTATAAACTTCGATCAGATCACCCCTTAACCTTCTAAACTCTAGAGAATACAACCCCAATTTGTGTAATCTCTCCTCGTAACTTAATCCTTGAAGTCCGGGTATCATTCTAGTAAACCTACGCTGCACTCCCTCCAAGGCCAATATGTCCTTCCGAAGGTGCGGTGCCCAGAACTGCTCACAGTACTCCAGGTGCGGTCTAACCAGGGTTTTGTATAGCTGCAGCATGACTTCTGCCCCCTTGTATTCTAGTCCTCTAGATATAAAGGCCAGCATTCTATTAGCCTTATTGATTATTTTCTGCACCTGTTCATGATACTTCAATGATCTATGTACCTGAACCCCTAAGTCCCTTTGGACATCCACTGTTTTTAACTTCTTACCATTTAGAAAGTTCCCTGTTCTATCCTTTTTTGATCCAAAGTGGATGACATCACATTTATCTACATTGAATTCCATTTGACACAGTTTTGCCCATTCACCTAATCTATCAATATCGCTTTGTAATTTTATGTTTTCATCTTCGCTGCTTACAATGCCACCAATCTTCGTGCCATCGGCAAACTTAGATATGAGACTTTCTATGCCTTCATCTAAGTCGTTAATAAATATTGTGAATAATTGAGGCCCCAAGACAGATCCCTGCGGGATTCCACTAGTCACATCCTGCCAATGTGAGTACCTACCCATTATCCCTACTCTCTGTCGCCTTTTGCTCAGCCAACTTCCTAACCAAGTCCGTAATTTTCCCTCGATTCCATGGGCTTCTATCTTAGCTAACAGTCTCTTATGTGGGACCTTATCGAATGCCTTTTGGAAGTCCATATAAATAACATCCATTGACATACCCCTGTCCACTACTTTAGTCACCTCTTCAAAAAATTCAATCAGGTTTGTCAGGCACGACCTACCTTTCACAAATCCATGCTGGCTCTCTCTGATTAACTGAAAATTCTCGAGGTGTTCAGTCACCCTATCCTTAATTATAGACTCCAGCAATTTCCCCAGAACAGATGTTAAGCTAACTGGTCTATAATTCCCTGGTTTCCCTCTCTCTCCTTTCTTAAAAAGCTGAGTGACATGTGCAATTTTCCAATCCAGAGGGACAGTTCCTGAATCTTCTGGGGTCCTGTAGATGGCCAGATAAAGAACTCCATAGTATGAGTATTATGCAAAGTATTAAGTATATTAGGTTAATGTTCCTATGGACTTTGGGCTTTTTTTTTTGAAGGGGTTCAGGGAGATTGGTTAAGTGTGTCTCTTGGCTCATGCCAGTTGACATGGTGAATGAATACCTCTCAGCAGGAACTCTGAAGCAGGTCTCTGCTTCAAAACCACCATTTCGCACCCTCATCTAAAAAAAACCGCGTTGGGCCCTTCTGTCCTCGCCAGTTACCCCCTTTCCTCTCCACGGTCCCTCAAGGCTGAGATGGATAGATTTTTGGACTCTAGAGGAATCAAGGGAAATGGGGATAGGGCGGGAAAGTGGAGTTGAGGTCGAAGATCAGCCATGATCTTATCGAATGGCGGAACAGGCTCGAGGGGCCGTATGGCCTACTCCTGCGCCTATTTCTTACGTTCTTAAGTACACAATGTTGCCTCGCATGCCCATCTCTCCCATAGAGCTCCCTATTCAAATCCCTGGTCAGCTTCCGTCCATCTCACAGCAGTGAAATGACCCTCTGCGACTATAACCAGGGTGCTTCATCCCTCCTTTTCCTCTCCATAGTTTGACACAGTCATCCACACCACCCTCCATAAACTCCAAATTGTACGGTTCAGTGAGACTGCTCTTGCTTGGTTCCACTCTCATCTATCCAAACATAGTTACAGCATTTCCAATATCATCAATCTATTGTTTCCCTTTCCTCTCCCTCATCCACATGCTAGTCCTCAGCAACATCATCCACAGTCACGGGATCTGCTTCCACATGTACACCAATGACACCCAACTGTACCTCTCCACCACATTTCATGACCCCTCAACTGTCCAGGTGCTATCAGACTGCTTTTCTGACATCGAGTCTTGGATGAATCTTCAATTTTTTTATCTCAACATTACAAAGATTGAAACCATTGTTGTCTTGGCCCCACCACAGATTCCACTCTTTTATCACTGATTCCATTCTTTTCTCTGGCCACTCTTTCAGACCAAACCAAATTCTTCAGACGTCAGCATTCTGTTCAGCCTAATCTGAGTTTTAGTCTCACAAAGACCTATTACTTCCACCTTCACAATATTGCCCCCCTCCACCCCTACACCTCAGCCCTTTGCAGTTGAAACCCTTATTCATGCATTTATCATGCATTTCAGATTCAACTACTACAATTCTCCACCTCTCAAACTCCAAACATGCCCAAAACTCAGTATGGAACAGGACATGTGCAACAAAGTTCCATCCATCAAGCACCCCAGTGCACAATGACCTACAGTGGCTCCAAATCCCCCACTGGCTCAAGCGTAAAACCCTCATTTTTAGATCCCTCCATGGGTTCACTCCATCCTATCTCTGCACCCTCCTCCAGCCGTATATTACTTCCACTCCCCCCCACCAAATCTATATTGCTTTGACTCTGATCTCTTTTGCATTCACCACCCATCACCCCACCATTGGTGGCAGAGCCTTCAGCCATCTGGGTCCTACACTGGTATTACCTCCCTAAATCAATCTTCTCTCCCTCTCCTTTCAAAGCCTCCTCAAAAGCCATCTCTTCAACCCAACTTTTGGTCTGTTCCTAATCTCTCCGTTCCTAATCTCTCCGTTCCTGGCTTGGTGTTCATTTTCTGTATGCCATCTATGAAACAACATTAAAGATCCTATATGAATGGAAGTTGTTGCTGGTGTCTAATAATGCATCATAGGTAACCATGATCTCCTGGATCCTGCTAGATTGCCTTAATCAATCAGGGAAATATTCCCCAGAATTTTTCCTAAAATGAGCTGCATAGTTTTTTTTCTGTTCTTTTTTGCCTTCCCTAGGAGTTAGCATTACTACGTTTGCTGATGATACAAAGCTAGGTGGGAAAGTAAGCTGTGAGGAGGATACAAAGAGTCTGCAAAGGGATATAGACAGGTTAAGTGAGTGGGCAAGAAGTTGGCAAATGGAGTAAGATGTGGGGAAATGTGAAGTTATTCACATTGGTAAGAAGAATAGAAAAGCAGATTTTTTAAAAAATGGTGAGAAACTATTAAATATTGGTGTTGAGAGATTTGAGTGTCCTCGTACAAGAAACACAGAAATTTAGCATGCAGGTACAGCGATCAATTAGAAAGGCAAATGGTATGTTGGCCTTTATTGCAAGGGGGTTAGAGTACAAGAGTAAGGAAGTCTTGCTACAATTGTACAGGGCTTTGGTGAGATCACACCTGGAGTACTGTGTACAGTTTTGGTCTCCTTATCTAAGGAAGGATATGCTTGCCTTAGAAGCAGTGCAATGAAGGTTCACTAGATTGATTCCTGGGGTGAGAGGGTTTTCTTATGAGGAGAGATTGAGTAGAATGGGCCGAAACTCTCTGGAGTTCAGAAGAAAGAGAGGTTGTTTCCCCTGGCTGGAGAGTCTAGAACTAGGGGGCATAGTCTCAGGATAAGGAGTCAGTCACTTAAGACTGAGATGGGGAGGAATTTCTTCACTCAGAGAGTTGTGAATATTTGGAATTCTCTACCCCAGAGGGCTGTGGATGCTGAGTCATTGGGTGTCATTTTTGCACCCGCTATCGGGTGCGTTCCTGGCGGGGGGGCTCCGAAAATCGGAGAATCCCGGAGCTGGACCAGAGCCTGCCCCGAACCCACGCACTTCCGGGTTCCCCGCTGACGCGCCGGCATGCGCGCGCAGCCCCCTCTCGTGGGAATCCTGCAGGCAATTAAAGCCAGCGGGATGCCACTTGAAAGTGTTTATTTAGGTATTTCAGGTCATTAACTGGCCTGATTAAGGGATTATGTGAGGAGGGGTGGGATTTTAGAGCAAACTGGGACTGTTTCCCACACTGGGGGAAACACTCCCAGGTCAAATGGACGTGTTGCAGCTGTCAGCCTGTGGCAGCTGCAAAGGTCCATTTGACAGGTGCGGGGGGGCGGGGGGGGGGGGGGGGAAGGGAGGAGGAGACCCTCACCCATTGCAGGAGGCCACCCTGTCACTTGGGACAAAGTTTGGTCCCCACCACCCTCCTCCTGACAGTCAAAGTCACCAACCTGCACACTTACCCCGGGGTCCGGAGACATGTACCTACCTTGTGGACCCCCTCAGATGTACATCTTCCGGATGGGGGCCGCCGTAGCTGCAGTCATGACCTCCTCGGAGGGCGAACAGCATCACCAGCCTCACCAGCCTCGCCATCCACGCCGTCGACCTCTGACACATGGAGCTCCACAACAGAGTGCTGTGACACATCCACCTGTACAGCAGGAGGGAGGGCTACCGCAGAGAGAGATGCGTCGCAGAGGGCACTACCCTCGCCACAGGGTCCACAGACCGAGGCTCAGCCTCCTGGACCTCTCTGAGCAGCAGTGCACACGGAGGCTCAGAGTCACTTGACATGTAGTCGTGGACATCTACAGCCTCTTTCATGCCAAGCTGCCCCTGGCTGGCCCGAGCACCATCTTCTTACCTGTCGCTGTCAAAGTCACCACTGCCCTCAACAACTTCCCTCCGCATCCTTCCAGGGTGCCACCGGGGACATCGCCGATGTCTCTCAGTCATCTGCGCAAAAGAGCCCTGCAAATACACCTACACCCACTCTGCAGTGACACAATGGGTGGCATCAGTTGTGGGTCCTCATAGTGATCCTCAGGAGAGGGCATTATTGCACAAACCAGACAGGATTCGCGAAGACATGGCAGTAGTGGTGCCAATATAATATGTAATGTGAGTTGTTCAGAAATTCAATATAGGTAACACCCATGACAAACTCTCAAACACCCTTGTGCATCCCCTTCATGCTCATGACACGTTTGCCTTACGCTGCCTAATGCACATATGTGATGCATGCCCTGTGGCTGCAGCACAGGTAGTGGCAGGTTGAGTGAGGCTGGCCGTGAAAGAGATGCACGAGAGGGTGAGTATGAGATAGAGCCATGAGATTGTATGAGGATTGGGTTGAGTGGTAGTGGCGGGATGAGTACTGGCGAGGTGAGTAGGTGCAGGTAAGATGAGGACGAGGTTTGAGTGGGTATGAGGGGTGATGTGACAGAGTAGTGTTGGCAGTGCTGAAGGAGATGTGGGGTGGGGGCAGTGATGTGGCAGACGGAGTGTAGGGGAAAGACTACGTGTACTCACTTTGGCTGACCTACTGAGGTCATTGGAGCGCCTCCTGCACTGTATGCAGGTGGGCGATATGTTGGTTGCGCTGGTGACCTCCTCTGCCACCTCGAGCCAGGCCTTCCTGGTGGCAGAGGCAGGCCACTTCCTCCCGCACGCCGGGAGGAAGATCTCTGTCACCCCATGTATTGATACCTGGAGTGAGGCATCATTAAACTGGGAGCAGCCTTCCCCCTGGGCTGCTCCATGCTGTCATTTTTGCTATTTGTTGCAGCATCTGTCAGTGGAGGACTGCCCCTTTAAATAGAGCTCCTCCAGCTGACAGATCTTACTGCGCATGCGCAGTCCACGCGACGCGCAGATCAGCAGTGGGGAACCCGGAGGAGCAGGTAAGTGGACCCAATTAGTGGATTGTCTGCTACGATCGCGCGGGAAGCTGACTAATTTCACCGGGCGCGTTACCCACGCGCCCGATAGCCTCCCCGCCGGGAACCCGCAGCCCTGCTAACATCGGGCCCATTGAGTCTATTCAAGCTGAAATAGATCGATTTTTGGATACTAAGGGAATCAAGGGATATGGGGATCGGGTGGGAAAGTGGAGTTGAGGTCGAAGATCAGTCATGATCTTTTGAATGGCGGAGCAGGCTCGAAGGGCCATATGACCTACTCCTGCTCCTATTTCTTATGTTCTTATGGACTAGAAACTGGGGAGGGTGTAAAGCAAATTTGCACCATCTAACAGAGAAGGTGGCCATTGATAGACCTGATAATCTTTCCTCATCCTGCTTTTTCTACATTCATAATCTCCACCCCTCCACCTTGTTCCCTTCCAAACAGCTTTGAAATACCTCTTAAAAACCCTTTTCTTCAAGGACATGGTTCTTGATTTGGGAATTGTGCTATAGATTTGGAAAATTTCAAGTTTTACTCCATTATTTAAGAAAGGAGGGAGAGGGAAACCAGGTAACTACAGACCTGTCAAACTAACATCAGTTGTGGGCTAGTTACTGGAATCTGTCATCAGGGATTGAGTGACTGAGCACTTGGACAAGTATGAGTTGATCAGAGAGAGACAGCGTAGATTTGTGAAGGGTAAATTGTGTCTGACTAATCTAATTGAATTTAGAGGAGGTTACTAACATGATAGATAAGGGAGTGCCTATGGATGCTATTTACATAGACTATTCCCTGTTCTCCTGTGAGTTAAATGCCTTAAGTGTGTAGAATGCTTTCTGTTTCAATCGAAATTGCCTCTGAAGATTCCTCATCAATTACAATGGTTTTGTTTTACCAAGTGTCCTTCTTTTAACCATTGGGACATACAAGGCTTCATTCTGTTTGAGAATGGTTTTAAATAGAACCCATTTGCCCTCAGTACTTGATTGCCCATCTAGTAAGCTTGCCCAGTCAATTTTTGCCAGATCTTCAGCCATTTTTGTAAAGTTAACTCTCTTAAAATCTGGGACCAGCATTAGATTGGTTGCAGTCTTGGATTGGCCATAAAGATTAAACCTAATTATATTATGATCCGAGCAACCAGGTGTTCCCTGTGCTGTATTTTTCTGCATTGCCCTAATTTCCATAATGATGTTTTTCTGGGCTGGAATTCTCTATAGTGCCAGATATCTTGCAATAGCTGATACGGTTGAAGGGAAAACAGTGAGAGAGCTGTCACTGGTAGACTGAAGAAAGGAATGGGTAGGATAAAGGTGAAATGAGGAGGGGGTGCTAAATGTGGCAATGATTGAGTGAGGCTTCAATTAGGTGGTTTGATACAGCACTAGGGTCACTGCTAAAAAAAAACAGAACTAGAATTTGTTTATCCCTAGTTGCTTCACCAATATGCTGTGTAAGGAAACAATTATTAATGATGTCCACAAAAGTCTCAGCTTCTCTCCCTTAACTAGATGGTTCACCATCTGACCAATCAATACATTCCCTACTTACCTGCTGGCACTTCTTCCAGTTGTAAAACAAATGCAACCCAGCTCTCCCATCAGAAGTTATGGTGGCCCTCCTCCACTAGCACTTTGCAAAATTTTTGCCACACTCTTGGCAGCCCCTCTACCCCTGAAAATACTGCTCCCCTGATTACCAGCTGCCAGTTTCATGTCTCCTCCATTCAGACCCCACTCTCTTGTTAACCAGCATTTCTGTGGCCTCGGTCCAGAGTTATTGAAGCCTCACTCAATCATTGCCACATTTAGCACCCCCTCCTCATTTTACCTTTATCCTACCCATTCCTTTCTTCAGTCTACCAGTGACAGCTCTCCCACTGTTTTCCCTTCAACCGTATCAGCCATTGCAAGATATCTGGCACTATAGAGAACTCCAGCCCAGAAAAACATCATTATGGAAATTAGGGCAATGCAGAAAAATACAGCATGTAGATAGATTGGGCAGAAGCAGAGGTAAGGAGATTAGATATCACAGGAAAAAACATACAGCCACAAGATATCAGCAACAAAGAAATGTTTGAATGAGACAAATTAACTCCAAAAAAACAAATTCATCAAAAGGGAGACACACGGACAGCTAAATCAAAAAGAAACTACTAGATGCAGGGAGGATGTTCCCGATAGCTGGGGAGTCCAGAACCAGGGGTCACAGTCTCAGGATACGGGGTATGCCATTTAGAACCGAGATGAGGAGAAATTTCTTCACTCAGAGGGTGGTGAACCTGTGGAATTCTCTACCACAGAAGGCAGTGGAGGCCAAGTCATTAGATGTATTCAAGAAGGAGATAGATATATTTCTTAATGCTAAAGGGATCAAGGTATATAAGGAAAAGGCGGGAACAGGGTACTGAGTTAGATGATCAGCCATGATCATTTTGAATGGCAGAGCAGGCCCGAAGGGCCGAATGGCCTACTCTTGCTCCTATTTTCTATGTTTCTATGTTTCCAAAACATAAACATCAATGTAAAACGACACATCGTGGACACACACGAGCATACACACCCACACACACAACAGAAACAAGAGTCGATATTCAAGTCCCTCTGACCTGCCGTGAGCAATACCACATGACACTCGCTAGAATAAAAATAAGTATTCTCTGTTGTTAATTGCTGCAGTGTTGTTTAAACAGAAGTTTTGAATGCATCATGAGCTTAAAAGAGTTTGGAGCCTAAGTGTGAGGAACCTGAATGATTATCAGTGGAGAAACAATCAACTCGCCAGGGCTTCTTCAACAGCAACTCCCAAACCCGCAACCTCTACCACCTAGAAGGACAAGGGTAGCAGGCACATGGGAACACCACCACCTGCTTGTTCCCCTCCAAGTCTCACACCATCCTGACTTGGAAATATATCACCATTCCTTCATTGTTGCTGGATCAAAACCTGGAACTCCCTACCTAATAGCACTGTGGGAGAACCTTCACCACATGGACTGCAGCGGTTCAAGAAGGCAGCTCACCACCACCTTCTCGAAGGAATTAGGGATGGGCAATAAATGCTGGCCTTGCCAGCGACGCCCACATCCCATGAACGAATAAAAAAAATTCCAGGAATTATTCAGCGTTGACTGTGTATGTTAATTTAGGTCGCTCACACAGTCAGTCTCAGCAATTGTTCCATGCCAGTTCAAGGTTGTGATTTCAAGCCTCACTCCAGTACATAATCTAAACTGACTGACTGCATTATGAGATGTCATCCTTTGGATTAGAGATTAAATCAAGGTCTCATCTACCTGTTCTGGTGCCTCAGGCAGACATTAAAGATTTCATGGCACTATTTGAACAAGAGCAGGAATCTCTCCAACCAATAACACCAAAAAGATTAACTGATCATTTATTTCATTGCTGTGTGCAAAATGTCTCCTATGTGTAATAACAATCACTGCATTCCAAAGTGATTATTTGCATGGGAAGTGCTTGAGGTATTTGATAGACATAAAATGCTATGTAAGTAACCCTCAATATTTTCAGTACTCCCATGATGTCATCAGCACAAGATGTTTAAATAAGAATTCTATTTTTTTTTAAAAGAACTAAAAAATTGAAAACAAAGGCACGCTCTGAGGCAGAATACAAAGTATAAATACCTTGGTTCAGAACCCCACAGATGAGGGTCATGGAATCTTGCACACTTGTCCACATGTGCTGAAAGCTTCTGGACATATTCCCCAATTACTCTATCCTGAGCCACAAATGCACTGCCCGCCATATTGGTATAGGCTTTAAAAGAGTCATCCAGAGCCCATACTCAAAACAGGCAAATGAGGGGCCCAATGCCTGTTGGATGCTCCCTTCAACAAATCGGTTTATCCTGAACACAGCCAGCGCTGGGCTGGCTGTGTTCAGGAAAACCAGGTCAGCATGCAGCCTAACTACTTGTCCTCAAGACAAACGCTGTAGGCCGCCACAAAAAAGGTAAGTTTTTAAAAACCTACCTGATGTGCAGGAGTGCTCCTCCTGGCCCCACATTAAAACCATGGCCCGCTGCCAGCCACCAATTGTGCCCCCTCCCTATTGCTGCCTTGCCCCCCTCCTCATCACTGCCTCTCCTCCCCCTTCTCCCAACTGCTGCCACAGCCCCCCTTCCTGATTGCTGCCACGGCCCACCTCCCGATCGTTTACCCCCCTCTTCCAAAACCTACCCAAGGGCCATTACCGGTAACGCAGTGGCCCAAAATTCAAATGGTCATTGCCAGCAAACTGCTGGGGACACCCATCAGGCACCTGCAGCTCACTGGTCTGATGTAAATGAGACCCAAGGCCTGCAGACTGGAGCAGACCAATTTCTAGACAAGTGTTTTTTCTGGGGGCAATGGTGGGGGGGGCGGGGGGTTTCTTGTTGATATAGGTCACAACGGGGCAAAACTTATATTAGTTAGAAAACTGAATTTCCTGCATGCACTTTAATACGTAAATAAAGATTTCAGCTCTTTGTAAGGATATATTCATGCACTATCACCAACAGGCTACCATCACAGCATTTGGCATTACTAAATTTAAAAATATTGTACCAGCAAAGGTTTGCCATATTAAATGGAAAATAAACTTTTCATCAGCAAAGGAAATACAACAGAAAATTCTAGAAATGCACAGCATATTAGTCAGCAATTAAGAGAAAGACCTCTTAGCATTTGGACTGAGACAGTTCAGATGAACGGTTTCACCCAAACATGAACATTTCTTTCTCTTTGATGTTAACGGACATGCTGCTTCAGCATTTGCAGTTTTTATTTGAGATTATCAGCATTCACTTTTATCCAAGTTTTGATGTGGAGATGCCGGTGATGGACTGGGGTTGACAATTGTAAACAATTTTACAACACCAAGTTATAGTCCAGCAATTCTATTTTAAATTCACAAGCTTTCGGAGGCTTCCTCCTTCGTCAGGTGAACGATGTGAAAATGAAATCCTCGAAATGAAATCGCATTTATAATTCACAGAACAATGCTTGGTGATTACAGACAGTTTTCAGGGATATGACGCTCGACTCATCGATCGACAGTTCCGACGGGCCACAGCAAAAAATCGCATAGACCTCCTCAGGAGACTAACACGGGACGCAACCAACAGAGTACCCTTTGTCGTCCAGTACTTCCCCGGAGCGGAGAAACTACGCCATGTTCTCCGCAGCCTTCAACATGTCATCAATGAGGACAAACCCACACCTCCACTACTCGCCTTTAAACAGCCACCCAACCTCAAACAGACCATCGTTCGCAGCAAATTACCCAGCTTTCAAGAGAACAGCGTCCACGACACCACACAACCCTGCCATGGTAACCTCTGCAAGACATGCCAGATCATCGACACAGATACCACCATCACACGAGAGGACACCACCCACCAGGTGCATGGTTCATACTCCTGTGACTCGGCCAACGTTGTCTACCTCATACGTTGCAGGAAAGGATGCCCCAGAGCATGGTACATTGGCGAGACCATGCAGACGCTGCGACAACGGATGAACGGACACCGCGCAACAATCGCCAAACAGGAGGGTTCCCTCCCAGTCGGGGAACACTTCAGCAGTCATGGACATTCATCCACCGACCTTCGGGTAAGCGTACTCCAAGGCGGCCTTCGAGACACACGACAACGCAAAATCGTCGAGCAGAAATTGATAGCCAAGTTCCGCACCCATGAGGACGGCCTCAACCGGGATCTTGGGTTCATGTCACACTACACGTTACCCCACCAGCGAACAAATGTTATCTGTTTTTAATATAACGGGTCAGTTGCTGTCTTTTCTATGTTTCTACCTCTCTATCTCTGTTTTTTTTTTGTTTGTTGTTTTTTTTGGTGATTTGTATATTCTGAGACCTGGCAGGTAACACCTGTCTGTCTGCACACTGATTGCCTTGGCAACGGGCAGTTGAAAAAACTGTCTGTAATCACCAAGCATTGTTCTGTGAATTATAAATGCGATTTCATTTCGAGGATTTCATTTTCACATCGTTCACCTGACGAAGGAGGAAGCCTCCGAAAGCTTGTGAATTTAAAATAAAATTGCTGGACTATAACTTGGTGTTGTAAAATTGTTTACAATTATCCAAGTTTGGCAGACTTCTTGTTTGCCAATAAAATGTCACATTATTAAAGTGACAAGTTGGTAATCAGGGGTTACAAACACATGGTTGAAATATGGATGGTTCCACCAATATCCTTTTTTTACAGGAATGCAGATGTATTAAGGAGGAAATTAATGATCAAATCTGGTGAAAATCCAAAAATAAGTTAAAAGTAATGAGCTGACTGTTTTTTGTCGTTACAGAACGTGCTGAAAGATTGTTAAGATACAGTAGTGTCTTATGAGGCAACCAGCATTTATGAGCATCTGGCAAGTGTTATTTAGGTGACAAGTTAGTGTCCATGAACAGGCAGATTGGCAGTGTAACAAAACGGAGGAGTAGAGGGAACAGTGAAACAGGCAATTTTGAATTAAATTGCTGACCGATGAGACTACTTTGAGGCAGATCATAGCATTTCAAATAATATATACTAATTTGGGACAATTAAAGAGTAATCAACATGTGGAAAGGATTTCCAGGTAGAGTAATGAATTTATAAGTGAATGCCCTAGGTCATTTAAGAAACAATTAGATGCTGAAATGGGAAAACTATAGGGTCTTTCTGGATGGATGAACTAACAAGGGCCAAATAACTTGTGATTTTGTGCTTTAATAAAATCAACTTCAGTCTCTCAATAACTTGTGACTCTCCAGAACTTGTTGGTGGGTTTACAGAGCCATTTGCCTCACACAAACAGCATCTGGCCCTTTTTCTCCCCGTTATTTTTAAGCACTTGCTGGATTTTCACATTAATTGCCCATTAAAGTCGCTGCAGAAAGTTAGGACACATAATGAACAGCTTTTAATGTCATGATAATTGTTAATGCAACACCAGTTAATCTCTTCGGCCCAGAAAGGGAACAATTTAAACTATTGAGTCTCATTCCTGCATCTAGAAAATTCTTAAGAGATTTAAAAAATTTCACATTTTAAATTTATTTATCTTACTGTTCCCTTCTGTCTTCTCCCCTCACCCCCCCAACCCACCTCACTCTCTTAATCCAATCTTTCTTTCCCTCACTTTATTTCTCTTCGTGTACCTGATTTGATTCTAATTCACCCACTCTAATTCATCCTCCTTCTCCGTCGTTCCTCTATTTCTTTCTCAATCCTTAAATATCACTATTGGTCCCGTTGTTCACTAAGGTCCCAGATGCCCCATTGCCCTTGCCACTCTGTAATCAGCTCCCACTTCCAGCAAGTCACTGCACAAATTATATTCAAGCTAAAAGGTGCAGGAAAAAGTCTAACTAACGGTGCATGCACAAGATGCCCCGCTCCAGCAAGATTTGACCCAATATATCTTAGTGTTTCCTTGATGTGGAGATGCCGGTGATGGACTGGGGTGGACAAATGTAAGGAATCTTACAACACCAGGTTATATCTCCGAAAGCTTTTGATTTTAAAATAAAATTGTTGGACTATAACCTGGTGCATGCACCGTTAGTTAGACTTTTTCCTGCACCCTTTAGCTTGAATATAATTTGCGCAGTGACTTGCTGGAAGTGTGAGCTGATTACAGAGTGGCAAGGGCAATGGGGCATCTGGGACCTTAGTGAACAACGGGACCAATAGTGATATTTAAGGATTGAGAAAGAAATAGAGGAACAATGGAGAAGGAGGATGAATTAGAGTGGGTGAATTAGAATCAAATCAGGTACACGAAGAGAAATAAAGAGAGGGAAAGAAAGATTGGATTAAGAGAGTGAGGTGGAGTGGGGGGGGGGGGGGGGAGGGGAGAAGACAGAAGGGAACAGTAAGATAAATAAATTTATTCACTCACCTGACGAAGGGATAATCTCCGAAAGCTTGTGATTTTAAAATAAAATTGTTGGACTATAACCTGGTGTTGTAAGATTCCTTACATTAGTGTTTCCTGGCCAGGGAGGGGATAAAGTAAAGGAACATAAACGGTTCATACTATAATGACTCTCAGATATGCCTTCAACAACAAACTATTCGTTAGTCAGATTGTGGTATTATTTTACTACAGTTAATTTATATTCTGGAGAGGGGAAAAAGTTAAAACTGAATAGCATTAAATCAATTTACTTCTTAAATTTTAAAAGTCATATTTTACCGACACACTTGAAGCAACAAGGAGATAAAACTAATAAGGACACATATTGCTCCAATTAAAATTTCATCCTGTCCCAACATGCAATATCAAGTTTACACATGTAAGCGTGAGAGTATTCTATGATCAATTAGTAACTTTGTCAGCCAGTTTAAAATGTATAGTATTACATTGCAAAGCAATGCAATTCAGTTTTTCTAATAGGGATTCCTTTCATTTAGCTATTATTTTTAGATTTCAAGATACATTGGTTGTTTCATCAAGAGAAAAACAGCCTCGTTTTAAAACTCTTAACGGTTGTTACAACTGTACGGACAAACCATTCAGCTGAAAACAACCTCTTAAAAAAATGTTACAGTGAGCATGATGATCTACATTGTCCTCTAAATTAGGTTATGTCAGATTATATTCCATGTGTGAAGGAAAACCATTGGTGGTGTGATAATCCTTTATAGTCAAAGTGGACTTAGTTCAAACTTGTGTATTTTACATATTTGGAATCTGACCAATAAATAATAATTGCATGCACATATACTAAAATTGGAACGAAAAAGAGACGATTAGAATATAGTGATTTCATTGCTGTGATTAGATTTCAATCTGTTATGCATGGAGAGATTTGATTACAGCTGATTTCTGTTAGACTTATTTAGTTTTCCACTGACCACGAAATAAAGGAATAGAAAATGAAATGATCATTCTCATACATGAAAAATATATCCATTTTGCTAAAATAAGTTATGCAATTTCAACAGTCTTTTACTCAGTAGACTTCTTGGTCAATAATTATGTATGCGCTGAGGATTGCAAGCTGTGTAGACTGCAGTATCAATGCAGAATTCAGACTGTTCTGTTATACAGTTACAGTCATCCTGGCTGACAGGCTTTTTTGTGTGAAAATACTCTACCAATTTTACCTGCTGAACTTGAGTAAGATTTTCTGCAAATGTTAAAGATTTTTCCTTGAGAAATGTAATAAGATCCTTGTAGATATCACCATTTCTGTCATAGATAATATCTTCACTGTCCTTCATCAAACCCTAAAGAATCAAAAGTAATATTACAATGAAAAACTGGTGTTACAGTTTGAAAAATTTAATAGTAATATACTAATCACTATACATTAAATTGTGTGAGAAATGAAGTTACTAAACTATTTTTCATTTCAATTTAGTTACTTACCCCATTTAGGAAAACTCCAGCTGTACTACAGGTGACATACAAGGTATCAGTGTCATGAGTATTAATAATCAAGTAGCAAATATCTCCATACACTTGTCTCCATGGTGGGGCTCTGCATCCATTAGAAAATTCATATTCTATAAAAAGTACAAAATCAGAGGTGACTTTCATGTTAAGATCATACTATAAGTAATCTCCTTGGATTAAGCACAGTGCCCAGTTTTCATTGTTCAGTTCACAACCCTTTATATGGCAATTCCTAATTGATACAACTCTCCATGTAAGTACCTGATGTGTAGTTGATAGATTTTAAAACGGTCTTGTCTCCTTCACCAGAGAAAGACTGGAGCAATTGCACATCACTCTTTACAGCCTGAGGGTTCAGCCGCACTTCTCTTAAAAAAGGGGAAAGAGAAAGCAAAGCATGAAAATATAATTAAATCACCTTCTGTTCTATTCAACCATTTCCTTTATTCAGTTAGTTCCAGCTTTTATTTTCTGTGTATTAAATCAGCACCAAACATTTTACTCTAAAAAATGTAATACTGCAACATCTGGAAAAAATACCCACATAAATATGTTGGGCAAGGCAGATATTAGCTAGGACTGTAAATATAACGGAGCCAGGACCTCACACGCTGTGCCAAAATTTGAATATGCAGACTGTCCATACCAAGTATTCATATACTTAGGCTCTGTGCACAATATAGCAAGTAGTAATTTCAATAATTAAAAAGGCAGCAATTTATCTAAATTCCAGATATTGTAACAGGATTACAACTAATAAGAAGTGATTTCTTGCAAAGTTTAAAACTTTTGCAGATTTTATCCGTCAGGGAAAGATATCACAGCAGACAGATTTCCTGTTCTATCATAGAAAGCACTATTGAAAATAAGGATAGGTACAAAACAGCTATTCTTTAAAAATAAAAATTCACCTTCTTCTTTATTATGCACAATAAGCCGAGCCAATTAGCTTGCTAGCCTAAAATGAAAATGGCCACCCAGGCCTATGCCTAATTTCCAAAGTAGTCCCTCTGGTAGGACAGGAAGCCAGCATAATATTTCACCCAGTATCAGTTTCAATTATAGGCACACATTCAGACACTAGTAGTGAGATAGTTAAGGTCACACTAAAAATAATATCAATCTCTTAGTTAAGAATAGATTGATGGTCCAGATTGCAGTGTTTGCTTTCACATTTCAGTCTCATTTCTCACTATTCCCATTCTCTCAGACACTCTACAGCTCAGCTGGTGGCCGGGGTCAATAGACACAGTGAGATTGACAGCCTGTAACAAACAAAGGTGAGTGAACTATGGGCAGAAGGACATTGACTGCAACAGCAAAAAGGCAGACATCCTGGAAATATGGCTCAGAAACCCTCCCTCCAGCCATGGACAGAACAACATGCAGAGTTATCACCAATGTAGGCGAACACATGGGAAATATTGTGTACGGATTGCCAGAGAAATCAATTGTGGGCAAGAAGACAGAAAAGCAATGGCAAAAACAGGAAAAAGAATGGTCATATGGGAAATGCAGTGCACAGATTGCCAGGGCCAACTCTGGACAAGCAGGTATGTAAGCTGTGAGGTTTCTAAACGGAGGCATGGACAGTCAGCAATGGGCTACACAGATCACAACAGTCATGGACAAAGTACATTTAATTGAAGGGTAGCCAAATCAGTAGCAGATACAAAATAAAAACACACAAAGTACAAAAGCAAATGATTTAAAGAAAAAAGATCTATACAACAAATTTTCAAACATAGAAAAAGAATTCATCGAAAATAATTCTAAATAAATGTTTACAATATTTTAGAAAAAATAACAAACTTCAAAAAAAATTACAGCCAAAATTAAGTGATCTTTGGTTCTTAGTGACTATCTTAGCCACAGCAACAATCCATATAGAATCCCTGTTCTTCAAACTCTAATCCTCTTGCGTGTGCATCCACATCAGATGATATAATAAAACCCAAAAGTTGTGCTCCAGAATAGAAAGGGATCCATACACATGACTCACAACTAACTACTTAATCTCAGTTTTGCTGTCAAGAGAAGGCACGAAGCAGAGGCCAAATGCTTCCATACAGGAAGGGGATGGGGTGGGGGGGGGGGGGAAATCAGGAGGTGAGTCACTCTCAAATTTCCCAGCAGACAAACCAAGAACAGCACCGATTGAGTCTCAGCCACTGATCAGAGCTTGCTATTCAGCTGGAAAATAATTCTTTGCATGGAAATGAAGGAAAGGACTTAAGTTTTATTTTTAAACAGGGAGACAAAAAGTAAACATAAACATTCTGATGAGATGCATGGAATATATCTCAAATTGTGACCTTTATATTCTTGTTCTTATCCAATGACATCAGTTCCCTGTTATAAAGAATATGATAAGGTTTCCCTCTAATGATTATAGTTCAAATGTGAACATTTTATTTGCAATACTTACTGTGAAATTTTCTGTAACGTAGTATTTAGAAGCTGCATATCCAGCTGCTGGAGTAGCAGAAACAACTTCATTTGAATCTCAGCCTGAGGGTCTTGATCACCTTTCTTCACTTTTTCCAGTAAATGCAGCATAGATTTGTCCTCTCCTTCCACTGTCGCAAAGCTCGGGCCTAGCATCTTTGCTATTGGGTCTCTGTTAGCTGAAGTGTAAAAATGCACAATTAAAGAAAAAAAGAATATAACAAATGCATTGCATTAAGCCATCGTTGTTAAAACTGTGATGAATAAAATGTGTTCATTTGTCTGGTGTCCATCCCGATACCACATTGCTTTTTGTTGCATTTCACACGTTGAGAAGAGGGTATATTTTTGTTTTGATACATTCTGAGATGCATCATTATGCATTTTTATATTTATTTCCTGGATTGACACAATAGGAGTCAAGGCGGTTTGCATTCCCAATCACATATACAATAGCTGCAAATAATACTGTAACTTATGTAGATTGGCCATATTACAATCAGACAGAGTTTCCACTACTAATCATTATCCAGCAATCCCTGCTGGAAAGTACGTACGTGTGAATGACAACAGGAGAGGGCTCAGCTGTGAAGCCCTCTACTGTTGAATAGACAGCCAGTACTCACTGCCTATGTTCACACTTCAAGAATAGGCACTTGGGCAAGGTACAAGGTAGCTACCAGTGACCATAGAACAAGACAGCAAGAGTCAGAGACTTCAGGAGAAGAGGAAATAAAGTTGGGAGAAAAGGGCAGGGACCGACAGAATACATCAATTACAAAAACTGCTATTAGATCTTCTGTGGTATTGGTCATGGGTTGTTTGGAAAGTAGACTGCACTTATATGTTACCTATACTGAGACAATGTTGAAATTTGTCTTCAAGGTTTTGCAGGGGCCTTGTTTATTTGTGGGAGTTGGGAGCACTCTGCATGGATAAGGCTTACAGCAGACTAGCTCTATTGACGCTGCTTGTGGAGTGCTTTGTTCTTTCTAAGCAGCAAACAATTGGGGGAGGGGGGAAATGAGGAAGGCATAGCCATTGTGGTTTATGTGTCTGTAATGGGGCACATAATTAGGATTGCCAACCCTCCAGGAATTAAAGATTCATCTCTTGGACCCTGCTGCGAGCAACCCAGGAAAAAAATTATCGGTGCTTTAAAAAATGGCGTATTTTTTTCATTGAACACTTTTGTTTATTAGTTGTAAAAATATTGGAGATGGGAAGAAAAACTGATTGGGGGGGGGGGGGGGCAGTTGGAGGTGGGAGGTCATGTGATGAAAACTGCAGGAATACAGCCAACTAGAGTAGCAACCCTATACCTAATACCCATGGAGATGTGAAGCGGTCTGGGGGCTCTTTAAGAAAAGCTGCTCTATAGTAACCCTGCATCTATGTTGTTTTTCCTTCCTGTCCCTTGCTATTACTCTCACCCTTAATGTGTTTTTCTTAATTACTCTCTCATGCTATCTGTTAGCATCATTCACACTCTTCATATTTCTTTTTCCATTACTCCTTTCTTTATCTCTTAATATCCCCTTTCTCTCTGCCTTTATTAATTTGTCCCGTCTGTTACTCTCACAGGGGAGTGAGTGCATGGGGTGGGGGTGAGCGGGGGGGGGGGGGGGCGGGGAAGAGAGCGGGAGAGACAGAGCGAGAATCAGAATGGTTACAGCATAGAAGGCGGCCATTCTGCCCATCGAGCCCATGCTGGCTCTTTGTAAGAACAATCCAAATAGTCCCATTTCCCCCGCTCTTTCCCCATAGACCATGCAAATTTTTTGCCTTCAAGTAATTATCCAATTCCTTTTTGAAAGCCACAATTGAATCTGCTTCCACCACTCTTTCAGGCAGTGCATTCCAGATCATGACTACTCGCTGTGTAAAAACGTTTTTCCTCATGTTGCCTTTGGTTCTTATGCCAATCACCTTAAATCTGTGTCCTCTGCTTCTCGATCCTTCCATTGTAAGGATTTTGGACATTGGATCCAGCCCCATTTTACACTTTTGAACTACTGGACAATTCAACATAAAGGGTTAACCAGTCCCTTTAAGAATTTGGACAATCACTTCGATAGTCTATTTACAGCACATTTGAAAGCTAGGTATAACTTGCCCTGGACATTACAATATAAATACACAAGCGAAGTGCAGACCATTTAAACTGAACAGTTGGACATCAGTTTAACACTGCAGGAGCAATACAGTACAGAAACTGTAAACAGGCTGCGATTTTCAATAACAACTGATAAGGAGAAGCTTCCAGAAAGTTTTCGATGTCAACAACTGTGAAGGACAAAGAACTGACAGGACACCTGGCTTCGCGTAGAGGGGAGGGTATAAGGGGTTCATGAGTGGTCCAACCAGCCATCCATCTTAATGCTATGGGCAAATTGGGCCTTCTCGTAACTTGGTTCGCACTTATTTGCTCAGAAGCATATAAAGATAAGACATCGTAGCATGAATTCCTCCGAGACTTTGTTTCTGAACTTTGACAAAAAGATTTTGATTCTAAGCTTTGACCAAACCACTTTGTCTCTAAACTTTGATGAAAAGAAGAAAATGCTGATGAGCCAAGGAACCTCGACCTACTACCCAACACATCATTCGACACACCACCTGTTACTACAGTAATCAGCTCCCTACTTTTGGGCCTAAATGATTGCTTTGATACATAAGGTTGTATCCATTATTTGCTCGCTTTGCTATGTGCCTGTTCATTTGCTCTTTTAAATCATTAAAGTAAGGAACGTTGTAAACCCCCATTGTATTATCGGGTAGAGTAATCCTTGTATTAATTGAGTTGCTTCATGTTTGCTATGTGCTCTTTTTAAATTACTAAAGAAAGAAAGAATCACTTTGATTCACAAAACTACCACATCAGGTCGTTTGCTTTGCCTGAACTATCGTCCAGATCGATGATTCTCTGGGAAAGGCACTAATTTCCCTTCACCGCCAATGGGTACAGTTTCTCTTTATTTATTTTGAACACTTCTATCAAATCTCCTCTTAACCTTCTCTGTTCTAAGGAGAACACCACCAGCTTCTCCAGTCTATCCACGTAACTGAAGTGCCTCATCCCTAGAACCATTCTAGTAAATCTTTTCTGCACCCTCTCTAAGGCCTTCACATCCTTCCTAAAGTGCGGTGCTCAGAATTGGACACAATACTCCAGTCGTGGCCGAACCAGTGTTTTATAAATGTTCAACATAACTTCCTTGCTTTTGTACTCAATGCCTCTATTTATAAAGCCCAGGATCCCATATGCTTTTTAAACCGCTTTCTCAACCTGCCCTGCCACCTTCAAAGATTTGTGCACATATACCCCCAGGTCTCTCTGTTCCTGCACCCCCTTTAGAATTGTATCATTTAGTTTATATTGTCTCTTCTCATTCTTCCTGTCAAAATGTATCACTTTGCACTTCTCTGCATTAAATTTCATCCGCTCTTTAGCGAACTGCAGCCATCGGATGGCCTGGTCATCGTTGAAGTTGAGGTCAGAGAATTGATCCCTGAAGGCCCTCATTGGATATGGCCTCCTGCTGAGTGCCCTGCGCCGCCTCCTCCTCCCTCTTCTGGCAGCTTGTCCTGCTCTGCGTGGCCTCTCTGCACGCTCCCAGTCATGTTCAATTCCCCGATGAAGCCCTAGCAGGCCACCCATGTCTGGAAGCAACTTTGGTAAGCTCACTATTTTAAATGCCACTAACAGTACTGCACTCTATAAAATATTGCAAACTTCCCGAAACACATACAATTGCACCAGCAGCCAGAATAAATAATCCAGCAACTAGGATCATAGAATCGTTACAGCACAGAAGGAGGCCATTTGGCCCATCGAGCCTGTGCTGGCTCTTTGTAAGAGCAATCCAGTTAGTCCCACTCCCCCGCTCTTTCCCCGCTAGCCCTGCAAATTTTTTCCCATCAAAGGTTTATCCAATTCCTTTATAAAAGCCATGATTGAATCTGCATCCACCATCCTTTCAGGCAATGCATTCCAGATCATGACGACTCGCTGTGTAAGAAAGTTTTTTTTTCATGTCACCTTTGGTTTTTTTGCCAATCACCTTAAATCTGTGTCCTCCGCTTCTAGGCCCTTCCACCAATGGGAACAGATTCTCTTTATTTACTTTAGCCAAACCCGTCATGATTTTGAACACTTCTATCAGATCTCCTTTCAACCTTCTCTGCTCCAAGGAGAACAACCCCAGCTTCTCCAGTCTATCCACATAACTGAAGTCCCTCAACCCTGGAACCATTCTAGTAAATCTTTTCTGCACCCCCTCTAAGGCCTTCACATCCTTCCTAAAGTGCAGTGCTCAGAATTGGACACAATACTCCAGTTGTGGCCAAACCAGTGTTTTATAAAAGGTTCAACATAACTTCCTTGCTTTTGCACTCTATGCCTCTATTTATAAATCTATTTATAAAGCCCAGGATCTTGTTTGCTTTTTTAACCTCTTTCTTAATCTGTCCTGCCACCTTCAAAGATTTGTGCACATATACTCCCAGGTCTCTCTGTTCCTACACCCCATTTAGAATTGTACCATTTAGTTTATATTGCCTCTCCTCGTTCTTCCTGCCAAAATGTATCACTTTGTACTTCTCTGCATTAAATTTGATCTGCCATGCGTCCGCCTATTCCACCAGCCTGTCTATGTCCTACTGAAGTTTATTACCATCCTCCTCACTGTTTATTACACTGCCACGTTTTGTGTGATCTGCAGATTTTGAAATTGTGCCCTGTACACCCAAGTCCAAGTCATTAATATATATCAAAAAAAAGCAGTGGTCCTAGTACCAACCCCTGGGGAACACCACTGTAAACCTTCCTCCAACGCATTCCAGATCATAACTACTCGCTGCATGAAAGTAAAAAAGCTTATCCTGTGTCCTCTGGTTCTCGACCTTTCCACCAATGGGAACAGTTTCTCTTTATTTACTTTATCTTAACCAGTCATGATTTTGAACTAACCTGTAACTCCTGCATGATACCTTTTAAATAGCGCTAGTTGGGGTTGCGGGGGGTGGGGGTCATTCATGCCCTTTAAGTCCCGTTCAGCTGTGCGAGTTTAATGTTGGCTGGAGCGTGGAGTACCAAAGTGCTGCTGGCTGCTTTAGATCAGTGTTGCACGCTGATCTAAGTCATAATCTCCCTACTCTACATGCTGCCAACGTACATTAGGTGCACGCAGACAACCACCTGTACCAAGGTGGCACCCTGCGCACTTCATGTCAGAAGTGCGTGTGCATCTCGGATGCCATTTTCGGGGCTTAGGAGTCCGTGTAGCGCCTGCAAAATGGGCACTACACCACCCAATTTTGTCCCCCAAGAATTTTATAGTAATAGCCTAGTGTAATTTACACCAATCCCATTTAGTCCCCTGAGGAAAATTCTTCAAAATTATACCCCGCGCTCCCCCCCCACGAAGGCAAATACAGCAAAATCCCAAAATATCCACCTAAATCACATATTCTGCAATATGAATGCCTTCTTTGGCACCATGTTTCAGCCAAAAGTCCAAGTAGACATGAGAAATACAAAAATGTTACACTGCTAGATTACCTTTACCAGCACAAACCTAATTTGATTAATGGGTTCATATCCAGCTAACATTTCAACAACAACAACTTGCATTTATATAGCGCCTAACATAGTAAAACATCCCACGGTGCTTCACAAGAGCATTATTAAACAAAATTTGACACCAAGCCATGTAAGGAGATATTAGGACAGGTGATCAAAAGCTTGGTCAAAGAGGTAGGTTTTAAGGAGCATCTTAAAGGAGGAGAGAGAGGTAGCAAGGCGGAGAGGTTTAGGGAGGGAATTCCAGAGCTTAGAGCCTAAGCAGCTGAAGGCATGGCCGCCAATGGTGGAGCAATTAAAGTCAGGGATGCGCAAGAGGCCAGAATCGGAGGAGCACAGAGATCTCGGAGGGTTGTAGGCTGGAGGAGGTTACAGAGATAGGGAGGGGTGAGACCATGGGGGGATTTGAAAACAAGGATGAGAAGACATTGCCAGACCGGAAGCCAATGTAGATCAGTGAGCACAGGGGTAATGAGTGAACGGGACGGTGCGAGTTAGGATATGAGCAGCAGATTTTTGGATGAGCTGAAGTTTACGAAGGGTGCAAGGTTAGAGGCTGGCCAGGAGAGAATTGGAATAGTCGAATCTAATGGTAACAAATGCATGAATGAGGGTTTCAGCGGCAGCTGAGTTAAGGCAGGGCGGAGAGGGCGATGTTACGTTGTGGAAGCTGGCGGTCTTGATGATGGAAAGGATATGAGGTCGGAAGCTCAGCTCAGGGTCAAATAGGATGCCAAGGTTGTGAACCAGTTCAGCGCAGTCCCACCCAGCTAGAAGAGAGGCATTGGAGGAGGATGGTGCAATCAATTGTGTCAAAGGCTGCAGGCAGGTTGAGAAAGATGAAGAGGGTTAGTTTACCAAGGTCGCAGTCATATAGGATATCATTTATGTCAAATGGGCCATTTCAGTGCTGTGGCCGGGGCAGGAACCTATTTTTTTTATTCGTTCATGGGATGTGGGCGTCGCTGGCGAGGCCGGCATTTATTGCCCATCCCTAATTGCCCTTGAGAAGGTGGTGGTGAGCTGCCTTCTTGAACCGCTGCAGTCCATGTGGTGACGGTTCTCCCACTGTGCTGTTAGGAAGGGAGTTCCAGGATTTTGACCCAGCAACGATGAAGGAACGGCGATATATTTCCAAGTCGGGATGGTGTGTGACTTGGAGGGGAACGTGCAGGTGGTGTTGTTCCCATGTGCCTGCTGCTCTTGTCCTTCTAGGTGGTAGGGGTCGCGGGTTTGGGAGGTGCTTTCGAAGAAGCCTTGGCGAGTTGCTGCAGTGCATTCTGTGGATGGTACACACTGCAGCCACTGTGCGCCGGTGGTGAAGGGAGTGAATGTTTCGGGTGGTGGATGGGGTGCCAATCATGCAGGCTGCTTTGTCCTGGATGGTGTCGAGCTTCTTGAGTGTTGTTGGAGCTGCACTCATCCAAGCAAGTGGAGAGTATTCCATCACACTCCTGACTTGTGCCTTGTAGATGGTGGAAAGGCTTTGAGGAGTCAGGAGGTGAGTCACTCGCCGCAGAATACCCAGCCTCTGACCTGCTCTCGTGGCCACAGTATTTATATGGCTGGTCCAGTTAAGTTTCAGGTCAATGGTGACCCCCAGGATGTTGATGGTGGGGGATTCGGCGATGGTAATGTCGTTGAATGTCAAGGGGGGGGGTGGTTAGACTCTCTCTTGTTGGAGATGGTCATTGCCTGGCACTTATCTGGCGCGAATGTTACTTGCCACTTATCAGCCCAAGCCTGGATGTTGTCCAGGTCTTGCTGCATGCGGGCTCGGACTGCTTCATTATTTGAGGGATTGCGAATGGAACTGAACACTGCAATCATCGGCGAACATCCCCATTTCTGACCTTATAATGAAGGGAAGGTCATTGATGAAGCAGCTGAAGATGGTTGGGGCTCGGACACTGCCCTGAGGAACTCCTGCAGCAATGTCCTGGGGCTGAGATGATTGGCCTCCAACAACCACTACCATCTTCCTTTGTGTTAGGTAGGACTCCAGCCACTGGAGAGGTTTCCCCCTGATTCCCATTGACTTCAATTTTACTAGGGCTCCTTGGTGCCACACTTGGTCAAATGCTACCTTGATGTCAAGGGCAGTTACTCTCACCTCACCTCTGGAATTCAGCTCTTTTGTCCATGTTTGGACCAAGGCTGTAATGAGGTCTGGAGCCGAGTGGTCCTGGCAGAACCCAAACTGAGCATCGGTGAGCAGGTTATTGGTGAGCAAGTGCCGCTTGATAGCACTGTCGATGACACCTTCCATCACTTTGCTGCTGATTGAGAGTAGACTGATGGGGCGGTAATTGGCCGGATTGGATTTGTCCTGCTTTTTGTGGATAGGACATACCTGGGCAATTTTCCACATTGTCGGGTAGATGCCAGTGTTGTAGCTGTACTGGAACAGCTTGGCTAGAGGTGCAGCTAGTTCTGGAGCACAAGTCTTCAGCACTACAGCCGGGATGTTGTCGGGGCCCATAGCCGTTGCTATATCCAGTGCACTCAGCCTTTTCTTGATATCACGTGGAGTGAATTGAATTGGCTGAAGACTGGCTTCTGTGATGGTGGGGATATCGGGAGGAGGCCGAGATGGATGATCCACTCGGCACTTCTGGCTGAAGATGGTTGCAAACGCTTCAGCCTTGTCTTTTGCACTCACGTGCTGGACTTCGCTATCATTGAGGATGGGGATGTTTGCAGAGCCTCCTCCTACCGTTAGTTGTTTAATTGTCCACTACCATTCACGACTGGATGTGGCAGGACTGCAGAGCTTTGATCTGATCTGTTGGTTGTGGAATCGCTTAGCTCTGTCTAAAGCATGTTGCTTCCGCTGTTTAGCATGCATGTAGTCCTATGTTGTAGCTTCATCAGGTTGGCACCTCATTTTTAGGTAAGCCTGGTGCTGTTCCTGCCATGCTCTTCTACACTCTTCATTGAACCAGGGTTGATCCCCTGGCTTATTGGTAATGGTAGAGAGAGGAATATGCTGGGCCATGAGGTTACAGATTGTGCTGGAATACAATTCTGCTGCTGCTGATGGCCCACAGTGCCTCATGGATGCCCAGTTTTGAGCTGCTAGATCTGTTCTGAATCTATCCCATTTAGCACGGTGGTCGTGCCACTCAACACGTTGGATGGTGTCCTCAGTGCGAAGATGGGACTTAGTCTCCACGAGGACTGTGCGGTGGTCACTTCTACCATTGCTGTCATGGACAGATGCATTTGCGACAGGTTGATTGGTGAGGACAAGGTCAAGTAAGTTTTTCCCTCGTGTTGGTTCGCTCAACACCTGTCGCAGGCCCAGTCTGGCAGCTATGTCCTTCAGGACTCGGCCAGCTCGGTCAGTAGTGGTGCTACCGAGCCACTCTTGGTGACGGACATTGAAGTCCCCCACCCAGAGTACGTTTTGTGCCCTTGCTACCCTCAGTGCTTCTCAACATGGAGGATGATTCATCAGCTGAGGGAGGACGGTAGGTAGTAATCAGCAGCAGGTTACCTTGCCCATGTTTGACCTAATTCCATGAGATTTCATGGGGTCCGAAGTCAATGTTGAGGACTCCCAGGGCCACTCCCTCCTGACTGTTTATCACTGTACCGTCACCTCTGGTGGGTCTGTCCTGTCGGTGGGATAGGACATACCCAGGGATGGTGATGGAAGAGTCTGGGATGTTGGCTGAAAGGTATGATTCTGTGACTATGGCTATGTCAGGCTGTTGCTTGACTAGTCTGTGGGACAGCTCTCCCAATTTTGGCACAAGTCCCCAGATGTTAGTGAGGAGGACTTTGCAGGGTCGACTGGGCTTGGTTTGCCATTGTCGTGTCCGGTGCCTAGTGGTCCGATGCCGGGTGGTCCGTCCGGTTTTATTCTTATTATGACTTTTTTTAGCGAGATTTTACAACTGAGTGGCTTGCTGGGCCATTTCAGAGGGCAATTAAGAATCAACCACATTGCTGTGGGTCTGAAGTCACATATCGGCCAGACCGGGTAAGGACAGCAGGTTTCCTTCCCTAAAGGGCATTAGTGAACCAGATGGCCACCATTACTGATACTAGTATTTTAATTCCAGATTTTTATTTAATTAATTAAATTAAATTAATTGAATTTAAATTCGCCAGCTGCCGTGGCGGGATTTGAACTCATGACTCTGGATTTTAGTCCAGCAACATAACCACTATACTACGTATTACGTACACTATGATGGGCACGTATTTGTGAGGTGACAACACGTTCAAGGACTTGAGAGGTTGGAGATGGGGGCAGCAGTTTGCAAAGACAGAGGGGTCACGGGTGTTTTTTTTTTAAAAGGAGGGGGGGTGATGACGGCAGATTTGAAGGGGAGGAGGGCAGTACCCGAGGCGAGGGAACTGTTAACAAATCAGCTAACATGGGGGCCAGGAAGGGAAGTTGGGTGGTCAGCAATTTGGTGGGAATAGGGTCAAAGGAGGTGGGTCTCATGAACAAGATGAACTCAAAGGGCATGAGGGGATACAGAAGAGAAACTAGAGAATGATGTGAGTTCAGGGCTAGGGCAGGGTGAAACCTTAGGGGAAGCTTGGCTTGGTGGGCTCGAGGAATGAAAGGAAGCAGCAGATGCAGCTGAACGGATGGTCTCAATCTTAGTGACAAAGATGTCCATGAGCTCCTCCCACTTGTTGGAGGGGAGGGTGGAGGGGGCAGGGGAGAGAGGTTTAAGAAGATGGTTTGTGGAAGAGAAGAGAAGCTAGGGGTTATCTTTGCATTCCAGGGTGATGCTGGAATAGTGAGCAGTTTTGGCAGAGGAAAGCAGGACCCGATAGTGCTTTATGTGGCTTAGCCAAATCTGGCGATGGATGGCTAAACCAGCTGTCTGCCAAAAACATTCAAGTCTGCATCCATTGGACATAAGGGAGTGGAGGTGGGGGCCATATCAGGGGGAATGACCAGGATGAGAGAGAGTAATGGTATTAACGGGGACAGGGGCATCAGCTGGATTAATACTCATGACCTAGAGAAGGAAGTCAGTATCGAACCAAGTCCTTACCCATATCTGTATTTATTCTTACAATCATCAATACCAGTTAGCTGACTAAAAACTCTCTGTTCTATACAATGTGCTGCACACTCTCCATTTCCTCACCCTCGTCTTCCGCCGGATACTCCATGGCGGAACTTTTTGAAAATGAGGGAGGGCAAACATCCCCAGTGTAAAGCCCTATATTCGGGAATCCATCCCAGCACCAATGGGGACTTGGGATAGAGAGTGTTACATGGCGCAGTGACTTCTAAAAAGTTTGTGAGCCACTTTGTGAACACTCAGGCCATTTGTGTTCTGTGTTGAGGACAATCTTTCATATATACGCAGAATGCCAGAGGTTGCAGCCTCTATTTTGCCTTTTGAAGGCTGCTGCTCCTAAAATTCTGGCTACACTTCTCCCAACGCATTTTATCCTTAGTCACCGATACGCAGGGGGGGCAAGCAGGTTGGAGGACCTCCTGGTTGGCCTACAGCTGTGCCCGGCAAAAATCACCACCCTCAGGTCCAGGGTCCACGTGATCAACAGGAGGGATGCTCTCACTGTTTGCCCCTCTTCCAAGGCTTCGTACGTGCCCAGGTGATCCTGGAACAAAACTACTCGGTGTCCACAGGCTCCTTTCAAGCTTTCCGCAATCAGTGGTCACTGCAAGCTATATTGTGTTTTATCAATAATGAGAAAAACATCATATTTTAACTTGATATATGTGACTGTTGTTTATTTGAACCAGATATTTTAGTAGTGCGCCCCTATGATTTGACCGTGTCAAGTTTTGATTCATTTATATGCATCAAATCCAGAAAGGATGCTGGCAATGAGTACATTCAACCATTGTTGCAGATCCCACACAAGCACCTGGGTGAGTAATGTCATCAACAGTTAATAACAGGTTAATATTAGTGAAGAGAAGTCAGCCTGGGCCAGGGACACAGCCATTAAGTTAGAAAGAGCCCAGAAATTTTAGGACAACTGGTCACTCTAATGTGGAGATGAAAATGAGAACAACAAAATATGGATTGGAGAAAAGGTCTTTCAGCACATTGTGCCCATTCCCTTCACAGACCAGGTGCAATTTACCTAGTCATGGACTCTACCCAACCCGCTCAGTTTTTTGACAGAGACCTGTATCCACAGGTAAATCTCTAAGGAGATAAAGCTTTTCTCCTCAAACCCAAAAGATAATAAAGAAAAATTTAAGAATGTTAACCAACCTTACAACTTGAATAAATTACATTCACAATGCCAACAGTACATAAACTATTGTGTGCCATAGAGTTTTTGGTCAGCTAACTGCGGTCCCCAATGCCACTCTACTGGTCCTGACAAAATAGGACCTACATTATCTAAGCTAATCCCTACCTATGTCTGTACTAATTCTTATAATCAATTCCAGTCAGTTTGTGAAAGCAATTAGTTCATGGATGAATCATTGATAATCTTGTGGAACATCTAGTCTAACAAGTTATCTCTATTGTTATACAACCTACTATAAAATAACACTATCATAACAAATAACCTTGCATCCACCTTTCTGGTCAAAAATGATTAACAGCAAATTAGGGTATTGTTCAACCTTCCAATGTCTAAATTAGTTTGAAAAGAGTGCCTAATGATGAACACCAATTTCTCCAAATGGATGAGTGGGATCGAAGGCCTTTTGAAAATCCAAATATATTACATTCACTGGTTACCCTTTATCTACCCTGCTAGTTACGTCTTCAAAAAACTCTAATAGATTTGTTAAACATGATTTCCCTTTCATAAAACCATGCTGACTCTGCCCAATCACATTATGATTTTCTAAGTGCCCTGTTATCACTTCCTTAATAATGGATTCCAGCATTTTCCCCAGTGACCAATATCAGGCTAACTGGCCTGTAGTTCCCCGTTTTCTCTCTCCCTCCTTTCTTGAATAGCAAGGTTACATTTGCTACCTTCCAATCCACTGGGACCATTCTAGAATCTAAGGAATTTTGGAAGATCACAACCAATGCATCCACTATCTCTGTAGCCACCTGTTTTAGAATCCTAGGATGTAGACCATCAGGTCAAGGGGATTTGTCAGCTTTTAATCCCATTAATTTCTCCAGTACTTTTTCTTTACTAATCTTAATTACTTTAAGTTCCTCACTCCCATTAGCCCCTTGGTTCCCCACTATTTCTGGTATTTTTTTGTGTCTTCTACTGTGAAGACAGATACAAAATATTTGTTTAACGTCGCTGGCATTTTCTTATTCCCCATTATAATTTCTCCTGTCTCTGCATCTAAGGGACCCACGTTTACTTTCACTACTCTCTTCCTTTTTACATACTTGTAGCTCTTATAATCTGTTTTTATATTTCTTGCTAGTTTACTCTCATATTCTATTTTCTCCCTCTTTATCAATTTTTTGGTCATCCTTCGCTGGTTTCTAAAACTCTCCCAATCCTCAGGCTTACTACTCTTCTTGGTAACATAATAAGCCTCTTCTTTTATTCTAATACTATCCTTAACTTCTTTAGTTAGCCACAGATGGATCACTTTTCCCATGGAGTTTTTATTTCTCAATGGAATGTATATTTATTGAGAATTTTGAAATATTTCTTTAAATGTTTGCGATTGCTTATCTTTTAATCGTAATACCTTTTAATCTAATTTCCCAATCTACCTTGCCAACTCGCCCCTCATTACCTATGTAATTGGCTTTATTTAAAGTTTAAAACTCTAATTTCGGACTTAAACATGCCACTCTCGAACTCGATGTGAAATTCTATCATATTATGATCACTCTTCCCCAGAGGATCCTTTACTATGAGATTACTAATTAACCCTGTCTCATTACACAATACAAGATCTAAAATAGCCTCTTTCCTGGTTGGTTCCACAACGTATTATTCTAGGAAACTGTCTCGAATGCATTCCATGAACTCGTCCTTCAAATTACCTTTGTCAATTTGATTTGTCCAGTCTACATGAAGATTAATGTCCCCCATGATTATCACATTACCTTTGTTACAAGCTCCTATTATTTCTTGATTAATACTCTGTACAACAGTTTAGCTACTGTTAGGCGGTCTATAAACCACTTCCACCAGTGTTTTTGCCTCGTTATTTCTTATCTCCACCCATACTGATTCGACTGCCTGATCTTCCGAGCCAAGATCCTTTCTCACTACTGTCCTTATGTCATCCTTTATTATCAGGGATACCCCCCCCCCCTTCCCATTTTGTCTGTCTTTTCGAAACGTCAAGTACCCTGGAATATTTAGTTCCCAACCTTGGTCACCTTGCAACCGTGTCTCTGTAATGGCCACTAGATCAAACCCATTTATCTCTATTTGTGCCATTAACTCATCTATCTTGTTACGAATGCTTCGTGCATTCAGATAAACACCTTTGATTTTGACTTTTTACCATTTTTCCCCTTTGTCCTTATTCGCTGATGCACTATTACCGTTAAACTCTTTGTCTCTTCCTGTCACAGACTGCCTATCTTTACCCAAATCGCTACACCGCTTTATTTCTTTGACTTTTCTCTTTAGATTTCTAAATTTCCCCTCGCCTGACCCCTGCGCCACCTTTTTAGTTTAAAGCCCCATAGTTCCCATGGGAGTTATATTAACAGATTTTGAAACTTCTTCCACCCAAGTGCTGCTGGCTCCGAGACAAGTAAGCCAGGTAAGTGGCAGTCTTATGTACTGAAGCCAAGTTGTTCAAATATTAGATTTGCTTGGCAGTTAGGGGTTATATGAAGCATACATTGTCAATGTGAGTTATCATAACAAACCAGTTAGTAAAGTTCATCAACCTGAAACGTTAACTCTGGTTCTCTCTCCACTGAAGCTGCTTGACCTGCTGAGTGTATCCAGCATTTTCAGTTTTGGTTAGTAAAGGGTTAGCTTCTAACTGGAAAATCTCTTAATTACAACATCCCCAAGCAAAAGTAAGATCAACTTTTGCTTTGAAAAACAGTCTATTTAGCTCGCTTTGCCAGACCTTTTTGGCAGGGTTCATGAAAGACTGGTTGGCTGGTAAGGTGAGCATTCCTTCATCGGCTGGGACTGGAGGATACTCAAAAAAAACTGTCTGAAGGCAAGGTTTGAGTCTGATGAACCAACTCCAAGATACATGAATTACTTACGGCTCATTCTCAAACACTCAAATATTCCTTTAGTCATTATAGGTGATAAATTACTATTGTCGATAACAGACAGACAAACACTTAACCCATGCACATTATATTTCTGTGTATGCTGATTTAGCAGAAGCATTAACCCATTTTGAATTTAAAATTGGTTAACAGGTTTGTTAAAGTAGCCAACAGAAAATATCATATGCCCATTAATACTGCAAAGTAATTTTTAAGCTCATGTGTTAGCAGCATTGTAAACATAACAGAATTATTACCTATGTTTATCATTTGTAGCAAAAATTAGAAGGAGCATTCTTCCAAAATAAGTGTAGGATTTGCTAAAAATAACTAATATGTGAAATCTTATCACTATATTTGCAATGTCAATGTTACAAAGCAACCAAAGGAAATCTTTCCTCACTATCTCCAAAAAGGAGAATGTACTCCTCAGATTCAGTGTTCAGATTCCCAAGTGAGACTTAGTAGTAGGACCAACATCCTTGGGAAAATATATTCCTAGAATCCTAAACATGCCATGGATAACTTTAGAGATTAAAGGATGAAATTAGTCTAAAGCACTACCTTGCACGCACCAGTCCACAAAGTCACCAAGGAGAAGAATTGGTTAATGTAATCCACAATGATCTCATCAGTGACTGAAGTTGGCATTGTTCTTTATCAATGCTGACTACATATTTGGAATCTAGATATTGAGAATAGCAAACTAATATGTGTATGGTGCAATACGGTCACACAAAGGATGCTCATCTGACAAAAAAAAATCTAATGACCCAGTGACTACTGGTCATACCAAACATAGATATGAATGTCAGATCTAGAGTCTTGAGCAGACCAATTTTCAGAATTAAATGCCAACTGAAAAGCTCCAGCAAGCAAACAACAAAACCAACAAATTGTATTTCTATAACACCTTTAGCGTCTTCACAGAGGTGATGGGGTAGGGTGGGGATGGGAGGGGGTGGAAAAGAGAAGAAAAATAAATGGGAACAAATAAAGGAGTGCATGCTGAGCTCTGTTTTGTAAGGTTAACAGCACTAACTAAAAGCTTGGGATGAAACATTTTTTAAAAAAGGATGGAGAGAGAAAAGGAGAGGCACAGAAATTTAAGGAGAGGTTTTAAGAATAGGACTAAGGAGGTTGAAGGTTCCGTCACCAATGCTGGAACGAAGGAAGAAAATGCACAAAGGTTGGATGACTGAAGGGTACAGGAGGAGATGCGAAGCTGCAGGAGATTGCATAGATTGGATGGGATGAGGCCATGGAGGGATTTGAAGATGAGAACAAGGATTTTAAATTTACTGCTTTGGGGTTCTAGGAGCCAATGTAGGTAAGCAAGGACAGCAGTAATAGCAGAGAAGGACAGAATATCAGTGGCTACTCTTTGGACAAGTTTGAGTTTATGAAGAATGAAGGTCTGGATATCATTAGAGAAATCAAGTCCAGAGGTTACAAAAGCAAGGGCAAGGGTTTCAAAGGTGGAGGGAATGAGGTAGGTATGGAGGAAAAATTTGACGGGTGGAAAGCAGTTTCGGTAATATATAGGATGTGGGATTTGAATCACAACTCTGAGTGAAAGATGATACCAATATTATCCACAGTTCAGCCTGAGCAGATAACAAGGAAGGGAGATGGACTCTATGTTGGGTACCAAAAAGGATGACCTTCCTAGTGTTCAGTTGGAGAATGTTGTTATTCAGCCATGACAATGTCCGACAGCAGATTTAACTGTGGGTTGAAAAAAAAAGTGTTGAAAAGGTAGAGCTGGGCATCATCAGCATACATTTGGAAGCTGTCCGCCTGTCTATGATTGATGTCATCAAACAGCAAATAGGTGAGAAAGAGGAGGGGGCCAAGGATAGATCCTCAGGAAATGACAGTGTAACTGCAGTTAGAGAAGCCATTGCTGGAGATTCACTGAGCTGTCTTTGGACAGAGAGGAGTGGAAGTAAGGAAGTGCAATCCCATGGAGCTGGACAGCAATCGAGAGTTGAGGAGGATTTGTCTTGTTCATGTGAAGGGGGAAAAGGGAAAGATTGAGATCATGTTTATGGAATCCTGTCAAAATTTAAAGATTAAATTTGCATGGAATGGCCACCCCTCAAAAATGTTCCATTCAAAAGACATTTATCCAGCATTAAAAATAAATGAATGAGCAGGCATAACTGACACACAACATAGTGAGGCAGAATCAATAAAACTTGGTAACGGGTGTTAATAGAAACACACTACTAGCCTTATGAAAATGAAAATTACAATTTGTGAAATTATCTGGGGGAGAGGGAATTTCTTCGGTGCAGTACATGTAACAAATTGTAAACTTGATTACATAAACATTTACAATTTTGTTGCATTTATTGCAAACAAAATCATGCCTCATAATTGCCATTAATGTACATGGGTTGAATACAAGGGTATGCATATATAAGTAAAGATCTTACTAAAAGTATCCCTGCAATGACATAGTCCCTTCAAAATAAGATGAAGAATATAGATCTTGGGAAGCAGAGACAAGATTGTACATCAGGCTTCAATTCATGATGCCATAATATTGTTCTGTCTTGAATAAATAAGGATGAAATAACTTATAGAAATAACAAAGAAATTTTAGTCTTTTGAAGAACCATATCTTCTATATCGCAAACACTTCCAGTATCCTGTAATAAAGTTACTCTACTGTACAGTTTTTGGACAGAGTAGTTAAAAGTCCAAAAATCTCCAAATATTATATAGTCCCCAGCCATTGAAATAATGTAGTCCAGACTGTAAACATAAACAGAACTATTTTCATAGGTGTCAATATTGGGTACGTCACATCAGTATTCATACTGAAAACAGAGCACAAGTTTTCAAATAAAAACTTATCCTAGTCACAGGAAGATTTAGCTTTTCTGTCACTCACACTCGCACTGTTGTCATAGGTACTAGCAAAATCCTACAAGATAATTTAATAAAGTCACTTAAACTAGAAAAGGAGAACTGGAATAGTAATAGTGACCAGGGCAGTTTAATTTTTTTTTATTCGTTCATGGGATGTCGACGTCGCTGGCAAGGCCGGCATTTATTGCCCATCCCCAATTGCCCTTGAGAAGGTGGTGGTGAGCCGCCTTCTTGAACCGCTGCAGTCCGTGTGGTGAAGGTTCTCCCACGGTGCTGTTAGGAAGGGAGTTCCAGGATTTTGATCCAGCGACGATGAAGGAACGGCGATATATTTCCAAGTCGGGATGGTGTGTGACTTGGAGGGGAATGTGCAGGTGGTGTTGTTCTCATGTGCCTGCTGCTCTTGTCCTTCTAGGTGGTAGAGGTCGCAGGTTTGGGAGGTGCTGTCAAAGAAGCCTTGGCGAGTTGCTGCAGTGCATCCTGATTATCAATAGATATTGAAGCAGGAATTCAATGTACCATTTGCAAAGATATTGCAATGCTTCTCTTTTATGCAAGGTAACACAGGTGAACAGTAACAACTTGTATATATATTTCACTGAGAAGGTGCAGGACATTTTGAGGGGGGAAGGGGAACATCTAGAGATCCTGGTTCATGTGGGCACCAATGGCATAGGAAGGAAAAGGATTGAGGTCCTGCAGTCAGAGCTTCAGAAGCTATGGAGGAAATTAAAGAGTAGAACCTCAAAAGGTAGTAATCTCTGGATTGCTCCCAATAAGAACATAAGAACATAAGAAATAGGAGCAGGAGTAGGCCATTCGGCCCCTCGAGCCTGCTCCGCCATTCAATAAGATCATGGCTGATCTGATCCTAACCTCAAATCTAAATTCATGTCCAATTTCCTGCCCGCTCCCCGTAACCCCAAATTCCCTTTACTTCTAGGAAACTGTCTATTTCTGTTTCAAATTTATTTAATGATGTAGCTTCCACAGCTTCCTGGGGCAGCAAATTCCACAGACCTACCACCCTCTGAGTGAAGAAGTTTCTCCTCATCTCAGTTTTGAAAGAGCAGCCCCTTATTCTAAGATTATGCCCCCTAGTTCTAGTTTCACCCATCCTTGGGAACATCCTTACCGCATCCACCCAATCAAGCCCCCTCACAATCTTATATGTTTCAATAAGATCGCCTCTCATTCTTCTGAACTCCAATGAGCAGAGTCCCAATCTACTCAACCTCTCCTCATATGTCCGCCCCCTCATCCCCGGGATTAACCGAGTGAACCTTCTTTGTACTGCCTCGAGAGCAAGTATGTCTTTTCTTAAGTATGGACACCAAAACTGTATGCAGTATTCCAGGTGCAGTCTCACCAATACCTTATATAACTGCAGCAATACCTCCCTGTTTTTATATTCTATCCCCCTAGCAATAAAAGCCAACATTCCGTTGGCCTTCTTGATCACCTGCTGCACCTGCAAACTAACTTTTTGATTTTCTTGCACTAGGACCCCCAGATCCCTTTGTACTGCAGTACTTTCCAGTTTCTCGCCATTAAGGTAATAACTTGCTCTCTGATTTTTCCTGCCAAAGTGCATAACCTCACATTTTCCAATATTGTATTGCATCTGCCAAATCTCCGCCCACTCACCCAGCCTGTCTATATCCCCTTGTAGGTTTTTTATGTCCTCCTCACTCTCTACTTTCCCTCCCATCTTTGTATCATCTGCAAACTTTGATATGTTACACTCGGTCCCCTCCTCCAAATCGTTACTATAGATTGTAAAGAGTTGGGGACCCAGCACCGACCCCTGCGGAACACCACTGTCTACTGGTTGCCAGTCTGAGAATGAACCATTTATCCCAACTCTCTGCTTCCTGTTAGATAACCAATCCTCCACCCATGCCAGAATATTACCCCCAATCCAGTGATTCTTTATCTTGAGCAATAATCTTTTATGTGGCACCTTGTCGAATGCCTTCTGGAAGTCTAAATGCACTACGTCCACTGGTTCCCCTTTATCCACCCTGTACGTTATGTCCTCAAAGAACTCAAGCAAATTTGTCAGACATGACTTCCCCTTCATAAAGCCATGCTGACTTTGTCCTATGTTTATCCACACGTTAGTGACTATAGGAACAGTAGGATCAGACAGGTTAATGCATGGCTGGAGAAATGGTGCAGGAGGACAGACTTCAGATTCCTGGGACATTGGAACCAGTTCTGGGACAGGAGGGACCTACACAAATCGAACGGATTGCACCTCAAAAGAGCTGGGACCAATGTTCTTGCGGGGAGGTTTACTGGTGCTGTGGGGGAGGGTTTAAACTAATTTGGCAGGGGGTTGGGCACCAGAATGAAACACTAGAAAGGGGCTACAAGATATTCAGGAAAGACAGGAAAGGAAAGAAAGGAGGCGGGTGGCAGTATTTATCAAAGAAACTATTACAGCACTGGAAAGGGATGATGTAGTTGAAGGGTCAAAGACAGAATCTAATTGGTTGGAATCAAAGAACAATAGAGGAGTTATTACGCTACTGGGTGTTTACTATAGGCAAATAATGGGAAGAAAATAGAGAAGCAAATATGCAGCAAATTATAGAAAGATGCTAGAACTATAGAGTAGTGATAATGGAGGACTTCAATTAGCCCAATACAGACTGGGATAGTAACGGAGTAATGGGCAAAGAGAGGGAGGAATTCCTGAAATGTATACAAGAGAACTTTCTTGATCAGTGTATTTCAAACCCAACGAGGAAGGAAACAGTGCTGAATCTAGTTCTGGGGAATGAAGTGGAGCATGTTTCAGTGGGGGAGCATTTGGAGAACAGTGATCATAATATCATTAGGTTTAGAATAGTTATGGAAAAGGACAAGGAACAATCAAATGTGAAAATGCTGGAGGAGGGCTAATTTCAGTGAGTTAAAAAGGGATCTTGCCCTGGTGGATTGGAATCAAAAAATGGTAAGCAAAACAGTCATTGACCAATGGGAGGCCTTCAAGGAGGAGATGGTTTGGGTACAGAGTAGACACATTCCCACGAGGAGGAAAGGAAGGACATCCAAATCTAGAGCTCCCTGGATGACTCAAGATATAGAGATTAAAATGAAACAGAAAAAGGAGACTTATGACATGTAAAGTTCATAATACAGTCGAGAACCAAGCTAAATACATAAATGTACAGAGGAGATCTAAAAAAGGAAATAAGAGTGGCAAAGAGAGAGAGTATGAGAACAGATTAGCAAGATGTGACTAGTGGTGTCCCCCATTGATCTGTACTGGGGCCACAGCTTTTCATTACATTTATAAATGACTTGGATGAAGGAATAGAGAGCCGTATATCCAAGTTTGCAGAGTAGGCTAAGTTAGGTGGCACAGTAAGTAGTGTAGACGGGAGCAGAAAGTTGCAAAGGAACATTGATAAATTAAGTGAGTGGGCAAAACTGTGGCAGATGGAGTTCAATGCAGGGAAGTGCAAGGTCCTCAACTTTGGACCGAAGAAAGATAGATCAAAGTATTGTCTAAATGGTGAGAAGCTAGGAACTGTGGAGGAGCAGAGATTTAGGGGTGCAGGTACAGGATTCACTAAAAGTTAGTGGACAGGTACAAGAAATAATTAAGCAGGCAGATGGAATGTTGGCCTTTATCTCAAGAGGGCTGGAAGTTATGTTTATAGCTATACAAAGCTCTGGTTAGACCCCATCTGGAGTACTGCATCAGTTCTGGGCACCGCACCTCAGGAAGGAAATATTGGCCTTGGAGGGGTTGCAGTGCAGATTCACCATAATGAAACCGGGGGCTAACAAGGTTAAATTATGAGGTCAGGTTGCATATACTAGGCTTGTATTCCCTCACGTATAGAAGATTAAGGGGTGATCTAATTGAGGTGTTTAGATGATTAAAGGATTTGATAAGGTAGATAGAAAGAAACAATTTCCTCTGGTGGGGGAATCCAGAACAAGGGGGGCATAACCTTAAAATTAGAGCTAGGCCGTTCAGGGGTGATGTCAGGAATTACTTCTTCACACAAAGGGTAGTGGAAATCTGGAACTCTCTCCCCAAAAAACTGTTGAGGCTGCGGGTCAATTGGAACTTTCAAAAGTGAGAGCAATAGATTTTTGTTGGGCAAGGGTATTAAGGGATATGGAACCAAGGTGGGCAAATGGAGTTTAGACAGAGATCAGCTATGATCTAAGTGAATGGCGGAACAAGCTCGAGGGGCTAAATGGGCCTACTGTTCCTATGGTAACAGCCTCGATGGGGGCTGAATGGGCCTATTCCAGTTCCTATGGTAACAGGCTCAAAGGGGCTGAACAGGCCGACTCCTGTCCCTATGGTAACTGGCTTGATGGACGTTGAATGGGCCTGTCCTGTTGCTGTGTTGGATCGAGGAATGAAGAAGCTTGCAGGGGGGGTGGAAACATAAGTAGGGTCAATGTCAAGGGAGCTGGAAACTCATTACGCCCAACACACAAAAAGGCCAGAGACAAAAAGGCTTGTTTTCCTTTCTTCACTTAAGACACAAGAGAGAACAAAAAAATATAAGGACGGTTGCCCATGGCGAAGAAGAAGCAACTAAACTGAAAGTAACACCACAAAATTGCATTCCTCCCCTCCTGAGTATATATTAGGAAAAGAGGTAGGCAACGCCACAATTACGGTTTCACATCCAGCCCTGGACTGAGGGATGAGGGAAATGTGCCCCCACGCTCGGTTGCTGTTGGCCTTCCACTTGGTTGCTGGGGTCACACTCGGCCAAGAACCGGGCCTACAAGGCCGGTGAGTGACACTGGCCACAGGTTTCGACCTGGACTGGGCCTTCGACCCGGAATCCCAGCTGGTGATCTTCCAGGTGGTGGCGGGCACCATGGAGTGGGTGGGGATTGATCGGACTCCCAGCGGGGCCATGGACAAAGCTGACATGGTCATCGGATGGGTCAAGGGCGGCAAGGCCCTACTTTCAGGTGAGTCGTTTCTTTTGTCTCGCGTATAAGCCATCCTGCAGGCACGGACTCCCAGCGGTACGGGTTCCCAGGGGCGCCAGCTCTGGCTGGGGTACAGTTTGGCGGGGGAGGGTGCGAGGAGTCCTACAGTTGTGTTTTCCCTTCGCAGGATAGACATGGAGTTGGGAATCAGGTCCCGAAAATCAAAGTCTCCTAGGACTGCACCCTCCTTTCCCTAGTTAGAACGAGATGCACGCTGAGATGAAATTCCAATGCCCTTTCCAAACCTGTGACTCCCAGGACCTGGATATCATGGTACTGTGAGGAATAATGAGGCCACATACTTTTTGGAAAATAAGAGTCTAAAGGAGGTAGAGGAACAAAGAGATCTAGGGGTACAGATTCAAGCATAGTGCCGGAGGATTGGAGGACTGCTAATGTTGTACTGTTGTTTAAAAAGGGAGCAAAGGATAGACCAAGTAATTACAGGCCAGTCAGCCTAACCTCGGTGGTGGGCAAATTATTGGAATCAATTCTGAGGGACAGGATAAACTATTCTAAAATTAGAAAGGCACGGACTAATCAAGGACAGTCAGCATGGATTTGTTAAGGGGAGGTTGTGTCTGACTAACTTGATTGAATTTTTCGAGGAGGTGACAAGGAGGATCGATGAGGGTAGCGCAATTGATGTAGTCTACATGGATTTTAGCGAGGCTTTTGACAAGGTCCCACATGACAGATTGGTCAAAAAAAGTAAAGGCCCATGGGATCCAAGGGAATGTGGCAAATTGGATCCAAAATTGGCTCAGTGGCAGGAAGCAAAGAGCAATGGTCGATGGGTGTTTTTGCGACTGGAAGGCTGTTTCCAGTGGGGTGCCGCAGGGCTCGGTACTAGGTCCTTTGCTTTTTGTGGTATACATTAACGATTTGGACTTAAACGTAGGGGCATGATTAAGAAATTTGTGGATGACACAAAGATAGGCCGTGTGGTTGACAGTGAGGAGGAAAACTGTAGACTGCAGGAAGATATCAATGGACTGGTAAGATGTGCAGAAAAGTGGTTAAGAAGGCATATGGAATGCTTTCCTTTATTAGCCGAGGCATAGAATATAAAGGCAGGGATGTTATGCTGAAACAGTATAAAACACTAGTTAGGCCACAGCTTGAGTACTACGCAAAGTTCTGGTCACCACATTACAGGAAGGATGTAATTGCACTAGAAAGGGTGCAGAGGAGATTTACGAGGATGTTGCCAGGACTGGAGAATTTTAGCTATGATGACAGATTGGATAGGCTGGGGTTGTTTTCCTTGGAACAGAGGAGGCTGAGGGGTGATTTGATTGAGGTGTACAAAATTATGAGGGGTCTAGATAGAGTGGATAGGAAGAACCTATTCCCCTTAGCGGAGGCGTCAATAACCAGGGGGCAAAGATTTAAAGTGATTGGTAGAAGGATTAGAGGAGAAATGAGGAAAATGTTTTTCACCAGAGGGTGGTGGGGGTCTGGAACTCACTGCTTGAGAAGGTGGTAGAGGCAGAAACTCTCAACTCATTTAAAAAATACCTGGATGTGACCTGCAGGGCTACGGACCAAATGCAAGAAAGTGGGATTTGGCTGGTTGGCTCGTTTCTCAGCCGGCGCGTACATGATGGGCCAAATGGCCTCCTTCTGTGTCGTAAATTTTCTATGATTCACAAATCGTTAAAAGTAGCAAAGCAGGTTAATAAGGCCATAAACAAGCAAACCAAGCACTGGAGCTCATTTCAAGGGGGATAGAATTGAATAGGAGAGAAGTTATGTTAAACTTGTATTGAACCTTGCTTAGATCACACTTGGGGTACTGTGCACAGTCCTAGAAGTCATATCACAAAAAGGTTATAGCGTAACTAGAGAAGATACATGAAAGATTTACAAGGATGATACCAGAACTGAGAAGTTATAACTATCAAGAAAGGCTGAACAGGCTGATGCTCTTTTTTAAAAAATTCGTTCATGGGATGTGGGCGTCGCTGGCAAGGCCAGCATTTATTGCCCATCTCTAATTGCCCTTGAGAAGGTGGTGGTGAATCACCTTCTTGAACCGCTGCAGTCCATGTGGTGAAGGTTCCCCCACAGTGCTGTTAGGTATAGAGTTCTAGGATTTTGACCCAGCGACAATGAAGGAATGGCGATATATTTCCAAGTTGGGATGGTGTGTGACTTGGACGGGAACGTGCAGGTGGTGTTATTCCCATGTGCCTGCTGCCCTTGTCCTTCTAGGTGATAGAGGTCACGGGTTTGGGAGGTGCTGTCGAAGAAGCCTCTAAGATTATGAAGGTGTTGATAGGGTAGACGTAGAGAGGATGTTTCCACTAGGGGGAGTCCAAAACTAGGGGGCCATAAATGTAATATAATCAGTAATAAATCCAGTAAGGAATTCAGGAGAAATTTCTTATAGAATCATAGAGTCATAGAAGTTTACAACATGGAAACAGGCCCTTCGGCCCAACATGTCCATGTCGCCCAGTTTATACCACTAAGCTAGTCCCAATTGCCTGCACTTGGCCCATATCTTTCTATACCCATCTTACCCATGTAACTGTCCAAATGCTTTTTAAAGAAAATGCTTTACCCAGAGAGTGATGAGAATGTGGAACTTGCTACCACGAGGAGTGGTTAAGGTGAATAGCATAGAACGCATGACGGAGAAAGGAATAGTGGGATATGGTGATAGGGTTAGATGAAGTAGGGAGGGAGGAGGCTCGTGTGGAGCATAAACACCAGTGCAGACTAGTTGGGCCGAACAGCCTATTGCGGTGCTGTAACATTCTATGTAATTAGCAGTCAACGTAAAAGGGAACCTAAAGTCTTTTATAAACAGTAAAAGAGTAGTCAAAGGAAGTGTGGGGTCAATTAGGGACAAAAAAGGATATCTTCTTGTGGAGGCAGAGGGTGTGGCTGAGGTACTAAATGAATACTTTGCATTGATCTTCACTAGAGAAGAGGGTGCTGCCATTGTAGCAGTAAAGGAGGAGGTAGTAGCGATATTGGATAGGATAAAAATAGATAAAGAGATACTTAAAACGTTGACAGTACTCAAAGGAGAAAAGTCACTCGGTCCAGATAGGATGCATCCTAGGTTACTGAGGGAAGTAAGGGTTGAAATTGCAGAGGCTCTGGCCACAATCTTCCAATCTTCCTTAGATATGGGGGAGGTGCTTGACAACTGGAGGATTGCAAATGTTACACCCTTGTTCAAAAAAGGGGAGGGGGATAAACCTGGCAATTACTGGCCACTTAGCCGAACATCGGTGGTGGGGAAACTTTGAGACACAATAATCCGGGACAAAATTAATTTGCACTTGGAGAAGAATGGGCTAATAAAGGAAAGTCAACACACGTGTTAAAGAAAAATCGTGTTTGACTAACTTGATTGATTTCTTTGACAAAGTACCGGAGAGGGTTGATTAGGGTAGTGCGGTTGACTTAGTACATATTGACTTTCAAAAGGCACTTGATAAAATACTGCATAATAGACTTGTAAGCAAAATTAAAGCCCATGGGATTAAAGGGACAGTGGCATAGTGGATACAAAATTGGCCAAGGGACAGAAAGCAGAGAGTAGTGGGGAACGGTTGTTTTTCAGACTGGAAGGAAATATACAGTGGTGTCCCCCAGGGGTCGGTATCAGGGCCATTGCTCTTTTTGATATATATTAATGATCTGGACTTGGGTACGTAGGGTATAATTTCAAAGTATGCAGATGACACGAAACTCGAAAATGTAGTAAACAATGTGGAGGATAGTAGCAACTTCAGCGAAGATTGGACATTGCAGCGGGGCGGGAGGGGCAGAGGATATTGTGGCAGAGGAGGAAGGGAGGGTGTCGGCGATCGGGAATGGAGAGAGGAAGTCTGCAATCGGCAGAAAGGAGGCCGAAGGCTTCTTTGAGGGGCCAGGGGGAGCACTCCTGGTCCTCCTGGCCCACAATGAGTGCTGGAAAAGGCACTTATCTTGTGGAGACGTCAGATCCCGTCTCCCTTTCGCAACCCTCGGGAAACCTGGGCAACAGCAGTTCATTTTAAATCGGGCTCTCAATTGCACTGTGGAAGCCCGATTTAAATACAACCCGGCAAAACAGCAACGAGTGCATGCGTGGCAGGTGAGGGCCGGGTTTCGCACATTTGAACCTCTCCCATCCCTATTCTGCCTGTTGCGGAGGGGTTAAATATCAAGGCCATAGCACAAAAAGAGGCCATTTGGCCCATCATGCCTGTGCCGGCTCTTTGAACGAGCTATCCAATTAGTCCCACAACTCTGCTCTCCCCCCATAACCCAGCAAATTTTCCCCTTCAAGTATTTATCCAATTACCTTTTGAAAGTTATTGAATCTGCTTTCAGGCAGTGCATTCCAGATCATCACAATTTTGGGTAAAAAAAAATGTCTCCATCTCACCTCTGGTTCTTTTGCCAATTACCTTAAATCTGTGTCCTCTGGTTACTGACCCATCTGCCACTGGAAACAGTTTCTCCTTATTTACTCCATCAAAACCTTTCGTGAATTTGAACACCTCTATTAAATCTTCCCATAACCTTCTCTGCTCGAAGGAGAACAACCCCAGATTCTCTAGTCTCTCCGCGTAACTGAAGTCCCTCATCCCTGGTAAATCTCCTCTGCACCCTCTCGAAGGCCTTGACATCCTTCCTAAAATGCGGTGCCCAGAATTGGACGCAATACTCCAGCTGGGGCCTAACCAGTTATTTATAAAGGTTTAGCATAACTTTGTTGTTTTTGTATTCTATGCCTCTGTTTATAAAGCCAAGGATCCCATATGCCTTTTTAAACAGTCTTCTCAACTTGTCCTGCCACCTTCAAAGATTTGTGTACGTACACCCCCAGGTCTCTGTTCCAGCTCCCTTTTTAGAATGGTACCATTTAGTTTATATTGCCTCTCTTCATTCTTCCTACAAAAATGCATCACTTCATACTTCTCTGCGTTAAGTTGAATCTGCCATGTGTCTGACCATTTCACCAGTCTATATCCTCCTGAAGTCTGTTACTATCCTCCTCACTGTTTACTACATTTCTGAGTTTCGTGTCATCTGCAAACTTTGAATTGATGTCCTATATACCCAAGTCCAGGTCATGAATACATATCCTAATATTGACCCCTAGGGGAATACCACTGTATATTTCTCTCCAGGCTGAAAAACAATCATTCACCACTACTCTCTGCTTTGTCCCTTAGCCAATTTCGTATCCACACTGCCACTGCCCCTTTAATCCCATGGGCTTCAATTTTGCTAACAAGTCTATTATGTGGTACTTTATTAAACGCCTTTTGAAAGTCCACATAAACAACATCAACTGCACCATCTTCTTCAGTCCTCATCAAAGAACACAATCAAGTTAGACAAACGCAATTTGTCTTTAACAAATCCATGCTGGCTGTCATTTACTAATATATATTAAACACACATACATACATACATATTATTACAAGTGAATGATATTTTCTGCCATTCTAGCACAGTAAAAGTACTGTAAGTTTGATTCTCACACCTGCTGCATCATTGCCACTAAGTTCCATGGACTTTGGTCCCCGCCACAATCCGTTCCCTAGCCACCAGCTCCATTCCTCTCCCTGCCCACTATTTGAGGTTGAACCAGAACATTCGCAACCTTGGAGTCTATGTTTGATCCTGAGATGAACTTCCGACCCCATATCGCTCCATCACCAAGATCACCTACTTCCACCTCCGTAACTTCACCCATCTCCGCCCCTGCCTCAGCTCATCTGCTGCCGAAACCCTGCCTTTGTTACCTCTAGACTCGACTATTCCAATGTTCTCCTGGCCAGCCTCCCACCTTGCACTCTCCGTAAACTTGAATTCATCCAAAATTCTCCTGCCCGTACCCTAATTCGCACCAAGTCCGGTTCACCCATCACCCCTCTGCTTGCTGACCTACATTGGCTTCTGGTCCGGAAACACCTCAATTTTAAAATTCTCATTCTGGTTTTCAAATCCTCCCCATAGCCTCGCCGCTCCCTATTTCCGTAACCTCCTCCAGGCCTACAACCCTCCAATTCTGGCCTGTTGTGCATCCCCGATTTTCATCGCTCCACTATTGGCAGCCGTGCCTTCAGCTTCCTAGGCCCTAAAGCTCTGGAATTCCCAAAATAACCTCTCCGCCTCTCTCTTCTCCTATAAGATGCTCCTTGAAACCTACCTTTTTGACCAAGCTTTTGGTCACCTGTTCTAATATATCCTTATGAGGCTCGGTGTCAAATTTTGTTTGATAATGCTCCTGTGAAGCGCCTTGGGACGTTTTACTACGTTAATGGCACTATATAAATGCAAGTTGTTGTTGTTCATTTCAGGCCAACCAAGCGTTAGTTGATCCACTCTGGTTTCCCTTTTATAGGCTCTTTATCCCATTGTTTAGAGAGATTTATTTTCCAAGGCATAAAATAAGCATGATCCAAAACAAAATAAATCATGGTGTATATTACAGACTGAACTGTTGCAGTTGGGTTTCATTCTAGTCTATTCAAATGTAGTCTGTCAGAACCTTTGTAAGTAATTCATTCTGTTGTGCAATTTTGCTAAATGACAGAAATTTGATTCTCTAAACAATTTCCATGAAAGTTCCTTCGCAAAATATTTTGACTTCAGTATTTTGTTCCAACATTTATTTTTAATTTCTTTTTTTAAGTGTACTGGAATTGCCTGCTGCCGAGATTAGAATTACACTGATGTATGAAGTTCAGAATAAAATCCCACCAAGCCAGCAAGTAATGTCAATAAGCATCCTGAGCCACAAGAGTAGATGAACAACTGAATTGAAATATATCAAATTGATGCAGATGTTGTACTGATTGGGTTAAAGCATTCAGGGAAACTTAGATAAACCCTGTAGAACAGAATATGCATACACCATTCTCATCCCATATGCCCAAATTCCTGTTTCAGACTTCAACACGTTACAATGAACAACTAAATTGCTGAAGTTAGTTAACCTTATTATTTTTCAATTTGTTAATGTTATTTATATAATTAAGTTGTGCATCTAGTATGCATCCATCATGCTCTGCTTTTCAAAGACACCACACCATTAAACAGACACACTTCAGGGTGGCACCTGAAAGCATCACATGTCCACTGGTTGAAAATTAGCGATTGGTAACTTAACTTATTACTTATATTGGCCAAATATCCAATTGACTAAATGTGAAAGTCAAAAAGTAAGAAATGAAGAACAAGTAGCCAGTAAAAACATCAAGCAACACTAGGTTTTTAGATGGGTCTTAAAGAAGGAGAAGAAGGAGGTGGAGAGACAGAGGGTGCTCAGGAATGAATTCCAAAGCATAGGGCAAAGGCATCTGAAGACAGGTCTACCAATGGTGGAGTGAAGGGAAGGAAAAATGCACAAGAGGCCAGAGTCAAACAGAAGTCGGTGCTGGAGTAGGGGCTATTGGGTTTTTGCTGCAGAGGGGGCGAGAGATGGAAATGGGAACTGTTATGGAGGTTATTTGGTTCATCCAAGACTGAATAATGGTAAAGCAGTACAGACGCAACACGGTGAATGACCTTCTTTATATCATCATAGTAGGCTATGAAAGAGCTATCCAATTATACCCAATCCCCTGCTTTTTCCCCACAGCCCTGTAAATTTTTTCCCTTCAAGTATTTATCCAATTCCCTTTTGAAAGTTACGATTGAATCTGCTTCCACCACCCATTCACACAATGCATTCCAGATCATAACAACTCACTCCGTAAAAAATGTTTCCTCACGTCGCCTTTTGCCGATCACCTTAAATCTGCGTCCTTTGGTTACCAACACTACTGCCATCAGAAACAGTTTCTTCTTATTTACTCTGTCAAAACTGTTCATGATTTTGAACGCCTCTATCAAATCTCCCCTTAATCTTCTCTGTTCTGAGGAGAACAACCCCAGCTTCTCCACATAACAAAAGTCCCTCATCCCTGGCACCATTCCAGTAAATCTCTCTGCACCCTCTCTAAGGCCGTGACATCCTTCCTAAAGTGTGGTGCCCAGAATTGAACACAATACTCCAGCTGAGGCCTAACCAGTGTTTTATAAAGTTTCAGCATAACATCCGTGCTTTTGTACTCCATTGGATGCAAAATATCTGTTCAATTCATCTGCCATTTCCTTATTCTCCATTATTAATTCCCAAGACTCACTCTCCAGAGCTCACTTTACTTATTCTTTGCCTTTTTAAATACCTGGAGAAACTCTTACGATCTGTTTTTATATTTCTAGCTAGCTTTCTCTCGTACTCTAATTTCTCCCTCTTTATTATTATACTTTTAGTCATTCTTTGCTGTTTTTTTATATTCTGTCCAATCTTCTGATCTGCCACTAATCTTTGTGGAATTGTATGCTTTTTCTTTCAATTTGATACTATCTTTAATTTAGGAACATTGGAACAGGAACAGGCCATTCAGCCCCTCGAGCCCGCTCCACCATTTGATAATGGCCGATCTGTGATCTAACTCCATATACCTGCCTTTGGCCCATATCCCTTAATACCTTAGGTTGGCAAAAAGCTATCTATCTCACATTTAAAATTAGCAATTGAGCTAGCATCAATTGCCGTTTGCGGAAGAGAGTTCCAAACTCCTACCATCCTTTGTGTGTAGAAGTGTTTTCTAATTGCACCCCTGGAAGGTCTGGCTCTAATTTTTAGACTGTGCACCCAGTCCTCGAATCCCCAACCAGTGGAAATAGTTTCTCTCTATCCATCCTATCTGTTCCCCTTAATATCTTATAAACTTCGATCAGATCAACCCGTAACCTTCTAAACTCTGGAGAATACAACCCCAATTTGTGTAATCTCTCCTCATAACTTAACCCTTGAAGTCCGGGTATCATTCTAGTAAACCTACGCTGCACTCCCTCCAAGGACAATATGTCCTTCCGAAGGTGCGGTGCCCAGAACTGCTCACAGCACTCCAGGTGTGGTCTAACCAGGGTTTTGTATAGCTGCAGCATAACTTCTGCCCCCTTGTACTCTAGTCCTCTAGATATAAAGGCTAGCATTCCATTAGCCTTATTGATTATTTTCTGCACCTGTTCATGACACTTCAATGATCTTTGTACCTGAACCCCTACGTCCCTTTGGACATCCACTGTTTTTTAACTTTTTACCATTTTGAAAGTACCCTGTTCTATCCTTTTTTGATCCGAAGTGGATGACTTCACATTTGCCGACATTGAATTCCATTTGCCACAGTTGTTCCGGAGAGATGTGCTAAGGTATGTTCCTGAGAGATGTGATAAGGTACTATGAGGGTTATACTGGATAACCCCTGTATCCGGGTGCGGGGGTTGCGGTGCGCGATTAACCCGCGTCCAGTCGTTGAGATGCAGGCAGCACGTAACATTCATGCTGCCTGGTGATTTCTATGAATGCTGCATACAGCCAGCCCTATCTGTGCTGTTAAGTAGCTGCTCACCGGAAGGTGGCCCAGATATTGCGTGTGGCTAGCACCACTTAAAGAGGCAGCCTGTACCTTTTTAAGGGGAAGGTGCATTGTGGCTGCAGGGAGTGGTGGAAGTCAATTGGGAAGTGCATCTGTGCTGCAATACAGTGCAGCATGGTGATAATGGGACGTCTGGAATTTTTGATGAGCAACTGGGCTGCTCAACGTTTGCGGGATTCTGATATTTGCAAAATATAAGATACAGGTCCGCACGGAGCCTGAACGGAGATCAGACATCACACACATAAAACACAGATGCAGGTCCCGTCCCTATATTTACAAACTGTTGAGTTATTTTAAAACATTGAATAAAGGTTCCACACTACTAAATCCCACATTCTCCAATTTGCATGCCAGACCCCACCAATGTGCTGATCTGAGTTTGTACCAAGGTTCTCGGATGATGTACGAGAGGTCTTGGTGCAAGAGGTGGACAGAAAGAGGGGCATCCTAAATCTGCAGCGGGGGCAAGAGGCCCTCCAGACATATGCTCCCTAGGCAGTGGGAGGCAGTAGGGGACGAAGTCAATGCCAGGCGCATAGCACCAAAAACATGGATGCAGTGTAGGAAGAAGTTCAATGCTTTGGCACGAGTGGTCAAGATGAGCAAGGTCATCTGTCAAGTGCCTTCTACTACCAACTCCACCACTAGCCGCATCCACTGCTCCACGCATAACATCCCCATCACCCACATTATATATGAATGCAAATTCTTTCTTACATCAGGGCACAGGGAAGAAACACTTTTATATGCTTAGCTTATTCTCTGAGATTGTTTCCTCCCCAAGCTTATAGAACCAAGGAACTCCTCCACAAAAAACAAAATTATACTAAGTTAATTGAGGTGCCTAATCCCCCGCAAATAAAAAGCACGAACTTATTGCTATGCATCACTTATTAAGCTCCTGACTGCTGTAAAGCACAGTGAAATGGCCAACGTTAATCCACTCCCTAAGATTTATAAAACTCTTTCAATCAGTACTCAACACTTCCAATCAGATGCTTCCTCTCACCCTCACACATTACCACTGTTGCAAGCTGCACACCCTCAATTCACAGGTCACACACACTGGCAGCTGTTCAACCAAGACAGGCACATCACCCAAACATCTTGCAGGACACTCAACGACACACTTCCGCATTCTTGCAGGAGGTGGCGGCGAATAACAGGAGGCAGCAAGTGGCAGTGGCTCCATGGAACATGAACCTGCTGTCCTCTCTCAGGATGACAGCATTCCTGTCCCACCCCTGCCAATCCTCCAGTGCCCTTGCTGTTGCCTGTCAGCTAGCCAGCCCACTCCTTATAGAGTATTGAAATTTTATTATGAGAACATAGGAAGATTTTGGAACTCAACGCTTTCAGCCAAAGCATTGTCTTAACCTCGCATAGCTGAACATATTCTCCCTACTTTACATGCTGCCAGTGATCATTTAAGTGCATGTGTGTGAATGCCTTTACTAATATGGCGTCCAGTGCACATCACTCTCAAAGTGTGCACGCACATTCCGGATGCCATTTTGGGTCCTTAGAGTCCATGTAGTGCATACACAATGGGCGCTTTGCGGCCCAATTTAGACCCCCCCATTTCATAGAATTTAAGAACATAAGAAATAGGAGTAGGCCATACGGCCCCTCGAGTCTGCTCTGCCATTCAAGAAGATCATGGCTGTTCTTCTACCTCAACTCCACTTACCCATCCTATCCTCATATCCTTTGATTCCCTTAGTATCCAAAAATCTATCGATTTCAGTTTTACAGCACAGAAACAGGCCATTCGGCCCAACTGTTTTATGCTGGTGTTTATGCTCCACACGAGCCTCCTCCCATCCTACTTCATCTAACCCTATCTGCATATCCTTCTATTCCTTTCTCCTTCATGTACTTATCTAGCTTCCCCTTAAAGGCATCTCTGCCATTTACCTCAACTATTCCATGTGGTAGCAAGTTCTACATTCTAATCACTCTCTGGGTAAAGAAGTTTCTCCTGAATTCTTTATTGGATTTATTAGTGACTACCTTATATTTATGGGCTCTAGTTTTGGACTCCCCCACAAGTGGAAACATCATCTTTACGTTTACCGTGTCAAACCCCTTCATAATTTTAAAGACCTCTATTATATATGAATGCAAATTTTTTCTTACATCAGGGCACAGGGAAGAAACACCTTTATATGCTTAGCTTATTCTCTGAGATTGTTTCCTCCCCAAGCTTATAGAACCAAGGAACCCCTCCACAAAAACAAAATTATACTAAGTTAATTGAGGTGCCGAATCGCCCCCCACCCACCCCCCCACCGAATAAAAAGCACTAACTTATTGCTATGCATCACTTAAGCTCCTGACTGCTGTAAAGCACAGTGAAATGGCCAACGTTAATCCACTCCCTAAGATTTATAGTAAAATAACAGTAGCTCCAGATCGCCACATTAGGTTTCCTCTACCTACCCGCCGCACCCCCCCCCCACCAAACCAACGGTGATGTAGTGCAAGCCTCAAGAGCTCAAAGAGGAGGGAGGGAGCTGGACACAGTTCTGCAAGGGCACGCAACATAGTTCCATTCATACCATGCTTTGGGCATGCCGTGCGGGGAAATCTTTAGGTATCATCTCTGGGGAATTTTGTTTCTTTGTCTGAGCAAGCTTGGGGAACATAGAGGAGCTCTCAGTTGGATGGAAAGCCAAGTACAAAGGGCTTTAAAAATCTTAGGCTTAGTGGCAGTGAGTTCAGTTTCGGAGAATAATTTTAGCGATGTCAGTGATGGGGATTGACTACGCTTGAAAAATGTTTTGTTGATTGTGGCAAGTTTACCAGGTTTTGAGGCAGTTTGGGATCAGACCAGGCCAGATCCAAATTCAACTTGAGCTGGTTCACAGAACCCTAGCAAGAAATGAATTGTAAGAGCAGATGGAGGAGCCAAATGGAGAAGTGATTGATGTGCAAGACAGATTTTCTTAAATTGTGGTGTCACAGAGCTCTTTACTGTGGCCATTAATCCGCAAAATGAACAGCTGCATACACAAACTTTCAAAATCAGTGGCAACAAACAAAAAACGCTAAGTTGAGGCCACCATGTGTCCTTCCAAAAACAAAGAAACACAACAAAAAAAACTAGTGAATCTTTCTGAAAATAAGTGAGACTTTACAGTTCTTGCTGCTTACCACACAGAAACATCCTGGAAGCAGGAACAATTCCAAACTTATTTCCACCACAAATTCTTCCCTCGATCCTCCCTCCTCCACAACCTCAGCCTCACCTTGGACTCAAAATGTGAGAAGTTCATGGACTTTTTGTATCCAAAATTGAGGCTATCTGCATAGTTGCTGCTGCTTCCTCTGATTGCTCCTCAACTCCTCCACCATACTCAAGTCCCAACTCTCTGTCCTGTCCTTCTCCCAACCCAAGCCTCACCCGCCATGTGCTCTCCAGTTTCTCCCCCATTTACCCACAGACTAGTCAAGCAACAGCATAACATTGCCATACTCACAGAATCATACCTTTCAGCCAACGTCCCAGATTCTTCCATCACCATCCCCGGGTATGTCCCACCGGCAGGACAGACCGACCAGAGGTGGCGGTACAGTGGTATACAGTCAGGAGGGAGTGGCCCTGGGAGTCCTCAACATTGACTCTGGACCCCATGAAATCTCATGGCATCAGGTCAAACATGGGCAAGGAAACCTCCTGCTGATTACCGTCCTCCCTCAGCTGATGAATCAGTCCTCCTCCATGTTGAGCACCACTTGGAGGAAGCACTGAGGGTAGCAAGGGCACAGAATGTACTCTGGGTGGGGGACTTCAATGTCCATCACCAAGAGTGGCTCGGTAGCACCACTACTGACCGAGCTGGCCGAGTCCTGAAGGACATAGCTGCCAGACTGGGCCTGCGGCAGGTGGTGAGCGAACCAACACGAGGGAAAAACCTACTTGACCTCATCCTCACCAATCTACCTGTCGCAAATGCATCTGTCCATGACAGTATTGGTAGAGGTGACCACCGCACAGTCCTCGTGGAGATGAAGTCCCGTCTTCACACTGAGGACACCATCCAACGTGTTGTGTGGCACTACCACCGTGCTAAATGGGATAGATTCAGAACAGATCTAGCAGCTCAAAACTGGGCATCCATGAGGCGCTGTGGGCCATCAGCAGCAGCAGAATTGTATTCCAGCACAATCTGTAACCTCATGGCCTGGCATATTCCTCACTCTACCATTACCAACAAGCCAGGTGATAACCCTGGTTCAATGAGGAGTGTAGAAAAGCATGCCAGTAGCAGCACCAGGCGTACCTAAAAATGAGGTGCCAACCTGGTGAAGCTAAAACACAGGACTACATGCATGCTAAACAGCAGAAGAAACATGCTATAGACAGAGCTAAGCAATTCCACAAACAACGGATCAGATCAAAGCTCTGCAGTCCTGCCACATGCAGTCGTGAATGGTGGTGGACAATTAAACAACTAATGGAAGGAAGAGGCTCTGTCAACATCCCCATCCTAAATGATGGCAGAGTCCACCATGTTAGTGCAAAAGACAAGGCTGAAGCATTTGCAACCATCTTCAGCCAGAAGTGCCAAGTGGAAGATCCTTCTCGGCCTCCTCCCGATATCCCCACCATCACGGAAGCCAGTCTTCAGCCAATTCGATTCACTCCACGTGATACCAAGAAACGGCTGAGTGCACTGGATACAGCAAAGGCCATGGGCCCCGACAACATCCCGGCAGTAGTGCTGAAGACTTGTGCTCCAGAACTAGTCGCGCCTCTAGCCAAACCGTTCCAGTACAACTACAACACTGGCATCTACCCGACAATGTGGAAAATTGCCCAGGTATGTCCTGTCCACAAAAAGCAAGACAAATCCATTCCGGCCAATTACCACCCCCATCAGTCTACTCTCAATCATCGGCAAAATGATGGAAGGTGTCGTCGACAGTGCTATCAAGTGGCACTTACTCAATTGAGGCTCCAGACCTCATTACAATTTTGGTCCAAAACATGGACAAAAGAGCTGAATTCCAGACGTGAGGTGAGAATGACTACCCTGGACATCAAAGCAGCATTTGACCGAGTGTGGCACCAAGGAGCCCTAGTAAAATTGAAGTCAATGGGAATCAGGGGAAAACTCTCCAGTGGCTGGAGTCATACCTAGCACAAAGGAAGATGGTAGTGGTTGTGAAGGCCAATCATCTCAGCCCCAGGACACTGCTGCAGGAGTTCCTCAGGGCAGTGTCCTAGGCCTAACCATCTTCAGCTGCTTCATCAATGACCTTCCCTCCATCATAAGGTGAGAAATGGGGATGTTTGCTGATGATTGCACAGTGTTCAGTTCCATTCGCAACCCCTCAGATGATGAAACAGTCTGTGCCCGCATGCAGCAAGACCTGGACAACATCCAGGCTTGGGCTGATAAGTGGCAAGTAACATTCGCGCCAGACAAGTGCCAGGCAATGACCATCTCCAACAAGAGAGAGTCTAACCACCTCCCCTTGACATTCAATGGCATCACCGAATCCCCCACCATCAACATCCTGGGGGTCACCATTGACCAGGAACTTAACTGGACCAGCCACATAAATACTGTGGCTGCACGAGCAGGTCAGAGGCTTGGTATTCTGCAGTGAGTGACTCACCTCCTGACTCCCCAAAGCCTTTCCACCATCTACAAGGCACAAGTCAGGAATGTAATGGAATACTCTCCACTTGCCTGGATGAGTGCAGCTCCAACAACACTCAAGAAGCTCGACACCATCCAGAACAAAGCAGCCCGCTTGATTGGCACACCATCCACCACCTTAAACATTCACTCCCTTCACCACTGGCGCACTGTGGCTGCAGTGTGTACCATTCACAGGATGCACTGCAGCAACTCGCCAAGGCTTCTTCGACAGCACCTCCCAAACCTGCGACTTCTACCACCTAGAAAGACAAGGGCAGCAGGCACATGGGAACACCACCACCTGCACGTTCCCCTCCAAGTCACACACCATCCCGACTTGGAAATATATCGCCATTCAGTCAAAATCCTGGAACTCCCTTCCTAACAGCACTGTGAGAGAACCTTCACCACACAGACTGCAGCTGTTCAAGAAGGCGGCTCACCACTACCTTCTCAAGGGCAATTAAGGATGGGGCAATAAATGCTGGCCTTCCCAGCAACGTCCACATCCCAAGAACGAATTTTAAAAAACCCTCAGTCTTGAGCCTACTCTTCTCGATCCTCTCCTATCCCAACTCCTGGCCACCCAACTTCACTTCCTCAGGCCATGCTTACAACATTATCAACCTATCTCTATCTGCATGGCACTGTTCTCACCTCTCTTCAACTGACACCCAATCTCATTCTTCTCATTCTTTCTGAAGTCCTGGAATATATCATTGATTTGCAATTGCACTCTTGCCTCTCCTGAAACTCCTTGTTTAAGCCCCTTCAATCAGGCTTCCATCTTACCCAGAACACTGAGACTGCACTGGTCAAAGTTGACATCCTGCGTGACTGTGACAGTACCTCTCTGTCTTTCCTCAACTCCTTGGACTCTCCACCACCCTTGACACTACTGACCACTCCCATTCTCCTCTAACATCTTTCCTCTGTATTCCACCTTCATGACATTGCTCTCTCCTGATTACACTCATACCTTTGCAATGCAGTCATTACATTGCCTCCAATGGCTTCTCCAACTCTGACTCTAGAGTCATGTATGATATATACACTCCTAGGACTCCATCGTTGGCACCCACCTCTTCACTTTGCAACCTCAAATAGAAGTCAGATGAAAACTTCCACATACACGCTGATGACCCCCAACTCTGCCCTCTACTTCCTTCATCAATCCAAAGGTTGTTGTTATACTTTCCAACTGCCTGTTCGATATTATGAGCCAAAACTTTCCTCGAGCTTAATTTTGGTAAAACCAAACAATTTTTTTTCAGATCCTGCCAGTTCCTAAGCACCTTTAGCCTTTACTCCAACAACCGACCTGACCATTGCCTCAGCTGAATCATCTCGATCCCGAGCTGAACTTTCTCCCCCACATTCACTCCATTACAGAAACCATTTTTTCCACCTCAGTAACACTGGTCACCTATCTTATCTCTTCCCTCCTCCTGCCAAAACTCCAAATTTGCGTCCTTATCACTTTGAGGCTCGACTTTACTTTCCTAGTTGGCTTCCCACCTCAGCCCTCCACAGATTGCAACTCATGCAAAAAGCTGCGGCCCACATCATTGCTCACACAGAGTCCTGCGCTCCCCTCACTCTTGTCCTCTCCAAGCACCAATAGTTCCCCAAGCCTCAGTCGGTGGCTCACAAATTGCCAGCAGAAGCAATAGGAACGCCTGGCATGCTGAATATGCTGGATGAGGAACCTTGGCCTGGATTGCCTTGTATGCCTGCATTTTCATTTCTGCTGAGGCTTATTCAATATACGATGTAGGGAAGTCCCGTGACTCCATTCCTGTGGTACTTGAAAGGATGGGAGAATTCAACAGTCTGCTATTGTTGAGAGCCCAAAACTGTAGTGGCCACCACAGTTACCCTTAATATAAGAGAATGGTTCAAGAACCTTGTAGATGTGCACAATGAGCACCCCGAAGGGATGACTTTCAGCACTGCCATTCGTCCAGAGGCACAGGAACAGTTGAGTGATAGACAGCAATTCTCACTTCTCCTATTTTGTAACACTTCATTCCATGAGGAAAATATAGGCCAAGTGCTGTTTCTCAGAATTAGATATCTTAAAATATTCAATTTTTAAACTAAAATGAGCAAGTCTCAGTGCAAATCATTGAGGCTTTTTTTATTTTTTTAAATTTGCCAATTATAATTGCCCTCCAGTACCACGTCAAAGTCACTATTGCTCATGTATAAGTGAGTATTGTCAAGCAATTTGACCATAGAAAGCATAACAACCAGCCTGATCTTTCCTCACCCAACATTGACACACTCGCACTTTCCATCAGACTTCATTGAATACCAATCAGGAGCGATTACCCTGGCTGATTTGTCCCCTCCCCAATCCAGGGTCGCTGAGGCCAATTTTAGCATCCCCACCACCACTGGCTGAGATCAGAAAATTCAGAACAGATCAGAGATCAAACCTGGAACCTGCCTGGTCTACATGGCTCAGTTCCATGCTAGACAGTACATTTATCAACTGACCCATCAGTGGAGCTCCAAATCAGCAAGACTTGATAAATCGGAACATTTCTAAATCAACAAATTGTAATGTCTAACGAACTGCTTATTTTTATGGGCCCCAAAAATCCATGACGGGGCACATCTCAACGATAAGAGTCGATATGCTCCCACTGGTAACCTCCGGTGATCCATCTGGGGACAGAAGGAGGTTCCCTGCCTCCAGTCCTTACCCCGCCTCCCCCCCTCCATGCCAAAGCCAAGTTTAGGGTGGGCAAAGCCTCCACCCTCATTAGATCATAAAGGAATCTATGACGTAAAGCTGGGACTCGATGTAACTGGGTCCCAGCCTAGTTTCTAGATATTGCGGCAGATTCCCACTGAAGTTACGGTGGATGTACGGAAGAACAGCTGCAGATTTAAGGAGCCAAGTTTTTAACCAGGTTCAGCTGGGAAATACTCTATCAATTTCCTTTTGGGAGTTGGATTTAAATCCAGCCCAGATTGATGGGATGAAAGTCTCATCTGTATCCTGCAGGGTCCTACTTGAAATTAGTTTGGATAGTATTGACCCAATCCCCAAAAGGAATGATGCCCTATTTTTGCTCCAAGTTGACAATATCACTCAAGGTTAGAGGGATGGTTATTATGATTACGAGGATAGTAGGAGGCGAACTCGATGGACTTTTTTGGTAAGCCACTAACTTCCTTATTTAGGTACTAAATGACTACTTTGCAACTGTCTTTACCAAGGAAGAAGATGCTGCCAGAGTCTCAGTAAAGGAAGATGTAGTTGAGATACTGGATGGGTTAAAAATTGATAAAGGGGGTACTACAAAGGCTAGCTGTACTTAAAGTAGATAAGTCACCCGGTCCGGATGGGATGCATCCTCGGTTGCTGAGGGAAGTAAGGGTGGAAATTGCTGAGGTACTGGCCATAATTTTCCAAACATCCTTAGATATGGGGGTGATGTCAGAGGACTAGAGCATTTCAAATGTTACATCCTTGTTCCAGCCAACGTCCCAGACTCTTCCATCACCATCCCTGGTTATGTCCTGTCCCACCGGCAGGACAGACACACCAGAGGTGGCGGTACAATGATATACAGTCAGGAGGGAGTGGCCCTGGGAGTCCTGAACATTGACTCTGGACTCCATGAAATCTCATGGCATCAGATCAAACATGGGCAAGGAAACCTCCTGCTGATTACCACCTACCGCCCTCCCTCAGCTGATGAATCAGTCCTCCTCCATGTTGAACACCACTTGGAGGAAACACTGAGGGTAGCAAGGGCACAGAATGTACTTCAATGTCCATCACCAAGAGTGGCTCGGTAACACCACTACTGACCGAGCTGGACGAATCCTAAAGGACGGAGCTGCCAGACTGGGCCTGCGGCAGGTGGTGAGCGAACCAACACGAGGGAAAAACCTACTTGACCTCGTCCTCACCAATCTACCTGTCGCAAATGCATCTGTCCATGACAGTATTGGTAGGAGTGACCACCGCACAGTCCTCGTGGAGACGAAGTCCCATCTTCGCACTGAGGACACCATCCAACTTGTTGTGTGACACTAGCACTGTGCTAAATGGGATAGATTCAGAACAGATCTAGCAGCTCAAAACTGGGCATCCATGAGGCGCTGTGGGCCATCAGCAGCAGCAGAATTGTATTCCAGCACAATCTGTAACCTCATGGCCCAGCATATTCCTCACTCTACCATTACCAACAAACCAGGGGATCAACCCTGGCTCAATGAGGAGTGTAGAAGAGCATGCCAGGAGCAGCACCAGGCGTACCTAAAAATGAGGTACCAACCTGGTGAAGCTACAACATAGGACTACATGCATGCTAAACAGCGGAAGCAACATGCTATAGACAGAGCTAAGCGATTCCACAACCAATGGATCAGATCAAAGCTCTGCAGTCCTGCCACATCCAGTCGTGAATGGTGGTGGACAATTAAACAACTAATGGGAGGAGAAGGCTCTGTAAACATCCCCATACTCAACGATGGCGGAGTCCAGCACGTGAGTGCAAAAGACAAGGCTGAAGCGTTTGCAACCATCTTCAGCCAGAAGTGCCGAGTGGATCATCCATCTCGGCCGCCTCCCGATATCCCCACCATCACAGAAGCCAGTCTTCAGCCAATTCGATTCACTCCACGTGATATCATAAAACGGCTGAGTGCACTGGATACAGCAAAGGCTATGGGCCCCGACAACATCCCGGCAGTAGTGCTGAAGACTTGTGCTCCAGAACTAGTTGCACCTCCAGCCAAGCTGTTCCAGTACAGCTACAACACTGGCATCTACCCGACAATGTGGAAAATTGCCCAGGTATGTCCTGTCCACAAAAAGCAGGACAAATCCAATCCAGCCAATTACCGCCCCATCAGTCTACTCTCAATCAGCAGCAAAGTGATGGAAGGTGTCGTCGACAGTGCTATCAAGCGGCACTTACTCACCAATAACCTGCTCACCGATGCTCAGTTTGGGTTCTGCCAGGACCACTCGGCTCCAGACTTCATTGCAGCCTTGGTCCAAACATGGACAAAAGAGCTGAATTCCAGAGGTGAGGTGAGAGTGACTGCCCTTGACATCAAGGCAGCATTTGACCGAGTGTGGCACCAACGAGCCCTAGTAAAACTGAAATCAATGGGAATCAGGGGGAAAACTCTCCAGTGGCTGGAGTCATACCTAGCACAAAGGAAGATGGCAGTGGTTGTTGGAGGACAATCATCTCAGCCCCAGGACAGTGCTGCAGGAGTTCCTCAAGGCAGCGTCCTAGGCCCAACCATCTTCAGCTGCTTCATCAATGACCTTCCCTCCATCATAAGGTCAGAAATGGGGATGTTCGCTGATGATTGCACAGTGTTCAGCTCCATTTGCAACCCCTCAAATAACGAAGCAGTCCGAACCCACATGCAGCAAGACCTGGACAACATCCAGGCTTGGGCTCATAAGTGGCGCCAGACAAGTGCCAGGCAATGACCATCTCCAACAAGAGAGAGTCTAACCACCTCCCCTCGACATTCAACAGCATTACCTTCACCGAATCCCCCACCATCAACATCCTGGGGGTCACCATTGACCAGAAACTTAACTGGACCAGCCACATAAATACTGTGGCTACAAGAGCAGGTCAGAGGCTGGATATTCTGCGGCGAGTGACTCACCTCCTGACTCCCCACAGCCTTTCCACCATCTACAAGGCACAAGTCAGGAGTGTGATGGAATACTCTCCACTTGCCTGGATGAGTGCAGCTCCAACAACACTCAAGAAGCTCAACACCATCCAGGACAAAGCAGCCCGCATGATTGGCACCCCATCCACCATCCTAAACATTCACTCCCTTCCCCACCGGCGCACTATGGCTGCAATGTGTACCATCCACAGGATGCACTGCAGCAACTCGTCAAGGCTTCTTCGACAGCACCTCCGAAACCCACGACCACTACCACCTGGAAGGACAAGAGCAGCAGGTACATGGGAACAACACCACCTGCACGTTCCCGTCCAAGTCACACACCATCACGACTTGGAAATATATCGCTGTTCCTTCATCGTCGCTGGGTCAAAATCCTGGAACTCCCTTCCCAACAGCTCTGTGGGAGAACCTTCACCACACGGACTGCAGCGGTTCAAGAAGGCGGCTCACCACCACCTTCTCGAGGGCAATTAGGGATGGGCAATAAATGTCGGCCTTGCCACCGATGCCCACATCCCATGAACGAATAAAAAAAAATGGTGCAAGGATAAACCTAGCAACTATAGGCCAGTCAGTTTAACCTCGATGGTCGGGAAACTTTCAGAAACGATAATCCAGGACAGAATTAGCACTCACTTGGACAAGTGTGGATTGATTAGGGAAAGCCAGCACGGATTTGTTAAAGGCAAATCATGTTTAACTAACTTGATAGAGTTTTTTGATGAGGTAACAGAGAGGGTAGATGAGGGCAATGCAGTTGATATGGTGTATATGGATTTTCAAAAGGCGTTTGATAAAGTGTCGCATGATAGGCTTATCATCAAGACTGAAGCCCATGGAATAAAAGGGGCAATAGCAGGATGGATACAGAATTGACTCAGTAACAGGAAACAGAGAGTAGTGGTGAACGGTTGTTTTTCAGACTGGAGGGAGGTGTGCAGTGGTGTTCCCCAGGGGTCAGTACGAGGTCCACTGCTTTTCTTGATATATATTAATGATTTGGACTTGGGTGTACAGGGCACAAAATCAAAATTTGCAGATGACACAAAACTTGGAAATGTAGTGAACAGTGAGGAGGATATAGACATGGGCAGACTCGTGGCAAATGAAATTTAATGCAGAAAAATGCAAGGTGATACATTTTGGAAAGAAGAACGAGGAGGGGCAATATAAAGTAAAGGGCACAATTCTAAAAGGGGTACAGGAACAGAGAGATTTGGAGGTATATGTACACAAATTGTCAAAGATGTGGGGCAGGTTGAGAAAGCGTTTAAAAAAGTATATGGGATCCTGGGCTTTATAAAGGTATGGAGTACAAAAGCAAGGAAGTCATAATGAACCTTTATAAAACACTGGTTCAGCCACAGCGGGATTTTTGAGTCCAGTTCTGGGCACCGCACTTTAGGAAAGATGTGAAGGCCTTAGAGAGGGTACAGAAAAGATTTACCAGAATGATTCCAGGGATGGGGAACTTTAGTTACGTGGATAGACTGGAGAAGCTGGGATTGTTCTCCTTGGAACAGAGAAGGTTGAGAGGAGATTTGATAGAGGTATTCAAAATCATGAAGGGTCTAATCAGAGTAGATAGAGGGAAACTGTTCCCATTGGCGGTAGGGTCAAGAACCAGAGGACATAGATTTAAGGTGATTGGCAAAAGAACCAAAGGTGACATGAGGAAAAACTTTTTTTTTTAAACATAGCGAGTGGTTAGGATCTGGATTGCACTGCCAGAGGGGGTGGTGGAAGCAGATTCAATCACGACCTTCAAAATGGTACTGGATAAGTACTTGAAAGAAAACAATTGCAGGGCTATGGGGATAGGGCAAGGGAGTGGGACTAGCTAGATTGCTCTTGCATAGAGCCAGCACGGACTCGATGGGCCGAATGGCCTCCTTCCGTGCTGTAGCCCTTCTATGATTCTTTGTGGTACATTATCAATTGCCTTTTGAAAGTCCATATACACATCAATCACACTACCGTCATCAACCCTCTCCGTTACTTCATCAAAGAACTCAATCAAGTTCGTCAAACACGATTTTCCTTTAACAAATTCGTGCTGAATTTCATTTATTAGCTATGCTGTTCCCAAGTGCCAATTAATTTTGTCCTGGATTATTGTCTCTAAAAGTTTCCTAACCACTGATATTAGGCTGACTGGCCTGTAATTGCTCGGTTTATCCCTCTCCCTTTTTTTGATCAGGAGTGTAACATTCGCAATCCTGCAGTCCTCCGGCACCATCCCCATATCTAAGGGGGATTGTGGCCAAAGCCTCCGCAATTTCAACTCAGGAACCTAGGATGCATCCCATCTGGGCCAAGTGACTTTTCTACTTTGAGTACTGCCAATCTTTTAAGTACCTCCTCTTTATCTATTTTTATCCAATCCAAATGGCTACTACCTCCTCCTTTACTGCTATAATGGCAGCATCCTCTTTAGTTAAACTGATGCAAAGTATTCATATCGTGCCTCAGCCATACCATCTGCCTCCACAAGATGATCTTTTTTGTCCCTAATCGGACCTACCCTTCCTTTGACTATCCTTTTACTATTTATATGTTTATAAAAGACTTTTGGGTTCCTTTTTATGTTCGTCACTAATCTATTCTCATACTCTCTCTTTGACCCTCTTACTCCCTTTTTTCGATCGCCTCAGTACTTTCCATATTCAGCCTGGCTCTCTATTGTATTATGAACCTCACATTCCTTATAAGCCTCCTTTTTATGTTTCATTTTAATCTCTATCTTTAGTAATCCATGATGTGGAGATGCCGGTGATGGACTGTGGTTGACAAATGTAAAGAATCTTACAACACCAGGTTATAGTCCAACAATTTTCAAATAAAATTGTTGGACTATAACCTGGTGTTGTAAGATTCTTTACATTTAGTAATCCAGGGAGCTCTAGCTTTGGATGCCCTTCCATTCCCCTTGGTAGGGATGCATCTACTCTGTACCCGAACCAACTCCCCCTTGAAGGCCTCCAATTGTTCATTTACTCTTTTGCCTACCAATTTTTGATTCCGATCCACCTGGGTAAGATCCCTTTTTAACTCACTGAAATTTGCCCTCCTAAGTTAAGCATTTTCACATTTGATTGTTCCTTGTCCTTTTCCATAATTATTCTAAATCTAATGGTATTATGATCATTAGTCCCCAAATGCTCCCCCACTGAAACATGCTCCACCTGCCCCACTTCATTTCCCAGAACTAGGTCCAGCACTGGTTCCTTCCTGATTGTGTTTTCAGCCCACTGATCAAGAAAGTTCTCTTGAACACATTTCAGGAATTCCTCCCCCTCTTTGCCCTTTACACTATTACTATCCCAGTCCATATTGGGATAATTGAAATCCCCATTATCACTACTCCATAGTTCTTGTATCTTTCTGTAATTTGCCTAACCAAATAGATTCTGTCTTTGACCCCTCAACTACATCATCCCTTTCCAGTGCTATGATAGTTTATTTGATCAATATTGCCACCCCCACCCCCTTTCTTTCCTGAATACCTTGTAGCCAGGAATATTAAGTACCCAATCCTCCCTTTCTTTGAGCCAGGTCTCTGTTGTTGCCACTATATCGTAGTGCCATGTGGCGACTTGAGCCTGCAGCTCACCAACCGTTTCCACCAGGCTACGTGCATTTAGGCACATGCACTCCAATCTCATCTTAGACGGCCATACATTTGCCCCGTCTGATCCCTCCTGTTTCTGAACTATTCTTTACTCTGGTGCTACTTATCCCTCCCAGTCCTCTGTGCACCTTGTTTCTCCTCGCTAATGTTTCATCCTGGTGCCCATCCACCTGCCAAATTAGTCTAAACCCTCCCCTTCGTCTTCTGTGCTTTAATTTCTATAAATGTGTGTGTTAGTCTTAACATTTGCACTTGTATGTCTGAAAATGTAGCCAGTTGTTGAGTACAAGTACAAAGGACTTTCCCCATTTTTAAAAAAATTGCAAAAATCAAGAGAGAGAAATTAATCGGAAGGCATAAAGATGGCCATTAAAACCTGGATGAACCAAGATCTCCTTTCATTTAATATTACTGAAATATCTTCTTCTGCTCCCATCAGTAAAAATGTGCCTCTGGCTTGGACTCCATCAACCTCCTAGGCTGCCACATTGAGACCAAGCCTGGAGGTGCAAAATCTTGGCATATAGCTTAATACCAAGTTGAGCTCCTTCCGCACATCTATTCCATTGCAAAGGCTACCTTCTTCCACCTACATAACAGTTCACATCTCCATCTCTCTCCCCCTCTACAGCAAAAACCCAAATACATCCCTCTATCGCCTCTAGGTTGGACTCTTCTAATGCTCTCCTAACTGGTTTCCATGCCTACACCTTGCACAAATTATATCCAGAATGCCACAGCTCACATCCTCACCTGCACAAGGTTCCACACTCCCATCAACTCTGTCTTTGCCAAGTCTCATTGGCTTCCAAGATCCTCACCCTCACCTTTAAATCCTACCATTGCTTTGCACAGCCCTCCCTCAGTGATCTCGTTCAGTCATCTATTCCTACGCACATTTTCTGCTTCCCAACATCAGATTACTCCTGGCTTCCCGCTTCTGTTCCACCATTGCTAGCTGCTCTTTCAGCCACTACATCATTGTTATGTGGAACTCCCTCCCTCAATCCACCTGCCTTGTCCTTTTTCCTACTGGTTTCAACAGATTCCTAAAAACCTCTCTCTTGAACGGTGTCTTTTACTTCCTTCCAGCCCTTTCATCATCCCCTTTTTCCATCCTGCTTAGCATCGTCCATCTTTCTCTTAGCCCTGTTATGCGCTCTGATGTCTCTGTGTATGAGGACGCTGTAAAAATGTAAGTTGCTGGAGAAGCATTTGTTGCATTTAGCAAAATATTCTAATTTTTTTGTGAATCAGGAAAGAGGATACATACTGGGAAAAAAAGTGATGGAGGCTGAAATATAAAATTGGGAGACAGAGAGAAACGCAACCAAAATATCGGAAGCTCAGTAAGTGTTGTTGAAGATTGCTAGAATAATAATAGTCCCAACAGAGAAAACCCTCATTATAATCAAACTTTTCAAGTTATAAAGAGAAAACATCATTCTTAATATCACTGTCAACTACAGCAATTCAATAGATTTAGGCATCTGGAATATTTTGAAGATCTTTGCAATTTTGTACACCAGCCATGTTACTCTGTTCTTTGGTGACTGTTTCAAAATGTCCTTTTGACCTTCTCTTGGTCGTTAATTTTTTAAAAAAATAATCCTCAACTGTTTCAAGAGAATAAATAAGTTTGTCTGCGAGCAATATGGCTACCATTGTTTTTCCTTTTGCTCACCTAGATCCAGCAGCTATGTACTTCATTGGCTGTGAAGCATTTGGGATGTCCTGAGGCACTTCATAAATGTTCATAAATTTTATCATGTTAATTTGCATTCGTTTGTATTCATTAGCACACATGAAGGTGCTTGTAGAGTCAGTAAATTTCAATAATGGTAACTACCTGATGAATGTATATCCTAATTTGCTACTGGACAGTAAATAAATTTGCCAATTTGTGGGAACTGCAGTATTCCCAGTTTGGTAGTGAATGGGGCTACTGTTACCACTGGGGTGCTGTCGAAGGGGCCTGAACACCTACAGGTCAGATTTTTTTTATTCATTCATGGAATGTGGACGTCGCAGGCAAGGCCAGCATTTATTGCCCATCCCTAATTGCCCTCGAGAAGATGGTGGTAAGCCGCCTTCTTGAACCGCTGCAGTCCGTGTGATGAAGGTTCTCCCTCAGTGCAGTTGGGTAGGGAGTTCCAGGATTTTGACCCAGCAACGATAAAAGAACGGCGATATATTTCCAAGTCAGGATGGTGTGAGACCTGGAGGGGAACGTGCAGGTGGTGTTGTTCCCATGTGTCTGCTGCCCTTGTCTTTCTAGGTGGTAGAGGTCGCGGGTTTCGGGGGTGCTGTCGAAGAAGCCTTGGCGAGTTGTTGCAGTGCATTCTGTAGACGGTACACACCGCAGTCATGGTGTGCCGGTGGTGAAGGGAAGTGAATGTTTAGGGTGGTGGATGGGGTGCCAATCAAGCGGGCTGCTTTGTCCTGGATGTTGTCGAGCTTCTTGAGTGCTGTTGGCGCTGCACTCATCCAGGCAAGTGGAGAGAACTCCATCACACTTCTGTCTTGTGCCTTGTGGATGGTGGAAAGGCTTTGGAGAGTCAGGAGGTGAGTCACTCGCTGCAGAATACCCAGCCTCTGACCTGCTCTTGTAGCCACAGTATTTATGTGGCTGGTCCAGTTAAGTTTCTGGTCAATGGTGACCCCCAGGATGTTGATGGTGGGGGAATTTGGTGATGGTAATGCTGTTGAATGTCATGGGGAGGTGGTTAGACTCTCTCTTGTTGGAGATGGTCATTGCCTGGCACTTGTCTGGCGCGAATGTTACTTGCCACTTATGAGCCCAAGCCTGGATGTTGTCCAGGTCTTGCTGCGTGCGGGCACAGATTGCTTCATTATCTGAGGGGTTGCGAATGGAACTGAGCACTCATCAGCAAACATCCCCATTTCTGACCTTTTGATGGAGGGAATGGTCATTGATGAAGCAGCTGAAGATGGTTGGGCCAAGGACGCTGCCCTGAGGAACTCCGTCCTGAGGAACTCCTGCAGCAATGTCCTTGGACTGAGATGATTGGCCTCTAACAACCACTATCATCTTCCTTTGTGCTAGATACGACTCCAGACACTGGAGAGTTTTCCCCGTGATTTCCATTGACTTCAATTTTACTAGGGCTCCTTGGAGCCACACTCGGTCAAATGCTGCCTTGATGTTAAGGGCAGTCACTCTCACCTCACCTCTGGAATTCAGCTCTTTTGTCCATGTTTGGACCTCGGCTGTAATCAGGACTGGAGCCGAGTGGAACCCAAACTGAGCATTGGTGAGCAGGTTATTGGTGAGTAAGTGCCACTTGATAGCACTGTCGACGACACCTTCCACATCATTGCCGGAATGTTCAAACCTACACTAAATTTTTGCAGAACTTTATTTTTTTAAGAACCTATTTTAATTAATTAGTGGTCCTAAAATAATAACAGGGGAGACTGTAGTTTCAAAAATAAATACATTCTATAGGGATCATGTCGACATATATAAATAAGGCAGACCACTTACTACCCTTCTACACCATGGAAGTCAATAAATAAAACTGACCTTCCAAACAAGCTTGTGTTTCCTTCAATTTTTCCTTTGGAGTTATTTCTAGTAGCTTGGCCAGTTGGTTAAAGGTGGACACTTTGATGACACCAGTAGAAGCCTCAAAAAGCAGCAAGGGGTTTCCATCCATATTTTCTTTTGATACAACAGTCTTTCCACTGTAAGGATAAAGGAATAGAAATTAAGTAAAAAAGACTTGTATATTCTGGACCTTTCTTCATTCAACTCACAATCTAATTGACCAATAATGAGCAGCTGTGCTAATGTCAGAGGTTTTTCCACATCAGCAATCAATATTTTGCACAAGGCAAAACATATTTTCTACATAATGACCATTATTACATTGTTAAAATGGTAAGGAGTGATTTCAGAACATGAATAAAGACCATCCAGAGACTGTTAACCCTGGCTACTCATGTGTGCCTCTTGATAGCTGGCTCAATAGTAACAACAAACCTGACCTGGAAGCAGACCACCTGCTGGAAAAGCATACCAGACAAAAGTGGAGGAATAGCGGTAGTACCACTACTGACCGAGCTGGCCATGTCCTGAAGGACATAACTGCCAGACTGGGCTTGCGGCAGGTGGTGAGCAAACCAACACGAGGGAAAAACTTACTTGACCTCGTCCTCACCAATCTACCTGTCGCAGATGTATCTGTCCATGACAGTATTGGTAGGAGTGACCACCGCACAGTCCTTGTGGAGACGAAGTCCCGTCTTCACACTGAGGATACCATTCAACATGTTATGTGGCACTACACCATACTAAATGGGGTTTTTCAGAACAGATCTAGCAGCTCAAAACTGGGCTTCCATGAGGCGCTATGAGTCATCAACAGCAGAATTGTATTCCAGCACAATCTGTAACTTCATGGCCTGGCTTATTCCCCACTCTACCATTACCAACAAGCCAGGGGATCAACCCTGGTTCAATGAAGAGTGTAGAAGAGCATGCCAGGAGCAGCACCAGGCATACCTAAAAATGAGGTACCAACCTGGTGAAGCTACAACACAGGACTAATGCATGCTAAACAGCAGAAGCAACATGCTATAGAGCTAAGCGATTCCACAACCAATGGATCAGATCAAAGCTCTGCAGTCCTGCCACATCTAATCATGAATGATGATGGACAATTAAACAACTAATGGGTGGAGGAAGCTCTGTAAACATCCCCATCCTCAATGATGGCAGAGTCCAGCACATGAGTACAAAAGACAAGTCTGAAGAGATTGCAACCATCTTCAGCCAGAAGCGCCGAGTAGATGATCCATCTCGGCCTCCTCCTGATATCCCCACCATCACAGAAGCCAGTCTTCAGCCAATTCGATTCACTTCATGTGATATCAAGAAACGGTTGAATGCACTGGATACAGCAAAGGCTATGGGCCCCGACAACATCCCAGCTGTAGGGCTGACTACTTGTGCTCCAGAACTAGCTGTGCCTCCAGCCAAGCTGTTCCAGTACAGCTACAACACTGGCATCTACCCGACAATGTGGAAAATTGCCCAGGTATGTCCTGTCCACAAAAAGCAGGACAAATCCAATCCGGCCAATTACCGCCCCATCAGTCTACTCTCAATCAGCAGCAAAGTGATGGAAGGTGTCGTCGACAGTGCTATCAAGTCCCACTTACTCACCAATAACCTGCTTACAATGCTCAGTTTGGGTTCCGCCAGGACCACTCGGCTCCAGACCTCATTACAGTCTTGGTCCAAACATGGACAAAAGAGCTGAACTCCAGAGGTGAGGTGAGAGTGACTGCCCTTGACATCAAGGCAGCATTTGACTGAGTATGGCACCAAGGAGCCCCAGTAAAATTGAAGTCAATGGAAATCACGGGGAAAACTCTCCAGTGGCTGGAGTCATACCTAGCACAAAGGAAGATGGTAGTGGTTGTTGGACGCCAATCATATCAGCCCCAGGTCACTGCTGCAGGAGTTTCTCAGAGCAGTGTCCTTGGCCCAACCATCTTCAGCTGCTTCATCAATGACCTTCCCTCCATCATAAAGTCAGAAATCAGAATCGCTGATGATTGCACAGTGTTCAGTTCCATTTGCAACCCCTCAAATAATGAAGCAATCTGTGTCCGCATGCAGCAAGACCGGGACAACATCCAGGCTTGAGCTGATAAGTGACAAGTATCATTCGGGCCAGACAAGTGCCAGGCAATGACCATCTCCAACAAGAGAGAGTCGAACCACCTCCCCTTGACATTCAACGGCATTACCATCACCGAATCCCCCACCATCAACATCCTGGGGGTCACCATTGACCAGAAACTTAACTGGACCAGGCACATAAATACTGTGGCTACAATAGCAGGTCAGAGGTTGGATATTCTGCGGTAAGTGACTCACCTCCTGACTCCCCAAAGCCTTTCCACCACCTACAAGGCACAAGTCAGGGGTGTGATGGATTACTCTCCACTTGCCTGGATGAGTACAGCTCCAACAACACTCAAGAAGCTCGACTCCATCCAGGACAAAGCAGCCCGCTTGATTGGCACCCCATCCACCACCCTAAACTCACTCCCTTCACCACCGGTGCACTGTGGCTGCAGTGTGTACCATCCACAGGATGCACTGCAGCAACTCGCCAAGGCTTCTTCGACAGCACCTCCCAAACGCACGATCTCTACCACCTAGACTAGGGCAGCAGGCACATGGGAACACCACCTGCACGTTCCCCTCCAAATCACACACTATCCCAACTTGGAAATATATCGCCGTTCCTTCATCATCGCTGGGCCAAAATCCTGGAACTCCCTACCTAACAGCATTGTGGGAGAACCTTCACCATACGGACTGTAGCAGTTCTAGAAGGCGGCTCAGCACCACCTTCTCAAGGGCAATTAGAGATAGGCAATAAATGCTGGCCTTGCCAGCGACTCCCACATCCCATGAACAAATAAAAAAAGGATGCGGAAAGGATTAAACGAATGTGGGGAAAGGAGAACAATTTTGACCAGATATAAAAATATCAAAAATCTAATAAAATCATACTGAACTTCATTGTATATTTTCTATTTTAAATTTTGTTATGAGACTATTCAGTTTTATTTTTAAAAAATAAAATACCATTTGCAATTAAATATCATGAAGGTGAAAAGGTTGAGATTTAAACAGTGAAGAATTATATAAAAAGAACAAAAGTCAAAATAGATTCCAAAATGGGCCGAATGGCCTCCTTCTGTACCGTAACTTTCTATGATTCTATGAACACAAATCTTAGACCTCCGTTCTTCTCCTAAGCATTGATTTCAGATGGGACAGTAGAATGCTTACATCTATAGCATATTATAATTATAACTCGACATTTTTGTTTCATTTGCTGTAAGTGGGTTTTATCCGGTATCGAATCTGTTCAATATGGTCAAATTTTACATCATCCTGTTCCCCCGCCACAAAAGCAAATACTATCCACACATTTTGCTTAACTGATTACATGCGTAGCCCCACAAATCAATGTGTCAGCATTACAGTCTTCCGTACATGCACAACTCTGTCTATACAATAGAAGCAGCACACAATCTAAAAACTCTGGAACCCACCTGATTTGATAATCTGACCCAAATGCGGATATCTCCAATTTTGACGTCCATTCAAGAGGCTCTCGAAACACTAAGGCTGCTTCCTGTGGGTGCTTGGAGCTCACATATTCCACAAATTTAATGATGCTGTTCAGTAGGGACACGTTCAGAGGGGTAAATTCTAACTTGCCGACCCCTATACCAGCCGCAGTCCACTGAGCTGCTCGAGTCAACGCTATTCCCATGGTGATCAATAACTACTGCGATACTAAAGACACGGGTACAGTTAATACAGGGCGAAAGGAATTGTTGGGGCTTTGTTTTTCAAACAGTTTCTTTTATGAATAGAATAAATATAAATAGATGCCGCTCCAACATCTAAGGAACGGCTCAAAAGGTAGCTTTAAGTACTTGTCCCTTTTCATCTAATCAACTCTAGAGATCAGCAGCAAAAACGCCCGATTATACCGCTCAAAGCACAAATACTTACATTTTACTTCTTTTACAACACCGAAAAAGATTTTATTTTTTAAAAATGGTTTCAATTTAGCGCACACGGTACCAAAGATTGATTCAGCATCGTGTCCAACCGCACCGTCCCCTTTTCCATCAACTAAGTAAGTAATACGTTTATTTAAAGCATCGAACTGAACAAGTCTGACTTTTAATGGAGGCCGCAATCCGCCCGGAGCCAAGGGCTGCGGGGAAGGCGCAAGATAACCCCGGCAGCAAGCCAGGTCACTGCTAACCGCTCGCACAGGGCTGCGAAAATAAGCGAACCACGATACTGACAACAGCCTCACTTTTATTTAACCTAGAACCAAAATGCCGGCCCGACCTCCCCTCCGGCCGCTGCGTTTGGGAGCAGTTACCATGGACAGTTACCATGGAGACGAGCATGCGCCGCCGTTGCTAAGTTACTGCTCCAAACACCGCGATCGATTTTTCCGCATACAAGAAAACCCACTGTCGCGAGAACTGGGGGTTAGAATTACAGAAAATTTACGGCGCACAAGGAGGCCATTCGGCCCATCGTGTCCGCGCCGGCTGAGGAACGAACCACCCAGCCTAATCCTACTTTCCCGCATTTGATCCAGCAGCCCTGCAGATCACGGCTCTTCAGGTGCACATCCAGGTGTTTTTTTTTTGAAAATGGGGTTAAAGGTAAAGCAACAACAGTCCAACTGTGGTTAGTGTTTGCACATCGGTGGTTTGATAAAGTCGGTGCCCCAGTGATTGTGGCAAGTGTAAGAGAGCACACATTGGAGCAAACCTTAAGATGTAACAGTGAAAACATGAATCAGAATATAATGTCCAATTCCAATAGTGGGGATAAAACAAAGTAATAATGTTAAAGTAAATGGGAAAGGTAAAAGGCAGAGGCGCTATGCTTGCATGGCATACAATTGCATAGAATGTACAGCGCAGAAACAGACCATTCAGCCCAACAGGTCCATGATGGTGTTTGTGCCCCATTTGAGCCTCCTCCCACCCTACTTCACCTAATCCTATCAGCATATCCTTCTATTCGTTTCTTCATCATGCGTTTATCTAACTTCCCCTTAAATGCATCTGTAGTCGCCTCAACTACCGCTGTGGGTAGCAAGTTCCACTTCTAACCACTCTCTGGGTAAAGAAGTTTCTCCTGAATTCCTTATTGGATTTATTAGTGCCTATTTTAGATACACTCGTGGAACATGATTCCATTGAATGAGTGTCGGTTTCGTGTCTTTAAGTGACTCGTCCACGTGGTCAAATCTGGTTGTACAACAGCCAAAGTGGGGGCAGCGGGTACTGGGGTGGGAAAGAGTAGGGGGGCTATTGTTAGGGGAAAGTCCTATCACCGAGTCTCAAAATTTCACACAGTGTTGAAGTCCAACCACACGGAGAGCAAACCGGGTCTATTGGTTGTTAGGCTAGTGGCAATATATGCCTAGTACCCATGTCATTATCGATGTTTGTGCATTTAATTACTATAACCAACATAATAACAATGTATACCTGCCAAAGAAACACAGTAAAGTACATTAATCATTGACATTGTACTACTAACAACAACTTTAATTAAACAAGAGGTATAACAGGGGAACTAAGATAGTCTATTGGGTGTTGCCTTTGACCACTAGAATCTACTTATCACTCATAACTAAGCACCCATAAAGATTTGTAGGATTTCTAGTGTCAATTGCAGTGTTAATCTTGACGTTTGACTCACAAAGCTCTTGTAGTGGTCGATGTTTAAAAATTTCATTAGGGTGTTATTCTGTTCTAACCATTTTCCTCTTGCTCCTATTACGAAACCAAAGAATTCAATATTGTCTCCGCCTGTCAATTTTCTGATTGCAGACTCCAACATTTTATATTTCTCTTGTTTCTTAATCCAAGCCTTTTCTAATGATTTATCATTATTCTCGTAACGAATTGTGACATCTACTACAGCTACCTCTTTGCCTTTTAGGACATCGGGTTTCCATAGAGCCCCATCGGTTGATTTAAGTCTTGGCTCTGTAAATGACGCCCAGCCATAGATACTTGCTTTATTTTTAAGTTTTTCTAGGATTTTGTTATGCTCTTAATTCGGGCTTTTTGTACTAAGAGGTATTTCCCTGAAATTGTGTGCAATTGTTTCGTTTGACAATTCACGTCTTCTGCACAATTTTGTTGATCCAGTTCTCCCGAGCGATAATGTGTATCTGGTGGGATAAAGGTTAGATTTTATTAGTAAAGCCTTTATGAATTGTGATTGCTTCATCCCACCCCTTAATTTGATCCAATCGTTTGACATTTTACCATTATGATAGTATGCAATGCCAGATCCTTGATATTCAAGTTTAGCCCATTTGTGGAATTCCCAGCTCCTCCATTCCGCGTATATGTTTATTGCTTTCTTGGCCACTCCTTGTAGCTCTTCTGGTATAATATTTCATAACATATCCTCTAACTCGCTGTCTCCCATTCATGATTCTTCTTCTGTAGGTTTTTTCCTCACTGAATCCAGGTATTCGGACACCTCCGAGGGCTTTCAGGCTTTTAAGCATTGTGATGTTATCCTTGTTGTCCTGTCCTCTGTAATGAACAAAGCTCTAATTATCGGATCACTGGAGTTCTCCAGGGCTTCTAATTTGCGTATTATTGCCGATGGGATTTGAATCTCTAGTTTTGGGAGGCTAAATCCCCCGTTTCGATTTCTAGAGTATAGTACTCCGTCTGAGATGTCATTTGGCAGGTGTAATATCTCCTTGACTGTTTTTCTGATTAGCCTGTCGATATTAATGAGGGTGTTTTGTGATGTCTCGGTGAGGGTAAGGTGGTAGTACAGCCTAGGAAGCATATGGGTCTTAAGTATCTCGATCCTTTGAGTTGGTTTAAATTTGGCTTCTTTTAGGCTATCAATCCATTTTTCTAGTTTTGTCATCCACTTGTCTTCTGTTACTCCCACCCTTGGGTCTATACATGCACCGAGATACTTTTCTATACTTCCCAGGGCTATAAATTCTAATTCTTTACCGTTCATTTGCCATTTAGTCCCATGGTTGTACTGGAAGGTTTCCTTTTTGGTGGACATGTGACAACCTGCAGTCTTATTGATGTTTATTTCTAGCCCAGTTTTCTTACAGAATGAATTCCAGAGTGAGAATCATTCATAATTGCAATGTCGTCGGCAAAGGCTAGGGTGGTACATTTAATGTCCTGGTTATTATCCTTCATCCAAACCCCTGAGCCATCTCTTTCAAGCGTGCAAAGAAGTGGGTCCATGGTTAAATTAAATAATAGTGGGGATAGGAGGGTCTCCCTGTTTGACTCCTTTTTTGATGTTTATTGGTTCTGTCTTACTATTCTCTCCCTCGATGATTGTTCTGATGTTTGTATACATATTTTCAATGAGTTTAATGAATGTTTTATTTATTCCCATTCTCTTTAAACCTTTTGTTATCATGATGTGGCCACGGAATCGAAAGCCTTGGCTAAGTCTACAAATACTATGCGTGCCAGTTGTTTCCTGTTATTCTTCACCCTTTCATAATGTTTTGGAGGATGGCAATGTTTTCATTGCATCCCGGGGTCACCGCGATAAATCCTTTCTGTCTGGGGTTTAGAGTTACTGCTTTGGCTAATCCCTTTGCAATTATTTTAATGAACAGTCGTAGTAATGTTGGTCCTATGGTTATTGGCCACCAATTATCAATGTTTTTAAGGAGTTCGGTGTCTTCTGATTTTGGAATTAGTACTGTTCTACATTTCTTAAGGATGTCAGGAATGGTCACGGTCTTCATCCATAAGGAGAAGAGTCTCGGTAGAATTGTGGGGTCACTTCCATCCCATTCCTTAAAGTCGTGCACTGTTCTTCCGTCCGGGCCTGGTGCACTTCCTTCTTTCATGCTATTTAGGGCCTGTTTAATTTCTACTTCACTAATATCGCTCATTAAACCTTCCTTTTTTGCCATCCTCATGCATCCTGCGAATTTACCAATATCTGATTTATTATTGGGTTTTGATAGTTTTGCCTTGTAACTTAATTCTAATTCTTCTTTTGAAAGAGGGCATTTAATATTTGTTGGACCACCCATAATTTGTCGTGCTAATCTTTTCCTGTCCTTGATGAACATAGTCTGTGTCTTTTTATATTCAGCTTTCTTTTTAGCATATCTTTTTGATGTTCTTGTGTGATTGGTTGTTGGGGCCTTTTTTTAAATTTCCTTTACTTTAGACTGTTTTCTTTCATCTTTCTCTAACATGATTTCCGTAATTACCTCAATAAGTCCTATGGCTTGGGCTTCTTCTCCGTTTGTCCTATCCCTTATTAACTGTTCGGCATCTAATAGTAAGTTTCTTAGGTCTTTCTTTTCCTTATTCCCTTTCGTTAGGTCTTTCTCTTTAGGTTCGTTAGTTATATTGATTTGGCTTGATTGTTCGTGACTTACATCTTGTTCAAGATAGTCATCTGTCGCATTATTCTCAAGGGTCGTGTTAACTAATAGAATTCTTTCTTTGTTGGCTATGGTTTCAAGCAGTCTCCTTTTCTCAGAGATTTGTCTATTAGTCTTTGATTTTAATTGATTGCTTATTTTCTTATTTATGTTCCAACAACCCTTATATTTAATTTCCAATTCTTTAAGTTGTCTGACTTCTTCATCTGACCAGACGGATTTCTTGCCTTTTTTCTTTGGTTTGGTATATTCCAATCTTTTCTTATTTCTTAATTTGTGGTGCTGATGCCTCTCATGTTGTCCCAAACCAATTTTAGTGGTGAATTTAAGAGCACATAATGTGCATCCAAATGTACCTTCTGGCATTAGTTGTTCCTTTATTTTGCATTTGGCATAGTGGCAGGCTATGGATTGGTAATCTCCTCTTTGTCTACATTTGTTACACATTGTTGTTATCTTAGTTACTTGATGTTTGACTTTCATATGCGATTTAAACAGTGTGTGGGACTGAAAGTACTCTTTACATTGAATGCATAGTAGGCTATCTATGGGATAGTGAATGTTAACTTCTCTCTGTTGGTTAGGATTTTTTGGGAGTTCAATTCTAATACCCTCACAGTATGTATTTTCAATTTGTTCCTCTTCTGGATCCCCGTTGTTGGTTTTTTCACTCTCTGTATTGTTTTCTTTAGGTGAAATTTTGAGGCCCGACATATAAATGATCCTGCTTTTAACGGTTGGCCTTTCCTTACGGGGTACCATTCCCGAAGGTTGCTCTTCCTCACTATCTGTCTTATCTTTGCCAATTAGTATACCCTTCTCACGGTCTTTAACAACCAGAGTAGGTTTTCTATTGGGCACTTGGTTTGGTCTTATTATCATGAAGTCTTCCTCACTAGTTTGTGTGCATGAGGTTTTAGTTGCTTGCCTCGTAGGGAGAGGTCTAGCAGTATTCCAGCTGATGTATTTTTCACCAAGAGTCACTGGTAACTCAGTGGCGGGAAGGTTGTTTGCCCAGTCCTTATCTCTTCCGGCTTTGATAAACCCCTGGGGGTCATCGAATTCATTTTTTTTTAAGAGGGTTTGTTTCTCCTTCTCTACTGGGGATTTGATCTCCGCAGATCACCTTATCCATCTTGAATTCTTTGAGCAGTTGATTTAGCCAACAAATTAATGTTGTTTACCAGTGGGACCATGTGGAGGAACGACAAACTGTGACCGAGAATTCAAGACTGTCACAGCTATGTAAGCAGAGGATTTCTCTTACCGATTTAAGAGACCCCCCCTAGTTCTGGTTTCCCCTGCAAGTGGAAACATCTTCCCTACGTCTACCCTATTAAACCCTTTCATAATCTTAAAGACCTCTATCAAGTCACACCTCAGTCTTCTCTTTTCTAGAGAAAAGAGCCCCAGCCTGCTCAATCTTTCCTGATAGGTATAACCACTGTTCCCTCTAAGCTGTGCGCGGCCGCGCTGCAATCTGTTGTGGGCCGCGCACTTAAACATTCCGTCTGCACGCCAAACCAGTGCTCTTGGCCCCTGTCTCACACTGACCAGTCCCCAGGCCCCTCTCTCACCCTGACCAGTGCCCGAACCCCAGGCCCTTCTCCAGCTCTGCCTCCCGGTCCCCAGTGCTCCAGCCCCAGACAGGCTGCTCTGCCTCTGGTGCTCGGGACTGTCCGGAGGTCCGAGTGTCCGATCCCGTGGCTCCGGCCCCAGCCACCGCATTGTTTACCGCGTTGCTAGGAAATTCAGTCAGCGAGCAGCTGATTGGCCGCACGGAAACCAGACCCGGAAGTAAAATGAAACCGATGCTTTTGTCAGTGGACAATCACAGACAGGACCTATCCGCCCAATCAGAGACCAGGCATCTCCGCCCAATCAGAGACCAGGCATCTCCGCCCAATCGCAGATGAGGGGCCCATGCATAGAGGTAGCCAAAACTAATGAGACCTACAAGATGTACAATTGGAATGCAATAATTTGCTAAACCCTGCTGAGGAGTTAATGGAGGGGGAAGGGGAGAGCTTTAATTAAACTGTTCCCCATCCCCAAATTCACACTGACTGACTTGACAGCTGTTTTGTATTTCTGACTCAACTTAAAAATTCTGATTGCATTAATTCTGTTTGAATCAGAGTCATTAAGCTGATTCAACAAAAAGCTGATTGGAATCGTTCCCATCAGATAATTTTCAGTAAAATATAACGAGACTGGTCTGCTCAATCCTAGTGTAACTTAAGAAACCTATTTCATAAATTATATAAATTTATCAGCCAATTTAACATTAAATTGTGACAGTTATCCATTATTTCGTACATTTGTCCTATTTGTTATTTATCCTGAATAATGTTTTCTAAGAAGATGTTCTATTTAAACTTGTGATTTTTTTTGACGGTGGCGCGCACAGCCTTTATATCGGTGCACAAACCCAAATTCATTCTGCACATGGCCGAAAAATATTAGAGGGTACCTTAGGTATAACCTCTCAGTTCTGGGATCATCCTAGTAAATCTTTTTTGCACCTTCTCCAGTGCTTCTATATCCTTTATATAATATAGAGACCAGAACTGTGTGGTCTAACCAAGGTTTTATACAAGTTTAACATAACTTCTGTGCTTTTCAATTCTATCCCTCGAGACATGAACCCCAGTGCTTGGTTTGCTTTTTTTATTGCCTTATTAACCTACGTCGCTACTTTTAATGATTTGTGTATCTGTAGCCGCCCCCCCCACCATCCCTCTGCTCCTCTACCCCATTTAGACTCTTATTATCCAATCAGTATGTGGCCCCTTTATCCTTCCTACCAAAAAGCAATACCTCACACATATCTATATTGAAATTCATTTGCCAACTACATGCCCATTCTGCAAGTTTATTAATGTCTTCCTGTATTTTGTCGCAGTCCTCATCAGTATTAACCAAATCCCCCAATTTGGTGTCGACCGCAAATTTTGAAATTGTGCTTCTGATTCCCGAGTCCAAATCATTCATGTAAATTGTGAACAACAGTGGTCCCAGCATCGATCCTTGAGGAACACCACTTCCCACCTTTTGCCAACCTGAGTAACTACCCTTAACGCCTACTCTCTCTTTTCTGTTTTGTAGCCAGCTTACTATCCATTCTGCTACCTGTCCCCTGACTCCACATGCTCTGACCTTAGTCATGAGACTACAATGCAGTACCTATCAAAGACCTTTTGAAAATCCAAATATATTACATCTACCACATTACCCTTGTCCACTCTTTATGTTACTTCTTCAAAGAATTCAGTAAAGTTAGTCAAGCATGGCCTTACCTTTTAACATCTGTGCTGGCTATTCTTCATTATATTTTTTGATTCTAGATGTTTTTCCATTACATATTTGTGGAAGGATTCCATTATCTTTCCTACCACCAACTTTAAGCTAATTGGTCTATAGTTCTCTAGACAGGTTATATCTCCCTTTTTAAATATAGAAACCACATTAGCTGAATGCCAGTCCTCTGGCACTATTCCCTTTTCTAATGAGTTTTTACATATGTGTGTAATAGTGCCTCTGCTATTTCTCCCTTAACTTCTTTTAATATGTATGGATGCAATCCATCCGAACCAGGGGTTTTATCTTCTCTAAGTTTGATTAGTTTATCAATTATCTCCCCTCTTTCTATTTTAAATATCTTTATATCTTTTTTGATCTCTTCTTATGTCATGCCTACCATCTAATGTCTAATGTCATGCTCACCATGTTATTCTCCGTGGTAAAGGTTACAGAGATAGGGAGGAGCAAGGCCATGGAGGAATTTAAAAACAAGGATGAGAATTTTAAAACTGAGGCGATCCCAGACTGGGAACCAATGTAGGTCAGCGAGCACGGGTGATGGATGAATGGGACTTGGTGCGAGTTAGGATACAGGCAGCAGAATTTTGGATGAGCTCAAGTTTATAGAGGGTGGAAGATGAGAGGCCGGCCAGGAGAGCATCAAACATAATGATCTCCATGATCTTACTAAACATAAGATCAGGGAGCATCTAGATAGAAATAAAATCATAAAACCAGTTTTCTTTCAGAGTGTGACTAAAGGAGCTTGAATATACTTGGGAACTGGGTAAATAGGTGGCAGATTCAATGTGAAGAAATGCAAAGTGCTTCACATAGGGACAAAAAATTTAGGAAGGGACTATTATGTAGATGGAAGGAAAATAATGTGTATGGAAAATGACTTTTTTTTAATTTTTAGATATAGCACAGGAGGAGGCCATTCGGCCTATCGTGCCTGTGCCAGATCTTTGAAAGAGTTATCCAATTAGTCCTAGTCCTCTGTTCTTTCCCCATTGCCCTGTAAATTTTTTCCCTTCAAGTATTAATCCAATTCCCTTTTCAAAGTTATCATTGAACCTGCTTCCACTATGCTTTCAGGCAGTACATTCCAGATCATTACAACTTGCTGCGAAAAAAAAATGCTTCTTCATGTCGCCTCTGGCTCTTTTGCCGATCACCTTAAATCTGTGTCCTCTGGTTACCGACCAGACTGCCACTGGAAACAGTTTCTCCTTTTTTACTCTATCAAAACTGTTCATGATCTTCAAGAGTGGCTCGGTAGCACCACTACTGACCGAGCTGGCCGAGTCCTGAAGGACATAGCTGCTAGACTGGGCCTGCGGCAGGTGGTGAGCGAACCAACACGAGGGAAAAACTTACTTGACCTCGTCCTCACCAATCTACCTGTCGCAAATGCATCTGTCCATGACAGTATTGGTAGGAGTGACCACCGCACAGTCCTCGTGGAGATGAAGTCCCGTCTTCGCACTGAGGACTCCATCCAACGTGTTGTGTGGCACTACCACCGTGCTAAATGGGATAGATTCAGAACAAATCTAGCAGCTCAAAACTGGGCATCCAGAACTAGTTGCACCTCCAGCCAAGCTGTTCCAGTACAGCTACAACACTGGCATCTACCCGACAATGTGGAAAATTGCCCAGGTATGTCCTGTCCACAAAAAGCAGGACAAATCCAATCCAGCCAATTACCGCCCCATCAGTCTACTCTCAATCAGCAGCAAAGTGATGGAAGGTGTCGTCGACAGTGCTATCAAGCGGCACTTACTCACCAATAACCTGCTCACCGATGCTCAGTTTGGGTTCCGCCAGGACCAGTCGGCTCCAGACCTCATTACAGCCTTGGTCCAAACATGGACAAAAGAGCTGAATTCCAGAGGTGAGGTGAGAGTGACTGCCCTTGACATCAAGGCAGCATTTGACCGAGTGTGGCACCAAGGAGCCCTAGTAAAATTGAAGTCAATGGGAATCAGGGGGAAAACTCTCCAGTGGCTGGAGTCATACCTAGCACAAAGGAAGATGGTAGTGGTTGTTGGAGGCCAATCATCTCAGCCCCAGGACATTGCTGCAGGAGTTCCTCAGGGCAGTGTCCTAGGCCCAACCATCTTCAGCTGCTTCATCAATGACCTTCCCTCCATTATAAGGTCAGAAATGGGGATGTTCGCTGATGACTGCACAGTATTCAGTTCCATTCGCAACCCCTCAGATAATGAAGCAGTCCGAGCCTGCATGCAGCAAGACCTGGACAACATCCAGGCTTGGGCTCATATCTGGCGCAAATGTTACTTGCCACTTAAGTGCCAGGCAATAACCATCTCCAACAAGAGAGAGTCTAACCACCTCCCCTTGACATTCAATGGCATTACCATCGCCGAATCCCCTACCATGAACATCCTGGGGGTCACCATTGACCAGAAACTTAACTGGACCAGCCATATAAATACTGTGGCTACGAGAGCAGGTCAGAGGCTGGGTATTCTGCGGCGAGTGACTCACCTCCTGACTCCCCAAAGCCTTTCCACCATCTACAAGGCACAAGTCAGGAGTGTGATGGAATACTCTCCACTTGCCTGGATGAGTGCAGCTCCAACAACACTCAAGAAGCTCGACACCATCCAAGATAAAGCAGCCCGCTTGATTGGCACCCCATCCACCACCCTAAACATTCACTCCCTTCACCACCGGCGCACTGTGGCTGCAGTGTGTACCATCCACAGGATGCACTGCAGCAACTCGCCAAGGCTTCTTCGACAGCACCTCCCAAACCCGCGACCTCTACCACCTAGAAGGACAAGAGCAGCAGGCGCATGGGAACAACACCACCTGCACGTTCCCCTCCAAGTCACACACCATCCCGACTTGGAAATATATCGCCGTTCCTTCATTGTCGCTGGGTCAAAATCCTGGAACTCCCTTCCTAACAGCACTGTGGGAGAACCGTCACCACACGGACTGCAGCGGTTCAAGAAGGCGGCTCACCACCACCTTCTCGAGGGCAATTAGGGATGGGCAATAAATGCCGGCCTTGCCAGCGATGCCCACATCCCGTGAACGAATAAAAAAAAACAGCTCTATCATAGAATCATAGAAAGGTTACAGCACGGAAGGAGGCCATTCAGCCCATTGAGTCTGCGCCGGCTACGTGCAAGAGAAATTCAGCTAGTCCCACTCCCCCGCCCTATCCCCATAGCCCTGCAAATTTTTTCCTTTCAAGTACTTATCCAGTTCCCTTTTGAAGGCCATGATTGAATCTGCCTTCACCACCCCCTCGGGCAGTGCATTCCAGATTCTAGCCACTCGCTGAGTAAAAACGTTTTTCCTCATGTCACCTTTGGTTCTTTTGCCAATCACATTAAATCTATGTCCTTTGGTCCTTGAGCCTTCCGCCAATGGGAACAGCTTCCCTCTGTCTAGACTCTTCATGATTTTGAATACCTCTATCAAATCTCCTCACAACCATATCTGTTCCAGGGAGAACAACCCCAGCTTCTCCAGTCTGTCCACGTAACTGAAGTCCCTCATCCCTGGAATCATTCCAGAAAATCACTTCTGCACCCTTTCTGAGGCCTTTGCATCTTTCCTGAAGTGCGGTGCCCAGAACTGGACTCAATACTCCAGTTGTGGTCGAACCAGTGTTTTATAAAGGTTCATCATGACTTCCATTACTGAAACATGGCTTAAAGAGGGGCAGGAATGGCAGCTCAATGTTCCTGGTTACACGGTTTTCAGACGAGATAGATAGGAGGATAAAAAAGGAGGCGGGGGTTGGCAATATTGGTAAAGGAAGCAATTACAGCTGTGAGGAGGGATGATATGTTAGAAGAATCATCAAATGAGGCCATATGGGTTGAGCTAAAGAACAAAAAAGGCACAATCACACAACTGGGTGTGTACTATAGACCCCAAGCAGCCAGAGAGAGATAGAAGAGCAAATATGTGGGCAAATTTCTGAGAAGTGCACAAGCAATAGGGGATTTCAACTACCCTAATATTAATTGGGATAGAATCAGTGTAAAAGGTATAGAGGGCGCAGAATTCTTAAATTGCATTCAGGAAACCTTTTTTTGCCAGTAAGCAGCAAGCCCACAAGAAAGGGGACAGTTCTGGTCTTATTTTGAGCAATGAAGTTGGGCAGGTGGAAGGAGTATCAGTGGGAGAGCATTTTAGTGGTAGTGATCATAATTCAGTTAGATTTAGCATAGTTATGGAAAAGGACAAAGACAGAACAGGAGTAAAAGTTCTCAATTGGAGAAAGGCAAATTTTACTAAGCAGAGAAGTGATTTAGCAAAAGTAGACTGGAAACAGCTACTTGAAGGTAAATCAGTGTCAGACAGTGGGAAACTTTCAAAGGGGAGATAGTGAAGGTTCAGAGCAAATACATTCCCACAAAGAAAAATGGTGGGACTGCCAAATCTAGAGCCCCCTGGATGTCAAGGAGCATACAGGGAAAGATAAGGCAATAAAAGGGAAGCTTATGTCAGACACCAAGAGCTCAATACTGCAGAAAGCCAAGAGGAGTATAGAAAGTGCAGGGGTGAAATTAAAAAGATTAGGAAAGCAAAGAGAGGGCATGAAAAAATACTGACAAGTAAAATCAAGGAAAACCCAAAGATGTTTTATAAATACATAAAGAGCAAGAGGATAACTAAGGAAAGAATTGGGCCTGTTAGAGACGAAAAAGGTAACCTATGTGTGGAGGCGTAAGATGTGGGTATGGTTTTTAATGAATACTTTGTGCCTGTCTTCACAAAAAAGAGGGACGATGCAGACATTGTAGTTAAGGAGGAGGAGTGTGAAATATTGGATGGAATAAACATAGTGAAGGAGGAAATATTAAGGGGATTAGCATCTTTGAAAGTAGATAAATTGCCAGGCCCAGAAGAAATGTATCCCAGGCTGTTAAGTGAAGCAAGGGAAGAAATAGCGGAGGCTCTGACCATCATTTCCAAATCTTCTCTGACTATAGGCGTGGTACCGGAGGATTGGAGGACTGCAAATGTTGTACCGTTATTTAAAAAGGGAGAAAAGGATAGAACGAGTAATTACAGGCCAGTCAGCCTTACCTCAGTAACGCACAAATTATTGGAAACAATTCTGAGGGACGGTATAAATTGTCATTTAGAAAGGCACGGGTTAATTAAGGACAGTCAGCATGGATTTGTTACGGCAAGGTCGTGTCTGACTAACTTGATTGAATTTTTTGAGCAGGTAACAAGGAGGGTCGATGAGGGTAGCGCATTTGTTGTAGTCTACATGGATTTTAGCAAGGTTTTTGACAAGGTCCCACATGGCAGACTGGTCAAAAAAGTAAAAGCCCATGGGATCCAAGGGAAAGTGGCAAGTTGGATCCATTATTGGCTCAGTGGCAGGAAGCAAAGGGTAATGGTCGTTTGTGACTGGAAGGCTGTTTCCAGTGGGGTTCCATAAGGTTCAGTACGAGGTCCCTTGCTTTTTGGGGTATATGTTAATAATTTAGACCTAAATGTAAGAGGCATGATTAAGAAGTTTGCAGATGACACAAATATTGGCCATGTGGTTGATAGTGAGGAGGAAAGCTGTAGACTGCAGGAAGATATCAATGGTCTGGTCAGGTGGGCAGAAAAGTAGCAAATGGAATTCAATCCAGAGAAGCGTGAGGTAATGCATTTGGGGAGGGCAAACAAGGTAAGGGAATACACAATAAATAGGAGGATACTGAAAAGTGTAGAGGAACAGAGGGACCTTGGAGTGCATGTCCATAGATCCCTGAAGGTAGCAGGACAGGTAGATAAGGTGGCTAAAAAGGCATTTGGGATACTTTCCTTTATTAGCCGAGGTATAGAATTTAAGAGCAGGGAGGTTACGCTAGAACTGTATAAACACTAGTTAGGCCACAGCTTGAGTATTGCGTACAGTTCTGGTCACCACATTACAGGAAAGATGTGATTGCATTAGAGAGATTACAGAGGAGATTTACAAGGGTGTTGCCAGGACTGGAGAATTTTAGCTATGAGGAAAGATTGGATAGGCTGGGGTTATTTTCATTGGAACAGAAGAGGCTGAGGGGTGATTTAATTGAGGTATATAAAATTATGAGGGGCCGAGATAGAGTGGATAGGAAGGACTGATTTCCCTTAGCAGAGGGGTCAGTGACCAGAGGACATAGATTTAAAGTAATTGGTGGAAGGATGAGAGGGGAGCTGAGGAGAATTTTTTTCACCCAGAGGGTGGTGGGGATCTGGAACTCACTGCCTAAAAGCATGGTAGAGGCAGAAACCCTCAACTCATTTAAAAAGTACTTGGATGTGCACTTGAAGTGCCATAACCTACAGGGCTACGGACCAAGTGCTGGAAAATGGGATTAAGCTGCATAACTCTTTTTCAGCCGACACAAACACAATGAGCTGAACGGTCTCCTTCTGTGCCATAACTTTCTATGATCCTATCCCTTGCACCTTTCTAGTAAATCTCTTCTGCACCCTCTCTAAAACCTGGACATCCTTCTCAAAGTGTGGTGCCCAGAATTGACCACAATGCTCCGAGGCCTAACCAGTGTTTTATAAATGTTTAGCATAACTTCCCAGCTTTTGTCTATGCCTCCATTTATAAATTGTAAACAATTTTACAACACCAAGTTATAGTCCAGCAATTTTATTTTAAATTCACAAGCTTTCGGAGGCTTCCTCCTTCCTCAGGTAAATGTTGCTGGACTATAACTTGGTGTTGTAAAATTGTTTACAATTGTCAACCCCAGTCCATCACCGGCATCTCCACATCATGACTTCCATTTATAAAGCCCAGGATCCCATATGCCTTTTTAACAGCCTTCTCAACTTGTCCTGCCACCTTCAAAGATTTTTGTATGTGCACTCCCAGGTCTCTCTATTCCTACTTCCCCTTTAAAATTGTACCACTTAGCTTATATTGCTTTTCCTCATTCTTCCTACCAAAATGCATCACTTCACACTTCTCTGCATTAAATTTAATTTGCCATGTGTCTGCCCATTTCACCTGCCTGTCTATGTTCTCATGAACATAAGAACATAAGAAATAGGAACAGGAGTAGGCCATATGGCCCCTCTAACCTGCTCCGCCACTCAATAAGATCATGGCTGTTACCTCAACTCCACTTTCCCACCCGATCCCCATATCCCTGGATTCCCTTAGTGTCCAAAAATCTATCGATCTGAGTCTTGAATATACTCAACGACTAAGCATCCACAGCCCTCTGGGGTAGAGAATTCTGACAATCCACAACCCCATTGTTTGCTACATTTCCGAGTTTCGTGTCAACTGCAAACTTTAAAATTATACCTTCTATGCCCAAGTCCAGATCATTAATGCACATCAAAAAGAACAGTGGTCCTAGTACTGACCCCTAAGGAACACCACTGTATACTTCCCTCCAGTCTGATAAACAACCGTTCATCACTACTCTCTGCTTTCTGTCCCCTAGCCAATTTTGTATCCATGCTGCCACTGTCCCTTTATTCCCATGGGTTTTAATTTTGCTAACATGCCTATTATGTGGTATTTTATCAAATGCCTTTTGAAAGTCTATATACATCATCAACCCTCTCCGTTACTTCACCAAAGAACTCAATCAAATTCGTCAAACACGATTTTCCTTTAACAAATCCGTGCTGACTTTCATGTATTAGCCCATACTTTTCCAAGTGCCAATTAATTTTTACCCAGATTATTGTCTCTAAAAGTTTCCCCACCACTGACGTTCGGCTGACTGGCCTGTAATTGCTGGATTTACCGCTCTCCCCTTTTTTGAACAGCGATATAACATTTGTAATCCTCCAGTCCTCCGGCACCGTCCCCATATCAAAGGAGGATTGGAAGATTGTGGCCAGAACCTCCACAATTTCAACCCTTACTTCCCTCAGTAATCTAGGATGCATCTCATCTGAACCGGGTGACTTTTCTACTTTGAGTACTGCCAACCTTTTAAGTACCTCCTCTTTATCTATTTTTATCCTATCCAATATGGCTACTATCTTCTCCTTTATTGCTACAATTGCAGCATCCTCTTCTCTAGTGAAGACCAATGCAAAGTATTCATTTAGTACCTCCGCCATACCCTCTGCCTCCACAAGAAGATCTCCTTTTTTGCCCTGATCAGTCCCACTTTTCCTTTGACTACTCTTTTACTAATTATATGTTTATAAAAGACTTTGGGTTCCCTTTTATGTTAGCCATTAATCTACTCTCATACTCTCTCTTTGCACCTCTTGTTCCCTTTTTTAGATCTTCTCTGTACTTTCTGTATTCAGCCTGGTTCGCTACAATATTATGAACCTTATATCCTTCAGAAGCCTCCTTTTTCTGTTTCATTTAAATCTCTATATCTTTAGTCATCCATTGTAAACAATTTTACAACACCAAGTTATAGTCCAGCAATTTTATTTTAAATTGTCAACCCCAGTCCATCACCGGCATCTCCACATCATGACTTTAGTCATCCAGGTAGCTCTAGCTTTGGATGCCCTTCCTTTCCCCCTCCAAATCTGGGGTTTCTGATACTGTGATTGATAATAAATTGAAGCTATCGCAACAATTCTCGGTAGCAGTGAGTAAAGCAAATCAGCTGTTGGGAAGTATTAATGGATCAATATTGGCCAAAATAGTGAGGTAATCCTGCTAATGTCTAAATCATTGGTGCGACCATACGTAGAATACTGTACACTGTTCTGGTGGCTGCAGTATAAAAAATATATTGCAGCTATTGAAAAAATACAGAAGAGGGCAACCCGAATGATTGAGAGGATGAAGGGATTGGATTATGATGAGTCATTATGTAAATTGGGCATGTTCTGACTGCAAAAGAGAAGGTTGAGAGGTGATTGTTATTTTAAGGATTCTAAAGGGACTAGATAATGTAGACCATGACAAGCTGTTTCACCTTTTCCAGAACAGTAGAATCAGAGTACATGGTCTGAGCTTGAAGGGGGGAAAATTTAAAACTAATCTGCAGAAACATTATTTGAGTGAGCAAGTGGTAAATCTATGGAACAGGCTCCCTAGGGAGACGGTGGAAGCAGATACCGTTGATTCACTCAATTGCAAAATAGATTGATTTCTTTCAGAAAATAATATTTTGGAATACAGCGTATGAGTAATTTGAGACATGGCATATGCTAAGTGCAGCATGCTTAGGAAGAACAGGCTTCTTTGGAAGTATCGTTCCCTACTCTGTCCACCACTGGGGGGTTTCCTCGCCTCATGTCTGTTGTAGACTAATTGATAGAGATTGATTACTATGATTAGTCAACAACTCCATTATTGTATCATGCGACTACCAGGATGGTAGAAGGCAAACTAGATGGACCTTGGTCTTTTAAATCTAGCGATTCCTATGTTGATAAGGACCCCCATTTATATAAAGCATCTGGAAGTTTCATCACATCACCTCCCGCCTCCAACTGTCCCGCCCAGTCAAACAGCCTTTTTTCCCATCATCAATATTTTTATAACTAATAAACAAAAGTGTTCAAAGAAAATGAAATAAAAACATTTTTTTAATGGCTCGTTGATTTTTCTCACATTGCTCACAGCAATGTTCAGGAAATTAATCTTTAATTCCTGGAGGGTTAGCAACCCTGCTCTTCCTATATCTTCCTCTGCTTCAACAATTTTTTCCAATTTTCCCTTAAAAGATGCAATAATTTCTGTCTCAACCACTCCCTGTGGGAAAGCATCCAGGCTCCAACAACCTTCTGTGTAACTAAATTTCTGCTATCCACTCTCCTCATTCTTACAGGTTATGATAATATAGTGATTATGTTACCAGAGGACTGGACTAATAATCCTGGGAACATGAGTTCAAATCCCACAATGACATTTTGAAAATTTGAATTCACTAATTCCTTTAGGGAACAAAACCTGCCGTCCTAACCTGGGCTGGCTTATATGTGATTCCAGTCCCACAGCAATGTGGTTGGCTCTTAATTGTCCTCTGAAGTGGCCCAGCAAGTCAGTTGTATCAAACCGCTAGAAAGAAAAACAAGAATAAAACTGGACAGACCACTCAGCTACCACCTAGGCATCAAATCAGAACACGACAAATGCATACCCAGCCCAGTCCACCCTGAAAAGTTCTCCTCACTAACATCAGGGGACTGATTCCAAAGTTGGGAGAGCTGTCCCACAGATTACTCAAGCAACAGCCTGACATTCTCACAGAATCATATCTTTCAGCCAATGTCCCAGATTCCTACATCACCATCCCTGGGTATGTCTGGTCCCACCAACAGGACAGGCGCAGCAGAGGTGGGGACACAGTGGTATACAGTCAGAGGGGAGTGGGGGGGAATGGTCCTGGGAGCCCTCAACATTGACTCCGAACTTATGGATTCAGGTCAAACATGGGCAAGGAAACCTTCTGCTGATTACCACCAATCTCCCTCCCTCAGCTGATGAATCAGTACTTCTCCATGTTGAACACCATGGAGCAATCACTAAGGGTAGCAAGGGTACAGAACTTACTCTGGAAGAAGAACTTCAATGTCCATCGCTGACAGCTGGCTGAGTTCTGAAGGACATAGCTGCCAGACAGGGCTTGCGGCAGGTGTTGAGAGAACCAACAAAAGAACCAAGGTGTCAGCCGTGGCTCAGTGGTAGCACTCTCGCCTCTGTCAGAAGGTCGTGGGTTCAAGTCCTACTCCAGGACTTGAGCACATAATCTAAGCTTACACTTAGGTGCAGTACTGAGGGTACAAGATGGGCTGGCTGCTCCCGAGGGAGCTCCTTAGCTGTGCAACTCTATCCTTAGCCATCCTTTGTCCTTTCACGCCCAATCTCCTCACTTCTGTTGTTTAAGTTCCCCTGGCTTTAATAGCCCTAAATACAAGTTCAAGCTGCAAGTTTAAAGTTAGCTGGGCCCATCGCCCATCCCCTGACCATGCCTGCTCTTCATTTTCATCAGTGAGCTCTGGATCTTTGCTCAAATTTGGCTTCCAAATTCCTGGACTTCTCTGTTGTCAAGACTATGATCCAGTGCAAGACTCAGCTGTTGTGACTCTGATCTGCTATTCAGTTCCTTAAATTTTAAGGTAACTTTGTCTAGCCTACAGCCCAACCCCCACCGCTGCTGTTACCTGCTGAGCTTATGACTGTTGCTACAGTGTGGTTCCTGGCCAGAAATTCAATCTGCTGGGCCGTAGTCCATTTCTCCACCATTTTTGTTATTGTGACCTCCAACTTCACCACCATTTTTCTGCCCAGCGATCGATTCTGCATACCTCCTGGATCTTCATTCCCAAGGAAATACCTCCAGCAGTGTGCCCTCTAATTCTTCCCTTCAAATAGCTTCTAGACTCACTCACCCTCCATAACTGTCTCCGAACCTGGATATCAGTTCATCGATGCGCCAAGCTGACTCCACCCTATCTACGTCAACTTTATCCTACCACGGGACCTCTGACTTTAACTTTGGACCCCCTCCTATTGTCTCCTCTCTAACCCTGTTTATTACCAGGACATATCTATCCCAATCTTGCTATGTAACCACACCTATGTAACTTGAGACTCCCTGTGTCCATTCACATGCATGTTTTTGCTGCTGCTCTGGACCCGAGCCCATTGCTTCTATTTCCCGTTTTTCCTTCTTTCCTCTTTACCCCTCCTGTCATCATGCCATCTTTCATTTCTCCCCTTTCGGGGATTCTGCCCCTCCAAATCCCTACCCTAACCCTTCAGCACTCCTCGATCTTCCTACACTCCTGCCACTGACCCAGGCTTGACTCCCTCTTAGATAAGCCTACAGATTCCCTCTGTACCTCTCTTGGCATGCTCCGAAGGGCCCATTGAGGCTCTCGTTGCTGCCTCCTTACGAGCAGCAACCCCAACTGCCTCATCGTACTCCCTCGCCGACTTTCCTGCTCAGCGCACCCGCTGGGGCTAACGTTGCCAATCTCTTTCCCATCCCACTCACCCCTCCCAGCGCCGACTCTATGGACTCTGCCAGCAGATCAGCTATCACTGCCCCTCTCTGCATCTCCCTCCAGAATGTCCATTCACTTGTGAACAAGGCCCTTGCCATCCATGAGCTTATTGTGAATGATTGCATTGACATCATGGCTTTGACGGAAACCTGGCTAACAGGTGATGAAACCTTCCTCCTTAATAAAGCCTCCCCGCCTGGCTATATCTTCCTCCACTTGCCCCGCCCAGACCACCACAGTGGTGATGTGGCCCTTGTCACCAAATCACACCTTGGTCTGTCCCCCTATTCCTCTGGCACTTTCTCCTCCTTTGAGCATCACACCTTGTTCCACCCCTCTCGCATGTCCCTTCATATCTGCGCTGCCCACCCAAGTACCACGCCAAGTTTCTCACCAAGATATCTTCACTATTTCCCCTCTCAGCCTCTGCACCGAGCGACTTCTCATCCTAGGTGATTTCAACATTCATCTCAACTCATCATGCCCTCTCTCCTCTGAGTTCACTGCCTTCCTGTCCTCTCTTAATCTCTCCCTCCATATAAGCTCCCCTACCCATATTCATGGCCACCCTTTCGACCTTGCCATCATTCCCAACATGATAAGGCCATTTCTGATCACTTCCTTGTCTCCCTCTCCACCCATATCCCCCTTCCCCCTCCCAACCCCACTTTCTTCTGTGTCCACCCCTGGAAAAAACTCTCCCCCCAGTCACTTAAAACGGCACTTTCAAATTCCCAACTGTCTAGCCTTTGGCCCTCCATTCACCATGACATTTCTGCATCTGCTCAATCACACCCTCACCTCCACCTTTGATGCCCTTGTCCCTATTAAAACCATTACTCTCTCTCACCCTGGTTGTTCCCCATGGTATGGCCTTCATCTCTGCTCCCTTAAGTCCAAAGGATGCAGACTTGAACGTTTATGGCGGACATTTGGTTTAGTCATTCATCGCCAGATCTGGCTGGAGCACATAAAGTACTATCGGGTCCTGCTCTCCTCTGCCAAACCTGCTCACTAATCCAGGATCATCCTCTGGCTTCTCTTCTCCACTACAAACCGTCTTCTTAAACCCCTCTCCCCTGCCCCCTCCACCCTCACCTCCAACAAAAAATGCGAGGAGCTCGTGGACTACTTTGTCACTAAGATTGAGACCATCCGTTCAGCTGCCTCCGCCGCTTCCCTCCCATCCCCAAGCCCATCAAACCAAACTTCTCCTGTGGTTCCCCACTGCCCTACCTCTGAACTCGCATCTTTCTCTTGTTTCTCTCCTTTCTCCCCTCATGCCCTCTCTGAGCTCAACTTGACCATGAGACCCACCTCCTGCTCCCTCGACCCTATTCCTACCAAACTGCTGACCGCCCAACTTCCCTTCCTGGCCCCCATGTTAGCTGATAATGTTAATGGTTCCCTCGCCTCGGGTACTGTCCCCCTCCCCTTCAAATCTGCCGTCATCACCCCCCCTCAAAAAACCCACTTTTGACCCCTCTGCCCTTACAAACTACTGCCCCATCTCCAACCTCCCTTTCCTCTCCAAAGTCCTTGAACGTGTTGTCGCCTCCCAAATCTGTGCCCATCTTTCCCGCAACTCCATGTTTAAATCCCTCCAATCAGGTTTCTGCCCCTACCACAGTACTGAAACGGCCCTTATCAAAGTCACAAATTACATCCTATGAGACTGTGACGATGGTAAACTATCCCTCCTCATCCTTCTCGATCTATCTGCAGCCTTTGACACGGTTGACCACACCATCCTCCGCCAGCGCCTCTCCTCCGTCGTCCAGCTGGGTGGGACTGAGCTCACCTGGTTCCATTCTTATCCATCCAGTCCTAGCCAGAGAATCACCTGCAATGGTTTCTCTTCCCACTCGCGCACCATTACCTCTGGAGTTCCCCCCCTCCTATTTCTCATCTGCGTGCTGCCCCTCGGCGACATCATCCATAAAACACAATGTCAGGTTCTACATGTACGCTGACGACACCCAGCTCCACCACACCACCACGTCCCTTGATCCCTCCAGTGTCTCTCATTTGTCACACTTCTTGTCCGACATGAGCAAAAATTTCCTCCAACGATATATTGGCAAAACCGAATCTATTGTCTTCGGTCGCCGCCACAAACTCCGTTCCCTAGCCATTGATTCCATCCCTCTCCCTGGCCACTGTCTGAGGCTGAACCAGACCATTCACAACCTTGGCGTCCTATTTGACCCTGAGATGAACTTCCGACCACATATCCGCTCCATCACCAAGACCTCCATACCATCACCCGTCTCCGCCCCTGCCTCAGCTCATCTGCTGCTGAAACCCTCATCCATGCCTTTGTAACCTCTAGACTGGGCTGTTTCAATGCTCTCCTGGCTGGCCATGCATCTTCCACCCTCCATAAGCTTGAGCTCATCCAAAACTCTGCTGCCCGATATCCTAACTCACACCAAGTCCTGTTTACCCATCACCCCTGTGCTCGCTGACCTACGTTGGCTCCCAGTCCGGGAAGGCCTGGAATTTTAAAATTCTCATCCTTGTTTTCAAATCGCTCCATGGCCTCGCTCCTCCCTATCTCTGTAACCTCCTCGAGCCCTACAATCCTCCGAGATCTCTGCGCTCCTACAATTCTTGCCTCTTGTGCATCCCTGATTTTAACTGCTCCACCATTGGCGACCGTGCCTTCAGCTGCCTTGACCCTAACCTCTGGAGTTCCCTCCCTAAACCTTTCTGCTACGCTACCTCTCTCTCCTCCTTTAAGACTCTCCTTAAAACCTACCTCTTTGACCAAGTTTTTGGTCACCTGTCCTAATATCTCCTTATGTGGCTCGATATCAAATTTTGTTTGATAATGGTCCTGAGACTTTTTGGGACATTTTCCTATGTTAAAGAGGCTATATAAATTCAAGTTGTTGTTGTTGCTGCACCATTGGAGGTGCTGTCTTTCGGATGAGACCTTAAACCGAGGCCCCTTCTGCCCTCTCAGGTGGATGTAAAAGATCCTATGACATGATTCAAAGAATAGCAGGGGAGTTTTTCCCGGTGTCCCGGCCAATATTTGTCCGTCAACCAACACCTAAATGGATTATCTGGTCATTTATTTCATTGCAATTTGTGGGAGTTTGCTGTACGCAAACTGGCTGCCGTGTTTCCCTATTACAACAGTGACTACATTTCAAACGTACTTCATTGGCTACCACGAGAATCTGTGACCACTTGGCCCGGCATATCCCACATTCCTCCATCAGCCTCAAGCCAGTTTCCCAATCCAGGTTCCACGAGGAATGTAGAAGATCATGCCAGGAGCAGCAGCAGGCGTACCTGCAAATGACGTGCCAACTTGATGAAGCTACAACACAGGACTACATGCATGCTAAACAGCGGAAGCGGCATGCTATAGACAGAGCTGAGCAATCCCACAACCAACAGATCAGGTCAAAACTCTGTTGTCCTGCCATATCCAGTAGTGAATGGTGGTGGACAAATAAGCAATTAATGGGAGGAAGAGGCTCCATGAACATCCCCTCAATTATGACAGAGACCAGCCAATAAGTGAAAAAGACAAAGCTGAAGCATTTGCAACAATCTTCAGCCAAGAGTGCCATGTGGATGATCCTTCCTCTTTAGGTCTCCACCATCACAAATGCCAGTCTTCAGCCAATTCAATTCACTCCACGTGACAACAATAAATGGCTGAGTGCACTGGATACAGCAAAGGCTACAAGCCCTGACAACATCCCAGCTAGGTGGTAGAAGGCAAATGAGATGGACCTTGGTCTTTTCTCTTCCAGCAATTGTGCTCCAGAACTAGCCGTGCCCCTAGCTAAACTGTTCTAGTACAGCTACAACACTGGCATCTACCCGACAATGTGGAAAATTGCCCAGGTATTTCCTGTCCACAAAAAGCAGGACAAATGCAACTGGCCAATTACTCGCCCTTTCAGCTTACTCTCAATTATCAGCAAAGTGATGGAAGGAGTCGTCAACAGTGCTATCAAACAGCACTTGCTCACCAATAACCTGATCACCAATGCTCAGTTTGGGTTCCACCAGGACCGCTTGGCTCCAGACCTCATTACAGCTTTTGTTCCAACATGGACACAAGAGCTGAATTCCAGGGTTGGGGTGAGAGTGATTGCCCTTGATATCAAGGTAGCATTCGACTGAGGGTAGCACCAAGAAGCCCTAGTAAAACTGGTCAATGAGGATCAGGGAGAAACCTCTCAAGTAGCTGGAATCATACCTGCCACAAAGGAAGATGGCTATGGTTGTTGAAGGTCAATCATTTCAGCCCCAGGACATCACTGCAGGAGTTCCTTGGGGCAGCATCCTACACCAACTATTTTCAGTTGTTTCATCAATTACTTTCCCTCCATCATAAGGTCAGCAGTGGGGCTGTTCGCTAATGATTGCACAGTGTCCAGCTCCATTCACAATTCCTCAGATAATCATAGAATCATACAAAGTTACGGCACAGAAGGAGGCCATTCGGCCCATCGTGTCCGTGCCTGCTAAGAAGGAGCTATCCAGCTTAATCCCACTTTCCAGCACTTGGTTCATAGCCCTGTAGGTTACAGCACTTCAAGTGCACATCCAAGTACTTTTTAAATGAGTTGAGGGTTTCTGCCTCTACAACCCTTTCAGGTAGTGAGTTCCAGACGCCCATCACCCTCTGGGTGAAAATATTTCTCTTCAGCTCCCCTCTAATCCTTCTACCAATTACTTTAAATCTATGCCCCCTTGTTACCGACCCCTTTGCTAGGGGAAATAGGTCCTCCCTATTTACTCTATCTAGTCCCATCATAATTTTATATACCTCAATTAAATCTCCCCTCAGTCTCCTTTGTTCCAAAGAAAACAACCCCAGCCTATCCAATCTTTTCTCATTGCTAAAATTCTCCAGCCTTAGGAACATCCTCGTAAATCTCCTCTGTACCCTCTCAAGTGCAATCACGTCTTTCCTGTAATGTAACCAGAACTGTACGCAGTACTCCAGCTGTGGCCTAACCAATATTTTGTACAGTTCTAGCATAACCTCCCTGCTCTTAAATTCTATGCCTCGGCTAATAAAGGAAAGTATCCCAAATGCCTTTTTAACCACCTTATCTACCTGTCCTGCTACCTTCAGGGATCTGTGGACATGCACTCCAATGTCCCTTTGTTCCTCTACACCTCTCAGTATCCACCCATTTATTGTGACTCCCTTACCTTGTTTGCCCTCCCCAAATGCATTACCTCACACTTCTCTGGATTGAATTCTATTTGCCACTTTTCTGCCCACCTGACCAGTCCATTGATATCTTCCTGCAGTCTACAGCTTTCTTCTTCACTATCAACCACACAGCCAATTTTTGTATCATTTGGAAACTTCTAGATCAAGCCGCCCCACATTCAAGTCCAAATCATTAATATATACCACAAAAAGCAAGGGACCTAGTACCGAGCCCTGCGGCACCCCACTGGAAACTGCCTTCCAGTCGCAAAAACACCCGTCGACCATTACCCTTTCCATCCTGCCACTGAGCCAATTTTGGATCCAACTTGCCACTTTCCCTTGGATCCCATGGGCTTTTACTTTTTTGACCAGTCTGCCACATGGGACCTTGTCAAAAGCCTTGCTAAAATCCGTGTACACTACATCAAACGCATTACCCTCATCGACCTTCCTTGTTACCTGCTCAAAAAATTCAATCAAGTTAGTCAGACTCAACCTTCCCTGAACAAATCCATGCTGACTGTCCATTATTAACCCATGCCTTTCTAAATGACGGTTTATGCTGTCCCTCAGAATTGATTCCAATAATTTGCCACCACTGAAGTTAGACTGACTGGCCTATAATTACTCAGTCTATCTCTTTCTCCCTTATTAAACAACGGTACATCATTAGCAGTCTTCCCATCCTCCAGCACCACGCCTGCAGCTAGGGAGGATTGGAAAATGACGGTCAGAGCCTCCGCTATTTCGTCCCTTGCTTCTCTTAGCAGCCTAGGATACATTTCATCCGGGCCTGGCAATTTACCTACTTTCAAAGATGATAAACCCCTTAATACTTCCTCTCTCACTATGTTTATGTTTATCCCATCCAATATTTCACACTCCTCCTTAAGTACTATCTCTGCATCGTCCCTCTCTTTTGTAAAGACAGACGCAAAGTATTCATTAAGAACCATACCCACATCTTCCGCCTCCACACATAGGTTATCTTTTTGGTCTCTAATAGGCCGTACTCTTTCCTTAGTTATCCTTTTGCTCTTTATGTATTTAAAAACATTTTTGAGTTTTCCTTAATTTTACTTGCCAGTATGCAGCAAGACCTGCTGCATGGTGTTAACCATTGATCAGAAACTCAACTGGACCGTCCACATAAAGGCAGTGGCTACTATAGCAGGTCAGAGGCTGGTTATTCTGCAGTGAGTGACTCGCCTCCTGACTCCCCAAAGCCTTTCCACCATCTACAAGGTACAAAGTCAGGAGTGTGATGCTCAAGAAGCTCAACAACATCCAGGACAATGCAGTCCACTTGATCCCGTCCACTAGCTTAAACATCCACTCCCTCCACCACCAATGTACCCAGGCTGCACAATGCAACTCGCAGCAACTCGCCAGAGCTTCTTCAGCAGCAGCTCCCAAACCACTACCTAGAGGGACAAGGGGAGCAGGTACATGGGAACACCATCACCTCCAAGTTCCCTGTAAGTTCTTACTTTATGGTTCAGCCTTAATTAAAAAAACTTGCAGGTGGTTTGTTCAAAGTATAAAAGTTTATTTAAATTTTACAATACGAGATACAATGGTGCAATTATAAAGTTATAACACACTCAGTAAGACATTAAACAATATAACCTGACAAAAGATTTACACGATAAGGCTTCCGGGTTGATCAAACCCAAATGACCCTGCCCATCGAGCTGTCCAGCCGCTCCGAGAATATTCTAACAACTACATATTATGTTGCTACCTATATACCAATAACCACACAGAAAAATCAGCTGTATCCCAAACAATCTTGGTGTTCACAGGTCAATCAATTACTCTGTAGGTCAAACACCATCTGCTGACTCCGTATTTCTAAAACAGGCAACTAACGATTTCTTGTGCCATGACGCACTATAAACATTAGCTGATAATGGAGACATGGGGAAATTTTAACCCTCAAGTATGGGTGGGTTGGGGGCGGGTGTGAGGTCAAAATGACAAATGTTGGAAGCGGGACCGCATCCCGGCTTCAACACGCTTAACCCAGGCACGTTTGGACACGGGCACGATCCAAGCACCCGGAAGTCCCGTCACTACTTAAAGCCGATGGGCCGATTGTTAAAGGGGCAATGTAGGTAATTAAAACACTTAAGGTACTTAATTTTTTGTGGATTCTGCAACAGAAACATTAAGGGTACGGTAGCATAGTGGTTATGTTACTGGACTAGTAATCCAGAGGCCTGGACTAATAATCCGGAGTCATGAGTTCAAATCCCGCCACGGCAGCAGGGGAATTTAAATTCAATTAATTAAATAAAAATCTGGAATTAAAATACTAGTATCCGTAATGGTGGCCATGAAACTACCGGATTGTCGTAAAAACCCATCTGGTTCACTAATGTCCTTTAGGGAAGGAAACCTGCCATCCTTAACCAGTCTGGCCTATATGTGACTCCAGACCCACAGCAATGTGGTTGATTCTTAATTGCCCTCTGAAATGGCCTAGCTACGAAAAGTCATAATAAGAATAAAACCGGACGGACCACCCCGCATCAGACCACTAGGCACCAGACACGACGAAGGCAAACCAAACCCAGTCGACCCAGCAAAGTCCTCCTCACTAACATCTGGGGACTTGTGCCAAAATTGGGAGAGCTGTCCCACAGACTAGTCAAGCAACAGCCTGACATAGCCATACTTACAGAATCATATCTTTCAGCCAACATCCCAGACTCTTCCATCACCATCCCTGGGTATGTCCTGTCCCACCGACAGGACAGACCCACCAGAGGTGGCTGTACAGTGGTATACAGTCAGGAGGGAGTGGCCCTGGGAGTCCTCAACATTGACTCTGGACCCCATGAAATCTCATGGCATCAGGTCAAACATGGGCAAGGAAACCTCCTGCTGATTACCACCGACCGCCCTCTCTCAGCTGATGAATCAGTCCTCCTCCATGTTGAACACCACTTGGAGGAAGCACTGAGGGTAGTAAGGGCACAGAATGTACTCTGGATGGGGGACTTCAACGTCCATCACCAAAAGTGGCTCGGTAGCACCACTACTGACCGAGCGAGCCGAGTCCTGAAGGCATAGCTGCCAGACTGGGCCTGCGGCAGGTGGTGAGCGAACCAACACGAGGGAAAAACTTACTTGACCTCGTCCTCACCAATCTACCTGTCGCAAATGCATCTGTCCATGATAGCATTGGTAGGAGTAACCACCGCACAGTCCTCGTGGAGACGAAGTCCCGTCTTCGCACTGAGGACAACATCCAACGTGTTGTGTGGCACTACCACCGTGCTCAATGGGATAGATTCAGAACAGATCTAGCAGCTCAAAACTGGGCATCCATGAGGCGCTGTGGGCCATCAGCAGCAGAATTGTATTCTAGCACAATCTGTAACCTCATGGCCCGGCATATTCCTCACTCTACCATTACCAACAAGCCAGGGGATCAACCCTGGCTCAATGAGGAGTATAGACGAGCATGCCAGGAGCAGCACCAGGCGTACCTAAAAATGAGGTGCCAACCTGGTGAAGCTACAACTCAGGACTACGTGCATGCTAAACAGCGGAAGCAACATGCTACAGACAGAGCTAAGCGATTCCACAACCAACGGATCAGATCAAAGCTCTGCAGTCCTGCCACATCCAGTCGTGAATGGTGGTGGACAATTAAACAACTAATGGAAGGAGGAGGCTCTGGAAACATCCCCATCCTCAATGATGGTGGAGTCCAGCACGTGAGTGCAAAAGATAAGGCTGAAGCATTTGTAACCGTCTTCAGCCAGAAGTGCCAAGTGGATGATCCATCTCGGCCTCCTCCCGATATCCCCACCATCACAGAAGCCAGTCTTCTGCCAATTCGATTCACTTCACGTGATATCAAGAAACGGCTGAGTGCACTGGATACAGCAAAGGCTATGGGCCCCGACAGCATCCCAGCTGTAGTGCTGAAGACTTGTGCTCTAGAACTAGCTGCGCCTCTAGCCAAGCTGTTCCAGTACAGCTACAACACTGGCATCTACCCGACAATGTGGAAAATTGCCCAAGTATGTCCTGTCCACAAAAAGCAGGACAAATCCAATCCGGCCAATTACCGCCCCATCAGTCTACTCACAATCATCAGCAAAGTGATGGAAGGTATCGTTGACAGTGCTATCAAGTCCCACTGACTCACCAATAACCTGCTCACCGATGCTCAGTTTGGGTTCCGCCAGGACCACTCGGCTCCAGACCTCATTACAGCCTTGGTCCAAACATGGTCAAAAGAGCTGAATTCCAGAGGTGAGGTGAGAGTGACTGCTCTTGACATCAAGGCAGCATTTGACCGAGTGTGGCACCAAAGAGCCCTAGTAAAATTGAAGTCAATGGGAATCAAGGGGAAAACTCTCCAGTGGCTGGAGTCATACCTAGCACAAAGGAAGATGGTAGTGATTGTTGGAAACCAATCATCTCAGCCCCAGGGCATTGCTGCAGGAGTTCCTCAGGGCAGTGTCCTTGGCCCAACCATCTTCAGCTGCTTCATCAATGACCTTCCCTCCATCATAAGGTCAGAAATGGGGATGTTCGCTGATGATTGCACAGTGTTCAGTTCCATTCGCAACCACTCAAATAATGAAGCAGTCCAAGCCCGCATGCAGCAAGACCTGGACAACATCCAGGCTTGGGCTCATAAGTGGCAAGTAACTTTCGCGCCGTCAAGTGCCAGGCAATGACCATCTCCAACAAGAGAGAGTCTAACCACCTCCCCATGACATTCAACGGCATCACCATCGCCGAATCCCCCACCATCAACATCCTGGGGGTCACCATTGACCAGAAACTTAACTGGACCAGCCATATAAATACAGTGGCTACGAGAGCAGGTCAGAGGCTGGGTATTCTGCAGCGAGTGACTCATCTCCTGACTCCCCAAAGCCTTTCCACCATCTACAAGGCACAAGTCAGGAGTGTGATGGAATACTCTCCACTTGCCTGGATGAGTGCAGCTCCAACAACACTCAAGAAGCTCGACACCATCCAGGACAAAGCAGCCCGCTTGATTGGCACCCCTTCCACCACCTTAAACATTCACTCCCTTCACCACCGGCGCACTGTGGCTGCAGTGTGTACCATCCACAGGATGCACTGCAGCAACTCGCGAAGGCTTCTTCGACAGCACCTCCCAAACCCGCGACCTCTACCACCTAGGAGGACAAGAGCAACAGGCACATGGGAACAACACCACCTGCACGTTCCCCTCCAAGACACACACCATCCCGACTTGGAAATATATCGCCGTTCCTTCATTGTCGCTGGGTCAAAATCCTGGAACTCCCTTCCTAATAGCACCGTGTGAGAACCTTCACCACACGGACTGCAGCAGTTCAAGATGGTGGCTCACCACCACCTTCTCAAGGGCAATTAGGGATGGGCAATAAATGCCACATCCCATGAACGAATAAAAAAAACAGATTTAACTTCTCCTGAAAGACGCCATTGAAACAGAGGCGAAATGCAGCAGAAACTCCTTTGGACCTTTGAACCTGTGATTGAGACATCTCAATAAAGGTGAGGTATTGCAGCTGGTCACTCAGTTCTCTCGGGCAATCGTTTGGCTGAGAATTGTTGTATTTAGATTGAGATTTCTTTGTTGAGACTGAGAATTCTTGTGTTCAGACATACTCATCAACATTTTGGAGCTTCTCAAACTGACAAGATCAGGATGGGTGGTGCAATGGATCTATTCCACAGTACATCTGAGGAGGAAGAAAATCACCATCCAGGACAGGCACGTTGTGCAGTTCTGGGATCTGCAAGTGCAAAAGGCAGAGGTGTGCAACAAGGATTCTGGGGTCGAGGTCGCAGGAGGTACTACCCACGAGAGGGTGAGGCTGAGCTTCCTGGTCACACCTTTGAGGAGCAGTACCTACGCAGGCTCAGATTGCGTTGTCAGGTGGTCGCAGACGTTTGCAACCTCCTTCAGGAAGAGCTACTCCCTGCTGGACCTGGTGGCCATGCATTGCCCATTGCACTGAAAGTAACCACAGCCCTGAATGTCTTTGCTCTGATTCCTTCCAGGGCTTCACCAGTGACACCTGCAGGATCTTTCAATTGTCAGCACATAAGCGTATAATGCAAGTGCCAGATGGGTTGTTTGCCAGGGAGTCTGATTACGTGAACTTCTCCCGCAATGACAGCAGCCAGAATGAGCGGGCAGTGGGTTTTTCCTCTCTGGCTGGCTTCTCACAGATGCAGGACGCAATCGATTTCACACGTGGCAATCCGAGGACCACCATGTGAACCAGCAGTATTTAACCGAAAGGGCTACCAACTCCATCAATGCGCAGCTGGTGTGCAACCACAGCAAGAGATTTCTGCAGGTGTGCGCCAGATTCCCTGGCAGCTGTCATGATTCCTTCATTTTGCGTCAGTGAAACAGACCTCTTCCAAGCAAGAGACAGACTTAAGGGCTGGCTCCTTGGGGACAAGGGATACCCCCTGCAAATGTGGATCATCTGTGAATAATCCCACCAAGGAGGCACAACAATGATACAACCAGAGCCACATGACCACCAGGGCAAGCCATAGGCATGTTAAAGATGCGCTTCAGATGCCTCAACAGGTCTGGGGGAGCCCTTCAGTAATCACCAGCGATGGTCTCCAGGATAATCGTGGTGTGCTGCGTCCTACACAACATTGCGCAGCAGCGAAGTTTAGATGTGGTCGAGGACGAAGGCGTTCCTCAATCATCCTCTGTCGGTGGCAACATGGGTAAGAGGATGAGGAGGACGACGAGGAGCATGAGGAGGACGAGGAGGAATATGACAATGGTGCACGCATCGCTTGTCCAGCCGCTCACATTGTTGCCCAGGATGCCAGGGCTGCCCTCATCTCTCAGAGGTTCTCATTTTGACATTCCAAAAATAAAGATCTTTGACATACTCATGCCACCTGCCAAAATCATCACCACGACCTCCAGTCCACCACACCCCCCCGACTTTGCACAAAAGAGCCCTTCAGCCATGCATACAACCACTGCACAGCCGCCCATTGGGTGTTGCCATGTATTGGCAATGATCATGAAGCAAATGAAAGGTCCACTTGAAAGTCTGGAGACAATAATCTAGAAGACTTGGAAGTGGTGATAATGAATACATTTTATGAGCCAACATAAAAAGAAATATAAATTACAACATAACATTTCTTTAAATACCTTTACGCATACACTTGGTGAACTACAATTGCTTAAACTTATGTTTTCTACCGCTTCTAAGTGGTGCATCCCCTGTAGCTTTTCAGCAGAGGTAGAGACAGGCTGCTCAGATCCCTGCCCTGACTATTGAGATGCTTTTGGCTTATGGCCTCTGGGTTTTGAAGCTCATGAGGGCCCTGCCAAAGACTGCTCCACCTGCACCTGTGCAGGGGCAGACTCGGCCATCAAGAGAGGAGGCACTATTTCAGGTACTGGGTTGAAGGCGGGGGGTGGGGGCTGGTGGGAGCAACGGGTGAGACGTGGGAGCACTTTTGAATGGCGTTCCCACTTTCATATCCCCTTTCACCATCATCCCTCTCCTGGGCCAGCACTGCATCAACAACAACAACAACAACTTGCATTTATATAGCAACTTTAGGGTAGTAAAACAAGGCGCTTCAAAGGAGCATTATCAAACCAAACTTGACACTGAGCCACATAAGGAGGTATTAGGAAAGGTGACCAAAAACTTGGTCAAAGAGGTAGGTTTTAAGGAGCACCTTAAAGGAGGACAGCAAGGTAGAGAGGCGGAGAGGTTTAAAGAGGGAATTCCAGAGCATTTGTGTCCAGCTGAGCAGAGCTTGGAGAAGAATGCGCCCTCCGACGCAGACTCTCCACAGCTGCCTCTGCCACCAGTGTCTGCTCATGCTCATTTGTGATTGATTCACAAGGTGACAATCCGAACATCTGTCTAACAGGACCCACGGAAGTGCGAATATCTGTGCTGGGGCATGGCTGTATGTCCTGTGGCGGTGCACCCTCAGAAGAAATGATGCCCTCTGAGGAATTGATATAAGAAGATTCTGCTCATATGGATGATAAGTGTGAAGACCCTGGAAGACAAAAGGAAGCAAAACGCCTTAGTCTTGGCACAATAACAATCTTGCCAATCTCCATATTCAGGCTCCTCATACAGTCATAAAGTCAGCATCTTTGTGAAATATATGTTACATTCTGTCACCAGCCATATGTGAGCTTCCAGTCTCTCCATCTCCATGAGAGGACTGCAGATGTGCCACTTATCTCCAAGGACTCCTCCCCCACTTCAGTTAATTCCAAAATCTGTGGAGGGCAACTGCCAGTCCTCGCCCTCTCGCGTGCATTTTGCGTTCTCCTCCTACAGGAGGCAACAGAACATATCTGTGAGTGACTGAAGGTGCCGTATTCACCTGATGGATGCAGTGCATGAGAGAGTCACCCACAGATGCATCACATTGCATATGGATTGGGGTGAGTGACAGTATTGGGTTCATAAATGTGGAGGTAAGCAAGTGCATAGAAAGTGAAGGATGGTTGCTGGTGACACTTAAGTGCGTGTGAGGAGTCTTGTGATGGAGTACGCTTGCCAAGACAGAGTGATGAAGGGGGGGTGTTGCACACAACAGGATGTGGGTAAATATGCAAATGTACTCACTTTTCCAGACCTCAGGTCGTTGAATAACTTCCTGCACTGCAGCCAAGACCTGGCCACCGTGTTCCTGCTTATTACCTCTTGTGCTACCTCCAACCAAGCTTTTTTGGTGACAGAGCCAGGTTTCTTCCTGCCATCCTTTGGAAAAAATAAACTCCCTTCTGGCTCTCACTGCAACCAGTAGCACATCTAAAGAGGCATCACTAAATCTAGGTGCTGTCTTTGCTTTCCTCGACTACATTTCTCATTTCTCCTTCAAAATCCATTGTTGAACTGACCCTTTAAATAATGCAGTTCTGATCGCGTCATCTGGGTGCGCAGTACGCCCGCTGTGCAGCTTGGAGACGTGAAACCCGGAAGCAAAGATGCGATCGCAGATTTAAATGCACTCACTTTGCTTCCAGGTTCCCCACGCGCAAATCCGCCCACCCACTGAGTTCCCGTCTCGATGTTAAGATCTGGGCCCATGATATCTCATAAGCAATCTTTAGCTGAAGGTTAACTATTACGCAGACACAGTTCCGTCGATGCTTTTAACAATCTTTAACCGAAAGCCTGAAAAACATTTATCTCTCACATTCCCCCTCCAAGTCACACAACATCCTGACTTGGATATATATCCCCTTTTCTTCATTATCACTGGGTCAATATCCTGGAACTCGCTGCCTAACAGCATTGTGGTACTACATCGGTTCAAGAAGAAAGCCCACCACCACATTCTCAATGGCAACTAGGGATGGGCAATAAATGCTGCCCTCGCCAGTGATGCCCACTTTCCGAGAATTAATATAAAAAGTAATTAATTGATTTCAATGGAAAAGAAAATCGGGTGGGGCGTAAAATGGGCTGCCGATTAGTTAACGCCCATTTTACATTATCACTGAAGACCAATTTTATTCCCTTTATCTCTCTTTTCATTGTCTTCTTCCTAAAGGTACAAGCTTTAAAACCCAAGCTTGGAGTCATATAATATCTTCTCTCCTACTGTTTTCCAGCTTGTTGTTTCTCTGCATATATAGAATTTAATCCTTCACAAGGTTTCTTAATTTTAAAAAAGCAGGAATATATGGGGTTACATGCACATCACAGAGTGTTAAAACAAGAGTTCATATACACAATTTTATATATGATGACTCCCTGGTCTCAGTCAAGCTATCTAGGTAGATACCCAAGCAGATGAGAGGAATGGAGGGAATTCTGGATCATTCTTTTGCACTGAGTAGTCACTGGCTCAACAGCTATATTAACAGAGCCATAGGAGTACATTGCATATGGTTCCCTCAGACAGGAAATAGTGCATGGCACTGGGGAAGAGGGAGGAAAATAACTGAAACTGTAGGATGAAGTTAAAAAGGAAAAAACATCTTGCATTTTTATGTAGCAAAAAAAAACTCTGCCACTGTTAAATATACTGAACCTTCTTTCCCCAAATTAATTTTATGAACTTGTTTAAAGAATAAAACTCCTGAGCTGTCAACTATGTTGGAAGTATATTTAGAAAAGTGTAATTTTCACATTGGCTCCAATATTATGTTTCCACATTCTTTTCAGTTATTTCACATAATCCTTTTCAATGTGCACTGTTAAGGGCTCCAGTCATCCCACTGTGCACAGGAAATTTTTAACACCTCAAACATTCTCCAAGCTAACACTTACCTATTTCTCAGAACTAATGTCAAAATGACTGGAGAGTCAAACTGCACAACTGGAAATCTTTTAATTAATTGTGAAATACTTGTCATATTTTATTAGCTTCCTTTTCTAAAAACTGGATAAAATACTGTATGTGATCCAGAATTATTGTCAGCACCTTGTACTACAGTACATATGTATGCCTCTATGTTGCCCATTTTGAGGTAACATTTATATCCATGTATTTTAACCACCTCTTATCTATGATGGCTCCATCGTCAGTCCTTCATTTAACAACATTCTTGACTCCAAAATTTTGTTGGACCTCAAATGGAACTCCCATCTCATCCGTTGCTAAAACTGCCTCCAATTAGCTTGGTTTTCTCCTTCATGCAAAACAGTGAAGTCCATCCAAGGCTTGAATCTTGCCTCCGTATGTAGAAAGGTTTTTCTTACATCACTAACATATTTTTGTACAGGATGTAAGATGAAGCCTGTCACTCCTCTTACCTTTACCCTCCAACCCCCTTTCTCTCTCTCTTTGTCCCAATCCTTCTTGTCTCTCTATTTTATCAATACTGCTATGGTCAGCTGTACTGTGAGCTTTCTTCTGTTGTTCCTCCTACACTACAAATATGCCTTCCTCCATGCTTTTCTTTTTCCTACTCCATCACTTTGTTGAAATAAAGTCCCATTAAATTGTCTGCTATTCTAACTCTTTCTTTCCCAGGGCATCTTAACTATCAAACTCCTTACATACCTCAGTCTTTCCTTCTTCCTGCAATCTTCAAGGCTTTTGAAATGTCTTGATGTCACACCCATGTGTACATGTGAAAGAAATATGGGAAAAGACCATCAGGCCCACCCAATCCTGATGTGGTGCAAACATGTACACAATTCACCTACCCCTTAACCACACAATTTCCTGGGAAGGACAAAAAAAAGAGAAAAATACTGCAACCAATCCAGAAATTCCTCTGCGACTCCCTAAGGCAATTAAGAAAAGATACAGGATTCAACAGCGTTCGTGATTTCAATTTGAGCAGGATTCCTCAGGGTCGTAAAGCCGCATCGGGCCCTCTTTTTATCGCCCCTCTTCTTGGCTGTCGATTTTTTTTGTCCTTGTAACCAAAGTACTTTTTGGCCGTCTCCTATAATGGCCTATAACTTCTCATAACTGCAGCTAATTAGAAAACTACCCTTTTATAAGTGTAAATGTCATTTTCTCTTGGGAACTTGTCAAGTTCCCTTTTAAAGTACTGTGGTGAATCCCCACACAGCAAGTTTAAATTGTCTGGTCCAGTGGACAATGAGTATCTGTGGAAAGTAATGCTTCCTAGTATCTAATCTAACTTTTTGGCTACGTATTTTATATTCATTCTTTCTATCCTTACTATGTTATCCATCCTAAATAACATATCCAATCAAACTAATCACTTCATAGTTTTATCAACCTCAATTATATCCTCTCCAAGTTTGTATTTCTTTTTTTTTTCAAAAAACCTTAAGAACCATGAGACTAAGTATCATTCTGGTTGCCTTTCTCTGAATCTTCTCCAGAGCCTTGATGTCTTTCACCATGATCGGATACCAAAAATTGGACCAAATATTGCAGTGCGGGTGTACCTACGCCTTACGTAACCTAAGTAAAATGCTCTTATAGTCAATAATTTTAGCAATATAATCTAAAACTCTATTTCCTTTAACTATAGTCATCTCACACTGCTTGTGCACCTTTAATGGTTCATCATCTATTACCTCCAGGTCCTGATCTGTAACTTTTAATGGGTACGCTTCCATGGATCACTACTTCCTCATCTTTTTGGCCCTTTTAAAACTTGGTGGTTTTTTGCACTATAGATGTTGGATCTTCACCATGATTTTTTAGTTAAAAAAGCATTACTCTTCATTCCATTAAAATAAGTTAATGGGCCAGAATTTCCTCGAGGCATAACCGGCAAGTTACACCAAAATTTACTTTGATTTCCACACCGATAACGCTTGCTGTATTCACACCAAAACATCTTGCCAATCTCATTTGCATACGCCAGAATGTAAAAACTGGCGTAAACAATCAGGGCCCCAAGGAAAGCACGGAGCTTATGTCATATTCTTTCTTTAAATCCCTCTTTACATATGAAAATTAATGTTTGAAGCCATCAAAGGTGTACATTAGGCACAGCATGCTTAAGAAAATCCAATCATGGAAGCTTTTCAATTTTGAATGTAATTCATTCTGGTACCATAAAAATGCATTCAAAGGTACAGAAAATACAATGCAGATCTCAGTGAAGAGAAAAATAAAAAACTCTTTTTAAAAAAAAATCAACATGAAACACCAGAAATATGACCTTGCGCCTAAAAATTTAGGGGTAGATTTATAACCAGTTCTAATTTGGCGTAAATGCAGGACACTTGCGTTCTCTGGTCTTTTGCGTGGGGGTGGAGCTATGTTAATGAGTGACAGAAGTTTTGCTGAATTAGCATAAAAGATCAAGGAAACTCAGGTATAGCATAAAAACTAGCATAAGCCACTTAGGCATGAATATCTTCAACCTTTTGCACTCGAAAACAGCATAATGCCAAATTTACACCATTGATTCACACAGGTTTTCAGGCCATTGTTGCATTTATAGCCAACGTGTCACATTTACAGACTCTTCTAAGTTTTGGGTTCAAAATTAAAGTAACGAACCAACTGCAAGTCTGCCTTTGAGTGAGATTTTTGAAAGTCACTAATTTTTCTGAAATGTTGCTAAATTTTTGCTTGTGGTGTTACAAAATTAAAAGGATTTGTTTGTCATAAATTTGTGATGGTATTTTGAAAGATTTGTATTTTATAAGACAAGACAGGACACTTTTTTTCCTACTGGTTGATGAATATGCAGAACAGGCTCCCACCAAAATCTCTTAATGCAATGTCAGTTAACTCCTTTTTAAAAAGAGTAATATAAGTGTCGAGTCGAAAGTGGGTTGGTGGATAAGTATATATTGAGATGATGAAATCCCCGGGACTGTGCTGTTGCGGTTGAGAGGGGGGAAAAGAATATTGGGCCAAGTTTTACTGTGAGCGGTGAACGAACGGCGCCAGCCTATCATTAGACTTGCACTTGCCCATAGACTTTCTATGAGCTTTTGCACGGCAAATTCCTGGAAATTAGAAATACAAAAAGCACAATGCCCTCTACAGGGCTTCGAGGACCTGTGTGAACTTACATCCAGGAAGATGTAAGTTCACACAGGTGAACTTACATCTGAGGAAGGAGAAAATCTCCGAAAGCTTGTGAATTTAAAATAAAATTGCTGGACTATAACTTGGTGTTGTAAAATTGTTTACAATACATCCAGGAAGTGTAAGTTAGGATAGTGAATTCAATGTCAAATCAGGTACAGAAAGCAAAATAAAGGGTAAGAAAGATTGAATTAAGAGAAAGAGATAAATGAGACAGAAAGAAAAAGTAAAAAAAAAAGTATTTAATTTTTTTTAATTTCCAACAATAATTAAAATCTGAAGGAATGAGACTCCACACTTGTAAAAGTTAATTTTCAGTGCCAGAGAGGTTGTTTGGCAGTAATGGTACTTAGACTTGAAATTACTTGACTAAAGTTTTGTTGGTGAATTTAGTCCGTGCCTGTGAAGTCAGTAGAGAAACTTCATGCCGTTTAATATAGCGAGATGCTGTTTTCACACAGCTTTTAGAGGAGCATCTCAAAGAGCAACTTCCGGATTTCCGTGTTTATCTGCACATATGCGGTCACTAGAAGTTACTTTCCAATTTGCACATAAATAATGGTGAGCGCTGTTAGCCACACGTTATTTTTGCAGCAAAATCCGGCCCATAATCTGTGGATGGCAACGGTCCAATCTTGATGTAAAGATGGATGAATATTTTGAAATTTTGCCTGATTACTTTTTGAAGTTTTGCAGTACTTCTGCAAGAACTTTCCCACAGGAACTTAAATCGGTTAGATAGAGTTTATTATAGGTATATTTTATAGGGGTGGTAAATTTTCATTTTTACCTCATGGGCAGTAATCTGGCGTAGAGGATCGCCAGAACCCATCCAATTTTCATTCTGTTGCTATTAAGTTCCTGCCTCGAAGCTTTAAGTGCACTATTATTGTATTTGCCAATTTACAGTTTGCAATAAACATAAGTTTCCATGAATATACAAACATAACTCCATAAAATGCTCAACAATTCCTCATCTTTGCAGATTCCAAGTTATATACATTAACATAACCTATAAGCCTTAAAATGGGTAATTGCTTTTCTCAAAAGAAAAATATTTTAACTGCATCTGGAGGCAAAATGAAGATGGAATGAGGTTACTGTGATTGGCATGGACAGAAGCCAATCAGGAGCAATCCAATAATTTACATTTATCTTCCAGCTAGATTCAAATCACTTTTGATTTAAAAACAAACTGAAATACTACCCAAATTTTATCCACTGAGAAAAATAAATCCATTTATCATAAATAATCTTTATTTTGCTTTCTAAATTCCAGCAATGGAAACCACAGCTATTGTTAATCATAAGTGTTGTCTAACAATGAGGTAACAATTGAGCAGTTGATACTGGAAAGCAGTAGTTGTTCATTTTTTTAAATAAAACTCACCTGAAATAAAGGGGTCAATTTTAACTGACAGACAGTAATGCCCCAAAAATTGTGGCGCTGTACTTTCCACCCTGTTTCTACTCCTGATCCACGTGCCACCATTTTGTTGGGGCCCTTCAGAAGAGTGGCTCAGGCTCATTACAGTATTCAAATCAGGGTTCTATGACATCATTAGAACCCCAACACCATTTTTGGTCGAAAAAGCAGAAGTAATGCGCAATGCTGGACCCGCTCGGTAATATTGAGTAGTACAGGCCAGAAACTGCATTTGGAAGCACTATTTAAAGGGGCATTCGCCTGCAAGTGCTCAGATCAGAGGAATCAGTTTACAATTAACCCTGGTTGGATTTTTTTTCAGTGGTTTCTGCCCTAGAAATTGCTGTATTTTTACTTTATTCTGCTTCAAAGTCTTCAAGGACCTGAGGGTGGGACTTCACACTGCTTAACATGAGAGTATTCCTGAATACTACTCTGGTTGGAGGAAGAAGAGGAAGAAGACCAGCAGAGCAGCTGCAGGCTGGGAAACATCAGGGAGCTGCAGTTAGGGCTGTGAGGAGATCACAAAGAAGGAAGGTTATTGATAGGCTTTCCCTGCCTATGGGCTCTATAGGCCCAGAATCGCCTACCTCCAATTTTCCAAGGAACAGTGCATCAGGAAGCTATACCTCTCCAGAGAGGCTGTCACAGATCTGTGCAACCTCGTATAGCTGGACGTGCAACCAGTTGGCCATGCATTGCTTGTGGTAGTGAAAGTAACCACGTCCCTCAATTTTCACACTTCAGGCTCTTTCCATGCTGCAGCAGATGACAAATGTCATATTAGTCAGTCCGTAGTCCATCCCTGCATCAACCAGATCACTGACACCTTTTTTGTCAAGGCCAACCAATTTATAAAGTTTCCCAAGGAAGCCAGCAGGAAAGACAAGAATAGATGTCTTCTGCTTGGCAATGGTTGGAATCACTTGCACTTTGAGGAATGAAAAAGGTCTTCATACATAGAGGCAGGCAAATACAAAGGAGTTAATTTTAAAATTAATCATCAGCAAATATCTCAGTAGAGTAATGAAATATATTTTGGACCACAACATATAATCCAAAAGACTTTTATGCAATGGGCAATTCAGTTTTACCACCAGCATTCAAAAAACATTCTCACATTCTCTTTGATGACATAATTTCACTCTATACAGTTTCCACCCACTGTTAATGGAAGAAGGGTATCTTTTACTTGGTTCAGTAGATCCATGATATATTCTAACTGAACTTAATATATCCCAGAAAGAATCCACTATTCTTAAGTAGACCAAGCCAAAACAACATCAATTTGGTACATTTCTGTAACAAACTTGGCAAGATCCAAATTTTGATGAAATTCCACAAGTGCTATTTTTACAAAAGTTAATCTAGATCTTGAATACTCTGATTCACGGAATGTAAAACATTAAACTGCATATTAATGTAGTTGTATCATCAGTCAGGAATTTGTTTACTTTGATGTTTTAAACACTGCTGTCAATTTCAGATAAACACATACTCATAGAATCATAGAAAGGTTACAGCATGGAAGGAGGCCATTCGGCCCATCAAGTCCGCGCCAGCTCTATGCAAGAGCAATCCAGCTAGTCCCACTCCCCCGCCCTATCTCCGTAGCCCTGCAAACCTTTTTCCTTTCAAGTACTTACCCAGTTCCCTTTCGAAGGCCATGATTGAATCTGCCTCCACCACCCCCTCGGGCAGTGCATTCCAGATCCTAACCAGTCGCTGTGTAAAAAAGTTTTTCCTCATGTCACCTTTGGTTCTTTTGCCAATCACCTTAAATTTATGTCCTCTGGTTCTTGACCCTTCCACCAATGGGAACAGTTTCTCTCTATCTACTCTGTCTAGACCCTTCATGATTTTGAATACCTCTATCATAATCTCCTCGCAACCATCTCTGTTCCAAGGACAACAACCCCAGCTTCTCCAGTTTATCCACGTAACTGAAGTCCCTCATCCCTGGAATCATTCAAGTAGATCTCATCTGCAGCTTCTCTAAGGCCTTCATATCTTTCCTAAAGTATGATGCCCAGAACTGGACACAATACTCCAGTTGTGGCCGAACCAGTGTTTTATAAAGGTTCATCATGACTTTTGTACCTAATGGGCTCGATTTTAGCACCCGTGATCGGGTGCGTTCGTGGCGGAGGTGCTACGAAAATCGGGGATTCCTGGGGCAGGTCGGGAGCCCGGCTCCAACCCGCCCCATTTCCGGGTTCCCCACTGAAGTGCTGACATGCGCGCGCAGCCCCCGCATGTGGGACTCCCGCCGGCAATTAAAGCCGGCGGGGTGCCACTTAAAGTAATTGAACAGGTACTTCAGGTTGTTTACAGACCTGATTGACCTGTTATTTTAGCAGGGATGGGATTTTGCAACTGACTGAGACTGTTTCCCGTACTGGGGGAAACACTCCCAATTCAAATGGATGTGTTGCAGCCAGCAGCCTGTGGCAGCTGCAAAGGTCCATTTGACAGGTGATGGGGGGGGGGGGGGGGGGGGGAGACTCTCACTCATTGCAGGAGGCCACTCTGTCACTTTGGGCAAAGTTTGGCCTCCACCACCCTCCTCCTAACAACAAAATTCACCAACTTACACAGTTACCCCGGTGTCCAGACACATGTACCTATCTTGCGGACCCCCTCAGATGTACATCTTCCGGATGGGGGCCGCCATAGCTGCAGTCATGACCTCCTTGGAGGGCGAACAGCATCACCAGCCTCGCCGGCCTCGCCGTCCACCTCTGACACGTGGAGCTCCACAACACAGTGCTGTGACACATCCACCTGCACAGCAGGAGGGAGGGCAACTGCAGAGAGAGATGCGTCGCAGAGGGCACAACCCTCGCCACAGGGTCTACAGATCGAGGCTCAGCTTCCTGGACCTCTCTGAGCAGCAGTGCACACGGAGGCTCAGAGTCACTTGACATGTATTCGTGGACATCTGCAGCCTCCTTCATGCCGAGCTGCTCCCAGCTGGCCCGAGCACCATCTTCTTACCTGTCGCTGTCAAAGTCACCACTGCCCTCAAAAACTTCTCCTCCGCATCCTTCCAGGGTGCCACCGGGGACATCGCCGACGTCTCTCAGTCGTCTGCACAAAAGAGCCCTGCAGATACACCTACACCCACTCTGCTGTGATACAATGGGTGGCATCAGTTGTGGGTCTTCATTGTGATCCTCAGGAAAGGGCATTATTGCACAAACCAGACAAGATTCACAAAGACGTGACAGTCGTGGTGCCAATATAATATGTAATGTGAGTTGATCAGAAATTAAATATACGTAAAAACCATGACAAACCCTCAAACACCCTTGTGCATCCCCTTCATGCTCACGACACGTTTGCCTTACACTTCCTACTGCACATATGTGATGCATGCCCTGTGGCTGCAGCACAGGTAGTGGCAGGTTGAGTGAGGCTGACTGTGAAAGAGATGCATGAGAGGGTGAGTATGAGATAGAGCCATGAGATTGTATGAGGATTGGGTTGAGTGGTAGTGGTGGGATGAGTACTGGCGAGCTAAGTAAGTGCAGGTAAGATGAGGATGAGGTTTGAGTGGGTGTGAGGGGTGATGTGACAGAGTAGTATTGGCAGTGCAGAAGGAGATGTGGGGTGGGGGCAGTGATGTGGCAGATGGAGTGTAGGGGAATGAGTAAGTGTACTCACTTTGGCTGACCTACATAGGTCATTGCAGCGCCTCCTGCACTGTATGCAGGTGGGCGATATGTTGGTGGTGCAGGTGACCTCCTCTGCCACCTCGAGCCAGGCCTTCTTGGTGGTAGAGGCTGGCCGCTTCCTCCCGCCCGCCGGGGGGAAGATCTCTGTCCTCCCCCTCCTCCTCACCCCATCCAATAAGAGCTGGAGTGAGGCATCATTAAACCTGGGAGCAGCCTTCCCCCTGGGCTGCTCCATGCTGTAATTTTTCCTATTTCTTGCAGCATCAGTCAGTGGAAGACAGACCCTTTAAATAGAGCTCCTCCAGCTGACAGACCTTACTGCGCATGCGCAGTCCGCCCGCCGCGCAGCTTAGCAGCGGGGAACCCAGAACAAGAAGTAAGTGGATCCAATCAGCCTGCGATTGCGCGCGGGGCAGACTGATTTCACCGGGCGCAATCGACCCCCCGCCGCGAACCCGCCGCCATGGTAATATCAGGCCAAATGTCTCTATTTATAAAGCCCAGGATCCCATATGTTTTTTTAACCACTTTCTCAACCTGCCCTACCACCTTCAATGATTTGTGCACATATACCCCCAGATCTCTCTGTTCCTGTACCCCTTTTAGAGTTGTGCCCTCTAGTTTATATTGCTTCTCTTCGTTCTTCCTACCAAAATGTATCACTTCGCATTTTTCTGCATTAAATTTCCTCCGCCACGTGTCCACCCATGCCACCAGCCTGTCTATATCCTCTTGAAGTCTATCACTATCCTCCTCACTGTTTACTACCCTTCCAAGTTTTGTGTCATCAGCACCGACCCCTGGGGAACACCACTGTACACCTCCCTCCAGTCCAAAAAACAACTGTTCACCCCTTTTCTCTGTTTCCTGTCCGTTATCCAATTCTGTATCCATGTGGCTACTGCCCCCTTTATTCCATGGGCCGCAATCTTGATGATAAGCCTACAATACGTCATTTTATCAAACACCTTTTGAAATTCCATATACACCACATCAACTGCATTGTCCTCATCTACCCTCTCTGTTACCTCATCAAATAACTCTGAGGTTAGTTAAACAGGATTTGCCTTTAACAAATCCATGCTGGCTTTCCTTAAGCAATCCACACTCGTCCAAGTGACTGTTAATTCTGTCCCGGATTATCGTTTCTAAAAGTTTCCCCACCACTGAGGTTAATCTAATTGGCCTATAGTTGCTGGGTTTATCCTTACACCCTTTTTTGAACAAGGGTGAAACATTTGCAATTCTCCAGTCGTCTGGCACTACCGCCGTATCTACGGATGTTTGGAAGATTACGGCCAGTACCTTCGCAATTTGTACCCTTCCTTCAGCAACCTAGGATGCATCCCATCCGGACCGGGTGACTTATCTATTTTAAGTACAGCTAGCCTTTCTAGTACCTCTTCTTTATCAATTTTTAGCCCATCCAGTATCTCAACTATATTTTCCTTTACTGAGACTCTGGCAGCATCTTCTTCCTTGGTAAAGACAGATGCAAAGTACTCATTTAGTACCTCGGCTATCCCCTCTGCCTCCATGAGTAGATCTCCTTTATGGTCCCTAATCGGCCCCACCTATCCTTACTACCCATTTACTGTTTACATGCCTGTAGAAGACTTTTGGATTCCCTTTTATGTTGGCCGCCAGTCTATTCTCATACTCTCTCTTTGCTCCTCTTATTTCTTTTTTCACTTCCCCTCTGAACTTTCTATATTCTGCCTGGTTCTCACTTGTGTTATCAACCTGACATCTGTCATGTCTTTTTTCCATTTCATCTTACTCACTATCTCTTTTGTCATCCAGGACTTTAGGTGCCCGACCTTTCTGCCTCTTGGGAATATGCCTGGATTGTACGAAACCATTTCCTCTTTAAAGACCGCCCACTGTTCAATTACAGTTTTGCCTACCAATCTTTGATTCCAATTTATCCAGGCCAGATGTGTTCTCATCCCATTGAAATTGGCCCTCCTCCAATTGAGTATTTTTACTTTAGCATGGACTGTGTCCTTTTCCATAGCTATTCTAAACCTTATGACACTATGATCACTGCTCCCTAAATGCTCCCCCACTGACACTTGCTCCACTTGGCCAAGTCCTAGAACCAAGTCCAGCAACGCCTCCTTCCTCGTTGGGCCAGAAACGTACTGGTTAAGAAAGTTATCCTGAACATATTTCAAAAATTCCTCCCCCTCTTTTCCCCTTATATTATTGTTGTTATCCCAGTCTAAATTAGGATAGTTGAAGTCCCCAGTTATCACTACTCTATAGCTTTTGCACCTCTCCATAACGTCCCTGCAAATTTGCTCCTCTATATCCTTCCCATTAATTGGAGGCCTATAGAATACACCCAGTAGCGTAATGGCACCTCTTTTATTTCTTAACTCGAACTCTCCAGGACATCCTCTCTCTCCAGTACTGCAATATTCTTCTTAATCAATACCGCCACCCCATCTCCTTTCTTTCCTTCCCTATCTTTCCTGAGCACCTTATATCCAGGAATATTTAGTACCCAATCCTGCCCTTTTTTGAGCCAGGTTTACACACACGCACTGCAAACCAGTCTTAGACTTTCTTGTTCTCTCTCTTAGTCTGATCCCACCTAATACTGTACTATTACTTGCTCTAGTGCTATCTGTCTCCCCCAATCCTTTGTGCCCCTTGTTTCTCCTTTCCATTGCTACATCCTGGTGCCCAACCCCCTGCCAAATTGGTTTAAACCCCGCCCTCCCCCCCCAACAGCACTACTAATCCTCCCTGCGAGGACATTGGTCCCAGCTCCGTTGAGTTGCAACCTGTCCGGCCTATACAGATCCCAACTTCCCCAGAACTGGTCCCAATGCCCCAGGAATCTAAACCCCTCCCTCCTGCACCATCACTCCAGCTACGCATTCATCTGCTCTATCCTCCTATTTCTATACTCACTGGTGCGTGGCACCAGGAGTAATCTGGAGATTACTACCTTTGAGGTCCTGCTTCTTAATCTCTTTTCTAACTCCTTAAAATCTGCCTGCAGGAACTCATCCCTCTTTCTACCTATGTCGTTGGTACCGATATAGACCATGACCTCAGGCTGTTCACTCTCTTCCCCCCCCAGAATGTTCTGCAGCCGCTCAGTGACATCGTTGACCCTGGCACCAGGGAGGCAACATACCATCCTGGAATCACGTCTGCGGCCGCAGAAACACCTGTCTACTCGAACTGTGAATAATTTTGATCCAAGGATTGAATTGTAGTGCACCAAAGTACTTCCTACTCATTCTTATTGTGCAGAATTCCTCATCCAGTCTCAGGACTTAAATGTGAATCCAAACTTAAAATTATCCTCAATTATTCATGAATTTAATGTTCAGTATAGCAGTAAAGTGCATTGTGTTGTTCTAATTCTGATTCAGTTGTATAATTAAAACAGAGAACTCACAGCTGTCAGTTTTGGTGTATAATTTTAGGCTGCATGACCACAAACCCAACAAGTGACAATGTCATGAATTGGTTCCAGCAGCTGATTTCATGAATGCTACAAAAATCACATACAACAGTTAGAAATTGGGTGTACTATTTATACCATGGTTCTGTTTTTATCCTCAATAAATTTTATGGGTCAACAACCAATTGGTATATATTACAGCTCCACAATCCAAAGTTATGGTCAAAAGTAAATAAATGATAATAGAGAAAATCATGTCTTAGTTTATAGAAGTTCTGATGTAAGCACAATCCTAGCGATAGGACACAAGTATACAAATACCTTGAGAAACAGCAACAGCAAGAATTCATTTGTGTGTGAATAAAAACTATAGCATATGTCATGCCACAGGAGGAGGAAGAGGACCTGGGCCCATACTTCAGCCTAGTGTCATATCAGGAGGAAGAGGAGGACAAGAAGCCATGACAACAAGGAGACTCCAGTAATTACAGCCATCCACTTCTGACCCAAACCCGCCCCCAGATTAGCATCTGCATCATTGGCTTCCTTTCTCACAGGCACCAACTCAGGGACTTCAACGTCGCTGGGTCAAAATCCTGGAACTCCCTACCTAACAGCACTTTGGGAGAACTTTCACCACACGGACTGCAGCGGTTCAAGAAGGCGGCTCACCACCACCTTCTCAAGGGCAATTAGAGATGGGCAATAAATGCTTGCCTTGCCAGCGATGCTGACATCCCATGAACAAATTAAAAAAAAACTTTGACACAGGAGGATTTAGGTAGTGATAGTGAAGAGTTGCCACTGCTGGAGTCACTGAGCTCGGGGAAACCAGACGAGTGGGAGATGGGTAAGGGCATGTCATCTTCCTCATGGAGGTGGAGGAGAAGGCTGTCAATGACTTTAGAGTTGTGGGATACAGAACTCGTAGGTATTCACAAGGAACATCAAACCTACATGTAGGTTCTTAGGATAATATCCCAGGATGTGTGGTAATTGGCAGGTTTGACTCTTGAGTTTACAGCTGTCCTTTGTGACAACATCACGGATGGTTTCTCTTCCTTGCAGGCCAGAGTGCAGCAAGTGGCAGCTGCACTTACATTTGCAGCAGAACCCCTGATAAGAGGTAGCCAGGGACGAGTCAGGGACTCCACCTCCATGGAAGCACAGACTGCAGCTCTGGAGGCAATTGGGGACAGATTGGATCACAGCTTGATCGCGGCTTCAGACCGTGGCCACTGCCTTGTCTCAGGGCTGGACAGATCTAATAGTTGCCATTAGACCAGCCACCCAAGGCCCACTCGAATGGCAGCGGCTGAAGTCCTTGTGCCTGATACTGCCGCCTCTGTTGAGCTGAAGAGGTCTGCTATGTTGTTATCTGGCAGGGTGGGTAGAAGAAAGTAAGACTGAGGTGCTGTCACTACAGTTGATCAGTGGGTGAAGACTGCCCTTTGATGCCCTATTCAGCGGAGAGTGAGGACATGGCCTGGGTTTCATCACAGACAAGCTGGACGTCCTAGGAATGGAACCTCTTCCTATTCACATACGTCTGCAATTGCTAGGTTGGTACCCACTTGTATGTCATTGTGGCACCCTGCACTCTGGAAAATCCAGCTGTCCTGTAGAAGTCACTGGCTCTACGCCTCTGTTGCCTGTGGGCAATGTCCATATGGAGAAATTCAGAAGAGGGCATCCATCACCACAACAATACACGCCCCGACAGTTACCTGGCTAATGTTGCACAGATGCCCTGTGGCAGCCATGAAGGATATGGAACTGTAAAAGTGCCACAGACAGTGCACTAGTGGAGTGAGTTTACGATTCTTCGTGATGAAGTTCACATAGATGCGCAATGGCATCCTTGGATTGGCCCAGCTGTTGGATGCACAGCTTCCCAGAGAGGTCCTGTAGGACTGATATGGTCTGTACACATGTTGGAGAAGATAGTACCTGGTGAACCGTTGTCATAGAATCATAGAATGACACAGCACAGAAGGAGGCCAGTCGGCCCATCGTGTCTGTGCCGGCTCTTTGGTAGAGCTATCCAGTTAGTCCCACCCCCCTGCTCTTTTCTCATAGCCCTGCAGTTTTTTTCCTTTCAAGTATTTATCCAATTCCCAGTTATAAGTCACTATTGAATCTGCTTCCACCACACTTTCAGGCAGTGCATTCTAGATCATTACAACTCGCTGCATTATTTTTTTTTTCCTCATGTCGCTTCTGGTTCTTTTGCCAATCACCTTAAATCTGTGTCCTCTGGTTATCGACCCTTCTTCTACTAGAAACAGTTTCTCCTGATTTACTCTATCAAAACTGTTAAATGATTTTGAACACCTCTATCAAATCTCCTCTTAACTTTCTCTGCTCTAAGAAGAACAACCCCAGCATCTCCAGTCTCACCACACAACTGAAGTCCCTCAAGCCTGGTACCATTCTAGTAAATCTCTTCTGCACCTTCTCTAAGGTCTTGACATCCTTCCTAAAGTTTCGTGCCCAGATTTAAACACAATACTCCAGCTGAGGCATAACCAGTGTTTTATAAAGGTTTAGCATAACTTCCTTGCTTTTGTACTCTATGCCTCTATTAATAAAGCCAAGGATCTCATTTTTTTTTAAACAGTTTTCTCAACTTGTCCTACCACCTTCAAAGATTTGTGTTTACACACCCCCAGGTCTCTGTTCCTGCACTCATTCTTCCTACCAAAATGTATCACTTCACACTTCTCTGAGTTAAATTTCATCTGTCATGTGCCTGCCCATTTCACCAGTCTGTCTATGTCCTCCTGAAGTCTGTTACTGGCCTCCTCAAAGTTTACTACATTTCCAAGTTTTGTGTCATCTGCAAACTTTGAAATTATGCCCTCTATACCCAAGTCCAGGCCATTAATATATGTCAAAAAGAGCAGTGGTCCCAACAACAACCCCTGGGGAACACCACTTGTCCTCAGCCATGCTGCCTTATTCTCCTGGTTGGACATGATGCTGCTGCAACTCCTCCGTTACGGTGACATGGAGTGGTATGGCCATGGGGAAAGCCATAACTTGTCCGAAGTCAATCCAAGTTTGGGTTTGGCGATGGGGGGGGGGTCTGGAGTTCCAAAAGAGAGAATGAAGAGGAGGTGTTATTGATTTTTAAAATGTGAAGGAAAAGATTAAATAAAGTTCCTCGTAAACCATTCAAGGACCCTGAATTGTAGAGGCTGCAAAAGATGCAGAAGCAGAAGGGAAATTCCCAGTAAGGAGTTAGTATCCCAAGGCTCCTTCCACAAAGACTCTCATGCAGTCTTTCCAGGAGCACTATAACCATGTGAAATGCTTGCCTATGCCATGTCAATATTAGCATAAATTCCTTTTTGCCACTGTCCTTTTTGTATCTTTGCGAGATCTTCTCAGGCTGTCAGAGCTAGTCCCTCCTGGGACACACCTGACAACAGCCCCAGGTGAAGTAACAGCGTACTTTTTAAAAATTCGTTCTTGGCATATGTTCATTAGCAAGGCCCAGCATTTATTACCCATCCCTCGTTGCCCTTGAGAAGGTGGTGGTGAGCCGCCTCTTGAACCGCTGCAGACCGTGTGAGAAAGGTACTCCTTTTGTGGCGCGATCAGGAGAGTGGATTAGACCAGGTGGTTCATGTAGAGAAAAACACCTGCATAGGCTTAATGGTCTGAATCATCTGTTCCTTTACTGTAAACACAGTATTCTATGATTCCCCTTTCCTGCAGGATACTAATAATAGAATTTCAAAAGATTTGAACTTTACAGCACAAAGGAGGCCGTTCAGCCAATGGCATTCTGAAAGAACTATCCATTTAGTCCCATTCCCTTACTCTTTCCCCATACCCTTTAAAATTTTTCTTGTTCAAGTAATTTTTAGAAGCTATTATTGATTCTGTGTCCACCACTGTTTCTGGGAGGGTATTCCATTAAAAAAATTCTCCAAACCACTCTCCATTATCTTGATGATGATCTTAAATTTATGCCCTCTAGTTACGAATTGACCGACATGGGAAAATAGTTTTTCCTATTTACCTTATCGAAACTCTCATAATTTTTAATACCTTTATCATATCTCCTCGCAACCTTCTCTGTTCTGGCTTGTCTAGCCTTTCCTTATAATGATAGACTCTCATCCCTGATATCATCCTAGTAAATCTCTCTGTGCGCTCTCCATGGCATTGACATCTTTCCTAAAGTAGGACCCTAAAACCGGACACAACTGGGTCGATCCCTCAATTGCAGAGAAAAAGCAACAGAGTTCAGAACAGCCTCGTGCCCCCGAGAATGGCCTGCAGATGTAATTTAATAGTTTAAATATGCTCCCTGCACATTGTCCTTGAGATATCAAGGCTGGTTTTCTGGGGCTTATAGAAATGGGCTTTACGTGTGTGCAGCGCAATGAAATATCACCTGCGGCAGATGTCACTTCCCTGTGCCTTGATTTCCCCTTGGGTCTAATTTGCATGTCATGGGCATTATATGGGTGGGTGCTAAGGCCTACTATTGGGCAGGCTTGAATGCCCCTTGGATAAGCCCACAGCTACCCTCTGTACTTGTTATGGCATTCTCCAAAGAGCCTATTGAGGCACTTGTTGCTCACTCCTTATGAGCAGCAACCCCAACTGCCTTTTCCTCCTCCTTCACTGACCTCCTGACCACTATGGGTTAATCTTGAAAACTTTCTTCCGGTCCCACTCACTCCACACACCACTGCCTCTTCGGATTCTGCCAGTGGATCAACAATCACCTTCTCTCTCCGCATTTCCCTCCAGAATGTCGCAAACAAGGCCCTTTCCATCCATGAACTTATTGTGACCAATTGCATTGACCCCCCCCCCCCTCCCCTGGCACCGTTACCTCTAGAATCCCTCAGGAATATATTCTTGGCTCATTCCTCTTTCTCATCTACATGCGACATCATCTGAAGACATGGGATGAGCCTTCACATGTATATTGAGGACACCTAGCTCTACTTCTCCACCACCCTTCTCGACCCTTCCACTGCCTCTGTGCAGTCAGCAAGCTTGTCCGACATCCAGTCTTTGATGAGCTGCAATTTCCTTCGGTTAAACATTGGAAAGACTGATGCCATCATCTTTGTCCTTGCCACTGATTCCATCCACCTCCTCGGCCACTGTCTCAGGTTGAACCAGACTGTTTGCAACATGGCATCCTATTTAACCCTGAGCTGAGCTCCCATTCCCATATTCTCTCCATCACAAAGACCACCTACTTCCATGTCCATAACATCAGTCACCTCCACACCTGCCTCAACCCATCAGCTGCTGAAACTCTCATCCATGCCTTTGTCACCTCTGGACTTGGCTATTCCAATGCTCTCCTGGCCAGCTTACCACCCTCCATCTTTTGTAAATTTCAGTTCATCCAAAACTCTGCTGCATGTATCCTATCTTGCATCAGGTCCTGCTTACCCACCAGTCCTATCCTTACAGACCCAGATTGGCTCCGGGTCCCCCAACAGCTCCAATTTAAAATTCTCATACTTGTATTCAAGGGGCTTTGCCCTTCCCTATATCTGTAACCTCCTCCAGCCCATGCCGTCAGCTGCCTATGTCCCACACTCTGAAATTCTCTTCCTAATGCCTTCACCTCACCGCCTCCCTTTCCTTCTTTAAGACCCTTCTGAAAACTCACCTCTTTGACCAAACTATCTAATTACACCTATGTAAAGGGCCTTGGGTTATTGTTTTACATTAAAGGGTCCATGCTAACGCAAGTTGTTTTTGTTACCCAGCAACTCTTAAAATAGCTATATTTATTCGTCTGACTGACATCCTTAAAACAAAAAAACACTGTAATTATTTCAAACGATGGCACATCGCTATACAAAGAACTAATTTAAATTTTATCTGTTCTTTACTACCCCTCAGGGATGCTTCAAAAGCTTCCTTTAGTGTTAGCAAAATAATAAGCCGAGCAGCCCAAAAGAAATAGGGAGAGAAGGGCCTTGAATTAAAAATCAAAGAATAGAGAAAAAACATTCACGTGTTCACTCAATCAGCTGCAATCTGTAGGGAACTGTTAAAAGTAAGTTATGGATCTAATGAAATGGTATCCGAATAGACAGAATTCTGTCTCTTTCCAGTCTGACAAAACATTTTATAAACATGGTGATTGAGCAGGCAAAATTCCTGCCTACAAACGTAAGAACGCAGTCAACCACCGCAGTATCAGTTCTGATGGGTCCAGATTGCAAATAAGTTATCAATCCCCATGACAGACTGTGAAAACAATTTATTTAAGATTCTATCCATCCCACAGGTAGCAGAGGATAGAGCATTAATGGATAAACCAACTGAGTTAGAACAGATTGTAAAAGTGTTGAAAGCCAAGAAAAATGGGAAAGCCCCAGTATTGATAGCTTTAAGCCAAATTAATTTTATAGTAAGTTTAAAGATCAACTTGAACTATTTTTACTTCGCTTTCTAACAGGCGACAGTATAAGACACAGAAAGGTGCCACTGTCTTGTTGCCAACATATACTGTTTTTGTTTTAATGAACTCAAATTATGCCATTAATGAGGCAAGTTAGTATTCCAACAAGACAAAATCTGCACTTGTAAATTATATTACAGAAAATAGACTTTTCTATAACTCAAAAAACACATAAAGGGATGGGAGGAGTGAATATCTTTTGGCAGGCCAGAAATCATAGCACCGGTTAGTCCTATTTTTGTTGAACTTCAAAGTTTATGGATGTCCAAGTGTGAATATTAATCAAACCTGGTGTTTAAACTCCTCAAATTGTCCTCCTTCTAAAGAACCCAAACATCAAATTGTAGGTACCATAGCACTCAGAAACCCTCACAGTCACTCAACCATGGTTTCTGAGGAAAGGCTGTTATTTTTGTTGGAATGAACGAAAGCACCTTTCATGACTTCACAGCCAATACAGTACTTTTGAAGGGTAGTCACTGTTGTAATATAGGGAAATGCTGCAGCCAATTTGTACAAAGCAAGGTCCCACAAACAGCAATGAGATAGCGACCTGATAATCTGCTTTAGTGATATTGATTGAGGGATAAATATCCCTCAAATATCAACCACGACACCGGAGAGATCCCTGTTTTTTAAATAGTGACATGGGATCTTTTATGTTCACCTGAGAAACAAATAGTGCCTTGGTTTAAAGTCTCAACAGAAAGATAGCATCTCCAACAGTGCAGCTCTCCCTCAGTACTGCACTGAAGTGTCAGCCGAATTAAGGAAATACAAAATCCTATTGTTGCTTTAAAATTGCTCTATTAGATTTGCATCTTTAATTAACATAGATAAAAGATTTGGTGAGGCTCATTAGAAATTTGATCATAACACTACAGAGTTGTCTTTGGACCACTTTTAGGTAACAATATTCTACAGGTTCCAGTTTTCATAACTGAGATGCAACATTAAGCAAAAATGTCCAAACAATGATACATTCTCCGAAGAAATTAACGCTCTTGAATTATGCAGCATAATTTCAAACTTTGTACTAGCAAACAGCATATTGCACCTAGAAATTCTATTCCACAATCACAAAAATGCTCCTGAAAATTAGAACGAATGAATCTCCTCAGAAAGAGTCATTTATAAAGGAAGCTTCAGTTGAGAAGCGAGGAAGATGACATTTTTTTAAATTGATTTTGACATTGCCATAACTAGGGAATGTTTATATTTGCATGGAAATTTACATGTGGTATTTAAGCTATTCACACATTATTTTATTGTGACTAATATAATTGCGCCATTCAGTACTGTCAGTACTTTTTTTATTATTAGACATAATTTACCGCTTTCACAAAACTAAAAGTCTGTCCTCTGCTTTCCATTAAGTAAATGTAAGGCATAAGGCACCATTGCTCTGAATACAATGATTGATTGCTCCACAATTTGTTTTGATGAAATCAGTCATATTCTTGGCATATTTTTGGCACATTAAAAGGAAAAGATTGCTCTGCTGAACTCAAAAGCGATCGCTATATGTTTTTGTCCTGATTACAGTCCAGCCTGTTAATCATTACATTATAGCCATAGCACTGCATAATAAAGAATCCAAACCACCATCTAAATACATAAAACATAACTTGTGTACAGTCTACACATTCTAGATCTATTATGTGATTATAGTAGGTCAGAGTAAATAGCAATGGGAGAATCTTCAGTTTTAAAGAAAATAAAGTGCTACTGAAAGTAATTTAAAATATGTGTGACAATGCGTCCCAGGCAGCCGCCTAAAACAGGCGTTAAGCCCCATGAATATGTTAATGAGGGGCCTAACGCCTGTTGAAGGACCCCTTTACAAATTGAGTTACCGATGAGCGGGGAAGTGTCGGCCTGCCCCACTCAAGATTCTTCAGCGGCCCTTGCTTTTGTTTAAAAATACCTTTCTTTGGAGCCAGGATGAGCAGGAGTGCTCCCCCCGACTCCACAGTCCTAGAGATTGGGCGCGTGCGCCAACCCCCACCCCCACCCCCACCCCCACTCATTGCCCTCTCCAACCCCCTTCCTGGAATGTACCTGACGACCACTATTGGCAAGTTGACTGTGGAGGCACGACAGTCGCGGCAGCTCACCCCGAATATATAGATGAGGACCAATTTTCAGTGATCCTCTGGCATCTTGGTTCTGGGTCATTGTCATATTCCTGATCTGTCCTTGACTGTGGATGGGCCTCCTCCCACACCTGCTGCAGACAATGACAATCTTGAAGAGAATCTGGGGGAGCTCTACTATAATACACCTCCTGATCTATCCAGTCATCTGAACCTCTGCTTCAAGATACCTGTAGCATGCTCAGTAATGATCTCAGATGGCTGCATGAGCCTCATTGTTGCTTTGCTCAGCTTATTTTCATGGCTGTCGCAATGGTGTCATGAGTCATTGAAACAGGAAGAAGTTACAACACTGACATGTATCTGCATGGTTCTGAGTTGCTGGTCACAGACCACCTGCACATAGATGGGGTGGAAGCCCTTGGATTCATTAAGACCATACGATTGTACATAGGAACGTGGGTGGCCACATGGGTGCTGTCAATAACATCATGGGCTTGACAATTATGTAATGTAGAAAAATTGTGGTATTGTCTCATTCTGCTGCTGGTTTACCACAGGGAAAATGATGAAGGTTTTTGCCCTAGTGAGCAAAGCTTCAGTGACTTGCTTGATGCATCTGTGCATGGCAGATTGACTGATTTTCCTACGCCACATGGTAGCTTAGAATGAACCTAAGGCACCAAAGTTCAGGCTTTGTTGACCTTCACTCTCACTGGCAGTGCCATGCCTGGAGTGGAAGCTTTCCACAAGTCAGATTCCAGTGGAAACCACAATTGCATTACTGCCTGCCTGTTGAAATGGAGCCTGTAAAGGACATTGTGCTTGGGCATTCCTGGGTAGGAGTGTCTGGATGCATGTGGCTAAGAACACACAAGGGTCATCTGCCTTTAGTGCAAGCAAAGCTGCACCTCATCCCTTCTTTCTTCACCAAAAAACTCAAAACCCAGAGGAAATCCCAGAGGAATTACCATTTTCTGCTTTTAGCAATCAAAATCCTACAAGCAAAAATGCAACAAAAAATAAATCGAGCAGTCAGAAATTAAGCAAAGAAAACTCCAAACAAAAGTGATTCCATCCAAAAACCTGCAGTTTAAGCATTATAATTAAATTACCCATTTTATAACATAGAATGATACAGCACGGAAGGAGGCCTTTCGGACCACCATGTTTCTTTGAAAGAGCTATCCAATTAGTCCAACTCCCCTGCTCTTTCCCCATAGCTTCATAACATTAATAAGTTAAAGAAGGAAGGCAGCGTAAGTTCCACGCCTCCCTCAGGTCCCATTGTTTACACATGATGGGCGCTAAATTGGGCCGTGTAGCGCCCATTGTTTCGGTGATACACGGTCTCTCCGACATCCAAGATGGCGTCTTGGATGCGCACGCACGTTTCCTGCGTGATGTGCGCCAGACGCCATCTTGGTATAGGAGTTAGCGCTAACCCCAAACGCTGGAAGCATGTAAAGTAGGGAGAAAATGACTGCAATCAGTGTGCAACGCTGATTTAAAGTGATCCACAAAATTTTGGATCTTAACACTCAACCCAACGCACTGTCTTATCCCCAACCATCTAAACGTTTCTTACTGTGCCTGAAGGACCTCCCACCAATGCTATTTAAAGGGCCTTGCAGGTGTTGCAGGTTAGTTACTGGATTATTGCTTCTGGCTGCTGGAGGAGTAGGAAGTGTTTTTTGAAGCTCCCTATTCTTATTGAGAGTTCCTGCACTACTTTTGAGAGTGCTTTGGCAGGTACTGCCTTATGGGTCGGAAAGTTACAACCCTGGTGGAGCAACATTCCTGCCAACCATGGGCGGTCTGCTAGGGCTCCTGTTGGGCATTGAGCATAACTGGGAGCATGCAGAGAGGCCACGCCCAGCAGGTCAAGCTGCGAGGAGACCGAGGTCAAGGAGGCGCAGGGCACTGAGCAGGAGGCCGTATCCAATGAGGGCCTTCAGGGATCAATTCCCTTACCTCAACATGACCGAGGAGGATTGCATCCGACGCCTGAGGTTCACCAAGGAAGCCGTCACCGAGATCTGTCAACTGGTGCAGCCACAACTGCAGCCTCAGAGCAGGGCGAGGACAGCATTGCCTGTGGCTGTGAAGGTCACCGTGGCACTGAATTTCTACGACTCAGGAGCATTTCAGGCCACTGCTGGCGACATGTGCAACATCTCGCAGTATGCAGTGCACTGCTGCATAAGGGAGGTCACAGACACACTGTACCACATGAGGAACAGGTTCATCACCTTCCCTCTCGACAGAGACAATCAGAACAAGCAAGCACGGTGGTTCACCCACATTGCTGGCTTCCCCATGGTGCAGGGTGCCATGGACTGCACACATATTGCCCTGCATGCCCCGCACATCAACTCGGCTGACTTCATCAACAGAAAGGTCTTCCAGTCCCTCAACATGCAGCTGGTGTGCGACCACTTGCATTGCATCTTGGCGGTCAATGCCCACTACCCTGCGAGCAGTCACGATGCCTTTGTCATGAGGCAGTCCAACGTGCCAGCTATCTTTCATCCGACTTGGCGAGTCAAAGGCTGGCTACTGGGCGACAAGGGCTATCCCCTCACGACGTGGTTCATGACACTGGTCAGGAATCCATGCACACGTGCACAGCAGGCCTATAATGAAAGACATGCTGCCACACGCAACATTGTGGAGCACACCATAGGCCTCCTCAAACAACACTTCCACTGCCTAGACTGGAGGAGCCCTGCAGTACTCCCCTGAGCGGGTGGGCAGATTCGTGGTGATCTGCTGCATGCTGCACAACCTCGCCATCATGAGGGACCAGCCTTTGCCTCTACAATGACAAAGGGAAACAGGTTGAGATGTGGAGTGGGGAGAGGAGCAAGTAAGAGGTGCGTGCTGGCAGCATGTGCAACACATGAGTCAGAAAAGGTTATGGGAGGAGGGAGATGTGGAAAAGGAGAAGGATCATTAGATATGCAGAGAACCCTTTGACCGGGACCTCCAGCGCGGCATGTTGCAACGGCTGCAGCGACGGCACGCCCAATGATCCACAGCCCAATGATCCACAGGTCCCTCCTGCTGCCAGGTGTCATAGGAACATAGGAACAGGAGTAGGCCATTCAGCCCCTCATGCCTGCTCCGCCATTTGATAAGATCATGGCTGATCTGTGATCTAGCTCCATATACCTGCCTTTGGCCCATATCCCTTAATACCTTTGGTTGCCAAAAAGCTATCTATCTCACATTTAAATTTAGCAATTGAGCTAGTATCAATTGCCGTTTGCAGAAGAGAGTTCCAAACTTCTACCACCCTTTGTGTGTAGAAATGTTTTCTAATCTCGCTCCTGAAAGGTCTGGCTCTAATTTTTAGACTGTGCCCCCTACTCCTAAAATCCCCAACCAGCGGAAATAGTTTCTCTCTATCCACCCTATCCGTTCCCCTTAATATCTTATAAGCTTCGATCAGATCACCCCTTAACCTTCGAAAATCTAGAGAATACAACCCCAATTTGTGTAATCTCTCCTCGTAACTTAACCCTTGAAGCCTGGGTATCATTCTAGTAAACCTACGCTGCACTCCCTCCAAGGCCAATATGTCCTTCCGAAGGTGCGGTGCCCAGAACTACTCACAGTACTCCAGGTTCGGTCTAACCAGGTTTTGTATAGCTGCAGCAAACTTCTGCCCCCTCGTACTCTAGATATAAAGGCCAGCATTCCATTAGCCTTATTGATTATTTTCTGCACCTGTTCATGATACTTCAATGATCTATGTACCTGAACCCCTAAGTCCCTTTGGACATCCACTGTTTTTAACTTTTTACCATTTAGACAGTACCCTGTTCTATCCTTTTTTGATCCAAATTGGATGACCTCACATTTGTCTACAGTGAATTCCATTTGCCACAGTTTTGCCCATTCACCTAATCTATCAATATCCCTTTGTAATTTTATGTTTTCATCTACACTGCTTACAATGCCACCAATCTTTGTGTCATCGGCAAACTTAGATATGAGACTTTCTATGCCTTCATCTAAGTCGTTAATAAATATTGTGAATAATTGAGGCCCCAAGACAGATCCCTGCGGGACTCCACTAGTCACATCCTGCCAATGTGAATACTTACCCATTATCCCTACTCTCTGTCGCCTTTCGCTCAGCCAATTTCCTAACCAAGTCCGTACTTTTCCCTCGATTCCATGGGCTTCTAACTTAGCTAACAGTCTCTTATGTGGGACCTTATCAAATGCCTTCTGGAAGTCCATATAAATAACATCCATTGACATTCCCCTGTCCACTTCTTTAGTCACCTCTTCAAAAAATTCAATCAGGTTTGTCAGGCACGACCTACCTTTCACAAATCTATGCTGGCTCTCCCTGATTAACTGAAAATTCTCGAGGTGTTCAGTCACCCTATCCTTAATTATGGACTCGAGCAATTTCCCCACAACAGATGTTAGGCTAACTGGTCTATAATTCCTCGGTTTCCCTCTCTCTCCTTTCTTAAAAAGCGGAGTGATATGTGCAATTTTCCAATCTAGAGGGACAGTTCCTGAATCTAGAGAACCACCTTCTCCTGCAAGACAGAGGACATTGTGTTAGTGAGTGTTCTGCAAGGTGTGTGGGTGATGTGCCTGTCATGGTCAAATAGCTGCCCGTTTGTGTGACTTGAGTGGTGGTTGTGTGGCCTGCAAGTGTGTGCAATGTGCGGATGAGATGCAGCATAGCGTATGGATGGGCAAAGTTTGTTGGTGGGTGGGTGGGTGGGTGACGGGAGGTGTCGTGCATGGAGTATTGGTGCAGTTGGTAGGATGTGCCACTTGACAATTGCATTCACTCACCTTGACTATTCGTGTCAAATCATTAAATTTCTTGCGGCACTGCACCCACGTGCGTGGTGCAATTCTCCTAACCTCCTGTGCCACAGCCTGCCAATGCCTATGCAGCTGTAGTCTAGATGGTCTCCGGCCATCCTGCGGGTACATGCCTGCCCTCCTTTGGTCCACACTTTCCACCAGGGCCTCCAGAGCATTGTCCGAGAACCTTGGTGCCCGCTCTCTTGCTGGTGCAGCTACTCGTGATGCCTATGTATCTGCCATTGGAAATGTGCCTCCACCTTTAAGTAGTGCAGGTTGCTGATGACGTGCTCTGTGCACACCCCATTTCCAACTTCCTCATTCTCCGTGCAGTCTCTTAGCAGCGAGGGCCGCGCTTGCTGCACGGAGATTTCATGGTAAGTGTCAGGCAGCATGAAGTTCACGTGCTGCCTGCGTAGGGTCCATTGGGTGGTATCGCCCAGAACAGACCCTTATCCAATTTTTCCCCCAATGTCTCATTCCGCTGCTGGTTTACCATCGGGAAAATAATGAAGATTTTTGCCCTTGTGAGCAAAGCTTCAGTGACCTGCTTGATGCATCTGTGCATGGCAGATTGACTGATTTTCCTATGCCACATGGTATTACACATAGTAATATTTCCAAGTTTGCTGATGACACAAAACTAGGTGGGAATGTGAGTTGTGAGGAGGATGCAAAGAGGCTTCAAGGGGATATAGACTAAGTGAGTGGACAGGAACATGGCAGATGGAATATAATGTGGAAAAATGTGAAGTTATCCACTTTGGTCGGAAAAACAGAAATGCAGAGTATTTTTTAAATGGTGAGAAATTGGGAAATGTTGATGTTCAAAGGGACCTGGGTGTCCTTGTACATGAGTCACTGAAAGCAGGTGCAGCAAGCAATTAGGAAGGCAAATGATATGTTGGCCTTTATTACAAGAGGATTTGAGTACAGGAGTAAAGGTGTCTTACTGCAATTATACAGGGCCTTGGTGAGACCGCACCTGGAGTATTGTGTACAATTTTGGTCTCCTTACCTAGGAAAGGATATAATTGCCAGAGAGGGAGTGCAACGAAGGTTCACCAGACTGATTCCTGGGATGGCGGGACTGTTGTATGAGGAGAGATTGAGTAGACTCGGCCTGTGTTCTCTAGAGTTTAGAAGAATGAGAGGTGATCTCATTGAAACATACAAAATTCTTACAGGGCTCGACAGGGTAGATGCAGGGAGGATGTATTCCCTAGCTGGGGAGTCTAGAACCAGGGCTCACAGTCTCAGAATAAGGGGTAGGCCATTTAGGACTGAGATAAGGAGAAATTTCTTCACTCAGAGGGTGGTGAATCTTTGGAATTCTCTACCCCAGAGGGCTGTGGAGGCTCAGTCATTGAGTACATTCAGAACAGAGCTCAATAGATTTCTAGATATTAAAGGCATCAAGGGATATGGGGATGGTGCAGGAAAATTGCGTTGAGGTAGAAAATCAGCCATGATCTTGTTGAATAGCGGAGCAGGCTTGAGGGGCCAGATGACCTATTCCTGCTCCTATTTCTTATGTTCTTATCTTCTTTTGATCTCCGCTTGTTTAACACTGGTTTTTATGTTTCGGTGTAAGATAATGAGATTCTCAGGAAATTTTGATTTAAGTTCCCCTCGGCAAGATCATTATATAAACAGATGTAAATTTCAGCATAAATTGGATCGAGGAAATTCTGGCCCATTGAGTGCAATGCGAATTGGGCGGCAATCTGGTGATATGGATCTCCACTTAATTTCCCAGTCCTTGCACGTCACTTCTGCACCTTTGCCAGTTGTTGTTAATTAATTACTCCCCACCCCCCCCCACCCCAGCTCTCTTTCCTGACACCTATGGGAATCATCTGAGCTGATCTCTTCCAAAGAAGAAGAGGGCCTGAGAAAGGATACCAGGTAGGTCCAGTTTATCAATAAGTACTCTGTGCCTTCCAATAGTGTAGTGATTGTTCCTGGATATGTGATCCAGAGGCCTGGGCCAATAATCCAGAGAATGTGAGTTCAGATCTAGAAAGAAAAAGCTGGTACCAGTAAAAGTGACCATGAACCCAACTGGTTCACTAATGTCCTTTAAGGAAACCTCCTGTCCTTATCCGGTCTGGCCTATATGACTCCAGTCACACACCAATGTGGTTGACTCTTAACTGCCCTCAGAAGTGGCCTAGCAAGCCACTCAGTTTTATCAAAATTGCTACAAAGAATACCATATGGACCACAGCGTTTCAATAAGAAAGCCCATCACCACTGCCTTCTCAAGGTAATTAGGGATGGGCAATAAATGCCAGCTTTGCCAATGATGTCCACATCCTGAGAATGAATAAAAAAAGTTGGCATTTCCAGAGAAAGCTGAAATTACTTCACTTTTAAAAACTTAGTGCTGATGGAGACTCTTTTTCCCAAAGGAACAGCCCTGGTGTTTGAATGTCAATATCTGAATGCCTAACCAACCAATATGCTGGATGGTTCTTCAGAAGCACCCCAATCACAGTCTATCATGCTTTATGCAATGCTGCATGAATGAATGCATGCCAGAGTAATCATTTGCCAGTACTGCCCGATTAGCCGCAGCTGACAAGATGTCACGAGCCATTTCTGCAGGTCCTGCCAATGACCGTGGGAATTAATCTTCTCACGGTCTATGAGTCAGCAGAGAAACAGATTACAAAGCTGCTCCAACTGCTGTAAGGACACTTGCATGTAGCAGATGGCTGGCAGGTGCAGGAACAGGAACGGTTATCTGTGGCCTGAAACCTGTCTGCACCTCCTTACTGTAATGATGATCTGTGGGGATGGTGCTATGGAAGGGCACAGAGGACAATTATTTCCACTCCCTTCAGCTTAGCAAAGACCGCTGATGGACTAAGATGTCTGTTAAGACTCTCCAAAAGCTTTCTGAATTTTTGTCCATCTATTGTGACATCCCCTTGAATTGACCCCAGCCCTTTAAATTTCACTTATACACAATTTTCCTTTCCCACCACTCATGTCTGCCTTCAACCAGTGTGCATTTGTACCTGGAATTGTGATAAATTATTTAAATTAGCTTCCACTGGAGAACTGTAAGTTGTTTGCATTTGATCTTTCAAGTGGGATTTACACCATTTCTAAAGCATTTAGAGCTGTAAACAAAAATCAGTCACAAGATTTCTGTATAATACTAATCTGGCATTTCCATTCCCCCAAACACTCTGGGGCTAATTTTAACCTAACCTGCCCGGTGGGACACTGATGCGATCAGATCGGCCGCCCATTTTACACATCAATGGAAAGTAAAATCAAGTGGCGTGTGTACTTGCTGTCTCTGGGCTTAACAAAGCCAGTACAGATCTCAGCACAATTTTGTCCAGTGGTTCTTGTGTCTGCTGGGAAGTCGATCAAGATTCTTAGATTTCATTTCACTTGGGATCCTTAATATACTTCACAGAAAGGAGACCTAATCCCATTAGTCCTAACCTACATTTAAATGCAGCTTTCAGAGGCCTACTTTCCTGGCTTCCACTTTTTTACTGTTCATTTAATTATGAATAATCAGAATCCCACGATAAAGACATAGTAAGTTCCTTCTTCATTGTTACAAGAGAAAACACTAACATTTATTTGCAATAATATTGGATGAGGTCAACACAAAGCAATTGCAACACAGGGATTTAGGGTCATGTGGTTGACATAAAATATCACTGATAGAAAGGTCAACAACTATTAAGCCACATTAGTTGATAAAGTAGAAAAATTGTATCACATAAGTGCATCTTATTAATGACAATTATCCAAATCACAAAAAGGAAGTTAAACCAACACTCCAAAATAAACAGAATGACATTTAGAAATCTTCAAATATAACTTTAAAAAAATTATAACTTCACCAAAATAAAAAAACTTCACATGTTGATAACATTTGAAAATGACTAACATGGTTCCGTTTCCTGCCAAATTAAATCTTCCTCAATGAATGGTTAGTCATGCTAAACTGAATCATAGGTTTCTGGGAGGTGTTTGGCTAAATTAAATCTTGATCAAACTCGAAACCTGCTCACCATGCCATACAATTAGCTGTACATGGTTGTTTTAAAAATATAATTTTTTTCTGTACATTCAAGTAAGGGATCAAGAATAAATACTGTTTATTGCTCCTACATTAGTAAACTATTTAAAATGCATTTTATAATATGCAGTTTATTGTTATTTTCTAAAACTCCAAAGAGAACCTACTGTATTTTTTGTGAAATGAATTAGGAATATAGGAAGAGGAGTAGGCCAGTCAGCCCCTTGAGCCTGTTTCACCATTCAATTAGATCAGGGCCGAATGGCCTCCTTCTGTGCTGTAATCCTTCTATGATTCTATGGCTGATCTGCATCTTAACTCCATCTACCTGCTTTGGTTCCATAACCCTTAATACCCTTCTTTAACAAAAATCTATCAATCTCAGTTTTGAAATTTTCAATTGACCTAACTTTAACAGCTTTTTGGGGAGCGAGTTCCAGATTTTCATTACCCTTTGCGTGAAGAAATGTTTTCTGACATCACCCCTGAACGGCCTAGCTCTAATTCTAAGGATATGCCCCCTTGTTCTGGACTCTCCACCAGAGGAAATAGTTTCTCTCTATCTACTCTATCAAATCCTTTAATCTTCTTAAGCACCTCAATTAGATCACCCCTTAATCTTCTATATTCAATGGAATACAAACTTAGTCCATGCAACCTGTCCTCATAATTTAACCCTTTTAGCCCCAGTATCATTTTAGTGAATCATTTCCTGTGATGCTGTGCCCAGAATTGAATACAGCTCTCTACAGCTGTAACGTAACTTCCACCCCTTTGTATTCCGGCCCTCTTCAGATAAAGGCCAACATTCCATCAGCCTTTTTGATTATTTTTTGTACCTATCCACTAAGTTTTAGTGATTTATTTACTTGGACCCCTAAATCTCTCTGCTCATCTACAGTTCCTAGCTTCTCGCCATTTAGAAAGTACTCTGATCTATCTTTCTTCGGTCCAAAGTGGATGACCTCACACTTTCCCACATTGAACTCCATCAGGTCCTGGAGATTTGTTTATCTTTAGTCTTATTAATTTCTCCATCACCATTTTTTAAATCTATAATGAACCTAGTTAGTTCCTCCCCTTGATTTATTTTTAGTTTTCCTTGTATCTCAGGTAATTTATCCTCATCTTCTACTGTGAAGACAGGTAATTTATCCTCATCTTCTACTGTGAAGACCGATACAAAGTAGCTATTTAGTTAGTCTGGCATTTCCTGATTTCCAATTACAATATCTATTGTGTCTGTCATTAAGGAGCCCACATTACTCTTAGTCACCTTCTCTCTTAATATACTTTAATAAACCTTTAGTGTTGTCCTTGATATCCCTCGCAAGCTTTTTCTCATATTCCCTTTTTTCAGCTTTTACTACTTTCTTTGTATCCCTTTGATGTTCCTTATATCTCTCCCAGTCCACGGGATCTCTACTGTTCTTTGCCTTCGTATAAGCCTTTTCTTTTAGTTTTATACTATCTCTCACTTCCTTCGTTGATCAAGATTGTTTAATTGCAGAAGTAGAGCTCTTTCCCTTTAGGGGTATGTACAGGTCTTGTATTCTGCCAAATAATTCTTTGCACACCTCCCACTGTTCATTAGTAATTTTATCCGTTAATACCTCTGCCCAGCCTATTATGGTCAATTCCTGCCTCATCCCTCCAAAGTTAGCCTTACCTAAATTTAAAAGCTTGGTTCGGGACTCACCCTTCTCCCTCTCAAACCTAATATTGAATTCTATTATATTATGGTCACTGTTAGTTAGGTTTTCCCTTACCGTTAGATTATTGACTAATTCAGGCTCATTACTCATTACTAAATCTAAGATGGCCTTTTCCCTTGTTGGTTCAAGAACATATGGTTCCAGAAAACTGTCCTGAACATACTGAAGAAATTCGCTGCCTTTGTGACTCGAGCTGTTCTGCTTCCCCCAGTCTATCTGAAAATTGAAGTCTCCCATCTCTGTTTTTGCAATAGGCTTCTCTGATCTCTGTGTTTATCTATCCCACTACTTTATCACTGCTATCTGGAGGTCTATAAACAACTCCCACCAAGGTCTTGCATTCTTTGTTATTCTTCAATTCTACCCATAGTGTTTCTACTGCGTGCTTACCTGTACTAATATCCCCTTTTTCTAGGATGACATTAATAAACTCAAGAAGACATCAATAAACTCAGGAAGACATTAATAAACTTGTAGAATGGGCGTGTAGTTAGCAAATTAATTTCAATATAGATATGTATGAGGTATTACATTTTGGTAGGAAGAATAAGGGGGCACATACTGCATAAGAGTCTAAATGGGGTAGAGGAACAAAGGGATCTCGGAGTACAGATACACAAATCACTGAAAGTAGCGATTAAGGTTAATAAGGACATAAAAAAGGCAAGCCAAGCACTGGGGTTCATTTCTAGAGGGATGGAATTAAAAAGCAGAGAAGTTATGTTAAACTTGTATAGAACTTTGGTTAGACCACACTTGGAGTACTGTGAACAGTTCTGGTCTCCATACTATAAAAAGGAAATAGAGGTGCTGGAGAAGGTTCAAAACAGATTTACTAGGATGATACCGGAACTGAGTGGATAACCTATCAGGAAAGATTGAGCAGGCTGGGGGTCTTTTCTCTAGAAAAGAGAAGACTGAGGGGTGACCTGATAGAGGTCTTTAAGATTGCGAAAGAGTTTGATGGGGTAAACGTAGAGAAGATATTTCCGCTTGTGGGGGAGACCCAAACTTGGGGCTATAAATATAAGATAGTCGCTAATAAATTCAATAGGGAATTCCGGAGAAACTTCTTTGCCCAGACAGCGGTTAGAATGTGGAACGTGCTACCACATGGAGTAGTTGAGACGACTAGCATGGATGCATTTAAGGGGAAGCTAGATAATCACATGAGGGAGAAAGGAATAGAAGGATATGCTGATAGGGTTAGATAAAGTAGGGAGGGAGGAGGCTTGCATGGAGCATTAACACCGGCATGGACCTTTTAGGCCGAATGGCCTGTTTCTGTGCTATCCATTCTATGTAATAGTATCCCTTAACAATATTGCTATTCCTCCTCCTTTTCCAATTTCCCTGTCCTTTCTAGAGACTTTAAACCTGGAATATTTATCTCCCAGTCATACCTATCTGTAGCCAGAATTTAAGCAGCAAGGAACATAAAACTCTTGTTTTATTTTATCTGTTATGTGCCACATAGCAGTGTTACCTGACTCTGTAAGAACGTTTTCTTGAGCACTGTCTTCTATGTGAATTATGACAAAACATAAGCCAAGAAATTCTTTACACATTGGGTAGCAGGGAGAGACAATACTATTAGAATGCCAAGTAATGCCAATGTGAAAATATAGATATCCTGGCAACTGATTTAACACTTTAGATGGAAAAGCTGTGTAAGGAAGCAGATATAATGCCAGTCAGCACTCACGATAAAGGTGTATCTTTGCATTGTCAGTTCTGTAAACTGACTGACTGGTGCTGAGCAGCTATAATGATTTCACTCACCAGAACCAGTTGAGAATAACATGAAAGTACTGCTTAAAACATTTTGGCATTGATATTACACTGTTGGAGAATAGTGTACCAACGGTTAGGGCATTCATCTGAAATTCCTCTGGTTACTACTTTAGCTGAGGCTCTAACCAGTTTAAAATAAATGGGCTAACACTAAACCAGTGGACAAAGGAATTTTAAACTAACAACAGCAACTTGCATTTATATAGTGTCACTAACATAGAAAAACATCCCAAATCTCTGCTTAGAGGCATAATCAGACAAAAATGGCACCAATAAATGGGCCTGTAAAGACAAAGGCCCCGATATTTACAGGCAGGCGGGGAGGGAGCAGAAGAGACGTTTGGCGGCCTCGATAGGGACATCAAAGTAGGGGGGGGGGAGCGCGGTGAGATCAGACGGGTGGACATAAGAACATCGAGGGGGGGCCCAGAGAGAACGTGGGCTGGGTTGGACTTGAGGGTTGGGGGGGACTTGAGGGTTGTGGGGGGGGGCCTGGAGAGATTGGTCGGGAGTCGGAGACATCGGAGGGGCTGGAGAGGGGTGGGGGTCGGCCAATCGCGAGCGGGAAGCAGGTTTGCTTGGGGGGCCGGGGGGGAACACTCCTACTCCTCAGGGCCTACAAGCAGTGCTGGAAAGATACTTACCTGTTGGATCCAGCTGTTCTCGCCTCCCTTCAGCTGCCGGGTGTCCCGGGGCCTGGGAAATCCGGCCAACCAGCGTTAAACCAGAAACAGGTAAAATTTGAGCCACGCAACCTCATTAAAATATTTAAATTAGAGATCTGCCTTCGAGAGCGGGTTAGTTGCCCGCACCCCCTAACCCGCCACCGTGGAGGCCAGGTTTCCCATTATTTTATCTCTAACCTCCCGCCCCCCCACCTCATCCCCGCCCGTCATAGTGGGGTTAAAATTACCCTCAAAAGCCAAGTTAACTTTTCAGGTGTAACCCTCCTACTGTTTGCCCTTGGTACAATCTGTACTCTGGGCTTTGGTCCTTCATCCACGATCTCATCAAGAAAAAAGATTGATGAAATATAAATAATGATATCCCTCAGTGAAGTAAGTTGACATAAATAACTCCATTCTGACTAAATACTGAGAACATCAGAAAAGCTGTTTTCTCAAAGCTCCTATCATCGTAAGGACTGATTTTAACTCAGCCCACATGGCGGAAATGGGGTGTCAATAGAATGGGCCAATGTTCCAGCAAATTACGGCGGAAACATTGTGCGATATGAGTGGGAAGCTGAAAAGTCCAAAGAAAGCCGCGCTCCACCAAACAAGTCGTTCCAGCAAACTCAGGCGCAGTTAGCCTAGGTAGATAGCATTTCATTTCTCATGTATATATAATAGCAGAAAAAGAGAACAAAAAAAAACAGTTCTGGTTAAATTTTAAAACATTTCTTTAAAGAAAGGTGAAAGGAAACAATGGGTATGATTTTTCAACTGACGACTGCCCGTTTCTTGCCTGAAAGATGGGTGGTTGGCAATTGAAAATCGGGGAGGGGCGCCTCGGTCACCCCATTGACCTGATGCAATTTTCAGGTGGGCCTGTAAATGGATGAGCAGCCCGCCGCCTGAAAGAGGCGGGAGGCTGCTTAAATATGCAAATTGGGATCCTACATGGATGTAGGACCCCAGTTGCAATTTTCAGGTACAGTGTGCATCACCCATTTGTACCCAAATCTGCAGCCTGGTCCTTACAGGGGCCACTGGATGCCGCTCACAAAACAGCCCAGGAAACATATTTTTTTTCGGTGGGGCCCTGAGGAGCAGGAGTGCCCTTATATGACACAGTGGGTCAGAATAGTGCCTTTTATCTTAGGGACTTGGATTTAACCTACACTCAGACAGGCCACAAGAATGGCTAGCGTGCAAGTGGAAATAAATTACACTGATACAAAAGACCAAATCCCAGATTTTCGGTTTGCACGTGATCTCAACCGGAAGAGTGGAACGCGAATCGAGGCCACCCAACATCGTAAATGCTGATCTTCCCATAATTTCTAGTTCATCCTCATTAAAATATTTTGGGTGAATTCCAGGTATCAGAAACACCTCTGAATGGGAATTGGGGACAGGAAATAACATACCACTACAGGACTTGAAGGGCTGCAGTAGTTGAAAGGTGTTGTCATAATTACTATTGATGAAAATGTCCCTCAGGTCAACAGGATGGCAGAGAGCCCCCAGATACTCTGATACTCTGATATAATTGTGGATATGCTTCTGGAGGACATGAAGAGGAAGGCCTTATTTGGCACCAAGTGATACAAGCCTCAAGAAGAGCTACCTAGGGCAATGGAATGAAATGGCCAGTGCAATGAACATGAACTCAACCACCCCATGAATGGGCACCGCACTTTAGGAAGGATGTGAAGGCCTTAGAGAGGGTACAGAAAATATTTACTAGAATGGTTCCAGGGATGAGAGACCTCAGATACATGGATAGACTGGAAAAGCTGGGAATGCTCTCCTTAGAGCGGAGAAGGTCGAGAGGAGATTTGTTCAAAATCATGAAGGGTCTAGTCAAAGTAAATAAAGAAAAACTGTTCCCACTGGCGGAAGGGTCGCGAACCAGATGACACAGATTTAAGGTGATTGGGAAAAGAACCAAAGGCGACACGAGGAAAAGCTTTTTTACGCAGTGAGTGGTTAGGATCTGGAATGCACTGCTTGAAAGGGTGGTGGAAGCAGGGTCAATTATGGCTTTCAAAAAGGAATTAAATAGTTACCTGAAGGAGAAAAATTTGCAGGGCTACGGGGAAAGTACAGGGGAGTGGGACTAGCTGGATTGCTCTTGCAGTGAGCCAGCGCAGGCTCGATGGGCCAAATGGCCTCCTTCTGTGCCGTAACCATTCTATGATTCTATCTGTTCCAAACATCAGCTCTGTGACATCCAACCCAGGGCAGTTAGAAAGTGAGCCACAGCAGAGTGCAGTGGGTGACACACAAACAACAGATGACCTGAAGCAGCTGTTGGTAGCACACGAGGAGGTAGCTGATGGCCAGAAGGTCAGAATGTTTTACTGCTTAGCTGAACATAGGAACAGGAGTAGGCCATTTCGCCCCTTGCACCTGTTCCACCAATCAATGAGATTGTGGTTGAGCTGTGACCTAACTCCATATATCTACCTTAGCCCAATATCCCTTAATTACTCTTAATTGAGCTAGCATCAACTGTTGTTTGCGGAAGAGAGTTCCAAACTTCTACCACCCTTTGCATGTAGAAGTGTTTCCTAACTTCACTCCTGAAAGTCCCGGCTCTAATTTTTAGGCTATGTCTCCTAGTCCTGGACTCTCCAACCAGCGGAAACAATTTCTCTCTGTCTACCCAACAGTTCCCCTTAACATCTTGAAAACTTTGATCAAATCACCCCTTAATCATCTAAATTCCAGGGAATACAACCACAGTTTATGTAATCTCTCTTCGTAATTTAACCCTTGGAGTCCAGGTATCATTCTAGTAAATCTACGCTGCACTCCTTCCAAGGCTAATATATACTTCCTAAGGTGCAGTGCCCAGAACTGAACACAGTACTCCATCTGTGGTCTAACCGGGGTTTTGTATAGCTGTAGCTTAACCTCTACCCCTTTGTATTCTAGTCCTCTAGATATAAAGGCCAGCATTCCATTAGCCTTTTTGATTTTCTGTTGTACCTGTCCATGACATTTTAATGATCTATGTACGGACCCCTAAGTCTCTTTGGACTTCCACTGTTTCGAGCTTTTCACCATTTAGAAAGTACTCTGATCTATCCTTTTTAGGTTTAAAGTGGATGACCTCACACTTGCCGACATTGAAATCCATTTGCCGCAGTTTGAGAAAGCGGTTAAAAAAGCGTACGGTATCCTGGGCTTTATAAATAGAGGCATAGAGTACAAAAGCAAGGAAGTCATGATGAACCTTTATAAAACACTGGTTCGACCACAATACTGGAGTATTGTGTCCAGTTCTGGGCACTGCACTTTAGGAAAGGTGTGAAGGCCTTAGAGAGGGTGCAGAAAAGATTTACTAGAATGATTCCAGGGATGAGGGACTTTAGTTACGTGGATGGACTGGAAAAGCTGGGGTTATTGTCCTTAGAGCAGAGAAGGTTGAGAGGAGATTTGATACAAGTTTTTAAAATCACGAAGGGTCTAGACAGAGTAGATAGAGAGAAACTGTTCCCATTGGCGGAAGGATCAAGAACCAGAGTACATAGATTTAAGGTGATTGGCAAAAGAACCAAAGGTGACATGAGGAAAAACTTTTTTACACAGCAAGTGGATGAGGGGGCGGACATATGAGGAGAGGTTGAGTAGATTGGGACTCTACTCATTGGAGTTCAGAAGAATGAGAGGCGATCTTATTGAAACATATAAGATTGTGAAGGGTCTTGATCGGGTGGATGCAGTAAGGATGTTCCCAAAGATGGGTGAAACTAGAACTAGGGGGCATAATCTTAGAATAAGGGGCTGCTCTTTCAAAACTGAGATGAGGAGAAACTTCTTCACTCAGAGGGTGGTAGGTCTGTGGAATTTGCTGCCCCAGGAAGCTGTGGAAGCTACATCATTAGATAAATTTAAAACAGAAATAGACAGTTTCCTAGAAGTAAAGGGAATTAGGGGTTATGGGGAGCGGGCAGGAAATTGGACATGAAGCTGAGTTCGGATCGGTCAATGCCCTGTGGGTGGCGGAGAGGGCCCAGGGGCTATGTGGCCGGGTCCTGCTCCGACTTCTTGTGTTCTTTAGATTTGTGGTTGGGATCAGATCAGCCATGATCTTATTGAATGGCGGAGCAGGCTCGAGGGGCCGATTGGCCTACTCCTGCTCCAATTTCTTATGTTCTTATGTTCTAAGTGGTTAGGATCTGGAATGCACTGCCAGGCCAGATTCAATCGTGGCTTTCAAAAGGGAACTGGATAAGTTCTAGAAAGGAAAAGATTTGCAGGGCTACGGGGATAGGGCAGGGGAGTGGGACTAGCTGGATTGCTCTTGCATAGAGCCGGCACAGACTCGATGGGATGAATGGCCTCCTTCCATGCTGTAACCTTTCTACGATTCTACCCTTTACCAAGTCATGCTGGCTGTCTCTGATCAGCTGAAAATTTTCAAGGGGTTCAGTCACTTGATCCTTAATTATAGACTCTAGTAATTTCCCGACAACAGATGTTAGACTAACAGGTCTATAATTCTCTGGTTTCCCTCTCTCACCTTTCTTAAATAGCGGAGTGACGTGCAATTTTCCAATCTAAAGAAACGGTTCCTGAATCAAGAGAACTTTGTAAGATTATAGTTGGGGTATCTGCAATGTGCTCACCTACTTCCCTTAAAACCCTGAGATGGAAACCTTCTGGTCCTGGGGATTTGTCACTCTTTAATGCCATTATTTTCTTCATTACTGTTTATTTGCTTACGTTAATTATGGTGAATCTCCATCCCTGATTCAAAATTAGTTTCCTTCGGGTGTCCGGCATGCTATCCTCTGAAGAACCTGAAAATTTGGATATACATGGTCCTACTTTTAAAACAATGATGCTTTGTTGGTGCAGGCATTGGGGGCCATACCAGGCAATGTGCTGCAGATGATGGCTCGGGTAGAGGAGTCCACTAGAAGAATCCTCCATTGAAGGATGGTTTCAAACATTGTATTCCACCATGGAGTGTGTGGCAGCCCGAGCGACAGAAGCCCTAAGAGCAGTCTGTGCATCTCCCATCTTTTTAAAATTTCACACACCAAACCACTGGAACAGAAATGTCATTTACTTACTGACACCCAAGATAGGCTTCAGGTTAGGTAAATGATAGCCATATTGGTCTCTTGTACTGTGGAAATACAGCTGTGCAGTGACACTGCTGTATTTCCACATGCTATTCAGTGGGAATGGAGCTAAATGTGCCCACCACGCTGACTGATCGATCAGGCAACTAATTGATTTCTAATCAACAGATTAGATGATACTATTGTGCTGGCCAGCAATAAGCATAACAATTGAGAGAAATGCTGCTCCAATTTTGCAATTTGTCTGCAGGTGTGCTTGCCACAGATGGTAAAGATCGGCATCTGGCAACTTGCTGGTCCACAGGAAGTTGAAGCAGTTATTCTCAGTCATTGGCAAGTAAGTATTCCAAGGTCTGCAAGTATTCAAGCCAGATAAAGAGTAAATCTTCCACTACAATGTATTTAACTCCAACCAGAAAGAGTTCCAGCCACTGTACCAGTCTGAATATTAGCCATTCTTATGGCCTCTTGCTGCCAATTGTATGTCAGTTTGCACTGAATTATGAGAAGTTTTGCATTGTGATCCTGCACCCACTGGCAACTGAATTAGTGCTGGCCAGACTCATTTCCTGTACAGCAGTTAAAGAGTGTAGATTTTCATCCCATCACTCTGGCTTGGATTCAAATCCAAATCCCATAAATTAAAGGATAGTGTTCAAACCTACTCAGCCACCCAGCTCCACTGTCTTTTAAATCTTACTTGTCCATGGAAGATTATTTCCTTCACACATCAACATATAATTCCAGCCCAAAGACCACATGCAAGTTAAATAGGACCAAATTTTCCTCTCCTTGCTAACTTTAGTGAAAAAGTAATAACAAGTGGTAAACAGTTGTTTTTCAGACTGGAGGGAAGTATACTGTGGTGTTCCCTGGGGTCAGTATTAGGACCACTGCTCTTTTTGATATATATTAATGACCTGGACTTGGGTATAGAGGGTATAATTTCAAAATTTGCAGATGACACAAAACTCGGAAATGTAGTAAACAATGTGGAGGATAGTAATAGATTTCAGGAGGACATAGACAGACGGGTGAAATGGGCAGACACATGGCAGATGAAATTTAATGCAGAGAAGTGTGAAGTGATGCATTTTTGTAGGAAGAATGAGGAGAGGCAATATAAACTAAATGGTACAATTTTAAAGGGGGTGCAGGAACAGAGACACTTGGGGGTGCACATACACAAATCTTTGAAGGTGGCAGGACAAGTTGAGAAGGCTGTTAATAAAGCAAATGGAATCCTGGGGTTCATTAATAGAGGTATAGAGTACAAAAGCAAGAATGTTATGCTAAACCTTTATAAAACACGGCTTAGGCCTCAGCTGGAGTATTGTGTTCCATTCTGGGCACCACACTTTAGGAAGGATGACAAAGCCTTAGGGAGAGTGCAGAAGAGATTTACTCGAATGGTGCCAGGGATGAAGGACTTCAGTTATGTGAAGAGACTGGAGAAGCTGGGGTTGTTCTCGTTAGAACAGAGAAGGATAAGGGGAGATTTGATAGAGGTGTTCAAAATCATGAATGGTTTTGACAGAGTAAATAAGGAGAAACTGTTTCCAGTGCAGAAGGTTCAGTAACCAGAGGAAACAGATTTAAGGTGATCGGCAAAAGAGCCAGAGGCGACATGAGGAAACATTTGTTTACCCAGCGAATTATGATCTGGAATGCACTGCCTGAAAGGGCGGTGGAAGCAGATTCAATAGTAACTTTCAAAAGGGAATTGGATAAATACTTGAAGGGAAAAAATTTACAGGGCTATGGGGAAAGAGCAGGGGAATGGGACGAATTGGATTGCTCTTTCAAAGAGCCTGCACAGGCATGATGAGCCGAATGGCCTCCTCCTGTTCTGTACTTACTATAATACAATGATAAGTGCTATAATATTAGGGAAAAGCTCTATTCGTCCATGTTTAGTGCTGCTGTGAGCAACTCCAAAATGAAAGATTAGTGAAAGATTAGTAATAAAATGAGTAATAAGTACATTGTTTATTTGTAAAGACCACGACCTAGAAATTCAATCGCGCTGTGCCCATTTTACAAGTGTAAAACAGGTGCCTAAAGATTATGACATACCGGACGCATTTAAAAGCCTCATTATAATATTTAAATAAAGGTCCTATGCTTGTTGTAGTTCATCCACTCCATATAGGTTAGTTGCTGGTTTGTCCTCTTAGGCTGCCATTTAACTTCTGGGCCTTTTTTGGGCTATTTTCTACATTCCACAGGTTCATTCTGATTTCTGGGAACAACTTTTGATGATGCTAGACTGCTTTTTTCTGCCTTCAAAACAGCTTTATTGCAGTCGTGGGTGGTCTGTTAGGTCTGCCGTTCGGGCTGAAGGATGATGGGGAGCAACGAAGAAGACAGAAGAGAGCAGGAGCAGCCTGGAAAAGATGGAGGAGGAGGGCACTGGTCTTCAGGGAGCGTTTCTCATACCTCAAACTTCACTGAGGAGCAATGTGTGAGGTGCCTGCGCTTCACCAGGGAGGCTGTCACTGAGCTATGTCACCTGCTGCTGCCACAACTGGAGCCTTAAACCAGGGCACGGACAGCACTGCCTGTGGCTGTCAAAGTCACCATGGTCCTTAACTTTAACTCCACAGACTCGTTCCAGGCTGCAGCAGATGATATCAGCAACATATCAAAGTTTGCTGTGCACCGCTGTATCAGAGAGGTCACCGAGACTCTCTACACCAGGAAGGACACCTACATCATATTCCCAATGGACAAAGCGAAGCAGGGCAAGAGAGCACAATGGCTTCGCCCACATTGAAGGCTTCGCCAGTGTCCAAGATACCATAGACTACACCCATATTGCCTTACATGCTCCACATCACCTGCCTGGTATCTTTCTCAATAGAAACGGATTCCACTTCCCAAGAAAATAAACTTTCAGCACCTCAGGGCGAAAGCCTCAATGCCAAGGGTCCTAAGTTTGAATCCTAACATTGACTCACGTTGCAGATTGCACTCATTAGGGGAGTTTCAATTTGGACAAATTGTTAAACAGTGCTTTGCAGTAAAGGGACAATCTGGGAAGGAAAACACATAGATACAACCAGTCCTACCCTGCAAAAGCACACTACTCAGCAGAATATCAACACACAAGATAAAGCTGAAGAAAAGGCCCCTTCTGCCTATTTGATGTCATCAATCAAGAATACTAACCCTACCATCTTCACATTACAGCATCCAGTTTCTTAAATGAGTCTAGTTTCCAGGCCTCAACCATTTTTCCCAGCAAACCAGCTGTGATCAACCTCTATGTAAAGAATCCTTCATTATGTCTCCATTAAATCATGGAACAGTATCGATATGATCTACTGAGGAGCCTGTAATCCAGAATGATTTGTCCTTCCAGCTGAAGAACTGGTGTGGTGTGTTGACAAGTGACAGCAGTTGAAACCCGGAGGTAAAAATTAATTACACTATCTACATGCAGAAAAATCTGGTGTGTTATATAGCTTATATTTCCACAGGTATGCATCACAATGTCAAAGTACTTTATAAAGATATAATGATACTATAATTCTGATAATATTTTGAGAGTTTTAAATGTGACACTATTTGAGGAACTTAGGGCTCATCTAAAATTCTTCCCTCAAACTCTTATATTTTTGGACTCTAGGGGAATCAAGGGATATGGGGATTGGGCCGGAAAGTGGAGTTGAGATCGAAGATCCACCATGATCTGATTGAATGGCGGAACAGGCTCGAGGGGCCGTATGGCCTACTCCTGCTCCTATTTCTTATGTTCTTAAACATTATCACCAAATAAATACAGATTTTCAGCTTATTGGCTGCTTGTGGGACATTGCTGGTGCAGAATGACTATTACTTTTGCCTACATAACAACAGTTACCCTAAAAGTAGTTCATTGCGTGAAGCACACTGAGGCATTGGACAACATACTAAGGAGCTTTATAAATGTATGCATTTCTTTTCTAAATGAACTATGTTATGTCACATCGTGACATGAATAACATCTCCACTCACTAAACTGACCTTTACCCACCCTTGATTTTGTTACCCATGAATGTTCTAGTTTTTTGGAAATGTGACCCTGCTAGCAAAGACACACATGAACTTTATTAAATATATGATAAAGAAATAAGTGAAGCAGCGCTGCCAATACAATTGCTGCTAAGCAACAGGCTACAATTCTGAATATAGCATTTCCCTCACTGAATCAAGCCTCCAAAGGCTTATAGTTGATGCAAAGTGCTACCCTGACTCTCAGCTAAGTCGTTAATCTATCTTTCACCGCAGACTGTATAAGGATTCTTGTTTGTCAGCTCTGTGTTGCTCTTGGGTTTTTTTTAGTTTATTTTTAAGTAATTCAGAACCCAGTGTTACAACTGTAACAATTAAAACATTTGAATCAACCAAATATGTCATTTAGAAAACACAAAATACTGTAATGAATCTATTTTCAAATTCTACCGACACATCGGAGCCATTATTCTGAACATCGCAGACTGCAGCTGTGCCTTCCCGCTAACCTGTGGCTGGAACCCTGATTCCCAGTGTGTGTGTTAGAGTGACAGAGCCAATTGGCTAGCTATTGCCTCTCTCACGCCCATTGATATGGAGGAAGGATTGAGCAGCTGGCTTCAGGGTGGCGTTGAGTGACTCCTAACAAGAGAAAGAGAAAACAAAGCAAAAGCAGAAAAAAGAAACTATGCACCTCCATTTAATTAATCCCTGGATAAATAATATTGGAAATAGGATTTTGGCCTTTTAGTGTGGCTGTACTAGACAAACATTCTATTTTCATAAACAACAACTTGCATTTATAAAGCGCCTTTAACATAGTAAAACATCCCAAGTCGTTTCACAGGACCTTTATCAAACAAAATTTGACACCAAGCCACTTAAGGAGATATTAGGATAGATGAACAAAGAGGTAGGTTTTAAGGAGTGTCTTAAAGGAGGAAAGAGAGGGAAAGAGGCGGAGAGGTGTAGGGAGGCAATTCCAGAACTTAGTGCCCAGGCACTGATGGTGGAGCGATTGAAATCGGGGATGCCCAAGAGACAAGAATTGGAGGGGCACAGCGATCTCAGAGGGCTGTTGGGCTGGAAGAGGTAACAGAGATAGGGAGAGGTGAGGACAAGGATGAGAAATGAGAATTTAAAAATTGAGTTTTGGATGAGCTCAAGTTTATGGAGGGTGGAAGATGGGAAGCAAAATACTGCAGATGCTGGAAATCTGAAATAAAAACAGGAAATGCTAGAAACACTCAGCAGGTCAGGCAGCATCTGTGGAGAGAAAAACAGAGTTATCGTTTCAGGCGGATTCTGATGAAAGGTCATCAACCTGAAACATTGGGGCCGATTTTCGGATGGCCGAGCGGGTGCGTTGGGGGCGGGGGGGCTCCTAAAATGGCAGAAACCCGGAGCGGGTTCGGAGCCCAGCTCCAACCCGTCGACTTCCGGCTTCCCCAGTGACACATTCAGGTGCGCTCCAACCGGCAATTAAAGCCGGCGGGATCCTGCTTCACATAGTTATTTAGATACTTGAGGTACTTGACAGACCTCATTAAGTGGAGATTTTGGCAGGGGTGCAATTTTGAAGGATCCTCAGCGTGTTTCCCGTGCTGTGGGAAACACTCCCTGTTGGAGCAGACGTGTTTCAGCCAGCAGCCAGTGGGAGATGCAAAGAATTATTTGACAGTTGGGGGGGAAAACCTCATTTATTACAGCAGGGCACTCTGTCACTTCAGACAAAGTTTTGGCTGCAACACCTTTGTCTTTCCACTCAAAATTCTTAATTTATACCCAAAACTCTGCTGTGCAAACACATTTAACTATTTTGCGGACTCCCTCAAACTCACACCGTCAGGATGGGGGTGCCATATCTGCATTCATCACTTCATCCTGAGCAAAATCACCAGCCTCGCCAGGCACGATGTCCACCTCCGCCACATGGAGCTCCACAACACAGTGCTGCGCCACAGGCACCTGCACAAAATAGTCGTGCAACTACACATACACCCACTGTAGGGTGACCCAATGGGTGGCATCAAGTGTGGGTGTTCATGGTGAACCTCAAGAAAGGGACTTATTACACAAGCCAGTCAAGAATGGCCATGATGTGGCAGTAGTGGTGACAATAATAATATTTAATGTGCCATTAACAAAAATCAAATATAAATAAAAATAACATGACAAACTGTCAAACACCCATGTGCATCCCCTCTGTGCTCACAAAACCTTTGCCTTAAGCTTACAAGTACTCCGATGTGGTGCTTCCCCTGTGGCTACAACAGAGCACATAAGAACATAAGAAATAGGAGCAGGATTAGGCCAATCGGCCCCTCAAGTCTGCTCCGCCATTCAATAAGATCATGGCTGATCTGATCCTAACCTCAAATCGAAATTCATGTCCAATTTCCTGCCCTCTCCGTAACCCCTAATTCCCTTTACTTCTAGGAAACTGTCTATTTCTGTTTTAAATTTATTTAATGATGTAGCTTCCACAGCTTCCTGGGGCAGCAAATTCCACAGACCTACCACCCTCTGAGTGAAGAAGTTTCTCCTCATCTCAGTTTTGAAAGAGCAGCCCCTTATTCTAAGATTATGCCCCCTAGTTCTAGTTTCACCCATCCTTGGGAACATCCTTACCGCATCCACCCGATCAAGCCCCTTCACAATCTTATATGTTTCAATAAGATCGCCTCTGATTCTTCTGAACTCCAATGAGTAGAGTCCCAATCTACTCAACCTCTCCTCATATGTCCACCCCCTCATCCCCGGGATTAACCGAGTGAACCTTCTTTGTACTGCCTCGAGAGCAAGTATGTCTTTTCTTAAGTATGGAGACCAAAACTGTACGCAGTATTCCAGGTGCAGTCTCACCAATACCTTATATAACTGCAGCAATACCTCCCTGTTTTTATATTCTATCCCCCTAGCAATAAAAGCCAACATTCCGTTGGCCTTCTTGATCACCTGCTGCACCTGCAAACTAACTTTTTGATTTTCTTGCACTAGGACCCCCAGATCCCTTTGTACTGCAGTACTTTCCAGTTTCTCGCCATTGAGATAATAACTTGCTCTCCGATTTTTCCTGCCAAAGTGCATAACCTCACATTTTCCAATATTGTATTGCATCTGCTAAATCTCCGCCCACTCACCCAGCCTGTCTATATCCCCTTGTAGGTTTTTTATGTCCTCCTCACTCTCTACTTTCCCTCCCATCTTTGTATCATCTGCAAACTTTGATATGTTACACTCGGTCCCCTCCTCCAAATCGTTACTATAGATTGTAAAGAGTTGGGGACCCAGCACCGACCCCTGCGGAACACCACTGTCTACTGGTTGCCAGTCCGAGAATGTACCATTTATCCCAACTCTCTGCTTCCTGTTAGATAACCAATCCTCCACCCATGCCAGAATATTACCCCCAATCCAGTGATTCTTTATCTTGAGCAATAATCTTTTATGTGGCACCTTGTCGAATGCCTTCTGGAAGTCCAAATACACTACGTCCACTGGTTCCCCTTTATCCACCCTGTACGTTATATCCTCAAAAAACTCAAGCAAATTTGTCAGACATGACTTCCCCTTCGTAAAGCCATGCTGACTTTGTCCTATTAAATTATGTTTATCCAAATGTTCCGCTACTGTCTCCTTAATAATAGACTCCAAAATTTTACCCACCACAGATGTTAGGCTAACTGGTCTATAATTTCCAGCCTTCTGCCTACTACCCTTTTTAAAAAAGGGTGTTACATTATCAGTTTTCCAATCTGCCGGGACCTTTGCCGAGTCCAGAGAATTTTGGAAAATTATTACCAAAGCATCCACAATCCCTACTGCCACTTCCCTCAAGACCCTAGGACGGAAGCCATCAGGTCCAGGGGATTTATCCGCCTTGAGTCCCATTAATTTACTGAGTACCAATTCCTTAGTGATTTTAATCGTATTTAGCTCCTCCCCCCCTGGAGCCCCCTGTTTGTCCAGTGTTGGGATATTCTTAGTGTCCTCTATCGTAAAGACTGAAACAAAATATTTGTTCAGCATTTTTGCCATCTCCATGTTTCCCACCATTAATTTCCCGGTCTCATCCTCTAAGGGATCTACGTTTGCCTTAGCCACCCTTTTTCTTTTTATATAACTGTAGAAACTCTTGCTATCTGTTTTTATATTTTTTGCTAATTTATTTTCATAATCTATCTTCCCTTTCTTAATCAATCCTTTCGTTACTTTTTGCTGTCTTTTGAAGACTTCCCAATCTTCTATCCTCCCACTAAGTTTAGCTACCTTATATGTCCTTGTTTTTAGTCGGATACGATCCTTAATTTCTTTACTTAGCCACGGATGGCTGTCATTTCTTTTACACCCTTTTTTCCTCAGTGGAATATATTTTTTTTGAAAATTGTAAAATAACTCCTTAAATGAACACCACTGTTCATGTACCGTCTTACCCTTTAAACTATTTTCCCAGTCCACTTTAATCAATTCCGCTCTCATACCATCATAGTCTCCTTTATTCAAGCTCAGTACGCTTGTTTGAGAACCAACCTTCTCACCCTCTAATTAGATATGGAATGTAACCATGTTATGGTCACTCATTCCAAGGGGATCCTTAACTAGGACATTATTAATTAATCCTGGCTCATTACACAGGACCAGGCCCAAGGTTGCTTGCCCCCTTGTAGGTTCAGTTACATACTGCTCAAGAAATCCATCCCTAATACACTCAATAAACTCTTCCTCAAGGCTACCCTGCCCAATTTGATTTGTCCAGTTAATATGATAGTTAAAATCCCCCATAATTATAGCTGTTCCCTTATTACATGCCCCGACTATTTCCTGATTAATACTTCTTCCAGCAGAGTTGCAACTATTAGGAGGCCTATATACTACGCCCACAAGTGTTTTTGCCCCTTATTATTCCTTATCTCTACCCAAACTGTTTCATTATCCTGATCCTTTGTCCCAATATCTTTTCTCTGTATTACAGTCATTCCTTCCCTTATTAACATAGCCACCCCACATCCCCTTCCTTCCTGCCTGTCCTTCCTGATTGTTAAATACCCTGGCATATTTAATTCCCGGTCGTTGTCACCCTGCAGCCATGTTTCTGTAATGGCCACAAGATCATACCCATACGTCGTTATTTGTGCCGTTAACTCGTCCATTTTGTTACGAATGCTACGTGCATTCAGATAAAGAACTTTCAAATATGTTTTGTGACACTTAGTTCCTGCTTTTTCCTTTTTTAACACTTTACCTTTTACTCCATACCTTCTGTCCCTTCCTGATACGCTTTCCTCTGTCTCCCTGCTCAGGTTCCCAACCCCCTGCCACAGCTTTGATGCTGGGTTAATCGCCTTACGCCTTCTAGTTTTCATTTTATCTGTCGTGCCTAAAGTACCTAAAGTACACTTTCTTTCCGCTGCTCTATGCTTTTCCCTTTCACTTGTTCTTGAACAACTGTTTGTACTATTTGTATTGTAGATTTCCCCTGGGTCATCCCCTCTCTTGCTGCTCTCAACTTTATTCCCTTCTGACTCGCCGCTCAGGTTCCCATCCCCCTGCCACTCTAGTTTAAACCTTCCCCAACAGCACTAGCAAACACCCCTGCGAGGACATTTGTCCCGGTCCTGCTCAGGTGTAACCCGTCACGCTTGTACAGGTCCCACCTTCCCCAGAACCGGTCCCAATGTCCCAGGAATCTAAATCCCTCCCTCCTACACCATCCCTGCAGCCACGCATTCATCCTGTCTATTCTCCTGTTCCTATACTCACTAGCACGTGGCACCGGTAGTAGTCCTGACATCACTACCTTTGAAGTCCTGCTTTTTAATTTATCTCCTAACTCCTTAAATTCACCTTGCAGGACCTCATCCCTTTTTTTACCTATGTCGTTGGTACCAATATGGACCACGACTACTGGCTGTTCACCCTCCCCCTCCAGAATGCCCTGTAGCCGCTCCGTGACATCCTTGACCCAAGCACCAGGGAGGCAACATACCATCCTGGAGTCACGTTTGCGGCCGCAGAAACGCCTATCTGTTCCCCTTACAATTGAATCCCCTATCACTGTAGCCCTGCCACTCTTCTTCCTCCCCTCCTGTGCAGCAGAGCCACCCGTGGTGCCCCAAACCTGGCTCTTGCTGCTTTCCCCTGATAAGCCATCTCCCCCAACAGTATCCAAAGCAGAATATCTGTTTGAGAGGGAGATGGCCCCAGGGGACTCCTGCTCTACCTGCCTAGTCCTTTTACTCTGCCTGGCGGTCACCCATTTCCTTTCTGCCTGCGTATTCTTTACCTGCGGTGTGACCACCTCACTGAACGTGCTATCCACGATAGTCTCAGCATCGAGGATGCTCCACAGTGAAACCACCCGCAGCTCCAGCTCCGAAAGACGGTTAGCCAGTAGCTGCAGCTGGACACACTTCCTGCACACATGGTCGCCAGGGACACTGGTAGTGTCCATGACTTCCCACATAGTGCAGGAGGAGCATATCACGGGTGCGAGCTGTGCTGCCATGACTTGCCTTAGACTCTTAGACTCTCATCCCGCTCTAGACCTCCCCTTTTATACTCTGCTCACCTCTCGGACTCTCCTGCCTCACCTGTGATGTCGCACAGTAGTTGTCTCTTGTTGTCGGTCTGCTGCTGCTTTTAATCCCCAATCTCAGTCTTCTACTCTCAGGTCCACTGCCGCTCTACGGGAAAAGTTCGGAAAAGCAAGGCAAAGCAGCACCTCCTTCCCCCACTTCACCGAACTCCCACACTTACCAAACTCTCAGCATCACACTGTGTAGTCCGCACACCGTGTAGTTCGCACTGACAGGCCCCTGTATTTCTAAAGTTTGTGACTCAGATGAGTCAGGCCTGCCCCACCTTCAGGTACCAGTTTAATCTAGCTAACCAATTAACTTGCTACAGCAGCTCTCTCCGCTGAAGCCTGACAGAAACTTAAAAATTTAAACTTTTAAATTGAACTTAAACAGTTGAAGCAATATGCACTAGATTTAAAGAGATTAACCCTTAAACTCCCACACTTACCAAACTCTCAGCAGCACACTGTGTAGTCCGCACACCGTGCAGTTCGCATGTTCTTATGTTCTTATATGTGTGAAGCCTTTTAAGGCCAGTGCCAGAGTATTTTTTTTTTTATTCGTTCACGGGATGTGGGCATCGCTGGCAAGGCCGGCATTTATTGCCCATCCCTAATTGCCCTCGAGAAGGTGGTGGTGAGCCGCCTTCTTGAACCGCTGCAGTCCGTGTGGTGACGGTTCTCCCACAGTGCTGTTAGGAAGGGAGTTCCAGGATTTTGACCCAGCGACAATGAAGGAACGGCGATATATTTCCAAGTCGGGATGGTGTGTGACTTGGAGGGGAACGTGCAGGTGGTGTTGTTCCCATGCGCCTGCTGCCCTTGTCCTTCGAGGTGGTAGAGGTCGCGGGTTTGGGAGGTGCTGTCGAAGAAGCCTTGGCGAGTTGCTGCAGTGCATCCTGTGGATGGTGCACACTGCAGCCACAGTGCACTGGTGGTGAAGGGAGTGAATGTTTAGGGTGGTGGATGGGGTGCCAATCAAGCGGGCTGCTTTATCTTGGATGGTGTCGAGCTTCTTGAGTGTTGTTGGAGCTGCACTCATCCAGGCAAGTGGAGAGTATTCCATCACACTCCTGACTTGTGCCTTGTAGATGGTGGAAAGGCTTTGGGGAGTCAGGAGGTGAGTCACTCGCCGCAGAATACCCAGCCTCTGACCTGCTCTCGTAGCCACAGTATTTATATGGCTGGTTCAGTTAAGTTTCTGGTCAATGGTGACCCCCAGGATGTTGATGGTGGGGGATTCGGCGATGGTAATGCCGTTGAATGTCAAGGGGAGGTGGTCATTGCCTGGCACTTATCTGGCGCGAATGTTACTTGCCACTTATCAGCCCAAGCCTAGATGTTGTCCAGGTCTTGCTGCATGCAGGCTCGGACTGCTTCATTATCTGAGGGGTTGCGAATGGAACTGAACACTGTGCAGTCATCAGCGAACATCCCCATTCTGACCTTATGATGGAGGGAAGGTCATTGATGAAGCAGCTGAAGATGGTTGGGGCTAGGACACTGCCCTGAGGAACTCCTGCAGCAATGGGTGGGTTACCCGCCTGCCTGTTTAAGGTGGCAGAAAGTTGCTCACCCTGAGTCCGAAGGGCCATTGTCAGGGCCTCAATGGACTCATTGGTGAGCCGTGCTTGAAGCTTGATGGAGGCTAGCCTTCCCTCCGTCACAGACATTCTCGCACTTACCCGCGATACTACGACACTATCTTAGAGATTTCCTCACGTACCTGTGACAGTATCTCAGAGATTCCCTCCTGTACCTGTGCCACCATTCCACTCATGCAGAAGTTGGACTCCTCCATCCTCTGCGCAATTGTGGAGAGTGTGCATGGCACCTGTTCCAGCACCTCGCAAATGTGCTGCTGCCCCTCGATCATTCTCCTTTTAAAGGTTGACCCCCAGGGTTCAGCATCTGTGTCCAGCTAAGCAGAGCCTAGAGAAGAGTGCTCCCACCGCCGCGGACTCTCCACAGCTGCCCCTGCCACCAGTGTCTGCTCGTGCTCACGTGTATGATGACTCACCATGTGCAACCCCAACTAACTGAAGACGGGGACCCACCAAGGTATGTGTATCTGCACTGGTGGATGGCTCGCTCAGATGTGATGATGCCCCCTCGGAGGCTGGCAGGTCCTCTGAGGAATCACCCTCCGCCATCACGGCGTTCTCTGAAGGCCCTGTAAGAGAACAGAAGGCAATATTAAGCATGATGACAGATGTTGACGTGCTTAAGATGGCAAGGCATGTTAACATCATTTGCTATTGTGAGTGCATAACGTTAAAATTCTGTCACCAGCTGTTTGTCGGGTGGCAGTCCCGGTGTCCCTGACGGACAGGCACTCGAGGGTGCGGCTTAGTTCAAGAGCCTCCTGCTCCGCATCCATGAGGACGACCTGATGTTGCGACCCCCACCAGTCTTCGCCCTCTCCCGTGCATTCTGGGCTCTCTTCTCCTACAAGGGGAGAAAGTAGAGAGGCGTGAGTGAGGGATGGCGACGTGGCCAACTGCTGAATGCATTGGTTTGGGTGAGGCTGACCATGAAAGAGATGCATCAGAGGGTGAGTATGAGACAGAGCCATGACATTGTATGAGGATTGGATTGAGTGGTAGTGGTGAGATGAGTACTGGGGAGATGAGGAAGTGCAGGTAAGTCGAGGATGAGGTTTGAGTGGGTGTAAGGAGTGATGTGATAGAGTAGTGTTGGCAGTGCAGAAGGAGTTGTGGGTGGGGGCGGTGATGTGGAAGACAGAGTGTAGGAGAATGGGTAAGTGTACTCACTTTGGCTGACCTAGTTAGGTCATTGAAGCGCTTCCTGCACTGGATCCATGTGCAGGAGACGTTGCTGCTGCTGGTGACCTCCTCTGCCACCTCGAGCCAAGCCTTCTTGATGGCAGAGACAGGCCACTTCCTCCCATCCGCTGAGTAGAAAATATCCCTCCTCCTCCTCACCCCATCTAGTAGGGCCTGGAGTGAGACATCAGTAAATCTGGGAGCAGCCTTTCCCCTGGTCTGCTCCATTCTGTACTTTCGGTTGTTTGCTGCAGGAGCAGCATTGGAGGACTGCCCCTTTAAATAGGGCTCCTCCAGCTGACAGCCTGTAATGCGGGTGCGCAGTCCACCCACTGCGCAGGTTGACGACGGGAAACCCAGAAGCCACAGTAAGTGGCTTCAATTTACCCGCGATCGCGTGGGGAACGGACGAATTTTACTGGGTGGGTTACCCGCACGCCCAGTCGCTCCCCCGCTGCCGTCCAGCCTCCCTGGTAATACCGGGGCCATCTCTCTCCACAGATGTACCCGACCTACTGCGTGTTTCCAGCATTTTCTGCTTTTATTCTATTATCAGGTTGGTTTTGTTTTGTTTTGTTTTTAGTAATGTCCTGTTAGATTATTCGTAGACTTCCTTAGTCACTGCAATTACGGTTGCAGTAAAGACAGTTCACCTTCTTGGAATTGGATCGAATGCAACACTAAAAAACAAGATCTTGTGGGGACGTGTATGATACTTCTGTTTACTTACAAGTTTATTTATAGTTTATTTAAATGCAACTATACTTTTTCATTAAACCACAGATGTGCTTGTGGCTCCTCACCCACATCCTCAATAACCTTTGGATGGTTTGGCAGACTGATATAGTGTGCAAGTATTTAGCCAGATCAATGGTAGTCTGTGTGGAGCATCATGCAAGTCCAGATCCATACAGAAGCTCATTCAGTTCATACCTTTGAACTACACAAATTTCACTAAGATTATGTTACATCAGAACTTTTACAGGCTTACAATCTTAACTGAATACTACTTGAAAAGTGTAAACGTTTCTCCATGCAGTCCAGATTGGTGGATAATATGGATATTCATCTTTGGCTATTATATAACAATAGCTTTTATTCATAGTCCATAAGTTCCTGTTTCCTATGAAATACTGCTGGGCATGTAATAAATATGGACTCTCCATTACTTTATCTAAGTAGCCACTTTGTTTTCTCCACACTGTATTTTAGACAAATTAATACTGTTCATTTTTTGGTTTGGCAACCCTCACTAGAACATTATGACTTGTGGTGAATGACACCATTCCTCCAAGACCATAAATTTGAAAATTTACCAGGTATCATGCATTCCTTTTGCATTTGTTTCCCCATTGACCAATTATTCAGGGAAAATACATCCTTGCTTTTTCATGTCTCTTCAAACACAGTGAATGGATTTATTTTTCAACTAAAACTCTGGGGTTTACTTAAAATTTACAGAGGATAATCCACGCTGTGCCATGTAATCAGACATCTGTCCCACAAGGGAGGAAACTGGTTCAATCATTGGTGAGTTATTTGGATCTTCCTCCCAAGTGGGATATTTGTCTGTCAGATTACATCCACTGGATGGGTTTTAATGGAGTTATTTTTTCTATATCAATAAAGATTTCAATGTGCGTATAATTATTTTTACAAATGAATCATGTTATTAGGTTAATATTAATAAGAAGTACCTAAGTGTATGGAATTAAATAAAAACTGTAAGTCTCAAGTGTAAAGATGAGATACCAGCAGGGAAGTGTTATTAGTTTGCTTGACCAAAGCACTCTAATTGATTGGTGATATTCCACACATGGGATATCACTTTCTGATGAGACTCCTGATGTTAACATCACATGGACTGAATTGTTATTTACAGTGATGTACTATTTCTGATATTGAAAACTCATTTGACCCAAATTAAATCATTTTTATTCTGCCATTTTATCATCGATGTATGATTTGGTTTGAAACTATTACAAAATAGTATTATATCAAAACATAGATTTAATAATTTTACCTGTATGTAATTGGCTCAGTGTCCTAGCAACAGATAATGTTACATCATCTTCTTATGGAATATTGAAGCTAATAAAATGTTAAGACTTTTCCAGTGTATCATTCTATTGTATTTTTTTGTCAGCATGTGTTGGTAATTTTAGTATATTGGCCTTCTGATGCATTTGTTAAAATAAGTCATGAGTTTTTAAAGTATTTGTTGGACATAATTTCAGTTAAAAATAAAATTGCCAGAATGCTGTACAATGTGAGTGAAAGATGGAGGGAGATGTTAAAAAGGAGTCTGCCCATCTCAAAGGGAAATTCAGAGCTGTGCTCAGAGAATAATAAAAATAATCAATAATGTGGATGTGGAAAATTATATGTGCATAACCAGAATAAAGCACAGGTCAGGATTACAAGAAAAGGAAACTACCAGCTGAATTTAACGTAATGAATAACTTCAAATTTATGTAAGAGTTGCATACATGCCCCAGAACAGTGGAATATAGGAACATAGGAAGGAACACAGGAAGATAGGAACAGGAGTAGACCATTTAGCCTCTCGAGCCTGTTCCGCCATTCAATGAGATCATGGCTGATCTGTGACCTAACTCCAAATACCCGCCTTAGCCCCATATCCCTTAACACCTTTGGTTAACAAAAATCTATCAATCTCAGATTTAAACTTAACAATTGAGCTAGCTCAATTGCCATTTGCGGAAGAGAGTTCCAAACTTCTACCACCCTTTGTGTGTAGAAGTGTTTCCTAACTTTACCACTGAAAGTCCTGGCTCTAATTTTTAGTCTACATCCCGTAGTCCTAGACTACCTAAGAAGCGAAAATAGTTTCTCTCTATCTGCCCTTTCAGTTCCCTTTAATATCTTGAAAACCTCAATCAAATCACCCCTTAATAATCTACATTCCAGGGAATACAACCCTAGTTTGTGATCTCGCCTCATAATTTAACCCTTGGAGTCCAGGTATCATTCTAGTAAATCGACGCTGCACTCCCTCCAAGGCCAGTATATCCTTCCAAAGGCGCAGTGCCTAGAACGGAATACAGTACTCCAAGTGTGTTCTAACCAGGACTTTGTCTAGCTGTAGCATAACTTCCACCCCCTTGTATTCTAGTCCTCTAGATATAAAGGCCAGCATTCCATTAGCTCTTTTGATTATTTTCTGTACCTGTCCATGACATTTTAATGATCTATGTACATGGACCCCTAAGTCTCTTTGGACCTCCACTGCTTTGAGCTTTTCACCATTTAGAGACTACTCTGATCTATCCTTTTTAGGTCTGAAGTGGATGACCTCATATTTGCCTACATTGAAATCCACAGTTTGCCCATTCACTTAATCTATTAATATCTCTCTGTAATTTGGATCAGACCACAGAAGGACACACGCTACAATTTAAGATTAGACAGAAGATTTTACCTGAAGACAGAGATTGCACACTGTACAGATAACAACAGCAACTTGCATTTATATATTGCCTTTAACATAATAAAAACATCCCAAGGCACTTCACAGGAACGTTATCAGACAAAATTTGACACCAAGCCCCATAAAGAGATATTAATACAGGTGACCAAAAGTTTGGTCAAAGAGGTAGGTTTTAAGATGAGACTTAAAGGAGGCGGGAGAGGTGGAGAGTTTTAGGGAGGGAATATCAGGGCTTAGGGCCTAGGCAGCTGAAGGCACAGTCGCCAATGGTGGAGCGATGAAAATTTGGAATGGGCAAGAGGCCAGAATTGGAGGAGTGCAAAGATCTCTGAGGGTCGTAGGGCTGGAGAGGGTTACAGAGATGGGGAGGGGCGAGGCCATGGAGTGATATGAACACAAGGATGAAATTTTAAAATCGAGGCGTTCCCGGACCGGGAGCCAATTTAGGTCAGCGAGCATAGGAGTGATGGGTGAACAGATTGTGGCGAATTAGGATACGAGCAGCATAGTTTTGGATGAGCTCAAGTTTACGGAGGGTGGCCAGGAGGGCATTGGAATAGTTAATCGAGCTTTGCCAGAGGATCCATATCAATTATTTACATTTTTCTCATTGCTAAAATTCCTCATCACGGTTCCAGGGATGGGAATAAGAACATAAGAAATAGGACCAGGAGTAGGCCATTCGGCCCCCTGAGCCTGCTCCACCATCCAACAAGATCAAGGCTGATCTTCTACCTCAACGCCATTTTCCTGCACCATCCCCATATCCCTTGATGCCTTCAATATCTAGAAATCTATTGATCTCTGTTTTGAATGTACTCAATGACTGAGCCTCCACAGGCCTCTGGGGTAGAGAATTCCAAAGATTCATCACCCTCTGAGTGAAGAAATTTCTCCTCATCTCAGTCCTAAATGGTCTACCCCTTATCCTGAAACTGTGACCCCTGGTTCTAGACTCACCAGCCAGGGAAATATCCTCCCTGCATCTACGCTGTTGAGCCCTGTAAAAATTTTGTAAGTTTCAATGAGATCACCTTCTAAATTCTAGAGAATACAGGCCTAGTCTACTCAATCTCTCCTCATACGACAATCCTGCCATCCCAGGAATCAGTCTGGTGAATCTTCGTTCCACTCCCTCTACGGTAAGTATATCCTTTCTTAGGTAAGGATCCAAAATTGTACACAATACTCCAGGTGCGGTCTCACCAAGGCTCTATATAATTGCAGTAAGACATCTTTACTCCTGTACTCAAATCCTCTTGTAATAAGGGCCAGCATACCATTTGCCTTCCTAATTGTTTGCTGCACTTGTGTGTATTCTTTCAGTGACTCGTGTACAAGGACATCCAGGTCCCTTTGAACATCAACATTTCCCAATCTCACACCATTTAAAAAATACTCTGCATTTCTGTTTTTCCTAGCAAAGTGGTAACTTCACATTTTTCCACATTATATTCCATCTGCCATGTTCTTGCCCACCCACTTAGCCTGTCTATATACCCTTGAAGCCTCTTTGCATCCTCCTCACAATTCACAGTCCCACCTAGTTTTGTGTAAGCAAACTTGGAAATATTACATTTGGTTCCCTCATCCAAATCATTGATATAGATTGTGAACAGCTGGGGCCCAAGCACTGATCCCTGCGGTACCCCACTAGTCACAGTCTGCCAACCTGAAAAAGACCCAATTATTCCTACTCTCTGTTTTCTGTCTGTTAACCAATTCTCAATCCATGCCAGTATATTACCCCCAATTCCATGTGCTCTAACTTTGTTCACCAACATCCTGTATGGGACCTTATCGAAAGCCTTCTGAAAATCCAAATACACCACATCCACTGTTCCCCCCTTATCTATTCTAATAGTTACATCCTCAAAGAACTCCAATAGGTTTGTCAAACATGATTTCCCTTTCATAAATCCATGTTGACTCTGCCAAATCCTATTATTATTTTCTAAGTGTCCTGTTATCACATCCTTTATAATAGATTCTTGCAGTTTCCCTACTACTGATGTCAGGCTAACAGGTCTGTAGTTCCCTGTTTTCTCTCCCTCCAATCTGCAGGAACCATTTCAAAATCTATAGAATTTTGGAAGATGGCAACCAATACATCCACTATCTCAATAGCCACCTCTTTCAAAACCCTGGGCTGTAGATCATCAATCCTTGGGATTTATCGACTTTCAGTCCCATTAATTTCTCTAGTACTACTTTTTTTACTAATACTAATTTCTTTCAGTCCCTCATTCTTGCCAGACCCTTGGTTCTCTAGTATTTCTGGGAGGTTTTTTGTGTCTTCTTCCGTGAAGACAGACACACAATATTTGTTTAATTTCTCTGCCACTTCCTTATTCCCCATTATAAATTCTCCCGTCTCTGTCTGTAAGGGACCCACATTTGCCTTCACCAGTCCTTTCCTTTTTACATACCTGTAGAAGCTTTTACAGTCCGCTTTTATGTTTGTTACTATCATTTACAAATGAGGCTAACAGATCAGTGCCGGTATCAATTTCAGACATTGAACTCCCTATTAACTGCCAACCATAACATTAGGCATTTTTAGTAAACTATTATGTAAAGCGTTACATTTATACCTTACTCTATGAAATTCCGCTTCCTAGAGACTTAACTTTTAACTATCTTTCTAAACTTGGCGTCTTGTCACATTTCTCATAACCCAAAACCCAACTTCTACCTAACTGGTACAGCAAAACACTGGGATATATTTTCTTGTGCTAACAAAATTCAGTCCACAACACTAAGAAATGGTGAAAATCAGGCCATAAGTGTAATGTGCTAATTTTCCCAGGTCAGCTCATTAGCATAATTGTTCACAACTCCAAGTGCAGCTTAGGCCGGGGGCTAGTCTAATGGGAGACCAGAAAATAGCAGTGTAGGTGCAATTAAAAGGAAAGCAACCACTTAAAAAGAAATGGTAACACCGGGGGGTGGGGGGGGGGTAAAAATTCTTACAACCTTTAGAAATGTTCAAAAGGCATTTCAACCTGTTGGCAGCTTTAGGCAAGACTGAACTTAAGAAATAGGAGCAGGAGTAGGCCATACGGCCCCTTGACCCTGCTCCGCCTTTCAATAGGATCATGGCTGATCTTTGGCCTAAACTCCAATTTCCCGCCCGATCCCCATATCCCTTGATTCTCCTAGAGTCCAAAAGTTTATCTATCTCAGCCTTGAATATACTCAATGACACAGCATCCACAGCCCTCGGGGATAAAGAATTCCAAAGATTCACAACCAGCCGAGTGAAGAAATTCCTCCTCATCTCAGTCTTAAATGGCCAACCCCTTATGCTGAGACTATGCCCCCTAGTTCTAGACTCGCCAGCCAGGGGAAACAACCTCTCAGCATCTACCCTGTCAATCCCTCTCAGAATCTTATATGTTTCAATGAGATCACCTTTCATTCTTCTAAACTCCAGAGAGTATAGGCCCATTCTACTTAATCTCTCCTCATAGGACAACCCTCTCATCTCAGGAATCAATTTAGTGAATCAGTGCTGCAGGTTTGATGCAAATCAGATTGCAGCAGGTAGCCCAAATCAGCCACTGCCGCCCAAGTGAATCAGACTTATCCACACAGAGTTCCTTGGACGGATCCAGGTAAGTGCAGCTCTGTGAGTAGCAATGGGTGGGTATAGTCCTTGCTTGCTTACACATCAGCTGCCTTACATTCCTCTGTTGCTCTTCCTCCTGCAAACATCTAAAAAGCAAAATATTGCAGATGCTGGAAATCTGAAATAAAAACTGAAAATGTTGGAAACAGCAGATCAGTCAGCACCTGTGAAGAGAGGAAGGATTAATGAAAGGTCATCAACCTGAAAGGCTAACCCTACCTTCTTGTCTCCACAGATGCAGCCTGACCTGCTGAGTCTTTCCAGCAATATTTGAGGGAAACCTTGTTCACACTTTCAGAATTGATGCAAAATATGCTGGTGGCTGAGCCAATGGCATTAAGGCTTACCGACAACTAAGTGCTTTAATATTATGAAGAGGAAAAAAGTCCAAAGGAATACGTATAATTGCTTCCAAACGTTACTTTGCAGTCCTCATGCTTTTGAAAATGTAAAAATCCGTTAAGGTGCTGCCTGGCACTCGTGGATACCCATTGTGCTTTGGTTTATTTGCCAATTATTGTATAGCATGAATCTGTACATTTATCAAAGGCCTTTAACTTACCCAAATTTCTCTTAAATAAATTAACATGCATGATGCTCACTAGCTGATAAGACAACAACCAATTCTGGAACATACAATAATTGTGGCATATTTCTGGAGAGAATTAATCTCACCTGCTCTGCAAATAAAGTTAAACAAGTTTATAGGAATATTGTTTAAATTTTAAAGTAGACCTGAATAGGAGACACCATTACGTACTTTTAAAATTTTGCTTTTTGCATATTGAGTGGCACCACTGCCTAGAGGGAACTGAGCAACGACAGATATCAGACTTTGCTGATTTCTAACACACATAAAAAGCTGAAGAATTTCTGCTGTGGTACCAGAAGCCAAGCTGGAGCATTCTCGTGTCTTAATGCATGCTCCCAGTAATCAAGTAATAAGATCATAAGAAAACATGGAACAAGAAAAAACATTCAGCACAAGCCTGTTCCTTTCACAGAACATGTATAACTTGCCCTGCCATAGATTGAACCCAATTTACTTAATTTCCTGAGGGAAGGCTCTGAAAAGTTTCTCCCTTCACCTCAAAGGTAACTGAGTGAAACTCCAGAATATCTATCTAACCTTGCAACCTCCATTACTCAATTTTGACTACCAGTGGAGAGATAATAAATTAAATGCAGTAATTCCAGCATTATACTGCCATGAACGAACATATTTCAATATCAAACTGTTATTAGTAGATAGTCAGGGCATTCACCAGACTTTTAAGAAACTTGTTATGTACTGACATTGTTATGACATATTTTATTAAATGATTGCCACATAACGTTTCATTGGGTCCTGATACTTGTGCATGTACAGTTAAAATGATTAGTTTAGTGTAACATTGTTAAAAAGTTTCTGATAAGATTAAGAAACAATGTCATGGATGCAAACTTCAACATGCTATTTGGTTCCCACAGGATTTTGTGTTTGACGACAAGTTTTTTTTTAAAAGGAGAATTTGGTATGATACATATATATAGCACAGAAGATGTCTGCATTTTTTTGTAGTCTATACTTTTGTTCATGTTTGGGTATGTTTTAAGATTTATGTTTAATCAACCCTAGTATAGGTATGATGGGCCAAATGGCTTCCTGGTGTGCTACATCACATTACATCAAAACTACAACACAGAAACAGGCTATTCGGCCCAACTGGTCTGTGCCGGCGTTTAAGCTCCACATGTGCCCCCTCCCTCTCTAATTCAGCTAACCCTATCAGCATACCCTTCTATTCCTTTCTGCTGTATGATTCTAATTAGTGTTGTACATTCCTTATTGTTTTTTTTTACCTCACAGTGGGATGTCAGTCTTGTGAATGTTGTGATGCCTGACTGCATGATATATGACTCCCTCCCATCTTTTCCCTGAGTTAGAAATTCTCCCCTTGTCCTGTTTGTGCATTTGTTTGCCCAATCTCTCTCACTGGTCATCCCATTACATTGCACCTTGACAGTAGCTCCCACTGCCATATTGAGAAGAATAGCAAGGCATTGTAGACAACTAATCATATGAGACTGTAAAACCCTGCACCTTACGGGGGGAGGGTCTTGAGGATGGGCTGTTAAGGCAGAGACTTGCTGAGATGCAGATGTGAAAGAAAGAAAGGAAGGAAGGAAGGAATATAGATTGCATTGATATAGTGCCTTTCACAACCTCAGGATGTCTCAAAAGAACTTCACAAGTAATGACATATTTTGAAGTGTAGTCACTGTTGTAATGTAGGGAACCGTGACAGTGACTTTACCTACAGAACACAGGGAAAATTCCCTTACTCTCCTTCGAAAGTGTCATGGGATCTTTTATGTTCACCTGACAGGGCACACGGGGCCTCGGTTTAACATCTCATCCGAAAGACAACACCTCTAATATTGCAACAATCCTTCAGTACTGCACTGACGTGCCAGCCTTGATTATGTGCTCAAGTCCTGTAGTGGGGTTTGAACGCACAACCTTCTGACCCAGAGGCGAGTGCTACCACTGATTAATAGGTTATATACTTGAACATCTCTCTCACTCTCTCTGTCCCTGTATAGAACAATTCTTTCACAGATGGTCCAGTAACACATGTGCAGCAGGCCTTTTCAAACTATGCCAATAGAATTAAAAATATGCAATAAGGTCAGATGCAAAATATATATCAAAAATCATAGAATCAAAGAAAGGTTACAGCTCGGAAGGAGGCCATTTGGCCCATCGAGTCCGCGCCGGCTCTATACAAGAGCAATCCAGCTTGAGCCACTCCCCTGCCCTTTCCCCGTAGCCCTGCAAATGTTTTCCTTTCAAGTACTTATTCAGTTACCTTTTGAAGGCCATGATTGAATCTGCCTCCACCACCCCCTCGGGCAGTGCATTCCAGATCCTAATCACTCGCTGTGTAAAAATGTTTCTCCTCATGTCATCTTTGGTTCTTTTGCCAATCACCTTAAATCTATGTCCTCTGGTCCTTGACCCTTCCGCCAATGAGAACAGTTTCTCTCTATCTACTTTGTCTGGACCCTCCATGATTTTGAATACCTCCATCAAATCTCCTCGCAACCATTGCTGTTCCAAAAAGAACAACCCCAGCTTCTCCAGTCTATCCACGTAACTAAAGTCCCTCATCCCTGGAATCATTCTAGTAAATCTCTTCTGCACCCTTTCTAAGGCCTTCACATCTTTCCTGAAGTGCGGTGCCCAGAACTGGACACAATTTCCAGTTGTGGCCAAACCAGTGTTTTATAAAGGTTCATCATGACTTCCATACTTTTGTACTCTATGCCTCTATTTATAAAGCCCAGGATCCCGTATGCTTTTTTAACCACTTTCTCAACCTGCCCTGCCACGATTTGTGCACATATACCTCCGGATCTCTCTATTCCTGTACTCCTTTTAGAGTTGTGCCCTCTAGTTTATATTGCCTCTCCTCGTTCTTCCTACCGAAATGTATCACTTCACATTTTTCTGCATTAAATTTCATCTGCCATCGTGTCCGCCCATGCCACCAGCCTGTCCATATCCTCTTGAAGTCTATTACTATCCTCCTCACTGTTTACTACCCTTCCAAGCTTTGTGTCATCTGCAAATTTTGAAATTGTGGTGGTGAGTGTCTGGAACGAGCTGCCAGAGGCAGTAGTAGAGGCGGGTACAATTTTGTCTTTTAAAAAGCATTTGGACAGTTACATGGGTAAGATGGGTATAGAGGGATATGGGCCAAGTGCAGGCAATTGGGACTAGCTTAGTGGTATAAACTGGGCGACATGGACATGTTGGGCTGAAGGGCCTGTTTCCATGTTGTAAACTTCTATGATTCTATGTGTTTATAGCCAAGGACAGGATTGGCTTCCCAAAGGCTCCATTATATATAGCAGAGCAAGAATAAGTGAATTAAATTTGTTTTTATACCTTTAGCTTTTTATGAATTTAGATTATAATTGATAATAAACTAAATAGTCCTCAGACTGAATTTCTTTCATCTCTTTTCCTTCTTTTCTGACAGGATATGTTTTGCAGTCATTCTCACCGTTCATACTGGAATTAACAATATAAAGAAAGAAGTACTCACAGGTACACAAAAAAGATAACAAGAAAAACTGTAAATGGGGCCTTCAGATTGGTGGTGGTGGAGGTGGGTGGAGGGAGAATGGTGTTCGCCAGGCACACTGAAAAGGAAAACGGGATGGAGATCAGTTCTGTCAGGTTTCAGCTCCTACAGTACTGCCCAGAGATTTCTAGTGCTTTCCCGTCAGCCTCTTGCCCACTGTTCCTATTTCCATGAGGTGGGAAGAAGCATTCATGGTGCTTGATCATTTTAATAATGATCTCTCCCTGCACTACCCCTGCTACTCATTGGCTGCATGCCTATCGGGGGGGTGGGGGAGGGAGGTAGAGGCAGATATTGGGCATCTGTGATGCCACTTAAAGGCAGCCAGCATCTCTTAAAGGGGAGGTGCACTCTGGCAGCAAATAACAGGGGGGTGATAACAGATACTTAAATAACAGAGACTGAACCCTCTTGCAAGAGGTCCAGACAGGGTCAGTCTCTGTTATTTAAGGGTTCACAAATGCCATGTTGGAAGCAATGGTCCAGGGATTGGACAGAAGAAGGGACATCCTCTTCCCCCCAGGGGCAGGAAACCCTTCAGGCATCAACTCCAGTGACAGTGGGAAGAGGTCGCAGAGCATATCAATAGCTTAGCACCTAGCACATGGCTGCTTTGTTGTAAAAAGTTCAATGACCTCACTAGAGTTGTCAAGGTAAGAATACTGCTGTCTTACTCTCTCCTCACACCTCCACCCTCACTACTCACAATATCTTCCCCTGCTTCCCTTCACTCTCCTACAATCACTGCACCACACTTCACTAAACCTCCTTCTCCTCACACACAATCACCACTATTACAACTCTCATTTAACCACACCTTATATCTGAAACACTGTAATATAAGCTATTCTAGCATAACAGGCACATTCTTTAAACACCTCACAAGACTCGCACTAAAATATTCACTTCTTTCTTGCAGGAGAAAGTCACACACAACTCCAGCCAGCAGGCTGCCACCGGCGGAGGAAGAGCCCATCTGCACACCCTATCCCACCTCAAAGAACGCATGCTGACCATCATGAGCAGGGAGAGGGTCGCAGCCATGGCAACTGGCTACACTGGAAGAGATGTCACGCAGGGTTTCTTCATGCCTTATCTTCTTTTACCCTTATTACCTCCATCTCACCCCATACACAAGCTGCAGATGCTTTCAACACCCACTTCTCTCTCTCTCTCTCTGCTCTCTCTTTACACTAAAAACTAACCCTTGACCCTTTCCTTCATTTCAGGTGCTGAAAATGTGGAAGCCCCTCTGTCAGTCAAGGAAGAGGAGGCCAGCCTTCCTGAAGGTGCAGCATCACTCGATCTCACCCTCACAAGCACCAACTCAGATACTGGTACCACACATACTTTAGAAGCTAGGTTAGAGGAGAGATCTGCACATGGTGACTCACCGGGCATAAGTGCACAGGAGCTAGGGAAGGGGATAGGATGCCACCGGTGCCAGACCGCTGGAGGGTGATATTGCATACTAGCTGTGCTGCAGAGGACTCAGATGCTGACTTCAAAGGCTGCGCCTACTGAAGAACCCTCATGGGCATATACCAAGAAATGCTAGGTGCACTGGGCAGCCTGTCAGCGAGCTTGCGCACAATGTCGCAGAGCATGGAGCACTCCAGCTCCAACTGGTCTCAAACCGTCACACTGTGTGTCCAACATTGCCCGAGTGGTCAGATCCATTAACACCACAGCCATCACTCCCCTTCATGGAGCCTCTCCTGATAGCTCTAAAAGTTGCCATGGAAGATCAGATGGCTGCCATCTTGGCTTTGGGAGCCACTGTTCACAGGGGCTTCCAGAGAGTCACTTCACTCCTGCATTTTGTTCTGGATCAGAGCCATAGGAGTGCTGAGGCACAGGAGAGTGGCCTTGGCACTTGCTGTTGTCTCTCAGGATGCTGCAGTCCGCAGCCCAGAGCTGATCAAGGTAGCCTCCATGGCCATCTGTAGTATTCTCAATGGAAGCTCAGCAGCCTTCCACCTTCCAAGCTGTAACCTTCCACTGGGGAAAAAATCTTCATAGGAGCACTAGGATAGGAAAACTAGCACACAAGACACAAAATATTTGTTTGATAAATTTGTTTTTTGTTCTGGATTTAGTGTTGATGTTTATCTTTGTATTCCTTCTGTGCTGCAATGTCTATGATTCTGCAATAACTCAGTGTGCCACCCAGTCACTCTTACTTTTAAATTTTCTCTTCAAAATAATTTAAATGTTACAATCAGAGAGATCAAATGTTGATTAATTTTCTATTTATGAAATTGAATGAAAATGACCAAGAAGACTATTTGAACACAACTTTAGCCTGGTGCACAACATATCCATTTACTACCCAGCTCTATCAAATCTTCCAAATAATACATAAAAGTTGGTTCCTCAACTGCTAGCAACTAATACAAATAGTTCTCAAATGTTAACTAGACTCACCAGTTCATGTTTTCTAATCGAATTGTACAGTATTTTTCATCTGATCTACAGATTGTTATTCCTGCATCCTTATAAACCTAAATTGTTCCATGATCAAAGTGATCTTTCACAAAGGAAATAAATAGCATTCAGTCTGAATAGTACATGACCTGCTTCTCTTTCATCTTATTTGGACCAATATCAAGCACATTCATTTCCCACTTGGACAGTTAATGGTTCCTTTAGAATGCTGAAGCCAATGTTTTCCAAGGGTTACTGATAGAATTAATAGTTTACAATTACATTCAGGAGATTGATTAATTTATGTAAATTCATGTGTATTTGAAATTAATTGAATTTCCCTTGACTGTTCATCAAAAAATAGTCTGGCATGCACAAATGTTTTATATGTAAAGGACACAAGTAGTAGGCCACTTAAGAAAATAATTTGGCAAAGTAAGCCTTATTTCAATGGTTTGAGACAAAATAGTTATGTCTTTTTTAATAGATATTTCATTGATCTCCTTGAGAACTGTACAAAATATTGTGCCAACATCCAGGATAATATAATTAATTTAGAAATCTCCAGTTGACAAAGCCAACATTATTGATAACACAGAAATATTTAATATAGAGGTTCCTTACATCTTGCTCAAAGCAATCAGTTTTCTTTTTATGTTTCCCTTTTATCTATTTTTTTAACCCTTTATCACCATCCATCTCACTGAGGAAGAGTGACAGATGTTGTTGCTGCTTGGTTCTTCCTAGAAAGGCAGAACACCCAGAGCTGCTTAGATTAGTAAAGGCACATATTAGTTAGGAACTTTTAGTCTTTATCCAGATCCTGAACTATAAACATAGGGCTGTGAAGTAGGTGTCCCAATAACAGAGGACATATTTTAGGATATCTCATCAGAGTGATGAGATAGTGCTTTGAGTTGATGTGTGGTGAAGGTTGTTTTATATTGAAGCTTATATGGGGCCAAATTGGTTTCATATTTTTGAGAAATGTAAACTTTTGTGTGATGTCGGTACAAGAAACAGAATACGTTCCACTCTCTCCATTATAGCAACAACAACGTTGCATTTATACAGCGCCTTTAATGTAGTAAAACGTCCCAAGGTGATTCACAGGAACATTATCAAACAAAATTTGACATCGAGTCATGTAAGGAGATATTAGGACAGGTGACCAAAGCTTGGTCAAAGTTTTCAGGACTATCTTAAAGGAGGAGAGAGAGGTAGAGAGGCAGAGGGGTTTAGGGAAAGAATTCCAGAGCTTAGGGCCTAGGCACAGCCGCCAATGATGGAGCGATTAAAATCGGGGATGTGCAAGAGGCAAGAATTGGAGGAACACAGAGCTCTCGGAGGGTTGTAGGGCTGGAGGAGGTTAGATATAGGGAGGAGGGAGGCCATGGAGGGATTTGAAAACAAGGATGAGAATTTTAAAATTGAGCCGTCGCCGGACCGGGAGCCAATGTAGGTCAGCGAGCACAGCAGTGATTGGTACAGGTTAGGATACGGGCAGCAGAGTTTTCGATAAGCTCAAGTTTACGGAGGGTGCAAGATGGGAGGCCGGCCAGGAAAGCATTGGAATAGTCGAGTCTAGAGGTAACATAAGCATGGATAAGGGTTTCAGCAGCAGATGAGCTGAGGCAGGGGTGGAGACGGGTGATATTACGGAAGTGGAAGTAGGCGGTCTTGGTGATGGAGCGGATATGTGGTCAGAGGCTCATCTCAGGGTCAAATAGGACACCAGATTGTGAACGGTCTGATTCAGCCTCAGACAGTGGCCAGGGAGGGGGATGGAGTCAGTGGCTAGGGAATGGAGTTTGTGGCGAGGTCCAAAGACAATGGCTTCAGTCTTCCAAATATTTAGGTGGAGGAAATTTTTGCTCATCCAGAACTGGATGTCAGACAAGCAGCGTGACAAATGAGAGACAGTGGAGGGGTCAAGAGAGGTGGTGGTGAGATAGAGCTGGGTGTCGTCACCTGACATGTTTTCAGATTATGTCGCCAAGGGGAAGCATGTAGATGAGAAATAGGAGGGGGCCAAGGATAGATCCTTGGGGGACTCCAGAGGTAATGGTATGGGAGAAGGAACAGAAACCATTGCAGGTGATTCTTTAGCTACAACTGGATAGATAAGAATGGAACCAGGGGAGTGGACGAAGGAGGAAAGGCATTGGAGGAGGATGGTGTGGTCAACCATGTCAAAGTCTGCAGAAAGGTCGAGAAGGATGAGGAGGGATAGTTTACCATTGTCACAGTCACATAGGTTGTCATTTGTGACTTTGATAAGGGCTGTTTCAGTACTGTGGCAGGGGCGGAAACCTGATTGGAGGGATTCAAACATGGAGTTGCGGGAAAGATGGGCACGGATTTGTGAGGCGACAACACATTCAAGGACTTTGGAGAGGAAAGAGAGGTTGGAGATGAGGTGGTAGTATTCAAGAACAGAGGGGTCAAGGGTGGGTTTTTTGAGGGGGGGATGTTAATGGCAGATTTGAAATGGGAGCGGGGGAAACAGTACCTGAGGATAGGGAACCATTAACAATATTTGCTAACATGGGGGCTAGGAAGGGAAGTTGGGTGGTCAGGTGGGAATAGAGTCATGGGAGCAGGAGGTGGGTCTCATCATCAAGATGAGCTCGGAGAGGGCATGAGGGGAGATAGGAGAGAAACTAGAGAAAGATGCGAGTTCAGGGCTGGGGCAGTGGGGAACCGTAGGGGAAGTTTGGCTTGGCGGGCTACGGGAAGGGAGGGAAGCGGCGGAGGCAGCTGAACGGATGGTCTCAATCTTAGTGACAAAGAAGTCCATGAGCTCCTCACATTTGTTGTTGGAGGTGAGGGTAGAGGAGGCAGGGGAGAGTGGTTTAAGAAGATGGTTTGTAGTGAAGAGAAATCAGGGGTTATCTTTGCATTCCAGGTTGACCCTTGAATAGTGAGCAGTTTTATCAGAGGAGAACAGGACCCAATAGTGCATTATGTGGTTCAGCCAGATCTGATGATGAATGGCTAAACCAAATATCTGCCATAAACGTTCAAGTCTGCGTCCCTTAGACTAAAGGGAGCAGAGATAAGGGCCATACCAGGGGGAACGACCAGGGTGAGAGAGAGTAATGGTTTTAATGGGGTCAAGGGCATCAAAGGTGGAGGTGAGGGTGTGATTGAGCAGATTGGTAGCTGCAGAAATGTCGTGGTGAAAGGAGGGCTAAATGCTGGACAGTTACGAATTTGAAAGTGCCGTTGTAAGTGACTTGGGGGAGAGTTTTTTTCCAAAGGCAGACACAGAAGGAAGTGGGGTTGGGAGGGGTGAAGAGGGATGTGGGTGGAGAGGGATACAAGGAGATGGCCTTATCTGTGATTGACAGGATGGGAGTAGAGAGGCCACTTGAGATGACAAGGTCGAGGGGGTGGCCATAAATATGGGTAGGGAAGTTTATGTGGAGGGGGAGATTAAGGGAGGAGCAAGTACTACTTGACCAGGTTAGGTACAGCTTAAAGTTGTGTTGCCTGCAGATATACCTTAACACCAACTTTAGAAGAATTCACCCTTTTTGTTTCAAATCACATCCTCCTGCGATTGCTCTGTATTGTTAGCTTTATAGTGTTGACATAGTCATTCACAGGGTCAGTACTGCAGCTATGTTTTGCAAATATTTAGTTGAAAAACATGATCCAGAGTCATCCTGTCTGGCAATTTTACTGCACATTTGCCACGCATAGTACGGTTGTTATTTTGGCAGTAACTATATTTTTGTCATAACTCGCATTTTCCAAGTTGAATTAAATATAGCCCTCATGACTAAAACACCAATTAAATGACTAATAAGAGGCCAGACCTTACTAAAATAAGCCATTTTTCACATTTTGTTTGTTTGATAACATGCACAATGAAGAGGTATATTTACAAATCCAAGATTTTCCAATATACACTGCTGCAGGCGAGGCCCCCCACCAGCAGTGAGTACTCATAAAATTACCTTTTATATTTGAAATAGAGCTTTGTGTCTTTTACTCCTTATTGATTAATCTTTTCTATCTACTGTGCGAGAAATGAAATTGTTATGAGTTATTGAACCGTTGGATTCATTATTTGTTTACAGAATACTAATAGGACTTGTAGGCAATCTATATTTTTTAATAAACCAACTATAATAATTACCTTGCACTTTACCGCTAATTCAAACAGACTGCATCTAATATGCATAAACTTAAAGTAGTACTCTGTCTGGATATTTTAATTATTTGGCAAAAGTCAGCACTTTCAATATGCATTCAGCAATGAGAAGTGAAAGGATAAAGGCATGCCACATGAACCTGAAGACTAGAAAATAAAAATGCAAGATACAAGACCACCTCACAGGAAAAAAATCTTTGTTATGATAGCCACTTTTCCAGTAGAAAGGAAAAGGCCTTGGATGCAGAAATGCTGGGAAGCAATTCTGTGTTTAACAAGTTCCACAGAGCGAAGTGCTCATTGGGCATTAGGGGAAACTGTGCTATGTAATGTGTTATTAGTATCCATGTCATATCGACACTACATGTCTTTGACACTTTTATGTAATGAATATGAAAAAATGGAAAAAGAAAACTAACTAACTAAAGTTGAAAATTAGCTCACTTACTTCTCTGCTTTAAAAGTTTTAGCACCTGCAGACAGGACCATTCAGCCATGCTTACTGGCGTTTTTAGGATTTTAATCCCGTAAAGGTATTATTATTAGACTTTTGTGCTTGAAATTTTGCATATTACTGACAATGGGATAATGAAAGAAATGCAATACAGATGATATTATTTATCCATTTTCACGCCAATATGCATTGCATCTGAATGAAAATATCACTTACCATTACAAACCGGTATAGCATGGAGAAGATCGCGGGCCGGAAGGTGATGGAGTCATCAGAAGAGTTGAGGTACGGAGGAGGTCTCCCATCAAGGGGGTCTTGGCCATTGGGAGTATCGGCCGTCGGGGAGGTCTCTGCCTTGGCCATTGGGGGGGGGGTTAGCCATCCGAGGCGTCTTGGCCTTCAGGGACGTCTGAGCCATCGGGGGGGGATATCGGCCATCGGGGGGGTCACGGCCATCAGGACTATCGGCCGTCGGGGGGCGGTCTCAGCCATCCGGGGGGGGCGACCATTAGTGGGGGTCGGCCATCGGGGTTGGTCTCGGCCATCGGGGGAGGTCTCAGCCGAGAGGGGTTACAGCCTTCGGGGGGGAATCAGATATTGGGGGGTCTTGGTCATCGGGTGGGGGTTGACCGTCGGGGGGTATTGGTCATGGGGGGTCTCAGCAGTCAGGGATCTCAGTCATCGGGGTTTCGGTCATCGGGAGTATCGGCCTTCGGAGGAGGGTCTCGGCATTGGGGGTATTGGCCATCGGGGTGGGGGCGGGATTCGGCCACCCAGGGACGGGACCTGCCTATTTGGGGGGGGGGGTCTCTGCTTCAGGGGGTGTCTCGGCCATCGGGGGAGGGCCAGCCGTGGGGGGGTGGTCGGCCATCGTGGGGTGTCTGGGCCATCGGAGGGGTCGCGCACATCGGCGGAGGGGTGTCGGCTATCAGAGGGGGTTTTGGCCATCGGGATGGTTCTCGGCCATGCCCGGAGGGGTCTCATCCATCTGCAGGGGGACTGCCGTTGGGGGGGCGGGTCTCGGCCATTGAGGTGGGTCAGCCTTTGGGGGGTGGTCAGCCATCGGTGGGGGGGGGTCTCGACCATCCCGCTGCTAAAATCTACAATTTTGACTACCCACCCGCTCCCAGCCCACCTGGTCTTTGGGGTTAAAATTACCCCCTATAGTCAGTAATATGCACCGCAAGCTCAGACTAGGGCAAACCAATTTAACAATCCGGGTTTGAAATGAGCACAGGAGCCTCATTTCAATATTGTGCTCATATCAGGCAGCCGCCAGGGCGACCTAAAAAAGGCCCCAGCCAACTTAGTAGACGGGGCCTGGGTCTCTGCCCTGTCCTGTTGTGCCTTTTTTAGGCCCATTAAACAGGTGCACTGATGTTAAATTTAGACTCATGGGACCTTTTCACTGGGACAGAGGGATGTAAGGAGGTAGCTAAGAGGCATTTTCAAAACTAAGGAAGGATTTCAGAAAGTAAATAGTGAAAAGTTATTTCCACAGGTCAGTGAATCTGTAACAATGAGAAGTTGGAAGAATTGTTTTTCACACAGAGGTTTATTAGAGTATGGAACACTTTACCAAAAAAGACTATTGAGGCAGAGACTGTAACATTATTTAACAAGGAATTGGATAGGTATTTCAAAAGCAAAATTATAAATGTTATGAGGAAAAGGCAGGGTAATAGGATTCGAGTTGATAGCTCCATTTCACAAGTTAGCACCTGCCCAGACTCAAATGGTGTTCTTCTGTGATATAATTTCTGTGAAATAGACAAATTTTGATTAGTTAAACCACCTAGTACACTTTTATATGCAATAATATTTTTATGGACTAGGTGATATACTGAGTTGAAACACTGACCTTTCAATTCTGGATCAAGTCCAGGCAGACTGACGTGTCTCCTCTCTGTGTTGACTGAGTGTCCTGCGTCAAATGAGTATAGACATACTTGGACTGATGCCAGTAGATACAAGTCCACAGCATGAAACTGCCTATAATTCTGCACTAATTGGCACTAAATTGGCACTGTCACGTAGAGACCATAATGATGGCTGATGTGGGAAATGGAAATATTACATTGGTGCAGTGGAGGGCGTGTATCTGGCAGGCTATGCATGACCTGAGAATGCTCGATGCCAACACTAGTTAAAAATAGAAAAAAAATCATTCTATTCCCAGCACTTGCATCACTCACATTGTTAAGCACAAAACTTACCAAATAAAAATAAAACCACATTTTTATTTGTTTCACATATTAAATCTAATGCAAGGATTCAACACAGAATGGTGAAATGTATTATTGCGATTACATCCATACATTATTATGCATCCCATAACCTAGAATATAATTGAAAGCTGACTAGGTAAATATGTGACCCCAAATATAGCATTAATGAATAAAGAAAGAAGGAACTTACATTTATATAGCTCCTTTCATGACCTCAGGACGTCCCAAAGTGCTTTACAGCCAATGAACTACTTTTAAAGTGTAGTCACTGTTGTAATGCAGGAAACGTGGCAGCTAATTTGTGCACAGCAAGATCCCACAAACAGCAATGACATAAATGACCAGGTAATCTGTTTTCTTAGTCATTTTGGTTGAGGGATAAATATTGGCCAGCGAAGAACTCCTGTGCTCTTCTTTGAAATAGTGCAGTACGTCCACCTGAAAGGGCAGACAAGGGGCTCAAATTTAGGGGGCAATTGCGGGTGCATTGGGAGCGGGGGGGGGGCTCCGAAAATCGCGGAAATCCCGTTCGGGTTCGGAAGACGACTCCAACCCGCCGACTTCCGAGTTTCCCAGGGACCCAACTGTGTGGGCGCGGGCGACCCGAAAACGGAAGTCCCGTCAGCTACAGTTAAAGAGCCAACCCGTCACCATTGCAAAATCAACCCCAAGGTCTCAGTTTTACATCTCAATCAAAAGACGGGACATCCGACAGTGCATCACTACCTCAGTACTGCAGTGAAGTGTCAGCCTAGACTTTGTGCTCAGGTCTCCAGAGTGGGACTTGAACCTACAACCTGATTCAGAGGCAAGTGTGCTACCAACTGAGCCACAGCTGACACCTAAAATTATTCTCTCGCCTCAGCAGCCCATGCATTCACATCCCGAGCAGCTTGCAATCATCATTGCCTGTGGATGAAATCATATATTTTCATTTGCATAAGTTCACAGCTACCATTAGATCATTTTCATCAGTTTTTCAAAAAAAAAACAGGACTGTGTAAAAATACCACATCTATAATAGAAATGCCACCACATACCTGTCTGAATATGAAACGTACTGAAGCTTTGCATTCCACAGTGATGCTGTCAGCAGACATACTTCTACTGCTCTACACCAGTACTCACTATATTTTATTCTCCTAGCAGGGATTTTGCCTGTGAAATATAATAAGCTCTGAAAAACGATGTGATTGCCAATAAAGCATCGGACATTCAGCCAACCTGGTTACATCCCATAATTTCTCTTTTTAGAAATATAAAATGTTGATTATATCGTTGATAATAGTCATTTGTAAATGTATGAATTGGGTTTCTTGCCGTATCTCTCTCTTTAGTGTGTGAGAACTCTTTCAGGTCCTTTCAGTTCATTCCCATAATTCTTCAACATCATCTTCCTAGGTTTTAGTTATAGTGGGCAGTGAGTTGCAATGTTCTTAAAGTACAGACAGACTGAAGACAGGAATAAGGCAGAAACCCGGTGTATCTTGTGAAATTCTGAATGTATGAAGAAATTCTTAAGGGGGGTAATTTTAACCTAATCCACCCAGCAGGAAATCGACAGGAACAGATCGGGTGCCCATTTTACACTCTGCCCGATTTTACCTTTCCATTGAAGTCAAAGGAAAGTAAAATTGGGCAGGGTGTAAGATGGGCACCACTTCTGGCAATTTCCCGTTGGACGGGTTAGGTTAAAATTACACATTAACAATAAGCACACACGTATAGTCAATACTATAGTCAAACAGTTCAATATAGTTGTCCAAAACCTACAACCTTCCCACCTTGCTGTTCCAGTACTTGCGACTTCTGAAAGCCATTCTTGGGGCCAGCACCCAATTCTTCTGGGATAATATCCTGTCCCCACTCCAATCTTCAATACCACCTTTTGATAAGAACATGAGCAAGCACAGAATGAGAAAAGACCATTCAAATGTGCACAATAGGCTCCATATTGTAATGAATCTTCATTGACCATCGTAGGTCACTGAAAAGCAATTTCTACTTTGGATTCAAATTTCAGATTTCCAGCATTGGTAGTTTTTCTTTCTCTCTCCTACATTACTCACCTTTAACTTTGTGGAAGATCCTTTGAAATGATTTGTCCTCCCAACACTCGGCAGCCAGTACCTTGCAAAATCTACACAAAGATCAAAGATGATAGAGCAGATGAATGCGTGACTGGAAAGATGGTGCAGGAGGGAGGGCTTTAGATTCCTAGGGCATTGGGAGCAGTTCTGGGGAAGATGGGACCTGTACATGCTGGACGGGTTGCAACTCAACGGAACTGAGACCAATGTCCTCATGGGGAGGTTCGCTGGTGCTGTGGGGAAGGGTTCAAACTAATTTAGCAGGGTGATGGGCACCAGGATGTAGCAATGGAAAGGAGAAACAAGGGGCACAAAGGATCGGGGGAGAAAGATAGCACTAGAGCAAGTAATAGTACAGTATTACATGTAATCAGACTAAAAGAGAGTACAAGGAAGTCTAAGACTGGTTTGCAGTGCATGTGTGTAAACGCACGAAGCATGGTAAACAAAGTTGGTGAGCTGCAGGCGCAAACAGCCACATGGGAATATCATGTCATGGCGATAACAGAGACCTGGCTCAAAAAAGGGCAGGATTGGGTACTAAATATTCCTGGATACAAGGTGCTCAGGAAAGATAGGGAAGAAAAGAAAGGAGGGGAGGTGGCACTATTGATTAAGGAGAATATTGCTGTGGTGGAGAGAGAGGATGTCCTGGAGGGATGAAGGACAGAATCTATTTGGTTAGAGTTAAGAAATAAAAGAGGTGCCATTACATTACTGGGTATATTCTATAGGCCACCAACTAGTGGGAAGGATATAAAGGAGCAAATTTGCAGGGAAATTACAGAGAAGTGCAAAAGCCATAGAGTAGTGATGACTGAGGACTTCAACTATCCTAATTTAGTCTGGGAGAACAATAATAATATAAGGGGCAAAGAGGGTGAGGAATTTTTGAAATGTGTTCAGGTTAACTTTCTTAACCAGAATGTTTCTGGCCCAACGTGGAAGGAGGCGTTGCTGGACTTGGTTCTAGAGAATGAGGTGGGCCAATTGGAGCAAGTATCAGTGGGGGAGCATTTGGGTAGCAGTGATCATAGTATCGTAAGGTTTAGAATAGCTATGGAAAAGGACACGGACCACGCTAAAGTAAAAATACTCAGTTGGAGGAGGACCAACTTCAATGGGATGAGAAAAGATCTGGCCTGGGTAAATTGGAATCAAAGATTGGCAGGCAAAACTGTAATTGAACAGTGGGCAGCCTTTAAAAGAGGAGATGGTTCGGGTACAGTCTAGGCACATTCCCACAAGGCAGAAAGGTCGGGCACCTAAAGCCAGAGCTCACTGGATGAGAAAATAGATAGTGAGTAAGATGAAACGGAAAAAAGGGGCGTATGACAGATGTCAGGTTGATAACACAAGTGAGAACCAGGCTGATTTTAGAAAGTTCAGAGGGGAAGTGAAAAAGGAAATAAGAGGGGCAAAGAGAGAGTATGAAAATAGATTGGCAGCCAACATAAAAGGGAATCCAAAAGTCTTCTATCGGCATGTAAACAGTAAATGGGTAGTAAAAGGAGGGGTGGCTGATTAGGGACCATAACGGAGATCTACTCATGGAGGCAGAGGGGATGGCTGAGGTACTAAATGAGTACTTTGCATCTGTATTTACCAAGGAAGAAGATGCTGCCAGAGTCTCAGTAAAGGAAGATATAGTTGAGATACTGGATGGGCTAAAAATTGATAAAGAAGAGGTACTAGAAAGGCTAGCTGTACTTAAAATAGATAAGTCACCCGGTCTGGATGGGATGCCTCCTAGCTTGCTAAGGGAAGTAAGGGTGGAAATTGCAGAGGTACTGGTCATAATCTTCCAAAAATCCATAGATACGGGGGTGGTGCCAGAGGACTGGAGAATTGCAAATGTTACACCCTTGTTCAAAAAAGGATGTAAGGATAAACCCAGCAACTATAGGCCAGTCAGTTTAACCTCAGTGGTGGGGAAACTTTCAGAAACGATAATCCGGGACAGAATTAACAGCCACTTAGATGAGTGTGGATTGATTAGGGAAAGCCAGCACGGATTTGTTTAAGGGCAATCATGTTTAACTAACCTGATAGAATTTTTTGATGAGGTAACGGAGAGGGTAGATGAGGGCAATGCAGTTTTGTGGTGTAAATGGACTTTCAAAAGGCGTTTGATAAAGTGCTGCATGGTAGGCTTATCATCAAGATTGCGACCCATGGAATAAAGGGGGCAGTAGCAACATGGATACAGAATTGGCTAAGGGGCAGGAATCAGAGAGTAATGGTAAATGGTTGTTTTCTGGACTAGAGGGAGGCGTATAGTGGTGATCCCCAGGGGTCAGTGCTGGGACCACTGCTTTTCTTGATGTATATTAATGACTTGGACTTGAGTATACAGGGCACAATTTCAAAATTTGCAAATGGCACAAAACTTGGAAGGGTAGTAAACAGTGAGGAGGATAGTGATAGACTTCAAGAGGACATAGACAGGCTGGTGGCATGGGCGGACACGTGGCAGATGAAATTTAACGCAGAAAAATGCGAAGTGATACATTTCAATAGGAAGAACAAGGAGAAGCAATATAAACTAGAGGGCACAACTCTAAAAGGAGTACAGGAACAGAGAGATCTGGGGGTATATGTGCACAAATCATTGAAGGTGGCAGGGCAGGTTGAGAAAGTGGTTAAAAAAAACATACAGGATCCTGGGCTTTATAAATAGAGGCATAGAGTACAAAAGTATGGAAGTCATGATGAACCTTTATAAAACACTGGTTTGGCCAAAACTGGAGTATTGTGTCCAGTTCTGGGCACCGCATTTTAGGAAAGATGTAAAGGCCTTAGAGAGGGTGCAGAAGAGATTTACTAGAATGATTCCAGGGATGAGGGACTTTAGTTACGAGGATAGACTGGAAAAGCTGGGGTTGTTCTCCTTGTAACAGAGACAGTTGCGAGGAGATTTGATAGAGGTATTCAAAATCATGAAGAGTCTATTAGAGAGAAACTGTTCCTATTGGCAGAAGTGTCAAGAACCAGAGGACATAAATTTAAGGTATTGGCAAAAGAACCAAAGGTGACATGAGGAAAAACTTTTTTACACAGCGAGTGGTTAGGATCTGGAATGCACTGCCCGGTGGGGTGGTGGAGGCAGATTCAATCATGGCTTTCAAAAGGGAACTGAATTGGTACTTGAAAGGAAAAAATTTGCAGGACCACAGGGATAGGGAGGGCAGTGGTACTAGCTGGATTGCTCTTGCATAGAGCCGGATTGGACTCGATGGGCTGAATGGCCCCCTTCTATGAGTCAATTGGAAAACAGGTTAAGTTGAATATCATATATGTGGTATTATTTTTGCTCTATCACACTAGCATTTGCTGCACATAGTTTTCCCTGTAATGAACAACAGCACTGGAAACATTGTAAAGAAAAATGTAATTTTTTAAAGTGCTCTTTATTTATTTAAGGATATTATATAAAGTTGTCAAGAGATCAACACTGATATCTCTCTCTTTATAAATGCACGTTACTTACTTTGCCATAATATTTTTGTGGTCCTCAAAACAAAAGGTTTGTGTTTGAGACTTCTATGTCCAATGTTTTCTTCTCTCCCTGTATCTCAGTTTTTCAATCCCATTTTCTTGACACATTTGGGAATGTCAGCATGCTTCCTGTTCAGTCTCCTGAGTGCAACTATTTCAGTTTCTGGAATAAGCAGTCATGTGTGACATTGTTGTGTCCTGTGGATCCTGCCACTATAGATATATTTATGTAACATGTGCCTTTATGTGTGGCACGGGCACACATAAAGGCACATGTTTTCTTGTCGCACTTTAATCGATTGCCAATGCATCCATTCAGAATAATGCACTGGTATAATGTGATGCAAATTGCTTTGTTGTATACATTGTGCTATTCAATAATGTGGAACAAAAATTAGTTTCACTAAACAATGTTTCTGCAAAAATCAGTATGGTATATACACTCATTACAAATTCTGTCAGATATTAAAACACATAGCTTGAAGCATACTAATAGAGGTATGTCTCAGAGTACCAGATAACATCATCAGCATCTTGAATAGATCTACAAAGACACTCCATTGCCCAGGGGCATTTGCCAGATCCTTTTCCTCCTCTCCTGAAGGTGTTGACTCCATTCTGCAGTACGGTTCCACAATTACCCTCCACTGCCTTGCCCAAGAGGCCATTACTTAGATGTGAGCCACTACTGTGAGCTTTGACAGGCTGATCACCACAGGAAACGTTACAACCAAGCCCAGGCCTGTCCTCACCCAACATCCACACATGTGCATTTCCAGCAAGAGTCTCTGGATACCAAGCAGGGGGTGGGAACCATGACTACTTTTACTCTCCCTAACTCATAGGTGCTGAGGCCAACTCTAGCACCCCACCCCACCCTCTACCCACCCCCCATGGATGCTCAGTTTAAAATCAGCTAACTTAAAATCCACCGGGGATTGAAACTGGGACTTTCCTGGCCTGTATGGTTCAACTGGATAAACTTGTGAATCAATGGGAGATCCCTCAAACCTATTTTATTACTGTCTCTTTTTTCCCTCTCTGTCTCATTTTTATGATCATTCCCTTGACTGCTACCCTCTTCTCACCATCAACAAATATTTGGTGCCTCAACTCTTTATCCAATTTTTCTCCTGCTGTTCTTCGCCCTCTGCTTCATTACTGTTCAAGATGTTAGGTAGCCCGCTCCTATTAGAGGTCAGCACAGCCAAATGTGGCTCAGTAATGTGGCAATCTAACTGTAAAGAGCTGGTAAAAATTCTGACCTCAAATAACTTATCAATCAATACAACTATATCCCTGAATGGCCTGGTGTCTTGTTTGAAACTATACTATGTAATTACATATGTATCCACCAGAGGGCACCAAGTCCAGGAGGAACAAAACAAAAGAACATGGCTGCTGAATATTAGGAGGGTTGATCAAAATCTTTTTGAAGTGTTGGGTTTAAAGGAGGTTTTCAAAGGAGGATAGAAAGATGTAGAGCCGCAGGGCTTAGGGAGGGAATTCCAGAAAGTAGGACCCAGACAGCTGAATATTTTGCCACCAATGATGGGGTGAAAAGGTACGGGGATGTTGTTCAAGAGGCTAGAGTCAGGAAAACAAAGAGTTCTCAGCAGGTATAGGGTTGTATGAGATAGGGAGGATGGGGAGCCAATATAGGTCAACGAGGATAGGGTGATGGACAAGGATTTAGCATGGGACAGGATGTGTGAAATAAAGTTTTGAACAAGTTGGAGTCTATGGAGGGTGGAGGATGGAAAGGGGAGCATTGTCAAAGATAAGACTGGATAAAAAAGAAACTACTTGTTTGAGAAGGGGGAAAAAAAACAGAAAACATTCTGTTTGAATACAGCCATGTCAGTGCTTGGTAAGTTCACAGAAATGATAAAGACAGAAAAGAAAGTCAGAACTGGTGAAGTGCACATTGTGAAGCGAAATGCTGACCATCTTCTAAGTCTACAGACAGCACGTCAGTTGCTGAAAATTAATGATGGAATAAAGCAGCTTTATTGATGAAGTGTGCAAGGAATTTCTAAACATCTTTAAAGGCATTGGTAAGCTTGAGGGTGCACAAGTGAATCTACACGAGGGCCAAAATTCTAATGACCCTGCCCCGCCAGCGAACATGGGGAGAAGAGGGACCCAAGGCCCATGTTGACCCCGTCCCAAATTGTTGGTGTGGGCTTCTACTTCAATCTGCTTTGAAAAGCAGAGCGAATTACCTTTGTCTTCTAAAGTTTTAGGGCTTTTCAAAAGGTTTCAATGGAACTCGCGCCAGCTGTCAGCTGCCAAGGGTTCTACTGAGGAACTGAGTACTGAGTGGAATTCCTGGGGTAGCCTTGGAACCTCCCCTGACAATGCCCCCTTTACTTGGTGGAAGGGAGTGGGTAGAAGAAACGTCCACATCCCCCACCCATCGGATAATATGGTTGTATGGGAAAAATGGGGCAGAATCCTGGTGCAACCAGATTCTGCCCAGTCTCCACCCTTGATACAGGCTGGAATTTCAGCCCCATAAAATTTTATTTTAATTTGTTTTTGGTATGTGGGCGATGCTGGCAAAGTTACATTTATTATCCATTATCCATTGCCCTAAGATGTTGGTGGTGGGCCTTCTTCTTGAACCGTTGCAGTCCTTGGGGTGATGGTGCTGTAACAGTGTTTTTAGGTAGAGTGTTGATGGTGGGAGATTTCGTGATAGTGGTGCCACTGAAGGTTCGGGAGATGCTTTCGACTGTAGAGGTAAAAATGGTCCAAGATAAAAGATATATATAAAGCACTGTCGAATATAAAAGAGAAAAAAATATGGGACATTGGCACCAGTACTGGGACAGGGAGGAGCTGTACCACTGGAATGGGCTCCACCTGAACCGGAATGGGACTAGTGTCCTAGCAGAGAGGTTAAATAGGACTGTCAATAGGACTTTAAACCAGTAAGACTGGGGGTGGGATCTGGTGAAAATAACAAGTCTGAAGATAAAAGCAATAGGAGATGAGAGTACAGGTCAGACAAAGGTAAGGAACAGGGATAACATAAATGGTCAAGGAACAAGTACAGTCATAGAACATGAGTACAAAATGACTGTTAAAAAATAAAGTGAGGGGAACAATTAATAAAAACAAATTAAATTGCCTCTACAGCAATATGCACAGCATCCGAAACAAAATGGGGGAACTGGAGGCAATAATTCGTAGTGAGGAGCCAGATGTAGTAGGGATAACTGAAACATGGCTACATAAAGAACAGGATTGGCAGATAAATATTGCAGGATATAATGTATTTAGAAAGGATAGGGAAGGAAGAAGCAGAGGTGGAGGTGGAGGAGCTGTACTAATTGGAGACAACGTAATGGCAATGCAAAAAAGGGGCATAAGTAATATTAAGATAGAAACAGAATCCACATGGATTGAGACAAAGGATAAGAAGGGATCGATCACATTAATAGGCATATCCTACAGACCACCTAATAATGGAAAGGAACTAGAGGAAGAAATATGTAGGCAAGTCTATCAAAATGAGTAAAAAACATTGAATAATAATCATGGGAGATTTCAACTGCCCCCAAATAAACTGGCAAGAAGAGGTAGAGAAAGGGGAATGGAGTTTTTACAGTGTGTACATGACTTCATTCTTACCCAGTATGTGACAACCCCAACAAGAGAGGAATCACTGCTGGATCTAGTAATGGGAAATGAACTGGAGCAGGTAAGAGAAGTAAGCATAGGGGAACATCTAGGCAATAGCGATCACAACATAATAAGGTTTAAAATAATGATTGAGAAAGTCAAAAGACAAAGACCAAAGTAATAGATTGGAAACAAACTAATTTTGAGGGGATGAGAATGGAACTAGGAAAGGTAAACTGGAAAAAAAAATGACAAAGGTATAGAACAGCAGTGGGAAATATTTAAACCGGTGATCAATAGATTTCAGGAGAAATATATTCTTCTAAAAAACAAGAAAAAACTAGCCAATATTGAAACACCATGTATGAATAAACAGATAAGGACAAAATTGAAACAAAAAAGGGCATACTCTCAAGTATATAGACAATAAAGGTGAGAATAACAAAAGGAAATACAAAAATGTTAGGAGGATGTCAAAAAAAACAATTAGGAAAGCAAAGAGAAACTACGAAATCAAATTATCAAGAAACATAAAAAGAAATAGTAAAGTATTCCACAGACACAGAAATAATAAAAGAAAAATCAGGATAGGGATAGGGCCACTAAGGGATGCACAAGATAAACTCACAGATAAAGACAGCAAAATGGAACAAGGTGGGCATGACATTTGAAGAGGAGATCAAAAAAGATATAAAGACATTTAAGATAGAAAGAGGGGAGATAATTGATAAAGGAATCAAACTTTGAGAGGATAAAGCCGTTGGTCCGGATGAATTGCCTCTGCGCATATTAAAATAAGTGAGGGAACAGATAGCAGAGGCAATAATACATATATATAAAAATTCATTAGTAAAGGGAATAGTGCCAGAGGACTGGTGGACAGCTAATGTTATTCCTATATTTAAAAAGGGAGATAGAACAAATTCAGGGAACTATAGACCAGTTAGCTTAACGTCTGTGTTTGGAAAGATAATGGAATCTTTACTCAAAGATGTAACAGAAAAACATCTAGAGAATGAAAATATAATAAAGAATAGTCAGCACAGATTTCAGAAGGGAAAGTCATACTTGACCAGCCTTATTGAATTCTTTGAAGAAGTAACAAAAAGAGTAGACAAGGGTAATGTGGTAGATGTAATATATTTGGATTTTCAAAAGGCCTTCGATAACATACCGCATTGTAGACTCATGACTAAGATCAGAGCATGTGGAGTCAGGGGACAGGTAGCAGAATGGATGGCAAGCTGGCTACAAAACAGAAAACAAAGAGTAGGGTTTAAGGGTAGCGACTCAGACTGGCAAAAGGTGGGAAGTGGTGTTCCACAGTGATCGGTGCTGGGACCACTGTTGTTCATAATTTACATCAATGATTTGGACTCGGGAATTGGAAGTACAATTTCAAAATTTGCAGACGACACAAAATTAGGGGGTATAGTAATATAAAGGAAGAATGTTTTGAAATGCAAGAGGATATTAATAAACTTGTAGAATGGGCGTGAAATTGGCAAATGAATTTCAATATAGATAAGTGTGAGGTAGTGTATTTTGGTAGGAAGAATAAGGAGACCACATACTGCTTCGATAATAAGTCTAAATGGGGTAGAGGAACAAAGTGATCTCGGGGTACAGATACACAAATCACTAAAAGTAGTGATGCAGGTTAATAAGGCCATTAAAAAGGCAAACCAAGCACTGGGGTTCATTTCGAGAGGGATAGAATTAAAAAGCCAAGAAATTATGTTAAACTTGTATAGAACCTTGGTTAGACCACACTGGGAGTACTGTGCACAGTTCTGGTTTCCATATTATAAAAAGGATATAGAGGCATTGGAGAAGGTGCAAAAAAGACTCATAAAGATGATAACAGAACTGAGAGGATATACTTATCAGGAAAGACTACACCAGCTGGGGCTCTTTTCTCTAGAAAAGAGAAGGATGAGGAGCGACCTGATAGAGGTCTTTAAAATAATGAAAGGGTTTGATAGGGTAGACGTAGAGAAAATGTTTCCACCTGTGGCGAGTGCAAATCTAGAGGTCATCAATATAAGACAGTCACTAAAAAATCCAATAGGGAATTCAGGAGAAACTCTTTTACCCAAAGAGTGGTAGGAATGTGGAATGCACTACCACAAGGAGTAGTTGAGGCAAATAGCATAGATACATTTAAGGGGAAACTAGATAAGCACATGAGGGAGAAAGGAATAGAAGGATATGCTGATAGGGGTAGATGAAGTAGGGAGGGAGGAGGCTTGTGTGGAGCATGGACCAGTTGGGCCGATTGGCCTGTTTCTGTGCTGTAGACTCAATGTAACTGACGATGAAGTTGTACTCAAGCCACAGTACAAAAGCTTTAGAATTCCAGATGTACTTAAAACTGCCAGTGGTCCATGACATAATAGTGTAGAATTCCATCAATACTCAGAATATCTTGGGTCTTATAACACAAGAGTAGCAGCAAATTGACTAGAAGCCAATGGAAAAGCAGGAAGATTCAGGATTAAAAAGGCAGTCTGCACACCCCAAATTAAAGGAAAATGATTGAACCAACTGTGGAAATTTATGAGAAACTACCGTATCACTCCACACAAGCTCAGGTAAATCTCCTGCTATAACTTTATTCAGTCAAAAAGTAAGAATCATTTACAAACAAAAATAAAACAAAATAATAATCCAGAAGACAAAGAACAAACTGAAATAATTTGCTGGTAAGAGGAGGGGTATTTTGAAATGTAAGATCAAGGAAGGAGACAAAGTGCATTGTTTAATGAGGGAACAGTTTCCTTGCTCAGTTTTTTTAACCAGCAAATATAAACGGTGAGATATTAAAAAAATCACCTCTGATTGCAGAAGGAGATGCTGATCGAGGAATGTGTCTCATTATAATAAATTTAAGCTACTATGATTGACATCAGTAATTCCTAGGATGATGAAAATGAGGCTGAGCTTGGGAGAAAGGAATTGCCAGAATCCACCAGAACAGGAGCATAGGAAGCTTAAGGAGCTCTGCCAGATTTCAAATCATAAAGTCTATATATTTAAAATCTATGAGAGATGTGTCTGATCAGTTTAAATTTGTTTTATTACAGACTAAGAGTCTCCGGATTGGGATAGAAGCCACAATTTTTATGTGCAGCTAGAAATTGCATTGTGGGGAATAGCAATACTATGGATAATGTAGCTTCACTTTGCTGCAATGAGACTAGTTGGCTTTAATGTGTATGCATGTTTTGCCTGAATAATTTGATTTCACCCGTAGTTCTGGGTTCAGGTACTAGGCCAGACACTCCCCTGGCACAAGGCTGACGCCTGAAATCGGGGGCAGAAATCCAACTGCTGCTGCTAGCCTCAAAGGCCTACAGCAACAATAATGGCTGCCAGCTGTTGGGCTTTCTGACTATTGTCCAAATACTGTAGTTAGAAGGCCTCCAGCCTGAAGATAGTTGGGGAGAAAATCGACTTCCATCTGATACAGAATCGGTTTATACCCCTGAGGGGCAAGAACTCTACTTGCTAAAAAAAACAGCCATGGACAACTAAAGAGGTAAGGGACAGTATAAGACATAAGGAAAGGGCATACAAAAAGGCAAAAAATGGCACAGATCCTGGCGAATGGGAAAGATACAAAGATCAACAAAGGGTCACAAAACAGATAGTAAGAGCTACAAAAAGAGTGTATGAAAAGGAACTTGCAAGGGATATCAAAACCATTACGCAGAACTTTTATAGTTATATTAGGAAAAAGAGGGTGGTCAGGAGCAGTGTTGGCCCCTTAAAAACTGAAAGTGGGGATATTGACATTGACAATGGGGAAATGGCGGACATGTTGAACAATTACTTTGCGTCAGTATTTACAGTAGAAAAAGAGGATAGCATGCCGGAAATCCCAAGAAAACTAATATTGAATCGGGGACAGGGACTCAATAAAATTAACATAAGTAAAGCAATAGTAATGAAGAAAATAATAGCACTAAAGAGTGACAAATCCCCAGGACCAGATGGTTTCCATCCCAGGGTTTTAAAGGAAGTAGGTGAGCACATTGCGGATGCCCTAACTATAATCTTTTGAAGTTCTCTAGATTGGAAAATTGCACATGTCACTCCGCTTTTTAAGAAAGGAGAGAGAGGGAAACCAGGGAATTATAGATCAGTTAGCCTAATATCTGTTGTGGGGAAAATGCTGGAGTCTATAATTAAGGATAGGGTGACTGAACACCTTGAGAATTTTCAGTTAATCAGGGAGAGCCAGCATGGATTTGTGAAAGGTAGGTCGTGCCTGACAAACCTGATTGAATTTTTGAAGAGGTGACTAAAGTAGTGGACAGGGGAATGTCAATGGATGTTATTTATATGGACTTCCAGAAGGCATTTGATAAGGTCCCACATAAGAGACTGTTAGCTAAGATAGAAGCCCATGGAATCGAGGGAAAATTACGGACTTGGTTAGGAAGTTGGCTGAGCGAAAGGCGACAGAGAGTAGGGATAATGGGTAGGTACTCACATTGGCAGGATGTGACTAGTGGAGTCCCGCAGGGATCTGTCTTGGGGCCTCAATTATTCACAATATTTATTAACGACTTAGATGAAGGCATATCTAAGTTTGATATCACAAAGATTGGTGGCATTGTAAGCAGTATAGATGAAAACATAAAATTACAAAGGGATATTGATAGATTAGGTGAATGGGCAAAATTGTGGCAAATGGAATTCAATGTAGACAAATGTGAGGTCATCCACTTTGGATCAAAAAAGGATAGAACAGGGTACTTTCTGAATGGTGTAAAGTTAAAAACAGTGGATGTCCAAAGGGACTTAGGGGTTCAGGTACATAGATCATTGAAGTGTCATGAACAGGTGCAGAAAATAATCAATAAGGCTAATGGAATGCTGGCCTTTATATCCAAAGGACTAGAGTACAAGGGGGCAGAAGTTATGCTGCAGCTGTACAAAACCCTGGTTAGACCACACCTGGAGTACTGTGAGTAGTTCTGGGCACCGCACCTTCGGAAGGCATATTGGCCTTGGAGGGAGTGCAGCGTAGGTTTACTAGAATGATACCTGGACTTCAAGGGTTAAGTTACGAGGAGAGTTTACACAAATTGGGGTTGTATTCTCTGGAGTTTAGAAGGTTAAGGGGTGATCTGATCGAAGTTTATAAGATATTAAGGGGATCAGATAGGATGGATAGAGAGAAACTATTTCCGCTGGTTGGGGATTTCAGGAGCGAGATTAGAAAACATTTCTACACACAAAGGGTGGTAGAAGTTTGGAACTCTCTTCCGCAAACGGCAATTGATACTAGCTCAATTGCTAAATTTAAATCTGAGATAGATAGCTTTTTGGCAACCAAAGGTATTAAGGGATATGGGCCAAAGGCAGGTATATGGAGTTAGATCACAGATCAGCCATGATCTTATCAAATGGTGGAGTAGGCACGAGGGGCTGAATGGCCTACTCCTGTTCCTATGTTCCTATGAAATGGGTGGGAAGTCGACGGAGAGGCCGCATTACCCGCTCAAAGCCAGTGACGGGACCCAAAATCATATTCGGTTCAGGTCTCATTTAAATGCAGCCGGCAAGCTACGCGTGGTGTACGGGTGCCCCGCTGCAGCTCACCGGTTGTGCGAGGGTGGGAAACCAGCTGGCTGCCCTGGGAGAGGGGGGTGGGGGGGAAAAAGAGAATGATCCCGGTAGGGGAATCTCGAATGGGATGGCAGCGAGCTGCAGTTTTTTTGTGGTCCCACCAGGTGCACTGATTAGATCACTAATACAACGAGGTGGAGCGTGTGCAGCGCAGGCTCCACCCATTTCTACTTGTAATTTGCAATCGGGGCTCTACAACCAGCAGAAGTCCCAGATTTGCATGTTTAAGCAGCCTTATACCTGTTTGGGGCAGGTGGGCAGCTCACCCATTTTTGGGCCGCCTGAAAATGATATCAGACAGGACCTGGGCATCAATGGAGCAGCCCAGGTCCAACCGCCACCCCCTCCCCCCCCCCCAACCTGATTTTCAAGTGGCGGCCGCCAATTTTTCAGGCAAGTAAGAGACGGCCGTGAGTTGAATATCTCCCTCCGCCCCCATGTCTGGTCCCTGTAATTCTTATTAGATACTTACTTATTTCCCAGCACCATCTTCCTGCTGCAGGGCACTCCCAAATCCTCTAAGCTGAGAGAGGCTACATGCAGGGCCTATGTGGAAGGCACAGTAAAAATGCAAACTAATGTTATAAGCATTCAGTATGCTAATTATTTTTAAGTTGTTGTTGTCTTCTAGTGTTAGAACATAGGAATGTAAGAAATAGGAGCAGGAGTAGGCCATACGGCCCCTCGAGCCTGCTCCGCCATTTAATAAGATCATGGCTGATTTTTGACCTTGACTCCACTTTCCCGTCTGATCCCCATATCCCTTATAGAATCATAGAATCATAGAAGTTACAACATGGAAACAGGCCCTTCGGCTGTCCCAGTCAATGTTGGGAAAGTTAAAGTCCCCTACTATTACCACCCTATTTTTCTTGCAGCTGTCTGTAATCTCCTTACATATTTGCTCCTCAATTTCCTGTTGACTATTTGGGGGTCTGTAGTACAATCCTATCAAAGTGATCTCTCCCTTCTTATTTTTCAGTTCTACCCATATAGACTCAGTGGGCGAACCCTCGGATATATCCCCTCTCACTACTGCCGTGATGTTCTCCCTAATCAAGAACGCAACTCCCCCTCCTCTCTTACCTCCTGCTCTATCTTTCCTATAGCATCTGTACCCTGGAACATTGAGCTGCCAGTCCTGCCGCTCCCTTATCCATGTTTCAGTAATAGCTATAACATCCCAGTCCCATGTACCCATCCATGCCCTGAGTTCATCTGCCTTGCCCATCAGACTTCTTGCATTGAAATAAATGCAGTTTAATCTAGACTTCCCTTGGTCTTTGCCCTGCTTTCTCAGACCATCTGTCCGGTCATGTTCTGTACACTCTCCCTTACTGCCTTTTGTTTCTGTCACCACTTTATTTCCCACTGACTTCCTGCATCGGTTCCCATCCCCCTGCCACATTAGTTTAAACCCTCCCCAACAGCACTGGCAAACACTCCCCCTAGGACATTGGTTCCAGTCCTGCCCAGATGCAGACCGTCCAATTTGTACTGGTCCCACCTCCCCCAGAACCGGTTCCAATGGCCCAGGAATTTGAATCCCTCCCTCTTGCACCATCTCTCAAGCCACGTATTCATCTTAGCTATCCTGTCATTCCTACTCTGACTAACCCGTGGCACTGGTAGCAATCCTGAGATTACTACCTTTGAGGTCCTACTCTTTAGTTTAACTCCTAACTCCCTAAATTCAGCTTGTAGGACCTCATCCTGTTTTTTACCTATATCGTTGGTGCCTATATGCACCACGACAACTGGCTGTTCACCCTCCCCCTCCAGAATGTCCTGCAGCCGCTCCGAGACATCCTTGACCCTTGCACCAGGGAGGCAACATACCATCCTGGAGTCTCGGTTGCGTCCGCAGAAACGCCTGTCTATTCCCCTTACAATCGAGTCCCCTATCACTATAGCTCTGCCACTCTTTTTCCTGCCCTCCTGTGCAGCAGAGCCAGCCACGGTGCCATGAACCTGGCCACTGCCACCTTCCCCTGGTGAGCCATCTCCCCCAACAGTATCCAAAACGGTATACCTGTTTTGGAGGGAGATGGCTCACCAGGAGTCAAAAAATCTATCGATCTCAGACTTGAATATACTCAATGACTGAGCTCTACTGGGGTTGAGAATTCCAAAGATTCACAACCCTCTGAGTGAAGAAATTTCTCCTCATCTTAGTCCTAAATGGCCGATCCCTTATCCTGAGACTATGCCCCCTAGTTCTAGACTCTCCAGTCAGGGAAAGCAGACTCTCAGCATCGACCCTATCAAGCCCTCTCAGAATCTTATATGTTTCAATGGGATCACCTCTCATTCTTCTAAACTCCAGAGAATATAGGCCCATTCTGCTCAATCTCTCCTCAGAGGATAACTCTCTCATCCCAAGAATCAATCTCGTGAACCTTCATTGCACAGCCTGTAAGGCAAGTATATCCTTCCTTAGGTAAGGAGACCAAAACTGTGCAACGTACTCCAGGTGTGGTCTCACCAAAGCCCTGTACAATTGCAGCAAGACTTCCTTACCCTTGTACTCCAACCCCCTTGCAATAAAGGCCAACATAGCATTTGCCTTCCTAATTGCTTGCTGTACCTGCATGTTAACTTTCTGTGTTTCGAGTACAAGGACACCCAAATCCCTCTGAACACCAACATTTAATAGTTTCTCACCATTTAAAAAAGATTCTGCTTCTCTATTCTTCCTACCAAAGTGAATAAGCTCACATTTCCCCACATTATACTCCATCTGCCACCTTCTTGCCCACTCACTTAACCTTTCTATATCCCTTTGCAGACTCTTTTTGTTCTCCTCACAGCTTACTTTCCCACCTAGTTTTCTATAGACAGCAAACTTGGATTTATTACACTCAGTCCCTTCATCTAAGTCATTAATATAGATTGTAATTAGCTGAGGCCCGAGCGCTGATCCTTAAAGCACCCCACTAGTAACAGCCTGCCAACCTGAAAATGACCTGTTTATTCCTACTCTCTGTTTTCTGACCATTAACCAATCCTCTATCAATGCTAATATATTACCCCCAACCCCATGAGCCCTTATCTTGTGTAACAACCTTTCGTGTGGCACTTTATCGAACGCCTTTTGAAAATCCAAATATACTACATCTATTGGTTCCCCTTTATCTATCCTGCTAATTACATCCTCAAAAAACTCTTATAAATTTGTCAAACACGGTTTCCCTTTCATAAAACCATGTGGACACTGTCTAATCGTATTATGATTTTCTAAGTGCCCTGTTACCATATCCCTAATAATGGATTCCAGCATTTTCCCAACTTCTGATGTCAGGCTAACTGGCCTGTAGTTCCCTGTTTTCTCTCTCCCTCCTTTCTTGAATAGCGGTGTTACATTTGCTACCTTCAAATCCACTGGGACCGTTCTAGAATCTAGGAAATTTTGGAAGATCACAACCAATGCATGCACTATCTCTGCAGCCACCTGTTTTAGAATCCTTGGATGTAGGCCATCAGGTCCAGGGAGTTTGTTGGCTTTTAGTCCCATTAATTTCTCTAGTATTTTTTCTTTACCAATATTAATTACTTTAAATTCCTCACTCTCATTAGACCTTTGTTTCTCCGCTATTTCTGGTATTTTTTTTGTGTCTTCTACTGTGAAGACAGATACAAAATATTTGTTTAATGTCTCTGCCATTTCCTTATTCCCCATTATAATTTCTCCTGTCTCAGCCTCTAAGGGATCCACCCATGTTTATTTTTGCTACTTTCATCCTTTTTACATTGTAGAAGCTCTTACAATCTGTTTTTATATTTCTTGCTAGATTACTCTCATATTCTATTTTCTCCCTCTTTATCAATTTTTTGCTCATCCTTTGCTGGTTTCTAAAATTCTCCCAATCCTCAGGCTTACTACTCTTCTTGGCAACATTATAAGCCTCTTCTTTTAATCTAATACTATCCTTAACTCCTTTACTTAGCCATGGATGAAGCACTTTTCCAGTGGAGTTTTTATTTCTCAACGGAATGTATATTCGTAGAGAATTATGAGAATCCAAAGAGCTTCTACAAATACATAAAGGGCAAAAGAGTAACTAGGGAGAGAGTAGGGCCTCTTCAGGATCAACAAGGTCATCAATGTGCGGAACCACAAGAGATGGGTGAGATCCTAAATGAATATTTCACAACGGTATTTACGGTTGAGAAAGGCATGGATGTTAGGGAACTTGGGGAAATAAATAGTGATGTCTTGAGGATTGTACATATTACAGAGAGGGAGGTGCTGGAAGTCTTAACGCGCATCAAGGTAGATAGATCTCTGGGACCTGATGAAATGTATCCCAGGACGTTATGGGAGGTTAGGGAGGAAATTGCGGGTCCCCTAGCAGAGATAGTTGAATCATCGACGGCTACAGGTGAGGTGCCTGAAGATTGGAGGGTAGCAAATGTTGTGCCTTTGTTTAAGAAGGGCGGCAGGGAAAAGCCTGGGAACTACAGACCGGTGAGCCTGACATCTGTAGTGGGTAAGTTGTTAGAGGGTATTCTGAGAGACAGGATCTACTGACATTTGGAGAGGCAGGGACTGATTAGGAACAGTCAGCATGGTTTTGTGAGAGGAAAATCATGTCTCACGAATTTGATTGAGTTTTTTGAAGGGGTAACCAAGAAGATAGATGAGGGCTGTGCAGTAGACGTGGTCTACATGGACTTTAGCAAAGCCTTTGACAAGGTACCGCATGGTAGGTTGTTACATAAGGTTAAATCTCACGGGATCCAAGGTGAGGTAGCCAATTGGATACAAAATTGGATTGACGACAGAAGACAGAGGGTGGTTGTAGAGGGTTGTTTTTCAAACTGGAGGCCTGTGACCAGCGGTGTGCCTCAGGGATCGGTGCTGGGTCCGCTGTTATTTGTTATTTATATTAATGATTTGGATGAGAATTTAGGAGGCATGGTTAGTAAGTTTGCAGATGACACCAAGATTGGTGGCATTGTGGACAGTGAAGAAGGTTATCTAGGATTGCAACGGGATCTTGATAAATTGGGCCAGTGGGCCGATGAATGGCAGATGGAGTTTAATTTAGATAAATGTGAGGTGATGCATTTTGGTAGATCAAATCGGGCCAGGACCTACTCCGTTAATGGTAGGGCGTTTGGGAGAGTTATAGAACAAAGAGATCAAGGAGTACAGGTTCATAGCTCCTTGAAAGTGGAGTCACAGGTGGATAGGGTGGTGAAGAAGGCATTCGGCATGCTTGGTTTCATTGGTCAGAACATTGAATACAGGAGTTGGGATGTCTTGTTGAAGTTGTACAAGACATTAGTAAGGCCACACTTGGAATACTGTGTACAGTTCTGGTCACCCTATTATAGAAAGGATATTATTAAACTAGAAAGAGTGCAGAAAAGATTTACTAGGATGCTACCAGGACTTGATGGTTTGACTTATAGGGAGAGGTTGGATAGACTGAGACTTTTTTCCCTGGAGAGTAGGAGGTTTAGGGGTGATCTTATAGAAGTCTATAAAATAATGAGGGGCATAGATAAGGTCGATAGTCAAAATCTTTTCCCAAAGGTAGGGGAGTCTATAACGAGGGGGCATAGATTTAAGGTGAGAGGGGAGAGATACAAAAGGGTCCAGAGGGGCAATTTTTTCACTCAAAGGGTGGTGAGTGTCTGGAACGAGCTGCCAGAGGCAGTAGTAGAGGCGGGTACAATTTTGTCTTTTAAAAAGCATTTGGACAGTTACATGGGTAAGATGGGTATAGAGGGATATGGGCCAAGTGCTGGCAATTGGGACTAGCTTAGTGGTATAAACTGGGCGACATGGACATGTTGGGCCGAAGGGCCTGTTTCCATGTTGATAACTTCTATGATTCTATTCTATGATTCTATATTTCTTTAAATGTTCACCGTTGCTTTTCTACCATCATATCCTTTAATCTAATTTCCCAATCTAACTTAGCCAACTCGCCCCTCATACCTACGTAATTGGCTTTGTTTAAGTTTAAGACTCTAGTTTTGGACTTACATCATTCTCGAACTCAATGTGAAATTCTATCATATTATGATCATTCTTCCCCAGAGGATCCCTTACTATGTGATTACTAATTAATCCTGTCTCATTACACAAGACAAGACCTAAAATAGCCTGTTCCCTGTTTGGTTCCATGATATATTGTTCTCGGAAACTGTCTCGAATGCATTCCATGAACTCGTCCTTCAAACTACTTTTGCCAATTTGATTTGCCCAGTTTATATGAAGATTAAAGTCCCCCACGATTATTGCATTACCTTTGTTACAAGCTCCTCTTATTTCTTGATTAATACTCTGTCCAACAGTATAACTACTTTTAGGGGGGCTATAAACTACTCCCACCAGTGTTTTCTGCCCTTTGTTATTTCTTATCTCCACCTATACTGATTCTTCTTCCTGATCTTCCGAGCCAAGATCCTTTCTCACTACTGTCATCCTTATGTCATCCTTTATTATCAGGGCTACCCCAGCAACCCCCTCCTTTTTCCATTTTGCCTGTCTTTTCAAAAAGTCAAGTACCCTGGAATATTTAGTTCCCAACCTTGGTCACTTTGCAACCACGTCTCAGAATTGGCTGCTAGATCAAACCCATTTATCTCTATTTGTGCCATTAATTCATCAATCTTGTTATGAATGTTTCATGCATTTAGACAAAGCACCTTTAATTTTAACTTTTTACTACTTTTCCCTGATTTGACTTTATTCACTGATGCACTATTACCGTTAAACTCTCTTTCCCTTCTTGTCACACTCTGTTTATCTTTACCCAAATCGCTACACTGCTCTATGGCCTTGACTTTTCTCTTTAGATTTATACATTTCCCCTCACCTGACCCCTCCCCTCCCCCCCCTCCCTTTAGTTTAAAGCCCTATCTACAGCCCTTGTTATTCGATTCGCCAGGACACTGGTCCCAGCCCAGTTTATGTGGAGCCTGTCCCAACGGAACAGCTCCCTCTTTCTCCAGTACCGCTGCCAGTGCCCCATGAATCGAAACCCCTGCTTCCCACACCACTCTTTGAGTTAGTGAAGTAATTGATACAATTCCAGTTGTGAAAGTTGCAGAGATAGGGTGGGGCAAAGCTGTGAAGGGATTGTGAATGAAGACGAGGATTTTGAATTCCACTTATTGAGGATGGGGAGCCATATGTAAGTCATTAATAGTAGGGGTGATGGGTGAGCGGATAGATGTTATGTCTGAATAAACACTCAAGCTGGTGTGATAATAACTAGCTGCTGTAACTTCCACACATTTGAGAATATTCTTAAAACAATAACAAAGTCATACAAGAGATATTGGCTGGTATGAACTGGAAATCAAGAAGAAATTCTGGGTCATATTACTTTATGCCCTCTGGATTGAGCAATTTCCACTGCTTTTCTTTGATGCCACATGCCATATGATCATTAGGACTTTCTTTGATGCTGGTCTCCTTGCTTTCACTTTCAGAAAAGGTCTCCAAACTATTCTGTTTAGGTTTTACCACAGGCATGAGCAGGCTTTCACAGTCACTGTGGTCAATTCTTTCAATTATGCCCTCGTGCAATTGAATTCCGTTGAAATTCTTTCCTTTGGAACGTAGGATACCTCCCTGGCCTTAAAGGATTTTGGCTATGCCCCCTCCTTCACATTAAGGTGGACCTGGATATCCTTTGCTGTACCAAGTTTCGGGGTGAATTAGGACTTATACTCTTCCATGAGCACGTCCACGGGTCTTTGAGTGATCTTTTTAATATTGACCCAATTTAACTTCAGGCTACAGAATCATCTCAGCCCATCAATGAGGGACCTTTGCCCTTAATTACAATTACAGACAAGTGTTTCATCTGATTTTCATATTTTACTTGGATGTTTATTTTCCCAAGGATTGGCAATGGTTGTCCAGAATAACTTTTCAGTAAAATTTCATTTTTTGTTGGGCGATTTTATGAAACTTTTCCTCATATACTTTTGGTGGCATAATAATTACTGCAACCCCAGTGTCCAATTCTAATTCACATTTAATACCTTCTATACTACCAGGGACCACAATTTCCCATTGCCCCTTTCCTGTTATGGAATATACAGGAAAACGCGTCTCTTCTTCATCTGTCTTACCTTGTTGGTACATAAGATCATAAGAAATAGGAGCAGGTGTAGGCCATACGGCCCCTTGAGCCTGCTCCACCATTCAATAAGATCATTGCTGATCTTCGATCTCAACTCCACTTTCCCGCCCTATCCCCATATCCCTTGATTCGCTTACTGTCCAGAAATTTAGCGATCTCAGTTTTGAATATACTCAATGACCGAGCATCCACAGCCCTCTGGGGTAGAGAATTCCAAAGATTCACAACCCTCTGAGTGAAGAAATCTCATTTCAGTCCTAAATGGCCGACTCCTTATCCTGAGACTATGACCCCTAGTTCTAGGCTCTCCAGCCAGGGGAAACAGCCTCTCAGCATCAACCCTGTTATGCCCTCTCAGAATGTTATAATGTTTCAATGACATCACCTCTCATTCTTCTAAACTCCAGAGAATATAGGCCTATTCTACTCAATCTCTCCTCATAGGACAGTTTCTTCCTCAGGTTCCTCGCCAGAATCAACATAATGGACTCTGGATTTTTTTCTTTTCTTCTGTTGATTTCCCACAGCATTATATGATATGACTTAGGGCCTTCTTTTCTTCTCCCTGCCTCCAATCTAACAGCATGTATTGGCTTCCAGCAACACTTAGCTAAATGGCGTGATTGCGTGCAGTTATGACATTAACCTTCTTAAAAAACATTGGTTTGGATGATGATTATTTTTACCACACCGCTGACATGTTTGAGCGACTCTGTTCACTCTGGAGCTGTTGGTCCCTGTGGCCTGTAACTCACTAGCATGCCTGGCAGCAGTCTCCATCTCAAGTGCTATTTCAAGAGTTCTAGCAGAAACATAGTCTGTCGTCAACCAACAGTTTTCTCTGTATCGGTGTTTCCTTTAAACTGCAGACAAGGCGGTCTCTTATTTCATCGTTGAGAAACCCACCAGTCACATGTTTCAGATAGTTTCTTCAGTTCTGCCACAAATTGAGAAACATTTTGATCATCCCTTTGCCTCCTCTGGTTAAACTTGAACCGTTTCATGATAACGGCTTCGGAGTCAGATATTCTTTAACTACTTGGACTAACTCCTCATACGTTTTGTCTTTAGGCTGGGTGGGAGCAATCCGATTCTTAATCAACGTATATGTTGTAGGTCTGCAGATAGTAAGCAAAACTGCTGTCTTTTTAGTATGTATTCCAAGTTTATTTGCCTCAAAATAAAAATTCAGTCTTTCTCCATATTCAATCCTGCTCGACCCCATTCAATACTCTAATTTTTCCAACTAATGTCGAAATGATTTTAAAAAAATTCAGTGACAAGGTAAGCCACCACCTAAGTAACAAAATAAAAACAGAAAATGCTGGAAATACTTAGCAAGTCAGGCAGCATCTGTGGAGAAAGAAATAGAGTTAACATTTCAGGTTGATGACCTTTCGTCAGAACTGGAAGAAGTTGAAGGTTTAACAGCATTTAAGCAAGTACAGAGCCAGGGAAAGGGGGTAGGGGGTGGGGGGTGGGAAGGAAGAAGGGGAGGAGAGGAAAGAACAAAAGGGAAGGTCTGTGATGGGGTGGAGGGCAGGATTAAATGACAAAAGGGATGATGGTGCAAGGAGGATGGTAATGGGACAAGTAAAGAAACACAAGATGGGTCTAGAGGAGCTGTAACTGGCAACAGCAGAACCATTACCAGCACCTGCTGTCCGAAAAAATGGGAGCAGTGGTTATGATGTTGAGTCTAGAAAGTTGTAAAGTACCTGATCAAAAGATGAGGTGCTGTTCCTCGAGCTTCCATTGAGCTTCATTGGAACAGTGTAGGAGGCTGAGGACAGAGAGGTCAGAGTGGGATGGAGAATTAAAATGGCAAGCGACCGTAAGGTCAGGGTCATGCTTGTGGACAGAGCGGAGGTGTTCAGCAAAGCGATCACCCAATCTGCATTTGGTTTCCCCAATGTAGAGGAGGCCGCATTGTGAGCAGCAAATACAGTATACTAAATTGAAAGAAACACAAGCAAACCACTGTTTCACTTGGAAGGAATGTTTGGGGCCCTGGACGGTGAGAAGGGAAGTGGTGAAAGGGCAGGTGTTGCATCTCCTGTCCTCGCACGGGAAGGTGCCTTGGGAAGGATTCTAGGGGAAGGACATTCCATCCGTGGCTAACTAAAGAAGTTAAAGATAGTATCAAATTGAAAGAAAAAGCATACAATTCTGCGAAGATTAGTGGCAGGTCAGAAGATTGGACAGAATATAAAAAACAGCACAGAATGACTAAAAGAATAATAAGGAGAGAGAAATTAGAGTACGAGAGAAAGCTAGCTAGAAATATAAAAACAGATAGTAAGAGTTTCTACAGGTATTTAAAAAGGAAAAGAGTAAGTAAAGTGAGCGTTGGTCCTCTAGAGAGTGAATCTGGGGAATTAATAATGGAGAACAAGGAAATGGCGGATGAATTGAACAGATATTTTGCATCCATCTTCACTGTAGAGGATACAAATAGCATGCCAGAAATAATTTTGAATCAAGAGGTGAAAGGGTGGGAGGAACTTAAAACATTTACAATCACCAGGGAAAGGGCTCTGAAAAAATTATTAGAACTAAAAGCTGACAAGTCCCTGGGTCCTGATGGACTTAATCCTAGGGTCTTAAAAGAAGTGGCTGCAGAGATAGTAGATGCATTGGTATTAATTTTCCAAAATTTCCTAGATTCTGGAAGGGTCCCATCAGATTAGAAAATAGCAAATGTAACTCCTCTATTCAAGAAAGGAGGGAAATAGAAAGCAGGAAACTACAGGCCAGTTAGCTTAACATCTGTCATAGGAAAAATGCTAAAATCTATTATTAAGGAGGTTATAGCAGGGCACTTAGAAAATCTCAATGCAATCAGGCAGAGTCAATATGGCTTTGTGAAAGGGAAATCGTGTTTGACTAATTTATTAGAGTTCTTTGAGGAAGTAACAAGCAACATAGATAAAGGGAATCCTGTGGCTGTGGTCATAGAGTCATAGAGTTATACAGCACGGATAGAGGCCCTTCGGCCCATCGTGTCCGCGCCGGCCATCAAGCTCAGTCTAATCTAATCCCATATTCCAGCATTTGGTCCGTAGCCTTGTATGCTATGGCATTTCAAGTGCTCATCCAAATGCTTCTTGAATGTTGTGAGGGTTCCTGCCTCCACAACCCTCTCAGGCAGTGAGTTCCAGACTCCAACCACCCTCTGGGTGAAAAAGTTCTTTCTCAAATCCCCTCTAAACCTCCCGCCTTTTACCTTGAATCTATGCCCCCTTGTTATAGAACCCTCAACGAAGGGAAAAAGCTCCTTAGTATCCATCCTATCTATGCCCCTCATAATTTTGTACACCTCAATCATGTCCCCCCTCAGCCTTCTCTGCTCCAAGGAAAACAAACCCAATCTTCCCAGTCTCTCTTCATAGCTGAAGCGCTCCAGCCCTGGTAACATCCTGGTGAATCTCCTCTGCACCCTCTCCAAAGTGATCACATCCTTCCTGTAGTGCGGCGACCAGAACTGCACACAGTACTCCAGCTGTGGCCTAACCAGTGTTTTATACAGCTCCATCATAACCTCCTTGCTCTTATATTCTATGCCTCAGCTAATAAAGGCAAGTATCCCATATGCCTTCTTTACCACCTTATCTACCTGTTCCGCCGCCTTCAGGGATCTGTGAACTTGCACACCAAGATCCCTCTGACCCTCTGTCTTGCCTCGGGTCCTCTCATTCATTGTGTATTCCCTTGCCTTGTTAGTCCCTCCAAAGTGCATCACCTCGCACTTTTCCGGGTTAAATTCCATTTGCCACTGTTCCGCCCATCTGACCAACCCATCTATATCGTCCTGCAGACTGAGGCTATCCTCCTCGCTATTTACCACCCTACCAATTTTTGTATCATCAGCGAACTTACTGATCATACCTTTTACATTCATATCCAAGTCGTTAATGTAGACCACAAACAGTAAGGGACCCAGCACAGATCCCTGTGGTACCCCACTGGCCACAGGCTTCCAGTCACAAAAACAACCTTCGACCATCACCCTCTGCCTTCTGCCACTAAGCCAGTTTTGTATCCAAAGTGCCAAGGCACCCTGGACTCCATGGGCTCGTACCTTCTTGACCAGTCTCCTGTGCGGGACTTTATCGAAGGCCTTACTGAAATCCATGTATACCACATCCACTGCGTTACCCTCATCCACACGCCTAGTCACCCCCTCAAAAAATTCAATCAAATTAGTCAGACATGATCTTCCCTTGACAAAGCCATGTTGACTATCCCTGATTAATCCTTGCTTCTCCAAGTGGAGACTAATTTTGTCCTTCAGAATTTTTTCCAATAATTTTCCTACCACTGATGTTAGGCTCACTGGCCTGTAGTTCCCCAGTTTTTCCCTACTCCCCTTCTTAAATAATGGTACTACATTAGCGGTTCTCCAGTCCTCTGGCACATCCCCTGTGGCCAGAGAGGTTCTGAATATATGTGTTAGAGCCCCCGCAATCTCCTCCTTTGCCTCACACAGTAGCCTGGGATACATTTCGTCCGGGCCTGGGGATTTATCCTTTTTTAGGCCTGCTAAAACCGCCAATACCTCCTCCCGCTCGATGTTAATATGTTCGAGTATATCACAGTCCCCCTGTCGTATTTCTATGTCTACGTCGTCCTTCTCCATAGTGAAAACAGATGCAAAAAATTCATTTAGAACCCCTCCTACATCTTCCGGCTCCACACACAGATTGCCATTTTTGTCCCTAATGGGCCCTATTTTTTCCCTAGTTATCCTCTTACCCTTAATATACTTATAAAACATCTTAGGATTTTCCTTTATTTTGCTCACCAGTGTTTTTTCATGGCCCCTCCTTGATCTCCTAATTTCTTTTTTAAGTATCCCCCTGCACTTTTTGTACTCCTCTAGGGCTTCCTCCGTCCTTAGCCTTTTGTATCTGCCAAAAGCCCTCCTTTTTTTCCTAATCCATTCTCGTATATCCCTTGACATCCAAGGTTCCCTGGAGTTCTTGGAACCACCCTTGACCTTTACGGGAACATGTTGCCATTGTATGGTCTCAATCTCCCTTCTGAAAGACTCCCATTGCTCCGATGCGGATTTTCCTACAAGCAGCTGATCCCAGTCCATTTTGGCCAGATCCTGCCTTATCCTATTAAAATCGGCCTTCCCCCAATTTAGAACCTTTATTTCCAGCCCCTCCCTGTCCTTTTCCATGACCACCTTAAATCTCACTGAATTATGGTCACTGTCACCAAAGTGCTCACCTACTAGCACTTCTTCCACTTGGCCGGCCACATTCCCTAGAATTAGGTCCAGTACCGCCCCCTCTCTTGTAGGACTTTCTACATGCTGGCTCAAAAAGCTCTCCTGGATGCACGTTAAGAATTTTGTACCCTCTAAGCCTTTTACACTCTGAGTATCCCAGTTAATATTGGGGAAGTTGAAATCCCCCACTATTATTACCCTATTATTTGCACAATTTTCTGAGATTTGCCTACATATCTGTTCCTCTATCTCCCCCTGACTGTTTGGGGGTCTATAGTACACTCCCATCAAAGTGCTTGCCCCCTTTTTGTTTTTAAGCTCCACCCATATGGCCTCATTTGAGGAACCTGCTAATATATCATCCCTCCTTATGGCAGTAATTGATTCTTTAATTAATATTGCGACCCCCCCTCCTCTTATACCTCCCCCTCTGTCTCGCCTGAAGATTCTGTACCCCGGAATATTGAGCTGCCAGTCTTGCCCCTCCCTCAACCATGTCTCTGTGACAGCAACAATATCGTACTCCCATGTGTTTATCAACACCTTCAGTTCATCCACCTTATTTGCAAGACTACTTGCATTAAAATAGATGCCATCCAGCCTTGCTCTTACATATTTGCCCTGTCTTCCAAACTGACTTGTTTTTTTCTCAATATTTGGCTGCACATCACCCCCTATTGTAGCTCCACTCTGTATCCCATCCCCCTGCCAAGTTAGTTTAAACCCGCCCCCAACAGTGCTAGCAAACCTCCCCGCAAGGAGATTTGTCCCGCTCTGGTTCAGATGCAACCCGTCCGACTTGTACAAGTCCCACCTTCCCCAGGGTGTACTTGGATTTCCAGAAGGCATTTGACAAGGTGCCACATCAAAGGCTACTGCACAAAATAAGGGCTCATGGTGTAGGGGGTAACATATTAGCATGGATAAAGGATTGGTTAGCTAACAGGAAACAGAGAGTAGGCATAAATGGGTCATTTTCAGGTTGGCAAGATGTAACGAGTGGAGTGCCACAGGGATCAGTGCTTGGGCCTCAACTATTTACAATCTATATCAATGACTTGGATGAAGGGACCAAATGTATGGTTGCTAAATTTGCTGATGACACAAAGGTAGGTAGGAAAGGAAGTTGTGAAGAGAACATAAGGGAGGTGTGATTGTAAACCCCAAGAATGGGTGGGTTGGGGGCGGGTGAGAGTTGAAAACAGTTGTTTTTTGGGTCGGAACCGCAACCCGGCTTTATTTCCGGGTTTAACGTCGACGCATAAAAGTATAGGCTTCCCACTGGGAATGCAAAGTCCGAAAATTTTGCGGTTGCAACCCAAAAAAACAACTATTTTCAACTCCCACCTTCCCCCAACCCACCCATTCTTCGGGTTTAAAATCACCTCCAAGGAGTCTGCAAAGGGATATAGATAGGTTGAGTGAGTGGGCAAAAATTTGGCAGATGGAGTATAATGTGGGAAAATGTGAACTTGTCCACATTGGCAGGAGGGATAGAAAAGCAGTATATTATTTAAATAGAGAGAGATTGCAGAACTCTGAGGTACAGAGGGATCTGGGTGTCCTAGTACATGAATCACAAAAAGTTAGTATGCAGGTACAGCAAGTGATTAGGAAGGCAAATGGAATGTTGTCATTTATTGCAAGGAGAATGGAATATAAAAGTAGAGATGTTTTGCTACAGTTGCACAGGGCATTGGTGAGACCACATCTAGAATACTGTGTGCAGTTTTGGTCTCCTTATTTCAGAAAGGACATAATTGCTTTGGAGGCGGTTCAGAGAAGGTTCACTCGACTGATTCCTGGGATGAGGGGGTTATCTTATGAGGAAAGGTTGGATAAGTTGGGCCTGTATACATTGCAGTTTAGAAGAATGAGAGGTGATCTTATTGAATCATATAAGATCCTGAGGGGACTTGAAGGGGTAGATGCCGAGAGGATGTTTCCCCTTGTGGGAGAGACCAGAACTGGGGACCACAGTTTAAAAATAAGGGGTCTCCCATTTAAGATGGAGATGAGGAGAAATTTTTTCTCTCAGAGGGTCCCTTCCCCAGAGAGCGGTAGAGGCAGGGTCACTGAATATTTTTAAGGCTGAGTTAGATAGATTCCTAGTAAACAAGGGAGTCAAAGTTATAGTAGGTAGACGGGAAAATAGGATTGAGGTCACAATCAGATCAGCCTCGATCTTATCAAATGGCAGAGCAGGCTCGAGGGGCCGAATGGCCGATTCATGCTCTTAATTCGTATGTTTGTAAGGAGAGCGGGTGTTGGGTGTGCTGGAAGAGTGGACCAGGGTGTTGCGGAGGGAACAGTTCCTTCGGGATGCTGAAAGGTGAGGGGAGGGGAAGATGTGTTTGGTGGTGGCTTCACGCTGGAGGTGGTGGAAATGGCGGAGAATGAAACATTGAATATGGAGGCTGGTGGTGTGGAAGGTGAGGACAAGGGGGACCCTATCGTGGTTCTGGGAGGGCAGGGAAGGCATGCCATTCTAATGTCTCCCCTTGGTAACAAAGATGTCCAATATTCAATCTTTATAACAATGCACTCTCCTTTATTCCCGTTGCCACTGTCATGTCCAAATAAAAACTCAAATTGGTGTGCTTTTATTTCTAGAATATTCTGTCAAAGAATAACAAAGTAATGTAAGAGAAGACATTGGACTGGAATTGCTACAATGTGCTTACTCCAATCAGGGGGCCATATAGTGATTAGTTAACAATATTGAAGTACCATATCATATCAAGTATTCATATCAATAGGAACTATTCAGTCAAGAAGACACTAGGAGCAAGCTACCCATCATTGGACGTTCTACAGCTAAACCTAATGAGTGACATCACTTGCTCAGAGGTCGTAGTCAGGACTCTTCCTCTTTCTTCATATCTGGTGCTGCATTTTGGTTCAATCATGCCTGCCATTCTAATGTCTCCAGTAAACATTTGCCCATGTACCGGTGGTCTTCACTAATCTGAGATATCCCAACCAACTCTATCTCTACTCATAACTTCTCTAAATCCACTATGAACTATTTAATGCAATTTTATTGAAAAGAAGCATCAAGTGCTGTCCTCCTATCTCTTTAGCAGTTGTTCCTTCAGCCAAAGCCAACTCTTTTAGTTTTGTTAATTCTTTCCGCCCTTCTTCCCTCCTGATGGCACAGTTGCTATTTCTACTAATAACTGGCTCAATTGGGTCTTCTAGTTCACCACTGTTAAATACATAATACATTGTTAAACCAGTGTAAGAATGTGAGAATCAGACTGCCCAAAGAAGTCTAAATGCCTGGACAAACATTTTCTACATGGTGGAAAGCTGACATAAAAATAACCGACACTCCAAACATCTACTCCTCCGTTCCCTTATTAGCTCCTAATAAATCACAAGCATTCCCTTGATGAAGTAACACAGTGATCGAATGTCTGGCACTGTCACAATAATGCCTGGAATATTAATTTGTTTGTAAAGATGAAGACTTACAGCAAATTCACATAACAAAGTATATGATATTCAAAAATAATTTGAATTTAAGAACTAAAAGGTTGAAAGAATTTTGAATGGACGTTAATATTAAATGTACAAATCTTGAACTTTCTATTACAACCTTAAATGATATGATATAAAATTCAAATTTCATCAAAACATTTATCATTTCCACATATTAATTCTTGTATTTATTACACTAATTCAGTGTTGGTTTAACAATGTGGTGAATATTATTACACTAATTCAGTATAATGTTAGAGGCATGCTAAAAAAAAATTTATGCTTTGCTAGCTTTATTTTTATTTTTCTCCTCAAGCTAGTAATTATAACACACTGACAGATAACTAATATTTTACTTACAATGTAGTCAATCCTTTATAATAATTTTCTTCCTATATTATTTCTGATGGGTGGAAACATCAAATTACATAGAATGTACAGCACAGAAACAGGCCATTCGGCCCAACAGGTCTATGCCAGTGTTTATACTCCACATGAGCCTCTTCCCACTCTCATTACCTCTTCGCACCTTGCCCCCCATCCCTCTATTCCCTTCTCCCTCATGTATGCATCAAACCTCCCCTTAAATGTGTCAATGCTATCTGCTTCAAACACTCCATGTGGCAGCAAGTTCCACATTCTCACCATTCCATGTAAAAATATTCCTCCTAAATTCTATATTTGATCTGTTGGTGGCTATCTTTTATTTATGCCCTTTTGTTTGGTACTCACCCACAAGTGGAAGTAATTTCTCCACATCACAATCAAACCCCTTCATAATATTAAAGATCTCAATCAGGTCTCCTCCTCGTCTTTTCCAGAGAAAAGAGCCCCAGACTGCTCAATCTTTCTATTTAGTTGCATCCTCTCAATTCTGGAAACATCCTTGTTAATCATTTCTGCACTTTCTCCAGTGTTTCAGTATCCTATTTGTACTGCGGAAACCATGACTGCACACAGTACTCCCAAGTGCAGACTAACCAAGGTTCTATATAAATTTAACATTACTCCTCTGCTTTTGTATTCTATTCAGCCAGTACTTTGTTTGCCCCCTTTATAGTTATATCAACTTGTGCTGCCATTTTCAGCAATTTACGTATCGTATTCCCAGATCTCTTTGTTCCTCTATCCCATTTAGTTCATTACCACCCAAGGAATAAGTAGCCTTATTCCTTCTACCAAAATAAACCAACTCACACTTCGCTATATTGAACATAGAACAGGAGTAGGCCATTTAGGCCCTCAAGCCTGTTCTGCCATTCAGTGAGATCGTGGCTAATCTGTGACCTAACTCCATATACCTGCCTTAACCCCATATCCCTTAATATCTTTGGTTAACAAAAATCTATTGATCTCAGATTTAAAATTAACAACTGAGCTGGCATCAACTGCCGTTTGTGGAAGAGAGTTCCAAACTTCTACCACCTTTGCGTGTAGAAGTTTTCCTAACTTCACTCCTGAAAGCCCTGGCTCTAATTTTAGGCTAAGTTCCCTAGTCCTAGACTTCCCAACCAGTGGAAATAGTTTTTCTCTATCTACCCTATCAGTTCCCCTTAATAGCTTGAAAACTTCAATCAAATCACCCCTTAATCTTCTAAATTCTTTATGAATTTCATTTACCATTTATCTGCCCGCTCTACAAGCCTGTTTACGACTTACTGTATTTTGGTCCAGTCCTCCATATTATTAACTATACCTTGCCACCACCCAATTTAGTATCATCTGCAAATTTCAACACTTTAGCTCCAATTCCTACGTCCAAATCATTTATTTATATGATCCCAGGGACATCACTTCCTACTTTCTGTCAGTCTGAGAAACTTCCTTTAACTTCTACCCTCTGGTGTTTTCTGCTTTGCATCCATCTTTCAATCCATTCTGCACCTGACCCCTAACTCTACACGCCCAGAGATATGTCATGAGTGTCTTAAATGGCACTTTATTGAAAGCCTTCTGAAAGTCCATGTACTGCATTGGCCTTATCAACTCTTTCTGTTACTTCTTCAAAGAATTCAATAGGGTTGGTTAAACATGGCCTTCCTTTTAGAAATCTATGCTATTTTTTAAAATTATATTCTCCGTTTCTAGATGTTTGGTATTCTAATCTTTTAGCAAAGATCCTAGTATTTTCCCTACCACTGACGTTAAGCTAACTGGTCTATAGTTCCTTGGATTAGTTTGATCTCCTTTTTTGAAGATAGGAATTACATTTGCTGTCCACCAGTCATCTGGCACTATTCCCTTTTCTATTGAATTTTTACATAGGATACTAGTGCCTCTGATATCTCCTCCCTACTTTCTTAGAGTATCCACAGGTTCAATCCATCTGGATGCAGGGCTTTGTCCTCCTTTAGTTTGGCTACTTTGTCTCTTATCTTCTTTCTTTCTATCATAACTATTATAATATCCTTCTTGATTTCTTCTAATATTGTCATTTCCTCATGGTAGCCTCTTCATTTGAAACAATGAAACAAAAAGGAACCAGGAAGACAGCCTGAAACCTTTTAGAGATTGGGAAAAAAATAAAACCTTAAAAATGTATCTTCCAAAAAAAAAGCCTGGTGACCCAACATTCAGCTACTGCACAGCCCAGAACACGTTGCTAGCCTTATTATGGAATTAGCACACTGAAACTAACAAGTATCTGTTTCTCCTTCACTTTTTGCAGGAAACAGACTTGACTAAATAAACTTGCTTGTCAGCAAGTATTAGTGCTAGGATTACAATAGGTATCCAAGCAATGTTTGGAGCGATCAAGGCTATCCATTTTCTGAGCCATTTATAATTTTGTTGTCCCAGGCATGTAAACTCAGGTGTTCATGGCTTCAGCTTTAAAATAACCATGTCTTATCTGCAAATTTAACCAGGTAGATGCTTTGGCTAATAAATAACCAGTGCAGTGGTTTCCATCATCTCTGGGGATCAAGTAAGCACTTTGTTGATACCCTGCCATTTCTTTCTCCCATGTGTGTGAATGAGATTCACAGTTATATAGGCTACTATATGTCAGTCTGTTTTACATGTAATCAAAGCTTTCTCTTCAGATGAAGCACAGCATTCATTTAAAACTAGAACACAATGAAAGTAATTTTAATGAATAATAAAAAAAGTGATCATGTTTTTTCCATTTCAACATTTCCAATTGTATTCAGTTACATTTGTCGAATGGGAAATATCCCAACGAACAGCACGCGGGATTTATTTAACATGTCAAAATCTATCCCGTGCAAAATGCTATTACAAAACTATCACATCTGTGCCAAATATTCATCCAGCAAATTACTTTCAACAGAAACAATCAATTTTTATAATATACTTTGACTTCTGGATAAACAATTCTGAAGAATATGTTGGATCTAACAGTAAATGCCACCTTTTACTTAAAAATGAAGAACTGCCAAATTCACACCACTAGGATTTGAAATTAAAACAGGATGCGAGACATTTCTTTGTCAGCACTGAAGAATGTTCCTTGATGATGAACTATTTGGAATGTCAGTGTGGCAATTTCCTGATTTACTTCAATCCTCACCGTTGTATCATTTGTCTTGGACAGACAATTTATTATGTTTCACAAGATGTGGCTACTGGCAAAATAAATTATGTTAAAAATGTTCATATAGTCTCCATAAATATCAAAAATTGTGATGATGAGGAAATGTTCCAGAGTTGTTGATCACTGGTGATTTTTTTTTGGGGGGGGGGGTGGTTGGGAGGGAAGAGATTTTTTTCAAGTAAAATTCAGATATTGCTTGCTCTGGATATTATTTTCAACACCAATCTAAACACCTTCAGTCTTCCTTGCACCTTATAGTTTACCCTAGACTCCTTCTGTCTCCTCCACCTGGCAACACAGAACCATCAGAAGCTGAAATCAAAAATGTGACTCTATATTGGTTATGGTATAAATATAAATAACCCTTGAAAGTTTAATTAAGGTGGCACAGTGCTATAACAAGTTGCTGATCGCTGTGCTGTTCCACGGAAGTGGTAGGATACAAGTGTATGGGTGTGACTTCCTACATTCTGGATATCTAAGCTCAAATGCTATTAGAGAAAGATGTCAAGTGCAGACCAAGCACTTGTCCACCAGGGCAGAGGCTCATGTGGAGCACAAATACTAGCATAGACCTGTTGGGCCAAATGGCCTGTATCTGTGCTCAATTTCAATGTAGTTCTATGTAATCTTAGTAAACAAGCGTTTTAGTCTAACTTTCTTGAGACACTCTGGTGGATAGCTTCATCACGATCACTGACTGACATTGTAAAGAAATAAAGGGAGATTTTAGCTATCAGCCTGCGAGTGGGCAGGCTGGCTACCCGATATCTGTGGCAGGCGGTCTGGGCCTCATTAACATACAGCCGGTGAGCTTCACGGTCCGATAGTCGTCCAGCTGCAGCTCACAGGCTCTGGGCAGGAAGGTAGGTAGGTCTATTTGGGGGAGGCGGGGGGTGTGATTGCAGGAGGGAGCCATTGGCAACAGCAACCTACATTATTTCTGCTCCTCCAGGACCCACAAAAATAATTTGAACTACTTCCATATGGGGGAGGCCTTTCTAATAATGTGATGTCTTGCTCGTTCCAATTTCTGGTTATGGTTCCGGTTGCTAAAACTTTTGCCGTCATTAATGTGTTTTCTGCAATTATCTCATTCTTTTACTTGGGGGAAATTCACTCATTATTTTGATAACTTTTCCAGGCTTATTTGGAAGACTCAACTATCATGTAATGCTGTTTATTCCACAAGAAGATAGAGCCAACATCCTCAACATTGACTCTGGACCCCATGAAATCTCATGGCATCAGGTCAAACATGGGCAAGGAAACCTCCTGCTGATTACCACCAACCGCCCTCTCACAGCTGATGAATCAGTCCTCCTCCATGTTGAACACCACTTGGAGGAAGCACTGAGGGTAGCAAGGGCACAGAATGTACTCTGGGTGGGGGACTTCAATGTCCATCACCAAGAGTGGCTCGGTAGCACCACTACTGACCGAGCTGGCCGAGTCCTGAAGGACATAGCTGCCAGACTGGGCCTGCGGCAGGTGGTGAGCGAACCAACACGAGGGAAAAACTTACTTGACCTCGTCCTCGCCAATCTACCTGTCGCAAATGCATCTGTCCATGACAGTATTGGTAGGAGTGACCACCGCACAGTCCTCGTGGAGACGAAGTCCCGTCTTCGCACTGAGGACACCATCCAACGTGTTGTGTGGCACTACCACCGTGCTAAATGGGATAGATTCAGAACAGATCTGGCAGCTCAAAACTGGGCATCCATGAGGCGCTGTGGGCCATCAGCAGCAGCAGATTTGTATTCCAGCACAATCTGTAACCTCATGGCCCGGCATATTCCTCACTCTACCATTACCAACAAGCCAGGGGATCAACCCTGGTTCAATGAGGAGTGCAGAAAGCATGCCAGGAGCAGCACTAGGCGTACCTAAAAATGAGGTGCCAACCTGGTGAAGCTACAACTCAGGACTACATGCATGCTAAACAGCGGAAGCAAAATGCTATAGACAGAGCTAAGCGATTCCACAACCAACGGATCAGATCAAAGCTCTGCAGTCCTGCCACATCCAGTCGTGAATGGTGGTGGACAATTAAACAACTAACGGGAGGAGGAGGCTCTGCAAACATCCCCATCCTCAATGATGGCGGAGTCCAGCACGTGAGTGCAAAAGACAAGGCTGAAGCGTTTGCAACAATCTTCAGCCAGAAGTGCCGAGTGGATGATCCATCTCGGCTTCCTCCTGATATCCCCACCATCACGGAAGCCAGTCTTCGGCCAATTCGATTCACTCCACGTGATATCAAGAAACGGCTGAGTGCACTGGATACAGCAAAGGCTATGGGCCCCGACAACATCCCAGCTGTAGTGCTGAAGACTTGTGCTCCAGAACTAGCTGCGCCTCTAGCCAAGCTGTTCCTGTACAGCTACAACACTGGCATCTACCCGACAATGTGGAAAATTGCCCAGATATGTCCTGTCCACAAAAAGCAGGACAAATCCAATCCGGCCAATTACTGCCCCATCAGTCTACTCTCAATCATCAGCAAAGTGATGGAAGGTGTCGTCGACAGTGCTATCAAGCGGCACTTGCTCACCAATAACCTGCTCACCGATGCTCAGTTTGGGTTCCGCCAGGACCACTCGGCTCCAGACCTCATTACAGCCTTGGTCCAAACATGGACAAAAGAGCTGAATTCCAGAGGTGAGGTGAGAGTGATTGCCCTTGACATCAAGGCAGCATTTCACCGAGTGTGGCACCAAGGAGCCCTCGTAAAATTGAAGTCAATGGGAATCAGGGGGAAAACTCTCCAGTGGCTGGAGTCATACCTAGCACAAAGGAAGATGGTAGTAGTTGTTGGAGGCCAATGTTCTCAGCCCCAGGACATTGCTGCAGGAGTTCCTCAGGGCAGTGTCCTAGGCCCAACCATCTTCAGCTGCTTCATCAATGACCTTCCCTCCATCATAAGGTCAGAAATGGGGATGTTCGCTGATGACTGCACAGTGTTCAGTTCCATTCGCAACCCCTCAGATAATGAAGCAGTCCGAGCCCGCATGCAGCAAGACCTGGACAACATCCAGGCTTGGGCTCATTAGTGGCAAGTAACATTCGCGCCAGATAAGTGCCAGGCAATGACCATCTCCAACAAGAGAGAGTCTAACCACCTCCCCTTGACATTCAACGGCATTACTATCGCCGAATTCCCCCACCATCAACATCCTGGCGGTCACCATTGACCAGAAACTTAACTGGACCAGCCATATAAATACTGTGGCTACGAGAGCAGGTCAGAGGCTGGGTATTCTGCGGCGAGTGACTCACCTCCTGACTCCCCAAAGCCTTTCCACCATCTACAAGGCACAAGTCAGGAGTGTGATGGAATATTCTCCAGTTGCCTGGATGAGTGCAGCTCCAACAACACTCAAGAAGCTCGACACCATCCAAGATAAAGCAGCCTGCTTGATTGGCACCCCATCCACCACCCTAAACATTCACTCCCTTCACCACCGGCGCACTGTGGCTGCAGTGTGTACCATCCACAGGATGCACTGCAGCAACTCGCCAAGGCTTCTTCGACAGCACCTCCCAAACCCGCGACCTCTACCGCCTAGAAGGACAAGAGCTGCAGGCACATGGGAACAACACCACCTGCACGTGCCCCTCCAAGTCACACACCATCCCGACTTGGAAATATATCGCCGTTCCTTCATCGTCGCTGGGTCAAAATCCTGGAACTCCCTTCCTAACAGCACTGTGGGAGAACCGTCACCACACGGACTGCAGCGGTTCAAGAAGGTGACTCACCACCACCTTCTCAAGGGCAATTAGGGATGGGCAATAAATGCCGGCCTCGCCAGCGACGCCCACATCCCGTGAACGAATAAAAAAAAAATCCTTTTTTGATCCAATGTGGATAACCTCACATTTGTCTACATTGAATTCCATTTGCCACAGTTTTGCCCATTCACCTAATCTATCAATATCCCTTTGTAATTTTATTTTTCATCTACACTGCTTACAATGCCACCAATCTTTGTGTCATCGGCAAACTTAGATATGAGACTTTCTATGCCTTCAGCTAAGTCGTTAATAAATATTGTGAATAATTGAGGCCCCAAGACAGATCCCTGCGGGACTCCACTAGTCACATCCTGCCAATGTGAGTACCTACCCATTATCCCTACTCTCTGTCGCCTTTCGCTCAGCCAGTTTCCTAACCAAGTCCGTACTTTTCCCTCGATTCCATGGGCTTCTATCTTAACTAACAGTCTCTTATGTGGGACCTGATCAAATGCCTTCTGGAAGTCCATATAAATAACATCCATTGACATTCCCCTGTCCACTACTTTAGTCACCTCTTCAAAAAATTCAATCAGGTTTGTCAGGCACGACCTACCTTTCACAAATTCATGCTGGCTCTCTCTAATTAACTGAAAATGGAGAAGCCAGATTTTACAAAAACTAAATATGTACGAATTAGTAAGGTCTTTTGTTAATATAATTACTTGCTGTCGTGCTGATGAGCCTCAGAACCATGGATACAAAGACAGTTGTAGTTCCGTCTCAAAGTCATAAATGCTTTCAATGCAGTATTTAGATATTTTGGGGAAATTTTTATTGAAGTAGGCAGTATAAACGGGTTCAAAAGACAACTAGATGGGTTACTAGAGATGTTATTGAGGGATGTGGTGAGAAAGCAGCAAGGTGCGTTTGAGATCAATGAAAAGGAACAGGGGCTGAAAAGTAAAAGTTAAACTGCTGCCATGAAAGCTCAGACAACTGCCTTCTTGGTTCTGGAGGCCAATGTTGACAGGGGCTTCCAGAGCCATCACTCCTGCACTGTTCTCACGCAGAGCCTGTAGTCATGCTGAGGCGCAGTCTCTGGAGAGTGGCCTTGGCTCCATGGGAGAGTCACCTACTCTCCTCTCTCAAGAAGACAGCATATCTGCAGCCCTGCCAGCCATTCCACCAGTGCCCTTGTTAGTGCCACACAGCAGCGCTGGGCCAGGCGTGCTGCAGGCTGCAGCCGGGCCCTCAAGGCCCACAGCTGTTCAAAATCGCTCACTGTGGCCATCTGAAGTGTCCTCAATGGAAGCTCAGCAGCCCTCCCACTTCTCAAGGTGCAGCCACTGGGGACACACCTCGTAGGAGCACTAGGATAAGTAAACAAGCATACAAGACGGGCACTAAGGGGTTGCACAAGGGTGATTCATAATTATTCTTGTTAAATATTATACACGGATGGAATTAAGTTGTTGAAATCATTTCTTTTTCTGCATTTGGTGTTTGTGTTAATATTTGCGGTGAAGTGAGGAAAAGACCCATAAGACTAGAGTAAAGGAAAGCAATTAGATGGTGGTAGTATGGTGGCGATAAGGATTGCAGGACTGTTAGTGCATAGGGGATAGGAGGGATGCGAGGGATGGTTCAGGTGAAGTTGTTCTCTGGCAGCTAGGGGCACTGGTGGTCAATGGTCCTTGTCAATTTGCATGAGTTCTCTGTCTCTCAATGCACTAAATCCTCATCCTCTTGTACAAACCCCTTTATGACCTTGTTCACCCGACCTCTGCAATGTGTTTAGTCTGTACCGTCCGTTCTTTTAACTCTGGTCCACTGTGTGTTCTCTTCTCACTCCTTTCTCTGATCAGTGATAGAACCTTCAGCCATCTAATTCTCTTCTTATACCTTTCTGTCTTGCTACATCTTTCTCCACCTTCAAAATCCCGCTTAAAACCTACTGCTTCAAATCCGCTTACTGCCACCTTCCCTAAATTTCCTTCGACTCCTGTCCGACACCAACTGTAAAGTGCCTACAGAAAAGGCACTATATAAGTGTAAGTTGTTGTTGCTCCAAAATAAAAATTTCAAAAGAAAATTCTCATTAAATCATTAAATCTCAGTAAAGAAACAGTAAACAAACTTAACTCCTTGGATAAGGATCAAGGCATAATCCACTCAATCTTAGACTCTGTTTCTGAAAATGAATTCAATTTCGAAAGATATTCTTAACTCACCATTATTAATCCAGAATGTAAATAAAATTGTTAAAAAAAACAGCAGGTCCTGATGGCTTGCCTGGTAATTCTTTTACAAAATCTATTGGGAACCATTTTCAATTAACAGTATTTCTGGAAAGAATCAATTAATGTGAACTAAGTCCATTTATCAAAAGGTTATCAGAATAAAAAATGTTATGCTCTGTCCAAAACAAGATAGAGACAGAATGATCTTTAAAATTGGTTTCAATTAATTTCCTTAATAAGAGAAACATCTCAGCTCCAGTTAAATTAAAACCGGTCTTAAATCAGAGAGTAACAATCATGATTTATGAAAAACAGACACATCAGAAAAAATCTCTGAATGTTTGATGACGCTTTAGGTTATAATTACTTAGCTAATTAGGAAGGTTCCATTCTGACAAAGCCTTTAATTCATTGGAACACAAACTCTTATTCAAACTTGTATCTAAATGTGGCTTCAGGGAATTTTTTTTATGTGTTATAAAAACATTGTATTTATACTACAATAATTGTGGGATTTTTCCACAAGTATAACTGGACTGCTTTTTTTAAAAAATAAGGATCAACAGGGTTGCCCAATTTTTCCTTTACTTTCACTTTTTAAAGCAATTTTTAAAAGCTGTTTCAGCTAATAACAATGGTCTAACTTTTTTTTTATTCGTTCATGAGATGTGGGCGTCACTGGCAAGGCCAACATTTATTGCCCATTCCTAATTGCCCTTGAGAAGGTGGTGGTGAGCCGCCTTCTTGAACCGCTGCAGTCCGTGTGGTGACGGTTCTCCCACAGTGCTGTTAGGAAGGGAGTTCCAGGATTTTGACCCAGCGACGATGAAGGAACGACGATATATTTCCAAGTCATAACTGCTCATGGTTGCATTCATTGTATGCAAAGTGGTTTCAGCCTCGCAGCAATGCCAAACTTGGGTAGCGTAAATGGGTGTTACTGGCTCTGTAGTGAAGAGGAGTGAGTTTCCCTCTCGCAGGAAATCCCACACTGCTGCACTCCAGTGTCAGGTTGGGTTCTGACTCTGGATTCTGGCTGAATTTACACTATAATTGCAGTGTCTGTGCTTTGCATGACTGCAGCTGTAGTGTAAATGTACCCCAGATATCACATCTCACAAAGGGACAACCTTTTCTAATTAACAACTATCAATATAATTTTGATGTGGAGATGCCGGTGATGGACTGGGGTTGACAATTGTAAACAATTTTACAACACCAAGTTATAGTCCAGCAATTTTATTTTAAATTCACAAGCTTTCGGAGGCTTCCTCCTTCGTCAGGTGAACGATGTGAAAATGAAATCCTCGAAATTAAATCGCATTTATAATTCACAGAACAATGCTTGGTGAGTACAGACAGTTTTTTCAACTGCCCGTTGCCAAGGCAATCAGTGTGCAGACTGACAGGTGTTACCTGCCAGGTCTCACAGAATATACAAATCACCAAAAAAAAAACAGAGATAGAGAGGTAGAAACATAGAAAAGACAGCAACTGACCCGTTATATTAAAAACAGATAACATTTGTTCGCTGGTGGGGTAACGTGTAGCGTGACATGAACCCAAGATCCCGGTTGAGGCCGTCCTCATGGGTGCGGAACTTGGCTATCAATTTCTGCTCGACGATTTTGCGTTGTCGTGTGTCTCGAAGGCCACCTTGGAGTACGCTTACCCGAAGGTCGGTGGACTGCTGAAGTGTTCCCCGACTGGGAGGGAACCCTCCTGTTTGGCGATTGTTGCGCGGTGTCCGTTCATCCGTTGTCGCAGCGTCTGCATGGTCTCGCCAATGTACCATGCTCTGGGGCATCCTTTCCTGCAACGTATGAGGTAGACAACGTTGGCCGAGTCACAGGAGTATGAACCATGCACCTGGTGGGTGGTGTCCTCTCGTGTGATGGTGGTATCTGTGTCGATGATCTGGCATGTCTTGCAGAGGTTACCGTGGCAGGGTTGTGTGGTGTCGTGGACGCTGTTCTCTTGAAAGCTGGGTAATTTGCTGCGAACGATGGTCTGTTTGAGGTTGGGTGGCTGTTTAAAGGCGAGTAGTGGAGGTGTGGGGATGGCCATAGCGAGGTGTTTGTCCTCATTGATGACATGTTGAAGGCTGCGGAGAACATGGCGTAGTTTCTCCGCTCTGGGGAAGTACTGGACGACAAAGGGTACTCTGTTGGTTGCGTCCCGTGTTAGTCTCCTGAGGAGGTCTATGCGATTTTTTGCTGTGGCCCGTCGGAACTGTCGATCGATGAGTCGAGCGTCATATCCCGTTCTTACTAGGGCGTCTTTCAGCGTCTGTAGGTGTCCATCGCGTTCCTCCTCGTCTGAGCAGACCCTGTGTATTCGCAGGGCCTGTCCATAGGGGATGGCCTCTTTGACATGGTTAGGGTGGAAGCTGGAAAAGTGGAGCATCGTGAGGTTGTCCGTGGGCTTGCGGTAGAGTGAGGTGCTGAGGTGCCCGTCTTTGATGGAGATTCGTGAGTCCTGGTTCAACTGGTCCGTGGGTACTGAGTTTTTGTAGGAAGTCTGTAGTGTCGCGACAGAAGCTGGGGGTTCCCTGTACGATGGGTTTCAGGATGCCCTCGATGTATCCAGAGAGGTTCTCATACAGGGACACACGAATCTCCATCACAGGGACACACGAGTCTTTCTTGGACACACAAATCTCCATCAAAGACTCCCCCCCCCCCCCACCCCACCACTGTCCGGTCTCTCTCCCCTCCCCACCCCACCACCGTCCGGTCTCTCTCCCCTCCCCACCCCACCACCGTCCGATCTCTCTCCCCTCCCCACCCCACCACCGTCCAGTCTCTCTTCCCCCCCCAACCCCACCACCGTCCGTTCTCTCTTCCCCCCCTCCCCCCGACCATCCGGTCTCTCTCCCCACCCCCCCCCCACCACTACCATCCGGTCTCTCTCCCCCCCCACCCCACCACCGTCCGTTCTCTCTCCCCCCCCACCCCACCACCGTCCGTTCTCTCTCCCCCCCCCACCCCCCCACCGTCCGTTCTCTCTTCCCCCCCCCACCCCACCACCATCCGTTCTCTCTCCCCCCCCACCCCACCACCATCCGTTCTCTCCCCCCCCCCCCCCCCGACCATCCGGTCTCTCTCCCCGCCCCCCCCACGATCTGTTCTCCTCTTTCCCCTCGGAGTCGGCTTTGTCCCTCTCCTGCGATCCGGTCTCCTCTCCACCCCTGCCCCCAACCTGGTCTCTTATTCTCCAGCTCTACCACCACCCTCCAGCCCCCACCCCCAGTCTCTTCTCCCCCCCACCATCGATCAGGTCTCTTCTCCCCCCCCAACCATCGATCAGGTCTCTTCTCCCCCCCCCCCCACCATCGATCCAGTCTCTCCCCCCCCCCCACCATCGGTCCAGTCTCTTCTCCCCCTCCCCATTGATCCAGACTCTTCTCCCCCCACCATCGATCCAGTCTCTCCCCACCGCCACCATCGATCCAGTCTCTTCTCCCCCTCCCCATCGATCCAGTCTCTTCTCCCCCCCCCATCGATCCAGTCTCTTCTCCCCCCCACCATCGATCAGGTCTCTTCTCCCCCTCCCCCACCATCGATCCAGACTCTCCCCCCCCCCACCATCGATCCAGTCTCTTCTCCCCCCCCCATTGATCCAGTCTCTTCTCCCCCCACCATCGATCCAGTCTCTCCCCCCCCACCATCGATCCAGTCTCTTCTCCCCCCCCACCATCGATCCAGTCTCTTCTCCCCCCCCCACCATCGATCCAGTCTCTCCCCCCCCCCCACACCATCGATCCAGTCTCTTCTCCCCCCCCCCCCCCCCCACCATCGATCCAGTCTCTCCCCCCCCCACCATCGATCCAGTCTCTCCCCCCCCCACCATCGATCCAGTCTCTCCCCCCCCACCCACCATCGATCCAGTCTCTTCTCCTGCGCCCCCCCCCCACCATCGATCCAGTCTCTTCTCCCCCCCCCACCATCGATCCAGTCTCTTCTCCCCCACCATCGATCCAGTCTCCCCCCCCCCCCACCATCGATCCAGTCTCTTCTCCCCCACCATCGATCCAGTCTCTTCTCCCCCACCATCGATCCAGTCTCCCCCCCCCCCCACCATCGATCCAGTCTCTTCTCCCCCCACCATCGATCCAGTCTCTCTCCCCCCACCATCGATCCAGTCTCTCCCCCCCCACCCACCATCGATCCAGTCTCTTCTCCCCCCCCCACCATCGATCCAGTCTCTTCTCCCCCACCATTGATCCAGTCTCTTCTCCCCCCCCACCATCGATCCAGTCTCACCCCCCCCACCATCGATCCAGTCTCTTCTCCCCCCCCCATCGATCCAGTCTCACACCCCCACCATCGATGCAGTCTCTTCTCCCCCCCCCCATCGATCCAGTCTCACCCCCCCCCACCATCGATCCAGTCTCTTCTCCCCCCCCACCATCGATCCAGACTCTCCCCCCCCCCCACCATCGATCCAGACTCTCCCCCCCCCCACCATCGATCCAGTCTCTTCTCCCCCCCCCATTGATCCAGTCTCTTCTCCCCCCACCATCGATCCAGTCTCTCCCCACCGCCACCATCGATCCAGTCTCTTCTCCCCCCCCCATTGATCCAGTCTCTCTCCCCCCACCATCGATCCAGTCTCTCCCCCCCCACCCATCATCGATCCAGTCTCTTCTCCCCCCCACCCCCCATCGATCCAGTCTCTTCTCCCCCCCCCACCATCGATCCAGTCTCTCTCCCCCCACCATCGATCCAGTCTCTCCCCCCCCACCCCCCATTGATCCAGTCTCTTCTCCCCCCCCCACCATCGATCCAGTCTCTCCCCCCCCCACCCACCATCGATCCAGTCTCTTCTCCCCCCCCCACCATCGATCCAGTCTCTCCCCACCCACCATCGATCCAGTCTCTTCTCCCCCCCACCCCCCATCGATCCAGTCTCTTCTCCCCCCCCCACCATCGATCCAGTCTCTCTCCCCCCACCATCGATCCAGTCTCTCCCCCCCCACCCCCCATTGATCCAGTCTCTTCTCCCCCCCCCACCATCGATCCAGTCTCTCCCCCCCCCACCCACCATCGATCCAGTCTCTTCTCCCCCCCCCACCATCGATCCAGTCTCTCTCCCCCCACCATCGATCCAGTCTCTCCCCCCCCACCCACCATCGATCCAGTCTCTCTCCCCCCCCCACCATCGATCCAGTCTCTTCTCCCCCCCCCCACCATCGATCCAGACTCTCCCCCCCCCCACCATCGATCCAGTCTCTTCTCCCCCCCCCACCATCGATCCAGTCTCTTCTCCCCCCCCACCATCGATCCAGTCTCTTCTCCCCCCCCCACCATCGATCCAGTCTCTTCTCCCCCCCCCACCATTGATCCAGTCTCTTCTCCCCCCCCACCATCGATCCAGTCTCCCCCCCCCCACCCATCGATCCAGTCTCTTCTCCCCCCCCCCCACCATCGATCCAGTCTCTCCCCCCCCCCACCATCGATCCAGTCTCTCCCCCCCCCCACCATCGATCCAGTCTCTTCTCCCCCCCCCCCACCATCGATCCAGTCTCTTCTCCCCCCCCACCCATCGATCCAGTCTCTTCTCCCCCCCCCACCATTGATCCAGTCTCTTCTCCCCCCCCACCATCGATCCAGTCTCCCCCCCCCCACCCATCGATCCAGTCTCTTCTCCCCCCCCCACCATTGATCCAGTCTCTCCCCCCCCCACCATCGATCCAGTCTCTTCTCCCCCCCCCCACCATTGATCCAGTCTCTTCTCCCCCCCCACCATCGATCCAGTCTCCCCCCCCCCACCCATCGATCCAGTCTCTTCTCCCCCCCCCACCATTGATCCAGTCTCTCCCCCCCCCACCATCGATCCAGTCTCTTCTCCCCCCCCCCCACCATCGATCCAGTCTCACCCCCCCCACCATCGATCCAGTCTCTTCTCCCCCCCCCCCCATCGATCCAGTCTCACCCCCCCCACCATCGATCCAGTCTCTTCTCCCCCCCCCCATCGATCCAGTCTCTCCCCCCCCCCACCATCGATCCAGTCTCTTCTCCCCCACCATCGATCCAGTCTCTTCTCCCCCCCCCCCCATCGATCCAGTCTCACCCCCCCCACCATCGATCCAGTCTCTTCTCCCCCCCCCCATCGATCCAGTCTCTCCCCCCCCCCACCATCGATCCAGTCTCTTCTCCCCCCACCATCGATCCAGTCTCTTCTCCCCCCCCCCATCGATCCAGTCTCTCCCCCCCCCCACCATCGATCCAGTCTCTTCTCCCCCCCCACCATCGATCCAGTCTCACCCCCCCCCACCATCGATCCAGTCTCTTCTCCCCCCCCCCACCATCGATCCAGTCTCTTCTCCCCCCCCACCATCGATCCAGTCTCTTCTCCCCCCCACCATCGATCAGGTCTCTTCTCCCCCTCCCCCACCATCGATCCAGACTCTCCCCCCCCCCACCATCGATCCAGACTCTCCCCCCCCCACCATCGATCCAGTCTCTTCTCCCCCCCCCATTGATCCAGTCTCTTCTCCCCCCACCATCGATCCAGTCTCTTCTCCCCCCCCCACCATCGATCCAGTCTCTCTCCCCCCACCATCGATCCAGTCTCTCCCCCCCCACCCACCATCGATCCAGTCTCTTCTCCCCCCCCCACCATCGATCCAGTCTCTCCCCCCCCCACCATCGATCCAGTCTCTCCCCCCCCCCACCATCGATCCAGTCTCTCTCCCCCCCACCCACCATCGATCCAGTCTCTTCTCCCCCCCCACCATCGATCCAGTCTCTCCCCCCCCACCATCGATCCAGTCTCCCCCCCCCCACCATCGATCCAGTCTCTTCTCCCCCCCCACCCCCCATCGATCCAGTCTCTTCTCCCCCCCCACCATCGATCCAGTCTCTCCCCACCCACCATCGATCCAGTCTCTTCTCCCCCCCACCCCCCATCGATCCAGTCTCTTCTCCCCCCCCCCACCATCGATCCAGTCTCTCCCCCCCCACCATCGATCCAGTCTCTCCCCCCCCACCCCCCATCGATCCAGTCTCTTCTCCCCCCCCCACCATCGATCCAGTCTCTCCCCCCCCACCCACCATCGATCCAGTCTCTTCTCCCCCCCCCACCATCGATCCAGTCTCTCCCCCCCCACCCACCATCGATCCAGTCTCTCCCCCCCCACCATCGATCCAGTCTCTTCTCCCCCCCCCACCATCGATCCAGTCTCTTCTCCCCCCCCCACCATCGATCCAGTCTCTCCCCCCCCACCCACCATCGATCCAGTCTCTTCTCCCCCCCCCCACCATCGATCCAGTCTCTTCTCCCCCCACCATCGATCCAGTCTCTTCTCCCCCCCCCACCATCGATCCAGTCTCTCCCCCCCCACCCACCATCGATCCAGTCTCTTCTCCCCCCCCCACCATCGATCCAGTCTCTTCTCCCCCCACCCACCATCGATCCAGTCTCTTCTCCCCCCCCCACCATCGATCCAGTCTCTCCCCCCCCCACCCACCATCGATCCAGTCTCTTCTCCCCCCCCCACCATCGATCCAGTCTCTTCTCCCCCCCCACCATCGATCCAGTCTCTCCCCCCCCACCCACCATCGATCCAGTCTCTCTCCCCCCACCATCGATCCAGTCTCTCCCCCCCCACCCACCATCGATCCATTCTCTTCTCCCCCCCCCCCACCATCGATCCAGTCTCTCCCCCCCCCACCATCGATCCAGTCTCTCCCCCCCCACCCCCCATCGATCCAGTCTCTTCTCCCCCCCCCACCATCGATCCAGTCTCTCTCCCCCCACCATCGATCCAGTCTCTCCCCCCCCACCCCCCATTGATCCAGTCTCTTCTCCCCCCCCCACCATCGATCCAGTCTCTCTCCCCCCACCATCGATCCAGTCTCTCCCCCCCCACCCACCATCGATCCAGTCTCTTCTCCCCCCCCCACCATCGATCCAGTCTCTCTCCCCCCACCATCGATCCAGTCTCTCCCCCCCCACCCCCCATTGATCCAGTCTCTCCCCCCCCCACCATCGATCCAGTCTCTCCCCCCCCCACCATCGATCCAGTCTCTCCCCCCCCCCCACCATCGATCCAGTCTCTCCCCCCCCCCCCACCATCGATCCAGTCTCTCCCCCCCACCCACCATCGATCCAGTCTCTTCTCCCCCCACCATCGATCCAGTCTCTTCTCCCCCACCATTGATCCAGTCTCTCCCCCACCCACCATCGATCCAGTCTCTTCTCCCCCCCCCACCATCGATCCAGTCTCTTCTCCCCCACCATCGATCCAGTCTCTTCTCCCCCCACCATTGATCCAGTCTCTCCCCCACCCACCATCGATCCAGTCTCTTCTCCCCCCCCACCATCGATCCAGTCTCTTCTCCCCCCCCCACCATCGATCCAGTCTCTTCTCCCCCCCCCCACCATCGATCCAGTCTCTTCTCCCCCCCCCCACCATCGATCCAGTCTCTTCTCCCCCCCCACCATCGATCCAGTCTCTTCTCCCCCCCCCCACCATCGATCCAGTCTCTTCTCCCCCCCCCCACCATCGATCCAGTCTCTTCTCCCCCCCCACCATCGATCCAGTCTCCCCCCCCCCCACCCATCGATCCAGTCTCTTCTCCCCCCCCCCCACCATCGATCCAGTCTCTCCCCCCCCCCACCATCGATCCAGTCTCTTCTCCCCCCCCACCCATCGATCCAGTCTCTTCTCCCCCCCCCCCCACCATCGATCCAGTCTCTTCTCCCCCCCCCACCATTGATCCAGTCTCTTCTCCCCCCCCACCATCGATCCAGTCTCCCCCCCCCCCCACCCATCGATCCAGTCTCTCCCCCCCCACCCACCATCGATCCAGTCTCACCCCCCCCACCATCGATCCAGTCTCTTCTCCCCCCCCCCCATCGATCCAGTCTCACCCCCCCCACCATCGATCCAGTCTCTTCTCCCCCCCCCCATCGATCCAGTCTCTTCTCCCCCACCATCGATCCAGTCTCTCCCCACCGCCACCATCGATCCAGTCTCTTCTCCCCCCCCACCATTGATCCAGTCTCTTCTCCCCCACCATCGATCCAGTCTCTCCCCCCCCCCACCATCGATCCAGTCTCTTCTCCCCCCACCATCGATCCAGTCTCTCCCCCCCCCCACCATCGATCCAGTCTCTTCTCCCCCCCCATTGATCCAGTCTCTCCCCCCCCCCACCATCGATCCAGTCTCCCCCACCCCACCATCGATCCAGTCTCTTCTCCCCCCCCCACCATCGATCCAGTCTCTTCTCTCCCCCCACCATCGATCCAGTCTCTTCTCCCCCCCCCACCATCGATCCAGTCTCACCCCCCCCACCATCGATCCAGTCTCTCCCCCCCCCACCATCGATCCAGTCTCTTCTCCCCCCCCCACCATCGATCCAGTCTCTTCTCCCCCCCCACCATCGATCCAGTCTCACCCCCCCCACCATCGATCCAGTCTCTTCTCCCCCCCCCCCACCATCGATCCAGTCTCTTCTCCCCCCCCCCCACCATCGATCCAGTCTCTTCTCCCCCCCCACCATCGATCCAGTCTCACCCCCCCCACCATCGATCCAGTCTCTTCTCCCCCCCCCCCCACCATCGATGCAGTCTCTTCTCCCCCCCCCCCCATCGATCCAGTCTCTTCTCCCCCCCACCATCGATCAGGTCTCTTCTCCCCCTCCCCCACCATCGATCCAGACTCTCCCCCCCCCCCACCATCGATCCAGACTCTCCCCCCCCCCACCATCGATCCAGACTCTCCCCCCCCCCACCATCGATCCAGTCTCTTCTCCCCCCCCCATCGATCCAGTCTCTTCTCCCCCCCCCATTGATCCAGTCTCTTCTCCCCCCACCATTGATCCAGTCTCTTCTCCCCCCCCCACCATCGATCCAGTCTCTCTCCCCCCACCATCGATCCAGTCTCTCCCCCCCCACCCACCATCGATCCAGTCTCTTCTCCCCCCCCACCATCGATCCAGTCTCTCCCCCCCCACCATCGATCCAGTCTCTCCCCCCCCACCCCCCATCGATCCAGTCTCTTCTCCCCCCCCCCACCATCGATCCAGTCTCTCCCCACCCACCATCGATCCAGTCTCTCCCCCCCCACCCACCATCGATCCAGTCTCTCTCCCCCCACCATCGATCCAGTCTCTCCCCCCCCACCCACCATCGATCCATTCTCTTCTCCCCCCCCCCACCATCGATCCAGTCTCTTCTCCCCCCCCCACCATCGATCCAGTCTCTCCCCCCCCACCCACCATTGATCCAGTCTCTTCTCCCCCCCCCACCATCGATCCAGTCTCCCCCCCCCCACCCATCGATCCAGTCTCTTCTCCCCCCCCCCCACCATCGATCCAGTCTCTCCCCCCCCCCCCACCATCGATCCAGTCTCTTCTCCCCCCCCCCCACCATCGATCCAGTCTCTTCTCCCCCCCCACCCATCGATCCAGTCTCTTCTCCCCCCCCCCCACCATCGATCCAGTCTCTTCTCCCCCCCCCACCCATCGATCCAGTCTCTTCTCCCCCCCCCCCACCATCGATCCAGTCTCTACCCCCCACCCACCATCGATCCAGTCTCTTCTCCCCCCCCCCCATCGATCCAGTCTCTTCTCCCCGCCCCCACACCATCGATCCAGTCTCTTCTCCCCCCCCCCACACCATCGATCCAGTCTCTTCTCCCCCCCCCCCATCGATCCAGTCTCTTCTCCCCCCCCACCATCGATCCAGTCTCTTCTCCCCCCCCCACCATCGATCCAGTCTCTCCCCCCCCCCCCCCCATCGATCCAGTCTCTTCTCCCCCCCCCACCATCGATCCAGTCTCTCCCCCCCCCCCCCCACCATCGATCCAGTCTCTTCTCCCCCCCCCACCATCGATCCAGTCTCTTCTCCCCCACCATTGATCCAGTCTCTTCTCCCCCCCCCCCCATCGATCCAGTCTCTCCCCCCCACCATCGATCCAGTCTCTTCTCCCCCACCATTGATCCAGTCTCTCCCCCCCCCCCCATCGATCCAGTCTCTCCCCCCCCACCCACCATCGATCCAGTCTCTTCTCCCCCCCCCCCATCGATCCAGTCTCTCCCCCGCCCACCATCGATCCAGTCTCTCCCCCCCCACCCACCATCGATCCAGTCTCTTCTCCCCCCCCCACCATCGATCCAGTCTCTTCTCCCCCCCCCCACCATCGATCCAGTCTCTTCTCCCCCCCCCCACCATCGATCCAGTCTCTCCCCCCCCCCCCCACCATCGATCCAGTCTCTTCTCCCCCCACCATTGATCCAGTCTCTTCTCCCCCCCCCACCCATCGATCCAGTCTCTTCTCCCCCCCCCCCACCATCGATCCAGTCTCTTCTCCCCCCCCACCATCGATCCAGTCTCTTCTCCCCCCCCACCATCGATCCAGTCTCCCCCCCCCCCCCACCATTGATCCAGTCTCTTCTCCCCCCCCCACCATCGATCCAGTCTCTCCCCCCCCACCATCGATCCAGTCTCTTCTCCCCCCCCCCACCATCGATCCAGTCTCTCCCCCCCCCCACACCATCGATCCAGTCTCTTCTCCCCCCCCCACCATCGATCCAGTCTCTTCTCCCCCCCCCACCATCGATCCAGTCTCTTCTCCCCCCCCCACCATCGATCCAGTCTCTCCCCCCCCCCCCCACACCATCGATCCAGTCTCTCCCCCCCCCCCACACCATCGATCCAGTCTCTTCTCCCCCCCCCACCATTGATCCAGTCTCTTCTCCCCCCCCACCATCGATCCAGTCTCTTCTCCCCCCACCATTGATCCAGTCTCTTCTCCCCCCACCATTGATCCAGTCTCTCCCCCCCCCCCCCATCGATCCAGTCTCACCCCCCCCACCATCGATCCAGTCTCTTCTCCCCCCCCACCATCGATCCAGTCTCTTCTCCCCCCCCACCATCGATCCAGTCTCTTCTCCCACCCCACCATCGATCCAGTCTCTTCTCCCCCCCCCACCATCGATCCAGTCTCTTCTCCCCCCCCACCATCGATCCAGTCTCTTCTCCCCCCCCCACCATCGATCCAGTCTCTCCCCCCCCCCCCACACCATCGATCCAGTCTCTTCTCCCCCCCCACCATCGATCCAGTCTCTTCTCCCCCCCCCACCATCGATCCAGTCTCTCCCCCCCCCCCCCACACCATCGATCCAGTCTCTTCTCCCCCCCCACCATCGATCCAGTCTCACCCCCCCCACCATCGATCCAGTCTCTTCTCCCGCCCCCCCCCCCATCGATCCAGTCTCTTCTCCCCCCCCACCATTGATCCAGTCTCTTCTCCCCCCCCCACCATCGATCCAGTCTCTCCCCCCCCCCCCACACCATCGATCCAGTCTCTTCTCCCCCCCCACCATCGATCCAGTCTCTTCTCCCCCCCCCACCATCGATCCAGTCTCTCCCCCCCCCCCCCACACCATCGATCCAGTCTCTTCTCCCCCCCCACCATCGATCCAGTCTCTTCTCCCCCCCCCACCATCGATCCAGTCTCTTCTCCCCCCCCCACCATCGATCCAGTCTCTTCTCCCCCCACCATCGATCCAGTCTCTTCTCCCCCCACCATCGATCCAGTCTCTCCCCCCACACCATCGATCCAGTCTCTTCTCCTGCGCCCCCCCCCCACCATCGATCCAGTCTCTTCTCCCCCCCCACCATCGATCCAGTCTCTTCTCCCCCCCCACCATCGATCCAGTCTCTTCTCCCCCCCCCCCATCGATCCAGTCTCACCCCCCCCACCATCGATCCAGTCTCTTCTCCCCCCCCCCCATCGATCCAGTCTCACCCCCCCCACCATCGATCCAGTCTCTTCTCCCGCCCCCCCGACCATCGATGCAGTCTCTCCCCCCCCCCCATCGATCCAGTCTCTTCTCCCCCCCCCCCCCATCGATCCAGTCTCTTCTCCCCCCCCCCACCATCGATCCAGTCTCTTCTCCCCCCCCCCATCGATCCAGTCTCTTCTCCCCCCCCCACCATCGATCCAGTCTCACCCCCCCCACCATCGATCCAGTCTCTTCTCCCCCCCCCACCATCGATCCAGTCTCTTCTCCCCCACACACCATCGATCCAGTCTCTTCTCCCCCCCCCCATCGATCCAGTCTCTTCTCCCCCCCCCCCATCGATCCAGTCTCTTCTCCCCCCCCCCATCGATCCAGTCTCTTCTCCCCCCCCCACCATCGATCCAGTCTCACCCCCCCCACCATCGATCCAGTCTCTTCTCCCCCCCCCCCATCGATCCAGTCTCTTCTCCCCCCCCCACCATCGATCCAGTCTCTTCTCCCCCACACACCATCGATCCAGTCTCTTCTCCCCCCCCCCATCGATCCAGTCTCTTCTCCCCCCCCACCATCGATCCAGTCTCTTCTCCCCCCCCCCATCGATCCAGTCTCTTCTCCCCCCCCACCATCGATCCAGTCTCTCCCCCCCCCACACACCATCGATCCAGTCTCTTCTCCCCCCCCCCCCATCGATCCAGTCTCTTCTCCCCCCCCCACCATCGATCCAGTCTCTTCTCCCCCCCCCACCATCGATCCAGTCTCTTCTCCCCCCCCCACCATCGATCCAGTCTCTTCTCCCCCCCCACCATCGATCCAGTCTCTTCTCCCCCCCCACCATCGATCCAGTCTCTTCTCCCCCCCCACCATCGATCCAGTCTCTCCCCCCCCCACCATCGATCCAGTCTCTTCTCCCCCCCCCCCCCATCGATCCAGTCTCTTCTCCTGCGCCCCCCCCCCACCATCGATCCAGTCTCTTCTCCCCCCCCCACCATCGATGCAGTCTCTTCTCCCGCCCCCCCCACCGTCGATCCAGTCTCTCCCCCCCCCACCATCGATCCAGTCTCTTCTCCCCCCCCCACCATCGATCCAGTCTCTTCTCCGCCCCCCACCATCGATCCAGTCTCTCCCCCCCCCCACCACCATCGATCCAGTCTCTTCTCCCCCCCCCCCACCATCGATCCAGTCTCTTCTCCCCCCCCCACCATCGATCCAGTCTCTTCTCCCCCCCCCCCATTGATCCAGTCTCTTCTCCCCCCCCCCCACCATCGATCCAGTCTCTCCCCCCCCCACCACCATCGATCCAGTCTCTTCTCCCCCCCCCCCCCACCATCGACCAGGTCTCTTCTCCCCCCCCCCACCATCGATCCAATCTCTTCTCCCCTCCCCCACCATCGATCCAGTCTCTTCTCCCCCCCCCCCACCATCGACCAGGTCTCTTCTCCCCCCCCCACCATCGATCCAGTCTCTTCTCCCCCCCCCCACCATCGATCCAGTCTCTTCTCCCCCCCCCCCACCATCGACCAGGTCTCTTCTCCCCCCCCCCCCCCCACCATCGACCAGGTCTCTTCTCCCCCCCCCACCATCGATCCAATCTCTTCTCCCCTCCCCCACCACCACGATCCAGTCTCTGCTCCCTCTCCTTCTCCACACACCCCCAGCAACCCAGTCTCCTTCCTTCCCGTCACCCCTCTCCGTCCCCCCCACACCCCCGTGATCCAGTCTCTGTTTCCCCCCCTCCCTGATCCGGTCTCTTCTCACTTCCTCCTCCCCCTCCTCCCCCCACTCCCGGTCTCCTCTTCCCTCCTCTCTCCCCCCACCCCCCACCTCATCTCCACTTCTTGCCATCACGCCTTCCCCCTGTCTGCCCCTCCTTCTCCTCCTCCTCCTCCCCCCACCTTTCCCCCCCCACCTCACAATTCCTAATCCCCCACCCCCTCTCTCCCCACCCCTGGCTCCCCTTCCCTTCCCTTCCACCCCTGCCCTAATCTTCCCCTCCCACCCTCGTCTTCCCCTCCCACCCTGTCTCCTCTTCCCTCCTCCCCCCTCGCCCACCACTTACGCCCCACCCCAACTCCCCCCTCCACACACCGTCTCCCCCACATCCCCCTCCCCGCTTCCCCTCCGCCCCCCCACATCCCCCCTCCCACCCTGTCTCCTCTTCCCTCCTCCCCCCTCGCCCACCACTTACGCCCCACCCCAACTCCCCCCTCCACACACCGTCTCCCCCACATCCCCCTCCCCGCTTCCCCTCCGCCCCCCCACATCCCCCCTCCTCCCACTCCTTCTCCCGCCCCTCCCCCCGGCGACATTTCCTTCCTTCCCGCCACCCCTCTCCCCTGGTCTCTTCTCTCCCCTTCCTCCCCCTCTCCTCCCACCAACCCACCAACCCACCACGATCCAGTCTCTTCTCACCTCCCCCCTCCCCTCCCCTCCTCCTTCCCCCGTCTAGCCCCCTTCTCCTCACCGGTCCCCTCCCCCACCCAGGTCTCCACCCCCTCCTCCACACCCCCAATCCCACACCCCCAATCCCACACCCCCCATCCCCCACCCACGTCTCCTCCCCCCATCCCCCACCCACGTCTCCTCCCCCCATCCCCCACCCACGTCTCCTCCCCCCATCCCCCACCCACATCTCCCCCCCCCCAGTCCCCCGCCCACGTCTCCTCCCCCCATCCCCCACCCACGTCTCCCCCCCCAGTCCCCCGCCCACATCTACCACCCCAAATCCCTCCCCCCACCAATCCCCCATCCAGGTCTCCTTCTCCACCCCCACCCACACCCCCAATCTCTCCTCACCCCCAATCCCTCGCCCTCCAAATCTCCACCCATGTCTCCTCCTCAACCCCCACCCCCCAATCCCCCACCCATGTCCCCCCAATCCCCCACCCACGTCCCCCCTCCATCCCCTACCCATGTCTCCTCCTCCACCCCCTACCCATGTCTCCTCCTCCACCCCCTCCCCCCCAATCCCCCACCCACATCCCCACAATCCCTCACCCCCTCCCCCCCAATCGCCCACACCCTCCCCCCCAATCCCCCACCCCCTCCCCCCAATCCCCCACCCATGTCCCCCCAATCCCCCACACCCTCCCCCCAATCCCCCACCCGCGCCTCCTCCTCCACCTCCAACCCCCCCCTCCTCCTCCACCTCCAACCCCCCCCCCAATCCCCACCCACATCTCCTCCTCCACCCACTCCCCCCCAATTCCTCACCCACGTCTCCTCCTCCTCCCCCCACTCCACCCTCCTCCTCCTCCCCCCACCCCTCCCTCCTCCTCCTCCCCCCCACCCCCACCCCCTCCACCCCCACCCCCTCCTCCCTCCCCCCACTCCTCCCTCCACCACCACCCCTCCCGCCCCCCACCCCCCACTCCTCCCTCCACCACCACTCCTCCCGCCCCCACTCCTCCCTCCCCCCACCACGCCCCTCCCCCCCACCCAGCCACCTCATTCCTCCCCTCCACCCCATCCCTCCACCCCCCTCCCTCCACCCCATCCCTCCACCCCCCTCCCTCCACTCCACCCCTCCTCCACCCCCTCCCTCCACCCCACCCCTCCTCCACCCCCTCCCTCCACCCCACCCCACCTCCACCCCCCCCTCCCCTCCACCCCCCTCCCTCCCCCTCCACCCCCCTCCCTCCCCTCCACCTCCTCCACCCCATCCTCCCCTCCACCTCCTCCACCCCCATCCCTCCACCCCATCCCTCCCCCCAACCCTCCCTCCCTCCCCCCAACCCTCCCACCACGCCCCCTCCCTCCATCCCTCCCCCAACCCTCCCCATCCCTCCCTCCACCCGTCCCTCCACATCCCTCCCTCCACCCCTCCCTCCACCCCCATCCCTCCACCCCCATCCCTCCCTCCCTCCCTCCCCCCAACCCTCCCTTCCTCCTTCCACCCCCCCTTCCCTCCACCCCATCTCCCTCCCATCCACCCACCCCTCCACCCCATCTCCCTCCCCTCCACCCACCCCTCCACCCCATCTCCCTCCCTCCACCCACCACCCCTTCCACCCCCCCTTCCCTCCACTCCTTCCACCCCCCCTTCCCTCCACTCCTTCCACCCCCCTTCCCTCCACTCCTTCCACCCCTCTTCCCTCCACTCCCATCACCTCCCCCCTTCCCTCCCCTCCTTCCACCCCCCTTCCCTTCACCCCCATCCCTCCCCCCAACCCTCCCTCCCTGCACCCCATCTCCCTCCCCTCCACCCCCATCCCTCCCCCCCACCACCTCCTCCACCCCCATCCCTCCCTCCACGTCTTCCATCCCCATCCCTCCACCCCATCCTCCCTCCCCTCCTTCCTCCCTCCACCACCCCATCCCTCCACCCCATCCTCCCTCCCCTCCTTCCTCCCTCCCCTCCTTCCTCCCTCCACCACCCCATCCTCCCTCCCCTCCTTCCTCCCTCCACCACCCCATCCCTCCACCCCATCCTCCCTCCACCCCATCCTCCCTCCACCCCATCCTCCCTCCCTCCCCTCCTTCCACCCCCCCTTCCCTCCACCCCATCTCCCTCCCCTCCACCCACCCCTCCACCCCATCTCCCTCCCCTCCACCCACCCCTCCACCCCATCTCCCTCCCCTCCACCCCATCTCCCTCCCCTCCACCCCACCCCTCCCCTCCACCCCACCCCTCTCCCCTCCACCCCACCCCTTCCACCCCCCCCTCCCCTCCCCTCCTTCCACCCCCCTTCCCTCCCCTCCTTCCACCCCCTTCCCTCCACCCCCATCACCTCCCCCCTTCCCTCCCCTCCTTCCACCCCCCATCACCTCCCCCCTTCCCTCCCCTCCTTCCACCCCCCATCACCTCCCCCCCCTTCCCTCCTTCCCCCCTTCCCTCCACCCACCCCTCCACCCCATCTCCCTCCCCTCCACCCCACCCCTTCCACCCCCCCCTCCCCTCCTTCCACCCCCCTTCCCTCCCCTCCCCTCCACCCCACCCCTTCCACCCCCCCCTCCCCTCCTTCCACCCCCCTTCCCTCCCCTCCTTCCACCCCCTTCCCTCCACCCCCATCACCTCCCCCCTTCCCTCCCCTCCTTCCACCCCCCTCCCTCCACCCCCATCACCTCCCCCCTTCCCTCCCCTCCTTCCACCCCCCATCACCTCCCCCCCTTCCCTCCTCCCCCCTTCCCTCCACCCCCCCTTCCCTCCACCCCCCTCACCTCCCCCCTTCCCTCCCCTCCTTCCACCCCCCCTTCCCTCCACCCCCCTCACCTCCCCCCTTCCCTCCCCTCCACCCCCCCTTCCCTCCACCCCCCTTCCACCCCCCCTTCCCTCCACCCCCCCTTCCCTCCACCCCCCCTTCCCTCCACCCCCCCTTCCCTCCACCCCCATCACCTCCCCCCTTCCCTCCCCTCCTTCCACCCCCCCTTCCCTTCACCCCCATCACCTCCCCTCCACCTCTGTCTCCTCCCCCCAGCCCAGGGTCCCCTTCCCCCGCAACAATTGGTAGAGAAAGGTAAATCAAAAGTTGAGCTTCCTTTTTAGGTAAGCTAACATCTGTACTATCAGTGCTGAAGGTTTGAAGTTAGGAGAACCAGGTTTAGCAAGAGAACAGAAGAGGTAAGAAGGTAGCAGCTGATACTTCTCAATAAAGCTGCATTTAGCAGTTCAAATTCTAGAATCAGAAAAGTTATAAGTAGAAATAATGATGTCTTGGAATATTAATTGAAGTGCCAGATGGGTGGCAGAAGTTTTAGGAGAAAGAAAAATAGTGTGCATGAAGAGTGCCCAAGATGGAGCACCAGATATGAAAGATGATTGAAGCATGAAACCTTCGATTCATTTGGAATATCACTGGCATGAATAGAAGGATCAAGAGAGTAAAAGCAGCAATTGGACCAAGTTGAAGCAGCAAAGAATTCTCAAAGGCCATTGGAGTTAGCTGATTTGTCGTGCCAGAAAAGACTTGGTGTGCAGGGTGTGAATTATTGCAGTGTTCTGCAAGAGGCAGATACAAGAATGGTCAGAAGACCCCAGTGAGCAAACAGATGTTGGGACTACATTTTACGCCTGCTCAGTCAATAGACATAAATTCTAGAACCACACAGTCCAGATGAGTGTTACCAAAATGATCATGGATACGGGTCGTTTGACATACAGGTCATTAGAGGTCCTTCAGATAACAAGGAGCTCAGCCTTAACACCAGCCTGAAGAGAAATGGAGCCATTATGAAGGTCTGGAAATGAGACCTGGTAATCAATATCCTTCCAATTTGCCTTTCCTTGTGGTGAAAAAGTACCTCCACTAAACAATTCACCTGCTTCCTCACCTTTCACACACCTGCCACACCTTGAGGATTTATTTCTCAAATTCTTTGCTTGCCAGCCTTCACAAACCTCAGTTAATTGGAACCCTGTCCCACCCACCCACCCGTTATCCCTGTTCTCAAGCTGCACTGCCAGCCTGTGCAGGATTGAATTGTTTTCAGATCCTTCTCCTTTCTTCATGGCCTCAGTCCATTCAAATCTCAATCTTCTCCAGCCACACATCTCAGCACGTATCCTCTGACTCTAGATTACTACTTATAACCCAATCCATAGCTGGAGGCCAATTTTTCAGCCACCACATCTTTGTGCTCTAGAATTCTCTTTCAAAAACTACTTTTGCCTTACGACAACTCTCTTTGCTTTCAAAACCCTCAAGGCCAAGCTTGTGCCTTAAATACTAATTTGGCCAAATTTCTTCACTTCCTGCTCAGTTCACCTCGCCCTCAAAGGATTGCGATGCTGTTCGACATGAAGAGTAGTTGTTGTATAAATGTCCAGTTGTTCTAACATACGCGGTGAAGGAGTCCAGTTTAAAAACAGCATCCAGCCACTCAAGAAAACAAACGCAAGAAATGCTCTCTCAGCGTTGCACATTTTGGAACAATAATGATAACTGCTGAGTACTTATTTTCTTAAGCTTTCATGTTGAAATATTTTGGAATTAATCCTTTTGCCTTCAATTTCAATATCCTGCAAGAATTGGATCTTGGGATAAGCATTTGCTACTTCAGATCAGAGGGATTAATGCCATGTGAAAGTTTTCCATTAACCTTTCTTTCAGCTGGCTAAAATCCATATCCATCAAGTTATTTTTTTCATATGAAATTTAAACTTTAGACTATGTTTGAACATGAAGTAACTTAAATTCAAGCTAACATAAGGATTACAATCTTATAAAGCTCTCAAAACTACAAATTACTTCAGTTCTCTCAATATTGTAAATTATTTCTCAGCTCTCACTGGGATTCTTTCTTTTCCTTAAATAACATTTTCATGCCATTTCCTACTCCAAATCATCCTGCCTCAGAACTTCAGTTGTAGAATTCCTTACCTTGTTTAGACTGCAAGTTTTAAAATGCAAGTTTGGTGTCACTAAACCACTACTAATTATCTTCTGTCCTGTGCATGGAAAAGTGCTGGACGATGGAACTTGGTTGTTCACCGAGGTTTGTGCATAAGTTATGTAGAGAAATTTATTTTCTACTGAAAACTTAATGAAACTTTTTTTAAAAAGTAAATTTAAGTCACGCTAGGTCACTCAGATCTGGTAAATGTCTCTTTTGTAATCTTCTTTCAGCTGTTACACAGCTGTGGTATTAACTAAAGAAATCAGCCTTCAGAACAAACTCCAAAAGTTCACTATGTTAAATCTGAATTCTTGGAAATTTGAATGATTTTTATGTACCAATAAATTTTATTAATGAGATATTAGAGAGAATTTCATCATAGTGCTCTGTCATAAAGAGAATTTTTAAACATCTGTTAATTCAAAAAAGTTGTTTCACCTTGGAACGCTTTACTATGTTAAAAGGCACTATATAAATGTAAATTGTTGTTGTTTCTTTGACTCAAGGATTTAGTTCTCACATGGTCAGATATAAAAGGGGGAAACAAGGCAGGCCCGCAGTTAAAATCACACATGGGATTTACCCACAGAAATTCTGCTCTCTTCCTACAGGTTCAGATTTTAACCTGCTCTTCAGAGCAGGTGGGAAGGACACCCTCTGGAAGCCGAAGGGGTCCTTCTTTAAGTATGCAGATACGGGCTCTGATTACATCATCAGGGGCTGATTGCTATTTTAACTAGAGGCCAGTCCAGGGAAGTCGTTGTGGTTTTCTCGCCAGGCCAACCTAGTGGGAAGAGAAGTTGGGGCCACAATAGGGCCAAGCAGGTAAAGTCATTTTACTTTTTTTTAAAAAAAAACTTTTTTGTGGGACCAGGAGCAAGAGTGGTCCTCTGGGCCCCACAAGGAAAGTTTAGGTATCCCCTGCCCTGGGCTCTCTCCATCCCAATTGAGAGACTGCCCCAGACCACCTCCCCATGACTTACCAGAGTTCCAGGGACCATTCCTTCGGCCCCCAGCGATGGATTCCTGCCACTCGACATTCCGCTTCCGCCTGCCGACCAGCTTCCACTTCCCGCTGGTTTTGAGCGGAAAACTGACAGACTATGCAGATGAGGCTGGAAGTTAAAGTTTCCCGGGCCTCACACTGCCGAGGTTAGGACTGTTTGCCGCCCGCCCAACCCATGTCCCAAGTTAAAATAGGGGCTAAACTTTTCCAAGCCATTGTCACAGTTCAACCAATAGTATTTTCTTCCCAAATCAAAAAATAAATCAGCTGAAAGGGATGCAAAACAAGATGTTAAAATTATAGTAATTCAGAAGCAATATGAAACTTTCCACCTTCAACGTAATCCTCTTACTCAAGGAAATAGAGGATTCAAGCCGCTTGCCAGGACTTGAGCACACAATCCAGGCTGACACTTCAGTGCAAACTGAGGCAATGTTGCATTGTCAGAGATCCCAACTTTCTGGGATATTAAACTGAGGCCCTGTCTGCCTACTCAAGTAGATGCAAGAGATCCCATGGTAAAATTCAAAGAACAGGGCGTTCACAGGAACAGGAGTAGGCCATTCAGCCCCTCGTGCCTGCTCCGCCATTTGATAAGATCATAGCTGATCTGTGATCTAACTCCGTATACCTGCCTTTGGCCCATATCCCTTAATACCTTTGGTTGCCAAAAAGCTATCTGTCTCACATTTAAATTTAGCAATTGAACTAGTATCAATTGCCGTTTGCGGAAGAGAGTTCCAAACTTCTACCACCCTTTGTGTGCAGAAATGTTTTCTAATCTCGCTCCTGAAAGGTCTGGCTCTAATTTTTAGACTGTGCCCCCTACTCCTAGAATCCCCAACCAGCAGAAATAGTTTTTCTCTATCCACCCCATCCGTTCCCCGTAATATCTTATAAACTTCGATCAGATCACCCCATAACCTTCTAAACTCTTGAGAATATAACCCCAATTTGTGTAATCTCTCCTCGTAACTTAACCCTTGAAGTCCAGGTATCATTCTAGTAAACCTACGCTGCACTCCCTCCAAGGTCAATATGTCCTTCCAAACATATTGCTCACAGTACTCCAGGTGCGGTCTAACCAGAGTTTTGAATAGCTGCAGCATAACTTCTGCTCCCTTGTACTCTAGTCCTCTAGATATAAAGGCCAGCATTCCATTAGCCTTATTGATTATTTTCTGCACCTGTTCATGATACTTAATGATCTATGTACCTGAACGCCTAAGTCCCTTTGGACATCCACTGTTTTTTTAACTTTTTACCATTTAGAAAGTACCCTGTTCTATCCTTTTTTGATCCAAAGTGAATGACCTCACATTTGTCTACAATGAATTCCATTTGCCACAATTTTGCCCATTCACCTGATCTATCAATATCCCTTTGTAATTTTACGTTTTCATCTACACTGCTTACAATGCCACCAATCTTTGTGTCATCAGCAAACTTAGATATGAGACTTTCTATGCCTTCAGCTAAGTCGTTAATAAATATTGTGAATAATTGAGGCCCCAAGACAGATCCCTGCGGAACTCCACTAGTCACATCCTGCCAATGTGAATACTTACCCATTATCCCTACTCTCGGTCACCTTTCGCTCAGCCAATTTCCTAACCAAGTCCGTACTTTTCCCTCGATTCCATGGGCTTCTATCTTAGCTAACAGTCTCTTATGTGGGACCTTATCAAATGCCTTCTGGAAGTCCATATAAATAACATCCATTGACATTCCCCTGTCCACTACTTTAGTCACCTCTTCAAAAAATTCAATCAGGTTTGTCAGGCACGACCTACCTTTCACAAATCCATGCTGGCTCTCTCTGATTAACTGAAAATTCTCGAGGTGTTCAGTCACCCTATCCTTAATTATAGACTCCAGCAATTTCCCCACAACAGATGTTAGGCTAACTGGTCTATAATTCCCTGGTTTCCCTCTCTCTCCTTTCTTAAAAAGCAGAGTGACATGTGCAATTTTCCAATCTAGAGGGACAGTTCCTGAATCTGGAGAACTTTGAAAGATTATAGTTAGGGCATCTGCAATGTGCTCACTTACTTCCTTTAAAACCCTAGGATGGAAACCATCTGGTACTGGGGATTTGTCACTTTTTAGTGCTATTATTTTCTTCATTTCTGTTGCTTTACTTATGTTAATTTTATCGAGTCCCTGTCCCCGATTCAGAGTTCTCCAGATGTTCTGGCCAAAATTGATCTCTCAACCAACAGATTAACTGGTAATTTATCTCATTGCTGTTTGTTGGATCTTATTATGCACAAACTGGCTGCCATATTTGTTTGCATAGCAGCTGTGACTGCATTTCAAAGTAATGAATTGGTGATGAAATGCTTTGGGACATCCTGAGAGCACTCGATAAATAAGTTTTTTTTTTAAGTGGATGCATGCACAGAATAAGAGACTGAAGGCACAAAAGACAGTCAGACTTAAATCTTCTGATAAAGATAATACATGTCAAGATTTTAATATTTATAGATATTGCAGTACATCACTTAAAATTGCACATTACAATTGAGTAACATTTTCATCAAGATGTTTGGCATATCAGAAAGATAGCCATTCACCTCACTAAAAACACCACACAGATATGAAGTTTGGTAATTTATTAATCTGGGATACCTAGGAAAAAGTTTTTAAAAAAATTAAAAGATGCAAGGAAGTATAACTATTTGATCTATGAGATTCTCGAGATATAATAAAACTCTAATTTACAAACCATATGCATCTCACCTAGCAAAATACAATTACAGTGCACTGCTGGTGGCATTATCAGCACAAGTTAGTGAGGTAAATTTACATGGAATGTTGAGCATGATTTAATACCAGGTTTTGTATATGCATTAATAACCAACACCCTTTAAAATACGCTTAAGAACCACATCGTCAACATGGCAAAACACCAAATTTTCCAAATAATTCTCCTCTTATATAGTATTTCACTAGATTTCTTTTTATTGTACAATACACACACAAATTCCTCTGGTTCTGATGACATGCTAAGACAGAACCACCAATGCTTCCTGCTTGAATGCATTTAGCAACCTAAACCATATATTCTTTCACTTAAAACCAATATCACCCATAATTTACTAAAATACACATATTTCAGTGTTTTAAAAAATAAAATCCCTGTCGCCTCAAAAGGTCACAATCTACATCAGTAGTAAAACCAGAAAGTGTCTACATTTATTCCCCAAGTAGTGAAAATATTTTAGCACTGTTCATTTCAGGTAGATGAAAGCTTGCGATTAGCAAAAGTAACATGGTTTGCTATGGACATTAAAAGTGCAAAAAAAAGTGGCAATGTATTACTTCAAAGCACCGTCCACTGCTCTGGGAATGATCGTCAATATTACCAGGCTTCCAAACAACGTCCAGTTATATTATTCCCTTTTGTGGCTTTATGAATGTAGCCAATTGACTGGAATCCAGAAAGGATTTGTCTCCAGATGATCTAAAGTAGTTTTCAGCTCTTTATAGGCAATTGAAAGGTCGTCATTCACCAGAATTTTGTCAAAGAGATGTGAGTTCTGGCTTTCAATCAGCTCTGCACATTTGATCATTTCTTGAAGGTCTTCTTCCTGCATAGAAATGGCAGAAATTGAATACTTAACTAAAGGTTATTCACTGAGATAACAAGCCTGTAGTTTTCTGAACATGTATGAAAAACAAACTTTTCCCCTCCTCTCATTTTCCATCTCTCCAACCCCCCACCCCCAACCTTTCTGAAGGTGCTAATTCTTGCTGGAATACAGTTCCACAGGTACCAGCATCTCAATAATACCTTGTCCAAGTATTCACTCTTTATCTGTGAGCCAAGACAGTGTGTGTCAACCATGGGGCGTCACGGCAGAGCCTGATTGTGCCCAGACTTGACATTCACATATTTGCACTTTCCACAGGAGTCACTGGACAGCAATGACAAGTTGGAACCCTAGCAGGTGGTGTTCTCTCTAGCTCAGAAGCACAGAGGGCCATTGTTGCTGACTCAGCTTCCAGAACTCAAACCTAGGAATTCATAATCTTTATGTTCTCGTGTTAAATTTGACTGTCTTTACTTATAGGCCAATGGGAACAAAGTGAAACAAAAAAGACATCTCAAGCCCTGCCATATGATAACGATAATGGAGCTATTTATTTATAAGGAAGTAAACTTATTCTAAGTGCTACCATTGTCCTAACTGAAAAAATCTTATGAAAAAAATACCAGATTTCACATTTAAAAATATCTATAACTAATTGAGATATGTGAATTGCTTTGATGTGTAAAGTGCTGGGACTAAACCACTGAGAATATACACATCAGGTATAAATAAATTACCTCCACAATTATGTATATGCAGGTTAATTATAAGACAATAATCTAATTGGTAGATTCAGAGATCATAATGCAGGATTTGAGCAGTTAATAAAACTCACCTGAACCTCAAGATCATTTTGAAATGACTCCCTGCAATCTGCTATTATTTATAATAGATATATAGTTTCTGGTTTATGTGCAGCATCTACTGTGTTTTCTTTGGTACAACAAAAGCACACATACACTCAATGCATATATTCTCCCCTTTCGTGGAAATTATCACCACCCTTCACCACCACAGAGTAACGTTCCCATTTAAACTTCCTCCCACTTTAGAAATTCTTCTCCTGCTCCTTTTCAAGTTACTCCATATAAAATGCTCTGACTGAGAGTGACAGGTGATCTGCTCCAAGGATCTAGTGGTGCAGCTCAGTAATTGTCTGTTGGTAGATGTATAGAAGTGGTATGCATCAAACTTCTTGCTTGGTAACACCATGATTCTTCCAGTGGTTAAACTGAGTTCAGAAAGTCAATAAATTGGGATTGATAAGGCTGGAGAAAGTGGGCGTATTAGCATATTACCACTGCCAGCAAAAGCTTACCAATGTACGACTCCTCAGCATCATCAGCACTCCAGCTTGAACCTTTTCTAAGAAATGCAAAATGTAAAAAGTACTTGGGATGATGAGGGTCCAAACCCACATTAGATTAGAATTCAAAAAAAAAAAATCAAAGAACACATCTTTATGAAAACTTTGCAATAATGTGAAAAATGTAATCTTATGTCTTTGACACATTAATGTGCAGTTTCATGTCATCAAAAGAATATACCAATTTTAAGTGTTTAATCAGGATCATTTTGGGATGATTGTGCCAGAATCATGTCTATGTGAGGTGGAAGTGGTGCCTTTTATCTCTCCATTTTCCATAGTGGAAAAATTTTGTGAGGGGAAAGAAAAACAAACTTGGAAAAAACCTGTCAATAATAGATTAAAAACCTTATTTTTGCATGCACTTCCTGTCCACAAAACCTTACTTCCCATATTTGGGTACGCTTTGGGTCAATTTTTTCCCATATAAATTCCTGTGTCCACATTTATAATGGAAACTGCCTATGTAAACATGTCACACAGTAATTTCACACTCTTGCTAGTAGTGCTGTAGCATCTCAGTTTTGTCTTTCCCAGTTCCTTAGACTTTACTGTAGAGAACTGTTCCTATCAACTCTACCACTTTGCTTCCCAAGTTGCCAAAGTTCTTTGATCCTTAATTATTAATATAAAATCAAAGTATTAAATAATATGGAAAAAATGCCAAAATGGGGACTGAATTATATCAGTGGGTCAATTATCCTATCCTCTAACCCAGCTTCACCTGAAAATTACACTTGGTCTCAACTTCCTGTTGTCTCTTCATTTCGTATCTCCTAGCTTCTCAGCTTGTACTGCAGGGAAATTCCAATGCTTCCAACAACCATACCTCTGCTTCCCAAAATGCCAAAACTTTTGCTGCTTAACTATAAATAATGTAAAAGTATTATGTAAAAATAAGGCCAGAATTAATAACTTTAAAATGTGGACTGAATATGCACACATTTTACATTGTATCTCTATTAAAATCTAGTAAAAAATCTTATGTTTGTGTAAGCTGTTTCAATTACATAGAATTAACAGCACAGAAATAGGCCATTTGGTCCAACTGGTCCATGCTGGTATTTATACACCACATGAGCCTCCTCCCACCCTACTTCATCTAACCCCATCAGCATAACAATTAACCCTTGCCCTCTAACCTTGCTTCACCCGAAGACCACACTTGATCACTACTCCTCATGTGCAAAGCCATGGGCAATTCAGCAATAACAAAAAGACACCAACTACATCAGGAATTCATGATACTATCAATGTTACACTGCTGCCTAGTGGTGGAATGTGTGATGGCTAGGACAGGGAAGGGACAAGGTCTCCTAAACATACATAAAATTATGTTGGAACTGCCTCAGTACTAGCCCTCTCTTTTCCATAATGATACAACACAAATATGCTACTAATGAAGAGTATATTGTACTGTTTGCACGCTCAAAACCTGCATTCAAAGTAAGGACCATGGCACTGATTCAATTCCTTGTTTTCACAAAGGCAATAAAATCTTCTACTTACTATCTTGGGTTCCCAAATCCCTGTGGACAGATTTACATCATTACCCACAACTCCAGGTGTTAACATTAAGAGTGTATTTTCACATTTTTTTCCCTGTTTGCATAACTGGTCAAGCCTATTGGTAGCCAGAAATGTGTTACAACACTGAAAGGTTTATAAAAAATGGATAATATCCAAAAACTCTAGAAAGATTATTTCTGCTGATTTCCTGTGTCTCTAGAAAACTGTTGCTATGAACCTTGCCTGTGTGTGGGTTTTGTACATGTATTTTAAACATTGGTTACTGATCATTTATTTTTTTAAGCAGTCAGTAATGTTTTTTTAAATAAAAGAATAAATTAATAGAACACATATGCAAACAGATACCATGGAATGGTATTTTAGAGTTGGTACTTGTGATAAAAGTTATGTACAGTTGAAAATCACAGCATCCATTTTCTTAACAATATAGCAGCCTCTTATTAATTCTAATCACACAAGATCTCTACGTTGCCAAGGAGAGCCATCAAATCATGGATGAAATATTAGACTGCGGTACATAAAAAATGGATCTAACATGCTTTATCTTAAATGCACTTCATTATATCTGTAAGTAAGCCTGGGAATGACCTAGTCATCCAATAAATCACAAGCCCATTCTCCCACAAAGGTGTCTAGCTAATGTATGGTGCAATTGGTGCTGCAGTCTTAAAGCAGATGATCAATTCTCCACCCCCCACAATCCATCCAATTTTCTTACACCCTTACCCTGATGCTGGGCTGCAGTTCTATGGGCACCACCAGCTGAGATGCCATTTTTCACATGTCTAATAGTGTCAGCCAACTATTTAAATGAGGGGGTGAATGAAGAAAGTCATCACTGCTGAACACATTCCTGTCATCATCTGATGTTCACATATGTGCAGTTTTCAGCATGGGGTACTGCATAAGATTAGGAAGTGCATGGAACTGGAGTTAGCCCATAACATGGAGACAAAACTGGCTGGGAGGTAGATGACTATTTTACAGTTTTCATTGAATAATGAACAGACTGTGGAGTTCAATTCAGTAGAAAAAAATCCTAGAATACCACAGCAATTGGACTTATTCAGTTACTGTAAATCAGTGGCCTTAATATTACAAAGTCATGGGAGATTTGCTAGTTTGAAAAAAATAAACTGATATTGTCTGTACACTAAAAAGTTTAAAACATAGACAATGCAAGGTCACACAACACTGAAGGAGCAGGAGCAGGGACAGAGCACCTAAATATTGACTTTACATCACATTTGATCGTTAAAAGAACCACAGCACTCTAGAAATCAAGACAATGCAGAAAATAGCAGTACAGGTGAGGATAATAAAAATTGCCATTAGAAAACTTTAAACGATAATTTATATCACATGCAAGTTAAAACATAGATTTTACAAAGAAAGGTTGCATGAATACAGCTTAGTGCCAGATTTGCTTTAAAAAAAATTAAACTGCTCCAACGAGTACCTATCATTAGCGTGAAGAAATAAAGAAATAATAGAATGGCAATGTTATCTGTAAATCTATATTTCAGCCAGTACTCCCTTTAACGTTATGGTGTATTCATTTGGCATACCAGCCATCTTTGTGACCTTTCTGACCGAGACTGCCAATTTAGTGCCACAGAGTGCTAAACTATTGCATCTTTACACAGTGGACTGCCGTCCACCAGAGGAGACTTTCATTCCCATTAATTTGGGCTGGATTTGAATCTGGGTCCCAGAGGTGATATAACTCATTCAATCCCCTCCAACTTTTTGGAAAAGTTTTGTTACACTAAGAATTCACAGTAAGAAAAATAACATCCCACTATTGGATGTTTATCTGTCTACTGCAATTCAAAATTCAGTCTGTGTAGCAGAATAGGTGTAGGCCATTCAGCCCCTCAAGTCTGGCACATAACAGCAGGATCCACTTTTTTGTATTTAGAACAAAAATGGAACACTGGGCCAAATCTTGCTGGAGCGGGCCATCTCACGGCATGCGATGTTAGTTAGACTTTATCCTGCATCCTTCAGCTCGAATATAATTTGAGCCATAACTTGCTGGAAGTCCGAGCTGATAACGGAGTGACGAGGGAAATGGGGCATCTGGGACCTTAGTCAATGATGGGACCAATTGTCTATCTCCTTAACCAATGAGATTTAAGGATTGAGAAAGAAACAGAGGAATGACGGAGAAGGAGGGTGAGTCAGAGTCAAATCAGGTACAGAAAGAGAAATAAAGAGGGAAAGAAAGATTAGATTTAGAGAAAGAGAAAAAAGAGACAAAGGGAAAGTAAGAAAATTTTTTTCAATTTTACAAATCTTCAAGAAGAATTTACTACATGCAGGAATGAGACTCAACAGTTAAAACTGTTTCTTTTTTGGGCCGTAGAGATTGATTGGCATTGTATTCATTATCACGTAATTAAAAGGGTACTTATGCTATTATTGTCTTTGGTCCCTGCCACAAACTCCGTTCCCTAACCACCAATTCCATCCCTCTCCCTGGCCACTGTCTGAGGCTGAACCAGACTGTTCGCAACCTTGGCGTCCCATTTGACCCCGAGATGAACTTCCAACCACATATCCGCTCCATCACCAAGACTGCCTACTTCCACCTACGTAACATCCATGCCTTTGATAACTCTAGACTTGACTATTCCAATGCACTCCTGGCCAGCCTCCCACCTTGCATCCCCTGTAAACTTGAGCTTATCCAAAACTCTGCTGCCTGTATCCTAACTCGCACCAAGTCCCATTTACCTATTACCCCTGTGCTCACTGATCTACATTGGCTCCCAGTCCCGGAACACCTCAATTTTCAAATTCTCATCCTTCTATTCATATCCCTCCATGGCTTCGCCCTCCCTATCTGTATAACCTCCTCCAGTCCTACAACCCTCCGAGGTCTCTATGCTCCTCGAATTTTTGCCTCTTGTGCATCCCCGATTTTAATCGCTCCACAATTGGCGGCCATACCTTCAGCTGCCTAGGCCTTAAGCTCTGGAATTCCCTCTCTAAACCTCTCCACCTCTTTACCTCTCTCTCCTCCTTTAAGACCTACCTTTACCTCTCCTCCTTAAAACCTACCTCTTTGATCAAGCTTTTGGTTACCTGCCCTAATATCTCCTTATGTGGTTCAGTGTCAAATTCTGTTTGATAATTGCTCCTGTGAAGCATCTTGGGACATTTTACTATGTTAGAGGAGCTATATAAATGCAAGTTTTTGTTGTTGAGTATCAGCCCTAACTTTTTGCAGCAAGTTTAATGGGAAATGAATGTGCAAATCCAGCAAGTTCTTAAAAAAATAATGGGGTGGCTGAGGGCGAGATACCGTGAGGCGAGGCAGACGACGGAGCGGCGTAAATCGACCAGCAAGTTCTGGAGATTCGCAACTCACGGCGTCCCTCTTCTTCCCCTGAAATTACTGGCTGATTTGTGCATTAAAAGCGGCGTGCATTGTGAACTTGCTGTTATTGTTCCAGGAAGATTTTGGCCTATATCTATCGCCTTTAATCTAAAATAAGTCAGAATGCTACTCGCTGCGTTTGTTTCAAGTAGTTTTATGTTCCACCAGTGAGAATTTTACACTCCCCTATTGTCCAAGAAACCCTGAAGCATTAGAAAGTTGATATGCGAGACTAGCTGCACTTTTACTTCTGGAAATGAGGTCCTAATGCAACTCGAGCAGACATCTCATCGCAGGTTGGCTGTTAAGAGTCTAATGGGAACCATCCCTCTGTAGACATGAAACTGGCCACAAGTTTGCTACTAATCCAACCACGCACAAGGATAACTTCAAAAACTTAAAATCTTTCATTGATGTAGAACAAGAGGCTCTTGACATTGAGAGTACAGAAACATTGTAAGATAGTTTAATGGGAGATCTACACAGCATCTATTCTGGTTCACCCAAGAGTGTGTACCATCTATAGGATGCACTGCAACAACTCACCAAGGCTTCTTCGACAGCATCGTCCAAACCCGCAACCTCCACCACCTAGAAGGACAAGGGCAGCAGGCACATGGGAACAACACCACCTGCGCGTTCCCCTCCAAGTCACACACCATCCCGACTTGGAAATATATCACCGTTCCTTCATCATCGCTGAGTCAAAATCCTGGAACCCCCTACCTAACAGGACTGTGGGAGAACCTTCACCACAAGGACTGCAGCGGTTCAAGAAAGCAGCTCACCACCACCTTCTCAAGGGCAATTAGGGATGGGCAATAAATGCTGGCCTTGCCAGCGACGCTCACAACCCATGAACAAATAAAAAAAACAAGAATAAACAGCAGGATCACTGGATGCAAAAGTAGGAAAATGTTCCATTAACCCACATTTACCTAAACAAATACAAATATAGATGAAAACTTTACTCATCAACAACAGCTTTGGTTATAAAAGGTTTCAATATCTATATAAACTGCAAAACATACCGTGAATGGTTTGGCAGAGCCTTTGTCATCTTTGTTTGAAATGATTTTTGCATTCTTCCTGGTTTCTCTGAGGCGTTCGAATGATGGTGGCTTGATGAATATCACATATGGTTTAAATTCCAATGTCCTCAGATGTTTTATTGTCTGAAACATTTTAGTGTAAAGTTGTTTTACTTCTCAGCATATCTGGTTGCAAAAGCATATTGAAAAGTTAAATTTACCTCTAACGTGCTAGCAATAAATACACTGTACAACTAGTATGACTTAGTCTCGTCTCACTGGTTCATGAAGAACGGCAATGCTTTGCAGGCACATATTTATTTATTTGTTCTGACGACGCGGGTGTGTTGACAAGACTACATTTATTGTACGTCCCTGGTTTCCGAGGTGGTGGGGGCATTTTTAGAGTCAACTACATATTATGGGGCTAGAGTCATGTGTAGGTCAAACTATTTTACAACACCAAGTTATAGTCCAGCAATTTTATTTTAAATTCACAAGCTTTCGGAGGCTTCCTCCTTCCTCAGGTGAACGATTTTTCCACATCGTTCACCTGAGGAAGGAGGAAGCCTCCGAAAGCTTGTGAATTTAAAATAAAATTGCTGGACTATAACTTGGTGTTGTAAAATTGTTTACAATTGTCAACCCCAGTCCATCACCGGCATCTCCACATCATAGGTCAAACTAGGTAGGGGTGGGAGGTTCCCTTCCCTGAAGGATATTAGTGAGCCAGTCGGGTTTTTATGACAGTCCGGCAGTATTTTAATTTTAATTCCCAGAATTCAGCAGAGCCAAAAGAATGTACTTAGCCATCAGTAGCATCTAGTTGCTAATGAAGGAATTCACCCTCCAAAGCATGCAGTGGACAGTTTACAGTAGAGGGTTTCAGTTCTGGTAACTGCTATCACAGACAAATGTTTAAGGAAGCTATTCAAGGAAGCAGATACTGACTGATTATGAACAATGCGCCAGAGCGTCCTCAGGTTAAGTATTGTTCAAGAAAACGAGTCCAAGTTGTCAAGGACTTAGCACCTGTCAACCACACTCCACTCAGAACCTTTTCTGAAGTAACTGTCTCCCACAGTTTGGAGGCATGCCCTAATTCCTACTAAAAACATCTGGCATTAAGGAAAGAGAATACAGTGTCAGACTTCACACATAAATTTATCAGCTTCCTCCAAGTGCAGCTAAGCAACATTCCAGAAGTGAGGCCTGGGACACATCTGGCTTAGTCTGCAACAATGGTAGTGCTTATCTGGTCACCCTGCTCAGTCAAAACAATATTCCAGAAAGTTTCAATCCTGGGTGACTGCCAGATGATATGTAATGGTGCTCCTGTCTCTCCACATTCCTTTCACCTTGTAGATGGAGGTGTTGAACTGCTTTATTTAATGCAGTGTAGAATGATTCAAATAGAATCTTGTTTAATAATGTTACGGGTGGTGACTCCAATCTCCAATAATCCCCACATCTCCTCATCCTTTGACCATGTAAGATTAGATTCCCATTTTTGTTTGATCAAATATGTTACTTCCATTACATTAATTTTGAGAGACTACAAGACTGGACTGTTTTCATGGTGTGATTCTCTGAAAGTTTCCACCCTTATGCATGCCAACTCCTGTAGCCACAAGACTATATTTGACATGGGACGTCTAGGTTCTGCCAGATGAGGGACGTCTACGGATTTTACAGCTCTCTAAAGTGGTTTTCACTCACCAACATGAATGAAGCACTTAAATGATACAGGACTTTGAAAGGTACAGGTAAAGGACCCTTCCATGTTTATCTTTTAGATTATAGTATCAGTGTGGTAAAATAACAGTTTGTCTCCATCTGCACATCTAGTTTCAGGAGCATCTCCTGAAGGAGGCCAGTTAAAACAAGAAATTTGGTAGGCCTAGCCCTCCATTTTTTGATAGAATTGATTGCTTCAGGCACCCAAAGGACATTAGCTATTCTGTAGGAATTTATTTACAATAAGCATATTATGCAGAAAATACCAGCCTATGCATCATTGGAAACAATTAGATAAACTCAGTGACCACTTTTATTTTGATGCAAGTCACCTGCTCCATGAGACAGCTTTGACCTCTTGAAGAGGTCTGAATAAACTGACTTCAGCAGTCCAGAGAAGACTAACAAAATGACACAATGCTATCTTAGACCAAGGAAATGAGAATAATGCTTAGCTCCTCAGAGCCTGTCATCCACCAACAGTATTAGAGTTTGTATCATAGGCTGCTAGTGGAGTAAATTTAAAAAAGATGCTGTTGAACGTGATAGCACACATATTATCCAGCCTTTAATGACCAGAGTCAATTAGCAAAATTATCCTTTTATGAATAGATTACAAGTGGGAAGGCTTGATAATGCCACCTCACCCCCTTATTCCACAGGGTTCTCTACCTAATGTTCCAGGGGCCAATTCTTCAACACAATCTTTTCTGGCTGAAATGGCTTCAAAAAAACTAATCGAGATTCTTTGGAATACAAGCTGGCTCAGACTAAAATATTGCATTGCTTGCAATAATTCTAAAATTCCAGGATATTGAGGAACGGTCTCAAAAGTGCTACTGGACATCTATCATATGGAACTCAAGTAATGGAAATCAATGCAGATTTGACTAAAAACAGAAAATGCTATAAATACACAGCAATTTCATCAATATCTGAAAAGAGAAAAGATAGGTTAACCTTTCAGGTAGAAATCAGAACTGGCAAATGATAGCTAACCAAAATTTTTAACCGGTCTTATCTTTTCAGACGCTGACCAATGTGCTGTACATTTCCAGCATTCGCAGTTTTTCTTTTTATCTTGGCAGATTTGATTACCTATGTTATTTTACACAGCGCTTCCGGGACCGGTATTGAAAAGCATAGTGAATGTAACGTTCCACTATGTGTCATGTCTTAAGAAATGGAGACAGAAATCACCTTGTTGAAACTTGGGAAAACCTTGTAATTGGAGCAATCTTGCAGATGCTTCTCAGCCTAAGTAGAGGCGTTTCTAACTGCTACCAGTGAAGCCAGTAAGCTTGCTTAAATTACTTGCTCCAAAGACATTTATAATGTATTATCTACAAGAAAAAAAATAAGGTGGCTGGAAACTTGTTTTGCACTTTTCACAGCTACTACACAGAAGTGAAATGCTCGAGATGGTGGAACAAACCAAACTAACTACGCAGTCACATAGTTTATCGAATGTGGGATGGTATCTGGGGACTAAACACAGGTTATGTAGATGCGATCTGAGCATGAAGAATTCAAGCTCTGGTTGATCTGTCTCGTGTATTTTGTGTGTTCTGAAGCCAATGCTGCACAAAATGATCATTAGCCATTACTCATGGCCGTGTTAGTAATAATGCTGTCATTAAAAAGTCAGCTCAGAGCCTTTCGAATAAGTCTCCAGTGTGATGTAATCCCTGGATTGCATGTAAAAAGACATGTCCAAAACATTGTTTGGAGGAGACTTGGGACATTTTCAACAGTACTCATTCTTTACCACCGAATGAGCTAGAACATTCAAAACACTTGAAGGAAAAAGAACAGCAAGTAACATATTGACCCAATCAGTTTAATTTTTATATAAATATATAGTTGCAGCACCCAACCCATTATACTGCTGTATTAGTGGCATTTTGTGGACTGCAGTTATTCTGTATTAAGACAAGTTCTTCAGTACTCTAAATATATTAGTCTGCTTTTGAATTCTGCTGATATTCACCCACAATATTTATAATCCAGAAGTTTAAAATACGTGAAATATTGCTTATATTGAAATGATTAAACATATGGGGGTAGAGTTTCCACTTTGGGTGCAATCAGGAAATTGCGCCCAAAACGTACTTGAAATTGCACTGGTTGGGTTAGGCTTCAAGTTTCTGCTAAAATTCACTTGCATAATCACAAATGTAAAATCTTTCACGTACCAGCGCAATCGGGTAGTGTAATAGAACGTAATTGTTTCTTTTTTTTCCTCATTCCGTTAAAAAGTATTAAAGAGTTTTATTAATACAGCTGAAAATGGATTTATCAGCAAAAATAAACATTTTTAATAAGGGTATCCAGTCCTCTACCTGTAAGTAACCTGGTTTAAAAGCACTGAAAATGACTTAAAAAAACTATACTGAACCATTTAATAGTTTAATTGGTGTACACTAGTCACTTTCTTAGTAAATTAAATATTTTTTGATATGTAAACATTTTAAAAAGATGCCTACCAGTGCCTGTGCACCTAAGAAAGTGAGTGCAATTTGAAGCGCCTTCCCGAACCAGCGCATTCAGCGGAAACTCGCAATATTGGCCTGTTGTGGGCGGGACCTGATTCCGGCGAATCGAATCTTGAACCAGCGAAAAAGATCACGGAAACAACGAACATAAGTGGTTTTTGGCGTAATTCACTTTTACTTAAAATTTCCACATCTTTCAGGCTAGTTTGGCCAATTCTGCCTGGATTGCCCGGATATAACAAGCGGAAACTCGACTCCATGATTTTTCCACAAGGGGGCAAGTCAACTAAGTATCCTAATGATCGATTTAGAATTTATTTTCCTGAAGGGTGGTATACAGGATAGTCACCAGGAAAGAATGAAGTTACATTTACAAAGCACCTTTCATATCCTCAGTGATCACACAAACCCTGTGCCGTTTCAATGAAATTGAATGGTTCAATTCCTCAAGCAGTCCATACATTGTTTGTTGTGCACAGTCATTTAATATTAGTCATCTCTTGGCTGTGTTGTGCCATGGATTAGTGTGATGGTAGTTGGTTTCCATAACCTTCTACACAAATTCCTGATCTTGGCCATGCCATGAGAAAGAGTCCCATCCACAAGGGAAAAACGAAAATCTAAGGGACTGTTTGGACTGTTCAACTTGCTCATCTGTCAACTAACAGTTGATGCAACAGAAGTACTGAAGAGGTCTGAAATTAGGTCACGTGCCTTGCATCTTGGCTGGTAAATGGTGCATGGCATCAGGAGACAAAAAGACTCAGAAATAGGGCAAAAAATAATAGTATTCCAGCCTCTGGGGAGATTGGCACGTTTTCATGTGCTCAAAGTTGAAAGACAATTTTGTTGAACATGTTCAGTAGATATAAGTAGTTCACTATGTTAACAAACATTTGAGAGACTAATTCAATACATGCAGAGAAGACTTTTCTCAAAGCTGTAAATTGGCAGTCCTGTTCTCCTTCCCCTCCTTGTTTGGGTTTGAAGAGGCCACAGGAAGACAGAAATGTTCTTTGTCCTAACATGCCCTTTATCAACTGCTACAAATTACAGTACAGCAATTAAATTGTAGTATGAAGGAAACAATACTTGTGTTCAAAAAGCTGAAGTCATTTTAGAGCAGTAATTTTTTCATAATTATTTAACAAATATTAATATTTGAGTTTTGCACATCCATGACCGACAAACCAAAACTAGTCTTTTGTGTTTTGAAGAAATGTGTCGACTTACAGGACACTGCACATCCAACAGGCACACTTTGTTCTTGGCCAACACAAATCGAATAGAATCTATGCTTGTTCCATACAAGTTCCCTTTGTATTCTCCATGTTCAATAAACCTGGAAAAAAATCAGAATAAAATTGGTCAACTTTTGACCCAGACTTAAAAGTCTCATCCTATTAGAAAGTTAAAGCAATACATAATGCATGCAGACAGACACTTCATAGTTATGAAATGCATTTAGCTATTTGAAATCAGTGGAATAATTTCAAACAAAACCTTTAGTATAAACAGAAAATACTCTGTACTGAACTACGCAACACTCTGCCTCTGCTCACATGAACACACAAATACACAAACACAACACCGTCAGAGTACATCAAATTATTTCTAATATCTGCTTATTAAATTTTGAATGTATGGCACCAATTTATATAAAGAATACAATGATGCCAAGTTAAAGAATTTGATAACAGCAGCAACATTTAACTCCCTGAGCAACTTGCCTATCTGTTTTCCCAAGTAACCTATTGTTCAAATATTCCGATACTTTTCATCACCGCATCTGAAACTTTCCAGATGTGCTGGCATGAAACAGAGTGTGCCATTTTTCAACTTACTTGTTATTTTGTACATCTGTCTCAAACAAGTGCTTGGAAATAAAATGATATTCCACTCCGTCAGTTTCCTGGCTTCTTTTTGGCCTCGTTGTATCTGTGCATGACAAAACACAAAAATAAATATTCTTAAAATTGCCAATATTAAACCGGTTGCTCAAAATCAGTGAAAAGCATCAGAAACAGATACTATCGATGCTGTTAGCTTTTTGAAAAGCCTAAAAATATTAAACCTTTGTTAATTCGGAACAAGCTGCTTGCAGTGGAAGTAAAGTTTTTTTTCTATTTCATTGGAACGTTTGGCAATCATGCCCGTCTCCAGAAACATAATTAAAACACTTGAAAATTTCTGCAAGATGTTGTATCCAGAGAGTTCCTAAATTACAATAAATTACAGCTGACATATTACCTTATATAATCCAGCATTACTCCTACTGCTAATATAAAACCTAGCTGTGTTATGTGGTCTAATTTTAATGTCACCACCACTGGGTGCTATTCAGAAATATGGCAAACTGTCATTTTATTCCTCAGCATAGTCCTTTTTAAAGCCAAGATATGAGGCAGTGGAATGGTATTTTATACAGTAGATTGAAAAGTTTTTCCTCTATTCCTCATAAACGTCAGGATGGCTACTAAAAGCTGACAATTATACCTTAACAAAAAGGAATATCATACTTGGAAGGGAAACCCTTGCTGACTTAAGAAAAGTAATTGACTGTTTACTGTTTCCTCTACCCGAATAACACCATTTAACCATTTTCTTTGTTTAAACAAAAAAAGTTTGTACATGGTACATAAGTAACAAAAATCATTTAAAAAAAAGATACTCTCATGGCTCCCACTACACATCCTGAGCATTTTAAGTTACATTTTTTTGAAGTCAAAGAGACAGCATCACATTTCATTAAATATTTCATAAATGTTCCTGGCAAGTGAGCTATGTTTTGAGCTGAACTGGCTCCTGTATAAAATACTACAAACTAACTTATTCTCTTTGTGATTAACACTATAACTAGATAGTAACAAAAGAGGTGCAGTGATAATGGAAAAACAATTGAATGAATTATTATATAGAATAGAGGGAATATAAAGTTAATGTCATAGAACACAATGATTTTTGGAATGTAGCCTAATCTAAAGATTGGCTTTTGCAGCTTGCTACCGGTGATCAATTATTGTGCATAACAAATCTTCATTACACTATGGAAAAATGTTGCTCAGCTCTGACTGGTTTCTTTTTGTTGCTTTATCAACCAGTACCAAAAATCTACCAGAGAAATAAATGAAATATCACTCATTCTACCTCTTCTTATTGGAATTAAAGGCGTGACCTTACAAATTCACACTTCTGGCATGGAAGTGACGAAAGGTTTTCGACCTGAAACTTTAACTCTGTTTCTTTTTCCACAGATGCTGCCTGACTTGCTCAGCTTTTCCAGCATTTTCTGTTTCTATTTAAAAAAAAACCTTTTTATGTTTTACTGTTAGCATATCATTTATGAAATATTCAAGATGCATAATCAACCACCATCTTTAATCAGTGACACAAGAGGAGGGGTTTGTGTATTTCCTATACGGCTGCCTTTTACTGCTAACCAAGTAGCTCTAAACATTTCAATTTTTACTGTAACCAATACAGCTTCAAAGCAGTTTATATAAAAACACAAGGAGCAAATCTTATTTTTCTTTGTTCAGTGCAATGCCTAAACTAGGAAATACAATAAATCCAAGTGAAAATTTTACTAAAGCAGCTCATACAAAATGGTATCCAAGTACCACTACATTGAATAGAAGTGTAATTAAAAAGTTAAGCAGCAAGACAAAACATTTTGTGGGTAACAGTGTCAGTGAGGATTGGAAAAGGAGCAGATAAATGCATGAACTCAAATTGGACAGTACAAGGGGAAAGCTGCAGCTTAAACAAATTTAAAAACAAAATTAATTTAAAAAAAAATGTGCATGGGATGTGGGCGTCGCTGGGAGGGCCAGCATTTATTGCCCATCCCTAATTGCCCTCGAGTAGGTGGTGGTGAGCCACCTTCTTGAACCGCTGCAGTCCGTGTGGTGAAGGTTCTCCCACAGTGCTGTTAGGAAGGGAGTTCCAGGATTTTGACCCAGCGACGATGAAGGAACGGCGATATATTTCCAAGTCGGGATGGTGTGTGACTTGGAGGGGAACGTGCAGGTGGTGTTGTTCCCATGTGCCTGATGCCCTCGTCCTTCTAGGTGGTAAAGGTCGCGGGTTTGGGAGGTGCTGTCGAAGAAGCCTTGGTGAGTTGCTGCAGCCACGGTGCGCCGGTGGTGAAGGAAGTGAATGTTTAGGGTGGTGGATGGGATGCCAATCACGTGGGCTGCTTTGTCCTGGATGGTGTCGAAATATCTTGAAAAGACTTCAGTGCTCTTTGTTACAATTTCTACAGACTGCCCCTATTTTGCATGTTCTCTCAACTCTTAATTTTCAGCTTATTTTATTCAGCTGCTTTATTTTCTGAAAAGCTCTATTTAATTGTTCTCAGACACAATTTTGTTTGAACTCTCCAGTTAAAATTTTTATTCACTGGCTTGGTTATATCTTTAAGTCTCATTTACTGTTTTGTGTCACATTGGACTGAAAGTGTTCTGTACATGCAATTTGTGGTGTTATGCACTAAGCATAGAAATGTCATTTGTTAGAAATAGAGAATTTCAGATCAGTAACTACATTCTGAACAATCAAATAGTTTTGCTTAACTAGTAAATAATTGTACAATTATTGACCTCCTCTTGGGAAATAAGGAAGGGCAGGTGACAGAAGTGTTAGTGAGGGATCACTTTGGGACCAGTGATCATAATTCCATTAGTTTTAAGATAGCTATGGAGAAGGATAGGTCTGGCCCAAAAGTTAAAATTCTAAATTGGGGAAAGGCCAATTTTGATGGTATTAGACAGGAACTTTCAGAAGTTGATTGGGAGAGTCTGTTGGCAGGCAAAGGGACGTCTGGTAAGTGGGAGGCTTTCAAAAGTGTGTTAACCAGGGTTCAGGGTAAGCACATTCTTTATAAAGTGAAGGGCAAGGCTGGTAGAAGTAGGGAACCTTGGATGACTCGGGAGATTGAGGCCCTAGTCAAAAAGAAGGAGGCATATGACATGCATAGACAGCTGGGATCAAGTGGATCCCTTGAAGAGTATAGAGATTGCCGGAGTAGAGTTAAGAGAGAAATCAGGAGGGCAAAAAGGGGACATGAGATTGCTTTGGCAGATAAGGCAAAGGAGAATCCAAAGAGCTTCTACAAGTACATAAAGGGCAAAAGAGTAACTAGGGAGAGTAGGGCCTGTTAAGGATCAACAAGGTCATCTAAGTGCGGAACCACAAGAGATGGGTGAGATCCTGAATGAATATTTCACATCGGTATTTACGGTTGAGAAAGGCATGGATGTTAGGGAACTTGGGGAAATAAATAGTGATGTCTTGAGGAGTGTACATATTACAGAGAGGGAGGTGCTGGAAGTCTTAACGCGCATCAAGGTAGATAAATCTCCGGGACCTGATGAAATGTATCCCAGGACGTTATGGGAGGTTAGGGAGGAAATTGCCGGTCCCCTAGCAGAGATATTTGAATCATCGACAGTTACAGGTGAGGTGCCTGAAGATTGGAGGGTAGCAAATGTTGTACCTTTGTTTAAGAAGGGCGGCAGGGAAAAGCCTGGGAACTACAGACCGGTGAGCCTGACATCTGTAGTGGGTAAGTTGTTAGAGGGTATTCTGAGAGACAGGATCTACAGGCATTTGGAGAGGCAGGGACTGATTAGGAACAGTCAGCATGGTTTTGTGAGAGGAAAATCATGTCTCACGAATTTGATTGAGTTTTTTGAAGGGGTAACCAAGAAGATAGATGAGGGCTGTGCAGTAGACGTGGTCTACATGGACTTTAGCAAAGCCTTTGACAAGGTACCGCATGGTAGGTTGTTACATAAGGTTAAATCTCACGGGATCCAAGGTGAGGTAGCCAATTGGATACAAAATTGGCTTGACGACAGAAGACAGAGGGTGGTTGTAGAGGGTTGTTTTTCAGACTGGAGGCCTGTGACCAGCGGTGTGCCTCAGGGATCGGTGCTGGGTCCGCTGTTATTTGTTATTTATATTAATGATTTGGATGAGAATTTAGGAGGCATGGTTAGTAAGTTTGCAGATGACACCAAGATTGGTGGCATTGTGGACAGTGAAGAAGGTTATCTAGGATTGCAACGGGATCTTGATGAATTGGGCCAGTGGGCAGATGGAGTTTAATTTAGATAAATGCGAGGTGATGCATTTTGGTAGATCGAATTGGACCAGGACCTACTCCGTTAATGGTAGGGCGTTGGGGAGAGTTATAGAACAAAGAGATCAAGGAGTACAGGTTCATAGCTCCTTGAAAGTGGAGTCACAGGTGGATAGGGTGGTGAAGAAGGCATTCGGCATGCTTGGTTTCATTGGTCAGAACATTTAATACAGGAGTTGGGATGTCTTGTTGAAGTTGTACAAGACATTAGTAAGGCCACACTTGGAATACTGTGTACAGTTCTGGTCACCCTACTATAGAAAGGATATTATTAAACTAGAAAGAGTGCAGAAAAGATTTACTAGGATGCTACCGGGACTTGATGGTTTGACTTATAGGGAGAGGTTAGATAGACTGGGACTTTTTTCCCTGGAGAGTAGGAGGTTAAGGGGTGATCTTATAGAAGTCTATAAAATAATGAGGGGCATAGATAAGGTAGATAGTCAAAATCTTTTCCCAAAGGTAGGGGAGTCTATAACGAGGGGACATAGATTTAAGGTGAGAGGGGAGAGATACAAAAGGGTCCAGAGGGGCCAGAGGCAGTAGTAGAGGCGGGTACAATTTTGTCTTTTAAAAAGCAGTTGGACAGTTACATGGGTAAGATGGGTATAGAGGGATATGGGCCAAGTGCAGGCAATTGGGACTAGCTTAGTGGTATAAACTGGGCGACATGGACATGTTGGGCCGAAGGGCCTGTTTCCATGTTGTAAACTTCTATGATTCTAACTGAACTGAGGGCTGAATGACTCGTTCAGATAAGATTTATGTAACTGTGCTGAACAAACTACTTATGAAAATATATAAGTAATAATCAAGGTGACAAAGACATGTCAGAACAATGTAATTTTTAAGATTTGGCTGGTATTAACCTACTGTAATACACTTTCACTGACATCTTTAATTAAGCATTAAAAGATTTCATAATGCATGAAAATTAGAATTAAACTACTTTGTTTTAGTGACTGGTAGAATTGTTTAAAATTGTTTAATGTATATTTACAAGCAACTATTATTATTGCTGATGGTCAGAGAGAACTATCGCGGAATGGTACTTTCCTTCATGGGGTTGCGGAAGAACTGGTTGGTAACAGTGGAGCACATATATACCATCAAGCTGTTCACTGCTTGTGACAAATCTCTCCAAGGTTTTACTCTGTTAGACATAGTTGATTGAGAGAGAAGACTTCAATTTATATAGCACCTTTCATAACTTCAGGACCTCCCAAAGCACTTTACAACCAATTAAGTACTTCTGAAGTGTAGTCACTATTGTAATGTGAGGAATTGCAGCCAACTTGTACTCAAGCAAGGTCCCTCAAACAACATTAAGAGACATGACTAGAAAACGTGCTTTTGGTGATGTTGGTTGAGGGATAAATATTGGCCAGGGCAAAGGGAGAACTCCCCTGCTCTTCTTGGAATAGTACCATGGGGTCTTTTACATCCATCCAAGAGAACAGATGGATTAACGTTTCATCCAAAAGACAGAACCTCCAACAGTGCAGCACTCCCTCAGTACAGCACTGAGTTGCATTTCTTTGCGCGGCTCTGTTCATTTTTGTGCCCTGTTCTGTTACTATAGTAGTACAATCCTCAGGTCTAAATGGTGAAACTTACATTTAACTTCAAATTTACAAGGAAGAAAAACTGGGCAGATTTCTCAAACCATATGAAATGAAGATAGAGTCTTCAGTGTCAGTGTGGCTCAGTCGAAAGCACTTTTGTCTCTGAGTCAGAAGAATGTGGGTTCAAGACCCACTACAACAACAACTTGCATTTATATAGTGCCTTTAACATTGTAAAAAGTCCCAAGGCACTTCACAGGAGCGTTATCAAATAAAATTTGACACCGAGCCGCATAAGGAGATAATAGGACAGGTGACCAAAAGCTTGGTCAAAGAGGCAGGTTTTAAGAAGCGTCTTAAAGGAGGAGAGGTAGACAGGCGGAGAGATTTCGGGAGAGAATTACAGAGCTTAGGGCCTAGGCAGCTGAGGGCACAGCTGTCAATAGTGGAGCAATTAAAATCAAGGATGCGCAAGAGGCAAGAATTGGAGGACCGCAGAGATCTCAGAGGGTTGTAGGGCTGGTTACAGAGATTGGGAGGGGCAAGGCCATGGAGGATTTGAAAACAAGCATAAGAATTTTAAAATCGAGGCGTTCCCGGAATGGGAGCCAATGTAAGTCAGCGAGCACAGGGGCGATGGGTGAATGGGACTTGATGCGAGTTAGAATACGGGCAGCAGAGTTTTGGATGAGCTCAAGTTAATGGAGGATGAAAGATGGGAGGCCGGCAGGAGAGCATTGGAATAGTCAAATCTAGAGGTAACAATGGCATGGATGAGGGTTTCAGCAGATAAGCTGAGGCAGGAGCGGAGACGGGCGATGTAACGGAGCTGGAAGTAGACGGTCTTGGTGATGGAGTAGATATGTGGTCGAAAGCTCATCTCAGGGTCAAATAGGACGTCAAGGTTGCGAACTGTCTGGTTCAGCCTCAGACAGTGGGCAGGGAGAGAGATGGAGTCAGTGGCTCGGGAACGGAGTTTGTTACAGGGATCAAAGACAATGGCTTCGGTCTTCCCAATATTTAGTTGGAGGAAATTTTTGCTCAGAGACAGTGAGGGGTTGAGAGAGGAGATGATGAGGTAGAGCTGGATGTCATCAGCGTACATGTGGAACCTGACGTGTTTTCTGATGATGTCACTGAGGGGCAGCATGTAGATGAGAAATAGGAGGGGGCCAAGGATAGACCCTTGGGGGACTCCAGAGGTAACGGTGCAGAAGTGGAAAGATTGCAGGTGATTCTCTGGATAGATAAGAATGGAACCAGGAGAGCGCAGTCCCACCCAGTTGGGCGATGGAGCACTACAGGGCATATAATCAGGGTTGACACTTTAGTGCAATAGTGTGAAAGTACTGCACTATTAGAAGCACTGGCTTTTGAATGAGATGTACTGCATGTTCAAATGGACATAAAAGATCATGTGGCACTATTCAAAGAGCAGTGTTTTCCCGTTGCTCTTGCCAACATTTCTCTATCAACCAAAAGCAGATTATTTGGTCATTCATTGATATTGTTTGTGAGATCTTGTGCAAAAATTGGCTGGCGTTTGCCTACATAACAACATTAACAACACTGCAAAAGTAAGCACTTTGGCATATCCTGGGGACATAATGGTTGTTGTATAAATACAAATTTTCCTTCTTTAGGAATTTTAAAAAATGGGTCCAATTACTGATCTGTCATCATGCCATATCAGATAAGTGCAAACAAAACTGGGCATAGGCTTATTGACAATAAGTGCTACAGATACTCTCCTACTTAAACTGATGTTGAGTTCAGCTTCTTGAAGAAAGAACCAAACAGAAACATCCTTTAAGGATAGGTTGGGTTAGCCATTGAAAATGAGCATCCTGAGCAGAAAAAAATCCCAGCATTTAATACCTGAGGGTATCTTCAAAGTTCGTACTTTAAAGTTTATGTGCAGGCTTCAATCAAATAACTGTCAACAACAGTAATGACAGGTAAACAGAAAGGGACATCAAGAGGTGCCTATTATGTACGACACTGCTGCCAAGCCCATATTGATAATCCAAATATTCCAACATTTAAAAAAAAGTAGTTAGTCTTTTGTGACTGTTGCTGCTGATGATATCAACTAATATGCAAAAGGATAAAAACATAGCAAGAATGGCTGACAGCATTGAGCCCAGAACCCACAGTTAAAAATAAAAGTTGTTAATAAGTAATTGGAGAACTTTTGTGATTATAATCAAAATGGGTAAATGAAACTCTTTCCACATTCAATAATCTTAAATTGCTTATCTGATTTCTACACTTGTGTCATCATTTGAGGATATATAACTAACACTAAGTACTTGATTAAAACGGAGAAAGAAAAGTGGGTCATACTCACGTGGAACTGTTACACCATAGTGCTGAGAATCACTAATCAACAGTTTCCTTTTAAGCTCATTCAGCCCAATTCCTGAGGGACCTGCAAAAGAAAGCACAGAGGAAAAAACTAAAACTATAGCTGTAGCACTATGAACTATCTAACAATATATTGCTGTTCCCTTCTTTAGGGTCCATTGGTAAGTCATCACATAGTTCTTATTAATACATTTTTCCCATTCAAATTCAGTTATAAATGGCCCTATACAACTATAATCTGGTTTACAACAGTGTGATGATCAGCCAATTATTAGGTGTTCTAATCCACTAGCATATATGCAGCCTTTAAACTCTGATGCAGTATGTAAAATACATGAAACTATTTTCTGAATTTAGAAACCTGTCTTATAAACCAAGAGCTCTGATTTACAGGATTGTCCCTCACAGGCAGATAGAGCATTTTATAACATTTAAATGATTATATCCACCGCCCCCCCCCCCCACCACCCCCCCAAGTCAGCTGTTTGGCTGTAGCAGCTCATCTACTATCAATTGCAGAAGTGGATCCACAAATGTACCAGACAGTAAAAAAAAATTAAAAGCCTGCCAGACAGTTTTAATGATCCGTCCATCATTCTTACAGTATTCACCTGGTCCTAAAAAAATAATACAACTTCAATCCCAAAGGGCCATCAAAAAGATGCCTCCTGAGTCATTGGATGACTCCTGATATTCTTGCATTGTCTGGGTAAAGTGTAACATGAAATGTTAAAACAAACATACAGCAACTTAAACTTTATGAAAGTCTGGGTAAAAATGACTAAAGACAATGAGTCCAGATGAAGGGCCTCATTGAAAATGTTGACATGTCTTTCAGATAATGACTAATATGTGAATTTCCAGCATTGTCTGTTTTTATTTCAGATTCCAGTACTCAGGAACATAGGACTGGATTGGAAAAGATTCTGCAGTCCACCTGGCTGGTCCCAAAACTAGTACCTTTCAAATCCCCAAATCCCTCAAATATCTGTCAAATCCTTAATTTTTTCCATAGGATCTGTTTCCACTGCCTCCCTGGGTAGTCCATTCCACATTCACCACCCTCTGGGTAAAGTAGTTAAATCTAAATTGACTATGCACCTTCCCTCTTCTAAGTTTGAGCTTCAAGATTATGTTCATTTTCCATGCTGTTACAATTGAAATTCTGCTTCCTTTTTATCCCCCCAGATGAGCTGCTGCAATATGTGTTTTGGGTAAAAGCTTTCCTGAAGGGGAGTGGTTTTCCCAGACAGTACCATGCTGGGTTGGCCACCCATAGGCAAATAAAATGCATAGATCCCAAACAATGGCCAATTCGTTAGCAACGTCTGATCTTTCGGGAGACATCTCACACCTTGGTGTTGACAACTGTTTTTGATCGCTGTTCGTCTTAGAAGGGAGGCCTTTTAAGAACCAATGCAGAAATCCAAGTTCAGTTAAGGCATGAGGACGGCCGTAAAGTCAGCTAAGGCAGCAGAAAAGCTGCAAGGAAGAAATAACCTCTACACTGTTGGTAGGACAGACAGCAGCGCGAATCGATCATTATACTTTAAGAATCCCAAATGGGCTAGAGTACACTTGGTCTTTATTTTTGTAATGGGACACAAATAAGATGAACTGATTGCATCAAGCAACTTTCATCATATTCAGTATTCTGTATGTTTTGTATACCTAATAATAAAACAGTTTACTAACTGAACCAAATGACACCTCGTCGAGTGTTTAATCTCTTCGAAGGCAGACCGAGTTAAGGAGTACATGTGCTTAAGACATGGACATCTGGTCCAGATCACAAGGGAGTTACACTCCTGGGTCCCACTACGACACTAGCAGATATAGAGCAGTGGGAGTAACCTTCTATTAAGCAGTCTGGTTGCTTGCTTTTTAAGAGAGCAACTGACTCCACTGAACCCTAGTAAATACCTGCGGTAGACCCAAATTCATAACACATGCCGTCCTACCTAGTGGACTACTCTCGTGTGGCAGGTTATTAAACCTTGCTAAAATCATTATGGCCGCAGAATTTTCACGGTCACAAGTGTGTCATTTTTGGACTTCCCTCCTTTAAATCGATGTTGACTCCCTCTCATCATACCATATCTATTTAGCTGTTTCATTATCCCTCTTTCGGATGTCTTCAAAACTTTTACCAAAAACAAATGTTAAGTTTATTGGGCTTTAGTTTTCTGGATCATACCAATGCCCCTTTTTAAACATAGGTGCTATGTTAGCTACTTTCTAATCCTTGGACGCAACTCCCATTTCTATTAATTCCTTAAAGATAGTGTCAACGATATCACCAATTTCACTAGCCACTTCTTTGAGTATGCTTGTATTAAGTTCATTTGGGTCTGGTGTCGTGTTATTCCTTCAACCTCCTCAGTCTATTAGTGACTGCCTATCTGAAATTTCTATTTCTTGTATTACTTTCTCCATCTACCTCCACCTTTTGCAGAAATTAAATTTCTGTGATGGGGTAAATACCCAATCTCTCACTATGATTGCACAAAGAATTCATTTGGTATATTTATTATCCCTTGGTCACCGTTGCGATCTTTCAATAGCCACAGTTTCATTTTTCACCTGCTTGCTGTGGACATATTTATTGATTTTTTTTTAATATCCCTGCTGTTCTGACCAGTTTCCATTTAAGCTGTCCTGACCAGTTTCTTAACCTCCATTACCTTGGTTTTATATTTGTCTTGGTCCACCATACCGGCCATTGCTTCATAATTTAAGAACAATCTCTTTTATTCCCCTTACTCCCCGCAAACTTTTCATTGTTGCCTGCATAGATGCATTTAAGGGGAAACTGGATAAACACATGAGGGAGAAAGCAATAGAAGGATATGCTGATGGGGTTAGATGAAGAGGAGTGGGAGGAGGCTCGTGTGGAGCATAAACACCGGCATGGACCAGTTGGGCCGAATGGCCTGTTTCAGTGCTATACATTCTATGTAACTCTATGACTCTGTTAAGCCTCCTTCCTTAGTGGTATGTAGCTGTTCTATACTCTATGTATTGTACTTCTAAACATGATCCACATTGCTTCTATGCTTTTCCCCTCCAAAAGTGCTGTCCAATCCAATTTCCTTAGCTTACCCCTCAGAATCTGCTTTTCTAAAGTTGAATGCATCTATTGTACTCACTCTCATTTCCATCATGAGCCTAACTTTAAACACTACCATAATGTGGTTACTGTTGCCAAGATGTTCTCTGCTCTACTGTCCTGTTAGTTACTTAATATCATGTTCAACAGCACCCCTGTGTGGTGTGGGTGCCTTGATCATTTAACAATCCAATATTGTGCCAAGGAGCACATTTTGCCTCTTATTACACCGTTTGCAGATTTCCCGATCTATCTCTGGCAAATTGAAATCACCCAGGACAACTGCATATATTCCTGTACACATTACCCTTATTTAATTACAAACTTCTTTGTCAAGTCCTTTTTCTTGACCTGAAGATCTATAGTAGATGCCCATAGTTAGTCTCCTTTCCCTCATGTATCTCAATCCTATCCACAGGGTTTCCATTTTATCCGTACTTGGATTAGACAGGTCCATCTCAGTATAATGAAGGTCTCTCTCACATAAAACAATATATTCCCATATAGTTTCTTTTTGCTGTGTCTGCGAACTAATACATATCCCTGCATGTTTACCCAACCTGTGTCATCCTGGAACCAGGTCTCAAACTATATGGAAAAAAACACTTAATAGGCACATGATTTCCACCTGATACTGTTGGTAATAGTTTATACTCAGCTTTCTTAATGTTCATTTTGGTTTTATCCTGAATAGCAAAATTGGTCTCTTTTAGTCAGGCTTACAAAATTTCTCCTGGGTGAACAAGTCAAAATATTTTCCTACAATGATCGGTCAAGGTAAACAGCATTACTCAATATATAATGAGAAGGGATATTTGGAGATATAAATGAAGATTTTATCAAAGAAATCACATGTGTTTTGCTTACATTTTGGGAAAATAAACAATGAAAGAAGGTACATCTAAAATGGTAATTGAACAGAGGGAGAGAGATCTGGGCATGTAGTCACACTGAAGGTCGGAGAGCAAGTTGAAAATGTCATAAAAAGGCAAGTAGAATTCTGTATGTTTTATCTTGGAGCATTCAGTATAAAAGCAAGGAAGTTATGTTGAATTTGTACGAGACATTGGTTAGGACACATATGAAGTGTTGCAGTGTGTTCTGGGCATCTCATTTGCCCTGAAATTACACAATGGGCTATTAGTGCATGAATGCTTAACGCAATTGCCTGACATTCCTCTGTTATTTCAACGGAGATATCTACCTGTTTTTTAAAAAATGGGTTAATGCCTCTCCTAAAATAGCGCAGAGAAAGTTCAGACACACACATTAAGTGTTAATTGTATCCATGTGATTTATAACAATTAGTGTGAATTGTATTGAGGTGGAGTGTATCAATTAGGGCTCTCTTGTATCCATATATAAGAGCTCTTATCTAAGGTGTGGTGCGTGTAATGTGGAGCTCGGTGACTAAAGGCTTGGAAGCAACTGAAGACAAGGCTCTAGTATTCTATCCTTCACCACCGGGCTGTCCAGCTTATAACATTAAGCACTTGACAGCCAGTATCTCAGGGTAAATACAGAGCCAAGGAATTCAACTGGTCTGCAAGTGCAGAGTACAATTTTTCCTGTTACATTATTTAAAAAAAATTACAACCTGAAATATGTAAGCACCAATAATCTTCACTGCAGTTTAAACCCACTTGACTCCCATTGCTGTTATCGGCCATTACACATCCTTTATTGAACTGGAAAAGGAACAGGTTATGGGCCATTAGGCTTCATCACAGCTACTGTTGATGCTTTCATACAAGGAACACTTCTGTGGGAAAGGTCTAGTTCTCTACTCCCCAAATGCTCCATTTAATGCTTGGGTGAGAATAAGGGAAACTTGTCTAATAAAGAATCAAATTTAAATGCCAGTGCAGAGTACTTGAACTTAAGCCCTCAAAAGAGAAATTCAGTATTTACCGTTACAACTGACAAGCTATCCAGTAGCAGTATGATTTAACTTCAGAAACGTTCTTTTAAAAAATGTTATGAGTAAGTTATTCTGGGCAGCATACCCTCATTTTCACTGGTCTCACGCTGATCTGAGAATGTTGTGTGTCACAAATGGTGTCAAACATGTGAGTGATCCTATTGTATTCAACACAAACTATATGTCACTGGGGAAATGGGGTCAAGGGTAGAAGGAAGGGGGAGCAGGAATGTGCAGTCACTGTTGTCCCACAGTAATACACAGACTTAAGAAAAAACAGAAACTCTTTTTATATGTTTCCCAATGAAAACACTCATTTTTTGAGAAAGTTTTCAATGGGACATGTTTGTTGGTACAGTAGTGTAGTGGTCATGTTATTGGACTAATAATCCATAGAATATGCCATCATTGCAGTTTGAAAACTTGAATTCAGTTATTAAAAATTTGGAAATAGAAAGCTGGTATCAGTAAAAGTGACCATTTTGGCTGGTCGTAAAAACCCAACTAGTTCCTTGAGGGAAGGAAACCTGCCATCCTTACCCAGTCTGGCCTATATGTGACTCCAGTCCCAGACCAACGTGGTTGCCTCTTAACTGCCCTCTGAAGTGGTCCAGCGAGCCACTCAGATGGATCAGCACCTTCTCAGGCAACTATAGATGGGAAATAAATGCTGGTCTTGCAAGTGAAGCAGACATCCAGAGCATGAATAGAAACAGTTATAATTTAGATAGAAGGGTTTGATCCATCTATCCCTGTGGCTTGGAGCTATGTTGAAAACATTGTACTGGTTCATGTGGGCAGTCTGCACTGACAGCCCCAAGAAGCAGTTGGGGCTGGGCCTCGACCTCAGTATCCTGGGGTGAGACAAAATCACTGAGACAGGATGTGTCTGGGCTATTTTCAGTGGTGAGCTCTGGTGGCATGTGTCTTTCATGTCCCCTGGAGTGTCACTTTGGGGGCTTTTGGCTTGGTCTCCTTGGAGGGGAGTTCATAGAATCATGCAGCTCAGAAGGAGGCTATTTGGTCCATCGTGCCTGTGCCGGCTCTTTGGCAGAGCTATCCAATTAGTTATTGGAGTTTATGCTGCAGTTCAGAGTTAGTGGATGCATTCTGCATTTCGCGGCAGCTAGGGACTGTGGAGTGGTGCTGCAACCTGGCTGTTTGGCTGAGTGTCCCGACGGGAACCTTTTCTTTCTCCCTATTCCTCATGGTGGTAGTGGATTGGGAGTCACGTTTTATCTAGGTGGATTGCAGGAAGGAGATTGCGGGTCACAGGACCAGCTACCACCACAGCCAACAACTTGCTTTCCTTTTTAAAAAAAAACTTTGTCATGCTCTTCGGACACAAAGCACGGGACAGTGGAGGCTACACATTTCATTGCAGTGTATGGTAAGAGCAGAATGGCCTCAAGTCAGCAGAGACTAAACAAAAAAAAAAATCAATCAACCCAAACTAATAGCAAAAAAACGAGTCAGACTGCTAAACCAGAATGAAAATAGGGACACACTTCCAAGAGGCTTGGATGGGAATAGATTTTTTTTTTAAAAATGGGAGCCCTTCAGAAAACGTGACCATACGAGCTATGAGGTTACTGGAACCACTTTCAGTCTTATCGTCTTGTGAGACATCTTGGGAACCATTCTAATTTCATTGACATAAGCAGTTTGTTGACATAAGCAGACATTACAGTTTCCTATTATCTTACAAATATCAATTTCACGAAAGCTCCCTTCCCTCTGAATCGGTGAACCTCCTTCCGCTGGACACGTCCTCTTTCAAAGACGCTGCAGTCAAGTTCACCAAAGCTCCCTTAACAGTGTTTGGGGACTTAAAAAAAATCATCAACGAAAGTGTGCCAGATTTTACGTTGAAGTCGACACAGACGGTAAGTATTTGGTAATAATGTTTGGAGCTGGGACTAGGGCTTCACCGTTTCGTCAAAATAAGTTTAATTTCAACATAAAGGGGTTCAAGATAAATGGGTAGCACTGTATTTTAATTTCACTGATACCACATTTTTGTATTCATAATTAATTCAAAGCCACTTTAGGAATCCAATTAATCTTGTGTACTGATTGCCCCAACTGTCGACATGCTTGATTTTTAAAAATCCACAATAATTTAATATCCTCATTAAGGGAGTTCTGGGCAATCTGGCGAAGTCAGTGTTCAAAAGCAGTGAGTGCAAAGGACTATATTTCCCTAATTATTGTTCTGGGCGTAAAGCTCATTCAGGCATGTTATTGGATGATTTTACAAGCAAACTTCAGCTGCAAGTCACTAGTGGGTGGTTAACTTGCAGCAAGCCAGACAAGTGGACAAATCTGTTTATTTTAACTTAAATTAACCTGCTCTTCGGGGCCTAGCATTATAAATCAAATTTATAAGTTCTCAAAACTATCCAAAAGGGTGATTTATTGGCTGCACGATGTTTCTTGTGTACAGCAATATTGCCAGTCTAGAGATTAATTTTAAACTCCTAGTAAATTATTTGATAATCAGTTGAACATGCTAGAATAATGCCTTTTTGCAAAGCTACTCAGCCAAAGAAAATTCTAAGGCAGAATTCTTAGGAACAGGGAGTGCTAGGGTGCAACACCACCCCCAACTTTTTATTGCACCTGCACTGCTGCAATAGATACAACATTCCTGATGTCTATCTATATATCATCACTTTCTTCTGCTCTCGCAGGGAGATAGATTCAGCAGTGGGATTTGGGTTATCCTAACCTCCCTCATGATTTGAAACTGTTACGTTCTCATGATAGGGATTAAGCCCGTTTCAGAGCATGAGGGAGGCTGGGATAATTCAAGATTCCATAGTCATCAATGACAGTCAGACTTACCCTTTCGGCAGTGAGTTGAGCCTTTGTACTGTAGTTCACTGTTGCAATCTCAGCCCAAGACTCATTAGACCACACACAACAAAGCTAAAGCAGAGGATGTCAGAAGCTGTCCACAAAAAGCAGGACAAATCCAATCTGGCCAATTACCACCCCATCAGTCTACTCTCAATCATCAGCAAAGTGATGGAAGGTGTCGTCGACAGTGCTATCAAGCGGCACTTACTCACCAATAACCTGCTCACCAATGCTCAGTTTAGGTTCCGTCAGGACCACTCGGCTCCAGACCTCATTACAGCCTTGGTCCAAACATGGACAAAAGAGCTGAATTCCAGAGGTGAGGTGAAAGTGACTGCTCTTGACAACAAGGCAGCATTTGACCGAGTGTGGCACCAAGGAGTCCTAGTAAAATTGAAGTCAATGGGAATCAGGGGGAAAACTCTCCAGTGGCTGGAGTCATACCGAGCACAAAGGAGAATGGTAGTGGTTGTTGGAGGCCAATCATCTCAGCCCCAGGGCATTGCTGCAGGAGTTCCTCAGGGCAGTGGCCGAGGCCCAACCATCTACAGCTGCTTCATCAATGACCTTCCCTCCATCATAAGGTCAGAGAGTTCGCTGATGATTGCACAGTGTTCAGTTCCATTCGCAACCCCTCAGATAATGAAGCAGTCCGAGCCCGCATGCAGCAAGACCTGGACAACATTCAGACTTGGGCTGATAAGTGGCAAGTAATATTTGCCCCAGGCAATGACCATCTCCAACAAGAGAGAGTCTAACCACCTCCCCTTGACATTCAACGGCATTACCATCGCCGAATCCCATACCATCAACATCCTGGGGGTCACCATTGACCAGAAACTTAACTGGACCAGCCATATAAATACTGTGGCTGCAAGAGCAGGTCAGAGGCTGGGTATTCTACGGCGAGTGACTCACCTCCTGACTCCCCAAAACCTTTCCACCATCTACAAGGCACAAGTCAGGAGTGTGATGGATTACTCTCCACTTGCCTGGATGAGTGCAGCTCCAACAACACTCAAGAAGCTCGACACCATCCAGGACAAAGCAGCCTGCATGATTGGCACCCCATCCACCACCCTAAACATTCACTCACTTCACCACCGGTGCACAGTGGCTGCAGTGTGTACCATCCACAGGATGCACTGCAGCAACTCGTCAAGGCTTCTTCGACAGCACCTCCCAAACCCGCGACCTCTACCACCTAGAAGGACAAGGGCAGTAGGCACACGGCAACAACACCACCTGCACGTTCCCCTCAAAGTCATACACCATCCTGACTTGGAGATATATCGCCGTTCCTTCATCGTCGCTGGGTCAAAATTCTGGAACTCCCTACCTAACAGCACTGTGGGAGAACCTTCACCACACGGACTGCAGTGGTTCAAGAAGGCAGCTCATAACCATCTTCTCACGGGCAATTAGGGATGGGCAATAAATGCTGGCCTCGCCAGCGATGCCCACATCCCATGAACGAATAAAAAAAAGCTGCAGGGAAAAGTATTATACCATGCTGGACTTTCAAAATTCTTACCTCCACACAGCAGTAATGTTTTCTGGAGAAGAAGGACGGAGGGATGTGGTGAGAAGTCAGGTAGATGGGAATTAAGATCCATCAAATAGGTTTGGGAATGCTGGGCCCAATGGTCTTTTGTTATATTCCCAAAGTGTTTGTGCAATTGTCAAGTGTTGGACTGGTGTGGGCTACAAATTCAGCAGTGAACTACAATAGCAAGTCATGTGACAAAAGCCAACTCAAAACCTGAAAACTTCTTACTTAATCAAACAAGAGTAATGGATTCTTGAAACATGTTTCCAAAATCCCTATACTGCAACCATTACCAGAGCTCCCTGCATGACGAAAGAGATAGAGAGTAAGATGAAGCAGAAAAAGGAGCACATGACAGATATCAAGTTGATAATACAGGTGAGAACCAGGCTGAATATAGAAAGTTCAGAGGGGAAGTGAAAAAGGAAATGAGGGGCAAAGAGTATGAGAACAGACTGGTGGCTAACATAAAACGGAATCCAAAAATCTTCGATAGGCATGTAAATAGTAAATGGGTAATAAGATGTGGGAAAGTGTAAATAAATTAAGAAATTATGAAATATGAAACCAGCTGTTAACGGGTTAAGGACTGAGATTAAGTAGTAGGACCAGGCAGTATACAAAGCATAACCTTCTTCAAAGAGGCAGCATGGAGAAATACTAACCTTGTTAAAAGAGGCAGCATGGAGAAATACGAACCTTGTTAAAAGAGGAGTCGCAGGACCGGGCATGCGCCAGACAGTAAAAGCGTATAAAAGATTGGCCCGCAGCCATCAGACTCACATTCAGAACATCGGAAGACTAGGTATATCCAGGGGATGTAAATGCTGTTGGAGCCTAACCCTGTGTAGTCCTCAGAAGCAGAAGTAAAATGAATCAGACATAGTAAGAAACATAGAAGTGCCATCCGCACCAGCTGTCCGATCCAAGACTGGTAATGCTTCTAGTTTGGGGTTGTTAGTTATCACTTGATATGTGCATCATTTGTTGTTTATGAATAATAAAGCCACGATTCTTTATCAATACGGTGTCAGGTCGAATTGATTAAAGGAACGACTGTACCTCAGTACAGGATTCCAACAAAGAGGAGGGGTGGGGCTGATTAGGAAACAAAAAGTAGATCTACGCATGGAGGCAGAGGACATGGCTGAGGTGCTGAAGGAGTAACTTGCATCCGTCTTTACCAAGGAAGAGGCTGCCACAGTAAAAGAGATAGTTGAGATACTGGATAGGCTAGAAATTGATAAAGCCCCAGGACATCGCGGCAGGAGTTCCTCAGGGCAGAGTCCTAGGCCCAACCATCTTCAGCTGCTTCATCAATAACCTTCCCTCCATAAGGTCAGAAGTGGGGATGTTCGCTGATGATTGCACAGTGTTCAGTTCCATTCGCAACCCCTCAGATAATGAAGCAATCCGAGCCCGCATGCAGCAAGACCTGGACAACATCCAGGGGTGGGCTGATAAATGGCAAGTAACATTTGTGCCAGACAAGTGCCAGGCAATGACCATTTCCAACAAGAGAGAGTCCAACCATCTCCCGTTGATATTAAATGGCATTACCATCGCTGAATCCCACACCATCAACACCCTGGGAGTCACCATTGACCAGAAACTAAACTGGACCAGCCACTTAAATACTGTGGCAACAAGAGCAGGTCACAGGATGGGTATTCTGCAGCGAGTGACTTGCCTCCTGACTCCCCAATGCCTTTCCACCATCTACAAGGCACAAGTCAGGAGTGTGATGGAATACTCTCCACTTGCCTGGATGAGTGCAGCTCCAACACCACTCAAAAAGCTCAACAGCACCCAGGACAAAGCAGCCCACTTGATTGGCACCCCATCCACCACCTGAAACATTCACTCCCTCCACTACCGGTGCACCGTGGCTGCAGTGTGTACCATCCACAGGATGCACTGCAGCAACTCGCCAAGGCTTCTTCAACAGCACCTCCCAAATTTGTGACCTCTACCACCTAGGGAAGCAGGTTCATGGGAACACCACCACCTGCACGTTCCCTTCCAAGTCACACATCACCCTGGCTTGGAAATATATCGCCGTTCCTTCATTGTCGCCGGGTCAAAATCCTGGAACTCCCTAACAGCAATGTGGGAGAACCTTCAGCACACGGACTGCTGGGTTCAAGAAGATGGCTCACCACCACCTTCTCAAGGGCAATTAGGGATGGGCAATAAATGCTGGCCTTGCCAGCGACGCCCACATCCCATGAAAAAATAAAAAACTAGAAAGGCTGGCTGTATTAAAGCAGATAAGTCACCCGGTGTGGATGGGATGCATCCTATGTTGCTGAGGGAAGTAAGGGTGGAAATTGCAGAGGTGCTGGCCATACTGTTCCAATCATCAAATATGGGGGGGGGGGGTGCCAAAGGACTGGAGAATTGCAAATGTTACACCCTTGTTCAAAAAAGGGTGTAAGGATAAACCTGACAATTACAGGCCACTCAGTTTAACCTCAGTGGTGGGGAAGTTTTTAGAAACAATAATCCGGGACAAAATTAATAGTCATTTGGACAAGTGTGGATTAATAAAGGAAAGCCAGCACGGATTTGTTAATGGCAAATCGTGTTTAACTAACTTGATGAAGTTTTTTGATGAGGTAACAGAGATGGTCGATGAGGGCAATGCAGTTGATGTTGAACACGTGGACTTTCAAAAGGCGTTTGTTAAAGTGCTTCATAATAAGCTTTTCAGCAAAATTGAAGCCCATGGAATAAAAGGGGCAGTGGTAGCATGAACACTGAATTGGCTAAGCGACAGGAAACAGAGTAGTGGTGAACGGTTGTTTTTCGGACTGGAGGAAGGTATACAGTGGTGTTCCCCAGGGGTCAGTACTAGGACCACTGCTTTTTTTGATATATTTTAATAACTTGGGCTTGGATGTACATGGTACAATTTCAAAATTTGCAGACGACACAAAATTTGGAAGTGTAGTAAACAGTGAGGACGATAGTAACAGGCTTCAAAGGAACATAGATATGCTGGTGGAATGGGCAGACACATGACAGATGAAATTTAACACAGAGAAGTGCGAAGTGATACATTTTGGAAGGAAGAATGAGGAGATGCAATATAAACTAAATGGTACAATTCTAAAGGGGGTGCAGGAACAGAGAGACCTGAGGGTATATGTGCACAAATCTTTGAAGGTGGCAGGACAGGTTGAGAAAGCGGTTTAAAAAAGCAGACTGGATCCTGGGCTTTATAAATAGAGGCATAGAGTACAAAAGCAAGGAAATGTTGTTGAAATATGTAATGTCCACAAAAAGCAGGACAAATCCAATCCGGCCAATTACCGCCCCCATCAGTCTATTCTCAATCATCAGCAAAGTGATGGAAGGGGTCATAGACAGTGCTATCAAGCGGCACTTACTCACCAACAACCTGCTCACCGATGCGCAGTTTGGGTTCCGCCAGGACCAGTCGGCTCCAGACCTCATTACAGCCTTGGTCCAAACATGGACAAAAGAGCTGAATTCCAGAGGCGAGGTGAGTGACTGCCCTTGACATCAAGGCAGCATTTGACCGAGTGTGGCACCAAGGAGCCTTGTAAAATTAAAGTCAATGGGAATCGGAGGAAAACTCTCCAGTGGCTGGAGTCATACCTAGCACAAAGGAAGATAGTAGTGGTTGTTGGAGGCCAATCATCTCAGCGCCAGGAGTTCCTCAGGGCAGTGTCCTAAGCCCAACCATCTTCAGCTGCTTCATCAATGACCTTCCCTCCATCAAAGTCATAAATGGGGATGTTCGCTGATGATTGCACACTGTTCAGTTCCATTCGCAACCACTCAGATAATGAAGCAGTCCATGCCCGCATGCAGCAAGACCTGGACAACATTCAGGCTTGGGATGGTAAGTGGCATTCGCATCAGACAAGTGCCAGGCAATGACCATCTCCAACAAGAGAGAGTCTAACCACCTCCCCTTGACATTCAACGGCATTACCATCGCCGAATCTCCCACCATCAACATCCTGGGAGTCACCATTGACCAGAAACTCAACTGAAACAGCCACATAAATACTGTGACTACAAGAGCAGGTCAGAGGCTGGATATTCTGCAGCGACTGACTCACCTCCCGACTCCCCAAAGCCCTTCCATCATCTACAAGGCACAAGTCAGGAATGTGATGGAATACTCTGCACTTGCCTGGATGTGCAGCTCCAACAACACTCAAGAAGCTCGACACCATCCAGGACAAAGCAGCCCGCTTGATTGGCACCCCATCCACCACCCTAAACATTCACTCCCTTCACCATCGGCGCACCATGACTGCAGTGTGTACCATCTACAGGATGCACTGCATCTCGCCGAAGTTTCTTCGACAGCACCTCCCAAACCAGCGGCCTCTACCACCTGAAAGGACAAAGGCAGCAGGCACATGGGAACACCACCACCTGCACGTTCCCCTCCTAGTCACACACCATACTGACTTGGAAATATATCGCTGTTCCTTCATCGTCGCCGGGTCAAAATCCTGGAACTCCCTACCTAACAGCACTGTGGGAGAACCTTGACTACACAGATTGCAGCGGTTGAAGGAGGCTCACCACCACCTTCTCGAGGGTAATTCGGGATGGGCAATAAATGCTGGCCTTCTCAGCGATGCCCACATCCCATGAACGAATGAAAAAAATTTATAAAATACTGGTTCGGCCACAGCTGGAGTACTGAGTCCAGTGCTGGGCACCACGCTTTATGAAGGATGTGAATGTCTTAGAGAGGGTGCAGAAAAGATTTACTAGAATAGTTCCAGGAACGAAGGACTTCAGTTATGTGGACAGACTGGAGAAGCTGGGGTTGTTCTCCCTGGAGCAAAGAAGGCTAAGAGGAGATTTGATAGAAGTGTTCAAAATCATGAAGGCTTTAGATAAACTGTTCCCATTGGCAGAAGGAACGAGAACCAGAGGGCACAGATTTAAGATGATTGGCAAAAGAACCAAAGGCGACATGAGAAAAAACTTTTTTACGCAGCGAGTAGTTATGATCTTGAATGCGCTGCCTGAAAGGATGGTGGAAGCAGATTCAATCATTGCTTTCAAAAAGGAATTGAATAAATACTTCAAGAAAAAAAATTTGCAGGGCTACGGGGAAAAGGGACTAACTGGCTTGCTCTTACAAAGAGCCAGCCAGGGCTCGATAAGCCGATTGGCCTCCTTCAGTGCTGTAACCATTCTGAGATTCTATGATCAAGGTACACATCCCAAATAGGTACAGTTTGCAACGGGAGACAGATAATTGTTGTAATGTCAACATTAATACCTTTCCTGTAGTTTTCAAAATGGGGTAAAGATCTCCATGAAACTATGCAGAAAAAAATGCTGTAGTGGGCAATACCAACTGTATGGCAACATTAAAGGCCAAGAAAATTACAAATGCATTGTTTAATTATAAGAATGTGCAATAAAGAAAAGAAAGAACTTGCATTTATACCTCAGGACATCCCAAAGTGCTTCACAATGAAGTACTTTTGAGGTGTAGTCTCTGTTGCAATGTGGGAAAATCCGGCAGCCAACTGCGCACAATAAGCTCTCAAACAGCAATGTGGTAAATGACCAGGCAATCTGTTTTTGATGGTGTTGGTTGAGGGATAAATGTTGGCCAAGACACCAGGAAAACTCCGCTGCTCTTCTACGAAAAGTGCCACGAGATCTTTTACATACATCTTGGAGAACAAACTGGGCCTTGGGTTAAAAGACAGGACTTCTGACATATAAAGTTTGATCATTATCTCCTCTGATTTATATTATATTGTACTGTTTGTCCATATAGTTCAACATCCTATTGGCTTTGTTGACTGCTGTTCTGCATTGATTGGACATATTTAGCATCAAATCTACTAAGACACCTTGGTGTCTCTCAGCTTCATCCTGGGCTATTTCAGCATCTTTCATAGAATTTGCATGTGCATCTATTTTTCCTTCCGTACACTTATCTGCATTAAATTCCATCTGCCAATGCTTTGCCCACATATGTACCTTATGTAATTTCTGAGATGCCTCCTACAATTCTACTGTCCTTCCTGGTTTGCTGCAAACTTGACCACTTTGCATTGAGTTTCTGAATCCAGGCTATTTATGTAAATTAGAAACAGCAGTGGTGCCAGTACTGAGCCCAGAGGCACCCAATTCAGTACTTTTCCCCACTCCAATATATCTCCTCTAACAAGCACTCATTGTTTGTTATCCATTCGCAGGTTTATCCTGAATCCCCACAGCTTTGAACTTAAGAAATAATCTTTTGTGTAGAACTTTATCAAAAGCCTTTTGAAAATCAAAGTACAATCTGTCATAGGGCTTTACCACAGTCCACTTTTATTGTCACGACCTCAAAGAATTTGAGGAGCTTGGTCAGGCAGGATCTTCTCCCTCTGAATCCACGTTGACTGTTGTTAACTAGGTTATTGTTGTACAGATAATTCTCAAGTTTATTCCTGATAATTGATTCCATCATTTCACATGCACTTGAAGCAGGGCTAAATGGTTTGTAGTTGCCGGTGTCTGTTTTGTCACTCTGAGTATTGGCACATCAGCTAGTTTCCAATCCACTGGTAGCTTCCCAGTGACCATCGATTCCCACATAATGATCGTCAGTGCCTCACAGATCTCATTTTTAGTTTCCATCTATCCCTGGGGAAATATTTGTTTAGAGCCAATTTAGCCTGTCTAGGACTTACATCTCATTTATAATGAGGTCATTAATTTTAAGCGAGTTAAAAATAAGCATGAGGTACCAGTTGTTAGCTACAAGCTAAATCATTGTAAAGAAAAAGAAACATCACAGAAGTAAAAATAGCAAAGATATGTAAACTATCTTAAACATGCCAAGATGACAGAGGATGGACCATGTCACCCTGTCTCAATACACACAGCTTTTATGCTTCGATGAAAAAGAAAATTGGACAAAGTGTAAAAACTGCCAATTTGCTATCATCCATTTTTCGCACACTGATAAGTTAAAATTATCCCAGTGATCTACTTGATCTCCTCACAGAACAAGGAGAATTCAATTGTCAACAAGATGCACCCGAGGAACACACCTCATTAGAATGCCAGTTGTTAGCATCCACACATCTACAAATATATACACTCTGTGAGGCGTTTGTTCATGGCAAATACTGGCAGCATTCTGCTATAACCTTTTCTGGGACATATTGTAAGGCACCCACTGAATGGTGTGAGGATCTGAACCCATGTACCTTGTAGTATCTATTCACTGCCAGGGTACATGGCTTATGCGGAGATGTTATTAGCCATGGCTGCACTATAAGATCCATACCTCCTACCAGGAATCCCTCCATCTTTCCCCTTCAAAGAGCAGTTGATTGCCTCAGAACTAAATCATGCATATCCTTTAGAACCTGTGCATCGAGGGACATTATTTTCCATTGAGTGTTACATACCAATTGCATTTCAAGGGAATAATTGCCCTTCCTATTTATGTACATAAGGAGATCTAAATCCAGTGCAAAAGAGCTACAAATTCGAAATAAAGCAGCTGACTTTGCTACTCAAGTATATGCAGCTGGATGCATGATGAAACAGAGCTTCATTTACCTATTTAATGGAGCAGTGAACTGCAAATTGGCAGACTCTTGAAATGTCTCCTCTATATGTCAATTTGAGGGCAGTCGTGACCTACACTGCCACTAGTCAGGCAGCGCAGATGGGTGAATGTCCTTGCAGTCTTATCCCGAGTCGAAGCCTACTCATGCCACGGAAGTCAACTCTATTACTATGACCTGGGATAGAATCCGTTGTGAACTGTATGCCTTCTGTGCCCAACCAGGCCAAATTTCTCTCCGTCTTCACTATGGGACACCTGCCAATGGCGACTGCACCATGCTCTGAGACAGAAAACTCCAGTGCGCTATTCACTTCGATAGTGATACCTTCTTGTTTAAGAACCATCTTTAGGACTGACCCAGCATAAAACCCTGAATTTTCAATTATCCTCCACAGCTGCACGAGTTTCGCATGCCTAGCTTTTAACAAAGCCATAACAAGTTACATTTGCCTTTTCCCCTAATTTTTGCTCATGTTCTTTATAGAAGGAGGAAAAATCCTCATAAGCACCAAAGACAAACTATTAGCATTTTGTATCTGGATTACACCACTTTTTTTACATTCCTCTACTTTTTCACAAACATTATAGAAGGAAGGAAAATGTGGACCAATAAGACTACAGAAATTCTAAAATCCTGAGAAACGGAGCAAATAATGCATTTTAGGCTAAACTCTTAAGATTTTTTTATATAGTTTTTGAATGTGTTAATCAAATCATCCATTACAGGCTGACATGCGATACAGCTATTTTTCATATAGTCAACTATGTTATGATAATAATACATCACTTCTGGAGAATCATTTAGCATGATTAATGTTTTAATCTTTTGTCATATGCTATCAGTGTATGATATGACAGCAGTTATCCAATGCAATTACAAATACAGACACTGCCCCTTGCATCACTTTTTCTCACAAACACACACGCTCTTGGACAGGGTTGTCATAGAGCTGCATCTTTCCAGGCTTCAGAAAAAAGGGAGAATGCTTTGATGGATTTTTCTATAATTGAATTCAACCCCTCTTCAAAATGGTCTTCCTTGATTCACAGCAGATGTTGGGAGGAAATACTTAAGAAATTACCAATGGAAAGATGGCTGCCAATAAGTTTTGCATTGTTTCACAAATACATTCTTAGGCTTTTAAGATAAAGTTGAAGTTAGTTTGCTTTTGTCGCTGTGATGTTACCATGTAATATTTGGTTTAGTCTCTCAAAGATATTGGAGTACAGTTTCCATTTTGGGTGCCGCCGGAAAATTGCGCCGGCTGGGTTACAGTTCGAGCGTCCGCTATAATGCATTTGCATAATCACAAACGTAAAATCTTCCATGAACCAGCGCAATCCGGCAGCCTAACAGCATAATCGTTTATTTCTTTTGCAATAAAAAATATTCAATGATATATTTAAGATATATTTAAGAGTGGTAACCTGGGGCAGTTTTATTAATACAACTGAAAATGGGTTTTATCACCAAAAATAAGTATTTTTTTTATTAAGTGTGCAGTCCTCCACCTGTGAGTAACCTGATTTTAAATCACTGAAAATGACTTAAAAAAACTATACTGAACCATTTAATAGTTTCATTGGTGTACACGAGTCAGTTTCTTCGTAAATTAAATATTTTTAATATGTAAAAAACATTTGAAACCTGCCTACTCGTGTGCCTAAGAAAACTAGATTTGAAGACCCTCCTCAAACAGCTGCAATCGGCGGAAACTCGCCATCCTCGTTATTTCTGGAAATACTCAGCAAGTCAGGCAGCAACTGTAGAGAAAGAAATAGGGTTGACATTTCAGATCAATGACCCTTCGTCAGACCCAGTTCTGACAAAGGGTCATCGACCCAAAACGTCAACTCTGTTTCTTTTTCCACAGATGCTGCCTGACTTGCTCAGTATTTCCAGCATTTTCTGTTTTTATTTCAGATTTTCAGCATCTGTAGTATTTTGCTTTTGATCCTTGTTATTTCATTCAGCAGCGTGGCCATTTTTATGGGCGGGGCCGGCTTCAGAGCAATGATTTTTGAACTACCGCATAAGATCAGGGGAACTTCAATTGCGCTGTACGTAATTTACGCCCAGCATAAATAGAAATTCCTCGATCTTTTGCGCTGGTTCTGCCATATTGCACTGATAAACCCAGCGCAATCTAGTGGAAACTCTACCCCATTATTGCTAGATAAAACTTAGATTGTTCATATTTTAAAATTGAACCTTATCAAAAAAAGTGAAAACCTAGTTCAATATATCTTTTACAAAAATATACTACCAAAACGTGTGGTGTCTTTCTTTGTTAAATATGTATTGATTTAAAAGAGAATAATGTGGGAGAGAGAGGTATTCTCATTATAAGCTCTCTCGTTTTCTTCCCCTACCCTCCATCATGCATGTAATATATTTTTAAAAATCAAAATAAGTCACCCGAGAGGACTTTTCTTCATTTCTAGCATCTGCATGGCCCCTACCCCACAAAAACAATTGCCACTGAAAGTCTTCAGGGAAAGGTCAGAGCAGCTTTATTAAAACATCCAACAGAACAGCAGCCAGGGCCAACTATGATACCAATTCATAGAGGTGTCCAGAGCCAGAAAGAGTCAGTACCTGCTGTGCACTTGGCCAGCATGGCCTTTCTGGCTCCAGCATTTCCAGATCAACATATCATTCAGACTTGTCCTAAATTCCAACATATGCAGGGTTAGGCATCTCTGATATGCTCCTAGTTGTCACCAAAACGACTGATTCTCCGGTATTAGGAGAAAAGAGAGATCCAAATGACAATCATTCTTTATATCTTATTGTAGCTGAGATTTGCTCTTGTTTACTAAGGAGTCATTCCCATAGAAAAACTGTCCTGACAATGTCGCCGTGCAGCATTCATGAGCCAGTAAACTTGGTAAGGTGAATCCCCATACTTTGGAGCAATACTGCAGCTCCAGATGTAGGGGCAGCTGTTACCGAGCTTACATAATAGGATTAATTTCTGTACAAATACCCGAAGCCTAAAACCTTGTTGACCCTGGAAGGGCCCAAACAAGCGAGAGTTCATCAGATAAGGAATCCTTTTTGCAATAGAGACCTAGAAATAAACATTTCAACACTATTGCAAGTGCCTATGTTCAATTCTAAACACTAATAAAATCTTCAACTTTGGTGAAGAATAGAAAGGATGTTCTAGATTTCAAATGTTTTACAAGTGTAAGGAGATGTTTGAAGGAGATAACGTGTAAATAGAAGTCTTAGATTGTGTTCAAAACATTCAGAATGCAACAGTGATTGTGACAGTTTAACTAAGTGCATGCAAGGTGTTAGCTGAAGTTAGATGATAAATCAGAAAAGAAGATTACAGAGGGCTGACTGAAGACACACTGTAGCAGCCAGAGCCAACACAGTGCAGAGAAAAACAGAACTGCTTTGATTTAGCAGTTCAATTGCTACCAGAACAAAGTGGTTTTATATTTTTTTTATTCGTTCATGGGATGTGGGCGTCGCTGGCGAGGCCAGCATTTATTGCCCATCCCTAATTGCCCTCGAGAAGGTGGTGGTGAGCCGCCTTCTTGAACCGCTGCAGTCCGTATGGTGAAGGTTCTCCCACAGTGCTGTTAGGAAGGGAGTTCCAGGATTTTGACCCAGCGATGAAGGAACGGCGATATATTTCCAAGTCGGGATAGTGTGTGACTTGGAGGGGAACATGCAGGTGGTGGTGTTCCCACGTACCTGCTGCTCTTGTCCTTCTAGGTGGTAGAGGTCGTGGGTTTGGGAGGTGCTGTCGAAGAAGCCTTGGTGTGTTGCTGCAGTGCATCCTGTGGATGGTACACACTACAGCCACTGTGCGCCAGTGGTGAAGGGAGTGAATGTTTAGGGTGGTGGATGGGGTGCCAATCAAGTGGGCTGCTTTGTCCTGGATGGTGTTGAGCTTCTTGAGTGTTGTTGGAGCTGCACTTATCCAGGCAAGTGGAGAGTATTCCATCACACTCCTGACTTGTGCCTTGTAGATGGTGGAAAGGCTTTGGGGAGTCAGGAGGTGTCACTCGCCACAGAATATCCAGCCTCTATTTTTATACTGTCAATTCTACATTAATGCTATCCAAGATATGGGCAAATTGGAAATGTATATTTGCTATCCAATACATTACTATATGAATTGAAACGGATGAACTTTGCCAAACACATACTACATTCCTTGAACTGAACATTAATGATAAACTGTATTAATTTGAACCTGTGATACAGTAATTCTGAACAGGAGTTATGCTGTGTCAGATTGAATAGTTATTGTGTTGCTGTTATTGTTCTGTTTGTGATGATAATTTTGATATTAGTCTCATCCTTCACTATATAAAGTAGTGTAATGAAGAAATTTGTTACATACAAAACTGTCCTTTTCATTCCTTGGGATGAGCCAAGAAATCAATGGCTCTTTTTAAGTGTCTTTTTCATTGTCTTATGTATGATAACTCGAAGAACCAAATTACGTATTATATAAAAAACGAATCTAAATCTCAATCTATTACTGCATAGTGCTACTAATAGGCATTTTGTGAAGTCCTTAGATGCTGATGAATCCAAAGGAAAATGTGGGCAAATTCATTTCTTGAGCACAGAATCTCAGACATGCAATACAAATGACCTGATCCCCTTGCAGACCTAGAAACTAAGTTCAGATCCCATTCTACCTCCTCTAGAGGTCCCCGCCATATTAGATATCAATGTCCAGCCAATTTGGCTCATTCCATGTGACATTACTAAGTGGCTGAGTGCACTGGACACAGCAAAGGCTATGGGTCCCAACAACATCCTGGCTGTGGGGCAGAAGACCTGGGTATCAGAACTAGCAAGCCCCTGAGCCAAGTTATCCACAAAAAGCAAGAAAAGCAGTATATGTCTAAGTCAGGATGGTGTGATCTGATTGGTGGGATGTGACAAGTGATGTTTCCCAGGGATCTGTAATGGGGCCTCAGCTTTTCACCCATACATACATATGGCTTGGATAAAGGAATAGAGGGGTGTATATCCAGAATTGCAAATTACACTAAGTTAGGAGGCACAATAAGTTGTGTGGATGGGAGCAAGAAGTTGCAAAGGGACATAGACAGACTAAGTGAGTGGGTAAAATTATGGCAGATGGAATTTAATGTGGTAAAGTGTGAGGTCAGCCATTTTGGATCGGAGAAAGACAAATCGGAATATTTTCTTAATGGTGGGAGACTAGGAGCTGTGGAGGAGCAAAATTATTTAGGTGTCCATGCATACAAATCACTAAAAGCTAGTGCACAGGTAATCCAAAATAATCAAAAAGGCTAATGGAATGTTGGCCAATATCTCAAAGGGGGCTGGAATTCAAAAGTGAGAAAGATGCTTCCGTTGTACAGAGCCGTGGTCAGACCCCATCTGCGTTCAATTTTGGGTGCCAAACCTCAGAAAAGATATATTGGCCTTGGGAGGGGTATAGCACAGATTCACCAGAATTATACCAGGGATTAAAGGGTTAAATTATGAGGACAGGTTGCATAAATTTGACTTGTATTCCCTTGATAGTAGAAGGTTAAGGGGTGACCTAACCGAAGTGTTCAAAATTATAAAGGGATTAGATACGGTAGCTACAGAGTAAATATTTCCTCTGGTGGGGGACGACAGAACAAGAGGACACAATCTTAAAATTAGAGCTAGGCCATTTAGGAGTGAAATCAGAAGCAGTTTTTTTTCTACACAAATTGGTAGTAGAAATATGAAACTCTCTCACCCAAAAGGCTGTGGATGCTGGGTCAATTGAAATTTTCAAGACCAAGATCGATAGATTTTTGTTGGGTAAGGGTATCAAACAAAATGCAGCAAAGGTGGGTAAATGAAGCAAAGGTATTGATCAGCCAGATCAGAGGTACACATGCCATGATGATGCTGCTGTTGTCCCATCATGGTGATAGAGGTCGTGGGGCTCCGAGGTGCTTTTCAAGTAAGCTTGGTGAGTTGCTGAAGTGCACACTGCTGATAGTACATACTGCAGCCACAGTGCAGCGATGGTGGAGGGGGTCAATATTAAGTTTGGTAGCAGGATCAAAATCCTGGAATTTGCTACCTAACACCATCATGGGAGCACTGTCATCGCAAGGACTCCAGCGATTCAAGAAGGCCCACTATCACCTTCTCAAGGCGGCGAGGGATGGACAATAAATGTAGCCTTTCAGTGTCGCCCATGTCCCAAGAACAAAAAAAACCTATTTCCCTGTACTCTTAATATTTTAATACAAGTATTTATGAAAGGTAAGAGATCTTGAAGTTAATTTAGAAGTTATAGAAAAGTCAGAAGAGAGTTTGGATAGAAAGAAATCAATCGAATGGAACGGAGAAGGAGGCAGAATTGAATAATGGAGGAAAGGGGATAACAGAAGTAAAACTGATATGCGCATTTTTAAAAATTTGAAGTAGTTGTCGTATTAGCCTTCCAAGTGAGTGAAGAGTCAGTATTCTCCCATTAAATTGATAACACTACTCACTTTACCACGTCAATAAATCAATATAAGGTACTATAACCAGCAACAAAAATACAGCGTTAGTTAAAAATGGCACTTACCAACAAGAACTACCAGTCTGTACTTTTCATTAGGTTGATGTTGATAAGAGACAACTTCTTCATATGTTGGCACATCTGCTGTGTCATACTGTTCACTTCTTTTACATTCATACATGGACTTATTAGTCTTTCTGTCTTTTCTGCTCAGTCGAAAACTTCTTCTGAGACCAGCTGTAAGAATTCAGTTGTTAGAACATCCAGTCAGTATAAAGCCCCAAGTTACTACATAAAACAAAGAAAAAAAAATCAGCATTACCTACGATAATGCTACTATTCATTAAAACCACCTAGCATAATCATGCTTCCTCTGGATAATCTGGAACGAATAAGGTTTGTGGAACATTTTCTGTTCCTATACAGTAGAAATATATATAGTACCTTTAAAAATACATACATGTACATATGTATGTGGATAGAGGTTATGGACCAAGTCCAAAATAGGTACAGTTAGTAAATTGAGATTCACTTCACACAGTTTAGGCCAAACTTAAACATTACTTTTAAAAAAAAAATCAGGAAAGGATGCTTTATATGGTGTTATTAGCTGATTCAATGTCCAGGTCATTACTTGTAGCCTTGTGTAATTCATAATTTTACAGAAAAATTGTAAAATGTGCATAAATCAAATAAATTTCAGTTGAATTACTGCTGTTGCCATGATTTATACATCAACCGACAAGGCCAGGAATAGTAGAGTACATAAAGGCAGAACTCTTCACAGTAATGGTGGTAAATACTTTTACACCACATATAATATTACCTTCCATCACTGAAATCAAAAGTCAAAATCATAAACATTTGGGTCACATGACACACAAGTTATACAAATATTTGTGCCATGTTTTTAATTAGAAGTGAAATATTTGTTAATTCCTCCCTTCATTTCTTATTTCTTCCACACAACGCACCATTCCCTGATGCAGATAGCCTGCTGGAACTGTCTTCCAATACAGCTTCTCAGCTAGGGAATGAGTGAAAGCCATATGACTAACCCTCCTACTGTCGTTCACTTCCCGTGGGCAGGACCATAGCATTTGCTGTGGAGGTATAACGGAGAAAAGAAACTCAACTGTCTGAGTGACTTCACTGACAAAATAAATAGAGCACCATAGTGCCATAACTATGTTAATTTTGATAATAGAAAGCAATTACTGGAAACTGTGTGGCACAGTGGATTAATGTACATTAATGTATTTCACCTTTGGGATATGGGTTTGAAAACAACCCACACCGATGGAGGAAAGTCTCTTCAATCTGTTGTCTGTTCAAGTGCTAAGCGAAATGAATTTAGAACATACTCCCATATTACTGGGGTTGTGCTCCTTAGAGCAGAGAAGGTTAAGAGGAGATTTGATAGGGGTGTACAAAATCATGAATGGTTTTGATAGAGTAAATAAGGAGAAACTGTTTCCAGTGGCAGAAGGGTTGGTAATCAGAGGACACAGATTTAAGGTCATCGGCAAGAGCCAGAGGAGACATGAGGAAACATTTTTTTTAACGCAGCGAGTTGTAATGATCTGGAATGCACTGCCTGAAAGGATGATGGAAACAGATTCAATAGTAACTTTCAAAGGGAATTAGATAAATACTTGAAGGGAAAAAAATTACAGGGCTATGGGGAAAGAGCAGGGGAATGGGACGAATTGGATAGCTCTTTCAAAGAGCCAGCACAGGCACAATGGGCTGAATGGCCTCCTCCTGTGCTGTACCTACTATGATACAAACTTAGCACAAATAAGACACTAAACCAAGAAGCTTACCCAGAAAGGCCAACAGATAAATGGTGTAAAAATGTACAAAAGTACAATGGGGTATCAATCTGAGGTTCAAGGTAGGGCAGAGTAGGAGAAATTTTACTTTGAATTTGGTTGTTAGTGCAGTGACCTAGACTGCTTAATGCTGACACGGGGAGCTGAAATGTGAAAGCTTTGCATTCTCTAGACTGGACATTCCTTACCTTGCTCAGCATAAAATTCCTTTCTCGAACAAAAAACAATTAAATGTGCGACCAGAAAGGTAAGCTTACTTTTAAAATAACAAACACCATCTTGAAATTTTGCAGCACTACCTAAAATCACACTAGATCTTTGTTGCATATTTAATGTAAATGGTTATGCAGTTAATTTTGTCAAAGACAATGTGTAAATACCTAGATACAGTGCATCCATTTAGTACTTAATTTGTTGCAATGAAATATCTAGATATATGATTCAGAGAGACACTGAATGCCACAAATGAAACACATGGAAAAAGTAGGCAATCTAGTTAGCTATCAGCATGAGTTAAAGATCCTGCTTAGAGTTCTCAAACAAAAGTCAAACAGCCGAAGAGTTTCTGGTTCAGTTTCAGCTTCAGCAATTCGACAATTATTGATGGACAAGAAAGCAGCACCAGTCTAGGGCATTACCTAATTAATTTCATTACAAAAATACGTAAGCACCAATAAAGTAAACAGAAACCAACACAGACAAGAAAATCTATGCTAAAGTTTAAGCTGCTGTTGCAATGTTCCATAATTAGGCAGAATAGACAAAACAAGGAAATTGGTTCCAGTCATGAATAATAGGAGATGAGGGATTAAATGTAGTGACTGAATAAACTGCTAAAAATAGGGAACAGTTATATGGGTAATATAAAAGCTCAATCTAATTTATGGGAAAATACATGGTAAATGTCAGGCGCATCTGCATCCTATCAAGAAAAGAATGTTAGCTTGAAGAGGATTTATACCTGCATTTTAAAATTACAGCTTCAAGTCAGGTCCCATCAACCAAGAGCAGAATCAGGAATGGTATGCACACACCACTCATACATAATTATCTGATAACTCCCATTGACAATTAATGGGAGTTAGTAAGTACTTTAAGCATTTTGTGAAAATTGATCCAGACATATTTCAGACTTTAGTTTTATTGCAGTATTTTAGTCACTAAGGCATTTTTTAAAGTTATTACTATCTGAAGGAGAGATTAATAACTTGAATTGTACATTACATCAAATTTATGAACCAACCCAATTAACTAGAAAGAGACCAGTATCCCAGATCAGCCTGGCTTAGGATTTTTTAAAATGATGTACTTTCACCTCTAGCATCATGATCTGAATCTGGTTCAGACAGATGGGACTGAGGCTATTGCATTTGGCAACCTATAAAGATGCTAGCGAAACAAGTCTGGACAGTTTCAACCCAAATCTCAATGGGTATAAATGCATAGCACCAATTAGCCCTAATTTGGTAACCTCACTCAGAGTCCAGGAAATGGCACAAAAGTATGGTAGGGTGTGATCTTCTGAGGGTAGGGTGCACTTGATTGCTGATACAAGATAGCTCCAAATTACATTCAGTCTATACGGGACATGACATGGATGTTCACAATTTGGTGATCAGTGTAAACTGCTGATATCTGTCACTATGATAAGCGCACAACTGCACTTGGCTCACTTTACAACAGGATGACCATGTACTGAAGTCTAACAGCTAGTTCAGCATTCAAACAATGCAGAAAGCTAGGAAAAGATTAAACAAAAAAGAACAAAATTTCTAATTCAGTGCTTGTTAGTTACAGCAATGTTTCTGCATCTATGTTTGATAGATGACACCAAATGGCTTAAAGATTTAAATCACTCAGCTGCCTGTGTTTAATTCTGGTCTCCTACGTGTGGCATTAATTTTGCCAACACTTGGTTAAGTTGTTAATTGAAATGCATTGCAGAGAGAGGAAAAAAACAAGGCAGTCAATGTCCCCCTTACCATACCAGACCCTCTGTTGGACTAAATTAGAACACAGTAGTTTGGAATGCCGACTTGTTCGTTACTTCTTACTATGCTATGTGTTAAAGTGGCACTGTCTTCATGAATAAGAATTTTTGTTTGCAAATAAATGATACCATGATATAAATCGTTTTGGAACACATCACTTGCATGCTGCATCATCAGGACTAAAACAGTGTCCAACTCTTCTGGCTCTCTTCAATCCCCAAACAAAAAAGTTTCCCAACACTTTTTTCATGAAGACAATCCCTTTAACTCTTGCAATAAAGATACAGGAAAGGATTGTCTCTGTATACATTGATTTAACTATTTAAAATGAAATGCTGTATTTTAAATTTACAAACTTATACACAGCAGTTTACTGTCATGCATCAATAATTAGATTTGCAGATCATACTGTCCACAACTTCAAAATATGAACACATTTTATAGGTAAGCAAGTGTTTGAATCCACACAAGGATTTATTGACATAATTTTTTATACACTTGGGGCAGCAAGCAGCATCAGGAACAGAGGAATTCAAGGCTGACAAGTGGCTAAACAGGGCCTTATTTCAAATGAGTTTGCTCATTACACTATAAATTAACCCTTCAACTACTGATTCCCACAGAGATTATATTACCTGCTGCAGCAGAGCAACAACAACAGTTTTATATAGCACCTTTAACATAGCAAAACCTCCCAAGGCGCTTCACAGGAGCGTTATCAAACAAAATTTGACACCGAGCTACATAAGGATAGGTGACCAAAAGCTAGGTCAAAGAGGTAGGTTTTAAGGAACGTCTTAAAGGAGGAGCGAGAGGTAGAAAGGTTTAGTGAGGGAATTCCAGAGCTTAGGGTCTAGGCAGTTGAAGGCACGGCTGCTCATAGTGGAATGATTAAAATCGGGGATGAGCAAGAGGCAAGAATTGGAGGAGCGCAGAGATCTCGGAGGGTTGCAGTGCTGGAGGAGGTGACAGAGATAGGGAGGGGCAAGGCCACGAAGGGATTTGAAAACGAGAATGAGAATTTTAAAACCGAGGCTTTCCCGGACCGGGAGCCAATGTAGGTCAGCGAGCACAGAGGTGATGGGAGAACGAGACTTGGTGCGAGCTAGGTTATGGGCAGCAGAGCTTTGGTTGAGTTCAAGGTTAAGGAGGGTGGAAGATGGCAGGCCAGCCAGGAGAGCATTTGAATAGTCCAGTCTGGAGGTAATAAAGGCATGGATGAGGGTTTCAGCAGCAAATAAGCTGAGGCAGGGTCGGAGACGGGCGATGTTATGGAGGTGGAAGTAGGCGGTCTTGGTGGTGGAATGGATAGGTGGTTGAATGCTCATCTCAAGGTCAACTAGGAAGCCACAGTTGCGAATGGTCTGGTTCAGCCTCAGACAGTGGCCAGGGAGAGAGATGGAGTTGGTGGCTAGGGAAAGGAGTTTGCGGCAGGGACCAAAGACAACGGCTTTGGTCTCATCAATATTTAGTTGGAGGAAATTTTTGCTCATCCAGAAGTGGATATTGGACAAGCAATGTGACAAATGAGAAACAGTGGAGGGGTTGAGGGAGGTGGTTGTGAGGTCGAACTGGGTGTCGTCAGTGTACATGTGGAATCTGACGACATGTTTTCAAATGTCATTGTCGAGAGGCAGCATTTAGGTGAGAAATAGGAGGGGGCCAAGGATAGATCCTTGGGGGACTCCAGAGGCAACAGCGGGGGAGCGGGAAGAGAAGCCTTTGCAGGTGATTCTCTCGCCTGGTTCCATTCTCTGGATTGATGAGAATGGAACCAGGCGAGCGCAGTCCCACCCAGTTGGACGATGGAGCACTACAGAGCATATAATCAAGGCTGACACTTCAGTCCCAGCTGCATGACGGAACTATCGGAAATATTCACCATTAAAGAGGAATGTAGTTTACAGAGAAGGGAAGTGAATTTTCCATAATGGATTTTAAGTATCATAATGCTTGTCTAGAAATACAAAAATTTCATGTATTATAGTTGTTAAAGCATGTCAATGCCTGAAAAATTGGAACTGCTGATCAGGATCAGACTCAGCAGACGAATTTTTCGTACAGGTAAGAAAAGGTTGGTAAGCATTAGCAACCCACCCTTTGTTGATCCCTAGCAACTGTTTTTTTCTTGAAATGAGGAAATAAGTCTTTGAGGAACACCAGCAAACACGTAAAGATGAGTTGATTTAAAACTAGTTGTTCTTTTTTTCTGCCCAGTGGTGTCACTTCATAACATTTATCCTCTCACGGAGAGGCAAGGAAAGTCTGAAGGCGGCACAATGCAAGTGGATAAAAATTCTCTCAATCCCATCCCTTTTCCCCAAAACAATCAGTTTGATTTTGGAACCTCTCCCTCCTAACCCAAACGAATCGTTACACCACGGTATGAAAACCTCTTGGAGGTAATCACATGCTTATCCAATCTTGCCCATTCAAGGTGGTGAATCAGACATTCATAGAATCATAGAAAATTTACAGCACAGAAGGAGGCCATTCGGCCCATCGTGTCTGCGCCAGCCGAAAATGAGCCACCCAGCCTAATCCCACTTTCCAGCACTCTGTCCATAGCCTTGCAGGTCATGGCACTTCAGGCGCACATCCAGGTACCTTTTAAATGAGTTGAGAGTTTCTGCCTCTACCACCATTTCAGGCAGTGAGTTCCAGACCCCTACCGCCCTCTGGGTGAAAACATTTTTCCTCAGCTCCCCTCTAATCCTTCTACCAATTACTTTAAATCTATGACCCCTGGTTTTAAACCCCTCTGTGAAAGGAAATAGGTCCTTCCTATCCACTCTATCTAGGCCCCTCATAATTTTGTACACTTCAATTAAATCATCCTTTAGCCTCCTCTGTTCCAAAGAGAACAACCCCAGCCTATCCAGTTTTCCTCCTAGCTAAAATTCTTCAGTCCTGGCAACATCCTTGTAAATCTTCTCTGTACCCTCTCTAGTGTAATCACATCCTTCCTGTAATGTGGTGACCAGAACTGTACACAGTGCTCAAGCTGTGGCCTAACCAGTGTCTTATACAGTCCCAGCATAACCTCCCTGCTCTTATATTCGATGCCTCGGCTAATAAAGGAAAGTATTCCATATGCCTTCTTAACCTCCTTATCCAGTCACAAAAACACCAGTCAACCATTACCCTTTGCTTCCTGCCACTGAGCCAATTTTGGATCCAACTTGCCACTCTCCCTTGGATCCCACGGGCTTGTACTTTTTTGACCAGTTTGCCATATGGGACCTTGTCAAAAGCCTTACTAAAATCCACGTAGACTACATCAAATGCACTACCCTCATCGACGCTCCTTGTTACCTCCTCAAAAAATTTAATCAACAATCAAGTGCATTTTCGTGCACTTTTGGAATTCATTTTTGGATGACAGTAGCATGAATCAGAGCCCAAAAATGTTGCATAAGGTTGAGTATTGAAATCAGAAGTTCCAAAGAACAAGTGTTTCTAGTCTTATTTATGCACCTAAATGCAACAGTGCTGGTTAGTGAACATGCTCTATGATTACGTTTTGTTTTCCATTGTTACCACGAGACATGAAGTCCTGCTCCACTGATGATGAACAAAGACAGTGGATTGAGGGCAGCTCTTCTCCATCATGATGTAACTGAAGCAGGAATTCATATCACATCAAGGGTCATTCTACACAAGATGTTTGCTCCAGGATGCTCCTAAACAGCTGTTCTAGAGAGTCCCACTTTTTAAAAAAAAGTTAAAATAAAACAATATGTATAATTGATACTGAACATACTCCTGGTTGGTAAACTTTAACTATTCCATTTAAACCTCAGCCCCCTCACTTGTAGTACATCATCAAAATTTAACACAAGTGTTAGTGATAATCATAATCATCAGTTTGTGATGTTTGTTTTCACTCAACAGAATGATTTACTTGTGTACGATTGTTACTTGCGCATTATAGAGCCAAAAAAAGCAAAAATATCACACAGGCCCCTATGAAATATGTAAAAAAAAATATCCTGCAACTTTACTCTACTGAACAATGGTGCCGGATCTAAAAATTAATTGCTCCTGCCAAATGTGACCATTTTCCATTCTAACACCAGACAAAATTATGCTAGAATTCAATACTTGTGAATGTTCACTGATTATGAATAATAACTACACATTTTACAAACTGAAAATTGATTATAAAGTGTGAATAATTACTTCAGAAACATTCCATTTTCTTTGGATTGGATAGTCAGAAGATAGAATTTTACTGCTTATGGAACAATACAAAAAAATTAAATGTGGTAATTTACATAACAATCCAACATTCACACACTAGCAGGGTGACTCAGGTTGAACATCCATAAAACTTGATGACTTTAAAAGGACTAGAATCATAGAATTGTTACAGCACAGGAGGTGGCCATTCAGCCCATCGAGCCTGTGCAGGACTACTTCATAAAATGAAGAATGTTCGAAAATGGTAAAAAAAAAGTTTGAAAACCAAGATGTTTTAGGGACTTGCAGAGTTTTAAAAAATTGATGCAGAAAATTTAAAATTGTGTTTTTCTTTCTGGTTACTCAGCAGATGCAGAAGAACTAGAATTATATATCATTGTTCAGGTCCTCAGGATGACCTGAAGCACTGAACATCCAATGAACTACTTTTGAAGTGTCGTTACTGTTGCTTTGTAGGCAAATGCACCAGACAACTTGTGCACAGCAGTGTCCTAAAAACAGCATATAAAGTAAGTGACCGGATGATATGTTTTGATGGTACTGGTTGAATGAAGGAGGTTAACCAGGGCACCACGAAGAGCTCTCCACTCTTCATGTAATGCCATGAGATCTTTTACTTTCACCTAAACATGCAGGCGGGGGCTCAATTTAATGTCTCACCCAAAAGATGGGAACCTCCACCAAGGCAGCACTCAATACTGCACTTAAATATCAGCCTGGAATGTGAGCTCAAGTCCTGGAGTCCAAGGCTAAAGTGCTACCAATGAAGCCAAGCTGACAGGAGTACAATGCTGGTAGCCCACTCAACATCAAAAAATAATTCTAGTCGTGGAACTCTGTTCACTACATAATTGAGGATGACACTATCTGAGCCCTAGCATCATCACATCTAGCAGCACTAATAATTGGGCAAAAGAAAAAGAATTTCAACCTGTGTCACATACATATGATTGAGTACAGTGACCAAAAACCTTGGAACATGGGGTCGGAGGTGCATCTATGAATGTATAGTTGGAGATTGATACCTTAAAGAACATGGAGGAAAATAATAGGTCAAAGGGAAAGAAACATGCTTCAACTGTGGCATCCCATATTGGCCCTGGGGTTTTCTCTTTTTTTGCCTCTCCCAGGAGATTACATGGCTGCAGGGGGGTTCAGGGGGGGAGGTATCTAGTCATGAAGCTCCAGCCATCATGAGTGTGGGGCAGTTTTGATGGACCAGCTGGTCTTTTCCTGCACGTCAATTTCACATGTTCATAGTTCAGCCTCAGAAACATAAGCAAAACTAAACAAATTTAACTAAAATTCACACAAAGCATTTGGCAGACATTTTTTATTCCGTGGTGGCAAGTATATTCAGTTGTTTGTTCTAACTGAAAGTCACTTGTCAAGTGCATATATCCCCATCGAAGAAAAGTCCAATTGCGTATACTTTTAGTTGGCCTTTCAACCATTTAGCTGCATTTTTCTTGGTTCTAGCATATTTGAGGTCTGCTGTTATTTTTAATCTGCATTTTATATATAATTAGATATACACTTTAAACAACCAAAAAAATATTTTGAGTATGAGCTAGCTTGGCAAAAACAATGTTGCATTTTGAGCTGCACAATAATTACACCCCAGTTGGAATATGAAGAAACAACTAACTTGAAACGTTACTGAAGGGAATGAAGACTTGGTTGATGTCATTGCTATATGAAAAAGTTCTTTGTGTTCATTGACTATAAACAGTTTAACTTAGCAACATCTGCATTACATTCAAAACATACAATCAATTGGATGGTTAGTTCTAGCTATTTGATTGGATATGCAAATTTAATTCAAATCAGATGTGCAAATTTTCCTGCTGCCAGGTTAAGTTGTTACATCTAAGTTAATCTGCAGGCTCCACTCTTCCTCCTGCCCATTCTTCCTTAAAATAGAAAATAAGTATATCATTGTGCTACAAAGAATTCAAAACCTATTAGAAATTAAATAATGCTCATGTTGTTCTATATTCCTTTGATGTTAGTTCAAACAGTTGTTTTGGGAAAGACAGATTTTCAAAGATGGGAATGCAAGAACATGAGGACTAAGATTGTTTTTGCAGAGGCCATAGCAGTGATCTCCATTTCCTCTTGCTGATCATGCTGAGCCTTCCTGAAATATCCACTTTCATATTGTATGTTCCTGGCCCCTCCAGCAAACAATATGTTGTTGCAACAATGCAGTTTCCTTTTACAAAACATTTATCTGTAAATAATTTAAGTAGAAGCTTCAAAATTGCAAACTATGCAAGGCACATTGTAGGCACATTGGTCATGAGCAAAAAAAAATTAAAACATGAGAATTTACACAGCTATACCGTTAGCACCAGCAATGTATCGACTGCAGGTAATGGAAATCAACTGCTGGCGAGATGGTGAGTCACATCAGACACAATTAGTAATTTGAGAGTTTAACAATACCAAAATCTAATTATAAATCACAGGTGAACTTAAGACTTTTTATTAGAATGTCTTTTTAAAAAAAATCAAGTTGTTGCTGGGCAGTGCAGATGCTGCTGAAAATTATCAGTAAGTATTTCTTTTAAAGTGTTACTTTTGGAATTCACATGATCTTCATCTTGCTTTACCATCCCCAGAGCTCATCGATCCCACACATCCTCTTTCACCTGGAAAAATCCCACAAATTTCTATAAACCTCCTTTTACGTCAGAAAAAAAGTTAATTGGGAAAGCAACTCTGTTGAAAAATATTTTGGTAAAATATTTATGACTTGATATGGGTTACTAGTGTGCAGAAATTTGAGAGTGCAAGTCATTTCAGACTGTTGTTAATTAAGTCAAAGAAGATTCATGTGAGATATCTTTCTTTTTTATTAATTTAAGTTAGGAAACATGGCTGAAAGCACTGTAACTAAAACATGGAAAACTCTGCTTCACAGCATGAAATCAGGCACTGCTGGTCCACAGTGAACAGTACTCCCTATGTTGAAGTTGATGGCAAGTCTTTATACAGCACCTTTAACGTAAAAAAGGTCTGATTTTCAGACAAGGTACAGATCGCTATATATTATTTTTCAGCTCCACCTCCGTTATGATTACACACATGCAATCAATACCTTAATGAAAACCACTAAAAACAGAGTAGCGTTTATACAAATCTAAATAAGTAAAACAGCAAGGTGTATTTCAGATCACAAATTCATCAATGAAGAGATTAGAATGGTATGCAGATAGGGTTAGATGAAGTAGGGAGGGAGGAGGCTCATGTGGAGCATAAATGCCAGCACAGACCAGCTGGGCCGAATGGCCTGTTTCTATGCTGCAGTTTCAATGTAATGATGATGCAGAATAAAAATGGTATGTTCATATACTTTTTTGTTTAGAAAGAACCATTAGAAGGTTCAACATCTTAAAAACAGATTCCAATTATATGGTACCACATACTAATTAAGTGGTCTAATATCATACAATCCACTTGATAGATCCTCACTAAAAATGATATCAAACATAGATCAATGTAGTTTTAAAATATATAATAATCATTTGTGCATCTCTATTTTTTAAAGCTTGTTGTCAGGTTGCAGGTGATACTGGAAAGGCTACATTTATTGCCATTCCTAGTTGTTCTGAATTGAAAGACTTGCCAGGCCATTTCAGAGGGCATTAAGAGTCAAGTACATAGTGTGGGAGTGGACTCATGCATCAGCCAGTCAAGTCAGGGGTGGCTGGTTCCCATCCCTAAATGACATCAGTTAACCATTTGGGTTTTTACACTAATCCGGCAGTTTTCATTCTCATTTTTGTGGGGCTAAGTTATCAGCTTTCTTGACTTCAATTTCACAACTAGCTATAAGATTTGAACTTATGATTGTTGGACTTCCAGTCCAGTACAATAACCACTACACTACTGTGCTCATTTACCATCACTTGAAATGACAGTAAATATTGCAGATTATATACACATCAGAAAATATGAAAGCTCTTCTAACAAAACAAAATGCTGAAATCCATTTCAAGGTATAATTTTGCAAATCGGTTCACAAAAAAAACCAAGCCATTCAATGATGGGTACAAATCGAATCTATATTACAGGTGCAGTGTGGACAAGCACTGGTTGCTGTATAGCCTACAACATTGATGATTGCTAATTTATACCTCTAGTTCACAAAAACATCTGACCTAGGATCATTAAAACATAGCTACTGTATGTTATTGAATGAAAAATGTGTTCTGGAACCCAGTGGTCTTAACATTTCGGTCAAGCTCTGCTGTCAAAGAGCCAGAATTTCAGCTGAAAACATAGGCTTTTGGATGTTTATTCAGGGGTTACCTGTAATTCTAGATTATTTGGGGCCATGGTAGTTTTAACCATAAAGAATGACTTAACTGTTACTTTAGCACCATTAAACTACTGAATATGAAAGAGCACCATGAAAATATTAGTTTAATAAAGTAGTAAATTCTGTTCCCACCAGTCCTAGCTTTTTTGAACATCCTTGCTTTTGCCACTTTGTTTATCAACAGTTACACGATTCTGTGCTGAGGGTCTCACATCTGCCCTGCAGTTTATTAACAAAAGGACTGCTAGCGTAAAGCTATCTTTATCTTCTCGACCAAGCAACAGATTCAAAAGAACATACGAAATAGGAGCAGGAGTAAGCCATATGGCCCCTTGAGCCTGCTCCGTCATTTGATCACATCTTGGCTGATCTTCGACCTCAACTCCACTTTCCCACCCGATCCCCATATCCCTCGATTCCCCCAGAGTCCAAAAATCTATCCATCTCAGCCTTGAACATATTTAATGACTCAGCATCCACAGCCCTCCGGGGTAGAGAATTCCAAAGATTCACAACCCTCTGCGTGAAGAAATTCCTCCTCATCTCAGTCTTGAATGGCCGACCCCACATCCTGCGATTATGCCCCCTAGTTCTAGATTCTCGAGCAATGGGAAACAATCTCTCAGCATCTACCCCATCAAGCCCCCTCATAATCTTAAATGTTTCAATGAGATCACCTCTAATCTCCAAAGAGCAGAGATGCATTCTACATCTCAAAAGCATGTTTAAAAATAAATAAGCCAAATTGGTCTAGTGTCTCATAACTTTCTTCACACCTCTGTTCTAATCCTCTCTATTTCTGTCAGACACACACACACACACACACAGTACAGCAGAAAGAAAGGTACTAAAGAATTTGTCTGATGGCTATTACTCTTTCATAGGCACAGATGACCAAATACTCAATGGAACACACTGCCTAACGTATTACTGGGAGCCAAGCTACCATCTGTGCAACACAACTGATCAGGATTATAATGTTAGATTGCCATCCTGTACTTAAGTGTTTAAGTAGAAATTTCAGCAAGCTGTCTCTTCTTGAAAACTTTACCTGCTCTTGGGGATTAATTACGTTGGGTAGAGTTCGTAATGAAAGAATAACCTAAATAGGCAGCTTCTTCCACACTTAGTTTTATTGCGACTGAAAGTGGTATACACCCTTTACAAGCATTGCTAAGCAATGAGAAACATGTTACTCTTCACCTTACTATCCATGGAGTACTACTACACTAAGTCAAAAAGTTTATTATACACTGCTTTGTACAGTGCAACATAAAGCAGTACAATTCACATTAAATCTATCCACAGTTTCAGAAGATGATAACTTTTTTGTTCTATTTCATTGCTGTAAACAGAACAGATTGTGATCACCAGTTGTTTCCAAAACATGATGATTCGAGGGGAATTTTGGAAAAGATGTCAATGGCATAGAGGTTTTGCTAGCGATGGTGCATTGACAAGTACCAATGTCATTTTCTCCTCGTGGCTGAAAATAACTAACTAACTAAATATATAGAGATGAGATATATGGATAGACAGATAGCGAGATAATGAGATAGCGCGATAGATATATATGACGCTTTTTCAGTTACAAGTAAAGAAGTTCAAGTAAATGAGATGCTTTTAAAATCTGGAGCTATTATTTGGCATATTGAGAGTTCACCTTCCAGATTAGCCTAATATATTACTCTCCTCATATAATACTCAAGTTAATGTAGATAATTCTTCTATTGCTTACACAAAAGGAATACATTTTCGCCATGCATGCACCTCACAAGGAATGGCTATGGCCGAGAGCGGGAGGAGAGTCCGAGAGCAGGAGGTAAGCGAGGGGCGGAAGGAGAGTCCGAGAGCAGGAGGTGAGCGAGGGGCGGGAGGAGAGTCCGAGAGCGGGAGGTGAGCGAGGAGCGGGAGGAGAGTGCGAGAGCGGGAGGTAAGCGAGGGGCGGGAGGAGAGTGCGAGAGCGGGAGGTGAGCGAGGGGCGGGAGGAGAGTCCGAGAGCGGGAGGTGAGCGAGGGGCGGGAGGAGAGTCCGAGAGCGGGAGGTGAGCGAGGAGCGGGAGGAGAGTGCGAGAGCGGGAGGTGAGCGAGGAGCGGGAGGAGAGTCCGAGAGCGGGAGGTGAGCGAGGGGCGGGAGGAGAGTCCGAGAGCGGGAGGTGAGCGAGGGGCGGGAGGAGAGTACGAGAGCGGGAGGTTAGCGAGGGGCGGAAGGAGAGTCCGAGAGCAGGAGGTGAGCGAGGGGCGGAAGGAGAGTCCGAGAGCAGGAGGTGAGCGAGGGGCGGAAGGAGAGTCCGAGAGCGGGAGGTGAGCGAGGGGCGGGAGGTGAGCGAGGGGCGGGAGGAGAGTCCGAGAGCGGGAGGTGAGCGAGGGGCGGGAGGAGAGTCCGAGAGCGGGAGGTGAGCGAGGAGCGGGAGGAGAGTCCGAGAGCAGGAGGTGAGCGAGGGGCGGGAGGAGAGTCCGAGAGCGGGAGGTGAGCGAGGGGCGGGAGGAGAGTCCGAGAGCGGGAGGTGAGCGAGGGGCGGTAGGAGAGTCCGAGAGCGGGAGGTGAGCGAGGGGCGGAAGGAGAGTCCGAGAGCGGGAGGTGAGCGAGGGGCGGGAGGAGAGTCCGAGAGCGGGAGGTGAGCGAGGAGCGGGAGGAGAGTCCGAGAGCGGGAGGTGAGCGAGGGGTGGGAGGAGAGTCCGAGAGCGGGAGGTGAGCGAGGGGCGGGAGGAGAGTCCGAGAGCGGGAGGTGAGCGAGGGGCGGAAGGAGAGTCCGAGAGCGGGAGGTGAGCGAGGAGCGGGAGGAGAGTCCGAGAGCGGGAGGTGAGCGAGGGGCGGGAGGAGAGTCCGAGAGCAGGAGGTGAGCGAGGGGCGGGAGGAGAGTCCGAGAGCGGGAGGTGAGCGAGGAGCGGGAGGAGAGTCCGAGAGCGGGAGGTGAGCGAGGGGCGGGAGGAGAGTCCGAGAGCGGGAGGTGAGCGAGGGGCGGGAGGAGAGTCCGAGAGCGGGAGGTGAGCGAGGGGCGGGAGGAGAGTCCGAGAGCGGGAGGTGAGCGAGGGGCGGGAGGAGAGTCCGAGAGCGGGAGGTGAGCGAGGGGCGGGAGGAGAGTCCGAGAGCGGGAGGTGAGCGAGGGGCGGGAGGAGAGTCCGAGAGCGGGAGGTGAGCGAGGGGCGGAAGGAGAGTCCGAGAGCGGGAGGTGAGCGAGGGGCGGAAGGAGAGTCCGAGAGCGGGAGGTGAGCGAGGGGCGGGAGGAGTGTCCGAGAGCGGGAGGTGAGCGAGGGGCGGAAGGAGTGTCCGAGGGGTGAGCACAGTGTAAAAGGAGAGTCCGAGAGCGGGAGGTGAGCGAGGGGCGGGAGGAGTGTCCGAGAGCGGGAGGTGAGCGAGGGGCGGGAGGAGTGTCCGAGGGGTGAGCACAGTGTAAAAGGAGAGTCCGAGAGCGGGAGGTGAGCGAGGGGCGGGAGGAGAGTCCGAGAGCGGGAGGTGAGCGAGGGGCGGGAGGAGAGTCCGAGAGCGGGAGGTGAGCGAGGGGCGGGAGGAGTGTCCGAGGGGTGAGCACAGTGTAAAAGGAGAGTCCGAGAGCAGGAGGTGAGCGAGCAGAGTCCGAGAGCGGGAGGTGAGCGAGGGGCGGAAGGAGAGTCCGAGAGCGGGAGGTGAGCGAGGAGCGGGAGGAGAGTCCGAGAGCGGGAGGTGAGCGAGGGGCGGGAGGAGAGTCCGAGAGCGGGAGGTGAGCGAGGGGCGGGAGGAGAGTCCGAGAGCGGGAGGAGAGTCCGAGAGCGGGAGGTGAGCGAGGAGCGGGAGGAGAGTCCGAGAGCGGGAGGTGAGCGAGGGGCGGGAGGAGAGTCCGAGAGCGGGAGGTGAGCGAGGAGCGGGAGGAGAGTCCGAGAGCGGGAGGTGAGCGAGGAGCGGGAGGAGAGTCCGAGAGCGGGAGGTGAGCGAGGAGCGGGAGGAGAGTCCGAGAGCGGGAGGTAAGCGAGGGGCGGAAGGAGAGTCCGAGAGCGGGAGGTGAGCGAGGAGCGGGAGGAGAGTCCGAGAGCGGGAGGTGAGCGAGGAGCGGGAGGAGAGTCCGAGGGGTGAGCACAGTGTAAAAGGAGAGTCCCGAAAGCGGGAAGAGAGTCCGAGAGGTGAACGCAGTGTAAATCTAAGGCAAGTCATGGCAGCAGAGCTCGCACCTGTGATATGCTCCTCCTGCACTATGTGGGAAGTCATGGACACTACCAGTGTCCCTGGTGACCATGTGTGCAGGAAGTGTGTCCAGCTGCGGCTACTGGCTAACCGCATTTCGGAGCTGGAGCTGCGGGTGGATTCACTGTGGAGCATCCGCGATGCTGAGATTATCGTGGATAGCACGTTCAGTGAGGTGGTCACACCGCAGGTAAAGATTACGCAGGCAGAAAGGAAATGGGTGACCGCCAGGCAGGGTAAAAAGAGCAGGGGTCCACTGGGGCCATCTCCCCCTCAAACAGATATACCGCTTTGGATACTGTTGGGGGAGATGGCTTATCAGGGGAAAGCAGCAAGAGCCAAGTTTGTGGCACCACGGGAGGCTCTGCTGCACAGAACGGGAGGAATGAGAGTGGCAGGGCTATATTGATAGGGGATTCCATTGTAAGGGGAACAGATAGGCGTTTCTGCGGCCGCAAACGTGACTCCGGGATGCTATGTTGCCTCCTTGGTGCTAGGGTCAAGGATGTCACGGAGCGGCTGCAGGGCATTCTGGAGGGGGAGGGTGAACTGCCAGTAGTCGTGATCCATATCGGTACCAACAACATAAGGAAAAAAAAGGGATGAGGTCCTGCAAGGTGAATTTAAGGAGTTAGGAGATAAATTAAAAAACAGAACTTCAAAGGTAGTGATCTCAGGATTACTACCTGTGCCACGTACTAGTGAGTACAGGAACAGAAGAATAGACAGGATGAATGCGTGGCTGCAGGGATGGTGTAGGAGGGAGGGATTTAGATTCCTGGGACATTGGGACCGGTTCTGGGGAAGGTGGGACCTGTACAAGCGGGACGGGTTGCACCTGAACCAGAGCGGGACAAATATCCTTGCGGGGAGGTTTGCTAGCACTGTTGGGGGGGGTTTAAACTAACTTGGCAGGGGGATGGGATACAGAGTGGAGCTACAATAGGGGGTGATGTGCAGCCAAATATAGAGAAAAAAACAAGTCAGCTTGGAAGACAGGGCAAATATGTGAGGGCAAGGCTGGATGGCATCTATTTTAATGCAAGGAGTCTTGCGAATAAGGTGGATGAACTGAAGGTGTTGATAAACACATGGGAGTATGATATTGTTGCTGTCACAGAGACATGGTTGAGGGAGGGGCAAGACTGGCAGCTCAATATTCAGGGGTACAGAATCTTCAGGCGAGACAGAGGGGGAGGTATAAGAGGAGGGGGGGTCGCAATATTAATTAAAGAATCAATTACTGCCATAAGGAGGGATGATATATTAGCAGGTTCCTCTAATGAGGCCATATGGGTGGAGCTTAAAAACAAAAAGGGGGCAAGCACTTTGATGGGAGTGTACTATAGGCCCCCAAACAGTCAGGGGGAGATAGAGGAACAGATATGTAGGCAAATCTCAGAAAATTGTGCAAATAATAGGGTAATAATAGTGGGGGATTTCAACTTCCCCAATATTAACTGGGATACTCAGAGTGTAAAAGGCTTAGAGGGTACAAAATTCTTAACGTGCATCCAGGAGAGCTTTTTGAGCCAGCATGTAGAAAGTCCTACAAGAGAGGGGGCGGTACTGGACCTAATTCTAGGGAATGTGGCCGGCCAAGTGGAAGAAGTGCTAGTAGGTGAGCACTTTGGTGACAGTGACCATAATTCGGTGAGATTTAAGGTGGTCATGGAAAAGGACAGGGAGGGGCTGGAAATAAAGGTTCCAAATTGGGGGAAGGCCGATTTTAATAGGATAAGGCAGGATCTGGCCAAAATGGACTGGGATCAGCAGCTTGTAGGAAAATCCGCATCGGAGCAATGGGAGTCTTTCAGAAGGGAGATTGAGACCATACAATGGCAACATGTTCCCGTAAAGGTCAAGGGTGGTTCCAAGAACTCCAGGGAACCTTGGATATCAGGGGATATACGAGAATGGATTAGGAAAAAAAGGAGGGCTTTTGGCAGATACAAAAGGCTAAAGACGGAGGAGGCCCGAGAGGAGTACAAAAAGTGCAGGGGGATACTTAAAAAAGAAATTAGGAGATCAAGGAGGGGCCATGAAATAACACTGGCGAGCAAAATAAAGGAAAATCCTAAGATGTTTTATAAGTATATTAAGGGTAAGAGGATGACTAGGGAAAAAATAGGGCCCATTAGGGACAAAAATGGCAATCTGTGTGTGGAGCCGGCAGATGTAGGAGGGGTTCTAAATGAATTTTTTGCATCTGTTTTCACCATGGAGAAGGACGATGTAGACATAGAAATACGACAGGGGGACTGTGATATACTCGAACATATTAACATCGAGCGGGAGGAGGTATTGGCGGTTTTAGCAGGCCTAAAAATGGATAAATCCCCAGGCCCGGACGAAATGTATCCCAGGCTACTGTGTGAGGCAAAGGAGGAGATTGCGGGGACTCTGACACATATATTCAGAACCTCTCTGGCCACAGGGGATGTGCCAGAGGACTGGAGAACCGCTAATGTAGTACCATTATTTAAGAAGGGGAGTAGGGAAAAACCGGGGAACTACAGGCCAGTGAGCCTAACATCAGTGGTAGGAAAATTATTGGAAAAAATTCTGAAGGACAAAATTAGTCTCCACTTGGAGAAGCAAGGATTAATCAGGGATAGTCAACATGGCTTTGTCAAGGGAAGATCATGTCTGACTAATTTGATTGAATTTTTTGAGGGGGTGACTAGGCGTGTGGATGAGGGTAACGCAGTGGATGTGGTATACATGGATTTCAGTAAGGCCTTCGATAAAGTCCCCCACAGGAGACTGATCAAGAAGGTACGAGCCCATGGAATCCAGGGTGCCTTGGCACTTTGGATACAAAACTGGCTTAGTGGCAGAAGGCAGAGGGTGATGGTTGAAGGTTGTTTTTGTGACTGGAAGCCTGTGGCCAGTGGGGTACCATAGGGATCGGTGCTGGGTCCCTTGCTGTTTGTGGTCTACATTAATGACTTGGATATGAATGTAAAAGGTATGATCAGTAAGTTCGCTGATGATACAATTATCACATCGTTCACCTGACGAAGGAGGAAGCCTCCGAAAGCTTGTGAATTTAAAATAAAATTGCTGGACTATAACTTGGTGTTGTAAAATTGTTTACAAGATACAAAAATTGGTAGGGTGGTAAATAGCGAGGAGGATAGCCTCAGTCTGCAGGACGATAGAGATGGGTTGGTCAGATGGGCGGAACAGTGGCAAATGGAATTTAACCCGGAAAAGTGCGAGGTGATGCACTTTGGAGGGACTAACAAGGCAAGGGAATACACAATGAATGGGAGGACCCTAGGCAAGACAGAGGGTCAGAGGGATCTTGGTGTGCAAGTTCACAGATCCCTGAAGGCGGCGGAACAGGTAGATCAGGTGGTAAAGAAGGCATATGGGATACTTGCCTTTATTAGCCGAGGCATAGAATATAAGAGCAAGGAGGTTATGATGGAGCTGTATAAAACACTGGTTAGGCCACAGCTGGAGTACTGTGTGCAGTTCTGGTCGCCGCACTACAGGAAGGATGTGATCGCTTTGGAGAGGGTGCAGAGGAGATTCACCAGGATGTTACCAGGGCTGGAGCGCTTCAGCTATGAAGAGAGACTGGGAAGATTGGGTTTGTTTTCCTTGGAGCAGAGGAGGCTGAGGGGGGACATGATTGAGGTGTACAAAATTATGAGGGGCACAGATAGGATGGATACTAAGGAGCTTTTCCCTTCGTTGAGGGTTCTATAACAAGGGGACATAGATTCAAGGTAAAAGGCGGGAGGTTTAGAGGGGATTTGAGAAAGAACTTTTTCACCCAGAGGGTGGTTGGAGTCTGGAACTCACTGCCTGAAAGGGTTGTGGAGGCAGGAACCCTCACAACATTCAAGAAGCATTTGGATGAGCACTTGAAATGCCATAGCATACAAGGCTACGGACCAAATGCTGGAATATGGGATTAGAGTAGACAGGGCTTGATGGCCGGCGCGGACACGATGGGCTGAAGGGCCTCTATCCGTGCTGTATAACTCTATGACTCTAGCAGGACCGAGACCGATGTCCTCGCGGGGGTGTTTGCTCGTGCTGTTGGGGAAGGTTTAAACTAGAATGGCAGGGGGATGGGAACCTGAGCAGGGAGATAGAGGAGGGGGAAACAAGGATAGAAACAAAAGACAGAAAGGGAAGAAGCAATAGTGGATGGCAGAGAAAACAAGGGAGAAAAACAAAGTTTTATTTTGCACTATGGCACTAAGATGACGAGCAATCTTAAAAAGACAAGTCGAAAGGCATTCGCAATAAGGTAGATGAATTAACAGCGCAGGTAGATATTAACGGTTATGATAAAGTTGCGATTACGGAGACATGGCTGCAGAGTGAGCAAGGATGGGAACTGAACATCCAGGGTTATTCAATATTTCGGAAGGACAGGCAAAAAGGGAAAGGAGGCGGGGTAGCGTTGTTAGTAAAGGAGGAAATCAATACAATAACGAGGAAGGATATTGGCTCGGAAAATCACTTTGTGGAATCTGTATGGGTGGAGCTAAGAAACACCAAGGGGCAGAGAACGTTGGTGGGGGTTGTCTATCGGCCCCCAAACAGTAGTGGAGATATTGGGGAGGGCATAAAACAGGAAATTAGAGATGCATGCAAGGGTACAACTATAATCATAGGTGACTTTAATCTACATATAGATTGGTCAAACCAAATTAGCAATAATACTGTGGGGGAGGAATTCCTGGAGTGTGTACGTGATGGTTTTCTAGACCAATGAGGAACCAACTAGAGAACAGGCGATCCTAGACTGGGTATTGTGCAATGAGAAAGGATTAACGAACAATCTTGTTGTGCGGGGTCCCTTAGGGAAGGGCGACCATAACATGATACAATTCCTCATTAAGATGGAGAGTGAAGTAGTTGAATCTGAAACTAGGGTCCTGAATCTAAATAAAGGTAATTACGAAAGTATGAGGTGCGAGTTGGCTATGATAGACTGGGGAACTTTACTAAAAGGGATGACTGTGGATAGGCAATGGCTAATATTTAAAGAACGTGTGCAGGAATTACAACAATTATTCATCCCTGTCTGGCGCAAAAACAAAACAGGAGGGGTGGCTCAACCGTGGCTTACAAAAGAAATTAGGGATAGTATTAGATCTAAAGAGGAGACAGAAAAAGCGGCAAGCCTGAGGATTCGGAGCAGTTCAGAATGCAGCAAAGGAAGACAAAGAGATTGATTAAGAGGGGAAAAATAGAGTATGAGTGTAAGCTAGCAGGGAACATAAAAACTGACTGTAAAAGCTTCTATAAATATGTCGAGAAAAAGATTAGTGAAGACAAATGTAGGTCCCTGACAGTAAGAAATGGGAGAAATTATAATGGGGAACAAAGAAATGGCAGAACAATTAAACACATACTTTGGTTCTGTCTTCACAAAGAGGACACAAATAACCTGCCAGAAATGTTAGGGAACCAAGGGTCAAGTGAGAGGGAGGAACTGAAGGAAACCGGTATTAGTAAAAAAAAGAGTGCTAGGGAAATTAATGGGACTAAAGGCTGTCAAATCCCCAGGGCCTGATAATCTACATTCCAGAGTACTAAAGGAAGTGGCCCCAGAAATAGTGGATGCATTGGTGATCATCTTCCAAAATCCAATAGACTCCGGAACAGTTCCTGCAGATTGGAGGGTGGCAAATGTAACCCCACTATTTAAAAAAGGAGGGAGAGGAAAAACAGGGAATTACAGACCAGTAAGCCTAACATCAGTAGTGGGGAATATGCTCGAGTCTATTTTAAAAGATGTGATAACAGAACACTTGGAAGGCATTAACGGGATTGGACAAAGTCAGCATGGGTTTATGAAAGGGAAATCATGCTTAACAAATCTACTGCAGTTTTTTTTGAGGATGTCACTAGTAGGACAGGGGAGAACCAGTGGATGTGGTGTATTTGGGTTTTCAGAAGGCTTTTGATAAGGTCCCACACACGAGGTTAGCGTGCAAAATTAAAGCACATGGGATTGGGGGGAATATACTGGCATGGATTGAGAATTGGTTGAGACAGAAAAAAAATAGGAATAAACGGATCTTTTTCCGGGTGGCAGGCAGTGACTAGTGGGGTACTGCAGGGATCAGTGCTTGGGCCCCAGCTAGTCACAATATATATCAATGATTTGGATGAGGGAACTAAATGTAACATTTCCAAGTTTGCAGACGACACAAAGCTGGGGTGGAATGTGAGCTGTGAGGCGGATGCAAAGAGGCTCCAATGTGATTTAGACAAGTTGGGTGAGTAGGCAAGAACATGGCAGATGCAGTATAATGTGGATAAATGTGAGGTTATCCACTTTGGTTGTAAAAACAGAAAGGCAGATTATCTGAATGGTGATAGATTGGGAAAAGGGGAGGTGCAACGAGACCTGGGTGTCCTTGTACACCAGTTGCTGAAAGCGAGCATTCAGGTTCAGCAAGCAGTTAAGAAGGCTTTGGTATTTTGGCCTTCATTGCAAGAGGATTTTAATACAGGAGCAGTGATGTCTTACTGCAGTTCGACCACATCTGGAGTATTGTGTGCAGTTTTGATTTCATTATCTGAGGAAGAGTGTCCTTGCCATGGAGGGAGTGCAACGAAGGTTTACCAGACTGATTCCTGGGATGGCAGGACCGACAAGGCCTATATTCACTCGAGTTCAGAAGAATGAGAGGTGATCTCATTGAAACATATGAAATTCTAACAGGACTAGACAGACTAGATTCAGGGAGGATGTTCCCGATGGCTGGAGAGTCCAGAACCAGGGGTCACAGCCTCAGGATATGGGGTATTCCATTTAAAACCGAAATGAGGAGAAATGTCTTCACTCAGAGGGTGGTGAACCTGTGGAATTCTCTACCACAGAAGGCAGTGGAGGCCAAGTCATTAGATGTATTCAAGAAAGAGAGAGATATATTTCTTAATGCTAAAGGGATCAAAGGATATGGGGAAAAAGCGGGAACAGGGTACTGAGTTGGACGATCAGTCATGTTCACTTTGAATGGCGGAGCAGGCCCGAAGGGCCAAATGGCCTACTCTTGCTCCTATTTTCTATGTTTCTATGGCTGCAAGGAGGAATTAATTTATAAATGACTAAGATCACTGTGTTTCTTCGAATAGTGGTATAAAATGAATGGAATCGACCTCCTACTAACTAGCTAAATTGGTGTTTTTAGTTCACTAGTGCCAATAAAGTACTGCTTTGTTAAACATGTATCGAAATACCCAGTGTGGGAAGAATAATTAAAAAGTAGTCAGATACAAAAAATAATCAAAAAGGTGAGTGGAATGTTAGTCTTTATAACTCGAGGGCGAGAGTACAAAGGGGAGGAAGTTTTGCTACAGCTATACAAAGCCCTGGTTAGACCACAACTGGAATACTGTGTGCAGTTCTGGGCACTGCACCTTATAAATGATTGGCCTGGAAAGGAGTGCAATGCAGATTCACCAGAATGTTGTTACCAGGGCTCCAAGGTTTAGATTATGAGGCGAGATTACATAAATTAGGCTTGTATTCCCTGGAATGTAGAAAGTTAAGGGGTGATTTGATTGAGGTTTGTAGGATTTTGAAAGGAATTGATAGGGTGGATAGAGAGAAACTTTTTACGCTGGTGGGGGAGTCTAGAACAAGGGCATATGACCTAAAAATCAGCCAGGCCATTCAGGCAAGAAGTTAGGAAACACTTCTTCATGCAAAGGGTGGTAGAAGTGCAGTACTCTCTCCCACAAAAAGCAGTAGATGTTAGCTCAATTAATAATTTTAAATCTGAGATAGATAGATTTTTGTTAGCCAAGGGCATTATGGGATGCAGAGAAAAGGTGGGTGGATGGAGATAAGATACAGATCAGCCATGGTCTCGTTGAATGGTGGAACAGACAATTTGCATTTATATAGCGCCTTTAACGTCGTAAAACATCCCAAGGCACTTCACAGAAACGATTATCAAACAAAATTTGACACCGAGCCACATAAGGAGGTATTAGGAGAGTTCGCCAAAAGCTTGGTCCAAGAGGTAGGTTTTGAGGAGCGTCTTAAAGGAGGAGAGGTAGAGAGGCGGAGAGATTTAGGGATGGAATTTTGGAGCCTGCAGCCTAGGCAGCTGAAGGCATGGTTATCAATGGTAGAGCGATTAAAATTGGAGGAGCACAGAATCTCAGAGGGTTGTAGGGCTGGAGGAGGTTACAGAGACATGAAGGGGCGGAGCCATGGAAGGATTTGAAAACAAGGATGAGAATTTTAAAATTGAGGTGTTCCCAGACCGGGAGCTAATGTAGGTCAGCGAGCACAGGGGTGATTGGTGAACAGGACTTGATGCGAGTTAGGATACGGACAGCACAGTTTTGGACGTGCTCAAGTTTATGGAGGGTGGAAAAAGGGAGGCCAGCCAGGAGAGCATTGCAATAGTCGAGTCTAGAGGTAACAAAGGCATGAATGAGGATTTCTGCAGCAGGTGAGCTGAGGCAGCAGCATGGACGGGAGATGTTATGGAGGCGGAAGTAGGCGGCATTGGTGATGGAGCGGATGTGTGGTCGGAAGCTCAACTCATGGTCAAATAGGATGCCAGGGTTGTTAACGGTCTGGTTCAGTCTCAGACAATGGCCAGGGAGAGGGATGGAGTTGGTGGCCAGGGAACAAAGTTTGTGGCGGGGATCGAAGACAATGGCTTCGGTCTTCCCCATATTTAGTTCGAGGAAATTTTTGCGCATCCAGGACTGGATGTTGGACAAGCAGTGTGACAAATCAGAGACAGTGGAGGGGCCGAGGGAGGTGGTAATGAGGTAGAGTAGTGTGTCGTCAGCGTACATGTGGAACCTGACTATGTGTTTTCGGATGATGTCGCCGAGGGGCAGCATGTAGATGAGAAATAAGAGGGGGTCAAGGATGGATCCTTGAAGGACTCCAGAGATAATGGTGCAGGAGCGGGAAAAGAAGCCACTGCAGGTAATTCTCTGACTGCGACTGGCTAGATAAGAATGGAACCAAGCGAGTGCAGTCTCACCCAGCTGGACAACGATAGAGTTAGGAGACAGATCAGCCATGATCTCAGTGAATGGCAGAACAGACTCGAGGGGCTGAATGGCCTACTCTTGTTCCTATGATCCTAATACCAATAAAAGATAACCTGAAAGCCTAAAAATAAAATTTTCTACTCAGCAGTAACCAGGAGAAAAGTAGTGCTACACCCAATTTAAAACTTATATGCTAACACAAGCATCCTTATGAAATATGTGTATCATTCCTCCCCAACCATCCAACTTTATGCACACAGATTTGGGGTGTACCATTTCTCACATGTACCTGCAAACAAACTTAACCTAGTTCTCTGGCTCAAATCTTCCCTGTTCCAATATGATGTAGTTCTTCCAGACACTTGGATAATCCACATTAGTGAGGCAAAGCATCTGCATCTCATGAAATATTACGGTGTCGTGACCAATATAAATAAGAATTATATGACGTTTACTTTTCATTAAAAGTATGTGCATCACTGCTCCCTTGACAGATTTCTGGGACTATAATTTTTTTTTGATAATACTGTTAAAACATTAATGAGAGTGGTGTGGATAATCTAATCCACACCAGAAGAAGAGTTTCATCATCCTCCTTTTCTCAGGGAGCAATATTAAAATCTCAAAACAGACAGAATTTGTACACCAAAAATAAATTTAAAACTTCCAGTTCCATGGTATTATAAATAAAAACAGAAAATACTGGAAAACACTCAGGTCAGGCAGCATCTCTCTCTAGAGTGTTTTCCAGCATTTTCTGTTTTTATTTCAGATTTCCAGCATCTGCAGTATTTTGCTTTTGCCCATGGTATTATACTTCACTTTGAAGAAATAAGTTAATTCACCCTCTTTCACACTCTATGATTACTCAAATGGGAGAAGAAAAAAAAGATCTATTAGGAGATAATGGAGCAGAAATGAGTCTTGGGCAGTAGTACAAAATGGGCGACAGTGAATCAGCAGCCCCTTTTACATTCCAATGGGAAAGAAAACCAGGCAGAGTGTAAAAAGGGCTGCCAATTCGCTGTTGCCCATTTTGCACTATTGCCTATCTGAATTTCGACCCCAATGTCTCATGCCATTCTTTCTCTGGCTCCTTCTTAGAGGGCAATGACTAGTAACTTCATGCTATAATTAGACAAGCTACAATTGGACATTCAGGACTCATTTTATTTCTTTGTCTACTTTTCATTTTAAAAAGTCAATACCAATTGTACAACCAAAGACTCAAGAAGTGAGAAGGTCAGTACAACTGCATGTGCTTGTAGAACGCTGTAAATATCTTCAAAAGCCTGAATTTGAACTTCCATAGATAGTACTTTGACTTCTGGACTTAGATGTTATGCTGCTGTTTGGAGGAATTTTTTAATTTAAATGTAAATTGAAAAACTTAGTGACAACTTGTAAAACAAATGTTAACACTCAGACAAACTAAATAGCAAGATGCACCAAAAAGAATCTGCAAGTGTTATGCACCACAATAGAGAAAGGAACTGAGAATGAAGAGAGGACGTTAAGAAACAAGGATTAGCATGCGCTGTGTCTATTTGCTCACCTATATAGAGTCCACTGACAAGGTCACCATATTCAGCATCTTCTGGAGGAAGGATATAAGCACAATGAACAAAGGCCAGGAAAAGAAGCAGAACAGTTAGAGGCTCAGCCACAAATGCAGATACAATGCAAGCCATTAAGGTAAGCTGCCTCCAATTAACCAAGCTGCACACTGCCTTGCAGCACTCAGTTTTCAATTCAGGATGGAATGTTCCTTCCAACTATTTAATACGATGCTTTTATTTGCAAACAATATTTTAAAAAGAAAGAAAAGGAAAAAGAACAGATGTATGTCATAGCACTTCAGATACACTTCATATCAGACTTAGTTTTATGAAATAAACATTTAAAAAGACACCCCTTTCAGTTCTGAAAGATTTCAACATTAAAATGCAAAATATCAGGCTCAAAATTTATTTCAATACTGTGTAAAAGATCTAGTGACCAGTTTAGTCAAATCATTTTAGCCCATATTCACCCATTTGCTGCATTCCCACATCCATGCAGCCCTTTCTCGGCCACGATAGTTTAGGCTGTAAAATTCTTTATAAACACTTAATACTGATTTCAATTGGTTAACAGGAAACATTTAAATGGGATAGGATTTCCCACCTGTGATACCATCAAGCCACCAGCCAATAAGCAACTACAACTATTCACAGAGCCAGAGGCTGGGTTTTGATTCTGGGTTCTCTGGACAATAATCTAAACTATCATTGCAGTTACCAGGCCATTCTAGTTTCTAGAGGTTTTTTGTTATAATTCAGTTTCCTTGACATTTCTAATGCTGAATATATATATATCTTCTACATCTGTGAAAACTTTGTCAATTTTTCCATTATAAGTTCCTATGTCCACATTTATAATGGAAACTACCTATGTAAAGTTATCATGCAGTAACTGCATCATCCTGCCAGTAGAGGTGCTGCAGTACCACCACTGGGGGGGAGGTATGATTACAACGTGACAAGTTTACATTGGCAGTTTCCATTATAAATGCAGACACAGAAATTTATCATTGGTAATATAAAAAGAGACAAAATGCATCATTTTAAAATGGAGACTTAATTACATCTGCACATCCTGGTGCAATTAATCCCTGCCCTCTTACGACATTTCACCTGAAGACAATACTTGGCCTCGACGCCATGCCACAGAACATCAACTAGTTATTAAATGTATGTTTTGTTTGTAGAAATCATGTAACAGGAAACATATTAGTAATCGAAGGGTTGTAGCTCAGTATGTATAGCCCATACATCTTGCATACAGCAAGAGGAAGCAAAGACGGGAAGGGCAGAGAGTAATACATCTTTTTGGCTCCAAAATGTATTTTAAAAATGTTGTTTTAAATCCATCAAAGATGCTGACACTTCATCAATGTAAATTGGTCAAGAGCTTTTTAGTCTCACTGAGTCAACCCTGTGATCTTTTGAAAGAACAGAATCATTTAACATGCAAAAAAAAAAAATTTCCACAGTTACCTCAATGTTATAAGAACATATGCTATACGGCTCCTTGAGCCTGCTCCGTCATTCAATAAGATCATGGCTGATCCTCTACCTCAACTCCACTTTCCCGCCCGATCCCCATATCCCTTGATTCTCCTAGAGTCCAAAGATCTATCGATCTCAGCCTTGAATATACTCAATGACTGAGCATCCACAGCCCTCTGGGGTAGAGAATTCCAAAGACTCACAAACCCTCTGAAGAAATTTTTCCTCATTTCGGTTCTAAATGGCCGACCCCTTATTCTGAGACTATGACCCCTAGTTCAAGACTCTCCAGCCAAGGGAAGCAGCCTCTCAGCATCTAACCCGGCAAGCCCTCTAAGAATTTTATACGTTTTAATGAGGTCACCTCTCATTCCTCTAAACTCGAGAATATAGGCCCATTCTATTCAATCTCTCCTCATAGAACAACCCCCTCATTTCAGGAATCAATCTAGTGAACCTTTGTTGCACTCCTCCTAAGGCAAGTACATCCTTCCTTAGGTAAGGAAACCAAAACTGCACACAGTACTCCAGGTGTGGTCTGACCAGAGCCCTATATAATTGCAGCAAGACCTCTTTACTCTTATACTCCAACCCCCTTGCAATAAAGGCTAACATACCATTTGCCTCCCTAATTGCTTGCTGTACCTGCATGTTAACGTTCTGTGATCCCTCTGACTACCAACATGTCTTAATCTCTCACCTTTTAAAAAAATATTCTGCTTTTCTATTCTTCCCACTAAAGTGGATAATTTCACATTTCCCCACATTATACACCATCTGCTGCCTTCTCACCCACTCGTTTAACCCTTTGCAGCCTCTTTGTGTCCTCCTCATAGCTTACTTTCTCACCTCGCTTTGTATCGTCAGCAAACTTGGATACATTACACTCGGTCCCCTCATCTAAGTCATTGATGTATATTGTAAACAGCGGAGGGCTAAGCACTGATCCTTGTGGCGCTCCACCAGTTACAACCTGCCAACATGAAAATGACCCATTTATTCGTACTCTGTTTTCTGTCCATAAGCCAATCCTCAATCCATGCTAATAAATTACCCCAATCTTGTGTTAACAACCTCTTGCATGGAACCTTATTGAATGCCTTCTGAAAATCCAAATATACTATATCCACTGGTTTCCCCCTTATCTACCCTGCTAGTTACACCCTCAAAAGACTCTAATAGATTCCTAAGGTTGAGCATACTAATATACCACGTCTGCTTTTTTGATTTAATAAACATTTCAGTGGGCTTCATTTGTTATCTGTATAACTTAGATCGCTCATGGGATCCACGAAACCCACTGAAATGTTTCATAAATGAGAGAATGGTTTGCTGATTATTCACATGGTAACACTTGCCCACATAATGTTGACCTGTGGCATCTACTACATTATCCCATTAATTTCACAGTTCTATTTTATAAATAAAATGGAAGGAAATCAAATTCTCCAATCCTGTGTCCTTCTTCCTCCACCTACAAGTCAAATTGATGCATCTTCCAATGTTGAGAGGGTGACAAGTCAGGTTTCAGACTGCTTTCTTACTTGCTCATAGCAGTGCTGCAACTTACTTAAGTAACAGTACTCCCGGCACAGAGCCAAAAACATTATTGTTATGATGCAACAGAAGTTGTGTAGTCCCAGAAGTCTACAATCAACACATGTGCCGCAGGGCGGACTGAAACTGTTGTGTTACAGTTTGATTTACAAAGGAGATTTGTGATGATCTTCCACTGTTAAGCAAGGTAACTGCAATTAAAATTCTAACATTGGTTGTGGGAAAACTCTTAGAATCAACAATTTGAGATAAAATTAACATCTAGAAATCCATATGTTAATCAAAAACAGCCAGCATGACTTTGTTGAAAGCAAGTTATGTTTGACAAATTTACCAGTTTTTTTGAAGCAACTGATTGGACAGAGAAAGGGAATGCAGTAATTGTTATGTATATGGATTTTCAGAAGTGGTTGGCAAGATGTCTCACAACAGGCTTATTAAGAGGGAATGTAGCATCGTGGATAGAAAGTTGGTTGACAAGACAGGACACAGTTAGGATAAATGTCTGTTACTTGGACTGGAGAAGGGTTGGATTAATCCTTTGGTGTGTAATCCTTTAGTCAGTGCTATGTTTTGTTCTTGATGTACAGATACTTAGGACAGGTAGCTTGATATCGACATTTGCTGTCAACATAAAAGGGGGTTTGGCAAATAGCAAGGAGGACAATCACAAGTTATTGGAAAGAGCAGACAAGTGGTAGATGTAATTTAATGTTGAGAAATGAGAGGCAACATCTTTTAGGAAGAAAAACAAGGCAAATACAAACAAGGCAAAACAATACACTCAAAGGAAAGAGGCTGAAGGATGTCGGATGAAAATAGAGACAGAGATTAAAATACAAAAACCCCATAAAATCAGAGTTCAGGTAGATAAAGTCATAAAAAGGCCAGCAGCATTTTGATTTTTCTAAATAGGGCTGCAGATTACTTGAACAAAAAGGTTATGATGAATTTGTCCAGGGTAATGTTAAGGCCACAGTTATAAGACTATGTGCAATTTTGGGTTGCCCCATTACAGGAAAGGCATTAAAGCCATAAAGAACATACTGCATAGATTCACTGGGGTGACAAACGATAGTTATGAGGAGAAACGTGAGATACTGTGACTATTTCCACTTGAACAAAAATTTTGAGGAGATTTAATAGATTTTTTTTAAATAATGAAGGGTTTTGATGAGTGATCGATTTAAAATGGTGACAAAAAGAGAGTGAGGAGACAGGTTAAAAAAAAACTTCTTTATGCAGAGGATTGCTTGAGCATGAAATGCTTTGTCACAGGGAGTGGTTGAGGCATAGATCATTGCATCTATTAAGGAAAAAGCAGATAAATATTTGAAGCAGAAGAAGATACAAGGTTATGGGGAGAAAGCGTGGCAGCTGGATTAGTTTTAGATTTCCCTGGGGACGAGCTGGTGGCCTTTTACTGTGCTGTGAACTCCTACGCTTCTATGGTATTGCTCCAGACCAATACAAAGCCAGCAAGATATTTAACAACTATGCATAAGTTGCACTGACACATTAATCCTAGAGTCTGATAACACACATACCAGTATGTAAGCACCAATCTATCACTAAACTTTGTGGACCTGAAAACATAAAACCGAATTAAGGAGCATTCAATTGCCTATTAATGCACAAAATGTTTAAGTACTACAGATCATTGATATTGGTTTCCTTTTCTAGAAAGGACCTTTTTTCTTTAATGCTATTACATCAACAAATTGGGAAAGATTACTATTCTCCTCCCAAGACAGAGTACATCCACGTAAAATTTCAGGATGAGCCAACCAGCCATCCAAAACATCAGTATGTGTAGATACAGTAAGTACATGCCTGGACCTCATTCAGAAAATGGCGGACTACATGAAAACCAGCACAATCTACTTAATTGTTTTTCTCCTCTTGAAGTAATCTGCACTGATACACTACCGTCTCCTTCTTGCTCAACCTCACATCACTCCAACTCTGCTGAGTCGAAAACAAATCTCTTGGCCTGGGTGTCCAAATTTACTTTTGATGAGACCTACTGTCTCATTTTATAGCTTTCCCATCTGGGGAAACCCGGTATCATGGCAAGGGACAACTGACAAGCTCAAAAATCTACACTGAATGACGAGTATAAAATAGGCAATGTTGTAATATCCCAAATGAGTTTTATTCTTGCACCCTTTCCAACAATACTCTTGTAAATTTGTTGTAATGTTCTAAAGAAGAGTATCCTATAAGAATATTAAATAAATGAGATCCATACCGCAAAAGCTTGAGGTTCTTTTTCTTATAGGCAGAGTGATGAGTGAAATAAAATGTGCCACATGTTGCAAAATTCAGAAAGTGACAATTTACATATTGTTCTGTCCTTCAACTTTCCATTTCAGCATGTTTTTCAGCAGAATTCCAGTGAGCACCAATGAAACATTTCACAAAGAATGGAATTCGCTTAAAACTGTTAAATGTTAGTGAATAGAGGCAAAAAGGTCAAATGAATTGAACTATAAATGTATAAAATGGTATTTAAGGGGACACCAAAATATCGAATCGTACACCTCACGTGCACTCTTTATAATCAATGTGCATACACCGTCAACATATCTGCAAATTAACAATTGCTAAAACAGTTTAGCATTGTATTAGTTTTTTTTTAAAATTACATAACAAATGGATTCAGTTCTGTAGTCAAATGCAAGTACAAATACCTTCAATTTCCTCTGAGAAGCAGAAAAGAATTGAGAAAGTACAAAATTAAAATGGCTAAAAGTAAACTGATTAAAATTACTGTAATATTTTTAATATAAAAGGCAGCAGAAGTTAACCTACCACACTCAATAGTTTCCTCATCTTAGAACAGCCAACAAAAGGGAAAAAAAAAGAGGTTTTGCCTTTTTGTAACTATCAACAAGGTAAAAATGATTGACTCAAAATAATTCTGGTTTCATTTTAGTACATCAAACACACCTGTAATGAGAAATGTCTCTTCTTCGATTTGTGCAAAATTACTGAGGGCTTCATTTTGTCTAAGCTGAATCCTAGATTGCTAAATTATTTATTTTTAAATCAGAATCTAAGTTCACATAAAAAGTTTTTAAGAACAACTTTTGATAATTTATATTCAACTTCTGCAATAAATCAAATCATAAATTCAGAGATTCAAATATGCTTTGGAATGCAATCCACTTTTATCTTCATATATTTTACTGAACCAGCCAAGTTATTTTCAACTTGATATCATTTTAAAACCTCAAGATATTAGTTTTATTATATTTAGAATACAAGAGGGAGGTTATGCTAGAACTGTATAAAACACTAGTTAGACCACAGCTAGAGTACTGCGTACTGTTCTGGTCACCACATTACAGGAAAGGTGTCATTGCACTAGAGAGGGTACAGAGGAGATTTATGAGGATGTTGCCAGGACTGGAGAATTTTATCTATGAAGAAAGATTGGATAGGCTGGGGTTGGTTTCTTTGGAACAGAGGAGGCTGAGGAGAGATTTAATTGAGGTATATAAAGTTATGAGGGGCCTCGATACAGTAGTTAGGAAGGACCTATTTCCCTTAGCAGGGACTGCAATAGCCAGAGGGCATGGATTTAAAGTGATTGGTAGAAGGATTAGAGGGGAGTTTAGGAGAATTTTTTTCACCCAGAGAGTGGTGGGGTCTAGAACTCACTGCCTGAAAGAGTGGTAGAGGCAGAAACCCTCATTGCATTTAAAGGGTACTTGGATGTGCACTTGAGGTGCCGTAACCTATAAGGCAAAGGACCAAGAGCTGGAAAGTCGGATTAGGCTGGATCTCTCTTTTTCGGCTGGCACAGATATGATGGGTCGAATGGCCTCCTTTTGTGCCATAAATGTCAACAATTCTATGAGGTTACTCACAAGTGGAGGACTGGACACCCTCATTAAAATTGCTTATTCGTGGTGATAACCCCATTTTCAGCTGTATTAATAAAACTGCACCAGGTTACCACTCTTAAATGTATCAAGAAATCATTTTTAATGGAAAAAAAATAAATGATTCGTTCTGTTACACTGCCCGTTTGCACTGGTTCATGGAAGATTTTACGTTTGTGATTATGCAAATAAATTTCATTGGAAACTTGAACTGTAACCTAACAAGCGCAATTTCCCGATTGCGGCTAAAGCTGAAACTTTACCCCAGCGTTTTCTTATCTTGGTCTAGATCTTGTGAACAGATCTGGGGAAAAATATTACACTGTCTATATTTTATGAATTACTGTAGTTTTTCCTGTAAACACCATCTTGCTCTAAACTGCTGTAATTAGATGTGTGTAATTCCGGTACTTTAGTCCCTTAACTCACACTTATAGTCTGAACTTCATATGCTTGATTTACACAAGCTGCAACAAAACTGTACTAATTTTTAAATTATTTGTATGCTTAAAGCATTCAAATTAATTAGGTAAACTGATTAAGAGAAATGTCTGCAAGAAGTTGCCACTACAGACAAGATTCATTACTGCAAGATGTAAAATTGCTTGCAAATACCTGGTTTCGATTATTTTTAAACTTTTAGCCTTCTCAAAATTGGTACCATTCACAATGCATTCTTTCTTTTGTCTCTGTTCAAGTTCAAATGCAACTGAATGTGGTACCCCAGTCGAGAGACAAAACTTGTCGGTTAAACCAGGTTACATCTTGTTCAAATGAACAACATTTGGATGCAGTTAAAAAACTTCCTCCTGTTCATGTGGTCTTAATTCCTCAAATCAAAAGTTGAATCAAAATGAAAAAAAAATAACTAAAAGCTATCCAAGCTTGTAGAGAACCGTACAATGTCAGTTTACAAGTTAAGCCTTAGTGCTATAATAATAGCCAAAGATGGCGTGTGCAGACAGAGGTTCAAAGGGCTGTTTTTAATTCATTCATGAAAAATGCATATTTGAGAACATGGCAGTCCAGCTGCTTAAACCAAACACTTAAAGGGAGCACATCATGTTGGTATCAAGTTGCCCAATGTTTCAAGTCATAGAAGAATGTTCTAACCGATGGTCTAGAAATCCATTCAGCTTCTGTAGGTGTTAAGACTGAAATTCCTAAGTGCTTGAAAACTGGCAAATTGCTATTGGTCGAACTCTGTGGAAATCTACCTGGCAGAATAATAAACACAAGGAAATTTGGAATACACCAGAGATAATGTTGTGAAATTACAATAAGAGTACACTTAAAATAATTTTAAGAACTGCAAACGAAGAAACCGTCCAAAACCTCAGCCTGGCTGGTTATGTAACTCCAAACTAGATGGTCATGAATCTGAGTTACTCAATTTTGTCCACCATTTAAAATAGTTTTGACTCAGTTGGGGAGTTTCACCATTCTTAGCATTGCCATAGCCTAACATTAAGCATCTCACTCTGCTTGAATCATGGCTCCTTCTGCCAAATCAAGCAATGGCATTCGTATAGAATCTCTCGTCCAGATCCCATATCCTCCAGGCTGGCATGTGCAGAGATGAGAGGGGTGGGTGAGAAAGAGAGAGACGAAGGAGAGAAATAAAACTGGGCTGAATTACTGGATTGAAACATTTGGGATTTTTTCACTGATGTACTAGAGCAAAAAAAAACTTTTTAAAAAATTAAACATCACATCGTTTGTTGACTTACATGATCGTCTATTGGAATTCCTTTGTGGCTGAACAAATGCTACAGGTCTTCTAAGTGCAAATCTCCTGCAAGAAGCCAATTACAAAAACTATCAATATTGGGCCTAGGACTGATGAGAGTACAAAAAGTTTCAAGAACAAATATTACAGCAGCATTTTATCCTTATAAAATATTGCAAAGCAAAACAATGCATTTGATTTTACTGTAGACAAAATAAATCCTTAAGCTTTCAAATTTTAGTTAGTGGAGCCAAAAACCTGTTAAATCTCAGTTCTGTGTTGCACATCAAACTGTTTTCCATGTGTCCTTTTCCAAACTGGAATGCTACTGATGGTATCATTTACTGTCAACTACTTCAACCATATATGAGGAAATCCAAGCTACTTTGGCATTGAACTTACTAACTATTTATACTATACACAAACATTCTGTTTTCATATTAATATAATCAGAAAACAAAAGTTTCTAAGATATCTCCTTCCAATTTTTATTTTTAGCACCAAAACGTGCTCATGAAGATTGTTATATTATTGTGGCAGTCTTATGGCTGTACACTTAGTGGTTACCTCTCTTGGAACTGCTTTGAAGGGATTAGTCCTGCTCTCAGATTGGCATCACACTCGCGTTTGGCTTGCCACCAGGTTGCATCATCCTGGCTGACGATCTGAAGGATATCTCCCTTCTTGAAAGAAAGCCCAGCTTCTTTACATGGAATAGCTTTATCCTCATTAGGATCATAATCAAATAAAGTCCTGACAAACATCTGGCAAAGAAAAAAAACAAACAGTCATGTTTATTCAAGATTATATATCACATGGTTATAGCATCTCAAATACCAGGAATATCTTGCATCTCGTAATACTGTGGGTACACTATGAAACGGAAGGAAGCTGTTCATTTGGAGAGTTTGGGGAGGGACAGCAGAGAAGAAAGATAATTTCACAGAATCCCTACAAACACTTCTGTTACCAAAAAGAATAATAATCAAGTATCAAAAAATTTGTGAAAATATTAAAAGCTGGTCAAACAAAAAATGTTCACAGCTCAGCAAAATGAGTACATTTTAATCTGCAAAGGAAATGTTCCCCAGGTGTGAAGATACAAACTGATCTCATTATTTTGAAAGTCAATATCCCTTTTACATGCACAAGAAACTGCTGCCAAATGCAATAGCTGTGGCTGATCCTCTTAATTCAGAAAGCCAATTATTATTTTAAAGAATGGATAAAATTGCTCACCACCGCTGTGATACATGTGTGATCACTGTACTTTGCCAAGGACTGATATGGTCAGAAACAGACAGGAGGATTAGCAATTGTCCTTCAAAGTGTACTGCCATCAATTTTTTAATTTAATGCATTTATCAAGTACCGTATCCTTTCATCCTCCTAAAACTTGTAATCATCATCCAAATGCGGCTACACTCCAATTGAAGATTATACTGACATGTGCCAAACAATCTATAAACAGGGACCTGCAATCAATCATATTGGCATTCAAGCATATGACTGTGATGCAGTTAATAGACTGTTTCTGGCACATGCTAACTGGAGATCGTTGGAAACAAGAGCAAGTTTCTGCTTACACGCAGTTTTCCCCAACCGTAGAGTCCTTGGTTTGTTTCTCTTCAAAAATCAAAAGGACTTTTGTCATCACCGACTTTGGAAAAATTTTATTAAACTGACTAACAGTTACTTTAATGCCCTTAAATTAGCTCCCATAATTGAACAATAAGTTTATTCAGCAAATACCTGAGGCATGCAGATAACAAAGGTCCCAGGTTCAATCCCCAGTCTGTGCTGAGTTAGCTGATCTCAGCTGGGGTGCTTCAACAATTGTATCAATACTCCTGGGTTAAGGAAAAGAACATCAGCCATGGCCCCCTCTCCTGATCACTCTCTAACAACCCCTGCTGGAAGTGCATGCGTGTGGATGGCAAACAAGGAAAGGAATGGACTCTGTTGTGATGCCGCTGCAATCAAATAGCCTGCCCACCCTCACTGGGGTAACTAATGTCCAACACTGCATTCCAGTAAGCAGTCAACTCCTTCGGCAAAGAGGAGCAGGGATGAAAATGGCAAGAAAAAACACCTCAGAATCAGCACAAATACAGAAGGGGTTAATGACAGAACTCTAGAAGAATGGTCAACATAAATTTCAACCTAAAAGACATACACAACACAGCCTGATGTGACTAGCTAACATTTGTCCCTCAACCAAAATCAGATAATCTTGTCATTTATTACATTACTGTTTGAGGGGCCTTGCAGTGCACAAATTGGTTGTTGTGTTTGTTTGCATAACAATCTCTAAACTTCAAAAGTAATTAGTTGGCTGTGAAATGCTTTGGGACATCCTGAGGATGTGAAAGTTCTTTCTTTGCCTGTACAGACAATTTAAAAGCCATTCTGAGCCAATAATTACATACAACGTACAACACAGAAACAGGCCATTCAGCCCAACAGGTCTATGCCAGTGTTCATGCTCCACAAGAGCCTCCTCCCTCCCAACTTCATCTAACCCTATCAGCATATCCTTCAATTCCTTTCTCCCTCATGTGTTTATCTAGCTTCCCCTTAAATGCATCTATCTACTCACCTTAACCACTCTCTGGGTAAAGAAGTTTCTCCTGAATTCCCTATTGGATTTATTAGAGACACTCTCATATTTATGGCCCCTAGTTCTGGTCTCCCCCGCAAGTGGAAACATCTTCGACATTTACCCGATCAAACCCTTTCATAATCTTGAAGACCTCTATCAGGTCACCCTTCAGTCTTCTCTTTTCTAGAGAAAAGAGAAGACTGGTCTCTCACAAATGCAAGACACCAAGCGAAATGAGATACAAGAAAAACTTTGCAATCTGGTAATCATATTTATTGTGTCGCACACCCATTTAAAGAGCTTGAGTTTGGATACACAGTGTTAGCAATCATCCTAATTTGAATCCCCTGACTAACAATGCTGCAAAAAGACAAATGAACAGTAATGGGAAAGGAAAGAATAAATGTAAAAATAGTGAAGGAAAAAATGGCACATCAAACCCACTTCTTCCACAGACAACAAATGTTTCCTTTTTAACCCAATTAATGACTCAAGAAAAGTTAGTTGAAAATGTCAATTATCAATATTAACTGTCAATGAGAAACTTCAGTTTGATCAACAAACAGGAGGGCCAAACACCATTTAAACCTAAAGCTGCAAGAATGGAGCATTTCCTGAGGAAGTACATCTTATATTTTTCTAAACAGTTTTAAAAAGAAAAACGAACACTCTTAGTTTTCCCAACAAATTAATAACTTTTGGCTCAGATAGCTGAAAAACAAAAGCTCATTTCTGCTCTTAAAGCTCATGCAAAAACGTGTTAAATAAAATGTTCATCAAGTCTTTCCAGTCCTATTTACTTGATAAAGGTACCATTTCAGATGTTAAAGAAGGGTCATATTGTGTCTAATATTTACTACTTTCTGAACTATTTTGGCATATCTGGTGCACTTTTATCTTTTGGGTGCTAATTTTCATAATATATGCTTACAGGTGGTGACTTTGATGATGCAAATTTAAAACAAAATTTGATAATTATACTGATTATGGTAGTGTAGTAGTATTGTTACACAACTAATAATCCGGAGAACTGGAGTTCAAATCCCATCATAGCAGTTTGAGAATTTGAATTCAGTTTTTTTAAAAATGTGGCAATGAAAAGGTTGTATCAATAAAGAAAAGGTTGTATCAATAAAAAAAATGTGGCTTTGTAGCCATTGGATTATCATAAAAATCCAACTGGTTCACTAATGTCCTTTACGGAAGGAAACCTGCCATCCTTACCCGGTCTGGCCTATATGTGACTCCAGTCCCACATCAACATGGTTGACTTTTAACTGTTCTCTGAAGTGGCCGACGAAGCCACTCGATTTCAGCCAGCCTTGCCAGCGACGCCCATATCCCGAAAATGAATAATATATTGCAATTGCTCTTTTGGAAAAAGTGTCACAAAGTAAATAAAAATGCATCAAGTATTCATCATTGTGAGGTGTAATGAAGCCTTATAGCTGAATGTTTCATGACAGATTTGAATTTACAACAACTTGCATTTATATAGCACCTTTAACATAGCAAGACATTTCAAAGAGCTTCACAGGAGCTTCAGACAAAAATGGACATCAAGTCAAAGAAGGATATATTAGGAGGGATGACTAAAAGTTTGGTCAAAGAGGTAGGTTTTAAGGAGCATCTTAAAGGAGGGAGAGGTGAAGAGGCAGTGAGGTTGAGATGGAATTCCAGAGCTTTGGACCTAGACGGCTGAAGGCATGGCCGCAAATGGCAGTGAAGGAAGCCGGGGATGCACAAAAGGCAACAACTGGATGAACGCAACTTCTCGAAGGGTTGTAGGGCTGTTGGAGGTTCCAAATGGTAAGAAGCTAGGAACTGAGGAGGAGCAGAGGGGTTTAAGGGTATATGTACAGAAATCACTAAAAGCTAGTGGATAGTTACAAAAAATAATTTAAAAGGCTAATAGAGTGTTAGCCTTTATCTGAAGGCGGCTGGAATATAGCATAGAAACATAGAAAATAGGAGCAAGAGTAGGGCATTCAGCCCTTCGGACCTGCTCCGCCATTCAAAATGATCATGGCTGATCATCCAACTCAATACCCTGTTCCCGCTTCTTCCCCATATCCCTTGATCCCTTTAGCATTAAGAAATATATCTATCTCCTTCTTGAATATATTTAATGACTTGGCCTCCACTGCCTTCTGTGGTCGAGAATTCCACAGGTTCACCACCCTCTGAGTGAAGAGATTTCTCCTCATCTCGGTTCTAAATGGCATATCCTGTATCCTGAGACTGTGACCCCTGGTTCTGGACTCCCCAGCCATCGGGAACATCCTCCCTGCATCTAGTCTGTCTAGTCCTGTTAGAATTTTATATGTTTCAATGAGATCACCTCTCATTCTTCTAAACTCTAGTGAAGAGAGGCCAAGTTGACCCAATCTCTCCTCATACGTCAGTCCTGCCATCCCAGGAATCAGTATGGTAAACCTTTGTTGCACTCCCTTCATGGCAAGGACATCCTTCCTCAGATAAGGAAACCAAAACTGCACACAATACTCCAGATGTGGTCTCACCAAGGCCCTGCAGAACTGCAGTAAGACATCCCTGCTCTTGTACTCAAACATACCATTTGCCTTCTTAACTGCTTGCTGCACCTGAATGCTCGCTTTCAGCAACTGGTGTACAAGGACACCTAGGTCTCGTTGCACCTCCCCTTTTCCCAATCTATCACCATTCAGATAATCTGCCTTTCTGTTTTTACAACCAAAGTGGATAACCTCACATTTATCCACGTTATACTGCATCTGCCATGTTCTTGCCCACTCACCCAACTTGTCTAAATCACATTGGAGCCTCTTTGCATCTGCCCCAAAGCTCACATTCTACCCCAGCTTTGTGTCGTCTACAAACTTGGAAATGTTCCCTCATCCAAATCATTGATATATATTGTGAATAGCTTGGGCCCAAGCACTGATCCCTGTGGTACCTCACTAGTCACTGCCTGCCACCCGGAAAAAGACCCGTTTATTCCTATACTTTTTTTCCTGTCTGTCAACCAATTCTCAATCCATGCCAGTATATTCCCCCCAATCCCATGTGCTTTAATTTTGCACACTAACCTCTTGTGTGGGACCTTATCAAAAGCCTTCTGAAAATCCAAATACACCACATCCACTGGTTCTCCCCTATCTATTCTACTAGTTACATCCTCAAAAAACTCCAGTAGATTTGTTAAGCATGATTTCCCTTTCATAAACCCATGCTGACTTTGTCCAAACCCGTTAATGCCTTCCAAGTGTTCTGTTAACACATCTTTTAAAATAGACTCTAGCATTTTCCCCATTACTGATGTTAGGCTTACTGGTCTGTAATTCCCTGTTTTCCCTCTCTCTCCTTTTTTAAATAGTGGGGTTACATTTGCCACCCTCCAATCTGTAGGAACTGTTCGAGTCTATAGAGTTTTGGAAGATGATCACCAATGCATCCACTATTTCCGGGGCCACTTCCTTTAGTACTCTGGGATGTAGATTATCAGGCCCTGGGGATTTGTCAGCCTTTCGCCCCATTAATTTCCCTTACACTATTTTTTTTTTACTAATACTGGTTTCCTTCAGTTCCTCCCTCTCACTAGACCCTTAGTTCCCTAATGTTTCTGGCAGGTTATTTGTGTCCTCCTTTGTGAAGGCAGAACCAAAAGTATGTGTTTAATTGTTCTGCCGTTTCTTTGTTCCGCATTATAATTTCCCCCATATCTGACTGTAAGGGACCTACATTTGTCTTCACTAATCTTTTTCTCTTGACATATTTATAGAAGCTTTTACAGTCAGTTTTTATGTTCCCTGCTAGTTTACTCTCATACTCTATTTTTCCCCTCTTAATCAATCTCTTTGTCCTCCTTTGCTGAATTCTAAACTGCTCCGAATCCTCAGGCTTGCTGCTTTTTCTGGCAATTTTATATGTCTCCTCTTTGGATCTAATACTATCCCTAATTTCTTTTGTAAGCCACGGTTGAGCCGCCTTTCCTGTTTTATTTTTGTGCCAGACAGGAATGAATAATTGTTGTAATTCCTGCACATGTTCTTTAAATATTAGCCATTGCCAATCCACAGTCATCCCTTTTAGTAAAGTTCCCCAATCTATCATAGCCAACGCGCACCTCATACTTTCATAATTTCCTGTATTTAGATTCAGGACCCTAGTTTCAGATTCAACTACTTCACTCTCCATCTTAATGAGGAATTCTATCATGTTATGGTCGCTCTTCCCTAAGGGACCCCGCACAACAAGATTGTTAATTAATCCTTTCTCATTGCACAATACCCAGTCTAGGATCGCCTGTTCTCTAGTTGGTTCCTCAACGTATTGGTCTAGAAAGTCATCACGTACACACTCCAGAAATTCCTCCCCCACAGTATTATTGCTAATTTGGTTTGACCAATCTATATGCAGATTAAAGTCACCCATGATTATAGTTGTACCCTTGCATGCATCTCTAATTTCCTTTTTAATGCCCTCCCTTACATCTCCACTACTGTTTGGGGGCCTATCGATCAGCCCCACCAACGTTTTCTGCCCCTTGGTGTTTCTTAGTTCCACCCATACAGATTCCACATCGTGATTTTCCGAGCCAATATCCTTCCTCACAATTGCATTGATTTCCTCCTTAACCAACAACGCTACCCACATCCTTTCCTTTTTGCCTGTCCTTCCTAAATATTGAATACCCCTGGATGTTCAGTTCCCATCCTTGGTCACCCTGCAGCCATGTCTCCATAATCGCAACTATATCATGACTGTTAATATCTATCTGCGCTGTTAATTCATCTACCTTATTGCGAATGTTCTGCGCATTTAGACACAATGCGTTTAGACTTGTCTTTTTAAGATTGCTAGTCACCTGAGTTTTATTTTGCACTCTGGCCCATTTGTTTTTCACCCCTGTTTTCCCTGCCTACCATTATTGCTTCTTCCCTTTCTGTCTTTTGTTTCTATCCTTGTTTCCCCCTCCTCTGTCTCCCTGCTCAGGTTCCCATCCCCCTGCCATTCTAGTTTAAACCTTCCCCAACAGCACTAGCAAACACCCCCGCGAAGACATCGGTCCCGGTCCTGCTCGGATCCCAATGTCCCAGGAATCTAAATCCCTCCCTCCTACACCATCCCTGGAGCCAAGCATTCATCTGGTCTATTCTTCTGTTCCTATACTCACTAGCACATGGCACAGGTAGTAATCCTGAGATCACTACCTTTGAGGTCCTGCTTTTTAATTTATCTCCTAACTCCTTAAATTCACCTTGCAGGACCTCATCCCTTTTTTTTGAACCTATGTCATTGGTACCAATGTGGACCACGACTACTGGCTGTTCACCATCCCCCTCCAGCCGCTCCGTGACATCCTTGACCCTCGCACCAAGGAGGCAACATAGCATCCCGGAGTCACGTTTGCGGCCACAGAAACGCCTGTCTGTTCCCCTTGCAATTGAATCCCCTATCAGTATAGCCCTGCCACTTTTATTCCTCCCCTCCTGTGCAGCAGAGCCACCCGTGGTGCCACGATCGTGGCTCTTGCTGCTTTCCCCTGATAAGCCATCTCCCCCAACAGTATCAAACAGATATACCGCTTTGAAGAGGGAGATGGCCCCAGGGGACTCCTGCTCTACCTGCCTAGTACTTTTACCCTACCTGGCGGTCACCCATTTCCTTTCTGCCTGCATAATCTTTACCTTTGGTGTGACCACCTCACTGAACATGCTATCCACGATAATCTCAGCATCGCGGATGCTCCACAGTGAATCCACCCGCAGCTCCAGCGCCGAAATGCAGTTAGCCAGTAGCTGGACACACTTCCTGCACACATGGTCGCCAGGGACACCTGTAGTGTCCATGGCTTCACACATAATGCAGGAGGAGCATATCACAGGTGCGAGCTCTGCTGCCATGACTTGCCTTAGATTTACACTGCGTTCACCTCTCGGACTCTCTTCCCACTCTCCTCTCCTATAAAGGGCTGGAAGTTATGCCACAGTTGAATAAAAGCTCTGGTTAAACCCCATCTGGCGTAATGCGATCAGTGCTGAGCACCGCACTTCAGGAAGGATATATTGGCCTTCGTGGGGGTGCAGCGCAGATTCACCAGAACGTACCGTGGCTAAAAGGGTTAAATTATGAGTATAGAGTGCAATGGCCAGGCTTGTATTCCCTTGAGTATAGAAGATTAAGTGGTGATTTATTGAGGTGTTTAAGATTATTAAAGGATTTGACAGGGTAGAGAGAGAAACTATTTCCTCTGGTTGGGGTGGGGGGGGTCGAAAACAAGAGGTCATAACCCTAAAATTAGAGATTGGCCATTCAGGGGTGATATCAGGAAGTACTACTTCACACAAAGGGTAATGGAAATCTGGAACTCTCTCCCTCAAAAAGCTTGGAGTTGAGGTACAGATCAGCCACGATTTAACTGAATGGCGGAACAGGCTCGAGGGGCTGAATGGCCAACTCTAGTTTTGATGTTTAAAAAGGGAGGGGCGAAGCCATGGAGGAATTTGAACACAAGGACGAGAATTTTAAAATCAAGGCATTTGTGGACCAGGAGCCAATGTAGGTCAGCGAGCACAGGGGTGATGGGCAGCGGAACTTGGTGCAGGTTAGGATACGGGCATAAGAGCCTTGGAGGAGCTGAAATTTATGGAGGGTGGAAGATGAGAGGCCAGCCAGGAGAGTATTGGAATAATCGACTCTGGAGATAACAGAAGCATGGAAGAGGGTTTCAGCTGCAGATGGGCTGAGGCAGGGGCGAAGGTGAATGATAGTACAGAAATGGAAGTAGGGAATCTTTGTTATGGAGAGGATATAGAGTTGGAAGCTCAGCGTCAAGTAGGATGGCAAGGCTGCAAACAGTCTAGTTCAGCCTCAGACAATGGCCAGGGTGGGGTTGGAATCGGTGGCAAGAGAACAGAGTTTGTCGTGGGGCTGAAGACAATGGCTTCGGTCTTCCCGATATTTAATTGGAGGAAATTGCGGCTCATCCAGGACTGGATATTGGAAAAGCAGTCTGATAATAGAGGCAGGGGAGCAGTCGAGGGAGGTGGTGGTGAGGCAGAGCTGGGTATCGTCAGCGTACGTGTGGAACCACATGTCATGTCTTTGGGTGCTGTCGCCCAGAGGCAGCATGTAGATGAGAAATAGGAGGGGGCATAAGAAACACAAGAAAGACAAGAAATAGGAGCAGGAGCAGGCCATACGGTCCCTCGAGCCTGCTGCGCCATTCATTAAGATCATGGGTGATCTTCGACCTCATCTCCACTTTCCCGCCCAATCCCCAAATCTCTTGATTGGGGCCAAGGATAGATCCTTAGGGGACTCCAGAGGTAATGATGCTGGAGTGGGAAGAGAAACTATTGCAGGCAATTCTCTGGCTACGACTGGATATGTAAGAGTGGAACCAGGCGAGGGCAGTCCTACTCAGCTGGACAACAGAGGAGGCGCGTTGGGTGTGGATGGTGTGATCGACCGTGTCAAAGGCTGCAGACAGGTCGAGAAGGATGAGGTTGGATAGTGCACCAGTCATAGAGTACGTGATTTGTGACTTTAATTAGGGCCATTTCAGTGCTGTGGCAGGAGCGCAAACGTGATGAGCAGTTCAAATATGGAGTTGCGGGAAAGATGGGCGTAGATTTGGAAGGCGACAACACGTTCAAGGACTTTGGAGAGACAAGGGAGGTAAGCAGATGGTTGGTAGTTTGCAAGGACAGATGGGTCAAGGGTGGGTTTTCTGAAGAGGAAGTGATGACGGCAGATGATGAAAGGGAGGAGACAGTATCATTTACAGTATTAATTAGCCAGAACGGGGTCACAGAAAGGGAAGTTGAGTGCTCAGCAGTTTAGTGGGAATAGCGTCAAGAGAACAGGAGATGGGACTCATGGGCAAGATGACATTGGAAAGGGGATGAGGGGTGAGAAAAACGAGAGAAAGATGAGAGTTCAGGGCTAGGGCAGTGGGGGGGAATGCAGCAAATAATTTGTGTGTGGAGATATGAGGTGCAGGAAGGAGGGCTTTAGATTCTTGGGGCATTGGGACCGGTTCTGAGGGAGATGGGACCTATGCAGGCCTGACCAGGGTTGCACCTCAACGGAGCTGGGACCAATGTCCTTGCGTGGAGGTTTGTTAGTGCTGTTGGTGGTGGGGGGCGCCAACTAATTTGGCAGGGGGATGGGCACCAGGATGTAGCATTGGAAAGGAGAAACAAGGTGCACAAAGGATGGGGAGAGAAAGATAGCACGAGAGCAAGGAAATAGTATGGTAGTAGATGGGGCCAGACCAAGAGAGTACAAGAAAGTCTAAGATAGGTTTACAGTGCATGTCTGTATAAACGCACAAAGCGTGTTAAACAAGGTTGGAGAGCTGCAGGCGCAATTAGCCACATAGGAATATGATGTCATGGCGACACTGAAGACCAGGCTCAAAAAAGGGCAGGATTGGGTACTAAATATTCCTGGATACAAGGTGTTCAGGAAAGATAGGGAAGGGAAGAAAGGAGGGGGGGTGCAGTATTGATTAAGGGGAATACTGCAGTACTGGAGAGAGAGGATGTCCTGGAGGGGTCAAGGACAGAATCTATTTGGTTAGAGTTAAGGAACTATAGAGGTGCCATTCCACAACTGGGTGTATTCTAAAGGCCACCAACTACTGGGAAGGATATAGAGGAGCAAATCCGCAGGGAAATTACAGAGAGGAGCAAAAGCTATAAAGTAGTGATAACAGGGGACTTCAACTATCCTAATATAGACTGGGATAGTAATAATATAAGGGGCAAAGAGTGGAAGGAATTTTTGAAGTGTGTTTAGGAGAACTTTCTTGACCAGTACATTTCCGGCCTAACGAGGAAGGAGGTATTGTTGGACTTGGTTCTGGGGAATGAGGCGGGCCAAGTGGAGCAAGTGACAGTGGGGGAACATTTAGGGAACAGCAATCATAGTATCATAAGGTTTGGAATAGCTATGGAAAAGGACAAGGACCACTCTAAAGTAAAAATACTCAATTGGAGGAGGGATGAGAACTGATCTGGCCCAGGTAAATTGGAATAAAAGATTGGTAGGCAAAATTGTAATTGAACAATGGCCGGCCTTTACGGAGGAGATGGTTCAGGTACCGTCTCGGTACATTCCCACAAGGGAGAAAGGTAGGACAATTAAAGCCAGAGCTCCATGAATGACAAAAGAGATAGAGAGTAAGATGAAGCAGAAAAAAGGGGCATATGACAGATGTTAGGTTGATAACACAAGTGAGAACCAGGCTGAATATAGAAAGTTCAGAGGGGAAGTGAAAAAGGAAATAAGAGGGGCAAAGAGAGAGTATGAGAATAGACTGGCGGCAAACATAAAAGGAAATCCAAAAGTCTTCTACAGGCATGTAAACAGTAAACAGGTAGAAAGAGGAGGGGTGGGGCCGATCAGGGACCAAAAAGGAGATCTACTCATGGAAGCAGGGGGCATGGCCGAGATACCAAATAAGTACTTTGCATCTGTCTTTACAAAGGAAGAAGGTGCAGCCAGAGTCTCAGAAAAGGAAGATACAGTTGAGATACCAGATGGGCTAATAATTGATAAAGAGGAAGTACTAGAAAGGCTAGGTGTACTTAAAGTCGATAAGTCACCTGGTCCGGATGGGATGCATCCTAGGTTGCTGAGGGAAGGAAGGATGGAAATTGTGACGTTTCTGGCCATAATCCTCCAAACATCCTTAGATACAGGGGTGTTGCCAGAGGACTGGAGAATTGCAAATGTTCCACCATTGTGCAAAAGATGGTGTAAGTATAGGCAACTACAGGCCAGTCAGTTTAACCTCAGTGGTGGGTAAACTTTTAAAAATAATAATCCGGGACAGAATTAGCAGTCACTTGGACAAGTATGGATTGATTAGGGAAAGCCAGCATGGATTTGTTAAAGGCAAATCGTGTTTAACTAACTTGATAGAGTTTTTTGATGAGGTAACAGAGAGGGTCGATGAGGGAAATGCAGTTGATGTGGTGGAGAAGGGACTTTCAAAAGGCGTTTGATAATGTGCCGCATAATAGGCTTGTCAAGATTGAAGCCCATGAAATAAAGGAGGCAGTAGCAGCATGGATACAAAATTGGCTAAGTAACAGGAAGCAGAGACTGGAGGGAGGTGTACAGTGGTGTTCCCAGGGGTCAGTACTAGGACCACTGCTTTTCTTGATATATATTAATGACTTGGACTTGGGTGTACAGGGCACAATTTCAAAATTTGCAGATGACACAAAACTTGGAAGGGTAGTAAACAGTGAGGAGGATAGTGATAGACTTCAAGAGGATATAGACAGACAGGTGGAATGGGTGGACACGTGGAAGATGAAATTTAACGCCTGCCGTGAATCAGAAGCGGTGGGCAAGTCGCCCAGGTAAGTTAAAAATATTTCTAACTACTTAATCTGTCACAGGTAAAATGCCTTAAGTACCTCAATGAGGCACATTTGGCTCCTTAACTGTCAAGCCGGCGGGACTTCTGGTTTCGGGTCGCCCGCATGCACACAGGTGGGTCCCTGGGAAACTCGGAAGTCAGCGGGTTGGAGCCGGCTTCCGAACCTGAATGGGATTTACGTGATTTTCGGAGCCCCCCCCCACCCCCACGCACTCGCCTCCTAAAATCACCCCCATAGAGTACAAAAGCAAGGAAGTCATGATGAGCCTTTATAAAACACTGGTTCGGTCACAACTGGAGTATTGTGTCCAGTTCTGGGCACCGCACTTTTGGAAAGATGTGAAAGCTGTGGAGAGGGTGCAGAATGATTCTAGAATGATTCCAGCGATGAGAGACTTTAGTTACGTGGATAGACTGGAGAAGCTGGGGTTGTTCTCCTTGGAACAGAGAAGGTTGAGAGGAGATTTGATAGAGGTTTTTAAAATCATGAAGGGTCTAGACAGAATAAAGAAAAACTGTTCCAACTGACGGAAGGGTCAAGAATCAGAGGACGTAGGTTTAAGTTGATTGGGAAAACAACCAAAGGTGACATGAGGAAAAACTTTTTTTTAACGCAATGAGTGGTTAGGATCTGGAATGCACTGCCTGAGGGGGTGGTGGAGGCAGATTCAATCATAGGTTTCAAAAGGGAACTGGATAAGTACTTGAAAGGCAACAATTTGCAGGGCTACAGGGATAGGGCGAGGGAGTGGGACTAGCTGGATTGCTCTTGCATAGAGCCGGCATGGACTCAATGGGCCAAATGGCCTCCTTCTGTGCTGTAACCTTTCGATAATTCTATAAATGCAGCTGAACGGATGGTCTCAATCTTAGTGACAAAGACGTCTGTGAGCTTCTCACACTTGTTGTTGGAAGAGAGGGTGGAGGGGGCAGGGGAAAGGGGTTTAAGGAGATGGTTGGTAGTGGAGAATAAAAGGTGGGAGCTACCTTTGCTTTCCAGGATGATCCTGGAGTAGTGAGCAGTTTTGGCAGAGGAAAGCAGGGCCTGATAATGCTTGATGTTAGGCAGCCAGATCTGGCAATAAACTGTTAAACCAGTTGTACACCATGTTCACTCAAGTCTGCGCCCCTTGGACTTAAGAGCAAAGATGGGGGCCATACCAGGTAAAATGACCAGGGTGGGAGAGCAAAGATTTTACTGGGGACAAGGGCATCAACGCCAGAGGTGAAGGAGTGATTGAACAGAATGACATAGATTGAAGTTTGAAATTTCTTGTAATAGGAACACAGGAACAGGAGTCGCCCATTTAGCCCCTTGAGCCTGTTCCGCCATTCAATGAAATCACGGCTGATCTGTGACTTAACTCCATATGCCTTCCCAAGCCCCAAATCCCTTAATATCTTTGGTTAACAAAAATCTATCAATCTCAGGTTTAAAATTAACAATTGAGCGAGCAACAATTTCCATTTGTGGAAGAGTTCCAAACTTCTAAGACCCTTTGCTAGTGTTTCCTAACTTCACTCCTGGCTCTAATTTTTAGGCTATGTCCCCACTCCTCGACCCCCCAACCAGCAGAAATAGCTTCTCTCTATCTACCCTATCAGTTCCCCATAATATCTTGAAAACTTCGATCAAATCACCCCTTAAACTTCTAATTCCAGGAAATACAACCCTAGTTGTATAATCTGGTCATTTTTGCAGTTTCAGTTTTATCATGAAATAACTTTGCCTGGAAATGTATTGTGGTTTTTAAAATCTTTTAATTCTGTAGTAAATTCTAGTTTACATGATTTTAGCCTGATAGTTGTGCAGTTGTCAACAGTATTTCTGGCAATATGGTGTAGATGATACCACATTTAAACAATATTTGGAACTGACCTTGTAACAAATGACTAACAGTCTTTTCTGGTCACGTCCACAAATAAAATAACTATTTTCTTACAAGCCACATAATCCATCTTGCCTACGTAACAATTACATCAGAAAGTAATTAATTGTGTGAAGCGCTTTTCAGTATGATACAGTGCTTATGTAAATGCAAATATTTTGTTACAAATTTTGCTATCAAATGTTAACATTTGAAAACTTTAAAATGAAGGAGGTTATGCAGTGACTACGCTTCAAAAGTACTTCATTGGCTGTAAAACGCTTTGGTACGTGTGTGTGTCTGCCACACTCAAAAGTATTACACCGTCACCTGTCTGATTCATGTCACACCTACAAATTGTGCCACACATGCAGCTGATTGGCACAAAAACAGTATGAAATCACAACTGAACATTGCAAATCGACCTATGGGCAAGCAGGTACAAAAACTATCAATAATCAGCAGTCAGGAAACAGCTTTAAAAGGAAACAGCCAGAAAGAAGAACAATAAATTAAATTGCTCCATATCTTTCTTTGAAGATCCTTTCAGGCACTGTATTGTTTCATGAGTAGGCTGGGAGCCTTGTACTAATAAGGTTTCTAACATAAATATATAAAAATTAAAATAATTCAGAACATGCCCATATGCTGACACTTCAGTGTTGTACTGAGCAAGTGCTGCACTGTCTGAGGTGCTGTTTTACGGATGAGGTGTTAAACTTAGGCCATCTGCCTTCTTAGGGATGTAAAGGATCCCATGGCACTACTCAAAGAAAAGCAGAAGGCATTCTCCCAGTGTCCTGACCAACATTTATGTCTCAACTAATATCAATAAAACAGGTGATCCAATCATTTATCTCATTACTGTTTGTGGGACGCTGCTGTGTTTGCCTATATTACAATGGTGACCACATTTTAAAAGTACCTCATTGGCTGTGAAGTGCTCCAGGATATCCTGAGGTTGTGAAAGGCACTATTTAATGCAATTCTTCCAATCCTTGGCAAAAAAATGTGAACAATGTAGGACAGTGGAAAATCATGTTTAGCACCCGCAAAAAATGAAAGTGATGTTAGTCCACCTGGTTCTAATGAGATTTGCCCTCTACAACTGGCTTTTATAGGCCTTAAGTCTAATTATGATATTCCATTACAGTAGGTATATTAGTTTGCAGACAATACACTGGAACAGTCATTTCCACATTTCTTGACCACCATGATGACTGATAAATAAATGTGTGGTAATATTACCATAAACTGTTTGGAGCAGAAGTCAATTTTTTTCTAGATGCATTTCCTTAGACAAAATAAAGCTGACATGGTTTTTTAAGTGTTTACTGATTCCAAGCTGCCTTGCATTCGACAGAAAATAATCTAACTTGGCCAATTTTTTTACAAAGTTAGGAGCAAAATTTAATGCGAATGCTGGCAAGATTCATAGACTATACACAATACTGTCAATGTTAATGCATTCCAGGCAGTTCCATAGTACAAATGCACAATTCATAATTTTTTCAGTCATGTTTGATGGAAAGTGAATCACCTTTTCACCTGCTGTGCACAGAGAAGCACAAACCAAGACTTATTTTACGATATACTGTAGACAATGCTACTCACAGTATGCATTATTAAGGTAAATATTATGATTTAGAATTACATTTGCAGAAGGTAATTTAAAACATTTTCATATTTAGTGGACAAGTTAGCATTTTTAATGCAAATGTAATATAAAAGTTCACAATGGTTTAAGAAAGCATGCTGACAGAACGAGTCACATTTAGGTTTTATAAAGTTAGACAACATCGGTTGCTACAACTGGTTGATTCAATATGAAAACAGCTAAATAACTGTTTTTCAGCAAAATAAGTTATTGCCTAGGCATCAGGAACCCAAATATCAAAAAAAGACATGCTCTGGGTTAAACCTGGTTTCTGGTGCAAACACAGGAATGATGCAAACCTTTCAACATTGTGCAACCTTATTCTTGATGTATCAAATGATACTGTTCAAATCAAAACCAGCTACTTGTTAAGTGCTAACAGAGCTAACTGATACCAAGTTAACAAATTCTAGAATGTGCAACATAACTGCATTTTGTGCTTTGTTTGAGAAATACAAGTTATTCTGAAATACAACTACATAAAATCCAGACTAGATTTGGGGAAAAAAGCTTTTGTAACAAATGGTTATATATTTAAAATTATAAGAATAATAGTACAGAATTAAACAATTTATAACAAGAATGATCATTCTTGATAAATAGGAGAGCTTCCCATCACTTTTATATCAAATTACTTTACTTGGTGCTTTTAAAAACACTGGATCCTGTCTTGAGGTGGCTTTGACTCTACTATTTCGCTTTCTGGAATGTTGCAGTGGACTTGTAGCCTCGAGATTCTGACCTCCTTCTGCTTTCCACTGAGTTAAAATTCAGCACAAGGCCCACAGCCCAACCTGAAGAATCTTCCATAAATATTGTTAAAGTCTCTCTTAAGTGACTGAATGGTACAGCCCAAACCAACAGAACAAGTTCTCCTGCCACAACTGACTGCAAGCGTCCAAGTCTTAACACAATTCCTGTCAAGCAGAGGTCAACAGCATAAAATAAGCCAAAACTGAGCATTAATTGACAGTCTCACTCAGCGACTGTAAGGATAGCCAGCGTGGGAAATGGAAAAATTCATGATGTTATACTGAAGATACTCTGCTGAGGTTGGGGTCAAGACATATTATTGCGGCAGTCGGAGCTCTGTATATCTGACCCGTGAATGCTAGCTGATGACACTTTGTGCCTGAAATAGGAAATTGTCCTGTTCTCCAGCACTTGCATCTTTCATGTTGTTGACCACAAACATTTGGCAATGGTTCTGCTTGGTTAATCCATCAGAAGAGATTTAAATATGACGGCTTTTGTTCTGATTGATCAGCTGAGAATGGGAATCAGTCTTTCTGGCTGCGCATGTCGCTTTCTCTTCCCCAGAACCCAAATCAAACTAAGACTAAAGTTCCAAGTTGCTCTTGAGATGCAGCTACTCTGCTTATTAATTTCCCTGATCTCAATAGCTCTTACAAAAAAAAAGTAAGGAGTGAATTGTCGAGTAGTGTAACATTATAAACAGGATTCAAATTCCAGTGTGAACCCATTAATCAAACAGCTGCAAGAACTTTTTAGTCATAATTCCTCCTCCCCTGTAAAAACAATCTTGACAGACATGGTTCTAAAAATTTAATACACATTGATAAAGACATATTATAAATTGAAACTGTACTCAGCTTCTGCATTTCTGACAAAATAAATAATGAGCTAAGTCATTTGACAATTCCTTAATCCTTACCACCATCCGAAGCAAATCTGTGGTGGATCAGCAAGGTAGTGACGGTCAGAAACAGTTACTTCATTTCTTTTCCCCTTACATTAATCCAATCTGTCATCTGAGCTATTGGAGGTTACACTAAATTGCCTCGTGGATCTGAGGAGAACCATTTCTATCCTATGGGCATCACTGAAACTGAATATGCTTGACTGGTTTTACAGGCTGCTAACCACAAGCACAACAGTGGATTGAAAGCATTTAATGAGTAGCACAAACACTTATTTGACAAAAGTTTCTACATGTTTAGAGGCCAGACAGAGAGACTTGTAGCGAGCATGAAGATACAAGCAAACAACTTAACTTTCACTCCATTTATATCAAACTGGTTCTAATATTCTGTACAAACTGGCTTCATTGCTGTTGAATCAGCCTCATTTGCTACAGTGTTGGACTCTAAAATACAACCCAGTATGCACCAGATTTGTTGTATAAAAGTCACAAATACTAATCTTATGCATATGCACTTAGTCCAAAGTTAATTTGTGGCATCATGGTATTACACCACAAGGTCACTTTTTAAAAATATATATATATATATAGTAGCTACTGAGATCATGGCAATAAATAAGCAGTTTAGTTACAGAATAAAGAGCCTATGGAAATCCAAACATACCAGTGATGATGTAACCCCAACCCAAGATGGGGAGTGCAGCCATTGGCAGCAGTGTCTTTTTGCTAACACTGACAACCCAACAGTGAGATGCACCAAAGGTAAACCCCTCACAAACCCCCAACAGTATTGGCATGGGTAGTAACACTTTGGCTGAGTCAGAAGAATATGGGTTCAAGCTCCACTCCAGGACTTGAGCACATAAGCTCAGCTGACTCTTAATTGCATTATTGAAGAAGTGCAACATTGTCAGAGGTAATGCATCATAGTAGGTACAGCACAGGAGGTTGCCATTCGTTCCATTGTGCCTTTGCTTGCTCTTTGAAAGAGCTACCCATTTCGTCCCATACCCCTGCTCTTTCCCCATAACTCTGTAAGAACATAAGAAATATGAGTAGGCCATACGGCCCCTCCAACATGCTCCACCATTCAATAAGATCATGGCTGATTTTCAAACTCAACTCCACTTGCCCGCCCGATCCCCATATCCCTTGATTCCCTTAGAGTCCAAAGACCTCTCTCTCTCAGCCTTGAATATACTCAATGACTCAGCATCCACAGCCCTCTGAGATAGAGAACTCCAAAGACTCACAACCGTCTGAGTGAAGAAATATCTCATCTCAGTCCTAAACGGCCAACCCCAAGTTCTAGACTCTCCAGTTAGGGGAAACAGCCTCAGAATCTACCCTGTCTAGCCCTTTCAGAATCTCATATGTTTTAATGAGATCTCCTCTCATTCTTCTAAACTCGAGAGTGTAGGCCCATTCTACGCAATCTCTCCTCATCTAACAACCCTCTCAATCCAGGAATCAATCCAGTGAACCTTTGTTGCACTGCCTCTAAGGCAAGTATATCCTTCCTTCGGTGAGGACACCAAAACTGTGCACAGTATTCCAGGTGTGGTCTCACCAAAGCCTTGTACAATTGCAGCAAGACTTCCTTACTCTTGTACTCCAACCCCCTTGCAATAAAGGTCAACGGACTATTTGACTTCCTAATTGCTTGCTATACCAGCATGTTAACTTTCTGTGATTTGTGTACAAGGACACCCAAATCCCTCTGAACACCAACATTTCTTAGTCTCTCACCTTTTAAAAAAATATCCTGTTTTTCTATTCTTCCTACCAAAGTGAATAACCTCATTTCCCCACATTATACTCCATCTCCCACCTTCTTGCTCTCTCACTTAATCTGTCCATATCCCTTTGGAGACTCTGTGTCCTCCTTACTTTTCCACCTAGCTTTGTATCGTCAGAAAACTTGGATACATTACACTCAGTCCCTTCGTCAAAGTCATTAATATAGATTGCAAATCGCTGAGGCCCAAGCACTGATCCTTGCGGCACCCCACGGTAACAGCCTGCCAACCGGAAAATGACCAGTTTATTCCTATTCTCTGTTTTCTGTCCATTAACCAATCCTCCACCATGCTAATAGATTACCTCCAACACCATGAGCCCTTATCTTGTGCAACAACCTTTTGTGTGGCACCTTATCAAATGCCTTTTGAAAATCCAAATATACTACATCCACTGGTTTCCCCCTTATCTACTCTACTCCTCAAAAAACTCTACTATACTTGTCAAACATGATTTCACTTTCATAATGTGGAGATGCCGGTGATGGACTGGGGTTGACAATTGTAAACAATTTTACAACACCAAGTTATAGTCCAGCAATTTTATTTGCCTGAGGAAGGAGAAAATCTCCGAAAGCTTGTGAATTTAAAATAAAATTGCTGGACTATAACTCACTTTCATAAAACCATGTTGACTCTGCCGAATCATATTATGATTTTCTAAGGACCCCATTACCATGTCCTTAACAATGGATTCCAGCATTTTCCCAACAACTGATGTCAGGCTAACTGGTCTGTAGTTCCCTGTTTTCTCTCTCCCTCCTTTCTTGAATAGCGGTGTTACATTTGTAACCTTCCAATCTCCTGGGACTGTTCCAGAATCTAGGGAATTTTGGAAGATCACAACCAATGCATCCACTATCTCTGCAGCCACCTCTTTTAGAACCTTTGGATGTAGGCCATCAGGTCCAGGGGATTTGTTGGCTTTTCGTCCCATTAATTTCTCTTGTACGTTTTCTTTACTAATATTAATTACTTTAAGTTCCTCACTTTCATTAGACCCTGGTTCCCCACTATTTCTGGTTATGATTTTTGTGTCTTCCACTGTGAAGACAAATACAAAATATTTGTTTAACGTCTCTGTCATTTCCTTATTCCCCATTATAATTTCTCCTGTCTCTGCCTCTAAGGGACCCAACCCAAGTTTACTTTCACTACTCTCTTCCTTTTCACATACTTGTACTCTAACAATCTGTTTTCATGTTTCTTGCCAGTTTACTCTCATTTTCTATTTTCTCCCTCTAACAAATGTTTGGTCATCCTTTGCTGGTTTCTAAAATTCTCCCAATCCTCAGGCTTACTACTTTTCCAGGCAACATTATAACAGCCTCTTCTTTTAATCTAATACTATCCTTAACTTCTTTAGTTAGCCACCGGTGGATCACTTTTCCAGTGGAGTTTTTATTCCTCAATGGAATGTATATTCATTGAGAATTATGAAATATTTCTTTAAATGTTCATCATTGCTCATATCTTTTAAATATTCCCAATTTACCTTAGCCAACTTGCCCCTCATACTTATGTAATTGGCTCTCATTTCGGACTTAAGTACGTCACTCTCAAACTCAATGTGAAATTCTATCATATGATGATCACTCTTCCCCAGAGGATCCCTTACGATGAGTTACTAATTAACCCTATCTCATTACACAAGACAAGATCTAAAATAACCTGTTGCCTGGTTGGTTCCGTGATGTATTGTTCTAGGAAACTGTCAAATGCATTTCATGAACTCGTCCTCCAAACTACTTTTGCCAATTTGATTTGCCCAGTTTATATGAAGATTGAAGTCCCCCATGGTTATTGCATTACCCTTGTGACAAGCGCCTCTTATTTCTTGATTAATACTCTGTCCAACAGTTTAACTACCGTTAGGGGGCCGATAAACTGCTCCCACCAGTGTTTTCTGCCCCTTGTTATTTCTTATCTCCACCTATACTGATTCGACTTCCTGATCTTGTAAGCCAAAGATCCTTTCTCACTACTGTCTGTATGTCATCCTTTATTATCAGGGCTACACCCCACCTTTTCCATTTTGTCTATCTTATTGAAAACTCAAGTACCCTGGAATATTTAGTTCTGTACCTTGGTTACCTTGTAACTACGTCTCAGTAATGGCTACTGAACCCATTTATCTCGATTTGTGCCATTAGTTTGTCTATCTAGTTACGAATGCTTCGTGCATTCAAATAAAGCAGCTTTAATTTTGACTTCTTACTACTTTTCCCTGATTTGACCTTATTCACTGATGCACTATTACCATTAAATTCCCTGTCCCTTCCTGACACACTCTGCTTATCTTTACCCAAATTGTTATACTGTGCTATGGCCTTGACTTTTCTCTTTAGATTTAGAAATTTACCCTTACCTGAACCCTCCCCCCACCCCACCCCCCCCGCCAATACCCCATTTTTTAGTTTAAAGCCCAATCTACCGCCCGAGTTATTCAATTCGCTAGGACACTGGTCCTGGCCCGGTTTAAGTGGAGCCCAACGGACCAGCTCCCTCTTTCCCCAGTGCGAGTGGCAGTGCCCCATGAATCGAAACGCCTGTCTCCTACACCACTCTTTCAGACATGCATTTAACTGTTTGACCCTATGCCAATTTGCTTGTGGCTCAGGTAGTAAGCCAGAGATTACCACCTTTGAGGTTGTGCTTATTAATTTTGACCCTAGCTCCTCAAACTCCTTTAGCAGAACCTCATTCCAAGTTCTACCTATGTCGTTGGTTCCTGCGTGGACTACAACAACTGGAACCTCCCCCTCATGCTCCAAGTGCTTCTCCAGCCGTGAGGAGATATCCTTAACCCTGGCACTCGGCATGCAACACAGCCTTCTGGTCGCCGCTGCAGAGAACAGTATCTATCCCCCTAACCATGCTATCCTCTACCACATTTCTTTTTACTCTCCCCATTTGAATGGTCTCCTATACCACAGTGCTGTGGTCAAATTGCCCGTCCTTCCTGCCGTCTTTGTTCTCATCCACACAGGTCGCAAATACCTCGTACCTGTTCGACAAGGTCAAAGGCTTAAGCTCCTCCATCACTGCAACCTGGGACCCCATTCCTTCCTGCCACGCAGTCACATCCTCCTGTCCCTGACCACAGACCAAATCTAAACTATTACCTAATCTTAAGGGTGTGACTGCCTCCTGGATCAAAGTGTCCAGGTAACTCTCCCCCTCCCTGGTGCATTGCAATGTCTGCAGCTCTGACTCCAGCTCAACAACTCCGATCCGAAGTTCCTCGAGTCGCAGACACTTACTGCAGATGTGATTACCCGGGATCTCACTGGTCTCCACCAACTCCCACATGCTGTAGTTGCAACACACCACCTGCCCTGCCATCCCTATCTAACCTTGTTTTATATATTTAATTAGTTAAAGTTTTTATTCAATCGATAATTTTAGTTTTATTAGCTAATTAGTTTAACTAGTTTCAGTTATTAATTTTATTAAAGTAATAGTAAGTTATAATTCCCGTGCTTCCTTCATGCTGCTCCTTCATACCCGGCCACTGTGTGGGGAGGGGGACGGTGGGGGGTGGATTCCCGTGCTTCCTCTCTGCTGCTCCTTTATACCCAGCCGCTGGGGGGGGGGGGGGATTCCCGCAAATTTTTTCCCTTCAAGTATTTATCCAATTCTCTTTTGAAAGTTACTATTGAATCTGCTCCCACCATCCTTTCAGGCAGTAATTTCCAGGTCATTACAACTCGCTTCATAAAAAAATGTTTCCTTATGTTGCCTCTGGTTCTTTTGCCGATCACTGTAAATCTGTGTCCTCTGGTTACCAACCCTTCTGCCACTGGAAACAGTTTCTCCTTATTTACTTGCCTGGATGAGTGCAGCTCCAACAACACTCAAGAAGCTCGACACCATCCAAGATAAAGCAGCCCGCTTGATTGGCACCCCATCCACCACCCTAAACATTCACTCCCTTCACCACCGGCGCACTGTGGCTGCAGTGTGCACCATCCACAGGATGCACTGCAGCAACTCGCCAAGGCTTCTTCGACAGCACCTCCCAAACCCGCGACCTCTACCACCTAGAAGGACAAGGGCAACAGGCGCATGGGAACAACACCACCTGCACGTTCCCCTCCAAGTCACACACCATCCCGACTTGGAAATATATCGCCGTTCCTTCATTGTCGCTGGGTCAAAATCCTGGAACTCCCTTCCTAACAGCACTGTGGGAGAACCGTCACCACACGGACTGCAGCGGTTCAAGGCGGCGGCTCACCACCACCTTCTCAAGGGCAATTAGGGATGGGCAATAAATGCCGGCCTTGCCAGCGACGCCCACATCCCGTGAACGAATAAAAAAAAACTCTATCAAAACCGTTCATGATTTTGAATACCTCGATCAAATCGCCTCTTAATCTTCTCTGCTCGAAGGAGAACAACCCCAGATTCTCCAGTTGCTCCACATAACGGAAGTCCCTCATCCCTGGGACCATTCTAGTAAATCCCTTCTGCATCCTTTCGAAGGCCATGTCCTCCTTCCTAAAATGTGGTGCCCAGAATTGAACACAATACTCCAGCTGAGGCCTAACCAGTGATTTTATAGAGGTTTAGCATAACTTCCTTACTTTTGCTATTGATTATATTTAAAAAGTAATTCACACTTTAGGATACTCTATGGCTGTGAACAACAACAACTTGCATTTATATAGCATTTTTAGCATCGTAAAACATCACTTCACAGGGGAGTTATCAACCAAAATTTGATACTGAGTCACATAAGATATTAGGACAGGTGACCAAAAGCTTGGTCAAAAAGGTAGATTTTAAGGAGTGTCTTCAAGGAGGAGAGTGAGGTAGAGAGGCAGTGAGGTTTAGGGAGGGAATTCCAGAGCTGAGGGCCCAGGCAGCCGAAGGCATGGCCGTCAATGGTGGAGCAATGAAAATCTGGTATGCGCAAGAGGCCAGAATTGGAGAAGCGCAGAGATCTAGGAGGGCTGTAGGTGATTACCAAGATTGGGAGGGGGAGACCGTGGAAGGATTTGAAAACAAGGATGCTAAATAAGTGTAACTTCATTCATTCGGTCTTTCTTAGTATGCCACTTTATGTGTATTAAAACTTGGAAATATTAAATGTTTTTTGAACTCGGATTAAAAATTTAAACATAATCTTGGACAAAAGACATTTACAGAATCCTCCTTCCGTAATGCAATTTGCATCTCAAACCTAATCGACTACAACATTTACTTTACAGAATTGCCTCAGATGAAATCTTACAGTCGCAGGCAATATGGTGAAGTACATGGGGCATTACGCTGCAAGCAAAGAACCAGCGAACACAAATTAACATGCATCAAGTGAGAATAGAGAAACTTCCCCTCTGCCCCATCACTCATGTGGAACAGGCTACAGCAGAGTTAATTAATTCTTTCAAAAATGATCCAGACAAATAGCTAGCTTCAAATGTGATTGGAAGTTATGTGGATACATAAAGACTGAGATGATCAAACACTCTACAAGACATTAAGTCCTCTACGAGTGTGGTCGGGAAGAATTACATATCCAGGGGGCAGTGGCCTGGAACTCAACATTGAAAATGAGAGGATAGATAAATATACCAGAGTTTTGCTCGATCATCTTTGGTGATTGGACACATTTTTACACCAAACTTTCTCCCAAGAGATGAAATGGATTGATTACCATTCATGATACAATTGATTGCACACAGCCTGTGCAAGGATTGAGCAGCCTCATTTTATGTTCTTGTTCGTTCACTGATGAATACACACGCATGGTGAGCATCATAATGTTTCAATAGTTCCAACATTTCAATAAATTGAAGGTTGGTGCACAGTATCTATTTAAAGGTATCACTTAACATTCAAATAATTGCCATTTTAATTTTAGAATATAATAATTGGCTTTAAAACTCATGCTAAAAATCATTCTTGTGAATTCAATGGAAACTGAACATGGGCTGTGAAAGTTACTTTTTTTTTTGCACTGGCCCACATTGAAGGGGACACTTTCTTCTCCAAGTGGGCATCTGACAGGTGTGGTAAAATAAAAATGTCTTACCTGACTGATACCTTCAGACCAGCCCCGGTAACCCGGCCAACCAGGGCACAGAAATATGCCAGCTTTTCATACGTGCCCCGATGCTGGAGCACCCAACGAGTTGAACTTCAGGAAAACGAGGCAGAAGGCAAGGAATTATCCCTTCCAACTCATTATGCTACAAATGCTGAGCCTGCACCTACTCTCGGTGTGGGGAGACCAGAGGAAATCCTAGGACAGCATGATGGGGGTGGAGACCCAATGAAACGGATTTCACCCCTTGCACCTGGGGAACAACAATTCACCAGGCACAGGGAAGATGAAAATTTACCCTCCAAGCTCTTTGTAATAATAGAATTGCAGACACTGAAGAACAATTTTCTAAATATTGTGCGTCCAGGATCATGTGTAAGTTTTAAAGCAAGCTTAAAAACCTATAGGATGGGAATTTTCAATGAGCGGTAAACGAACTGCACCGCTCGTTAGAAAGTCTATGACCACGTACAAGTCTATGAGCTTTTGCATGGCAACTTCCTCTAAATTAGAGAGCCAAAAAGCACGGCGCCCTCCACAGGGCGTCTGGGACCTGTGTGAACAGGGCACACAACTGTGTATCCCCTAAACCAATCAGATTGAAGCATTGTTAACAAGCCGTGCAGAGACTGAATCAGGAAGTGTAAGCTGGAATAGTGAATTCAATGTCAAATCAGGTACAGAAAGCAAAATAATGAGAGGGTAAGAAAGACTGAAGTAAGATTCAGAAAGAAAAATTAAAAAAATTAAAAATGTTCTCAAATTTTTTTTAAATGTCCAACAATAATTAAAATCTGAAGGAATGAGACAATGAGAATCCCTACGTGGTCAGTTTACGGTAAAATATTAAAATGTCTACGTGGCAAAGAAGCAGAATGCAAAATGGTTAGAAAGGGTTAATTAGTTAGTAACTGAGATTGATACAAGTGGCCTGGCCCTCCTGCTATTAAAGATGTGTTGGACTTTAAAATGTATTCGACTTCAGTTATTACTGAACCAGACTGAGGGGAAAGAATCCGGATCGTCATTTGGTGTCAGAGGTGGGATCTTAACGGTTGTTCACCGAGAGTTCGCGGAGTAAGAGGCGGATTGTCTCAGACACGGAGGAAGGAAATGGCGCCCCGATGTAAGTAGTCTTAATTTACTATGTCGGTTTTCCTCCAATCCGTCAGTCTGACGACAGCTCGTCCAATCGCTAACACTCGTGTGCGTCCTTACAAGATTCAGGTCAGTCTGGCGAATACACAGAAATAGCAGGAAGAGGTCAGTGGTCGAATATCACTGAGGGAATAACGTGTAAGCGGTAGGTCAGTGGTTAATATCACTGAGGGTAGTCAGGGTTTAAGTTCCTGGTGATTGGATATAAACAGGAACTATTGATAAAACTTAGATGCCGAAAAAAGGCTCAGGAATTAATTTGGAAAATAACAGAGGTACCTCAGCCAAAGAACTAATTGCTTTATGGAGACAGTACTGTAAAAAAAAATGGATAGAATTAAGTGACTAGACAAATGTTTAAAAGACAGAGACCCGAAAAAGAAAGGTTTTGTTGTTTAAGTGTACTGTCCCTTTAAAAAGCCTGTCTTTGATCAGTGTTTTTTTTTGTCGGTGTTGTGGGCTACGCCCCCTTCTTACTGTGTCTTGTGTGTTTTCTTCCTTTGTGTAATGTATCTGTCTTGTCGTGTGTTTAATTCTGATACTGCTGAATTAAAATTGGAGTTATTGAGGTTAAGTGACCTATTAAATTCTGGTTCTTATAAAGTGTGGGCATGTTAAATTCCAGACATGGGATCTTCAAAAAATTGGCATTTTGAATGTTTATTTTGTGATTGGCTGTGGTTTAAAAAGAGGTTAAAAATTAACGGGATACATTAAAAAAACTATCAGGATCATTGTGATAGGAAAAGTCGGAAAGCTGGAACAGCTCGGAGCGTTGATTATAATCAGATCCACTAAAAGTATGTGAAAAAATAGTGTGCAAAAATATAGTACAAAGCAATCCACAAATGTGAGAAGTAAAAAAATCAGTCAAACCTGTGTGAAGTGAAATTTTGAAGGTGGGAACTTAATCTAAAAGGGAGAAGGATCAAGTTACTCCTACCACAAGAGCAAGTTAATATTAACCCCTTCCATCCCAAGAAGCCAGACTGTCATGCCAAGACCAGTTCCAACAGATAGAAATGACCCAGTCGGTTGAGAACTGTTTGAGGCTTGCCCAGAACACAGGTGAACATGAGGTAATAATTGGTATAGGTTATATTAGTAAAATTGTCCCAATCACTCGGAAATGCCAAAGGCTACAATTGACTGAGATATAAGTTTTCACGCGACAGTGAAGAATTGATAAGAAAGGAATGTAAAACAAATCATATGGAAAGGAAGCATAGGTTAGACAATTGGAAGTCCATTACTTGAGCTATGTACTGACACAGGGTACTAAACGCCTATCAGTTTTACCCTGCCACAGTATGATAAGGAAGTTTTGACAAGTTCTGGGGCTATTCAATTTTATTTGAAATTAATAGTAGAATCCAAGATCTGACCAAAGAGGGGAGACCTTCCCTGACAAATTATATAACTCGCATTGAGACTGCTAAGAAAACTCAACAATTAGATCAACAGCTCCTAACTCAAGTGTTAAAACAAAGAGCCACATGGAATGGAGGTGGACATCGTAAAAAGAGATAGGCAAATATGGAGACGTAAAGATCTGTGATAAGTGATATAGCAACTGCCTTTGCCTCAGTTGTTAACACCATTGATTTGACAACATTAGATCAAAAGGTCAGAGATTTAGGGTCTCGCATTAAAGATATATTAAAAGATAAATGAAAATACAGATAAGGAATTGTCTGAGGATCAAATGCTGACCATATATTTGCAAAGGATAGCTACAGTGCTAGAAACACATGCCCAAACCATTAATAAATTAATAAAAGAGGAATATAACGTGTCTTAGTAGGCGGCTGCTAATGATATCTGCTTAATGTGGTTACATCTTGAAAACACAGAGATCAGGACTTGGAGTTAGAAATTCCAGTCTGCAGCCCTGCGTACATCTGCATGTGGAAGAGACAGTGTTTATTTCAGACAGGCTGCGTGCTTCAGAGAGAGGGAGAGAGTGGAAATAGGCAAATTCTCTCTCCTGTTTTGTTTTCTGAATTTGTTTCGGGTATAGGGATTATTCCTTTGGATAAATAAATAATAAATGAAGATTTGACAAATTAATCACTTGGGCTCTCAAGAAGAGCCGCAATGGATTTTCTGTGTTTCTTTTAAAACAGGTGACCCTGGGTTTTTTTTGGGACCACGTGAGTGTTGATGGTGCAGGATTACCAAGAGTAGTTACAAAGTTACGGTGCAACCTTTGCTGGAGAAATTTGGTGCAGGAAACGATCCAGTGGTGTTAAAGATTTAAGACTTTAGCTGCAGACATCAGCGGATACCAAATGTCACAGCGTGGTGATATCAACCTGATTCTCTTCTTTTGAAAACATTTTGATTTGTTTTGTTTTAACCTATTTGTTGTCTTCCGAGACAGAGTGCTCGAGGTGGGGAGATATGGGAATTTCTCTAAAGTCATTGAATTGGGCATGATAAAAAATCAATCTGGCATAAATATACAATCTAGTGGAAGTCAGGAAAGTGTAGTTGAGAATAGTAAATTGATAGCTTTCTCGTGGAGATATTTGTGTCCTTGCCTATAATGAATAATGAGAAAACTACACTCAATAGCCTGGCCACTACCCTGACATCGGGACCATTCAGGGAGAGATAAGCACTCTAGATACCCCTGATCTTTTTGATAAGATAACCTGAAAACCTAAGAGTGGCTACAGTGGACATAAAAGATACAAATGTATGTTGCCATCATCTGAAACGGAGATCAGGATGAAGAACATGATTACAAAGGCCTATGGCCTGGTGAGCTATTGCAACCACTCTTTAAACAAACCAGTTGCTTTTACAGGACTGAATCCTACAGGACATATGATGTGTTCCATGGAAAATGTTCGGAAATACCATGAGGAAGAAGAGACTGGCCAGCAGAAAGTTAATATCCAAGAATACTAAGCTCATTCCTATGAGATGCTGCTAGTATGCGGAGATACATGAAGAAGATACATTGAAGATTGAGTCTCAGATAGGCTCAGTTACTTGACAACAGCACAACAGGAAAATGGTTAATGTGGTCCAGGCGAGTGAGAAATCCTTTTAAATAAGGCACTGACACATGGTCCATAGAGAAACCAACTAATTAATGAAACAGTCAGGAAACACTGGTATCAATCAAAAGGACTGAAATTAAAGTAAAGAGGGACACAGTAATTTGGATTTTCAAAATTCAGGGTTAGGTTCCCATCAGTTAACAATAAAATTGGGAGAAACAACATTTAGAAGATATCCGTACGATGGATACAAAATTACAAGATTATGAGGGGCCCAGATAAAGTAGACAGGAAGTACCTGTTTCCCCAAGCAGAGGGTTCAAGAACTAGAGGACGTAGATTTAAGCTGATTGGCTGGAACAAAATTAAAGGGATGTGTTACTAGACATGTTGTCACTGTGTGTCCACATAGTGTTGGACACAGCCTAGAAGCACAGTGTGGGTTTAATAATACCGGTACCAATCGGGATATTAACTGTACCATGGAGGTCCTAGAGGTGGATCTAAAACCCACTTAAGTGGTATATGCCGGAGAGGGAATATTGTGTTACAACTAATTTGAAAACGTTTAAATATGCCAATCTAACTTGTGATATTTTAAGTCCAGAATTCTACTCCATTTCTGAAGTCCTGGTTCGGATTGGACCCGAGGAACTGGTAGAGATACACCGGCATAACTTCACCACCTTACAAGTTTCTGAGAATGTCAGAAAGGACTTAAAAGAATATCAGGACACATTTGGGTATCTGACACCCCTGTTGCCTAAATACTTGAAAGCATTGCGAATGGAGATACGCCTCTCCTAGAAGGTTTATTATAACCTACAACAGGACAATAACAACATTAAGCATGACATTGACCAAATTAAAGTCACCACCTGGTGAAATGACCTCTGGAATTTGGGACTGAACATACAGATCCATCCTTGGATTAGATTAATTTCATATGTATTAGTCGTAGTGCAGTTTGTTGTAATGTGCTTCTTGATTTTCATTGCATGTAATAAATGTAAGTAGAGGATGAAGGGTTTGGCAAAGATAGTAAAACAGAGCCTGGGTGAGAATGTCCCCATTGTCTCTGTGGTTTCAACTAAGAACACATCTTAATGGTACCGGGAGTAGCACCCGCTGGGGTAAGGTGCATGTAAAAGGGAAGACAATTATAGTTTGATAGGATTATCAGATGCTCTGCCTCTCTTCCACCCGGACTGGTGGCCAACACGAAGGGAACCTGGTTAAGAGGAGGTACAGCATCTAATGGGATATTGTAGGGAGAATTTGGATTAAGGGATATAATGGGGAGGGCACCAATTCACAGGTGTAAAATGGTCTGAAAGGTACCATTCAGTCCAGTTAGGCTGGAAACAAAATATAAAGCACCATGGGATATTTGACTATGTTAGCCTTTTCAAACTAACATGAATAGGTTTAGCTGACCAAGGACATTCGCAACTTACTTGAGAGATGTTTAGAACAGATAAGAGTACAAAGGCGTATTGATGAAACATGTCTGTGTTCTATTGGGACTTCTCTAGTTCAAGGGCTAGTCATATTCATTGTTATAATTCTTATAGTTTATTGCTTACTTAAATGTTGCTGCACTGCAGAACCTGCAGAACCAGTGAGCACCGTAATAATTGGTTATCATTAAATGATAAAAGGGGGGAATGAGAATCCCTACGTGGTCAGTTTACGGTAAAATATTAAAATGTCTACGTGGCAAAGAAGCAGAATGCAAAATGGTTAGAAAGGGTTAATTAGTTAGTAACTGAGATTGATACAAGTGGCCTGGCCCTCCTGCTGGGCCATATGTTTGCTTAGTCAGCAGGCCTGCATTGTCTTATCAATGATAGGTCTTTGATGTGAGTCAAGGACTGGTCTGAATGTCTCCATGTTTATGGCAGATCAATATAGGGAACGAGCTTAGCCAAAGTTGAAAGACATTCCAGGTTGGGAGATAAGGAACAGAAGGAACAGGGAAGAACATTCTAAGTTGGAAAGTGAGGAAGTTATCCCCTTTGATGTCTAACAGCAGCATGATCAGCACATGGACGATTTATGATTGGCCGGAAATAATGTAACCTCGCATGGCAACCTGTGCCCGGCTTATGATTGGTGTTGACCCTCGTTAAGTATGTTCCAACCCTATTGATTTGTATAAAAACGTGTGGATTTCTGTATGTTGTTGTTCTTGCTCTGCCAGCATAGAGGGACTCTATCAGGAGTCCAAATCAATGCTGCAGACTAAGAACCCTGCTATTAAAGATGTGTTGAACTTTAAAATGTATTCGACTTCAGTTATTACTGAACCAGACTGAGGGGAAAGAATCCGGATCGTCAACTCCACATTTGTTAAAGTTAGTTTTCAGTGCCAGAGAGGTTGTTTGGCAGTCATTAAGACTTACCATGTCGTAAAAAGAGTACTTACATCAGAAAGCACGAGCCATCACTTTTTCTGGCAAGATTCGTCCATATCTACGACGTTAGTGCAGTAACTTCACGCTGCTCCATTCATTTGAACAGGGAGTCACACAGTGAGATGCCATTTTCGCGGCGCTTACAGAAGAAGATTGCATCTCGTACAGCAACTTCCAGATTTCCCCGTTCAAATGCGCATGTGCGCCGGCCAGAAGTTGCTGTACAATTTGCACAGAAATAACGGTGAGCGCTGTTAGCCTCACTGTCATTCTTACAGCAAAATGCAGCCCAATGAATGCTGGAAACCAAGTGGCTATGGAGAACATCATGTGTGAGCCCAATTCTGTCTGCACCTTGAAATCTCATGGCATCAGGTCAAACACAGGCAAGGAAACCTCCTGCTGATTACCACCTACTGTCTTCCCTCAGCTGACGAATCAGTCCGCCTCAATATTGAGCACCACTTAGAGGAAGCACCAAAGGTAGCAAGGGCACAGAATGCACTCTGGGAGGGGTACTTCAATGTCCATCACCAAGAGTGGCTCGGTAGCACCACTACTGACCGAGCTGTCCAATCGTGAAGCACATAGCTGTCAGACTGGGCATGCGGCAGGTGGTGAGCGAACCAACACGAGGGAAAAACCGACTTGACCTCGTCCTCACCAATCTATCTGTCGCAGATGCATCTGCCCACGACAGTATTGGTAGGAGTGACCACCGCACAGTCCTCGTGGAGACGAAGTCCCATCTTCGCACTGATGATACCATCCAACGTGTTGTGTGGCACTATCACCGTGCTAAATGGGATAGATTCAGAACAGATCTAGCAGCTCAAAACAGGGCATCCGTGAGGCACTGTGTGCCATCAGCAGCAGCAGAATTGTAGCCCAGCCCAATCTGTAACCTCATGGCCTGGCATATTCCTCACTCTACCATTACCAACAAGCCAGGGGATCAACCCTGGTTCAATGAGGAGTGTAGAAGAGCATGCCAGGAGTAGCACCAGGCATATCTAAAAATGAGGTGCCAACCTGGTGAAGCTACAACTCAGGACTACATGCATGCTAAACAGCAGAAGCAACATGCTATAGACAGAGCTAAGCGATTCCACAACCAACGGATCACATCAAAGCTCTGCAGTCCTGCCACATACAGTCGTGAATGGTGGTGGACAATTAAACAACTAACGGGAGGAGGAGGCGGCTCTGCAAACATCCCCATCATCAATGATGGCGGAGTCCAGCACGAGTGCAAAAGACAAGGCTGAAGTGTTTGCAAGCATCTTCAGCCAGAAGTGCCAAGTAAATGATCCATCTCAGCCTCCTCCCGATATCCCCACCATCACAGAAGCCAGTCTTCAGCCAATTCGATTCACTCCACGTGATATCAAGAAATGGCTGAGTGCACTGGATACAGCAAAGGTTATGGGCCCCGTCAGCATCCCGGCAGTAGTGCTGAAGACTTGTGCTCCAGAACTAGCTGCGCCTCTAGCCAAACTGTTCCAGTACAGCTACAACACTGGCATCTACCAGACAATGTGGAAAATTGCCAGGTATGTCCTGTCCACAAAAAGCAGGACAAATCCAATCCGGCCAATTACCGCCCCATCAGCCGCCTCCCCATCATCAGCAAAGTGATGGACGGTGTCATCGACAGTGCTATCAAGTGGCACTTACTCACCAATAACCTGCTCACCGATGCTCAGTTTGGGTTCCGCGAGGACCACTCGGCCCCAGACCTTATTACAGCCTTGGTCCAAACATGGACAAAAGAGCTGAATTCCAGAGGTGAGGTGAGAGTGACTGCCCTTGACATCAAGGCAGCATTTGACAGAGTGCAGCACCAAGGAGTCCAAGTAAAATTGAAGTCACTGGGAATCAGGAGGAAAACTCTCCAGTGGCTGGAGTCATACCCAGCACAAAGGAAGATGGTAGTGGTTGTTGGAGGCCAATCATCTCAGCCCCAAGACATTGTCGCAGGAGTTCCTCAGGGCAATGTCTGAGGCTCAACCATCTTCAGCTACTTCATCGATGACCTTCCCTCCATCATAAAGTCAGAAATGGGGATGTTCGCTGATGATTGCACAGTGCTCAGTTCCATTCGCAACCCCTCAGATAATGAAGCAGTCCGTGCCCGCATGCACCAAGACCTGGACAACATCCAGCTTGGGCTGATAAGTGGCAAGTAACATTTGCACCAGACAAGTGCCAGGCAATGACCACCTCCAACAAGAGAGAGTCTAACCACTTCCCCTTGACATTCAATGGCATTACCATCGCCAAATCCCCCACCATCAACATCCTGGGGGTCACCATTGACCAGAAACTTAACTGGACCAGCCACATTAATACTGTGGCTACAAGAGCAGGTCAGAGGCTGGGTATTCTGTGGCGAGTGACTCACCTCCTGACTCCCCAAAGCCTTTCCACCATCTACAAGGCACAAGTCAGGGGTGTGATGGAATACTCTCCACTTGCCTGGATGAGTGCAGCTCCAACACTCAAGAAGCTCGACACCATCCAGGACAAAGCAACCCGCTTGATTGGCACCCCATCCACTACCCTAAACATTCAAACATTCACTCCCTTCACCACCGGCGCACAGTGGCTGCAGTGTGTACCATCCACAGGATGCACTGCAGCAACCGCCAAGGCTTCTTCGATAGCACCTCCCAAACCCGCGACCTCTACCACCTAGAAGGACAAGGGTAGCAGGCACGTAGGAACACCACCACCTGCACATTCCCCTCCAAGTCACACACCATCCCGGATTGGAAATATATCGCCGTTCCTTCATCGTCGTTGGGTCAAAATCCTGGAACTTCCTACCTAACAGCACTGTGGGAGAACCTTCACTACACGGACTGCAGTGGTTCAAGGCGGCAGCTCACCACCACCTTCTCATGGGCAATTAGGGATGGGCAATAAATGCCAGCCTCGCCAGCGACGCCCACATCCCATGAACAAATAAAAAAAAGGTGATAATGTACAAAATTTAAATATTTTTAAGTACCATATAATAAAAGCCCTGATGATCCTACTGGTTACACTAAAAGCAAAGTCAGAATAGTGAACAATGTTCCACATTGCAACTGTCAACTATGGTGAGCAGTGGGGAAGTTCTGCTGAACAAAATATGTAAGTTACTGTACTGAAAATTTAGTTTACAAAGTTTATGTTTTTAAAATGGATGGTAATTAACGTTATGATTAGCTTCACAGACAGGATCTGAACATCATTGCTCATCAGTGTGTTAACTGGTGGCCAGTTGCTACTCCGTGCATGTCATTTGGACATGTGGCAAATCTCTCTCTCTCTATTTATATATACACACACACACACACACACACACAGATAAGAGAGATATATCTATTCGATATCTAAATATATTTTGCAAAACAATTTGCATAAGCAACTCCCAACCCTTCTTGTTCTACAACAAACTTCGCAAAATGCTATTCCTATTGTAGGTTTACAAATTAAAAAGAGCAGAAAGAAGTTGAAACCATCTCTAACTTGTCTTATGAACATGCTGCAATGGACTCACCAGAAGCAGTATAAACCATAGCATGTTCAGAAAAAATAAAGTCTGATCCCTTAATCATTTTCAACCGGTTAACATGCCTACCTTGCTTTCTTTAGCTGGAGTCTCCTCTTTTATGCCAGGGATTATTTTAAAAGTGATTGCTCCTTGCGACTGAGCCTAGAAAAAAATTGTAAAATGTGCACATTAGTTAATAAGCTTCTAGTTCAACAAGAACTTACAAGAATAGCAAAAGTAACCAGATATTACGAATCTCTTTTTTAAACAATAATCAAAATTAACCTGTTGCCATTTTGTGGTTTTTAGTACCTTCTTGCAATTAATGGTTTGTGGAAATGGATCTATACGACCATAAGATAGGAGCAGGAATAGCTATTTGGCCCTCCGAGCCTGCTCCGCCATTCAATGAGATCATGGCTGATCTGATTTTTATCTCAACTCCACTTTCCTGCCTTTTCCCCATATCCTTTGACTACCTTGCTGATCAAAAGTTTGTCTAACTCAGCCTTGAATGTATTCAATGTCTCAGCCTCCACAGCTTTTTGGGGTGAAAAATTCCAAAGATTCACGACCCTCTGGGAGAAGAAATTCCTCCTCATTTCCAAATTAAACGGGCGATCCCTTATTCTGAGACTATGCCCCCTAGTTTTAGACTCCCCCATCAGGGGTAACATCCACTCAGCATCTACCCTATCGAGTCCCCTCAGAATCTTGCATGTTTCAATAAGATCTCCTCTCATTCTTCTAAACTCCAATGAGTATAGACCCAACCTATTCAATCTTTCCTCATAAGACAATCCTTCCATACCCGGAATCAACCAAGTGAACCTTCTCTGAACTGCCTCCAATGCAAGTATGTCCTTCCTTAAATAAGGGCACCAGAACTGTACGCAGTACTCCAGGTGTGGTCTCACCAGTATCCTGTACAGTTGTAGCATGACTTCCCTGCTTTTATACTCCATCCCCTTAGAAATAAAGGCCAATATTCCGTTTGCCTTCTGGATTACCTGCTGCACCTGTATGTTGTCTTTTTGAGTTTCATGTGCAAGGACACCCAGATCCCTCTGTACTGCAGCATTTTGTAGTATTTCTCCATTCAAATAATATTTTGCTTTTTTATTTTTCCTCCCAAAGTGGATGACTTCACATTTTCCCACATTATATTCCATCTGCCAAATTTTTGCCCATTCGCTTAACCTGTCAATATCCCTGTGCTCCTCGCAACTTGCTTTTCCATCTATCTTTGTATCATCAGCAAATTTGGCCACAAGACACTCTGTTCCTTCATCCAAGTCATTGATATATATTGTAAATAATTGAGGCCCCTGCACTGATCCCTGCAGCATCCCACTTGTTGCAGATTGCCATTTTGAAAATGACCCTTTTATCCCGATTCTTAGTTTTCTGTTAGCCAATCCTCTATCCATGCCATATATTACCCCCAACACCATGAGTTCTTATCTTGTGCAGTAATATTTTATGTGGCACCTTATCAAATGCCTTTTGGAAATCCAAATATACTGCATCCATTGGTTCCCCTTCATCCACCATGCCCGTTACTTCCTCAGAGAATTCTAATAAATTTGTCTGGCACAATTTCCCCTTCATAAAACCATGTTGACTCTCCTTGATTGTATTATGAGTCTCCAAATGTCCTGCTACTACTTCCTTAATAATGAATTCTAGCATTTTCCCAATGACAGATGTTAGGCTAACTGGTCCATAGTTTCCTGCTTTCTGTCTCACTCCCTTCTTGAATAGGGGTGTTATGTTTACGATTTTCCAAATCGCTGGGATCTTTTCAGAATCGAGTGAATTCTGGAAGGTTACAACCAATGCATCCACTGTCTCTGTAGCCACTTCCTTTAAAACCCTTGGATGCAAGCCATCAGGTCCAGGGAACTTGTCAGCCTTGAGACCCATTAGTTTACCTAGTACTTTTTCTCTAGTGATAGTGATTGTTTTTAGTTCCTCCTTCCCCTTTGCCCCTTGATTTTCTACGATTATTGGTATGTTATCAGTGTCTTCTACTGTGAAAACAGATACAAAATATCTGTTCAATTCCTCTGCCATTTCCTTGCTTTCCATTATTATTTCCCCAGTCTCATCCTCCAAGTGACCAATGTTTACTTTAGCTACCCACTTCCTTTTTATATACTTGTAGAAGCTTTTACTGTCAGTTTTTATATTTCTTGCTTGTTTACTCTCATAACTTATTTTCTCCCTCTTTATTATACTTTTAGTCATCCTTTTCTGGTTTTTAAAGTTTTCCCAATCTTCGGGCTTACCAGTAATCTTTGCCATGTTGTATGCTTTTTCTTTTAACCTGATACCATCCTTGACTTCCTTAGTTAGCTATGGTTGGTTCACCCTACGATCCAGAAGCTACATACTTCACCCTCCCAGAGGTGCATGTAGGAGAGTGTAATTACCTCACATCTGCTTCCTGGATTTAATATAGTTTTACACTAAGTCAATGCATTCTGTTAGAAATGTTACCACAAGGACCAGTTGTTTGCAGATTGAAACATACAAATGATGCACAGCAAATAAAATTAGAATACAAGTATAATAAACAGAAAGAAAATGTGCATAATGGGTTAGTTACTCTTGATAAGAATGGTTTTTGATTTAGTTCAAATGTCTGTCAAATAATGTTCTTGTTACTTCACTGTGACTTCTGCCTTTCAACAAAATTATCTATCGAAGAAACTAACTCTCTCTCCCAACCAATAGCTTTTAAGATAACTGCTGGGCTCTTATACAAGACCTGCTTTTAATTCTTGAGGTGTCAAAATGTTTCCGTGAAATATCAATTGAGGCCTCCATCCAAATCAAGTGAAGGTTTGCTGCAACTTTCTGCTCAACACAGAAGACTGATTGTAGATTGTTGACAAAATACAATTCAGTTAAAGAAAGTATATGGATTCAGAGCTTACAATATGGTATATAGATCTTATCATAATCATTGGAGAGATTGCAAGTCTAACAAGGGACAGAAACAATTTGCACGTTGAAGTCAAACAGGTTTGTTACCCATTGGTTACCCTGGGAGCAGGCCACATCTTTATGTCACACAAATGGAATGGAAAAAGGCTGACATAAAAGTGTAGAAACATAGAAAATAGGAGCAAGAGTAGGCCATTCGGGCCTGCTCCACCATTCGAAATGATCATGGCTGATAGTCTAACTCAGTACCCTGTTCCCGCTTTTTCCCCATATCCCTTGATCCCTTTAGCATTAAGAAATATATCTATCTCCTTCTTGAATACATCTAATGACTTGGCCTCTACTGCCTTCTGTGGTAGAGAATTCCACAGGTTCACCACCCTCTGAGTGAAGACATTTCTCCTCATTTCGGTTCTAAATGGCATACCCAGTGTCCTGAGACTGTGACCCCTGGTTCTGGTCTCCCCAGTCATCAGGAACATCCTCCCTGCATCTAGTCTGTCTAGTCCTGTTAGAATTTTATATGTTTCAATGAGATCACCTCTCGTTCTTCTAAACTCGAGTGAATATAGGCCTAGTCGACCCAATCTCTCCTCATACGTCAGTCCTGCCATCCTAGAAATCAGTCTGGTAAACTTTCATTACACTCCCTCCACGGCAAGGACATCCTTCCTAAGATAAGGAGACCAAAACTGCACACAATACTCCAGATGTGGTCTCACCAAGGCCCTGTACAACTGCAGTAAGACATCCCTGCTCCTGTACTCAAATCCTCTTGCAATGAAGGCCAACATACCATTTTGCCTTCCTAACTGCTCGATTTCAGCGACTGGTGTACAAGGACACCCAGGTCTCGTTGCACCTCCCCTTTTCCCAATATATCATCATTCAGATAATAATCTACCTTTTTGTTTTTGCAACTAAAGTGGATAACCTCACATTTATCCACGTTATACTGCATCTGCCATGTTCTTGCCCACTCACCCAACTTGTCTAAATCACATTGGAGCCTTTTTGCATCCTCCTCACAGCTCACATTCCACCCCAGCTTTGTGTCATCTGCAAACTTGAAAAAGTTACATTTAGTTCCCTCATCCAAATCATTGATATATATTGTGAATAGCTGGGGCCCAAGCACTGATCCCTGCGGTACCCCACTAGTCACTGCCGAACACCCGGAAAAAGACCCGTTTATTCCTATACTTTTTTTCCTGTCTGTCAACCAATTCTCAATCCATGCCAGGAGATTCCCCCCAATCCCATGTGCTTTAATTTTGCACACTAACCTCTTGTGTGGGACCTTATCAAAAGCCTTCTGAAAATCCAAATACACCACATCCACTGGTTCTCCCCTATCTATTCTACTTGTTACATCCTCAAAATACTCCAGTAGGTTTGTTAAACATGATTTCCCTTTCATAAACCCATGCTGACTTTGTCCAATCCTGTTAATGTCCAAGTGTTCTGTTAACACATCTTTTAAAATAGACTCTAGCATTTTCCCCACTACTGATGTTAGACTAACTGGTCTGTAATTTCCTGCTTTTTCTCTCCCTCCTTTTTTAAATCGTGGGGTGACATTTGCCACCTTCCAATCTGTAGGAACTGTTCCAGAGTCTATAGAATTTTGGAAGATGATCACCAATGCATCCACTATTTCCAGGGCCACTTCCTTTAGTACTCTGGGATGTAGATGATCAGGCCCTGGGGATTTGTTAGCCTTTAGCCCCATTAATTTCCCGAGCATTTTTTTTACTAATACTGGTTTCCTTCAGTTCCTCCCTCTCACTAGATCCTTGGTTCCCTAGCATTTCTGGCAGGTTGTTTGTGTCCTCCTTTGTGAAGACAGAACCAAAGCATGTGTTTAATTGTTCTGCCATTTCTTTGTTCCCCATTTCTGACTGTAAGGGACCGACATTTGTCTTCACTAATCTTTTTCTCTTGACATATTTATAGAAGCTTTTACAGTCAGTTTTTATGTTCCCTGCTAGTTTACTCTCACACTCTATTTTTCCCCTCTTAATCAATCTCTTGGTCCTCCTTTGCTGAATTCTAAACTGCTCCCAATCTTCAGGCTTGCTGCTTTTTTTGCCAATTTTATGTGTCTTCTCTTTGGATCTAATTTCTTTTGTAAGCCACGGTTGAGCCACCTTTCCTGTTTTATTTTTGCGCCAGACAGGGATGAATAATTGTTGTAATTCCTGCACACGTTCTTTAAATATTAGCCATTGCCTATCCACTGTCATCCCTTTTAGTAAAGTTCCCCAATCTATCATAGCCAACTCGCACCTCATACTTTCATAATTTCCTTTATTTAGATTCAGGACCCTAGTTTCAGATTCAACTACTTCACTCTCCATCTTAATGAGGAATTCTATCATGTTATGGTTGCTCTTCCCTGAGGGACCCCACACAACAAGATTGTTAATTAATCCTTTCTCATTGCACAATACCCAGTCTAGGATCGCCTGTTCTCCAGTTGGTTCCTCAACGTATTGGTCTAGAAAGTCATCACGTACACACTCCAGGAATTCCTCCCCCACAGTATTATTGCTAATTTGGTTTGACCAATCTATATGTAGATTAAAGTCACCCATGATTATAGTTGTACCCTTCTTGCATGCATCTCTAATTTCCTGTTTAATGCCCTCCCCTTTCTCTCCACTACTGTTTGGGGGCCGACAGACAACCCCCACTAACGTTTTCTGCCCCTTGGTGTTTCTTAGTTCCACCCATACAGATTCCACAAAGTGATTTTCCGAGCCAATATCCTTCCTCACAATTGCATTGATTTCCTCCTTTACTAACAACGCTACCCACCTCCTTTCCTTTTTGCCTGTCCTTCCTAAATATTGAATACCCCTGGATGTTCAGTTCCCATCCTTGGTCACCCTGCAGCCATGTCTCCGTAATCGCAACTATATCATTACCGTTAATATCTATCTGCGCTGTTAATTCATCGACCTAATTGCGAATGCTCTGCGCATTTGGACACAATGCCTTTAGACTTGTCTTTTTAAGATTGCTAGTCATCTTAGTTTTATTTTGCACTATGGCCCTATTTGTTTTTCGCCCTTGTTTTCTCTGCCTTCCACTATTGCTTCTTCCGTTTCTGTCTTGTTTCTATCCTCGTTTCCCCCTCCTCTGTCTCCCTGCTCAAGTTCCCATCCCCCTGCCATTTTAGTTTAAACCTTCCCCAACAGCACGAGTAAACACCTCCGCGAGGACATTGGTCCCGGTCCTGCTCGGGTGTAACCCGTCCCGCTTGTACAGGTCCCACCTTCCCCAGAACCGGTCCCGATGTCCCAGGAATCTAAATCCCTCCCTCCCACACCATCCCTGCAGCCACGCATTCATCTAGTCAATTCTCCTGTTCCTATACTCACTGGCACGTGGCATTGGTAGTAATCCTGAGATCACTACCTTTGAGGTCCTGTTTTTTAATTTATCTCCTAACTCCTTAAATTCACCTTGCAGGACCTCATCCCTTTTGTTAACCTATGTCGTTGGTACCGATATGGACCACGTCTTCTGGCTGTTCACCATCCCCCTCCAAAATGCCCTGCAGCTGCTCCGTGACATCCTTGACCCTAGCATCAGGGAGGCAACATACCATCCTGGAGTCATGTTTGCGGCTGCAGAAACGCCTATCTGTTCCCCTTACAATTGAATCCCCTATCAGTATAGCCCTGCCACTTTTATTCCTCCCCTCCTGAGCAGCAGAGCCACCCGTGGTGCCACGATCGTGGCTCTTGCTGCTTTCCCCGGATAAGCCATCTCCCCCAACAGTATTCAAAGCGGTATATCTGTTTGAAAGGGAGATGGCCCTAGGGGACTCCTGCTCTACCTGCCTCATCCTTTTACTCTGCCTGGCGGTCACCCATTTCCTTTCTGCCTGCGTAATCTTTACCTGTGTCGTGACCACCTCACTGAACGTGCTATCCACGATAATCTCAGCATCGCGGATACTCCACAGTGAATCCACCTGCAGCTCCAGCTCTGAAATGCGGTTCGTCAGTAGCTGCAGCTGGACACACTTCCTGCACACGTAGTCGCCAGGGACACTGGTAGTGTCCATGACTTCCCACATAGCAAACAAAGACAAGGAGGTCAAGTTTTGTGTGCAGGAAATATATCAATTGTGCTGTAGTCCACTAAAGCTGTCAGGAAGCTATGAAAGACAGAGCTGGATACATCCACATTTACAATCTCCTTTTACATTGCATGCCAATTTGTGCCTGATGCTTATGCTATTCATGAATCTGGACAACACTATTTGGAGCCAACTAATGCTACATCTCTAATGCAATGTTAAGATGAAAAAGTCGATGCAACCTGCCCTCATAATTTAACCCTTTATGATGCAGGATAGTTCTGTTGAATCTGCACTGCACCCCCTCCAAGACCAATATATCCTTCCTGAGGTGCAGTGCCGAAAACTGAATGCAGTACTCCAGATGTCGTCCAACCAGAGCTCTATACAACTGTAGTACAACACCCACCTCTTTGTATTCCAGCCCCCTTCCAATGAAGGCTAACATACCATTAGCCTTTTAAATTATTTTTGTACCAGTCCATTAGTTTTTAGTGATTTCTGTACTTGGGACTTCCAAATCTCTCTGCTCCTCACCATTTAGAAAATACTCTGATCTATTTTTCTTGGGTTCAAATGGATGACCTTGCACTTCCCCACATTAAACTCGATCTGCCACAGTTTTGCCCACTCACTTAATCAGCAATGACCTTTTGCAACTTTCTGCTCCCATCTACACTATTTACTAAGCCACCTAACTTAGTGTCTTACAACACCAGGTTATAGTCCAACAACTTTATTTTAAAATCACAAGCTTTCGGAGATTATCCCCTTCGTCAGGTGAGTGAGTGAATAAGAGGTTCTCAAATCGCATATCTTATATTAGGCTGGGACACCATCACACCAATCAAAAGGTGTCGTTGGTGTTCAGACAGGTTAGCCACGGAAAACAGTAGGTCCCAGTATGCTGAATACACATTGAGAAAGAGACCCAAAAGGCAGAGAGAGAGAATATATTAAAAACAGATAACTTTTTTTTCCCCTTGCTGGTGGGGTTACGTGTAGCGTGTCATGAACCCAAGATCGGTGGCTGAATGTCCTTGACTGCTGAAGTGTTCCCCGACAAGGATTGTTGCGCGGTGTCCGTTCATCCGTTGTCGCAGTGTCTGCATGGTCTCGCCAATGTACCATGCTCCGGGGCATCCTTTCCTGCAACGTATGAGGTAGACAACGTTGGCCGAGTCACAGGAGTATGAACCATGTACCTGGTGGGTGGTGTCCTCTCGTGTGATGGTGGTATCCATGTCGATGATCTGGCATGTCTTGCAGAGGTTGCCGTGGCAGGGTTGCGTGGTGTCGTGGACGCTGTTCGCCTGAAAGCCGGGTAATTTGCTGCGAACGATGGTCTGTTTGAGGTTAGGTGGCTGTTTGAAGGCGAGTTGTGGAGGCGTGGGGATGGCCTTAGCGAGGTGTTCGTCGTCATCGATGACATGTTGAAGGCTGCGGAGAACATGGCGTAGTTTCTCCGCTCCGGGGAAGTACTGGACGACGAAGGGTACTCTGTTGGTTGCGTCCCATGTTTGTCTTCTTGAGACCAACTGCAACATCGTCGTCAAACCAGCGGACAAAGGAGGAGCCATCGTCATACAGAACAGAACGGACTATTGCAAAGAAGCATACCGACAACTGGACAACCAGGAACACTACAGACGGTTACCCGCAGATCCTACCAAGGAACACACCCACCAGCTCAACAAACTGATCAAGACCTTCGATCCAGACCTTCAAAGCATCCTACGCGCTCTCATCCCACGTACTCCCCGCATGGGAGACATCTACTGCCTCCCAAAGATACACAAAGCCAACACACCCGGACGTCCTATTGCATCAGGCAACGGAACCCTGTGTGAGAACCTCACTGGATACATCGAGGGCATCCTGAAACCCATCGGACAGGGAACCCCCAGCTTCTGTCGCGACACTACAGACTACTTACAAAAACTCAGCACCCACGGACCAGTTGAACCAGGAACACTTCTCACCACGATGGATGTCTCGGCACTCTGCACCAGTAACCCCCACGATGACGGTATTGCTGCAACAGCCTAAGTACTCAACACCAACAGCCAATCTCCAGACGCCATCCTACAACTCACCCGCTTCATCCTGGATCACAATGTCTTCACCTTCGACAACCAGTTCTTTACCCAAACACACGGAACAGTCATGGGGACCAAATTCGCACCCCAATATGCCAACATTTTCATGCACAAGTTCGAGCATGACTTCTTCACTGCACAGGACCTCCAACCAACGCTATACATCAGATACATCAACGACATTTTCTTCCTTTGGACCCATGGCGAAGAATTACTGAAGAGACTACACGATAACATCAACAAGTTCCATCCCACCATCAAGCTCACCATGGACTACTCCTCAGAATCGGTTTCTTTCTTGGACACACGAATCTCCATCAAAGACGGGCACCTCAGCACCTCACTCTACCGCAAGCCCACGGACAACCTCACGATGCTCCACTTTTCCAGCTCCCACCCTAACCACGTCAAAGAGGCCATCCCCTATGGACAGGCCCTGCGAATGCACAGTATCTGCTCAGACGAGGAGGAACGCGATGGACACCTACAGACGCTCTTGTAAGAACGGGATATGACGCTCGACTCGTCGATCGACAGTTCCGACGGGCCACAGCGAAAAATCGCATAGACCTCCTCAGAAGACTAACACGGGACGCAACCAACAGAGTACCCTTCGTCGTCCAGTACTTCCCCGAAGCAGAGAAACTACGCCATGTTCTCCGCAGCCTTCAACATGTCATCGATGACGACGAACACCTCGCTAAGGCCATCCCCACGCCTCCACGGCTCGCCTTCAGACAGCCACCCAACCTCAAACAGACCATCGTTCGCAGCAAATTACCCGGCTTTCAGGAGAACAGCATCCACGACACCACGCAACCCTGCCACGGCAACCTCTGCAAGACATGCCAGATCATCGACACAGACACCACCATCACACGAGAGGACACCACCCACCAGGTACATGGTTCATACTCCTGTGACTCGGCCAACGTTGTCTACCTCATACGTTGCAGGAAAGGATGCCCCGGAGCATGGTACATTGGTGAGACCATGCAGACACTGCGACAACGGATGAACGGACACCGCGCGACAATCGCCAGACAGGAGGGTTCCCTCCCAGTCGGGGAACACTTCAGCAGTCAAGGACATTCAGCTACCGATCTTCAGGTAAGCGTTCTCCAAGGCGGCCTTCGAGACACACGACAACGCAAAATCGAACAGAAATTGATAGCCAAGTTCCGCACCCATAAGGACGGCCTCAACTGGGATCTTGGGTTCATGTCACGCTGCACGCAACCCCACCAGTGAAAAAAAGTTATCTGTTTTTAACACAACGGGTCATTCTCTGTCTTTCTCTTCCTTTCGGATGTTTCTCTCCCTCTCTCTCTGTTTTGTGTTCTGGCCATTTGTGTATTCGGTGGTCCTGTAGGTAACATCACTCTGTCTGAACACTTTGATTGCCTTGACAATGGGCAGTTGGAAAGATTATCTGTAATCACCAGGTATTGTTCTCTGAATATAAATGCGGTAACCTTCCATGGAATCCCACACTCGCTCACCTGACGAAGGAGAAAGCCTCCGAAAGCTTGTGATTTTCAAATAAAACAGTTGGACTATAACCTGGTGTTGTAAGATTCCTTACATTAATTATATAGAGGAGGGCACTTCTAGTACAGTTATATAATTTGCTGATTGTACAAAACTGTGTGGCCAAGTAACTAATATGCTGAAGTATAACATTCAGAGAGATCTTGACAAAGTCTGGACAAATGGATGGGCTAAGCAATGGCAGATGGATTTTAATGTGGATAAAGGTGAGGTACTAGGTATACAATGAATGGAAAATTCTCATCAGTTTGTGAGTCGTGAACAAACAAGGAATTAAAACAAATCAAATGTGCCAAAGGACATACATACCAATATCTGAATGATTTCCTCAGGTCTTTTATCATCAACTACGATTCCATTAACTTCCCTCAGCTCGTCTCCAACATGGATAAGACCTATTTTTAAAAAAATGTTGAGATATGTATATAAACAGCAACTTATGTTGCCTGTTCTTAATGACTGTATTTTGATAAATACTTTCATAGAACTGTACAATGAGTAAAATTGTACCACTTCTGTCTGCAGCTCCTCCTCGCATTATTCTTGCCACAACAATAGCACCAGTGCATTCATCTCTTCTTATTGTTGCTCCCTATCAATCCAAAAAAGGAAAATGAACAAGAATTCCTCGCATTTCATTTTATAAGTAAAATTATAAAGCTAGTTTTCAAAATAGTCACTGAAGTCAAAACTCTGATTAAAAAGTAGCTAAATTCCTTGTGTCAATATCTGAAAAGTCTAAACATTATTTTAAAAGAAATAGCCCAAAGCAAAATGTTGTCCTTCATTATATACATCAGATTGTTTTCAATGATTATGGTTATATTTTATTGAGTAGATGTTGTGGCTTCTATGTCACTGTTCAATTTATTTTAAAAACAGCACCATTTACTGAAGAATTAAGGGTGATGAAACGTGGCAGCACTTCACTGAGCAGGTGAAATTCAGTTAACGTTAGTGTACTTGGGCGATACAGATTTCACAGAATCAGAGTGGTTACAGCACAGAAGGAGCCATTCGGCTCATCGAGGTGTGCCGACTCTTGGTAAGAGCAATCCAGTTAGTCCCATTCCCCTGTCGCCCTGCAAATTTTTTCAATGGTGAGTGCACAATTCTGAGTTTCTATACAATGCACTGAGTGCATCTAACTCAAATTAAGACAAATTTCAGAAAGAAGTTTTAAAGAAATTGTAATAAATGATATTGAAGTTTATACAATGAAAAGGTAATCTTGAGATTGTGGAACATTGATGGAAGGATCAGCATGAGGGTGCTCACTTTACCCATGTCAAAACTTATCAATTAATCCATATTCACCAAAAAGCACATAGATCAAAATTTAATGCCTGTTTGGAGAAAATGTTTTAAAATACAACTAAATGTGTTTTTGGTTACTTTAATATCTTACTAACAGACCAATAGATACTATTAACAGCTCAATAATTTTTGCCAGTTTCTTAAAATCAGTTCAAATAATTTTAGCAATTTTGAGCATCAATTCAGAAACAAATAGGTCAATTCCTGCTACAATACTGATCTGCTAGTAATGATGTCTCTTGGACACATAACAAAAATCTAGTGAAAGCTGCCAGTACAGATTGGTATTAAGTTAAAACAAACTTGCATTTATATAGCATCCTTAACGTATGAAAACATCCTTAATCAGACAAAAATTGGCATCAAGCCAAGGAAGGAGATACTAGAAAGTATGACCAAAAGCTTAGTCAAAATGATTTGTTTTTAAAAGGAGGGCCTTCAAAGAGGAGAGTGAGGTGGAGAGATTTAGGGAAGGAATCCAGAGTTTCGGGCCTAGATGGTGATTTGAACAAGTCGATCTCCAAGAGGTGGTCCTGGATAGGCAACAAAAAATTGTTGCTTTGTAACTGTACTGCCATTCACTTTCTACCGAGAGTGACTGTCCTGTCAGTTGTTGTCAGTGAAGAGTTGACTGCTTTGAGAGGCCAGTAATCAGTTCACCATGCATCCATCCGAGTACACAAGTAAAGTTCTGTTACCCAGTCCCCCTGCCATGAATCTGTGGCAATGTGAATGGGCACTATAAAAACAACTGCATTCCTCACATTATTGCTTAAATGCCATCATCTTGAATCTGGAGGTAAATGTAAACAGCTTTGTTGAAACAAATTTTACCCATGTGTGGTCTATCAGTCAACAACTGAAATTTATGTTTGAATTCTGCAGACTTGGAACTATTTCATGCAGTAACGCATCGTGTGTAGCTTGTGAGCACCCCTCAAGATGCACGGAAGAAGATATACTTATGGCATGAGACACAGACTAATGATAGATACATGTAAGCTGCGACCATGAGGACAGCGTGCAATTTTAAAAAGTAATTCAGTCACTGGTGGACATATTGTATAAGGCTTTTATGCAGCTACAAAACAATTAGTAAGAGGGCATGATCTAAAGATGTCATTTTACCAGAGGTTCTTTGTTTTTGACAAGTCGAATGATTTTCACTGAATCTTCATCATCGTCAAGATCATCTGGCATAGGGGGTAATACAGGGTCATAATTCTTCATTGCCACTGTGTCATGAACCGACAGTAAAGCCTGCAAATATCCAGTTAATAAACCATCACGTGTTACATAAAACACTTTAAAAAAAAAGACAGGCAAGGAGGAAGTTTGTTTCTTGGCTTCAGAGATTCACTAACTGTTCACATTTAGTCTCATATAAAAGCAGATGTCAGTTTATACAAGAGATTTGTTTTTAAAAATCAAGAAACATTACTGCTGATGAGATACTTTTCTTGGTTTTGACCAGCTGAGGTTTGAACATTTCCACCCCCACCCCTATCTGAACTGGTATTTTAGTCAAATGGATATATTGGCTTCGAGTACGCAGAAATCAGAACGGTTCAGATTCCATTGCAATTGCATCAGAAGCAGTGCTTCTGGCTAGTTTTACTGCCTGCACTCGATGTATTTAAAACATTGGGCGGACTGCCCCACATACATCACAGAAAATTATATCATCATCACATCTTTGTGCAATTTAAGAATTTAAGCCAGTTTAAAGGCAAACCAGGAAAAGGAATCACCAAGAAACTTTTGTTTTCTTCATTCTGGTTTGCCCGAGATTAGGAGCAGTCAGGAACAGTTATACTGTACTGCAGGGATCAGGTTTTAGCCACTCTAGTGTAAAACACAGTGCCACAGGGATGTAAAATTGTTTCTGTAAACTAGGTGGAGTACACTGGCTGGTGAAGAATTCACAACTGTAAATGTCATAAGACAAATTCAAATTATTAGTGTTCCAACTTAATATTTTTGACTACTGTAACTAATGTAAAGTATTATTCAAACTCACCAGGATATAATCATCTACAATGTAAATGTAAAACACTGAACAATTATATGTTCTTTTTTTAAAAGCCAAGTTTGCACATTAGGCTAAATACTACAACGTTTCTAACATTTAAAAATGTAAAATGCACACACAGAAAGGTATAAACTAATTTTATACCTCAGTTATACAGCAAGCCTTACACACCCCTCCCAAACTTGTCCCGTTACTTAATTGCTGTTAATCTGCTCTCGTGGTGACACTCAAAACACAGTTGGCAAGATGTAGTTTGAGATCATTAGTTAAGGTCAGGAGCAACGGAATAACTATGATGTTTGCAGCAAGCAGTCTGCTACACTTTTTTTTAAACTTCCAATGAGTGTCGGAAAGCTGGCTGTCAATTCTTTTCAATTACTTGAAATTGTACAGCCAGAGTCTGCTGAGCTGAGCTCTGTGGATGCATTTGAGAATACACAGAGCTCTGCCCTCCTGCCCAGTCAACAGTAATGCAAGTGGGCGGCCCAACAGTGGCTGTTTGCTCACACCACTGTTAAAACATCGTCAACACTGCACCACTCAGTGCAGTATAACTGAGGCATAGCCTTGGCTCTGTGGTAGCATGCTTGCCTCCAAGTCAGAAGGGAGTGGAGAGGATTCAAGCCCCATTCCAGATACTTAATTTAGGCTGACATTTCAGTGTAGTACTAAGGGACCGCTGCACTTTCAGATGAGACGTTAAACCATCTGCCCTCTCAGGTGGACACAAAAGATCCCATGCCACTATTCCAAGAGCAGTAGTGGAGTTTTCCTCGTGTCTTGGCCAATATTTATCCCTCAAGAAACGTCACTATCAAATAGATTATCTGGTCATTTATCTCATTGCTGTTTGTGGGACCTCGTTGTATGCAGATTGGCTGCTTCATTTGCCAACTTTACAACAGGGACCACACTTCAAAAAAGTACTTCAGGGGCTGTTAAGTGCTTTGGGATGTCCTGAGAGCATGAAAGGCACTATATAAATGCAAGTTGTCTCTCTCAAACAGTTGCTGCCATTAAATAAATATTTTACAAACAGAGACTGATTTCCAGCTCAGAGAATTTTCCAAAATAAAAGTACTGGCGGCTCAAATTGACAGCAATTTTTCCTGTAATTTAGTTGAACAAAAAATAATCAAATGTCCCACATATTTCTGACTTATTAATGTTCATCGGTTTACTTGTTCAATAAAGAACTACTTTTAAAACAGTTGTGATGTGGAGATGCCGGTGATGGACTGGGGTTGACAATTGTAAACAATCCATCACCATACAGTCCATCACCGGCATCTCCACATCATGGCTACCATCGACACCACAAACTGCCGGCTCACAGTGGAAAGGATATCCAAGAAGATCGCACATATAGACACAGACATCAAGTTTTTACAGAGCTGCAAGAAAGCAGACAAGATCCCGAAAGGACTACAGATTATCATTGTATATTCGGAGACCTTGCAGGTAACACCTGTCTGTCTGCACACTGATTGCCTTGGCAACGGGCAGTTGAAAAAACTGTCTGTAATCACCAAGCATTGTTCTGTGATTTATAAATGCAATTCCATTTCGAGGATTTCATTTCCAACAAACGTTCACCTGAGGAAGGAGGAAGCCTCCGAAAGCTTGTGAATTTAAAATAAAATTGCTGGACTATAAGTTGGTGTTGTAAAATTGTTTACAATTTAAAACAGTTGGTATTCAAGTTAAAAGTAGTTTTAATACCCCTCAACTAGAAAGTGATAGTTCATCAGATAATAATCATAGATTTTCAACTATGCAATCTAAGATTTTAACAAGTCACAGTGAAAAGACAGACCCCTAATTCTATCAAGGGCATGAACATGGTGGCAAGTGAGTTTATGCCTTGCAGCACAAGATGAAGTTCATATGGCAGATGACAACTACTTTCAGTTCTCCAGAAGCCACTCTTGGTATAACTGAAAACATATGCGTTATATTTATACTTCAAGGATCTAAACTCTCAACACTGCTCCAGACACAGGCTTTTGTTTCTGTGTTATGTTTTACAATTATCAATTCATACCATCTTATGACCACAAAAATCACTTTTCCTCAGTGAAAACTGAAATTCGCTATGGAAAATACCCCAATGTTCACAATGGACATATATTTATTTAAATAAAATGTGTTAAGAGCAGTGGAAAAAAAACCTTGAGGAAACAGCCCAGCATTACAGAACCATTTTAAAAAAAATTACAGATTGTTAGTATATTTCTGGACTTGCTTGCGGCTCAGTCTGTTCAATCGCTTGATTCAGTCATTCTTAAGAAAAAGGAAAAGGTTAAAAAAAAAGACCCTCTCTGGAATTTTGAGGGTGGGAGAAATGAGTTGGAGATTTCCACAGAAAACAGCAATGCAGCCTCTCTCAAAAAAATCCACAGTAATGGAGAAGAGTGCAAAGAATTTAATGGAAATTGCAGTTGCTTATTGGTTCAAAGTGGTCTCTGTGGTGTATCATTACTGTGAATGAGTTCATAGTTATATACTTGATGAGGGAAGGAGTTGCGGCTACCTTGCTGGAGCCCAATCCTTTTTGCTTGGTTCAGTTGGAACGTTACACAAACAACTGCTGATCATTTCATGGAATACTAACAGCCTTGGGGAAATCAACATAGCCGATCCTCATTGCACTTCAGTGTTTTTCTTCAAATTTTGTTTTGAATGAATAAGATCCTGCGGGACAAATTGGGAAACAGGGACTCAGATTCCACGAATGAACGGCAACTGAAAGTTACAAATTGTATTTATAGGGATCCATGGTGGGGTGGGTGAGGAACTAATAAGACTGCTGAAAGGCACTGGAAACATTTAAGAATTGTGCTCCAAGGCCGTGAAGCAAGTATTCAAATTTTTTTTATATTGGCTCAAAATTCCCGGGACACAACCAGGATGCTTTGCCCCTTATGTACTGGTTTTATACTACACCAAATACTTCTTGGAATACTTCCCACTGTTTGTCTACAGGTTTACCCATTAACAATTCAGTCCAGTTTACTGTGATCAATTTATTTCCCATCCCTTCGGAGTTTGCCTTACTTAATTTAAAACTTTAGTTTGTGACGCTCCCTTCTAACCCTCAAACCCAAAATCAAATTCAATCATTTTATGGTCACTACTTACAAGATGCTCCTTTACCATCAGATTGTTAACTAATTCTGATTTGCTACTCATCACTATCTGTAGCATGGCTGTTCCCTTGTTGGTTTGACAGAAGTCTTGCAACCTTTGCTGTCCCAAACTATACCCATAATGTTTCCACTGTCCGATCATGAAAATAATGCTATTTTGAAAATCTCGGCTTTCGTGTTCAACTATGATGCCCTCCGTAATCATTCTTTTGACACTGAACAGCTGGGGTCATTCTTAAAAATGCCCATTTGGGATTAGGTGCTGGGAGACTGCTGGCACCTATGAAACTATAACTAGGAGGCATTTATTGAGCATAGTAGGGGAGAAATTGGATAAGAAATTATATTATCACTCTAAGATAGCACAGCAGAATGAAAGTTTTGCTACAAGCTGGGTTTTCTAGTCCATACTGTGATATAATGATCCAAGCACTGCATACATCTGGATCATACATCTGTTTGTATTTTATTAAATGTTATCATTGAGGAGGAAAACTGGGGTACAACAGCAATCACAGCAAGAAATAAAATGCACAAACTCAACTCCACTTACTACTTTTGCCTTGCATTCAGTGAAGGTCATTTTCAGTGCTTTAATAGAGACTTCAGAAACATTGAAGTAAAGACTCATGATTCCTAAATTGGTACCAGTCTTGAGACTTGATATTAAAAGCCCCATAGGAAATATGTTCTCAGAATTTCACTGCACTTATTACTGTTTCTATTTCTTTGCTCACTAGGAAACTGTCATTAACACATATTAACTGTCAACACATAACTTCACAGAAGAAATAATGACTGAAAATACTCAGACGGCTGCAATTGCCACATTTTAAGACTTGCTCATACAATTTTTTTTTAAAAAAGCTGTCCTTGGACAATGGTGAAGTACATTAAATATCAAAAATATAAATTTCACGTATGTTGTGAATTTTGACGAATCATACCATTATAATGCTTGCTTTGAGAATCTTACAAAATTAATTCAGTTTCCTCACAAAAAAATCAGGCAAAGTCACCTCAACCAGAGAAGATGTGGATTCACTGCTGTAATTGTACAAACAGCAAATTCCTGAACGCGACAAGGCCATCAGAGACAACTAACAACAGACGCAAAGCACTTCCCCAAATTACAGGGGAAAAGTTGGAGGGAAAATTAACCTTATCCATTTATGCAAAATTCCTTGCAGTTAAAGAAAAAACATTTATTTAGCACCTTATTACACCCTTGGGGAATCCCAAAATGCTTTATGATCAATGGATTGTGCAGTCACTACAATACAGGACAACCAAATTCTGCACAGCAAGTTCCCATGAACAGAAAATTAATAATCAGATTATTTGTTTTCGGGTGGCATTGGTTGAGGAGAGAATGTTGGCCAGGACACCTGCATTATTCTCTGCTCTTCTTTGTATAGTGTCTTTTACATTGACTTGAGCAAGCAAATGGGACTTAGTTTTCCTCCAAAAGACAACAGCTCCAAAAATGCAGCACTCCCTCATTACCATACTCTCCACTTGCCTGGATGAGTGCAGCTCCAACAACACTCAAGAAGCTCTACACCATCCAGGACAAAGCAGCCCGCTTGATTGGCACCCTAGCCATCACCCTAAACATTCACTCTCTTCACCACCGGCGTACTGTGGCTGCAGTGTGTACCATCTACAGGATGTACTGCAGCAACTCGACAAGGATTCTTCGACAGCACCTCCCAAACCCACAACTTCTACCACCTAGAAGGACAAGGGCAGCAGGCACATGGGAACAACAGCACCTGCACACTCCCCTCCAAGTCACACACCATCCTGACTTGGAAACATATCGCTTCATCGTCGCTGGGTCAAAATCCTGGAAGTCCCTACTTAACAGCACTGTGGGAGAATCTTCACCACACTGACTGCAGCGGTTCAAGGCGGCAGCTCACCACCACCTTCTCAAGGGCAATTAGGGGTGGGCAATAAATGCTGGCCTTGCCAGCGCCACTCACATCCATGAACGAATAAGGATCCCCTTGGAATGAGTGACCATAACATGGTTACATTCCATATCCAATTAGAGGGTGAGAAGGTTGGTTCTCAAACAAGCGTACTGAGCTTGAATAAAGGAGACTATGATGGTATGAGAGCGGAATTGATTAAAGTGGACTGGGAAAATAGATTAAAGGGTAAGACGGTACATGAACAGTGGTGTTCATTTAAGGAGTTATTCTACAACTTTCAAAAAAAATATATTCCACTGAGGAAAAAAGGGTGTAAAAGAAATGACAGCCATCCGTGGCTAAGTAAAGAAATTAAGGATAGTATCCGACTAAAAACAAGGACATATAAGGTAGCCAAACTTAGTGGGAGGATAGAAGATTGGGAAGTCTTCAAAAGACAGCAAAAAGTAACGAAAGGATTGATTAAGAAAGGGAAGATAGATTATGAGAATAAATTAGCAAAAAATATAAAAACAGATAGCAAGAGTTTCTACAGTTATATAAAAAGAAAAAGGGTGGCTTAGGCAAACGTAGGTCCCTTCGAGGATGAGACCGGGAAATTAATGGTGGGAAACATGGAGATGGCAAAAATGCTGAATAAATATTTTGTTTCAGTCTTTACGGTAGAGGACACTAAGAATATCCCAACAGTGGACAAACGGGGGGCTCTCGGGGGGGGAGGAGCTAAATACGATTAAAATCACTAAGGAATTGGTACTCAGTAAATTAATGGGACTGAAGGCGGATAAATCCCCTGGACCTGATGGCTTACATCCCATGGTCTTGAGGGAAGTGGCAGTAGGGATTGTGGATGCTTTGGTAATAATTTTCCAAAATTCTCTGGACTCGGCAAAGGTCCCGGCAGATTGGAAAACTGCTAATGTAACACCCTTATTTAAAAAGGGTAGTAGGCAGAAGGCTGGAAATTATAGACCAGTTAGCCTAACATCTGTGGTGGGTAAAATTTTGGAGTCTATTATTAAGGAGACAGTAGCGGAACATTTGGATAAACATAATTTAATAGGACAAAGTCAGCATGGCTTTACGAAGGGGAAGTCATGTCTGACAAATTTGCTTGAGTTCTTTGAGGATATAACGTACAGAGTGGATAAAGGGGAACCAGTGGATGTAGTGTATTTAGACTTCCAGAAGGCATTCGACAAGGTGCCACATAAAAGATTATTGCTCAAGATAAAGAATCACTGGATTGGGGGTAATATTCTGGCATGGGTGGAGGATTCGTTATCTAACAGGAAGCAGAGAGTTGGGATAAATGGTACATTCTCGGACTGGCAACCAGTGGCCAGTGGTGTTCCGCAGGGGTCGGTGCTGGGTCCCCAACTCTTTACAATCTATATTAACGATTTGGAGGAGGGGACCGAGTGTAATATATCAAAGTTTGCAGATGATACAAAGATGGGAGGGAAAGTAGAGAGTGAGGAGGACATAAAAAACCTACAAGGGGCTATAAGACAGGCTGGGTGAGTGGGCGGAGATTTGGCAGATGCAATACAATGTTGGAAAATGTGAGGTTATGCACTTTGGCAGGAAAAATCAGAGAGCAAGTTATTATCTCAATGGCGAGAAACTGGAAAGTACTGCAGTACAAAGGGATCTGGGGGTCCTAGTGCAAGAAAATCAAAAGGTTAGTTTGCAGGTGCAGCAGGTGATCAAGAAGGCCAACGGAATGTTCGCTTTTATTGCTCGGGGGATAGAATATAAAAACAGGGAGGGTATTGCTGCAGTTATATAAGGTATTAGTGAGACCGCACCTGGAATACTGCATACAGTTTTGGTGTCCATACTTAAGAAAAGACATACTTGCTCTCGAGGCAGTACAAAGAAGGTTCACTCGGTTAATCCCGGGGATGAGGGGGCGGACATATGAGGAGAGGTTGAGTAGATTGGGACTCGACTCATTGGAGTTCAGAAGAATGAGAGGCGATCTTATTGAAACATATAAGATTGTGAAGGGGCTTGATTGGGTGGATGCGGTAAGGCTGTTCCCAAGGATGGGTGAAACTAGAACGAGGGGGCATAATCTTAGAATAAGGGGCTGCTCTTTCAAAACTGAGATGAGGAGAAACTTCTTCACTCAGAGGGTAGTAGGTCTGTGGAATTTGCTGCCCCAGGAAGCTGTGGAAGCTACATCATTAAATAAATTTAAAACAGAAATAGACAGTTTCCTAGAAGTAAAGGGAATTAGGGGTTACGGGGAGTGGGCAGGAAATTGGACACGATTTTAGATTTGAGGTTAGGACCAGATCAGCCATGATCTTATTGAATGGCAGAGCAGGCTCGAGGGGCCGATTGGCCTACTCCTGCTCCTATTTCTTATGTTCTTATGTAAAAAAAATACTGAAGCATCAGCATAATTTATGCACTCAAGTTTGTAGTGGGGCTTGAAACCAAGATCTTCTGACCAAAAGGGAGGAGTGCTACCATTGAGTCTAGTTGGTAAAAAGGTAGATATCTGGTCAAGGTAGACATTTTCCTGTTCTCTTAGCTGGTGGTTAATCTTAGACGCATAGAGAGCGTGAGCGCGAGAGATGAAGATTAGATAGAGATAGATTGAAAGTGAAAGAAAGGTAGACAGACAGGCAGAGATAAAGAGACAGATAGAGATAAAGAGACTGATAGAGATGAAGAGACAGAGACACACAGATCTGCCAATATCCAAGAAACAAGAGAATGGTGTATGGTAGCATAGTGGTTATGGATTTATACCGCTGGGTCTCCATTGCCCTCTGTTCAGAGAAAGTGAACTCTATGTGTGCGTGCTACTCAGCTGCATCGGAATGTTGGCTATATTTTAGCCAGTCAGTTTTCTGCCAAAGTTAAAAAGTTCTTATGAAATTAAAAAGTTCTCAGGAATGGACTGCGTGAACACTTCTGTCATAGAATTACATAGAGATTACGACATGTAAACAGGCCAGTCGACCCAACCATTCCGTGTTTTCCTCTTTACCCTCCAATAGTCCTAATCTCATGTATCCACCCTGCCTCCAAAACCCCCCTTGCCTCCAACCACCAATCTAACCTATTCTTAAATGTTAGTACCATCTATGTTTCGATCACGAATTCTGGTGGTGCATTTCACAGCCTCACAAGCCTCTTTGTTTTTAAAAAAAAGGTAAAATATAAGAAATAAAAACAGGAGTCGGCCAGATGGCCCCTCGAGCCTGATCTGCCATTTAATCAGATCATGGCTGATCTTCAACCTCAACTCCAAATTCTTGCCCGATCCCCATATCCCTTGATTCCCCAAGAGTCCAGAAATCTGTCTAACTCAGTCTTGAATATATTCAATGACTCAGCATCCACAGCCGTCTGGAGTCGAGAATTCCAAAGATTCACAACCCGAAGTGAAGAAATTCCTTCTCATCTCAGTCTTAAATGGCCAATCCCTTATCCTGTGACTATGCCCCCTAGCTCTAGACTCTCCAGCCATGGGAAACAACCTCTCAGCATCTACCCTGTCAAGCCCCCTCAGGATCTTTTATGTTTCAATGAGATCACCTCTCATTCTTCTAAACTAAAGAGAGTATAGGCTCATTCTACCCAACCTGTCCTCATAGGACAACCCTCGCATCCCAGGAATTAATCCAGTGAACTTTTACTGCACCGCCTCTAAGGCAAGTATATCCTTCCTCAGATAAGGAGACCAAAACTGTACATCGTACTCCAGGTGAGGTCTCACCAAAGCCCTGTACAATTGTAGTAAGACTGCCTTACTTTTGTACTCCAACCCAATTGCAATAAAGGCCAACACTCCACTTGCTTTCCTAATTGCTTGCTGTAGCTGCATGTTAACTTTTTGTGTTTCTTCTACGAGGATACCCAAGTCTCTCTGAACATCAACATTTAATAGTTTCTCACCATTTAAAAAAATTCTGTTTTTCTATTCTTCCTACCAAAGTAAATAACCTCATGTTTCCCCACATTATTCTCTATCTGCCACCGTCTTGCCCACTGACTTGACCTGTCCATATCCCTTTGCAGGTTCTTTGTGTCCTCCTCACAGCTTACTTTCCCATCCAGCTTTGTATCGTCAGCAAACCTGGATAGATTACATTTGGTCCCTTCATCTAAGTCATTAATATAGATTGTAAATAGCTGAGGCTCAAATACTGATCCTTGCGGCACCCCACGAGTTACAGCCTGCCAGCCTGAAAATGACCCGTTTATCCCTATTCTGTTTTCTGTCAGTTAACTAATCCTCTATCCATGCTAATATGTTACCCCCAACCTCATGAGCCCTTATCTTGTGTAATCACCTTTCATGTGGCAGCTTATCGAATGTCTTTTGAAAATCCAAATATACGACATCCACTGGTTCCCCTTTACCTAACCTGCTAGTTACATCCTCAAAAAACTCTACTAGGTTTGTCAAACACTATTTCCCTTTCAGAAAACCATGTTGACTCTGCCTAATCATATTATGATTTTCTAAATGCCCTGTGTGGATAATGGATTCCAGCATTTTCCCAACGATTGATGTCAGGCTAACTGGCCTGCAGTTCCCCGTTTTCTCTCTCCCTCCTTTCTTGAATATCTGGGTCACATTTGCGACCTTCCAAACTGCTGGGACCGTTCTAGAATCTAGGGAATTTTGGAAGATCATAACCAATGCATTCACTATCTCTGCAGCCACCTCTGAGAACCCTCGGATGTAGGCCATCATTAGTTTCTCAAGTACTTTTTCTCGACTGATATTAATCACTTTAAGTTCCTCACTCTCATTAGACCCTTGGTTCCCACTATTTCTGGTAGGTTTTTTGCGTCTTCTACTGTGAAGACAGATATAAAATATTTGTTTAACATCTCTGCCATTTCCTGATTCTCCATTGTAATTTCTCCTGCCTCAGCTTCAAGGGGACCAATGTTTACTATTGGTACTCTCTTCCTTTTCACATACTTGTAGAAGTTCTTATAATCCGTTGTTATATTTCTTGCTAGTTTGCTTTCATATTCTATTTTCTTTATCATCAATTTTTTGGTCGTCCTTTGCTAGTTTCTAAAACTCTCCCAATCCTCAGGCTTACTACTCTTCTTGGCAACATTATAAGCCTCTTCTTTTAATCTAATACAATCCTTAACTTTTTTTTATTCGTTCATGGGATGTGGGTGTCACTGCCAAGGCCAGCATTTATTGCCCATCCCTAATTGCCCTCGAGAAGGTGAGCTGCCTTCTTGAACCGCTGCAGTCAGTGTGGTGAAGGTTCTCCCACAGTGCTGTTAGGTCGGGAGTTCCAGGATTTTGACCCAGCGACGATGAAGGAACGGCAATATATTTCCAAGTCGGGATGGTGTGTGACTTGGAGGGGAACGTGCAGGTGGTGTTGTTCCCATGTGCCTGCTGCCTTTGTCCTTCTAGGTGGTAGAGGTCACGAGATTGAGAGGTGCTGTCGAAGAAGCCTTGGCGAGTTGCTACAGTGCATCCTGTGGATGGGACACACTGCGGCCATGGTGCGCCGGCGATGAAGGGAGTGAATGTTTAGGGTGGTGGTTGGGGTGCCAATCAAGCGGGCTGCTTTGTCCTGGATGGTGTCAAGCTTCTTGAGTGTTGTTGGAGCTGCACTCATCCAGGCAAGTGGAGAGTATTCCATCATACTCCTGACTTGTGCCTTGTAGATGGTGGAAAGGCTTTGGGGAGTCAGGAAGTGAGTCACTCGCCGCAGAATACCCAGCCTCTGACCTGCTCTCGTAGCCACAGTATTTATATGGCTGGTCCAGTTAAGTTTCTGGTCAATGGTGACCCCCAGGATGTTGATGGTGGGGGATTCAGCGATGGTAATGCCGTTGAATGTCAAGGGGCGATGGTTAGATTCTCTCTTGTTGGAGATGGTCATTGCCTGGCACTTGTCTAGCGCAAATGTTACTTGCCACTTATCAGCCCAAGCCTGGATGTTGTCCAGGTCTTGCTGCATGCGGGCACGGACTGTTTCATTATCTGAGGGGTTGCGAATGGAACTGAACACTGTGCAATCATCAGCGAACATCCCCATTTCTGACCTTATGATGGAGGGAAAGTCATTGATGAGGCAGCTGAAGATGGTTGGGCCTAGGACACTGCCCTGAAGAACTCCTGCAGCAATGTCCTGGGGCTGAGATTACTGCCCTCCAACAACCACTACTATCTTCCTTTGTGCCAAGTATGACTCCAGCCACTGGAGAGTTTTCCCCGGTTCCCATTGACTTCAATTTTACTAGGACTCCTTGGTGCCACACTCGGTCATATGCTGCCTTGATGTCAAGAGCAGTCACTCTCACCTCACCTCTGAAATTCAGCTCTTTTGTCCATATTTGGACCAAGGCTGTAATAAGGTCTGGAGCTGAGTGGTCCTGGCAGAACCCAAACTGAGCATCGGTGAGCAGGTTATTGGTGAGTAAGTGCCGCTTGATAGCACTGTCGACGACACCTTCCATCACTTTGTTGATGATTGAGAGTAGACTGATGGGGCGGTAATTGGCCAGATTGGATTTGTCCTGCTCTTTGTGGACAGGACATACCTGGGCAATTTGGTAACTTCTTCAGTGCACCACGGGTGGATCTCTTCTCCCACGGAGTTTTTATTTTTCAATGGAACATATATTTGTTGAGAATATTGAAATATTTCCTTAAATGTTTGCCATTGCTTTTCAACCGCCATACACTTTAATGTGGTTTCCCAATCTACATTAGCCAACTCACCCCTCATACCTATGAAATTGACTTGATTTAAGTTGAAGACTCTAGATTCTGACTATAGTACGTCACTCTCAAACTCATCGTGAAATTCTATTATGATGATCACTCTTCCCCAGAGGATCTCTTACTGAGAGATTACTAATTAACCCTGTCTCATTGTATAATACAAGATCTAAAATAGCTTGTTCCCTGGTTGGTCCCATGACTATTTGCTCCAGGAAACCGTCTCGAATGCATTCCATGAACTCGTCCTCCAAACTACTTTTGCCAATTTGATTTGTCCAGTCCACATGAAGATTAAAGTCCCCCATGATTACTGCATTACTTTTGTTACAAGCTCCTATTATTGCATGATTAATACTCTGTCCAATGGTATTGCCACTATTAGGGGGCCTGTAGACTACTCCCACCAGTGTTTTCTGCCCTTTGTTATTTCTTATTTCCACTCCTACTGATTCTACTTCCTGATCTTCTGAGCTAAGATCCTTTCTCACCACTGTCCTTATGTCATCCTTTATTATTAGGGCTACGCCCCCTCTCTTTCTATTCTGCCTGTCTTTGCTAAACTTAATGTATCCTGGAATATTTAGCTCCTAACCTTGGTCACTTTGCAACCATATCTCTGTAACGGCTATTAGATCAAACCCATTTATCTCGACTTGTGCAACTAATTCATCTATCTTGTTACGAATGCTCTGTGCATTCAGATAAAGAGCCTTTCATTTTGACTTTTTACCATTTTTTCGTGTTTTGACATTATTTGCTGATGCACTATTGTTGGTAAACTCTGTCCCTTCCTGCCGCACTCTGCTTATCTTTACCTAAATCATTACATTGGCTCTGTTGCTTTGACTGTCCTGATTAGATTTCTAAATTTCCCCTCACCTGACCCTTCCACCCACCTTTTTAGTTTAAAGCCCTATCTGCAGGCCGAGTTATTTGATTCGCCAGGACGCTGGTCCCACCCTGGTTTAAGTGGAGCCTGTCCCAACGGAACAGCTCTCTCTTTCCCCAGTGCTGGTGCCTGTCTCCCACACTGCTCTCTTAGCCATGCATTTAACTCTGATCTGTTTGTCCCGAAGCCAATTTGCACATGGCTCAGGTAGTAATCCATAGATTATCATCTTTGAGACTCTGCTTATTAATTTAGACCCTAGCTCCTCAAACTCTTTCAGCAGAACTCCATTCTTAGCTCTGCCCATGTCATTGGTGCCTACGTGGACCACGACAACTGGATCCTCCCCCTCATGCTCCAAGTTTCTCCTGCTCTCTGCCTTAAATCTCTTACATTTAATATTACATCTACGTCCCTCGCTCTAGACTTCTCAATCACTGGAAATAGTCTGGTTCTATCCACTCTGTCCCATCCTTTCACAATTTTAAACACCTTTATGAAATCACCCCTTAATCTCCTCTAGTCTAATGAAAACAAAGCTCTCTTTTCACATTTTTCTTCATATTTGTATTCCTATGTAATATTAAATGTACGAGATTTAAGGCAGAGAACAGGAGAAACTTGGAGCATGCGGGGGGGAGGATCCAGTTGTTGTGGTCCACGTAGGCACCAATGACATGGGCAGAACTAAGAATGGAGTTCTGCTGAAAGAGTTTGAGGAGCTAGGGTCTAAATTAATAAGCAGAGTCTCAAAGATGATAATCTCTGGATTACTACCATGTGCAAATTGGCATAGGGACAAACAGATCAGAGTTAAATGCGTGGCTCAGAGAGTGGTGTGGGAGACAGGCACCAGCACTGGGGAAAGAGAGAGCTGTTCCGTTGGGACAGGCTCCACTTAAACCAGGGTGGGACCAGCGTCCTGGCGAATCAAATAACTCGACCTGCAGATAGGGCTTTAAACTATCAGGCAGTATCCCAATGAATCTGCACTGTACTTGCTATATTGGTTCAACATACTTCCTGTAGTATAAAGCCCAAAACTGCACACAGTACTCTTACTAAGGTTTTATATCAATTCACCATTACAGCTTGACTTTTATATTCTATACCAATGTTCCATTAGCTTTTTATTTTAATGGCCTTAGCCACTTGAGGTACTGCTTTTAATGTCTTGAGTGCCTTGGCTCTTCCACACTCTACCTTCACCCCAAAGTATAAACATTACTTTTTTTTTAAATCCACGTCATACTTACTGACATTTAATTCCACCATCACTTTTTTTTCTCCATTCCATCATCTTATCAATATGCCTCTTGTAGCTTCCTCCGGTCCTCAGGATGAATTACGATGCCTATTGTAGTAAATTTAGACACCAATCTCTCTAACCCTATATCCAAATCATTCATGTACTCAGTGACCAGAGGTAGTTCCAGAACAGCACCTTGGGGGACACCGCATCCCACTTCCAACCACTTTGAGGAACTGCCCTTAACTCTTATTCTGTGTTTCCTCCCTTCTAACCAGTTTTCAATCCAATTTACAACCTTCCCGAATTCCACACCTTTAACCTTCTTCAATAGTCTCCTGTGTGGTACCTTGTCAAAGGCTTTCTGAAGGTCCATGTACACCATATCTACCAATCTATCAACTTCTGAAAGAATATCAGGTTTGTCAAGCATGCTCTTGCCTTCTGAAATTCATGCCACCTGTTCCTCATTATTTTCTCTTCATCGAGATATTTAGTAATTTCATCTTTAATTGAAGATTCCAAAATTTTGCAAAGTCCTGATGTTACAACTGGCCTGTAAATAACCAGATTAGTCCGGTTTTCCTTTTTCAAAATGATTACATTGGCCACTCTGCTGTCACTATTAATATATTTTTTTAGATTCTCCACTCATACTCCCTCCTTGCTCTCCTCTCCCTCTTGTAATCTCTCTCCTTAATTTCTCTTATTTTTTAATACCTATAGGCTCTAGCCAAACGATGGGCAAGTTGTTGGGTGATATGCCTCAATCACTGTGGTCTCCTGAAAGCGTTTGGTCAGCTTTTTACTATATATATTAATGACTTGGGTAAAGGAATAGAGAGCTGTACATCCAAGTTTGCAGATAACACCAAGTTAGGAGGCACGTTAAATTGTGTGGATGGGAGCAGGAAGTTACAAAGGGACATGGACAAACTAAGTGAGTGTGCAAAACTATGGTAGATGGAGTTCAATGTGGGGAAAGAGAGGGGTCATCCACTTCAGATTTGATAAAGACAAATTGGAATATTTTCGTCACGGTAAGAGACTAGGAACTGCGCAGCAGCAAAGGGAATTAGGTGTCCATGTACACAAATCACTGAAAGCTATGCACAGGTACAAAAAGTAATCAAAAAGGTTAATGGAATATTGGTCTGAATCTCAAGGGAGTTGGAATTCAAAAGTGAGGAAGTGATCCTTCAGTTATACACAGCCTTAGTCAGATCCAATCTGGAGTCCTGCATTCATTTTGGACACCTAACCACAGGAAAGATATACTGGTCTTGGAAGGGGTACAGTGCAGATTCACCAGAAAGGAAAATATAATAAAGAATAGCCAGTACGGATTTCAAAAGGGAAGGTCATGCTTGACCAATCTCATTGAATTCTTAGAAGTAACAGAAAGGGTAGACAAGAGTAGCGTAGTAGATGTAATATATTTAGATTTTCAAAAGGCCTTCGGATAAGGTAACCGCATGGTAGGCTCATGACTAAAGTCAGAGCATATGGAGTCAGGGGACAAGTAGCAGAATGGATAGCAAGCTGGCTACAAAACAGAGTGTTGGGGTTAAGGGTAGTTACTCAGACTGGCAAAAGGTCAGAAGGGGTGATCCACAAGGATCGGTGCTGGGACCACTGTTGTTCATCACTTACATAAACGATTTGGGACCCAGGAATCAGAAGTACAATTTCAAAATTTGTGGAATTTTTTTGGGTGGGGTGGGGGGGTGCGTATAGTGAACAAGGAGGAAGACATTAGCAAACTTGCAGAATGGGCATGCTTTTTTTTAAAAATTCATTCATGGGATGTGGGCGTTGCTGGTATGGCCAGCATTTATTGCCCATCCCTAATTGCCCTTGAAAAGGTGGTGGTGAACCGCCTTCTTGAACCGCTGCAGTCCGTGTGAAGAAGGTTCTCCCACAGTGCTGTTAGGTAGGGACTTCCAGGGCTTTGACCCAGTGACGACGAAGGAACGGCGATATATTTCCAAGTCGGGATGATTTGTGACTTGGGAGGGGAACTTGCAGGTGGTGTTCTTCCTATGTGCCTGCTGCCTTTGTTCTTCTAGGTGGTGGAGGTCACGGGTTTGGGAGGTACTGTTGAAGAAGCCTTGGCGAGTTGCTGCAGTGCATCTTGCAGATGGTACATACTGCAGCCATGGTGTGCCGGTGGTGAAGGAAGTGAATGTTTAGGGTGGTGGATGGGGTACCAATCAAGCGGGCTGCTTCGTCCGTAATGTAATTAGCAAATAAATTTCAATATAAGGTATTACATTTTGCTATGAAGAATAAAGTGGCCACATACTCCTTGGAAAATAAGAGTCTAAATGGGGTAAAGGAGCAGAGGGATCTGGGGGTATAGATACACAAATCACTAAAGTCGACGCAGGTTAATAAGGTTATAAAAAAAAAGCAAACCAAGCAATGGGCTCATTTCCCGAGGGACAGAACTGAAAAGCAGAGAAGTTAGTTAAACTTGTATAGAACCTTGGTTAGACCACACTTGGAGTACTGTGTACAGTTCTGGTCTCCATATTATAAAAAGGATATCGAGGCACTGGAGAAGGTACAAAAAAAATTTACTAGGATGATACCAGAACTGAGAGGTTATACCTATCAGGAAAGTGTGAGCAGGCTGTGGCTATTTTCTTTAAAAAAGAGAGGACTGAGGGGTGACCTGATAAAGGGTCTTTAAGATTATAAAAGGGTTTAATCGGGTAGACGTAGAGAAGATGTTTCTGCTTGCGGGGGAGACCAGAACTAGGGGCCATAAATATAAGATAGTCACCAATAAATCCAATGGGGAATTCAGGAGAAACTTCTTTACCCAGAGAGTGGTTAGAATGTGGAACTCACTATCACAAGGAGTAGTTGAGGCGACCACTCGGTTAATCCCGGGGATGAGGGGGCGGACATATGAGGAGTACGGTAGCATAGTGGTTATGTTACTGGGCGAGTAATCCAGAGGCCTGGACTAAAATCCAGAGTCATGAGTTCAAATCCCGCCACGGCAGCTGGCGAACTTAAATTCAATTAATTAATTAAATTCAATTAATTAAATAAAAATCTGGAATTAAAATACTAGTATCAGTAATAATGGCCATGAAACTACCGGATTGTCGTAAAAACCCATCTGGTTCACCAATGTCCTCGAGGGAAGGAAACCTACCGTCCTTACCCGGTCTGGCCTACATGTGACTCCAGACCCACAGCAATGTGGTTGATTCTTAATTGCCCTCTGAAATGGCCTAGCAAGCCACTCAGTTGCAAAATCTCGCTACGAAAAGTCATAATAAGAATAAAACCGGACAGACCACCCGGCATCAGACCACTCGGCACCGGACACGACAACGGCAAAACACCAAGCCCAGTCGACCCTGCAAGGTCCTCCTTACTAACATCTGGGGACTTGTGCCAAAATTGGGAGAGCTGTCCCACAGACTAGTCAAGCAACAGCCTGACATAGCCACAATCACAGAATCATATCTTTCAGCCAACGTCCCAGACTCTTCCATCACCATCCCTGGGTATGTCCTGTCCCACCGGCAGGACAGACCCACCAGAGGTGGCGGTACAGTGATATACAGTCAGGAGGGAGTGGCCCTGGGAGTCCTCAACATTGACTCTGGACCCCATGGAATCTCATGGCATCAGGTCAAACATGGGCAAGGAAACCTCCTGCTGATGACCACCTACCGTCCTCCCTCAGCTGATGAATCAGTCCTCCTCCATGTTGAGCACCACTTGGAGGAAGCACTGAGGGTAGCAAGGGCACAAAATGTACTCTGGGCGGGGGACTTCAATGTCCATCACCAAGAGTGGCTCGGTAGCACCACTACTGACCGAGCTGGCCGAGTCCTGAAGGACATAGCTGCCAGACGGGGCCTGCGGCAGGTGGTGAGCGAACCAACACGAGGGAAAAACTTACTTGACCTCGTCCTCACCAATCTACCTGTCGCAACTGCATCTGTCCATGACAGTATTGGCAGGAGTGACCACCGCACAGTCCTCGTGGAGATGAAGTCCCGTCTTTGCACTGAGGACACCATCCAACGTGTTGTGTGGCACTACCACCGTGCTAAATGGGATAGATTCAGAATGGATCGAGCAGCTCAAAACTGGGCATCCATGAGGCGCTGTGGGCCATCAGCAGCAGCAGAATTGTATTCCAGCACAATCTGTAACCTCATGGCCCGGCATATTCCTCACTCTACCATTACCAACAAGCCAGGGGATCAACCCTGGCTCAATGAGGAGTGCAGAAGAGCATGCCAGGAGCAGCACCAGGCGTACCTAAAAATGAGGTGCCAACCTGGTGAAGCTACAACACAGGACTACATGCAAGCTAAACAGCGGAAGCAACATGCTATAGACAGAGCTAAGCGATTCCACAACCAACGGATCAGATCAAAGCTCTGCAGTCCTGCCACATCCAGTCGTGAATGGTGGTGGACAATTAAACAACTAACGGGAGGAGGAGGCTCTGCAAACATCCCCATTCTCAATGATGGCGGAGTCCAGCACGTGAGTGCAAAAGACAAGGCTGAAGCGTTTGCAACCATCTTCAGCCAGAAGTGCCGAGTGGATGATCTATCTCGGCCTCCTCCCGATATCCCCACCATCATGGAAGCCAGTCTTCGGCCAATTCGATTCACTCCACGTGATATCAAGAAACGGCTGAGTGCACTGGATACAGCAAAGGCTATGGGCCCCGACAACATCCCAGCTGCAGTGCTGAAGACTTGTGCTCCAGAACTAGCTGCGCCTCTAGCCAAGCTGTTCCAGTACAGCTACAACACTGGCATCTACCCGACAATGTGGAAAATTGCCCAGGTATGTCCTGTCCACAAAAAGCAGGACAAATCCAATCCAGCCAATTACCGCCCCATCAGTCTACTCTCAATCATCAGCAAAGTGATGGAAGGTGTCGTCGACAGTGCTATCAAGCGGCACTGACTCACGAATAACCTGCTCACCGATGCTCAGTTTGGGTTCCGCCAGGACCACTCGGCTCCAGACCTCATTACAGCCTTGGTCCAAACATGGACAAAAGAACTGAATTCCAGAGGTGAGGTGAGAGTGGCTGCCCTTGACATCAAGGCAGCATTTGACCGAGTGTGGCATCAAGGAGCCCTCGTAAAATTGAAGTCAATGGGAATCAGGGGGAAAACTCTCCAGTGGCTGGAGTCATACCTGGCACAAAGGAAGATGGTAGTGGTTGTTGGAGGCCAATCATCTCAGCCCCAGGGCATTGCTGCAGGAGTTCCTCAGGGCAGTGTCCTTGGCCCAACCATCTTCAGCTGCTTCATCAATGACCTTCCCTCCATCATAAGGTCAGAAATGGGGATGTTCGCTGATGACTGCACCGTGTTCAGTTCCATTCGCAACCCCTCAGATAATGAAGCAGTCCGAGCCCGCATGCAGCAAGACCTGGACAACATCCAGGCTTGGGCTCATAAGTGGCAAGTAACATTCGCGCCAGATAAGTGCCAGGCAATGACCATCTCCAACAAGAGAGAGTCTAACCATCTCCCCCTGACATTTAACGGCATTACCATCGCCGAATCCCCCACCATCAACATCTTGGGGGTCACCATTGACCAGAAACTTAACTGGACCAGCCATATAAATACTGTGGCTGCAAGAGCAGGTCAGAGGCTGGGTATTCTGCGGCGAGTGACTCACCTCCTGACTCCCCAAAGCCTTTCCACCAACTACAAGGCACAAGTCAGGAGTGTGATGGAATACTCTCCACTTGCCTGGATGAGTGCAGCTCCAACAACACTCAAGAAGCTCGACACCATCCAAGATAAAGCAGCCCGCTTGATTGGCACCCCATCCACCACCCTAAACATTCACTCCCTTCACCACCGGCGCACTGTGGCTGCAGTGTGCACTATCCACAGGATGCACTGCAGCAACTCGCCAAGGCTTCTTCGACAGCACCTCCCAAACCCGCGACCTCTACCACCTAGAAGGACAAGCGCAGCAGGCGCATGGAAACACCACCTGCACGTTCCCCTCCAAGTCACACACCATCCCGACTTGGAAATATATCGCCGTTCCTTCATTGTCGCTGGGTCAAAATCCTGGAACTCACTTCCTAACAGCACTGTGGGAGAACCGTCACCACACGGACTGCAGCGGTTCAAGAAGGCGGCTCACCACCACCTTCTCGAGGGCAATTAGGGATGGGCAATAAATGCTGGCCTCAGCAGCGACGCCCACATCCCGTGAACGAATAAAAAAAAAAGAGGTTGAGTCGATTGGGACTCGACTCATTGGAGTTCAGAAGAATGAGAGGCGATCTTATTGAAACACACAAGATTGTGAAGGGGCTTGATCGGGTGGATGCGGTAAGGATGTTCCCAAGGATGGGTGAAGCTATAACGAGGGGACATGATCTTAGAATAAAGGGCTGCTCTTTCAAAACTGAGATGAGGAGAAACTTCTTCACTCAGAGGGTAGTAGGTCTGTGGAATTTGCTGCCCCAGGAAGCTGTGGAAGCTACATCATTAAATAAATTTAAAACAGAAATAGACAGTTTCCTAGAAGTAAAAGGAATTAGGGGTTACGGGGAGCGGGCAGGAAATTGGACATGAATTTAGATTTGAGGTTCGGATCAGATCAGCCATGATCTTGTTGAATGGCGGAGCAGGCTCGAGGGGCCGATTGGCCTACTCCTGCTCCTATTTCTTATGTTCTTATGACCAGCATAAATGCATTTAAGGGGATGCTAGATAAACACGAGGGAGAAAGGAATAGACAGATATGGTGATAGGGTGAGATGAAGTAAGGGGCAGGGGGGGGGGGGGTCGTGTGGAGCATGAACACCAGCATGGACCTGTTGGGCCTATTTCTGTGTTATACATTCTATGTAATACGTAATGAATTATACCAGAGCTTAAAGGGTTAAATTATGACGACAGGTTGCATAAACGTGGCATGTATTCCCCTGATTTTAGAAGGGTGAGGGCTGATCGAATTGAGATGTATAAAATGATGAAGGGATTTGATAGGGTAGATACAGAGAAACTATTTCCTCTGGTGAGGGAACCCATCGAAAGCGTAATCTTAAAATTAGAGCTGGGCCTCTTAGGAGTAAAATCGAAGCATTTTTTTCCACACAAAGCTTGGTGAAAATCTGGATCTCGCTCCTCCAGAAGGCTGTGAATGCTTGGCCAATTGCTATTTTCAAGACTGAGGATGATAAATTTTTGTTAGGTAATGGTATCAAGGGACATGGAACAAAGGCAGGTAAATGCAATTTAAGTACAGATCATTCAAGCTCAAGGGGCTAAATGGCCTACTCTTGTTCCTATGTCCCAATGTTCCTATGATTGCCTTCAAGGGTCGGAGAAAAATTTCCCCGGATTATTTTCCCCAGAATCGGCCGAGATTTTTTTCTGCCTTTTTTGCCTCTCCCAGGAAATTAGACTCTGCAGCACAGGAACAGGCCATTCAGTCCAACTGTTCTATGCCGGCGTTTATGCTCCACGAGCCTCCTCCCTCCCGACTTCATCTAATCCTGTCAGCATACCCTTCTATTCCTTTCTCCATTGTGTACTTATCTAGCTTCCCTTTAAGTGCATCTATGCTATTTGCCTCAACATAGTTGCTAGTGGGTGGGAGCATTGGGATTCATGATGCTTGATTGCAGTATGACTAAGGGACAGCATCGATGGACCAGCAAGTCTTTTCCTGTCCATCATTTTCATATGTTTGTATGCATCTTCTTCAATTTTAGTTTGTTTCTAACCTCTATTTACCCACTGCATCCTGAAACTTGAAGTAGTCTCTCTTTTTAAATGGTATATATTTATTCAGCACATTTGCAATCTCCTTTTTAAAAATAATCCATTATTGGTCTATAGTCTTGTGCGTCAATTTCTCTTATCTCACCTAGCTCACATATCTTTTTAAAATTTGCATTATTGCAATCTGGCGCCCTTATTTTTCTTACTTAACTTTTTTTTATGCTCTCTATTCGGACCTCAAATCTGATCATTTTATATTCACTATTCCTGAGATGCTCACCCACATTTAACTTATCTACCTGATCAATGTTGGTACGCATAACTAGATCCAATAATGCCCTTAGCCTTGTAATCATATGATCATACTGCTTGAAAAAGAGTCCTGCTCACATTTTAGAAATTCCATTCCCTCTTCTACATTTGCTCCCTCCCTGTCCAAATTAATAAGTGGGTAATTAAAAATCTCCTAGAACAATAATTGTTACTCCTGCTCATCTCCCCAATCCTCTTCTCTTCCCCTCCCACAAATGGGGGGGGGGGGGGGGCAGTGGTCTGTAGTACACTCCCAGTAACATAACAATCATTTCTTAAAAATCTTTGATCTCGAACTATATGGACTCTGTACAAAACTATTTTTTGTGTCAGTCCTCTTTGCAGTATGTATTTCCCCTTCAGCAATATTTGCACTCCCCCTTTCTAATCCTATTCTGTCCCTCCCATCATTATTTCAAGTTTAGTTATACCATACCAATCTAAATTGGAAACTGTGTTAGTGTATCCCTTTAAGGTGTTACATGCTAGTTACGTAAATGCAATTTGGGTGACCATTCACTTGAGTAGTACTGACAAAATTGGAATTGGCTGGCATTGCATAGTATAAATGGCCTATAAAAGCAAATTGTTAAGTTTTGAATTGATGTATTAATTTCATTCCAACTTCATTTCATTTTTTTTTTATTGATAGCCCCACACAAAGCCAGTCCAGCTCAGTGTGGGTGTTAGGATTTGATTTAATTTGTCTTGAGTTTCTTCAATGTAAAAGTTGCTGTTGGGAACATTACCCCACCCAGGCAGAAAGTAGCTACATTGGGCAGTTGATGTTATTTTAGAAGTTTACAAAGACTCTATTTTCCACCAATTTCAGTAGGAAAGACCACAACTAGATCTTAATGCTGCCAGACAAAAATATTCACTCTGATCTTACTCTATAGACTAAGCAAAAAGCTACCTTTAGAAATGTGCATAAAAAGGTACCTTGAAGCATCACCATGTCTGGTTTTTTTAAGTGACTTCTTTGAAGCGCATCACTGTTTACCTCCATGATTAGCTGGCCTGAAGCCTAAAACTGATTGTTGAACTTGGCAATATCGTGTTCAATTATCATTCTGGCATAGAATTTCACAGTTGAGAACTGGGATGGTTCTTCACAAGGCTTTATGGTACTTTAGAACATAAGGAGGCAATAAAAAGACCATTCATTCCATTAAACTTCCTCCTTATATTGTCCACCTTATCATGAATTCCACCTCAACCATTTCACTTTGAGAAAACATTCTGCATAAATGCTCCATGAACTTAAGCAAACACCAGAATATTGATCTGTCTCTGCATCGCCAATACTCAGTCCTAATCTGCTATCCTCAACAGGCAAGTCCTACCACTTCTCCAGTGCAGAAGCAGAAAACCTATGTCTCATGGAGTATTTAACCATCTCACTCTTCACTTCATTCAAAATCCTATCCAGCTTCTTTCTTAATGGCGTTAATTGACCAAGTGTTAAGTGCTTTTGCTTGAAGTCAGTTCCACATATCTACTACTCTGCAGGTGGAATAAAGGTTTCTTTTACTAATCTTTCATCTTGCTTGAGACTCGGTAATTTAAAACCCACATCCCCTCATTCTCTGTCTTTTCAGTTAGCTATTTGAGTTACTCTGTATCAACATAATTTGTTTCTCTCAGCAGTTTAAAGACATGGATCATGTTCCATTAGCAAAAACAAGTCTTTCCTGAGATTAGTTCCACCAACCCCAGTCCGAAAGCTCTCCTTGTTGCAATTCTCTAGACTTTGAAGGAATGCACCAGTTACTTTTGACGGTAAGGTGCTCAAAATTGCATATAATATTCCAAATGTGGTCTCAAGTGATTTATACAAGGTTAGACTAGTTTGTGCTTACTTAGTCAAATGCATTTTAAATTATTTATTTATCTATTCTTGGGATGGTGTTGCTGGCAAGGCTGGTATTGACTGCCCATCTCTAGATGCCCTGTGTTGGTGGTGGGACTTCTTCCTGAACTGCTGCAGTCCATATGGTGAAGGTACTTCACAATGTTAGGTGGGGAATGGTTTGATACAGCTGAGTGGCTTGCTCGGCCGTTAACCACGTTGGTGTGGGACTGGAATGACATATGGACCAGACTGGGTCAGGATACCAGGCTTCCTTCCCTAAAGGGCACTCATAAAACAGTTTGGTTTTTAAGACAATCAGACAGCTTTCATGGTCATGTTCACTGATACCAGCTTTTTATTTACCGATTTTTTAAAAACATAAATTCAAATTCTCAAACTGCCATTAAGGGATTGGGATTTATACTCTCTGGATTATTAGTCCAAGCCTCTGGAACGCTCGTCCAGTAACACACTATGCTACCGTACCCCATCAAATTCTATTACTTGATCAGTTTTGTTTGTAACTGCTTCACACGGGCTAGAAACTCTCAGTAAATCATCACTAAACAATTCAAATAATTTTCATTTTCTAACTTTGCTAACAGGAATCCTTCATTTTGTATCCATTTGCTGATTTTACCTTTATATTAAAATTTGACATCCGTTACCCAGTATGCTTAAATGGTTTGATCTTTATGAACCCTGCTCATCTCTTATTTCTGGCAACATATCTTGGTACCAGAGGGTAGGGATAGAAGGAGTTAAGTAAGGGAGCAGGGATATAGAGTTTTGGATCAGCAGCCATTATATGTGCATAATGGAGCAGTGCTGAAGCAAGGTTATAGCATTAACAGTACCAGGGTTCAGATGCAAGAGGAAGGCGATATTCATTTAAGAGAAGTCTAAAGAAAGTTGGATGGAATCTGCAGCTGGTCTGGCAGACAGGGATTGAGGTATTTTCTTCTCATAATAATCATGCTCAGGTACGCCGTCAAGTGACACCAGTTGCTGGCCAGCAATGGCAGAGTCCAGAAGTTGATCTCAGTGCGCAGGAACTATGAGATATATTCCATGAGGATGTTAGAAACTGCGGTTAAAGACGTTGGAGAAATCCAGGGTCATAACCAGAAAAGTCGCTCAGGTGCTGAAGGACCATTGGCTGCACAGTGGTGGAGGGGGAAAACAGTGACTGGAGAAGGATTGTAGTTTGTGGTCTCATCACATTGTGTGGTAATGCCGAGCCTTCAGCTGATACCTTTTATTTCTCCAAGACACACTACTCCACTGAACTCCCAGTAACTGTTTTCTGTTGAATTAAGTCCTCGGCACCAGGTATCAGTCACTGAACAACCACATTATTTTTTTTTGGTGGGTGGTGGGGGAGTGTGATAGAAAAAGATAAAGGTGGCAACTGTGAGGAATCACTGCTTGTAACATTGTGGTTGTTCCCACTGAAATTCCACTGCAGACTGAGCTGTATTTGAGACAAAAAGGACCTTTATCTGGAGTTTTAACCCTTCACACTTGCTTTTTATTTCTATAAACATTCGTACATTGGATTTTGCACAGAACTTGAGCAATATAGTTACAACTATTTTAATTACATTTTTAAAAATAAATTGTGATAGCTTTACATCACTTAACGGTGAGCAAGTACTGAATTGCTGGCAAACATCACTTTAAAAATAGACCTCCTGCAGTTGGAAATACATCCTGGCGCTGCCTCTCTGGCTTATGCCAACGTTGGAGATAAAGGGCACAAAACCATCACACAAAAATGGATGTTAGAAAATGCTGCCATATATTTTGAAGGCGGCAATGTCAAAAACTCAAAGGAGCGGAGTGCTATTTTGCTCTGTCACATTTTCCTCAGCTGCTATCGAGTAACCTTTACAACCTTATGCGTTCTGACCTGAGGCAATGGAAATAGTTTTACAATACATGTCAACCGCAACTACCTTCAAAGATACGTTACAAGAAAAACAGTTTAAAAAAAGACAAATTTAAATAAATAAGCAACCAGAAATCTCACTTGCCCTTCATTTCAAAAGGCCAGTGATACCACAAATCAGGTTTATTATTTTAGATTTACTTAATACAGCACATCTTGTGCCAGTGTAAAGTACTTTTTGCATTGCACTGATGCAAAATGGGAGTAGTTTAGCAGCAGTATGATTGCTGAACTGCAATAGCATGTCATTTTTCATCCCACTCAAGGCAATTTGGAAACAAACATATTTATGATGCTGCACACTGGCTGCAACATAACTGCAAAAGCTCCAAAGCAACTTTATAAAAGTTTTAAAAATTAAGTCTGAAAAGAATTCAGATGGTCCACTAAATCACATCGAAGTTTCTCATGTAAATTGGCCAACTACTCCATCTGCTGCATTCCAACATTAGAAATGTAATCAACAGTCAGACGACACAGCCACAAAACTCCACTGTCCTCACTTTGGGAGCACTGGAATCAGCACCATAACCTTGTACTGTCAGTTCACACCACTCCAAAAAAGTTATCAATATTATGCTGGCCACAACAATATAACTACACCATATTTTATTGTAATGTTATTTTAAGTTTTTTAAAAAAAAAATCCTATTTCTTGCTTCCTGCCTAGAGTCCCAAAGCAATTAAATGTCAGGTTCAATGTCAAAAGCATAAGTCTATCCCCCGTCACTGCAAGGCAAACCTGAGGAAGAAGTGACCATACTTCTTAAAATATGTAAAAACTATAGATCTCTGAATAGAACCAAAATGTTTGAGAAAATAAATAGTTTACACAGTAGGTGCTTCTGTTTTTAGGCCAGATTAATTCTTTAGCTTTAACCCTTCAGAGTAAAAATGTATCATTTCAGAAAAGTGCCAAATCATCATGGGTAAAAAGCAAGATTTTGTGAAGCTCATATCAATGTAATAAACCAGGTTCAGAGAAACAGTGTCAGATAAACCCATCACATCAGGACCTATGTGATAGCCTCTATTCTTGCCACTCCCCCACACAGGATCAGATCTCACCCATTAGCCAACTGCAAAGCAAAATTCATAGCTAGGGACTTTGTATTCAAAGTTGTGATTGTAATGATTGCACAGCTACTTCTGCCTCTCAAGTCAGACACTGATCATATTTATTTCCTCAATGTGTCAGTTTTTTTTCTGCCTCTTTGGGAACTTACCAATTGGTAAAATGGTTGACTTGGATAGAAAATGATTTCACAAGATGCATCAAAAAGACAAACCAATAGTATCTAAAATGTCTTGTTCATTAGGACATCATGACCTGGCTGCTTATCATTATAGCACATCTTCATCAGTCATCTTCAGTCAGGATTTCAGATTCAGATTTCCAATGCTTGACGTTAAATGTGTTATTTAATCAGGAGTCAATACTTAAGGCAAACTTAATAAATAAGACTTTTAGGTACCATTACACCCAATCAGCCTGTTAACAGAAACGATCATGAGTTAAAACATTTTCTATGTCAGACGTAATGCTTTTTAAGCGCACAGAATTTATAGAGTACACAAATGTGATAAAGCTAAGGAAAGCTGAAATTTCAGATCTGAGGTTGGATTAGACACGTGTAACATGTCCTCACCTTGAGATGGGGCTGTGACAGCAGCTTCACCAGTTCTCTGATCTCACTGTTCATTGGCATGTTGTGCAGATCCTCAGTGAGCTATGAAACATAATGAAATGATAGAGAAAATTTCAGTAAAAGATTGTTTTCACTCCCTGCATCAGTGACATCTGAGAATCTATCTTGTTCAAGGCTATTACTTTCTAGGGTGTTCAAACGAAGGCCAGCATGAAGAATAACAGACCATTAATCACCGCTCTTTTTTTTTCTAGCCCTCAGTGGACCAGCTTTGGCCAGAGCCCTTCAGCTCACTTAAGTTCAGCTAATCATATGTGGCAACTCGACAGCAAGATCAAGCTTTGATTTATTACATGGAAGGGTGAATCCAAATACCCACTGTACAGAAAAGTCTTCGTAAACAAAACATGGGTCTCACAGAGGAAGGATCAATTCCTGACATTCACTTTGTAATCTGCTTTCAGTGCAGTGGTGAAATCGACACCACCACTTGCAGACTGTGCTGCTGTTCTAATGGTGCAGATCAGTGTACCCCCACTCATGTTGACTAAATACTGCAAATGGAAAGCGTGGCACACATTAACTGCTTTTATTCCATCTGCACTGGTTTGAAACCTGTAAAATAAAACTCAATTTGCCTTGTGCATTTAATTATTAACAAACTTTTCACAACTTTCAACAGATGTCTATTGCTCAAACTCCACAGTTAACACTAATGCATAATCTGATGTTTTCAGGTTACTTAATTGATGTGTTTGTGATTCCTTCAAGAACAAAAAGTAATGGATATAATAACAGGTATGTGACCAGCTTTGAAGAAATCAGCAGGTGTAACACCTTTGCGGCACCACCTTTTCTCAGTTGCACTCCTTCCCATCTCAAATTAGTCAGCAAATACATATATAGAGTTACATAGAGTCTACAGCACAAAACAGGCCATTCGGCCCAACTTGTCGATGCTGGCATTTATGCTCCACACAAGCCTCCTCCCACCCCTCTTCATCTAATCCCATCAGTGTATCCTTCTACTCCTTTCTCCCTCACATGCTTATCTAGCTTCCCCTTAAATGCATCTATGTTATTTGCATCTCCCAAGATGGCTTCTCCTCCTGTCCCGTGTGGTCACCCTGGGAGTGCCCCAAAACTCCATCACTGCCCTCTCATTTTCTTCATCTACACACTGCCTCTCTGTCACATCATTCATAAGCATGGAGTCAGCTTCCATATGCATACTTCTTACACTCAGCTCTATCTCTTCATTACAACCCTCAACTCCATAACCATCATTGTGCTATCCTTCTGCTTGGCCAACATCAAAATCGTGGCTAAGCAAAAACTTCTGGCAATTTAGTATCGGCAAGATTATCTAGTTCACCTCCCATCATAAATTGTGCAACCTAGCCCTTAATTCCACTTTCCTCCCCAGCTGCTCACTCAGGCTGAAACAGGCAACCTGTACCTTGAACAGAGCTTCAGACATATTTTATCCATCAACAAAACTGTCATGTCCATCTCTGAAATATCTCTCCAGCCACATCTCATCCTCAACCACCGCTGAAACAATTATTTGTGTCTTAGTTACCTCCAGGTTTCTCGAACTCTCTCTTCGTTGCTCCACACACCCACGATCCCCCTCCCCCCCTCCAGTTCCATTCGACATAACACTTCCATTGGCTGCCCATCCCCCAATGCATTAAATTAAAAAATCTCATCCCCATTTACTCATTACTTCTGCGACTTTCTCTAGCCTGTGCCAGCACATGTGCTTTGCTCCTTTAACTCTGGCCTTCACTCCCTTTTGCAACCCCACCCCATCTTTGGTGGCAGACCAATCAGCTGAAACAATCTCCTTAAACCCATCCACCTGGGTACCTCTCTTCTCACCTGAAAAATCACCTCAAAAACACTACATAATTGCAAGCTGTAATTGCAAGGAACTCCACTCATTGCAAATTCAATGTTCGTAAAATGTGAAAGATGCACTTAGCTCTTGCCATCACTGAAAAGGTTAAAAACAAAGTTTAAAAACCTTGCTTTTTACTAGTTAAAGTTGTACTTCAGGAGGTCTCACACTACTTACCAGAATTCAATCTGGTCGATCTCACTCCTGATCGATACTGCACACTGTGTGTTATGTAAAGCTGAAACCGCTCTATGACTAATAATAGTCTTATTTGATGGGTCTTAACAGGGTTCTATGTTGAAGAGTTTTCCAAGCTTTGTTTGTTTAGGGAAGACGAGCCAGAATAGCCACGCGTCATTCTCATCATGTCAAAGACATGTGCAAATGATGCAATGATAAAGCAAAGCTGTAAATCACATCAGAAAGTGTACTTGTAAACAAATGACCAACACTTTTCCATTAAGAGTGCTCCTTTAAACCACTTTAACATCCAAAACTTATGGCAGTTAAGTCTCACATAGATAAGAACAATAAAAAGTTTATGAATTTGCCCTAACAGTAGAAGTTGTAAGGTGGAATTGAGTTTCATAATGCATGAAAAAGCTGGAATATTTATACAATTAGGAAAAGAATTCAAAACCTGGTCAATGCATTAGGTTTTTTTCATTTTTTTGGATGAAATAATTTGGTTCAGATTACATACATCTGTCATTCAAGCATTTAACTGGGTGATCAACATAACACAACCACTATACAAATTTTACATTTTTATCTGAACCCGAAAGTAACATTTTTACTCTTTCTTCCTTTCCAGGAGAGAAGTTAGTGGTGGGGTGGGGTGGGGTGGGGTGGGGGGTTCCCACATAATTTGCAGTTTAAATGTTTACATATGAATAAGTGTCAAAGATGAAGAGAAGTGAAACATGGCCATAATATATAGTAACATTTTTATGTGAAACAAACCAGCATGTGTACACAGATTGTGGATAGAGTGTTGCTGTTTTTGTTATTGAGACATAGGATATACTGTATTACATAGGTGGGGGAGATTAACTCAAATGAGGTCATCAATCCTCATCTCATGATCTGTTTATACTACCACTGTACACTCAATTTTGGCAAACAGCTATTTTTTCAAGCCAATAATAACCAATTTCATGGCAGGAAAGTGGTGCATGTGTTGTCACCATTACCAACTAATTTATACTATGAAAATAATGGAATGCAGGTTTTTTTTAATATGCTAGTTCATCTTCCATGCAGTTGTTCACAAAAATATAAAATAAATCTGTTTTCCCCTCTCATTCTCTGATTCTTTCCATCTTACTCAACTTTGTCTTCCATTCGTTCTTCCTCACAGATGTTCTCCTATTGTCAACTCTATATCTGTGTTTGTTTATGACTCCTTTCTCCTTATTCTGTCTCCTGTCTCATTGTTCTCCCGATGCATTTCTCTTGCTGTATGCTTGGCACTCTATGCCTTTGACACACTTACTCTCTCTCTCAATGTTTGTCTGCCTGTGTTTGTTTTTTTTTTAAATCTGCATATCTCACAACTCTCATTTTCCCCTACCCATCATAGAAATCTGGAGCCAGACTTGGGGCTCCAAACCTCAGATGCAGAAATGATCTCATTCCTCTCTGCAAGCAGAAGCTTGATGCCTGTGCTATGTTGTTGTCTTGGTACGACAAGGGTGTTGAGATTGTAGGTTGGGAGTGGGAATGTAGGGGCTTAACTTCACACTGATAATTGGACCAGGAACATAAGATTGTTCCTTGGTAATCATGAGAGTATTAATGCATTAATGAGTATGTGGTTTGCATAGATGAATTGGGACACCATCAGTGACTATGGACAAAATCTTATTTATTTATATACTTAGAAATCAAACAGATGAATTACAAATTGTTATACCAATAGTAAATAATAATTTACAAATCTAAAAGTTACATCACAAGTGCCTGAAATAAACTCAGTTACCAAGAACATAAATGTGATAGTGACAAAGAAATGAATAATGCTGCCTTTTTAAACAGTATTTAAAAGGGCACCAAATGTGTAGTCCCTACCTTAACAGTCAGTTAGGACTAGGAAAGCTATTACACTTGGAGTCAAGTCAGACCAGGCAAGCAAGGAGCTGGCTCCTGCTGCACACGGGGGAGTGGAGGCAAAGCTGGGGCACTCAAGATGTCTCAGTGAGAGGAAGTGAGCAGGGCAGGCGTATTTTAACAGATCTTAGTGGGAGGATGGGAGCAGAGCTGGAGTTTTTGTAGTGTGCCGCAGTATAAAGAGAGTGAGTGGACCTGGAGTAGGTATCAGTCGACGGAGAGGAGGAATCTGGAAGTGGAGCAAAGATCAGGCAGAGTGCTAAAATGTTCAGAATGGAGATCAACAGGGAAGGATCATGACAGCTGAAAATGGGTTGAATTCCCCTCTCTCTCTCTCCCTCCCTGCACCCTCAATGATCTGATTTATTGAAACACCACTGACCACTCAGCAACATTACAAGCTCATTAGAACATTAAATTCAGACAAAATTACATTCATACAACAGGCACGAGAACTACAAATATACACTCACCCTGAAAAAAAAACCTGCTTTTTAAGTACCATTTCTGAATTTCACTACATCTTGAAAACCCAAAGAAACAATGCTTATCATCTGTATAAAACCCAAAAATTCTCTATCCTACTGCAATATAATCAATTTCTGAAGTTGATTCAAAATGGCTACACTTAGAATATTAGACTGTATTAAACTCTTTACTTGCATACCCATTCCCTAAAATTTCATTTCCAATCCCAATGAGAATATATTTAGCTTCTTTAGGCTTTCTTCATTATTCACTGTCAGCTTGGGCTCAGTCGTAGCATTCTCACCTGTGTTAGAAAATTGTGAATTCAAGCTCCAAAGAATGAAGCACATAATCCAGGCCAACACTTTGGTGCTGTACTGCGGGACAATTGCAATGTCAGAGGTGCTTTCTTTTGGATGAAACATGAAACCAAAGCGCCATCTGCCTACTCAGTCGCATATAAAAGATCCCACAGCACTATTCGAAGAGGAACGTGGGATTTCTCATGGTGTCCAGGCCAACACTTATTCCCTCAACCACCAGCACTAAAAACAGATTCACTCATTGTTGTTTAAGACCTTGCTGTGCACAAATTGGTCACATTTGCCTTCAAAACAACAGTTGCCACACTTCAAGTTATTTTTTTCTTTCTCTCATTGATCTAAAACTTGGAATCATCTTCGCTGGTCTTGCAGGGACCCTTTCCACCGGCTCGACATCTATCGGAGGTCAGAATGAGCAAAAGGCTTTGTTACCGAGTGATGAATCATGATATTTGTCGAACCCTTTCAGAGTACAGAGGGTGGATAGCCCTGCCTCCTAAAAGCATCTACAACTCATCCGCTTCATCCTGGATCACAATGTCTTCACCTTCGATAACCAGTTCTTTACCCAAACACACGGAACAGCCATGGGGACCAAATTCACACCCCAATACGCCAACATTTTCATGCACAAGTTCAAGCAGGACTTCTTCACTGCACAAGACCTCCAACCAACACTATACACCAGATACATCGACGACATTTTCTTTCTATGGACCCACGGCAAGGAATCACTAAAGAGACTACACGATAACATCAACAAGTTCCATCCCACCATCAAGCTCACCATGGACTACTCCTCAGAATCAGTTTCTTTCTTGGACACACGAATCTCCATCAAAGACGGGCACCTCAGCACCTCACTCTACCGCAAGCCCACAGACAACCTCACGATGCTCCACTTTTCCAGCTTCCACCCTAACCACGTCAAAGAGGCCATCCCCTATGGACAGGCCCTGCGAATACACAGGGTCTGCTCAGACGAGGAGGAACGCGATGGACACCTACAGACGCTGAAAGACGCCCTAGTAAGAACGGGATATGACGCTCGACTCATCGATCGACAGTTCCGACGGGCCACAGCAAAAAATCGCATAGACCTCCTCAGGAGACTAACACGGGACGCAACCAACAGAGTACCCTTTGTCGTCCAGTACTTCCCCGGAGCGGAGAAACTACGCCATGTTCTCCGCAGCCTTCAACATGTCATCAATGACGACGAACACCTCACTATGGCCATCCCCACACCTCCACTACTCGCCTTTAAACAGCCACCCAACCTCAAACAGGCCATCGTTCGCAGCAAATTACCTAGCTTTCAAGAGAACAGCGTCCACGACACCACACAACCCTGCCACGGTAACCTCTGCAAGACATGCCAGATCATCGACACAGATACCACCATCACACGAGAGGACACCACCCACCAGGTGCATGGTTCATACTCCTGTGACTCGGCCAACGTTGTCTACCTCATATGTTGCAGGAAAGGATGCCCCAGAGCATGGTACATTGGCGAGACCATGCAGACGCTGCGACAACGGATGAACGGACACCGCGCAACAATCGCCAGACAGGAGGGTTCCCTCCCAGTCGGGGAACACTTCAGCAGTCATGGACATTCATCCACCGACCTTCGGGTAAGTGTACTCCAAGGCGGCCTTCGAGACACACGACAACGCAAAATCGTCGAGCAGAAATTGATAGCCAAGTTCCGCACCCATGAGGACGGCCTCAACCGGGATCTTGGGTTCATGTCACGCTACACGTTACCCCACCAGCGAACAAATGTTATCTGTTTTTAATATAACGGGTCAGTTGCTGTCTTTCCTATGTTTCTACCTCTCTATCTCTGTTTTTTTTTGTTTGTTGTTTTTTTTTGGTGATTTGTATATTCTGAGACCTTGCAGGTAACACCTGTCTGTCTGCACACTGATTGCCTTGGCAACGGGCAGTTGAAAAAACGGTCTGTAATCACCAAGCATTGTTCTGTGAATTATAAATGCGATTTCATTTCGAGGATTTCATTTCGTTCACCTGAGGAAGGAGGAAGCCTCCGAAAGCTTGTGAATTTAAAATAAAATTGCTGGACTATAACTTGGTGTTGTAAAATTGTTTACAATTCCTAAAAGCACTCCCATGCTTTCTCCTGGTGCAGCATGAAGCAGAAAGGGAAATGCACTAGTAGTTGACCCAATCAGGCACTGATACAGAGATAGGAAGCAAAAGCAGATTGGGGATATATTACGTAGATCTGATTGTCCTATATATCTAGTTACTTCTCTGAAGATACAAAGAGCCTCAATCTATCCAACAATGTGGAAAATTGCCCAGGTATGTCCTGTCCACAAAAAGCAGGACAAATCCAATCCTGCCAATTAACGCCCCATCAGTCTACGCTCAATCATCAGCAAAGTGATGGAAGATGTCGTCGACAGTGCTATCAAGATGCACTTACTCACCAATAACCTGCTCACCGATGCTCAGTTTGGGTTCTGCCAGAACCACTCGGCTCCAGACCTCATTACAGCCTTGGTCCAAACATGGACAGAAGAGCTGAATTCCAGAGGTGAGGTGAGAGTGACTGCCCTTGACATCAAGGCAGCATTTGACCGAGTGTGGCACCAAGGAACCCGAGTAAAATTGAAGTCAATGGGAATCAGAGGGAAAACTCTCCTGTGGATGGAGTCATACCTAGCACAAAGGAAGATAGTAGTGGTTGTTGGAGGCCAATCATCTCAGCCCCAGGACATTGCTGCAGGAGTTCCTCAGGGCAGTGTCCTCAGCCCAACCATCTTCAGCTGCTTCATCAATGACCTTCCCTCCATCATAAGGTCAGAAATGGGGATGTTCGCTGATGATTGCACAGTGTTCAGTTCCATTCGCAACCCCTTAAATAATGAAGCAGTCCGAGCCCGCATGCAGCAAGACCTGGACATCATCCAGACTTGGGCTGATAAGTGGCAAGTAACATTCGTGCCAGACAAGTGCCAGGCAATGACCATCTCCAACAAGAGAGAGTCGAACCACCTCCCCTTGACATTCAACGGCATTACCATCACCCAATCCCCCACCATCAACATCCTGGAGGTCACCATATAAATACTGAGGCTGGTATTCTGTGGCGAGTGACTCACCTCCTGACTCCCCAAAGCCTTTCCACCATCTACAAGGCACAAGTCAGGAGTGTGATGGAATACTCTCCACTTGCCTGGATGAGTGCAGCTCTAACGACACTCAAGAAGCTCGACACCATCCAGGACAAAGCAGCCCGCTTGATTGGCACCCCATCCACTACCCGAAACAATCACTCCCTTCACCACCGGCGCACTGTGGCTGCAATGTGTACCATCCACAGGATGCACTGCAGCAACTCGTCAAGGCTTCTTCGATAGCACCTCCCAAACCCACAATCTCTACCACCGAGAAGGACAAGAGCAGCAGGCACATGGGAACACCACCACCTGCACGTTCCCCTCCAAGTCACACACCATCCCGACTAGGAAATATATCGCCGTTCCTTCATCGTCGCTGGGTTAAAATCCTGGAACTCCCTACCTAACAGCACTGTGGGAGAACCTTCACCACACTGACTGCAGCGGTTCAAGAAGGCGGCTCACCACCACCTTCTCAAGGGCAATTAGGGATGGGCAATAAATGCTGGCCTCGCCAGCCACGCCCACATCCCATGAACGAATAAAAAGAAACCTGAAATATTAAACTGACTTCTTGTTTCATATTCTGACAAACCTATTGTGTACTTACAACATTTGTGTTTCTTTTTAAGAGTCATGCATTTCTTCTTAACTCTACTGTTGGGGATATCTCTTGGAATAACTAGATGAAAAAATTAAAAATAGTATTTTTTCTGATGATTCAATTCTACAGTGGTGCAGCACGTCTGGAACACCTAATCAGTCAACCCGAGAATCAGAAAACGTTGCTGCTACCCAAGCCTCAAAACATTAAAACTCCTCTGAGCACAAGGCTCTGGCTTTGGAGAAGGCTATGTAAATACTATTTCTTAAAAAGACAGCATCCTTCCCACACATAAAAGTCAATATACATATACTATGTTGGGTGATACTGGTCTATTGAGACTAGGAAAGTTCCAGATTTAATCGCTGGTCTGCGCTGAGTTTGCAGATCACAGCCATAGTAGCAGTGGGGACACTACAAGTTGACTCAATATCCATGGATTTACCCATATACCAATATCCATGGATTGGGGAGGGTGGGGGAGGGGGAAGAAATCAGCCAGGACTCCATACATGGGGTCGATGCAGTCCTCCCCACTGTCTGTGGATGTTGAGTGAGGACAGGATAAGGCTCAGATGAGGTGCTTCATTGAACAGACTGACCAACATTCTACGAATTTGCACACAAACAACAATCACTTGTAGGAGTTACTGGAGGGATGCCAGTGTCTCTGAAACCATATTTCACTGTGTGTCGCTGCTTTTGAGAGAAGTAAGGAGGACGAAATACAGAAAAGAAGAAAAGAGTAAAGCAGCAAATTTATTAGTGGAAAAAGTAAATTCAAGCTTAAAACGAAGCTCAGGCATAAATCAGAGATCATTGTTCCTTTAAGAGTTTCTTTTGGAAGAATGTTTGACAAAACCCAGTTGTTTATAATCGGGTAAGTTCCAAAGATTCATTAAAATTTTGTTGCTGGGAGCCAAATTTGCCTTCTCCAGTAGAATGTACTTAAAATGTCCCACTGGAGTGAAAGGCCCATACTGAGCCATATTGAGGCGTGCATTGCCAATTATTTTACAGCAAGAGTTTACAGATTTCACAACTCAAAATTCACATTTTTTTTTAAAAAGCCTGAATACATTTAAAAATGGCAAAACTTGGCTAAAAGTGTCATTACTTAAAGAAGATATCGATGGACATTCTGCCACAATACTCCTTTCTCCTGCTCAGTAGTTTTAAAATTACCACTACATTTAGGGCTGCTTTTGCAGAACGCAAAGCTGGACAGGAGGTGGTGCTTGTGGCAAAAATAAAGCATTTTTATCTCATTTTAGCATGATAATGTATTTCCTTTAATTAACAATAATAATGAGTTTAAACCACTTTCATTCAGAATCATGTCCTAACTTATACAAATCTTGCAAGAATTTATGTCTGATTGTGTCCGAGGCTCTTGGTTTGAGAGGAGTGAACTCAAAACAAAAATTCAAATACATCTGTGATCTGTTCAGTCATGTGCATGACTGGCCACTCTGGTAACTAAAACTGAGGCATTTTAACTTGCAATATCATCTCAGGGTACAGATCAGTCATTAAAGGCAAACTGGAATAATTAAGTACAGTCCCCACCACATAAAACGTCCACATTTAAAGCGAGCACTCGCTTTTAATGGCCAAAAAGCAATAACCATTAGCCATTTGCATTAACATCAATTTCAAAGTTGCTGGTTGCAGCATCTTAAGTGCTCTGTTTATTTCGGGCAGAAACAGTTGTGCTTACTGTGATATTGTAGGAGTGAAGTACACATTGTAAACATTGATGCACTCCCAAGGACACCCTGTCCAAACTTCAGAAAGACAGTTTCAACCACCCAAAGGAAAACAGTGCCCTCATTTCACTAGCATACAGCAACAGAAGGAACGGACCATAATTTGCTGTCAAATTAATGGTGAGGTTAATGGCGCTTGCTGTTATTTATGCGCAAATGGTACAACAACTTCAGGCGAGGGATATTTGCGCAGTTAAACTCAAATGTCCAAAAGTTGCTGTCTTAGTTGCGCTTCTCTGCTGTTTGCTTAAGAACGGCATCTTGCTGTCTGCCTCACCACTGAACGGCGTGAAGTTGCTGTGTTTGCATGGTAGATACGAACTAAACTCACCACAGAAAGTTAAATCTTGTTCATTTCAGTCTAAGTACCCTTTTAATGACATGATAAGTGTTAATTACTGTCAGTCAACCTTTCTGGCACCGAAAATTAACTATTACAAGTGCGGAATCTCATCCCTTCAGATTTTAATAGTTTTGAAACTTTCAATTGACCGAGCCTCAAGATGTGAACACAGCTGAAAACTTAAATGAGTTCTTTAGTTATGTATTTACATAAAGGAAAGAACTGTATAAGGGCATTCGAAAAGTGGATATTCCAAGATTGAGGAGCATAATCAAATAACATTAGTACTTAGTTGCTGCTTGAATACTGCAATAGATCCAAGTAAATAATGCACTTGAGCTGGATGGAAATCACCCTACGATTCTCAGGGAATTCAGCAATTCACTGGCAGAACCACTGCCAGAAATAATTAAGAATATGTTGAAAAGGGGGTAGTATTCGAGGACAGGACTTTGTTAAACTTGGTGTCCTTACTTAAAAAAGGATCTAGAAAAGGTATTGAAGCATTGGAGAGATATATTTGATAGAAAGAGTCAGCATGGAGCTACAAAAGGTATGTCTCACCAGAGCATTTGAATAGAATATTTTACTAAAGTAATAAACCATGTGGGCAAGGGTAAGAATGTAAAAGTGATATACTTAGCTATCAGTAAAGCTTTTGATGAAGTGACTCATGGAAAACCATTTCACAACCCTGGTTCAAATAGAAGAGCATGCCGAGAAGAGCACCAGGCATACCTGAAAATAAGGTGCCATCCTGGTTAAGCTACAACACAGGACTACATGCATGTTAAACAGTGAAAGCAGCATGCTATAAGACAGAACTAAGTGAGCCCAAAACCAACGGATCAGGTCAAATCTTTGCAACCCTCTCGCGTCCAGTCGTGAATGGTGGTGGACAATTAAGCAACTAACAGGGGGAGGAAGCTCCATGAACATCCCTACTCTCAATGATGGCACAGTCCAGAATGTGAGTGCAAACCACAAGGCTGACGCAACCATCTTTAGCCAGAATTGCGGAATGGATGATGCTTTTTGACTTCCACCTGAGGTCCCCAACATCGCAGATGCCAGTCTTCAGCCAGTTCAATTCACTCCACGTAACATCAAGAAACAGCTTAGTGCACTGAACACTGTAAAGGCTACGGACTCCAAAAACATCCCGACTGGACTGCTGAAGGCCTACGCCCCAGAACTAACCCCACCCCAAGCTAAACAGTCCCAGTACAGCTACAACATTGGCATCTCCCCAACTTGCCCAGATATGTACAATACACAAAAAGCAGGACAAATCCAACCTAGCCAATTATCGCCTCTTCAGCCCAATCATCAGCGAAGTGTTGTAAGTCATCAACAGTGCGATGAAGCAGCACTTACTCACCAATAACCTGCATTTGATGCTCAGTTTGGTTTCTGCCAGGACCACTCGGTTCCAAACTTTATTATAGACTTCGCACCACCTACAAGGCACAAGTCAAGAGTGTGATGGAATACTCATCACTTGCCTGGATGGGTGTAGCTGCATCAACACTCAAGAAGCTTGACACCATTCAAGGCAAAGCAGTCAGCTTGATCGGCACCCAATCCACGAGCTTACACATCCACTCCCTCCACCACCATCGTACGGTGGCTGCAGTGTGTACTATCTGCAGGATACACTGCAGCAACTGGCAAATGCACCTCCCAAACCCGTGACCTCTACCAAGAAGGACAAGGGCATCAGGTGCAATGGAACACCATCACCTCCAGGTTCCCCTGAAAGTCTCTCACCATCCTGAATTGAACATATATCGCCCCTTTCCTTCATTGTTGCTGGGTCAAAATTCTGGAACTCCCTACCAAACACGACCTTCTCAAGGGCAATTACAGATGGACAATAAATGCAGAACTCGCCAATGACTCCCACATCCCAAGAATACAAGTATGTAAAAGAAAAATGAGCACAATGGTAACAAGGGAGAGAGTAGGGCCTCTTAAGGATCAACAAGGTCATCTATGTGCGGAACCACAAGAGATGGGTGAGATCCTGAATGAATATTTCACATCGGTATTTACGGTTGAGAAAGGCATGGATGTTAGGGAACTTGGGGAAATAAATAGTGATGTCTTGAGGAGTGTACATATTACAGAGAGGGAGGTGCTGGAAGTCTTAACGCGCATCAAGGTAGATAAATCTCTGGGACCTGATGAAATGTATCCCAGGACGTTATGGGAGGTTAGGGAGGAAATTGCGGGTCCCCTAGCAGAGATATTTGAATCATCCACCGCTACAGGTGAGGTGCCTGAAGATTGGAGGGTAGCAAATGTTGTGCCTTTGTTTAAGAAGGGCGGCAGGGAAAAGCCTGGGAACTACAGACCAGTGAGCCTGACATCTGTAGTGGGTAAGTTGTTAGAGGGTATTCTGAGGGACAGAATCTACAGGCATTTGGAGAGGCAGGGACTAATTAGGAACAGTCAGCATGGTTTTGTGAGAGGAAAATCATGTCTCACGAATTTGATTGAGTTTTTTGAAGGGGTAACCAAGAAGATAGATGAGGGCTGTGCAGTAGACGTGGTCTACATGGACTTCAGCAAAGCATTTGACAAGGTACCGCATGGTAGGTTGTTACATAAGGTTAAATCTCATGGGATCCAAGGTGAGGTAGCCAATTGGATACAAAATTGGCTTGACGACAGAAGACAGAGGGTGGTTGTCGAGGGTTGTTTTTCAAACTGGATGCCTGTGTCCAGCGGTGTGCCTCAGGGATCGGTGCTGGGTCCGCTGTTATTTGTTATTTATATTAATGATTTGGATGAGAATTTAGGAGGCATGGTTAGTAAGTTTGCAGATGACACCAAGATTGGTGGCATTGTGGACAGTGAAGAAGGTTATCTAGGATTGCAACGGGATCTTGATAAATTGGGCCAGTGGGCCGATGAATGGCAGATGGAGTTTAATTTAGATAAATGTGAGGTGATGCATTTTGGTAGATCGAATCGGGCCAGGACCTACTCCGTTAATGGTAGGGCGTTGGGGAGAGTTATAGAACAAAGAGATCTAGGAGTACAGATTCATAGCTCCTTGAAAGTGGAGTCACAGGTGGATAGGGTGGTGAAGAAGGCATTCAGCATGCTTGGTTTCATTGGTCAGAACATTGAATGCAGGAGTTAGGATGTCTTGTTGAAGTTGTACAGGGCATTGGTGAGGCCACACTTGGAGTACTGTGTACAGTTCTGGTCACCCTATTATAGAAAGGATATTATTAAACTAGAAAGAGTGCAGAAAAGATTTACTAGGATGCTACCGGGACTTGATGGTTTGACTTACAGGGAGAGGTTAGACAGACTGGGACTTTATTCCCTGGAGAGTAGGAGGTTAAGGGGTGATCTTATAGAAGTCTATAAAATAATGAGGGGCATAGATAAGGTCGATAGTCAAAATCTTTTCCCAAAGGTAGGGGAGTCTATAACGAGGGGGCACAGATTTAAGGTGAGAGGGGAGAGATACAAAAGGATCCAGAGGGGCAATTTTTTCACTCAAAGGGTGGTGAGTGTCTGGAACGAGCTGCCAGAGGCAGTAGTAGAGGCGGGTACAATTTTGTCTTTTAAAAAGCATTTGGACAGTTACATGGGGAAGATGGGTATCGAGGGATATGGGCCAAGTGCAGGCAATTGGGACTAGCTTAGTGGTATAAACTGGGCGACATGGACATGTTGGGCCGAAGGGCCTGTTTCCATGTTGTAACTTCTATGATTCTATGATTCTATGATGTTAACAGCAGCATGCCGAGATCATTCGAATCATGGGCAGGCAATGGGAAGCAGGGCAGGGGATGTTGATCTAAATGTTAAGTATTTTAGGTGCAAGAGTGAGAGGAGTGCAGTTCTGCAGAGCTCAGTGTTGGGATTGGCACTCCAACATTTTAAGAAATTATCTGGAAGCAGTTAGCTTGATTTCAAAGTTTGCGGATGATACCGAAATTATACGGGTGCTGTTAATATGGTGAAAAATGAGGCAAGCTACAGAGGGACTGAGTACAATTTGTGGAGGTGAGTGGCCAATTGGCAGCTGCAGTACTTATGGAACAGGCAGAGGGATTAATGGAAAATACTGACTAAGATGGATCAGGAAGGGGATCTAGGAACCATAATGAATAGAGCCATCAAGCCATTGTCTGGCTGCTGACAAAAAAAAACTAATGGGATGTTAGGTTGTATAAAAAAAAGGAATAGAGCATAGCTCAAAGGAATAAAAACAGAAAATGCTGCAAACACTCGGGTCAGGCTGTGGAGAGAGAAACAGAGTTAATGTTTCAGGTTGATGACCTTTCAACAGAACCGGAAGATGTTAGAGATGAACAGTTTTTAAGGCAAATAGAGAGCCAGGGGAAAGGGTGGGGGGGGCAGGAAAAGTACAAAGGCCTGTGATAGGGTGGAGGGCAGGAGTGATTAAATGAGAAAAGGGATGATGGTGCAGGGCAAAAGGGAATGATAATGGGACAAGTAAAGAAATAAAAGATTGGTCCAGAGGAGGTGTAAATGGTTACAGCAGAATAGCAGTGGGGAGGGAAGCATGGAAAATCTGGCAAAGGAGGAGGAGGTTCCCTTTGCCCGGAACTTTGGAGGAAGAGAGAAAGCTTGATCCGAGGGTTGTAGAAGTTCTGATGAAAGGTCATCGATTGGAAACATTAATTGTGTTTTTCTCTCAACATATGCTGCCTGACCTGCTGAGACTGTCCAGCATCTGCAGCATTTTGCTTTTGTCATAGCTCAAAGGGAGTGGTCTTGCTACAATACAGGGCACTGGCCAGGCCACACCTTGAGTACTGTGTGCAGTTCCAGAACTCCCACTATAGGAGGGATGTAGTGATGCTGGAAAAGGTGCATAGAGGAGACTATAATGGACAGGGACAACAGAATAAAATTTACAAGGACAGACTTGAGAACTGCGATTCTCCTTGTTGTAAAGAAGAAAACTGAGGGGTGATGTGACAGGTTTTCAAATTAGTATGGGTGATGGATGCAGAGGTCAGCTAGGTTTATTTGAATTGGAACGAGACAACAGAACAATTATAAGCAAAGAGGAGGCCGATTCAAGCGGGGTGGAGGGAAATAAAAACAGAAAATGCTGGAAATACTCAGCAAGTCAGGCAGCATCTATGGAGAAAGGAACAGAGTTAACATTTCAGTTTGATGACCTTTCGTCAGAACTGGAAGAAGTTGAAGATTTAACAGTTTTTAAGCAAGGACAGAGCGAGGCAAAAGGTGGGGAGAGGAGAGGGGAGCAAAGAACAAAAGGGAATGTGTGATAGGGTGGAGGGTGTTAAAAATTGGATAGCAAGGTGAAGGATAGAATACTATATCCTGGTCTTCAGTTGCTTCCGAGTCTTTATTCAGAGAGATCAGCATCACCACCTCCACATCCTAGATAAGCTCTCATAAATCAATACAAGAGAGTCTCCAATTGATATGCACAACCTGAATACAATTAACACTAACCAATATCACATGGATACAATTAACAGAGGGCAGGAGTGATTAAATGACAAAAGGGATGATGGTGCAAGGCAAAGAAGGTGGTAATGTGACAAGTAAAGAAACACAAAGATGGGTCTAGAGGAGCTGTAAATGGCAACAGTAGAACCATTACCAGCACTTGCTGCCCAAAAATTTGGGAGCAGTGGTTACGATCTGAAGTTATTGAAATCAATGTCGAGTCCAGAAGGTTGTAAAGTGCCTAATCAAATGATGAGATGCTGTTCCTCCAGCTTCCGTTGAGCTTCATTGGAACAGTGTAGGAGACCATTTAATTTTTAAAAATTTGATACAGAATACATAATTTCCTTTTAATACATGTAATGACATTACTCCATAAATGTATTAAACGGAGATGAGACCACAGTGGAGAAAAGAGGCATCGTGGTTGGGGTCGGGGAAATAAATTTACCAGAACAGTCTGAAATCTGCAAATTAATGTAATTTCGATTTTAAAATCTTATTTACTCATTATTTGAATGACCTCATACAAAGCAAAAAAAAATACATCCAGAATCTGTATGTTATGAATTATGCCCTGTTTGTGGCACAGACTCTAAGTCACTCACAAGTTTGCAGTTCGGCAGTTATAAATTGCAGCCTACAGCTCCTGGTGGGCAACGAAAAAAATTGCAACATGAACTGGGATCATAGAAACAGAGAATGATTGATAACTTGCAGAGGAACAAGAAGTAGCTGCGGTTCCCTTAGTGTGTCCATATGAAACCTGACTGTGGAACAATTAGTAACAGGAGCAGTCCAGCAACTTGGTAGCAACTCTGCAAAAAATTCATTAGTCAAAGCCAAAATCTGAAGATTTTGACATGTTTTATCAGTTTTCAAATTGCTGTGCAGCTAAGCAGCTGCTGAATCTATTTTACCTGCAATTCAAGTCTTTGCATCTATTCTTCTACACATTTTGCAAGCTGTTCGTTGGCAGTAGATTAAATTAACTGACTTGCTGCTTATGTCATTGTCGCCATGATGTGGAGATGCCGGTGATGGACTGGGGTGGACAAATGTAAGGAATCTTACAACACCAGGTTATAGTCCAACAAATTTATTTTAAAATCACAAGCTTTCGGAGATTATCTCCTTCGTCAGATGAATGAATGAAAAGGTTCTCAAATCGCATATCTTATACGATGTTGGGACAGCATCACACCAATCAAAAGGTGTCGTTGTTATTCAAACAGGCCAGTCACGGAGAACAGCACGTCCCAGTACACTCGATATACATTGTGTCTTTTACACAGGCAGGCAGAAAGAAACTCAAAATGGCAGAGAGAGAGAGAGAATTTTAAAAAACATATAAATTTTTTCCCCTTTTTTGCTGGTGGGGTTACGTGTAGCGTGACATGAACCCAAGATCCCGGTTGAGGCCGTCCTCATGGGTGCGGAACTTGGCTATCAACTTCTGCTCGACGATTTTGCGTTGTCGTGTGTCTCGAAACAGAAGTTGATAGCCAAGTTCCGCACCCATGAGGACGGCCTCAACCGGGATCTTGGGTTCATGTCACGCTACACGGAACCCCACCAGCAAAAAGGGGGAAAAAATTTATATGTTTTTTAAAATTCTCTCTCTCTCTCTGCCATTTTGAGTTTCTTTCTGCCTGCCTGTGTAAAAGACACAATGAATATCGAGTGTACTGGGACGTGCTGTTCTCCGTGACTGGCCTGTTTGAATAACAACGACACCTTTTGATTGGTGTGATGCTGTCCCAACATTGTATAAGATATGCGATTTGAGAACCTTTTCATTCATTCATCTGACGAAGGAGATAATCTCCGAAAGCTTGTGATTTTAAAATAAATTTGTTGGACTATAACCTGGTGTTGTAAGATTCCTTACATATGTCATTGTCCACAGAGGTCTCAAAAAACAAAAAAAAGTAATCGCAAGATACAGATCTGTTTAGATTCCCACCAAAAAATGTAGTTAAGGATTTCAAACAACAAAAATATTGCTGAGGGACCACAGAATTACTATCAGCAGCACACAACAGTCAAAAAAAGGAATTGGTTTTAAAAACATTGTATGGGTCTGAAACTTGAGGTTTCAAACAGTAACTCACCCCTCCCAGCGCAGACCCTGTGGACTCTGCCAGCAGATCGGCTATCACCACTCCTCTCCACATCTCCCTCCAGAATGTACATTCACTTGTGAACAAGGCCCTTGCTGTCCATAAGCTTGTGAATGACTGCATTGACATCACGGCCTTGACGGAAACCTGGCTGACGGGTGATGAAATCTGCCTCCTTAATAAAGTCTTCCTGCCTGGCTATATCTTCCGCCACCTGCCCCGCCCAGACTGCCACAGTGGCGGTGTGGCCCTTATCACCAAATCACACGTTAGTCCATCCCCCTCCTTCTCTGGCACCTTCTCTTGCCTTGAGCATCTCACCTTGTTCCACCCCTCTCGCCTCTCCTTTAAAATCCTCGTTCTTTACCGCCCACCCAAGTACCACGCCAAGTTTCTCACCGAGATACCTTCACTGCTTTCCTCCCTCAGCCTCTGCACTGAACGACTTCTCATCCTCGGTGATTTCAACCTCCATCTCAACTCGTCATGCTCTCTCTCCTCTGAGTTCACCGCCCTTCTATCCTCCCTTAACCTCCCGCGCCATATAAACTCCCCTACCCACATGCATGGCCACCCCTTGATCTTGCCATCTCACGTGGCTTCTCTACTCCCATTGTGTCAATCACGGATAAGGCCATCTCTGATCACTTCATTGTAATCCTCTCCGCCCACATCCCACTTCCCCTTCCCAACCCCACTTCCTTGTGTCCGCCCCAAGAAAAAACTCTCCCCCAGGTCACTTACAACGGCATTTTCAAATTGTCCAGCCTTTGGCCCTCCATTCACCATGTCATTTCTGCAGCTACCAATCTGCTCAATCACACCCTCACCTCCACCTCTGATGCCCTTGTCCCCATTAAAACCATTACTCTCTCTCACCCTGGTCATTTCCCCTGGTATGGCCCTCATCTCCACTCCCTTAAGCCCAAGACTCAAACTTAAACATTAATGGCAGACAGATGTGGCTGGACCACATAATGCACTATCGGGTCCTGCTCTCCTCTGTCAAAATTGCTCACTATTCAAAGATCATCCTGGAATGCAAAGATAACCCCCGGCTTCTCTTCACTACAAGCCGTCTTCTTAAACCCCTCTCAGAGTAGAATCATACAATATCAGCACAGGATCATACAGCACAGGAGGTCGCCATTCGGTCCATCAACCCCGTGCTGGCTCTTTGTAAGAACAATCCAATTAGCCCCATTCCCCTGCTCTTTCCCCAAAGCCCTGCAAATTTTTCCCTTCAAATATTTATCCAATTGCGTTTTGAAAGCCACGATTGAATCTGCTTCCACCATCCTTTTAGGCAGCGCATTCCAGATCATAACTACTCGCAGCGTAGAAAAGTTTTCCTTCATGTCACCTTGAATCTGCGTCCTCTGGTTCTCGACCTTTCCGCCAATGAGTACATTTCCTCTTCATTTACTTTATCAAAACCCTTCATGCTTTTGAACACTTCTATCAAATCTCCTCTCAACCCTCTCTGCTCTGAGAACAACCCCAGCTTCTCCAGTCTATCCACGTAACTGAATTCCCTCATCCCTGAAACCATTCCAGTAAATATTTTGAAAGTCCAGATAAACAACAACCGCACTACCCTCATCAACCCTCTCCATTAAGTCATCAAAGAACTCAATCAAGTTAGTCAAATATTATTTCCTTTAACAAATCTGTGCTGACTTGTATTTATTAGCAGATACTTTTCCAAGTGATCTTCCCTGCCTCCTCCACCATTACCTCCAATAACAAGTGTGAGGAGTTCATGAACTTCTTTGTCACTAAGATTGAGACCATCCGTTCAGCTGCCTCTGTCGCTTCCCTCCCTTCGCCAAGCCCACCCAGCCAAACTTCCCCGACGGTTCCCTCCCGCCCTAGCCCTGAACTCTCATCTTTCTCCAGTTTCTCACCAAAATCCCCTCATGACCTCGCCAAGCTCCTCTTGACCATGAGACCCAGCTCCTGCTCCCTCAGCCCAATTCTAACTAAACTGCTGACAAGCCAACTTCATTTCCTGGCCCCCATGTTAGCTGATATTGTTAACTGTTCCCTCTGCTCAAGTACAGTCCCCCTCCCTTTCAAATCTGCCATCATCACACACCTCCTCAAAAAACCCACCCACGACCCCTGTCCTTGCAAACTACCACCCCATCTCGAACCTCCCTTTCCTCTCCTAAGTCCCTTGAATGTGTTGTCGCCTCCCAAATCCATGCCCATCTTTCTTGCAACTCCATGTGTGAATCCCTCCAATCA